>NC_135051.1:8513556-13383556 GCF_051014685.1 Ptiloglossa arizonensis | reverse complement strand
AAATTATCAAAATCGCAGTTATTTGTATTTGAGAAGTCCAATTAGGACGAACAATTTGTACGTCTTTTTTTTATATTTCAAAAGAATAATTAAAATTTTGTAAAAATTACTACTCCATTCTCTAACAAATGTTATGGTAAAGATATCTGCAAAATTTCAAAGTAAACTGGTTAGCTGGATCTCGAAATATCTCGCACACCGTTTCTGAAAACATAGTTTCGAGAGAAATGAGTTTAAAGTTTCCAAATGGCTTGTTACGCGTGGACCAAGACATTACGACACGCGTGTATACGAATCTGTTAAACTCATCGTACCTCCAAAAATAGATTCTTTTAAAGACTGGTACCTTTCAGACTCCAAACTACTATTTAAGACAAGAAAAACAAATCGATTTTTTCAAAATTTCGAATCGTCTTGTCCCATTAAAGGAAAATACGTTCTGAATGAGCAACTCGTGAAAATTTGTACACATATGTACATACGACCTAATGGAGCAGAGTACGAATCACAATATTGCCACCTACAGACCGACGATGAAAAACAACGTTTTCAATGTTTTTTCTTCGAACGTTTCGAAGATTACATTTAAGTTTTCTCAACGTCTTCACAGACCCTTACTTCAACGAATATCTTTTCTAAAATTGAAAAACATAGGTATATCGCAAGGATAATAACGCAGGTTATTAAAAAAAAGAAGTTAGAAGTGCTTGGTAGTTCTTGCGTTGAATCGGAACGAGTTCGGTCATTTTAAACGATCAGGGTGAGACAAAATATTATCTCTTATTTTCTAAATATCAAAGTCACTAAAGACTAGAGCAAATTTTATAATTGTCATGTATCCTCTCGCTCGCTCGCGATCTGTCACTCTCGCGACAACTACGAAAACAGTGGAGGGGATGAGACTACTCACAACGAAGCACGAAACACGACTTACAACGAGACAGTACTGTAAACCGTCGGTGTTATCGCTTCTAAGAAACTGTTGATACGAACAACGACTCTATAATCCATCCAAAGAGACGAGATATCACTGTTTACATTAACGCCTGCGTCATCGGTGGAATGGTCTGCAGCCATTGGTCCATTTTCTTGAGCTCCAGGAACGATTCTCGCTCAGTTGTAGAGGGTTTCTTTCTCGGATCAGAATAAACCGAACTGTTCAAGAGAACTTTCGAAATTTACACTGCATGTCTTCTTTCGAGTCGCTGGGCTCAATTCGAACTTTTCAATTTCCCTCAAGTTGCTCAGTTTATTCGAACGGTTCGATCCTTTTCAAACAAACCGATCAATCGATTGATGGTGGTGTGGTCGTAGTAGTAGTAGTTTGAACAGTGATTCAAAATAAACTTTTAATAACGAACAATTATTTTGTCTAACTTGTTTCATTTGTTCCGATATTATTTTATATTTCTTTAAGAAGTGAGTGTTCGAAAGAAGTACCCGACCTGACGTATAGATGATGGTAATTTGTTAAAAAGAATGACCAAGAGAGAAAGTACCGACCTTATAAAGTTTAAGATTGAAGGTTGTTTGGCAGCCATCAATAGTGAACGCTCTCAGTGAATTTGTAAAGATGGAAAAAATTGATTATCGTTTATATGATACAATACTTTCACTTGAAAGATCTCACTCCAATCGATATCAAAGGGGAGCTAGATTCTACTCTGAATGAGACTGCTCCTTCGTTTACAACAGTAAAATATTGGATGGCAGAGTTTAAACGAAATCGTACGAGCTGTCAAGACGAATATCGCAGTGGTCGACCAAATGAGGTGACTGCGTCTGAAATGGTGACAAAAATCCACAAAATGGTACTGGATGATGAGTACGCGGCAGACGTATCAAAAAGTGCTGTGAATCGTATATTGCCTGAAAATTTGGACACGAGAAAGCTGTGCGCAAGATGGATGCCGTGATTACTCGCAATGGAACAAAAACAGCGACACGAGGATGTCTCAATCGAGTGTTTGGCGAGGTTTCACAGCCATGAAGACGAGTTTTTGCGTCGATTCATAACCATGGATAAAACACGGGCCCATCATTTCACATCTGAGACGAAGGAACGGTCTAAACAATGGATCGAAAGGGGAGAAACGGCTCCAAAAAAGGCGAAGACAGTTCCATCTGCGGGCAAGGTCACTGTGCAAGTTTTTTGGGATGCACGTGGGATAATTTTCATTGATTACCTTCAGAAAGGGAAAACAATCAACGGCGAGTATTGTGAGAACTTACTGCAGCGTTTGAGTGATGAAATGGAGAAAAAACGAGACAAATTTGACGAAAAAGAAGGTTCTGTTTCGTCAAGACAATGCACCAGTTCACACATCCGTTATCACGATGACAGAAATCAATGAGTTAAAATTAGAATTACTTCCTCGTGCACTTTATTCAAATTTAGTCTCCTAGGATTACTTTCTGTTTTCGAATTAAAGAAAATGGCTCAGTGGTAAAAAATTTGCCAACAATGAAGAGGTGGAGTTTGCGATTGGTGGCTATTTTGCAGAGCTCGACGGTTCTCACTATAAACATGCTCATATAGCATATATCGAAGCTATTGAACATCGTTGGGAAAAGTGTATCGATCTAATTGAAGACTATGTCTAGAGAAATAAAGATATTTTTTCCCGAATTTTTTGTGTTTTCTTTGTTAGCTCAGGCACTTCTGGGACTACCCTTGTAATTTCTTTAGTGTGCGTACCGTTGATTATACAAGTCATTTAATTGCAAGTCAAATAATGTAAATTACAAAAAAATAACAATGAAAGTGAGAAGGTAAGAATGAGTTCTTTCTAAACATTGAAATTGTGGAAAACTTACACTAACGGACAGAACTTGTGTAACAATCTAATAGTACTTGACAAATGTTGCTATTTGCATAATTGTATTTAGATACAATGTCAGAATTTCAACTTTAATAGCAACACGTGCAAGTAAATATTTGTAATTCCTATGGCAATGTTTTAAAGGCAAATAAGTGTCGACATTAGTTTAAAAATGTTCGCCGAATATAATTTTGACGTTATTCTTTTATTCGTTTAATGAGATTTCGGTGAAGCCGTTCACTCTCAATTGTCAATTGTTGAAGAAATGGTAAAAAATCGGCATTGCATTAGCGAATAAAAAAGTTATCGGTGACTGTTAGCGTTGTCGACTAATTTCGAAGAATAATGTAAATGAGTATTCTTGTATCGCTAAAATAGGTACTTTTCTACGTGAGCATTCTACCAATTACAAAATATAGCAAAACCAAGAATGTAGACTTCATTAGATATATTCACAAAAGTTTAATTTTACTCCAGTTTTAATGTGCAGATACTTATAAACACTGATTCGTAAGAAAAATTTGCAAAAATTTTTATCAGTTTCACGATCATTTATTTTGAATCCAATATAGAAATTCGTAAAAAATTCGACTTCTCGTGGTTATCAATATTCATACCATATTTAACGCAGGATATTAAAATTTGTCGGTCAGAGAAATGCAAAGATTATACATACCCTAAGATCGCGATTGGTGGAGTGCATACATATATATATGTATATAAAGAAGGGGGCAGCATTCGGTTTATCGACTATCAGCGTGTAAATCAAGAAAGGAATGAGAAACAGGACATACTTGGAAGATATCTTCAACGGTGTTTTACACTCGTGAACGCTACTAATTTCTCGATTCGCCGAGTAGTAATGACTTTACCCAATTAAGTCTCGATTAGCTAAGAAGCGGAAGATCGGATTCGATCACATATTTGCGTGCAAACAGGTGATGATGACACTGTTCCAGGATTTACATACGTTCGTTTCGTATCAGTAATTATGATATAATTGTGTTGCGGGTTCGATGTCGGCGAATCATAGAGGGTCCTTTAACATGTAACTCGGAGACGGTGGAATAACCGTTTGGCAATCAAGGTTTCATTCCGAATTCCATTATCAGTTTTACGCGCCGAGAACATCGACTTCTTGCGAGTAACATATATGGAAACATTTTATGTACCGAGTACATGGGAAACTAATATCGATTTTTCGTCGATCTTTGCGTTGTTGTAATGAGAATAAATAATAGGATCGAAATACGATTGAATGATCATTGTTGTCTAGGAGTATCGGCCATTTTGTTTCGAACAACATGGATCAATGTTACAAAAAAATTTGTGATCAATTATTAAACAAAATTAACGAGTTCGTTCATTATCGTCTGATTTTTTTCGTGGAACAGGTTTTTGTCGTTGTCTTCGTTGAATTTTTCTTCGATCAACTATAGGTATAAAAAAAAGGAAACTCAACCAATAATTATCCAACAGCAATTGAACGACGCATAATGGTTACAGATAATGAAAACGCGATCGAAAATCATAGCATTGTTATTTATACGTTATTCATTATGAACGAGAACTATTTACAGGTTGTTTGAGTGGTACAATCTGATTTTCATATTGTTTTTTACTGTAATAAGAAACTGCTTTTATAAACTATACTTATATAAAGATTTAACTTTCACTCCTAAAACATACACCGTTTCCGCAATTCAATTATTTTAAATTATACTTTTACGTTTTTAGGACACAAAGGTTTATGTAGATTGTAAAACAAAATTCTGAAATGAAATAAATGTTCAATCAGAGATAAGACGCTAATTGAAACGGGATGTTTTATATTTTCTTTATATACTATTCCAGATAGAACATTTACTTTTGAGCTACTTATTTTAAGCCGAGTCGAAAACTTCAATGAACAATTAATTAATAAACCACTTCACTGCATCCTCTTATCTTACAATAACATATATTTCTACCATTGACAAACAATATCTTTCAAATTCTCCAGTTTTTATTTATATTACATTAGGTTGTTCGGAAAGTCCTTTCGTTTTTTTTTTTTTTTAATTATTATTACTAAAAGAATTAGATACTTGTGTATTTATTTGCTGAAGATTTTTGAACGACCATCGAGAGAATTTTTCAATGTACAATTATCAATAAAAATCAGGCGAAAAACTGTTTTGCAAATATAATTAGTGTGATTAAACATCTTGACCAAACTGCAATAATTGTTGTCGTGTTATTAAATATGTGCACCGTCGTGTGTTATCGTGGTGAAAAATAACTTCCTTTCTGAACACAGGCAATGATTCTTTTGTATAACTGTTTTTAATCGACCCAGTTGTGAACAGTATTTTTGACTATTAATTACCTGGTTACGCGATAAAAGTTCACAATAAAGTATTCCCTGCAATTCAACTTTCACGATGGTTAACGGTGTTTCTCCTGATTTGGGCCAATGTCTTTCCCTTACCACATTACCAAAAATAATCAATTTTTCATTATTCTTAACCATTGCTTTAAAAATGGACAATTTTTGCGACGCTTTAACAAGAAATTGCAAATTAAAATATGACTGTGTAAATTCTTCTTCGATAATTCGTACGAAATCCAAATATCATACTTGTGCGTTGTATCCTTTTTTTTTTATGTTATGCAACTAATTCTAGTGAAATATGTAACATATTGGAAATCTTTTTTGTTATACAGCTTGAACAAATCCATTCGATTAAGTTCTCTGATTTATTCGTATTGATCGAATAACCCTTTTCAAAATGCGTGGCGTCGAAAACACAAACGAACTTATTACACAACCTTATAGATATAAGGGTTTACTGGAGAAAGTCTCGTTAAACGTAATGAAAAATTACGTAAAGTATAGAAAAATTGTACACCAGACCCACACGAAAACAAGAGTCAACCACCGTGTAGCTCTACGCCTGGTTCATGAATGATAAGATACGTCTAAACGAGTGGCGTCCATGCACTCGAATAATACACTGGTGTTGTGCATACGTACACGTGACACGCACACGAGGTCTTCGACACTGACTTTCGTAAAAGAATTCCAGCCACTTCGTCCAGTCTAACAATTACAAACAATTTTCTCGCTCGAATGTTAAATAAATATCTTCGCAGAAGAGAAAGGAGATACGAGCCCGTAACGAAGGTTTCTCGTTTAAGTCGATACTAGGAATTAAGGCGGTCTCCTGTAAACATCATCGACATCTGACAGCAAGAGTGCATACGATTGCTCCATGTCAATCATCGAGTCATTTAACCGTCATCGTGCTCCGAATGAGAGTACAAAAGCCAACCTTGAGTTAAATGTACATATATTTGTTCGTTTATTCGAACATTTAGAAATTGTATTCTTTCGCTGTTGAATTAATCAGAATAGGTGAAGCATTTGTACTGAATTAATTTTTCTATTTGTTTCATAATAAAATCTTGAACATTCAGAAGTTGAATCCTTTCGTTGCTGAATTAATCACTGGTAGTAGAATCCTCTGTATCTAATTGATTTTATATTTTGTTTTTTAATAATTATATTTAGAATTATGTGTGAAAATTTGGTAAGTGAACCATCGTAGAAAATTGTTTAATGCTTTTTTTTTCATCCGAGCACTTTATTAATGAAGTATTATGATATCAAATACTCGTGCAACAACGAACGTAACTCTTGCCTCGAACCATTTACATTTATTATTCATATTTATAGTGCTTCTGGCCTTATTGCAATTTAACAACACGATCTGGTAACAATTTTTTTCTATACATTGATAAACATAAATTTAAAATATGTTTTTACACAATACACTCAAAGGAATTACAAAAAGGACAAACGTTTATGCCGAATCACATATTCTGATCAAAATATAATGAATAAACATTGGAAATTCTTTTTATTGAAAATTAGAATTAACGATTATAAAAGTGTAGAGAATAAATACTGTAGATAGCAATTTCGCCATCTGACGTAAAAGTTAAGCTGCTTTTATATTTTTTCAATTTTGAAAAAATACTAATACGATTTGAAATGGGTATGTTATCGCACACGTAATCATCACAGCTTATTAATGGAGTTTCAGAAAATGTCTTTTTTACGACTTGTTAAAACAATAGGGTACTTTTATCTGTTGATGAATGTAAAATTATTCGCAATACTTGGAAGCTAATAAAATACAAAAAACGCGACAGTAGTTTCATAGTTTGATATTGTGGCACGCTATGAATTAATGAAATTAATTGTACAATTGTGTGCAAAATGTTCTAGTACAACTCTCAAGCATTAATACGACATTAACACGATTTATAAATATTTATTTACACTTCATAAACGTCTGTTCTAAATTGTTACTTATCCGTTTTAAACGAATATGCACACTTTAGATACATCATAAATAAATAGATTCAAATTTTTGTATTACATTCTATTACCCACTCGATTTCGTTTTTATTGCAAATTGGAAGCTAACCATAAGCTAAATATAAAAGTGTAATTAACAAAAAAGTTACGTGCAAAATCGTGAAATCGTTTATACAAATTTTTATACTTCACAAAAATTAATAAGTTGTACACGTATTTAGAGATACAATGCTAAATAAAATGTTAAATAGTGTGAAATAAAATCTAAACAAATCAAGTATTTTACATCAGAGCATTATCGTATAACAAATCACTTTGGCGACTCGTAAAAATAGATCGTGTTTGAAAATTTGTTCATGGCTAATTACTATACAAATGAAAAATTTCGATTTCTTATTTAGCAACATTAATTTTTTTTAAATAAAAATATTGCATAACGGCAAAGTTATTAGCTATTTCCAAAACTTTTCTACTAGAACATCGATAATTCATCATTCACAAGAATCGAAACAATTGAAATAAAAAATTCTTTTCGATTCGCACTAAAATCTAACGTATGAAATATATTGTAGAATTTAAAAAAAAATGTTATCAATTGTAAAAATGTTATCAAATGTTACCAATCGTTTCAAACGAAAAGATCACATTTTACACACAAAGAATCAACTTTAAACGTTTTTCAGATATAAGAAAAATCTTACGCTACTTTATACAACACTTTATGCAGAATATCCATGCAAAATTTAAAAGAAATCGGAATTGTGCTAACTTTCAAGATGTGCTAATATTTTCCTCTACCGTAGAAACATTTCTAAATTTTACATTACATCAGCTATTCCGTATCTATATAGCAATTTCGTTTCCGAGAAAATTCTCGTTTATCTCAAGAGTCGCTTTAAACTCTTATCGAGCTCTTTTATTTAACTCTGCTTTCGTTCGTTCGTCATTTTACAAAAGTTATAACTCATTCTCCTTACATTTAAATTCATTTTCACAATCATTGATAAAACATTATTACGGTAATAGGTAAAGATACGAACAATACATGCTGTCATGTCGATGATTTTTTTCCCCACAAAACGTTGTTTAAACTCTTATCGAGCTCTTTTATTTAACTCTGCTTTCGTTCGTTCGTCATTTTACAAAAGTTATAACTCATTCTCCTTACATTTAAATTCATTTTCACAATCATTGATAAAACATTATTACGGTAATAGGTAAAGATACGAACAATACATGCTGTCATGTCGATGATTTTTTTCCCCACAAAACGTTGTTTAAACTCTTATCGAGCTCTTTTATTTAACTCTGCTTTCGTTCGTTCGTCATTTTACAAAAGTTATAACTCATTCTCCTTACATTTAAATTCATTTTTACCATCATTGATAAAACATTATTACGGTAGTAGGTAAAGATATGCTGTCGTGTCGATGAATTTTTTCCCCACAAAACGTTGTTTTCGGAGCTATCGTCCAAACAGTACGATCCAAGTTCTCGTCACTGTTTTGAGTAAGTTTACCTTCGTCGTCATTTTAACAGCTCTTCCGAGCTAAGGTCCTCGTATATCAAACGAATCGCATCTGGAACTATTTGAGGAAGAGGCTTATGTTTAGAGTTGCTCAAAGCATTATTTGCTTTTGCTTGTTGCAAAGAGCACCAGGAACTTGTGCCAGCGGATACATTTCACGACAAAAACATTTATCTGTGGAGACTTTACAGTGAAAGGTTGACTATACCGCCCTTTTCGGTTTTTCCTTATACTGGAAATTTTTCAAAAAGGTAATAATAGACAATAAATACATTTATTAGTTTATCCGTTAATTTTCTCTTACTACCAAGTCTGAGAGTAGATATACGACCACAAAGGTGGTGGTATGTCATTAATACTTGTTTTGTAACTTTTTGTACATTTATCACCTTCTTACTTATAAATTTACGTTTTCTTCTACTGATTCTCGCTTAAAACTTTGGAAATTTTTTTTTAAAATTCAATTTTTTTTTTTTATATAATCACAATAATTACAAACCTCGCATTTGCACTGTAAGATCAATATCAAGAAGAATTTTTGTACCCTTACCTGCAACTGTGTAACCTGCATAGGTAAATTTATCGTTCGATCATTAAAACTACTGATTAATACGCGAAACAATTACGAAACAAGTCATTAAACGTTGTTCTATCGTCCAAGCAGTGGTATCGTGCAATTACTTAATGCCATGACGATTCGGTAATAAAATAGGAAAGAATAAGATTCGTATTTTTTTAAATAGAGATCAGTAACATTCCATACGATTTTACTGGCCATGAATATTAAGAACAGAATACGAGAGACTGTTCCATTGGGTCTAACAAAATCATTTTTCATGCTGCCAATCATGGCGATAACGCGTATTCGCATCATTTCTATTCTTTTCTGTGACAATTTTTCATTTCTGATAAAATAAATAAGATAAGAAACAGAAATTCAAGTAGCTGCGAAATTTGTTCAGTTATTTCTGGTAATGAATCGAACGAATCATAAAAGATCTGAGCACATCATCGTTTGATATTCACGTCAAATAATGAATGACAATATTGTATGTATAAAGTATGAGCCGATCGAAAGATGACAACAGATTTACATATCAAAACCTTGTACAGACAAAAACACCTGTTTTGCATTGGAAAAATGGCTGTTCGTAACATATAATGAAATATACGTAGATTGTCGTATCTCTTTTTTCGTCTGTAACGTAAAGATTTATTACATACAGTTTATACAGGATTTGTAATCTCCCAACTATTGAAATAGCTGATAGATTAGGAGGGAGTGTAGAGTTTATACTTTCAGCGTTATTAAATAGGTTAAATGCTACATATGTTCGAACAACATTTACATTATTTACTTTGCATAATTCATAACCTTCGTACGTTCGCATAACGAACGCACGTATTTCACTTTTCCGCTTGCGTCCTGTACGATAATCGTCGGAAAATATACAAATCCGTGGATAAATTCCAAGAATAACAGTTCTGAAATATCTGTTCTATAATGGGTTAGAGTTTTTCAAAAAATTCTTAAGGTAAAAAGTATAGACTACGAAAAGAATAAAATTATTCAAAAATAGGAGTTAATTATTTATTCAATTCCTGATTTAAGTTAGTTAATAGCAGAAACGTTAGCTACATTTGTTAAACGTTAAATATAATTGGCCCACTGAAGTATAATTACTCAACGAATAAAGCTAAGTAGATGTGTATTTACTTAAAACGCTTATAAAATCGAATTAAAAAATTGACCAAGAATGAAAAAGTTAAACTAAGTTTTATTCGCAATAATTGTTCGTTTCAATCGGTTGGATTAAATTTTACTTGTTAGTGTTCGTCTAGACTCGAGTGTGTGCGTCGTTCGTTTCACATGACACGTGCGATCGCTCTAACGATAAGTGCGATGCAATCTCGAAAAGAAACTTACTTAGTCGCAGATTGCAACTACGCGCGACTATCTACTCCGATAAATGAACGTACGTAACGTTGCATAAACCTAACCGTGACTCATTTTCAACGTTACTTGTGCAAGCTATCTACCACGATACACTATGTCTCGCATCGATGATGAGCACATAGTAGCGTTATACGCGAAATCGCACTATCACTATTGATGCGACACAGAATGGACAATTTTACAGTAATTAATTTTCTAGTTACACTTGTAATAGCACCTCGTGACTGATATTTAACGCTGAACCGCTCGACAATCTAAGAAAATTTAGAAACAACTGGTGGAAAATTTAGAACAACCTAAACATGGATTTTATGAAATTGATTCTAGAATTAATTTCTGAAGACAAAATCAAGTTGCATATGAAACACCGAAATTATTATGAACAACCTTACCTTTTATTATGATAAAATTATATAACGAAAGATCATACTTTGATATTAATTCCTCTTAAGGAAAAAAGGGAATGTAGTGGCTGTGCAAGAGAAATGAAACGTTAAAGCATTTAATTGATGATTGCAATAAAAAAAGAAAACAGATTGTAGTTTGAAGAAAATTTTAGAAGGATAATTAAATTTCTAAAAATTGTAGATAAGACAAGAAAAACAAAACTGGAGTAAAATTTAAGAAAGTCTGTGGGAATAATTAATATAAGATGTATAGATGCGAAGAGTGAAATGTTGCATGGAATTTAATTGTAAAGCATTTCTTAATTAAGAAGCTGTTAAAATATAATTGTATTTAAACATAAATTGAAATATACCGTAAGCATTTCTTATTACAGCTTTTGAAGTTTTTAAAACAAATTTTAACTTTTTCAAACAGTGCATTACGTAATCGACAACTTTAACTCATTTGCTAATTAACAACTCAAATGACCGTTGCGATTATATACGACTAATTGAAAAAAAGTAATTAACTCGTGCTTTCGTAACGACGAAAAAAGATTATAAATAATGATACATATCGTGTTTATTGAAGCGCAAAGTTAGAGCCTCTGACACAGAAATGTTTTCTTTATGGCGCTAATTGTTGCTATTCTTTTACGTATGACTAATAATTATGTTCCTCTCTCTTGTACTTATTTTTGAGATTTCATAGCTTACACTGGATTTTTTCAGAAAAGTGTATTCTTGGAATACTTTTCTTGGAAATTATACTTATTATACAAAATTATATTCCTGAAATACTTTAATGAAATGAAATCTACGATAATATTATTGTTTCGCTATATTCTTTAGCTTTATGTCAATTTCTCGTATCACTTTCACAATTTCATTCTGCTATTGGTTATTTTTCTATCAGACATCTTGAATCGTTTATACATTGTAGATATTTTATGTTATTTTCTTTTTACATTCTCCAATTTTAAAAATGCTTCAAAATTGTTTGTATTCTCAGACATTTTAATAAATATTGCTCGTATGTCTTACTTCACAAATTATGGAAAATAATATTCATGTAATTTATACGATGCATCGCATAAAAAATCATAAACTGTATACTCAGAAATTATTGACACATATTTGTGACGCACTGATTTTCGCGAAACCATTGAATAACATATTCATAGATATGTGCAACAGTGACGATTGGCTATTTTATGCCGATTCAAATAAATGAAATAACAAGTGTAGATCAATATTATATTATGTATGACAAAAGAATCGGTACATTCAATTGGTTTCATCATTTTCGAAAATAGCATAAAAGAAAAAGAGATATTTATAAAAGAAAAAGTTTCAATAAAATTTATTAAAAAAGCGTTTATGAAAATTCATCCGAGTGCTTAATATATGTATGTGTTTAATTGTGTAGTATAATATCAAATTTATTTTCTGAAACTCTCTCCAACACACTTTGGTGTTTGCTTGCTTACAATTTCAAGATTTAACGAAATGCGGCAGCAACGATTTAAATAAAAATATTGAATATGTATGTAGACAGATACATATAATTGACATTTAAAAAAAAAATTAATGCATAAAACGTGTCAAAGTAAAGAATTTGTACAAAAAAAATGGAATCAAATCTCTGTTTCTGGATGATATAAAACAAATCTTCGAAAAAGAGAAGTAACTGTATCGTTGTTATCATCATTATTAATGTTATTGTAGTTGTAACAAAATTAAAAAGTAAACAAGTAATAATTAATGCGTTTATCTTTTAATAATTACACTTAGAATTATATGTAAAACTTTAGCAAGTAACAATCTTATTACAGAATTATTCGCAAAAGATAAAGAATGTACCTAATGTTTTCTTCATTTCGAGTATCTAGAATAATATCGTTACGTAGCAGGTAAAATAAAAAACTTTATGTTCAATTTCTTTAACGAGTCATATTTATCCTGCTACAAGGATCATATCATATATAGTCGGGAATAGTACACGAAACAATGCTACGAAACAACACAAGGGACTAAACAAACGTAACAGGTTTTAATTAGGGTACTCCAATCGTTTTCCTGCAACTCCTTTCAGTAAACGGTGGTGCACCATATAAGGCGTGTAACATGAAATAAATTCAACTCGAAGACGTTGAAAGCTACGTACGAGCGTGTATGTTGCCACGGTGATCGAGATTGGTGAAAGACGAGTGCGGAGGTATCTGATAACACAAAACATCGATAAGACCTCGCCTACTGGGAAATTGATTAACCCCTCGACTTGTGCGAACTTATTTAGAGCGAAGCATGAAACGCGAAACGACTAGAGTTTATAATGTATTGTATTTCTTTGTATTAGATATTCTTCGTATTGAACAATTCCAAGATCCGTTAGCATTGTTTAATTGATGTTTCGATGTTCGTTGTCGTTCACATACGAATTCAGTTTTTTTTATTTTATTGAATTAATAGTTCACATTTAAATCGACCACACGAATTATCAACGATTTCTATTGAAATTGTTTATTACGTATCACTCACGGTTTACAGAAGATTTTAATTCATTGAAGAAATCGTAATACCAGTAAAACTGCTCTGAGGTGCCATAAACTGTAGAGTAGGAATTAATAGTAGGTTAACTTTTGTCGTTTTTTCCATTGTAAAAAAATACTATGGCACTTGACTTTGAACAACTGTAAATATACGAATGATTCGACAGATTTACATGAAATTTTACGCATGTTCATCAAACAGTAGTATCATCTTTAGAAAAATGAAACGACGAACCTAATAGCTTAATTTCTGATTGAACGACAAAATTTATCGAGCAACCTATTATTACTAGTAATATTGAAGTACTATGTGTCGATTGGACATTTTTTTGAAATAAAAAATAAAGTTCATAGTAAGCAGGTACTAGTGCATAATTCTAACAGAGATAGTATTGAACTTTGAAACTGCAACCTTTCTTAAGAAATTCATTAGAGGTTTCTGTGTATAAAATTCAATCGATGGTGGAATTGTATTAAATCACAATAATGTTACCTGTTTCGAGCGATAAAAAAATAGAATTTTATAATTGTTGCGAACATAATTTGTAGATTCTTTGCGACAACGATTTTTCTATGTTTTCGGTTAATAAATGTATCTCCAACTTTAAAGGTGCTAGTTAATGCTAGCCGAATAGTGATATTTAAATAAATTTGTACTTGTAACGTCGAGGGAAGTATTCTTGAAAATGTCATTAACAAATGATGTATGAATGTAAGTATAAAATATTCATCCTCGAAGTTTCTTATGTTTATTTCATTGTGAAATTTTTGCATACTCGTAGACTCTTTATTGAATATTTATTCAAATGTACCGCTCGAAACAATCAAAGATTCCATTTTTTGATAAATGTAAATAACGTATTATACTATACATCACGAGTGAAAAAGATAGTGTGCATTTAATACAATAATAGTTTTACCAAATATTTACCTACATGTATGATATACGACACTTTTAAAGTATCGTATACCGAACGATAAACTTATCTCAGTAATTATTCTTCGGTAAGATAATATGCTTCGATGATATGTGTACCATTATTATGGTTTACACGTCAAATATAAATGATTAGAAATGTGTATACTCCAAGTGCTTTTAAACAACTTTCTACATTAGCAAAAAAATTATTTACAAACTCACAAAGAGTATGAAAATGATGATACAAAACAAGTGTTATTGGTGCAAAAATCTAAATAAGTAGGGAATTATAAGTTATATATTTCACGTTACTTTGTAATTTCGATCAGGAGTTATTTTCAATAAAATAAATAAATTAAATAATAAAACGGACATTTATGGGTAAATGCAATAATTAATATTGCGAAATATTCGTGAGAACATTTTAAAATTAAAAATTGCGTTTATTGTTCCTAGTTCTGTCAGACATTTTTAAACAAGGTTTCTTGTAAACGAATAATTTGTTGAACAAAACATAATACTTTTATATTAACACGTCTTATAAGACTAAACGTCATTATTATAAAGAAAAATAATATCTATACCGAAACAAAGAAATATTTATAATTGACAATGTTATGAAATATTGTCTGATAAGTTTAATAAGTCTAAACAGAAAGCCTATTGTGAACCACCGGTGATACACACGACGCAGAACATATTAAATATCTGTCAAAATATTTTTAAACTTTAAGTTTCTAACATAATAAAAATCTAACGGTATAGAAAATTGCGATCCTTTGATTCGAATACTTGATACATAAAGTAACACAATATTCGAACATATGCGAACAATATTCTAATGAAAAATAAAATTCGTCTATACCTACTGTCAGAAAACCTATATATTACCATACTCCAACAAAAAAAGCAGAACCAAAATATGCCTGAATCCGAATAAAGTTTAATTTATCGAATAGTTTAAACGTGGAAATGCACCCCGCGTAATCTTGGTAGCTGCTTCGTGGAAGTTAACGTTTAATTAGCATTTTTAACGAATGCATTATTATTACCAAACCGTGTCCATTTGAGAGCCCATTCACGATCGTGGCGGCTCCACAACGAAGGGGGAAAGAAGACCAAACGCTGAATGAACGAACGAGTATTATCAACAGCCGCAGCCTTATCTGAATTTGCATA
Source organism: Ptiloglossa arizonensis (assembly GCF_051014685.1). Taxonomy (NCBI): domain Eukaryota; kingdom Metazoa; phylum Arthropoda; class Insecta; order Hymenoptera; family Colletidae; genus Ptiloglossa; species Ptiloglossa arizonensis. Next base: position 13,367,847 of record NC_135051.1, on the reverse strand, counting down.
ATTACGTTTCTTTTTCCAGGAAATTTATTCGACCGTCGCGAAATGTTGCACTATCGTGCCGTTTTTTCCTTTCAACTCCATCGGTCGACCGATTTTATTATCTTATTTCGCGCGCGAGATATGTATACACACGCGCATACCTACGCTCGGGTGTGCACAATGCGAAAGGAACGCGAGGAGGATATATAAAAAAAAAACAAAAGAAAGAAAGAAAAGAAAAAAGAGAAAAAAAGAAGAAGAAGAAGAAGAAGAAGAGAGAGCGACGCCCGTAACGATATCTGGTAACAAAAACTCTGATATGAGCCCACGAATTCTGCGACGCCGCGGAATGCAGACCACCTGGAATCACCCGCGGCCGATAATATTGTTTTACGTCCGCGTCACGACTATGGAAATGATCTTTTTAGAAGTCGCTCGGGACGATGCACCGTGTTTACAATTAGGGAAATCATTCGACGGAACGTAATTTAACCCGTTTAAACGCTATAAACATAACGGTGGATTTATTGCTACATCCGTAAGACGACGCGCGTTCGGTTCCTTTCCATCGTTCACAGTGCACCGATCGAAACAAACGATTTCTGGCCGTAACGCGACGGTTACAGGCTATTTATAAACCACGGAGTGAGAAATCCACAATAAATTTTCACGGTACACCATGTTCCGGTGCCTGTAATTTAAGGTAATCCGTGTGATACGGCCATGTAACAAGCACCGGAATAATACCTATACTTTTCTTTCGTATCTGAAGTGGAGATTATCAGAATGGTTCAAGGCCACTCCCTCCGACTCTGCGAAAACTAAAGTACGGCGAGTCCTCGGGTTGCACGGTTTTACCCCCCTCCTTTTTCATGTTCTTGTGCAGATTTTGTGTGGATGCACGTCTTCGCGTATCAACGCGTTGAACACCTTGGAGAAGTACTGGTAGATCAGTGCTCAAAAATTGCAACGATCGATTATCTAAAACGCTCGCAAGACGAACTCTAATACTTGTAAACTTTCGAATAGCATTGATCTTGTTAGCGATACTGTAAAATAGCAAGTACACCGAAAAATTGTGGAAAATTTCTACTTTTTACATTGAGGTTTGAGCAAAGGTCATAGACATCTTTAAGTATGGAAAACTGACATGGCGGTCAACGTCTTAACGCTAGTACTACCAAAGGGTAGTAAAGGTAGTAAACTTCGTTTAATTACTCAATTGTTAACGGTGTCTTTGTTTACAAAATAGACAATTAATAGTATTCGTAAATTAATTTACAGTCGTCGGTGGTTCTAGTATTAAATAAAGTTTTCTTTTCACGAAGAAGTACGAACGTATCTGTTTAATTTAATTTTGTAACGAAGATTGTACGTTCATACAGTCGACCACATAAGTGTTCGTCCACCTGTCGCAGTCGGCGTATCTATAGGGAAAATTACATGCAAACACCACCCCAGTCGTCAGATATAAACCCAATTGAGTATTTATGGGCAAGAGTAAAAAGAAATGTTCGCGAATCATCGCCTAAAAATCGTGAAGGATCAAAGCAACGATTTATACACAAATGGAGAATAAATATCGTCAAATTTTACAAATAAATTAGTGAAATCAATGCTACAATTAGATATAAGGAGTCTAGAAGCTACAATTAGATCTAAGGAGTATCTCACTAAATATTAAACTAATAACTTCAGTTTCATGCAACAAGAACTCCAACCATTGTGCTATTTTCTTTCATTCTTCACTATGTACAACAATTGCGAATTTCATAAAACGTCAGCTTATCTTGAATAAGTAAAAGTTAAATCTATCTATTTTTATTTAAATTTTACTTATATCCCTTCTTTTTCCTATACATACACCAATTGCAATAGGTGAACAAACACTTATGCGACCGACTGTGTATCAAATGTAGTCTAGGGAGAAAGAAAGATCAGTTACAGCAGGAACTGGTAGTTGTATTAGGTCAAACGTTTTAGTCAACCTTCGAGAAGCCAACGAAATATCACTCGACACTGTTCACATTCCCTTTATCGATGGTATCGCATTATCTTCAATGCGCGACTGATCTTTCTTTCTTATTCCAATACAACGTCTTTAGACAATTCGATTTCGTGGAGAATTACAAAAACGAATTCCACGTGAATCGAGGATTTACCGTATTAACTGAAAAGTAACAACTTCTCACACCGGTAGGTGAAATTTAATCGCTACCTTCGCTTTTGTGCGTATCAACGACAAAAGCGAGGGACGCTTAAAGCAAGTGAGATTGAACACGGTGTGAGCAATTTCTAAAAGTGACGAGGATAGCTTTGCGACTACTCCCCAGGCCATTACGAGAGACAAACGATGCGTGTCGGCAGGTTTGCACGAAGAGACGAGAGGTAAAGCTACCTAATTGTTAGACGTTGTACTAGGATTTATCCCTTAATGGGCTTGAGTGACCAAAATGTTTCACGTTCACTAGTTGTACGTACGAAAGTCGAAATAATACGATTTTTTAAAAAAAAAATATGAGAATTGAATTGTGTAAACTCTGTTTAAATGTTTGGAACTTTGATAATCTTGGTAGTTGTTAAGAAACATGAAAATTCTTCGTCGATTGTAGCAAATGTATTATTTCTTAATGTTATCGTCGTATGTATGTCATAGCTATTTGACCACTTTTAGATTACTTTTTTTTTAAATATATAGTATGTGTGCGATAAGAACTAACTAAACTAACAGAACTAATCAAAAATTTAACCTCTTCGAGGATTCCAGTAAATATGTACATATAGATGTGTACGTTTACTCTGTATAATATTTTTTTATTTACGATATACAAATAATATTGAGATCAAATATTCACAATTAAATTTCTCAACTATGTAACATGATAATATTTTCGGAAGGTTGATAGATGTCACGAGTGAATATCATTTTGAATTTTTATTTACTTAAAACAAAATAATTGGCCTTTGCACGGGTACAATATTTATTTAATTTTGATGTAGCTACTACTATAGAAAAAAACAATTTTAGCATTGTTCGAGAAGAAAAGTTCAACAATCGGTTATTCAAATGATCGTCCGATTTGGTCAATAAAAATTCGCGTTATAATACGTATTACAACCAAAAATACTGAAATTTTGTAGCAAAAAATTCTCTGAATTTCAATTACCAACTTCATGAAATTTCAATTTCCTATTTGACATCGAAAAATGTTACGACTAATGAAGAATTTTTGCACACAAATAATTAACACGATCGGTGTTAATTGAATAGATAAATAATTAAAATATTACACAATTTAAGTTCGAGAAACAAAAAACAGGAATATTATGCACATAAAGGTTCGTGTTCGTGCAATCGTATATTATACGAGTTGCATTTCAAAAATGGTCAGTGGCAATGTCGTGTTCAAAAGTATAATTCGAATTGTATTGCTGGTGTACAATCTCAAATTACATATCAAGTGTTTTTCTCGCAAAACGGGCCCGACAGCACGAATACGATTATGGCATTTTATGGCCGGGTGTCCGATTGTACGAAATTGCTCGTTAACTCAATATACCCGCGGTCTCTGACCATAACAACAACTATAACCGAGACTTTGTTTGGTTCTCGTTAAACAACGTAACAAACTTACTTAACGTGTGACACGAACAATTGGCTAAGCCAAGGTTCACGGTTTAAACTGAAAACAATTTCCTTAACGATTCCTTCAATTCTTCGACAAACTATACCGATTGCAACGAACACGATTAAATTTTCAAACTAATTCGTTGGATTTGAAATGAAATTGTACAGTCTTTTAGAGCGTTTGAGAAACAAAATAATTTTATGTGTACACTTTCCAATTTCATTACGGGAAACTCTTAGAACTGTAAATATAATTAACGGAACAAATTTTCTCGATACGGAACTGCATAATATATGCAACAGGACGTAACGATAAATTATTTATTCCGCTTGACGGAGACTTGTATAATAAGAAAGTAGAAATGTTAAATTTTTAACTTTATCATTGATAGGAATAGAACCGTGTATAATGTTTGTTTATCTTTAATTACGGCGAGTACACCTTTGTAACATCGATGAATAATCCTAATTGAGATTAGGTTAAAAGGAGTCTCTTGCTGAACCTCGTGCAAACTATCTTATAACAAATGTTGTACACTGTATCTTTGTGGACAATAAAAACGTTGAATAATAATGATAACTGTTTCAAAACTAAATTAAATACATTAAACGTAGTTATAGTTACATATGGTATCGTCAATGAAACCATAGAAAAATTTATTCATAGAAATAATAACACGTGTTAAAAAGCTGATGTTTGTTTCATTAAGTTGAAATACATACATTAATTCGAGGTTTTCAAAAAATGTTGCACAGTTTTAATCGCTTTACTTTTATTTTTAAACCGTCTATCAAAATAAAATGTATATTTTATTGCAAACTATTTTTGCACCGTCTTCCGTTTACTTTCAGAATAAATTGCGAAAAAGTGAACGATGCTTTTACGTCATTACATATTGGAAACAAAATTATAACTATCTAATTAAAACTATTGCATAATTCGACCAATATACCACTACTTCCAACTAATACTACACTTTCTGAACCATTGACTACACTATAAAACCTGCATCCAAATTATTGACTAATATTGTTGACATTATTATTGACTACTTCCAAATAATGTCGTACTTTCCGAACGAGTGACGACTCAATAATATCTGCACCCAAATTATTGACTAATATTGTTGACCTTATTATTGACACTATTACTGCTCCAATATCGTTAAGAATATAATACCGTTACCTCAAAATTATTGATACAATACGATTGCTTTGATAACATTTCAATCGTGGGTATTTACATTTATACTAACCACCTCCAAATTATTGACTAATATTGTTGACCTTACTATTAACACTATTACTGCTCCAATATCATTAAGAATGTAATACCGTTACCTCAAAATTATTGATACAATACGATTGCTTTGATAACATTTTAATCGTGCGTATTTACATTTATACTAACCACCTCCAAATTATTGACTAATATCGTTGACCTTACTATTGACACTATTACTGCTCCAATATCGTTAAGAATATAATACCGTTACCTCAAAATTATTGATACAATACGATTGCTTTGATAACATTTTAATCGTGCGTATTTACATTTATACTAACCACCTCCAAATTATTGACTAATATTGTTGACCTTACTATTAACACTATTACTGCTCCAATATCGTTAAGAATATAATACCGTTACCTCAACATTATTGACACAATATTGCTTCGATAAAATTTCGATCGTGCGTATTTCCATTCATACTAACCCTCTCCATCGATCGAACTACGGTTTACCTTGCAAAAGATAAAAAAAGAAAAGAAAGCGAAGAACGGAGATATCGCGAAGAAGCGCACAGTTTGACGGTCCTTCGTCAAAGACGTCGGTACATCGAGAGAGCCAATTTGCCTGGGAGGGCGCGCACGCGAATGCGCAAATTTCCGGCTGGACGATCTCGACGAGGATCTCGCGTTACACAGAGAAATGCGGATCCCCCGCCCACTTTTCGACCGCTGGCCAACGTCGATGGTGGACACGGGCACACATATATCGTAGCGTACATCGCTTTCACAGGGGATGAGTCCGAGACGTGCTTTGTAGCAATGATATCGTTGTGTCCGTACGTAATCGAAACCCTAACCGTGCTGCCGCGCGAGGGTCCGTTTCGATGACAAGAGACGCGTCCTCGCACCGATATCATTCACACCGTGGCCCGTGCTCGGTGCAACAGAAACAACGCACAGCGATCCGGATGCATCGGAACACGAATTAAATTCACAGCACTGTTATACAGCCACGTTCTGTATTACGAACGGAGTGATCTCGAGGTTTCTTTTGTTAGCGGAATCTGATTCCGATAACCATTCTTACGTCGCAGATTTCATTTAGATTGCAATTCTTTTCAAAACGATCGCGTATTAGCCTTCCACGTGACTCACAATTATCCCTTCGATGGTATCGAGTAATTACTGTACGCGTACGAACTTTTGCAATGACGATCGAAATTTCAACGAGATCAAAGTTGCAGTTACGGTTATTATGGAACCGACCATTGCATTCGATGTACAATGTGTCAAAGTTATTGATTTGCAAAAATTCTTGATCGCTAAATTGTGTAACATAAATCTGGTAAGACAATTTTGAAATTTTCCTCACTGCTATTTAGATTCATTATTATATACTACGTAGTCACAATATTGTTGAGTGGAAACTTTAACGATACGATGTGTTGTATATACGTGTAGATTCTTGTGATAAAATTGGTAAATTGGTGCATTCAATAATCTTAAAAATACAAAGAAAAGGTTCTTATTTAAGAGTGCATTCTAATCGAGATTTTTTCTCGTATGTTAAAAATAACGTATGTTCTAGACAATGCTTACAGTCTGTCGAAGATCCAATATAGTATAATAAAAATTCTTTAAACAAAAAACTTAGTTTCTTAATAATTGTACAGATAAGTATTACAAGTATCTAATCAATGTTCACCGTTCCAAGTATTTTTATTTTCACCGTAAAACTATTTTTTATCAAAATTCCGACTACTTTCGATCAAACGTAAGTTGAAATTTCTTGAGAAACAAAAGTTCCTTTTATCTTTTTAAATAGCTCCAACGAAAATTGAATCTATACTCTGAGAATTTTTGTGCAATATTTCAGTTCGATTATTTCTCTCGAAATTGTATTCAAGGTGACTGAAAAAAAAAAACAAATATTTTCGCACTCCGTTGAATTCAGCTTTGAAAATTTCGTAAAGGTACAAGGTTTCGCAACATTGTCGTAAAAACTTCCGACGGTAGATTTTTCCGAATTTCCCACCCTTAAATTAACGAACTAGATCCAGAGCTGTTCGAACGGGTCTAATTTATTCCGGCTAATCCACCGATTACTCGAACGACCGGGTACTCAGTTCTGCTCGATAAACGTAGTCCCGGTTGGCTCGAATTTCGAACCACTTGAATGTTTCGAGTACTTGGACAGCTCCGATAGTAAAATTCAATACTAACCTATGCACGCTAGAAAGCAACGCCCGTGATTCTACGTGGACGCGCCTCACGTTCGAAATAACTCGCGATTGCTAATAAGCGTAAACAGGATTTCAAGACTCGTTCCGTTTCTAATGGTGACTTTTTGCATCGAAACTTTCTCGATATCTGTTTCAGTTGGTAGGTTGTCGTTTTATGGCCGGGGACGAGGAGCGTGGAAAAATTGCGAACGTTCCGTTTACTCGTGGATTCTCTCGGATGCTCCGTGCCCAATGTTTTACGTCTATTTCAATAAAAACGGTATAACCGAAACCCTTTGCAACAGTTCTTCTCCGTCTATAAAAATAGTGAACGTGAAATCACAATAAGTTTCAGCAGCGGAAAGAACCGAATGAAGGAACGGTCGTGAACGCGGCAGCTTTTACGAGACACGACATTTCGGAAGCAGTAAAATTCTATCCTGTCAAGCGTTCGCATAAATTCCTTGCTCGTCCCGAGCGCTCTGCGCAAACAGACCAACGTACTCCTCGTTCGTGAAAAAATCCACGCGTGTACGTACATACGTGAACGAGGTGTTTAAAATAGGGGTTCGACACTTTTAGCGCAGATAGTACTCGCCAAATGAAAGCAAAAGGTCCTCATAAACGTGGCTCGAAAAATGAACACTTTCGGTGTTACGAATCATTTTCCATTTCGATCGACGCGTACGACTTACTCGCTGCAGATCGTTAGGTCTGGGTTAGGTCTGAGTGACTTGATAAATGATTATTCTCGGTGTTACAAACAATTTTCCGTTTCGATTGAAGCGTACGACTTACTCGCTTTTGATAGTCAATCGTGATATAGAAACAAGTGATTAATTTTATTGTTTCTTTTGTGAACACTACGAAAGTAAATACTTCGTTCTCTACTTCTGCAGACGTTTTATAACAAACGATTATCTTATTATCATGTTTCGACTGAAAATGTAAGTTACATATCGACAGGATCGGTGAATAATTATGGACTGCTATCACAAAGTTTTCATCACGTGGGAGCAGAAAGAAACACTTATGTTATTATTCAGACAAATCACTAATATTGATTTGCATTGGACATATACATACATGGGCAGTTAAAATTATTGTATAATTGCTTAACGAACATGCTGTTACATTTTTTGATAAAATGTTCTTCGTAATCGATCTCTCGAACTGAGTCTGTGATCTATGCACAAAGTAATTTATTGCTTCGGTTCATTTTGCACTTGGAATTCGGCGACTTTTAAATCGGAATTTCCGTGAAAAATGGATAGGACAAGGTAGACCAGTTTCATGATTCAGTCGATCGTTCAATTTAAAAGCGATTCGTTATTTCTTTTTCCATAAGAATTCCTTAAACATTACGGTACGATCTTCTACTCCAAAATGTCTACTCCAAATGTGTACACAAAGCATGTAGAACGGAGTGAGGACACGCGAATAATCTATAATAATCGAACTAAAAAATAGTAAGATAATCAATTATTTGTAAATCACGATCAATTATCAGAAACGAGCAAGTCCATGCCCTGACCGAAATAAAAAATTAATTATAATTCCAAGTATTTATTTTTCAACCTATGTTTATTAGAACTTTTTTTCTCCATTTGAAGAGTATTATCTACTCTAAAAACCCTGAACCCTTTTCTTTAAAACTCTGTATATTAATTAATAAGGAAAAGATCAGAATTATTCGCTATCGAGAGTTTTTAATCTACCTTTACAGAATGGTACATCACATAGAGCTAAGACTAAAAATTTCGTCGTAACGCAAATAATAAAAGTAGAAGTTCGAAGAATCGACTCATTCGCCGAATATTTTTTTTTAATTTGTTTCTTTAGTATTACGAAACAGAGCATCAATTAAATGCAGTTGAATTTACTCGCAAACTCTCAGCCGATTACGGAGAAGCTGTAGTGATTTAAAAATTTGGTCGCATCATTTTTTATTTGTCTGTAAGAAGGCATCGGTCAATTGACAAAATGGTATATATTTAGGTTGTACGAGTAACAAATAAAAATAATATATTCTTACTTAATATTCAATAACGGCATGAAGAAAATTGCGGTTAAGAATGTTCCCTTATTTGTAAGAATGCAATCGTACATTTGGGCCATGTACTGCCAACTGGATCTTATGCTTTTAACGAGTGCACAATTACGATTCGACATCGAATATATCACTGTTGCAGTTGAAAGTGAATCTCGTTGAGAAAAGGAATAAAAATTATTTAAAACGCAATATTGATATTCATAATAGGTATACACATAATATTCATTATTATTCATACTATATATTGCAGTACACAGTGCATACGTAACTTTAATAACTTCCATCGTGCAAGGGGAATTAAAATCGAAGACAAATCATTCTGGTCCGTTCCCTTTTAAGTAAAGAGGTTCCCGAATGATAAGTATCGGGTAATTAACTGATAGAGATTGCAAACTGGTTTACCGATAAATGGCAAAATTCTTGAAAATCAGTATCGGTTAATTTGCGATTGTAACAATAGTAAATGGCAAAAAATTCCTTTGAAATTTTGTCCGGTAATTCGTTATCTGTTACAGTTAATTCGGTACATTGGTAACACTTACGAAATAACACACGCATTGATCATTTTATTGTCAAAAAAGACTTATAAAAAATATAATTATATAAAACACGCTTCTGTGTGTGTACACATTTCACGAGTCAAGTATGATTATTCTTAAATATGCAAATCCGGGCATCCTTTTTGTTATTCGACCGTTTAATCGATTTACAAATAGATATTTCTACAAATTTCACGACTTTTCTTTGCATTTCGAAACCGTCGCGATCTACTCTCCACACTTCTTCCAAATACCAAAATACTTTTTCACCGTGTGTCTTTACCTTCGACAAAACTGCAAACGTCTTACCGTCGCCATTTCCAATAAACGTGGTATTATTCGACACCTGCGCGGCGAAACGCATATAAATTCGCCGTGTTTACAAATTCCAATGCAACCCTTCGAAAGTATATTTTCAAGACAATAAGCTAGAAGAAAATCGATTTTTCCAAAGTGCTGTACTAGAATACCCCTTTAATGAAACGGTATACCCAAGCCGTACAACGCTTTCAGTGCATAGGTAGCGCGCTGCAAGCATCGATCACCTTCCATCAAATAATTCACGCGCGATAGAACGCTTAACAATGAGTAACCGTACACCTTCTCGGCCAGATTAACAGTTTCTCGAAACGAAAACGATGACGTCACACGACGTGACGCGTCGCGGCATTAAACGCGCCAACGTAGCCGACGCTCGCGAATATACAAGCCGGGTACACAATGCGGTCTGACAATGAGCAAGAGCCCATAAACACCCTCGGCGGAGACTACTCGAGATACTGTGAAGATCGTTGCCCTCGCTGCACAGAGTAAAAGTAGAAGGCCTTAAAGATTTTAGGACTCTTCGGACACGCGATGGTGGCCGGCACAGAGCTTCGTGGAAATGAAAATGAAGCGCTCCATTCAACCGTGTGCGTTACGGTTTTCTTTGTAACGGTTTGCACCCTAGCACGAGCGAGAGTCGGCGAGACCTCCGAGATGCAGGAACGATGGCTGTTGACCGCAAAAAAACCAGCGATGTGATAAAGTCAACGGTTGAATTTTTTACCGAATGTGTTCAAATTAAAGTATCTGTATTCGAAATATAAGTACGTAGGTTGTTCGTCGTACTTGAAGGAAATATTTCGATAGAGACGTATGTATACGAGTCGAAACAAGTGTATACAGTTTATTTAATACAAACGTTTATTTAATACCCACGGTATACCCATGGGTCGAAATGTTTGTATTAAAAATTGATATGAATACCTGTCAATTTTATATACAAAAATTGATGATCAGTACCTAGAAATATGTAAATAGGTAGATTGTACAATATGTAATTAAAAAGACGAAAATTAATATTAGTTAATCGAATAGGTAAAATGGGAGAATTGTTTGTGTAAAATTTGGAAAAGTCTAATTTTAAAATATACTTTTTAAGCTAATAAATATTTGTTCTTCTTGCCTAAAGATAGTGGGAAAGAAATAAAGTAACAAAATACAACAAAAGTAATGAATATAGAATATGTGTATAAAAAAATAAGAGAAGATGTGTCTATATACTTGAGATCAAAGTTTGTCGTATAGTGGTACCTATACGATGTAGTTTACATTAATGTCTGTGTGATCAGTTAAATAGTCTGTAGCTATTGGTCTATTTTCTTCAGTTTCAGGAACGACTCTTAGTCAGTTATAGAGAGCTCTTTGAACGGTTTGAAAGAACGTTCGGAAACATTGCACTCCACGTCTTCTTTCGAGCCAATTGACTCAATTCGAATTGTTTGATTTCCCTCAGGTTGCTCGATTTATTCGAACGGTTCGATATTTTCTACAGGAACTCAACAGTATTCGGTTGGTGATGGTGGTGGTCGTAGTACTAGTAATAATAATAGAAGTTCAAACAGCGATTCTGAACAAACTTAAAATAAAAAAATTACTTTCTCTAACTTTATTTCATTAATCCCGTTACTGTTATATATTTATTATATTTTCTTAAGAATTGCTGGAAAAAATAGTTTCCTTTTCATTATATATGCCGTTGATTATACAAATCGTTTAATTGTAAGTCAAATAAATTAAATTACCAAAAAAGTAAAAATGAAGTTTAGAAAAAATATTCTACGTAATCATTGGGTCCGTGTATTGTGAAGTGAGCCCTGATCTGAGCACGCGCTCATCACGTGCATTCGTCGCATTTGATATCTCGTCTCGTTGAACGAACTATAGCGATAGTATAATGATTTGTCAAGGTTATCGTTCATTTTTCCTTTTTAATCCCGAGAAAAACGATAACGGCAGTATCGTATCGTCAGGAAATTGAAGTTACGCATCAAAAATTAATTTCGAACGTGCACATACTTTCGCACAATACTCGATCGCGCGTATCGCGAACCACCGTGGTAAAACTAACAAAATTGAAACGTGAAATTTTATTACATCCACCGAACCCACTCGACCTTTCCCCAACCAAGTATCACATTCTTCGCCATTTAAGAAATAAAACCTTCCTCGAAAAGTAGTAAATATCACCTTTGAAGAATTTATTCGATCCGAAAATGAGTCCGAAAGTTTCTTATAAAAATGAGAGATATCGATTAATATCCCATTGGGAAAAACCATTAATGCCAACGGTGCGTACTTCCATCAAATAAAAGAATTTTTTGTTCAGATACACTGCTTTTACGTTAACCTATCGAAATGGCAATTTTATACATGTGTAACTTAGTACAAAAACAAAGAGAACGTAAGTATACAGCTGAGAGCAGATAAGTGGAGAAATAAACGCTGGAAGAGAAATGAATAGCCAAAGGAGGAAAAGGAAAAATGTACGAATGGGAAAAAGAACTGCGAGCTTCTGCTCGATATGTAAGCGTGATCGTCATCACCGACGGCCGCTATAATATTTTATGACATTCTTGCGATGATAGTGGCAGACTACTGCTCGGTGTAGAGATACGGCGGGGGTGAAAGTGACAGATCATTTAACCCCGTTGTCTCGTAAAAGAGACCCGGCTTGAGTCACTAGACTGTGACCAACTTTACTATCCACCCTCGCTTGAAACAGGGTGACCAACACCCCTCCGATATACTACCACCCCGCTCTGAAAACTGATCCAGATGTACGATCAACGGTCAACAAACTATCTAGGATAAAAATTCAATTTTCGAGAAATTGTTTCGATTGAATATTGCTCTTCAAAATTATTCAATATTTAACCCTCAAGTGACGTTCTAACGTCTTTCTACTCAACTGTATATTTTGGTATTATTGTATAGTTTAGAGGATTTAATGTATCATAATATCATGCATAAATTCTTGAGATTAAAGTTGATTAATATTTGTTCGGGATCAATATTTTTTCTATGGTTATAAAAAAAAAGGAGAAAAGAAAAATAGAAATTTAACCACTATAATTATTAGAAGAGAGTCAAAGATGGAAACCAATGTCTTTTTATATATTTGTCAAATATATTGTAAGTATGGAAAAATTTGTAGTACTTAAGTAACATCCACATGTATACCGTGTCAACGTGCAATTTTAAGATCAGGTATGCTATTCTATGAGTCTGAATCGTGGTACGGCGTGTATCCAGGTTACAGTTTTCTCAGTACAGGTAATAATGAAAAATTGAACTTTGAGGGTCGATGAACTCTGGATGCGTTGCCACAGCATAATACATACGAGAGCACCGAAACATCCTTTCGTATCCCCCAATCAATGGTTCTCGCGGATACGTGGAACTTTCTTCCAACAAGAATTAATTTTAAAAAAAGTTACAATGTTTCGTGTAAACAGAATTACCTTTGTGGAAAATTATATCGAAAAATGAACGTATACGATACCAAACTACGTAATATACTGACTACATTTCAATCAATCCCCCCAAATATTGTAATTAATTTATAATGAAACGAAAAGAACGTGCGAGACAAAAAATTTCGAAGAAAAAGAAAAGAAAAAAAAATTGAAAGTTTTGTGTATTACGAGTCACCGTTTTCATCTTTTCAAAATGAACAATCGACTTTCTCCAATTACTTGAAGATTTGGCCGAAACGTTTGCTCGTTAAGGCTAGTAATATCGATTATATGTGCAGAAACTCGGATCTACTTTCCTAGAAAAGAATCGATCGGTAATCGTACCTTCAGAAATCGTATCGTTCAAGTTCCGATGTACACGTCGCTCGATAATCACCGGCTAATTTTCAGTCATCTATCATTCAATTATAAACTCATTCGCGAAAGCGTATTAAACAGTCGGTCAATCGGGTATTCTTGCAGATAATCGAGCGCAATCGAGATCGCGTTTTACGAAATCGTTCACCACGATAGGTCGTGAGGTAAGCGTATAATCAGCCGATGAACATCCATCAACGCAAATAGGGATCGATCGGTTGATCGATCCAGCGTTGCCTCGACGAATTCCGCGAAACGTCTTGGCGCACGTATCGCCGGGAAACACGGTATTTCGAGCGAACATGCTGATTCGATTGCGAAACAATTCGTTCGATTTATCTCGGAGAATTAGCCCATAGGCTTGTTAAAGAAATAGGGAGAGAATAGCGACCGGCTACTCGGCAATACTTTTATATTGCACGTCTATACTGTTGCAGCGCCCTGGCAAGCGACTTCGAGCGTGCAAGTCCGAGAACACTTAAGCTTTGATGATTTCCGAGTACGTTCGGTCAAATCGATCGATTCTGCCGGCTGAGCACGCAATGTCAAAGACGAGGGACGTGCTGTGACAGGAAACACAGCAAACGCTTTGAATCGCAAGAGGCCCCTTCCCCTTCCAATCACGGTTTCTCCTTCTTTCATCGAAAATAAATTCTCCTCTGGAGACAAACGTCAGCAAAGGGAACTGAAAATCGAGGCGATAGGCTCATAGGAGCGTTAACACGATTAATCGGGGACGGTTGATCTTCGATCGATACAGTTTGGAGAAATTTAGATTCACATATTACAATTGCCGAGCACGAAGAACGGTGCTTTTGGTAACGATAAATTAATTCTCGTTTCTTTCTCTTCTCCAATGTCGATCGTACATAGGTAAACATTTTACGTTTCTAATCTTCTCTTACGTGAATTTGTAACGGTTTTTTATTTGCAAATTGTGTTCGTTACAACGCCATTGGTTATTTAAATACTTTAGTTACATACTCTTCGATTGATCCAGTATATATTTTCTTTGAATGAATTCGTGAGTTTAGTTTCAATATTCTGATGTTTCTTATTAATATTATTTCGATAATGAGGTACTACATTTTTCTGTTTATTGTATTTTATGCATATTAGGTTTTTATAATATGTAAGTGTAATAAAAACCATGTTCAGTCCGTCGCGTCCATTTGAGCAAGACATTGTGATCACTCGTTGCTCATTAAAGCATTACTTAATCGATTCAAATAACTGCAAATTATTTTACTTCAGTACTTTAAACTGTCGAATACAAAGTAAAAGAACGTTGAATTTGGTAAAAAAATTTGGTTGAAAACGACTTGTGTACGTTTAAATTCGTGTATTACTTTTTCTTCTTTAATAAAATAAAGAAGAGATGGGTTCGTTCATTGTGAGCGCTCATATTAAATTTTATAATACAATGTATTAATGTCAATGGAATATTTTGTCGCTCGCAAGTGAGAATCGGGCAATAATTGCGCCGTAAAGTGCGAATCGCTCTTTTTAAATTATTTTAAAAAACAATTTCAACATTCTTTAGCATAGCAGATAACTCCGTCAGAGTCTTTAGAATACTAATCAATTAATATGCAATGTAGTTCGTTATTCATGGCACTACCACGAAGCAAGTGATCCTACGTAAAAAATAAATCGAAGGTGCAGTATAAAGCGCAAATAAGCCTTCGTTTTTGAGAAAAACGACTTCGTAAATTCATTGGATACGCGGTCATGGCGGGATAATAACTTGGTCACCTCGATCGCTGGATTTATCACCTCTGGATTTTTATTTATGGGATCGATTATACGTATCGTTTACGCTGAAGATATCAGGACTGTTGAAAAATTAAGAGCCAAGGTTCTTTTCTCTTTTGGTAAATTAAGGACGCTAAATATAGGTTAAGGTTAGCTTTAAAACAGCCTTTGGCTGTACGTACTTGTACCTTGCCATTGTGCAAATCATTCTTTATGTGGCAATATTGTATACTGATTGTACATATGTGCACAGTAAAGGCATACAATAATCGTACGAAGAATAAGAGTAAGAAAAATGGCGTATAATATTCCTAAGAAGAATAAGAATAAAAAAAAAAAAATAATAAGAGAAATAATAAGAAGAAGAAGAAGAAGAAAAATAATAATAATAATAATAATAGTGTAAAACATAAATGATTTTTATTTCGTGGAACAGAGTGTGAACATCACCATAGACTGTATTTCTAACAATTTCTACATTAATAAATCATGAAGAGTACTTATAATTATAAAGACCTAAACACGTTTATAATATTTTAATAAAGATACTATTTGTAAATACGAACGAGCAACATATGGTATGTATAGCTACGATAAATCGATATCAAATGTGTACATATTTTGACCGGTCAAGGCTACTTCCGCAACTGTAAACAACGACAAACTAGGATAATGTGGTACAACCGTCTGCTTTCAAACTGCCAATGAAACCTACTTGCCTTTTTCTCTCACTCTTGTATTTACTTTCACAATTCTCTATTGCAAATCTTCGTTTTGTTGTTGTTGCTGTCAGGCACACTTCGTCAAACGTAAGTGTACCTGACATTCAAGATTTTCAAAATCGTTTTTCACGAAAGTGAAAGTACATTCGCAAAAATTATATTCCGTATTTTCCATTCAGTTTTTCGTGCAAAATCGGCCCATTTTCGATTTTACCATTATTAAAGGTTCACTCTCGATATCTCAAACAGATGAAAATAAAGAGAACACTTGAGCTATTAGTTTAATGCCTGCACAACAACGAAATATAGAAATCATTTTCTAAAAAATATTTTGTCAGTTTATGATTGATCAATATCATTAATAATAAGTTTCTTTTGCTACAACTCTTACAGCCAATCAGAAATCTTACACACGAGAATTTCTTTTTTCTAATAGCCCTTAATATTTTAGAGATCAATTCATTTATGCTAAATTCAATAAAAGCTTATCAAATAGGAAAGAATTAATAATAGTAGTGGAAAGTACACTGCGTAAAATTAGTTACATAATAGTGATCAACTTTTATTGAGAAAATACACCTTACATCCTATAAATAATAAGGAAGCGTTAGAACTCGACAGGCTCTCGCAATATAATTGACGATTAACACCCAGGAAATTATGATGGTACATTTGCAACAACGAGAAAATTGTAACCGCATTAAAATCAGTTCATCGCTCAAGGCCACTAACAGATTATGGAGATATACAGTACCCATTGGCTACCACGTTCATTTTCCCCGCTATAGTTTATCTCTCATCTTTTTGCGCAAACCTGCAAGTATACGCACTCTATCTCTCGAGTAAAAACACACATTGACATGCCGTAAAAGTAGAGGTGAATTGCGTCTGATGTCATACATCTCAATAGTTTGCAAACATGTTTGAAGGCGCTTTGCTAAAAAAAAAAAAAAAGAACATTTTTCCATTCCAGAAAAGTGGTAGATTTAAAATGATCACTTTAGAAAATAGTGGTCTGAAGATAGAAAAATCGTTCCATGATACAAGACAATTTAAATTAGAATTACAATACAAGAATATGTCTCGACCATTTAACAATAGTCGTGACAGTAATTACAGTTACTGAAAATAGATTGCGAATTTGGTGTACATAACAAAAGTTGAAAAATTCAAAACAGAAAATACAGCAACAACACACGGTATTCCCAGATGGTCGCTCATTTCAAGTATTGACGAGGACTGGCATTCATGCGCGACATAGTCAAATTGCAAAAATTAATTTGTAATTGTTTATTTACATAACAGCTTACAGTATGCGTGGTGATTATTCGTCTGAAGCAATAGTTTTCAAATTTTCAAGCTTTCAACAAAAAAGAACACCTCACTTTTATTTGGAATATCGGACGCCATAACAAAGTTTAAACATATATCCATGTTATGTGTAAGCTCGTGAACGAGTAAGAAAATTATTAAAAAAGAGCGACCTTGTGGATCATGAAAATTTCAATTTCAGAAAGATTAGTTGCGAGTTGTACGATCGACACGAAAGATCTTTGATGTCTCATCCGATTTCGTGTTACTTTATTGGTAAATAAAAAATTGCCGACGCATTTTAACAATAATTTTCTCCTTCTGTTCTGGATGCTCGCGAGACACTTATCGAAGGCGTATTACAAAATGATCACACCCGTATCTAAATTGGTTCGTTTACTTCATCGTGTGTCAAATCATGCATGTTACTTTGCTGACCGACGAAAGGCGAGCACTCGATATTTAATGGAAAGTGTTCGAATAATTACGCGCGCGATACATGACTCGCGCAAGCGAACAAACAAGGTTTAAACAGTACCACAATGAACGCCGACCTGGTTCACTTTCTTATTTCTATTTAAGTAGCCGTAGTCGTCTGAGTGTGTTTCGTTCACCTGTCACCGGTTACATGCGTCTTTCAATCACTGGTTTCAGATCGACTACGTAGAAAGAATGTTCGACCAGAAGAACCAGTATAAGAGTACATTGACAAGTTCGCTCCATGACTGAGATCTTGCCACCTGATAATGCTCCATTTACCTATTTCATTAAAGAGGTGAGTCGCTGCGTAGCTACACGACACGTTGAACCGAAAGTTCGAATTTTACCGCATCCGGTTCTCGAGCATCTCGTCAAACCGTGAATACTCGAAGACCATTCTACGATGTATCGTTTCGCGTGACGATCGTAATATTCGCGTCAGTGACGCGACGACATCGTCCCTATGGGTCGCGACAAACGTCGGATCGCAAAGGGTGGCTCGAAAGGATGACGAGTGGAATAAAGTGATTCGACGAGCATGCAAACCGAGTCGTAAATCAAACACAGAAGACACACCGAAAGAAATTCGCCAGCGTGATCCGTTCAATTGTCATCCAAATACGCGTTTAGGACAATCGCGTCGAAGCGATAACACTGCCGGTTGAATATGATTAATTCCCAACAAATCTGTCCAATCTTTTTCACCGGGGGAATGGTAAATAAACTGATAAAAGATATGTATCTTATAAGCTTAACTTTTGCAGGGAAAATTCTATAGTGATCAAACGTATCATTACACTACGCTACATTATCTTGCAGTACAGTCAAATGGTTGAGGCGAATTTTCATGCAAAAAGTAAGTGAAAAATGTAGAATAACATTGTTTATATAAATAACGGTAGGATTAGTGAAAAGAAAATGAAAAGTTCAAGCAGAAAATCAAAATAGTGTTTGATTTTTAGAGAAGTTTTAAACAATATTGTTTCCATTGTTCAATAAACGTTTAATAATGTTGTCACGTTTTTTATCATGCTATTAAACACTTGTATATTAATAAAACGATAACTGAGATACCTTTGTCAAATATGTATTCACATTTGTGATTTATTTCTTAATATGTTCCGTGCAGCAGTTTTGGAGTAATAAAATTCTTACAGAAGTTTTACCCGATTGATACAGTAATCGAAATTAGTCGATGCTTTAAATATGTTAAGTATAAACTGTATTTTAAAAATGATGTCAATACCTATATGAATATTCATCGTTATATTATTAATTGAAAAAAAAAAAAAAAAACACAAATTAAGGCAATAAAAACTATATATTTATATATGTATTATATATTATATGTATATTTCTTGATAAAGTAATCAATTGTCGGTCAAATTTTGTACAATTGGTCCCCGTCGGTAGGATTTTGTGTAAAATCGTAGCCAATGTAAAATTAGTATCTGTCTCCCGTGTTATAGTATGTCCAACAAACATATTACAGTTGATGGGTAAAAAAGTTCACTTTTAGTAACTTTTGTTGACCACTGAACTGCTAATCGAAGACACTTTAACGCACCTGTGTGGGAGGTAACCCGTCACTGTTCACTGGTATAAAAATAACTATAAAAAATGCGGGGACAGGTCAGTAACCATAAAAATGATTTTGACGAGCGGTAATGAAGCGGTGATGCGATTGACACTGTGACATCGATTGATACCACGACACCGAATGTTTACAACTTGTACGAGAGGAGACTTGAACACCCCTATCTCAAAATGTGACAGATTTACGATCGACTCGATAGTATTAAAAATTTAAATATGAAATAAATACTGTTATTATAAAACGGAGTACAAGATATTGGCCTTACCCCATAAACTCTCTATCTTCGCAAATGTATTGTAATTTAAGCACAAAATAATACTTCAAATTTTATATTACCATTAAGAGCAACGATTATTAGAAGATATATCATCGATGGTTAGGACATTTACCGTAATGGATTTTGAAAATACGCGAGATACGTGGATATTTAACTCAGTAGAATAGAGTATCAAGTGTCTAGAGCGTGTATAATTCTCGCTTTCAAGTGAGAAAATCGAGACTGGCAGTTCGCTTGAAAGCGGGACAGATAGCGACATTTATCTCGAGCTGAGGTTTAGCTTCGCACAAGTTTGACGATTACCGTTTGACGAGTGCTGTAAATAGAATACACCAAATGCGACCAAGATAGTGTAATAGTAAAAATTGTAGAATACATATACAAAATTGTAAAATTATGTACATGTACAAAATTGTAAAATTATGTATATATATAATTGTAAATTTGTACATATACAAATTGTAAATTTTAAAGCTAAGGTTTAGCTTCACACAAGTTTGACGATTACCGTTTGACGAGTGCAGTAAATAGAATACACTAAAAGCGACAAGATAGTGTAATAATAAAAATTGTAGAGTACATATACAAAATTGTAAAATTATGTACATATACAATTGTAAATTTGTACATATACAAATTGTAAATTTTAAAGCTGAGGTTTAACTTCGCACAAGTTTGACGATTACCGTTTGACGAGTGCAGTAAATAGAATACACCAAAAGCGACCAAGATAGTGTAATAGTAAAAATTGTAGAGTACATATACAAAATTGTAAATTTTTTATTATACCTTTATAAAAGTATTATCATCAATAGACTAGAGAGGTTTTCACGATGAAAATGAATTCAAGCATGGCCTCATTCGAACTGTTTTTAGTTACACGTTATTCGAATCATTTCTAAAGAATTTCCAGCTACACAGGTATAATTGAAAATATCTCGATTATCGTATTTTCTTTCATTGTTTAGAAATGGATAGAAATCGTCGTCCATCTCTTCTTTTCGTCCTCTTTCATTCATAATTTTCTTTGGAACGTTTCAAACGCGTATAACGTCTTTACTGACAATGCTTATAACATACTAATAGTGTATAGTTTAAGTACAACATGCCGTTGAAAAATTGATTTTCACATAGTCGACGTCAATCATGGGTATAATACTTAATCAATAGTAGTGACATCGGAGACTGAAGAATCATTTTGAATCAAACCGTTTTCATTCTGTACATACCAAACAAGATCGATATACATTTGATATATGTACAAACATATCAATTTTAAAAAACTGTTGCATAATACCGATATTACCACATTAATCGTTAACTATTAATATCGATGCTCCTATTATACGAATATCACTTATCGTAAATAGGAGGACGCGTAGAATAACTTTTCTACTCAACAAAGTGATAAAAATAATTAACGAACTGTACACCAAATTCAAAATTGGCAATTTTAACATCAACTTGACATAGATTGTCATTGTATCGGGGGAAAGCAAAAACAGAAATAACTGTTCGAATTAGACACTTCTCGGAGTAACATTTTTTTATTTGCTTGAAATGTAAATATGTTGAATCCTTTAGCGATATGAACACGTATGTACAAGAATTTTTTTTCAAATTTTGAGAACTATTTATTTTATAGTTGTTTGAAAACAGTGCTAAATTTTCTTCAATAAATTATGACTATTGAACTGGCAATCGTATGACGACGAATTTTAAAATATTTACACCAAAGACGGAGGACTGCCAAATAAAATTTATTAATATGAATTTTGTTTATGGAACCTTTACTTAACCGGAGAAAATTTAAATATCGTGTTACTTCCAATACAAATCGAAAATGAACAATCAGTATATAATGTTTGAAACGAGAAAAAATGATATGCTACAAATTTATTACAAACATGACATTAAACAAACCTATCGACTACAAATAAACGCTGCAAGTGTATAGACAAAAAATTACATTATTGTAAGAATTGCTAATAATTTCTCGTCAGTTGAGTTTGACCATCTTTCTCTAAACAGAAAACGTTAAAAATGTTTGTATTTTTCTCTCTTACCATATTTCTACACAACTAGTAAAAAATAGTCACCCAAAATCGTACTTTATTATTTCAATTAAAAATCTGTAACCATTCTTGCGATTTTCTATGACTTACTATCATTGATATTTTATTTTTCTCGAATACTTCTAAAACTCACATTCAAATTTTTTTCTCCAATACATTCTTCGTATTCGATTCCAGAGAGGCGGTGAAAAAATCACGGCGAAATTAATATAAAAGATTATGCTCGTGTACGTTTCACGGGCAACTCAGTTTCAGTAAGAAGAGGCTGACCGTGCCTGATAGAAGCAAGTCTGGCAAGTGGTTAAACATTATCGACGAGTAGATTAAAATAAGGTATACCAAGTAATAGTTGGCTCGTTATAGTGGAAGGATCGCATAAAAAGGACAAAGACGACTGATTCCGACCAGCAGCCAGAGAAAAGAGGACGAAAGGTGTAATAAAACTCGGTGGAGTCGACGGTTATAAACTGAATTCCTCGGATAGCCCAGAATACAAGTTGAAGTTATAGTTCTCCTATAGGAGGACTAAAATTCATCGAGAAGGTAGAAAAGGGGCTGCACCCAAACGAAGTTAAAGCAGTAAACTGACCAACGAGTTCCAGTGAACGCGTAAAAGAAAGTTTCCATCCGGTATACACGCATTACGAAGACGCATTGTACCTGGTCATAGAGTGATTTCTTTTTGGCTTGGAAAATTATTGTTCACACAGGTGTTACGATATTAGCAAAGAACCATGAAAAACGAACGAGAAGAACACTTCGTTTACATGTGATTATTGGTTAACCATAAAATTATTACCTCATAGTAAGATATCTTTGAAAGAAATAATTATGCAGAATGTTTCACACGGTAGTTAGCATACTATGTATTTTACAGGCCAGAAATTCCCAAATTGTGCACTACAGCAAACTTACGGAAACGCGTAGGATATTTTGAATTTTTGAAAAACATGACGACGATATCCATTGAAAATATCTATTAAATACCCTTGCGCTCTTTTGTTATGTGTCCAAGAGTACTAAATGAAACACCCATTAGAAAAAAAAGTATTAAAATAAACATTGCATAACGAATAAGTGTAGATAATTTTTATAAAAACCGTCTACTCCGATTTACAGACTGATTATAATATTTTTGTCCCTTTTTTTTTTAAATTGTCAATATCATGCTCAATTTTTCTAAACGATACTCTGGACCCATTTAAAAATTGTAGTTGTTTTCAAAAATTAGGCAAGGCAAGTTTTTAGTAACAATTGTAGCAAATGTGTAACTCATCATCCCTTTCAGTACTAGTGTACAACTTCGTGGGCCTAACCATTACAATTAACGCATTGTATCCAGTCTTCCTGTGATGTGGAATCACTGAATAACTTATTGCGAAATAAGTATCGCTCATTAGGGTGTTCTCAAAGATGTTTATATTACTGTTGGACGATACTTGCCATCTTTAACAAAAACTTTAATTTTTCTTTACATGTAGACGTTCTCCACTTCATCGTCACGCAAAATGTTCCACTTCACCCCGTAGGTGATACGTTCAGAAAAAGTTCAATATTTTCATTTTAATTCGAAGTACAGAGGTTATAGACACGAAAAATTAAAGCGTAAGAACTATAGAATGTAATGCATTACTTACCGAAATGGTACCTTGATGAATAAATTGAAAAAAAAAAAATTATCATCACACTGCCATTATATTAAAACTTTCAAGGTATAAATATTTCGCACTTTGATACTAGCAAGAAAAGATCTATACTGGAGTATAATCAATAACGAAATTGCTAACGGTCATTTAGTCCGTTGTTATATGATACAGATCCGATACCCAACTCTTATTCATCTAAAACATTGGTGTTCCACTTGACCCACCCGTTCCACTTTACCCTGCTTTCCCCTACGACAAGAATTTGATTAACTGGTAATCGATCATATGGGTTCTCAACTATTTGACAATATACACAGTAAGTTACTTAACTCAACAACTTGGAATTACTTCTAAATTGTTCATTCTATGAAAAACGAGTTTCGAACAAGAATTGCATTGTCTTAACAACGACATAATTTATCGATTTTTCTATTTTGCTTCTTTACAAAGGTGTAAAAGATATCTTCAATTTTTTATACAAAATATCGAATATTTCACTTTAGGATTCAAGAGTTTGAAACGTTCAAGTACTCTTGTACTTTGTTCTCAACTATCTAATAAATTATTTGCATTTCAATGCCCGAACCCTTCATTTTCATAGACAAAACTGTATAGAATACTATAAGACTCCACTTATAAAGAAAAAGTTGCATTTACATCGTTGTACTTAGGATAAAGTAAGTCTATAAGATGATAGACTCCCTCAAACCCCGCAAATTTTTTATTAAATGGTTATGTATAGCACATCCAACTACCATACACACCCTTTATATTAGACAAGAGGAATCAATTCTCTACCGTCATACATGTGCAAATATTAAAAAATTACCTTAATTTTGTTTCATATTTCATTAAATTTTGACAGAATTTGTTGACTTTATTACTTTATTTCTACTATACATTGGAGACCCCATTTTACTATTTACAGCTAATTTATACTGTCTATCGGTTGTAAGAACACATTTGACAACTCTAACTCTATTTGTTACTCTATATATTGCTAATTCTTTTTGCATATTTTCTCTTTATTTTAAGTTACTTAAAAAAGTAAATAAATAAATACTATATTTGCTGAAGAGAACTTAAAACCTTAGGGGCGAAATATTCAATTAATACATAATTCTAACTGCTACAGTTCCAACTGTAAACAAAACAATATGTTTATTTACCACATGTATATACCTCAAGTACCTGTACAATTTAAATTGATAATAAATTAAACTATGTTTAAATGCTTTGCGTTTACTGTTATGCAAAAGTTATACGAATAGAAATTAATTCTCTAACGTAATAAAATAAATTTAATTTGTAACAATTGCAGCAACAATCAACAATCTAATTCTTGAACCGGTAACCTATTTCAAAATATTAAGAAATACTTTTGCTTCGTAGCAATTTATATCACCTATCACGCATAAATAATTAGACGCTTTGAATAGTTAAAGTCGTTCCATCTTGTGGTCGGCGATATAATGACTGCGCACCTATGTCGCGCAGCTACCAAGCACCTTACGATATACATGGCGAGAAGGAACAGAAGTAACGTGAACTGAGCCATTTACCCCTTACCTCGCAAGAATCTCTGCGGTTTGATATACACTGCTTTCAAAACAACTTGTCCAAATTAGCGTACATGCGCTGGTGTCGTCAACTTGCTCATCTAACTGCATTTTATCGACTGGAAGTCGAAATGGACACATTTGTAGTAGTATGGTCAAGTTTCGTTCAAAACCAAAATACACCCCAAAAATAAATGCAAACTACGAATTTAACTGTACCTTATAATATGATTAATAGAATAATCGTTCGTTTCCTCTTTCGGTATAAAAGTAGGTATTTTAAGCTTTATATAAATTTGAGTTTATAAATTTGGAATTAAAAAGCTAAATTAATTTTTTCATTATTCATTACTTTTCATATTTTCATTATTAAGAAATATACAGCGTGGTATTATTTTCATACACACTGTTTCGTATAAAAAGAAACAAGGAAAGATTATTCTTTTAATAAACCTGTTGGACACTATTTAATTTGCAGTTTGCACTTACTTACTTGGGTGGGTATTCACATCTGTAACGCGAGATGCTGTTACAACGTCTTGTCGACGCACGCTGCCTTTGTAACCGATCCTTCTCAAGTGATTACAGATGGGGAGCTTGACAACTTATTCGAAAGTATTCGAAGTTTCGTGTAAGTTCACTTTGAATAGATTTATTTACGTGTTATTCGTCGAAGAAAGAGAATCTTGATATTCGAACTCTTCGAATGTTACTTCAATGAAATAACTTTTCATTCGGATATGATCTGTCTCTGATTTAAAAATATTACAGAATTAATAGTTCGCTAATTAATATTACAGATGGAACATTTCAAATTTAATTCTCGTACAAGTATAATTATTAATTTTCTTCCGATTAGAACTTATAATTCGTTGAATTTCAATTGCAAATGAAACAAATACCACTATACTGTGCAGATTAAATGTATTACGAAATGTATATACAAATGTATAAGATATCTTATCGACAATCGTAAGTATAACCGTAAAGGCTGGTTTGATTTTACAAGGGTCGTTACGACGTAACGCAAACCGATCGTATTACAGAAGCGTTAATCATAAATTGCACTCTTTGTGTGTGTATGTATTTCAATGCATTCGTCGCGGCGTTCACGGGGGGCGGGGGGGGGGGGGGGGGAGTTAGAAGAGGTGGAGATGAAGAACGAAGAAGAGGAGAGGCAGTTATTATTCACTCCGAGCTAATCACAAACTTATTGCCTGTATAGTGTTTGTACAATGAAGTCATAAACGATTTACGCATAGTGTTTGCAGTTTATAAAGGAAGAAATCGTTTCAGGAATAGGTCAGTAACAACTTTCAGTAACAATTTTGTATTCGTATGATGTTAAAATATGTTTTGCAACAAAATTCTAAATGGTATTGTAATAAACGAAGAATTGATGAATTATATTTTTCCACATTTGCGTCGAGAATAAAAAATAGGTACTTTAAGAAATGTTTGACTCTTGAGTAATGATAAATATTATCTATTGAATCAATTTTAAAAAATATGGTTGATATATTTGTTACCTATTTGAATTGAATGTGATTGAAATTTAAGTGATCAAGTTAAATCATATTGAATATGATCTGTGCAAAACAGTTTATTTGTTGTATATATAATGATATATGTATGTATACATGCATAGAATAATCGTAAGCTTATTATATGCTTCGTTTAATATTGTTGCGACCTTGAATTTCAATATGAATGTGAGGAATAACTCGTAAAAGAAATATATACATACAGTACAAAATTAAACAATTCGTTTTCTAAAGAAAAATTGCTTGAATATTTCAGCATTTGCAAAGTATGGTCGTAATAAACCGACATTTTATTCTTCCTTGTAGTAAAATTTAAAATTTGATCACCTTTCAAATTTTAATTATTAACGTTTCGAATAAATTCTTCGAATAACGTTTTATTCGAATAATCTTCCAACAGGAAACATGAACGGAAGGAAGTTATTCAAATACTATTTTATTCACATAAATCCACAAATAAAGGTACCATATGTCAATATCATCAACAGCGGCATCGATATCGACATCGACACTCGATACGACATACGCAGCTGCGAATGTGCTCTTGTGAATAATTAATTTATCACCGGATCTTAAATAAGGTATATTTAAAACGAGAAAATAACTAAAACTACGAAAAGTAAATATTGCAATTTCATTTTTTGAGCAGCTTTTAGAGTTCTTTCAAAAATCTGAAATTCCACCGTGTAGAAACACGTTGTGTACAATATATAACTATGTTTGAGTTGGGCATTATTCGAATAAAATTTTATTGAAATAAATTAAGCCGAAGACTGTTGTCAGACGAGCGACTTTTTACTGCACAATCATGTTTTTTCTTCTTCCACCAACTGAAAACAATAAATATAGACATACGAAAGTCTGTCGTTTTCACACGTCTGTGAGATATATTCATTACTATTGCATTATACTTTCGGTAACAAATTAATTGCTATCGCGTAACTCATTCCTTGCATTCTTTAATGAATTTAATATTTAATTCCTTGCATTTATATGTCTAATAAATCCATCTATAAAATCGCGTTTTTATTCTGGCGTGGTTTATTTATTATTAACCCTATATTAAGTTGACACGAAAGCCTGTTTCCATTCGTATACCTGATGCATGAAATATAGTTAGGTTATAAAACTTGTAGGGAACAAAGACAATAATTGTAGGGTGTCAAAGCTTAGGAACGATCCCGGCCGATCTTTTTTGCGCGGTAGTGCGTTTAAAAATATAGGTTTTCCAGTCTAGAGTATTTACGTGTTTGGACATAATTTTTAACCGTTTGTCACGCAACACAATAGAGAATAAAAAGTATAGAGTTCGATGTTAAATGCCTGTTTGCGTTTGATAGCAACTAACAATTTTCAAAAATTGCATTGTACGATTTTAAAAATAATTTTAAGTATTGGAAAAACAATATTGCGTAACGTTGTTTAGTTCATTGAGCATGAAAAATACAGCTTTGAGTTAAATTTCAAATTTTTACCTGTTTCATATTTAAATAATAGTAAATAAGATTTATTTATATAATTATCACTATGATTATATAAATAATTATAGGACATTAACACAAATAAAGTGTTATACACAATTTTTTAAAGTTGTATAGAGTTGTTCTACATATTTAGGAACATTTCAAATTTAATATATGTAATTCATTTGCAATTCATAATTTAATTTCAGAAATATTAATAATTAACATTACTAATCAAATGCAATTTGATAAATTGTAAGTTGTTATCAGTACTAAACCCAATACGTTAAATTGTCATTCATTATTCAACGAAATTGTCTACATTGATCAATAAAATAATATGGTAGAAAGAAAAATTTAGTTTATTGCCTAATTTACTTATTGTCTCTAAAGATAAATATTTAATTTTGATTCGTATTTTACCACGTATAAAGGCATTCCTCTACTCTGTCTACTTTCTGTTGTTATATATATCGACAATAAATAATGGACAATAAGTATTGAATTGTTTCCTTTTTTATTACTTCTGCATATTTTGTAGTTTCATTTCATTGTCACTATAAGTACTCGTAACAATAATTGAGTGCATATGTGTATTGTATGTAATGTACAGTAACGATACATACCTATAAGATTACACATAATGATTACGTATCGTCCCTCGCGTTAAAATTACAAAGTGTGTTCCACGATGCAAGTTTCTAATACAATTGTTTCGCGCAAGATTTCGTTTTCGAGGAAACGGAGTTTGAAAATTATTCAAGACTGGCAACCACTGCTTCAGATTCAGAAATAAAACTTCATTTCATACAACTATCGTACAAATAACCCGTGTTCATATACCAAAAGTATGTAAAAAAAAAAAAAAAACACAAACTGTATTAGCCAGAAAATAAAATCACCGTGGAAATGATTTAAAAGACCGAGTCGTTCGGCAAGTAACACGAGAAGTACAATGTTCACGTGGCGATTTTCATCTTGACCTACCCTCGGCCGTGTTTACTACTGACGGCGCACAAAACTGGAACTGTAACCCAAGAAAGTCGTAAATGCTACCCCACAGCGCCACGCGACCCCTAAAAACAGTGCACCGACCGTATCGTGTAACAAGAAAGGTTACCTCTCCGTTTAGTCCTTGTACGCTCTCCGGAGTCTATAAAAGGGCAACTGATGAGATTTTGTAAGTGGACCGGGCTATCGGCGTGAATGTCATCGATTGCGGTAGCCGAGAGGAGAAAGAAAGCCGACCAACTCCTACGAAGATTTACGAGTTAAAATTTCGAGAAGGTCGGTGCTAGAGTCAGAGGCCCGGTAGTCGTAAAAATTGGTAAAGTTCCGTAACAGAGGGAACAAAAATCCCTTTCTCTTTCGATTACCGTTCTCTTGGAACGATGATCGCCGCGGTATGAACGCGTGCCGTTTCCAGCAATCCCGAGACACGTAAAAACTGAAGGATTACGCTCTTTATGCAAAGGAAGGCTTTTCTTTTTTGTCGAGCGAAATTAAAATTGTTTATCGTTCGACAAGCACCGACCGAAGTTAGGGATCGTAACTTCCTTCGACGTTAATGCCTGTACGTATAAATTCCGACTAATTGCACCACTCTACCACGTACGATTGACGGAATCGCATAATGACAGTTCCACCGCGAAGTGAAGTCCTGGCACGACAAAGGAAGCACTAAAAAAAAAAAAAAGAAAAGGAAAGAAAACATTAAATCTGTCCTGTTATCGCAAGCGTTATCTCCGTGAGTTGTGCACGTTATCAGAAGAATGAATATTTCTTGCTAGGCTACCGGGGAGATCTCGCGCGATGAAGATTAATCTTTACAACCAATCAAACGCCTGCTGTTCGCTAAAAAGCATGCTTTCGTTTTATTGGGAGAATAAAATCGGCTTGGTTAACCACGAAGTTCGTACGGTCTTCTCTTTCCTACCTATTAAGGCCTTTTTCTCATACGGTTCACACCGAATGTCTTTGCATGTACACGTACCGCTAATTGCTCGCCAAAAAACTTATCTACGTCGTAAAACATTATTCCGAACAAATATACGTTGAACCCCTACTGACTCGTCTCGCGATGTTTATGATCCGTACATGCAGTGTCCGGTAACCGATGGTGCAACTGCGAAAGATTTTCTAATTCGTTTTATTCTTAGCTTGTTTCTATTAATTAATAGATAACGCGTATTCGATACTG
The DNA here is from genome assembly GCF_051014685.1 of Ptiloglossa arizonensis. Taxonomy (NCBI): domain Eukaryota; kingdom Metazoa; phylum Arthropoda; class Insecta; order Hymenoptera; family Colletidae; genus Ptiloglossa; species Ptiloglossa arizonensis. The sequence continues at coordinate 13,337,407 of NC_135051.1, read as the reverse complement.
GTCGATAGAAATTGTGAACTTGACTGTTTGGGGAAATTCTTGAATAAAAACACGAAGGAGAAAATCAATTAACCTCGTTCTATATAATATTCGTTTTATTCTACGTTCTTTTATTTACTTTTGCGCACAGAATCATTTTATAAATTGTGAAATTCATTGACAAACACTCTGTGGATACCACGCAGATTGTAAATTTAACCAGTGTCGAAAATATTCGCGCGCGAACATTTTTCTAGGTTTAAAAGTATGTTCAATAAATAGTTGTATATATTGTACGAAGAATCGCTAATTGGAGAAAATAAAATTGGTACGTCGCATGTGAAGTTTATGTAATAGTCGACGACTTTCACAAAGAGTCTATTACAAAAATAGAGAAGAAAAGTTCAATGAAAAATTACAAATCATTTTCCGAAACGATGTAGGAAGAAATAAAACTTACACGATATGTTTTAACACTCAAGTTATGGGAGCAAATGGAAAATTTAATCATCACCGTGATATTCCTACACGGCTATCTACTTGTATTCGATAATTATACAATACGATCGATACAGTAAAATTAATTTAAATTATTTTTCTCGATGCGTAGGTAACAGCTCGTTAATAAATTACGCGCCATTTTCTTATCGTCTGTTTCAAAACCGTTCTTCGTCGACAAAGGATTGAAACCAACAATTGGTGAAACAGGAATCAATTATTTTATGAAAATTCAATAATTTGTACCTCTTTGTTCTACTACTTATTTAGAAAAAATATCATAATTATTCTTTCCCTTTTTTCTCATTTATTATCCTGCTCTACTTAAAGTACTACACTTGAGTAGTAAAATACTCAACAACCGATACTAGTGCCACTTTTACACAATTTTTATTATCATTACAATATTAAACGCGTATTTGCATTTTATTAATTTATTCTTCCAGGTTGGTACACTACTCGCGATCGTGTTCGGTGTAACATTTACATCGATATATTCAAAAACAATAATGCAAAACCAATCTGCATTATATATTTTTCTTCGTTTTACAATCTCATTATGTTTGCGACGAAACAGGGGTTAACGAGGTATACGCTGGAACAAAAATTGTCGAGCTTATAAATATTTAGCATTACCGATGTAAATATAATTTAATAGATTCACGAACGGCAGGTAAGGCTCAATGTTTATGCGCATTTTACAGGAGAAACTTTTTTTACCTTTGCATGACATCAAATTTTAGTCGCTACGATAATTAACCACGGTGTATTTCTCAATGTTGAACACCAAAGGAAGTATTGTTACTACTGTGTTGCCAGAATCTTTATCGTCCCGTTGTAAACACTCGAAGCACTTTCTTCGAGAAAACCATACTTTTCCCCGATGTTCTCTATACAGACGTGTCTGTTCAAATGGAAAACGTATCCAACGTTTTTATCGTCTATTACTTAACCAGAATCGAGCACACAACCGGAGGATTTAAAAACACCATGAAACGATCGGTAAATCATTCCTCCGTGCGCAGGTAACTGGGAATTATTTATAGGCGGATAGAGTTAAATGAAAGTTATAGTCGTGTGCTTTTTGTATTCCAAAATACAGCGCGAGCGGAGGCCACGAAACGAAGAACCAATAACGTGTGCGTATATCATTTCCTTTTTACCAGAATATTTTCAAACGGCTGCGTAACGATCGTGCAGCACAATTAGAAGAAAAAGAGCAAGAAATTATCTTTACGAGGAGGAATAAAAAAGGTAATTATGAGAACGGAGTAGTTGTGTAAGTGCCACGCGTCAGATGGCCGAGTCGCGCGGGATTCAAAATGGCGATGACACAACGTCCGGCGTGCATATAAACGCGCGGGACCGACGTTACGTTTTCGCCAGTCGTGTCTTTCGTCGGTATAGCAACAAGCGACGCGTTATTAAAAGGCTGTGCTCGATGCCTCGAAATGCAAGCTCGTAAAGGCGAACTTTACAACCCCATATACCCTCTATAATCACCTCTGGGTTCAACAACGATTCCCTATGTCCGTGTACTTCCGTCAAACTTTCCGCAGTATCGCTGGCCACGCCACTTTTCCATTACCAACGATGATGCGAAGACGACGACGACGACCCCTTCCCCCCCTCTCGTGTTAATTTCATCATCACAGATCCGTGGAAATGCGCGGGTTGTAAATCAATTAAGGGGTTTATGGCTCTTTACGTGAAAGACTATCGTAAACCTCGGATCGCCGCGTTCCACTAAAGAACTACAGATGAATGACAGAAGCCCTCGAGAAATTTCGTTATTAGCGATTATTAGACGAGGTGGAATCGTCTTGAATCCTTTATTGGCGTAATTCCTTTGCGTTTATTGGGTTCCCGGTCTACCGTGAAGATGCTTTTAGTGATCGCGACTAATGAATTAACGACCGAGAAAATGCCACTTTTTCATTTATGAAGTGGACGTGTTTCCTTTGTCGATTGTTAGCAGTGTGTAGCGTTCTCGCTACTATGTATTTACAGTTTTGTTTAACAGATACAGAACGTTTTCGAAGCTTAACGGGGGAAGGGATACTTTCGACACCAGTTCGTAGATCATTCCTTTCAGAGTGAATAAACAATTTTCTACTTCGAGAATATAAGTTATCTATGTACGAGCGTCTATTTATCGCTCACGATAGGAAGATACGAAGTGTGCGATAAAATGGAAGGAAACGTTTCTTGAAACGGATTAAAATAATAAAGTGATCAAATAGTTTTCTTACCGTAAGCAATGAATAGATACGGATAAAAACTTGCATCGATATCGCTTATTACAACGGAAGGATTGATCTGTTGACCTATTTGTCGGCTAAGCATTCTATATTCAGTTTAATAGGTAGTAAAAACTCGCAAAGTTTCGAACCACCTTTGAAAAAACGTTGTGCATGTAAATTTCCTTTTTCCTCCGATAATTTTTCTTCTGGTACGACGGTTTTGCGATTTTATCAAAAGCTGCCCTCGATAAGGTAAAAATATCTCGAGTGTAAGAAACTCGTGTTTCGAGTAACAAGAGTAACCGTTACAATAATTGTAGAAGAACGAACAATACAGGAACTGGATAAGTCGAAAAGGATTAAAGAAAAAAAAAAGGAGCCCTCGAGAATTAGTACAAATCAAAAGCTACTCTCGATAAGGTAAAAATATCTCGAATGTACGAAACTCGTGTTTCGAGTAACAAGAGTAACCGTTACAATAATTGTAGAAGAACGAACAGTACGGGAACACGATGAGTCGAAAAAGGTTGAAAAAGAAAAAATAGAATAAAGATAGAGTGTCAAAGATACACGAATCGTGTACCACGGGGACACAAAAATCTGTCACCGTTTCCAGTTCAGTTTGCGCATGAACGAGCACACAACAATGAAAGGAAATAATTTAGTTACGAGTGTACGGTGGTCCGTCCCTACCGTTCCAGGCTCGTAAAAAATGTTAGGATCGTTCGTGTGCTATCCCGATAGGAAATTGTCACGGAACTCGGGCAGAATCCTGTCCGGACGGACCGAGACAAGCCGGTGTACGTCAATTCAAGTTTAGCGGTTAGCTCGCGCGCAGACTTTAGCCTCCTTCGAGCCGTTTACGTCCGTGAACAAACTATTTCATCCGAAAGCGAGCAAAATAACGATAACTTTTAAAAACGAGCCAGATCGTAAAAGCAAAAGCGAGCTCCTAGGTATCGGCTTTGGTTATAAGTTCGTATTATATTAGCCGAGTACGAACGACTCGCCGACCAATGGGGACGCTCGTAAAAACAGGGTTAACATTCGCTTGGGTTGTCAAGTGAAAGAGTGGCTTGAATTTCGTTAGGATCACTGTGAACGACGTTATAAGTACGTTTCGTTTGGTTATACCGGGCGTTCCGAAGCTTTCGCTCAAATTAGAGCCACCGGCCAAACCGAATCCGCGAACACTCCCGATCGTAATCACTGCGGACTTTCTAATAAATTTTATCATCCAATTGGTATGCGTACTTCCTTTATTTAAACGAGACAGTTTAAATACGATTGTGCGAAAGTAACGTACATGTAAAAGTTACATTATCTTTCTTAATGATTTATTTTACGTATGTTGAATTATATTAAAAATACAATAAGAAAGTATAATTTCAACTCGATGGTTTGTTACGAGGTCTACTTCGAATCGAATACAAATATTACGGTATCGCGATTTTTCGCGTAGCTGCGTAAACGGCATGCGGAAAAATGGCAACGGTATAGAAGGTACTTGAAAAATTAAATTATTTCATCCAAAAAGATAAAACAGGATTTTAAGTACTGTGATCAACCCCTGCAATAAACGTCCGAATACACACACGAGTAGAAAAGATCTTAAAATTACAGTTAAGAGTTGTACATTTGCCAGTATACGTATACGAAGTTTAAATTGTAATTAAGATGTTTTATTAGAGTATTGTTTATTAACTTGCATAATTTTGTTGTAAACGAATTACACAAATTAACGAAAACAATTTTCTTCGTAATTTTTCAAATTCACGTACGAAACATTGAATAGAAATGAACAGATACAGGGCTTAGCTACGTCATTTACGTTTATTATGAATTACAATAAAGTTAATTTGCCTGTTTGTGTATCGCCTGATATTCTGTAACGAAATATCGACATTTTACAAAACAGTCCACATTTCATACTTTAAAACTCGGTTCAATTCTCAAAGTATACTTGCAAGGTGTTAATCTCTCTGTTGGTGAATGAGAAATAATTTCATACTGAAACTTCTCGATACTGGTCTCGTACTCGGAGCCAATGGGAGATTTTTAACGAGTATGGTAAACAATATTATTCCAAGAATCGACGTTTTTCACCTGAATCTGACATTAAACGTCGCATGTACCGCCCCGACGAGGAGAATGAATGAGACACACGAAGAAGGAGTGGGAAACAGCAACAGTGAATGCATCTCGAATTACGTACGTTCGATCGGTGTATTAATCGGTAAGACAAAATAATAATTTCGATATTTTTCATAATATTTTCATTAAAGTATTACCCATCCATTGACAATTGATAATACTCTCACGGTGATGTAGTCGCAGATATGAAAATTTTAATTTTTATTATTAGATATTGACAAGGATCCTTCTCGATGGCTAGTCGATTTTTGTTTACAATAGGTTGTTCGATAAGTTTTATCGAACGACGAAATTTCTTGAGCAATCTAGCGCTATACTGTTCGAATGACAAAACTTATCGAACAATCTAGTACAACTGCCATTCTCGCGAATCGATCGGTATAAATGATACCAATACTTTTATCGAAATAAAAATCCGGTCTTTTAACGAGGAATTACTGTAACGTCGATCAATATCATAAATCTCGAAAATTGTAGGTAACGTATAACAGACGTTAAATTAAAAGAACTGGCGGACAGTGCTCCGATTGTCCTCCAGGAGAATAATGATCGTTCATTAATCGGATCTCGTTAAATAAAATTTTGTACAGTAATTGCTAACGTACGCGGATAAATAATAGTCTTTCGATGAAGTCCACTGAATACCAGCCTTTGTCCTCAGGTCTTGCGACAAGGGAGGTCTGCTTATCTGACAAATATAATTACTTTTATAATTATTTCGCTTTATTGACCGTTCTTGGCTGAGTTCAATCTGTGCAGCGAGACCTTAAGTAAATACCATGGGAGAAATAGACATAGTTTGAGAAACGCATAATTTCGGTTGATTGACAACTCGCATTGTGTAACAAACTACAATTTGTTGAATTGCAGAGTTTGTAGCAACGGCTGAATATTTATTCAAAAACAGAACACGATGCGAAAATATATTTGTACCGTACACCTGTTTAATATTATATTTTTAATAACTTGGTCACATAATTGATAATTATCACAATGTTAAATATTTTTCTTAAAAAGCGTAACCAAAGTAACAAGTAAATAAACCTCGGAGAAGGTGTAACGAGCGAAATTTCAGTGGAAATAATAATTTTTCTTTAATCGGTCGGTTACTTTCTTTTTACAAGTTTCAGCATAAATTTTAATCAAATAATGATTTCAAATATCTCGCATAATTAAGACATCGAATTAAGCAACGGTGAAGCAATTAACGTGCGCGAAAGAACAATTAGCAGTAATTAAAGCAATTCAACCGATGCGTTTCGAAATACGTAGACAAAGTCTCGTTCGTAGAAGTTCGAAATAGCAAGGAGCGAACTTTTTTTAAAATGGAACACTGTTCCTAAGTATAATAATTTGTTATGGGGAAATGGCGTTTCGTTATTTTTTATAATACCGTAAGTTAAGGCAGCGTGATACCGTTACAAAATCACCGCGAAGATGGCAGAGAACCGGAATGCATACACATAGATTAGAAATCTACGTTGGTAAGTGGCAGCTCTCACCTACTGCACAAACTACTCACCTATCGACCAGCTCGATCGAAAAGATCGACGTCTAATAAAACCACAAAGCTTGACAAAACCCACACATTCGATAATTAACAAGGAAAAGAAGAAAATCGCTAATTAAATCACGCTTTCCTTTCCTCGACGAGCACGTACACGTATTGGAAAAATTAATATTTTGTCTCGGTTTTCTTTCGATTAGGCAACTCGAGAGTACGAAGCAATGAATCTGAAACTTTTTCTTGGATTCCAGGATTAATTACTCTAAACAGAGTATAATTTATTTTAAAATCATTAAACGATTTTAATACACGAACTGTAAACTTCTGTAAATTCAAAAACCTAATTTGTCAATTTCCGAGAAGAATGTGAAGGAAATATATGGAACAGAATCTTTTATTATTTATATCATTGTCAAACAATTCGAAAATTTTTTACAGACAGATGTCAAGTTATTCTTGAGACGGACCCTTTTCTACAAAGTAATAAAGATTGATTTTCTTAATACGTATGTAGCAGTTTATTGAGTAAAAAAGTTAAAATTGTGAATAAAATAATTTTGTATCATTTTTCAATACTTGGAAATGTTCGTTCGCAAGTGTCTTATCTGACCATTAATAAATTTTTAATTAGTTCTTTTCTCTCACGAATAATTAATTCTTCGTATATTTTCTTTTAGATTTCTAATAAATAATACTGTAATAAAGATAACTCGAAGAATACTAGAGTCCAAAACGTTTTACTACAATACATTTATTATGTTAACGATCGAAAATTTGATGATGAAGCTAAAACCAGTTCGTTAAAAAAGAATGAAATAAACCACTCCTGTGATAAACCTGAACTAAGGAAAATTTATTAAACGTATGAAATAAATAATATTTTCTATATTTGATTTAATAAACTTGATATTTTCTATAATTTATTTCGAACGTGTTACTTTTTCGCCTATCCAATGCAAACCTTTCAATTCACTTCTTCAGGGATGAAAGTAACCACTATATTACAATTGAGAGTAAATATAGTAAAAATAAGTAAACGTAAAAACATACATAATTAAATTGATAATAATTATGTATTTCTCGCGCTTTTCATATTATTTTCGATACATGTTATTTCGATTGCTGCATTACCGCACACTTGTGTTTTGTGTATTTTTCGGGCATAATACTAAACATTGTTTCTACAGATACAAACCCAATATCTTTTAACTCCAACAGAATCTACGTAAGCGAATATGATGGTCCTGCTTAACCAGATCAAGTTAATCACAGTTTACGCGAAACTCGACACAAATTGTATATATTTACGTAGAAAAGAGAGAAAATCGTCACGATTACGCGAAACAAGTTCTCGTATTGTATTCGTTTTTATTATTTAGCCTGTAGTTTGTCTCTGTTTGGTAGCGGTGGAGAATGATGCTGCTCCGTGAGCAGAGGGTGGGTTCTGTAGGTGAAGCAAAGGGGGTGACTAGAAATCGAAGCAAGCAACAGGTTGGCAATCCCGGTTTTGAACATGTACATACATGTAGCTTACATGTATATTCATCACAAGCAGGTGCACCGCAGTTAATGGGCGATGGGCATGCATATTAAGCAGTTAGGGTTCAATGCCGCGCGTATCACGCTAATGAGGGCCTTTAATTTTTATCGGCGAGCTACGTTTTGTGATTCGGGAAATGCCGATGCACACTAATTCAACGCCGGTAGCGATTACGTGTATACTAGATGGAAAAACTGGTCGCAATAACTATGTCAATAGTGTATAGACATTATGTCTAATTTATATTTGATAAGAAAACGAACGTAGAACGTTTTATTTAACGATTACTGTATATATGTTCCATGTTACCTTTAAATCTCGATTTATATTTGTATTAACTTTTCTATTACTTTTACATTAAATATATATATATATATATATTCTTATTTTGCACTAGATTTCGTGTAACAGTCACATTGGTCACCGATCTAAAAAATAATTATACCAACTTAACGATATATTTTTGTATGGATATTTTGTGGTATAGTAGATATACATATTTAAAATTCTGTGATTCAACTATACTTTGTTAAAAAGCGAACCAATGCATCCAAATGTTACACTTGTATCAAAAATATTTTATAGCCGATGTTACAACTGTAACTGAAGTAATTTATTTTCGATGCTTTTATTCTACTTGAAACGGTTTTGTACTTGCATACGAACTGCACTTTTTCTTATTTATATTAAATTCTTCGGAATGGTATCGGTAATAATGCACAGATCTACAGATTTTCGTAAGATATATAAATTTGTTAACGGTCCGCGTGTTTTATGCTATTTTTGTGTTCATAAATGGCACGTTATAACAGTTACTGTCATAAATATTTTATGCGATCGATAGAGTGCATCGTAAATTATTTTCGGTTTTTAGAAGTCGAAGAAATTATACACGATGAGATATCAGTACCACGTACGTAAAAGAAAGAATTGGAAAGCATTCGATTTTCAATATCGATTAATTTGTAACGAATACTTGGTCGATAGCAATATCGTATTATACCGAGGATGTACCAATACTATTCTAAATGTGTCCGCAATAAGAAACAAAATTTAATCGATGTGAAACAAACAGTGAAAGTAAACTGATTCAACTTCGAGTAATTACGAAATCTAATCGGTAAAAATCTTTGCGCGAAACTGTAACTATTGCAATTGCATATTTTACACTGATTTCATTTTCTTTCGTATCTTTGAGACAATCTCAATGACTTTGGTACCCACTCGATATTGTACAGAACATTTATTACGAAAGTACCGATAGTACAAATTGATGCCGAGTATGTATGTGACATGAACTTAAATGTATATTATTTATGTCTCGAACTTATCATTTATTTTTGTCTACAAAAAGTAACGACAGTGTACGTGAAAGTACAGTAACCCCAAGTTAACTAAGACCTTTTAAGGAGAGATGGTAACGCATTCGTTCCTGAAATCGACTTCTCGTATCTTGAACTGAAAAAACAGTTACATGCAAATCGTCCAACGAAGAAAGTAAATTAAATACATCAAGAATGAGCGCGATAGCCAGCAGTTTCCTATTAGAGGCACTCGGTTGTCTAACTTCTAAGTAATACTGCACGTGTATCGACATGAGACATTAAGACACCCTAAAAATTACTATATTCTTCGTTGTATCTTCATGAAAGTATTGTCGATAAATTGGTGAGATTTTCTTGATGAAAATGAGATAAAACATGACCATATCGAATCATATTTCCTCCTACGTATAACGTACGAGTATTCGAATTATTTCTCAAACACTTTTAATTGCATATAATTAAAACTAGTCTGAATGAAATCATGTTTGGTCTTATTTTTGATAAGACAATCTTACCAATTTATCGATGATACTCTCACGAGGATATAACGATAAATATAAAAGTTTTTCATTTACATTAATAACTACGAGACCAACATGTATGCAGCACTGGTTTAAAGTTCGGCCAGCCGGTTTTTAAATCTGCAGCTGCCGACGGTTCGAGCTGAAGGACATAAATAATGGTGGGAATAATTTGGTACGTTTTATCGAGAAACGAACGCAATATTTTAGCGAGGAGTTACTGTAACACGATAAGTTTCCACACCTTATTTATTTATTCGTGAATCTAATAATTTGTGATTTTATTATTATATAAATTGTTAAAAATATTACCCGGTCATCGCATATAAAACTGTTTCAGAACGAAAGCAGGCATTAACCGATTTTAATGAATTTTTCATGTTTGACCGGTGTTATCACTTTTTCCTTAATTACAGATTTTATCATACACGGTATGCGCTATTCCTATTCGAAAAAAAAATATCCTCTACAAAATAATTACAGGTTCTCATCTACGAGCAGTAATAAAGAGTTTTGCACTTAATAACGCAATTTTTGTAGGAAGCCTACATCTTGCATAAAACGAGCATGATTCGAGTCATTGCATACTTTACTAAATAAGAAAATCGTTTCAGTATACAACAATCTAGGTGTGCTTAGCAATACAGTGTTTTGTATTATTCGATTTTATCGAACCATCGTAATAAATCTGTACAAACAGATCAATATTTACAAAAACAAATATAAGTAAAAATATAAATTGCAAATATTTGAACTTGATTTTATAAAGAATGAAACTTTGTATTGAAAAATTTAATTTCACATTTTTTACATACACATGTATTTTGTTAAAAGGAATTAGTACGACGATAAAAAATGGTTTCCATTGAATGTTATCTTAAATTACATTTTTCAACAAATTCCTTTATAAAATTACTTGGAAAAAGAATTTGCTGCTTCCAGAATCAATTTTTATACCTACATATGCCTCTGTCCATAAGTCACCGGAGACTCGGTAAATGCAAAATGAACGAATTGACATGAAACAATGTAAATTATGAAATAAAAGTGACACATTATTTCCTTCAAGAAAATATATATCGTATCGTACGTTAACCCTTTAAATGTCCAATCGAATGATAAAATAAATAGATACAACGAGAGAAGGTAGAGAAAGGAATTTAAATATAACAAGAGAAGGTAGCAAGAATATTTTTAACAATTGAATCCTAATCTGAATTTGCGTATTTAAATATAACGAGAGAAGGTAGCAAGAATATTTTTAACAATTGAATCCTAATCTGAATTTGCGTATTTAAATATAAGAAGAGAAGGTAGTAAGGATATTTTTAACAATTGAGTCCTAATCTGAATTTACGTATTTAAATATAACAAGAGAAGGTAGCAAGAATATTTTTAACAATTGAATCCTAATCTGAATTTGCGTATTTAAATATAAGAAGAGAAGGTAGTAAGAATATTTTTAACAATTGAATCCTAATCTGAATTTGCGTATTTAATTATAATGAGAGAAGGTAGTAAGAATATTTTTAATAATTGAATCCTAATCTGAATTTGCGTATTATAACAAGAGAAGGTAGTGAGAATATTTTTAACAATTGAATCCTATTCTGAATTTGCGTATTTAAATATAACAAGAGAAGATAGTAAGAATATTTTTAACAATTGAATCCTAATCTGAATTTGCGTATTTAAATATAAGAAGAGAAGGTAGAAAGAATATTTTTAACAATTTAATTCTAATCTGAATTTGCGTATTTAAATATAAAAGGAGAAGGTAGTAAGAATATTTTTAACAATTGAATCCTAATCTGAATTTGCATATTTAAATATAACAAGAGAAGGTAGCAAGAATATTTTTAACAATTGAATTCTAATCTGAATTTGCGTATTTAAATATAAGAAGAGAAGGTAGAAAGAATATTTTTAACAATTGAATCCTAATCTGAATTTGCGTATTTAAATATAACAAGAGAAGGTAGCAAGAATATTTTTAACAATTGAATCCTAATCTGAATTTGCGTATTTAAATATAAGAAGAGAAGGTAGAAAGAATATTTTTAACAATTGAATCCTATCTGAATTTGCATTCTTCCAACTGAATAAGTGTCCGGTGATTTATGGACGGCAGTGTATAAAAACAAAGATGAAATGTAGAAATCTGTGATCACTCACCGGATTGCGATTGCGGCAAGTGGGGCGTTGTTCCAGTATGGGGGTGCAACGAGGGTAATTTTCTGGAAGTAGGAATACTGATGACACCACCGAGACCGGAGTGCACACCGTTGCTGCCGTGATTGCTAATAGGCGAGTCACCGCTACTACTATCGTAACTACCCTCGAGACTTCTGGCCGGTTGAGAGACCGAAGGAAGTCGATCACCTTCCACCCCGAATGGCGGTGGATCCACCTGCTAGGAAGAGATCAATTACGATCGGAGGCCGACGAGATAAGGAGTTTATTTGAAATTATCGCCGCTGCGAGGCGCACAGGAAATACACAGCGGCAATTTGCCTTGCATTACATGCAGACTAACCTGGTGTTAAGAGTATGAGATATACGAAATAATCATAGCCTGGTGAGATTCTTTTCAGGCAATTACAGTATCTATGATTCCAAGTCGACGTTTCGATGACCGAAGTCAATGATGCACTCGTTAATGGAACGATTTATTTCGAGGAAGCACGCATTTCTGGCACTGTACGTGTTCAATTCACGCACGTAAATACATAGATTGAGAACGTTAGCAAAATATTATCGACGAGATAAACCGCGGATACAAAATACCGTGTCTCGTCCCGATACCAACACCTACGAATTTTTTGTCAATATTCGAGTCAGGTGTAGTTCAAAATGAACAAAAAATGCATTGAATGTTCCTTCATAATTACGTAATAAATGGTTCCAATTCCATGTACTCGTCTTTGAAACAAGATACTTTATGGAATATTCTCTCACATGGGGTGAAATCTTACAAAATGTACCGATGTATCGCTTCTCCTTGGAGAACTAGTGCATATTTTGCACACTTTAGTCACTAGGATCTAGTGGGATATTTCTCCGTTTCTGACAATGAAATTGGCACGTGAAGGATTGTAAGATGGGGTTCTCTTGCTATGTATACTTAATTCTTTCATAGTTTAGTCTGTCGAGTACTGAACTGTTTAATCCACTAAAGACACGGGCAAGGCAATGCGCTTGAACAATTTAAGACAATTTCCTTTTCATTTGTCTCCTTGTTACATTTCATTTTTGTCAAAAATAGAAAATTGAACTATATTTGATACCAGTATGGTATCGATTCTCAAACTGTTCACGTGTTACAGTAATTCCCACTTTGAGTGACAAAATTCGAACCGCCAATTTAGTCGGAAATGAGGTAGGTAATCGTTTTTATCTCAGATTGAAATCTGGTCACGTGTAAACTGTACGACGAAGAAAACGAATGTAACACACCGAGGGAAAATGAGATCGACTATAACAAACGAGTTTCGTATTACCTGTGCTCAGGAATCGAATCATGAAATACGAAGTTTGATATTATTGAAGCTTTTCAAAAGTGATTCGAATAAAATATAATAGGAAGTAGTTTGAACGAAATCTCGCTAGAGAAGTATTAAAATTGCAGATTTCATTAATAGATGAAATTCAATAAGGGTCAATGGATCCGCTCATCCTACATAAATATAAATAATAGCGGAGACGATTTCGTTATTTATATTTAAGTGAAAAAATTCATACTTGAAAGTGGAAATTACTGTATATTTCTTTCATTGTTTGCAATTTTTTTTTACGTAAAGTAATATTTTCTCTGAAAATGGATAGCGATTGATTGAATGGCGATTGTGCAAGTGATCCCAGTGAATCGACAAGTACAAAAGAAACAAAATAATATGAGACTATATATATATATATATATTGTGTTTCAATGTTTACTGTACACAACACCTATTATTAACGTGAATAATGAGAAATCAAAACAAATGGAAAAATGAAAAAATGAACGAAAAGTTTTATACGTACCTATCTCCCATTTTTCGCGTTGATACGAACATTATATTCTTGGCGGTAAAAATGTTACTTTATCAATGTAAAAAATCAGCATGCCCTGAACAACGCGTATCATACAATGATAGTAATTCAATTCAACGTTAACGGGAGGAATTTCACTACTCGTCGATTTACTTGTATCACATTTGGAGTCTCCAATCAAGCGATCGCTATTTATTTTTACTGAAAATATTACTTTACATAAAAGACAGCCACGAGAACAATAAAAGGAATACATCTTGTGCGAACAGGTTTGAGAATCAATGCCATACTAATTCCAATGCAGATTAATCCTTCACGATAGACATTAATCCTTTGCGGACGGATATCAAGATATGCTGGAAACATACTTTTATCGTTTGGACGTGCGTCGAGAAATTCTCGACAAACTCGTTGCCATAAATCAAGAAATACTTCGCTAAATTAAAATACAATTTATACATTGGATGAAATAATCATTTTTAGATGCACAATAATTTCTTGCCATCTGTTATAGTCCAATACTTTTTATACAAATTATTCATCTATAAATTTCAAATAAACGATAACAGGAAGACAGAGAAAAAGGAAATGGTGCACGATAACCAAATCAGTAAATATCTATAGTAGACTAAATATTAGGACGTTCTAAGAAATATTGCGCCTATTTAGACTTTTACGGAAGCTCTGTGTTCACGATCAACGTCGTCGTCATTGTTGAATCACGTCTCGCTCAAAAAGAGCACAATCGAGAAACAATAAAAGTATACAATAGCGAAACGTAGCAAAGAATTATAGTTTTCATTGTACACTTATAATTTTGTTATCAGTGATGGAACGAAAACCTTAAAACATTGATTTTTGTCACAAATTTACTCCAAAAATAATCGGAACGAACAATGAAACTGCACACCAATGTAAGATACATTTTTGTAATTGACAAATAAAAAAAAGTTTCCTAGTAATGTATTAATAGATATATGTACTTTGTTTTAATAGAGGGTTTAAAAATAGCAGGAAGCAAAGTGAGTAAAATGTTTAATATTAATGAGAATTTCTTAATAATTCAATTGCATCGCATAGTTAAATGTCTTTGACGAACTAAATAATTCCATACTTGACTCCTTGGACGTACCTCCAACAAACAAACCTATGAGAGAATTAACATAGCAAGAACATTTTTTCTAAGATGTCCTGTCTCTTAATTGGTAATTAATGTTTTTCCAGAGCTTCTATTACACTCTTTTAAGATCTTTCAGCGAAAAAAGGCGAATATGGAAGGAAGCTTTACAGGAAGAATGGTAGTTGAAGGGGGGGAATGAAGGGGAGACCTCAAATACAAGATATCTCGGGAACGACTCACAATATATCATTAATAATGATACGTCTTGTTGCTCATAACATTTGAAATAAATCTCAAATTATAAATCGATCCAAATATGTCCCTTTATATTTTTAAACAACAGTTTAGATACCCTTAAACAATAAACGCAATACGAAAATAAATTCAATACTTCTTGAAAGTAGTACAAATTCGAATCAAGATAAATGTCTCCAATAACAAATAAATCACAAGGGATTGAAACAACTTCTTATTTATACTTATCGGATACAAGTTAGAATTCGAATCACAGAATGGAATGTTTCACAATGAACGAATATAATCTACCATTGCATTGATTTCCAGATAGGATCCAATCTACGGAGTGAAAACAAACTGAATAGATCAATAATATGAGATTTAACAAAAATGAAAATAGACTAGTCAAGACATTCAAAAATGATTATGCGGGCAAAAGTGGCCTGTGGCTGCGAGATATAATAGAATTAAAAGCACCCCCAAGGAACAAGGGAGGACTAACCTCTTCTGGCGCCCTGGCTCTCACCTCATCCTGCGCCAGGGCTCTTCTCTGCGCCGTTTGCCTCGCCATCACTCGTTGTCGGTCCGCGGTAAGCTTACACATCTCGCACTTGCAGTAACGGTACTTACAGTACCTTTTGTGCCCCTTCAGGGGTATTTTTAATCGGTGGTTGCGGCATCGCGCGCAATTCGGCGGTGTACGCGGACTCACTGTGGTATTCGAGGACGAGGATGCGTTCGTTTTCATCTGGGTAGAAAGGGCCTCGTCCCCGTTTTCCATGCTTTCCTGCCGGTGCTCCGAACACGTTCAAATATACTTCCGCAAATCGATCGTTCGGCAATCAATTCCGTGGTTCATTTCACTTGCACACCTCACAGCGTGCAAACGGCCCCGTTCGAGGGCCTTTTCATCCTCGTCGGAAACGATTCTTAAACGGTGCTTGAACAGACAAGTTCTCGACAGATTGTCCTTATCCTTCCGCTATACACTTATCGGAGTCGAATTTTCCATTCTGGAACAGAAAGACGGTCGTGTAAACTCGCGAAAAGTTCATTCGTTGAAATGATTGCGCTACGAAATGTACGAGACGAGTCTTGCTTACGTGATGTAATGAACAACATACGCTCATACAATCGTGGAACGTCAACATTTTACGCGTGTCATTTTTTGTGTTATTTTTTGTATGTTTGATACATCACTTGAACAAAATTATACCAATCTGGACAAATATTTGACATAATATTTGTAATTCGAACACGGTGTAGTTTTATTCTAAATTATATCAAATCTGACAGCATACCGAAGAACGAGAACGAAGCTATAAGATTTTATAAATGACGAATAAATTGCTCGAAATAATTTTCTAGCGTTGTAGAAAATTTATTTTATTTATAATGATTGGAAGAACTATTACTTCTATAAGAAATACAGTATTTTCTAGGATGCATAGTAATTTGTAGCGTAATTGGAAAGGGGATATCTCTAAATACAACTAAAGTGTCAAAAATATCGAGTAAGTCGGTTTTGTAGATTCGTTATTTTAAAGATGTGCTTCTTATTAATTTATTAAACTTTCCTTGCGTTTGCAAAAATAGAATTAATTGCATTGCACTGTTGAATTTACATTTTTCATTGACTACTTAAAAGCTTATTAGGTAGAATGATACAATTTACGTTTTTCGGTTGAATTTATGCAAGTAGGATTTTTACACTGGAAATGGTGTATAGGATTATTTAAACATAGAATTATTTAAATATAGGATATTTAATGGTATTCGAATTATTTAAACAGTACGATCTTGTGTGAATGGTATAAAGGATTATTTAAACAGTACAATCTTGTTTAATCCACACCACAATATCTGGATGTAAAATTCATACATCACACCGCTACCCGTCGGATTGCATTAAACCTACACCAGAGCTGTTCATTTAGTGAGACCTCATCCGGTTCTGGTCTTATCTAAGCTGAAATTTGAACCGTGAACCAATTCAATAAATACTGTCGACAAGATACTTTTCAGCAAAATGACATACATTACTCGGAGTAATTAGATTATCTACTCAAATGACAACTTCTAGGTAAAGTATCCAATATTGTACAAGCTCCAGCTACATTGGATATTTAATATAAATATTAAATACACAATATTTCTTTCGGTCTTGAACTTCTAATTGTTGTCTCACATTGTCTAGAAACGTAACACCTTAATTGCTTGAGCAATAGAAAGTAATGAAACTCTCTTAAAGTGTATTGACAGAATGGAACTGTTTACTATAACACAAAATAAATTACTGTCATTCTCAGTTTATTATTTTCATGACATAATTTACATTTCTTATCGCTAGAAAAGTTATAATTATTTTTTGCGTCTAATTACACGAAAAATAGGATTCGATCATTTTCTAGTACATGTTTACTAATCCAAGAGATCGTTTCCACCCCTTGAAATCATAATTCATTCAGAAAACTTATCTTGATATACATATAGCAGCAAAATGAAATTTTTCTTTGCAACTTTACCATCTTTCCCGTTAACGTAAAGAGACACTTCTAATGATTATGATTTATGAAACTCTGATTAATTTTTTACATCTTTCAAATTTTATTTTATCCTACAAGAGGCTAACTCGTCCTAAAAGCTCGCTCCGCGTTTCAACATCGCTGGATATAATCCATTCTGTAATACACGATAAGAACGGTATTCTGTTCGTGTGAGTTATTCATAGACAATCGATTTAAAGTCACCTCTGCAATCTGTTCTTTCATACTGATCGAGCAGTGATCGATTTTAGAACTGTGAACACTTGGAGTTATTCAAACCAGTGTTCGACAGCGTAGTTCTGCTATTGTGATAGGTTTTTGGAAAAGATCGCATGAAAATTAATTCGATATCGACTCGGTGCTATAAACGAAAACATGGTTGTTAAGAGATGAACAGAAAGATACAGAAAGCAACCAAGCTAAACGGAACTAATACGAAACCTTCCATAATACAAAACCTGTTGGCGGAACTACCGACCGGTTAATGGAAACAGGGGACAGTGATTTAGAAGAATTCGGTAGGAAATTAAATTAGTGTTAATGCCAGTCAACTAAACAAAGTATTAGTAAGTTGGACTAGACCGCGGCGAGCATGACAGAATCTGCGGTTTCAATCTGAGATCTTCTGGATATTAAGTACAGGCTTTAGAGCCCTTCGACCCTCGATGCGAAAGCAGATAAACGAGTATCCTTAGATCGCAGCCCAGTTCTGCTCTTCCATGCACATATTATGTTACAGTAAAAGCTTACACTGCGGTAAACATATACACTTACTGAAACACATTAGTAAAAGTATACTAATTGATATGCAGTCAGAAAAAATTTACAAATTTCAAATTTATTCGAAATCTATCCTACATAATATTTCCACTTTATGTCTAGAATAATATCAAATGATTTCTAATCTTAGCAGTAAATTTCAACTTACTGGTAAACACGTAACTAATAGAATGGTTTCTACGCGTTTACCAGCGTGTGTGTAAATTTACTGGTAAATTTTATATTATTGTTTGTACCGTAACCGATTAATAATTTTAAATATTGAAACTATATTTTAATTTGATTGTTCAATTCGCCGATTACAAGTTTTAATACACTAAGTAAATATTTTGAAATATTCATCACGGTCAACTATTGATATTGTTGACTTTTAACCCTGAAATGGAGTACTACTTTGGCAATAATTCTTGCATAAAAGTTGGAAAAAGGCCTCGTCTAATTACAAATTGAGCGCCAAAGATCAATTACACCTTTCACGAATGAAACAAATATCAGACTCTCAAAATTGTAACAATTATCCATAATGAAAAGGTGTATACACATATGTATTTAAAATCACTCTGGAAACTAAACAGCATTACCTCAATAGCTTTCACAAATTATAAATCATGATAACAAATTAGATTCGCTTAACATTTTGCCAACTACCTCCGCGTAATATCGTGGCTCAGCTTAAACTTTTATAACTCCTTTACTGTAAAAATTAATAACAAAATATTTTTAAATAAAAGCCACTATATCTCTAAATTGAAGGGTAAAGTTTTTTGAAATTTTATATCATACTTAGCTCTTAACATTTATAAAAGTATTCGGTAATATTCCACTAATACTAACAGTATAAAACAATGAAATAATAAAACTACTTTGTACGTAAATTTATGAATGGAATGGAAAATCATTTTTACCTAACGAAGTAACTTGTTTCTAAATACAGCAAAAGAAGTTTATGAACTCTGTACTTCGATCGAGGTTCGAAAGAAATGAAAGAAACTGCATACTCGCAGAACCTGTGATTTTCACTATCTGCATCAAGGAACGGAATGCATCGAGTTACCTGTTACAAACCATTGAAATTATACAAACTCTGTGTACTGTTACACAAACTCTTGGTACCACACGATACATCCCTCTTTTACCCTCTGTCCAACTCCCCTGTTGCCCTTACCATCGCAATTACAAAACGGACCTGCGGTAAGGTTTTGCAATTCTGTTGTGTACAATCAAACGTAAGGGATTACTCGACCCTATTCTAGATAACCATATCGTCGAATACGCGATAATTCGCAAGCGACGGCCTCTTTAATATTACTTGCATCGATGATCTAAATATGCCTTTTTGTCTACGACATCGATACTCTATTGACAATCAATTCGTATAATTGAAAATTTCACTTCTTTCCAGACCGCTTCTCTACTTGAGGATTATCCCGCATTCAATATTTTAGATAACTCAACACTTACGGATTACACCGGGCCCCACGATATGGGTCTGTTGCGAGTGCTACATTCTGGTTCTTAATGCGATATTTCAATATGTATATTCTTCGAAAATGACAACAATTCTTATTTACTGCCTATTTATGTTATCTTTAATTTTAGGCTGTTTTCAGTTAGTATAAACATTCTTGTAGTGTTTACTAAAGCACAATATCACAAAAAGATTCACCTTGGTTGTTCGCAAACGTGTAATGGGATCCAACGATAATTCTTGAAAATGTATTAATGTATTATACATCACAGAAAACAACATTAGAAATATAAAAATATTTAACATACTATCAAAATAACGATACCTCCGATTAGATCACTTAATAACAGTAGTAATAACTCTTATTTACGACTTTGCCGTTATTCTAGACATAGAAAATTCGTTAAAAAAGAAACAAACATTTTTTCAAAAAGAGAAAAAAAATGAGTTCAATAAAGTAAAGATACTGCCGACTTTAAGTGCAGTGAGTATAATAGTATTTTATATGGAGAACAACGAGTTTACCTCGTATTTCTATTTTTAATAATCGTAAAATAAATTTTCTCTTTGCATATAGTAATTTACAATATAAACAAATTTTCCTAACCATTTCCTTAGAGTGTTCTTTTAACCAATAGTAATCACGGTGCATGGCAGGAGACAGTTACCATTCTACGTTGGTGTTCTTGCAGCTGCAACGTACAAGGCATTTACCATGCAAATAATATTTTTTTATAAATTTTTATTCACGAACATGAATAAAATAGTTCGTTACAAAAATACACAAATTAAATAGAACGTAATCTATGGTCGTATACATAAATAGATGTTCATAATCAAAAATAACTGTATACTTTCAGAGGACGTATATGTACATCCTTCGTAACCAAAAGGTTAATAAACGATAGTTGCGAACAGAAGTGTTGGGCACGATTTAATCTAAATAATGAATACCAAATAAAAATAAAAAATAACGTTCATTGCCCGAGTCCTGAATAACTTTTCATTCAGATAAAAGTTCAGCAGAGTATCAGATGGACGAATATATATTTATTTATTAAATTAAAGAGAAAACCATCTACACGCGCCTAAACGGATAAATAGATAGTAAAGAAACATTGATGAAAAAATTGAATCCCTACAAGGACAATTCGCGGACAAAATGCGAATAAAATAATGTAGCAATTGAAATTTTACATTCCTCTTATTTTTCTTTTTACTTTGGAAAATTAATCTAACCATGCTCACATCAGACTAAACTTCACTAATCGTTTGAACCAATTGATTATTAATATTACTATACAATCGAAATGCAAATGGCTATTCATCCAAAAATAAGTTTGAAACCTAGAATTTACTGTTTTGTATAAAACCAAAAAACCAATTTTATAAATTTGTCCACAAACCTGATTGAGTTTTATCTAAATACTATATCACGATACATTTTTGCAAGAACTTTTCCAATTCTATATGTTTGGAAATAATTTACGAACGTTAGAGTAGACTGACATACAACTGACATACAAATTATACAATTTAACGAATAAGCAAAATAGAAATATGTGTGTCTAGAAGCTTACAAAAGCTTCTACATACCACCACAAATGAGTACATTCTGTTGTCAACTTTTATTATAGTAGCGATTAAGAAAAACAGTCTTGGTAAAAAAGTCTGGAAAATTTAAAAGTAAAAGTTTAATACTTCCTAAACATGTAAATGTGATTGAATATACAAATAGAAAACCGCATTGAACGAAAATAACTTTGCAATCGTAAAAGCGTTCAAGGTGTTACATATGCATCAGAAGTGACAGAAATATAGTACAAAATGCAATGAATTTTATAACATACTCGTAATGTGCATACAAAACTAAAAAAAAATCACCACTAATATATGCAGGCATTATAAACCATTGGAATAAATGTTCATTTATCCTTCGCAAATATGTTTGCTTCGACTCGAAACATTATTTAAAATATGACTGGTTTGGAAAACAATAATTCACCGAACCTCTCTATTTTACATTGCTTTCTCTATAATATATTCTCTTCGCAAAATTAAACGTGCGTTTTGTTTCGTTACGATGAATAATGTTGCTAGATAAATAAAGTAAAATTTACTGTTACAAATGTTTAAAAATAAAATGTCTAAGAAAGAGAAAGAGTTCTTGAAAACAGATATTTATTTGAAGAAAGAAAAAAACATTTCGATAAAAATTATTTAGAAATGTAATAATGTAATAATGTAAGACAAAAGTAATAGTCCGAAGATTAAAAAATGGATTTCTATTATAAAACCTATGATGAATTTTGGCACGATTAAACTTTTAGCTCAAAGTGTATCAAAATTACGATCTTCTAAAGGCAAAATATTACCAACAAAAAATATTTCTATTACCGAATAAATTGAAAAACAGATGAAAATGTATAGAAATTATCTAATTACTTTGTTTAATAAATATATACTAAATAATGATTGAATTGAAACATTATTAAATGTGTTATAAACAATATCTTAATAAGTACGTAAATTTTAAACATTTTAATTCTTACAAACAAGAAATCGAAAACTATATACATATGTATGTGTATTATTACGCTAGTTCCGAGAGAAGTTTTTTCTTGGCTGTGACCTCTTGCCTATGAATGATATTCATTATAAAAATCGTTATCATTGGTGGAATCGCACTTTAAAGAAGTTATGTACGATATCTTATCACGCATTGCACAAAGTAACAAAACGCATGCTAGTCACGGGTTGCGCGATATATGGATCGATAACTACTTCCATCTCGTGTACATACATATATGCATAAAAATCGAAGCCTATTTGCATATTTTATACATGAAAATTATAGTCAGACTACAATTTCTTGGTTTTAGAAAACCATGCATTATCTTATAGATACTTCTAAAATTCATTGGAAGCATCACAATTACTACCTAGGCACAAATTTAGAAAGGTATTGCATTAATCGTTTTGCATGATAAAAATATTGATACCATGCACCCTTTGATGATTCTCAACAAATTTAACATAGACTTATCACATTTATATCTTGTCCGTTTGCATTTTCAAATATAATTATTTATGAAGGTGGAAACCAATATAAATCCGGCTCTTACGTGTAAAATAATATTTAAACAGTGTGCAACTTTATGCAAGATCAAATATCTTCGCACGTTCGATTGTGCGAACGCGTATATTCTTTATTTTTTACCAGTTTTATAATCATCGTACAGAGAATGAACTTTTTATGTATTGCATATGCAATGCATTACAATTATTGGGACCAAAGTACGACGCGACAGAAAATTCAGCAAAGTGATTGCTCGAAAGTAATCAAATTGAAAAATTTGAAAGCCAGGGAAATAAAAAGAAGAAGAAAGGAAGAGAAGTTTCTGATAAGTTCGCATAAAATTCTACCCGATTGTTATCATAGTTGAGGAGTAATCGCTACCTGTAGTACATGTACAAACAGCTCGCACCTAATCGCGAAAATTCAATTCGATCGTGTATCTAAACTCAAGTAATAATACCCAATTCTCAGCTTTGTACAGATAGCGGTCTTCAAAGGTACGTACAAAGACCCTCTGTACTGACGTTTTATCGTCTCTCCCTTCTTCGTTTTCTTCGAGGTTATAATCTTTTCATTTTCATAGAAATGAAACATAATTCGTTTACTAGCATCAAAGGTGCCGCAATGCTCTAGCTCGGCAAAAGAAAACAAACGAGTAACCCTTCTCACGGTCGACCAATGGCCACGGACAGAGTAATATCTTCACCGACAACAATGTACGCCCCGGCACGATATTTTTCATAGAATGGAAACCTCTCCCGGAATCGCGAAACACGCACGTCGTTATCGTACGACTCGATACGTCATACTGCATCAAGAATCACTACAGCGACCTCATCTAATTGCACGCAAAGTGGCGACGCAGTCTTCTTATCGACTGTGCTCGCCCCCTGTCCTTTCTTTCTGCAACATCAGGCCGTATCGGCGAACTTCGAGCGAAACGCGAGTCGAAGGCCTTCCCGGGTTGCATTTCATTCTTTTTTTCGGCGGCGAGTCTTCACCGTGAAGATCGAACTCTTTATTGGAGATCGTGTTGGACGGCAAGAAATAACGTTGCACGATTGTCGATGATCGTTCGGCAAGTTCTCGTGTTTCGACGACAAGACCGTGGTCAATCGGGGGGTTTTCTTTTTTTTTTTGTTTGTTACACAATTTCAATGGCGCTGAATAAGTGGTTAGGCAACGGGAACAAGGGAACGAAATGTATCTGCATGAAATTTTTGAATGCACGAATATTTATCAAAGGATTCCTCCTCGATCGACATTTCCCGGATCGATGGCTAATTATCGTTATTTGCAATACCGATTACCAACGCGAACGAACAGACGTTCCGTCGACAATAATTCGGTTTTATCGCGCCGATATAAAAAGGTGTTACAAGTTGCAGTCAACACGAATTATTTTATTATTCACCAACGTGGGATGTATAGTTAATGACCATACACGCGATAATGGTAAATGCATTTATGTATTCAAGATTCGCGAGAATTGTAATATACACGTGTTGATTATCGAGAACGTTCTCGCAACAAAATAGTCGTATCACGTCTACGAAAGAAAAATATTGAAATCTATTCACAAATATGATACACGAAACTACACGGTAATTTCTTGCGCGAGTTTAAATATATTCGTAGTAATCGTAAAAACGGTCTTCGTACAAACGTTATCGTTACGTAAAAAGTGGTATCGTAAAGTTCAAAACATTTACTATTGCCGTGACGGCAAACTTAAGTCCGTATTATAAATCTCGAAGGCGATGGAAAACTAAAATACATTATAAAAGAACCGATCGGAAAATCAATTCGACGTAATCACGATAGCATCCTACGTACTTGTGCTTGCTTTTGCAAGTTTGCAATAAAACAAGGCGCAGCGTTGCCGACATTATACATAGAAATGTTATTATCGATGCGAATGACATTCAAACGTTCGTACGGAGTGTACGAGGAAACTTCAGCACGGATATTGAATACAGAACGCGGGTTGTTAAATGTAGAAGTAAATAAACGGACACGAACTTGATAGCTGTTTCGAGACACGATCGATGCAATGTTCTATTATAAAAGCAAAGTGTACAAACGC
This sequence comes from Ptiloglossa arizonensis, assembly GCF_051014685.1. Lineage (NCBI taxonomy): Eukaryota > Metazoa > Arthropoda > Insecta > Hymenoptera > Colletidae > Ptiloglossa > Ptiloglossa arizonensis. The sequence continues at coordinate 13,312,292 of NC_135051.1, read as the reverse complement.
TGCATATTTACCTATTATTACGAGGTTAGGATGTTCTTTCTTATCGAGTTGTTCAATGCACCTGCAGAGTTCATTCCAGCGATCAGCGAACACACGTAACCGTTAATCGGGGCACAAAACCACAATTCTCGTAAGAAAACACTCTAACGTAGTTCTCCTTGTTCGTCAGATCGCACAATTTCATCGCAAAATTATCGCGTTACACGCGTCTTACAAGCGGATACACACTACTTCGTACCACGCGACGAGTTGCAACCTCGTGGCGCATTTGCGCGCGAGAAGGACCACGCGCGCGCGCAAACAATCCGACGTGTTGCATTCTTGGCTGTCTCTTTTCGTCACATGCACATCGCGATTAACACACTTGTACGACGGGAGGGAACAACGTTCACGAATTTCGGAAATAAAGAATCTGTCCTCCTCGTTGTTTCCGGAAGTAAAGAATCGTTTCCTTTGCCGTCGTTGCTTGTTTCTGGTCCCTCGTGTTATTCTTCCCTGATCTATCGCACCTCCCTGTCGCCGCGTTCTTTTGTTTCGTCGATTGAACGCCGAGAGTGCAATATTTAGGTTAAAATCACGATCTCACTGAACACGCGCAATCGTCCCGGAACGTGAATAACGTCGAGAAATCCGCAGTAACGAGATCGCGCGTTCAGTTCCGCAAAAAGCATAACAACGCACCCGTGCTTCGGGCCGCGCGCCTCGCACTTTTCGCACACGCGCACTTCAATTGTCTCGTCTTCGTGCGTCTTCCCAGTAACCGCGTGTCACTCTATCCCCCTTCTACTCCTCTTTCTCCCCCTCTTGCACCGCGTAACGACAGTCCTCTCCATCGGAGTACGTCAGTACACGTTGAATCTTGTTTCGCTTCTTGCATCAGGCCTTTCGTTCTACCACACGAGGTTACGTTGAAACGTTTACCGAGAAAGTTCCCGTTTTGCTCCTCGTGGGTCTCCTCTTTCGCGTGAAAGCTTCGTTCGCGCAAGTTTTCGACAAATGTCACGGGACAAGGTGCAAGAGTACGGCGAACAGTTGCGAACCTTCGCTACCGCAGCCTTGTCGGAGGTGGAACTGTGCCGTGGCAAGATGTAGAAATATCTAGACGGTGAAACGTGGAAAAGCGCGACACCACCGATTCGTTCGACGCACGCCTGTATGCGGTCCGTAACTTACTAAGAGTGCTGGTAGCAGCGGCACACCGACGAGATGCATGGTGGCTGCGGGCACTAGTTGGGAGGGGGCACGTCCCTGGCGCGGGGAGGAGACACGTCGAGCAGTCAGGCGTCGGGAGGGTGAGGGGTCTTTCGTCGAAGAGTGGTGGAGTGGTGGTTGGACGAGTGGAGGTGGCACGCGGGTTTAGACGGACGTCGAGGTTTTACGATTGAATCCATCCGACCGCCGTGTAGATTCTACCTACGTGGACGGCGCACGGCGTTGTTAGTGAGAACCACGTTCGCGCGAAGTGTCGCGCCTCGGAGTGGATCATTTATCGTTGGCAAACGGCCTCGATGATCAGCTGAACGTCACCGACATGAATTTCGACCGCGATCTCGAGAACGTTTCATCGGTTTTGGATTGCGGAACGAGAGTCTCGGGCGTATTATAAATCAACGGTTCGGGTTGAACGTTTTCGAAGAGGTAGTTCTTCCGATGTACCGCGAAATTGATGGATGCGTTTTCAGCGAACGCCAGCGAGTCGAATGTAATTATAGTCCGACGATGCTAAATAGTAATGTTTGTAGCCCGTGCGTTCTCGTACACGCGGATATTAGCTCTCTCACCGTAGGAAATATAAAATTAGCCGAATAGTAGACGCGATGCGCCGGCTACCTAACCGGAAATGCATACGTTTACTTGGTTCAAAAACTCGTGTAATAATATCTGCAATCGAAATAAGCGTGGCTGCGTCTACCGAAAATTGTAGAAAGGTCCGTAACTACACGTCACTTGTATTAACGAGTAGTTGACCATTTACAATTAAAATACACGCTCGAGTTGAAACTCATTTCTTGGCCACTGTTGTTGAAATTTTAAGAAAAAATAGACATTTAGAAAATGTATTTACTGCATTAATTGCTCGTTACATCGTGTACGATAATTACTGAAATGGAGGCGCTTCGTTTTCCGAATAAAATAACTTTATTAATGAGTGTTCGTTATTACGAGCAAGACGCATCTGTTAACACGCTGAAAGCTTTAAATTCTGTTTCTGTAGAATTCTAATATATTGAAATATAAGCAATTTTATTAGAAAATTATTAATAATTAATCGTTTATAATACGATATTGCACAAATCTTTCGTTTTGATTAATTTAAAAATTATTATATTTAAGTTTACTCTTTATTATCAATGACGAATTGATATAGTATCGCATTAGAAGCAATTGGAATTATACAATGTGTTTATCGGTTATTTCGAGGTGCAATTACTCTGCGTGCTGCTAAGCTTATCTTAGAACTGCAATCTTCGGTCACGGGATGCATCCCTCTTTGATCGTAACTTTGAATTTCTTTTCTTTGAAAAGATTTTCCGCGACGCGTTACAATTTATAATTCTAAAACGCTAAGATCGATGTTAATCTTTTCGTAACTTCTTTGCAGCGCACGTATCTTCCTCGCTTCAACGCCATTCAACATTCTTGTGCATCAACTTGTTATTGGCGTAATGTTTAATAAACTTGGAGAAGTAACCGGCTAATTCTAGAAATTGGCTAACTTGTTTTACGGTCTGTGGCGCAGACATCTTCAGCACCGTGTTTATTTTATATTCACCCAGTCGTACTCTTCGCTTATTTCACATCCTAAAAACACTATTTTCGTCCGAAATAACGAACATTTATCTGGTCTCTCCGTCGATTCGTGTAATTCCAATTTTTCTAACACCGTCCGTAGTCTCTTCAATTCCTCGTTAACCGTTCTTGGTGGAATAATACTGTCGTTAATCTAACTTTATAGTACTTTTGAAGGATTCTAGCGCGAAGAAATTTTTGAAATATCACCGACGTATTACTTCATCTGAACAGCGTTCTCAAAAATTCGAAATGTCGATTGCGCGTAATAAATACTGTCTTCTCGATCAAATTCCTTCCTATCGGTACCCGATAATATCCCGATGCCAAAACTAGACCCGTTAAATGTTTATAAAATATACATCATGATAATCGACACACGCTTAAAATCACCTGTCTTCTTCTTTACCAATAATATAGGACTCGCAGAAAGTGGTTTCATTTGCACTACTTCCGTTATCCATCGATACATTTTTACTACCCTTCGCCATAACTTCTTCAGCTTCTTCCTTTTTGCCTAGATCACACAACTCTGTGGAATATCGATCAATTAGGTTCGCGTACTTTCGTCCAATCGTTGCATTCAAACAATCTAACGAATTCGATACTTCCTCCTTATTTCTATGTAAATAAAATTTATTCTACTCTCGTTGAACCCCAAAAACTGTCGCACCATTATTTTCCTTTCTTTTTGAATGACAATCATCTTTGGTCTCGGTAGAAAATCTTCGCGTAAAATAAAATCATAAAATATTTTCAAACCCGATACTATAATCATCAAAAATTCTTACCGTGAACTTCATAATTCTAATCACGACATTGGCAAAAATATCACGCGATGTTAATCCTTGCAACGTTATTTTTTTCCCTTCTTTTATCTCTAGACCATTATCATAGTTCTCTTATCATAGTTCTCTGCTCTTTTCCCCTGTAAAATTGTATTTGAACCTCCCGTGTCGACGAAACGTTCCACCTCGCTACTATTTGCATACACTGTGGCTGAATAAGTGTAACAGTATCTCGAAGCGATAATTGGATATTTTTGAAGCCAGTTTGGTCTCATAATTCGCAGCATCCCGTAGTAGTTTTGACTATGGCGCGCTCGTGTGGAATTGCTTTACCATTGCCTCTTTAATTTCGTCTCACGATCGTTCGTAGTGGTTTTGCTCGCCGTGCCACCATCGCGTGTTACCTTTCAATCGATTGGCAATGAGATGCATCGCATCGTCGTCGTCCTACTTAGATACATATATCTCCGTGCTAGATAATCCGTTCTCTTCGCCCAATCCACGGTACTAATTTTCTTTGCTTCTGGAACGAATTTCGATACGAAAAACTCGTTGTTGCTCCGTACAGGTAACGGTGCTTGTAAAAATCCTCCGTAATTCCTGTTGCAGCCGCTTCAATTGTTACTGCACATCCTCCTCGTTCGTTGACGAATCTGATCTCTTTCGCGATCTCCCCCCTATACTCCGGGGTTAAAGAGCGCTTGGTGCTCCTCCTCCTGCCAGATTTCTCACTACGGCAACGATCCATTGTTCCTTCTGCTTTTTTTCTTTCTGTTAATCACTAAAGTACAATCGGATCGTCCAAGTTACACCACACCAGTATTTTTTCGCAAAGTGACTATTATCAAATTTTCCCACAAAAAAATCGGGATTGCACGTAACACGGTATTACCACTAACGTGGTATACGAGTGTACACCGTTTTCGATTGATTAGAAACCATTGGAGTTAATTTACATAGATAGATGCGCGCCGGTAATGTCCTCGGGACTGTCTTCTTGGGCCACGCGAGTCGTCCCTATTTCATTGTAGGGATTTCACCTAACTCCCCCGTTGTCCACATCATCGTAACAATTACCAGACGGTCTTTCGGTAAATTTCGGATTCTCCTGCGAGCGAACCTTTCCGTACGAGGCTCTGCGATTCCATCGTGTACAGTTAAACCCTCCGTTTCTATCTTCCAATTGCCTCGTTTTCGTAAGTTGAATTTCGTTCGATTAGAGTATCGATACAGTTTTTCCCAACGAATTTTCCTCTTTCACCTCGAATCGATTAATCACACGATCGTTTACCGAAGAAGTTCTAATATTTAAAATAGAAAACATGTACTAACCGTTGCGCAGATATTAAATACAATCTTTGAAAATAGCTTATCGATGAAGCAAATCGTTAACGGGTACATTCGAGGAGTATAACGAACATGGTAAAATTTCTCGCGTTATGGAAGCATTTAACGCGAGTTTTATGATTGAACATTGCAGTAGATTCGAACCGTTCATGGTCGGCGGATAATATTGTTTTTCCGTATTTATAAACGGGATAGCTTTATTTGCGAACAGACGTTTGAAATGTTCAAATCCGAGAGTTTGTAGGAGTACTTGTCAAACGAAGTACTCTTGAAACGTTCGGATTGATAAAAATTGGAAACGGTATGCATTTCGATGATACAATGTACGCAGGCTTAGACGTTTATATAAAAGTTGCAAAATGAGCGAACACCGGCGAACGGGACGAGTATGCGTACCAGTGCGCGTACAAACAACCTGCAAGTCGTAAAACGAATCTCGCTTTGCAAAAACGATTTGATATATGTATACGGTCCTTATATTTAATATCCCTCTTTCCTTGATATTATATAAACAGTGCCTTGTATCCTACGTAGCATCCTCGTTTTATAGATAACCGAAGCGCTGATGGTATTTCTCCGATGCGAAATAAAATATTTTATACATCATTCTCTCGGTTTATGGACCTGCTGGCCAATGTTTTTATACCGTCCGGGAGATAAATATCGCTTCAAATTTCTACGTAAATCGTGTTCCTTATCGTTTACCTAAAACTCGTATAATTAATGTGCGTGGTCATACGGTGCTTTTATCATGAGAAATTGTATGACTCCGATCTCTTCGGCAAAAATGCGTTTCTTATCGATGTAGATAGATACCGCACATCGCGCGATATATTACGAAAACCTCTTGGGCCGAGAATTGTAAAAGTTGCACCGTACGATATAATTATCGTTGCCTTCGAATAATTTCGTACACCCTATCGAGAAAGAAAAGATAACGTACCGGTCAGTGCTTTTCTCGTGGAAAAGGCCACGATTGTCGTTGGTTACGTATAATTGAGACACGCCGGACAGTACTCTACGTCATTGACGAGGGAAAACAGGGAGTTGCAGGGGAGGTCGTCGAGTTTAGGAGAGCTAAGGGGTGGAAGGACGATCGTAAAACGTCCTCGGAGTGGATTCACCGTGCGATAGTCAGCGGCAGATACGTGTGCACACGCGATATCCCGGAGATACTTTACTTGCGGCTGAATTTACTGATTGAACCACGACAACTGTCGTCGTTGCGGTGGAAACGGATTTTACGCGTTCCGGAGATGCCGGGGCAGCGGCAGAGACCTCTGCGCGGGGCAAATGCACCGAATTGTTTCGTGCTAGAACGGAAATCCGTCGAAGTGATCAAAGTCGAAACAGGTGACCGAGACTCGGGTATTCTTACGATTCGTGGTTTCGAATTACCGATAAATTAACTTTGATTAATGACCAATGAGTACACAAATGGTCCCATTTAACCAATGCCATCGACGAGGAGAAATAATATAACCCATATTCGCGCAACGTGTTTCGATTGGATGAACGAAATTGCTACGATCTGTTCTGTCCGGTCATACTATCGGAATGTCGTGTTAGAGCGATACATAAACTTTTCCGCTAGTGGGTCGTACCGAGTAAAATAATATTTTGCACGAACCAAGTCCGGGTAAAAATGGAAGTAAAATAATATATGTTTTAATTTGAAGGGATATTAAATTTATTTTCAAAATTTATCAAATTATTTTCTATCGGTTTCTTCGGGACGATGAAGTGTGCGAGGAGATTGATAACTCCAATAAACTGTCGTAGCAAGTTGGATAGCAGTACTTAAATTTTCAATCGTAATTGAAGAACCTCGTTTGCTAATGCACGATACTTTTAAAAAAAAGTACATTATTCGAAATATTTGAGTTATTAATTGTACGAGTTTAAGTAGTATTTTACCGTTATTTCCAAATAACATTATATTTCCTGTAATGTTATTTGGAAATGAACAAATATTGATTTATTTAAAGCAATAGAGAATTAAAATTAGAAAATCATTTTATTATTTTTCATCTCCGACACTGATGAAAAAATAATGATTAAGATCTTTAATTTTTTAAATCCATCTGTGTCTAACGATGAATCAAATTATAATTATTTTTTCGGACAAAGGATTGGTGGATGTAGCTACAACAATAAGAACAATAGAAAAAATAAATAGCTGTTTAGAGTATTTAAAATTTGTATATGAATCAATGATACCGATTCATTTCCATGTATACTTTTTAAACGATAGATTTACCTCTTTTTTTTTAATTTTAGTCTACTTGTTTACGGGATCTTTCAGAGATCAATTATAATTCCATTGATAATTGATTCCCTTTTGAAGTACTTCTCTCAGGTAACAACTGTATTTTAAACACGAAATAACAGTGAAATAGAATAATATACATATAGTATGTACCTGAAACAAAATTTCATGTAACGTTATTTAAAAAATACTCGAATTTATTTTCAAGTTCTGGTACTCGAGCAACTCATGTCTGTTTACCATAATATCAAATACTTAGGATGAATATCTTTCATTCAAATGAGTACCTGTATGTACCTTATCATACATATTTTTACGTTTGAAAATACCTATTGTTATTAAATTTGTAGATCTCACTATATTACTCGATAACACTATATAGTGATTAATCATGAATAAAACAAATTTAATAAATTCTCTGAGAGAAAATTTATTAAATTTATTTTGTTCGTAATTAAGTAGATGTGTCGTAACATCAAAAACAACTTCTCGAAACAAAATTTTAGTTATCTTAACAAATACAGTAATTTCAGACATAAGATCCAAACCATTTTAGCAATTAAATTTTAAACCGATAGTTTACTACAAGTTTGTGAACAACATTTTACCAATATTTCTTAATAAAGAGATGCATAAACTCTCAATGAGATTAATGCTATTCATTCTAGAATACAATTTATACCATAAAAAGAAACAAACAAACAAACTTTTTGTATCGAAATTTTTGCACAATACTTCTACCAATTGTTAAAAATAAACTATTATAACAATATGCTTACGTATTATCTAAATTGGAGACTTCGTTTTCGAGAAAAGTATAGTTGAAAATCAATCCAAACGACTGATGTTACGGATTCCACTATAGACGTTTAAAGTGTCCTTAAAAAGTTAGATAAACATTAATAGTAAACAGTGCCTGACATTGTATCTTGTACAGGAACAATCATAGTAGCCATTTGTAGTGAAATCTGCAACCCCAGTCATCAGTTAGGTGCACGTTTACTGGATTTATTTTCGAATGCATTTTTTTCGATAACGAAGCCTCCTATGCAATTTTGTTATTGTTTATTTCCGTCTTATTTTGAACCATAAAATCTTCCTGACCACTTTTAGTTCGTGAAGTATATTAAAGAGAACCTAAATCCTAGGGTTGATAACGTTTTAATAAAGTATGTTCAAACTATGATGACCAATAATTATATGTATTGTAAAGTAAACTTTTATTTTAAGCTTGAAATGTAATATGGGATGGGAAAATTTAATGCATTAAAGACAAAAAAAAACTGTTATAGAAAGCTCACATCAGAGATAATTCTCATAAAAACCCTGGAAGCAGTGGTCATAAACCTGTAGACGGATACACCTAAACTAGATTCTTTATATCACGAAGTAATTTCTTCCTTCAAATTACTTGCTTACTTATGTATGTACTTCATATAATACTCCCAACAATATATTATCCCATACTATATGTACGTCTCTATAAGATTATTATAACGTACATATTTACAACGGAAACATCAGTTTTCCACATATGATTTCTCCCTGAGAAAGATTTTATAACCATATTAATGTTTACTTTATAAAGCATATTTACAACCTTCATTTTACAACCTTAAAGAGTAATTCGTCGCATAATAATCGTTTGTGTATTTTAATTTCACTTTATATTTTATCGTGAAACATTTTTTCTAACAACGTTTAAAAAAGTTTATTTGCAACTTTATTAAGTTATTCTAAACCAATATCTCTACAAGGGAAAGAAATTATTTTGTTATAACTGACAGTTTCAGTTGATTTTACTACCGTACAATCAATAATCCCTTGAACGATAAACAATATTTCCTTTACCAATTCCTTTTTACATTTCATATTTCACAAAAACGTTTCACTATTTCCTCATTGTCACTCATAAACTAGGTGGAGCGCCCTACTATTCCAAGAGGGGCGTAGAAAATAATATTTAATATGGAAAAATATTGATAACTTAATTTTGAAAATACGAATAACTAACAAATCTCATTCTATTCTATATTATGATCTACTCGATCATAATAGTTTAACAACAGTAAACGTATATTTGTTTTGTTGCAAAATTTAAGAATGTATTGGATTTTAGGTACATTAATAAAAAAAATAAAACATTTGAAAAACTGTTGTACAAATGTTGTCCTAAAGTTCAATATTTTCTCACTGTGTATTTTGTAATTTTAATAACAAACCATCGGTAATCTATATAGTTTTTCCATTACTGTAAATCTACTATTTATTTCACTCAATAAATGTCCTCACTTTCAAACTTTAATTGCAGAAGATTATACAAATATGTTACATTATTCATACTATATATTATCTTATTTACAGTGCATACAACGGTAAGAATCATTCTTTTGTTAGAGCAAGCGTTTAATTTTAACCGGAAAATTTTCGAATAACTTTTTATAATCAGCGAGTAAAATACTTAATCGATCAAAATCGATAAAAACTAACTTAATTTCAAATTAGTTCAAATAAGTGTAAATAAATGAAATGTATGTAAGTAAAAATTTGTCTGCGTATCTCGAACGTGAAAATTCTCGTTTTGTTTTAAGACACTGAAGCAGAAGGGATGAAGAAGGGTGGGTGATGGCGTTGTCTTAAAAAAATCGTAAAAACCACCGATTTGGAGCATAAGAAATAAACCGTTACGAATCGATGTAAAGTTTCAACTGCACATTTTAAATCGAACCAAAGAAATAAGCTATTCATGCTCAAAATTAAGCAAGAAATAAATCTTGCTCGTATCCCCAGAAAATCGCGATGGGAATATATAAATTGCCCGTGGCAAAAGTTCGAGGACAGGATTCGTTTGCGTATTCGGAATAAAAGTTCTTCGTACCTGTAACGATGGCGCAGCGCATTCCACGCAGCAAGAATGACAGCGTGTATTCATGGAAAAAAAAGAATTTTGACCCGATGATTGGGTGGATATTCTGATCGAAAGATCTAATCAGAAAAGTCGAAAGACACTGGGGAATCGAATTACCGATGTTTCTTCGTAGCGATTTGTGTTCCTTTTGTTTCAGATCACCATCGAAGCTCATTTTCGGTAGCTGTCTCTCGGCTTTTCACGGCTGTTAAGAATTAATTACCATTATAGAGTACGGTTAAAAGTACACCGATTCGTTTCGTCTACGTTACGGTGTTCGATAACTCGAAAAGGAAACACGACACCGTTACCCCTATGTTGCAAACATTTTGTTAGCGTCTGGAAACCTGCTGCTTCGTTCTTAATCGTTCCATCCGCATAAATAAAGAAACCCGCTCGCTGCTCTTGATCGCGGGAACCAACGTACGATTTATCGAGCTCTCTAGCCGTAATGGAGTTCGTTTGCGCGAAAGGGGTTTAAATTAGCCTCTAATACTCGGCTCGTGCACAGAACGCGTCAAGCGGTCAAGGAATCGAGCTCCTTCCTGCGCGAACCCAACCGAAGGTTTATGAAGAATCGTGCCTTGCTTATTCTTGATTCGCCGAGACAAGGAACGAGGGACAGAGAGAGAGGGAGAAAGGGAACTCGGGCATGTAGTCGCGTCGGCAGAAAGGAACGTTGGGGAATAAGAAAGCGCGAGTGGAATAAGGATGAATGAATGAAACAGGTAAAGAATCGCGCGAGTAAATGATATCATTCGTTGTTTCCAGAAAAGGAGGCAAGAAAAAGAACCAACTTCCACGAAAGCCCGGTTACGAGTCGTTGGATTCCTAGAAAGAACTAGGGACATGTAATTACGGATGGTAATACTAATTAAGAACAACTGTACACATTGTTTAGTTTAATTGCTCAACGGGTGCACGGTTACGTTTATCTGCATTCATTGAGAATTGCGATCAGCCTATAGAGCGTTGTCTCCGTTCGGTGCATTCGGAGCGTGGAAGTTTTAATTTCACGAACTCGCGTTTATCGTGTAAGTAATTAATTCCAATCGCAACCGAGGACTTCTGTTTGCTTTCTTCGATTATTAACGATTTTTAGATTTCATTTTGATTGTTTTATTAGAAAATAATACTTAGGTAGTCCGAAACGTTTGCCCTGACAAAGAAATAAGTTTCAAATTAATTTAGTCAGTTTTCAGAATTTTTTAATTCTCTTATCCAGCATTAGAATTTTCTACGCTGTCTACACTTTTGTTTATCATAGATAGAAGTATACCGATGTTTTTTATAAGTAGCATTATTTTTCCTCCAGAGATTGTACAAATTGGTTTCATTTAAAACCGATAATATTTCAGTTTTAGAGGGGTTTTAAAAGGCGCGCACAACTACATTCCAAAACACATAAATTTAAATGTAAATCAGCAGGGGATACCGATCTTAAATTCGTGCTGATCCGGTTCTCCCGAATCAGTGTCAAGATTTAGAAGTTTGTATTTTCAGAAATATTCAAATCGTTGTGTCGAAGTTGTACAAATTAGTATTCCTAAAAATATTCAAACCAGTATGCTAATGTTGTGCAAGTCTCCAAGCTGTAAGTGAATGTTGTCATTTTTACAGAAGTGATACATAACGAGTAGGTCATTTTTATGTAATTCGACGTGAAATAGCCAGCTTGGGTAATCTTTGTGGTCGTAACAATTGAAATTTATTCGTTCTTCATTCATGAAAGAGTAACAAAATTCCATCGGAGAAACCTCTAAGTGAGCGGCGTATGAAAAAACAATTACAATGCTTCGTTTATGAGACAGATTACTTGATGTGAATTACCATTGAAAATTTTATTAAAATTCTAATCTGACAGTGGACGATACCTGCCTCGCGTTAAAATTAATCAAAGATCTACACCAAAATTTTGTTCTGTAAATCTTGGTTTTGTGAAAAATTAAATTTAAACGCTTACTTAACTTTCAAGTTAATGCAAATAAACACATATCTCTCTATGAATTATTAACGCTACTCGTTTTTGAATTTATTGATCCTAACAATGAAATACCTTGTTTTCTAGGTACCATCTTTTTTATCCTATATACTGTTAATTTGAACTATCGCTATTAATGAAACTATTATTACTTTACATCCTGCTTGCATTGACCATGTAAAAATAATTAATTACTTATTTTTTATTTATTTCTATACAAGTAATCTCTCTTGTTAGAGCGGTTTGACCCTGTTTATTGCATTTTATGGATAAGAATAAAAAAGTAACGATATTGGATAATTTTATACGCAAATCTCTTCACATGCAAATATTATGCCCTTAATTATCCCTTTCGGTAGAGTTCTTCTAAGCAATCATTTTTTTTTTTAACAATTTTGGACAAATTACAAATAAACTTTTTAAAGTACCTATATCGAGAAAGATTATCGCATAATTTTATAAATATACGTTTATATATGGCCTAACATGTACGAATATATATTATATATTATAAAATTATCTCTTTCAGCATTCTTTTTTTACCTTATTCTATTATTCTCTCCTTCCTCTCCTTGCAATTTAAGAATAGGTGGTCACAATTGGACCATTTTCGATAAATTTAAAAATTTTTACCGTTTCCAATAAACGAATTGGAAAACGAGATTTTTTTTAAAAAAGAAATTTTTATTTGAACGAATTTTTAACGCCAATTTCATTTTTAAAAATTAACAAATTAATATAAAAAATGAGAAGTAGGTCATTAGATTCAAATTGAAAAATTGGTTGTTTAATTTGGATCAGCAGTGTCTTAATTTATATAATAAATATTCAGTTTTACATCAAAAGAAACGTATGCATTGATTTATTTATTAAGCATTACATTTAAATAAACGTATATATGTATAAATTTTTGACATTAATCCATTTATTGCAGTGAAAAACTTTCACTCCACGACTCACACCTGCATATTTATCGTGAGTTCATAACTTGCAATTAACTCCACTTCCGCGTACCCTTTTTATACTTTATTGAATCGTACGTAATTTGTACTTGTGTCTTTGTGGCGCATAAATAATTCTGATTGAACAATAGAATTTAGTGTAACGGCGTTTTCTACACTTGCGCTAAATACAAATGTATTATAATAATTTCCGCTTTTATATAACAAAACCGAGACTCGCTAATTCGTATTTTACCTACAATTATTTCATTATAAGCGAAAAATCCGATAAAATTTTTTTATTTTTTATTACTTTTAACCAAAGCAGAATGAAAAGTGGTGAGAATATGTTATAAGTAAAAACCATAGTGATAAAATTCTACAAAAAATTTGATAAATCTAAATTTACTGAGATGGATGAAGCTGTTTCTCAGAAATTAAATGAGGAATATTAAATATAATTATGGAATGTAAGAGTTTCAGATCAGTTCGAATCTTTACTCTGTTTCTGCACTGTCATTTTAATAGTCAAACTATGCGGTGCAAAACGGTATAAAAAATTTTAAAGTCTTACAAGTGGAAAATATTTTTCTTCCCACTATATAGTATGCTCGGGCTACAGTTTGAAAAGCTGTGCAATATTCTATGGAACACTAATAATTGATCTAAATTTAAGAATTAGTTATTATATTTTTAAAGACCCCGTGAGGGAATTACAAGAAAAAGTCGTCGAATAGGGAAAAGTTATCGCCTCTAATATTTGCATAATTATTTTATCTATATTAACCCTATGTTACACGAACTTTCTCTTGAATATAGTGTGATGAGACTAGTAACCCAATGATATTTGGGATCGTTGATCACGAATCCAGAGTTGAAAATACTAAAGCACTAAATTCAAAATGGTGGACGTGTCCCCTAAAAATGTGTGTTGAAATATTTCTCCTTGATATATTTTATTAAAACTCGATACCTAAGTATTTTAGGGCCACTGAATATGAATCTGCAATAAAAATTGTGCAATTCAATATAATAAATTTAATGTGTCGAATATAACTTTTGAAAATGTAAGTATATATATATCACTTTTTATATCTGATTATCAGAAATTAATGGCGAGGACGTGACAAGCAAAACTTTTAGAGGATACATCCACCATACTGGAGCTTTCATACTGAATTTAATATTTTTAATTCTGGATTTCTGATTAATGATCTTAAAAAATTACCAAATACTAATTTTCGTTTATAGCTTACCATTTAATATATTGAGTAAATTAATTTTTTCTTTTTTAACCGTTGTTTTTCATTAAAAACGATAATTTTGTCAACATACATTTATTAATAATAAACTGTTTATGTAAAATAGAGTTCCAAAAGTAATTCTGTTCTTTAGACGAACCTCTGGACAGATGGGCAAACTTTCACTCGAATAAAAGGTAATGAATAAAAATAATATATTTATAATATAAACGTTTGCTCGTTCAGCATAAAATATAACATCATTGTATAAGTCGAATTCTAATTTTTATTCGACCAGTAATGAATAAAAAATTCTTCATTATTTATTCATTATTGGAGATTTTGATCCAGATGAGAATTTTGTCGTTTGGCAGTTCGACGTTACCAAATATGTTGGAAAAATATATAAAAGGTTTGATTAAAAATAAAACATTGCGCGATAAGTGTTGTACACATACAACACTACGCAACAAAGGGTTGAGAAGATTGAACATAGTCACCGAGTGTCTAACCGAGGAATGCATCGAGTGAAAAAAACCTTTCCCTCGTGATTCTCGTCTTAAACGCAGCGATTTATTCGCATCCAATGTGGACGAGCATTGAGTATCGCACGTGTGACGACATATTTCGTTCGAATGTATTCCTTCGCGACGTGTCGTCGTGTTTTATCTCCTCGAACGTAGCCTGGGAAATAATACGATGCTCCCTGACGTATCATTTGCTCGTATTGGTAGCGCCCATTTTCTGAGTAATGTATACAAATCGAGGTCGAAGCCCTGTACATTAGTGTCGACTGGCCGTACAGAAGTTAGGAAATTACGTCCTATCTTTCTTCGTCGATCCTAGACGCTTCCTGAACAGATTCCCAGACAATCGCTGTCGTGCATCGGAATCATTGTTGATTCTGGAAATACTTGGGAATACTAAGTAGGCGAAAATGGGAAGAGCCTTGTTCAGACTGTTACTTCTAGGAACATCCTTTCGACTCAACAGTTTCATGCAATTCAATTTCACTTATTTGTCACATTTATCGTACTGTACTTTCGCAAAGTATGTTTACCTATTGGTGTGTCAATCTTATCCTCTTATGTTTAATCTGAGTGGAAAGTATGGACAAAATATGAAACGAAACATTGATTTATATGTATTAATACAATGCATCGTATAATGATGATTATGAGAGGAGACTAGACGAAATTTGATTTGTGTTATCCCTTCAGCTCGCTCGATTTTGTGTACATTTGAATGAGGAGAGAAAACAATCAGAGACGGTGGAAATAACTTTGTTATACAACGCAGGAATTGTGACAGTATGCGAAGTTGTATTGTACCTAGACGTATCATGGATTACTTAATATGATATACTGTGCTATAGTTGTCTAAGAGACAATTGTTGATATCCATCAACCTAACTGCTCCAATCGTCTCTGTAGTGGCTGTTGATGGCAGTGTTAACTGAGTAGTTCTTTTGTAACTTGAAAATTGTTAAAAAGTTTTAAAATTTTCTGCAGTCACTTATTAACTTAAGGAGTTACATCACATCGAGGACCTGGAAAATAAAGTAACTTTGGAAAATTATTTGTAATACGAGTTTGTTATCTTACCAAGTGTTTATCTATTACCTGAAAGTACATGTACTGAACTACATGTGTATCAAATTTTGTGTAAACGTTATGGTCAATTCTTTAGAGCTCATCGAAAAATAAAATGGCGGAGAAAGTATCCAATCAGCAAATCGACTGGAATAAAAAATTGTATTTATTTTCGAAAAATTTTCCAGTTATAACCGAGGAAATGCCAAAAGAATCGATTAAAAATATAATGTTGAACTTTGAATTATATTATATACTCCACGTAATTAATCACAGAATTGATACAAGTCAAAAATGTACAAAAGTAAATTTAGTAAATTTGTGGCTTAGTAAATACACTTTTCGGTAATAAATAACAATTTCCAAACGTATCCCTATTTTACATCCAATTACGATAGCGTAATACATAAAGCTGTTTTCTCCATTGATTTATCACTTAGTGATAACATTGCATAATAATAGTGTGCACGTTTGGGGGCAGGGGGATGTTAAGAGCTACTTGAACGAACACGTGAGCATAAAATATACTACTGATAACTGGTATAAAATAATAAAATAATGCTTTTTATAGTAATAAAATAATAATTACTTTACAATTGAAACACTATTATACTTGTCATTATAATCAATACTTATTGTATTAGTCTTTATATAATTTGTATAAATTTAATATCACGATTATTCACGAGAATTGTAGAAAAGAAATTGTACATTTATATTCGTTTGTTAAAATATTCGATTAATTTTAACACGTCGCATTATCTCCTTCTCTGTTGTACCGCTCAGACTGCATAATCTGGACATTGGATAATCAATGTATCAGTTTTATTTGAACAAATTGCTGAATCACTATATTTCCATACTTTAACTATCAATTATATACGTAGAAGATGTAACGTATAGCAATTGATGGACTCTATACAATTAGTTTATGATAAGTCGGTAGCATTTAATGATCAAGGATGATAAATCTTGGACTGTAATTACTATGCGACTTGTCCAATTCGACGAAAGAAATCAGAAGACAGTGAACTAGTCGAAAGGGGCGATGGATGCAAAACGAAATGAAGAGGAGCATCGAGCACTATAACGAAATTTTATGATAAAACTTGGTTTACTACCCAGTTACGGTTTTCGTTGTTCACTCGAATGTCGAAGAGGATTCAGTGCAAAAAGTTATGTCTCTGCCGAAAAGCAGAGAACTAACAGAATGCACTTTGTGCAGCAGCGTTATTGGAGTTCGACTATTATTACATAAAAGTTCTTATTATATATTCGCAAGGCATAAAACACGGGAATATAGAGTACCGTATAAAAACTTAAATGCATTATATGCACAGCGCGAGTTGTTGCGAAATTCATTACGAAATGAATACTTGTCTTACCTGTCGAGACTATCTCTCAATTATTATTTTCTTTCGCTATTTTACAAATTATAATAAAATGAAATTAAATGTAACTAGATTTTTATAGATCCAAATGTACCATTTATATAATTGAATTTAAAAAGTTTTTCGATACTGTTCAACAAAACAGTATTTTTTATCTGTATTCATATCGAGGTTAAGTTTAAAAGCAACATCTCTACTGCACCTCGTTTCTTTGCATATTTATCTTTCCTGTATCTCATCTCTCACAGTAAATGAATCTTTACCTTACGTGTACGTCACAAGCTTTGTGCAATAAAGATATAAACTAAAAATAAATGAGTATTATTAGTGCCTTTGGTTTCAGTTACTTACAGGTGAAACATTTCATTCGTCTACTATTTATCCTTACTTGTAATACGTTGAACCGATAGAAAAATTGTTGTTTGTATATATTATAATTGACATATATTTGATAATGTTTGCATCTGCGTTTCAATTATGAAAATTCAAACGTTTGGTTTCGTGTTTAGATTTTTCTTAGCTGCAATAAAAATGTAATAAAGTAGTTCCTGCTTTTCAATCAAAAAAATTGGAACTACTCTGTTTAAAAGCGGGATACGAAGCTATTTTCATCACACTGAGAGTGAGCGAGATAGAGCAACAGCGAACGAGTCTCGCATTACTTGCGCTCGTTGATCAGAACTTCAAAGTGTTAATCTCTAATGTAAAGTAAAAATGTTGATATTTTTCATTACACTTTTATAACTGTATTATTAATAAATTGACGAAGTTTTAATAATTATTTGAATCATTTTTAGAAAGTTTGAACTACGTATAATTAAAAATAGTCGGAATAATTTCGTGTTTGGATTTATTTTCATTGGGAAAACCTTATCAATCTACTAATAGTACTTTAATGAAGATATAATAATAAATATCTTCAAATATTATCAGAGGATAAAACTCGATCTCGCTGATGCTGAATAAACATGAACAGTAGTGGAGATGATTTCGTCACTTGGATCCGGTATAAAGATTGCCACTTAAAAGTGGGAATTATTGCATGCAGTTTCCGTTCTTCTATTGTAAGCATGTAATGCAATTAAAACGAACTAATCTGATATTTAACAAATAATAACATTGGGCAATAATCTACGTCTCATATTTTATTTCAAAGAATTTACAAAATTTTATAAACAAACATATTTTAATACCACATGTTTTTCGAAACTTTTCATCACTGTTTAAATGTTCTCATATCGATTGCAAAAGTATCGTACCTCTGTATTACATTTTAAAAACGAAGCTATTGGGTTGTTCGGAAAGTCATTTCGTTTTCCAAAATGGAGAATATATAATTTACTAAAACGTTTATACACTCTAAAAAAATCATGTTTCATTTTCACTAAAAAGAAACGAAATGACTTTTCGAACAACCCAATAGAAAAACGAAGATGATGAATTCGAGTACGAGTACAATTGTATGGTGCATATATAATAATGACAACGAAGTCGAACATGTAACGATTGGAGAAAACAATTTGCAACAAC
The DNA here is from genome assembly GCF_051014685.1 of Ptiloglossa arizonensis. Classification (NCBI taxonomy): domain Eukaryota; kingdom Metazoa; phylum Arthropoda; class Insecta; order Hymenoptera; family Colletidae; genus Ptiloglossa; species Ptiloglossa arizonensis. The sequence goes on along the minus strand of NC_135051.1, from coordinate 13,293,514 downwards.
GTACTTATCAGCACGGAGGAAATGAATGAAAATAATAAGTTGTTAGAATAATAAGACTCGAAATGAAGTCGCACATATTATATATACATACCGATGACAATGAAGACAGGAATATCACCGGCTGAAGTGACGAATGCACATATTTAACAGTGTAACGCGAAATGAACGAATCCGCTAACAACAGAGCAAACAAAAAGAATTGTCAAAGTAATTAGTAGGAGCCAATGTTCAATAGTCGTGAATGAAATGTTGTGTGCAATGGGTCAATACGTTACTTAATTTCAAATGCAACTATGTCACCAATTAAGTTTATATACTGTCTCAAGTCTCGTCTTAAGAGCGATCTGCATTTGGCAGCTCTTCTTGGCACGCATTCGCTTGGTTTTTACATTTAATTGTATCAATTATATCATTTATATCTTTGTATTATTTTTGGCACCGGTTCAGCCACAGTTATAAAGGAAGAGCGAAACGTGGTATTGCCAGGCTATAATTGTATCATCTTTAATTATATACGTGCATTTTCCTTAGCGTCAATTTTTAGAACTCGCATGCTTTCGACTGCGCAGAATTACATTTCATAGGTTACACGTGCGTTGCTCGAGCTGTGGCGTCACACGCTTCATCACGAAACAGAAATAAGAAAGCAATGAGTGCATTCAACGTTAGTTTGTTGCAAACAAGTGAATCACGAAGATGTTCTTATATTCGTATTCGAAAATTATAACGTAACATACGGCAAGCAAAATTGTAACATATAGTACGTGTACGTAATTTAATCCTAAATTGTCAATAATTAATTCATGAAAAACACACTGCAAAAATTTCCAGTAACCATTCATTTTTCATTTTAACCATAACCGTAAATTTTTCAATTTGATGTCTTGTGTATGAATATTATGAAATGTAGGTACATTGTTAGGATAAACCAACGAGCTTTTGTAACATTGATAATTAAACGTTAAATTGAAAAAATACAAACACCAGATTTATATACATATGTAAATGAAAAATAACAAATTTTGAAACACATGTCTGAAACGTAATAATTTCCCAATAATAACAAATTTGTCTTGTACAAAAATCATTGTTAAATCATAGTAAATTTCGATGCAAAACTTGTTTTGTTAATACAAACTATTCTTACCATTTCTTTTATACCAGTATTGAGACTGTAAACAGTTTAGGGTAACGTCTCTGTTACTAGATTGCTACTATATAACAATAAGGGAGTACATGATTTCAAAAGACAAAATCAAGTAGCAGTTTCAACTTTAAACTAACAAGTTCAATAAAGTTAGTGCTTTTCTGAATTAGTACATTTGTAGACATTTAATAAATATAAGGGATATTTAACAATAGTTATGGAGAGTTTTCAGGTAGTCATATTTTCCAGTATAGTTTCGGTCACTGCCTCTATTTGTGACGATAGTCAAAGTTTTGTATAAAATTTTGGACAATAATTCGTGTCCATAATATAAACAGCTACTATATTATATAATATATTTTACAGCGTTCACGTACACTCCAAATATTCACGTTCCTCATTGGAGCTGATTTTATTGTACAAACGCTAACTTTTATCGAAAGGATCAAACAAAAATTTTCAAATACACGCATTTTTCATATTGGTCTATTTATAGTGGCATATTTCTAAAGATACAAAACAATGAATTATATAAAAGAAGTATAAATAGTTAAAATTATTTTAACATATTGCTTAAATAAATTGATATTACGCAAAAATGTTTAATAACTTGAATTTATTATTCAAAAGTACGCAATTTTTGTTTAAGCAACTTTTTTCTAAGTCTCATCATTTTCGAAGTATCGAGGAAAATGTGTTTTTCTCCTTCAACTTTCATCCCCTAGATATGAATACTAGTAGATAGAAAAAACAATACGTGTCAAATATTTTTCGAAGAATTATATTATATGTAAATTTCATTAAAATCAGCAATTTACATTCAAGTAATGTCGCTTGTAAGACACAGCATCGCGTGTATAGCTTGCGAAATAGAGCAACAGCGAGTGAGTCTCGCATTACGTAAATAGGTAAATACTTGCGCTTGATAATTAGAATGCCCCAAACTTTCATATTCTTTATTATATCTTTATGAGAATATTATCGATAGATTAGCAAGATTCTCTTAATAACAAAGAGTCCAAATACGATCTTATTCCTAAGTTTGCGTATTTAAGAAATTTAAAAATAACACGTTTTACGTAAAATTGAAACTAATCTAAAGATCATATTTGGATCGATTTTCATTGAGAAAATCCCATCGATCCCATCGGAATTGATAATTCTCTTGTGAAGATACAACAGGAAATATAAAAATTTTTATTACTGGATGAAATTCGATCCTGTGTGCGATGAGGACTGCTCTCGCCTGAAGCCGCGCGAGTCGATGAGTTACACGCACTAGATAAACATAAACAGTGAGAGGACTGATGCCGTTACTTGAATCCGGTGTAGAAGTTGTCATGAGAAAACGGGAATTACTGTGTATATTTACACCCCGCCCACGCATCAAATAAGACACACCACAAACTATATACAACGTAATACATAACACGTGCATGCTCCACAACACCTCGCAAATACCTGGTATATTTCCACACATACCACAAATATACTTTCGTGTACACAAAGAAAAATTTAATTATTTACCTAACAGATTTAAGGTTAGGTTAGCATCGACACATTAACCATATCTCCCCTTTTCTTTTATGCAATTGTCAGCATATTTTACATGCTTATCTTATATGTACACTTTTCTATACATGCACAGAAATACGTCAATCAATAATAATAATAATAAACGTAAATATTTATTCGTCCCTCTATGTTACTCGAAGAAATCTATTCGAACATTTATGTATCTAAATCAAAATTGATTAATGATTCGCGAAACAAATATACTTTCGTGTGCACGAAGAAAAGTTTAATTATTTACCTAACAGATTTAAGGTTAGGTTAGCATCGACACATTAACCATATCTCCCCTTTTCTTTTATGCAATTGTCAGCATATTTTACATGCTTATCTTATATGTACACTTTTCTATATATGCACAGAAATACGTCAATCAATAATAATAATAATAAACGTAAATATTTATTCGTCCCTCTATGTTACTCGAAGAAATCTATTCGAACATTTATGTATCTAAATCAAAATTGATTAATGATTCGCGAAACAAATATACTTTCGTGTGCACGAAGAAAAGTTTAATTATTTACCTAACAGATTTAAGGTTAGGTTAGCATCGACGCATTAACCATATCCCCCCTTCTCTTCTATGCAATTGTCAGCATATTTTACTTGCTTATCTTATATGTACACTTTTCTATACATGCACCGAAATATGTCAAACAATAATAATAATAATAAACGTAAATTTATATTCGTCCCTCTATGTTACTCGAAGAAATCTATTCGAACATTTATGTATCTAAATCAAAATTGATTAATGATTCGCGAAACAAATATACTTTCGTGTGCACGAAGAAAAGTTTAATTATTTACCTAACAGATTTAAGGTTAGGTTAGCATCAACACTAACCATATCCTCCCTTCTTGTTTATGCAATTGCAGCATATTTTACATGCTTATCTTATATGTACACTTTTCTATACATGCACAACAAATACGTCAAACAATAATAATAATAATAATAATAATAAACGTAAATATCTATTCGTCCCTCTGTATTACTCGAAAAAATCTTTATTCGAACAAACATTTATGCATCTAAATCAAAATTGATTAATGATTCGCGACTAAAACATTATCCATTATTCGTTGTCTGGATAAAGAAGTATCCAGTCTTATGCTCTGTAGGTAATCTTCCTAGCGAAGTTTTCGCCAATGCGATCAGATTCTTACTTTGTATTCAACAAGAACTCGACGACCAGTACTTATGCAGCAGCCTAATATAACTCTCGACTGCCTCCCCGTATTCTTTGTTGTTGTTTTTTTTTTAAGCTTTCACTCGACACACGCGCGCTCCCTAAAATGCAAATTAGTGTCAAATATGAACACATTAAAATACTCGCCCACCTTTGTTTCCATTGGAGTCGCCACCGCAACGCGGATAAGAGCCTCGAACGATTTACTACGTTGTGGGAATAGATTGGAAACGATCGAATTGCATAATCAAGAAGTCAGTTCGAGTGAATACCAGCGACAACGGGATCAGCGTTTGGAATGGATGACCGCTCGGCGACAAAGTACATATTGCTTTTGTCGTCGTGGTTGTGTCAAAGTGGCCACCACCAATTTTCGCGGATGCTGGCAACGTTTTATCAAGGACTGTACCGGGCAGAAATAGCGGGTCGCCGATCGGATCGTATCTGATCTCGTTGTACCGTAGCTTATACACACCACATGTGCGAGAAACGCAACGTGCGTGGACCATCACAAAGTACGGCAAACAGCGACATTACGGGTCCCGTAAACTATTTTCGAGCGCGCAAAATACACTTCGAACGGCGCGCGTCTCGCTGTCCGCGAGTAGGCGTGAACTGTGCAGAACCGAAATGTTGTGGCTCAACGGATATAGTGGTGTTCAGTTTGAAACTGAACGATGTTTTGTGTTTACCGGTGTTCGACCGACGCGCGAAGAGGTGACTCCAAGGGTAGTAAGAACACGATCGGTGAAATATTTTGGACTATTGAAACGCGTCGCAATAGTTAGAAAATCATGTTTCGTTTGGATAGATATCGAGAGATGAAGAGACGCTTGTATATATAAATAGCGCGTGAATATTTTTTGTAAAAGATTATTAATTATTTATCGAATCTAGCAGAATCTTTCAAATACTTGATAATTGTTTTACATCGAATCTGACAAAATTTTATAGTCAGAAATAAATATTCGTAAGTAATAGATAGATTATCTTGGCTTTTAAACAATGTACCAATGGTTTATCGCTGTTCACTTATATTTCATTTTTAGAATCTTTGGCAGATGTTCGCTTGATTTATAACACAAAAATTACCTATCGACAAATGCTCTCGATAAGGTGAATTCTGTGTGCACATACACGTGCATACAACTATTTACGTTACGTATGTAAATAGTATAAACGGCAAAGCAAAGATGTCGCGATAACTCTATTGTTTCAACGAATTATATTCAGCTTTTTCTTTTAGGTGTAATGTAACTATTTTCATTGTATAGTTGTTCCGTTGTATACGTATAATTTAATTTAAACTTTGGCAGAATATGTTAAAACACACGGTATTTGGAATGGTAAATCTTTAGATATGTTGGAATAATAAGGATTAGGACCTATGTTTTGAAATTAATTTTAAAATGACGCGTAATTAATTTTGTGACTTTTAAAAAAATTGGTTGCAGTTTTATTAAAGAACAAGTTGTTTTAATTAAAAAAAAAAGATATTGAAAGATTACCACAATTGAGATGTTCTGATTGTGAAATTGCGAAGAAAAGAGGAAAATTTGTTCGGTTAGAACTGCATTAAATATATGGAAAATATTATAACACAAACTATAAAAAAGATAAATTCAAAATCAGTGATTCAACAACGAATTTAAAGTAGGGGGCAACATTTTTTTATTTTTAAGGAAAAAGTTTCTTTTCGTTCCTCTCGGTAAACATTCTTTAAAATATTTTTGTGTTCGATACATATTAAAATAATTTACTTTCTTTTATCATAGAAGCCTCACTGTACACAATAATTGTAGAACAAGAAAATTACTTTGACAGTATACATTAGTGCAGAAATCAACACTGATGATTTCGGGAGATCACCAGAAAATATAAGAGTTATATAGAATCTAATTTCGTCTGCGAAAATTTAAATAAGAAATTAATTGTTTTGAGTGAAATTGACCCAAACGAATTTGCAAAATATCTACTTCGAATACTAATTGGAGAAAGTCGCAAGTTTTGAGGCTGTATAGTCAAGTGTAAAGTTATAGGTTGAAAAGAGTCGTTGATAATTGATAACTTTAAACGTGCTTCAAGGAACATCAATGAATTGTGAATGAATGACAAAAATATTGAAAGAGACCAATGTAACCCTCTAAATACAGTAACTTCAGGATATACGTAACGGTTCATATATATATAATTTGATTGTATATTCTCCGACATTGATCGAAATAGAGCAAGTGTCGGACTACTTTGTATATTTTCAGAAGCGTATTACTAATGGATCGGTGAGCTTTTTAAGGCAAAAATGAGTCCAAACACAACTTCATTCGGACTATTTTTAAACGTACGTTGTGCCAGTGGTTCTCTGTACTGTACGCTGTGAAGTATTGGACTATCAAGAGATATTTGAAACTTTTGTGAAAAACACGTGTAAATATTACAAATAACTTTACAACGGTATTCTCTTTTCTTTACAGTAACGAAGAATTATTAAGCATCGAGTTGAAACTAAAATGAGAATTAGACGAAAGAGGCACGGTATCGTGTAAATTCTGTTGCATCGTTAAAAATTGCATAAATTGATACATCCGAGCAGAGATAACGCATTTTTTTCGCTTTCTATCCGAGTGACACCGTGACCTTGATAAATGTTACGATTATCGCATCGTGCAGACAAGATTATAGAATTAATGTGCCGGTTACAGGATCGGTTTGATGTTTTTATTTACAACAAAGTAATATCACATCCCAAACCAGCTTTACTTGCTGTTCGACTTAATCTGAGCGATACCGCCAATACGTTTCGAGGCACGTAAACGAGATCATTTCTTATCAGACTTACTGGAAACGGTAATGATAATTACTATCCGTCGTGATATTACCTGCGGTTCGAGGTACGTTACATCCTTTGCATTATGTGCTTCCGATAATTTAAACATTTATCATGGTTGCAGGTAAGGCTAATTATACTTATTATCGATATTTAAAGTTTTAATTTTAGTGGATGTGTGTACGTGATACAAGCTGGATCAGGTTTCTCATTATATCGCTTTTGGAATAATCGCTTAAAATTATGAAATGTGTTTCATCGAATTTATTTTCTTCATTTTTTCTCTCCTATATTTACTCCTGTACTCTTCGTGCTCGTTTTACAAGAATCGGTAGAAGTTAAATACTTTAACCCTTTGCGGTCGGAGCGCGCTGAACGATGGGTACCTACTGGTCGGACGATCGGAGCACTTTGAGCAATGGGTACTCAATTGGTCCGATGTTGGTATCGCTCGTAAAATTCGGTAACTGTGTGCACCTTTTTATTGAAATTAATAGGTTGTTCGATAAGTTTTGTGGTTCGATAAAACTTGTCGAGCAATCTGATATAATACTATACTGTTCAATAAGTTTCATCGAACGACAAAACTTTTTGAACAACCTAGTATATCACTAGCAGAACTATCACTGTTAGAACTGTGACAAGTATGTACCTATCGTTTTCATTAAATATCATATACGCAAACCACTATCATAGTAAACGAGTACAGATATTTATAAATAATATAAAATATAAAATAGTAAAAACATATGCGTAATCAACTAACATAATAAACGAGTATAGATATTTATAAATAATATAAAATAGGAAATTGAATACAATTTAAAAACGAGGAAGCATTACTTCGACACGATCACGATAATTGATACGAAATGAAAATATCGTAGGATATTGTTACCCTTGTTAAAGACAAACCCTAGTATTAGATTGTTAAAGTTTGTAAAGACAATACTAAATTTGAAATTTCTGATTCAACTTTTCTTCCTTCGTTTCAAGAGACCAAAGTATATAAGTGTATGTATATATCGAAGATGCGAATGGGGGAGAGTGAGAGCGAGTGAGTTACAGTTAATATAAGGGGGAGGGGGGATAATTATGCGGCAACTCCTTAGGGAAAAATCATGGCAACTTCTCAGGATTCGCTATTCAATAAAAAAGAATGAGAATACGAAGATAATCCAGTTCTCCAATCTTCTACATTTATACCATACCGATTCTCAGGAACTCACATGCTAACCTAAGTAATTGCTCCAAAATGAGTTTAACACCTAGAAAATGCAATCGTTAATGAATTTTGATGTTCTGCTCGTTGGGAATACTTTAATTTTAATTACATTCTTTCCCATATTAAAATACTGGGATATTTGCAGATACAACAACGTCATTCGTGAACACTTGGTGACAAAAGTTCGTACTGCACGAAGTGCAACTGCAATGACGTTACATCCTGATGTAGTATAGAAAATCAATATGCTACTGGTTGCACGATAAAGTTATCGAATCATCCGAAACTTAAGTGCGTCGAGTCACTTGAATAGCTATCAAATTACAGTGCTTGCTCATCAACAGTTTATTGCACTATTTATTGTACCATTACTATTTATTGTACACGTATGGTTAAACTTTGAAATATAAACTTAAATAGATGAATCAGCTTTAAAGAGGCTAATAATTATTCCCAGTTTCTTTTTTTTAACAATGCAGTACACGAATCTGACCAGTATCGTTGATACGAGATATAAATATTAAACAATGTACACATTACCGTACTCACTATAATTTGTACATTGTAATCAGACTACTGATAACGTGTTGCAAATTGTTATTATTGTATGTAAATATGAACCACCCGTGGTTCCAAGCGATGAATAAATAATAACAAAATTCATTCTACTTAATTACCGTACTCTTCTACTCAACTGAATATTACAATAATTACTCCTTGTTCTAATAAAATAAAATGTATCGTAAGTTTCAGATTAAGATATTTACGTATAATGCAAAGTGTTGGAAACGAGCAGATAAAAGTAATAGTTTTTAAATAATAGTTACAAAATGAGAATAAATGTATATTTATTGTGCTGTTTACGCATATCAGTGCTGCCTGACGTATGTTATTCGTGAATAATTAAAAAGAAGGAAAAGTACGCACGTGTCTTAAACAACTATCGTGACATACGATTTCTATTAAGAGTTCGTCCGATCTGTGAATGTGTCTTTTCAAATTCATCCCGCAGCCTGGAAATTTCGCGTTCCTGACAAAGTCGATCGCTATTAATCGGAAAAGAAATGGTCGTTGATCTCGCAACAAAGTCTTGAACAGTATGCGGTGCTCGTTCGGCGTAAAACGACTCTCTCCGAAGATTTTTTTACGTCCCTTTATCCGTGTCAGTCGGTATCACCGAGGATGATCCCTTCGTAAGATGCACACACCGGCCGAGTACCCTGGCCGACAGCCGGGCACACATGCGCCGTATGGTGGGTTCACGTGCAGCGCGCATCGGCGCCCGCGACACGATTTCGCGATTACGCGCGTGTAAATACTAACACGCATGCAACATCGTAAATTGCTTGCTGCCCTGGAAGAAAATACCGTACTGCGGTTTATACGTTCATGTTGTTCTTACGTGGAGATTTTTGCCAGGTCTGGCGTCGTCTTGGGTTACAAATTCTGCCGGTACCTCTTTTTCCCTCTGCCTTATTGTTAGCGCGCCGTTTTTCTTTCTTCTCGCCCCGTCGACTCCGGTATTCGCATTCGCCCGTTGATTGTCTCGTTCTCGGTGCAATCCCCCGGACCCCCACGATCGAATCGCGGCTAAGCGAGAAACGAGGAGATGGAATCCCGCGAAAAACAAGCACACCGAGCGTAACGTTGAATAATCGATGCACGTCGTGAGGAACGAGCGCGGCCATTTCTCCGATTTCATCGTTTTCCGAGCGATTCGCGACACGAGAGATCGTTATCTCGTTGATTTCGAGGGGCCTCGTCCAAGCCTGTCCGCTTCCCGGAGTGAGTGAGCAACGACATCGCATGGAAGACAACTTGTCAGCCACGGCGCAGGGATTTTAATAAGACGAAGGGTGGGGGGGAGGTGCGTTAGGGCTCGGCCGTGCGCGTACTTGGTTAAATAAAAAGGTACGAAAAAAAGTATACAAAGAGGGTGGAGAGGATCGGGACGGTAGGTGGGTGGGGGAGAGGTGGACGAGAAGCACTCACCGGCGAGAAAGCCAGTCGTACGAAACACGAGAAAAAGGCACGATAAGTCCCTTAGTGTCCGAAGGTTGCCTTTAACAGATCGCTGTCTTGTACATGTTGTAAATGGTAATCGTTGCCATTCGATGTATCAAACCCCAAGCCGCTCCTTTTACTCGAGGAGCGACATGCCACGAGAGAGTTCTACGCGAGCGTCTCGGCGTCTCTTACGCCAATGCGTGTGCCGCTTGATGTTCGGTTGGCCGTGCTATGCCGTCCGCTGCGTGTTTCTTCCTTGCTCTTCCCCTTCTACGAGCGTTTCTCTAGCCACCTTAAGGTCGATTCACAATACGTGGACCGTACACGCCGCTCGCGTTCAATTGCGGCCGGGCTGTGTCCGAAAGTAGTTGCGCGAACGGATTCTCCGCTTCGGAGATTCTCATTCGTCCGTGTCGACGTATTGCGTTGATCGTATCCACCGATGCTACCGAACGTTCCGTGGCTCGTCACAGACGACGCTCCTCAGTGTGAATCGGGCCTAATTCGGCCTCCTGCCGTCACATCGAGTGCTTCCACATCGTATGTCTCCTCGCCGACAAAGTAGCAATGTTGCAGTCGGTCTTCTTCCATACCATTCATCTTCCTTGGAGCTAAACTCTCCATTCAAGATTATAGTTGGACGAAGATATCGACCAGTGGCGTAGGCAGCCGATGAATTCCTGCGGTTTCGATATGCCAAAGATACGCGTGCTTTTACCATTCGAATGTTTCGTTTCTTTTTACTTCACTCGGAGGTGTTCTTGGTAATCGCGGGACCGTGTTTCTGCCGGTGTCGGGACGCGTAAAGTTATTATTTGCTGGTTTAAAACGCATTGCAAAGTAAATCGAGCTAAAACGAGAACAGAGAGTACAATTCACGATACAAATTACATCCTTCGCTTGATATTACTCTTAACGTATATATTTTGGTCAAAGATTTGCTCGGGTTTTCTTAATATTTAAGGAACATGAAAGTTATATTTACCTTTGGCAAAATCAATCTTATTGCTTGCTACAAGCAAAATATGAAAATTAGATTTATGAATAACGCAATGGTAAAATTAATGGATAATAACATGGGATATACTCGAGAAGTTCCTCTCGGTTGTGCAAAATACTAAGTACTTTCATTTCATATTTCGTAGATCGTACTTAATATTCGAAAACTTTTTCTATCGATTTTGGTAACGATTTATGGGATAGACTGGTTGATACTTTTATTTTTTTGTCGAAGTTTATACCATTCGTATATAATACAAATTTCTGCAATTATATTCAAATCGGGCAATCTTATTGACCATTGTAAAACAATTGCTTTGGAAGGAAATTGAAACAACGACACTGGTCATGTCGGTAGGTTCGATTTAACGTCCGTCAATGTATTTGTAGTTTTTTATTTTTAAACATTCGATTCGATTTAATATATGTATATTGCACAGCTGCGACATTCTGTAAAAATATGAATATTTTATTCGTTTTATTTCGAATCGACTTTCAATTATGTTTAATTAAAAATAATCCAAATAAAATCGTGTTTGAATTAATTTTCATCGGAAAAATCTCACCAATTGTATTGTGATTAACCATTGTTCATTCATAACGAGCACGAAAGATTTCTCTTTCAGGTACACATTTATTGTAGATATTTACTTTTTTTACTCCCTCGAGACTATTTACTGGTCTTGTACAACAAAATATTTGTAGTGCAATTTTAATATATTTTTATTATTAAACTTCTACTTTTTATTTTTTTTTTAATAATATATAAGTTCCAGAGATAAATAACTCATGTTTTGATACAATTTTGTCTTTTTATACGTTTAGATTAACATGTTTGCCAATTTAGCCCAAATTAGGGTAAAAATGTGAAATGTATAATTTTTTAAATTATGCTCGTGATGACCATTATCGTTATCCTGTAAATATTTAATATGACAAGCAACATTTAAATGAACTATTTAAGAAATGAAACAGTGGACGTTATGCACAGTACGCTAAGAAGGAAGTAAAATATTTTTATTGCTTTTATACGTTGAATCAGTCTTGGTTTTTACTATTTCTTATTTATTAATTCATTTATAAATATTACTCGTTAATATGTTTAAAAGAAATGATGTATTTATACGTGTTAATGTATAATACGATTAATATTACCGATGGCTAAACAATAGGCTATCTTCCCAATGTAATTAGTTTCCGAATCAAGTAGAGTTATATTAAATATAACCGTCAAGATCGCCTTAACATCGAGAAACAAAAAACCGTTATAAAAAACCTCTTGTCTGTGTTTCACTCGTATGATATGATTCTGAGTGACTCGTGCGGTAATTATCTCGAGAGGCGGGGGTAAATCAATTAATGGTTTCGTAGTAATAACACGTTTTACGTTGATCATTTCATGCCGTCAACGAGAATTAGAATTTCCTTTATCTTCGAACAGAGACTGATTGTAAACAAAGAATATTTTATTTTTAATAAAAACATTTTATACTTAGAAAGTTCCCAACAAGGTATACACACCCATTTTCCTCTTAACCATTTGCGGTCCACATTATTTTTTAAAATTCAAATGGTTCGATCCATATCAATTTTACAGAAAAATTTATTTAGATACAAAGTTGAACGTCAAATCGTTTTAATGTTACAATTTTAAGGTCTGTACAAAAAATATTCTTCTTTATGTTGGACTGTAAATTTGATTAAATAAATATTTTGATTTTGTCGTTTATTTATTGACTATTTGAACATAATAAAATTATAAACGTTTTCTCTTTCTGTTCATACGAAATAATCTTATCTAAAATTCTTGATTCGATATACTTTTAATTTAGAAATTTCTTGTAGAGATCAAATTTTCTATATTCCATTCTCCCTATTCAATATTGAAATAAAACAAAAAGAGAACAAATTTGATAGTGTTAAGACATAATGAACCGTGACCAAGGAGCCCAACAGTCTTTCAAGCAATGACATTCAGCTACTAAGTTGTTCAATAAGCTTTATCGTTTTTTCCATTGTCAAAAAATACAATGACACTTCAACTTTGAACAACAGTAAATACACGAACGAGTCGACAGATCTACATGAAACTTCACACATGTTCATCGAACGGTAGTACCATCTTTAGAAAAATAAAACGACGAACCTAATAGTTATCTTATCAAACGACAAAATTTATTGAGCAATCTATTATATTTCCAAGAGTGACAGGAATGTTGGAGCAAGTGCACATTGTCGATAGAGGGTTGCTTGAAAGAGTAATTAATTTAAGAAGAATATACATATTTGTCCTGTACACCCTAAAAGTTTCATTCTAAACGAGACTTTTCAATATTTCTTTATCACAATTCGTACATTACTATATAATCAACGTCGCTACTATAAACGGGGACTGCATTTGCATCGACTGTAATCGAATCACATAATGATGATAGAGGCAAGCACGTTACGGCTAGTAAGAATGTAGTGGTGAAATTTCATCTAGCCGCAACAAGCTGTCGATGATAACCGACAATGTGTGGCGTGGTATGTCATGCCCGTTGGATCCACGGTGAAGTCTGATGGAATTGAGGCTGCGCGGAGGAATTCCTTTTCTTCAGGTGCCTGCAAAAACGAACAATGCAATTGCGGTTTTATTCATTGCGTTGTTTGTTTTAGAGAAAATAGTCGTTTGTATCTCGACTGAAATTACAATTCAGATGTGATCTCAATTCCTCACGAAACGTAGAGGTTTCACGATTAAGTTGTTTCTTGCTTTAAACAATACGTAACATGGAATTTTTTAACGCACGAAAGGAGCTACTATTTTTGTACCAATGAGAGCAATATCGTTTATAACACAGAGTAAGACAAAATTGACAAATACTAGTATCGAAGTAATAGAGGTTCTGTTTAAAAAAAAAATTTAACATTTAATAAATACCTTATGTCAATAGTTATCATGTTTTGGGTATAATTGTCATTGGAAAATTGAACCCATTATATTTACAATTAGCTACAAATAGGTTCTCTTTAAAAGAAAATTTGACATTTGATAAACAATACCTTATGTCAATGGTTATTATGTTTTACGAATAATTATCGTTGGCAAATTAAACTGATTATATTTACAATTCGCTTACAATATGTAATATATATTTACAAACGTAATTATTTTTATTAAAATAATTAAAAGTTTCAAAACTATAACTTTATTTAAGTATATGTTTCGCTTCGTATCAACTATATCAAGGTGGTTATTAGCAACGATGGTTTAATACTTTAAGCTAAAGTCCTCAAGTTTCCTTTAACGTAGTCCTGTGTGTGTGGTAGAGAGTGTTTTCGATCTTGTAGAAAACGCGAACCTTGACAAATACGACTGTACGATAACTTAAACCATGCAACGTGGTTCATGCACAGAAAATAAATCGTTAGATAATTACTCGTACATAGATCGTACTTTGTTTCCAACGTCCCGTGCAACGGATCGTAAACTTAAATCTCTCGAATATTTTTGCACGGTGTTGTTAGATAAATCCAAACACGAACATTTACTTGTATACGATAATTCGAAATTTGTATTCACGTTTCTCTTACCGTGTTCGTAAATTCGACCACATCAGTCCTCCAACGTTCTGGCTGACTGCATATGCGGGAGAGATGGAATCTTTATCTTTGTTGTCTTGTTTAGGTCCTTGGCTCTAAGGCCAAGACTCCGCAGGCATTTTGTACGATGCGCGTCATACGTCGCGTTTTCTCTACCGAAATAAGAACTATATATTTTAATGCAATCGACTACACGCTCCAACACTAAATTCGCACGCCCGTAAAATTTTAACTCAAGTCATCTATTTATGCACTTGTACAACCTACTTCCCTCCAATCTTTCCTAGCACACTGAAAATGCTCGAAACACTAGCTTTTGTGTAACACGAATTTTTAATTTTTGTTTCTATACGTCTACACACTAGTACACTAATCACACGTCGAAACGTTGCGTTGTCTCTTGATAAAACATACCAAATTATGCCCATTAATGTTTATGCAACTTAGACAACATTGTCTTATAATTCATCTGATGTTTCGGTACATTATATATTATTATTGGGATGAAGTTGAGTTAGTTCGTCGAACAGTCATATCGACTGAACCTCGTTTTTCCATCTTACTTCTACAGACTATAATATTGTTGTATGTATACATTTTTTTACTCTAATTAAATAAAAATAAGTAATACGAGTAAACTCAGTGACATACGGTGCGTTAACTCAGAAAAACATCCGGAGAAAAACAACCGATTAACTGCTAGCTACTGGTTAATTATATACTGATTCACTAAAGGATATAAAAACACTCCACGAGTCTTTTACTAACGAACATTCGTCGCGCAACCGTCACTGCGCTACCGTTGTAGAAACAACCACTGAGATTGGTAGTGTAAACCAGATTTTGTCATATTCTAAATAAAGTGTTATAGTTAGTCAAACGGGAACAGTGCTTTGCTACACCCGATCTACTACGTAACACCGTTCTTGAAACCGCAATTTCTTGCGTGCCACTTCGTCTTCGTGAAACCACGTAATGATCGAGCATCCAGCTCGACAAAATCCGTACGGTTTTAAGTTGGTTTTACAAATGCTACTAACGATTATCTGTGAGATATCGATCATTTTTCGGCGACTTTCAATTTCTTGTTAGGGCACTGATAATATACAGAGTGTTTCGTTCAATCCGGTAGTACATACATGGAAATCCAACGAGTTCCCATCATTGAGATATCTATGTTTCATATTTCTTTAGCTATAGTTACTATACAATAATTACATTATTGTCGCTCAGCCTAGCTTCTTAATATAATACGTTCTTAATAACCAGTAACTTCGGTATATATTTTCAATACATACTGTGCTGTCAGTTCATTTTTAAGTTTTATATCTTACAATTTGCTATACTTTCCTTATCTTGGTCTGAATTTCTTTCATTTAATTGTGTACAATGTTTGTTACTTTTCTACGAGAATTATAAAAATCTTACGTTTGTATCTTACTAGGTGGTTACGTATTATTAAAAAGTACAATTAAGGTTGTACGAGCTTTATTAATCTTTTAATATTACTACTCTATATTAAAATGCTGATCAGAGCTCCTGTTTTCCAAAAACTAAGAGGTACAGAGCAATTCTGTTTACGGATTGTTGTTTGGCTCGGGAAATCCTACAAAGATCACTCATATCGGAGAGTGTTTCTAATAAATGATTGCAAAACAGAGCGTAAATCTATTCTTGATCAAATATTTTTTTGAATTCTTAAATATGACAAAATATGATTACTTGGTATTATAATATATCTATGTAATACTTAAATGTTAATGGATGAGGAAAAAGTATCATACTTTCTTCTTTATTTTTTACGATGAAAACACTAACAATATATGTATCGTATATTGGAAATATATTTTATCTTCTTTTATACCAAGTTCGTGCCTAATTTCAGGACTATCTTGACGAACACAGGTAATTTTATCTCACTTTACTATGTACTCTAAGAATTTCATGGATTTTTGTAATTTCCAGAAATTTGATATTTCGATTTCATTTAAATACATTAATACTTATCGACTAAATGGAAGTGATGAGACGTGAAATCGAATTTTATACACTGATGAAACTTGTGATAAAATTTGAACGTTTGATAATTACACAATTTAAGGGATTCTGCTTCAATGATCTTGACCTTGGTGTATATTGTCAAGGATATACTCTCAAGTAACCTCCACAAGGTTTTAACTATCGTTCATTGTTCGTTAAAAAAATGATAACAAAAAATATTTCAGTATTCCTATTTATCGAATGAATATAACCGGGCTGGATTAATAGTCCGATCACTGCCAAGCAATCGGCCATTCAAACCAGATTTACCTATAGATAATATTCAATGGGAAGAGAAGAGTAGGAAAATAAGAGAATAGAGTTTGTAATATCCTGTAATATTTCTACTTATTTTCTTCTGTTCTTTGAATATCATGTATAATGATGACAATCCTACATATCGGGAAAAGTTGTTAAAAATGATGACTTTTGCCAAACAATTACCGAAAATAAGTGTATATTTTCCAAACTTTTCCAGTTAGCAACTTTTTATCTAGAAACGAGCAATTGGTAAACCTGCTTGAAAATAATTTAGGAGGGTGCCCTTGACAACATACTATGGTCAAGGTTATCGGATTTAAATCTCCAAATTGTATAATTATTCAAACACGATCTGATCCGGGCTATATTTAATTAAACATAATTGAAAGTATTTCAAGCACGGTTTGAATTCAGAAAAATTTGCTTAATTTATCGATAATACATTCTCAAACGAATAGTAAAAATCTATATGTACACCGATGCATGTACGGTATCGCTTTAAAGTGTCGACCACCGAATGCATGTGATACAAGACTCGCTGGTTGTTGCTCTATCTCGCTCACTTTCAGTGTTGCATACCATCCACTTTCCTCATTGTACAATGCACGCAATGTTCGAGCTCCGTTGTAGATAAAAATCGCTACCTATCCCGGTTTATTTTTTCACTTTAATGTAGAAATTACTATATTTCCGAAACATCGTGTACATTAATATGGAATAGTATAAAAAGTGAAGTAAAAAGATTAAGAGAACAACTTCAAAGATACTAACAACTCCAGAGTAATTTCGTTGTACTATGAACTACCTAAACGGGACGGGGTGGTTTATAAGTAACTTAAACCAAGAAAGACCACGAACCAATGAAAGTTCTTTAGGCTTTACAGGGAATGTCACGTTCTACAGGTTCTGCTATCACTATCGGTGAAATCTTTAGAAGACGCGACACGTACCATACGTACGTATTACGCCGCGCCAAATTAAAATCTACTGTTTTTTTCTTTAAACCGCGGTTACTGGTTACAACTAAAAGAATGGTAATACGAGCAGCTAATAAACACTTCGATAGCATCGACATTATCATTTTGTTTATAACCGATACGTACGGATATTTTTCCGTGGATATTGAATGGAATCGATTCTGTCTGATACATATACAATTAAACCGGTTTCGTATAAAGTGGTAAATTATTCTCCGGTACACTAGATTCGGTATTACTCTCGTCGCCGCTTCTAACGTTATTAACAGTTTATATTCCGAAAGAACGTGTCTTTTGCCCCGGTGTTGCTAAACAGTTTCAACGCGCCTTCGCGTTTCAACGTTATCGATAAAAAGCGCGTTTACGCGAACGAACGCGAACCGGATCGATGATCCGGTGGTTACCAGAGATTCCTCGATGGATCGACGTTAGAAAAATACGTTTTCGCGTAGTGAATTTCAGATGAACTTTTTGATTCTGACTGTACTCGCAACATTGTAGCCACGTTTTGCCCCTTTATCTTGACTGCTATCGGTTAACCAGGACTATGCACCGGTTTCCCCCTTTCTGGTTCCACCACACGATAATCTTCGGTCGATCGACCGGCAGAATAGCTCGGGAGCAGCGTTACTGGCGATTCACGAAAGAATCTTTATTGCTTTGCTTCTCTTATGCGTGCATTTCATACTCAGGACGATTTTGTTTCGTTCGTCGTTTTACGTCTCCGCCTTCCACGACCCCTCCCTCTACCTGCGCACAATAATTGAAGGAATTTTTGTTCTGAAATTTGATTGTGGGCAAAAGCTTTTTACGTCGATAAACCAGTTTCTTTCGTCGCGGTCAGATTTTTCGCTTTGCTCGGGCTGCAACGCGATTCTCCTTCTTCTTTACTGTGCCTCATTGTTCATTTCAAAAGTTTTCCTCGGATCGGCTTCAGTTGCGGTGACGGACGAAACTGATGTGTTCTATAATCGAATGGATGACCGTGTCCAAAAATGGTAGTACCATTCGCGGCAACGTGACCTCCTCACAAATTGTTCTACAGACAGTTAGGCTTATTTTATCGAAACAACACGAGCAGCTAATAAACACTTCGATAGCATCGACAACCGGACAAATAATAGGTTGTTCGATAAGTTTCGTCGTTCGATACAACTTATCGAGCAATCTAGTACTATACTGTTCAATAAGTTTTATCGAACGACAAAACATATTGACCAATATAGTACTATGCAACAACCTAGTTATTGAACAATCTAGTAATTATTAAACAGAATACCTTTGTCGCATTAATTTTCCTTTATTAAGAAAAACTCATATTATCAGAAAGGCTACATTTCTGTCAAAATGTATTAAATCTACTGAGATAATTTATGTAGCATTCCTTTCTCTCTACATAGTTTGATTTATTTAACAAACGTCGCATAAAAAAATTGCAAAATTACAACGTAAGAAATTGTTCGGTATTGTACGAATAATTTTGATTTGGAACAACTGCTGTAAAAACCCGAAAAAAGGGAACGGAATGCTTGAAATTCGATTATAGGCTCTAACATCGGTTGTATAACGGTTCCAGTATCGATTTTTTAAGGAATGAAACTGATCGAAGTGTGTTGCGCGTGTAGGGTACTAGTATATACTTGTATCTGTTTGCATTTTACTCTCTTTCAAACGGATAAATAAATTTCAAACAGTAGGAATCAAAGTAACGTAAATTTTGTACAAATTGACAAATTCTTTCGCAAACAGTTCACAATCGTTTATGGTTTTTATATAATGACGCTTAATTCATTCGTTAATCGTGAAATATTTAAATCTGTACTTCAAAGTTCAATTCGTATCCAATGAATAACGAATGATGAGTTATTTCTCTGATATTCGTTCTTTGAAACTTCTGTCCAGTCAGATATGATATTTTGGCCATCTCCGATCACGAGACAGAGATGAAAATCCCTGAAGGTCCGCGATCCTTCTAAACGAGAACTCGCGCTACTGCCGCGAAGTAGTCAAATAAACCGGACGTCTGGTGGCAAAACGAAATTATCACCCCACTAAAATTGATCTTCTACAGCCGCGGTTTCCGCTGGTCGGTCGAAAGATTCTGGTGATCCGCGTACACGTAACGTACCCGTAGGTGCATACATACGTGCGGTTACTTGTGATTTATGTCGACGAGCGAGGGGTCAGCCACACCGCAGGTTATTTCGAGCCCTCCCACGCCGCATTCAGCCCTCTCGCGGGCGCAAGTGACTTCTTACTGACACGCGTGTCTTTCCTGACACGTTTATGCCTCGTGCGCGTACGTGGCACACTGGAAATGATCAGTCCCGTGGCGGAATTATAAGCAAACGCGAATAGAGTGATTCACGATCAAACTCCTATGCGATGTACGACACGTATCAGCGACTGACACACGCTGTTGAACAGGGCGCACTCCATCCCTTTACTTCGATATTCACACGCGCCGAGAGAGAAATGTTTCATTTTCTTCGAATGTCCATTCGTTCGAGCGTAGTCGATCGTTTTATACAGTTATTTCCCGGGTAACGAATATTCTGTGAGAAACTGTTCTCCAAACTATGGAATAGTGTCGAAGACACTGTGTAATCAGATAGATTGTATATATATTTGGAGGAACGGAAAGTTCTTGCGTTTTATGTATTGTAAAGTAGTGTAAAGAAAATTAATCATGGAAATGTCGATTCCAGTGTTTCGTTCTTTATTCTTGGATCAGTTTCGATCAGTTTAGATTTTTGTCTTCTTCAGGAATGAACCAAGAAGATTGCCTCGCAACGAGTTAAACAAATTTAGATAGTTGTATGCGTAGAAATATTTAATACAAACAGAGGCGAAACATTTATGAAAAAACAAGCAAGTAGTTATTAGTAACGTTGATAATTCTTTAAAATGTAACCAAGTGTATTTAATATACTCAGCGATCGTGCTCAATAATAGGTAACCCTAATGGAGAACTAAATAACTAGCAAACAGTTACATAAAGTTTAGAAACTGTCCTAAGTTATAGTTCAATAATCTGAATAAATAGATTTTGTATCACATTGAGATTGATAATTTATAGCTGTGAATTTTCTCATACTAACACAGTTGCTGTTTAGTATTATCGTTATTATCATTATTATTATGATTATTATTATTTACATATTATTTATATATATTCCAAGAAAGGAAATTATATGATACTTCCCTTGTAAATTTTATGGGTTTCTGGATCATTTTTATCGTAAATATATATATGTATATAATGCACGTGTGTTAAATAGTTATGGAAACGATGCGTTATTACATTTTTTCTTAACAATTACTACGTAACATTGTACTAGAATTTTCTACTGTAACATTTGAATAGAAAATTGCACGATAATTGTTGAAAAACGAATGATATTTCAAACTGTGGCACGAATGAACATTTAGGTTTATTTTGACTTCCGTTCGGTAGATCGATCGTGAGTATAGGTTTGGTTTCGTTGAGAAATATCCCAAGAAGTGGCGTGTTTCTTCGATTAGTTTCAAGATACTGGGCGAAATGAAAGTGATAATCATTATAATTAGCTTGGGCGAAAAATGAATTGCACGCTATATCCGTGCCTCCATCCTTCTTATTATTTACCTAATTATGTCCTGCATTGTTGCCCACAGAAAAATGCGGGAAGACGACCAGACATGAAGGAGCTCTTTTTATACATACCATTTTTAAGAATGGCTTGGTTTCTTCTTCATACAATATTCCTGAAAAAGAACTACTATCATCGTATATGTATCATGAAATAGTAATTCGCTCTATTTACAAAAAAAATAACTGGTTAAAAATAAATGTTCTTGTTATAATAATATAAATTTTCTTTCTTTTGTTTTAGATTATCAAACGAGAAACGTGAAGATGGAGTTCCTTATTTTGTCACTACGAACGATTTTCTAATTTGCAATGATGTATTTATTAAATAGATACTATTTAACTATTTACAACTCTTGAAAAGAGATCAATTTAAATTAAAAAATAATTTACACGAAACAACTTAAAAAGGAGAAAGGCTTGAGATTTTACAAAATATAATAATTTTATAATAGTTAAGATAATTTTGTCAGAGTATTACACAACGTATCGGTAAAATTGTTCTTTTTCACAAAAATGAATTCGAATTTTTAATTTATAATTAAAAATCATTGGAATTAAGTTGTGTTTAAACTCATTTTCGTTGGAAAAATTTCATCAATCCAGTAATACTCTCGTAAAGATACACTGATATTGAATACAACAATTGTTATTTTCATTAATGGTTAGAATTCGTTTCGATGGGCGACAAGGATCGTTCTCGTCTGTGACAGCTCGCACTATACAACCATGAAGTGGTGGGGATGATTCTCTTACTCGAATCCGATATAAAAATTACCACTCGAAAGCGAGAATTACCTACTGTATATCTGTCCATTGTCCTTTTCTGACAACGTCATTGTAAAGTATCTGATCACCAGTCACGATCCAATCAAGAAACAGGTTCTGCGCACTTCGAGGTAACAGAGAAGTGTTTATGCGATAAGTCATTAGGTAATCACATTCTCAACTTTGATATCTTTCCTAACCACTGCATGTGGCAATATATAGTTCCATAAGAAGAATTCAATCTTTTTGCAATCTGATCAACCGTTTTACGTCTAGTTTTGCACTCACTTTAATTATAAGTAGACTAGCCAAATAGTCAAAGAGTCGTTTATCAAATTGATCGAAAGTCCAGAAATCCACTGTCTACGTTGTTGGGTTTAAAAATTTAAACCATTTTTAAGCATTCCCGATACTAATAATATACTCGTTATCTCTGTTATTAATTTTTCGGTTGCAATTTTTTCACTCTTGCCGGTTAAAAAAATAAAATAAAAAATAGATCGTTGTATTCGTCGGTGACATTTGTAATTCCGTTGGTTTTGGTTTGTATCCGATTCAAACAAAAGTTGGCGGTGAAGCGGGAAATCGAACTCTTCGTACCAAAAACATTGGAGTTAAAAAAATCAAAACATCTAGGTTAGGAGTTGACAACCCTTTCTCTGACAAGGGTCAGTGACCATGTTAATGAGCGGATATCGAACCACATTTTCTATAGTTAATAAACGAAGGTAGTAATATAATAAACTTCCGTTCTTACGACTTTAACGAGTGTATCTTATTAAAATACAAAAGCAACAAACTTCTCGATGCTTCTACACACTAAATGATTTTTACGTATCTATTTTAGACGTTCCAATATTTTTTAACATATAAACATCCTACGTATGTAATAGGTTGTTCAATAAATTTTGTCGTTCGATAAAACTTATCGAACAACCAAACACATTGTACGCATAATATAATGAATGTAATTTATTAAATTCGTACGATTCTACTTCAGTAGCGAAATAAATACTTGAATTATTTTTTAAAATCATCGTGGGTCAGGAGATACGATTTTTCGTTTGGGACGCAGTGGGCCGTACGTTACCAACCCTTGATCTAGGTCAAAGTCAAAGTTAAATCGGTATTACGTATAAATACGCGCGAGCTGATGAACTGATCCAACGTGTCTCTAAAGCTGCATACAGACACAGAAGCGAAGGCAACCGAAGACTTTCGTTCGCGTACAAACCAAAGAACAAAGGCAAACGCGCACAAATAAGACTAATTCTGACTTTTGACTACCTAACGACGGTTGTTAGTTGCTATAATTGTAAAAACACAGATTTTGAGAGCTTAGATGTTTGTTTTTTAAGTTGTATATTAAGAAATTTTTAAATTACAGCATTGTAATAATTTACTTCTGTTACATTCAGCTCTGATCTTCCTTACGTACATATAATGTAACGATTTTTAACTATTTTTTTAATATAAAACTTTCATTGTCATAAATTTATTCTAGCAGGCATTTTTAGTATTTGTTAAAGCACAATCTGCCGAATAATTTCACGACACTAAACTACATTTTATTAGGAGAAACAAGATCTCAAAGTGATTTCGATTCATCCGACGATAAGGCCTGTAGCTTTGATAATTTAGTATCGCACCGGTAACTAGGTTTGAGTATAGTCTAAGGATATATTTTGTTTATGATATAGCGCGAGGTGACAAAAAAAAATTAAACGACACGCGCTAGAAAAAAATACACATATACAATATAGATATCAGTGACGAGAAACACGTAACGAGCAAGTGACCGATATCGTCTTTAAGTTATACATCAAAAATATATTAAATGCTCTATTTTGAAAGTTGAGGCGAAGTATCCGGCGTTCAATTATTGTTTTGTTACTAATATCGAAATAAATTATTCGACACCACGTGGAAAAGTTAACCTATTCCATCGTGTGGCAGAACTGATCCATATGACCACGCGTCAAGTTATATTGACAAAGATCCTCCTCACGGGCCAAGAGGCTGGACAGTAGGGATTTTTTAATCGGGGACACTCGGATGCAACAAATACCGCACACTTAGATTTTGCAACTGTAAAATAATGCTCAACTGGGCAGATATGCATAACTGATCATTTACCCTATATACAACTTCTCGAACGAGTTCACCAAAGCGTTGATATCTCGTGGTGCAGGTCGTCTAACATAAGTCAAGATCCGGGTGCATGTAGGAATTTTTTAATCGTGGACACTCGGATGCAACAAATACCGCACACTTAGATTTTGCAACTGTAGAATAATGCTCAACTGGGCAGATATGCATAACTGATCATTTACCCTATATACAACTTCTCGAACGAGTTCACCAAAGCGTTGATATCTCGTGGTGCAGGTCGTCTAACATAAGTCAAGATCCGGGTGCATGTAGGAATTTTTTAATCGGAGATACAACAAGTTGCAACAAGTACCGCACGCTTAGATTTTGCAACTGTAGAATAATCCGCAACTGGACAGATATGCATAACTGATCACTTATCCTAGATACAACTTCTCGAACGAATTCACCAAAGCGTTGATATCTCGTGGTGCAGGTCATCTAACGCAAGTCTAGATCCGGGTGCATGTAGGAATTTTTTAATCGGGGATACTCGGTTGCAATAGCTACCACACGCTTAGATTTTGCAACTGTAGAATAATCCGCAACTGGACAGATATGCATAACTGATCCCTTACCCTAGATACAACTTCTCGAACGAGTTCACCAAAGCGTTGATATCTCGTGGTGCAGGTCATCTAACGCAAGTCTAGATCCGGGTGCATGTAGGAATTTTTTAATCGGGGATACTCGCTTGCAATAGCTACCACACGCTTAGATTTTGCAACTGTAGAATAATCCGCAACTGGACAGATATACATAACTGATCACTTACCCTACGTACTTCTCGAACGAATTCACCAAAGCGTTGATGTCTGGTGGTGCAGTTCGTCCAATGCAAGTCAAGATCCGGGCGCATGTGCGTTCGCTCGGCTTGGGTCTTTGGTCTGTACGCAGCTTAACGCGAGGAGAAGAAATGAGTAGCGGGAACAAAGACAGCGGCCAGGAGAAGGGATTGGGAAAGCAAAGAGGAAAGCAAGAAAATTTTAACGCAGAAAGCCACGCCAGTCGATCGACCGGCCCCGAGACGTATAAAAGCGTTGCATCGTCTTAGCCACGGTATGTTTTTGCGCTATATAAGCAATACAGTCTTTAGTTTATGTCCGGGATGCCGCAGTTAAACGTTGCGTAGACATTTATAGGCCTATACGCGAATTCCCGTACTTATGCCGGTTACGACGCCCGGCGTGTTTCTACTTAAAGGCAAATACACGCGTGTTTACGCGTGCATCTCCGCGTTGTCGTTTCTTGCACGCCTCGATGGGAAAGACATTCGCGATCCACGCTGCGAGATAGATGGCACCGTGCCGTCGGGATAACGAAGTGTTAACCCTTAACCGGTAGCGCGCATTTTTCAGGATGATGAAAAGCTCCCGGTCTCCCGTCGTTAACTCGACAAAAGCTGTTCTGACGTTCGGTAATCGTCGTAGGGCAGCTTCGATCGATCAAATTCGCCGAGGGCTCTTGAGTAAACTCGAGTGGATCTATTTGTCGAAGAACGAAGTTCGGTAAGACCCCGATTGACGTTGTTTCGTTCTAGCATGTTTGTTGAAATGATCGGTGAGACGGTAACTTCTCGAAATCTGCTTCAAGTAACAACGAGTGTAATGTAATTACTAAGAATAATTTTGTAATTGACGGTAATAACATTTAAGAGTTGATATTGTTTGTTATGAAAAATTAACAATCATGTATGGGAGGAAACATAATTTTTGTTTTATTGATAAAGAAATACGTACCAAACTGAAAGAGTCATTCGAACGAATAATGGATTTTCAGTGAGTAAGGATGAATTAGTCATTGTTTGAATAATAATAAGATTGTAGGAAAATTTAATACGTTCCATACAAGTTTGTGTCTCAATTAGGTCACCTTTATCCGTTAACATAATTTACTGACGATAAGTGCTAACTGTATTTGAGATTGGAGTTGCATACGAAGTAATTAAGTAATTTAGAAATTCTTTATTAGAAATTCACGCTAAACTAATAGTATGACTAGAACATTATATCGGTATAATAACTTATTCACCATCAAAATGTCATCAATTTGTATCTAGCAAATATTAAACTGTGATTCGTACTTAAAGTTGCTCAACTATTTTTGTTCCTGTGTTCTATCATAAAATACAGAGTGAATCGTTTAACATACTCGCTTCGAGTAACTTGTGAATTAAATGCTCCATGAAATATTAATTTATACAAGAGCTGCATGACTTCTAGAGAGATGTTTCTTTGTATTGATGCGTGTATTTTTTTTTTATAGGCGATGGGTAAGTTAGTCTTTTAAAATAAAATATTATATTTTTTACGCTGACATTCGAAAAAATGTTGAATTCTAAGTAAAACTGCATTTACCTTTATTGGTCCTAAAAGATATAATTAACAGAATTCTATTTCGCGTCTGTAAAATTGGCTTGGCAAGATCAATATCTATTAAAAACTAGCCATTTTTAAACATATCTACCAGCGTAGAATTTTTATAGACGTATCTATCGATACTAAGGAATCTGAATGGTATTATTATTTATCAGTCGTGCGATGAGAAATCTATAAACGAAAGAGTGAACCTGAGAATGTTGGTAAAATCGATGTATTTTATTGTTTCTTTGGATGCCAATCGTCGTGGAATTCTCTAAGTAAGTTCCTGGCAAGTTGATGTTGGGCAAACCCAAAAAACCATAAAATCTTTGCTACGTGAGAGCAATGCCCAACGACTCGTTCACCGACCTTGTATTCGCATAGGATAAGAAGCCACGCTTGATTGAAGTGCTCATCAAAAAAGTAAAATTGCTGTAGAAGATCCATGTTTGGATTTGCAATAACTAAAAATGTCCACTTTTTAACTGTGCAAGGCAACAGGAAATCGTAACGTTCAGGTATATCAGTGCCTGAGTATATCAGTTTGAAGATACGTTGAAAAACAACTCTCGTTTCTTAATATTTATTATCGTAGGATGCGTTCGTCTATATTAAAACGGTTATTTACGAGGAAACTTGATATTACGATATTGATTTCAACGACTGCTTATAAGTCAAGCCATAAGGAAATGTCCTTTGAGAAGATTTTTTGGGCTGCATCTTTCGTTATTTTCGAGTGCCAGTAAAGCATTAGTGAAACACGAAACAGAAGGTGTTAAAACGTTAAAGTGTTAAAAAGTATTAAATTTTTCATGCGCAGACAAGATTTTATTATATTTGCGTTTCACAGAACTTACATTTTTGCACATAAAATTTCGAACTTGACGTTCCAACGCCTATCTTACTCCGACCATAAACACTGGAATGTAAAGGAATCTACGATGGCTGCGTGCACTGATGAGTGGACATGAATGTTTGAGGTCCATAGCCTGGAAGTAAAAATTATTCAATCTTTGTTTGCGTGTGTGTGTGTACGTGTGTGGGCGCACACATTAATCTCTTAAAGAGAGACAAATGTAATTGCACAAAAATGGTAGCGTTGCATTTCGTTGATCGGAGCTTTCGGAATTCAGTGAATAAACTTCAGAGAATATTTTGTTTAACGAATTTAACGATACAACGAGCAATTTAATCTAGACTTGTAACGAGAAATCGGTACATTGTAAAGGTGAACAACGGACGCATAAAATAGCATTTAAATATTGCAGCAATTCCCCTTTCTGAGTAACAACTTTTGCATCGGATTCAAGCAACGAAATTATCTTCCCCACTGTTTACGTTTATGTTTATTCTGCGATCCATCTACGGTTTCAGATACAGACGAAAATGGTATGTACGATAACCAAGCGGGATCGAATTCCATCCTCTAATTAAAATTTGTTTATTTGTCATTATATCGTGAAATTATTAGGCTATCTCGCAAAATCTCTGCATTCTTGTATTAAACCAACCTTTAAACACGATGCTTGAAATTTTTTCAACAAACCCTCTAACATGCCGAATGACGATAAATATTCTTTTATTGGAAAAATGAAAAGTATTTCTTGAAACAGCAGGATCATTATTATTGAAAGATTCGCTTTCTTATGTAATCAAATTTTATAAAATTTATATTGCTGCACTTGAGAAATAATAGTATAGCAAATGTATTTTACGTTTGTGAATTAATATAGTCAAAGGAATAGATGTCATTTAAACATGCGGTGGTTTAGTAAAACTTGTAATATTTTCTTATCGTAAAAATGAAGAAACTTGTGACAATAATTCCGAAATTATAGCGACCTAGATTGCCGATAATACTTAATTCAATTATGAAAATGTTACGCTTAAACATTTGTGGTAGGTTTTCATACTTTTTCAGCCATACTACAAAACTTTATATTTGTATGCAATAAATAATGGACTCATAAAAGGAAAAGATAAAGGTGAACGCGCCTCTAACCATTTATGGATCTTATGGAGCGAAAGAACTACATTTATCGTCGTCTTAAATAATAATGAACAAACTCTGGTATTATACAAATTAAATGTCATTTCGTGTTATTGTATATGTGCTTTCTATATTATTTGGCTATCTCAAAGAGATCTGTGTTACTGCAGTGACCGACACCTCCGATGGTATGCCCTTTCAAGAGATCAGGTTACCTTTTGTCATTAAGTATCGAACACAAATTCAATGAAAACGAAGGTTATAAGACGCATATAATGAAAAAATTCTGTCGATACTATCTCAAGTACACGTAAGGCGCGAAACGCGTTTCGATTCTTCGTTGGTACAATGAGCGTCAGGAATCTCATTCTACCAATCGCAAGCCTTGCACCATCTGTGCGTTTGCAGTAGTATGAACAGTACCGTTTGAACAGAGTGTATGTCGAACAACGTATTCAGTTCGACAGCTGCAAGTCAGTTAAACGTGCTATGAATGTATGAAACAATTTCTGTACCTGGATACAACAAACGGAGGCATCCTCACGTCTATTTTTGCTTTTTCGACCTCTCGAAGCTACTTTCTTTCAATTTTATTTGCTTTTCATTTTTGCATCTATGAAAATTGTACGAAATTGTTTCTAGCATTTATTTATACATCCGAACAAAAATAGGATAAGTAAGTGATAAGTTTCTTGTACAGTGTCTTAGAAATGATGTTAATCATAAACAGTATAAATATTGAATAAATATTACGGATTAAAGTAAGTAAATATTTTACAATTGGGTTGAACGAAATAAGAAAGTAAAAAATAATAGATAGATATTTATTCCTTTTGAATTTACAGCGTAGAAATGAATTGATTTACACTTCTGGTCTTTTTATTCTACGCTTCTCGTTTATTTTCCTAAAGTATTCATACCTAAAGTCATCGTAAGAATAAAATGAATTGAAATAATATCTGGTGTTTACTGTACATTTATTTGAATATTTTCTTAAACTATCTTTGGTCTTTTCCTTCTCTTGTCAATTTCTACTTTTTCCATTACGTTATTTCACTATTAATCGGTAATTTATTTCTTCTTGCAATACCTTTTCGGTCACTTTACCTTCTGCTATCGTTTACACTCTTGCCTGGCTTCTTCCCAATATATGACAACCTTCTATCAAATGTTTTAACGTACTTATTTTTAATCTATTGTAAAATATAATATATACAAGAAAGTAGAATAATTCTCTCACGGATATTTTCTTCAATCGATGAAATTGTTTCAATTATTCAACCGTTAGTTCTTAAATACCAATATTCTTTCGAAATTGATTTTTTAAACTACTTTGTACGACCACGAGAATTCTTAAACAAATTTTTAAAAATGTACTTTTAATTTGCATTTACATATCGTCAAGCGCTGTTTGGCAACAAAGTTTTTCCTTATAAATATTTCTACAAAATAAAATTCGATCCACTCTGCATAATGTTTTGCGCAAGTAGTTATTTCATTATTCTCCGTTTTCTAAAAATTATTTATAGTAAAAATACATTTTTCGTATATCTAATGTTGGCATTTACAATGTAATTATAACTTTTCGCTAATAAATCGTTTAAAATCAGAAATCATCGTTTAATAATTAGCGATAAAAGAATAAAAAAAGTTACGAAATAATAATAAAAATGAATACGACGAATGACGCGTAATATTATGTATATATATAATACACCATCATGCCCTTGTATTTGCTGTTCATTGCTCCCCCAAGATGCAATGATTTGATTCCAATTACTTAAATGTCGTTAGATCGTTCTTTCGAAAGAAGAAAAAGCGGTAGCTGATAAAGTTTACCCAAACAAGTCGTAATTACATCCATGTACGTCGTACTACTTTTTCCCTGCACAATGTTCTCCACTTTCACATTTTGTTCAAATTAAAGTAACGATCGAGATAATTACTCGACACGCGGAACACTTTAGCAACTTTTTTCCTTTCAATTGAATTCTGTGTTCGCGGATGAAACTAGAAACGGCATTGTCTAGTATCGTATTAGTCTTCCAATATCGCTGACAACGGCCCCAGATATTAAGAGCGATTAATTAAATTCGGAATTTTTCACTGCCGAAGTCGCATATAAATTCTGCTGCGTTTATGTTCATGTACAGTGGGTTGCGAAAGTATTCGAACGTTTTCGCGCCCGAAGTGTACTTTTATCGTATGTCCAAAGTAACGAAGTTACGTAATGATTTTCAAAATATTTTCATTACAGCAGTAACATACCGGGTGTGTATGTGAAACTGAACACGTACACATATACATGTTCAATTTAACGAATATCCGAAAATATGAACAATGTCTACAATATAATGTGTGAAATTATTAACACAAACGTTAACACGATCGGTTGATGTTACTATGATGTTGCATTCGAATAGTATGCTTTTCCTTTAATCGACATCGTATTACCAAAAAAATGATATTACAAAGTAACCAAGATGCGTCACATAGTAAAATCGAACAATTGTCCAACAATGTCATTTATGATTTTGAAAGGGCATTCGAATAATATTATGTATCAGTTTCTTAATATTTGGGCGTTTTCGTGCTCATTTGGAAATTAACTTGCTTTTCTTACCAGAAAGTTATATTTTTTATTTCGGAGTTCTATTTTACTTAAAAATATGCATAACTTTTATATGAAACATTTTTTGTAAATTTTTTATTTTTTTAGATATTTAAAGAAACACCTGTACAATGATTAGTTCTTTTCATTTAATATTCGAATTTCGAATTTGTTTTTGATTTTGCGAAAATCTATTCACTTGTATCTAAGCTTTCAGTTACCGATAGATTGTATATAATCGATTATTTCTTATGGGGTTATTTTCCTAAAATAATGTTTTCCTATGAAAATGAATTTAGGATCAGACGAATGGAATTAAATTTATAGAAAAATGAGTGGAGAGATGGGTTTGAAAAATTTAGGACCGATAGTAAAGCACAGAAATGATTTGACAACAGTGTGGTGGTGCATTCGAAAGAAAATTTAAAACAAAGTGTAGAAAGTTGGAACTAGTAAAAGATTTTCATTTTCATCGATACGACGATCCGATATATACTGCGAGTACTATAAACGAATAAATTTTGTACACTGATTTCAAGAAAATTTATTCATATTATTGCAAATACATAAAAGTTTGTCCATGCTACAATAATGCGCAAATACATAAAAAAACTGCACATTATTGTAGCATAGACAAACTTTTCCAATGTTCAAAGAAACATTTATAAAAGTTTGGAATAAGATAGAGCAAACTACTACTGGAAAAATTGATGCATACAATAACATTTATCAGACGTGATAAGTGTTTAAGTCGAATTAAAACTCAATTATTCAATTCGGATATTATTATTATTATTTCGTCGATCGAATATTTTTATGATGTTCATATTCTTGGAATATGATATGTGTAATCCTCACGGTTAAATGTTACTGTTGTAATAAAAGTATTCTGAATATAATAAAACAAATATCGTAACGTATATATATATATATATATATATTTAAGTACGGATCGTTTGGTTCTAAATTACTCGAATACTTTTGCGACTCACTGTATGTACTTACGCCCGTGTGAGTGACGTCCTACAAAGTTTCACCGAATAACAAGAAAAAACGTGTATATGGTTTTCGGGTTATGAAACGATCGAACGGAGAAAGCCACGATGTTCTCGATGCGCCAATTAATCGAGACCCGATATGCGCACGAACTTCATTATCGCGTCGCCCTCAAATTATATCTTTCGAGCGGATCCTGTTATTACAGGAAGCTTCTCCTTCGGCTTCTTTTTTCTTCTCTGTTTAATTGCATCAACAATTTTCGGTATTATGATGACGCATGATACTTTGTCAGGGGGATGATTACGATGAATGGGTGCCGCAGAAAAATTTAACACTAACGAATGATTATAAAGGAGCGGAATATTATTTATTACGTTGAAGGATAATTGTAAAGTGTGGTTCTTGTATAGCTACGTACGATGCTGCCATTAAATTTGTTGTACTCCAGTTTTGACAAACGACAGGATTGCAACGTATGTGGCCGCGCCGTGATTAATTGGAAAGGTTCTTAATTTTGGAACAGAAGTATTTAAGCGCAGAACGTCTGCTATTTTCAAGAAGAAATTACAGAAAGTGATCTTTCGCAGCTTAAGTTATTTTCGAAACTGAAAGAAATGCAGAGTAATTGCTAGATGGAAATTTTTGTTTGGAGTAAGACACGTTGCGGTAGACACGGTTGATTTTTAAGTAAAGGTGTCAAGTACATCCAAAGATCAACTTCGTTGACAGAGTAATGAATTTTTAGAATAAAAGTAATAAACTGATAAGGCATATCTATCGTAAGATTAATAATTTCCAAGTTACCGAGCTTTTAAAGCAGCGTAAAGGTAACAATTTGGTAAAGGTGACACGTAGAGCTGAATAACTTGAAAAATATTAATTTTACGACAAACTTATTACTTTTATTTTCAAAATTCATTACTCTATTGAAGAAAATGAACGTAACATTTCGTTTAAAAAGATGAAGTTGACCTTTGAATATCCTTGGCGTTTCTACTTATATATCAACAGTGTCTATCATAAGGGATTCCCATTCAAAGAAAATATTTCTGACTAAATGTGTTTTTTTTTTTTATTTTTTTTTTGAAGTTTCGAATACGATCCAATCAATTATACAATAAAACGATGATAGTAAAACAGTGCAATTATTGTATTTTTTGTTCTCTAGTCTTTGTTCTTAAACATTCTGTAAATGTATAAAGTAGTCTGAAATTTGGTTGTTTTTGATTTCAATCGTTTTAAGCATCGTTCCAGAGACCTGTTATTAATCTGATCTACCGTAGTTGGGTTATATTACCTGCATCCTTCTTTTTCTTTATCACTCCAGATTGCATCGTGTTCCGGGAGATTCTCTTATGCATCATCCTGCCAGTTGTCATAACGTACTGTTACAACGAGCGACGTCTGATTTTCTGCTCACGATATTGCACCTGATAGAGTCCGATGACTTTGCGATTATACACGTTACCGGTAATTCGTAACTAGGGGGAGGAAATAGTGATTTGCAAGCTCAACAGGTTCATTCTTACGATACAAGATGTTCGAACGTGAAACACGATTGTCTGTATTGTAGTTTTTGTTTCTCTATTCAAGGCAGGTAGAAATTGTTGTTATTCTTACGACAGGATTTCAGTTCTAACGAATGGATTTATTTGAATCGTTTAAGACGAGAAATTAGCGTCCCTTTCTAACTTATCAATAATTTTGCATTTCCATTAATCCAGACTCTGCTTTTCAATATCTTCAAAAATATTCAACTTACTATCTCTAGTTTCTCTACTTTCCTTTTCATCTTGATTCGCTTCTCTTCGTATGCAAGTTCTTCATTTCTTCCAGGATCTTTCCTTCAATTTAGAAATACTCAAAAGTTCATTCAATCCTCAAAACATCTAATATTTTCCTTCTTTCTAATAATTTTCTTTACTCTATCCTTTAAACTCCTTTTCTCTCTAATGTTGTGGAAAAGCTCTGTATCTTGCGACTGCAGAGATTTATTAACTTCATTGATGTTTCACCAGGTGTCCAATCCTGTTTTCATAACTCTAATCGTAGATATGACAACGACGTGTTTGCATAGTTCATCTGTTATTGACTTCCACTATGTTACGTGCATTACTTTGCTACTTTTCACAAACGCCTTTGACTCAATTGATCTCAGCCTATTGGTTGCTAAGTTTACTAATTTTGCATCTCGTAAAAAAGAGCTTTCTAACTTTCAATTCTGGTCGGGATTTTTCTCAAGGTTTTATTCAATATAAATTTACTTTATATAAAAATGTTTATTATGAATTCTTACCCCCCACCTAATTTGCTTCAAATCTTCCTATACCTGGATTTATTCGATAGCAATGATGGCAAAATATATCCTTCTAATTTATCTAGCTATTTATCTATTCTCGTTGCTCCTTTACTTAACATGTACGTGAGCAGTTTACCGAGAGTATATAATACCTGTCAGGTGTAAGTACATGTATGCTAATAAGACTCAACTGGTTCAGATTTTTGTTTTCATTGCGTTGAATCTACTAAGTCTGAAATAGAATGTTCGTGTAACTTACATAGTTTGCAACTGAATTCTTTCAAATTTTTATTTCTTCGATAATTCTTCTTCCCTCTTACGTAACTCATCTTCTTTTAATACTTCATTTCATTCAACCGTACAATGCAATCATTCCTCAAGTATCTTAGTGTTTTGATCGTTATATTATTGTGTTCTGCCATTCTGTTTTTTCACGTTTACATGTTTTACATCACTCTCGTTACGTTTAGTCAATCCATTCTAAATTCATATTTTCTCAAGCGTTTTATATTCGTTTATTTTGACCCAGTTTATTGTTCTTATCTTTCTTCTCGACTATTTTCTCTCATTCGGTAAATTCGTGTCTGTTCTTAACCTAAGTTCCTGTAACCGTCCCTGTAAAAGACCCTTAACCTAAGTTCATGTAACAGTGTCTGTAACCTTAACCAAAGTCACGGTTATTATCCTAAGTTCAATCACATAACTCCTCCGTTGCAACGTTTTGATTAGCTAAATGCAAAACAGAGATGGATTTATCATTTCTGTTGGCTTGTTTGAAAAGTTCCTGCCTCTTGGACTTTTATCTATTTATTTAATTTATTCTTCTAGAATTTGTCTTCACATATAAAAAATATATACTTCAATCACCAGGTTCTTTTACATCTCCCTGTACTCTCTCACTGCAAATAAAATTAAACGAAAAAAGATATTAAAGCTTTCTTCTTTGGTAAATCATTTCGTACATTGAAAACAAGGGGGGTAATCAAATACAATGATTACGATCGTTTGATTTACGAAGGGAGTAACATTCAATTTCTACATTGGATGGATTACCTAATGTCGCAAGAAAATAAGAATAATTCTATAATTTCCATATAAATCTATCCATGCGTGCCACTGTACCCTTTCCATGTAACTTTTGTTATCATTTTTGCAGTCACGATGGTCACACGCTACGGCGCACCCTGTAGGTCGTCGAACACGGTAGTTTCAAGCCAGACTTCCGTATTGCCTGTTGTTTAACCGATACGCATTCTGGATGTTGCCAATAAGACGGTTCGCTTGTATACCATTGTAGACGTTTCAAAGTCACGGTCAAATTCTATACGGAACGTGCGTTGCATAGCCTCTTATGGTCAATACTGTTGCCGGGAAGAAAACAGCAGTCTCATCTCGCAGTATGAGAGATCTAATCTGAAATACATTTATCATCCTCTTAAATTGCTTCATAAAATAATTAATTCACTTAAACCTGTTTAATGGCCCTTCGATCACAAAGAGCGTGCAACAGAGCATCCGTTGCCGCGGATGGTGAACCACTTAACACTTTTAGGCATGAGTTACCTTTCTCTTCTTCTTTTTAAAGGGTTCGATATAGATCGTGCTCAAAGATATCTGAAAATTTGATACTATACAGATTCGGTCTTCTTGTTTCTTGATGTACATTGAAGGTTCATATCGATTTAAATGGTCGGCTGTATTTTATCTTTTCACAAATCTGACGACTGTTTCAGCATTCGAATGTGTTTACAACCATTGGGAAAATCTATAGTACGTTAGCACGACGAGAATTATACGAAATCGTCGGTGAAATCGGAACGACAAATTTTATTTTGGCAACTTTTTTTAAATATAGCGCCATGTCTCGAAACAAATAAGTATTATATAAATACATTCGAGGGTTGGCTGTGTCCTTGGAATTTTTACAAGAGTTTTTGAGCTACAATCGCGTGTTCGATATACATATTTTCTTTATGAATCACATTGCTTTGATATTATATAAAATGTTTGATATGTAAATGGCGATATACTAAGGAATCATTTCGTAGCGATAAACAGAAATATACAAAGAGTGTATTTATTGAGTAGTTAGTTTCAAAGTATAAAACTTTGAGCCCAAAATGATCGTTATACGCGTTTAGTATTTCTTAAAGAACGAGATATTCCTGTGTAACAACTTTAATATTTCGTTACAAGGAAACTTATCGAATGAATAAAATGAAAGTAAATACGGTTGGTGTTGAACAATTATTCATTTGCTCGCAATTAAGGGAATTACGTTGAAACAATTGTTAACTTAAACAAGTATATGATCAAGCTTCTCAAGAATCGAAACACTAGTTTCATAAGTAATTTAAACTACGTCGTATTTTATAGCAAAATGAGCGCATAATAAAACGCAGGAGTTGAAATTGCGGTCATCTTTAACCGCTTGCCATAACAAGAACCAGTTACAGTTGCTTCAGAATCATTTCCGCTGAAGGAAAAAATAACAAATCGTAATATTTATCGATGAGAAAATATTCGCTTTAGATTTTCACGACTCGAAGACAAAAACTTACTTTTAAAACGTTACCAAATGGAGGACGGTTACGTATGAACAGGAAATAGCTACTATGACAAAACAGATATAAAGTTTTTATTCACCCGGGTAAACATTAACAAGTATACCTATACGTACAACTCAGATGAACACAAGTACGTTATACACTATACGAATCGAAGTTTAAACGCAAGTTTAAACGTGTCTAATCATTATATAATAGTATATTAACACTCGCAGCTTGTAAGGTTTACAAATATAAAAACTTCTTACTTATTTATTTCGTTAACCTGTTTGTAACGACGTATCAGTACGTCGATCACTTACTGACAATTTTGACTGGTCAAAACGTTGACTATTTTTGAAAACGACGATTAGTCGAAACTTTTTTGGCTATTTTTAATGACGACGTTTTTAAATAAAAGTCTTACTTGCGTTTTCAAGAACGACGACTGTTCGAAACCTCACTACCTATTTTCACGTATAACACACCAATACGTTTGCAAATGCAGCGTCTAGTTTTTGTTTCTATTGCTTGCGATGTTCACGCAAAATCTCAACCGAGTGTTTGCTTTTATACTCGTCATGTTATATGACTAGGTCCAGTATGCGCGTGACCACTGTCGTTCCGAATGAGTTAGAGAAATTGCTAGAAACAATTTCTTGGTATAACAATGCGTGTCTTTCGTGGTCGTTTCACGGACTATTAAACACATTAAAAAATTCCCGGAGCAAAGATCATAAAATCCAAGAATTAAACTATTTTTCACTGAATAGGTGTAATTGAACTTTAAAAATAAATTTCGGTTATCTTATATATAAATTGCACGATTCGTTATAAAATGACAGTACTCTAACGCTTTGCGATATTTAAAGCTTGAAATAGATTGCCAATCGAAGAATTATAACCTATTATTTGATGAATATCTATAATTGGATTTTGAAAATAAATTATTATGCATGTATTCTCAAGACAAGCACTACGAAGTAGAAAGTGTTTATAGCTCTATGATATTTCGACTTTATAACTATATATAGTTATAATAACTATTATAAATCCTTTATAATAGTTATTAATAGTTAATTCTTATGAATTTTAATATGTGGAATCAACATTTTGCACAATTTATTTTAATAACGTATACAAAAGTATGTTTAAATGCAATGATACGTATTTGATAAATAGTAATCTGTGCATTAGATTGATAAATTATTTTAAATGAATTCGTTAAATATTATGACGGTAAAGAGACTGCATTGTTAAATTTTCTATAATAGTGCACACGCTATATATAAATACAAAAGTTGTAAAGAATAAAACCAGATTAACATAAAAATTAGGTAATTTAAATTAATTAAAACCACAAAGAAAACAAAATTTTTAGTATCATTGTTCCAAATATATTATGTACAAATTTCACTATTTCTATCGCTGATTACAGCACGCATTGCAACACTTTTACTACCTTCATTTTTCAAAGATAAATGCATCCTAGTTCTTACAAATAATTTAACGATATTCAAAATTATACTATATTGATATACCGTCTATTTGGTGATTCCTTAAAAATTGTACAATAAACTTATTACAAATCATCGTAAGAAGATCGGGATTGTTAAATATTCATTTACAATCACAAATAAAATTTGTATAAATTAATTGCATAAATTACTGGACTTACTTTCAGCACCGATAACATTGTTTACGGAACATTAATTTAATAATAAGATGCAGTAAAATATAGGAAATGAACACAACTTTCAAATGATATAAGGTTTTATCAAGATTTAAACAACTCGTTACAAATTATATAAAAATATTTTCAAAGTGTACAAAAACTACTAGGGAAAAAGTGTGCATATAGCTGTTATCTATCGATAAATCCAATTTAAACCAATACAATAAAAGAATTCCAAATATGTGTTTACTGTGTTAATTTTCTACATTCTACTACAATTTCATTTGATTAAATTAATATTCCGCAAAAAAAGTTACCAATATTCAAAATAGAGCATCTAGTAATCTATAAATACTTTGTTTTGTATACTTCACTTTAATTATAACGTATCGATAACACCGTCTAAGCAAGCAACTTTCAGCCAAACAACTAAAAACTGGTCGATAAAGGAAAAGGGATGTGACTGGTCGATTTCCCCTCAAATGGTAAAAATTAATATTACTGGAAGAATCTCTTTTGTATGGTTCCCTGCGTTTATCTTGGTCGATTCGAGTATTCACCAAAGGGCATTTCGGAAAACTACGGTTGAAACGAAATTACATCGCTTCTGGATACAAAATGTATACACGCCACAACACGGTCGAGGGCAGGTATAAGGCGTGCATAGTAACCAAAGTCGCTGATGGGCGTGAATGGTTTAATTCGGCCTGGAGGCGAACAAGCGTCGGCTACCTGGTCTGGACTAGCACGCTATCGTGTTGGTGAAATTTTACGAGAAACAACGCTCGTTCCCATCGATAGGGAGGGTAAGTGTCGCGAGCATATTCTTTAAAGCCCGTAGGGCGAGTTAACACGCACCTTGAAAACGAAGAGGCGATCGGCTGCAATCCAGGGACTGCAGTTTCTGCGAGTTGTTGGTCTCAAACCGGTATTACCCGAAATCACTGGATTTAGGCAACTGGTGGGACGAGCTTCGATATGCGGGTTTTCCTAGACCTTGGAAAGAAATTCTCGGCTCTGGGATATCAACAACACGCGAACATTTACTAGTCATGGCATCAAGAACCGACAGGAAATTTCAGTCGAATATTTCGACTCTCGATGGTACGGTAGAACGGTTCTTCCAGAACCTCCATTATACCACCCTTCATTATCCGAGTGCTTTACCATTCGAATGTTCGAGTATCAAAACAGAGTGTATTCCTGAAATAATCTGAGAGGATTTTACTTGACAATCAAACAAGAAACATAAATTTGAAATAACAGTTCAGTCTTTATTAGCGATAACTTTGGTTGTTTCTCCAGAAATAATATATTTTGTATAGCCAAAAGCGGGTTTCAATGGTAACGAGAGCTGAGGTACGACGAGTGAATAAAAGTTTCTTTCCTCGATCGTTTTATGAGTGATTTTTTTTTGTAATTGTGCAAAATTCTGTAAGAAATTTTCTATCGAACCACGAAGACGGCCTAGAATGTAGATTTCGTTCTTTACCGATTAAACTAATTAATTTTAATTTGAAAAGAAAACAAATTTTAATCTTTGATATTGAATTAAATTGTTCATTTTTCCATCTCTTGGTACTGTATAATTTAAAAAATTTTTAATTTTGTTTCTTTATGTAGACACTTCGTACAAACAGCAGTTATTGTTCCATTGACATTTGATCAGAAATTCAAAAATTATTTTTAAAAATCTACCGATGATGAGTAGCTTATTATTCGCCATTCGTCTTATTTTGCATGCATTCTCGGACGATTTATCTTCTAAAAGATGCGAACTTCCTTTATTGGACATTTTACTATATATGACAAATTGAAAACCATGATTTGCAATAATGGAATTTACAGACTGCAGCAATTGAATACTGAATCATCACGAGAAGACTGACTCAAACATTTACGAGAATATAATCAACACTTTATTACGAATAATGCTTTTATTTATGAACTAAATCATAAATGAAGTACGTATTGTGATTGATATTTTTGTGTTCTATCTAGTATTTTATTACTTTCTATTTCGAATAATAATAATTTCGAAACGTAATAATAAAAGAAATAGCTTTAACAAAATTACGGTTGAAACAGTTATTATGGTTTTACACAGAATAAAAAAAACTTGCAAACAGAAGACAAAAATTTATAAATACGTACATACATATGTATACCTGTAGATGAAAATGGGAATCTGTGAAAAACAAATTTCCAAATTTCTTTCGGAAAAATTCAGAGATTATTGGAACATATGGAACAACGCATACAAACTTCCCAAGAACACATTTTTTGATAATTGTTTACTTTTGATAATTGCATTACTTTTAAGCTATCTTATAATACAAGAAGTTTAAGCATTCCATAGAGTACAAACTGTATGTCCTATTTTGTTGTATAAGAATAGTTTAATTTACATTCAAATTTTTAAGTAACACGTCATCTGTCTAAGTATTCGACTATAAGTTGATTGTCATAAAAAAAAAAAGGGATCGAAAAGTTTTTTTTACTGTTTCATAATCAGAGGCATCGATTTTGAAATAGAAGCAGTTGAAGCATCAAGATTCGATTTCTGTAACGCGCTATTTAAACATTAGACGCTCGAGCGTACTCATCACTCGCATACAAGTCTACGCATAAATAAACGTTATGTCCTTTTCTACCGATAGTAATGCACTGTTTATTACATTGGTTTTTCGTGTAATGCAATCACATAAATCGTTTTACTCTCCAAAAATAATGGTAAAAGCAAACGTCTCGATTGATCTAACTTCGCACGAAAAGAGAAACTCTAGTCGACGCATCAGTGAATTGTAATATTTGCACGCGATACACATGGTATAAACGGTATGTGTAACGAATGCACAGGGTGACTTAACAAAACTAGTCGATAAATTTAGAGACGTTGAATTTATACATGTGAGTGAAACACGTTTCCAAAATTTGTCGATTTAATTTTATTTATACTATTGTCAAATAAATGTCAAGTAACAACACTCGTGTATTATTTGATCCAAATTGGTCAACTGGGATTAATATCTACCAACAAATAATTATCGATCAACTGTCATTTTTAAACAAATAAGTATCCACCGAATAAAAAATGTCCAGTTAAGATTAACTCGTGGTCAACATTCTCAAAATATCGTGTGATTATTCAATTTGTTTTAATTCTTCTCATTATTATTAACTCGTCAAATATTATCAGTATAGAATATGATACGTTAAACTATTCGCTTCTTCTGTTGGATCACCTTGTGTGAATAAAATTCAGTTTAAATAATTTAGCATCGACGTTTCTAGATAAGACTAAAACAATTTAGTTTCATTTTACTATGCATCACCTTTCGTTTCCCCCACCCAAAGTTCGTTCCCCCCACGAATCGGCTCGCCGCCAACTAAACTCTACTCAGTATGTATGTACCTCGATACGGGATCGTGGGCATCGTGAATCAAATATGGAAATGAATACTTTTTCGCCGTGGCTCTGGCATTTTCTAAATTGTTAGTTCCATACTTATCTGCGCGTGACTGAATTATTATACGCTTAGCTGAGCAAAGGTAAGTGCGAGCACCGTGCGATCCCTGGCTACTATATAAATTTCCATCACGTGCTGTCGCGCAACGACACTACGTGGCCGCGTGCTCGCAAATTACCGAATTATCGTGCCAATTAACGGAATACCGACGTAGTAATGGTTGGTCGTCTTTGGAGGCCGAGACCGCGTTATTAGACGGGTCTCGGTTGATTCATAAATTTTAATGCAACTCGGTTATGGTATACGTGCTTATATATGCTCCTACTTTAATCTGGGAATAGTATTTTAATTTATGGAACGACGATACGCGCCGAAGATCTTCCCGCAATGCTCCATCCTTTTCGTGCGATTTAAGGAAAGTGCACTACATTGCCGATATTATTCTCTTCAGACGGTGTGCATAACGATGCATCGTTATCAACAGATTTTCTGAACACATTCAATTATTACTTGATAGAACAACTAGAGCATTTTCTCTCGGTTATTGCAAAATTGATAAATGTTTATAATTATCAATACCTGTTTCGTTTCGTGTTCTGCAATGATACTGGGAAGTTTAGTTTCGAATTTTATTGAGGGAAAAATCAGCAGTACCGACGGAACTATGGCTTTTCAGTATTTCCCGCTAGGAGAATATATGGCGTACTTTTACGGGCATGTAATTTGACATACTATTTAAACAGTTGTTTAGTACTTAACATATATATGTATATTTATGTACATGTATATGTAATTTATATGCAATTTTTAATACGTCAAGAATATTTTGAATTAAGTATTGCAACGTGTACCTAATTTTGTAATGTCATAGAATGTTAATGTAAAATTTGTAGGGTTATGTTTACAATCATGTACATATATGTT
Organism: Ptiloglossa arizonensis; assembly: GCF_051014685.1. Lineage (NCBI taxonomy): Eukaryota > Metazoa > Arthropoda > Insecta > Hymenoptera > Colletidae > Ptiloglossa > Ptiloglossa arizonensis. Next base: position 13,250,257 of record NC_135051.1, on the reverse strand, counting down.
AACCTCAAGGATAATAGATGTTATTTTTAAATTCGATTTCTTGATCGTAAGCAATACGTAGTGTTCTTGGCAAAACTTGTTATACTTCGATTTATCTTTGGTAAGTGAATTTAATATTAAAATATATTTATATGCACGATAGTAAACTTTATAATAAACCTAACCTATATCGTATACGCTTTCTTTACTTCCTTCGCATACTTTTTATAAGATTGTGATACGAATTCCCAGCACTTTTATGATTTCTGTGTTGTAGAGGCTGTACGATTATGAATCCTGATATTCAACAGAATATCTTAAAGTTCGAAACGTTTATTAATGATGTTTTGAAAGAAGACCTTGGTAAATTAGAGAAGAAGCTAGACGATAAGAATTCAGACATTGCTGAGTTTCTTCAATTAAAGTCTATAATCACTACCCTTAAGAATAACGACTTTGATAAAAATGGATTCAAAACACAAGTAGATATTGGACAATATTTCTTTATCGAAGCGTCCATTCCAGAAGCATCCATGATTCTTTTAGATGTCGGTTTAGGACATTATGTGGAATTTTCATTGGACGATGCTCTATCGATCATTAATGTGCGCATTAAACTGTTGGAACAGCAGATTACACATTTTCGCAAAGAGATAGCAAAGACAAATGCTTATATTAAACTAATTCTCCTCGATATTAGACAACTGCAAGGTTTCGATGATTAACTTGATGGTAATATTACCATGTGTGTAAAGTACGTTTTGTAGGAAACAATGTTTATCGCAATGTATTGTTTTGTAATTTTATTAGTATGTCCGTCTGTACAAATGAAAACATTGTGAATAAATATTGCTTACTGTTTTTTAGAATTTTCTTCTTTCACTGTTTCTTTCCAGCGAGAAAATTTGTATTGCTTTGCATAATTTATGCAATAATCCAATTTAGCGGTAATCGTTGTCTGTGCTCCATTAATTTATTACCGCGAACAGTGCGCTTTTGTTTCCTCGTTAAGTGCAATTGCGTAAATTTACGAGGACCTTGTGCTTTGCTTATATACGATAGAGGTCAATCGTAAACGGATCAGTACGTTCTTCGCTACAAGCTGTTTTCACGTTTTCGCGACGCGTTTTGGTGCAAAACGTTCCTTTAATGTCGGATTGGCGTAGTATACCATGCGTGGAAAGACACAAAGAGTTCTTGGAGAAGCTTATCGCGGCCTTGATCGATTGCACCTTTCATAGTGTGTCTCGTGAAAATCCCGTATCGAGATGGAGGGAACCAGATCGCTTGCAGGACATCATAAATTTCGATTTGAAAGACGAGCCACGGACCCAGGATAGTCTGTTGGAAATCGCGAATAAAGTTTTCAAATACAGCGTTAAAACGGGGCATCCTTACTTTATGAATCAGTTGTTCTCCGGGTGAGGCAATTAATGCATGAATTTGATTTTGAAATTATTAGAAACTCCGCATGTTTTTTCGTATGAATATTATAATGTCCAAACGAATGTAGGTACACATAATTTGACGAAACTTTGAATTTATTGAATAGAAATTTTAAGTTTATAAACAAGGTCAATTAATGTATAATGTATTAGGTCTGTGAAAAAGTTTTCCTGTTCTTCTCATTTACTCTTTACAGTGTTGTGAACGAATAATAGAATTAATTTATGTTAAAATATTAATTGTTATCTAAAACCGATAACCTCTTTTACGACGTAATATAACTATTTGGTTTGCATAAAAATTCGGCATTTTCGATTAAATATTTTGAGACTTCCTCATAATTATTACGTTTTAGAAAGTTTGAAAATTATTGTTGTATAATATCCATTCTACATCAATCTCTCTGAAAGCGGCTCTATACTATGAAGAATAAAAGAAACGAACAAATCCATTTCAATTAGTTGAGTTCTTCTTCGATTCGTGTAGAATTCAAATATTGCATTCCAAGCCTTTTATTAGTAAATCCTGTAATCGTCTTTACAATTGTATACATACTTTGAATGTCTATAGATGTTTAACGCACGAATTAAATCAATTGAATAATCATTTGTAGACGCCAATAGCATAGAAAGATTAAAACAAATTTAAAATTATTGTATATTAGATTTAGAAGATATTTACCAATGAAAATGATTGAGAAACTCAAACTTACTTTTAGATATTTTTGATACTAAAACGGATGTTCAAAATGTGACTCATTTTCACGATATAAATCTAATTTTTATAAACCACTTATGACGAGTATGAGAAATTATAATATTTCCTTTAAACACTTTACACAAATTTTTGGCAGCTGTTATCGTTTTATAAAACAACTATTATTTATAAAGTATATAGGACCTATAGTAAGTGCATCAATAGCCAGATAACTGGAAGTGAATTAAATTTTGTTCTAGAAATCGATGGTGATATCGACGGACACCATTTTATCATCTTTCCTAAAATAGCATTTGTGATCTTTTCAGAGACGAAAATAAACAGAAATGTAAATGTAAATTAATATTCGTGCATCGCATTTACCACTTTTATGACAATATTATCGCGTTATATTATTGTTAAATTAAATTATTTATTCACAATTTTAGTGATTACTTCTATTTTACCAATTTAAAATAATTTAAAAACTAAATGTACACATATGTGTCAGTGTCACTAAAGAGGTTGATGAATTGTTTTCAAACGATTTCTTGAGAAATCACAGCAATTTGTAGTACAATTGTAGGTCTTGCACAATAAACTGGGTTAATTTTTGTACAGATTAAACTTTTTCTTGTTTATTATGAATTGATCAAACATTTTGTCTTAATATTTGTCAACAATTTTTTTTATTAATATTTTTCAAAATAATAATTTTACTTATTTTTGTAAGGTTTACTAAATATTAATCTGCATTAGATGTTGTGCAGTTTATAGATTAGGAGTCTCTGTGCCACCTCAGACCTAAAACGTTTACAGACCAGATCTCATTAAGCATGATGCATTTTTAAAATTTCATACTGAATATAAATTAGCTTAATTCTATTATTTAAGCATGCAAATTCTTGTCTTTCTAGGGTGCAAATAAAATTTCAGCTAGTAGTTATTAAATGTTCAATATTATTCACTTAATAATCAAATATTAAAATTAATGATTATATATTACTTGCATGTTATTAACATTATTTTTTACTATCACAAAAGTTCATAAGACTATTTCTGTAGGGCTTTATAGTGCAAAAATATTGTATTTTTGAAATTTATGCAATATTGAATTTTAATTTTTTATTATTTATACGTATTTTATTGCTCAACTTTTCTTCTGCAAAAGAAACATTCAAGAATACGAATATAATACTTCGACCAGGTACGTGACTATATATTATTTCGTAAGTTAACAATCTTTTGTAAAATTACCCACTTTGTAAAATGATTTATATCTGGAAAGTTCAGCATAGTAATTTTTAACGTGGCTGAAATTCATTATGAAAGCGTATAAAAACCTGAAATAAATGGCCACCATTTTGAGTATTTACTTTGTATGTGATCTGCTTTATCCCTCTAGCTCTCTGAAATTAATAATTTTCTGGTTCATGGTTTTTCAGACTGTCTTGTTTCATTTACTGAGTTTTATCATTTAAAATTTGTACATGTAGTTCATTTATTCATTGTATTCAAACAAATTTATTTTATGTAGATTGGATCCCTATGGTTTAGCTGGACAATGGCTCACCGACGCATTAAATTCTTCGGTGTACACTTACGAGGTGGCACCAGTTTTAACATTGATGGAAAAGACCGTAATTATGAAATTACTTAGTATGTTTTACAAGGAAGAAACTGGTATTACGGTCGGAGATGGCCTTTTCTGTCCAGGGGGATCCTTTTCTAATGGTATTGCTATTAATTTGGCACGGTTTTGGTTCAGGAAAAAAGCTGAAAGTGTAAGTACTTAGTCGTTGAATAACTTTGATATGAACTGGAGCTATTTAATAAAAACGAAACATTTTTTTTAAGTATATAATTTCATCGTATAACTCTGTAATATTATACCAAAGGTACAGCAGCTTAAGCACAAAATGAGATCAGAGAACATGAAGATTTTCGATGTTTAAAAATTCTATAATTTTATTTTATAATTTTAATTTTTAAGAACTTCGAAATTATTAATTTCTTGCTATATGTATCTTGCAAATTCTAATTTTTATCATGCAGTTTTGTAAATGCAAATATTATTTTTCTTTTTCGTATATTACGCATAATACAAATAATAACTGAAGCATATTCTGTTAAACTGTAGAAGTAATATTCTCACTATGTTTTATACAATAAACATAGTCAATGCAATTTATACTTTCCAGAATAATATTTATATCATATAACAATTTATGCATATTGATAAATAAAAATTTCAGAATAAAAGTATTCCATCTTTGAATCTGGTTCTCTTCACATCCAAAGATGCACATTATTCAATCTTAAAATGGGGAAACGTTTGTGATGTGAAAGTTGTTCTTATAGAAACTGATAAGCATGGTAGAATGGATGTTAATGATTTAAGAGCTAACATAATTGAAGAACAAGAAAAGGGAAATTATCCGATTTCTGTTATTGCCACTGCAGGTATGTTAAGAGGTCATTATCAAAAGATAATGTTGGGGAATGACTTTACATTGCTAATGATTACTTTCATGTTTAGGAACAACAGTCTTAGGTGCTTTTGATCCATTAATTGAAATTGTGGATATTTGTCAAGAATTCAGTATGTGGCTGCATGTTGATGCAGCTTGGGGAGGTGGTTTGATTTTCAGTAAAAGGCATAGCTCTCTTTTACGAGGAATACAAAGAGCAGATTCAATTTTATTTAATCCGCACAAATTATTAGCTGTTCCTCAGCAATGTTCATTACTCCTGACCAGGCATCAGAATATTTTTAAGGAAGCACATTCTAAGCAGGCTTCTTATCTCTTTCAAAAAGATAAATTCTACCCTGCGGATTTAGATGTTGGAGATAAATACCTGCAGTGTGGACGCAGACCAGATGTGTTGAAATTTTGGTTCATGTGGCAGGCAAAGGTAACCTTATGTACGAATGTAATATTTACTTTAATCTATTTCTGCTTGTTAACAATTGCTTAGATTCCATGCAGCATAATATATTGTCTATGCAAAAATTCTCTTTCCTTAAGTATTGTGTAGTCATACGATATACTTCAGACACAAGATAAGATCTACTCGCATGGTATAGAGGTTCCTCTGTACCCCTTATTAATCTTTAAGTGTTAACCACTTATGCAAATTTTTACAAAACTAGCCTTGGTAGCATTTTTTCCCCTGATATTCCCCTGAGCTTCCTTTAATTGTGCATCTTGTACTTTGTGGTTTAAGCTGCTGCTGCGGTGCACTTCGTAGAAGTTAAGGGTCTGTATGCTATGATTCAAGTGTTTGCCAGTATACTTATGCATACATTAACTTCCCCTGGTAGGAATAAAGAATGTTCATACTGCACCTATTCATTGAATTTTCAAGATCATAAAAGAAGCTCCTGAAGTTGTAAAGGGAATCTGCAGATAGCAGTGCATTTAGACCAAGAACCTTCAGAGTTCCTGTTTATCAGTCAAGTATTATCACCACATTATAGTCTTCACTGGTTTGTTTTAAATCATATTTTTTTAATTATTTGGGTTTGGAAGGCATTTATAAGGATAATGTTACTATACATGTCAAAAGTCAGAAGTTAGTCCTTTGATCAATTCTTCAGAATTTAACATGGTACTAAAGCAATTGTAAGGTAGAATTAAGGAAACACACTATCATTATTAAATTGTGAAACAAATTCTAAAACCATCAGCATTTTGTTACAATTTTTGTGTATGTATTTATTGTAATATAAGTAAATTCATCACTTGCTAATATACATTTCACTAAGTAACCTGAAGTAACTGACCTGTATTTTACTCATTCATTTTTAATTAGAAATAAATATTAAGTGTGTATTATATTTTTTTGTTACTAGATTGTTATTAATAATAATTGCTAATAGAGGGAACAACATTGTTTCATAAGTTTCTTTGAAAAAGTTTCCCTTCATTAATTGCATGTATGTAATATCTTTTTTCAAGATATCACTAATGCATTAAATGTGTTATAATTTAATATATAGACATTTAAAATTTGTTACTAATACCGAAACATTTTAGAAATAATATTTTATACATAATAACACCATAGATCACATGTACTCGTAAAATATCAATTTAGTCTATTTTATGAAAAATTAAACATGTTTTTCAACATGTTATTAATTGTTATCGTTTAATTACAATAACTCTGGAACAATGTATTGCTTGTTTTGTTATTTTAACGATTATGTGTTTGCACATGATCTTTTTTTCAAGTAATTATTTAGTTAGTTGGTGATTAAATTAAGTCAACTGTCTATATTATTCTGTTTTAGGGTGCCTCAGGTTTTGAAAAACATATCGATCATTTAATGACACTTTCGGCCCTCTTTAAAGAAGAAGTTGAAAAGAGAGATGGCTTTGAATTAGTGATGGATTCGTGTTTCATAAACGTGTGCTTTTGGTTCATACCGCCATCTTTGAGGAATCAACAGTCAACATATAATTATGAGGAACAATTAAATGATGTAAGCGAAATAAAGATTCTAAATTAGAGTCATAGGTTTATGTAATAATTTTAAAATGGAACATTACATCATTTCTCATAATGATGAAAAGAACATTACTATATATTTATTGGTAGAATATTCGAACGGTATATTTTATTCACTGTATGTTTTATTCATTTAATATTGGAAACAATTTTTAGTACGAGTAAAAATAACGAGGGTTATTTTGAGTTAGAGTGAAATATATTAAATGAAATTAATTGCGATATCAATTGTGATCAATTAAAATAGATTTCCTAAATTTTAATAAAGAAGTTACAAGTAAAAATTAAATTCATGTACCAAATAGCTAAATTTTTTTTTGTACAATTAAGAAAACAATTTTTGTTGATAAATTTTGTAGACAGCTATTCTTAAATACCTAGAAAATCTAAATCCATATTTAAATTAAGTCTAAAAAAATAGTATCATCTTATATTTTTAAAAAGTTTCTTATAAAATGATTGTACCGACAATAGGTATGATAGAAAACTGTATTAACATTTACAGATATAATTTTTAACTTCGTTATCGATTGTAGGTATCTATTTTGATCGGTTAAGTAATTTTCGTTTTTACTGATAATCGGTTTAATTTGCTTTATCATCTGCTTTATACACTTTGACATCAAATAATTTACATAATAGGAAAATTCACATTAGAAAACAAAATTAAGTTTATCGTTTGAAATGTATATAAAATCTAAGAACGAATGCTTAACGAAAATAGGTTTTAAAATCTTTGTATTTTAATCAGGTTGCACCAAAGTTAAAAGAGAAGATGACCAAAAGGGGCAGTTTAATGATCAACTATCAACCTCTTCATGGAAAACCAAACTTCTTTCGGTTCGTTATTCAAAATTCAGGAGTAAACACACAGGACATTTATTATGTTTTCGACGAATTAGAAAACCTTGGAGAGTCCATGTGAATTTACATTTAGTGTACAGATGTAATTGAATAGAAAGAAAAATACAAATAATAACATATAAATAACGTTACATTAAAAAGAATGGATTTAAAGAAAATGAAAAATGATTTGATCGTATCAGTGAATAGGAAGTTTTGTTTCGATTTTGTTGTTTTTCATCTACCTGATTTACATAAACTTCAATGCTGTATATTTTAATTAAAAGCTTTTTTCAACGTTCGGTAAAAATTACAGTTTTCTCAGTTTCTCCAGGAACGAAGTAACGAATTCTAACCACGACAATCAATTCCTCTGGGTTAACTAGGCGAAACCTAGTAGTCAGTTGATCTGATTAGGCGAGGGACCGCCACTAAATTTCTGATGCCAAGGTACGAAGTCAATTCGTGACTGCCTTCGTCGCAGAGCCCATGGCGTCGCAACGTACCCGCCGACTAATCCTGATACAAGTGACAGCATATAGAGAAGCCCTATGTATATTTATAGAACTGCGTTCGTACTATGTAGAACATAATGATTTGCAACCACGGCTGTAGTTCATTCCATCGAAACGGGTGTCTCTCGACGTTGCTTTCGAATAAATCTCTTTGTACGGAAGTTCTGATTGCGATTCAATTTGCGATTAATTTTATATCAACTATATCGTAGTATATTTTACGAAAAATTATCATGTTTTCGAAAAATGATCGTACGTTTATTCGTTTCGAAATATGTTTTATTTGCTTTAAAATTCATTGGGCTGAAATGTAATTTGAAGCGTATCGTTTGAAACGTTCAGGTTTGTTGAAAATTATTTTACGGTAAATAGAAGAGATTCGTTTTACTATCGGAAAGGATTTTCTCACAAATACTGTTTACGATCGCCCAGAGTCCAAGTTTTACGTGTATAATATTTTTCTTACCGTATTTTTCATGATCACAATATATCCATTTTTTTTATTTCATGCCTTTAGTCTGAGGATTATCTAACAAAATGAGATTACTTTGACACGTTCATCGACTTTGTAACTATTTGTCACTACATTCTTGCGGCTTTTCTATCCAAGTTTTATCGTTCATTTAACACATTTGCAACATTCATTAATGAGAATAATGTTTTAATTTTACGACAAATAGTCACAGTGTACGAGTCAATATGTTCAGAGTGCATCGCAGTATGTCGGCTCCATTTCAGCGGTGGATTGGAAACACTATAATGGAAAAAGTTTAGTAATACATTTTCGAATCTTTCTTCGTCGCATCACTTAGTGTAAACCAATCTTATTTTATTAATATCTGATTTTGAAGCAATCAATTTTGATGAAGCATTGCGCAAATATTCATTGTTCCGATCAAAGAACGATGCTATATTTTGTCACTGTTACATTTTAGCTTTAAAAGAGTAACCATTCCTTGTTTTAGAGGTACCTAATTTTGTTCATACCTATGAAGCTTTTAATTTACAAAATATATTGAAAAATGTATCAAGGAAAAAGTTGCACTGTTTCTGAAGGTTTGTTAATTAGTAGAGAAAAGTATTCAGAAAATAAGAAAAATATTTTGAATATAATTTACGGATTTCCAGGAACTGTATAACATTTTTTTTCAATATTTTGCAGTATCTTTTTTAATCGAAGAGTTACATGAATATGAATAAAGTGGGTTTGTTGTGTTCTTTTGTCAGGTTTAGTCTTAATGTAGTAGTTATAGGATTTACAACAATTCGTTTCGTTTTTCCTGTTCAGGTAACATATTGGCTGTTAGAAAATAGTGTATTAGTGTTTGTCTTGAAATTCTACGTTTTCTATATATTCTAGGTAATTGAGGAACGTGGGAGGTCAGCGACACAAATTACAGCGCAAGGTTTCGGTCAGTGGTATGCAAGATTTATGACATGCAAAGGTCAGGAAGGCCTCTTTTCGTATTGTTTTTAAAAATTATCCGACAATGTCTGGATTAGTCCAACAATTAGTATTCAAAAGGACGGTTGACTTTTATATTTTTCAATTCTGTTAGAATTAACTTTTTTTTTTTTAAAGATTTTCTATTGTTCTTATGGTTCTTGTAAAAATTATTCTTCTGAAATAGATAATTTACAATTTTTTGTGACGAAAGTTATATACAGAGAGTCATTTCGGATTTTTTTATTGGAAAACATTTCATAAAACCATAAACCATCGAACTATATTTATAGTGTATGGGTACCAGTTTTATTTTAAAATACAATATCGTACTATGCACAATAACTTATTATAAATATGTTCATTTTAAACAAAAAATAGGATAAGAGTAAGTATTTCATAGTTTTATAAGAGATATTGAATAGAAAAGAGTAATAGGGAAGTTGACGTGTCAAAAATTATATCTAAATAACTTTATTTGTATGACCTAAGTAAAATATACAAACAATTTATAATATAATATATATACTCTTAGCCCAGAGGGCTTCGGGTCCATTTTGCCTCATGGAATGTTTATGTCGCAGTCATCAAAACAGCAACTATAACCGTTGACTTGTTTTCATGTTCGTTATAGTTTTGAAATAAAGAGCTAACAAATTTATAAATCTAATTACGTGAAACTTTAATCAAAACCCACATACTTAAATGCGAGTTAATTAAATTCAGGTTTGGGTCGTAGTATTTGAAGTATTCGAGAGGTACGTTACATTGTAAAAAGTGTCCAGATTAAGAACATTTTTGGTACAGATTGAATAAAATATTTATTTTTGTTACACAACAATTTTTCTTTTCATTTTATAAATTCTGTTCAAACTAATACTTTTATTTAATTGTTCTCTTCGAAACTTATAATGTGAACTTTTGAAAAAAGTTCTGTTTGACTGTTTAAATGGAACCTATTAAAAAAGTTCCATAATTGTTTGAATAAAACCTGTTAAAAAAGTGTCATTTTAATTGTTCAAATGGAACCTGAAAAGGAAGTTCCGTAACAGTTTAAATGAACTCTTTTAAAGGTGTTCCATATCGATCTCTAATATCAATTTATTGTATCAAGTATTGTCTTTCAGAAATAAGAATAATTTCTGGTTTTTGAAATTTAAAACACAGTCGCTAGTAATTATAAATAGTTGGCAAAAAAATACTATAGATTATCACAAATGCGTATTTGTATTATCGATAAATTTTTATTTCTTACTGGAATAAAAAATCAGATATTGAAATATTAAATTCGTTCAAAATTGCTTGTGAAAAATCTTATTTCATACTACATTACTTTTATAAATCTTGTCTAATTTGAATAAGGTCATTTTTCACTTTAAGGGATGAAACGTGTTGCACTTTTGTTTGAAGCGGTTTGTTATATTTGCAATAAAAGTTGGCCTGTAATGCAAGTTGTAAATGTTCTGCCTGTATCAAAAATTTTAATGAAAACTGGCAGATATGTGTCACGTTGATATGTGTAAGGTCTGCCATACAAATTCAAAAGCATTTAAACACGATTGGTAACGAACATTTACGTAATTTTATTAATTTCTTAATACACCATCATCGACTTCCATAGATTTTTGTTCCAAGAGCGTTTTCATTCTCTTGAATTTGCATTTCAGTCGCGTAATTTTATTAATTTTTTAATACACCATGATCGACTTCCATAGATTTTTGTTCCAAGAGCGTTTTCATTCTCTTGAATGTGCATTTCAGTCACGATAAACCGTGTTAATGAAACGCTTAGTATTTAATTACTGTTACCATTGAATAGAACGTGCAATTCTGACAAACAATTCGGAACGCCCGTATGAATAATTGATAATAAAAACAGGGATAACGATCATGGTAATCGCGTGGAGTTTTCGATCGTCAAAAGTCATGAGATTCCGTTTCACAATAACCTACATATAAATTTCTATACCGAACTTCCGTTAACATAATACGAGTTCCGAAAGCCTGCTATATAAACATGCCAATGTTACTCCCTCTCACATCATCGTTTTGTTTTCAATGGACTGTATCATGTAATAGAATTAAATTCATTTAACGCGTTGTTATAATTATTCACTCTCATTTAACCGTGACACATATTGCCTATTGTTTCTCACCCTCAAGGTCAACAAAACTTTGTACAATTTTAAAAAAATTCTCGATTACGAAGGTGTGATTTCGTGCAATATTGTTATTTTATTTCATGGTTATTTTGTTCTTAAAATATAAATACACGGTGTCTCGGAAATACCTGCGTAGTTTGGTGAGAATCAATAAATTGTACGCATGTTTAAAAACTGTACAAAAATTGATTTCATAATTATTTTGAAAAAACTTCACGAATACAAATTTCGAGGTAACGTAACTCGAGTAATGGTTTAACGTATGCTATTTCTTTTCCATTTGTTAATTGTGTCTTGGATCCAAATATACGTACAGGAACTTTTGGGACACCCTGTATATTATTTTGTTCCGAGAAAGTGTGATATTTCTGTCAAATTATAGTACAGAAACGTTAATATTTACACAAGAAAACATTATGTTACCAAACTACCAGATCACCAAACGACAATCAAAGTTTCATTCGTTCTAAAATTAAAATTACTTGAAAATATTAAGAATCTGGAGTACGAGTTTTCCACGAGTATTCAAAAATAAGAAAAATAATTAAACAGTTACATTGCTTTTTGTCAATACAGCGACGCTTCGTTTAACTTTAAATAATATTCTTGAAAACAATACCATAAAATTGTTATTTTTCTATTTTAATTTCAAATTAAATTTTTTCTCATTATTCGAACGTATCCCAAACAAAAATTCATATTTATACAAAATGACTGTAAAATATGAATAGAAATTATTCCTAGTATGACTTTCTACGAATATACGAAATAAGAAGAATAAAAAAATAACCAATAGGTTTCATTGCATACTGTTAACAAATCGACGCTTCGTTCAACAGCAAACGATATTCTCGAGAATAAAATATTTCGTAAATTTGTATCAAATCGTTACCGTTCGTGTTAATTTTACATTAGATTCGTCTCTACTCGCAAAGTATTAAAAAAAATAATTGTTCACAGCGTCCGAGCTGCGATTAACGACTATTAAATTTCGAATAACGATCAGATGTAATCGATCGGTAAATATGCAAATAATATGCTTCGCTGTACAGGTTTTGAACGTGTTTCTTTATTGTATTAAGATAGGGTGTGCGAGAAACCCTTTACAGGGAATCGGGCTTGTGTGCCATGTTCCTGTCTCCGAGTCACTGCTAGGGGTGCTTGCCCTGCAGATGAACTTAGACAGTAGGTTGCTGCCGCGAAAGACGGTGTTAACGTCGATAGTCACCATTCGAAGCGTTCAGTAACCCGAATGTCAGTCGATATCTGCAAACTCGATGGCCAGGATGGGAAAGGTCTCCCAATTCACGTGCCACAGGTACATCTTTTTCATTACTTCGTGCGTCTTGACGAGATTTCACGGTTTTAGTGCGAATTGACCAGCCCTTTTGAAAATTTTCAAAATTCCTTGCACTTTGCGCATTTACACGAAACTGCTTATGAAACGTACTTGTGAAAAGAAATTGGAAACTAGGAAAATTTGAATTGCACGGTATGTAGAAATAATCGTATAAACGTATACAGAGTGTAAAAGTAAGTTGGGACCTAGCGTTAAGTGTACGTAGTATTCGTTAAAAGTAGTACATGTACATACGGAGCTGAAAATGATTTGTTTCGAATTTATAAAATAATTTTTATTGTGGAACGTTACGAACTTTTATGTATAGAAAATATTAGACATGTCTCTTGTTAATTTTGCTTCGCGTTTGTATTTCTTTGTGACTTATTTGAAAAAGTTGAGGATAATGATCTTTTCCACTCACGTTTATTAATGTTTTCTTTCTTTCGAGGAGTAGTGAGTTTTAATATTTTATACAGTGTAAATTCTATGAACAATTATATGCAACGTTTAAAAACAAACGTACAATTAGCTTTTTTCGAACTTTGAATTTTCTTGAACATATGGTATTAAATTTCTATCGTTTGTAAAGCTCTAGAATGGAATTCATTCTATTGGTTTCTTAAGCGTTAGTAGTAAATCAGTCCCAATCCAATATCTTGAGTATACATTTACGGGCAATTTAACAAATTAGTAAGTTGGTCGCAATTTTTCGCTAAAAGCAACGAAAAGTACTTAGATTCTACGAATCTTTAAAGTGAAATTAAACCATGAGTTGTAAAGCCTCTAGAATCATTATAAGAAAACTCTGTTTGTTTCTTTCCACTACTTTAACGTAATATATGTTTTATTTTTGTATACATTTATTTTTATCTTCTTTAAACTATGCATTTTTACTTTTTTCTCAATATATCCCATAACATCTTTGGTTTTTGATACTGTGCATCAATATATAAAAAATGTAACCGTTTAAAAGATTCATCTTTGTTGTGACGCTCGAAAGATCTATTTATATAAGTGTCTATCACTTAAATCATTGAAGAGCAAATTGTTGATAGTAATAATGAATTGAATTGGGTCATTTTTTCCCCTAAATGTGATTTGAATTTCCAGTATTTCCATGTGACGGTGTAAATTCTATTCAATTCTTTATTGACAATTTTCTTGTATAAAAATTATATATCAAGTTCTTCCAAGCATATTTTTATTCGTTCACGAATAATATAATGATACTTAAGTTGTTAATATTTGTGACCTATTTTTCAGGTAATTTTTCAGACAAAAAAACTTTATTTATTTATTTATAACTGAAAAAATGATATAATGCAGTAATGTACTATTTTAGTTAGAGCAAATATAAGAATAATTAGAAATTTTATATTTTACATGACTATATCAAATTTGTAATTATTCTTATTCTCGCGCTAATTAATACTGTTATATTGTGTCCCTTTTTCATTATAAACAATATTTTTCGCCTGAAAAAATAGGCAAAAAGTTTTAACGATTTAAGTAACATTGTATTATTTTTCAATAAAGGAAAAAGGGAAGTATAGTTGGAAGACCTCAATATAATTTTTATTTTAAATAATTAAACGAGCACTATAATCATTTATGTTCAACTTATTTATATATTGTCGTCTTATGTTTTGTCGCTGTTATTTTCTACTATCGTCCACTACATTGTCGCAATTCTTCGCCTGGTTGTGACATTCGCATAACCTTTACGGATGATATCTTCACTCTTTGAAGAATGTGGGACTTCTGGAAACGTATCGTTACATCATGGAGGATGCAGCAGGTCAGTATTAAAATTTATCTTAATATATTCTTCGTTACTTAATTTTATTAGTCTCATAATGTGTTTAAACAATTGGTGTCATTAATAATTTACCTTATTTGCCTTTACTATAATAATAAAGTGTATCTTTATTACATTCCTTATAATACAGTGTCTTTATTACATTCCATATAATCAAGTGTATCTTTATTGCATTCTGTATAGCACAGTGTCCTTATTACATTTCATATAACGAAGTGTATTGTTATTACAAGAGTCATAATTTTATCCCGCTCAAGTTCTTTTACTTATTCGTTGTTTCTAAATCTTTTCGTAACAATATTGGAAAACATTTAGACTATACTTTTTATACAAAACTGTAGTTCTTTTATTAACACGTGTGTCACACTGTTGTAATTATTGATTCAATGTAGTTCCTCCTAATAAAATCTTAAAAATTAACAAGAAGTATCTATGGAATATAAAGGTAATAATGGCGTTAGAAAATCTAGTTTTGGTAGTGATTTGTTATATTTCTTTTCTTATTATTATGATAAGAACCCAATATAGTGAAGGTAAATTTACAACGTACAGTAGAGTAGACTGAATAGTTACACTAAATGATAGATTTTATTGTGTAGTAGAAAATGTTGATGCAAGGAAAATTGTAACACGTAGTTATTTTTGACTTAAAAATAATTAAAGTGCTTTAGAATCTTCAATTTTCTGGAATGACAAACTTTAATATTATGAAAAGAATCGATAGTTGTTTGAATAAAACATTTCGTTTTTATAATCCATTTTTCATGTTATTTTTCAGATCCTAGGGTAGCGGATTGGTTCTTGATGGGCAGTCAAGTTCCATTGTTAGGAATTACATCCCTTTATTTGGTGTTCGTACTTCGTCTCGGTCCACTCTACATGAAGAATCGAAAGCCATACAGTTTGAATAAAGTTATGATTTTTTATAACATTTTTATGGCGATTGCAAGCGCAGCCGTATTCTATGGGGTGAGTTAAACAAACACAGTTCCTTTTGCGCATGTCTATAATACGGAGTAGTCTAATTTAATTACTTAGAAAAATTAATCCTTAATTATTAGGAGATTATGTTTGTAGGCAATGCTTGAAATTGAATGACATATACGAAAGGAATACTTCTCATTCAAATTATAGTTTCACTAAACTTCTAATCTGTATAAACTGTCTCACGATGAGGACCACAATCTACAAGATGTTAACAAAATATACTACTCGTTATATAGTCTAAAAGATTCTTTTGGTCAATTTAAATAAAAAAATCAATGTTAGAAGCAATTTTCGATGTTGGGTAACCCAAGCGATGCTCTTTTACCATTTCTATGAAGTTATTCGGAAAGTCATTTCGTTTTTTCTGATGAAAATGAAACACGATTTTTTTAGAGTGTATAAACATTTTATTAAATTATATATTCTCCATTTTGTAAAACGAAATGACTTTCCTAACAACCCGATATATATAGAATGCTTGGCAACATGTGTTCGAAATTTTAAAGGGCGATTCCACATGCCAAAGTTGGACGAAAATCAAGAACAATGATATCGCGATCGAGGCTTCGTTTGGAAGTTATTAATTGTTGAACATAAAGGGTGTCAGAAGCAAGAGACTTGTGCTACTGTTTGCTCGCGTACGTCAGCTGTCTCACGGCGCACGCAGTGTCACAGTAGTCTAGGAGGACTCACTTACCTCGTACTCGAAGTAATGACTTATGACATCACGCGATACTGCTATAATTCTTTCAAAAATTTTATAAAAGGGCTAAATAGTAGTAGGTTTTATAGCAGTATCGCGTGACATCGTAAATTATTACGTCCACTACGAGGTATGTAGATGGGTTCTTCTAGATGGCTCAGCTTCGGTTTGTCGCGAGATAGTTGATGTCTGAGCGCTGGCGTACTGTAGTCCCTCACTTCTGACATTTACGTGTATCTTCAGCAATTAAGATCTCGAACGCAAAGTCTCAAATGCAATTTTGTCAGGTTTAAAATCGTTCTTTAACATTTTAGATAGATACCTGTCGACGAACACCCTGTAATAGGTTGTTCAGGCTAATTCCCTTATTGCGAGGGAATGAAACAAGTGATCAATGTTACCAAAATCGAAAATCGCTACCAAAGCTGTCAATATGAATTTGTTGACGTATTTTAACTGATCACGTTTTTCTCAGTTTTCTGATTTTTTAAACTTCGTCATCTGTCAATAAGTTTTGTTGTTCGATAAAACTTCTTGAGCAACCTAGCACTGTACTGTTCAATAAGTTTTATCGAACGACGAAACTTATTGAATAACCTACTATGCTTCGTGTTACAGAATTACATATTTATTCAAATATTTTTAGTTTTATTCGAATTATTTCACAGCCATGTTGTACTGGCCGGAACAAGAAGATTTTGCTTCTTACAACGTTACAAAATTGTTAATTGTAGAAATGTTGACTAAATTCAACTGTAAATTATATTTATTTATTTTAAAATATTATATCTTATTGCGAGAGAATGAAACGAGTGATCAATGTTACCAAAATCGAAAATCGCTACCAAAGCTGTCGATACAAATTTGTTAACGTATATTAACTGATCATGTTTTTCTCAGTTTTCTGATTTTTTAAACTTCGTGTAAAAACAGCTGGTTGTACAGTAATCTGTGAATAAGTAATTTTATTCACAGATTCTGCATGACTGAATAAAATTTGTGTACTATTAGTGCAGGGGCGGGGATCTTGAGACTTGTGACACAACGTACATTCTTAAACGTTGTTTATTTTAATTAATTAAAATTGAAAAATCGTTATTTTTAACGATTTTTTCATAATAATAAAAAGTCGCGTAAAATAAGAATAGCGTAGTCAACGTAGTTAGCATAGTTATTAATTGTGTGCTTTGTTAATGTTTTGTTTCTACTACTACCTCATTCAATACACGTACATCCTAGAACTTTATTCATCCTTATTTTATAACCACCAGTATTAGATAATTCCTAGAGTATGTTATCTTTGTTTTTGTTCGGTCTATGGCAAAAATAACGTGGATTAAGAAATCGTTTGCTCGTTTACGGTTTCCTGAAATGATATTAATTTATATTTAGCTCAGTACTTCTTTATAATTTCGTTAAAATTTGACTGTAAATTAAGTTGGACTATGAAGTTGGAATGTATGAAGTGACACGTGATCTTTTAGTGTCATAACGTTTCTCACTTCGCGTTAATACATTTCATTCGTCTCGTTAAGCGGCAGAGATAGGTAAAATTTGATTCGAGTAATAGACGACGAATAAAAACATTGCACGACGCTTGATTTGCACTCTTTATTCGTACGAACAATTATTTGGATAAGCTTTCATCCGTTCCATGTGAAATATAA
Organism: Ptiloglossa arizonensis; assembly: GCF_051014685.1. Classification (NCBI taxonomy): domain Eukaryota; kingdom Metazoa; phylum Arthropoda; class Insecta; order Hymenoptera; family Colletidae; genus Ptiloglossa; species Ptiloglossa arizonensis. Next base: position 13,232,139 of record NC_135051.1, on the reverse strand, counting down.
TTTCATTTCGTAATTCGAATAGGAATTTTAATCGAATAAATAACAGATAAAAAGTTCTTCTCGTCTCTGGTGAACACTACGTGGAAGGTTCGACCTTAGTCTGAGATAAAAAATGATTGATTTCGGAATAAAAAACGTCACCTTCCCTAGATATCTAATCGAAAGAGAATCCGATTAACAATCACATTGCAGGGATTGCTATACACAAAAAAGTAAATCGAAAGCAACGATCGAAAGAAATCTAATCACTCGGGACACCGATACTCCTACTGCACTGTTATTACGTTACAAAATTTCAGCTTTCTTATTTGTTGTCATCTTACTGCTTAAAGTATTTAATACATTCTTGAATTTCCAGTTGCTCACGTCGGGCTTCACTACGAAATTCTCCCTAGGGTGTGAGCCTCACACTGTTTCGTACGATCCTGAATCTCTTCGTGTAAGTAGTAAATGAATCCAGAAAATACAGAACTTAATAATACAAGGAATTGTATTGTTCTCGATAGATGGCTCGATGGATATGGAGGCTCTTAATGTTGAAAATCTTCGAGTTGAGTGATACCGTTATCTTTATCCTGAGAAAGAAGTACAATCAAGCATCCTTCCTTCACATTTATCATCATACGTCGACCGTTCTACTTTCGTGGATAGCGTGTAAATTTGTTCCAGGTATGTAAATTGTTACCATTAGGAGTTACTTTTTTTCTTACTTGAATTCATTCGTCTTGTCTTAAACCTCTTCAGGAACATCAGCATATACACTGCCTCTGAAGATTGGAACACTTTTCGATCTTTAAAATGAATGTAAACTTTTTCGCGTATACGCAAATGTTTCACTAAAAATATTATGCTTACGTATTATTTCGTACATCGATGTTTTGTGGGACGTGTTCATTAGGACATTGTAATAAAAAATGTTGCAAAATAAATTGTGCAAATTAAATAGAAAAATTCATAAAATATAATTTCCTGATCAGGAGTTAAAAGTAAGGTCGAGACATCGATGTACGAGTTATAATGAAGATTCTAGAAAGTATAATAAAAATTATTGTTCGCCCTTTATCTATAATATCATTCAGTACAATAATATTCAGAATAATTCAATCAATTTTATTATTTAATTCATATATATTAGTCAGTATTTTAGACTTTTATTTGCAATGAATTCTTAACGATCTCTCTCTCTCTCTTCGAATTTGTTGATGTAAATTATTGCTTGATAACAAAAGGGTGCTGACACTTGTTTATGAAACAGTATCGTATCAATCAAAATAACTAGATATTTGAATGCCAGAAGAAATATAGTTAGGAAAGTAATTAAATTCAGTAGCTCTTGTTTCCTCGAGAAAGAGTAGTTACTAAACTTTTCGTATTTTTTTGAAGAATATTCATGATATGCAAGTGTTATTTCTCTAAGTAATGTAATTCCTATATGAAAGAGTACAGTTTTCATGAAATAGGTATATATATGTATTGAAAAGGGTTTATTTTTACGACGATCGAAAGATGCTCCAAACTTTTATGTGGAAATAAAAGGATGCACGTTTAAGTTTCAAATTATTATCAATATGTTAACTTGAAAATAACCGCTAATATTTGTTTGAATTTCGATGTATTTCAAGAAAAATAATTCGTTTCTGAAGAGGTCAATTCCTTAATTTTTATTTGTAAACATTCTTTATCAACAAATACCATAATTCTTTCATTTAGAATAATTTTTATTAATAAAAATACTACCGTTATTATTTATCTTTTCCTAGAAATTACAGAAGAAACATGTGTTTTAATCACATATCTTTCGACAATAAAATTTTTAATTCTAGTCACATTATACGTCTAAATAACTAAGACTTTGAATAGCAGTAGTAAAATGAAATGAGTAATTGAACATTAAAAGAATTCAACATTTTAACCCTTTACACTTCAATTGAAAAGACAAATGCTACAGCTAGGTGGTTAGTTTTAAATTAGATAAAGTTTGAATAAACGATCTTAGCATCAAGAAGAAAAAAATGTCTCCAAATTTAAGTCAGACAAGATATGTCTAAAATTAATCCAGAAATATTAAAATTTGGTCAATTTATATCAATATATATGCAAATTGTTCTAAAATTCTATTCAGAACTGAACTTATTGAAGTAATTAAAGTATTTATAAGTAAGATTATAACTAAATAGATCCAGGTATAAGCAGTGTAACGTTTCGTTTAAAATTAATAAGTTATTAATGAAATATTCAAATTAAAAGAAAAAACAAAACAATTGCATCAGACAAATAGTACTAAAAGACCGTGAAGGATTAAAATCATGAAACATACACGAGACAGAAATATTTTTATTATTAATGTTAGCCTTTTGTGGACTGGAATGTACCCAACAACATATTTTTATCGTTTTATACGCATCTCGGGAAATTCTCGACAATCTTGTCATCACGTATAAATAAAGACGTATAATGAGTACGTATCAATTCAATAAATTAAAGTAAAGTTTGTGTATTGGATAAAGTAATTTTTTATACGCGTATATTTTCTGGCAATGGCTCCAAAATCTATTGTTCGTATACCAAAATTATATTCCAGTCTGCCAAGTATTAATACTCCTTAATGAGTCTCCGTTTATTAGTTAACCCATTTTCTTCTATGGTTCCCATTTGGGGGATTCCTGCTATGTTTGATGTCATTAAACTAGCACGTGGTTTTAGTGTTCGTACGAAACATGGAACGTGTTCGTTAATCTAGATCAATACATACCTGTGTAGCAAACTTTTTATAATATTTCACGAACTATGATTTATATTTGACGTGCAAAATCGAAACAATTAATAAAAAAAATGATAAAACAAACACTTTTAAGGAAATGGGTTAAAGGAGCATCCCTAATTTCATCTTCTATGTATTAATTATATTATTTCGATAAAAAATCATTTTCTCTTGTTTTGAAACAAAAGAACGAAATGTATATGCTAATTTATCAATAACGGTAAAAGTATGTTTATTTCCCCAAGAATATTTGTTCTGTCGCGAAAACGATTTAACATTTCATTCGACTATAAATTTCAACGAAACTCTTCAAATGTGAACGGTGTTATTTGCAGGCGGTATGTGGACTTTCGCGATTATGCTAAACTGCATAGTGCACGTGATTATGTACACCTATTATCTCCTTGCCTGTTTGGGCCCAGAAATGCAAAAGAGGATCGCACCTTGGAAACAATACATTACGGGATTACAAATGGTACGTTTCCATTTTCTATCTGACTTCACTATCTGGCGCGTTGCATACAGCGCGGAATGCATATATATTCTCGTGCCGCTCGTTGCGCTGACTGAATTGCCGTGCCGGGAGCGTTATTCGCTCATTTCACCGTGCACGCCGCGTATCGCGTAATCGTAAAATTACATTTCGTCGCACGGCGAATTTTTCAAAAGCAGAATTGCTATTGACGTTTAGCCGCCGTGCCGTGAACACGGGGCAAAGTAAATTAATCTAAGCCAATAACGTGCGGAATGGAAAACAACGAGTAATGAACGACTCTTCGTAGAAACGCCGCTGCGAAAACGTTTCGCGAAACGCTCGAATGGATAATAATTGTGACAACGCACGCGAAGATATGCGGGTCTCGAACCAGAGACGGGCGAAACTTTTATCCGAATAAGAATTTCAAGCATCGAACAGAACATAAACAATTTATATTACACGTCGAATAAAAATAACTTGAATTTAGTGGCCCTTTCGGGTAACGTACAAGGATAAAGCGTCTACGATGGACTTTTCGTTTAAATAATTCTTCCATTTGGACGATATCCATCTCTGTTTTGAGGTAAAAGGGATGCAGAATTTTTATGTTGGTTGAATTTAACATAATTTGTACCACAATTTGTGGGGAAAGAGGAGAAGGATGTTTACTGAGAGCACACTTTCGAATACTTAAAACAACTCCATTTACAGAGCACGATTTATTTATAACTTTCGAAAACTTCTTTCCTAGCTTTTTAGGGATGATAATATTGGCTCAAATAAATACGTTGTTTATCTTGTTATAAGTATAGAGTTTTAGATATATGGAAATAACAAGTACAGTTTATATTATAGTTTATTTAAATGCTTCGATGCTAGGGTTTCGAGATCTCTTTGATAAGTATTTTTTAATATAAGGTAAAATTCCAATTAAAAATTTGCGGGGCAGAAGGATGTTTAATATAAAATTAAGAATTAAGTAACAAGTCAAGTAATAACGATAACATTGACTCAAATTATGCAATTTGTCGAAACATATTGAAAATCTTGGAATAGGAGTGTCGTGTTTGTTTAAACAAAGATATTACTTTCACATATAAATGTATATAATTTCATTACAACTTTTGAATTGTCGTTGTCTTGGGACCGGAATTCAGTTTCTTTTGTGTTTTTTGTGTCAAATAAGGAATTTTGGGTGCACTTAAAAACATTTGAAAACTTCTGATTTTCAATAAATTATTCCAATTTCAAATCATACAACCGTATCTGCATTTCTAATATTTTGAAAATCTGTTAAATATTGAAAATTTCGTAATTGTGTAATTTTTAGTCATAGAACGTTTCTGTGAAAATAATAAAAAACATTGTTCGTGTATATAGGCATTACGCACGTATTTATATTTTAAAAGTTTTTAACACTGAATCTGCATCCTTTTGGGTAAAATAATTTCTTCAAATTAATAAACCTGAGTAGAAGTAATATTAAAAATTTGGAAGAAATTAGAATATATTATAATTTGTACTTTTTGAACATATGGTAGACAAGACGGTCAACATTTATTATTTATTATTCATTATATAATTACGTTCCGAATACAAATAAACGGCCAGTCATTTGTGCTATTTGCATAAATAGTGTCTTCGATTACTACTCACGAAATTACAGAACTTCAAACTTTGTTATTTTTTAAATGATTTAAATTCTTTTTTAATTTTGTTACACAAAGTATAACACGTCAAATGATATGAACAATGGTTTATACAATTCTTGATCCAAAAAGTTATGACGTATGAGAAACAAAGAATCAAATTTGTTATGCTTTTCACAAATGAGGCATAACCCTTAATCGATAGAAATTGGTAAAAAAATCTTTTTGAAAGTTTAAATTTCGATACGTGCAAGAATAATTTTTGCTTGTTTCCACGTAGTCTACTGATCAACAGAATGAAAAGTTTTAAATGGAAATATACACAGCGATCGAAGTTGTTTCAAAGTTTGGTTCCAATTAAACGATTTTGGTTCATGAAATGTTCGTGACATAGAGTGGTTCATTACCAGTGGGGCTTGTGTTAACAATGCTACGGCGGAGGATTAATTTGATGTAATAATAATTATTTATATAGAACGGAGAGTGCATTTGTTTAGAAATGTATACTTTAATCTTTGAAAACAATCGGCAGGTTCAAACAACCATGCAAAATTCAATACGTTTCGCGTACTGAACCAGCTACAATGAAATTGTTCTTTATGCTTCCACTGGCGTGCCAAGAATCGCAGATGAAACGCATACAGCCGTAAAATATAAATGCCAAAGGGAATGTAGAAACAACGCTTTTTTGGAATAACGAAATACCGGATATAAATCCAGTTTTCAAAAAAACTGTTTTATTTGTTTCTAAATATAGAATGTTACGTTGTCTATCTAGTGGACGCAATAAAATTTTAATTTCAACGTTCTACTTCATTGACAATTTTGAGATAAATAAGTGCCGAACGTATTAACACGTAACTTTTCACTATCCTTAAAACATTTTATTAAATTTGTTACCTCACATACAAATTTTAACATTTTTCGCTGAACGTTTCAAACGAAAACGAGAGTGATAGCACGATTGTGAACTGAAGATTATTTTAATTTACATCGTAAAAAAATTTGATTTTTAAAGTGAGAAATTTTATCGAGTATTATACAATCATATTCAGTTTCTCATTTTGATCAACTGTAAGCAAATGTCCTCAAAATTATTAACGATGTCAACAAATATTTATAACAAAGGTCAGAAGATTTCAAGGTTATTCGAGATTATATTGCAAACAAATGAAATAAATATCTACGAAATTGTATTCCATTTATTTCAATCCACATAGGTGTATACTTGTTCAAATTCGTACTAATTCACTACATTATTCTTGAAGTAAGAATACCATATAAGAATATATACGATTCTGTCAAAGAAATGGGAACGATTTAAAAATATCCGTAACACTTCTGCCCATGAAGTCTTATCCAAGCGTAATGCTGTGTACATAATTAAGTTTAGGTTCTGCCAACAGCATTTTCAGTTCTCGCTCCTTACGTATTTGTGTGCTTCAGTTTTATTTTTATTTTTGGATATTTTTCCAAAAAGCACCAATTGTCGATTGTCAAAAAATTTTCCAAAGAGAGAGAAAATGTAGAATAGGCTCAAAATATAAAATTTTTGTGTTTCATAGTTTACAATACATTAATAAAAAAACTTCCGATATCGTACATTGAAATCTCCCTATACAAACATTAAATTCTAATACGATTGTTCATTGCGCAGTGGTCATCGCCTCTGTCGAATAGATGACGTATAGCGATATTAGCCTTAGTATCCATAGGGTGTCCCATTTAAAATTGGCTCGTTTATTTGGGATATTGGATGCGCGGTTACAACTGGGTGGTACGTGGATGAATGTGGGGTGTGTGGTTCACATATATATACGATAATTTCACCTATATTTCTAGATTAGGAAGTTTGTGGTAACTATGATCTCCCTCATTGGATTCTGCTATTTACAAGTTTCTTAATCACACACCGCTGTATGCATTGCCCTAAATACTATAGTATCTACTGTCTTATTTAAAATTACGGTAAGTACAGTATACGTAATATAAAAATGTGATACAACATGAAAATAAGCGGGCCAATTTTAAGCGAGGTATCCCATAAATACTGGCTAATATCAATATCGCTATTGTACAATTTTCAAAATTTTATTATCAAAATTTTCTTATAATATGAAAATGAAATTAAATAGGACGTATAAAAAATTAGATCAATCTGGTAATTCACAATGCGATAAAAATAATGCATAGCCTGAAACCATTGCTTTTGGTAAATAAATGAAAACTTAAAAGGAAATGATTAGAAGAACATCGTTATTGGATATGAGACATAGATATGTATGTTGATTTCAAATTACTATATTGTATCATTTTTAAGTGCTAAATCCAATCCTGAAGTAGGTCCTACATATTACAGGATATGTATATACAAAGAGATTGCTCCTAGAGTATCTAGTTGGTAGATGTAATGGGTTGTGGTTTTTCGTATGTATTTACGTGCGGTTTATTGGGTGCAGTAAGCTTGAGTGCACGCTAACGGTTGCTAGACTTTACCATTTCATGTTTGATTGTAGACATACATCACGATGGATGACTTCGTTAGCTAAAGCATTGCAAATGTGCCCGAGGACTTTGAATTAAAATCGAACGGGATTTCAATGTTTGAATTGCTAGGTGTGTTCGATAATTGAATGTATTTCCATTATTGGTTTTGTAATAGTTTTATAAATAAGCAGTTTCATTGCAAATTTCAATATTAATTATTTCTAAAAAATCATCAAAGATTTACATTTTTTTATTCAAGGTAATTATACTTGGTCTTAACATGATTTTACCATGTTAACTTTCTCTTCGAGGAACTTTGTTTATTTTTCAGATATTTTAGTGTTATTCAATTCTTTTTTAATGTTACTTTAAGAGCATAATACATTATGCATAATATATTATGAAAACTACATCAGAAAGGTTTACAGAATCTGCCATTGTAATCGAAGCATAAAAGTTTCCTCGAATTAATATTTGTAATATCAAAAATATATCGATCGAATGTTGCAAGATTACGAAGAAGAGATTATTTAAATGTCTTTATTATCCACGCATACAAGAACAAATAAATGAAAATTTCAGAGGGTAATGGAATGGGGGAATGAACACAAAATATAAAAATATAAAAGTTCACGTTCGGACATTGAATAATTTTCGAAGTATTGAAAAAAAAAACTTTAATACTATAATCTTATAACTTTACTAAATAATAGTATATATCTCCCCTATACAAACGAATAAATAATCCGCCACTATATTATGAATCAAATTCATGCCCGATGTGGACTCCATGTATTATAACGCAACCTGTAATAGCAATCTAGTACTATACTGTTCAATAAGTTTTATCGAACGACAAAACTTATTGAACAACCTAGTACTGTTAAATAAGTTTTATCGAACGACGAACTTATTGAATAACCTAGTATACTTTACCTCCAAATTGTAACCCTGGTTGCAATGATATTAACATAACTGCCCCATATGATATGTTATATAATAACAGTAGTGGGACAGATTCTTACATGAAAATTGTTACGTCTACGCAGTAAAGCAACCATAGAAGAAGTGACGGTTGATGACCCAAACATCTCTTTCTCCTTCGCAAAAAAACGAAACAAATGTCACTTAATATTAACACGGCCGCGTTAAAAATTTCAAAGAACGTTTGCAGAAGTAAAGAACAGAAGATTTGACATTGTAAACCAGCAGTTTTATCGATAGATACAGATAAGATTCGTTTCATCCGTACAATTACCATAAGAAGGTTACTCGCGTCATGGCAGCCCGCCATTCGATTCGGCCATAATTCTTTCGATAGAATTGTTGGTAAATACTCGAAGCCAATAAAAAGGAAACTGCTGAAACACGGAATGCGGTCGTATGTACCTTCAGTTATCGAATCGTTGTCGAAAGGCGCAATACGTTCTCCCAATGAATACGAAACACATGGTCAGGTAAGCGTGTGTTGCACTTGGCATGGAATGCGCATATCGGGCCATATTCGCCGATCGCTCTCCTCCTCTCTCTCACCCCTACCCCCCCCCCCCTAACTCGATAACCAGGTTTTCACGAGGGCTGAAAAGGTCGTAAGTGCCGGATGCAGAATTACACGTGTAGTTGCGAACAGCGATTCGATTTGGGCTCGAGCCCCGGGAGGAACAACAGCGGGATGAAATGGCGGCCGACGAAAGCGAGGTGAAGGAGAACGCGGGAACGGGTGCGGAGCGGGGAGAGTGGCGTCGGTACGATTTTTAATTAAATAATCCGCCGGCGGAGAACTTTTATTTCTGGTGAGATATCGACGGAACGATTTATCGGGTTACGTGGGCATTTAATTTCAAGCAAAGCGTTTACACTATGCGAAACGGAACGGTGGTAGGTAAAGGGAGGGGATGAAGGGACTGTAACAGTGTAAAGTGTTAATAAGCTTGTTGCACGTGAAACACAATCCGTAGTAATTAATTTCTTTCCTTGTCAAGGTTTCTTCGTTTTCTGATTGTGAATTGAGGAAATTTTGATTTTTGAATTCTTCGATGTATTTGCGTGACATCGATGATCGCTGATATCGGTGTTACGTTTCCATTATGGCGGCACGGAGGTGCAAATTATTGCACCCGATACGATGTTTTCCCATTTTTGTTACTTCTTTGCAGAAATACGAGGAAATTGTCGATAAGGGTAATATGTGATTTGTGAATTTTGAGATACGGGGGAAATGTTGTTTTGGGTATATAAATTGTTTATTCGCGGCTCTTTGTTTCTATCCGGTGTTAGGAATTTGGGCGATGTTTGCTCTGCATTAACGTGTGGTTTATATTTTAACGAGCAGCTCCGTTTTACAATAGTTTTAATAAGAAAAAATGTTTGTTGTTGTGGATTCAGTTACACTGTATAAAATTGTATTTACAGGGATTGCAAAATTGTTTAGAAAAATAAAATTAATGGAATTCCTCTTGTGAAAGAGGAAACATGTTGAGGAAAATTTGAACCAACTATTATTTGCAAACAACCCTTATTACTTATCTTTTTATGTGTATTTCGAGTTTAGTAATTTGAACATCTGTGTTTCATTAAAACGTTTCATTAAAATTAACTTTTTACAGAATTGTAGACTGTAAAACCGATGTAAAAGATTCTCAATAGACAATATGTTTTATTTATAAATGTAAATTTAATTTACAGTTTTTGCAACTCTCTTTTGTAACGATGAGATTTGTCGTGCACATTGGACATTTTTATTAACAAATGGCTCAAATAAGAATAATATAACGAGTTATAGGATTGAAAATATTTCTTCTGTGTTTGCAGATCCAGTTTGTTATTATGGTATGTCACACGTTTCAAGCTCTGTTGCCCTCCTGCGAACCAAATCGAAAACCAGTGGCTTATATATACATGTCACAGATCCTTACCATGTTCTATATGTTTTGCGACTATTATAAGAAGTCGTATCTCAGAAAAAAGACCGAGTAACGGTTCAATGAATCGTGAGAATCAAGGTGAGTAAAGCATCAAACTCTCGATCGATTTGTAATTAACGGGTACAAACGAACTTACTGCAGAATATATATATATACATCTGTTTCGTATACCCTAACATGCTTCGAGAAGCTTACATAATTGGAACGATACATGTATCATGCATATTGCTACAGACGGTTCCGGAATGTAGTACCTACAATTATAGGAACATGCGACTTGTTGCTCGTAAAAGGAAACCCTTGGTACACTCGGTGAAAACATCAAATAACATTCTTTTAAACTGATTCCACTTGAAGTTATATGCAACCAACGTGGCAACGAATTAAATGGAACATAAATTTGCGGTTGCGTTTTTACTTTAAGTATTTTATTCTAAAGTCATTTTTAACCGTACTTGTGAAAATTGTTAAGACTGTAGAAAAAATGTGGAAAATGCAGGCTTTGGTTTAAAAATTCGCGGAGAATTTAATTTGTAATACTTAATGAAAGAACACTTACACTTCGTAGTATTGTTTATACAATTTTTTAATAAGAATATTAGTTTCATTATGTTCAAGTAGGTGACAAAAAAGTTCTATTTGTAAAATAATTAGTTTAGTATGGACATTGCAATCAAATCAGAGGTAAATTTGATTGTAATAAAAGAAAATTAAAAGTCAATGGAGACAAAGTTGATCTTACTAAATTTTTTTAACAGTGAATCATACGCTATCTTTACTGTGAAGTAAGCCCTGCTTAAAAAAAAAAAAACAAGCAATCGTATTAAATTCATTTAATGAAATACCAATTAAAAGCTATACAGACATTATTAATAGTTATATATAGCAAATGATACGTTATAAAATTTAAAACAAAATATGAAAAGAATAAAAATAACCCCATTCAGAATTAATTATACATTTTAATTTGTACTTAATTAAAGCGCTGTAATATTTTATACCATTAATAAAATGACCCACTTTATTAAATTATTACCAAGATATTTATAATATCAGAGTATAATGCATACTAAATACAATATGTTTAATTACTTTTATGTTGTACAGAATTGTGGGCATAAAATAATCAATTTAAAATATATAATTAATGTTTGAAGTGAATATCAAGTATAATATCACGATGGTTTTCTGAAGTCTAGAAAATTATACAAATTAGTTAATACGCAATAACGATTGATCGTATGCTGACAAATTGTCACAGCACCACAACCGTACGATAAAATGTACTTAAATTTACAAGGGTTAGTTACGTTCCGAAAATTATTCGGTTAATTACATTTCGAAATTGAACAATAACCTGTAATTTTTCAATACGCTACATTGCATATGCTGCGTGCATATAAAGCGGTCCATGAATGAAAAATTCATTTTTTCACTTATGTATTAACGAAGTGATACATATGTATTGTACAATATTAATTTTTCAATGCAGATATATTTCATGCCATATTGCAATACACAGTGTTCCGTAATATGTGGGATTAATTTCTAGCATGGAGAGTAGCAGTATCGTACGTAGAAAGTATCGAGCATTGTTTGTACGTGAAATGAAATCAGTTACACTAACGTGAGCGACGAATGATGTCAGTCGTCAGTAAAATGACTTTAGAGTAAAATACTTAAAGTAAAAACGCAACTATTAATTTGTGTTCTATTTAATTCGTTGCCACGTTGGTTGCATATAACTTGAAATGGAATCAGTTTAAAAGCTATTCGTGAGCAAATCTCACTATACTCTGTAGCTCTGCTGTTCTATCTTCCATTTGCACGAAGTTGGTGATACACGCTCTATCTCGTAAATGGAAGCTTCTGACGATACTATAGAAGAGGAGACAATTAATGACGTTACACATAATCAAGAAAGTGGCTTTGAGCGACCAAATTATTTGGTATCGACCATAGTTAAGATTCGCTGTAATTGATGCAAAATCTACTCCGAGTGTAGTCCCTTTAGATAGAGGTATTATTTTCATTATAGTACGATGTATACAATAGATACAGAGTGCTCTTTTTTAAATATCTAAAATGATTTCTCATTTTACAGTAACTGTATTCAAGGTATCAATATTCCTTATTTTATTTTATAATAATTTTAGTCCTCCTTCTTAAACAATCAATAAAATAAGAAATTTGTGCTTACTTCAAAAGATATATACACTCACACGTATTTAACAAATAATTATTCTAATAAGTTTTAAATGCTGCATTTTCGGGTTTTAATTACTCGTAGAAAATATTGACAAGCATTACCTTCCAATTATTATTTCGATTGAAAGTCAGCTATTTATCAAAATGAATTTCTTTCCCAAAGAGAAATTTATTCGTCGGTCTCAATTGAATTACTTTGTGGGTTTCGTTTATTATTTGTTATACGATTAAAATTTCACGCATCTCTGTCTTCGTACGTTATAACCCGACAAAGGAACGAGTCATCATAACCACGTGGAAATAATAATACAGCGATCGGTTCAATAAATTTTACCCGAAATTTATCGATTATAACCTTATTATTGTTTCCAGTGTGCAAGTTTTATAATTATCTTAATGCGGGGAGCGTATCGGCCGTCAGTTTAATTTGACCGTGTCGATACGGTGCGCTCAATTCCCATAAATTTATTATTAAAACCTGTGCGAACGTTGCGTGGATTAATTTTATTCAAATAAGCACCTTTTGTCGGCAGGTCGTTCCGGGAAGAATGGCGACGGGCTGTCCAAAGCCGCCGACCGCCATAAAAATTATAGATTCCAGCTTTTGTGGCCCGACTCTTCATTAGCTCTTTCGCCCTCAAAAGCCAGGACGCGTGTCCGCGTAGTAATAATTCCGTGGAAAAGTCCGAATGGAACGATCGCAGCGATGGATACAGCGACGCGTCATTTGATATATCGTACGGGTGGTGTACATCTGAAAGATATTCATCAGGAACGAAGAAAAAACCGATTCGACGCGAGACAGATCACGGCAGAAGAATAAAATTCGTGTATCCGAGTCAGCTCGTATTTTGTTCGGGGGAATGCTTTTAGTCAGATTCTTTTTTTTTTTTTTTTTTGTCTTTCGCTGCTTCTCTACATACCCCCCTCCCTCCCCCCTCTCCCACCCTTCCTCACGTGGATCGAAACGTATTACATTTTGTTACGTGTAATATCGACAACGGTGGCGTTGCTTCCCGAGACCGTAGTCACCAGCGTGATTTTGTTAAAATCTGTCAGACTCTAAATCAACGTTAACGTTCGATTCTTTCGCGGAGGATTTTCATTTTAACTCTCCGTATTTGGGACTCGCTTTTTTTTTTCTACGATCGCAGAAAGCGTTGGTTCGTTGAAGAAGTTCTCAACGATTTGAAAACATTATCCGAACGTCTGTGGGAATAAAGATTTTCAATGGGAACAAGTGTAATTCAATTCGCGATTTTGAGGTTAGGTTTAACTTTCGTTTGTAGCAATAACGACGATGTACGATGTCAACTCGATACAAGCCCATTAATTTCGTAAAACAATCAGTTTCTGTTAGAAGTAGTGATATGCTCCATGTTAGTACTGCTGGTAAAGATTCTTTCTGTGGAAATATTTTCAAAATGCTTAAATTGGCAGATATTTAATTTAAATGATACATTAAAACGGTGGAAACAATATTCGATTGTCCAAGTCATTTAACTTTTACGTTTCTTTTGTTATGGGATGACTGTTGACCGAAATTGTGTATTAAGTTTAACAATTTCAATTATCTACGAATATGATCAGTAATAATTGACGCTTCAGATTCTTAAAATTGTTACGTGGCGAGGGAAGTGAAATTTTTTTTTACCAAATTCGTTCAGCGAGCTAATTTTAGATAAACATATTCACCTATACGATTAATTTTGTTTAAATAAAAATGACGATGTAGACGTGGTATGCATATAGTAGAAGTAAACATTTCTAGGAGTAATCGTAAGAATTTATCAATTATAGTTACAATTATAGATTTTGAAGCGAAATTTATTCGGTACGTATATATTTTATACATGTATTAGAATATTAAACCAAAATATTTGTAATAAATATTATTGAATACACGTATTTAATTGTGTTGTACAGTGATTATTGATGTGTCCTCTCGATAATTTTAAAATTCATTTTAATGAATTTTAGATACTTAAAATATAATACAAGCAAGTTCTATAAATGTAGAATTAATATGATTTCCATGTATTTTCTTAATCAAGGTGCTTGTATTCTAGAGACAAAGAAAAATCAGTCTGAGGGTAATACGGTACTGTGATTACTATATTTACGAAGTCTGAGTAAAACATCTAACTCAGTTCGACTTATAATTTTTTCTCCCTATAATACAATAGAACAATTTTCCTTATTTCACGTTACAAAACAACAATAATTATGATTAATGTGTAACATTTCAGAAATACACCTAAAATAACTATTCGTGTTAATTTTCTTTCGCAGCTGGTTGATTTCATCTCATTATTCGTTAAGTAATAATTAAATTGAGAGTAACCTTGAGAGTAAATTGAGATTCACTTGCAAAAGAAAAAGAACAAATAAATATCTATTTTATATCATTTATTTTTTCACTTTATTACATAAAAAAATGTATTTTACCATCTATTCCTGTAAATGCAACATTTTTTAAGTGGAAAAAATTTCAACAATAGCGAGGATGTAAAATCAGCACTAAATGAGTATTTTAATTCAAAATCCCAGAAGTTTCTCGAAAATGGAATAAGAAAGTTGATCGATAGATGGGAAAAGGTCATCGAAACTGATGTCGATATATCGATGATTGAAAATAAATGTAAGTATTAATTTTTTTCATCGAAAGTCACCGTCAAAAAACGACATTACTTATGGGATGACCCAATAATTAATTATATTCTCTACTTTGTGTATGTTTCGTTATTTTTCGAAACGAAAATGTAATACATCGTTAAATTTTCCACCTCGCTAAAGAATCTTTAAATATTTTAATAGAAAAATTTAACAACACCCAAGTAACGATATAAATTCAAATTAAGGAACGCTGTATTCCGACACAAACGTATCGTTAACATACTTAATCGTACATATGTGCCAGACCACGTCATAATATACATATATTTAATCATATGCACGCGCCAGACTATATCATTCGTTCGTTTGGGTTTTAATACGGAATTACACGGTACATATTCAGTATTTACGGTAAGCTTTTATTAAGCCACTTTTATGCCACTTTCTGATACCATCGAGAACTTTTGGTAGGACTTGTACATACCGTAGTATGTTCGAGTTTTAACGCGGCAGCATTTGAATGCAGATCACTTTTTGCGGACGACTATACACAATGGCCATCTTCCACGTACGTGGCTGCGTTGCCTCTCATGGATACGCGTGTCCGAAAGGGTAGCATTAGAGCCGTCGTTTTCCTGGCCAACCAAAATTAGCATAGGGGATTAGCGCGTCCGTGGCTTAAAGTCGGCACGCATGGTTGCATGCCGATAAGACTTTATTAACGTCGGGTTTATTTATCCTGTAATTTCGACCGGACCGTAACCCTCTGTACTCTCGCGACTTTCCCTGTCCGGCTTTGGGATAGGCTGGTTAACAGACACAACTCTGCTAGTGTCACTTTTAAGGGTAATTACAAAACTGAAACTTTTATTAATAAAATTTCAATTCTTCAGTTGAAATTCGTTCCTCTTCCAGAGGTGGAAATTTCATCAAATGTTCTTGCGCTCTATCCTCATTATTATTTCTGTAAAGTTTTACCGTTTCTCTAATGTGTAATTTGTATTCGTTGCGTGAGAAACTGACGGAGAAATTGCTGCGGAATAATGCAAGATATGCTATAATTTTACGTTACGGTTATAATAACATAAATCACTCTCTTTGATTAATTGCAGTGCACGCGTAGAATTGTCTGTCTTGCAGAGCTATTCAATTATGAACAGAAAGATTATCAAACGTTAAAACTATTGCTCGGTAATTCCATTTGTCTGTGATCTTCTTAAAGTAGAGAGGTCGTTTTCAGAATTTGTGTGGTTCTTAATAACTTTCTAACAATAACTAATGAAACAGAAGACGAGTATCGACGATCATTCTCGAAAGGCTTGAAAATGTGCAAATACAATTCATCGTTTTACGTAAGTTTGACAGTTGTTAACATTTGTCGTGTTATTGTAATGGATGTTCTATCAGAACCATAATAGAACAACTAATGATCTTTTTCTTTGAGTTTGGTTTTAAAATCGCATCAGTACCATAAGTTATTAGCAACAGATTATTATCGATGAAGTGGTTTTGTTTCCAGTGATATTGTAGCACGTTTAAGATATAATTTGAGTGGTTTCGAAGGAGAAACGCGATGTAATAATATTTTTGTACAAATAAGGAAGAACATACCCTTTTTCAACAAATTTTTTTCATCGAAACTCACCGTCAAAAAACGACATTACTTATGGGACGACCTAATAATTAATTATATTCTTTACTTTGTGTACGTTTTGTTATTTTTCGAAACGAATATGTAATACATCGTTAAATTTTCCATCTCGCTAAAGAATCTTGCGAGTTGGTTGCTCAATAAGTTTCGTCGTTCGATAAGAAATAGAACTATTACGTTCGTCCTTTTATTTTTCTAGAGATGGTACTACTCGTTGATGAACATGTGTGAAGTTTCATGTAGATCTGTCGACTCGTTCGTATATTTACAGTTGTTCAAAGTTCAAGTGTCATAGTATTTTTTTTTACAATGGAAAGAACGTAAAAACTTATCGTACAACTTAATATACAAGATGGAAAATGTATAAAGTAAAATTGAACAGTCGTCGCATTTTTGGTGAACATTCTGTACATGGTTCTTAAAGCGTCCTTGAACACATCGCATTAAATTTTAACGGGAGGTCAGCATTCGTTGCATTAAATTAACAATATTAGAAACACCGTAAAATGTATTCTACTCTATGTCCGAAGTACGAAATATTTAATCTGCACTCCATTGCTGTCATCTAACACTTACCACCGTGAAGAAGGAGAAAAGCGAATCATAGTGTGCCAGAGGTACGATCGTGCCACCGTTTGTTTCATCCTGGGTCAGAGAATTTATTTTTTAGATTTCCAAGGTTTACGCGTGTCCAACATTGCGAAGTTCTTTTGTCGCGTCACAAATTACTCGATTCGCACACTTCAAGCGAAGGACGAGAATAATGTACCATTTCTTCCAGAGAAAAATTTTGACGGATTCTGCCGAGATAGTTTAAATTGGAACAATATTCTTACAATTTTAATTACCATTCGAAGTTTCATCATAAACATTCGAAGCGCGCGCGTTCTTTCACTGGCCGGTAATAAAAAGTTCTGCCGCTCCCCCCACTCCCCCTTCGCGTTTTTATTTCTGTCTCTAAATACCAGTTTTACTGTATCCGAACGACGACACAAACTCACCCCGTTCTCGTTTTCCACGAAAATAAACACGAAACTGGGATAGACTTTCCCATTTTCACGCAACGAGAATTTCTCGATTGTCAACGTGCGCTTTCATTCGTTAAAAAAAAGAAAGAAAGAAAGAAAGAAAGAAAGAGAGAAAAAAAAAGAAACATAGGTCGGATGCTTAACGTTAGTCAGTCGTTCGGTTTGCGTTAGACTGTCTCCCACACCCCATCCTATTCCAGATTCCTAATGATCAAAGGACACTCCATTGAGAATCGTGGAAACAGTGGAAAAGGCAGAATACTAAAAGTCTGCGTTTCAAATTGAAAAATCCAAAGGGTAGCTTGCCTCGTACAAAGCTTGCCCTCGTAAACCGCGGAATATTTCGCGAGCGTATAAATTATGCTGCAACGAACACGGGGTAGGGGGTGCCCGCGGAATTGCGCGGCGGAACCTGGAAACGAGTGCCATTTTTTACCGGCCAAAAATTTTAATTCTCTATTCGGGCTTATTATTGCTACGTCGCGCATGCCCGTGACTCTTTTTGCAGGCCGGCCAATATCGCAGAATTTATAAGACAGAGTTGCCGTACCCCATATTGCGATTCGCCGCTACGATTGCACGCTATACGACGTAACCGGTTGCTTAAATACCGAGCGACGCGTGCACACCACCGAACGGCTGAAACGGGGACATAGGATACTGCAGCCAGGTTCCGGTCCTTTGGCACGATACCGACGACGATTCGAAAGCTCGTTCGAATCGTCCGTCGTAATCGTATATCTCTTTTGGTGCCAGGCCCTCGCGGCCGCCACTTACAGTCAAGGATAATAGTGGATCTGTTTGATCACTGTTTTGCGAACGAAACACGAATACACTACTGTTCATACGGGGACACTTTTGGAATACAAAACTACTCGAATCGCGTAACTCGAACGGATTATGGTCGAGGGTTTGAAATGTTATAATGTTCTTTTTATAGATTTTGTACAACTTTTAAAGGTTGAGTAATCGATTTAAAACGGTGATTCTACTTTATTGACGTTCCCAACGATTCTTGTAGTTCGTTTCAGAGTTGATGTTATTTATTTATTTTATATTAATGGGAAACATCCGAGAGAACGGAAAAGAGAAAATGTATAATAGTATAAGCGATAAAAATTTAGGAAGACAAAATATAACAGAAAGAGGTGGGAAAGAAAGAACAAAATCGTTTTAAAAAGCAAAGAAAGTTACAATTCGCGTATTGATGGTGCATTGTATAATAATCTGAGGGAGTCTTTCTTATCAACGATACTTTGAACAAAAGAAATTATATATTAAAGGTAGCTATATATAATTCGTATTCGGTGTAAATGTAGAAACGATTTCTTTTCTACTGTTGAGAATAAAAATATTATTTTATGTACAAATTTTCAAACAGTTTAAGTACGATTTGCAATTTCGTTTCATTTTTTATAAAAAGCAACGTATCCCTAAAAAAAAATTGAATTATAATGTCTGTATAATTTTTAAATTTACCGACGTATTCGTACAATGTAAAATAAGGTTACGTTAATCACTTTTATGAAAATTTTGTATTCATATCTTATTCTATATCTACAACATCCACTAAATGGCTTGGTGAAAAGTTGAACCTACATATATTTAGCATAATAGCATTTTTTAAATTGAAATTAGTTGGGCTGAATTTTTTGAGGTACTTATAGTCCATCCAAAGAGACGAAATACCAATGTTTACATTAATGCCTGCGTGATCAGTTAAATGGTCTGCAGCTATTGGTCTATTTTCTTTAGCTCCAGGATCGACTCTTACTCAGTTACGGGTATAGAAGGCTCTTTGAACGGTTTGAAAGAACGTTTAGAATTTACACTGCACATCTTCTTTCGAGCCACTTGGTTCAATTCGAACCGTTCGATTTCCCTTAAATTGCTCGATTTATTCGAACATAAATCGTTATATACTTAGTAAGAACCGTAACAATTTTATGTTGTCTTTCATGAATTGATTTCAAATTCATTTTGTATCATTTCCGTTTTACGTATCATCTACATTAATATTGAATGTTATATGTACATATTATTAATTCGGTAAAATTCGAATACGTTTGGATACAAATAATCAGTCATACTCAATATATGTTTCAATTCGTACAGAAGCATCAATATTAATTCGCTGCATAATGTAGGGCTGGAAATATTTACTTAATGTTAAATATTTATGAAGCGAGAAATCACTGAGTTGAATATAAATAAATGTTTGTGATTTAAAGATTCATCTAATATTAATTAATATTAATTTTGTTCTATTAAGAGTTGAATGTTACGCAGACAAACTTTTGTCGTCGCGACAAGGTTAGGGACTTTAGTAGAACAGAAGCAGGCCGTTCCCCGGGCATCACTTCTGCTCGGAGGATCGGTTACAAAGGGCAGTAGGCGACAATGGTGGTCGGGCTTCGCTCCAAAAACTGAAAGCTTGTTAAGGTTAAGGTCGAGGTTAAGATCGAAACGCCATCTCCGCTGGCTTCACTGTTGTGCGAGGCATGGAGCTGGGTAAAGAGCCGGAAAGAGTAGTACAAGGCCAAAAAGGCCGCGCAGTCGCCTTATACCCCCTCCCCCAATTCAGTCAAAGCGAACAAGGGGAGTGGCGAGGGAAGAGCGAAGGGGCTTGGCCCCTCCTCCCTCCAACAGCGGCCACGGTCACTTTGACAATGCCGGAGAAGCGTGGAATCACGTTGGCAGAGGCAACGATCGGTGCCAGGGCAAATATAGCCCTGGCGTATGTGGTAATGCAAGCCTTGGGAACGAGGAGGGCTATGATCGTAGGTTTCGTCTTTGACGATCTTCAGTCCCGATGGCGGTCAAAAGGCGGTTCGACTAATTCGCAGGCTGACCTAGCTGATGGATGGACGGTGTGTCCGGGTCACCCGGTACGTCAAGTATACAGAGTTGCGTTTAAGTGGGCTGAACATCTCGGTCACATTGCTGCTAGATGTGATACGGGCCATGATCGGGGCCGGAGAATACTTAGAAAGGAAGGTCAGGATTGTATAAATCCGATGCTCCCCCTCTGGACTGGTATTGATATGGGCCTGGTGTACTCTCTCTACTGAGCATGAAGAAGCATAGATAAGGAGGTTGCTGGAGAGGTGGGCACTTGCGCGAATGAAATGTTGTGTTACGCCCACTTTAGTGTCACCACTGCCTGTAGTGTCGACCACAGTGACCACTGTGGTCAGATTTTGTTTCCTATATCATTGCCTGGGAGAAGTGGGAAAAGTAGTAGGTTTCTAGGAAACTGCCAGCGGTACGTCTGGTGCGCCCTCTCCTCCCACCTTGCAATTGGACCGCCCCGAACCTGTGTTTGTTGGGAGTGGTGGGTTATGACTCCGCCTACTTTTGTTGGAGGGCACCACACCCTTTGGTGTGGGGGTAAGATCACGCTACTTCTCTGATACTCTTGTAGAGGACGCACGAAGGGACTGTGAGTCCCAAATTTCATAACTGTTCACTACTTCTACGGGAATGTTCTCGTGGAAGGGATTTTGCTAGAATGTGGCCACATTTCATTCCTTAAATCGCTAATTGGGAGGAGTGAGAGAAGGTAGTGTTGTACAGTAGGGGTTGCCCCCCTTCTTCACGCATTGTGCATTGATTAGATTTGGAGAAGACCGCAAATCTCATTGCAATTCTAATATGCCTTCAACGCAGGATGCGTGAAGAGGGCGGGGACGGTCACCGCTATCCTATCTTCTCCCACTCCTTCCAGTCAGCAATTTAGGGAATGAAATCTAGCCATACTGTTTGCGAGTAAGGGTATGTATCTTCTCCCTTTGCGGACAGTGACGTAGCCACGCTTCACACTTTCGTGGGGACGAATCATCATCCCCCTCCCCCCTCCCCCCTCCACTCCCGAATTTCGGGACTGATGTAGAGATATATGATGAACTATAGTAGATTTCTCCAGTCATTTCGAAGGGTGGAATGCCGCGAAGAAAGTACCCTCTCGATTTCCTTTATCAAGATTCAGACACTCACTACTCATTCATACAGAATACATATTTAGGATTTACTATGCCGTGGTGTCCTGGTCGGGATATATTTTACCAGTAAACTCATTGACGTTTTAACGGTGCAGGTACTGCCCAAACCATCCTCGAAAAGATTTGCTTAGTTATTCTGGCAGGAGTAAACCGGACACAGCTCATCCTCTACTATTCATTGGTCGTCAGCGGTTAACGCCAGGAGTCATTGCAGTTCGTGACAAATAGACAACAATTAAATGTACATTTAAATTAACAATGATAGATGGAGAAAGAGTTTTTGCGGCTGTTTTAGAATCTTTATGTTGTGTCGACTTCTGGAGGGTGATGGAGGAAGAGTGAGCGAGTGAAAATACGAAAAGGAAGGGAGAGAACACCAATTTTACCAGGCTTGTTAGTAGACTCGTCAGTAAAGTCATTCTATCAGGCTCTGCCTTGTATGCTGGAACAGTGGGTAGTCGGTAAGGAACGTATATATACCGATCGGAGATGTTGTGGGAACTTGCGAGAAGTGGTTAGCGGTCGAGTTTCCCTCTAGTGGCGAGTATGGAGGTGGGAGGTGCCACCACAATGTCAATCGTGTACGATATGTAAGCTAATATTAAAAGTAATGAATGATAGACCGAAAAGAATTGTGAATTTGTTAGTCGATGTATCGAAACCGGGCTTTGGTACTATAAATAATGGAAACACATTATTTCCTAAATTTTCAATAAAAAAATCAATTTCCGTAACGTTCGTAATATAAATTTTCTCTTGGCAGAGAACTTTATCGCTAGTGGTCTCCAAGAATAATAACGCATAACGCTTCACGTGATGCATTTTGTGAACACATTCACGAAATCAATGTTAAATATAAAATCGTTTCGTATTCGTGCAATACGGTTCGCGAAAACGTTTTCAAGAATTCTTTCTCCGGGCATTTATTAAAATTATGGAAGACAGAATCGAACAAGGAAACACGAATCATTGATTTCGTGGTCGTAATGCTAACGGAGCGCAATAGGGAATATCGCGATATATTTATGATCGGTGTAAAACATAGGGCATCGCAACCCGACCTGGGTGCAGAACGTGCTTGGTGATAGTGTGCTGGAATTTAATAACCACCGAGCACGGACTTGAACTCGTTTAGAATTTAATACTAATTTAAAAGAGATTAGTTCCGTATCCGGCCCTAGACAAGGATCACTACCCTCTCAGCCACCCCCTTTGTCCCGGGGCGAATTTCAGGGGCAGTAACCGGGCACAGAAGCCGTGTTCCCATAGGGGAAGCGGCTTACTTAATTGAGCTTAATTTAAATTTAATTTAATTTCCCCTACACTTTCCTCTGCCTCCCACTGTACTCGCAGATACTGACACGCGTGTCTTTTCTCATGTTTGGAATCTTTGGAGTAAAGACTGGCACATTTAAATACAACCGAGTGAAACGAATGTTAAAATCATTTGATTTCTGTAAGAGATCTTCGCTTGTTCGTTCAAGGAAAGAAACGAATAAGATAGTTTGCTAAGCAGAATCAAATAATCGTAAAATGGTTAAAAGTAGGTGTTCTATTCAAATGACTTTATTCGTGAGAAAGGTATCCAACGCTTTGAAAACGCTGTATGATATTTAAGCTGTTCCTGAATCGTAGGTGTTATTAACCTAACTAGTTAATAGTACTCACGAAAAAATATAAAAAATAATTCTTAATATACATAGATTCGTAAAAGAATTAATTAGTAATTCTTGAGATATTTTAATATATCATTCTTTTTGCAACATTTGTTCATCTTATATGTACACCTATATATACACGTCCAATAAAGACACTAAATAAAATAAATAAAATAAATGTTTGGTTCTCAAATACAAGAGATGTAATAAAAAGTGTGGACTCATGGTTATTAGGAAATCTTAGTACCTACTACTGAAAATGTGTAAAATTCTAATTCATTCATTCATTCTACAAGTCCATAAACATACAATAATTATAAAAATACAGTATAATGTTATCTGCACCTACAACATCGAAAGATAATGTGTAACAAATTTCAAATCATTTTTAAAGTATTGTTACGTTGCATTTTGTAACAATAACTCATCGTTTCGTTCGTGGTCAAAATTAAAATATCTCGATGCAGTAATATTTTACAAGGGGAAACGTTTACAGTTGGAGGAAATAAAACGATGAAAACAGGTAGCTCGGTGAGAAAAGAATTTGTTATGAATTTTCGGTGATGATTTCAAGCGGTTCAATTCTTCAAACGCTATTGGTTTCCGGGTTAATAAGAGAAATACTGCCCGCCCGGTGGGTCGATGTAGAAAAATTGTTTCTCGGGAACGGTTTCCTGCCATAAACCCGTATGATATTTTCCCCACTTCTCGCGGTTTTATTTTTCAGCTGCCGGGGTAGTGGGCAAAGTTTGAAGCGCGCCTAACATCGGATGATTTACTCCGGATGTAAATCATTGCGGTTCCCGAGATGCCACGTCGAAGTCTCGAATTTCGAGAAACGATTCTGGCAGGCTCCTCGAGCCTGCTGGATATCGAAAACCCTCTTTCGTTTTGTTCCCCTTACAGCGCTCCAAACCCCCTCCCCCTTCTTCGCGGAGGAATTCATCTCGTGAAAAAGTTTGGAAGAGCTCTCGGTTGTTCTTCCCTCTCGCGCGCGTTGCTCATAATGTAATTGCCTGTCTGTGTGCGAGAAACGACAGAGAGAGAGAGAGAGAGAGAAAGAGAGAACCGATTCGTACGAAAACTTTGAATATTTACAGCTAGAGCGCGCTCTGGCATTCTTGAGGGCACCCTTTAAAATTTATTAGCGAATATCGATGAAATTCCACTGTGGCGTAGGATTTAAGGGAGAGAAAACGCCGGTTGGCGCGTGTGGCTAAGGATATGTCTGGGGGTGGGGTGGATAGTGGAAGTTTATTGAATCTTGAAATTCGCTCCGTACATGAGTCAGTCTACGCGAAGAAAGGACGAGTGGGAACTTCTTTCGATAATTTCGTTAATGAGTTAATTGTCGTGGAGTTTGAAAGGTAATAAAATTATTTTATATATAATTAATAGTTTCTTAAACGGCTCGGTTAGAATATAGAGTAAAAAGCAATCGAAATTTAATAAATAATTTAATTCTCGTTTGTATTGTGTAATGTTATTACAATTTCAAGATTTATTGCTGGTTTTCCAAGGATGACATCCGATGCAGACACATTTCTAATTCAAAATTAACGAGTTAGAGACGAATGTCAATAATTAACATAAAAACTCGCTTTATCTTATGCAGGGTATTGTAAGTATTATTGTTTAGGCCCTGAAAGAATTTGAAGAAAAATGTTTTCCAAAAATTTCCAAGAACTTGGAAAATTAATTTCCTTTTCGCTGAATAACAATCCAAACGAGATTATTCTTTCCGGATAAACTTATTTCGGTTGCTCGATATACATATTAGAAAACATTAGAGAAACATTAATAATAGAAGCATAATAATTATGTTATTTAAAACATAATTATACAATTTTCAGTTTAAATTGCAATCTACTAAATCGTTCTAAAGATACATTATTGTTCCTTCCTGTGTAATTCATGCTTATTAAAGACATTTTTCACAGAACAATGTAAACGCAATTGAGAAAAGTTCGACTTAACGAAATGTCGACTCGCGTTGGTTCCGGAGTCTTATAATCTAGTAGAAGGGGCAGAAAATTCAAGGCTAAATTTCCTGGAACAAGAAAGGGCCAGATTTCTTTGTTCCTTATGCAGATTGTGTACAATTTATACAGAATGGTTTTATAATTCTAACGGGCACAGACACGGCATTAATTCTTGTACGCACCTGCCCGGTCATTTCCTCTAAAGCTGGGGTTAAAAGAGTTTTTCTACTTTTTCCCGTCGACTTTTACATATAGAGCTCTGAATATTCATCAGTGAAGTACGACGAGAAAGTTCAATCTGCAAGAAGTGGACGACCGACTTCGTTAGGGTTTTCCCTCTTCCAGTTCAAAGTTTCGCTCTTGACTGGAGCTTCGGATAAACTTTGATAAGGTAATATTGTTACCGGTACCTCTGACAAACGAATAGCTTTCTACTTTGTCGGGGAGCGTGTCCGATGTCACTTCGACGAAGATGGATCAGATATAAAATTAGGAAAATCGAGCAAAAGATGAAAACTTTCGATAATTTCACGTCCATTGGGGTTCGTGGAGGGGGGACAAGAACTCTTCATCTAAAGATAAGCTGTCTCTGTAAGGTCACACTTTCAAGGAAAAGTTGAAAGTATTTTGCGAATCTGAGTTTGTAAAATTTGTACTCCTTTGAACTCCTCGTAACGTATATATTGTTTTAAACTCGCGTAATAAAGCGAAATGTGAAGATTCTTCGTGCTAGAAAAAATGGAAAAGTCCATTATCGTTGTGCAACTTAAGGCTTCGTTTTCGAAACATAAGTACTCGAAACTTACGGATTCGATTTACGAAGCGCGTTGTGTAACTTCCAATCAAGGACGAGTTATTTGATTCCGTGTAAGGGGAAAAATCATTACCGACTCTTGATGTAAATATACAGTGTTCGTCTACAGGTGAGAAAAAATTTTATTCGGAATAAAACACATTTAAAAAATCACTGATTACATTTTGACTATTGAAAACAAGAAATATTATTGTATGTGTAATATTAGTAACACGATTGCGCCTAAACAGCTGACTGGATTTCCACGAAACTTTATATTTCAATTTTCTATTTTCATTTCCAGATTTAATTTCATTTTTGAACAAAATCGGCTTATCGATAACGATGGACCTCTTTTAGTTTGTTGGTTTCATTAATACATATCGTTACTTGTACAAATTTTTAAAAATATTTTCATTAAGTTCCAATTGGGATTAAATTTCACACACACGAGTTAAATAAATCACATATGTTTCGTCGTATTCGTCTCTGTTGATTAAACGTTTAATTAAACTAATTCTATATACTTTTTTTTAACCATACATTAAAGTGTTTTACGTCCCAAGTTGAGTACAGTTAAGTTGTCTCCCTCGACTCCTTTAAATTCGATCGTGTGACACATTAATACTCTTTCCATGGCGTGATAAGATTTAAAATATCGTAAATTGTACAAATCACGAAATCGTGAAAAATCTCGTAATTCACGAATCCGGTGGACCGAATGTTTCGTATTGGTTGAAATATAGCCTAGAAGAGACCAATTTACAATTTGGTAGGTACAGGTATGGTCTACTCGAAAAGGTGGCCCTTTCAACGGTATGGACCTAACGAACCACTCATGATCACGAGTAAAACGAACATTCAAACGCCATTGAATACCATTACCCTTCCCCGGTTTATTCAGCGTACGGTAGACAACGAGAAGAAACGAAGAAGGCGCAACGGCTAATCAAAGCGGTTACACGATTCCTTCTGCAGCTGGTCGAGTTACGGCGTAACAACTCGTTCTTGCAATAAACGGATTACGGGTGGCTACGTGCATCGAACCGAAATTAATTCAGTCGTGGTCGTGGATGGAAGGAGGACAAGGACGAGGACAAGAGGTAGCTGGAGAAAGAAGAAGGCGGCAAACAGGAAAGCCTCGCCTTATCCGTGGCGTTCTTCGTTGTTTGAAATGGGCGACCGGGCTCGAAATGGGAAAAGGGGTGGAAGGAAGTGTCGTTGATGGGGTAGCTAATGAGGGAGAGCGAGGATAATGTCGTTATAATAAGTAGCTGCGGTGGAGAAGGTAAGGTAGTGTTTTATAGCGCGAATGGTCCGCCCTCCTAAGGACTTTAAATGTCCTTGCAGACGTTAAGTGACTCGGAGTGGAAGCCAGATAGCGCTTTATTGCTATCAGCTAACCCGTTCCACGGGGCACCATCGTTTTCCTCCGTCTCTGGTAAACCGCAGCTACTTATTTTGTCGGCGCACATTCTGGAATCCTTTCCTTCTATTCCAGGTATACTCAATAATTCTTGTAGAGGTATAATAACTTAACGTCTCTACGAACCAAGTTATTACCGTAAGACTGTGGTCGTTCGTGAAAATTGTTGTCGTACTATATGCGCGAAACGGAAGAAATGTAGCGCGGAAAAATGTGTAATAAATTAAGAAGCGACGTTCGGGTGTACAATGTAGCTTGAACATCTTTGTTTTATGCAATGTAGGTTAGGACACTATGTGTACTAATTACTTCCAATGTTATGTACAGGGTATTTACAGTATTGCGAGACCCTTTCTTGTGATCAGTTCTTCGTGCAATAAGAAATCGATAAGTCTTTTAGTATTTTGTAATTTGATGCTCTATTATTGAGGTATAATCAGTCAAAGCTATAATGTAGTGTATTTAGAAGTCATTGATTCAAAAATTGTTGAAGAAATGAAAAAATTCGTTAAAATTGTAACGAAATAAATAAGTATGTATAAAATCAGAAAAGTAATGCATGATAAAATTACTATGTAAAATGTTTATTATGTGCAATGTGAAATTACTTATTTTTGTATGTATTAAAGAAAATAGTGCTAGAATATTTACATTACGAATGATTTGTAAAATTGTACGTAACAATATATCGGGTGTTGACCTTTACGTTTAAAGAGATAAAATTCAATGCATTTTCGAGAAAAACGTTAAATGAAAAAGCTCTTCCGTTTCAGGGAGGAAACACGACAATTCTATATATTTTTTATTTGTTTTTAGTTGTAATATATTTCAACGTACACGATTATATGAATATATGCGTAGTGTTGATTATTTTGACCTTATCATTTAACTTGATTTTGATTAAGTAAAACAAATGAAGTTTTCGTGTTATTTTTAATATAAATGCAATAGAGAAATTAATAATTTCCGATTTCTTTATTATTTATTCTTGTATTAATTAACGATATTAACACTATAGCTTTTAATATAGTTCTTTTCGGGAATCTTCGGGTTAAATTTAATATAAGACATTTATGTCGATAATATTTTCAAAATTTATAGATTTTATAAAATCATAAGTGTTTGTGTAAGTACCTGTGGAACAACTTTCATTTGGAAGAACCAATCAATAAATAATTGTCACCGTTCTCTTAGAAAAAGTAAATTCAGTTTAAAGGTGGAAATTAAATTCAATACCCTGAAATTTATTTTACAAATGCCTCGTTTAGTTTAATAAAAACGGTTAATAATGGTAGGAATGACTGGCGCGCGAAAGAATAGCTCAGGATCGTTGGTAACGGAAATCCTTTGAATGAATATGCATGCCTCGTGTATGTGCGACTATGAAAACATTGTTGGAAATAGTCCTTTTCTCGTTTCACTTTAACTCGATGATTTGTTCCAACGTTTTACAATGAAAAATGTCCAAAGGTCATAACCTTTTCTCGTAAATTCTCCCGAAGGAGAGAGAAAAATCGTTCCGGATTTTTGCGTTTCGATAGATTTTTTGATTCGTCAGCAAAGCTTTACTGGTTTTAGCTCATAGATTTTCAGGAATGCACCGTTTATGCTATAAAAAAAATCTATAGGTCCTTGAACAGATGCGACGCAGTGCATTTGATTTATGTCGGTGTATTTCTATTGTATAAATACTGCGTAAACAATGAGTAGAAATAATTCAGTCATTTTCTGTCGCGATAGTTATTTATACTGATAAATTTATATATTTTGTTATTTTTATTTTTGAATTAACTAAATTAAATATAATATTTTTTCGACAGGATTTACACGATTAGAGCTAGATTGTAAATAATCAATGATTTAGAAAGACTTCAAAGAATGTTAATTTTATTATAGTGATATTTCGAAGAGGAAAGTTTTGGTCGCAATTACCGTATACTATAATACAATTTTATTGATTTTCACTACGTGCTAAACCTTTATTCATTTTGAATTATTTTTATTAGCAGAATTGTGATACAAAGAATGGACGAATCAATTTTTATCAAAAACATATAAGTATAAAACTCTGTAACAACGCTTTATACACACACATAGAGTTTATTTTCAGGAAATATTAAAAATTAGTTTTATTCAGCATACCGTTTACTGTAACAAAAAATTGTTATTGACAACTATAACAAGTTTTTAATTTTTTAAATTTAATAATGTTCAATAGCTTTTTCATATGACAAATAAAACGGATTTTTCTATTCGAGTAGAAACATGCACAAATTATACTTATTATCTACACGTTTACTTTGTTATAAATGAAATCGAAGGAAAAGAAAGAAATTTTATATTATTAATTTATGTTCATTTGTTGCTAGAATTCATTAAAAAAGAAACCAAAGAAACAGAAACAAAGAAAAGAAACCTAAATAAATGTAGGTTTGAAAATTAATACGTTATGATGTATTTAGTTGTTTAATCTGTAAGTCATTCATATGTAAAATGTTTTTCGTGCGATTCCATATATTGTACACTATGTTATATGTTTTCATATAAATCATTCCAAAATATGGTGTAAATAACCAAGTCCTTAAATGAATTGTTTCTTTACAAATTAAACAGCTATATTTCTGGATATCTTTAAAACTATTATTTTCTATTCGTTTATCAGTTAAGAAACTCATTAATTTTTCTATCTTGTCTTTGTCACCTCTTAAAGTTTGCGTTAGGTGTTTAAATAATGGCTTAGAATGTGCAAATAAAGTTTCATAAAGTGTAGTCATAAGAAGTCAGTTTAATGGAACTTTAGAAACTATAAGAAACAAAATATAGTAGATTTCTTCATATAGATACAATTATAATTGTTAAGAAAAGTTAGCCATTCGTTCTTCATTGACATGTATGAATTGAGAAAATTGTGGGAATGTTCTAAAGGAAACATACACTGAGTTAGACCATGTTTCGAAAGACTCTTTCATAGAATCTCTCTAAAGTATATTCACATTTTATTTTTAACTAAAGTGACAAAAATACATGCTTTAATTTTCGAATTGTGAGTACCAAGTTCGTTGGTTTTTCTACGAATATAACCATATTTCGCGTGCCATACCATACGCCATACCATAGTCTGCCCACGATAAATGAATTTCTACGGAAACAAGGAGAGCGTCATTTCATCTAAAAAGTTTCCGCCTCTCGTTTTGCTTTCAAGTATGCATACCATCGAAAGGTGTTCAGCGCTTCAACTATCAGCCACAAAGATATACACTCGGGAAATTGACCCAGTCTATTTCCTCTTGAGCGTTGCGTGGAATGCAGTCTGCAGGTACAATGCGCGGAACGTTACCCTCTGTTCTGACTCCGGTCGTTAAATTCATCCCCTTTAGGGAACCGAGGTGACCCATGAATGCGTTAGATTACCGTCGAATACATCAGCCGTTTGTTCGTTCGGTAATCTTCCCGAAAAAATTCTCCATACTCTCAGAAATGTGCAATCAGAAAATGCACCGACGATCGGGAGTGCTCGTGGGCTTACATGCACCGCAGAAGAATTGCTTCCGGGATCGTGGGAAAGTAACTTTCGTCGTCACACGGCTGAGGAAAAATTGCGGACGTGCCATTGCTCGATTGAAAAACCAAAACCTTTTAAAGAAACCGTAGACGTTTTTCTGTTTTCGGAATATTTACTTCTGTTTGAAACGCAAAATGGTCACTGGGGTTAGATTGACAATACAGTGTTAATAATGCTACGTACGACCTACAGTGAGTTCTCGAGTTGCAAAATTGCTTTTCGTTGTAACTAGGGAAAATAAAAAATGTGTTTTCGGTAAATGTTGTTAAAATTGATGAGAGCTATTTAGAATTATATAAATGTTTCACTGGAATTCCACTGGAAAAATTATTTTGTTTTTTTTTATCGAGCGATTTTATTTACTGTATTAAAACAAAAGAGTGCAAGAAACGTTGCAGTTTATAGAAGCAAGATAAAAAGGAGGGGTACTGGGAGTAATCTAATTCAAATCATGACAAAATATAATTTTACTATCCCTAAACATTTAATCGAGTTAATCGTTTGTAATAATTCAGAAGGGGTACCTAATATAGTGTGATTAATCACAAACTCGCGTGACAGCGTCTACTGACCGATAAAAATCGCTACTTACCCCGCTTTCAAGTAAATTGCCTCTCCCAATTTTATCGCTCGAGAACGAAGACCATTGCAGCATACAACAACGTTTGGATCGAGAAAGACCTCTGAAACGGAATAAATATCCGTCATTCGTTACGTAACAACACCATTTATCGAAAAAATTAGAGATTTAATGTGCGATACATCTTTTAAATAAATGAAAGTAATCCGAAGCCTAATAGGAAACAGCAAACTCGTAGAATAATTAAAGATATTTGATTCTTTTTCATCGGTCAAGTTTCATGTAATAGAATGGGTGAAAACATTTCTCAAACTTGAACGTGAAAAACGTATCCGACCCAATATCCCGGTACCTGTAAAATCTATACAAATATTTTAATTCGCAAAATTAAATTTCCAAAGTGCATACTTTACCAGGTATAAAATTTATAAATTCTTTTTGAAATATTGGATCGAATATGTTACTTTGATATAAATTTTGGTTAACGGCAACAAAAAAAAAAATACTTGACAAATACACATTTTTGGCTATTTTATACATTCGCATCACATTAAGTTTCATCGAAATCGGCGATTGACGCTTCAGAATGGTCCCTAATCTGATCTGAAATGTCTCGTTCGCTCGTTTCCGGTGTTCCGTTCCACAGTTTCGTTTCCCGTATACATTACCCACGTGTTACGAAGAAAAAGTTAAACATTGCACACGCTACGCGCTGCAGAGACGGATAGATCGAGACACGAGTATCTTATCCATTTAAACTGGTAGCAAACTGGAGACAGTGAAGGGATCCTTGCGGTTGGGAGGTAGTTCGCCTCGGACGATTCAACATGCTACACGTACGTATGCAAGATAATAGAAAACGGAAGGAAGGTGCGATGAAGCAGAGCAACTGAAGCGAAGAGGGCGGAAAGGTAGGGGCGGGGTGGGGGGCACCGATCCTCTTCGTCAGTCCGCGGGTTGCCGGAGACAGCCGCAGAAACTTGAGAATTTATGGTTCTGCGGCCTGCGCATTTTCGTATTCTACCGAACGACCAGTCGTTGGAAATTCCGTGCCCACGTACGACGACGCCGATGGAGACTCAATTAATATTTATGGGGATGGCTCCGTCTCGTTTTGCTTCCTCTTTCTACCCTGTCCTTCGTTACCACTATCGCCGATGCGACCGTCGGGGCCACATTTGAACGAACCGCAGGATTGGTTAAGCTTCGCGGGACAAAAAGGAACACCGGTTTACGATCAGCTGTACGTTTAGCATCGATTTTAACCCCGCTCACTTGGTCCGGGCATCGCCGACCGACGCTTTTCCGGAAAGTTTGCTCGCGGCCAGGCGTGTAACGTTGCCTCGTTGGGCAATTTATTACGGTGTTTGCGGAAAATTGCAGTTCGCTCGAATTTAATTATAGGCGGTTGTTTCGTTCAACACAAAGACGAAAGAACCAGACTTTCTGCTTTTTCTTCGGTGTTCATCAACTGGATCGGATCGATAAAAAGTTCACCGTTCATTTATCTTTTCGCAGGGAGTGCACCGTGTCCTCTTTTAACCGGTTTTGTACGGTCTCTGTTTCCCAAAAACTTTCGTACAATGATTCGTCGTGTTTCGGTTACTCGTGGTAAACAGCTCGAAAGTACAATAGATATTGATTTTGATTCAATTTGCAGACAAAGCTGCTACTGCAACGCTGGGAAAACATTTGATTTTGATGGTTAATTATGCGCGACTAACTTCACTCGCTTTTGGAACTAAATTATCTCGCGTTCCGCGTTCTGTTCTAGAAACCTTCAATTTCATGCATGAACACCGCCGACCAAACTATTTCTCTTGTGTTCCTTCCTTTGGATTCTACATTTCTGACACGGAGAGAGAGGCCTCGCGTTTCGTATTATTTATGGTGCCTTCGTGCAAGAATCGAACACAAGTTCACGATCACCGCCACGGTAAAAGAAGCGAAAGTTTTCGCGGGGACGAGCTTGTTTAACTACAACTTGATGAGTTCCTTTTCAAGGACTCTCGAGGCGCGGTTGACTTGGTAAACTCGTCGAACGCTTTCTCCGTTTCTCTTATCTTTGCACGACCTTCCGTCGTCTTACGAATTAAATTGTTCAGTAACGTGATTAAAAGACAGTAAAGAGCCGCGTCAAAACGAGACACTGAAGACAAAAATGTTCTTTTTTTAAACGTTGCTGCGTCGAACGAAATTGTAGTCACAGATCGTCCTCGTGATAAGGACTACACGAATATTGGAAGGATTCTCGTGTCGTTTCAAGCGGTAGACATTGCTACTAGGTTGTTCAATAAATTCTGTCGTTTTTCTATTGTAAAAAAATACTATGACATTTAAACTTTGAATAACTGTAAATATACGAACGAGTCGACAGATCTACATGAAACTTCACACATGTTCATCGAATGATGGTAATATCATCTTTAGAAAAATAAAACAACGAACCTAATAGATTCATTTCTCATCGAACGACAAAACTTATTGAGCAATCTATTGCATGGATAACATTTCAAGTCAATTACTCGATCACTATGGAAGTTATTTTATAAAATATACATATATAAAATATTTCTACGATAATACTTACAAGACTTCGTTACTTAATCTAATCAGCAACACCTGACAACTATAAAGAACCTCCATTTAGAATCAGAAACGCACAAATGCATACACTAAAGGCACAAAATCAATCAGAAGTAAAACTATTAATCGATCGTTTTTGACAGTAATCAAAATTTGAGTGTATGAATTTATACTAGGTTGTTCAATAAGTTTTGTCATTTTCTCCATTGTAAAAAATTACTATGGCACTTCAATTTTGAATAACTGTAAATATACGAATGAGTAGAGAGGTCTACATGAAGCTTCATACATGTTTATCAAACAGTAGTACCATTTTTAGAAAAATAAAACGACGAATCTAATAGATCCATTTCTTATCGAACAACGAAACGTATTAATTTATTATATTGTAAGAAGTGTATGACTAAGGGTCGTTAACACGAGGAGAGAAGCGTTTTCGCTATTATCTTTAATGTCGATGACCGATTTATTTAGGTTTAAGCTGAAATTGCGTTCGAGTATCAATGCTCCTCGAACGTGCATAATTGGAGTAGTCCTGGGGTCGACAGTCTTTTTGTTTAGAGGACAAATCAAAATGCGTTCGACCTTATCAGCAAGAAAGACTCCTGATCGAGCTTTCGTCGAGATAAGTCGCATTAACAGGAGACGATTCAGTTTTTTAGAGTTTTCATGTTCTTATGTCTTTTGTGTTTTTTTTTGTGTCTGAAATTTGTTTGAATTCCAGCACACGCCAGTTAACCATCCTTGACCCCTCACAATATAGAAACGCGAACAAAAAATGTACATCGCATATTGTTCTGATAGCTGAGAAACAAAGTCATGAATAAATCATAGTGTAGAATGACAGGTGTTCAAAGAAGATGCTCAAATTAATGATTGTTCATTTTGATGCATGTTTATTGAAGAATACCTTTGTTCCTAGACAAAGTTTGCGTTTGACGATTCATACGCCTACTAAAATTCAGGTGATCAGTTTAAATAAATGATTAAGTCTTGTTCGAACTGTACGATAATTTTATTTACTCGATACGTGAAGAGAAACTGAACGAAGCAGCGATTCGTACGAAAGTGTTTGAATACGAATTTTTTGGAGACTTAATTTGTTTTGGAGTAAAAATTGTTTCGTTTTGTCGAATTGAAAATCTTTACATTGTAAACTCTCACGAATCCTTTTTCCAGCCAAAACTCCTTGGCGATACGCTTGCCAACTGTGGAATTTTCCCGCTGTCGCGTTCGATCTCTGAGTGTCGTTAACCAGAATGATTTAAACAATTTTTAGGGGCTGCACAGGCGGGTCATCGTAACACGTGCTTGTGGACCCCTGTCTGGATGGTCTGTTGCTAAAATAGGGTGCTCTTTTCGTTGCTCTAACTTTATGATTTATCGTTGCAATTACTCGAAGAGGACTTTATGTACGTGACTAATGCGAATTCTCGTTTACGAAAAATTTGATTGTAAACTCGATCGATCTTGTACAACTTAAAATAATGAATTTTTTCTATTCGAAACACGTCATCATTGATACTTTAAACATTTGAGATGCTAGCCATTGTACGATATGTAGAAACATAGAACTTAACTTTGCAAATGAAAAGATTTAATTTGCTGACATATCTTTACTTAACATTTTTCTTTATTTATGCGAGATTTGTTAGTCAGTTCGGACTTCACTTATAGTTCTGAATCTTCAATGACCACACTTAAAGAAAACTATGTATCTTTTATTTTCGACCATTCTATAAACCTGGAATGGTATTTTAAAATTTCGAAGAAAAGATATTTTGTGAATATTTCTTGGTAGTAAAATATATTAGTAAAATGGTGTCTGCAAAAATTTCCCGTAGAATTTTATGAAAATGGAAAACGACAAGTGTTCGAAATTTTTACGATCGATAATCTCAATTCTCAACGATCATTAACATATTTTATCTTCTTGTTACAGTAATTCATGTTTTTAAGTGATAAAATCTGGGCCACCAGTTCACTCGAAAGTGGAATAATAAGAATCGCTCTTGATGATGATCGTCTGTTACGAGAGTTGATAAACGACATGCAGTATATGAACAGTATAGAGGGGAGAGGGGGTCAAGGCAAATCTAGATTTCAAAGGAACTGAACTATAAAAATAGTACTAGATAGGGAAAACTACATATACGAAGAATTGTGTTAGGAATGATAAAAAGTCCGTGAGAATATCGAATCATTTGGTAAAAAATTCTATTTCCTTTTTCGCAAATGAAGGGAAACGTCATTGTATGCGTGACTGTATTGTCACCGAGTGAATGTTTAGATTAAAATATTCGTCGCAAGAAGAGAGTGAATGAGTTCTAAGAACGTATGCAGAGTTCAGTGCACTTCGTAGCACGTGGTATGAGTGTGTGGTACGTTTGTGAGAAGTTTAAAGAAGTAGTGGCAGTGTTATTAGGGAAAAATTAGAAGGTTATTCATACGAATCATTTTTCAAGAATAAAAAGAACTTTTTTTTCTATATTTCTGAGTAGTAAATTTAAAAATCAACGATAGGAAGCTCTCGAAGGCTCGAAGCTGAAGTTTCCTTCGTTACGTGGTAAATTCGACCATGGATGGGTCCGTGACTAGGATTAAGTGTAAAAATTTTCACTCAGAATAGCTACGTCCTCTCTGTCTCAAGATTGATGTATCGATTAATTTCGGTTCCTTCAATTCGAGAAAGTCTCGAAAAAAAAAAGAAAATGATCCGCGCCGCCAATCCGCGACAAACGTTCAGAACATATTCAAGGATTACCGGTCAAACACAGAAATATCATTCTGCAAACTTTTTGATGAATAAGAAATTAAAACTTCAACGAATCCTTGAAACGAATTTCTGATTCCAACGGTGCAACTTGCCGTAATAAGGTTTCCACCCCTTTCGCTCGCTCTCTCTATCCTTCTCTGTCGGTTCGACGCAAACGAGGAAGAGCCCCGCTGAATTTAAATAATTTAATACGTCCCTGACGAACTTTTAATTCGTTTCGCTTGATTTTTCTCGCGTTTTTCTTCGCAGTTGCGAAATTACGACGCGCTTTAAATATCCTTCGGGGAAGCGTTATTCAACCGTGGAAATAAAACGAACTTCCGGAGATACTGCTTCCCGTCGTTTTGTCGTTCCCACGACACGACCCGACCGTATTTCTTTTTACAATTTACCTGCAATCCCTTCGGAAATACCATTTGGGGCGAACTTTAAGGCACAACTCCTCTTACCGAGGCCTTCTTTTTCTTTTTTTTTTTATCGTATTTATTAAACCATACACAGTCAGTATACCGTAGTTCTCGTAAGAATTGCATCGCCTGGCCGTTGTGAAATTGAGAATAAAACTACGAATAGGCAGCGGGGGTTGGAGTAGGAGGAGGTTAGCGGATCCGTGGAAGACCCCTTTTTTTCCCACGCGATGCGGTCAATGCCGGTGGAGGTTGGGGCCGGTTATAAACCTTCGTGAAAACGCGAACGAAAATTCCCTGGGTGGAAATAAAAGTAAATTAAAGCGTACGCGGCCAGTTGTTTAAAATGTAAAAGCCAATTACCGACCTCCCGTCCGCTACCAGTCTCGTCGATCGCGCCAACGATCAAAGCCTCTTTTCCGCTTCTTCGCTGATTTTCTTCGAGGTTTTCCTCACCGATTACTGCTTTACGTTGCACGTGCTCGATCACTGTTCTTTCTCACAAATCCGAGTCTTTTAACTCGAATAATCCGATAGAGAATTTATCGCGCATAAATAACGATACGGGCTGGTTAATTTGACGTCAATAATGAAAATAGAAAGAATCGGGGTTGCTCGAAGATACGTGAACATTTCGTTCTATATCACTAATTCATTTCGTCTAAATTAGTGATCTTAGAAAACAAAAACGAGAAACACAGTTTTTCTATTTTACACGTTGAATCCGTAGGAACGAAAATATTTTTATTTTTATTTCGGTTTTTTATTCTGTTTACACTGTTTAAATGTAACGAAGATTTCTAAGAGAAGGTTAAGGTTTTGGCGAATCGTCAAAACTGGGTTGAGGTTTTTTACTTAAATGTATTGATCGAAACGAGTATTATAGATACAATTTGAAAACTAAGACTGAACGAGTATGTAAAAAGGGGATGGTTGACTGAAAACTGAGGAACTTGGAGAGTGACATTATCAAAGTGAACAGTTTAAATTAAATTTCTGAGGACACACGAGAGAAAGAGGATCACTCAAAGTATGAATATCAGAGAAAAGTAATTTTAATTAAATGTAACGATATTCACTGTTTAAAACCGTAAACAATTTCTTTGCGAGCTCAGTAATATGATTACAATTTTAGTTCAAAATCAAACTTCGTTCCAATTATTTCCCGACGATTGAGAGCATTTTTTATGTAGGGTCTTTAATAAAAGTCTTTTCTGACATTGTTGCACGAATAATTGGACAAGGAATGTATAATTGGAGATTCTGGTACCTAAAATGTGATCATTTCTGTCGATGCTTCTTCGAGTGTTTGTTCAATGTATGTTGAATCAAAGTCATCGAGCCTCAATTTATAAAGAACACAATTATTATAGTAATTACGAATTAAAATAGCAATTTACAGAATTGTATTTAGCCTATGATATGTTTACGTTCCACCTGATAATACTATACGAATCTTACGTAGCTCTTGTCGTATATAAGAAGCTTCATTTCGTCTAATGAATAAATAAATAAATAAATGATTCAGTCTGTAAAGGTTTTTACGGCTCGTTTCTTTGCCTTCGGATTTATCTTCAGCGAGTACGAGCAAAAAGACAAGATCATATTTGTCTTTTCACTCGACGTGGCCGACTTACCGACGCACAGCGTTAAATCTTTACCATCGACAAGAAAGATCCTCATTCTCTTTCTTTTGCATGTCTCTACCTTTTCTCTCTCTCTCTCTCTCTCTCTCACACACTCACTCTCTCCCCTTTTATTTTTCGTTCGCATCGCCATCGCTGTCCTTTCGTAAGAGGATCATTCTCGCGTAGTTTTTATCTCCCATTTCGTTTCCGTCCCTTACGCTTCTTTTAAACCAGCCAATTCGCCTCTCGAACGAGAAAGTGGTCTGGGACGAAATGCAGGAAGAGCGTGGAATTATCCGCTTTCTAGCGGATAGCCAGTTATCCAGGGTACGATTACGCTCGAGTTATGTCCGGATGTCCTGCCGACGTCGAGCTCGGCTATCGTCTCTTTTCGCCAGTCGCGAGTGAGGAAATTGTTTCGCTCACGGGTACTTCTGAGTACGTCCAAGGACAGACGATAATCCGAAATTCCATTTTTCGTCCTTTCCCTTGATCGTCTCGTTGTCGCGCTGGATTATATCCGATCGAAGTAGAAACGCTTCGTGTCTAGTCAGCTTACACTTTTC
Organism: Ptiloglossa arizonensis; assembly: GCF_051014685.1. NCBI lineage: Eukaryota > Metazoa > Arthropoda > Insecta > Hymenoptera > Colletidae > Ptiloglossa > Ptiloglossa arizonensis. The sequence continues at coordinate 13,192,372 of NC_135051.1, read as the reverse complement.
AGCGCAGCGTGTGCCATTAGACACTTTTAAAAGAATAGGAAATTTCATTTTAACTCAATTGTACAAAAAAGGTGCCGACGTTTTAGCACAAAGCAAGATTACGTGAGAGGCATTTCAGTGGTTACGCAACGCACTAATACACAAATCGGTGGTCGATTCTATTTGGATGTTTCAAGTAGAAATGCATCAGGTTTGATACGCAGGTGCTTGCTATGCAGTTATTATACAATACAGTGTCTTTCAAGTCGATTTTGTAAAATGTTTAATCCAATATGTATATTTTGATCAATTGGACTTTAAGTTTCTGCAGAGGTCACGCTTTTCAAACATTCATCGAATTGCAATGGGTTATATGCATATGTATAGCGTTATTCATATTTGATTGTATAATCGTATTACAAAAAGTAATGTCGCAGAAACCGAAAAAGGATTTCTCATTTTAGAAAATTGAAACTCATTTGAAACGATGATACATCAAATATTTTCATTTATATCAAATATTTTGGTTTCTTTTTCATTTTGAGAATAGGGAGGGGGGTTAATATATCAAATACACATATTGAAAGCTAATGGAGGGAATAACGAAGATCGATGACTGTCGAGCGAGATCCGAAGGTCTGTGAAGGCAGGTGGTTAACGAGGAACTGTCAAGGAAGAACTCCGAAGGTGATCTAGTAGATTTTGTATCTTTGTTTATGAGCTAAACTTTGTATCTTCTAATTGGTGGAAGAATTGGGACCAATAAGAACAAAACTAAGAGTAGTCGATAAAAGATTGGATGTTTGAGAAAATATAGAAACTGTGGGATGAGATTATGAAAACAATGTAAGATGCATGTAAAGAAAGGTCAGGGAAAGTAAGTGGGAAAATTAAGGAAAAGAATACAAAATATTTGAAAGAAAATAAACTACGTGTCACGGTGATCAGCGTTCCCTAATCTACGATCGTTGGCTGGTGTAGGGACTGTCAACTCTGCAGAGTTATATTGACAGTATCAAGTGTCGAGTAGTGAAGTCGAACGCCATTACTTATGTTTACTCGTAACCCAACGTTTTCGTATATGATGTAATAAAGACGGTTTATTATTACTATTATAAGAGCGTGTTCGAGTTGAATTCTTATCTCCTCCAATTAAGAATTATTCTTGGGTTCTAAGAAATCGGTGAAACTTGTCAATTAGGAAGTTATCAAAAAAGGAAATAATTTCCGAAGAGAAATTGCGAAAAGGTTCTACCGTTGAGTTTCTACCTTGTTGCAAATTTCAAACTAACAATTCGAAGAGTCTTAATTATTATATGTAATTTGTAATTGCTCGGATACCGATCCTGGGTGGAAGACCGTGTATTACGGAACTCATATTTCACGGTATCTTCGAATCGAATGTTTCAATCTTATTCGAAGCACGAGTATTGGAAGAAGTTGGAGCGCAGCTTTCGTTTGTTTCTAACGCATTGGCAGAAGACCACTGGCAGCATCGTTATCAGTCTTTTTTCGTTCTCTCTCTCTCTGACTTATCGTAAATTCTCTTCCACCAACACGCATTACGAAGATACTTGAGAGGATAAATGCTCGAGTCGTTGGCTCTCGATGTTGAAGTGGATGAAGGTCTGCGGTACATAAGCCTGGTCCATTAATCAGCTCGCAAACGGCATTTCGCAAGCTCAGAACCTACGACTCGGGCTCCCGGTATCGGCCAGTCTACCTTTTCCAAAATTTATGGATTCCTGACGAAGGATGATCTTTTTACGATAAGATACCGTGTTTCCGAAATGTAGTCATTTTTCTAACGATTCGTCTTTATCGATATTCGGCAAATACTGCAGCTTTCCCTTTCTTGTCCGTTCGTCGTTTCTCGTTCACCTATTTATCGCTACATTTAACTATATGCAGCGTGTGTATATCTCGATAGATAACCGCTTGGCAGTCTCGACTTATCTCTCTCTCGCGATGGTACCAAAAGAGCGTTGCAATTTAGTCGAATACAGGAGACGTGCAATGTGTTCGATTTAAGTGCATTCGCGTAATTGTTTCTCGAACTATCGAAAATATGAAAACATTGTTAACGTACAAGTTGTTTTATTTAGAGAGGGAAGTATAATATTCTGAGATTCGTGTTTCCTAAGATTCTAATGTTACATCGTTTTACTAGATGCTACAGGGTGAACTGAACCTGACGAACGAAGTCCAATCTTTATTTATCAATTGGCAACGTAATAACTTTACAATGTAAAAACAGTTTTCGATGGTTGTAATTTTATTATTTTACCCATACAATAACGAAGAGAATCGATTTTGCGAATAAATAATGTGCAGTTTCGTTAAGAACTCACAGAAAGTTTCTTTTTATGTTATTCCCATCGTTTGACAATATACTAAAACTATTGACTCAATCTTCACAATAATCGTGGCATGTACATAAAATAAATACAAAATACTTTACCACGACCCTGTGTTTACAAAATCAATAAACATAGGGAAAAAACGTTCTCAAGCTTTTTATAAGCTGCGTCAAAAATAGTATCGATTCTACCTGATTTTTCAAAATATTTCACACACACGCACACGCACACATGTAAATATACATACACGTGTAACTTCTCGTTGCTCGGTTATTTCACACATCCGCCGTCGAATGCTTATATTAAATAATAAAAAAAGGAATCGAGGTACAGGTGACTGGTACGCATTAGGCAAACTCCCTCCCTCCCTCCCTCCTGTATCCAACATTTTCACCCCTTTCTCGTCGTTCCAATTCCACCGAACAATAGCCCCGTCTGGCTGTTAAATCGCTCGCATCCTTTCTTATTTCGCAGTATTACGCCGGCGCGTACTAATTTCAATTCAGTGAAAAACGAGCGCAACGCGACGTCAAATTCATTTGACCGACACGGGTGCGAGAAAGACGAAGACTCTCTCTCTCGCGATTCCTCCACCTCCTCCCCCACTTCCCCTCCGCCCTTTCCTGGCGCGCGTCTTTTACCCAGCCCGGTGGTATCGCGTCGCGCAATAAGGAGGCGGCATTATTTTCAGCGCTCGCAACCGTCGGCGGTCTCATTCGTCGCACGTGCATAAGCCCGCAATTTGTTAGTCCCCGGCGCAATTTTGTCCTTCCGTTGCACTTACTTCGAGGCGACGGCACACTTTTTTTTCTCCTATCTCCACCCACTTCCTCCCACTTCCTCCCACTTCCTTCCATCCCCACCCCCTCGTGAAACGGGCGAAGAAGGATCTTGGTCGAAGAGTAGGGGGAGTTTGCGCCGGTTTACGCGGTTAAACGGCCGGTGGCGCGGTTCTTTCAGCGGGCTCGGCGGAGTATTTGAGCGCGGGCCAATACCGCGGATCCCCGGAATTATACGAAGAAGGAAGTATTTATCAGGCACGTAGACCGGGGACAGACATTTTCCGCTTAATCCACGAGGGAACACGGGGTACGGGCAGAAACGGACAAGTTGCCATTGTTCCGGGAGCTCGAAACTCTGCGAACCACCGTGGATCCTCTTCTCAGTACCGAGTCGACGGAACCAACGTCCTCCCTCTGTCCCGCTCTTTCTACTAGATTTACCTAGGCCATTGTGCCGCGTTTCCACGAGTGGCGGGACCAATAGACCCGGGGGTATAGGGGTGGGGGGTGCCAAGGCCGCGCGAGCCGCTCGACACGACCGTTACAAACGAGACCAAAGGCCGCGAATCTCCCCGGTGTTCCTGTTTCGAGGCTACTCGCGCTGAATACCGACCCGTTTCACTGCCTAATGACAGCCCTGATCTTCGTATTGTCCTCACCGAGGGCCGGGATTCCACGACTAAGTCCCCCGAAATGGCATGCGATTCGTCTTACTAACCGGCTGACGTATGCCCTCGCGGATATCAGATACGACGCTGAGTCGTGAAATTGTTCTTTGAGTGTTCATCACGGTGGAACGATAAATAGACGTGTACGTAACCGTGCACGCGATGGAATTCGGGTGCAAGCCGCTTGCGTTCATTCGAGGACGCTAATATCGTTGTCAGAGTACTTGGCTATGCGGGACGAGAGTGGATATTTCAAGCTTGGTTGAAAGGCAATACCAGTTTTCGTGTTATTTCGGGGGATGAAGGAAACATTTGAGACGAGAGCTAGATTAAAATTCTGGAGGGGCCGGGCTAACGTCAACAGATACAACTAGGGCAGTGTCAATAATCCAGTTTTCTTCCGCTATATTTGTATCGGTACTGTCTCTAGTTGCGCATTGAAGCTACCGGTGTGAAAGTTATCGGAGTATAAAGTTTCTTTAGCCCATTTACATACGGATATTAATTTACACGTATCGGACGATATCGTTGAAGACTGTTGCTATTGCAAACGTTCGAACGATCCTTCATCGCACTCTAAACACTTTCACCGTGTCTTTTTCATTATTTGAGACACGAGTTGAGTCTTCTTGAGTAATTATCGATGTTCCAAAATACAGTGTTTAATGCAGGAAACTTTAAATTCTAAGAATTTCTATACTGGTAGTTTCAAAGCATAAATCTCTTAATACTTTCTTGTGGAAAAGTAAAAAGTACATCGGTTAGTGTACTTGAAAAGTATAGGGTACGATGTGAAAGTTAGAATTAACGGAAGTTGTAATTAACATTGGTACGATCGAAAAAAGTATAATAATAATTTAGTTCTTGGTGCTTGTTAAATTATTTGTTCAATTATTCAATTCGTTCCAGATGCAACGTTTATTAGCAACGTTTCTCAACGATTCTAAACAATTAATTATCTACTTTACTGAAAGTATGTACCTTTCAATGTACGAACCTTGCTGGTCGTACAATCTAATTCGAAGGAGGGATTAATTTAAATGATACGCCTCGAGGTAGATAGAGATGATTAAATTACATTACATTGAAGTTCAACGAGTTACAGAATGTCGGTTACGCCGTCTGTGCTAACCGTTCGCAATTGAATAACGAAAATAATTACTGAAAATTATTGAAACGAATAATGTACCACCGGAAACCATTATAACTCCTTGACAAAACAAAAGTTAAAAAAGTCATGGTTTTGAGAGCATACGTGTATTGGTAACACCGATTGCGCCTTTCAACGATCTAACAAGAAATTTCAAATATGGGACCAATTTTTTATTTTTGATTACAAAAATAAATTATTTCGATTCAAGGTACTAAACTCGTTGTCAGAACGAATTATTCAACGTATTGGAAGCACGTGTATGCTCCCACAATTTTGAACAATAGTTTTGCAGTATTAGGTAATAGTATTCTTAATTTTTAAAAATGGTAATTATTCATTTAGTGGATGGTAACTATCAAAGTTATCATCGGAATCAATGTTTGAATCTGGAAAGGGATTAATATACGTACTCGTATCATTGTTTAGTTCGTTTAAATAATTACGAGTACATTACACTTCTTTTTAAATCTGTACGATTGTTTTAGATGAACGATTAACTATTCTTACGTAAATCTTTATAATTGGCAATCACGTGACTACTCTATAAATGCTAGCTGCTATTCTCACTCCATAAGGGGAGTTTTTCTCCGATTTAGTCAATAATGTGTAGTAAGGTGGTCAACTCGATAATTCTGGACACTTTTTATGTAAATAAATTAAATATTTTCGCGGTGGAAAATATCTCCGCTCGGAGGTTCTGCCAGTTATAGTGACTCGGAGTTATTGCCATTTATAGAAACTTTGTTCCATGAGAAAAGTGAAACTGAACGAAACTGTGATTTGTACTTGTTAATTTGTCTTTGAATTATGAATTTTTGAACTAAAACTTCAAGTTGTCTACAAATTATTCTGTCTCATTGATCATTATCGTGTACTTGCTAACTTTGGAGGTTGCCGTTGGGTAAAATGGTTTAACAATTTTTGGAGGCTTCTCAGAGGTTACCAAAGCGTTGGTCTGCTGTTCTGTTATGGTCACACAGAGGTCATCAAGGGTACTGTATTCGTCACTTCACCTTTACGACTTATTGTTCTAATCGATTGAAGAAGACACATATGTATTTGATTAACAGTAGATTCTTATTTCCAAATTGTTCGAAGAACAATCCTGTGCAGCTTAAAATAATAAATTTCTCATATTCGCGACATGACAGTTGAAGCTTTCATGTACGTAACCAATTAGAGCCTTCTCGGTTAATAATATATGTGCAACACGGTAGAAAGTAGCTACACGCACGATTACATTTTGTCATTGTTGTTGCACTTAACAAATTGATAGTAAACACGAATACATTTACTGTATGTGTAAAGTAAATGCGATGAATTGACACGATTCCCTAAGGTCTCAGCATTTGAGTAAGGAGCAGCAGAAGTTTACTAATGGACTAATGAGAAACGTCACGTAAACGAGGTTCTGCCGACGACGCACTTACTCGTACTCTTAACATCAACGAATCAAACAAGCAAAGTTTTGTTGACGTTAAGAAACGTTTCACTGGCTGTGTAAATGCACTGGGTGTATTCCCAGCTTCGAGAACATTTATGAATCTATAACGAAAGCGCAAAATACCATAAACCGAGCCAACATTTTATACTATTGGTATTGGGCCTGTGAAAAAGATTTGCTGTTTTTTTTTTATTTACCATATAATACTTTAAAAGAATAAATTCATCTCAAGCATATATTGTATTTTATATTACGTTTCTATCTTTATTATGGCTCTTTTATAGATGTTTTCTTGTAGGTAATGTTATTTCGTTCAGAAGTGACTCGCGATAAGGGTCGAAAACGAATTAAATATATGCTCAAAGTGACTCTTTTTACGAAATTATTACTTGTTATTAATCATAGATTTAAATCCCTATTTATATTTCTTGCGGTAAAAATTGATTACAATCGAGAAAATTTCCAAAAAGTTTTGTTTACATAAATACACGTTTTAAAACCAAGTGATTACTTCAATACTATTAAGAAACAGAAATTTTTTTGTGTACATGTGCATATATCTGTTATAAACACGATTGCGTTTAAACCGGTCAATGAATTCCAATGTAACTTTGCAGTTGAGTTTTATATTTTTATTTTAAGACCTGATTCAATTTTTCTGCAAAATTGGTCCATGAATAATGATGGTTATATTTCATAGTTTTTTGGTTTTTCCGGTAGATACACGTTTGTTATTCATAAAAATGTTAAAAAGTGTTTTACATAATTTTTAATGAGGATTGTGTCTTGTATAAAAAAGTTAAATAAATTTCGTCCTTAGCTTCTAAATGAAAAGCAAATTTTAATGGATTTTTATTCAGTATAGATTTGAGCTACATGTTTTATGTTTGGAGGCATCGTGACGAATTGATTAACATGGATATACAATTTGACTTCGTTGTTTGCATTCCATGCGAAATCGATAAAGGTAACTATATAGAACCAATATTTGGACCGTTATTTGAAACTATTTCGAGACCCGGAATTGGTATGGCAGTGTTCAATCTCCGTTAGGAAATCCGGGTTTGCCTTGATTCAATTAATTGCGACAGGAAATTTTGTAGATAAAGGCAGAAAAACAATGTGGGAGGTGAAACTTTGATACTGCGGAAAGAAACTTCCATCGTGAGAATAATTGATCTTGCTGGACGTGGAAGACGAATGACCGCCGAAGTGAAGCCGAACTACTGAGAGACTTCAAAAAAACGCTGACAAAAGACTGGAATTCTTCGATGAAATTCAATTAGTTCGGCGATTAAAGTACACGTGATTAAAATGAGAAGGAAATTCGAAGATACTCTTGTACGTCTTTCCTAATCAGTGAGTAAATTATGAAAACAAATTTAACCCGTGGTTAATAGTTACTGTGAAATGGAACAGTTTAAAAATATCTGTTTCAACTGTAATCTCAATTATTCTTTCTCTTGTACACAAATGGTCACGTGCTATCTCGCCTATAGACTATTATTCTCACTGTTTAAATGTCACAAAACATGTAAATTAAACATGTTTGGTTCAATTGTTATGTATAATTTTCTCTTATTTTCTACATAACTTTGCAGTTTTTTTAAATAAAATGTAACCTTGAATGTATATACCTTACTAATGTTACTTTATAGTTCTTCAGAAATCTCTGTTATTAACTCTTTTTCTACAAATTGTTTGGGCTGTGTTCATGAAAATTGTTAAAATTTGAGGAAAAATGTAGACTCTGCTTTAAAAGTTCACTAGAAATTGAATTTGCAAGGCATATTTATGAAACAAGAAACGAGCTTCGGCTAACTGTCAGCCTAACTAGCCTAACAGTCCTAACATTCTTCAAAAAATTGCATCTTCTAACGATATTTATCTATAAAGTATCATATATAACGTGTATTCGTTTTGTAAAAATAAAATTTCTTAGATATTTTACAGTACATACTATACATACTTTACAGAAGCGAAATAAATGTTATTTTTTGATAATACTTACATTGTTCAGTTATGCCGATGACATAACTAAGCTTGTAGAAAAACAGAATCATCGTTTCAATAATAGAGACTTTTAATTCTAAATATTTCTATAAACGAAGATGCTATTTTCTCAGTTGCGTTTAACTTTTCAAATCAAACAGAGGAAGCTCGATCACAAATACATTCCACCGTGCACTGTTCAAGCTACCGTATAAAAAGTTATTTCTTGTTTCTCACTCCGAGTCAACAGCAAAATAGGTCATAGAAAGGAAAAATAATCGGTCCGAAACAGAAACGTGAAATTTTCCAGCTAGTCCCGAAGTTGAGATCATCGCATCAACGCACGCGTCCGAAACGTATACAGGGAAGATCCAATTAAAGCAAGGACGAACGTATTCGTTTGGACGAAGTGATCGATAGCCTTGTGTTGTTGGCCAACGTTGCGCATTAGACGATCCCAATTAAGTGTATTTTTATCAGGCAGGGCCACACCTACGCAGCAGCACGATACATCATCCTTCGTGTAGCTTGCAACGTGTAATTCCGAGGTCGAGGAAAAATTTGTTCCAGTTGGTTCGAGAGACGGAGAATGAACTCGCAGCGTGCTCCTAGGAGTTATCCTTTCGAGAGTCGATGACAGTAAAACGTTATCGGACTATGTAATTCTCTGTCATAATACGTTCTAAGAATTCTTGGCTTTTCTAGTTTATTGGTGCCTCGAGCTTTGTCCGAGATACACGTCAAATTTGATCAGAGCCCGTGGGCACAGTTTATGAAAATATCTCTTCGAATGGTTTCTGTTCGTACAAATTGGTGGCAACGAGAAACTGACAGGAACATTGAACTCTCTTAACCTTATCCAATTCCCTTTTGTTTCACACGTGAGATAAGTTATCATTGCATGTAAACGATGTTCTTTTATCGCTGTAGCCCGCGAATCTATTAGTGCTACTGGATAGTTGAGGGCGCGTATCTTATCACTAGCGCAGGAATTAAAGGGAGGGCAACATTTCACGTGGATCGTGATTTGTTAATGTATCTTGCACGCTTTGTTGCTCGACGATATGGAATTTCTTCTTTTCTTTCTGGGTACGAAATACGAGATGGAGGGAATTCTCACAAAGTTGGTACGAGCTAAACACATGTATTCAATTTTATTTTTTATTGTAGCTATTCAGCTGCAGATTTTGCAATATTGGCTACTTTTATGAATAATGTGGTTTCGTTCGACAGACGTACAACGAAGCAATAACATTGGACGCAGTATTATTATTATTGGAAATATCGATATACCTTCAGTGTTTTATTGTTCATAGATTTCTCTATTTGAAGAATTTATGGCGAAATTATATACATATTTGATACGTTATCCTTTATGGAGCAATTATATTATTACTATAAGTCAGTATCAAAGAGGAACTAATCAATTTCGATTAAAGAAACATTAGATCGTATTATGATTATTGAAGATTTTTTACTAAGACAGAAATAAATTATGAAATAGGACGGAAAAGAAGTTCTATTTTATTAAAACAAACTTATATACAGGGCGTTCCATGTAAGTTGACACAATGAAATAACTCGAAGGCCATTAATTAAAAATAAAAAAGGTGGAACATCTCTTTCATGATTTTCAGAGAAGATTCAAATGGCATTATTAGTTTCTTAATACGTAAGCGTTTTTAAGGTTATTTCAAAGTCATCTTTTATTTTTTATCATAAACCTATAGTTTTTATTTCAATTCCTATTTTGCGCAACAAAAAAGTATGTGTATAACCTTTATCTGAAATATCTTTTTGTTAAAGTTTCGATATTTCTCTCTATTTAATATTCGTACTTAGTATTTTTTTTAAATTTTGAAAGCATATTAATTTTTATGTACACACAGTCACTGATAACTTGAGTCTGATTAAAAAGCCACAGACGAAAATGGTAGTAATCTAGGAGATATTGTATCGTCAGCCATATTTACGCAGATATACCTCTATTGTTTGTATGCAATGCTTAACAGTTGCAGAAAAGATTGAAATGATTTTTATTCATGGAATGCTTTACTGTATTCTGGAAGAAGATGTTCATCGCGTGTATTTTGTCGTATCGTTAAACAGTTTTCTCCAGATGATTGTGTATGAATGGAAAAACATACACGAGGAAAAGCAGCCACAGACTGTAAATAATAAAATTCCTTAACTGCAGTTGCTCGTAATCCAAGAACTTTACAGAAATGATTTTCAAAGTCGAGTGACATTTTGTGAGTGGGTTCAAGATCAAATACAAATCAATGAGAATTTCTTACTTCAGTTCCTTGAAAAACGACGTTTTCTAATCGAACATTGTCAGATTATTTTTTATGTGGTTACCTTTATTTTTTTAATTGTTTTTAATTAGTCGTCTACGAGATAATTCGTTGTGTCAACTGTAACGGAAGGGATGAAGAAAAGGAAGGGAGAGCGTTTCATCCAGAGCCTGTTAACTGGTGGACTCGTCAGTAAGGCATCCTAACAGACCCTACCTCGTATACCGGGACATTAGGTAGTCGCTCAAGGATCGTATAAATACCGATCGGAAATGGTATGGGAACTTGCGGGAAACGGTCGGTGGAGTTTCTCTCTAGTGGCGAATGTGGGAGGTGCCGCCACACAACATAAATGGGACATCGTGTAAAACAAGATAAACATCGCAGAAATTGAAGGAATTTTGCTAGAAGTGGATGATTAATATTTTCCCACTTTTTCCTCTTTAAAAGTTTTAAAGTTATCGCTGGGTTAATCTCCGGAGTAATCTTCCCAACACTCCGGAAACTTTTTTACCGATTCTCGTACTAGATTTATGCGCGTAATAACAATCTTTGGACGTAACTCAAACCTGAGTATCCAAGATGATCGTGGAAGTGAAAGTAGTGGAACTATCATTATCAGAATTCGAACGCGAATGCTTTCTTATCGTCAATGCTCGTCCAAACAGTCCAGGCCTGTTCGGATCAGCTGACAAACCGTAATATTCGGTACGGTAAGAATCGTTCGTGTTGAAAATGATTACGAATTTGTTTGTTGAAACTGCAAATAAATGTCACGTGTTTGACCAGCCTTCACAGTCCACGGCGTCAATCGTTACGCGATTTGATGTGGAATGGCTCGTTCGCGCAGGCTGCCATGTCGAATCTACATAGAGGAGATCAAACGAAGGGGCCTTCCACGCCATTTTGAGTCTGTCTAGATGCATGCATTTCAGATTATACACTCGACTCCAGCGCTGCCAGCAATCGTTCGGTCAGAGGTGCTTCCGTGACTTGTCACCGGGCACGAAGGAAGACATTTCTCGCTGGTTCCATACGGTTCGACAATGACGGATAGACCTGAGCACCGCTGAGGTAATCTAGACTCTATTGCCACTATCAGAACCGCCGATCAGGGTTGCTTGTTTCTCTTTGAACCAACCGGGTCAACCGGCTGCAGTGTCAACACGTCGGAAGTGCTCCCTATAACGGTCCCCTTCACGAGCCTCAGACTCTTCTCTGCGTCATCCTGCTCTTACAATCTCCTTTCCATCATCTTACCACGTCTATCAACCCACTCGGCCAATGAAGGGCTGTCACGTCGCAGCAACCGAGCTGTTTTGTCGGCATTTTTTCCAGCGGCTCGCGCTATTTCGACAAGCATAAATTTATACTAAGCGTGTTAACTCTTCCTGATTGGCCATTGAAAAGCGCACTTTGTTAGTCTACTTTCATTGGTACCCGATCTCTTTTAATGGAATGTTATCCTCGGAGCAAATACTTTTACTTTAACTCGACAGTACCTTGCAGTGCTCCTCGCGTCATCTGAACTCTGGATCATTAGGATTCTGTGTTGTTTTTATCTCGACGAAACCTTGCAAGTACTCGTGTCCTCGCGTCATCTGAGCTTTGGATCATTAGGATTCTGTGGTTCTGTGTTCTTTTTAACTTAACGGAACCTTGCAAGTACTCGTGTCCTCGTGTCATCTGAACTCTGGATCATTGGGATTCTGTGATTCTGTGTTATTTTCAACTCGATGGAACTTTGCAAGTACTCGTGTCCTCGCGTCATCTGAACTCTGGATCATTGGGATTCTGTGATTCTGTGTTGTTTTTAACTCGACAGAACCTTGCAAGTACTCGTGTCCTCGCGTCACCTGAACTCTGGATCATTAGGATTCTGTGGTTCTGTGTTGTTTTTAACTTAACGGAACCTTGCAAGTATTCGTGTCCTCGCGTCATCTGAACTCTGAATCATTAGGATTCTGTGTTGTTTTTATCTCGACAGTTCCTTGCAAGTACTCGTGTCCTCGTGTCATCTGAACTCTGGATCATTAAGATTCTGTGTTGTTTTTATCTCGACGGAACCTTGCAAGTACTCGTGTCCTCGTGTCATCTGAACTCTGGATCGTTAGGATTTTGTGTTGTTTTAGCTTTTGCGTTATCCAATTCCATTCGTGCGTTTAATCATACTTCTATGATTACTACCGTGCATTGCTCTCGTATCTTGAAAGCGGCCAAGAAACTCCTGCAGAGGTGATATTTGATATTTGAACTACAGCCATTTCGTTTCGGTGCCAATTTTGCAGTCTTCGTGCACCGTACCTAACTTTGCAGCTAAATATTATATTTTCAGTCCAATTAAAGTTTTCTTTATTTTCTCTAAATTATAAGTCACTGGAACTATGATTCGCAAGCACGACTTTGGTTATGGTAATGTGGCGTACGCGAGAAGTTCCTTTGGTTCGCGTTCGTTTGGAAGATCATTTGGTTTAACAATATTTTCATTACTAGATGTATCAAGTAATATATGTATGTATAAGTTGTACTACTTATAATATTTGTAAGTTTGATCGATTTGGAGATTAATTCGCAACTTATACAGATAGAATTATAACTGATTCTAAGATATTTTGAGATGAACATGGCAATGGTACAGAACACGCCGATTGGTTAGTTTGAAATCTTTTTCACTTTGGAAAGGAACATCCCTGTAGTGTGCAATTGGTCCTGCAAATTCATAAAACGCATCGATTTAAAAAACATGCGAATGCGTTTGTTGCATTAAGCTACGAACGAGTATTCGGTCTCCTGACATCCAGAAAAATAACGAGCGAGGAAAATTTATATTCTATTCATGAGCAACGTAGATACTTAGGTATGCCATTGAAATGCTTCACCTTTTATGTACGCATATATATTAAAGGAAACTTGAATCGATATCTTCGATGCATACGAGAACAGAACTTCTGTACTCGTCCGATACATTTCTATGTTTTAACATGGATTTCGGTTTGTGGTACGTCAATCGTTGTTGAGAAACTGAAAAGGACTAGTTCTAAATAAAACCAGGAGTTCTCTTGGCCATAATAAATCGAGAATGATAATATAAAAATGTAAGGAAATTTTTAATCTTAAGAATTCTTGATTCTTAAAACTTACCTTTTCTTTATCACTGTAGGACACTTGCAACTATCCCTATCGCGAGTCTCAAGTTTATATTTATTGTTAAAAGAAGATTGAAAGTAATTTGCGCGTTAATTTTGATTAGATATTACATACGATGAACAATTATTTATCACAATGATGCTAATTGGTTAAATAGAAATGTCTCGGAGCGACAATGGGAGCATTGAAAAATTCACAACACGAGAGATTAATACCCTTGTAAAAGGGAGAAAGAAGCAAGCGGAAGGCACGGTTGTACCATACAGATACGAGGTGTTTTATCAAGTTGTACACTTCTGAACAAAGGATGAGCAACCGGAGAATTCGTAGTAAGGTCTGTAAGCTTGAACGATTCTCCTCGAAGTTTCCTCAACTATCTTGCCTTCTAGTCTCGCGAGACAAGCGATTTGACTCCTGCAAAGTAAATTTCCCAGCAACTGGCGGAAACGGATCTAAAAAGACTATCATGATTGCTACTCGCGTTGTACTGGCAGTAACAAACAGCCGTATTGCGGTAATACTGCGTTATTGATAACTTTTATTGTTGGATGTTAAGACGTTAAAATGATAGAACAGTTGCAGATTATTTTCAGTACTCTAACATCATTTAGACGGACAATTATTTTTCGTGCGAATAAAATAGTAAGTATCGAAATTATTTTCACACACAACATCGCGCAAGACAGTTAAACCTTGATATGTTTACGTGACAGTATAATATAGTATACTGTTCAGTTTTCAGAAAAAAGGAAAGTATATCAACAGAATATAAAAATGTTGTCTCGGTATATGTGTTATCGTTAATTGTTACCATTAGTATTACTATCTATCCTATTGGAATTTAGAATAATTTCAACATCTAATTGCACGTATGGCACGGTTTCCTAAACAATGCTTTGATCAGCATTATAAAGTCATAGTGTATATTTTATTATAAGCAATATCGTGTATATATTATTTATTAAATGATATCGTGAATTAATAGGTTGCTCAATAAGTTTTGTCGTTCGATAAGAAGTGGAGCTATTAGGTTCGTCGTTTTATTTTTTTAAAGATGGTACTACATGTGAACATGTGAAAAGTTTCATGTGGATCTGTCGACTCGTTCGTTTATTTATAATTGTTCAAAGTTGAAGCATCATAGTATTCTTTTACAATGGAAAAAACAACAAAACTTATTGAACAACCTAGTATAAAGCTAAGATTCGTAATTATATAAATGACTGGAAACATTCGACATAAGTTTATTATTAATATAGAAAATGAGAGCACTGGATCAGTAATCGGTAATTTTTATGCGATCGGCGATCGATTGTTCAAAATTTTAATTAACCGTACCTTACGTCGACAAGTTTCATTTTCTGCGTGTATTTCAATTGGAATGTTTCTTTCTTCGTTACTCCCATGAAATACTCATTTCCTAAACGATCTATATACAGCTAGTTTTATAAATAAATGCCAATCAATATTTGAAGGAGCGAATCCGAAATATAATTCTCGTGTTCCAGAAGATTAAAGAAA
The DNA here is from genome assembly GCF_051014685.1 of Ptiloglossa arizonensis. Taxonomy (NCBI): domain Eukaryota; kingdom Metazoa; phylum Arthropoda; class Insecta; order Hymenoptera; family Colletidae; genus Ptiloglossa; species Ptiloglossa arizonensis. The sequence continues at coordinate 13,177,029 of NC_135051.1, read as the reverse complement.
ATACTCGGAGGAGGTTGCCTTCTATTCTTGTTCGCGTCGTTCTGACAATATCCTTAAATCGTCGAAGTAGTGAAATACGCTGAAAGGGAAACAGCGCGTGTAAATTTCGCGTACGGTCGAGCGAATAAGGATGAAAATAAAGCACGTGACCCGTGCCAAGATTATTTTCTACACCGCGTCGTACGATTTCAGAGGCAACCGGAATCCCCCTGTATTTTTATTCAACGACCACACAGCCGTATTAATTGAAACGGAAAGCGGGTCATCGCATACGACGTACATAGCTATGTACGTCGCGGTGGTATACTTTGCTCTATCCCTCATCGGTTGTTATTCAGCTTTTCCTTTTCATCGCGAGGATATTAATATCGAACCCTTTCACTGGTCATTTGCTCGAGTTCGAGGACATTGAAACGTCATATCTCGCCGGGCAGTAATTCACTTCTCGCTTTTCCAGCTCTTCCCTCACGGCGATCCGCGACATTGGCAGCCCCCAGGCTTGACCAAGCAGCCATCTTTCCGGCTCGAGCTAGCGAGCCAACTAGCCGGATATTCAGGCTTGCCTGGTTATTCATAGAATGAGTAATTTCAACCAGGCCTGTGGACGATTCAACGTTGGGGACGTTTGTCCGTCATTTGGTTTGCTCGGTTGAACGGGGGGCCTTCTGCTCACCTGGTCGGGTGGACAGGTCTTGTCGTATTTGCCATCTCTCTTTGTGACGTTTGCCCTGCTTCATTTCCCACTTTGTTGAACTACGAAGACGATGGGCAAAGTTGGGGCGGGCTGTAACGGTGCAAGGAGACGTCCGGCACCCCGGGTGGGGGAGGGGCAGGGCCACGTTGGCGGGCTCGTTTGAAAGAAAATGAGGCTAGCATTTTAATGAGACACTTCCGGGAGTGGCTCGCGAGACCAGCAAATAGATTCACTGATATCCTTCTTTTTCCGGAAGCCCTCCAACGTTCAAATGCCCTGTTTTCATAAGCGGACACGCGAATCACGTGAATCGCCCGGCCGGCTCTTCTCTTTCGCTTCCCGTGCCATTTCTTCCGAGTCTTTCACTGCGTCTTAAATGCGTGGCTCTATACACTGCACGTTGCCAAACGGATGTCTGCATGCGAGCCGGCTGCATTCAGGATCTCACGTGTGTACCTCCGAATGCTTTTTCGCCTTTGCAACGGTAATGATTAATGCGAATTCTCGGTTAAACGGAGAGAAACGGAGAAAATCGTGCGTGGTTTGTTAATCTTTGATACGAAAGCTTCGTTCAACTTGCCTCGCTACGTATCTGAGAGATTCTGCATCTGCTGGGCTGCCTTTTTGGTTATCGGAGCTCTTAGAGAGCCGATACGGTGCGGCGGTTCGTTTCACGTCAGTTCATTCAGGAACGATTGAAAGAAATTAATTCTCGATATGCCCCTACGGGGAACTGTTTACCCAACCAATTTACGTTCAATTCGAGTACGATGTAAATGAAAATATTTAACATTAAGATGAAAGTTTCTTACGAAGCAAATTTTAGTTGCTAAACAGCACCGATACCCACGCGATACAAACTAGTTAAAAGTTTTCTTCTATAGTTGCATTTTACGGTATCTCGATGACATCGACGTTTCATAGAATCGGGCGGGATGTTTTTATCGACACAGTGATGTAACTTGTAAAAGAAAATCTTCAATAACGTAAAATACGTTTCATTTTCGACCAGCTTTTGTATCCAGCGTTTTTCAAATTCTAAATAATTTCACGCCTTTGCGAAATTGGTCACTTGGTGCAACGATCTAATGTATTGATACGAAGAGATATTTAAGATATCCAAATTTTTCTATATTACAAATTTTCCTTCGGATTCTCCTTCAGTTGTAACTCCTACTGCATCAAGAACACAAGAAAACTTTCCATTAGATTGTCTACAATATTTTTTCAGCCACTAGCATCAAAGATGAAGCTACTCGTTCAAGATAGTGATCGGTTAACACACACTCTAACGTTCGAATCACATATAACGAGTATCTGATAGTTCATTACTCGACGTAAAGTATCCGAGGAATAATTTTCATACGGTGAGTGCGCTAGAAAGAAAAACGTTTTCTCAAAGTGTAAAATATATTTTTGCATTTTAAACGTGTTTGAGAAAGAACAACATTATCAAAATCGTGAAGCATCTCGTATAAAATACAGAGATAACTCCACGGAACTCAAATAATTCATCCGCCACGGTGAGCAAATGGAAACTCCGTTTTGATTATGTTTCATGAACAAGCCGAAGGATTTTCGTGCGCGGGGAGGACCGAATCGAATTAATTCAACGGAATCAGGATCGTTAAGGACGATTAAATCGCTTTCGGAACAAAGGAGAAGAATCGACTTTGCAATCTCGGCAACGGTCGATGCCACGATTTATTTGCTAAATCAATGGGGCGGTTTCTAAATTATTCGTTCACCTTGATCTAGGTGGCCATGGAGCAATTAAGAATCATGATTAACGACCGCTCGTGCAACTCCTGGAAAAGTTTGGCAGGGCAGCGTTTCGTTCGACGTTGACGACGGTCCGAACAACTAACTGTATATTTTTGGCCAGATGCGACGTTTAAAAAGAAAACGTCGCGCTATTCGTAACGTAACCATAGATATTTAGATTTTTTAAATCGTGGTCGTTGTAATTTTATCGTTAATGAGAATACTCGTGTCGTACTGAAATTAGGTGAAACTTTTTATGCTTTGGTTTATTCCAATCTCGACGTTTTTCCCCTCTTTAAGGTAAACTCTGCGAATTGAGCGAAGAAAAATGATCGTGTATAAATATCGAGGTTTTTCGCAGATATTGATTCGTGTCTCGGTTAATCGTTGGAAAACTTTGAAGAGATTATCTTCAATATTCTACGAGATAAAGACCGGCGCGTATAAAGCGAAGAAACGAATTATTCCCGTTTCGCTACAGCGTGAAACAAATTTCTCTGAATTGCAGAAATCCTTGTAACAGTTTTCGTTTATTGTCGAATTTAGAAGGTTAAATTAATTTCACGCCTACTAACTACATTAAAATGCAATTCCAAGTTGATTAGCATGCACAAAGGCATTGTTATCCCATTAAGATAAATTGCTAACCGAGCGAAATTGTATCGTCAACATTCAGGATCATTAATAACATCCCGAGGGCAATTAGCTCACTTGAAGTGCCTTGCAATTGTTTTAATGGCCCCTAATTATTTGGGGATACTGTTATGAAGTTACTAATCGTCGGGAAACGTCCGAGACGTCGAGGACGACAAAGAGCACCGAGCAAACTAGAAATGGTTTTAGTTCGGAATTTCGTGGTCTGGAAAGTGCCCGTCTGACCTAACCGTGACATTTCCCGTAAAACAAGGCAAGATTCACCGCTGGCTCGCTGCTGACCTAACGAAATATACTACGGAAACTCAATCTCTTTTTAGAGCGATTTCAGACAAAACAAGAGGATACAACGTTTGGCCCCATTCTGTAGAGATTTAGGATCGGATTCATCTAGATGCGCTCTGAAATTCCTGTTACCCTTGACGCGTATCTATCCCGATCTGATTCCATCTACTAAATCCGATGAATGGAGCATCGTAAATTTTCACGAAAGCGTAAAAAATTGTGATACAAAAGGGAACGCACAATGTTGCTACATTGGGCTGAATTCGAGTTGCTGAATTCGAGTGCGATGGAGAAAAATATTAGGTTCGAAGGGACAAATGTTACGATTGGGAACAAGTTTTTTTTAAGGTTATCTCTTTCGTTTTTTTAAAACGATGTAGTATAATTGTACTATAATTATATAGTATTATTACCACAATGGTATAGTTTGTGTTAAAACGAATAGAACGATGTCTGAGGATATGATGTTCGAATGACTTTGAGTAGGAAAAGTACTCAAGTAATTTTGAACACTATTTACCAACATAAATTTGAAAATTGTACCGAAATATATAGAAAGTCCAGCAAAAGTTATAGTTATAAATAGAAAATGCGGAATAAAATTTTTACACACGACGTTTCGAACTGGAAAAAATCGTCTTTAAAAATTCACAAGATGTATGATACGTACGATTGAGCACGACTTGGATATCCTGTCTGGCCATTGCTCACCATTTCTACTTACGAGTAACGATCAGTCGTGTTGTGTAAATGTTAATTGCTCACGTACCCGAACATGTTTCAAAATTGATTTTCTCGGAAACTGTGCTTCGTATGAAAAAATGTTTTCCACATTTGCGACACATTCTTACATAAAGTATCAGTTCCTGGTTACATCAGAATTGCTACACACTTTATACAGAATATCAAGTTTACATTTGTTAGAGCTAAGATATCACAAATAATTTATTGTCTCCAAGAAAAGAGCATGTAAATAACTATTTACGGAATACACTTCTGATTAGTAACAATTGATCGTTGCGTTTCTTGCGTTAAACGAAAGTTATTAATTTTCTTCGAATCTCTGCCATAGCACATTATCAAGCCCTGATGCTGCTCGGTTCATATATGTCTCTAGCAAATCCATTTGGAGCTTAAGCCATCCGTAAATACAACCTTGGTGGAGCATCCCTCTTTTTATCAGATGTTGCAGCTTCCTTTAAACGCCGTACGGCTGCACTCTATCTCGAATCATAATTCCCGGTCTCAGATGAAGTCGAAGGAGTGCCCCTTTGCAGATGGAATAAAGATGGAAGGCCATTCGGCAAACAGGAAACGCCTACATTTCCGAGTTTCTATGACTTCTCATCCGAGCCTGGTTCCAGCAGGCAAACGGTCTGATATCTCCATCTCTGTTAACAAACCATTAAAGTTGTACTGCGGTTTGCTCTTGCTCATTAAGTGAACCTTCTTCACCCTTTCTAATCTTTCATCTACCTTTACTGCGTCTGACGCGGCTGACGACAATGATGTCCTCTGTGTCCGTTGAAAGGGTATTCTTGAACTCTATACGAGTTAATAAAGGACGTATTAGGTATCTGTTTCTCTGGAGGTATTTTATTCGATTCAGTTCTGCTGTTTCGATCAATTTTTCAATAACTCGGCGACGGTTATCTTGCCTCATATCTTACTTCGAGCTATAAAAACGTTTCTTTTAAAAATTTCATAATTAATTTGTGCGAAAGAAACTTGTTACACAACAGTAGTTGCAGAACTGGGATATTTTCCTTTTAATGGAAACAGGAAGAGAATTGTACAAACATGCAAACATAATGTTAATTACTGAGTGAAGGAGAATTCTAGGTTATTATAAGGGGTAAATAATTAGATGAAGAATTGAGTATGTATTAAAAATTAACTCATTCTTTAAATAAGATATTTTAAGAAAATATACACTTTGTAGAATGTTTGAATTATTGTTTTCTCTGTTCTCTGTTACTGTGAGATTCTCTACAAAATTATTGGTGATGTTTGATTTAGAATTGTTCGGTTAACTTTTAAAATTAATTTAAAAATAAGTATCAGTTGAATTTAAATCAAGTTTTTTCTCTGATAACTTGCTATAAGCAAACTATGGAAAGGGAAATGTTGAGTGGTTGTTGCGTAAATCAAAGGTGCAAGGGCCAGGAAGCAACGTCAGAAATTAGTTTATCGTTATATGAGATCATAACTTGAGAATCTTGGATAGTTATACGTTACAGGGAAACCTTGGCTCGATCTACCGTTTCTCAACCAGTAATCTTTCTAGACTAACTTTCACAAATCTCTCGAAGACAAGTTTCAGTAAAACCTTTTTTTTCCACGCAGAACATACCAGTACAGACGGACATACGAGCTGTAACGTGTGTTTATCGATCTGCGACGCATACATCTTTATTATATACATACATATGAAAGAACAACTATAGTAGGAAGGAGATGTGTTGACCCTAAAAGATAATTACCTTGCTTCCCCTTCCCTATCACTTATTGGAGGCGCTTGACCTAAAAAGCTCCAATATTTCTGCTACCTGGTATATTAGGGACAAACTATGTACGTCTTTTGTTTGCAGGTAGAGTAAGTCTATATTTGTTTATTCCCGAGGTATTTAAGAATTTGAATTCCAGTTAATTAGAAAATATGATTAATTGTATAATTCAATCCATTAAAAATTTTTGTCAATCCATACTCAAATACTGTATACAATTAGAAATTATTTATAAATGTTTTGTACACTTTAACAATTACATTCAATCAGTGTTGTGTGACCATACTGAGATTAATGTACAAGTCACATGGTACGACACATACTGTTCATTGATTTATTATAAAAATTGAAGTTGGGTTTGAAAGCAACTGGTTAAACTTTCTTTCAATTTTCATAATAAAGATGTAATAATAATGAAAATAGCGGTACATCGAAATAAATGATCGATCAAAATTTGTTCACGACTTTCTACTGCAATAGTAGTTTCACGAAAAATATTTGTCTAGATAGTATTTTTCTTCGCAAGTGCAATGCTACTATTATCCCTACTGTCAAAAATAGTTATACAATTATTATTTTATTTCTGCAATTCCTCTGATACGTTGATGGAGGAAAGAATATCTCTTCACGAGATATTTTCATTTCATTAGTCAGAGATCTGTTCCATCAGAGTTTGTGCTATCTCAGTTAACGTGACTTATCCCGTACGTTAAATACACACCAGAAAATGATTTGAACATCACGTTTCTGGACAATTCAAGAAAAGTAATCAAATATGAGAAACGAAGTTGTTATATTCTTTAAGGGAATACCATACAGGTTGTCCGACAATTTTCCGAATAAATTGGGCCAGTATGTATTGTAACTAAAAATAAGAGGCAAATTTTATGTAAACATGGGCTCACAAATGCTTTATTATATAGTTATAACAAGAACACGAAATACAGTTTTATAACAACGTCTCCGTGCAATGGAGTATTTATACAGGATGGACCATTTAACCTAGAACACTTAAATACCTCCGTTATTTATAGCTTTATTTAAAACCTCTCTAGGAGAGCTCGCATTGTCCGAAACGATAAAATTGCGTTCGGATGCGTAATAAAGATATTTAATAGCTGTAATAATTTTTAGGATGCTGTTTCACTTTTCAAGTTCGAGATTAAAAGAAGTAAATAATACACTTCGAGAAAAATGAACTCGGTGCGCTGTTCGCGTCCACGTTTCCATATAACAATAATAATACATTTCTTCTGGGAAACCGCAATCATACTTACCAACAAAATTCTCTTACTACGAGGAAGGGTTTCACTACAGCGGGAGTGTATTTAGGGCGCGTGACCTAGAGTCTGGAACAGTCAACCGGCAAGCAAGCAAAAACGAACAACCGGGAAACAAAAGGGCCGATCCAGTTAAACGGCACGAAATTTTCAGTGAGACCGGTAAGAGCGCCCCTTTCGGTTCACCGCCTCGGAATTCAATAAGCTGCTTACTCCAGCACGTAATGCGGTAAGCCACGCGGAAAGGTTTACGGTGCTTGCTAGTTTCGGTACAGTAGTGCCTTAAAAATAATGTAGGATATAGGGAGTGGTTCTCCAACAGGCAGCGCCACCCCTTTACGATGCACCCTGTAACAGTTGATAATATCTGGTAAGCCATTACTTCCGTTTTCCGGGCGGACCTTGTAGCTTATCTTAAACCAGGAAGGCGGACGAGGAACCATCCAGGAGATTTAAAGTAAACTGTATAAACTGTAGTCGGCTATGAGCCACCACCCACCGGTTTTCGCTCCACCTACCCCCCACCTCACCCCCTACTTCCATCAGCCTTACCTTTTTCATTGTATTTCTTTCTCTTTCATCCCATTTTTCACGTTCAAGGAGGACACGGTCTCCACCATCTGCAAATTTCAGGCAACATATCATTTTCTTTCCTTTACTTCAAATCATCAACAACGAGCAATTTGCTTATTTTCTACTTGTAAATATTTAAATCGATAACATCTATCGGATAGAGAATGTGATTTCATTATTCGTCGACACAAAGTTTGAAACCTGGCGAAGGTGTATAGGGTGTACCAGCAAAAGGCAAGAATAATAATTTTAGGGGTGACAGTGCTGTATCCAGAGTTATCACCATCAATTCTTACAGACATTGACACAAATAGAAATAACGAGCTTCCTAGTTCGGATGTTAATGATCTCGAAGGGCCCTTTTCTTTTGTGAAATGTTTAAAAAATATAGACGAACAAACTTGGAAAATTGAAGAAGGAATTATGTTAAGAATACCGATAGTTTTCAAATATGGAGTCTCGTGCGGAAAAAATTTGTAGAAAAGACTTTTGAGAGTATGAAACTGTTTGGTAAAGAATATCAAGTTTCTATTCCATTCGATAAATGTACTTGTATAATGAACAATAAGGTGTACATGAAATTAGAAAAATATTAAGGAATTATTTATACGAAACACCATTTTTCAAGAACGAAAAGAATTTTTCTTCCATGCTTCCAGATAGTATTTAAATGACAAAATCAAAAAATAAAAAGCTTTTAGAGGACCTTTCTACGTGGAAGTCCGAAGCTGAAGCTTCATTAGTTTCGTGGTTAATGTGCCCCGGGGAGAGGGTGAAGTGTGTGTGTATGTGTGTGTGTGTGTGTGTGTGATTACTCTTCATGAAAGAGTAAATCGAAAATGTAGAATAAAATTATTTTGTGCCAGGTTTTGCTCGCGATTAAATACGCCTTGACTAACGCGTCTGTTTATTACTCATTATTTCTATTTGTGTCAATGTTTGTAAGCATTGATGCTGATATATTATCTGTTTTAATTGGTTCTAATTGGTTGGAAAAAATAAGATCGATGGAATCTTTAATAAATTGTATGTAAAACAATGTACGTATAGTATTAAAAATTATTAAATTAAGTACTTGCGTTTCAAGAATACGAATTCTGAGTTTTGTTGAAAATTCTTATTTTTCCAAAAATTGTTAACTAAACTTGTGGACAAAATTTAGTACGCTTACTTCTTTTTTAGAACTATATTAATATATTCAAATAAAAACGTAAACTGAAATATAAAATATTGATTTTTTTACTCAAGTAGGATTAAAATAATAATTGTACGTAAAAAGTGTACTTTCTTTGGTTTTATGAGCGATTCTCACGGTATCTTCTTTTATAAATTCATTTTTTATGAAATACTGTGTGAGAATTGCTCATAGATAAAAGAAAGTACAATTTCTTTCGCATATTATAAACGTCTTGTTTCGCTAATGAAAAAATAGGAAATATTTTAAGCGGTAAGGATACGAACCTAACTCTGTCCATGTTCGAATGGGTACAACTGCCTAAAGCACGAGGCCATTAGAAACCTCATTTCCTTTGTACCATTGTCCTTAGTTTTCTTTCTCTCCTTTTATTTTTTACTTTGACGAAATCACGTACAATGGTTATCCAGCTTTCTTTTTACTCCTTACTTGATTTCTACGGGACGTTTGTGTATTATATTTGTGAAGATATACTAGGGATACGTCGTCCTTTGTGCCATCTTGTCGATAATCCAAAAGAAGATGAGGTTCCTGGACGTGTTTGAAAATGACGGATCGACGATACTATGAATTTCATTTTTAACTCAGAATAGCAATAATCGCTGATACTAAGGACGGGAAATACGCGCCAAAAGGAACGATGAAACTTGATTAGTCGAATCTACCTTTTCTTCTTTTTCTGATGTCATTCCTGATCACTGAAAGTGGACAATTTCAACGAGTACGATTCGACGGAGGATTCAGACTTTCATTGGAAAATTCTATTAAGCTTCGATTTTCAATTTTCAAATTTCCAATTCCATCTCGAATATTACGTTAAATATGACAGTCTCTTTGATCCTGTCATATGTAGATTCTGATCCTCAGTTTGAGTGCACATAAGTTTGGTATAGGAATTGATCAAACGGTAAACATAACACCATTTAATTTCCTCTTAAAAACTTGTTTTTTATATACTAATTTCATTTCCAAGGTATAACGCGTTCCAGTTCTGTGCGACACCCTGTGCAGTAGCCGATAACGATTTCTTTGCAGTAGAAAGTACCTAGGAGATATTAAGGTTAATCTCTTTTTCTTTTTTACACATTTTTTCATCGTGTAATGAGGTCACCTGAAATGAGTACGATTTATTATCATGCGAGACGATTTAATGTTATCAACGGACGGAAGAAAATATGATATATTCTTTCATCTGGACAGTTTTAATAATTCTTGGTCAATGTACAATAATAAGTAGAGCGTAGACTGTTATAAATAATAAAAAAATAAAGATGAACATTTGACGGCCTGGTATAATTTTTATTACTCGATGCAGTTGCAATATTGTACGAATATGCATAGCTACTCCATATAGTGAAACGAAATTGATTTTTTCCAAAATTCGAACGTTTTAGGAATAAGCAAGATTCTAGAATTTAAGAATTTCGTTAATCGACATTCTGTTGTCAATCTGTTCAATTACAAGTTTCGAAGCAAGGAAGTTATTTCTCTAGCGAATTGCGATTACCAAAATCCCCTGACACGAGTAACCGTGCAATAGAACCCTAAAGGCTACCAGTTACGAAAGACGACTTCAAACATCCGGAAGGTAGTCCGATGTAATAAACGAACGGAGTACGTAACGACATTGAAGCGGCAAGAGTATCGACGAGGAGTTCTAAGCAAAGGTTGAGACTAAAGATTCGCAGGGATTCCCCTTTGAACCGTGTTCACTGTTGTAAGTCAAACGAAACACCCGTTTCCTGCGACTGGATTAGAAATATTGCATAAAGGAAGTCTAACTTGGTGTATCACCGCAGCGATTCAGCATTGAAAATTAAATGTACGATTTATAAATAATCTAATGTAGGGATGTGTAAAATATTTAATACATTTTTAGTGTACTTTATCGTGGTGGAACTTTCCGTGTTGGTTAACCTTCTAAGAAATATTAACAGTTTCCCAAATGGATGTTCAGAATAAAATACTCGTGTTCAGTGACACGAGTATTTTAGAGTATTATCATATAAACGTAATAATTTAACAATAGCTCATAATGAATCTATAATTATTTATAAATATTTAAAGTTTATAATTTATAAATAAGTATAAATTTATAAATCAATATATCAAGTATCAAGAATTTTTGTCAATTGCATCGTTTGTAGAGCTTGTTCGTGTGTAGTAAAGTTTGCATCGAATCGATAAGATGAAAAATAAAAAATCTTTATGTGACACGTGTCAAGATTTGATTTAAATACTGAAAAATTATAGTTTAATACTAAGTAACGATCATATTGACAGTATTTTATTTTATTCAGTTATAGTGATCATTTTCATCAATCAGCTTTTGCTATTTTTTGATGTTATAAAACATCGTTGTTAGAACATTAAAATGGTAAATATATGTTTCTTGTTTGAATAATGGAATGGAAATAATAGATGCTTTTCCACATCGAAGTGTTTCGTCTTTAAACCTAACTTTACTTAATTGCCGCAACCACGCTACCTCCTTAGCATCTACAATTAAGTCAGCCGAACCAAAGTTGAACTCAATGCTAATCGTTATCAAACGTTTCTACTAATGGTACATGTGGTCTTTATCTGCATCGGGTTACCTAATTTTTAAACTTTGTTTTCTTATAGTTTAGATATTGACTGAGTTTTCTTGACGAATTTTTCCCCAAAGAAGCCAGTAGCAGTCATTTGTAACAATAGATAACAAATATCAACGTCCAGTTTCCACATGAAAAATTGTTTGTAAGAATAGCTCATAAGAATAAAAAATAACCTCAACATAATATATAATACGTACTTATTCACATGCATAAGATCAACATACTACGAGTAACCGTACTTTAAATTAACGTTGATTAGTCAAAACCATATTTGTAGCCTTACAGACGCCATTTTATGTAGAGAATCCGTAGACTATTTTCCTGTGTCTGTTGGTAGAGATCGAATCAAGTTGTCTGACCACCAAAATGAAAAGAAGTACTCTTCATATGGAATCAAGACATTGTTTTCTCATCGTTTCGATACTGACTGAGTTTTCTTGACGAATTTTCCCCCAAATCAGTCAGTAGCAGTCATTTCTATCAATAGATAACAAATATCCACGTTCACTTTGCACATGAAAAATTATTTGTAAGACGAATATACCTCATAATCTTCATTCGAAGATTACCAAACAGGTTGTTTATCAGAGACCATTTATTAAAAAGACATCCACCAAATTTCTTCACGAGGTTACATTTTGAAGAATGAGACCATGCAAGGTAGTTCTCAGACTACATTTTCTAACTCCGTTATTATTCCGATCTTCAAAACGAAACTTTGTAAATTCATTGTTCAGCAGTAAATTTTTCAAAAATATAAAAATTCTTTTTCGATCCTGTACCATGGTTATCATCCTCCAGAATTACTTTGGCCATCGTCTGTTCAACGCACTCGTGTAACTTTTCTCAAAAGTATATTTTCGTTAGCTTCAGCGACAAGAAGACAATTAGATGTTTTGTTTCTGATAGAGTACCGCGAGTCTCGTGACGCAGCTACTATCGTAAACTGTGTTTACGGGGTGTACACGGGAAAACTTGAACGAACGTGAGCGTTCAGGAAAAGTTGAAAATTCCTTACAGTGTGCGAAGTTCAAAGCCTCTGTGTCCCTTTGTTCTCGAACTGGCGACCATGAGTTTCGTCATTAACCGCTGACCACAATTAATATCTGTCATGAATGCGTTTCAAGCCGAAACTCCGTCTAAAAGGAACCTTGACGTGCCGAGCTAAGAGGGTGGCGGCCTTAGAGGTGAAGTACAAGGAAACAACCAGCCTCTTCTTGCTCTCGGCCAAAGTTTACTATTTGCATAACTAAACTATTCTAGCAGCCGTGCATGCTGTTGGTGCTGTTTAGTACGGATGCAGGCACTTTCTCGGTCGGGTACAAAGTCAGTGAATGTACGTGCACATGGATACAGGTGCACGCGGGGCTATGCAAAATCCCGGTAGTTTAGATTCACCTCTTTACCTGCGTCACCCTCGCCGTTCCTCTCTGCGTTGCCACGGTAAATTGCGTGAATTACACGCCAACACTTAGTTTGCCAATGCGCGTCTTAAGCGTGGGATTACGTCGAAGACGTTTCAGTATAAAATTGGAGTATCGATCAGGAAACTATTTTAGAAGGTAGGTGCCGATGGACGAAAGAATCCAACAGTGATGGTTTGAAGATGTATGACGAAATCGAGGTAGAAATCCGGGATGGAAATTAATTTCGGAACGTATGTATGTTTACGGAGTTACAAGCAATAATGGAGTTTCGATCTATTAAGTTTTTTAGAAAAAATTTTGCAACCTCCTTGTCCAGATTTTATTTATTCTAATTCGGGGCATTTTATTTCACGTTGCTTCGAATTTGTGTATTCCTTTATATTGTATTATTGCCTTTGGTCTGAATGCTGGTTTCATTCTACGGTATTATTAATGTATTATATCAGTATAATGAAATGATTTACTTGATAATTTTTCGGTAAATATTCGACGATTGCCACGATCGCTGTTGGTGAAATGAAAGAAAATATCCGTCAAAAAATTACGGTTAATAGCCGATTGTTTTGTGAAACGTTCGAAGCCGTGGATAAAAGCAAAAGCGAGTTATTTTGAGAACCTTTCGATATATTGTTAATAAAAGTGGTACGTATCGTTTCAAATGGTTAATTGCTTTTTTGCGTTTTAATAAAATAGCAACTAAAAATGTTTCGTTCCGTTATTTCACTTTTGTAAATTGTGTAACCGAGAAACCAGGGAAAATAAATAAAACAGAATTTTGCTTACACTTTTGTACAAGTTCCTCTGAAATATTTAACCAACGTTTATACTTGGTGGAAGAAATACAGTGTGATATTCGATACAATAATTTCATTTCATTCTTATGAAATGATGAATTCAGTCTGATTTATTTTAGAACTTAGAATTGTGCCAAGTATAGGTATAAAACAACAGAATAATTATAATACAAATACAGTTTTTTTTAGCACATATTTAAATATTTATAAACATCGCCCCACATAATTTAACATACATAACATAAATACCACACATGTACAACATAATTTATACATTGATGTTTAAATTTTATCCACAGCGTGATCTTTCGCAGGGTAAATTAAAAATATTGAAATATTCAAGAAAAGTTTAAATTTAACAATTAGTTTTTCGTCCGTATTTCCAAATAACAAATTCGTTTTATTATTTAAAATTTCTGTTATATCGCAAAAATCGACGTTCGCTGGAAACAAAACACTGAGATATTATTTCGTATTTACATTTCAAGTAATGTTTGCCTCGTTCTTTATACAAACGTCAGATTGAATATTTTTCTCGTAACGTTCCCAGATTGTTCAAAATAATAGACACAACCCAATACATCGTGTATTACTGCAATATTCATTGAATTTGATCGAAAGTTGATCTTTCCATTTATACAAAAGTGTCGTCTCGAGTATATAGTACAATAAATTTGTATTAATAAAGATACCAATCCACGCGATAAATAATATTCTCGCAACGACGGGGTAATTAAATAATCGAATTCCCAGATGATCGATTCCGTGACTGTTATTTCCAACGCGAACGTTTGCGCGCCATTGTGTGCAAGAGAGGCTCGAATTAAAACGAACCACTGTCTTTCCATTCCGTTCGATCGGTTCCAGCAAAATGAATTCAGTGTCCAAGTTTCCTGATGTATAGCTAACGGTTTTATTAGCCGCGCTTCGCAGGCGACGTAAACTGCTCCCAGCGTCAAAAGATTGCAACCAGGAAGCAACATCTTTTGTTTCGAGCGCTGGTTCATTATAGCAGGTTCGAATAGGTACCTTTCGAGGCATTCGACGTCGTCGACGAAGCTCGGAAGACAATGTCAGATATTGGGCTGCGAACCTAACGACGCCAAAGACTCAGAGCGCGCGCACCACCCTCCCCAGCCCGCCGATCCTCCATTCTCAGACTTCTTGTAATTTTAGCGAGTACGTTGAACGAACGGGAAACGATGAAAGGGGAGATAACGAATGCTCCCAACTACTTGTTTCTATGCAGTGTCTTCGAAGCGAGAGGCAAATTCGCGATGCTGAATTAATCGCAATGCGTGTCTGTGAAGATTCCTGGTAAAATTTTCAGCGATTGCCTGCGTAATTGGAAAAAATTACGATAGAATCTCCATTGCTCGAACTGCGGTACCATCTGTTCTCAAGTGACAATTTTTACAATAAATTCGAACAAGAATATCATCCTCACTTTCCTTCGTTGATGTTGCACGACTTGCACGTCAAATCACACGATTAGCAGTTGTTTCTAGTTAGTAGTGTTTCTTAGTTGTTTGATCTTTCCTTTTCACTATAAATCAGGTTGGATGTAACAAATGTAGGTGTACATCGTTTTTGTAAAGCAATAAATGTACACTTTTATTGCGTCATTTTTATTGCAGCACCTGCTATACTAATGTTTCAATTTTTAATACACTAATAATATTGTTGTCAATTAAAATAGGTTTCTTATTCAGGTGTGTACTTTACTCAAAATCAAACATCAAATTTATACATCAATCTTTTCTACAATATCTTACTCAGATTTCATTCGTATTTAATGTAAGTACAGTATCTTGGTTCTTTGTCATTCTTATTTAATGCAGATACAAAAAGTTCATTTGTGGCAAATATTTGAGAAATTTATTGAATGTACACGCGAATCAGTTTTACAATACAGTGTTGCCTCGTTAATTGTAACGGTTTCTGCCTCGATAGGTATTCTTATTCCTACTACTTAACTGTATAGTTAAGCTCTCACTGTTATTCACTTGTTAATCGTATCTTATTCGTTTTCATTATTTGTCACTCTCATTCCTAACGAACTCAAATGTGAGCGAGCTGAAGATGAATAATATCATACCATTCTTGAAATACCAACCTCCCTGTTAACTGAACATTGTTGCGTTGAGAATTAGTTTCAACTTTTGTAGAAAATTGTCTGGGAGATGAGATATTCATCAAAGACATATTTTATTAGGATAATGAAATGTTTGAATAATTCTATTATATTAAATGTTTGAGCATTTTATACTACGGAATGTATAAATTCCGTGAAAGTATTGAATTGTTTCAATTGGTAATTAATAGACAAGGTATGCGATTTGCCAGTAATTTGTTTGAATAAGTAGAAACGAAGAGCATATTATGTGCTGCTATCTGAAATCGATTTACTATTTTTCAATTATCACATACATATAGATGTAAAACAAATATTTATATCACAAGTGTAAGAAAAATATGATATATTATTTATATACAATTTAGAGAAGAATAAATGGGGAGTTTGGCAGAATATCGGCGAAACTTATTTATATTATAAATATACATAAACCTATTTAAAGATCAGGTGGAAATATCATCCTCCTAATTTCAAAAAATCGAAACTTTTGTTTGCATTCCTTAAAAATTTAAGCGACTAGCTTAAGTAATTGGCAAAGTAATTTGGTATGAATTTACTTGAGGAGGATGACCATGGGTACAGGATCGAAAGAAAATTTTTATATTTTTGAAAAATTTACTGCTGAACACTGAATTTACAAAATTTCATTTTTAAGATCGGAAAAATTATTTTAACGAAATCTTTGTGTTAAATATTCCGTATCGTCAAAAAGAGTTCCTAAATATCATCATTTCTTGACGGAGGGGTTCTTCATTGAAACGTTTCCTGCATTTATTTTTTATAACAATCTGCGTCACAAATGTGATCAGTTTGTTAAAATTGGCAGATTATCGGCGAAACTTATTTATATTATAAATATACAAAAACCTACTTAAAGATCAGGTGGAAATATCATCCTCCTAATTTCAAAAAATCGAAACTTTTGTTTGCATTTCTTAAAAATTTAAGCGACTGGCTTAAGTAATTGGCAAAGTAATTTGGTATGAATTTACTTGAGGAGGATAACCATGGTACAGGATCGAAAAAAAATTTTTATATTTTTGAAAAATTTACCGCTGAACACT
Organism: Ptiloglossa arizonensis; assembly: GCF_051014685.1. Taxonomy (NCBI): domain Eukaryota; kingdom Metazoa; phylum Arthropoda; class Insecta; order Hymenoptera; family Colletidae; genus Ptiloglossa; species Ptiloglossa arizonensis. The sequence continues at coordinate 13,160,058 of NC_135051.1, read as the reverse complement.
GAATTTACAAAGTTTCATTTTGAAGATCGGAAAAATGAAATATTAAATCGGAAAAGTTAAATATTCCGTATCGTCAAAAAAAGTTCCTAAATATCATCATGTCTTGACGGAGGGGTTCTTCATTGAAACGTTTCCTGCATTTATTTTTATAACAATCTGCGTCACGAATGTGATCAGTTTGTTAAAAATGTTTACCGAAAATTACATACGTTCCCGAGAACGTTGAGTCGCAATAAGTAAAATACAATGAAGCCAAAGGAAATGTATCGCCTGTCCTTAGAGAGTTGGATCGCATGCATTGAAATAGCGAGAAAAACGGAGACACTTGTGAAAATGAATGGTAATTGTAGCATTTTAAAACTCATCACCATCATTTTCTGCAGCTCGTCCATTGCGGCCGGGGTTTGTTCGTTTTATCCAGGCTGTTCGTACTAATGAACGACTCGGTTTTCGGCTAAATTTGTTTTAAATACCTGATAGCCGTGGCGCTTCCCCGGCGCACAGTCAAAACAACAATGTTAACACGCGTGCACGTACACGAGTCAATGTAAAGAGGTCGTGTTAGTTGCGTGAAATCACGCATACAACGATTTTCTATGTATTTTTTGCACGTTACTCCAATGCTGTCCAATTAACATTAATTCCACGGAAATTTCCGCGCATCGGCAAACAACATCATTTTTCATTGTTCTCTATGGTAAAATACATTTAATTCTTTGAAATTCAAATTTTTCCGTTGCCTCTGGCGGAACAATGGAATGGAAATGTAGGTGTATGTACAGAGTGTCTCAGAAATAGGTGGTCAAACAAGGAGCGCGTTCTCCTTTCTGCAAGGATGGAAAAAATCACGAATACGGATCTGGTAGTGTCTCTTTCTTCAGTTATACGACTCTTTTGTTCACGATGAAGTTTTAGAACTATTGTTGGAAATGATTTCCTTCTATATCGATGCATTTCTTGGATGGATGACTTATGAACTGTTGAATAGATTTCAAAAAATTTCTGGAATATTTCGAATTTTGATATACGAGATATTAGGTTCGAAAAGACATTTCGTTTTTTTTGGTGAAAATGATACACGATTTTTTTAGAGTGTATAAACATTTTATTAAATTATATATTCTCCATTTTGGAAAACGAAATGACTTTCCGAACAATCCAATATAATTTCAGATTACTTCGGTAATAACTTTAAGAGTATCATATGCCATGAGTCATAAAGTGTTCTTATGAATACAAATTCATCAATTTCATTATTTATTTTTAAGAAGAAGAAAATGATAATATTACTTGTCTCGATTCTGTTATTTAAAAATCGTAATTGCTGTTTATCTGAGTATAGATTTCACGAAGAATCAACCCTTGCAATATATTTAGTGCTAAATTTTGCGATATGTTTTGAACAACCTCGACATAAAACATTAGTGGCTATATTATCACGAAAAACAATAACCATGAACAAAGTGGTGAACCAACCAAACATGGCGCTTTCTATAGAACTCGCTTAGTCCATAGTAGTTAAAATTTTTGAACCCAACATAATTTCCAGAACTAAATACCTGAACTCCACGCTGTAGGATTTCATCGAGCCCTTTGTGTTTAATTCAACGATAAAGTTGCGAGTGTTATTGCTAATGCTGTTCAAAACCTGTTTAGTGGTTACATTATTTTGGAGGTAGCGTAATTGCACGTGAATAATAACTAAACGAAAGCAGCTAAATATAACTTACATGGGAACAATGAAAGCGACACATATTTCTCCTAAGGGAGTTTATTTGGTAATTTCAGATTAAAAAATTGATTTTTTTGCATTTCTCTAACAAGAAAACAGTGTAACGTTTATTTATTGTAATGTTATGATCAGTACAAAAACTGAGCCAGAGAATTCTTCACTGACAAGGTGATGTATGAGTTGCACTTGCTCATATTTCGTGAGATCACCCTCTAACAAACAGTAGTTACATCAAATTAACAATTTTTACAACCACATACATGTGTTCTAATAATCGCAAAATATAATCAGTACAATTTATTGTAGATGAAGAAGAGAGATAAAGAAATAGCAAAATAATTGTTGAGCATTACAAAAATATTTGATAAGTAAATGTCAGTTTCTACAATAATAAATAGAATTTAATCGGATCAGATTCTAATTTTCATCCTTCGAGGTTTTGTGATCACAAAATTCTTATGTTTAAAATTCTAATTTTCATTCATAATATCATTTTTTGTACGTAGTATAGATAAATCTGATAAATATTCTTTTCTTATGGTGGATCGTGATTTGTAATTATTTTCAGATTTGAGAAGCTTCTTCGATTAAAAATTTGAAGATTAAAAACAAATTTTTATCTTTTAACTAATCGTACTGAATGCTGCCCTATTGATTAGCCAGTCTTATCCGGTGAACAACCTGCATATTTGCATTGAAACAATACTGCTATACCCGTAAGTAGAAACCGAGATTCCCCTGTTATCGTGATGATCCTTCGTTTCTTATTATTCCATGAGACGTTTAAATTGCAAGCACGATATTAAAGGTATCTGCTACGTTTGCTGATTAAAAGCTGCTCGAATGTTATATTACTCCATTTTCTTCTATTTATTTTCACATTGTGTATAACAGTTTTTAATAAAAGAATTGCTTTCCATTCGAGAAACTTAAATTGACATTTAAATCTCAATGGAGAAAGTCGAGACAATTAGTTTTATTACGTTATTAATACGTTTAGAATTTAAATAATAAAATTCTTCAATTGTTCAAATCACTGCTTGCGAAATTAACAAAGTTGTTCCAGTTACGTGCTTGAAATCTTTCTTTTGTAAAACATTTCAGTACCATATCGTGTTTGTTCGTATAACTTGATACGGTATAAGAAGTATGTACGTATACATGTATGAAAATGTATATATAATATGATATAATAAAGGATTTGGATTCAAGAGCGTTTGTACATAGATATCGTCTAGACACCGTCGTTCTCGTTTCTGGTTTCTCTCCATCTTCACGAATGAACCGTAGCTTGATTCCCATAGAAGGGAAGGGAACGACTGGAGCTACTAATTACTGGTAGTGGACGCTCCAACGCTTTTTGTGTCGACCAAAATCATACTATTTGCATCACGTGCGATTACAAATGTTTTTTCGTCTTTTTATAACCGGATAATTCGCCCATTTAACGATTTCTTGCTTAAACTCCTTTCCCGGCAAATTCTTCTGCTAAATAATTCGAGCCATTTAAAGCTCGCGTCTTTTAAAACCTCGAGATCGTTTCATACGTTCAAAACTCGAATTCACGATTAATAAACATTTTTAAAATAACTCGTGAAAGAAGTCTATTTTCCTTCTAATATTTCGCGTTCTTTTTCTTGATCTTGTCACTCGCATTTCCCTTTCTTTGTAATTCTCCGATGAATTTTTCCTATTGTCTCTACATTTTCTAAATATCCAATTCTGTTGGATAATGTACTGGCCATTTCCAATTTTGTTCTCATTAGTTCTGATTACTCCACTAATTAGAAGCGGCAATATTTTAATTCATAAACAAAAATACAAAATCAATTAAAATCTTCTACGAGCTCCTTGACAACCATCTTCGAAGTTGTGTATCCACGCCTCCAGAATGTAACGGTGTTGTCGTTCAACAGGAAGCTGCAGCATCTTCTTTCGGATGTAAATCTACAAAGTGCAGCAGTAAATGCAGTTGCTGTTAAGTCTGACACGATCAGCAGCTAAGATATCTTTAACTTAGGAAAGGACCCGATCGAGGAGCAACGGTCGACAAAGTTTTAGGTGTGGTACGTTCAACAGCTTGGTAGGCGCCATTCTGGGTTTGGCCATTCAAGAAGATTAATGGTCGCAGTACCGTTCGAGTGAGAAACTCAAATATATATGGTGGCTGGATTAGTACGAAGACGTAGAATTTAATCCTGATCAGACTGGAGTAATAATAAAAGATTCACTGAGGCATGATCAGTACACCAAATAACCGAAGGTGATTGCGAAAAGTACTTTACAATTTATATTAAAAAAAGGAAAATGCAGATGATCCATCGAATAAAGATTATGGATAGATGGATAGAAATCGTGGCTGGAATCAAAAGTTGTGCCAACCATTTCAGGTGTAGTTTAAATATACTTATACAGATTGTCCTATTTAAGTTGATACAACGAAACATCTCGTAAACAATTAATTAAAAATAGAAAAAGGTGAAACATATTTGTCATAATATTGGGAGAATATTCAAATGGCATTATTAGGTCTTGAACGCATGGGAGTATTTAAGATGATTTCGAGGTTAACTTGTTTTCTTTTTTCACTTTAACGTAAGTCTGTAGTTTTTATTTCAGAATCCGAAATAAGCAGACGAACTTCAATGTTTGGCTTTCTGATAAATCACGAAAGTCGCGTCTCTTTCTATAATATCTTCCGACGTTTCGACTCTAACGGGTCTGGAAATGGATTAAGCCATTTCTCACTACGCTTGAAACAAAAATCACACTTTCAAAGTGTGCGACACCCAAACTTTGGACCTGACACCGATTCATCATCGTGACGTCATCATGGACGCAGTGCCACTGTACACGTATTGATTACTGATATCGATCGACGATGTTGCCAATGGTAACCGACGCTGAGTCGGGTGACACGTTGAAAAGGTTGTCAATTCCCTACCCTACATTTTTTATTTACATTATGTGGTATACGTATCTGCGTTATACGTACATTATATTACGTAGTATAAACATCATTATTTTATAGTCTCTAATTTCAAGAACGCCTGCATGTAGGCACCAGTTAAATACACCATATTCATCGCTTTTCGTCTCCTACGGGAATTCAGAGTAGCTCTGCTCTCGTGGTGGACGATTAGGGAGCGATCGACTAATTAGCGATACTGAGCGTTTCGTGGCTTTCTCTGTTGACCGAAATTATACCGTGTATATCGGGTGTGCTTTAAAAACGCTTTTTTTTCTTTGCAAGCCAACGTTTGCGCTTCATCAGAGAGCGTAAACTGTAATCTCTGTTAGATTTATACCCTTTCATTATGTCGTTTGCGTAGGTTGTATCTTTCGTTACATTTATACTGTTCGGAAGTACTGGTGCACACTTCCTGTCAATTGAATCCTAAACATTACCTAAAATCCATTAACCCCATCCAACTCTCAACTACGTAGTGTCTTCGTTCTCTGATTAACTTGTTGATTTATTCGCCGTAGATCTCTTTAAGTTTTAATCGTTAGTGGTTTGCATTGTAATCCGCGTTTTCAAGGGCCAGCAGGTATAGTTGGCGGAACAAATATAGCGATTTACTTAAGTCAGTTTCAAGTGGTCCGTTAAACGATACTCTTGTTGGATATAAACTGCTAAATGCGTGTATCTCAGCGCGATAGTGGTACGTTAACTACAGGAGCGTACATACTGTCTGTTGCCCATAATGTCTGCTTATCTTAGGACCTCTAGACTTCAAAGTGTCTAAAAAGAATATTTTCACGCTGACATTGAAGTGTTGGCACCTGCAGTTGAGGGCACTATCGTTATAGCATTCTATAATTTTTATAAGATCCCTATATTTCTTCCAAGTATACCACTGACTAAGTTTTCATTTATAAGATATAAGTCGTTGGAAAACAGGTTATTCCTCATAAAATAACTAGGCGTTTTCTGTAAGATGATTAGCAATTGGTTGCATTATATCATTGTTTTCTTGTTGATATAGTATACAAGCTAGGCAGTCGACGATTTCACGACTTCAATCCTCGACGAATAATGTTGTTTGTATCAGGATCAAGTGCAGAAATGAAGAAGTTATCATTATTGAGGACTAAGGTTCTTCTTGTTGGCATTCTCATCAGCTCTTTCAATTCCTTCTTTATTTCAGCCTTTTCAACTGTTCCTTAGATCCTCTTCATCTATAGGAAAAGTACATTGGACATTTCTGTTATTCTTTCATGATCTATATTTTCAATTAATTAAAAAGCACTTTAATTAACCGTATACACAACCTTGAAACCACGTGCAAGTATCGACTTAACGATCGTTCTTAATTCTTCACTAAAATCAACTTAAGCTTATTATTTGTTTTCTATATTTTTAATACGACTTGTATAAATAGGGTATATACGTAATTTATGCAATGTTAGAAACTACTAAATTTTACTCTACGAAATCTCGTTCACTTATATAAAAGCGTGTTAGCTCGTTTTTCTCGATTGACTCGATTGGCTCGATGCTTGTCTTTCGATTGTTCTCCGTTTGTTTCGATGGGTCTTGCGGTGTACTTTTCTACACCTTGAACTCACCACCCTCCAACAGCTCAGTGGTTCTCCTCAGAAACAACTTATTGCAGATAACCCTCCAGAAATGGTTGGCACTTACTAACTTTACCTTGGCGAAGTGGACTCACCGCGAAGGCATGCGACTCATGGCACCCGGTCGTGCTGTGTTCCAAATTGAGGGACTGTTTGTATTCCCTTACACCCTTTTGTCTCAAAAGAACAACTCGAATAATTGAAATTTTACAGTCCCAATTTCATTTCAGTTATCCGGGAAACACTGTATCATTAAAACCTATTGAGACATTATTGATCAAGTAAAATATTTATTAATAAACGTTTTCGATCTTACCGATTTGGTCACCTTCGACTAATTAAATAAACAAAGAATATACATTTTTATTCATTTTCAAGCAGAGAAAAATAAAATAATTATAGCACGTCGAAGAAGGTATGTCAGTGTTCGATTAACAAAATGTAGAAAATTCTTTTAAGAGTTTGTTGTAAATTTATTTCAAACGTTTCTTTCTTGCGTTTCAGTATTAGTATAGTAAAAAGATATTTTGGAGAACCACTAGCATACGCGTTCATTATTTTTCTTCATACATTTCAAATTAATGTAGTTAAGATATGGTAATGTAGTGTAGATACGGTTGTTAAATGGCCGAGTTCAATCACAGTCAATAAAACTTCACAGTAACAAAGTCCACGTATGTATGCTCCCCAAAACTGTTCTTAATATCTTGGAGAAAACATTTCATCTGTTACGGAATAATTACTACTGTCCACCGAGTTCAATGAAAATCAAATAGAAAGCATATCGTCGAGCCAGCTGGTCGAGAGTTAGCAGCGTTTTGAATATGAGGTCTCTTAATTCATTCACGTAGCCGTGGAACAAGCTGCGGAGTCATATTTTAGCTAAGAATATACGTCTCCATTATACCGGTACATCGGCTCGTAAAGAGCTCACGGTGACACTGTAATTTCAGATCCCTATTTTCAGCTGTCATTTCCACCTCTCGCTCTTTTCCTTCCTTATCCGATTAAACCTGCTCCTTTACCGGAACAATTGTTCAAATGTTATTGTTAATTCTACTTATCGTAGTATTGGTTGCGTTTATACATTGTGTACCGAATAATCGAAACAAGATCGAGAACCAAATCGAACGATCACCGTTACCAAGGGAATTGATTGCAAAACGTTGACTACGTTCGAAATATAATACAAATAATTTGGTTTAAACTTAACGATTAATTTTTACGATATTTGGCTATACGTTTTATTTTCTAAGCTGTTCGTTACATTAATTGTTCAAGTGATAAGTTCCTTTTCCCTAAACGTTTTCTTATCCTATTTAGTTGCATATAGGGGGTAGTCGGACCATGATGCAGACATGAGCTGGGACTTAGGCCCAGGCTTGAGTAATTGGCGAGACAATTACGTGTATTTAGTGTTCATAACGCTATGACTTCATAATACGTTAATGGCTATCGAGGGCGAGTTTTTAAAACGCTAGAAGTACAATATGTGGAATAGTTTATTAAATTATAAGTAATTAGTACTTTGACAATAGCTAGATAACAGTAGATAACGTGATTATGATACAACTCTCTAAAATGCTTGTTTCACAACTCTTAGTTCAACACTCCTCGGTTCAACACTCGTCGGTTCAACATTCCTCGATTCAACACTCCTCGGTTCAACATTGTTCGGTTCAACATTGTTGGGTTTAACATCTCTCGGTTTAACATTGTTTTCTTTGGAAAAAAAGGAAAGGCTGTTACTCACTTTCCTTTACTCCCACAACACACTCTCTTGCACCCTCACTCGTTGCTAGCCAAATTTCGCAATCCGTACACATGAACCACTCGTCGTTAACTACCTTTCCGTTGGACCTGCTCTGACCCTTGTCGCCTCCTGCTTTCTCTTTTATTGTCCTCTTCCAGACACGATCCTTAAAACTATGTTCTCTTAAAGCTACGTTTTTCTAAACCCACGCTGTGCTAAAATTACGATGCTACAAATATATGCGGTAGCCAGAAGCGCAGAAATTTTACACCAATAAAGCAACTTCTGGGACTTTAATACCTCGTGCGATTAAACTATTGGAACGTCAATATTTCCGGCAGTTGATTCCCGAAAATAGCGACGACCGTTTCGTAAATCCATGTTTGGGCGGTATTAACGGTCGTATTATTCCGTCGGGTAAGCGAGGATCTAATTTCTGACCGGACAAAAGTCCCTTCGATCGAGAACCAGTCGAGACTCAGACACAGGGTTGAGTGGTTGGCGAGACAACTATACGCAACGTTCATAACGCCGTGAGTTCATAATACGTTAATGGTTATCGAGAGCGAGGTAATAAAATGCTAGAAGTATATGCGGTAGCCAGAAGTGCAGAAATTTAACGGCAATAAAGTAACTTCTAGGACTTTAATACCCGGTGCGATTAAACGATCGGGACGTCGATATTTCTGGCAGTTGATTCTGGAAAATAGCGCGGTGTCGGACGATTTACGTTTGGTGAATCCAAGTTTTTGGCGGCATTAACGGCGGTATTATTCCGTCGGGTAAACGAGGATCTAATTTCTGGCCGGACAAAAGCCCCTCCGATCGAAAACCAGTCGGTCGGTTCCAGCTATGGCTCCTTTACGTTTCATCTTCTTATAGATGAAACACGCCTTCTGCTCGCGCGTTTACAACGGCGATAAACGTCCAGCGTTTCGACGTCGAGTCACGTTGCCCCGCCGATTTTAATTCCAATTTCGAGCATAAATCTGTAGGGGCGTTTACAGCCGCGAAATCATAAAATTTCGCGGGACGAGCGACGTCGTAAATTTAATATGAAACTTCCATAAAGCGTAAACATAAACGGAAGCGCGGCGTTGGTCGATGGCAGGGTGGGAGTGGGGGCAGGGGTGGAGATGGCAATCGTCGGAGGACGCGGCAGCCGTGGAGCGGAAGTTTCAAACGGGGAGCAGGAGAAATGGGTGGGGGGTAGGGGGTCGGCGGAGGCGACAAGTGACAACAGCAGGCCAACAAGGCCAGAATGGTGGCCGTAGTTCCGTAGGGGTGGAGGAGCCCGACGTGGCGTTGAAAAGTTGTTTTGAAAATTAAAATTCGAGCAACGCGATATTTAATATCGCGTCCTCGGGACGTCGACGTACTCTTTCGAGTGTGCAACAATTTTATCTGCCGTTCCGCGCCCGTTTCGTTCGCGTTTTCGCCCAGCCACGGTTAAAAATCGCTGGTGATAAGTTCTCGGAACGAGTGGCCCGCAATTACCAGACATTTTTGGCCCGGCGTTTTCAACGATCGCGAGTCCCGAATTTTGTATGCGCTCGTGATCGCTCGTTAATTTGTCGCCTCTATCCGATTAACGGACGTTTATATCTGCATACATTTCCGTGTACATGCAAATCACATTTGACGCGAGTGGCGTGATTATTTGAGGGTTTGTAGTAGAATTATGTATTATGGCGCGATAGAACCTCGATTATTTAAACCGATTGGGCGTCACGCTGTGCAAATAATGGATTCTTTCCCGGTGCGATTAAAAACGTTTAAATTTCGATGAACCAATTAATGGATTACGTGTTATGTAGTTATTATAGCGATGCTTTTTATATATATGTAATGTCTAACTTGTGTAGCACAGTGCTTCTGCTGCTTTGGATAAAATCAGTCGAGTTAATGGCTTTGTAATTACGTAAAAATCATATTAATGATCAGAATTGTGGAATTGTTTGAAATACCAAAGTCAATGGTGTACGTAGGAATTCATAGGATTCATTTTGTTCTCTACTTTCTAACAAGCCTTGCTCTTTTTTCGTCAATAATTTACGGGGTACGTATTACTTTGGTATGGTATTCTTTCTTTATTTTTTGGAAAAGCAACCGCTTCGTGAGTTTCGATGTAGACAGATGAATAAAAATTCTTGAAAATAAAAATTGTAGCTTAAATGAAAAATAAAATCTTGCGTAAAAGAAATAATTATTATGTTCATGGATACGAAAAAAGTTTTCATTTTGTAACAAATACCGAGTACTATTTATCGATTTTTTATTTTAATCGATGCAAACATAATATTTACAGCGCAGTGCACCCATGTATGTCGCTTACATTATATTATGCACAAATTGAATTATATAAAAAGGTATTTAAGTGTCAAGTTTGAGAAATTTTCTCTTCTCCTTAATAACTCTTATGAAATTATTAATTAGTTATTATTTTCATATCCTTTGTTCAGTACGATAGTACATTATCAAATATATATAGTACCTGTATTCTATAAATATCGTACTCGCATTATCCGTGAAATATTATAATCCCTTATTAATTTTCGGCACCAAATCGTAGCAAACGTAGTCAATGAGCATCGTTTAATTTGTTTTATAAATTGTTTATGTCGTTTTCGTGCTCGTAGCAATATTAAAGTAATATCTAGTTTGGATAATATACTTTTGTATATTCGATAAGCGTGTAATTGGACATTTAACAGGCCGACAGTAATCAATTTTCCTGACAGGGACATTGTTGGTTTTATTGGAGAATGTGTCACTAAATACCCCTGTAGTGATGTGGTGCTGGCACGATAGTTGCCCTGCAAATTACGCACGGTAATCAAGAGAAGCATTAGGTAGACAGTTCTGTAATCGGTGGATTGGTCATGGCGGAACATTTCTGTGCTCATCGCGTTCGCTAGACTTGACGGCACTGGATTATTTCTATGCGGTACATTAAAAGGCAAACTTTATAACCAACTGCTTTCGAAATTATTAAATACATTGGTTTATAGTTTATTGAAAGATTGTAGCGTTGTATCGATCTTAACGGAGACTATCTTGTAAACTGGAAACTTAACAAACTTTGCAACGTCGAAATATTTTCGTATAGTTTAGAAATAATTCGTATTATTCATAGTTTGAAAGTTATTCGAAGTGTTTCACTTTCTGTACAACAGTGTTCCGCTATTATCCAACACGAGCTAATGGTTCGAATTTTTATTGTTAAATTCGTGAGATATATTTTAAAAAAAGGAAGCGCCTATTTTGCAATTTAAAAACGCGTCTAGTACAAACGTGGCGATATCCATGTCGCGGTATAAATTAATTTCTCCTACGTTATTCGGCCACTGTAATTTTTATGACTCCGTGCCCAACGTAATGACTATCATAATGCGGAATTCACTCAGAGAGTAAAGGAACGCGACTCTTAGGAATTCTTGCAATCCCATGATATAAAGGACCTGACGAGTTTTCAAGATTGTCTTCCTGCTAGTACAACCGGACTCTTCGTGTGTCAAACCATTTCTCGGTTCTCGTTATACAGCCCCTTTGTACGAGCATTGAGCCTCTTTCATCAAAATGAACGCCTCGCAATTTACTTGCAAGTTTCTCTTACAGAAATGGTTTCTGGCGAACACATTATCTCTGGTAACGAGTCTCTCCGGCGGAAGCGTGGTTGTTTTGAAGTCGCTTTGAAAAATTGACGACAATCCTAGATAAAAAAGTGCCAGCAATTTTTTTACATACAGATGCACGAGTTACGTGCCATTGGTTCCCTCCAGAGGAGAAGAAGTATACCGACATTGAGAAAAAATGGGTCGTCGGATTACGACATGTTCAACTTTGCGGAGAACGATAGGTAACAAATCGGCGAAGGCGAATTAAACGTAACACGATACATCCTCTTGATTTCTTTATGAAGTTTTTGAATACAGATAATGTCCTTTTCTGTTAGAGATGCGTTTTTAAGTACGTTTTAAAGTAGTGTTTGTATTTATATAAGTTCGTTTTGACACTGGATCTCCCGATAACGAACGTATTCCTATTTATTTCAGATCGCGTAAGTATCTTAGAAATTATATGGGAAGAGGACAAATTAATTTACGAGTACCATTGGTTGTCTATTTCAATAATTGATCACGAATATTGTAAGCAAATACACCGTTAATAATTGAATGATTTTAAAAAGAAGTTTGAAACAGGTCAAATTGATCCCTTTGGTAGTTCTAGTGTCAAAGCACGTTTACGAAATACAGTATCCTCCACTTGTAAGAAGTTGGTTCTGCTCATTTTCATATATTTTGGGAAGGCAGTATTTCTTATCTCAGATTGACGTCGAATTTCGCATGTACAATAATCCTTGCTTTCAAAGTGGAACTTCTTCCTTGGATTCGAGGCGTGGAGTCGTCCTCATCATTGTTCATGTTTCTTCAGTGTGAGACCTGTAATCTCCAGCGACGCTTTGTACCTTTATGACAGTTAATACTGCGAGATTTTCTCGATGACACGTGACAATCCAAACACAAACTAGCTCGGATTATTTTTAATCGTAAGTACGTTAAAAGCGACTTTAAAAGTGTAAAATTAAAAATAATCCGTACAGTCTTGTTTGAACTCGTTCTCATCGGAACATCCTCGTTAAATCATCGGCAATGCCCTCGTAAAGGTATAATAACACATTTGAGAATTTTTATTTTCAGTTATTGCTGAATCCCCATAAACGCATAAATACATTAAAGACACAAAATGCTATTTGTGCGCTAAGAATATAAGAATGTAAATAACGTGAAACAAAATCAACAAAAGAAGGAACGAATCGTTAGGGATCGTGTGAAAGCAGATCGATAAAGATACAAATGTAAAATTCGCTTGAAATTGAAAATCGAAGAAACTGGAAAATGACTCGTAAGCTACATTCCTCGGTCACAGGTAACAGTTTGCGAGGAGAAGAAAAATCCCCAATCTGCACGCGCGACGGAAGCACGAAATGTTTGCGTCACGTAAGCCACTTCCAGTTACAAAGTATCTACTCACAGTTTCGCGAGCATCGTTGCGTCCCGTGGTGGAAGTTCGCCAAACACAGTCCTCTCAGAGGAAACAGCGCGTTTTTACGAGGCGAAAATCTAAGCGCTGACACGAAATGGATAGAAAAAAGGAACGGGACTAATTGTAAGATGGGCTCGGAAGGCGAAACGAGAAAGTTCGCGTCGACGCGTACACCAGTGCATCTTTACGTGTGTTCTAAAATGTCGGTCTGCTTAATGCGACGTGAAACCGACCGTGGAAAACGGGCGTTGCGAGTTAATTCCCTCGCGTGTCGTTTTACCTCGTTTTTCCCGATTTTCTCTCTTCCCGCTGCTTCAAACCGCCCCACCTCCAACGTTCAACGCTTTTTCCCTATTTTTCTCCTTTTTTTTTTTTCAATCTCCTTTTTGTTTTTTACTCCACCGTGAGAATTATTCCGAGTCGATGAACGTGCGCACAGATAATTAGATTTATCGACCGAGACAATGAAGTATACACCTGGAAATAGCTGTGTCCACTTTTCATTCGGCTCGGTCGCCCGTACTTGATTCGGTTTACGTTTGCCTCGGCTTTTCATGGGCCGAAATTTCTGCTTCGTCTCGGGACAACGTGGCTCGGCAATGGAATCCGGTGGACGTCGTTTCTGTTGCCTCGAAACTGATTAGGTGAATCGAATACGCGGGAGCAGGTTACCGAAACCGCTGTTTCGTTTCCACGGGGTATCCATATATTGTTATACACGAAAGCTAACGACCTTTGTTTTCTGCTACTATCGGCGATATTCTGGATCGAGTAACTTGATAACAATGCACGAAGAAATAAAATTCGATGTCGTCGGTATTCATTTCTTAGTTAGATTAAAGTGTTTCGATACCGATTTAAAGATCATCGGTTTGTAAGAGAAGCAGAATTAGACTAATAATAATTATTAGACTAATGATAACGTACCAATTTAAACGTTTATCTTAAACAGGGAGTGTGATATACTCGACGAAAATGTAGTTAATCGAGATAAACGGGTTACGTTAAGTGTACTAGCTTTGTATAATATTGTATTAATAGAAATATTTTAAAAAAATACTCTTAATTATTATTACAAATTTTGGAAGTGATTTCAAACTTTTACACAGCGATGGTATATTCACACTGTATGGAAACATATGCAAGAATATATTACGAGAATGTTGAATAATGATTCTTTCTAATTCGTTGGACTATTTATGTTTGTTAAAGATTAAATAAAACAGTTTTTAATTTTACTGTAGCGCTAACTGATTTATATAAACTAGAATTAGCTTCTGATTTGACTCGTGTGATTTTGCATTCTGTGGTTGATCGAGATCGTTTGATTAGCAACCGACTTGCACAAATGAACTGGAATTGTATTGCGGATTTATTCGTACAGATTTAAACTGTATGTCGATTTTTGTTAGGATTTTATTCGACTTGGAATACTCAGACGAACCTAAATGGTAATAGATTCATAAGACAGGGGAATCATCTTATCTCTTGTGCGACCAGCGGACCATAAATCCGAGTGTTGAGCTCGGTGACGTTTGAAATGTCATTTAGAAGAGAAGGCGGCAAGTTACGTCAAGCAGATACCCCTTTTGTGTTCTAGAAATTAATTTGTCTTCTACGCGTTCGAAAAAGTACACATTCGCAAGAGATCACGATAAACACAAGTAAAATAACTAAAATGATTCGAGCAATGAAACATCTTAAACGTTTGTGTAACGGTGTTTAATTCACGATCACGAATGGTGGCGAATTATTTTTACACGTTTCCCGCCATAATTTGTACAAATTCTTACGGTAGAGAACAATTATTTACCACCGAACTTCCAATTAAGGATATATCAATAACGACAAACAATTTCTACGGAACTTGTTAAAAGTTCTCCTCTTTGTCCTTTCATTTTCCAGCGGCTCCGAAAAATGTCATTGCTTATTATGCAATTTATATCCCTTCCCCCTTCTCTCACCCCGTTCTCTTGTAGGTCCCGTAATAAGTTTACGAACTATGTAAACGGCGACTGAAACGACTTCCTTCAAAATCAGTGCGCCCATTCTAAGGCTTCGTTCTTCACGTCAACGGGTACCATTAATTAAGCCCGACAGGCGTCAATTAATTACCTCCGTCGCAACGGGCTTTCCGTCTCGCCTAAACGCTTTTGTCACCGAATAAATTTCGAAGCAGACGTATTGTAACGGCGCGGCGCGGCGCGGCGCGGCGTTCACCTTCGCGGCGCGTTTTTCGTATTGTTTGTTGGAAAAGAGAGAACATTGTTTATTTTTTCCCCCCGGCTTTTGTTTCGCGCGAAATTTCGCAACTACATTACTCCCATTTTCGTCGTGCCTTTTTATATCAGCGTTCCCGATATTTCATAATATTCCAATAGGTACACGGTATTGTTTCAATGCTCCAGGAGACATTATTTTTCATTGTACCTTTCGATGCAAATAACCTCTGTCGGATTTCACTTTATTTATCACAAATAAAACCAAGCATAATCCTTCGTGTGTGCGGACCGAGTTAACGGAGAGAGCATGGTTTTATCGGGAACGCGATACACAGGGTAAAAAAAAAAAAAAAAAAAAATAAAAAAATAGAAAAAAAATAAATAAATGAAAAATTCAGGGAGGCAGTAATTATCGATCTACCGCAAACAGAAAGATCTCGGCGGTTCATTTCAGTTCGTGATCGTTACGCAGATGCTGGGGATAACGCGTTTGCAAACAGCAGCGGACACGGTGTACCTATTCGAATAAACTGCTTCGCGTCCTAGATAATTTGTCACTGCGAAATCCGCGGGGATTATTTGTCTAGCTAATAATGTGGGTCCACTGTGCCTGGCCGCTGTGCAAACGATAAAATCAACGAAAATGCGCCTACAACGAGTAATTGCACGAGCCGTATTTGCGATCGCATCTTCCCCTATAATTATCAATGAAAATGAGGAAAATTATATCGACGTGACATCTATCTGTACATAGCTCTTCACTAATTTTGACAGATTTTCATTACACGACAAGAATTCATACTATTATATGTTTCTTCTTGGCAGTTGATATAATCAAAATTGGCAGTTCGGCAACACTTAAGCACTGTTAGAAGCAACTTGGCTTCCGATTGTTCAGTTAAATTAGTCGTGGTTGGTCGATCAGTGTTACTTTTGATAATAAAATATAAGATTGTTATTGTTAATATGTATTACCAAATCACTTGAGTAGTTTGTCGAAACTTAGCAAATGGTACCTTCTGTGCAATAATTCATCAACTATTGTGTTATGATCTTAACAATATGATTGTACAAGTTCGAAGAATAGGTAATCTTGCGATTTTTAAGAATGTATTATTTGATAGGAATAAAAAGGTATCGATGAATTATCATTCATTACTGAATAGTAATAATAATCTGAAATTCTTAGCTCTGAATGATAAACTGATTAAGCATAAAAGAAGAAAAGAGCGTTCGTAATAAATTGTTATAGTAATACGACACAAAAGCATGTTCTCTTTTATATTGTATCTGGATTATGAGAAGTAGAAAGTTTTGAACGAAATAGTGGAAAGCAGAGATAAACGTGACAATTTGCGTTGTTGACTCTAAGTTTTATAGAATTTTTAGCAAAATTATTTTTAATAATTTACATTAATAAAAAATATTATCAAAGGGAAAGACTAGCTAATAAATTCTATCAGTTTTTCAAAATAAGCAATTTTTTAAAGTGTGTTATTCGTTACATTTGTCCCTTTCTCTAGGGATCAACTTCAAAAATTAAATTCATTAATAAAATATATAATCCACTCTTATTTGGACCGTTCGTTTAAAAACCCTCTTTTTGTGATAGTCCGTGGTGGGCCAGCTTAAATTGCGTATTTCGTTACCAACCTATCAGGAGGTTAAATTTATCTCCTTCTTTTGAGAAACTTCGAAAGAAGAGGAAGCTGAATTCTAGGAATTACTTGAATTGCAGAAACAGGACACATTTTCTTGCGAGAGTATCCGAAATACAAAAGGAGCCCGGTTGTAGAAGAATTATCCGTGAAGAATTGTTGGAATCGAAGGTCGAGTTTGTACAATTGACGAAGTTTGAAAGTTTTGCGTTGAAAGTTGACTCTGCGCACGAATGAGCTTTCGAGAGGAATGATTTGCAGAGCGGAGGCGTGGAACACTCTCATTTGGACTGTTAATAGGACTGCAGTGGTGAAAGGTTCAAGTTGGGGTCGGTAATGCTCGAAGATGACCTTTGAGGAAGGTCGTGCGGAAAGAGATCCCGCGACAAGACTGGTGACCTACACCACTAGGAGTCAAGATGGTCATAGGTCGAGGTAGGATCGGTCACATACTCGACCTGGAGTGACTCTTGGCAAAGTCGGCAACTAGGAACAGTCCGAATTATGCAGATTCCAACGGGAAATCTTATGTGAGGATTCCAGTGGCTTTTTCTTTTGTGAAATGATTTTAATAGAATTGCAGGATGGACTGTAGCGAGGGTAGGTCTCAGTTGACATTGTGTATGCTCGAAAGCGTACGATTGTGCCTCGCTTATCGAAACGTACAAAAATTATAGAATTTGATTGGTTTTTATTGGTAAAATCGAAGAAGGTTGCGCGGAAAGAAATTCCACGAATAGACTAGTGACCTATGACGATCGAAGCCAAGATGGTCATTGGTCAAGGTAAGATGGCACACTCGACCTGGAATGATTTTTGGCAGGGCCAGTGACCGAAAGCTCCGGTTGGATAGTTTTTGACAGAAATGAATAGAGATAGACGAGTTTTGAAAGGAATATTTAGGGGTTAGTATAGAATTGAGCAGGAAGAGGCGAGAACAGAGATTCATAATGATCTTACAAAAGTCAGGATTTTATCCATATATAATCTTGTTCAGCATATATCCCAACAAATCATTTAATCAAGTAACAATGTACAATTATACATAAATTTATAAAATTATTAATGTAGTTCGTAATGTAATTTGTTTCGATTATATTAATATTGATATTAGGTTTTAAAAACAGGTTTAGTTGAGCCTTACCTTTCCTGTATTTACACACTTCCATTTTATTCTCTGTTTTGTATATTTGTGTCCTATGCTTCAACCTGTGCGTAACAAAAATATATTCATAATTTCACGATGTATTCGTGACTTCTGTTAAAAATTGCGAGCATTGAAGAATGGTTTTTATGTTTGACGTACAGAGTGAGAGTTTACACAGAGTGCAATTAAATATTCTATAATATTGTTACCATTTCAAAATTTATTTCCCCAAAAATTTTTCCGTCTAATGTTTGTTAGTCGTAAATATTATAAAATTGTATGAATTGATATTTTTATCTTCAAACTAAACGAAACGTGTTTGTCATACAATGTTATGTATCTCATTATAAATCTCTCAATATAATGTCTCTAATACTTGGAATTGAAAAAATGGTAAAAATAACAAAATTAATTTCGTTTTATTTTCAAACCAGAGAAACACCTTAACTCCCTTCTGAAGTTATTTGCATTGTCCAGGGACGTTGAAAAGTAGTCTATGCAAACACCTGATGGCGGAAAGTGTTGCCAGCATTTTCGCCATCACGGATCTTACTTAAATTGTACAATTATACATCACTTATCGAAACGTGCAAAAATAAAAAAATTTTATGTTTTATTCGGTTAGATGGATATTACTTTTAGATTTCCGGTAATATCGAAAAGTACGATTATTAGAATTTACGTAACTGGATTCATAAACTAGAATTATCACTACAGCTAAATTTTAATAATTGTATAAATATCTCGTTTGATGGACCACATTGGCAAGTGGAACGGATGGAAACAATGAATGATCACAAGTGATCTTCGAGTTGAGAAAAACCAGGTAGCGATAACATTACAAACAGTAGAAATGTTATACGCAAATGGAACTCCTATTGCATTGTTTATTTCGATCATTGCACGAATCCTGATATCTGCAGAAATGTTTAACCTTGTTTATCTGCAGTAATCGAGATTCCGTTGTAACTGTAAACCGGCGTATCATCTATGATTTCGTTAAACGTATTTATTCTTGGTGAGATTGCATTTTCTTCCATAAGGGAGGGGTATTGGGTGGATTCTAATTGTTTTTACGGAGATTCAATTTTAGACGAGGAAAATAACAATGGGTCAAGTATGAAATGATACGTCGAAGGTAGAGCAAGTAATTACGCTTCGACGATTACGATAAATTTGTAATCGCAAAGTTCACGTCACTACCACTGATAATGTCGATCCGTTCTGTCCACTGAATCGGATTATTTTAATATGTTATTCATGTTTTCGTACCGCAACAATTGCGAGGGGATCTGTACGTTCATAATAGATACGCGCAACACTACTGTGTAATTCATGCTAATTCGAGATTACGCCGTTATATCCGTTCCGCGCTTTATTCGAAAATACACGGTCGCATAAACTTCCGCATTAAACGATGTAATTAACCGAGACTAAACATCGCATTCAATATGCGCGGCATTTGCATACACGGAAAAAATAATAACAAAACGCACGGAGTAACTTGACTACAAATGATTGGTGAGAATTCGAATGGTTGGCAATGAATCGTGTCACTTGAATATTTTTTTCGGCGTGCCATCAATATCCACTTCTCGAAACGTATTTGAATATTTGACGCTTGTACAAATAATTCATCACGACCCGCTGTAATCCTCATTGATCTCGTCACAGTTTAGCATTGACAATAGTTCTTCATTTGCTTAAACCATCACTCTATTTCCGTTTGGTAATTATTTCAATAATTAGACATTTTCACTGGCTCCGCTAGAACGAGATTAAAATTTCATCGTCGATGGTGGTCGGTAATAATTTGTCAACGTAATTTGTTGTTGCAAGATTTTTCTTCTTGGTAATAAATATGTAGATGTTTAATCTAAACTTTCTTTCTCGCCAGGAAAAGAGTTTCATTTATGTAACTCTCTCAATTTTTCACTTGCTTTTAATATTAAAAAATAATACTTCTTATTAACATCGTAATAGACCAATAGAATCCTAGACTTCATTCACGGCTGAATTAACATGATAATAATGGGAGGCATTAAATAATTAGGAATACTAGTCAGGTTTTTTTTTCAAAAATAATAAGTGTATCAACATGAGTGAAAAAGCAGAGTTTAGAATCTTTATGTCACTATTTTAATTAAAATTTTGGCCACTGATAAATTTTGTTAGTTCATTTATAAACATACGTATATCGGTATAAGATTAAATACTCAATATTTTTAGTATTAAATTATAGACATTCATAAAGAATAGTTGAATTGATTACAATTAATAGGTGTTGGCGTGGCTCAAGAATTATGTAAGTAGGTACTAGGCTGTGCAATTAGTCTACATTAAATTCTCCATACATGAATTTTTTTTGTCCTTCGTTTATTTATACAAAATTTTCAATTTTGATTAAATGAAACTTTGCCAAGAATGCATGTCTTTATTTATTGTTCATTCAAATAGAGAAGTAGTACTCATCGATATGTACAAAAGTGGTGTTTGTCATAAAATCAAACAAAGTTTAACAAGAAAAACATTTGGCACAACATATAAAGGCAGATTCATTATAAGAACATTCATTTTTTAATATTTCGACGGGAAATTTAATTTACGGTTTGAAAGATTTCTCTTTCATCAGAAAGCCATAAGGTAAACCATTCATATTCCAGCATTGACTAAAACACTACAGTACTTAACTAATGATGTATTAAGGAATAAATGCGAATTGTATTCTCTTTCGATGATATTTCCTCTTTATTTCTATTAGATAGTCAACAGTTTTGAAACTATTTAGATGTGTCATTTCGTCAAGCTGAGCTTCTCCAAATCTACGTGTAATCAGAGAGTTTTGAAAATTGATTTTCTCGGAAAGAAAGGTCCGCACGAAAAATGTTTATATTGCATTGTCGTTTCATTTTACACAATACATCACACTTTTTCGGCTTGTAGTTTGAATACGGTTGCACTCCGCGTACAATTGCCTCAGCCCAAGCATGTCTCCGTACGAAATCATAGAAAAAAGTATTCCTATTATTTTAGTTTGATTGCGTACTCTCCTACGTTGGTGTTCAGTCTGTAGCCAGCCATTCCCTCGTCGTTAAAATGATAAATAGTGAGCAAGAAAAGTTATCGCGCGGCGTCCATATGCGAGGTGGTCTCTGATCGATATCGGAGGTCAGGTGTGCTCTTCGAGTTGTGTGCCATGGGACCGAACTGGGATGAGATTGATGGTGACGATATGGAGACGGGGTTACAATTACTCTCTATTAAATAGTTATGCTCTGGAGCCCCGGTTTTGCGAAAATTATTTTTTGGACATCGAAATAATGCGCTATGCGTTTGTTTCCAGTCGATACTACAATAACAACGGATTATTGCAATAACGATGTTTATGAAATTTTGTAAGTCTAGAGAGCTGTAAATAATAAAAAAAAAACACTTGAACTCAAGTTTTAGAGACAAAACAGCCCTCTAAAGTTTTACGCTAATGTCATTTTGAAAATTGATACAAAGAAGTTTTATAAAATTACCTCCCAAAAAGACAAATATGAATGTTAAACATCAGTGATATCATGTTTCAATAATTTCGTAAATGCCAAACAGTGACCTTTTATATTGAATTCACGATGGCTAGTAAATATTAATATTTGATACTGATATTATCTGCGTATTGATAATTAGAAACGGTTTTTGACATACATCGATATTAATTTTGTATATATTTCGTATTCTTAATATTTATTTATGCGTATATTATATTTTGTATACTCTTTTCATTTATAGCGCATATTTTTGTGTATCTGTTTTGTTTGTTTTGCAAATATTCTGAATATACTCGCGCATATCTCAATATATTTTATATATAAGTGTACGTGTGCGTAAAATGATTGCAATATGCCAACATTGTGTAACTATACAAAGAGTCGTGTGTATATAACTATTGTAGATAGCAATGTTCAATTACAAATATATTTAAGAAACATTGTTATTGTCAACTGAACGGCTATACTTCGTTAAGATATACATTGGATTTAATATTGGATATTGTTCAACGATATTCAATCGTTCAACTTGATAGACTTGTTAATTTTCGGAAGCGAATTATATCCAACGCTCCGCAAAATAAAATTCTAGTACTTATTCAATGACGAAATTATGAATTATTTAAATTTAATTCAATTTCATTAAAAATATCAACTCTTTTACTCATCATTTATAAAGATAGCAATCTGTATTACCAGTGACTGTTACTAGTGTACTTCATTCTCTTCAAATAATTTATTATAAAAGGTACGCAATGTGCTGTTTCTTCAAAACGCCTAAAAATATTGTTATTCCTTAAAATCACTTGTTACCGTTCCTTTCGTAATCCTCTTTCGTCCTTCATTTTTTGCTTTTGCATATTCGAAACTATGATTCGAGAATTGCATCTCGTAAATTCGCATTTATTCGCTTAGAAGATTAATTGAACAACTTCCTTTCACAATTCTCTTTCGTCCTTCATTTTTTGCTTCTGCATATTCGAAACTAACATTTGAGAATTGCATCTCGTAAATTCGCATTTATTCGCTTAGAAGATTAATTGAACAACTTCCTTTCACAATTCTCTTTCGTCCTTCATTTTTTTGCTTCTGCATATTCGAAACTAACATTTGAGAATTGCATCTCGTAAATTCGCATTTATTCGTTTAAAAGATTGATTCAAGAACGCGCGACGAGTCAAGCTCGAGTGGCCAATACCTGATCTAGTGCTTTTCAACCCTCTGCTAAGTTGCCCGTCTCCCCTTCATTGTCTTGCACTCAACCTGCTTTCGGCCTCTCGAGTCAGTCCGGCTTCTTTCTTCCACCGATTAAGATTACCCACGTAAACATACTCGAAGGGGAATAGCTTGTGTATGTAGTGAAGTATTAACTGCATTCACTTGACCTTTTCTGGAGTGTCGATCAGCCGAACAGCGCCCTCCGTTTTGTCGACCGATGAATTGTCTTTTCTGAGCTGACACGGAGACACACAAACTGCTTAAGAGATGGAAAAGAAATCGATGCCGAAGGGAACTCTGGCCTAATTTCTCGTCCGTTGTTCGTCGTCTAGCATGAAAGAAAAATCAAACGGAATTAAATTGTTTTCAACAATGGTGACAGGAAATGTTCCCTGCTCTCAGATTGTCTGTTACGTTCAGCGTAAAACGTTTGCGACGCGTTAATTTAATTGAATATCTTTGTCGCGTTTTACATTTTTATTCTTAGCTAGTTCGTTTATATAATATACTTCATCGACCTTCGTCTTTGTTCAATTGTCTCGTCACCGTTCAATTTAAAAGCGCTGTCTTGTTTGTTTTACAGGGGACTGATTTTTTTCACGACGATGGAAAGCACATTGTAACGTATTGGATATATTATACAATACATGCCAATATTGCTTCTCGTAATCGACAACAAAATATTAATTGACTTTTTTTCACGGAGAACGTTTTGGGATAATTTATAGTTACGAGTTTCGAAAATGGAACCGATTAATACATAATTCAAGAAGCTATTATCCATGGTAAATTAATGAATGCAACGGATGAGTTAAAAAAGTTTGTTAATAATTGAAGTATTACTTTTTAATCTGTAGTTTTAATTTTGTTTAGATGGTAAACCATTGATTACATGATGTGCAAAAAATAAACTTGATTATTCGATCTCTTCGACGAAATTAATAGTTGTATATACGGGGTGGAATGTTTAAATGGGAACACTTGAATATCTCTGTTATGTATGGTTCTATAAAAAAAGTCTTCGGGACAAAGTTGTACTGTTTAAAGGCGCATGTGTAGCAGTAGCATTATTGATTTTCCAAGGTTATTTTTAACGATAATTTAAGGTCATCGATATCTCTTTTAATAACACTCCATATTTATGTTCGATGTCTTTGTAGAGCATTAAAAAATTAATTCAACGATGCTGTTTCGATTATTCAATCTCGTAAAATTTTGAAAGTTATGCACAGGTGTATATTTAAACTAAAGTTAATATTGTTTTAAAAATCCATAAACAAGTAAACGGTAGAGTAGAAAATCCACATCTTTTCTACGTTTTATCCGTAGGGTAAATTGAATACCCTATTCAATTATGAGAGTTCATTTATGAGAAATTTTAAACTCATCCAGAGAAATGATTCGTAAAGTATAGGATCCCTTTTAAAGGTGGATTGAAATTGCAAAGGCATAAAAACAAATCACAAAGGCTGTAAATGAAATTACTACGTAAGATATATGTGGCGGAACCTTACTTTTTAAACAAATTCTGACTCCAAATAAAATCACCACGTAATATATACGTGGCGAAATGTTATTTTTCGAACAAAAAACTGTAACGACTATTATCTATCTCAACAGTTTTTTATGATCGGTGCAGAACACTTCGTATGGTTCCCGTGTATCTATACCTAGAGACGGAAGGGCTTTTTCCTATGGAAACTATGGGTTACGTGCCCCATAACGGCTATAAGGCTCAACAATATTTATGAAATAAGCTCTTAGGATCACGCAAATTTTATCGTTCGCCAGAACAACCGGGGTGGAAGTAATGGCGATGACGCGTCGCGGGTTCGTTCGTTGTTATTAAGCATTTTGTGTAATCATCCTTAATATCGTTGCGGCTGACTATGGGTTTTTCTTTGTCCCGGCCCCTTGAATTCCCATGCACATCATCGTTGGCATCACGGTGGTTGTCGTAAGTGCGGTGAACAGCCTCGGTTTGTCAGGATGCATTAAGCCCCTTCTTTTCATTAATTACGCGCTCTGCTTCCTACCAGAAATGAACGCATTCCTCTTATTAATTCCGGCGTCGACGATTAATCTCCCCGCGACAATTAAATTGTTTACGAGCGTAAGAGACGCGTTCCTTCGTACGCGGAAATAAATGGACAAGAGTCGTTTTCCCGTTGCGGAGATTCAGTTTCATCGCGATTCTACCGTTTTTTTTTTCGAAATTATACCGAGGACACTCAATCGTAGTGCTACAGACACCGGTAAGATCTTAATGCATCCTTTCTGAATTTATGTTTCGAGGGATGAGACGGTGTACTCCACGGATTTACAACGGATATATATTGCACGAATACATTTGGTGTTTCAGCCATCAGCATTTGTAATGTCGCATCAAAGGTTGGTGCGATTCATTTCTATTCTTGATTTCGACACGCCATATTTTCGATACGCTTGGAACAGTACTTATGGAACAACTGTTATAGAACCGGCTACTAGAATTCGTGTCAAATCAGGGGAATATAGCTAGCCGGAGTTATCCCTTCTTCCTGACCACGTCACGGTCTATGGGCGCATAGCGCCCACCGGGTGCGCGATATAGCTGCGCAGAATCATCGTGCCGTTAACCGCACTACGAAACGGCTCGAGGCTTTCGGAACGTCTGACGCAAATAGGACTTGCACTACTTACGTGTCCGAGTTTTGTTGATAGAGTAACAATGCTCTGTTAATAGCGCCACAATATCTAATGTTTGAAATAGGTTATGTATGTAAGGATGTTACCATTTAAGTTTACAATAGGTTATGTATGTAAGGATGGTACCATTTAAGTTTAAAATAGGTTAAGTATGTAAGGATGGTACCATTTAAGTTTACAATAGGTTATGTATGTAAGGATGTTACCATTTAAGTTTAAAATAGGTTATGTATGTAAGGATGTTACCATTTAAGTTTAAAATAGGTTAAGTATGTAAGGATGGTACCATTTAAGTTTAAAATAGATTATGTATGTAAGAATGTTACTATTTAAATTTAAAATAGATTATGTATGTAAGAATGTTACTATTTAAATTTAAAGTAGGTTATGTATGTAAGAATGTTACCATTTAAGTTTACAATAGGTTATGTATGTAAGGATGTTACCATTTAAATTTAAAATAGGTTATGTATGTAAGGATAATACGATTATTTATTATATATGTAAAGATAAAGCGTCCATTTATTGTACATGTTAAATTTCCGATACCATCTAAAGATGATACGGTAAGAAATCATCTCTGGTAGCTGTATGCATGTATGGGTATATATATACATATATGAATGTATGCACGTGTATATGCATACGTATATATACGTATTTAGTAGAATCGCAGATAGTCTAAAAGTCGATCTTGTAAAGAACACACGGAAAAGATACACCTTCCGGAATATTGATAAAGATTGATTTATTGATAAAATAGAAATACCGAGCTATTATTTAATCGCACCCGTAACCCAAAATTCTAATAGTATATGTATGGAGGAAACCATTATTTATTATATATGTTTCAATGCATTTTTAGAATGAATTTCGATATATGTGATCTGGAAAAGGCATGCGTGTGTAAACTTTGGAAACAGTATTCGAGTTGAAAACACTGGAGTATTTAAAGTTTATAATAGATTATCAACCATCCAATTTACTATTTTTTATGATATATGTAATATTATGTTTTAAGAATATTATTTAGAAGACTACTCTACATAGAAATATATTATACTAGCAGTCTCGCGAACTGGTCTTTATAAACACAAGGTATCCAGAAGTATAGTGATGTATTTAAACATTCATAGAAGTGCTTTAGCATTCAAGACATTTCACTAAGATGATACGAATTTCTGTAAATGCGTGTACAATGGTGGAATTTGTAGCATAACACAAAAGGGAGCGATTCTTCGTGAAAAAAAAATGATTTCATCCGTTGAATTTGATAGTAAGAACAAATGAAAGCATACGTAGTCTTTACGTTTAAATAATGATTTTAGACAATGAATCGAATAAGATACGAACAAAGGACTACTTTTAAACGTACGAACACAGACCTGAAACATGTAAGCGGTTATTTATCGATACAGATCGCTTAAAAAACACGGCTTTCGTAAGAGATACAGAGATTGGAGAGAAGGTGTTAAGGAAAGCCCGATCCGCTAATCCTATTATCTTTATACACGTTCACCTATCGATCTTCAGGATTAAGTTGGGATAGTCGATTTGTATCGAACCAGAGGCGCTGAATTTCGAAATAACCTTTGTAATTCAACGCTGCAGACCCTAAACTAACAATTCCTTTAACCCTAGAACTACCGACGGTGAACGTATTATTATTTGTATCGAACCAGATACGTATCTTCGAAATTAGATGGGGAAAGGGCAAATTATTAGGTTGTTCGGAAAGTCATTTCGTTTTTTTTCTGGTGAAAATGAAACACGCTATTTTTAGCGTGTATAAACATTTTATTAAATTATATATTCTCCATTTTGGAAAACGAAATGACTTTCCGAACAACGCAATAATTTACTAGTACCGTTAATTGTCTATTTTAATAATTGTCCACGAATATTGTAGGCAAAGACACCGTTAATAATTGAGTAATTTAAAAAAAAAATTTTGAAACAAGTTAAATTGACCCCTTTGTTAGTTCTAGTTTTCAGACATTCAGAATTTGATATCCGAAAAATTTACAGAAAATGTCTTGTTCGTATCATGAACCAAATTCGGTAGTTACAAAAGCTTTCACGTTATGTATTATTGTATATGATTTCGAAATATGTTGCAAAACATATTGTTTAAAGTGCAGATTACTCAGGATTTGGCTCGACATAATATGAACTTGCATATATTTTAAAGGTTAGGTCATCGGTAACGTACAAATTGTTGTAAATAATTTATGTACAGAAACGACATGTATAGTCGTTAGACTTTGTATAGTCTACAAGACGCACTCGAATTACGATTACTGGTAATTAAATTCAAAATAAACTACAAATAATTTTCATCTGACAAATTAACCTATATACACTGTGTAGATTTACCCTGTTTGCTTTCCACAACCTACATATAACTTTTACTACCTTGCTCGAAGTTACTGACGAAATTATTAGATAGCAAGGTTTTAGAAGTTTTTTTATATTTTACGAATAAAGTAACACCTAATACATATCATTACCTAAACATAGTCCTTCGTATCCTCGTTAACGAAATACACAGTCGCTGTTACAACATTCGCTGTTTACATAGGCACAGGGACAGTACAGGCAATAGGACTCTAACATCACGTGAAAAACCTAAAGACTATACAAGATACGAAGCTCTAATGTCAAGAGGTTAACGCGTACTCGTTAAACGGTGCTACAACCACAATTGTTTTTAAAATTCGTTCGCCGAGTAAACAGTCGCAAATATTTCGCGGCCGAGTACAACGCGACAAGTTAAAAT
The DNA here is from genome assembly GCF_051014685.1 of Ptiloglossa arizonensis. Lineage (NCBI taxonomy): Eukaryota > Metazoa > Arthropoda > Insecta > Hymenoptera > Colletidae > Ptiloglossa > Ptiloglossa arizonensis. The sequence continues at coordinate 13,131,698 of NC_135051.1, read as the reverse complement.
TTTCAATTGTACCCGACACGTATATTCTGATTGCGTTTAATTGTGCATCTGCTCGGGCGATCCCGAAGAACCCCTCTAAAGTCTTCCAGCCTCGTAAACCACAGCCGCGGTGGATATCTCGGTCCCGTTTCTCGCGTATTTCCACCTTCCCCTCGGAGATATTCCACGGGATGGTTTCTCCGCCCTTCCACGGTTACTCAGTTTCAAAGTCACGAATATTTGCATCTGAGCCTGACAACCGAGCGTACGTCACCGAGGAAAAATCGACGGGATAGATGACAATAACAATAACTTCCCCGAGATCCTACCGCTCGAACGAACGGTAGTGGTGTCCACACTTGGGGAAACTTTCCCCATGGGAATTGCCAGTAACTTCCGTGCATGCCGACTCATCGTGCGCCCGGGAACCGTACAGATATGCAGATGTCGTGAGTTGCACGCAGCACGAACAAGAGCACCGGCCTGAACCCGGAGGAAAAAATTCGCGAATCGGTTATAGACAAGTTCAACGGAGGGTCTGTCAGTCGCAGCCATAACACGGTGGCTGAGTGACTCACCGAGTGCGGAGAGAGGTGGTCGACCCCTCTTTCTTTCCTCTCTTTCGTGGACAAGGGAGTACAGTGACGGGGCAGAAGAGGTGCGCCGCGGCTCGTATTTGTCACCCGGTGCTAAGGGATTGTCGGCTCGTCGCCACATAACTCTCCGGATGCCTCATATCTTAACTTCAACTCCCCGACTCTGGCCCGTCTTTTATTTCGTACCGTTCTCCCTCCTCGTTCAACCCCTGCTCGGCTAGTCGCCCCTGTTGTTATAAGTGTTTTTTATCTGTCTCGATTTTGTTCCACTTTCGGCTCTTTTCTTTCTTTGTTCTCGCGACTCGTGGCTACGAAACACGGTTAAAATTTACATTCGACCTGAAATATCTCTCGGTGTCGGCCGTGGTGCGATCTGTTTCGTTCCGTCGTCCTCTACACGATTTGCTTTTAACCTGTCCACGACTGGTCCACGTTACGGAGACTTTATGCGCCGGTTAAGTTTGTCATTAGGAGGAGGAAGAGGGCGGATCGACAGCGATTCGTACTCCAGGATGCATGAAATATTACCGTTATCGATGGCGTAGTGACTTTGCTCGTTTTCATGTTCGTTCGTGTTATTTTTGGTAAGTTCACATTCAATATTTCGGTTCGAAGGTTACATATAAGTCACGGGATGTAATTAATTCATATTTAATTACGTCACATTTTTGTGCCATTATTTGTTCTAAGAGGTATTCCTAGCATCCAGAATGTGCACGTTAAGTATAATATTATACCGACATTTGAAATATGAATGAAATTACAGCAGCTTTGAAACACATATATGTGGAATTCCTCTAGCCATTTCTTTTGTTAATTTTGTTTTACGTTATTTATATTCTTATATTCTTAGCGCATAAATAGCATTTTGTGTCTTTAGTGTATGTATTTGCGCGTTTCCGATTCTAAATGGAGGTTCGTTATAGTTGTCAGGTATTACTGATTAGATTAAGTAACGAAGTTTTGTAAGTATTATCGTAGAAATATTTTATATATGTATATTTTATAAAATAACTTCCATAGTGATCGAGTACTTAACTTGAAATGTTATCCATGTAATAGGTTGTCCAATAAGTTTCGTCGTTCGACAAGAAATGGAGCTTAGGTTTGTCGTTTTATTTTTTCTAAAGATGGTTTGATGAACACGTGTAAAGTTTCATGTAAATATCGACTCATTCGTATATTTACAGTTGTTCAAAGTTGAAGTGTAATAGTATTTTTTTACAATGGAAAAACGACAAAACTTATTGAACAACCTACTATTTTGTAAATACACTTTCTAGTAAGTACAAGAATTATACTAAATACATTTGTTACAGTTTTCCTCAAAATGATAGATGAAATTTGCAAAATGCCTTGAATACTCCTTATGAGTATAATTTATTGGAATGATTTCGGTCCTAGGATTTGGGCACTCTTCAGCATCTGAGAAATTGATCGATCTAAACAAAATCTTACAAGTAAAAGAGAAAAGTAGGTATACAATTATATAAGAAATTGTACATTATACGAGATTTTTGCAAACTTACATAAAAAAATACAATTCTTTACATTCTTAATACGACACTTTCTTCTTGACGATTAAAACGAGCACATTCAATTACTGATTTCGATTTAGTCGAAATTGAGTTAATTTATCTTGAATAATTGAATCTTTCATTCAAGCAAGGTGTTCAACCGTCATCCATGAAAGCTCGCCCTCTTCTGCGGATTATTTGAAGCGATTAAAAAGCCTAACAATGGCAATCAGGGAGATTAAGACTAGACTAGGGGGATTACTGCCTAATTCCAGAGCGTCCCAATAGATTGGATCTCTGTGTTTATGGCGAATTGGATCATTCAGTGGCTGGAGTCTGTGACGTTCATGATCGACGTTTCTTGAAAGCGGTTTCTCGCTCGAGCCAGGATCCGTCGAAAATCGTTGGACACCAGCCCGAGGGATATGACAGATATATCGGGTTCGGGGGGTCGGAAAATCTTCGAGGCAAGTATTTCGGGAAATCGAAAACGACAAATTCGATCTACGGGGCTATTTCGTATCTACATTTCGGGAAAGCGGTGGAATTTGCCTTCGAGAACTTGGTTCAAGTTGCCTTCGTTTAGCGATCTGAAAATATTTTGTTGGAATAACCGACGAATTGAATTCACCTTTAAATAAATATGTGTCCGTTTCCTTAATTTGCGGAGCACATAGATATTGTACGGTTCATTTGCAAAGTTAAATTGTCTCTTGAATGTTTTATTACTCGCGCGGGTTTTATATTTGTCGCAATTAATGTGGAAGAGAAATGAAAGAAACGAGGACACTTGGACTACAATAGATATTCACTGGAAGTTTATTTCGATTCACGAGGAACTTTTTGGGACGCCAATAATTTCATTAGTTTAAAATTAATCGAACTATTTTCGCATTGGTCACTCCTATAGGGAAACTGATGATAGTAAGTACTAGTTTCGAAGCAAAGTGGAGGCAGGAAAAGGTTATGAGGACTGTATTGGAACAAAGGATATTCGTTACAATTTTATTCCTTACCCTATTTATATATTGAGTTATACACTTGTAATTTTATTTGTTTTTGAATGGAAACATTTCTTTATAGTGCAGGTAAACAATGAAATAAATTGATTTCTAAAGAAATTGGAAATACACGTTCCCAAGGAATGCACCTTACGAGCAAAACAATTTTTATGATCAACGATGAAACGAATTTTATTTTGAGTATTTACTGATTTTTTACGAAATACTTCAATATCAACATTTCTCGTCGACCAACATGCAACGAACAATACCCAAACAATTTTTGCGCAGACGTTAACGAAAACATGTGCTGATAACCAAATGCAAGTGTATTACAAGAATAATTTGTCTAAATAAGAATTGCAAATACTATTTGTATACTACTGTATACTGTGTTTGTATACTATTTGTATACTATTTGCAAATTCACAGAATCAAGAGATAAGATCAATAAGGGAGATAGATAAAAATTGACAGAATGAAAAAACAAAGTTGACGAGGTATAGAACTGACTAATCATTGGTATATAAAATATAACTGTTTTGCATTTTATAAATAGAAACAGTTGGTTTTTCCATCCGTGTTTTACGATAGAAAATGCGAATCTTTTTTTTTCTTGCTTTCAAGCAAACAAATATCATCTCAAGTATTTGAACTGAATCGACGATTAAACATAAGTCCAGATTGACAAACATGCAGCCTATACTAGGCAAGGATTAAATCATCGACTCGATGATTACTGGAACGAAAAGGAAAGGCAATAGTAGTTATGGAAGAGTAGGTCAAACAATGGTTTCAAAGGTAAATAAAGATTTTAGAATGTAAGAGTGAAAAGTTGTTAATTATTACGGAACAAAGGAAGAAGGGAGGAGCAAAGAGGCACACCGAGATTATGGGAGATGAAACTTTCAAAAAAATACTGTTCATGACATTTTTGTCGATTTTCAGCCATTCTAAGCGTCAGCCCAGGGAGAATTTAAAAGCACGGGACTCTAAGTTCGGTGGGTTGGTAAGTACGTGGATATTACAGGAGATTAGGGACAGGTCGTCCCCTGGGAATTACACTCAGACTGTTCAACTTTTAACTGTCAGCAAGGAGGAAAGCTACCTTCTAGGGTTGAAACGGTCGAGGTTCCGGTCATGTGTCGTAAGTTGATTTCCACGTATTGAGGAGTTCAAACTGAAGTTCTATCGCTGGGTGATGAACATTTTCACCACTATGGCAGTTATGGCACTACCATCGCATCTTTACGTTTTTATTTTCGCGGTCGTTTCTTTTTCCTCCATGCAACTGATAACTTTTAGTTTATGAAACTTTCTTATGATTTCTTATATATTTTATCATCGGTTTACCTCTCAAAGTTTCCCTCTCACTTAACGAACAAGGCTCTTGCTGCACTTATACTGGAAGTGATTAAAGAAATGTTACCATGTGTTATTGCACGTTTGAGAGAGGTCCAGACATCTTAACACTTATAATAATTTGATTTGAAATACTATTTCGAATAATATGTTTTCTTATTTTAAGGTTGTTTCGTTTTCAAAATATCGTTATGTTATTTTATTTCATGAGATAACTTTGAAGTACTCCGGAAAATAATTGATACGTTCCGAAAATGTACCATTATGGAATCTTTCAATAAATGGAATTACAAATCTCTTTGCGTTACTAAAATCATGAAATAATGGTTAACACGCGTATTTATAACTTCATGCACACAATGTGGTAATAATTTATATAAATAATAAATTTACAAATTATCCAACAGGTTCGCATATAAATTTTGATAGTATATTCTGTGAATAAAAATAAGAGAAAAATGCTTCGTTAAAATGTTTCGGAAAGTATTAATTTTCAAACGAATGTAATTTTCAACAAGTATTTTATTATTACAATAAATATACCTTTTATTTGAATTGATTTCAATTGATTGCATTTGTTTCTCATACTCATGTATGTGCATTTCTACGTTTTTGGTTTTTGTATAAAAATCTGTTAAAAAATAACATTTTTCACAGTCTTTTTTTAACTGTTTATATTTCGTGTATTGCTTTGGATTTGTGGCGGCACTACCCACGCTTGCCACCAGAGGGAAAAACTCACCACCAACCGTTTCCCGCAAGTTCCCGTACCTGCTCCGATCGCTATATATACGACCTCTTACCGATCTTCCAATGTCCCGGCGTATAAGGCAGGGCCTGCTAGGATGCCTTACTGACGAGTCCACTAGCAGGCCCGGGATGAAACGCTTATCCACACTTCCTTATATTTCCGTTCACTCCTTTCTAACATACTTTAATTTAGCGCCGCCAAAGTGGTGACCCCGTCTAAGAACCAACGCAACCTTCTGGACAGCAGCACAGCAGCAGTACAGGTGCAGCACAAGACGATGGAAGGAACGCAACGTAAAGGCCGATTTTTCATAAATCCCCCTCTCCGAGGGTTGACTCCTCGACCTGCCAGCGACGACACGAACGCTATACTCCCGGCTAACCATCAGGATCAACCCCAGGAGGACAGCAGGCAGCTTGTCGACATTATTCACCGACCACACCGATGCGTTTCATAAATACTGGTACGCGCACGCATCAACGTCGGACAACAAGCGAAAACGCGGCTTGAGCAAACGATGCTCGCCACGCGTATTCCGCAATCGACAGCAGCTGGGCCTTACTACGAAAAAGAAGCATTCTTCTCTTCCACCGCTCTGGACAACCTCCTCCTGTGCCTGTTGTGACAAACCGAACTACGGAACAAATACCTACGCCACTGGGACATCAGGACGGAACTTCAAAGTATCGTTTACCACTGGCAAGGGGGTTATGTGGCGGCACTACCCACGCTTGCCACCAGAGGGAAAAACTCACCACCAACCGTTTCCCGCAAGTTCCCGTACCTGCTCCGATCGCTATATATACGACCTCTTACCGATCTTCCAATGTCCCGGCGTATAAGGCAGGGCCTGCTAGGATGCCTTACTGACGAGTCCACTAGCAGGCCCGGGATGAAACGCTTATCCCCACTTCCTTATATTTCCGTTCGCTCCTTCCTCACATACTTTAATTTAGCGCCGCCAAAGATTGAATAATTACGTCCAAACATTTGACCATTTAAATTTCGCTAGCAATACAATTGCACCTTAATGTATTCATTCCACCACAATTGGAGAAATAATGCAATTCTATAGGATGTTCTAATTCCTTGTAGAAGGGAAAGAAAAATACGTTTGAACGAGAAGTATTCTTTCGATTGGAATTAATCTCAGGATGTAATTTATTTGCCCCAATATTTCGACTAGTTTTGTTTTTTGAAATAATGTTGAATTTAATTTCTGGATTTTCTCGTGGGTGGAAGAAGTTGGCAAGCAACGGTCTGGTTATAGAACATGGGCTATATGCAGTTATTCGAAAGGAAAGAAAATACTGGAAATCTGCTACATACCAGGCTGGTTTACTTTCGCCATTATTAAAATATTGGCCGTCTTTCTATAAAGAATCTTATATGCGTTCCTGTTTCAAATAGAATGGAGATCTTAAACTATGTTCGAAGTCAAACATTCTGTTGGAAGTAGTTCGTATAACGTACTCTTGTGCTGTTTTCAGAATGCTCACGGAAGTTAAGGATATTCCCTTAGAGTTGAGTTTTCCTATGTGAGTAGCAGTGTTATTCTATATTCTGAAAAAGAATATAGATATACAGGGTGACCCAGGATTTAACGGTAAACCTGAATAATGCTACCGTTACACGTGTTCTTTCAAACAGTATAACTTTGTTCTGAAGAGATTTTTCACAGAATCATAAAGAATGATATTTAAGTGTTTCTATTTATATGGTCCGCTCTGTATACTCAATTATTTTCAAAATAGAGAGCTCATCGTAACAATACACTCTGGAGTGATCTATTGATCGATGCGTCATTCAAAGTGGTGATTCAAGAGAGTCACTGCTCGGACGAAAGTTTAAACGTGTTATGAAAAGACACCCAAACTCAACACGGATAAAAAAAAGGGCAGCGAGTAGTTAATTCGATGCCATTAGTTTGTTTTTTGTCGAATGATTGATGCACGTCTTAATTCATTAGGGGACGATCGATTGTCGTTCTCGTGCTAGGTATTAAAAGAAGAGTCGTTGCCTGAAATTTCATTAGAGTCTTTGTTGTCCTCTCTTTCTGTGTAATGGACAATCGATTAAAAGGACTGTCGTGACTGTCGAATTAATTTTAATTCCGAGAGGCTCCGATCGTTACCGGAAACCATCAGTTATTTATACTTCTTTATCCGCGGCGATATCTTTCTTGGAAGTTGTTAAAAACAGATGCGGAAATAGCTTGGATTTTGCGTCATTTGTTCATTATTTATGCGTTATAAGCGCCACGAGCTTTGCGTCGTTAAATATTTTATCGAGCTCGTATATAGTTGCGTAAGCCGTATAAATAAAGGCATAACGCAAACATTAATTATTTATTTATGATAATGTGCGTAGATTATTGGATGATAACGGCTAATTGCACGATTATAATAAATAGTAAAAATACAGGGATAGAGCACAATCAATAATACGTGCATTAATATTTCGAGTGCCGGTCCGTTTCATAAATATTCAAACTCGGCGGCGGAGCTGCGACAACATTATAAAAAGTGGATACGATTCCGAGTAGTACATATAAAATGCATAAAAAGCGATTCCAGACATTGACTTCGTTTGATTACGAATATTGTAATAACGAAATGTTGTTCGCCGGTATCATTCTGCAGGGCATGTGCTAATTTACGAGGGGATCGCATCGGAGATTTTTGGAAATAATGTAAATTTATAACATGTGCAATCAGCGAGAGATAAACCCTGCATGTGCTTCCTGTTTAATATCTTTTTTGCATTATTTTATTTAAATTTCATTTCTTTCTATCTCTGTGATTTTGCGTATTTTCCGATACACATAATGTTGGAATATTTGTTGGAAGCAACGTAAATAGTAAAAACTCTCTACATGAAATCTACACAAACGTTGTTTAGAAATATAGTTTCAAAATCGTGCGAAAGAAATTCGGAAAAACAAATAAAATATACTAAATGCAACATAATGGAAACGATTTTCTTTGTCGATTTTTCCCCGAAAGTTTCTAATATATTTTTCGTGGAATCTTACAAGATCTGTACCTTCATTTCTTTCGATGCACTATACCGTTCAAGATGAATTCATTCACAGATTAAAAATACCACACTATATTGATCGTGTCCCACGATCCTGTCTCGCTAAGGTAAACGATCATTGCGCGGGAATATGACCGTATATTCTTCATCTTGCTTTATTTAGCACACGCGGTCATCACAATTTCGTATAATGCTAGAATTTATTCGTTACATCCATATGCAAAAGCTTATTTGAATGTTAATAGCGTTTCGTTAACAACGACGAAGTTCCAGAACACAATTGCACCAGGACAAGTTCGCGTAATCGTTTTCATGTAACGATGGACACCAAATTACTTGTTCGCTATGCGTATGCACTGTCCTCTACTTGGCTTATTACACTTGGGACGGATACTGGCGCGAGTTTTAATGCGATATACTAGATCACGGCTAGAATCTGTGTAATTCTACAAATGTTATTTCGCAACTGCGCCGGAAAGTTCGCCTACATTTCCCCCACGAAGTCAGTATTCGGATCGTAAAACTTGTATTACGTAACTAGCCGGATAGCGTTGACGTTATTGCTGTTAATTTTGGTAATACATCCCCGAGCGCACGAGAGTCAGCTAACGTGGCTTAAGAACGGATTAGTTCGAGTCAAACGGGAAGCCTGGGTTTAAGTCAATATTTTCGCTTTATTAGTTGAAACGAACGTTTGTTTAACGAGCTAGTCTTGCTTTGAGAGCGCCAATTGAGGCTTTCTTTGCATATTAATTTTCAAAACAATACTCGATTTCAAATTCATTACGCACGTTTGTACAAACTTTGTACACATGTCACTTATCTCGAGTATTTATGATCGTCTATTTTAGAGTTATACATTACTGTATCCAACGAGGTGAAAGGAATTTGTTTAATCGCGACTAAATGTCAGTATTGATCAACTTGCTTATTAAACGTTTTATCTCGTCAATATTCGAGTCGTCTTTAAATTAACACGAACAGTATACCAATAAGTAGCAGTATACCAATAAGTAGAAATTAAGATATGTATAATAATAAAAGTGAAAAAGTAAAAGGAGGACCAATATCGTAAGCAGTATGAACACGTAACATTTTCAATATTTCGAATTTTGACAATTTGTTTCTTGATTCGTACTCTTTATACTCGAAACTTAAAGAAAATATACAAAAAAAAAAAAAAGATGGCTTTTTTAAAAGTTTTAAACTACACTACACCCTTAATGATCTTCGAGAGGTCGTATTTCCCGTCGCGAGTTTCACCGAACTCTCCTCCCTCACGCTTGTTTTGCAATGCAGAACACTGAAAACTTTCCGAGCAATTTCTTTCGCGAGGTAAAGTTTCGTCCACAATCTCGTCGCGATTAAACGGAATTTCGAAGTCCGAATACGATGTCTGTTGCTGCCGTCTCGATTTAACAATACCTATCCGCTGTTCGCTAATTAGCAATTACGGTACTCGGCAAACGGAATCGCACAACATGTTACGCACCGATTTTAATGAGACTTCGTAGGTAGACAGGGGACCCAAAAATATTTGACCCCTATTCTTTCGCCACGAAAGTGAATACTTTGCTGCTGGTTCTTCAAGTATCTACTTAATAAATGTGACCAGTCACTATGATCGAAGCTTTCCAATGATGGAATTTCGCTACAGTAGATTTTTTCTTTGAATTCTGTTCAAATTTATATACAGGAAATATCGCGTAATCATTTCTTTGGTATTTAAATTAATATCTTTTTTAATCATTTGGAACAAAGACGCAAAATTATTTATTATATTAAACATTGCTCTCTGTGGGGGTAAGAAGTACTCTTAAAATGAATCGTTAGTTACAATTCCATGCAACCATAATTATAATTATACTGAAACTATAACTGGAAGAATTCTTAACATCCTTCTTCAGGTAATCGTTTCTAAATGTAAATATATTTTTTTCTTTCAACATGCCACCACTTCTAAAATAACGATAGATTTCTGTATACTTTTATTTAAAAACAAAAATACATTTATACACCCGATATTTATCAAATGCTCATGGTCGATGGAATGTTCTTGTTTCAATGATGAAGAATCACAGACGATATGAATCACGATTCAGCTTTGTATATGTGATAAATAGTAGACAAGTAAAATTCATTTGAAAGTTATTCTTTACCTATATACAGAATCATAGAAAATTTTTACGTTTCTCTTCCAAGTTACTAAAAGAAATTCACGTGGCACATAAAATGATCCCGTAACATTATTTAGACAAATAATGATGTCGTAAATACTGAAATAACCGGTACATGAATTACGATCTTACTGTTTAATATTTCGTGAACCGTCGAGCTTCTGAGTAAACGGCTGAGTGGGGATGAAATATTTATTAGTTGCCTAGCTATCTACGATTCCTCATTAAAATTCGTTCGTAGCGTGTCGTGTGGTCTCTTTGCAAGAGAAAGATTATCGAGGAAGTTTAACGCGTTCGCAGTATACGTTATGGAATACGCGTTTACGCGAACGATCCGTTCCGAGTTTAGAAGTTTCACTGTTCTTTCTGGTTATCCTTGTCGTTCTTTCGGTGAATGTTTATGCGCTGTGTCAAGCGTGCATTCTATTCCGGGGTAACGTTAAGCGGCTTTGTCCTGTTGTAACTGTCCTCTAGGAGCTTTTCGTTCGAATCGGACTTTGAATATTTTGTTCTTCGTATTATTCTGTTTTATGCAGTTAAACTTCGACTAAAGGGCGAGTTCGGATACACGTTTCAGTGGCTTAAGCGGATTAAGCTATAGCGATCTTTCTCGGTCATATTCGCGTTCTAATTTCAACTATTTTGTACTCGCACTGAAAAGGATTGTGCATTTCGTACAGCTTCGTGTGTTATAACCCGATCATTATGGGAATTCCGGTACGGAATGTTTTTACAGAAACGGAAAGAATGGGTTTCCTTTTGTTAATTATTCGCTTTACCCGCCCTTTCGTCATTTTGCACTGCAATTATATGTATTTACGATTTTTAATAAAGAGTTAATTCCAGTCTTAAGCAAGTTATTCTTCACAACGTTTTCATTCGTGCGTTTTGTTTAATCTTTAGAGTATACGTAATTGTATGACCTATAGAATATTGAATTAACATTATAAAAGTTTAAAAGAAGTCGAGAGAATAAAATCAATAATATTGAATGGGAAAGGAAATAAAATTGTGGTGAAAATTATTTCGTGTTGAAGATTAATTATATATACCTACTTTCTAAATAATGATTAGTTTGTCTGTACGAATTACATTGTACATTATTCTTTCTTTTTCATACAATTCGTTTAATTCATTTTTCTTTTTCTGAATTGTTCAGAGAAAATAAATCATATTGTTGCAATTATGTCATCTGCATTTTGTACATTTATAGTGAGAAGCCATGAAAACAAGAATTCTTTCCTTTTTTATCAATACCAAGCCTTTCATATCTTCAATTAGATTATGACGTATTCAATATAACAAGATAAAAATTAGTTGCTCACCTGTGCACATATTTTTTTCGTAATCTTTGAAAGCCCTATTATCCTATTTATAAAAGTGTGAAAATACCAAGCTCATTACTTGGAAGTGGCTAAACAGCAGTACTAATTGTGTTAAATTAAACGATCCAGTGAACTAAAAATATACAAAGTAAAATGTGTACTTTTAAGATTTAAAGGAATATAGAAAAGATAAAGGTTTCGCTTGAATTTTAGAATTTGTTTCTTCGAAGCTCAAGTTCTCGAGTTATTTTGAGCAGCATGTATTTTTTATGAATACGCTGTTTAAATATTCAGTACACGAAGGTTCGTGACTCCGGGTCTTAATTGCCCATTAATGTACTATACAAACATTCTTCCGTACATAGAAAAAGATCTACGTATATCGAAGTTGAATAAATATATCCAAGTAGAAATTTCTTTAGCAAGCAGACAGCATCAGTCTCTGACTTTTCTTCTCTGCTTCGCCGTCGATTTTTCATTCAAGGAAAAATGAGATAACGATGTGGTATATATGTAGTACCGCGACGATATTAAATACTATACACAGAATTTCGCTTTTTGTGCGGTCTTTCGTCGACTTCTGTCGGTACTTTTTACACGCTCGTCCATTTATCATTTCAGTAGTCCTGGTAGATCATAAATTATTCCATCGTTAAAAATTGAGACCAGGCTTCGGTACTGAAACTGGAAACTATAGAAATGCGATTTTCCTTCGAATCGTACACAGGTATGGATTGAAATAAATAAAAGCGAGGAAAATTTGCGAGAAAGCGGGAGAAAATTGTTTACAATACACGAGAATTAACGTGGAAATGGAAATTAACGCCGTGGAAGCATTACTGATGAGATTCATCATCTAAATATTTGAAATCGATTTTGTTGTTTATACTGTTATCGAGTAAACGTAACAATGCGCTGTTATGTATTTAAATACGAGAAAGGTATCTTTTTATTTGTTCCTAATCTCAAATTTAAGTGTTGGTGAAACCTTTACGTAAGGATTGAAACTTGTCATTTTACAAATTATAAATTTCGTCTGGATATAATGCAAAATATGCTAAAAATAAAATAGATAGGGACATTTTCTTTTTGATTAAAAATAAAAAGGACTCGGTTTATGTAACACTAGATAGCCTTTTAAAATACATACTTTTTATGTAACTAATCTGTGTGTAACAAATCGACAGTTCCACAAATAGTTAATCGATAATGTTATATATAATGTGAAATAATTAATTGCATTAAATCGCATTATATATAATATTAACTACATTATCAATAATAATGTTTGACGTATTACATGTAAAATGTATTGTAAAAATTGGCGAATGTTTGCCGTCTGTGTCTTTTTCTTATATGAAAGTAATTACAATTTGTGTAGATTATTGTACAGATAAATGTTTTGAGAGGTTTCAGGCTCCTTTGTCATATGATTGGTAATAATATATAATAATTCCGCGCACATATAATATATTACACCGTTATAGTAACTCCATCTAGAGTTTCAACCGCGCGACAACTAGAAGCATACTGTTAAGTAGAGATGTTCAATACTTGGAAAAAAATCGATTCTGGAATCGATTTGGAATATTTGTTTTGAAATCATTTTTCTAGTTGCTTATTATATCTCGTATATATCTTGAAATTGTTTGCTTAGACCAGTATATTCATATGCAGAGAATAACAACTGAAAAAATTAACCAGAAATTAAGAGATTCATATTAAGTACTATTTGTAGTAATACGTGTTAGTATTTATACAGTGGTAGTACACTTGAAATCAATAAACGTTACAAGCGGTTGAATAATATTTGGTTGCGTTTATGGGTAGTAATATTATCTGCTTTTAAAAATAAGCGTACTGCTAGAACGAACATCCCTACAATTGGCAGAAACAATCTGAGAATGATGTATAACGAGATATAAGTAGTTCTACGTACTCCCCAACAATTGGTTGGGATTGTTTAATAAGGAAAGAATAAAAGCACCAGTGATAATTCTTACTTTCATCGCGAAAAGTATAATCTACAAGTGATTTCTCATTCGAGAGACATATCTTTTAATCTAGAAAATATAAAAATGGATTACGAACGATGGAATTACGTTAATATAAAAGTATAAAAGCACCAGTGATAATTCTTACTTTCATCGCGAAAAGTATAATCTACAAGTGATTTTTCATTCGAACAAATATTTTTCACAACTTCAATTATCTCTACGTGTGGAAACACTGTTTCGTTCATGCTCCACGAACCCTGCATCATCTGAGCATCTATGTCTTCCATTGAAGCCCCCCAAACCTTGACTTATTTTATTACTTCCTTTCCTAATACCAAAAAATCCTTAAAAAATGTTGCATTTTATATGTAATCCAATGTCGATACCAGTTAATTTCCAAGTCAATTCAACTATTGTACCTTTACCACTTGTTATTCAATTATTGTATTATCACTAGCTGCATTCCTTGGAATATAAGTTTGAGTAAAAATCAACTTCGACTGTACCGTTTCACTTAACCTAATCAATTACAATACGAACGAGACTGAACTTGAATCTACAAAAACCAAAGAATTCACTCGCTTATGGACAGTACATGACGAAACTCAGGGTAATCGTAATTGTTCTCGAAATTGATTCGAAAATCTTTACTTTCGTCAAAGAATGTCCATTAGCTTGAAATTCCGCAAGTGTTGCCTTTTAAATTGCGCCACGATGTTGTAAACGCAACACCGTGGAAGTGTCTCGTTAATAATCGATAAATCGAATTACTCAACGAACCCAGTCCTCGTAAACGTGAAGAATCGAGCTGCTTGACACGAAACCATCTTCGACGTGTCTGGAGGTCTCGTAAACCTTGTAATACACGGGAGTTAGTGTGAGAAAATCGCTGTAGTACTCGCCCCCGTGCCACGGACGTTTATGACTTTCGGACTACTTCAAATGTGACGTACCGTTGGCTGCGTAAGTGTGCAGAAACGGGTACAGCTACATGTACGTAAAGTTCTGACGGATGTACGTGGACAATCACGTGTCCCAAAACCCTCATAACGTAACGTATGTACGTTGCTCCTCCTTGCTCGCGCACACTATTTTTACGAGAAGAAGTAAGTTCAAGTTTAAAGAGCGTAGCGTAGGATATTTTATTTTACGAGAGTCCTTTAAAAGAACGTCGTACCATTAATATTTTTTGCAAGGAATTTCCGTGTGCGTGTTCTGAAATTTGAAAGTAACGTGTTTTTAAATTTTAGAAGGAAAGGTTTCATTATTTTACCTACATTCTACGCTAGATAAATCGCTGTACAAAGATATCATTCTCAGATATCATTCAAGAGTAAATGTACTTCTGATTGATCTATTTCATATTGTTAAGGGCATCATTAGAACGACAAAAGCATTGTTTGAATGTTTCGTGCTGAGTAAATGTTGATCTTATTCGTCTGGACTTTTAACGCTGTCTAAGTATTGTCTACAGTAAAGCGGGATCTGTGGAAAGTGTCATCTGTTGGTCTGTGTATACTCCTTGCACTCAATTTTACACCATGTCAGTTTGCTTCTCTGTTTGAAAGGCAGACCTACAGTCAAGAAATAAAGCGTCAATAACTTTGAACGCCAAGTTGAATTTATTTTTCTGTTAATGCTCAAGTACGTTATTATGTTTGCGTCACACTGCTTGTAAGGGTTCGGTGTATGTTTCTTTTACTCAGGAGAGTTTCTTTATTTTTGTTGGTGTATTAAAATATTTCAGAGAAATGTCCTGTTTTACGAAGCATTAAATATTTGATATTAATGTTGTGTAAATCTTGCTTGGAAAGATTTTACGTTTCATTTTTCTAAATGGAATATAACTTTGTACAGATCTATAATTATGATTTTAAAGTAACCTTAAATGTAAATATATACTCTCATTGGAAATATAAGAACTTATGAATTTTATAATACTATTGTATACAGGCTCTCAAATATTACATCTTAACTAAATAAGATTATCAATACTTTGTAAAACTTAAATGGTTATAAATTCTAATTATTTGAAGTGCTTTATTAAACAAAACTTATTTTTTCCGAAACGTTATTCGGGATAAATAGTAATAAAGGAGTTCTCTGTGATGACGTAAAGAGCAGTTGGTATGAAAAATATACAGGTTGGAAAAAACTGACAAAAAACAATTATTTTATATATGGAGGTTTCTAAGATATGTCAAGGTCAACATCCTCTTTTTTAACAGGCTATTCTAATGGACGCAAAAACCTGTTACATAAGGTCATTGAACGTCTTAAATCAATAATAATGTGGAAGGTAAATCTCGTAATTGTTTGCTGCAGATGTTTGAAATTTTGACCTGTAATTTGACAAAATGTTTCCACTTAACGAACAATCGCTATTATTGTGATTCTGTTTAAGTTTGTTCTTTCTGTTTTCAACTTCTGAAGAAACAAGTACTGTTAAATTGATAAGAATCATTCTATACAATTCAATAGTGATTACGTGACCAACGAGATGTGTCAGTTTCATTGGTGCGATGATTTTATAGATACTCAAAGTTCTGTACTTTCTTATTTGTTGGAAATTATATATCATTATAGATTTAAAATAAAGATTTTCTACATTCTGCATACAATCACAATTAGTTGACGCAATTATTTCTAATCACTCTTCGTAGCCTTCAAATGTTGAAATACACGAAAAGAGAACGCATTGTATAAATTCAAATAGGAGTACACTTTCTCATATTTGACATTCTTTGCGAAATACATTTTGTCAATTTTGTTATTTCGGTGCGAATGTGTAAAATGACTACACAGATTCGTATTCAAAGGAAAACATCGTAAATACGTTCAACTCCTTGAAGGACGCATAAAACGTGTCAGTCTGACGGGATAGAAAATGATTTATAAGCATTAATATTTGACGACACTGTGGAAAGTGTCTAACGTAAAGAATGTAGAAGGTTGACCTATAAATTGCTCGATAGACCATACACATTATCGCACGCCGTACTCTAGTTCCATAATTTAAGAGGCTCTTTGCTTAGTAATTGTGAGCGATGCACAGTCCAGACTATAGATAGGAACTTCCACCCGATGATTACGGTCTTCGTGTAATGCGTTTAAACAAATTACAAGTTTTATATTTCAAATTTCGCATGGAATCACGTTTACGCTACTGGAACTCGCGATATTAATGCTGACTAACGAAGAAACAATTTATAGCATTCACCTGTACATCCCACGGTATAAAAAATTATCAATGCAGGTAAATTAACGAGTAGCCTGTTGAAATCAATATTAACGCAACCGTAACGCAGATAAATTTTCATCGAAATTGTTAATTATTGTATTCGACCGTATCCAAATTTCGATTACTTCACTTAAGAAATTATTATAGAGGGTATCCAAATAATCATAATATTATACAATCGAGAAGTTCCATTGAAACAAATCAGATATTGTATTGTAAATGCTCAACTTAGAGAAAACGCCCAGTGTTGGAAACGATAAATTTTACAGTATATTTGTGAAGCTCGTTCACAATCAATTTCTACTTTGCATATATATTTTCACTGCTTTCAATCAGTATTTACTGTTGGAGGTTTTAAGGGGTAAATTTTCGAATAAATTATTTAGGAAACAATGGTTGCTTAATAAAATGTAACCGAAAGAAATTGTAAGAAATTTTAATTTTTCGGAAAACATAGTAACTAAAATTTCCATTCAAATTGTGTAAAAAAGTGTGTTTAACGTAATTCCATCGTTCGTAATCCATTTTTATATTTTCTAGATTCAAAAATATGTCTCTCGAATGAGAAATCACTTGTAGATTATACTTTTCGCGATGAAAGTAAAAATTATCACTGGTGCTTTTATCCTTTCCTTATTAAACAATCCCAACCAATTGTTGGGTAGTACGTAGAACTACTTATATCTCGTTATACATCATTCTCAGATTGTTTCTGTCAATTGTGGGGATGTTCGTTCTAGCAGTACGCTTATTTTTAAAAGCAGATAATATTACTACCCATAAACGCAACCAAATATTATTCAACCGCTTGTAACGTTTATTGATTTGAAATCTACTACCACTGTATAAATGGTAACAAGTATTACTACAAATAGTACTTAATACAAGGCGCTTAATTTCTACTTAATTTTTCAGTTGTTATTCTCTACACATGAATAGACACTTTCTAACTAACAATTCCAAGATACATACAAGATATAATAAGTTACTCTAAAAACAATTCCCTTCCTTATTTTAGATTAAATTCGTTGTACTTGCATAAAGATTTATCGATGAAAAGTCCATAAAAACAAAAGCAAAATTTTTTGCGTCAATGGAATGCCCGAACGACTCAAAGAAACACGATACGAGTTACCGTAGGGCTAAAAACCCGAAACGATCCTGTTGCTTAAACTGACATAACACTCGAAGTAACCGCGAAAATCACGTACGCGTGTAAAACGAAACGATGCGAAGCAATCTGTTCCGACAGGCAAGAAGGCTTCGCCGAAAGTCGAGGGACATCCCACGGAAGGGGCAGACAAAACGAGCTGCGAACAGCAGGCTAATTTTCCCCGGAGAGGGATTAACCTCTCGTGGAGGAGGAACAGTCCGTAGAGAAGCGTCAGAGGAAGAGGCAGAGAAGACGAAGAGGATCTTAAGGAAGAGGCTCTTACCAGTGGTAGGTACACGTAAGAAGAGCTTGCGGTCTTGAGAGCCTAAAGATGGTGGCAGTAGAGAGGAGCCGGTGGTTGAGGAATAGCGGGCGCACAGCTCGTTCGTTGAACGTCTCCTGCCGCTATCAGCTGCTTTGCATTTCGTTGTTATTCAGAAATAGTCACAAACCGTCCTGTGGCCCGTTGCTTTTCCACTGTATCTCTTCCCTCATTCTTTGTTCGTTCGCTGTTCTTACCGCACTTTTTCCACGGCACTTCTTACCCAACGAGATGTTTTATTAATGAAAACGAAGGAGCCACTTATATTTTCTTTGATCTCCCTATCCTCCACTCTTTTCGTTCATCGGGATTCCCTTTTGTTCTCACTTCTTCCTTCGTCGTCCGTTTCCTTCCATTTCGTTTCTGCTCTTCCATCCGCTACTGGTACTTCCATTTTTCACGACATTCACGCCGGCAACCCATCTCGTTCAAAACGATCCTACTCCTTTTTCTATCTCTCTTCGACTAGCTCGCTTCGTTCATCCTTTTGCCCTCTCTCTTTCTCTCTCTTACTCACTCACTCTCTCTTTCTCTTTCTCTTCTTCCACAGCTCGGTTGCCTCGTCACCCTTCCCACCGTCACTTCCACAATTGCTCGAGGTGGTAATATTACTTTTCGCATAGCGGTCCGGCCTCCAGGGAATGCGACACGAGCTATGCGTGAAATTAATTTGGACTGGCAACAAACACGCCTCGGTAAGCCAACGCAGAACTCGCGGAAAAGGGACGCGGTCGTTCTAATGCCTAAGCAGTTGTAATAAACACGCGTGACGGTTCTCTGATCTGCAGTTTTATTACATGCGGCATGCACGTGTTTAAACGTGAATAATTTCTTCGTCGCGTTTGATACGCATACGTGACTGTTGTGCGTAATTTGCCGAAGTGGAAGTCAGTCTAATTTGAACAGAGTATGTTGTTCGGTATCGTATCGTATGTACTTATGAAGGCTGCTAATTTAAAACTAGTGTCCACCAATTCCCATAATAGTAAATCGATCAATTAGGAACTCGAGATAATAATAACTTAATATTGTTTGATTTAACAAGACTTCAAAAGAAGTTTATTCTGAAAATGGACAACTTTTATCGGTACAGTTGACTCAGGAAATCCTTTCTCAGATGCCATTAAATGTTTCGATTGATTCGTCATGGAGTCGTTTACTTGAAGAAATAGTCTTTTAACGATGAACAATCTTTGTTTCGCAGTGTGCCAACATTGAAAATGTAATATTCCATAAGGGCCATAATGAACGCAATATTAAACACTTAAGTATATTAATTGGGAGAGTTTAATTTACAAGGGGAAATTTGTTATTTTTAAGAACAAAACTTTTTTTTCATTTCTTTTTTTATTCTCTCGTGCACATACACGTACACGCACACGCGCTATCTTGTATGTTCTAAGGACACTATAGTTCTTAACGTGAGATAGTTACAATAAAATCGATCAATCGTTGAAGACTATTTCTTCAACTATAAATCACATCAAGGATATTTGTTACTTTTACTCCCTGTTGGCTCCACTCTTTATTTTAGAGACTGCTACCGAGCACCGGCCAAATAGGTTTAAATTATTTTCTACGCGACTAACAGAACATCAATCATGAAACGTCCGAGTGAATGGTTAGAGCTATGAAATTCTTTCCTTGATCATCTGTAGTTACTTCGTCAAATGTAACAGTACCCTCCTACAAAACCTCGTCCCTATTGTCACCCTAAATTCTACCACCCTCTTACATTTTCACTTTTCATCTTTCTCCGTCAGCGTTAAGTCCATTCCACTTTCGTTTCTAAAATCTGCAATAATTTCCGTTTCCACTGTTATTTCGAACTGTCAATTTACAAATCAAAGCGTACGAAAACTACCATTAGAAAAATTCAAAATATCAGAGAGTAAAACGCTTTCAACGGTTACCTGAAATTAGTTACTCACTCGTAAACGTATTTTAAATAGTTTAAGTGGTTAAAAGTTGGCGAGTGACAGTCTTTAACCTATGTTATCGTACATTGCTTTAATTAATCAAACTCATCGGGAGAATAGTGACAGATTTATGTGACAAAATTCATCGTCCACGAATCATTCTGCCATAGAAACAGAGAACAGAAATGTTCAATAGAAATGTTGAACGAACAATGTTCAAGTTAGTTTTAAATTTAATACTCGAAGGTTAAGACATTTAAAATATTCAGGTTAAGTGAGATCCAGATTAAACCGTCACATATTCGAAAATTGAAACGAATTGCCTCTTTGTATTTCCTAGTTATTGCGTACGTGTATTTATTAAAATGAAATTCACACAATATTTATTATTGTATTTTCCGTTTCTTTCTTCACATTAGGATTGATCGAGATTTTCAGATTTTTAATCTGTACATTTACCCAGTATACGAATAATTCAAAGTTACAGCAGCAAGGCATTCGAGTTGTACGTAGAGGAGTAGCCTTCGACGATCTTAAGTTGTCAGTTATATTGGATACCATCGTTGCAAGAAGCAATCTTTCAAGCTTGGCGTTATGTAATACACGCTCGAAACGAACGATTAGTGCGAGCTGAGTTAACGATGTGTTTAATTATTCGTTTAAAGCGGTATCTGCCGAAAACACTTTTCCAAGTAGTCTGCTTACGCTGTAACGGTGCACATTTATGGTGCGGAAGAGGTGTTCAAAGCGGATGACCGATAAACTGATGCTGGTATACGGAAGGTAGCGCAAAACTGGCTACTGGACTGAGTTGGGTGTAGATGGTTGCAGCTCGCATAAATGCACATTCGAGCGAACAAACCGTTGGTCCGGCATAGTTTGTCGGGACCCTGTGCAGAAGCAGAGGTCGGTTGCACGCGGAAATGGAGGTTCGTCCTGTTCCAGACTTCATGGCTCTCTCTCGTTTCTAGTTTCTCTAGCGTACCTCCGCCTCTTTCTCATTGGAGAATCTGTCTATCCTCGGTATTCCATTCGTGAATTGTGGTTTCATACGCTAATCTACCGGAACCAGTTGCTTTGTCGGATAATAGCGAACTGAGTGACTTACCATCGATCCTTTCCTTTCTGTGTGTTCGGTAAATGTGAAAAAGTTTCATCCGTGAATTCTTGTACGGTCATTTGTTTAACGTTTGTGTAATCCGAGTTTTCAAGAATTGCGTACGGTTAGAGAAACTTGATCAATCGTGGTAGTTTAAAGACGGTTGAAATAATGGTTGAGAAGAGGAATGAGGGTAAAGGAAAAGGTGAAGAAATATAATATTCATCTGGAATTTTCTAATGTGAATTTATCGGTAATTATAAATAATGTATTTTAGAATTACCTACGGAAATGTTGATGTTAGTTTTGAATTTAATACTCGAAGGTTAAGACATGTTTAAAATATTCAGGTTAAGTGGGACCCAGATCAAACCATTACATATTCGAAAATTGAAACGAATGGCCTCTTTGTATTTCCTAGTTATTGCGTACGTGTATTTATCAAAATGGAATTCACAGAATATTTATTATTGTATTTTCTGTTTCTTTCTTCACTTTAGGATTGATCGAGATTTTCAGATTTTTAATCTATACCTTTTAAATGGAAAAATAATGGTAAAACGAAGTTCGTAACTAATTTCACTTCAAGAATGATCGCGCAGACAATGTCGTCTATCGAAACGTAACGTGCGTTTCGTTCTCGTGAAAAAAGTAACGTGCATTACACCGAAATGCTCAATTACTTTTGGTATACAGAGAAAGCAATTTCGGCTGCGCAATCTAACATAAACGAGTAATTAATTTGCCTACACGAAGGGTCATTGTTGATAACAAAATCAGTCGACCAATTGAAAAGTGATCGCGTCCTTGTTGAATACCGGACGCAATAAAGCCTGTTTGCGCGCGATATTTTTCGGAAATGAGAAGCTTTCCTTGACCAAGCTAACAGAAAGTCTGGTAATTGTGGTTACTGCGGTCCAAGAGTACACGCAATGACCGCATTTGTCTGCTCTGTTCTGCAGCGAGTTAATTACGGGAGCAGAGTCTATTATTCTGGTGCAGTGTCAACCGGCAGCCATGTTATTGGGCGTACAGTTAATACCTAAATTTAATTTCCTCCACGGTTGTTTGGCTACTTCTCGTCCTTCTTTGCAACTGCAATTTCGTCGAGCGCGACTATTAATGTAAACCATGATCAAAGTTATCCGAATGTGTACTTTTGAAGGTTCAATTAAACGTCCCGTTGACTGGTAGCCCTGTATCGGAATAACCTGTCCATTATAGTAACTTTCCTCAAAACTTGCATCGTTTCGGTTTATTTCAACCCAGTCCCTTGTTACTCTCTCGAAACATCGTGAATTTACAAATGAGTACTTTTGCTTCTGAATGGTATTGCTCACTTGTGTGTGTTTACGGTCCATTACGAAGTATGGACAGCTATCGATATTAATCTGGATCATGGTAATCGCAGATATCGATTGTATCGAATGGTTCACCATCAACGGCCGTAATGACAGTGTGCAATGGTGTGAATGTCAAAGACAGTGCCGACAACATGTAAATGGTGTCGATGTCAAAGAACGTGTCGACAGCATGTTAACAGGTTTGATGTCAAAAGCCGTGCCGACAACGTAATTAGGAAACTATGTGGAAGGGGAGTGTTTCGATAGTCTAGTAATTTTTAAACAATTTCTTAAAAATACTTTGATTTTGATGCGAAAAAATTAGATAGGTATTTTTTGACTGCGTCAACGCTTAACTCTTTTCCAGCGAAACGATTTGACATACTTTTGAATAACGACTCGAAGAGTAAGGAAAGTAAATCGTTCGTTCTGATTCGTATTAATAAATATTTTCCAACGCTAAATTTGCCATAGGTATGTGAGCGTTATCTTAATGGAAAAAGACACGTTTGCTATGAAACAAATGAGACTTATTTTTCCAAAGCTGACGTTCCAATTGCTTATAATAAACTATCGCATAGATCGATCCATTGGGCACCAGCAACTCGAAAAAGATTCTTTCGAAATAGAGAACAAGATCATTTATAGATGTGACTCTGATTTTGTCTGCATCATAAAGGATCTATAATTTGTAATATTTATACAGTTCTAGTGAATATAATTATTTTTTCCTTTCATGATAATATTTAAATGTAAAAAATATTTTTAAATAATTTTAATTTGGATAGATATTTTAATTTTGTTAATTTTACCATTGATCTTTTCTTTTATGATTTTTTTAGCTGAAAATTGATCAGTTCCAAGATCGATTATTTGCGAAATCATCTTTCTGGAAAGAGAACCTTTGCATTGTAATCGACAAATTTTTACATAAGAGGGATCAAAGAATTAATAAGAAGAAACGAAATACGTAGTAGAAAATGAAGACAAATATACTGACGATTAATGATTATAAACAAATTGTTTTCTTCTCATTTTTAAAAGTCTTGCGCTAAAATGAAAGAAAGTGGTGCTTTTGGTACATTTTCTATCAACCTTATCTTTATTTTCTATCATAATATAATGTGCAAATACTAAGAAATGTGTTCAGAAAAATTGACAGTTCGCGTCCTGGTGTTATATATGTAATTACAGCGTTTCTTCGCTCGTGGGAAAATTAAATGCAGAGCTAGTTACGCGCGACATATTTATATACGTGTTTAGCAAACAACGTTCTCTAAGGACACTTGGAACTACTTGGTTTGTTGTGTGACAAAGTTTCAACTTTGCTCTAGTCCGAGTACTTTAACGTAAGTTGCACCTACTTATTGCCGTTGCTTTCGTTCTAGTTATTACGCCTAGATGCCTTGTGCGTTTAAGTAATTTTCACGTATGCGTCGTTTCTTGTAAGTAAACAAACTACCCAAACATTCGGGCGATTGCTTGTTGTATTATATTTCGTGTTGTTTATCTTTCTCCTAAACTGTACAAAATGCGTAAAAATTGTACGCGTTTAGGAAAGTAACTAGATTCAATTTGATAATTAGAAAAATATTAATTTCAACAATAATTTGTCACTTTCAAAATTTCAGAATTACCGTTAGCGTTTTAAATAGACGTAAGTTTCTCTTTTAATAAAGGTGGTGATTAATACTGAAATTAATTCATTGAATGAAATTTTAGTTATGTTAAATGATACGAACGTTGTACGATTTTCAAATTAATTCGACCAAGTTTTACTAGTAAGAAACAGGAGATCATTATTATACAGTGAGTTATAGGTACAGAATATGAATTAGAACGAACAATTTGAATTCTTGAAAGTTTTGATGAAACATATGTAAGTGTATTGGGCTAATAAATAAGCATTTGAATATTAGCTGCAAAATGAAAACGAATAATAAAGAATGCTTGTTATTCGCATTAATATTGTATATTGCAATGATATTCTTTAAATTAAGAATTCAGTAAATTGAAAAACGGTTTTTTGAAGGCAATAGTAAATAACATACGATTGAATTTGTTGTTGTATTATTTGCAATTTTTATTAGATGTAGAAAGTTAGCTTCGAGATATAAAATTGAAAATGACTCTACAATCTTACATCCCACAATTGATAAGAAATTTTAATAATGCATTGCATGGCGTTACAATATTTACATACTTTATAAAATTACTAATACTTGTGATGGAATTTTTTAATTATTTTATCAAATACGATGAAGAATAATATTTCGAGAATCGTTTTATTTTACTCGTTAAAGTAAATCCTTCGTTAGAGTAAAGTCGAAATGTTGTACATTTAAAATTTTCAAGAAACAAAAGGATTTCCAAAAAGATACTCCTTTCTCCTAGCTCGATCGCCGTTAAATAATTATCGATAAGAATATTGCTGGTGTCACGAAACAATATTGGAAAAAATAGCTCAACCATTATTTATGATACTACTCAAGAATAATATAATTAACCATTTTGTGAATAGTCTGTTCTATATTAACAAACTTACAAAGCATATAAATGAGATTCAGAAGTTACACCTGCTCGTCTCCTAACTAGGAATCCGTATTAAACGATAGAAAGTAACTTTAACGAATAATTATAAGAGTAATCGGGGTGTCAGTAATTACCCAGACGAATCGGCCGAAGCTTTCATCCTGTGATAAAATTCGACTCTCTCTCCCTGGATAGCTACGATGACACCGGCTGATATAACCGAAGTGCAAAAACGGCGAGTTTATAAACCGCGGATTCAGCTGAAAACAAAAGCTCCCTGAGAACGCGGGAACTTAAACGATCACGATCGTTCCAAGTAGTAACGGACGCCGCGAGTCAGCCAAACATTTTAACGATCCCCATAACCCGCTGACTTTACAACTCATCCCGACACGAACCACTCGGATGCTTAAACTTATACAGCAACATCCGCGTGGCTCCCTTGCCACTTTAAAGACTGAAAGTATAACAACACGATAAACCTCCCTGTATTCCACCCGCACTGTTCACGACTCGTTACCTAGTTTCGGTCGCCCCCTCTGTCTGCAGTAATAAGCTTTGAACATTTCACGTTTCCCAAAAGCTGCGACTCACTCAGCCAAGCCGTCCCGGTACACGCGGATGAAAGCGGAGTGTCTGGCTCGGTGCATAAGTAGGTTTGCCAAAAGTATATAACGGATTAGTTACACTATTGTGCTCCGTCACGGGCGTAAGAAACGTGGCACCGTGAAAACAAGGATAAATAGACCGGTAGGGTGGCTACACAGATGGAAGCAGGGGGGACGGGTGGTGCTCGAGTGCACGGTGGGTGTCTACCCACTCGGATACATACTCATCCTCTCTTCTCCGTAGCCGAGCTCCCGCACGTTCTAATAAGTTCAACGAGGCAACTGCTTATGGCGTCATAACCAAGCTCGCGAAACGTTCGTCGCCGGCGACGGTACGCAGAGCTCCGTTATACGTCGGCCCGAGTCTAGAGCTAACGCTGGAGGTGGCTCGAAGGCGGTTAGAGCCGGTTGAAGTCGACTGATTCCATTCTGGAGTGGTGCGCGCTCCCACGGGTCATCCGAGCGTACACCCAAGGGGGGATAAAGACGTTTACGTGGGTAAACCTCGACGCCTTCAACGAATTTTCAGCGAGGATTCGAGTGCACGCTACGCCACTGGGTGAGCACGAGCTGGCGTATCTGTTGTAGCCTCACCCCCCCTCCCCCTTTTCTCGGTTCCAACGACCTCCGCATCGAGAACTGTCTGCCGCAGAACGGGAAGTTCCGCGATTTTAATGCCGGAATGCGATGGCGGGGGAGCGACGAAAGATGCCAGAACTGTTTGCCGACTAGAGCGCACTGTGCCGTATGAAAGTTTCCCTGCTCGACGTTTTGAAAATCATTCACCGGAAACGAATGACACACATCGGCATGTATTTCAGCTATTGTTGCCAGTGAATTTATTTCAAACCCGAGGAAACGCTCTTCCCTCGTGTAAATTCGTTAACGAGACCTCGACGACTGGGGAGGAACAGCCGGGTAGTGTCCACCCTTCGTCGATTTTAATGAAATTTTGCAGATTCTTAGGGTGGATAATAATAAGGGGTATGTATCTTTTCAGGTGCGATAGCTCAAGTTAGAAGGGGTGAAGTCGTTTAAGTTACAGATCTTCTGATGCTGTATTTAAAATTATTGCATATGTAAAGAAGTCTTCTTTAGTAACACTGTACGAGTTTCTATAGGACGTAATATGGTATACATTTCGGTAAATAAAGTAATAAGAAAATCAAGAAATCTACAAATCTTATCTCTAGCGTCCGAAGGAGATTTCTATAATTATTTATCTTACGCGTTTAATTGCCAGTACATTTAATTTTATCATTACAAATAAAAATAACTGCGGCTAATTTTGAATGCAAAATGAAAACAAGTCACTGTTTTATAGTTTTAAAAGTGTTCAGAACGAAAGTGGTGAATTTGATTTTTTAACCTTCGTATTACTTTTTTCAAAACATGTTTCTCTGTGTCAGAAACCTTGCAAAATTTATTTGAAAAAATTCTTTCTATTCTAAACGATTTTCAAGATACCATTAGGGAGCATAAGGAAGGTAGAACTTTATGAAGTAAAAGTATGAGACCCTTATTCCTGCCCACCCTAACAACCTGTACTTTTCGTCACAAGGGTAAGAGGGTGAAGCAAAGAATACTTCTCGAATGTTTTTTCAGATATTCTCTAATCTTTCGTTCTTTTTTAAATGTATTCTGTCTGTGTGTGCTTGAAAATTTCTAACTTGTTATCATTTGTGTATTTTGTGTCTTTTTGAGCAATATGTTTTTGTTTGTAGATACGACATAGTAATTGTTCAAATAGTCCAGCTTTGGTACATAATTTGTATAACTGTCAAGAAATTCCAGTGTATGGTAACATCTGGTATCACCGTTAAAGTAATTTTAAAAGAGTTAGACTCTTCTTGGTTCTCGGCTGCTTACTTTGAACTACAAAGTGCTCAAAGGAGTTTCGTTTACTAAAGTATCCGATACTCCAAAAGCCCCAACATGCTACATAAAGGACAATGTTATGTCTCACAGGGCACTTTGAACTCAAAAGTGCATTGTAATTTTCAGAAACGTGTGAAAAGCTCCTTCTAAGAGGAATCAAATGGTGCGTCCAACTTTCATCCCGATAACCAGACTGAGGCTCCCATAAAAATAGATGAAAGTATCGATAAAAGAAGCGTGCAACTTTATTACTTACTGCATAACGCGTTCAAATAAATGTACAGCTTGCAAGGTATCTTTTCGATTGGTGACACTTTTCTTTTTAAATCTATCGTGTAATATTTCGTTGGCAAAATAATTCAATACTATTATTTTTTTGCAACGTATTGCCTCGCACAGACTAGCTCTACGTATCGAAACGGGAATAACAAGGAGTGATCCTATAAAAGCGACTAACAGTTTCAATTATTCGACGTACGGTTTTATTATATACATTTTCACTGTATCGGTGGATTTCGATCAATGGAAGTCAGAGTTCAAATGCTTTTAAGAAATTATCGCCTTCGTGTCAGCTGCGCGAACATACCGTCGCCCTCTGCTTGGACACGTCCGCACGTAACACCGCTGGAGGATTTGTCATCTCCGAAGTGCACTGTCCTGTAAAAGTTTTCTCATGTTAAATTCAGAAAGCTATTCTTTCGGGAACCGAGTATCAGTTAAAAATACTGTTTCAATTTTAATTTCGCAATTTCGTTTCGCCAAGCATTCGAAAATATAGTAATTTCGACATTTTGTAACGAGCGAATGGAGAACATGGTAAACAACAATCGACAGAGATGGAAAGGCGGGGTGCGTGTATGATCTTGGAGATTTCAAAGTGCGACGAATAATGTGAAAGTCGTTACTTTGAGTGAATAAATTCAAGGGGTATGAGTGCCGATAGTACGAAGAGCATTCGTTGAATGAATGTTAGATGAGGTAGGAAACGGTCACGATATATTATTCAGGAGGCTTTTATCCGAGAAAGCAAATACAATCGCGTTTCTTATTTCGGCTTAAGCTCTTCCTTATGTTTGTCGAGGCAACGATTGAATCGAACGGAGCAAATAATTCGATTCAATTAAGCAAATTATAGATCGATGAAGAATTCCCTCGGGAACGAGTTCCTTTATCGTATACGTGTACTCTTTCGCGCCGATGTGTGTGAACTTTCTATCGCAGAGGTGAGTTCATCAGTTTGATGTAGAAAACTCGAGGAGTCGCAACGACAAGAAAGCGGATGGAGTTTTAGTCGAACACACGTAAAGTATAAAAGTTTCCCGATGCAGTATTCAGAAAGTCGTTCTCGCGGAGAGGGGCACGCGACCATAGTCTGTGTCCGGATTTAATGCACTTTATCTCGTTTATATGATTAGGTAGCAACTTACAGCCGAATGTATTGAATATTTTCCAGCCGAAGTTTGTCGTTCGAAATACAATTTTCAGAAAGGGTTACAGTTTCACATAATCGTGAGTACTCAATTTATATAGAATTACATGTGGGAGAATTTATATACGCAGTTGTAGAATACGAATTCCTAATTTTAATTTTTAGCTACAAGAAACTGTAATTCATTTTTAATTATTTATTTTCGAATTAATAGTAACGTGATTTTAATAGTATCCGGATATAAAATTTTAATTTTGTAATCGAAGAGTATACGTTCAAAAGATTTTTACAATAGAAACTAAGAAAGAAGGTAGAAACTTACTTAAAATTTAACATATCAGAAGTGATTATTAACATTGTTGAAAATCATACGTTTTACAGTATCAATCCAGATAACTGAAACGGTGTTAACCCCTATTATTGAGTTTGATTTACACCGCTGCTAGTCGCAGGCAAGAGCAATATGGCACGCACACAGAATTGAATTTCATTTGCTATTGGAAGTTAAAATATTTATATTTGTAATGTATCTCCATTGATGAATATCAATGGATCGGTGAGGTTTTCTCAACAAAAATTAATCCACGTACAATCTCATTTGGACTATTTTTAATTACACGTAATAACGTATTTAATTACCTACATATGTTTACGTATTTTGTAGTCACGCATTTAATCTCACACGAATTTAATTAATGGATACAGGGTTACCTGATATTTATTAGGGAAACCTCGACAATTTATTATATCCGATTGTACTCTCGTGAAGATATAATGGAAACTATACAAATTTTAATTCGCATTAGTGAAGGTGTCTGTTTCAGTGTGAGTCACAGGATGAAAATAATTCTAGTTTAACGTTGTTCTATCATACTTACTCTCGGTGTATTTCGTCTAGTCTTCTTGCCACCCGTTCGAGATGAAAAAGATCGAAGATTGAAACAAGAAATGAGATTATTGTAATATTTCGAAGCTTCTGACACTTGAGGTGATCAAACAATGAGCAAGAAGTTGTACGAATCGTTATGAAATAACAATGCTCTGTCAATATTTCTACGATATTTAAAATTCATTCTATAAGTAGCCGTGCAAAGATTTAATAAACTTTCTGTGGAATATATTGTGTGCTTCTATATGATATAGATTGGTTATTTTTCAATTAAATTAATACAAATAATTACATTTCTGTACGGTTCTATAATGAGTAGCGATATATGACTAGTATTTTTCATATTCTAGTTAAATATATATACACACACACTTCTATTCTACTTCTATTAAAAAGAAATAAAAAATATAAAAATTTAAGATTCGGTTAAATTTTCGTAAAGCATATATTAATGTCTTTACGACGAGATATATCAAAGTATATTATATTTAACAATGGATTATGTACTTCGAGAATAACCAATATGTTGTTTTTAGATAAT
The DNA here is from genome assembly GCF_051014685.1 of Ptiloglossa arizonensis. Lineage (NCBI taxonomy): Eukaryota > Metazoa > Arthropoda > Insecta > Hymenoptera > Colletidae > Ptiloglossa > Ptiloglossa arizonensis. Next base: position 13,101,000 of record NC_135051.1, on the reverse strand, counting down.
GTACATATATGCTTTTGTTTTTTCCGTATTAACAGCTCCCCATTTTAGCATTTGTTTGCAAACAGTTACATTTTAATGTTCTAAATTCTTGATAAAAAACATACTTTACTGCAAATATCTTTCAATTATATACGTTTATAGTATTTTTACAATAAACGTAATAATGTTATAACCTTGTATCTTATTTCTTCTTAAAGACGTTTTGTCCTTATCGACTAAGTTCATCGACTCAACAAAGTGAACTCTTAATTCGAGAACTTAACTAGTTAGAGAAGAAACTAATTTAGAGTTCTATTAATTGTTTTACGTAGTTTCTTAATATCGCAATAATAATCTATGTAGAAGCCACGTAAAAGGTAGCATTTGCATCTTACGTATCTTAAAACTAGACTGTACGCCCAAACTCCGTGGCGCAAGTTCGAACTTGGCACAAACTTGGGGACACATTGCACAATTGCGAAGTACCGCATTTTCAAAATCCCGTGGGTCGAAGGATGCGAGATTCCTTCGGACGAAGTAGCGAAGAAGTATTTGCAAGTACTCAGACTGGCATTAAATGTCTGAAAAAAGAAACAAATAAACGTAGCACGCTGAAAAAGTAGCACTGTAGTTGCGTAGTAAATTCGCTTTAAAAAAACTTACGTAATATAAGCGAGCATCAGCTACAAACGATACTTTAATGTGAAAATATGTTACAATACAATATATAATTCCCTGCGATTAGGAAAACTATATCATAGCTGTCGAAGGCTGAGTTGATTAATGCGTCTTAATGCAAAGCGTGTATGTACTTTGTAATGTAGATTATTAATTGTATTGATTAAATGTAGGAAATTTGTATAAGAAATTTAAACGAAAGCAATAGTTGTATAATATTCGATAACATGCACTTCACCTCAGCGAACGTGATAATATGCCTCTTATGATTAAATGGTTAATTAATTTAAATGTTGTTGATAACCTCTACAATAAATGATATTACAACTGTGTCAAAAATATTATCTTCTATTTACATATGTATAAACAACAAAGTAATAAAGCGCTTTTAATTTTTGTCGTTAAAGATAATGAGAATAATATTGGTCACATTTTTACAAATTATTGGGATAACTTTTCATAGAGAATTAAACGATATGCATTTTTGGTTTATTAAAAATAAATTACAATTTAATTATGAAGAACTTGTTCATTTATACTTTGTCATCAACAATGAATTGCTTTCATGAAACCATTGTAATTCTGCTGAAGAAAATTTCTTACTTTAATATAGAAGTTATACTAAATGATAACATATTGTACTTTCAAAATTGGTATCGAAATAGAAACAAAATAAATACATTCCAATATCATTAAAAATGATATATTACATAGTGCTGTAAACATTTCACTCGCGTTTGCGGTTTTCCATAAATCCATAACACGGTACTACATAATTTATCACGATATCCGTTATTCTAGGTGATTATTAATTTATATTAGAAAGTTGCATTTTCTCTTTTATATTTTTCACAATGAAATTTGTATTCCGTATCGATTATTTTTATATTAGGCAAGAAAAGCTATCTACGTTTCTAAGTTTATAAACTTCCTTCATCTATTATGCAAACGTTTCGGATTTAATTTTTATATTTTACCATTAACACAAGTGACGTTTCGGTATTCTATTATACAAAACTTATCAATTTCTAGTTATTCTTTCGCTTGCTCCTGTTTAATCTCATCGAAACCATCTTCAATATATTCCAGGTTCGTATCAACTATAAATTTTATATTTCAAGTGTATTTACATCTTTAACGTAATAACCACGAATAAGGAAACCGGTAACGTCGTTATTAACAATTACTTGCTACTTCCCTTAGCACTTAGCTCGTCGAATTCTCTATAACGTGGACTTCGGCGAAGGAGGTTTCATTGGAGTACCACTTATGTCCAAGGACTTCGTTAACTGACGGAGAATTAATTATGTTTCCTATACGTGTGGGAATAATTGAATCGAAATTCGAGTGTAGATTAAAAACGTAAGACTATATTTATTACAGATAGACCAGAACAACAGATTCGCTATAATTCGACACAACACCGCGTGCTAATACAATCTCGCTCGCTCTGTCACTTTTCAAACCTCTTCTAAAACTACCGCTTCCTGCACCGCATTCATCCTTAAAACCCCCAAACACACGCATACACACACCCTCATACCTTGGGAAAAAGACCACCCGCAGTTTTCACTCGAACCTTAGAAACGTACGCTGGCACGCGGGCCCCTTTCGCACAGTCCCAAACACTTCACTCTGAACATCGTTCACTGACTCCAGGCATACTTCACACATTCGCACGCACACTCGTCATCCCAGGTACGTTACGGTCCGTACTGCACCATATCAGCCATTATACCGGCAACGAGCGTAGCAGCGTAAAATCAGGAAGTGTCTCGGAATTACGCCGGCTGTCGAGCAATTACGGCCGACGATCGATTTGCCTTGTGACGAGTTTGCGATGAACGGAGGTGGTCTACCCCACGTTCACCGTAGGCGAGTCGCGCTCGTTCGCGCTCATGAAACGTTTATCAGCCATAACTATATTTCAAACGATTCCGACGAAAATTTCGTACGAGTGAAAGAACTTTTCTCATTATTTTTTCAAGCGTATTCCAATCGGGTGAACTTTTCCCAATACCTCGATCCTAATGTTCGTTTCCTTCCGGGATTAAACAGGGGTATTAATTAAAGGTGAACTTCGACGCTGTTGAACGCAGTGCGTTATAAACGTTCGCTGGTGAGACGAAGGAAAGAAGAAAGATGGGAGAGAACGACGAGGGCAGAGAGGAGGGATACCCGGCGGAGTAACCGATGCGTGAAGAAAAATAATGACGCCCACTCGAGCGACTACGAAGGTTAACCAACAAATGATTCTCCCTCCTTTTCTTCCCGCTCTACCCGTATGAAACTTTTTTCCCTTCTCCTCTACTCTTTCGCACGAGAAAAAAATAAAGAAATAAAAAAAAAAAAACAACCGCGTACCGGTGAAACGCGAAACGCTCTAGTAGTTCGCGAGAAACGAGCAGTAGAAAGGGCCGTGCAGATAATAGGGTCTTGGGTACAATAACGTGTGATCAAAGGGAGAGTGTCTAGTTATCCGAGTGCAACGGCACAAAACACACGGAGAATCGTGAATCGATAGAGGTGAAATCGTGTTGGCGAGGGTGCAATGCGGCAATGGCTCAACCCCTCCAACGGCTGCCCCTCCTCCTCCACCTGGTCGGGCTCTCTCCCTTTATCCACCTTCGATATCTGTCCCTATCTTTCGTAACATCTCTCTTTTCCTTTTCCACTGCCTAGACTTCCTCTTACTTTTTCCTAACCGTTCGATGTACCCGTCTCGCTTTCACCTTTCTGTCTAACAACGGTTTCCTCTTCGCATACATCCCATTTTCTTCCCCTCCATTCCCCCACCGCCACCCCCAACGGGGTTCTCTTTCCCTTTCTCTCAGAAATGCCTGCTCTCCCTGTCTAACCGTTTCTCTCTTTTCACGTTCGCCGTCACAGACGGGGATTTTGGATGGTAGATGTGAAATCAGCAGGCACCCTGCTTTCGAATCCAACCTCTACCTCCCCTCTCCACCCCCCGCTACCACACACTTTTCCCCGATCTTCTCTCCTAGCACAAGAGACCAGTTAGCGTTCGCGGTGAGACTCTTCCTTTCCCGGTTCCTTTCCCACTTCCGTTGATTCCACCGAAATCTTTCGGTTTAATCAGAAATCTTGATGGAGCCACTCCACGGCCACGGCGATTCACAACGGTTGCCTTGAACGATGCGGCGGATGTGGATTCGATATCGAATCCGGGATACGAGGATGGGTCTCGGGTTCTTCGTTTCGGTTTCGTTCATATTAGACGCGGTCGATATTTGAAACTGGATGGGACTGCGGAATTAACGACTCGAAATGCACGAACGGAAAATGAATTTACTTGTTACTAGCGGGGAATCGATGCCAACGAGGACACAGTTAACGCTGCGATCGAATTTCGATCGATTTGCGGTCAACGTGTTTTACGTGTTGCACGCATTTTACGTTATTTCTGGGACCACCGGATTTCATTTATTGCCTCTTGCACAATGTTACCATTTCGTGTAAAACAGTCTCTAGTCGAAGACAACGTTGGGTCCGGTTTGGGGAATACAATGTCAATTTTATATTCAATTTCATTTTTCCGAGATATTGGTTTTCAGCGACTTTGACGGTGCATGTTTTCTTTTGATATAACGGGAGTATTTTTAATGGGAGTGGAAGAGTTTTGCAAAAAAGTTTTGTTCTTGGTTATTGATAGATTCATCGACAGCGATGGTGATCTATTGCACGTGGAAAATGACTCCTTTATTTAATTAATACAGATTAAATGGATACGCTTGATACCTGTTTTAAGTATAGGTTCGTTGAATATTTGACTCTTGTATACGAGACTTTTTCAAATATGCATAATTGTGTCTAAGATAATTGACTATTGAATCAATCTTACCGATAAATTCACTAATATAGTAGTCCAGAACGAAACATCTTCTATTGGCAGCCATCTGTTCCCATTAAAGATGTTTTTTTTTTAATCTTAGAAGAAGAATTGCATCTATAACTGTTGCTAGGGACGATGTGCTATTAATTTGAGAAACATTTTTTATTCATTTTATCGTAATATGTTTAAAGAGATATCTCGTTCGTAGTATTTTGTCACGAAGTTTTCGTCTTGTATTAATTTTCTAAATGTAGATGGTTCAAAAAATGTATCTAATAAAATATTTCAAGTAAAAATCCAAAATACGAAGAATTGAACAATATCAATGCTGAGATATTTTTACGAAATTTGCTACTTTCAGCATTCACAAATGAAACTTCGATACAAGTTATGAATAGAGGCGCACAGACTGTTCGAAAACTATAGCAACGAAACCTAAACCAACCACAACTATGGTTTAAAAACTTTCTACAACGAAGCAGCGTCTAATCGTATTACTTTCACGCAACGAACGCTAGAAGCATCTTCTGCACTTTTAGACAATGAGTATATACTGCAAACAAATATGTGCAAGTACTTAGGAATGCATCTGGTTAGAAAATTAATGTAGAAACATCATTATCGTAAGAAAGAGGAAAGAATTAGAATAAGAACGAAAACGTGTAGGATAGATAGTACAAATTAAGTAAAATTTTAATTTATAATGTTATAATTAAACTATAGAATATTAGTCGAAGAATAATAGTCGTATCAAGAAAATTGATACGTCAAAGGCAATTGACAATATTTTACATTAATCTTAACAAGTTTTCAAATAGTAGAGAAAAGGATCTTACGAAAGGTTTCACAAAGGAACCATACAAAGTTCTGTGTATCAATTTTAATAAAACTTCGATGATAGAGAGAGAATTTTTAACCGCATTGCACCGTTTACTCTAACACTGAATAGTTTACGGGATATTGAGTACGAAAGTTCATATTACATCTGTTAGTCCCTCAATGACAACACTATTAGGTAGGTGAGGAGTTGGCCCAACGGCTACGGTCGAAAGCCTCAAATCTAGTGAGGGGTTATCTCCATCACACCGTTTGTCACCGCTTGTTATCTCCGTCATACATTGGATTCGCGCAAGTCTGCACTTTGCTGCACACAATTTCCAGCTTCCAGACAGAGAGAAAAACTGATACAGTCTTGAAATAGGTTTAGTGTCTCACGTAAGTAATAATGGAGAGAGTGGTCTTGAATGCCCACTTGAGAATCATCCGATAATAGTTGTTATTTGATATTCAATCGTCAACCCATATATTTGGTCTTCAATCATTGGATTTACATCATTTATATCTTTGTTGTATTATAAATAGTAAATTTGAAAAGGAAAATGGTACGGTTATTTATATTTTAGAACTTGAAATTTCTGTTCTTTTGTATAATATACTTTTATACAATGAGGTTAAAATAGATAGATATATCGCTATATAAGAGGACAGACTTTAGTGTTTTCAACTATGCTTCGAAAGGTGTACTTTTTTGAAATGGTGAAATATTTAAAGCAATGTTTACAAAGCAGTCAAATGTTAACATTCGAATCACGTGGTTTCAAGACATTACTTTGCACAGCCTAATCCTCGAGAAGTATAGATTGTACAGAGAAGGGTTAAAGAAGCAGTGTAATATTTTTATTTCTTTTAAGGATATGAAGAATTTAAGTAACTTAAATTTTTAAAGATTTTAAATCCTTTATTTTTTTCCAATTTGAAGATCATTACTGAGAATAAACAGTTAAAGTTTTTTTGTATGATTCCTGGAACGTACTATTTATATTGCAGTCACGCGATTATGTGACTGTAATGCACACACTCACATATGATAAACACATGTTTATGTTATTGACTCGAAAACAAAGCCTCACATTGCAAAATGGAAAAAGACATTTTCCCATACTATATTCCTCAAGAGATCATTAAAGATCTCGACGTCTAAGTTAGGATCTGTTAAATAATTTTACTGGATCAGTTCTTCATCAAGCCAAGAACAAAACATACAAATTTTCTTGTTTCATAGGAAATGAACTCACAATAAATATCAACGTTTTTTATTTCATATAATCGACTAAAGCATTTCCTTTTTCGTCGGTGAAAATTTGTCTCCGATATTCAACTTTGTCCAAAACCAACTCAGACTTTGTAATATTTGGATTTTCATTTAATTTTTACTTTGCATTTTACTTACACACCTATGTAATGTTTTAGAATATATGTTATATTCCCTAGCACCTGTATAATACTTTTATTTGTTATGAATTACTTCATGGCATGCTTGCTCTGTAATTTCTTTTGAAATTGAACCTTTAAAATAAGTCCTTTGAAATAAATTATTAACTAACCTTTAGTAACAAATATTTCGTATAAACTGATATCATCGAAGTTATTCGATTAACTAATAATTTAACCGCGAAAATTATTACTTAATCAGCCCTCAAAAATCATTTTAACTTCAATGTTTACATGACCTCAAATTATTTATGTTTAAAAAGATACGGTTTTAACGAATCATCTAATAAACAAACTTTAAAATATTCCTTTAACATTTATTCTACTATACCTGTGCACTTAGTAAACCGTGTTTCCTCTCTTCTTCTCAATTCTTGGATAACTTACGCCATTGTAATTCTATGTAACCGATGTAATAGATATTATAATTTAAAAATGATGGAATTACTCATTCAGTTGCTCGATCAAAAAATTGGAGTAGTTGGCTAATTTGCTGTACAGCAATTGATGCAATCAGCCGCGAAGCGGAAACCGGAAGGAGACCTCGATGCACCGTCAGACGCGGTCTTGGCGTCCCGGTAAAGACAATGGGACATTAGATAGTAGTCAGTGGCGTGATTTGCCACGGGGGAAGGATTTTGGCTAGCCATTTCGCGTAATTACTGTGGTATCTGAGCGACGCTTAATTCCGTTTACAAAGCATTACCTGCTAATGGATATGTCGAGTCGCATGGTCGCGCTGCAGTATAAATGTCCTTGTGTTTGAAGTCGAGTTCTGTGATACAAGTGCAGGGTTTCGCTGAAATTGAATATACATCTTTCTCTGTCAGCACGTTAAAGAACGAGGCGAAACAGAAAGGATCGGTTTGTCTGAAACCGATGAACAAACTGGAACATTCTAACTACGTGTACCAGGTGAATTTCGAGCAAAATGTACGACAGTTGTTTTCAAAGCGACTTAATGGAATAGAAAATACTTTAGCGCAATGAACCATATGAAAGCGTAGAAACCAGTAGCAAATTGTTGTATAGAAATCATTTACTAGGATTGGTGTAAGCATATTTGGTAACGCTTGAGAAGATGTAGTCATTTCTAAGCTATTTTGAAAATTTTACAATGAATGTAACCGTTGAAACTGAAACTAAAATTGAAACATATGAATTTATATTTATTATTGAATATCCTAATTTTATAACACGGGTAACGTAGTTAAGATATTTATAGATACTACAGATTAATATAAGTTTAAAGTTTTGTTTACTTTGAACAAAATAATTTACCCCTGAAGGGGTTAAAAGTGAAAAGGCAACTGTGCGTTGAACTAGAGAAATTCCAAGTCACCAATTCGACAGTAAAAATCTTCTATCAGTCAGAAAATTTAGTGTGACCTCCCTGAAATATAGTATTCGATTGTTTTTCTACTAAATGCTTTTTAGTCCTTTTTCTTAATTCTTTAATTTTACTTCTCATTTCACAACCTTTTATTACTCTAATCTCCACTTCCTCTATGACCATTTCTTACATCCTTTACAAACGTCAAAGATCCAGTGTTGTATTAATTACACTGAATTTTTTTCTCAGAAATTGCGACTCCAACAGCAATTTAAAAAGCTTAAAATATTAAGCGTGAATATACAAAATAGAGAAATTTTCATCAACTCTAAATCGATACACGCCACCTGTTACGCTTGTATAACACGTATCCAAACATAAATTAAGGAAATAAAATTTCTGTTATTATGAATAAAATTATAATTATCATGTGGAACACATTAAAAATTATATTCCTGTCACGAAGTACGTAAGATTAATGTGACGTATAACTTGCAGAGTATAACAGAAATAGTAAAAAGGAAGAAAATAATTATACAGAATACGAATCCATATATATAAAAACTAAATTTTTGTATATAGAATGTTTTACTCCTGAATGTCAACAGATTGATTGCTTTGTACTGGCAAAGTTCAAGATAATAAGTAATCTTACACTCTTAAAGGTAAAAGAACTCTTATTAAGAGTTTGAAGAACAATTAGAATAAAAATAACGTAAGAAAAATTTTTTGACATCGTCGAGCGAATTTGATTTTATTTTCTTTTTTATATTCCTGGTCAGTACTAGAGTTTTCTTTTTGTGTTAATTATAATATTTCAACATAGTATAGATCGATATAAGTTATACTATGAAGTATTAGTTTCAAGGTATAGTGTTAATGTAGTGCTAAAATATAGCAATAGACTTGTTATAATTTGTAGCGATGTACGGGATCATGGTAAACAGAAATACGTTTACGATAATGTCACTCAGTATCGTTTTATCATACTCTGTCGCGATCTATGTCGTTTGAATTCTTCGTTACACGATGGACATCTAGATGTGACGATCCAATCAATAATAACGATACGTGTGGATACATACGTCACTGTAACGTTACGAGGGAACGATTTCTTTTATTCCTGTAAAAAAAAAAACTCCTGTAAAAATCAATTTATGGATAGTATGGTTCTGCAGATGCCAACATCTCATCTCTCTACACCACATACATATAAAATTACATTATAAAAATGAATATTATTGATACGAACTGCCATTATAGTAACTTCCTATATATTTCTACAGAAAATAAATATTGTTCTTTATAAATTTCAGTGTGCATTATCCTTAAATATGATTAAGTGGTTAATATCATCCAAATACTCGGTTAAGATCTCATAGACTCAAGGGATTACCACTGCTTAATAATTTATTTTCATAAATTAATACATATTTAGAAGTGCAACCTAACGATAAGTCTGGCCTGGCTTGTCCAATAATATAGAAACTTCGATAACAGAAAGGTCCAGAGCGTCGATACTTGAAAAATCTGTGACTTTGTAATCACTGAAAATTTGTGGCACTAAGTAGTTTAATTGTAAATATAGTAGCTTCGGTAACATAAATATCCAAAGCATCGATACTCGAAGAATTGTACGTCACTTTATAATCACTGAAGATTTCTGGCACTAAGCAGTTTAATTGTAACTATAGTAGCTTCGATAACCTAAATGTCCAGAGTGTCCATACTTGAAAAATCGTATCTTACTCTTTGTAATCACTGAAGGTTTCTGGCACTAAGCAGTTTAATTGTAACTATAGTAGCTTCGATAACCTAAATGTCCAGAGTGTCCATACTTGAAAAATCGTATCTTACTCTTTGTAATCACTGAAGATTTCTGGCACTAAGCAATTTAATTGTAACTATAGTAGCTTCGATAACATAAATGTCCAAAGCATCGATACTTGAAGAATTGTACGTGACTTTATAATCACTGAAGATTTTTGGCACTAAGCAGTTTAATTGTAACTATAGTAGCTTCGATAACACAAATGTCCAGAGTGTCGATATTTGAAGTGTTGTACGTGACTTTCTAATCACTGAAGATTTCTGGCACTAAACAGTTTAATCGGAAATCTAATCCTAATACGATTCTCCGAAATCCTTAACAGCGACAACGGAACCGCTTTGTTCAATACAAAGCACGTTCAGGTTCACCACCGTGTCTGGACCATCGTCTGAGGTCCGTCATTTGCGGGTGTCGTAGGAACTTCGTCTCGTAAAATCAAACGGTCGAACTTGGACGTTCGAGGTAGCACGGGATCAACCCCAGTGCCGTATAAAATACCCTAATGCCCGGGGTACGTCGATCGGAATCAGGTGCAGCCAATTTGGCCGGCGTCCAAAACCCTTGGCATGTAAATCCAGTTTGGAAGCATCAACGCTGATTGTACCTACCGGAGGTCGAGCAGAATAACATACTCTCGACGGTCAGGGCCGATCAGTGGCACAGAAACTTGTTTTTCGGTCGTTATACGTACATCCCGATCAAACCTTGAAAAATTCTTGTTGTCCGTTCGACCACAATGATTGCGTTGGAATTTGGACGGCCAAACGGTAACGAGGTATGATTAGCGGTCTAGCCGCGTCGTATTGGCTTTATTTAAATTTCCTGGTAGAAAATTCGAATAGAAAATCGATAAATTTCGATCGAATATTAAGTATTGCGGGTTAAATACGATATAATAAGTTATAAGTTATTTGTATTATTTAGTTACTACACTAGTGCATATTATTGTACGAGCTGTCTTATTGATTCTAAACTGATTCATTTGTTAAGCTTCTTTGTGCTAAATAGGAAAAGGACTTCGAATCGTTACTTGTAAAGGTATACGGAGATGTATGGTTTTAAAATTCTTAGTAATTTGATACACGAAACAATTTTTTCATATGACAAGATAATGCACGAATGAAGAAGTATAGAGAAATTTAGTTCGTATTATATTGTTTTACAATGCGTTCGATAATGCAGCATTCGTGATACGTATTTGTTATTAAAGTATTGTTAAAATAAATAAGTGTTATTAAAGCTTGTTATTAAAGTAAGTTGATAAAAAAACGTTTCCAATGCCATTGTATTAACCATCTTCGATGGATAAAATTATAATTTGTGAGAATTCAAAATCATACACGATAGAATGATCGTGAATTTGTAGAAAAAAGAAAAGTTATTAAAAGTTATATTTTAGAGGATATCTGAAAAAATTCTTAGTAGCATATTTTGTACAAGATAAATATTAATAATGTTCAATGGTATTAAAGGTAATACAAGTAAGCGATCAACATACATAAGTCCATTATTTATGTATAAAAAGGAAAATGGTTAACTTTGGCACGTAACTGATACTGTTTTTCTCTCCTGTAAAACAGTATGGTGTAACTGAGATTAAATTTATCATTTATCACGCTTGTTTCCCTCTCTCTACTTTAATTGTTCGAGCCAATCAATCGTGGAATTTCTCTCGCAATATAATGTTGATTACAGGAAATAATATATATACAAGAATTAATACTTAATAATGAAAATCTAAAATCATTTTATCTCGATGCTCTCGAATCATTATTTAGCTTTTTTCATTATTCGACCAACCTCCACTCTGAAGCAAAATAAACCTCATAGTAAACGCATCGATCTTTCATCCTAAATAAATGTGAGTAATTCACAGTGACAGCCCGAACAAGTATGCTCGAGTATACTATATTTGTACGTCTTAATCGTTCGATATTTAAATTATTGTTCTGCTTGACTTCCGTTATGAACTCTCTCGTTATAAATTTTGATATTCCTTATGTTGACTATTACTATAATATCATAGAACAACAGTTCCAAGTTCGATACACATGACAATATTATAATTCTTGAACTTTCTTCTAGTTTTCCTCTAACTCGATCTCAAGATACTTGAACCTTCTTGGCTGCCATGAAGTAATTCTTACTAACCTTCCTGTAGAAATTAATTTTCCATTTACCGGTCATCGAAGTTGCAACGTGTAAGTAATACATTCGCGATGCTCGTTTCAATTCTTGTCGATTACCGGTTTTATTATTAGCGCGATTCGATTCAAATTAGTCCGTGGTATGTAAGCGTCAAATACAAAGGATTAACGTAGCTCCAGCCGGAGAGCAGAAGCAGACGCTTCGGATTGTTCGAAGTTCCGTGCCGCGTACCGATAACAGAGCATCAAAGGCATCTCAGACATTCCCTTGATTTTATCTCTCTCGTTTCCTATCGAGCGACCGGGACTCGCATTTTCTATGGGCGTCGTTTCGTGCAATTCCTCTGTCTTCTGTAACTTTCTCGTCACGGCTCTCTTTCCCTGACATTCTCGCGTGAAAGTTCCGCGTGACGACAAACGGGTTCCTTTTATTAACGTTCGCAGCCAGTGAATACGTCAAACGTTCCTCCATTTTCCGGTCCGCATCTAACGTGAATTTCCATATAGGGGTATTAACGGGGTAAGTGCAAGCTGCTAACCGGCGATAAAAGTAAACGTCTCGAGGAAAGTACTTGTATGCGAACTTCATAAGCGACGAGCACGCGATCTCTTCGGTATGACCGCGTGTCTAGGTACGGGGTGTCATGGTTGCTGTGAGCTTATCGATGCACACGGACGTGCGAAGTGCCCGAGAGACTGATTCACCTGTGCACGGTGAATTTGAGATTCGTTCCTTTCAACAGTGTACGTCGTACAGACCTTTCCAGAGAGTTTCAAGCGTTCGGGGGAAGTGGCGCGACGAGTGAAAGATTTCGTTCGTGCCAGGTGAACGCGTTAAGCTGGCAGAACGGTTCGACGCGTTAAAAAGCGATACATATATTATGAATCGATACCGAAACGAAAGTAGACATTTGGTTGGTATATGTTTTCGTCATTTATTTTACGATAGTACGAACTATAAGACATTTGGTTGGTATATGTTTTTGTCATTTATTTTACGATAGTACGAACTGTAAGAGACAACAATAATCTTTTGGAAAAAGATTTTCATTTTTATTCGTGACATCATCGTTTTTATTATTTTTCAATGCTAGAAAGTATAATATATTCTCAAGGGATTGACGTTCGAACGATTTGATTTTTATGAAAATTGTCAAAATTGTAGATATTTGTATTTGAATAGTTGAATTTGAACGAAAAATTCGTACGTTTTTTGTTCATATATTTTGGAATAATTAAAATTTAAAAATGTCGTAGTAAAGATATCCGCAAAATTTCAAAGTAATCGGTTAACTAGATCTCGAAATACCTTGCGTATTATTTCTGGAAATATAGTTTCGAGAAAAACGAGTTTGAAGTTTCGAATCTGTTACGCTCTTCGTACCTCCGAGAATCGATTTTTTTAAAGACTGGGACATTTCACACTTTATTCTTAAGACTTTCTTCTTCCAACTACTACTTAGGACAATAAAAATCAATTTTTTCCAAATTTTGAACAGTCCTCCTGCACAAAGCAGAATCTTTCTTCGCCAAAACTCGCCAATTTTTGCCACCGCGTAAAGCATCGAACGTAATTACATTAATCTTCCGTTTGTGACCTGTTAGGTATGTAACTCTTATTGGTCGTTATATCGTAGTAGCCGCAAGTCCGTTACTATTCCTTTTGTAATCCGTAGTTTCACAACTTTAAACGACCCATGCTTACATAACATTTCCTTTCTTGCATAGTCTCTTTGTATATGAGTTAAAGTATTGACAACTAGCAACTACCCATCTCCGGTTACTGACATACTTAGTGAACCATTAGTACCTAGAACATCTTTAGAAAACATTCTAACATGCACAACGATATTTTACTCAGTCAAAGCTAAACAAACACAACGGAAGTCTAAAACAAGCCATAGAAACCTAGATAATTCGCTAATAATCATTAACAGTTAACGCGACTATAATTTTATTTTATTATATACGGATAATAAAATTACGTTATGTATCAGGAGTCCCGAAGTAATATTAACATTTGTAAATAACCTGTCCTGTGTAATTCAGTCGGTTCTCTGATCAAATAAATCTCATATTTTTCATCGACGTCTCGTACTGCAAACTTTGGCACAGTTTTACTTCGAAACATTCGATGATAACCTATTGTTATTTTATAAGATGTAGATACCTTGAAAGTAAAAAAAAGGTTATAAAAATCTCAAATGGAGAGTTTTGCAAATTTTATATACTTCTCCCACTGAAATACAGCGTAGGGACAAATATCGTTCTCTCCTGGAAATTAGTGCAATCGCATAGATCTCGAACAGAATTGGATCTCTGTGCTTACTATTAACAGGATACTACGTTAGAGCGACGTTACTCGGAAATTTACCACACAGCAGAGAGGCGGAGGGGGGGTTGAACATCAACGGGGTAAAGCATCGTGAACAGACGGACGCACGGTCGGCACTCGTACAATGGGTGCTTGAATGTTTTTCGAGTGTTCCCTGAATGGCTTCGCCACCGTCTCGAAGGGAAGAGTCTCAAGTGCACGACAATTTCACTAAAATTTGCACGAGGAAGTGGAAACGGTTAAAGAGGCCGTTAGACCGCTCCTGTTCTTGTTCTCTCCCCTCCTGTCGTCACCATCAACCGTTGCGCTATGATTTTATCCAACGGTTGCTCCCCGCAGAATTTCGAGAGCGCTGAAATCGCGCAGTTTCCTTTGCCCCTTCGAGATCGCGTGGAAAAAAACGCGCAAGCGATTAGCACCACGCTCGGTTCGTTACGGCACCCTTTCAAACACCCTGTCTCCCTTTCTCGGTCGTGAAAGGTACGAACGCTCGAGGATCGTGGGTTCTCTTTGCCAGGAGCGCGTGAAACATCTCGAGCTTTGATCTACGGAAACAGAGAAGATGGACGTCGAGTTCTACTCGACACTTCCACCGCCCGTTCAGTTACGGTCTTTGCTATCGATCTGACACTTTTAATACATTTTAATTTTCGTCACTTGTTGCGGTAAACTTTAAACATTGTTCGCGTTTTCTACCGCAGTAGTCGTCATGGTCAAAAATTAACACGATATTTCAGACAATTGTTGAGTCGTTAATAGATTACTAATAATCAAAGTTATTCGTGTAATTGTAAAGAATGTATTATAACTGCGTCATTTTTATCAACAAGTATAGAAAGGTAATTTTTGGAGGAAACGGTAACAAATTTATTCGAGAGAAACTAACAACTCTACTCGACACTTCCACCGCCTGTTCAGTTACGGTCTTTGCTATCGATCTGACACTTTTAATACATTTTAATTTTCGCCACTTGTTACGGTAAACTTTAAACATTGTTCGCGTTTTCTACCGCAGTAGTCGTCATGATCAAAAATTAACACGATATTTCAGAGAATTGTTGAGTCGTTAATAGATTACTAATAATCAAAGTTATTCGTGTAATTGTAAACGATGTATTATAACTGGGTCATTTTTATCAACAAGTATAGAAAGGTAATTTTCGGAGGAAACGGTAACAAATTTATTCGAGAGAAACTAACAACTCTACTCGACACTTCCACCGCCCGTTCAGTTACGATCTTTGCTATCGATCTGACACTTTTAATACATTTTAATTTTCGTCACTTGTTGCGGTAAACTTTAAACATTGTTCGCGTTGTCTACCGCAGTAGTCGTCATGATCAAAAATTAACACGATATTTCAGACAATTGTTGAGTCGTTAATACATTACTAATAATCAAAGTTATTCGTGTAATTGTAAAGAATGTATTATAACTGGGTCATTTTTATCAACAAGTATAGAAAGGTAATTTTCGGAGGAAACGGTAACAAATTTATTCGAGAGAAACTAACAACTCTACTCGACACTTCCACCGCCCGTTCAGTTACGATCTTTGCTATCGATCTGACACTTTTAATACATTTTAATTTTCGTCACTTGTTGCGGTAAACTTTAAACATTGTTCGCGTTGTCTACCGCAGTAGTCGTCATGATCAAAAATTAACACGATATTTCAGAGAATTGTTGAGTCGTTAATACATTACTAATAATCAAAGTTATTCGTGTAATTGTAAAGAATGTATTATAACTGGGTCATTTTTATCAACAAGTATAGAAAGGTAATTTTTGGAGGAAACGGTAACAAATTTATTCGAAAGAAACTTTTTATTCCGAAGATCTTTTCTCACTTTTACAAAAACCACCGACAACGAATGAAAATATTTTGTTTAATTTGTCAATAGGTATCATCGAGATGATATAATTTTATTTCGCTTTATGTAATTTTATTTCGTTTCATTTTTATAAATATGCAAAATTGCAGTCTTGTCTCAGATTTTTTAAATCGAGAACACTTGTAGGATTGTCATATTTATCGTTACATCTTACAGGATTATAATTAGTTATAACGTGTGCGTGTTATGTAGGTTTGTGTGTGTGTATTCGATGATGAATCACTGCATAACGTTGCAACCGAAACAGTCTTGTACAAGCCATTAAACAGTAAGTATCAGTAGGTAGTGTTATAGATTACAATCGCAACACCGGCAGATTGCCCAGCTCATCATCCAACATTTAATACGTCACCAAAACCTAAATCCAACAATGCTACGATGAAGTTTGTGAATAAAATATACAATAGATAATGTCGATCAAAATTTCAACTTATTTATTTTTACTTCGACAGTTTGTCCTTAAAAATTTAGAAGCCCTTTCATTTCATTGCCTCTTATTCGAATCCATGTTTTAGAACTGTATCGAATTTTGTTCACAACGATTGAAAAAAAAAAAAATGGTTAAATGTGATAATTTCAATATCTCCTTCTATTAATACTATATCGTGTTTAATCTACCATTTATTTAGGGGAGTGTCTACCATTTATAAAGGAGTAGAAAGTTTCTTTTCATTTTAGAAGAACGTTTCCAAAAATGTTTGAAAACAAAACAGTTTCTGAACTATTCGTTCGACGAATCTAATTCCAGTAATATCTGTAATTAATTCCTCTCAGTCTGGTTTTCGTTATAAAAGAATCCCGTAGCGGTATTTAGCGTTTGTCCTTTTCGATGATTCCGGGTTTAATATTCGGTAAAAGTTGGCTACTAACGACTGATTTAACGGCGGATAATGCCGTGGATTACTTTATCGTCAAAAAATTTGTAGATTACTTTACATATAATGTTTGGAAGCACGTTGAATGCAAAATAAAGCAAGACAGCCAGTTAACGAGACGGAAATAGCTATTCCGATAGTAGATGCGCGATTATACCGGGTACAAGCTACTAAAATTATGCGTATCTACTTGACGTGTCCTGAAAATTACGTCGACGCGAGATCACGATGAGTTTCGAGAGGGTAATAACAATAACAAGTTTGCCGTAGCTTCCGGGTCAAGAGAAGGATAGTTTAGGTAAGTGCAACTTTATGGATAAGCTAGATTTATGCGGTGAATATAGAAGTTTCGTCGTTGGATTACGATCGACCTGTCTATACCTGTGATCGCTTCTTAACTTTGATGTTTTCAATTCGAGGAAAGAAACAGCGACGATTTGTGCGTAGGTGTGGAAATAACAGGTTGTTCGATAAGTTTTGTCAGTGTAGTATCAGGTTGCTCGATAAGTTTTATCGAACGACAAAATTTATCGAACAACCTAGTAACTGCCATTGTTTGGATTCATCGATACGCAATGCTGCTATTGTACTTTTAAATGCATAAATAGAGAAATTCACGAGTCGATAATGAATTTTTACTGCAAAAAATGTACGTCGTTCAAAAAAGTTGGAAAATGATCTGTTCAAATGAATTAGTTGGAATTGTTTGTATATTTGCATATTTGTAGAATGGGAAAAATTAAGCTATTCGTATTCCTTATTAATCCTTTTAGACACCCTTTACAGGTATCGAATTACGGATATGATAATTGTTTGTTTATGTGCATAACGTTATGGACAAAACTGAACAAATTACTTGCATTATCAGAGCCAGAATTCGAGTTAAATTTTGAGGGAATTAATATCGCGATCAATGTTAATTGAACATATTTTACTCGATTTAACGAGTATAAGTACTATACGATAGAAACACTTCTTTTTTTAAAAACTTGCCACAGTTACTTCAACCGGACAAAGAATATCCCTCGTTTATCGAAACGATTGTTGAATTACGATACTTAAACCAAGCGAAACGAGAAATTTACCTCGCTAACAAAACATACAAATCATGCACGCTATTTCAATAAGTGTTCGAAATTGACATACTGCGATCATTCGATAAATAGATATATACCGTGCAACTTTCATGGTATACGAGCCTGATGCTCGAATAGCTCGGGCACAAAAACCATTGAGGCATCATAAACATATCACGTGTATTCATAAAAGAATTAATTTATTTCGGCTCGTAAAACTGTCGTCTGCCGGCCGACAAAAAATATCACCACACTTGGCAAAAGGTGAAATCGCAAATAATTCCGCTCGAGCGTTTTACAATGATCCACGGATTCCCTGGTTAATAAGGCACGTTTCTACATCGTTCACGCGGCCCGATGAAGTGCTGATCGCGAGTACTTTGCGATATTTGAGCCATACGTTTGTTAATACAGGTCTGAATAGCATTAACGCGGATGTTCCTAGTAATACTTTAACGCGGCGTTATCGTGGAACATACAGGTTCATTCGTTATCCGGGGCTGATCCTGTCACACGGTGGGAATGACGTTCACCGATATGAATACCTTCATTCTCGAAATGGCTTTGCTGGATAACCGAGCTTACGCGGCGGGCGTGTAGGTTGAAACGCCGGATAGAACGACTCGCGAATGCCGGTATTATCGGAGCGTTTTCGAAATTGTAAAACGCGGTTACCGATTTGTCCATACGAAATCCTTAAAAGCAATATGGAGATACGAGGATTATGATCGTTAACAACGAAGCCTGGTTATCGCAGCTCGATATATGGTAGGTGATAAATTCAGCTTTTCTTGTAAACGAGTGTATCCTTCGTCTATCCTACGGGTATACAATTTGTTCTAACAAGGTTTCGTCTTCGACGAATACAATCGAATAATTCAACTGTGCCTTCTCTGTCAGTCTCGACCGAACAGTATATCCTTTCACCGCTGCAAGAAATTTATTTTCGATACAATGTATTATGTATACTCGACGTCGCGAATTCCTAGCGTTTGAGGGGAACTTGGCACGTCGATCATAGTCTCTTTTTCGGCAAGCTTTTCGTTGTCGCGTAGTTGAAACGCTAGATGGCGTTGCTGAAATTGTGCGGTATAAGTATGGTGAACGCAAGAGAAGATTGCGTCTGGAGTTATGGAAGATCCCACTCGTTCAAGACCCATATCCTCAGACACGAGAAGGATATGTCTATATCTGTCCTGTATGCGTCTGAGGCGATGGTCCTTGAACATATAAAATCCACCATAATTCCAGGCACAATCTCCTCGCGTGCATACTATAGAATCATCACATCGCCGATCGCATAATAGAACGTCTCGAACCTTTATAAACATGTACAACCGAGATCGACCTTATGCAATGTAAGGAGTTTGAAAGATCAATCTCTGGTCGAGGAAAATGTGGCAGCACAAATAAGAGGACCATGGACAGTGACAAATAATTATTGTAGGCTTAACGATGGCTGACCAAAACACGTGATCAAAAACGATTTGTAACTCCTTTCAGAGCTGATCTTTCAAGCTTATATTTATATAGGGTGCTCGACGATAAGGGTTACGAGCTATTTTTTCTATAATCATTAGAGATAGAGTGAAAACTCTTCTGAAGTTTTACAGAGTATGCAGAAGCCTTTCGACGTACGAGGCATCGTAAGTTGACATCCCAGGAAAGGGGAAGGATGTCAACTTTTATTTTCTTCAATGGAACAGTACATAAATCTTTACATTTCTGGATAGCTTGCCTAAAAACAAATAACGTTTATTTAAAATAACTTTCATCGGGTACGTTGCAAGACATTAATTAAAACGCTTTTCGTAGTTGAATTTTAATTTATTAAATGCTTAAAGCGATGTCCATTTATTTTCGGACATTTATTTAACTTTTTTGTGTGTTTTTCTTTTCTTTTTGAAGTGAAGATAATCTAACATATTTCCTATACAACGGTTGCACAATCCGATAATTCTTTTTGGCTAAATATTGTGTGGTCTAATAATAAAATAATAAAAAGACTCTAATTAAGAAGAGGAAGTCAGGATTCGTTGAATTTATCATCTGTTGGGCATATATATAAAATTGATAGTTTAAACGCATTCAGAAAATGATCAATAATCATTTGTTAGCGGTCAACGATTTAATTTTCCAGTTTATAAATTAAATTTTATCTTTACTTATTTATCCTACTAGAAATATCATCTAGTGATTTTTATATCCTAATACTATACAAACAAAACGTTTTCCTATCAAAAATTACCTTTAAAACCATTGTATTTAAAAATTTAACGAGTATGCTTTCTCATGGTATTTTAATTAAGCTGTAACTTTTTTCACAGGAGCTCGTCAAAAAATTGATTACTCTTCAAAAATATACTTTCCATGAATTTTACTCGTGGACTATGAAGGAAGGTTACGAGAAGATCGTAGAAACTGAATCGAGTATTAGTTTCGAAAACGTTTCAAATTGAAAGACAGAAAAGTCACGTCTAATTACCGAATAAGCGGTTCCCCTTATTCGAGGAAAGGCTCTTTGATAATGTCTGTGTGTCATCGAGAATTGAAAAACACCGTCACCAACAAAGTTTGCAACTGCATCACTATGACTACGGTACAGCATAAATAGAATATGAAAGGCCGAATATCTCCACCGATCCTCTATAACCCCCTCTTCGATTTCCTTTGACATCGGCAATCATCCTCTGCACTGCTGCACTTCAATCACCGCCCTATCCTCGCATCGATTGGAAGGTATCGCAACATGATTTCCCATATGAAATACTTCTCTGCATTTTTCTTTCTGTCATATCAACGTACCTTCCAGTTAACATCTGCTCCTTCGCATGAAACAAAACGACAGATGTCATCATTTCAATCTTTTCTCATCCTTGTGCTTTTACATATTACTCTTTCCGTTCGCTCCTGGAATTTTCATAGTATATTTGTCGTAGTTCTATATCGAATTATTCGTATTTAACGAACCTTTTTACGCAACTTGTAAATCCTATATTTACAAATAAATTCGGATTAAATCCATCCAATGCTAATAGCACGAAAATAAACTATAAATTATTCGATATTTTGTATTATCTATTTAAATCTCATAATATTTACTTCTTGTAGCTTCGTGTACGTGAATACGTTCCCTTAAGAAATTAATTAATATTATTACTTTTTACTCGATGCGAATGGTATATTATTATACGAAATAGGTCCAACATCCTCGTAAGGATTAAATGTATTTACAACGATGCTAATGTGTCTAATTTTAAATCATACCTAATCAAGATAATACGATTCCCATCGTTCTTGATATCTTTCCACTGGATTCAACTAGCATATCCTGGTCAAAATGCAAAAGGACTACATAAGTTTATGCGGAGAACGTTTCATCGTATCCAATTTTAACATCGTATTCTCGTATCAATGTTTAGTAGTCTTTCGTTGAAACGATGAATACGGAACAAATTTGTAAAATTCATCGAGTCACCAATATTCTTGTTAAAATGAAATTGAAAATTGATATTACCTAAAATTAATTCGGGAAGAATGGATCGCGTAGAAAGATGAAATTCACCGGCTTGTCGACTTTTCCCGTATATCGCGAGCGAGGAAATTGTAGTTAATTTCGAAACTCGGCTAAGTTCGAAATACAAAGACCAAACAATCGCCACGTGGCAAAGGGTTGCGCGATGAGAAATCCAGACTCGTAGCCACTGGCTAACCGGCGCATAAACTCCTCGCAAACAATACATCACGTTCCAGTAGTTACGGCCGTGAAGTTCCATGGAAGGAGCAGAATTCTCCACCGCTTCCTGGGAACGTGTTTCGGTGAAATCACAGTGAATCAATTCTATTTGTAGTTATAACTATAATGCAGCTAT
Organism: Ptiloglossa arizonensis; assembly: GCF_051014685.1. Taxonomy (NCBI): domain Eukaryota; kingdom Metazoa; phylum Arthropoda; class Insecta; order Hymenoptera; family Colletidae; genus Ptiloglossa; species Ptiloglossa arizonensis. Next base: position 13,078,855 of record NC_135051.1, on the reverse strand, counting down.
TCGATTCCAAGATTTGTCGAGAGCTCGCTGTCGCCGTATTATATAATTATGCTCTTTGTTCGGGAAGCTGTAACCGTTTCAGTTGGTCAGAAGATAAGGACAGTGGCTTTCAAAGCGATAGAGGACGGAATTCGAAGGAACGATGAAGTCATTTTCCACGTCTATCGAGGAATGGAACTATGATTATGAGGATCTCTTTAGGTAGAAGCAAATTATAATACAAAGCTTGAAAAATGTAATAAAGTAACGTAAGATATATGTATACGTGGTTATGGAGAGTAATGAAATCTGACGTGGTTGGAAAAAGGCATATTGAAAACACGATTTCTTTCAACAATGCTCGTTAATAAATAATAAATTTCTGTGTTTTTGTTTTTATGCTCTGTGTGTGTGTTAGAATGATAAATGTGAATAGGGATTTTTTAAAATTCATTGGTCTTTCAGAGCAATTTTTCACCAGTGCTTCGTATACAAGACTGAAACTATCTAAAATATAAAAATGAAAGCTTATGGAAAATTGTTTCAAAAGCCTCACAAATTAAAGAAACCTCTTCGTGTTACTATTCTGATATGTACACTTTATATAGAACAGAAAAAGATAAACGTTGAAATTTTACTAACGTAAGATCATTCCATGAGTCTGTATATATTTAATGAAATTTCTGAAACATCGTGAAATACATTTATAAAGCAATTGTTTACAGGTCGCTTCAGAATTGAATATACAGGATTGATGTATGCTATCAAAGTTAATCATTGCGTAAACACGAACAAATTTTTTTGAAAGAAAAGACGAAACTTGTGAGATCTACTTTATTTTACAAAAGGTAATCATATTGTTGGCTGTATATTTTCTCAATGATGTACGTATGTAGTTAAAATCTTTAAAGGAAGCTTAAAGATATATTTTAACGAATTTCTACTCTAAAATGAAGTTTGCCCAAATTTCCACTCCCGATGGAAGGTCTTTTTAATGAACAGCTAGGTGGAGCGAAATCGCTGGTTTTAAGCAATTTTCCTGTTTTGATGGGTTCGGAGAGGAAATCGATAGACACGCATTGAATTGTTTGTGCAAATGCGCATTACTACGTTAAAATGATTCGTTCAAAGTGTAATTCAATTGCTTCCAAACTAGTACCAAAACTAGTTCCAAACTAGTAGCAAAACTGGTACCAATACTAGTACTGCAATATCTCTCTGTCGTTTTGTGCACGCGTCATTGAGTGATTCAATAATTACGAAAAATCTGAAGATCACTTACGATAGAATTCTGACACGAACAAACATTATTTTGAATAGCAGAACCTTTAGGGAGCAGCGGATGATAAGATGAAAGCACGAAGCGTTAAGTCAGCTCTTGAACCTTCAGCAAGGCGTTAGCTAGCGACATAGCTTTACAGAAGCATTAACTGCATGTTCACCTGTCCCTCGAGACAGTTTCGTGAGATCGGGATGCAGTCGTAGCAGAGCCTCCAACCAGAGATCCTTTCCTTCATGGCTCTTCCTGTTCTGGTACCCTTGGCACTTTCAGGATTCTGACTTCCGTTCGTTTACGATCAAGTTGCGCGCTTGTTTCACATACGACTACATATATGTACGTACTACTTTGACACGATGCTTTTAGTTTTTATCCGCCAATCTATAGGGAAGGAAAGCATAGAAATCACGAAAAATTTAGAAAATTTGTTGTTATAGAAAAACATATTTTTTTAGATCTTCTGATCACGTTTTTATTATTCAGCTTAATGCATTATTTAATTTTACTATTTATTTCGGAACATCTATCGAACAAAACAGTTGGACTTAATTCTATCTACATATTATACATGGCATTCTAAAGTAGACATAATTTCAGAAGTGAATTCAATACAGTAAAATAAGAAAAAAGGTTCATATAAGTGTTCATATAAATATATCCGGTATGATATACAATTCGTTGTTTCTGAATTACTGCAGTTTTTGTATTATACCATTTGTTCAACTATCTTCACAGAAATTGTTCAAAGTGGGCACCTTCTGCTCGAATGCAGGTTTCCAAAGGTCTTATCAGAAACCTTTTCATCCGTTTAAAGTATCAAGTATTCCTTGAATTCCCTAGCAATTCTCTTGAACGTGCAATCGGAGTGCCTCGACGTTAGAAAGAACTAAAAAACGAGCTCCGTGTGTCATAAAAATTACAAAAAAATAAAAACGTCTGTAATTGGAAAACGAGGTCATATGGGGAATATTTTTACATAAATTCTTTTCTTTGCTTTAGTGTACTGAATCTGTTTCTGATGTTACAACCACACGTTTTGGAGCTTCCTGTACGTACATTACCTCCCATTTATTTTAAAACGAAAAAAAAAAGTCAAAAGAAATGGAAAAGTAACTCTTCCCTTTCTACGCATAATCTGCGAATAAAAACAACAGGATTATTCCGCTGTTAGGTGTTCAGCTAATACAGAAGTTCTGAAGATTGATGATACACTGGGAATAACATCAGTGCTGTTCGACTGGTTTATTAACATCCACCCTTCAGCTTCCTCTGTCCACGAGTATATTAACTGATACGATCCCGCAATGAGGTTTACCAGTCTCTCGTGTGGACGCACGCGGGTGCGTGGGTGTGCGTGTTAAATGTGTGCCGCACATGTTCCGCGCGCTTACAGAAGCATCGTGGCACCCACCGGGATAGTCCAACGAACCCGAATGATTCAATCTGACTCTTGAGGTAACGAGTTCTTTCCTCGGTCGCAATTCGACTCGTTTCACGGACGTGTTTTTAAATATACAGCATTTAATCAAATATCGTCGGATTAATTATCCTTGGTAACAGAAGAAGATTCTGATGTACGTTAACACTGGATTCACTAACGAGGCAAAATGACTGGTTGCAACTGCTTTTACAAAGAAATTTACTTTAAATTCCATCACATATTTTCAAAATATGTTATTATGATTTTTTCTATTCTACACGTATAATCAATTTCATAAGTTCCTCCTTTTCCTCGATCATCGATTTTCCTGGAACACATACGACCAACACTGGAATACTTTAATACACTTTAATACACTGGAATCTGTGGGTAGTTCTAGTGTTAAATAAAATTGAAATTGAATCACAAGGTTCGTTTAGTAAATACAGGTATAATTTTAAGCAATTTGGGAAGTATTTACTTGAATAAGCTATGGCGTAATCTGTTTTTAAATATTGTTACACGTTATACAACTGGAAATCGTTCGAAGAGGGTTTTATTTGTTCATCTCTTCAGGGATGAAATATTTCGTTTGAAATAAACCGAAATTCAAAACGATATTTCTTTTCCGCTATCAATTTTCTTAACTTATACGTATATAAAGTGTCTTACTTAAATCGAATATCTGAATTATTCTCGCTGCTTAATAACGACTAAGAAAAGTTTAAATGATTCTATTGCATGTATCTGATTCCGATAAAAAGATCGTTTTAAAGGTTATTCCAAAGTTATCGACATTTCTTTGCATATTTACATATATTTTTTACAATACGAAGTTGCAGTTAGTTGTAGTTTACCTTAAAACAACTCTGAGGAAGAGAAATAAATTTAAATTGAAACAATGTTGAAATAATAAGAAGACAGATGAGTATGAATCAAAATCCTTTTTTCATTAAGTACATACACTTTGATATATTCTATATTGTTGCACCGCTATACACCAGTTTCAATTCAATTACATTTCTACTTTTCTTCTCTTTTATTTCTTTATAATTTAATTCTTAGTTTATAATGTTTAGTTCTTTGGGCAATTATTGGAAACACGGTCCACAGCTCAGACTTCAGTGATCTTGAAATATGTTATAAAGTACGTAATTTGCAATAACTTTTTCCATACATACACCCGTCAGCTAATACTAGTTTTTCAGATATTCACAAAAAGTGATCGCAAATATTATATTGAATTCTGCTTATACGTAAAGGCCACTGTTTATCATAAATATTTTATACGTATACAGGGTGTATATATCTATAAGATTATGCTATGATGACAGTGCAGCAAGCATGCAGCAGGTATCTCACTCGTTTAGGGCCGCAAGCGGTTTTACGAAATAAGCCTAACCTGAATCTGAATATATGTATTACACATACATATATACATTACACAATAACTAATACACGAAGTTTAAAATAAGAAAAACATATATACGAACATAATTGAAATTTATTCCATTACAAATACTAAGTAGGACGAAATAAAAACTATCCTATCCTAAACGAAATTTAAAATAAGAAAAACATATATACGAACATAATTGAAATTCATTCTATTACAAATACTAAGTAAGATGAAATAAAAACTATCCTATCCTAAACGCTACTAACTTGTACGCTATTAACAGAAATAACAAAGAACGTGCTAATCCTGAAATTATGTTTGGGTTTGGCAAGCTTTTATTTCACCGAGCAAGGGCCGCTTGTGGCCTGGAACAAGTGCAACACCATGCTTGTTGCACTTATTGCCTACTGTGATATGTTTATGCAAACAGAAGACAACCACTGACCTCGTGTTACTTTAATTTCTAGAATCTACCTCTCGAAAGATGCTATTAGCTAGGTATTTATTGCTTTAAATAGGTTCCTTAGGAACGAATAAAGATAATCAAGTTACTACATGTTACGCGTCATTAACCCATTACAATTGTCGGCAGAAAATTCAATTCATTGTTAAAGTCGATACATGAAATTTATAAATCTGCGATAGATCGATCACATCGAGCAAAATAATGTTCCAACGAGCGAATATTGAGATGTTTTCAGTAAAAGGTGCAACTACAATGAAACTATATCTCTTCATTTGTCAAGTGTAGCGATTATAAACATCTATTCACAACTTCGATAATTAAAGTAAATTAGAAACTATGCGTACGTATCTATTCACAATTTCGATAATTAAAGTAAATTAGAAACTATTCGTACGTGTGCGCCAGTGTCCTCGAGGTTAACGAGCAACATCCACGAAATAAGTTATTTCCGATAAGAATTACATTTCGGTCTAAGCGTATCTCGAAATAAAACTTACTGCACCGAGTTTATCCGCGGTTTCGGCGACTGGTGCGTTTATACGATATACATATGTACTAGGTATACGATTTCACAGTCGGCTGGGAATTTCGCCGCGACGGCTACAACGAGAAATCGTCCGGCTATAACGAAATCGGCGAATCGATCGTTTGGGGCCGTTCGTTTCGTACTCACCCATTTTTGGTGAGCGACGCGCGATGCATCATGAATTTCCATCGAAAGAGATAGCCCGGCCGTCCGTGAACGCGAAAATCAACGATCCGAGGGCAAGAGGCGAAATGAGTTTCCGGAGGCGAGCGGCGAAAAACGGCTAATGACGTCAAGCAATCCGGTGGAACGACGCTAGTGGACCGTCAAAAAAAAAAAAAAAAGAAAAAAAGAACTCCATCGCCCGAACCTTCCGTATTTAATAATGGTGTACATCATCCTCGCTATTAGAGGTGATGAATGTCCTTGAGCACCACGCGTATTTCGCCGGGATTAAGTGACGGTAGCGTAAAAAGTTTCCTATTAAAATTCTTCTGATTAAAGGAATTTAAAAGGCACGAAAGACGTTCGTCGGTCTTGTTTGTGTGTACATATGTACACAATTTTGCGATAGTTTCGTCGGGAATAGATCAACGTGAATTTAACGGAGCGTTTATTGACATTCTCTTATTCTATACAAATTTATATTGTGTAGCTAATTTGGTATTTATTAAATCAAAACGATTGCGATCGGATGAGTGTCGTTATAGTTGATTGTACACCATACTTGTAACAACTTATTAATTCATTTCATAAAATTTTTTATTTCATTAAGTTTTATTAGTGTTTTCTTTTTTATAAACACATAGTATAACAAAGAGCTCTCCAACTATAAGATAAAAATTAACGAATATATTCGACATTTTGTACAGTCATTGTTAGTTGAATAACCTTCAGTATACAGGGCATTCCCAAATGGAGATCGTCAAGGGAAATAAGTTATAAACACGATTGATCTGTTACACGTTGTTACCACTTGGCATAATCGATGGAAATTTAAACTATTCACAGAGGACAATTATGTGAATCATTTAACCTTACGTTTATTCTAAAGTATTGCTTTTTTAAATGTTGAGATATCCTTATATACATTTTTATACTTTCTTATAGTACAAAACTGACACTTATTCTGTCACAAATATTTTTATTTTAATTATTATAACTTTCTCTAAGGAGTATTTGCTTGTAAATGTCGCATCCCAATGTAATATTGCGTTTATGTTGTGAAGACACTTATTTTTTGTAAATATTCAATTACACTATTTTTATATCGATTTTTATAAATTCAAATTTATTCGTCGCAATTACGTTAATTATAAAATAATGTACCATATTACTTATAGAATTATATTCATATTAAAATGGACCTTCTAATAACAAATTTTGATTTAATTAATGCAAAATTAGCTATTCAATACGAATTTCTATTTTTCGGCAAGTACATACTGTTTAGATAAATATTTATTTTATTCTCTTGTTAAATGCTTCTCCACTGATGCTAATGTACTGAATTACAAAATAAATGCCACCAAGATTTAACCATACTACTATTAATAGATGCCAGATATTTTGTCTTATTTTCAAACGACGATCTATTTAACACAAATCCTCCTAATAATGAAAATGTTAAGTAATTGTGGACGTATCGTAACATTTTAAACCTCCATTGAAAATATGCATGTTTTTATGAACTAAAGTTAGTTTAGTTTGGTATTATACTTTACTGCAGATGCGTTATTCAGACGTTGCATAGGTCCGCAGAAATCGATCACGCGTTCGACAATGATTGGAAATCAAACGCTATTGAACAGATCGGTCGACTAATTGAAACTCTCAACTGCTGATGTAAGTTAAATAACGACATTGATTGATTCGATGTGTGGTAATGATAATTCCTTTGTGAGTTGTGATCGATCATTTCTGGCTGGGATTCGCAATGAAAAAGTGGCGATGTTAATTGTCGAGTGTGCTTGACATGTTCAATAATGTACGACACAGGTTATTCTGAGATTAATTTGCAGATATATCGATGTCACTCTAGTAATCGTCGAATCGAATTATTTTGTTATTGGTAAATTTGGTAGCTTATTAGAAGCTTTAATTGGAACATTTCGATGCTCCAATTACATATGCATTCTTTAGTCTTTTAATTAAAGTCAAGTTCTCTTTACGATCGACATTATAAATGTTAATTTCACGTTTTCCTTTGATTTCAGATTCGGACTAGTAACGTATACACGGGAAAATATTAATACTACGTAGGCAAATTAGATATTTTCAACTACTTTAGAATTTATACTATTGGTTTACGTTGTTACAGAAATTAAAAAATACTCGTTCAATTTATCAAAGGTATTAGTGATTAAATTCATGTTATGCTCGGTGCTCTCTTCTATAGTACAATAATTCCCATAGAATGTAATTTATGAAACATGATATTAAAGTGTCCCATTACGCGCCATTTATGTTACATCATATTATAGTAGTTATAACGAAATATTACATAGCGTTTAAACGTTATTAAGGTTTATATTTGCGCAATTGTTTTATTTGGTTAATGTATTGTCGTTAATATACAATTTATTTCAATTTGTGATACAAAAGCTTGTGATACAGAAAAACGGATGAAAGACACTTTCATTTTTACCACTTATTCGTTTCTTAACAAATCCTCTTAATGCTCCGAGAAAAATGATTAACGATGACTTAAGGCATAAAAAGTATTTTCTACAGATAACAAGAACAGCCTTTTATCTTTAGAAACCCCTGACCGGAGAAATATTAAAGAATTTGTTCAAATTAAGGAGCAATTTTTGGAAAAACAGGCTTTCATTGGTAGACTCTAATTCATAGTGGTAATTTTAAATTTTAAATTCACACACAAATTTGTAAGACATCGGTTGTCCATAGAAATTTACCGTTAGTCAGAAACCCTTATATTAAATTATATTTTCAATACTTTGTTCTTGTATAATATGAATAATTTAAATAGTAATAAACTAGACATGTAATATTTTCAATTGCCTATACATACTACAAATATTAATATTTAAAGTGAATAAAGTTTGTTAGGAGAGTACCATGAATGTAAAAGTTATTACACGAATTACCGATAATTTAGATTATTATTTTCGGTATACTGCAATTGGAGTTAGTTTATTGTTTGCCAGCGAGCAGGACAGATGTTTATGCAGTAAAATCATATAAAAAATGTTGAATAAAATTATTCCATACTGGGTTTTGTTTCGGAGAAAATTAATGTTGAATATTTGTGGGGTGTACATGCAATTTAGTACAATTTTGCAATGTGTTTGGCCAATCCTTGTTATTTCTATCTATGTTGACATTCGTAAGCATTAATAATAATGTAGTGTTGATTATTTTCGGTTCATTTTACTATTTTTTAACTAGTAAAAACAAGTTAAAATATACAATACCGCGCTACCGTTAACATCAACATGAGTAGAAATAACAAGCAATAATCAGACACGCTCACCAATTCATATTCAATTGTACGCATATCTCGTGGATTTTTCAAACTGATTTTCTCGAAATCGAAACTTCGTAAAAAAACATTTCATTCCATATTTTCAATTTATTTTTATCCGAGGAATCACACGATACACGATTATTTCACGAACTTTGACTTACACTATATATACAAAATATATTTTTCAAAATGAAAATACCTGTTGCAATCGCGAATCAACAATAAAATTGCTTTATCGAAAAATTGCATTAGATATCGATCAATATAGATTTCACGGTTTCGTATTTTATCAAATTCATAATTGAAATTTTGAAATTAATTGCAATTGTAAAATATGGTAAGGGTTGAAAAGTAACAACTAATGTTTTTACAAATTTATTTTTCTTTCGTGATCAAAGTAAGAGATGATTAAAGAAGCTGTCTATCAATGTTCAAAACTTGTATAATACGCTCTGACTTGATATTCTCTGAATTTCTAATACGTTGAAATGTATGAGAACTTTCATAGTCATAGAACGGGCTTTGGGGATTCTATGAATTGGCATAATAAAATATCGAGGTTTAGAACTGTTTCGTCGGCAAAAATAACGAATAAAATTGATTTCTATCGACTATGGAATTCCGCGTCGCTATAAAAGCCAGTGAGTTGGTAAAAATTTCAATAAACGACGCATATCCGATTGTAATCGAGTATGATTTATAGAGAATTTTTTTGACAGTGTATTATAGATAACTCAGCCTTAAACCGAAAAAAAAATATCAAAGAAATAGTGACTGTTGCCGGTGAATTATGTTTGGCTCTATTGTATATTTAACTGTTTTTTCATAAAACGTTGAATTTTAGTTAAGACAATTGAATATCTAAATTAATAGAAAAAAAGAAATACAACTACTTTTCCTTCCTGAAGTAATCTGTAGGTTATGCATGCATGCAGTTTAATATAATAAAAAAAGAGATTAATTTGGTTGTTTTTATTTAATGGTCTACTTCTATCTTAGGGTTTTTTAAATACAAAATTGAAATCAAATATTTAGGTAACGAAAATTTTAATATTCTTAAAAGCTTGGAAATGGTAGTCTTTGGACGTTTTGAATTATTAATGTTAGCATTCAAGTATGGTCAATAATACCAATTATTATTACCACATCTGTTTAAAGTTCTTTTCATAATTCATAATAGTGTATTATAGTGTATTGTTTGCATATTCTTTGTATTCTAAACAAAACTAGCGAAACAATAATCCGATTTCCAGAAGTTAACAACGAGAGAAATTTCCTATAGCAAACTCTGGGCACTGGATGCAGTACCATTTATCATTTCTTGGACGATAGCGCATTATAACTTTTACTCTAGCTGGGCAACTATTTTTTAAAATCGTAACTTTATTTTCAAAAGAAAAATGAGTTTCCACGTACTTTTCTATTGCAATAATACAATTTTTCAAGTACATGGATTAATTTTTATTACTATAGATTTTTAAGAATTCCTTTTGCATACTGGATGTTACAATAGAATGATACTATTACACTGAACAACTATTCGTCCAATAGCATTACAATGTAACTAATCCAGAATCAAAATAACTAGTACAACTATTACAAACATTTAAACTTAATCCTAAAGTCGTGTTAAACTTATGTTTTTTTAATGACAAGGAGTAATATATTGCTTTCGTTATTATTTTACGTAACCAGTAATTAGTAAGCGTATTATTATTTAGATATGAGAGTACAGATACTGTGACTCAAAACTATAAAAATTAGCATGCATATCTTGTGCCAAAACTTCAATCCTTACTTCATATAACACATGGAATATTACAATAATATATGGATCATATCATATATATATATTATAGGTTTCATCGATTCTCCAGTCATATGGGTTGACAGAAAAATTTCGATCTCGAGTCCAACGCCATATTTTGTTACCGAACACTTGAAAGTTTTTATTAAATCCGGCAAAAGTAATCCGCAGGTGATTAAGCACGTACGATACAAACTAGACAAACTTAATAATTTAGATTTAAATAGAATTTCACGCATTGTTGCATTTCCGTACGGTTATACGTAACATATATATTCAAGCGTACATTTCGAAACGGTCCGCTTTATTTTATAGAAAATTATATCACTTCGAAGGAAGTGATGAACAGAATGAAAATCTCGCCCAAAACCTGGATGTATACACGAAAGCTCGGCATAGAACAGCCATATATCTATCGGCATCGAGTCGAGAATTTATTGTAATCCGTCTGGCGTCGAGTATTCTACGAAAATTCTCGAACTTCAAACGGGCTCCAGAGTATTCGGATCCCGGAAAGTTCGGGAGGCACGAAACTCCGTGGTGAGCTCGGCCTTTTCCCTCCGCAGCGTCGAAGTTCTGGTTGGGCCGCGATATTGTTAGAACTTTCCTGCAAGGTATGCCGCAACGAGGCAACCATTCGCCCCTCCAGAACGGTGTACGTTTGCACCCTATATATTGGAACCAGCCGCGAATGTCGCTTTAATTGGATACGGCCAATAATAATTGGAGAACGACGGAAAGGAATGGAAAAAACCCCTCTGGTATTTCGTTTTGCGTAGATCTTTCGATCAGGCCTCTTGCGAACAGGTTAATTTTCTGTGGAAGGAGTATTAGCAAATAATCACTGGCGTTAGTTTTTGTTCGACGGAGTTGAATTAACGCATTGTTCATTTCAGTGATCCATTATATCGACAAGTACAATAATAATGACTTTTTATATTGTAGGTTGCACGTCTATGAAGACCACAGGGACAAGAGTAACGTTTAGATTTTGATATTAAACAATTTAAACCATCGTTCAACGTAGACCCAAATTGTTGGGACCAAGCATATGCCAAAGTTTTGGAAAAATGAAGAAAAAGAAAAATGAGACAAATAAGTTCTAAACAGAATTCTTTTCGTGACTTTATTCTTCGTTCTTGGTTTCTGAAAATAGACAGAGCTGCCGAGATCTTGGAAAATTTGGGACGAAAAATTTGGTTTTGATTTTTTTGGGAAATTGATTCTTTCAAAATATTAATTTTAATGCCATAAAAGATGTCTTTACAATTATAGTATATAGACACTTTTCCACTTCTCTTCATCCGTATTTTAAATCCCATTTTTAAACTTTTATATTCCATTTTCAGTTTCTTCAAATTTTTTACGTTCTATACTTGTTGACCTATAGTTTCAATGGAAATATGCATATATACTCTATAAGGAAACTTCTTCAATCGATTCGTAGACTGCTTTAAAAACTTAGAATATCGAATTTTAAGTTGCGAACTTTTTCGGTACAAGTTTCTTATTCTTCGTTTAATTATGCAACGATTGCGAGCAAACTTTGGTCGATACAAAGCATTTCGAATATATTTAAAAAAACACGCTGCTTCAGTGCTGACATTTTTTGAAAGTTAATTATTTGAAGAAGTGACTATATACCGTAGCAAATGTAATAATTGTTACGTCTTCAATGGAATATGCAAGCGCTTCCCAAGTCTTGGGGAACGACCAAATGAGTGTCAAGTTGCGGCGTCTTGTAAATAAAATAGTTTTCGGGCACGGATTTAGATATGACAACATTTAGACACCATGATCGGGACCGTAGCTTAATTTATAAGTTCCAAAATCAGCGTCGCGTTTCTCAGACTATCGACTTCACTTGTCCTTTCCTTGGTAACAAAAGTAACGTCTTCGACAAAGGGCAGGATGAAGTCGAGGTCAATGAGAGCCCAATTTACAAAAACCAAACCATGACTCCACTCTGATCAGAGCCTTATACAATTTTGTAACATCAGGATCGCACAAGAGATCCTGAGACAAGTTGCTACCATCACGATCACAATAAAACCTTGTACAATACACAAAATACAGTTAAAATTATATTTTAAACTGGTTCATCTTCATTCATAATTTATAAATTCAAAACCTCTCCAACGTCATTAATTTATGTTTAGAGGTCTAGTTTTTGAGTACCCACAAGAGTACCATCTATCCGCACAGGGTGCAATCTTTATAGGAACCCATGTGAAGACAATCAATAATGAAGAGACATTACTACAAACATTCGAATACTAAACTGAATGTTAAATTTATCATCATCGTAATTTTACTGGTAATATAGTATTATACTGGTAATACATATAGTTTTGTTTAAATACATGAAATGAGCAGAAAAATTTATAATGCGTACAAATTAGATAATCCAACTTTAATACTACGAAAAATGAAAGACATTTCTTTTCATATATGACACTACCGAAAAGTACAGACTTTTCAGCAGTACAGTCAATGACAGTCAATTTGTAACATGGTAATTAAAAAAAAAGGAAATAAGAATAGGTCGTTAATAACATTTGCTAAGAACACTGACAAATCTGATCGCCTATATGTCAGAAATACAAACACAAAACCGTGAGTGCTCCATTCTCTTTCTCACAACATTCATTTATTAAATAGAAAATAGAAAGTACTCCCGAGAGCAACTATATAGGGCATTTGTGACACTAATTAGAAGTATGTGAAGTGAAAAAGTTCCTGACCACAGTCACGCAAAACAGGATGGTGTTTCGTTATTTCCAAAACTAATCCAATTTCGTCCATCCGTGTTGAGTAATGCTAACTTTGTTTAGTGCAGTCACCTTAGGGTGCGCAGAATCACACCTTGGGTTGCTAATTGACCTGCTTTCAGATTCTGTTAGGATAAATACCTGATGAAAAATTTCGGACGTTTCGTAGGTCAAAACTAAGAAAGAACATTAGCCAGCTGTTACAGACCGATTTTATTTAAAATTTGTGTATAAATACTCTTTTAAAGAAATTTGATATTTTTCTTTTACTGTATAAATTCGTATTTATGAGATGAAGTCACCCTTCAAAGTTGGGAAGAGTCAAGTCAAATATTTCGAAAAGACAAATAGAACTAGAAGAAAATGTTAAATATAAAAGCGTGTGATTTCACATGAAAAATAACAAAATCCAATCTCTGGAAAATTACAACTATTACATCGCACGTTTTTCGTTGATTTTCCTTTCTCGTCGTAATTTTTTTCTTTATCGAAAACACGTTGGCACGAACAACAGAATGGAACTCACAAACAAGCATTTTTCCCAATTTTCCTAAATTACTGAGAAATGAGAAAAAGTGGACTCCTGTTCAGCGCGAGCGCAGCATATCATATTAAGCTTATACACCTGCAACAACAATATATTAGTGCTATCCATGCAAGGGGCAATGAAGCACTGAATAAAATCAAATACACCCCAAGGAAGGATCTGTTAACAATGGAAATAGTAATAACAATGGCAGTATACAATGCAGATAAGCACATCAATGGCAATGGCACTGGCACATAGTACTGTGTAGAGTCAGTGTTCAATGAACAATGGACAACGGCTAAGTGCACCATATAGTAACAAGTACAATTGACAATGTAAAGGGCAGTACCACTAGACAAAGCCAATGCTTACGTCACAAGAGCAATGTGAAATGGTAATAGCAAGGGAAAGATAAGCTTGAGTCAAAAACAATGCCCTGTATACACGATGAAACGATAAACAATAGCTAACTGCATCGCACGATGCAAAGTACGCTTTGTTACAACACGGTGGCAAAGTACAAAGATACATTTTTGGCAAAGATAGTACACAATGTTATCACCGAGTGGTATTACATAGATTCGAGTCATTTATAATGATAATGTAAGCTTAATGGTAAGGTAGTGGAGTAACTCCTCGATAAAAGACGCTCTGTCGGGCCAACGCATAACTTTTTAACGAGGGACGGTAGCAAATTTGTTTCTGGAATCGACCTTTCGTATCTCGGGTGAGACCCAGCCATGTGCGAACCGTTAGGCAAGGAGAGTGGACGATATACACTGACAGTGAGCGCAACAGTGAGCGTGGCCCGTATTATAGGCACTCGGTCGTCGAGTTTCAAAGAGATGCCGCGCGTATATCAATGTAACAACACTAATGCAGACTGACAACTTATATATTTCTCATTGTGTCTTCATTGTACCTTCATTATCAATAGATTGACGAGGTTCTTACGACAAACATGGCATGAAACAAGTCTGTATTCCAACTGTCTTCATTTATACATCATACGAATCATTTTTGATACTATGAAGCTACATAGTCGATATACATACTTTTCTAGCGTCATTTTCGGAGTGACATTAAGCGAAGAATTTTATATTTTTCCACATATTTATCACATTTCACGAAAGTAGAGAAAATTTTTTAGGGGGTTATTTCGTGTACTTATCAAATTACTTAACTAAATATTAGTTGATGCCTACAGCGTGTCAAAAAAAGATGTTAAAATACAGTTCAGTTGCTTCATTGCTATGGCAATTTGAAAGTGTAAGTGAATTTTAAAATTGAGAAGGTAAATTTAATGATATCTCAAATTCATATCGATGTGTGTTATGTACGCGTTGGTTGGTTGGATGAAAGAACCAAATCTATGTCGTACTTGAAGATTGAACGTATTCCGTTAAATTTCTTCTGTTCTAATAGCGAGATTAAAACTTTCTTAAATATATTCTCTTTACATTTTTAATTTCAGTAATTAATTATAATAGCAAATAATGCAGTTTAATTTAACTTCAATCTAATTAGTACCATTGCAATTATATTGATCTTGTCATTAAGTTATTTTGTTATCAGTTAATTTAAAACAATATTCAATAATTACTTTCTTTATTATTCGTATTAAGATTCCGAAACTAGTATTTCTCTTTGAGTAAGGAATGAGAGAATGAGCAAAGAAAAGCTACTTATTCAGGAACTGTTTGACAATGTACATAGATTCGTTCATGGTAACCTTAAAACAAACTTATACTCCTTTTAACGAGAATTAACTGAAAATGAAAACAGCTGCGTAAACGACATGTGAGCAGAAGAGGGCCGCGAACATAATTTTCAGATCCTTGTACATGAGGAAATAAAAAGTTAACTTTCTAAACAATAATTATTCATCTTCAATATTAATGCAATATTATAAACAAAGTACACAAGGGATAAATTAAGGTAAAGAATAAGTTATACAAAATTGTTTCTTCACGTGTAACATATCAATTTATTACAGATTTTTAACGATATAAAAAATTCAATCTGTGTATAATTTTAAACTATTAAAACTATCGTTTACGTTTATAATAAATGGTGCTATAATTCTTCGAATTGCGTAATAATTGCATAAGTAAACAAAAGCAACAGGTAATTGTAACACGAATAAATAAAGAAAACCACCAAAAAATTATAACATAGTCGAAACAGAGGAACAAACGTACATTGCAACGGTCAACGATACTGTGATTGCTTTTAGTGCTGGTGCACTAAAGTTTTTTTCGTGCTCGTCTCATGAAAAATATTTCTCCTTTTTCATGAATGCACGTTATAGAAAGAGAAAATTTATCTTCGGCTGTAGTCATAAAGTTTTACATCTGCGAACTTATGGTACCTCAGTTGAGACTGGGTCTGACTTGAACCAGACATGGACTCAAATACCGCGGGGATTGAAATTCCGCTTGGCCTTGCATGTGAGAGCTCTCAGTGAGGGTCCTCTAAAATTCGTCCCTGAACATCGTTGTTTAGCAGCCACTCGGCTGCAGTCGCAGCACGTGAACGTTCTGTTTATATTTCCTGCTAGTTCTCACTGAACGGAGTATAGACTAGCTTGAATCTAAATGTTTTATAGCTAAAGAAATCGCAGTGGGATCTGATGTCAACGTTCGATGTCTTTGCGATGAACCTACAACTATGTACACATCAAAACTTAAATGTACATTAAAGTTATAGTAAAAGTAAACTAAGATTCGAAATCTTCGGATTTCATTCCTTGATGGTCAGCCACTTCATTCACTGTGCTTCAAGTCGAATTTCACAATCCTGTTAGATTTTCTTACGATCTACTTATTTGATGCAACATTTAATTAAATAGTTCGTTACTCTGTATTTTGAAAAATGATGCAGAGCAAGATACAAATCTAAGATTTATCTGATTCTAAATACATATTTTTCGATAAAGTAATAGATGAGAAATTCAAAATATTCATATAGGTGGAAAGATTGGACAAAATATGTTCATATTATCTTTTTGCATTGTTACTACAGATACATAAAAATTTCACAAATAATATGGACATAGTAAAGAATAAAACAATATATTTCATTTTCATCAACTTTCTTTCGATATTAATACGCGCAACTAAAAGGTCATAAAAATTTACAAAATAATGAAATATTTCCCAATCTAAGTCATTTCTTTCGATATTAATGTACCTTCGTGTCCCGTGTCATACAAATTTACAAAGTAACGAGACGGTAAAAGCAGTGCACGATAAAGCAAACTACGTTAGATGTTATATAAGACAAATAGAAAAAAAAAAGGGAATTTGAAAGCCTAGCAGTAGCTTTTCGTTTCTTCTTATGAACTTCATTATTTAGTATAGTTCGTTCACTTAAGAACTGTATGTTAATAGTTTTAGAACGTTCTGTAAAAGTCTCAAAAGCGCCAATATGGTGGTTATTGTTAGCGAGAGTTTGTGAATTTGTGCTATTTACCTACGACGTGAAAATATTAAAAATTTTCAAATAGTATTGAATTTATTGTATGGTATAATTTTAAGGAAGCTATGGTAACTACTGAAAGAAGACCTCCAGCGTCTCCCCAACCCTTAAATGAGTTTCGACGTTTCGATTAAGGCCACTCTTACTCGCAGGAAAATCAAATTACTTCAGAGGGAAGTTAGAGAGAAATTGTACAGATGTCAAATGCAAGATTCTGGCAGGTTAATATTACGTAATAGTTGAATACGAAATTACGCTTTGAATGTATTGAAGCAATAATTACAGTCGACGACATTTTATTACTAGTTAACTTAATTTATTCAAATAAACCAGAAATTAATTGCCACAGACTATTAAATTCGTATAAGCTGTAATAATCAACCTTACTCTGTAGTTACATCTAAGTGTTTACTTTCGAATACTACATTAACGAATTAGTAAGTTTTATACTGTTAGGAAATTTACTAAATTTTAAATACACTAGAAATGTACATGAACGTTCTTCCTTTTATGAGAGCCTGAACTATTCTTCAGAACATGTTAAACTTTACAAATATATAAATTCATGATATCATTTGATGTAATAATATATAACAATTGTTATGTATTTATAGGTATAACGAATATTATCTATATTACGTATGCATATATATGTATATACTTAACACATACATAATACATGATTCTTCCGAGATATCTTGTTTTTACTAATCAAAGTTTATTCCAAATAAATGTTACGAAACATCCTAATAATTCTTTTCATTAAAGTATGTATTTTATCAAATTTATAATTTGCATAGGATTTATATAGAATTTGATAAAGCGATGAATGTTCTTGAATTTATTAGATACACACATCAAATCTAACTTTCAACCAGATATTTTTCACTTTACACACACCTAAAATTAAATCAAACGATTTTACGCACAATATCGGTAAGCATCTAATTAACTTACTATACTGCTATTTATCGGTAAGAGATTTCACTTTTTAATGTGTAATTCTAATAAATATAAATAACTTCTTAATAACGTTTACCGGTAAAATTTCATTAATCCGTGTGCAAAATTTTTACTTACAAAATTAATAATAAATTTGCCAGTAAGTATATACAGTGATTAGGTTCGTGCTTTGTTGCGAAAAATTTCGCTTCTAATTTGTTGAATAGATCCGGTTGAAGGATAGGTAGGGTGTGGCTAGAGAGTTTACCGGATGTTTAGGTCTAATCAGGATGGATATGGCGAGGTGATAATGAGGGGTCGCCACCCTTGGGTGCCACGTGGGACCGAATGAAGACAAATAGCCAAGCTCTACATTCGCAGGCTTGTATAGTGCACTCATCTGTGTTGATGATCGTTGTTATATTCGATGTCGAGCTCTTGCCACGCCTCATTATACGCTTCACACAAGCGAATACTGAAAATATACTTGTGAGAGTTTAATTTTCCAATCGAGTTAATATTTTCCTTCGTTGACACTGTTTGTTTTTCTTTTTTCATATCACTATGTACGATTAATTACGTCGTTGACTTACAGATATTCAAAATTCAGTCTCAGAAATATTTTCAATAATTTTCATTGAACTTTTTCAAATAAAAAAGTTTTCATTTATTTTTCAAAGTTGAAAGTTGTCCATATTTTATTTTGGAATCCAAGTATGTTTGTGGTTATATTAACCAATACAAGATATTGTATACATTGTAAAATTCTATCGTAATTATGTGTAAACATAAAATAAATATACACGATAAGGTAAAGCATACAATAAAACAAGTAATTTTTGAAAACTAAATAGTACAACTTTGGTTTAACTCAATTTAAATTCACACGTTTTTGCGAATGACGCGTGAAGAACAAAAGCTCAAGGAACTAAGATTGTGAGAAGTGTTCTGTAATGGTTACCGACTCACAATCAATGATGATCCTAACAAGGGCGCGTGTAGTAGGAGGGGTTGAAAGTAAGGGCGTGTCGAGACACGTTTCCTTTTACTCTTGATAAAAACTCGTGGTAAACCCCAATAAAGGAGGTCAATGTGGGAGTAGGATGAAATACTTTCTCTTTAACTTTGTAACTGGTTTGGTGGCCAAGTCTCGAGTTCTGTGTAGTATGTGTCATAATTACACTGTTCATATTTATGCAAATACATGTCTTAAAACAATCAGATCAGTGGAATTAAAATAAAAAAAAACGTTTCGTCATACATATATTTAGAAAATACTATTGTATTTGTTGTATTGTTGCATGTGTTTTACACATTTTAGTTAAATAATACATCCACTTACACATTTCCTAGATATCTAAATATTTCGTTATATTATTTCAAACTTCCACGAAAGTTTAATCGAAGGTCTAGTATGCAATTAAGTTAACTTTTTAATCTTAACAATCGATGTAACAAAAATTGAGAATAGCACGATTAGCTTTCATTGCGTATTTGTAGAGAAGAGATGAATAAGAAATATTATAATTTACTATAATTTAGTGATTTGAAGCTTACACTTACACTTGTGACTTTGTATTACATATAGTTTTGGTATAAGTTTTCCTAAAGTCGACCCGAATAGTAAGTACAAAATACTATATTTTTACTCCAGAAAGTGAAGAATATTTCTTCACTTCTATCAACGATCCAGATTACCAGTTGGGTAATCAAAAATCCATTAAAAATATGTTTTAAACGAATCAAACATTACCAGTTTTTCCGAGTAATAATATCGTATTGCCGAATTCTTGTCACGGAATTCCAATAAAGGGCGTCTTTTAACATCAGGCATTTCAACCCCTCATTGACCGCGCCGCGTGGATAACAGGCTCTATTCGACTTCCCTGAAATCCCTGGTGTTTCTGCCGCTTATCCCGTCCATTTTATTGTCATTTCGCTCGTCTCCCTCAAAAATGGATAAACGCCAGGAAGAATCTCCGCGTCCCGTAACCGGAGGCTCTTTATTTCCCGGCATTGTTGAATCTCGCGCTGTACACCTGGAAAGGGCGCGCGCACTGTGATTAATCATTCCGTTTTCCGATCCTCCCCGCGTCACGTTTCATCCGACTGCTTTTTTCCAGGTTTCGCCCAGTTTTCACGAAGGACTCGGGTAATTGTTCGCTCGCAGTACGAACAACAAGCGCGTCAAAAGCCGGACGAGCCGGCGGATTCGTTAGGCGAGCATTTAACGAAAACGTACACGAGGATTCCTCGGACAACCTCTCTTCCACATCTCTGCCCCCTCGTCCTTGTCCTTCTTTTTTTTTTGTTTTAACTTTCCGCGTTCATCCCCCTCTCTCTCTCTCTCTTTCTAGCGCGCGGGGCATGTACCAACACCTGTCAGCGTGATGCGCCTGCGCCAGAAACGTGGAATTTACGCGCGATTTTGTGAACCGTTTTATTTCCCCCTATCCCTCTTGCTATCCGCTTTCACGCTTTCTCGCATGTCAGTCTTCGTGGGGCTTCTCTCGCCCCTAGCTTTTTTCGTTTAATTTCCTCCCATTTCCTGTGATATCATTTGCGGCCGCTTTTGATAATCGCCTTTCGTCGTAAAGAGCCTCGAAACACAGAAACAAGCTGAATCGTGGCAACGCAACCGTAATCCGGATAAAAAAATATATTCAAAAAATTTGGAAAATAATGATTTTCTAATTATATATATATATATATATAGATATAGATATGTGTTAAGTTACAAATAATTAATACTTTGATAATAGTTCGACAATAGTAAATAACGTGACTATAGCACAACTCTTCACAACACTTCACGACTCTTCGCTCAACACTTCTTCAACTCCACACTCCTCGGTTCAACACTGTTCGACTTCACACTCCTACGTTCAACACTGCTTTTCCTTCCGAAAAAGGAAAAGCTCTTACTCGTTTTTTCGTTGAGCCTGCTCCGACCCCGATTTTCTCTTTTATTACCCTCGCTCGTTGCTCGCCAAATACTGTCTTAAAGCTACGTTTTCCTAAACTTACGCTAAGCTAAAATTACGATACTACAATAGTGATAAACCATTGGTAAATTATTTATAACCTAACCGGTTATGGGTTCAGGATTGAAATATATTAATACAGGTTAATTTCTAATTTGTGTACAAAGGACCAATAAAATTTGTTTCTTGGCAAATTATCCAGACCTAACACAGACCTAACTCAAACTAGACGGATCTACCAATTATGCTTACCATGGAAATTCGTTATGAAAATTACGTTAATTGGAATGGATTTATGGATGTTGAATTTCCAGTACCATCTAAAGATTATATAACAAAAATCAACTCTGGTAGACGTATGCATGTATGAGTATATATATGTATACATGAATATATGTATGTGTATATGTATGTATATATATAATGTCTTTTTAGAATTTTCTAGAAGATTATATTCTACAGATACGTAATATTTATTAAACCAAATAAAAGTATGTTTATTATCATGACGAACTGCGATTCGCAATTAGTCTGAAAATCGATTTCGTAAAGGACACACGCAAAAAATAAACTTTCCAGAATATTAATAAAGTTCGAGTTATTGATAAAATAGAAATACCGAGCTGTTATTTAATTACACCCATAACCGAAAATTCCAATAATAGGAATTTATCGATATTCAAAGAACGGATACGCTAGATTAGAAAAAGGCCCTTGCAACTATTTGTTTAAACGTAAAAACACATTGTCACATACATCTGGAGGTCACGTTAACGGCTAAAGAAGCATGGAATAAATTAAATAAAATTTACAAAAACACTGGTCTAATTCGTACCTCAAGTTTAACGAGAAGTCTATTTAAATTCGATTGCAGCAATTTCGAAAATATGAACAATTACGTTACATCATCGATTTCTTAAAAATTCGCAGATATAGGGAGTCCAGTGGAGGATAAATTATTAGTACAAATTACCCTAATTGGATTGCTTCCTGAATGCAAATCAATGGTTATGGTACTCGACAGCTCGGGTGCAGTATTAACTACTGACTTGATCAAAGCAAAATTACTTCAAGAAGAAGTCAAAGTGCAGTCGAATACAATGGACGTTATATTTACGGTCAATCGTGATCAAAATAAATTTAATAAGAATAAATTTCATAAAAAGGTGGTCGTATGCCATGGTTGGGATGCAAAAAGTCACACTAAATGACGATGCAAAAATTCACAACCACAAACATCAACCTGATCTACTAGGACAGCAGGTTATAATAAAAAGTGGAGCTTTTTGACAGCCATAATAGCCATAACGTTTTGTGAAACTCATTTTCGTTACGTTTAATAATTCTTCTAATGAGAAATTATTAATTAGGAATCGAGTTTGGGATATTTGTTCTGTAATGTTCCAACGAGGAAAACATTCTTTTCCAATATGGATGTGTGCAAAGGATGATTACGGTCTTGCTAGGGCATTTTTCGATTCCATATTAATCGAGAATAGAATTCGTTAGTATTACAGTTGAATATGAGAAATCACCTTTCAACCAATTTTGATTACACGATTGAAAAGTTTCTATGTAACGAAATTGAATCCATTTCTATATTAACTTCAAAGTATATTTTTTCAATCTCGTTTCTAGCTAAATTTTCGGACAAGATATCGATTCGCAGAATTTCATACGGCAAAGAATACGTAATGTTTAAATAACAAGAAAGAAATATATTGAATGTTGAAAATAGTTCACGTAACAAGTGTTTTAGCATTTTTGTACTTAGCTATATGAATAAAATGAAGTACGATATAAGTATACAAAAAATCAAAGCTTATGTATCTATCACGTAACTAAACAATGATAACTAATTATCGATAAAATATACCATAATATATTGAGAAAAATTAAATGAAACAAAGACTAGAATAGAACGTTGAAACGTATAAGTACTTTTGATATTTTTATGAAAAGAATAAGATTCGATCGAATATGTATCTAGACTATTGGATATGTGCGTGTGTTTGTGTGTCTATAATATAAACAATTCCTTAAGAGAATTACGTTACATCCTACGGAAACATAAAGTTAAACCTAGAGGCAGTTGTCATAAATATGTAAGAGGACGCAACATAAAGAGTTTTAAACAATAAAATCTTAAGAAACAAGACAAAGCAAGAAATGATTTTGTGCATAAGAGAAAGTGTACTAAAAATATTCCAATTTGTAAAGATGCAGGACTATTTAGAACTTAAAAAGTGTCCCCTGTGAATTGTAAATAATTTTAACAATTTTTTCAGTACATGGAGCATTGTATTTTAACCCATTATGTACGATAATTGTTAGATGTATGTACAAGTATATGTATCGAAGATGTATCTCTACTTAACGCAAAAGAATTCGTTTTATTAAGAAAAGGTAACGGAAACAAAATGTTGGATTCTGTGGTCAGAACATTTCGAAAAAGAAAAGGAAGGAATGTTTAAAGTTGAACATTCGTTATAACTATAACTTTTTTTTCAGATTTCATTCGTTTCATTGATCTCGAAGTTAGTGGACATTTAGAAAGCAATAGATTTTTTCTCTTTCTTTGTCGCTGTTGTTAGAGGTTGGTCGTATTCATACCTTGCTCCTTTCTCAGCCCGTTTGTCCCGGCGAACAATGGGCCGTTTAAGTGTATCGTATACATTGCACCACGATATCAGAAGGTCAGCTTCATGTTTCGCGGTGAGTCTCTAATTGCAGTAATTTATCGGCTACGATTGTGCTTTTGCTACCGTGGTAATACTGTTAGATAAGGTGTGCAAAGTGGCTTTAAGGGTTCTAATGTATTATCTGTTGAATTTCTAGTAATGCTATATGCTTAGGGTCCAATGAATAATTGCAACAGGTGAATCACTGGAATGAAATTTAATTTTTTTACATATAGAGATAAAAATCAATTTTTCTTTCAGTACAAGAGTAAATTTATTTTTTAGTTTCGGATGTAATTGGAATCTATATGTAAGTCACATTGTTGTATGATTTCTGCTTAAAAAATGAACCGAAAGTATAAAATATAATTATTTTATTCGACTTCGTTTCAGAGAAAATTGATTCGAACGATATGGTACGACTTTGTAGATTTGATAATTCTTCAACTTTACAGATTTCTTCAAAGGTCTCTGTTGCATTTATGCACATGATGTACAGCAGGTTGAAGTTGTTGAAAAAATGTAATTTTAATTCCTTTTATTTTGTTAATTGGTAAATCATGAGATACGCTATAGAATTGAAAACAAACAAACTCTTAATAACGTATTTTTAGTTCCAAATTCGTTTCGAGCAACTTTTCCGTTTAATTCTACAAGAACGTCGATATTTTTGTTGAATAAATAGTAGTTTTGTAATAAATGATAACTTTTGCATATTATAAAAAATTATGCTTCAATAATGAGACAACTGAATCGATTTTAAATCAAAGCCGTCGATACCTTATACATGCTCAAAATTAATTTCTTCAAAAATGAAGGGTTGCACAAAGGAATTTGTTATTTACATGCCGTTATTTTAGATGGTACCAAGAATCATACTTTGTAGCATATGTAGGTATCTATCTTGTACCATATAATATTCCATTCTCACTGTCTACTATAATGCATTAAACTGACAACTTATTCAATAACAATACATATAATACGTTTGTATGTAAAATTATAAAACATACAATGTGTTGTATGTATATAAGGTTTGTTTTAAATTAAAAGTGTTTATTTATGTAATAGAAATATATTTAAAATTATAATATAAATATATCTTACAATTTTATGACAACATTGACTATAGTCTTTGAAGTTATCCAAGAAATGCGCCACCCGATCTTCGTCGTGTTTTTCAGATATCCCTACTACGGCCAGATCCATTACCATGGCAACCATTTTCAATGGTCCCAACCTAATGATACAAACCTAATCTCTACTCACTCACAATGCAGAAAGATTATTACAGAAACGTACTCAACAAATTGGCATAGCATTAATAGTTACTTTCAAGAATGATAGTTTTTTAAACAGTTTCTTTTGCATTCTTGTCATAGTATATACAATTAAAAACCGCGCTAAAATTTTCAATAATGCGTTCTCAATAGGAATCTTACAATTAATTCTTTTATCACCGATATTACGTTTGAAATTTATTAATTTTACGGAACGTCTATGGTACATTTACATTTTTATTATATTTCATTCATCTTTATTTAATTATTCAAGAAAACAATTTTTCCACTCTTTCATCACTGAATCAATTTTACTTTTTATCAATAACGATAACAGGTTCATTTGAGACAAGTAATTCGTACGAAATTAGGTGATTCGTTTTCGAGAATGACAAACGATTTTTTCGAAGTTACCCAAATAATTAACAATTGTGATAGTTGATATGGTCGTCTTGTCGAGGTCTCACTGACACTTCATGTTTGAATTGCATCGATACTAGAAAAATTTATGCCAAGTGTATCTTATAAATACGCTTGACTACTTAGAAATTGATATCTATCGGTATTAATAAGTATGTCATTAAATTGTTGATATCACTACCCGTAGTATGCATTCGGATTTTGATCCTGAGATATTAAAGAGCGCATTGTTTTAATAGTGCCTTGAATTTCATCGCCTCAAGCTGGACCTGATTTACGCCATAGATACCCATGGTATCGCATTGGCCCAACGCATGCACCCCCGAGCAGTTTCCTCGAATTTAATCGGCGTCATTATACTGACAGTTAATCTCGTTGCATAGTACGGTCGTTCTGGTCGTAAACGTGTAATACTGCGATAAGTGGTTCTGCAAACAGGCGTTGTATAGACCAGGCTTCCACATTTCCGATTCTCCAATCTTCAATGGCAGGACGAACTTACAGGGATCGTAGAAAGTATATCAAGGAATTTCAACAAAAACGTTTCACAATTCTATTTAGTAATAAGTTCTAATAGAATTGACAATTTGTGCGTAGTCCTAGATCTAATGGATAAGTATATCACAAAAGTAAACATTGTGGATAGTTTTATGAAGAATATCTCTATTTTGTAATATACAAAACAAAAAGCATAAATATTTAGTAGATACAATGTTGGTATACAACCGAAATGATAAACAGTGGCTTGTTTTAATTATCTACTTGGACAAAATAATAATATCAAATTTGTACGAATTGATTATATAAAATTGTACTAAGTTATTGTACGACTAACTTAGCAGATATCCATTTGGAATAGACATTACGAAGTAATTCGATGTGAGTGAAATCACTCGTAATTTCTAAGGAAAATTTTATAAGAGTCATTTATGAATTTGGAATCATAGACGATAATAAAATGGTTTTTCGATAGTTGGTTGTTAAATATTAATGTGGTAATGCGTGAGAGTCCGGAGAGAATCCGAAGTGTTTGGAATAGACGAGCGAGTGAAGTGTGAAAGAAGAGCGATTGAGATAGCGACGTACTGGAAAATTTTCGGCGTACGTTATCAGACGCATTGAGTGGGAGAGATTAAGGATTAGAATGAAAAGGAATGAATGGGTATGAGGATATAAGGTGCGAAAGAAGAGTGTTTAGAGCAGTCATTGTTGGAAAATTGTCGAAGCGTGTCGTGTAAAGAAAGAATAGCGTAGTCAACGTAATCAGCGTAGTTAGCGTAGTCAGCGTAGTCAGCGTAGTTAGCGTAATTAGCGTAGTTATTAATTGTGTCTTGTTAATGTTTCGTTCTTACTACTACTTCATTCAATACACGTATATCCTAGAATTTTATTCACCCTTGTTTTATAACCATCGCTACTTACTTAAATAAATTTCTACATTAATAGAGTACTATGTGATTGTTACATTTATGGAATTCTTTCTGTATGAAGACTAGAGAGAAAAGTATGAATATATTTCTCATTTATTAGTATTTAATTACTATTCTAATGTGTACTATTGGTTAAAATATGTGTATTACATTTAAAAATTCAAAAGAATATTTTAATTATTTAAACCGATAATTTCATCTCAGCTTTGTTCTCAAATCGTTTTTTAGTCGTTTGGGGAAGTATATACTGAGGCACTAAATTAATCATAGTTCCGACCTGTTCATACAACTTTTATATATAAAACTTTTACTAATATCTGAAATAGCAGAATTAACGAGAAAGGAAATTACTTATATGAATATTTAAATAAAGAGCTTAACTACCATCAGAGTTTCATTAGTAGATATGGAAGTGGATATTGAAACAAATATTACTTCGTATAATGTGGATGGTAAGGTGTGTAATTTAATCTTATATGTTTCATGTCAAGAATATTATAAACATGACTGTATTTTTCAAGAAATGAATAACAGACACAATTATTAGAAAGGAGAAAAGATTCCAGACTTTCCTGTTTAGGTTAACAGATTGTTGAGTCTCTATTATTTTATTTCTTTTGTTTGTACTTTTACATACCATGTATCTACATCTTAAAAATAATGAAATCATAATAAAACATCAGTTTTGGCAAGAATTGCTAGCTATATTGAATCAAACATTTTTGTTAGTCTTCGAGAGATCTGTAACTATACAATAAAGAAGAAGCAAACCATTCGACAATGTCCACATTCTCTTCATTGATTGCACTACATTATTTTTCATCTAGAACTTATTTTATTCTTCCTGAAATACATTGTACAAGTTATACACCAGTACGAATTAATTACATAAATCGAAAAGCTACTCTACTTTATATGCATAGATGATTTAGAACTTATAGGAAGTGAAGTGACTAAAATTTGTAATTTTTTCAAAGATAAATCTTTATCTGGATAAACTTTCATCTTGATGAATCTTTATCTAGACAAACTCTTATATTGATAAATCTTTATCCGAATAAACTTTCTATCTGGATACAAATTTGTTTGTAATTACGAACAAAATCTTATTCATTATTTCCACAATCATGTACCCAACATTGGTCGATGGCTACCATTTCGGTCCAAAGAAGCCTGTATCCTTTGTCTTTATCTAGACGAACTCTTATATTGATAAATCTTTATCTGAATAAACTTTCTATCTAGATAAAAATTTGTTTGTAATTACGAACAAAATCTTATTCATTATTTTCACAATCATGTACCCAACATTGGTCGATGGCTACCATTTCGGTCCAAAGAAGCCTGTATCCTTTGTCTTCGAGTTTCAATGAATTGCGACCCACAGAAACCATGAAGAAAGACGCAAGATCTGTAAACCAGGAGGCGGAGCTTTGTAAATACGTAACACCCGAGGGATACTAGTTTGTTTTCGGTGTCTGACGTTGTATGCCGTGTTTCAGCAAAAGTTTTACAGGTGGTTCTATAGGTTGTGGTTGCAACAAGACGTCGACCGTTCGATGTTGTATAATTGATGTGCCGCAAGCAGCAGTGGAAAGTTTCGGAATTCATAAAGCAGTGGTATAATGTTTGCATGTCACACTTCGCGTGTGTGTCAACGGATAAGTAATTCCTAAGGTAGATTTAATTTTTTGTACGAGTTGCAGTTGAGTTTGTAAATTCGTTGATGTGGAATAGGTTGCAGTAGAATAAATTGGATTTGTATGTGCTTGGCTACTTCTTATATTAATATCTTATATTTATAGATTAATATAAGTTTTGTTCGTTTCTTCGTGTATGTCTATTACTAAGATTTTGTTTATTTTGAAAATCTATATATCGACGGAGTCTCAAAACTAGAGTCAAAACGTTTATTCATTTTGATACATATATACAGGGTTTGTCGCAAAAATAACTGAACTATGTAAGAATAAAAGAAACTGGTGACGATATCTATATGGAATTTCGTTAATTTTGTTAAAGTTCTATAATCGTTAGAAGTCACGTTATAACAGACAGGGTGAGAGGCGTTTTCATACACCGATCGAAAAATGAGATTCGACCAGATGGCCAATATCAAATTTTGCTTTAAACTCGATAAAAACTTCACCGAACTTATCGATTGTTACAGAATGTGTACGGTGATAGTGCTTATCGCATATTCAAGTTTATCAGTAACATAAACGATTTGAACCGGGTCGGTACAAAACCATTAATGACGATAACACTGTCAATGACCAATGAATGAACCTTGTAGAGTCACATTTCCCAAACAAGAATCCGGAAGCCGAATTACTGCATCGTAATCAGTTTTCCAAAAATACAAGTTTTTGTAAAAACCTAGAATTTTCGAAAATAATGAGATATTACCTGAAAAGTAAAAAGGTTAAAAAGTTCTAATTGGTTCTCAAGAATATAGGAGAGTTTCTCGAATATAATGGTACATAATTTATTAATTGCTCGTAGCCCTAAATAGTTACAAATTAACGTCCAAGTTTAAAAGATTGCCAATGTGTATAGCTTTTCTGTATTATTTTTGTATTTTCACGAAGTTTCTTCACCTCGAACGAAAATTCTACGATCCGATTCTATAGATATTTTCGCAGAAGAAACTACCTGGCGGAAGTGTCGAAACGACTTACATTTCGAGCAAGCCGAGAAAATATTCGTTGGCAAAGTGTGTACAGCGGTATGCCGCCATGTGCTCCGTTGCTAGTTTGTCTCGATTCTGTAGGGCCATTACTACATGTAACCAACGCCGATAGAGGGGTTCAATGGGGCATCCCCTTTGCGTAAATAATGTTTGACTTTTTTCCAATACATTTCTGTGGATACCGATCACCAAACTGTGTTGCACCTCTTAATCAAATTCGATTAACAGAAATTTCATTAATATAATAGTCTAAATTTGAAGATAGATGAAATCAAAATTCCATCGATCTCCCTCGACACGTAACACAAACGAAGTTACTATACCGAAAAGATGGAAGGAATCGAAGTTTCTCGGATCTTAAAAAAACATCATTTTAGAAGAACATTGAACCGCATTTTGTAAATCGTTACGTCAAATATTTGAATCAATCCTGTACCTTAGATTATTTAAAAAAATATTCGCGTCTTCTTTTCCTTTGCTTATTTTATTTTAAGTCGCATGGCTTCTGTGAATATTAAACCGCATTTTGTAAATCGTTACGTCAAATATTTGAATCAATCCTGTACCTTATATTATTTAAAAAAATATTCGCGTCTTCTTTTCCTTTGCTTATTTTATTTTAAGTCGCATGGCTTCTGTGAATATTAAACCGCATTTTGTAAATCGTTACGTCAAATATTTGAATCAATCCTGTACCATGTATTATTTAAAAAATATTCGCGTCTTCTTTCCCTTTGCTTATTTTATTTTAAGTCGCATGGCTTCTGTGAATATTAAACCGCATTTTGTAAATCGTTACGTCAAATATTTGAATCAATCCTGTACCATGTATTATTTAAAAAATATTCGCGTCTTCTTTCCCTTTGCTTATTTTATTTTAAGTCGCATGGTTTCTGTGAATATTAGCATTCATATTTGTACAATAATAATAATAATTTTGTAATACAGAATGTGGAATGTAGCTCAGCCAAGCGAAAGTGAGCTATCTAATGCATATGCGTACACCCGCGGGTACGATCAACCTGGAATTGCGTCTTCCTCCACTTCCTATTCTGTCTTCGGAGCTGGGACGTACCATTCTTGCAATTGCACCCCATTTGTCACTTTTACTTGTAACGACTGATCCATAGCTATAGCCTGCCGATTGCTAGATCTAGCCTGCTAGATCTAGTAAAAGTTTCTAACCTTGCTCATCCCGCCAAACCTGTTCGCCCTCAGACCACATTCTTGTTTGGCTGAGCTACATATAATAGAAGTAGTAGTAGAATTACAGTTACCTGTAATAGTTCCTTAAGCTTAATAGTGAATCATTGAATTAATTAGTTACGTAACATACGTAGTATTTAATTATCTTCTTAAGAATCGTAGTGTTTTATTGTACAATTCTACGCTGTTAAGTTACTACTGGATACTTATTGATTAGATTTATCTAACTGTATAAAATGTGAACAAACGTTTCACATAAATCATAGTTTCCAAATATAAAGTACGTAGAATTTAAATGGCGCCGTAATAACTTTTTGTATTCACTTCAATGGGACTAACCCCTTATAGTTCATTCTTGAATACTATTTTAGTAGAACGGCCTCGTGATTTGTTAATTATTCTAAACAGCCTAATTGTGAAGGTTTGTCGAGAAAGATTAATCAATTACACGCCATTTATATCTAAACTTTATTAATAATTGTTTCAGAGTATTATACCAGTACGAGGATGCAGACTGTTTCGCGTATATTAAATTCCTTATTTAAATTTTATTTCCTTTTCGCATAATAAAACAGTGTTATCAGCGTCATTATACTGACAGTTAATCTCGTTGCATAGTACGATCGTTCTGGTCGTAAACGTGTAATACTGCGATAAGTGGTTCTACAAACAGGCGTTGTATAGACCAGGCTTCTGCGTTTCCGATTTTCCAATCTTCTTTGGTTGCAGAACGAATTTACAGTGATCGTGGAAAATACATAAAGAAATTTTAACAAAAACTTTTCACAATTCTATTTAGCAATCAATTTTAATAAAACTAACAATTTGTGTGCAGTCTTAGAATTATTTATTTAATGGATAATTATATCATAAAAGTAAACATTGTGGATAGTTTTATGAAGAGGATCTCTATTTTATAATATACAAAGTAAAGTGCATAAATACTTAGTAGATACAATGTTGACGTAGAACCGTCATGGTAAACAGTGGCTTACTTTAATCATTTACTTGGACGCTATAGCAATATCAAATTTCTGGAATTTAGCAGATATCCATTTCAAATAGACATTACGAAGTAACCGATGTCAGTAAAATTACTCATAATTTCTAAGGAAAATTTTATAAGAGTCATTTATGAATTTGGAATCATAAGCGATAATAAAATAGTTTTCCAGTAGTTGGTTGTTAAATATTAATAAAGTACTATGTGATTGTTACATTTATGGAATTTTTTCTGTACGAAGAATAAAGAGAAAAGTATCAATATTTTTCTTATCTGTTAGTAGTTAATTATATGCCATTTATATCTAAATTTTATTAGTGATTGTTCCCTAATATTATATTACTATAAGAATGTAGATTGTTACGTGTATGTTAAATTTTTGTTTAAATTTGATTTCCTTTTTGCATAATGAAATGCTCAGAAAAAGTGCTGAGAATAATAGACCCACCTTAATAAACATTGAAACCAACAGTATCGCAGGTTGTGTAATTTGATTGGATTTTGTGCCAGAAACGAAGTTAGTAACAAATATTACGTTTGTAATTATAAATTATAATTATGATAAAAACATGTAATTAATTTATAGAGAGTTACCGAGTACTTTCATTATAATTTCAAATTGGACGTTATTATCCGAATGCTCAACGGTATCGAGAAATTTTCGAGACTTCTAGCGTTCAAGCAATTTTGCCAACAGGAGAAACTTTGGAACCGCGTATCGGATAAAATTTCGTAATAGTTTCCATTGGAAGGGAATATTGCGAACGAACATTGTGCGAAACAGGCTACACTGGAAACCGTACTTAGGATTAGTATGAATAAGTTTGGTAAGAATTTCTTCAATATTTCTGCTACTTCGTAAGTTTTATCCCGTTATGAAAATTAGGAATGGTTGAAAATTATAATAATACCAAATAAGGCAATACAAGAGTAAAATTTTTCGGAATGGTGAAACAGTTGGACATTGTCAAGAGATTATTACAATATTTTTTAATTATACGAACTAACAAAGCTATTTCCAAATTTTTAAAAATGTTTTTGAAAATTTAGTTTTTGAAGAGAAATTATAAAAGGATGGAATTAAATGTATATTATCGTGAAACTTAGCTGGTTGGTCCACAAGGTAAAAGTAGCAAAGAGAATTTTATACGAAAGAATTGTATAATGAGTCTAATGTGTTGATTATGGCATTTAGTGGAACTTTTGTGTCACTTGAAAGGAAGTACCAATTACAACCAAAAATGTTTTACATATATAAAGTTTGATGCTATAATATATTAAAGACAATTTAAATAATATATTAATATTAATATTTACCATTATAAAAATTTCAAAATAGTAATGTGACTTTATGGAGCCAATGCATTATACGGGTACATAAACATATATCGGTAACACAATTGTACCTGAAAAATTCGGAAAATTTCAGTATTTACACAACTATGTCTTCAATGAATGAATGTATTCGTTACGAGGTTTGGACTATTCTAGAATAAACAAAATTCAAATTGACATATTGAGCTCGGTTTTCTGGTAGATGCAAACTTGATATTCCAAACCGGGTAAGAAATAAATAAATGAATATCGGGGATGTGGTCGTGCTTGTGAAATTTTCGCAGAGTTTCAAAGCCGCAATCGAGTTACAAATGTATATTTAACATCCATATTGCTTTTCCGATATTTTCATTCAACAAGACAGTAATAATAATTCCCGATTGTGCATTATTCTCTGAATAGCGTGCCATCAGGAATCTATTTGTACGTTTAACATTTGGCAATGTATTCCGACCACAAACGGAAGAACAATGAAACGCAAAATTTCACGATGCCGGTAATTTGAACGAAATAAATGTATTCGAAACACTTAAAAGCGTTTATAATCTTAGAAGAGATTAGCGATCTCGTAACAAGTTCGTATCGTGCAAGCTCGACGTGCTCTACTGCGTAAAGAATTCGTGCTTATCGCAATCAGTATTTCCAGGCATTTGCACGGTTCTTCGCTTACTTTCTACGTGTTTTATTTATCGTGGAGGCGCGTCGAAGAACGTGCCGAGAATGTCGAACGCACCCCGTCAAGTTACGTTGACTCCGGAGTGGTTCGACCTGTTTTATTGATCTTAAAGTGTTTTCAGTGACGATCGCAAGAAATGGTGCACCATAACCGTAACTAATGTAAACTTCTTTCACGGCAGGGAACTCTTTACCGTAAAGTTTCGCGGCGAGCGCAGCCACAGAAACTTTCAGGAGCGGCGTACATTCTCACTCGCGTGTTTCTTGCATTTGAATATCGTCATGGGCACCGTTTCCCTCAACGTGAATTTATCTCTCTCAAATGTGTACAGTCGGTTGCACCGAATGCGTGCACTCTAGCGGGCATCAAAAACTGAATCCGTGGAAATCCACGTGTAAAACTTCCCTCGCACAATCTCCGACACTTGTCAACCCGATTTCCGTGAATTGTTCGATTTCTGCGCAGGAATGTTCGTAGCTCCGCTGTATTTAAATTATTCGTTTGCAACTTTATACGAATGTATTACTTCTTCAACTTTCTATTCCTTAGTTTGGTAATAATTATTCATAATTATTGTCTCGCGATAGCGTATCAATACTGGACAATTATAGTATTTAAGTAACGTAACGTGAACAATGAATCAAGTTTTTTAAAATTCAATCTTCTTCTTCAAACTTTATTTTCATTCCGTTTCGTTTAGTAAAGAATAATTACTGACGTATATTTGTCAAATATAGACACTCAATTTGAAACCATGCTATATTGAGCTTTACTGTACACTAATGTAAAGTAACCATCTGGAGTAACGATAATTTAATAGCAACTGGTAGCAACTTTTGCAATATGCATCTAGTAGCAACTAGAGGGAACTTAATAGTAGCCAGTTAGTGGTGAAAATTTTAAACAAAATAGAAAATATTGGAATTTATTTCAAGTTCAGGTAACTAGTTCAATTCGAGTCTAACGTAACAGAATTTTATTATATTATAAATTTTTTTGATGAAATTTTTCTCTTTGTCTAAATTTAAGTGTTCAACATTTCGAAACTCATCGTTGCTTGAAAAATATTCCCGAATCAATACATTTCTCTCCGTGGTATATATTTTTCGTTTTGATCTCGGTTGTATACATTTTTAGCGACATAAATAAATGCATTCTGCACCGTTAGCCGTATTCATGGCATCGGGTGTAAAATATAGATTCAGTCGGACTCTTTCAGAATTTGAAGTGAGTTAATGCAACGATACGATTCGATGCGACGTTTTTGTTTGATTTGGACTG
This sequence comes from Ptiloglossa arizonensis, assembly GCF_051014685.1. Lineage (NCBI taxonomy): Eukaryota > Metazoa > Arthropoda > Insecta > Hymenoptera > Colletidae > Ptiloglossa > Ptiloglossa arizonensis. Next base: position 13,043,779 of record NC_135051.1, on the reverse strand, counting down.
AGACGTCAATGCACAAATTAACATGTAAATGACTTGACTTCTCTCCTCTTCGTCCTCTCGGTGACTCTCGTCATATTATTCCTTTCGTGCATCTCCGTTGGATTATCAATGTTCATTGAAATCGATATCTATTCGACTGTACGATTATTCAACGTTATTTATTACTGGCATCGCCCTTGAGAGAGAAAAATTTATGCTACTGTTTCGCCAAATAGTCGTAACGAATATAATTCTTTGTTATTATGATTTTTTCAGCGATCTAGAGTATATCACTTGTAGATTTTACGTGGTAAATTGTACACAAGCTTATACAACAACAAAAATAAACTTGATAAACTAGATTCCTTATTTGAATTTAGATTTTGACACAATATCTGCGAGTGAAGTTTAGAAACTATTTCTCTTAAAAATTATGTTATATTAAATAATGACATAAGATCAATTTTAGACTTGTTACACATTTAAAGAGGCATGGAATAATTTCTAGAAAGTTATGTACATGTTTAAACGTGGTCTGGATTGAAAAAGCTAAGATAAATTTCACACAATATAAGATTAAACTTTGATATTTATAATTTGATGATCTTTATTCTGCTGAATTATAAAGGAAACAAATTTTTCATTTATACAGATATTTACTATTCAAAATAAATATTTATCAAGTACAAATATTTTTTAACATTATTTCATAAATATTGGAATAATTGACACTCATTGACACTTTATGAACACCATCATAGTTTTGAAGATACGAAAAATTTCAGTATCTTCCAATTTTGTATGGTAAATATTTTCTCAAAGAAACTCAAATTCTTCAAACAGTTTTACTCATCGTTAATGAATTAACAACTATTCAGTTATAAAATTGCTCTTATATTACTTTCGCATCGTGTATACATACTTTTGTAATTTTTATGTAATATTAGGATAACACCTTTTAATAAACTTGCTACAGGATTCACATTTTGAGTAATTGAGTATTGTGCTTTGGGCTGTTACTTTCCTAAATAGTACTTTATTTAAAAATAATAAACTGTTTTCATTACGGGAAATACGATCAGGCTGTCGAGAGAACTAAATGTATTTCAAATTGAATTCATTTTGAGTAGCCAATAAGCATTCATTTAAATCGGAACGACGCGTTTCCGTTGCTGGTCGCGTTTTAATGTACCTTATACTCTTCTTTCGATACTCCATTTGTCAGGACTAGTTTCAATTTTTTTTTTCTTTTGATAAGATAGATACCCTTGTCCCGTGGAAAGCAGCTTATGTGGAGAAAAAGGGAAACCACGGGATTGAGAAAACCCGCAACGCGCCACTTCGTTTATTCGAAAGGTTCGCCACTCGTAAGCAAGTGGCACGCCGAGATAAAGTTTAAATCTCTGTATGTGAATTATAAAAACGAATACAGGGACAATATATCTTGCGATTGGCTCTTTCCTTTACTCATTCTCAGCGCTGCACGATACATAGACATCCAAAGACTTGTCTAACTGTAATCGTATTAGGAAAAGATAACATAACAATTTACTTTTTGATTTACGATTATTCCTTCCTTTGTTGTCATCAAAATATTAATAGTTGTACTTGTTCTGTCAGTTACTCCGCTGTTATAATGGGTGTTTCCCTGTGTTAAAAATTTCTATCAATCAGTTAAAAATATATGGAATTTACAGTTTTTGTAATTGATGTACAAAATTAGAATCTATCGATATAGATTCTTATTATAATATTGTATTTGGAACGCAATTTAATTGTTTATTTTAGTTTATTCTTACAAATTATTAATATTAAAATTTCAAATAAATACTTCATGCTTAGTTACCACGTATACTATCATCTGTTACAGAACATATTATCTTTACCACTTTCCATAACTATTTGTCCATATTCGCAACTCTGTACAGCGTTAAGTTAGTACAGTTCTGTTATTAGATTTTCGGTGAACAACAAAATGCTCAACCTCTCATTTGAAATTGAATACACACGAAGAAATTACGGTGAAAAATTCACGAAAGATAAATGCCTGCTCAACTTCAGCTGGAAGGAATGTGTCGTGAAAGAGTTTACGAAGAATACACACAATTTCACGGAGCATGTCCATTCCTCTCTCTTTTGTGCGACAAAAAGAGATAGTTTTTTCTATGCGTTGCTCGATTTCGCTTTTCTTTCGGGCTCTCCATTTTTCTTGCTTTGTTCTTCGAGCGTCCGTTTTACTGCAGCCGACAGTCAACGCTGGCTTATTTTCTCGTTGAACGAGACACGCGGAGGCACGTGTGCCGGATGCTTGACACACGTTAAAGAGCCTCATACGCGTCTAAAAGCTTCAATCAACGTTTCCTACGGCGCTTCGCTTTGTGTTCACGTAATTACGCCCTCGGATACATCAGTTTCCTCTGATTACTTGCAATTTTTATATCGATTCTGTATTCCGTGGCGTGCTTATTTCAAACAAAAATTATCCACAAATTGAACGAATCTCTATTGATTCTTCTTCTGATATTCTTTTTTTAATTTCGATTTTCATTGGGCTAATTCAGAATAAGGCGCGGAAATTAAATGCAAATCATAATAGTTTTCAGTCTTTTATGTATCGTCGTCAACGTTTCACCCTTCTTTTGCACGACTTGTATGTATACATTATTCTGAAGGGGATCCAAGAAAGAAAACCGATAATACGTTAAAAATCCAAAAACCACCATGGAAAGAAACTCTGGTTTTATTTTAACGTATTTTCTGGTGAAAAGGTTTTTAACTACAATTCACCGATTGTGTTTCTTCAGATGATTTTGAATTAGGTATTCTAATTACATGTACTTAGGGGCAGTAATTCGGACCAACTTTGAAGTACAGTGAGGTGCAGTCTGTTAAGTTGCAGAGAATTTTGTTTGTAGAGTTACAGAACGATTATCCCCTCCAGTTTCAGGAACTGTTGGAACAGATAGAGCCCCTGTGTTATCTACGAGCCACAGTCGACGATGATTCAAGTTATTACTAAGTCACCGAAGCAGAAAAGTAAAATTTCTATATTTTTAACTATATACTTACAATTCTACTTTATTCAGATTTATGAAATTGCGACAATGAAAGTGATACCAAACATGAACATACTTCAATGATTTTAAATTAGACGAGGAGTATATATTGAAAAGTAAAGAAGACGAAAAAGGTACATATTTTAATATATATTTTGTTTCTCTTTATAATATACAAACACTGCTAAGAACATGCTTCGACAACGAAATCGTCAAAATAAATATTAAGTCGACACGTTTATACAATGTACTAACAAACCAGGAAAAAATGTTTTGTTACCTTTTTATCACTATATCGTACAAATGTGTCTACTTAATATTTATTTTCACAATTTTATTGTTCAAGCAGGTATTTGCCAATGCTTTATTGTACATCTGAAACGATATTTATATTTTTTATTTGTTTCGTTTCACGACTCTTTATTTCTTATTTTCACTGTAAATGTATTACATTTTATTGGTTTAGAATATATTTTGAAACGTAAGGTAAGTAAAATTATTTTTTAATTTGTATATAAGATTCTTACAAAAATGAAGCTTTATAGCGTTAAATATAATACAACACTGATATAATACAGATATAATATAGAGTCGCGAGTAAACATTGCTCGATTTCTTGTCGTTGTTCTTGTCTCACAAATGGATATTATGAACAAACAGTACTGTTTGTTATTTTAATAAAAATTTTGTTTCATAAACGAGGAGATAACCAACCTTGGAAATGTTTCGTATCAAGCGTTGTAATATTTACAAAAATGACATTTCGTCCACCAAGTTTGTTCGTAGATCCTTTCAGATTGCAGTTGCTGGTTATATAAGATGTGTCGCTACAAAATTTAACTCCAGAGTTGTCTGACGAACTTTGTATACTTCCAAGTAACGATAAATATAAGTTTCGTCGCTCGACTGTGTTTTGGAAGTTTGTTGTAGACGACTGAGTGTGTTTTTGGTGGTCTGTGTTCTTCTTGAAGTTTCAGTCTATTTTGACAATGGCTTTGAGCATACTTCCAACGTCAACTTTAATATCAGCCTTTAACAACTAAGAAGTGTACGGACCTTAAGTCAATTTCAGCCAAATGTGTCATTCGAGTATCTAAAAACTCTAGTTAATGACGCTGTTGCGTGTCGGTAAAGACTTAGGCCTATAGGAAAGAACGAGTGTACTGTGTGTATAATGATGTATAAATTTCATATATTTACCAAAAAAACAAGTAGATTGTACATTGGTTCCAATCTCAATTTTTCTTTCTGCTAATTTAAGATCCAATTTGAGGATTGTATTCATAGTTCGGTAATTAGAATTGTATGTGTATTATTATGGTTTGATATAATGGCAACTCTCGAATTACAGCTTATTCGTTGTAGCACTAAATTTTATGCCATAAATCAGATTGACATTGTTCGATTTTTATTTTTAATTTGAAATTTTTAAATTTCATTTCATTTTTAAAAATTGACCAATTTTTGGTCAAGGATAATCATGATTCTGTTTTTAAAACAGGAAAGATCCAAAGGTAAGATAAAAGAGATCAAATATAGTAATTGCGTAAATATTTAAAAGTCATAAAAGTAACATAAAACGTAACATAAAATGTAACATAAAATGTAACATAAAATGTAACATAAAACGTAACACGTGTTCTTTCGATGCGTGTTTAACGAGGACTGATCCTCAAAACGCACTTCAGTCTAAAACCTAAATAAAACACGGTCATCAGTCTTGGCGAGAAGGTGAAAAAGCTCCTTGTGTCAGAACCCCTTAAGTAAACTAAACTAAAGATTATCTCATACTGTATCTTTAATCTCGAACTTCGGAATAATGTTGCCCAATGTACAGTTTCTCATAAAAAGAAACCTTTAAAAACTCAATTGCGGGTTTTCAATGTTCCAGAGTCTTATTTATTAGGTGCCAGATAAAAAAGAAGACATATTGAACCACAAAATAGAAACAGATGGTTTCACAAAAACCACAAAACTAGAAACGAATAAGCTGTAAATACATTGTTTTGGAGCACTTAATCCACGTGGGACTGATCTTCGTCGAATCAAAACACTAAATCACGAAACTAAATTTATAAACAATCATCGACATAAGAATCGTTATGCAGGAATCAAATTTTATTCTTATACCTCTGTATCAACTAATGTCAAACAAACGTATATATGTTTCAATAAAAAACTTCTAACGATCGAAAATTTTCAAGCACCAAACTTTTGTAAGTGAGCACAGTAACTGCAATTACCTTCTGTTGCAGAGTGACTTATAAATAACAGGTTTTATTAGATACTGAACAAAAGATAATGTGACAAATAAAAAACAAGAAACAGACTTTGCTATGAATTTATATAAGGAAACAAAACGATACACTTTGCTTTTCAAATTCTCTGTCTTCGGACTTTCTTTTTGTTAAACATCTCTCTTTCTGTCCGCACAACGATCGACTTTATTCGAACACTCTCGTTTACCAACATCTCATTTTTGCCAACATTTTCGCTAACGTCTATCCGACAACGCAATGACCATCTCGGTTGACACTTCGATGACCAAAAAGTCCCACGCACATTGAACAGAATACCAAGTCTAAAAGGTACAAAACTTCAGTTTGAAAATGGGTCAGAACTACCTCGTCTGACGGTGAGATCATCATCACGTATTACATAAAATAATTTCCAATGTTACTGTGGCCTTTACGACCTTGTTTACTTGCCTCGCGCCGCAAGGAACACTAAGAATTCTCAACAACAGCTTCTACGATCCTGCTTCAAACGGAAAGTACTAACCACTAACGTCTCTCAGTGTACTCTGAGCGATTATACACGACCTACTCCGGGCGTCAGCTTTTCACGGAGAAAATTTCAAAGCAGCCAGGCCGGCTTAACGAGCATCAGCTCTCCTCGGCGACCAACTGCCCCACCCTTGGGTCGTCTTCTTCTCGTCCCTGTTTCTCCCGACGGTTTCTTAGCAGTCTCGGGCGATAACTGTGTGGCAAATTAAATTAAATCCGCCTACAGGACGATCGATAGATTTTCATTTGGCGTGCGGCGGGACTTCGATTGGTAGGAGGTGCGGGACGTGTGAAATCGGCGGGGGGAGGGTGTTGGGGGTGGCGGGGAGGCTGGAGGGGGCAGAGGTGAGACCGGCAATGACGCCGTAGGACGAAAAAGAGAACGAAAGAACAAGGGCGAAGTGAAAATATTGCCTCGCGGCCCCGGTCTCCTTTCGGCCCCCCGCGCCCTCTATTGGCCCCTCTGACGACCGTCACCCCTTCATCCGTGCCACCGCGACCCTCTCTCTCCACCCTCTCTCGTTTCTCTTTCCCGGTGTCGCCGCCGGCAGAATTTCCTCGCTTAATCTGCCGATTTATTCACCAATCACGCAGTCGGTCCTGAATTCTTCTCGCAGCCGGTGTACGGGGCTGCGCCATCCCCATGTAATTAATAAACCGTAACGGCAGCATCGTAGTATTCCTCTCGTCGCTGAGATTACTCGTCGCATATCTCGCGACAGCTTGATCGAAACGTCGCTAGAACTCCCGGAGCAATCAGAGGAATTATTTATCATCGGAAGATAAAACGAGAAGCGATGATGTCGCGTCTATCGGCTGGCCTAAGATCGTTGCATTCGGGGACGATGCAAGTTCGATCACGATCCAATTGTTTGTTGCGTTGCTTGGCGCGAATTTATAGTTGCTCTGGAGCAACTGAGCGAAAGATGCTTTCTGATATCGCTCCACTTCACTTCGAGGAAATTTATATCCAGTGTATAGTAATGCAAATCGATCGAGTTAATATATTTTAATTTAAACGATGAAACAACTAAGGTGGGAGTGTTACAAGATTGACATTGGTACGTGATATTACGGTGGTTGTTGGTCAAGTCAAGTCCGGGTTGAATCTCTTATATAGTATTCTGGTTACCAAAAGGTGCATCAATCAGCGATTCGCCTTTTTTTTCGAGAAAAAATGCAAGAATTTTGGGTTCTTTCTGAAACTCACGCGAGCATCGTTGGACTGCTAGGATGGCCAGATATGGTCCTTTTTATGTATTGGTCACTTTGTACCGTTTTGAAGGTTTTTGGAATTTAACTAAATGGCACTATTGAAGCTATCAACGTAAATTGTTCTTTTTCTTCTTGAACGTTTCGCTGTTTCTATGGATTTTATTTTGTTACGCTGTAACATGTCGAATCTCGATTAGAAGCCTTGAAAGATGTTACAGGGCAGAAGATGAGAACCTGTTTCACCGACGTTGTATAATTTTTATATGTCGGCATTAGTACTCTAATATTGACATATAGAGACAAAATTAAAGCAACAGGTACATTAACGTAGTAAACATTCTGGATTATGAGACATTAGATATGAATTCCTATGTAAACATTTGCTTTTAAGGGGACGAGGGACCGAACTGCCAGCAAGATGGTCTCTCGACACACCTCCTGTACCTTCTTCGTTTTCTAGGGAAAAAGAAAGAAATTCTGTGAAAAGTGGCTACTAAAGTCGTAGTCAAGTGGATTGGTCGGTCAAGGACTTTGGAGAGTAAATCTTCTCTTCCTTTACCATGTGTCTCTTGTTCTTTCGATCCACGTTCATTCCTAGTTGAAGGTTCGGCGGTTTATTGTTGCAAGTCTAAATACGCTGCACGTGTTGCGAAACATAGTATAGATCAGCCAGAATACCGATAGAAAGGGGTAAAGGAGGATGGTTTTCATAGATCCTTGATGAGTCAATTTATTTTACTATTACTTTATTTTATCGTTTTATCGAAGTACTATTACTTTATTTAATTATCGTTTTATCTCAACGAAAATCTAACCAATTGAACGGTAACAGTTAATGTATACTAATATTAGTAAGAGTAGAGATGACGACAAGGCAAAGTATTGTTACATTTGTAACTCCAAACAATACAGATGGTTTGAAATTCGTTCAGAATTGTGTAGTACGATAAAAATGAAATTTATAATAGTAAATACGGTTTGGTAATGCATACGGTATGTTATGCGTTAAATACAGCTAATGTTTAGTTGAAAATTTGTATTATTTCGTGCTGTGTGTATATAAATGTATGCAGAATGTATAGTATGTATAATGGAAAGGTGGCTGTAGTTCGATTGGTGAATATGACTCGGTTTGTTTTATCGAAGTAATAATACTTGATGTGCTTGTTGGACGATAATGTTTGAATAATATTCTTGACATGATATTTTATACTTTTCGAGAAGCAAAGCTTCGATGTAATTGGTTGGTTTCCGGCGGAGGGGAAAGCATGGCGAGATGGTGTGTGTAGGAAAGAGAAGCGTTATGACACAATAGATATAGGAAATTCCTATTGAGGGTATCAGAACAAAACCGAAATGTCTTGAATTAAAGTGCTCTGTATTCTATTGCTCATAAGTGTGCAAATTCACTTATTGCAGGGAACTAGGTGGCCTAGTTCTTGAAAATTGGATTTTAAGAAATTATTTCGACCGAACGGGATTTTTAATTAAGAGCTTTCCGTTTGTGGCGTTAGATATGGACTATTACTATGCTTCCAAAGATAATTAAAATGGACAATCGAAGAGTTTCGTTTTGGAAGGAATGCTTTAACTGTTCGAAGAGAAATAATATTTAACAAATAGAACCAAATGGAATAAAAAAGAATTCTGTATTCTCTCAAATATATACAGATACATTATTCGTATCTACCGACAAAATAATTAGACAAGTTAAGCACATTATCTTTGTGAAAATCATTTGTCGGTCAAAACTCAGCTAGAAAAGTTCCTTTTTACCATAAGTGTATAATTATCGCATAGTGTAAAATATTAAAATTTATTTTTTTTCTCAGGACACATTGTACATTATATTTTTACAAAATAAATTGTTTGTAAACTTCTTGTCAAAGCTGCGACATACAAGAATATTATATAGATGTGGGTTTGAAGAATAGTTTCTCTTTTTAAACAAAATAACAGTCTATATTGCGAAACTGTCTCTTTTACTTTTAATGAAACAATGTTAAGTAACAATAGCACGGATATATTACTTTCATATTTAAATGTTCAGCAGGATGACAGTTCCATTTATGACATGTCTCAGAACCATTCTTTGCGATGATTAATGCAACCATAATTAATATTCAACGGTTCTCGAGAAGTGGAATATTCTATTTATATATTTATAGCTAATATTCAATATTCATTCGCCGAGATAACTTGCTATCAGAATCAATTTTCCCTATCAAATCCAGTAATAGATCTCGAAGGGTGCTCTTATCAGATTTTCAAGCGAACATATTGAGGGTATACGCACACTTCTCAAGTTGTAAAGCCAGATTACATCTTGTATCGTGTTTGCAGCTGTTATATTGGGAAAAAAGGGAAATTTCTTTTTTCCTTCCCCAGATCTCGCATATAACGTCATTCGGCTTTCAATTTCGTTTCACCTTATCCGACAACAGTTTGGTGTAAAAGCCTGAGATTTCTTACCCCGATACCGTAAAAAGGGGAAAATGTATGAATGTAAATTCGAACAACGACAAATCACGACTCGTAATAAATTAAGAAAGACGAATACGTTGAAATCTTTCTTTACGTAAAAATTGTAGTTTATTTAACATTTTCGTATAAAATTTAATTTTCTTTAAGCTTGTCTAAAACATTCCTTAACAATTGTATAAATAACAAATATACATTTAAAAAAACACCAAAATAACTCGCGTTAAGATAACATTATAGGCCGACTTTATTCAAAATCTAATTAGATCTTGAGCTGCAAATATAAAATTTAAATATACAGTTTCGGTGATATCCAATCATTCGTTTACATGTAATCGTGTTAACAGATATATCATGTACATATTATAGATATATATATTCTTTCAAAAAATTGCAATTTGTTGCATAAATTGCTAAATTAACTGATTACTAAAACTAATTTACAAGAAAATTACCATGTAATCGATGAATCAGCTATTAACTCATGTTAAGTAGAATTTTCATGTGACATTCGAGATAAGTTTTTTTATTCTAGTTTTAATCTCGATACACACAGACTGTAATATGTATAATAAATACAAATTAAATACAGAAAATACAAAAAGTTCCTCTTGTTACCACAGCTTCAGACTTTCCGAAAAGTTTCTTTTCTACCATAAATATTTACTATTTGTTATTTGAATAGCTACAAGGGACACAAACTTGATGTAATACAGGACATAAAATTTGGTACCTACTTATCAGTTTCAAACATTTTTGTATCGATGAAATTTAGTGTAATTTAGGGTGTTCTATCTTTTAAAAATTGTCATACGCGTAATTCTATAAACTTTTGCCGTTTTTTAATTACCATCTCGTAAGTGTGGAATAAAATGATAATGAACTGATTGATTTTATTACCTACACTATCGCTCTAACAGGCTGTGAAACATTTCGCGAAGAAAACTAATATTTAAAATAACAAGTCAAGCTTCGGAAGAGAACTCACGGGCAATAAACAAGACTGACATAAACATCGGTTCAGTAGCTCCAAAATAAAAGGAAAAGATTTCCATGGATCGAATAAAATTTTTAAAACGATCGAACCTGAGATACAAAAGTAACATGAGTAGATAAAACTGCTTCACAGAGTTAAACAATGCATGTCACATCGACATTAGCATCGAAATTACTAGTTGTAATTAACGAGTAACTAGTAGAAGTAATTAACGTACTCTGAAATCAATGGTGGATGGATATAGCTTCTTCTTTTCCCTGAAGTGGATTGAGATTGAATCAAAATAGGACTTTCGACGTGTTTGTTAGCAGATGACACGAGCTTGTTTCGACGCGCAACCGAGAGTTGAAAACTTTGAATTTCACAAACAGCTCGAAGACCAGTCCTCTAGCTCCGAAAGACTAATAAAGCTGAGAACTGTACATGCAAAGCGGACGGAAACTCCGAACGCGGGGCTGCGAGATAAGAAGTAACCTAAGGAACGCATCCATACGTTCTTCTAGGCAGGACCGACGTTGTTCAAACAAATGAGACGAGAGGTTAAAGTCCTTAGAGCGAGAAAGTAATTAAGTTGGCGCCCGGGCGTTGGTGTCGAGAACAAGGGTGTAGGAAAGCAGTAAAATTCGTTATTGCCAAGCTTAATGACGCGGCTCAAAAATGTTTAATCTACCTTTGCCCGTGTCCACAACCCTTCTGGCTTTTGACTTCGGCCTCACGACCTTCCGGCCTCCAAGAATTCAAAGGAAACCGTAGGTTTCACTGCGTACCTTTTCCTTAACGAGAAACCTTCTTCTTTTTCTTTGGCTTTCTCGCGTTATAATGCGCGACGAAGTCATTGTTCTTCGCGGAGTTCCAACGGATTTCATTTGCTTTCGACTTCAACCCCACGACTTGGACCTTTGTAATACCCTGGTGTAAGTTAATTACTTCGGTTCCCTTTACTCGATTTCGCACACTCTTGGGACACTCGTTCAATAGTTAATAATAGAATAAGAAAAATGTTCGTTTGCGAATTTAGCAGTATCGATCAATCGTTGTAACGTACGGTTTTGGGAATCAACCGGGTAGACCTCCGTTTGATGTAATCACAATACATGCACAATCGAACACGGATGTACAAATGTGACTGCATTACTTTATTTGTGGTCATTAACTAGACAATTAATGGTAATTGTACATTCGAAATATTTTTTGTGGCTGAGTCTTCAATGTCTACCTCTGTCGACGTATGAAAGACAAACAATACTAAGGTATACTAATATTAGTAAGAGTAGAGATGATGACAAGGCAAAGTATTGTTACATTTGTAACTCCAAACAATATAGATGGTTTGAAATTCGTAGTCAGAATTGTGCAGTAGGATAAAAATGAAATTTAGAATAAATTCAGATAAAGATACAAAGAATTTCTCGTTGTCTTCAACGCAATTGATCCAGGAAGACTTCACCGTTTGATATTATACATTCGAGAGAAATAATCATGTATTGCATTGTGACTAATTTTAGTATGGGGCTCGAAATTGGATGCTAAATGAACAGAAAGTTAGCGACATAAGTCACTGGTGAAACGCTGGATTGGAAGAAGTCTTTGATCCCAGTGTGTAACTCGGTGTTAACACCTACTACTACTTTGTTCGAATCATGACAGTGGAAGTTACAGGAAGGATTACAGTGTGCCGAAGCGAAACGCGAAGAAGAGTGAGATCGATCCAAACTTGGACGAGGAGAAGGGGAGAATGTAGCGAAGGTGATCGTTTTTAAACCTGCTAAGGAACGATTGGAGCAACTTGACTCGAACAGAGGTGGTTTACTATAACCCGAAAAGGACATTTTCCTCGTTTCAAACCTAGGTGAAGGATAGCTAGAAGTTCCGCATACCCGCGAAGGACGTCTTCCTCCTGATAAGGGTTAAGGTGGATAAGGGTGCCGTTTATACTCGCTTGGGAAACATCTTCCCCTATCAAGAATAAGGAGTGGAGAGTTCCTGTCTCCTTGTCGCGGGTTCATGCGCAGAGGTATATACTGATCGATTCGTCAGGAAGAGTGCGGTATATCCTGCGAAGGATATACACTCCTTTTTTGAGGTATAGGTGAAAAATGGAAAGATGATTTCATGGTTAAAGGGTATATATATCATGTGTCAGAGTAGCGAATAGTTTTGGCTTACAAGGGGACTATGGTAATATAAAAATTCCGATTGTTTTAAAAATTTGCAGGTTCGTAGCAGATCTCAAAAGAAGAATCGGGCAAATTCTTTTTATCAACTACAATTTATTTCTTCATATTTTGAAAATTATAGCAGATGTAAAAAAATGATTGGGTTAAAAATTTAAGGGTTTCTGTAATTAAATTGATGAAACTTCTTATTTGGATAAAAAAGTACCTCACCACTATTACTTGGAAATATTTTGAATTTTCTATTATGTCCAAAAATAGGTACGCAATTTTAACACAAGCATATTAAACTTTTATGAACAGAACCATTCTTGTAGTAGAAACAAACGATAGAAAATAAATATTTGTAATACTTATTGACCGATCAAAAAATACAAAAATGTGTATATTTTACACGCATGATAAGATATATTATGTATATTATATTTGATTAACAGTCTCTACAATAATAATTGTAATACATTCTTATATTCTGTCTGCCTGTAATATAGATTAACAATGTATTGTCAAAGTTTACAAACTAATTAGCAATGTCGGAATAAATACCTTTATCCACGTTGTTGTTTACACTTTCATTGTTGTTCGATGGAAATATACTTAAAAAAAGAAGTTACTCGATAATTGATGATAGAAGCACAATGGTCCAAATATCGCATAATTCGACAAGTTAAAAATGCTTTTATAATGAGATTGTGTATATATTTTGACTGACAGAATGCTTAAAATGTTTGAAAATAACAGTGGCGAGACATTGCTTTTTGTCCAACACCGTATGATTCGCAACTTTGTTCAGAAAGAGCACAATATAGTTGTACACACAGAAATATAGAGTTCACCTTACGGTAGATTCAGTGATAGAAATTCATGTCAACTTCGAGGTACACGACTCTCCTGGTGCCACCTCTACTCTTTCTCGACTTATGTTTTGTTCTCGCATGCTACAGCTGCGTGATTACGCGATAGTAAGTCACGAATTTTAATGCCGCGACAATGAACGTCACGACATTTGTCGTCGGAAAAACTGAAAGTCACGTTGTAACGTTTCGATCAGTGTCGCGACTTCAGCGTTACGATATTAACTTAGCTTTGATGTTTTGTATCGTTTCCAAGACGGTATCACGAAATTGTGCAGTAAAAATTACACGACTGCATTGTAAAAAAAAAGAAAAGAAAACAGAACAGGGAAGAATAAGTAATTAAACATCCAGTTCATTTGTCAGTGTCATTGCACTCTCAAATATTTTTTCGTTGTATTCATTTTTGAATACATATTGATTATTTGCAATTTCTGGAAATCATTTCCTCTCCAAGGTGAGGAGCCGCTAAAATCACGTCACTACTTTACGTCATTTTTACGGTGACAAATATCAGTTTTATGACATAAAACTGCGTGAGAACACCAACAAAAGTGTCACACTGCCATGGTTTCAAAATATCACGATTTTATTGTCACGTGAACATGCGCCTTAACCCCCGGAAGACAAATGGTATGAGCTGGACACGGCAGATGAATGCAGGGTTTTGATCTATAGTAGAATTTCCATTGTACGCATATTTCAAGACAAAATTGTGGAAAAATTTGCAAATGTTCTTTGAACTTTCTATATTACGTTTCTAGATAACTGCATGTATCCACAGTCGCATAAATAAATAAATAAATAAGTAAATATGTACATAGGAGCATTCAATTGTTTTTCTTATTTACTGTACCTCTTGTCATTTGAATAAAAAATTCAGCAACAAACGGAGCATTAAGGTTCTTGTTTGTATTCAGTCTTTCTGATTTATATATCGAACACGTGAGAGAGTCAATAATATTATTATACGTCTTCGAATACTTTGTACTTGACTGACCTTTTATAATTTCGCAAACTTTTTGTATACGTTGTAGCAAGTCTTGAATATTTTGCACTGTTTACATTATGCGAGAGAAAATCAGATAAAGTTACTGACAAGATACCTTCATACTCGTTTTATTCTCTGTTGAAAGTTTCGCTTATAGTACATGCTGCAACTTAAAATGGATGCATCTACACAAATGTTTCAGAAGCAATGTTAAACCTTCTTTGATACAAACTTTGTGACACGTCTTCTAACTTACTTTTCATATATATATATTTATGTAGATTCTGTATATTAATCAATAATTCCAAGATAAATTCATTAAAAATGAAAAACTTCGAAAACATGGTCTTAATAAATTACTTCGTACGAGAGAAATTATAACTTATAGCGATCGGTGATTCTTTCATCTGCAATCTAATTTCATAGTTCATACCTGAAATCAACACAACTGTTCTGAAATTAAAATAAATATCCTTTTAGTCGTTACATAGAATTTTATTATTCTATCCAAGAGTAAGAAATTTCACCTTACGCAAACTTATTACTACTTTGTTGAAAATAAACAAGCATGGAGAGCAGTAGACAGTAAATCCCGAGAATTTTTGTAAAACAAGTGGCTGCAAATCAGCTTGACGCCGTGGAATCCGACTTTCGAGGTAGTATTAAGAACGCCGCAGCAAAGTGTATTGTTAATAATTTAGAACACTTCCAATGAGATTTCCTGTTCTTACGAAAGAACAAAGTAGCAGTAAAAGGTAAAAAAATGGAATCGAGTTTGAACTTTTATATTGCTATACAGTTCAGATTTACTCAATTTCTTTGAACACAAAAAATAAGATTTTTAATAGTTCTTAAGTGTAAGGCAATTTCAAATGTTTGTCGAATTTGTTTAAACAAGTTTTCAATTATTACTTTTTTCATTTTCGTTTAGGATGCCCAAGAAGAGAGTTATCATCTGAACGATATTTATACAATATTATTTCAACGAAATTATATCTTCGTTTTAATTATTCATACTTGTAAAATTTAGTAAATTTTTAACTTATTTCTAACTTATTTAATTTCATTATTCCGTTATGTCTTCTCTTTATTTGTCTCCTTTCTCGAAAATTTATGTTAAAAGCTTTCCGTATTAATTTTATATTTTTTGATTAAAGAATACACGTCATGCCTGAAAATGATCACAGATTAATGTGGTCAAAATGTTGAGTTTTAAGAATTTATATACAAATAATAAACTACCTTTATTGTTCTCGTCACATCTGAGCTCTAATTATCTACTGATAAAATATACCTTCAATTATATAAATACTGTCATGTTCCAGTCTCTAAGTATAGAGGAAGTAATTGCAGAAAAAGGAATGCTTATCCTATATTCGATCCACTCCTAAGTGCTCTCATAAATCTTCTATTTATTCTTCGTATGAGTATTATTCGGTTCTATTGAATTGGATCTTAGATATTGAATTGATTGTCATACTTGAGTACATATTGACCTCGATCGCATTATTAATCATAACCTCATTTTGATGATTGACCGACCGACGTGCAAGGGCAACCGTAACCTGTTCAATAGTAGCGTATTGGTTTCCTTTAATTAGGATCCTTTGACGTGACTCTATCATACGTACATGACTGTCCAATTAATCTCCTTACAACGCATACGTATTGAATATGAAAACTGCTTAAAAATTCTTATTACAGGTATATTGAACTATTCCACGTTCTTATTAAGAGAAATGTAGGAAAATTAGAATTTTGAACAATGTATAATTACAAAACTTGGTGAATATCTGCAGAATATTTCCTAGTTATACGATAGAGTGGAATTCCTTGATGCTAAGAGTTCGAATTGAATAAAATTGTTAAAATTGTAATTTTTAGAAACTAGATGAATGTCGCTATTGTTAAATGTAACAATTTTTGAAGACATCGATTTTTATCGGAACGGCAAGCCTTTCGATGACAAAAATTAAATGTAATATTACAAGGCAACATTCATAAAATTTTCAACTTTAAAATAATACAAGGAAAAAATGTCCTACCGTATGAATCTAACGCACTAATACAATTGTTAACTTTGTGCAGTTAAAAGGTATTTTGTCTGTTTTGCAATCATTCATTAACCATTTACTATTACATTACCAGTTATTCGCAAGGTAATGTTCTTTGTTTTCCTATCTTGTTAAATTTAAATTCACAAATTCGAGGTCTTGTACAATTTTATTTTAATTATATTTAAGAAAGACTTCGCACGAAAGTGACACGAGAATATGAATATCGAAGTCATAGACAAAAATAATTCAGAAGAAAGTGAGGTACCAACAATGATATTTCAGAATCAATTTTATGAAATCTATTTCAACTTTGTTTGCTTTCATTAACCAATGTTCTACTTCCCATTCCCTCGCTACTTCTCTTTACAAGTAGATAATAACAACTTGAAAGAAAACAATATTCGAAGTATATACCGGTAGTCAAGTGACCGGAAGTACCACGAAGTCCTCAAACTACCACTTTCGGGGGGTAATTTGGCTTTCTATTCACCCTTATCTCTATCGTGTTCGAAAACTACCTTTCTCCTTGGGACTGGTGTTCCTGCAATTCGATGTAATAATTGCTAATTTACGCCTGGTCGTGCACGATGGTCATTCGGAGTGTTCCGAGTCGTTGCGTCCGAGCATGAGTGGCATGTTCAAATTTTGGCGCCACGCTACTTTTGTTTCGGTTACGAAACGATTCTTAGATTTCGCGAGTCCGTTTAACTATGCTGCTGGTAGCCGGGGCAAATGAAATCTGGTAATTCCGAAGCGAGGACCTTCCGGTTGAATCTTAAAACTGCTATGCCAGATATTCGTGGCTGAATCGGAAAGTACGCGAGGACGAGTTCCGTCGAATAAATTCGAATGACCACGAAAATGGCCGTCGAATGTCTCCCACGACGCTTGTATAGAAGGATTATTCAAATTTCCAGAACCTTCTGCCGTGGGAAGTCGCTAGGGAAAAAGGCAAAGGACATTGTAGTCGAAGGCAGCCGGTCGAAAATATAAAATAACGCAATTCCAGGACGATTCAAAGAGATTTCGTAAGACAAAAGCCTCCATTCAGAACTCGCTTAGCATGCGATAAGATGTTTTCCTCTTCCGTTTGCTCTTCGTTGGAAAAATTCCTTGTGCTCGTTCTTCCTTGTTGCGTAGCTTATTATGGGATTCCTTTCGCTGCAAATAGCGCCGTATATTAAAATGAACGTATAGTGTTATGTACATGAGGAACGAAGGTGAGGAGAATTCGAAGAAAATAATTTATGAATAATACGTAGTCTTGTTATTCGTTCGAAGACTATATTATTCAAGGATATAGCATAGTACAGATTTTAGGAAGATAGTATTTGTAGTAATAAAAACATTTTGAATGTCAGTGGCATCGTTAACAATAGCGATGAAAGCGATAATGGAAGTAGTTGTAAGTTTTATAATATAATAGGTTGCTCAATAAGTTTTGTCGTTAGATAAGAAATGGTACTATTGTTTGATGAACATGTATGAAGTTTCGTGTAGATCTGTCTACTCATTTGTATATTTATAGTTGTTCAAAATTGAAGTGTCATTGTAATTTTTTATAATGGAAAGACGACAAAACTTATTGAACAACTTAACATCAAACAGAGAGATCAAACTGATAACTTTCGGAGGTGAAACCATTTATTAATGAAGCTGTTTTTAAGAAGAAAAGAATGTATTATAAAATCACCGTGTAATTAAGTAACCATAAGAACTGCAGAAACTTTGTTCCATCTACTTAGAACTTTAAAAATGTTTTTCTCGAAACCAAACGTTTCTTAAGTTACATTTGTAATCGATTTGAAATTTTGTTTACACACTTTGTGAGATGTATGTCACTTTATGGCAGAACATTTTTGCGAAACAACCGATACATTGTATTTAGAAATCTGCCATTTAGTTAATTCTTTATATTTTTTATTTTTACCTTGTTTAGAAAAATTCTTTTCATTTGATCCCTCGAGAATGCCGAAAATTTGTAAACATCTTGAAAATGATTAGGTCTTCTACTATGGAAAAAATCGTATAATTTGTAAAAATATATTTAAGTGGTTGTGCAAAGTTTCATATTAATATCTTAAATGGTTTTCATTTTATAAAATTCTAAATACGAAAATATAAGGATATTCCCTTAAAAACTTATGTTTTCATAGTACTCAATACAATACACTCACTGTTTTTCATAGAAACACAAAATAAAAACAAAGAATAAAATACTTTAAAAAGTGTCAATCCTACATGTCAATGCCATAATCCTATCACTACTATCAAAAGAGGAGAATAAATGAGGCAATATTACATTAATTCATGCATAAAAAAAGAAACATTAAATGTATAATCAATTAGAATTAGACAAGCATCACTAGTTTATACAAGATAATTATCAAAAATATATCAAGAATTCCTTCGTAACAATTACCATCGAACTACGTATTATTATATAAATTATAACATAAATTCTTAAGAGGACCACAAAAGTTAGTCGTAACGTAAATGAACGAGCAAAATTAAGATCATCGTTGATAAATAATTATATAATCTTTGAAATTTTTCTAAATACTACGGTGACTACCAAGAAATATTTACAAAGAATTTGATTGTCCATCATTCCTCTTAAATTGCTTGTTACTTTACACAAGCTGATAACATGCGAAAAATGAACTCATCAATCTGTTGGCACAAATTGAATTCACCTAGAAGAGCGATAAGAAGAAAATCCCGGTTAAAGTGACAAAGCGTGTAAAGAAAAGGGAGCGACAAAGAGAAATGAAAGAAAAGGTATTAAGGGGAAGGAATGAAATCGAAAGTAAGATCGAGACAGATAAAAGGAAACCTTTATTAGAGAAGCACATGGGCAATCAGAAATCGAAGCAAATTTGTCGTGAGGGATATTTAATTAAAAAGATAACCTGAACCGTCCACATGATTAAAGCGAACAGCAGCATATTAGACAACAGCTAACCTGCGACGTTATCTTTGCAAATGATCGTTAACCGGGAAACATGGTTGCGTGACTATCAAATATCCAACTTTAATTCGAATCACCTAGAATTCTCTGCTATAGGAAAGTGAGAGCACTTGTGAGCCACTATTTGCAGAACCGAAATACGTTTTCAATCGGCAAACAAAGTAATAAATTGTCGTATAATGTTTGCGTGACCTTGCATAGCTTTACTTAAATGATGTTTATTATGATTGTCGTTTTCAATTGATTGTTATAAAGCTGCATTTTTTTAAGCTTCGTTTCCTTTTCTCTTTACTTAAGTTGCTCTATAATGTTGGTTATATTGGATGTATAGAAACTACTAGTGCAAACTTAGTCGGTTAATAGAACCAGAAAAAAAATATAACAAAGTTCTGATAAGTATTGCTCCACAAGCTGATAACTTCCTATAATAGATATTCAGTTTTTTACTTCGAATACCAACAATTCTTGTATTCTTCGTATTCTATGTCTTAACTCTTTTAAACCTTCCTATACTTATGCTAGTGGATCTGTACCTGTTCAAATTTTTCTATTTTCAAAACGGAAATCCATTAATTCCATTCTGTTTTCTACACTTCTGTTCTACACGTGGTTTACCTTCCTTTCGTTTGCATTTCATTGGATTATTTGATCAACGTAACATATTACCCGAAACATTGACAATTTCACTAAGGTGGTTGATTACCTCCAAGAATTTTCAAGTTTTCTTCAAACATAATTAAAATTATTTTAATGGTTAGTAAAAATGATCGAGTGTTTGCCACTTCCATCGCTTTTGTCTCCACATACTAAGTACTTTCGAACCTCTTGCATATTCCTTTCACGAGACATCACTGCCCATGTAAGCATCACCACCCACCTGTACTTTTAACGACATCTCAACTGTGACAAGATTTGTATCTTGATACGATAGTCGTAGCCAGTTAGGATGCTTCCTTACGTAAATATGTCGCAAACCGTTGGCAACCGGTCTCGACAAGCTGCTGCATGTTGTAGGTCAATGTTGGTTTCACCGTGAGCGCGGTTGACAGTTTCTGAACGAAGAGAGGGTGGGGGAGGATAGGAATGAACGGTAAAGGGTGAGATAGTCGAGAGCCGACGCGGGTTGTACGCGTCGCGAACAATAGCCCCGAGGGTACACGGCAACCTGATATCACTTCCTGCGTTGGTGAAACTGCCCTAATTGTCCCCTCACGAACCACCTATGCCATCTCCTTCACCGTTCGCGTTGCGAATCTTCCAAGCTTCTGTCATCTGTTTGTGCTATACTTTTACACAAACGATGCAATTCTCGTGATGTAAGCGATACGAAGACATGGATGCGGGAGTGTAGCCGGAGAAGATGTAAAGGTTACTCGAACACACTTGGCAGAGTTTCCATGGACAGTTGCACTTAACTGCATTTTCGGTATGTATCCTACGATACTTCTCCACCTTCCGTGTGAGTATCGGTGACAGGTCAGTTTTGAATTCAAGTACGATTCGTTATTAAAGTTCAAATATTTTTTAAGAAGGAATAGACAATTGGATGGGTAACGATCATCGTGGGTAATATACACTGTAGAGGTGATTACGTAGGTTGTGTAGAAAGAATCTTTGTTGATAATAACAAGAATGTATTTAATGAAGAGTTATACTGTATTGGAGTGTGATTTTGATGCATCTTCAAAATTATTCCATAATTCTAATTCTGACAATCCTAATCTAGGCTACTCTAGACTCTACTATCGAATAGATTTTCTTCGATTCTTCACTACCTCTCGTGCAAACGTTTACAGTCTCAAAGAAACAAATCAATCGATCCAATTTAAGTTCACTGCACTTTTAACCGTTTAGACACCTACTACGCGTAATACGTGCCTTCTTACGTCGAAAACTCCAGGTTCGTTCTAAGAATTTATTAAGGCATACATTGTTGCGGGCAGTTTAATTTTTACTCAAAAATTGAAATTAGACCTTTCGATTTATAGTGCAAGGTTCTGTAACAGTATATGAAACATTCTTGAGCTCGATAGTTTATTCTAGAAGAATGTTATACGTTGTGTCGGGTAGAGTCCCTTGCGAGGGTGAGGTGTCTTATTTGTAACGTCCTTTCGGGAGCTTTGCTTAAGAAATTTGGGGGTTTCAGGAGAAACCTCAGGTCCTCCTAAAGGAAGCGGCTTATCCCCTATCCAATAAGATAACCTGGGTAAGATAATTCATTAATCCATTCCCAGGCAGACAAAGTTACCTTAAAAGGGTCTCCGGAGTTACTATCTCCACTTTCGGCAGGGGACGTGGGTAACATTTTAGCGTTTATCGTTACATGGCGTTCGCAACCAACCCTCAGACCTAAATAGCCACTCGATCTCTTTCTCTCCGTGGCAAAGATGAACATTTAATATTTGCATCTATCGTGCGAAAAGGTCATTCGTCTCTATTATACGAATAGTTCTTTACTTACCACAAGAACTCATCAGTTCGGATTGAAAAGAAAGTATATTCAACAAGTTAATGTCTGTGAAATCGTTTAATTAATTACAGATGTACAACAGGTAGACCACCTAACATCATACTCAATACCGTCTTTAGTGTTCATCCTGAATAATTTATTTCCTCGCGAATGTTTGTCAAATGCCGTATAAACTACTGGCATGCCACTTACCGATAACTACTCGACTTCCTTTTGAAGAATAGCTCAAACATAATTTAAAGAAGGACGTCAGGACGGTAACATCAGACAGAACACCTTCTATGTTTGAACGTTGCCTGCAATCTTGGTTCAAGAATTCCTTCGTAGTATAAAATTATAGTTATCCTTAACTGCACTTGAAATTAACTCGAAATCCTGCCGCGTTTAAACTCCGCGTACTTGAACTTAACACATCCTCGTACTAGGCAGTGAAAAGTCAACTCTCCTCTCTGTCACGTAGAACCTGATAAATGCTTTTGAGATAACAAGCAGTCTAATCAGAGGAGGACAATAGGGGTTGCCTATCTTGCGTGGAAGCGAATTTTGCTGCCGTTTCGGGCTATAATACGATATTCATGAGCCGATTATGACAGCACGTAGCCGTATAAGTAGGGCGCGGTGATGAGTTATTAACTTCCATAATCTACCAGAAGACTATACGATAATAGAGGATAGGGCGACGGATTGTCACTGGTTGCGAGCTCATCGATTACGGATTAGCATCCGCAATTCATTCAAAAAAGACGCGCGATTACTTCGTGGAGGTTTCATCTTCTTTACTGAGGCTTAATGACATGAAACGTACAGGAATCGGATATATCGTCAACGAAGCTGCAGATACGAGAGATTAAAGTCATTTCAATCAGTTCCACTCCGTATATTAATTTCAGATTTCCTGTTCGTTCATGATTTTTGAAAATTATTCGCTTTTACACAAAATTCAATTACGTTCTGCTGTTTCTACAGATCTCTTGTTCGTCCAACTCTACAGAGTTGCTATATTCCATGGGAGGAATTTCTCGATTAATTTGTTAAGGGAAACAGAGAGAATGCCAGTGATAGTAGATGCTATGTAGTTAGGCACAATTTGCGTTCAAGTTAATCCATATCATGGCTCGTTCTAGATTCTGTTGCTTATTTGGATAGGTGTCTTCGGGGAAAGTTACACACAATTTGTATATTAATCAAAGTCTCTAGGGTTAAGATTGTTGAAATACCTTCTGATGGTAAGTTTGAGAAGTGCCCCAACACGTAATGAAATATCGACACTTGTTCTTATTAAACTTTTAATCGTTAGATTTAATCTTCGAACATTTTCCACGAATTGTTTTATTATTTTCACATTAATGTTCTTTTACATTCGTAGAAATAATAACCCGTATTTATGGTTCATCTACCTCCTTACTGTGCACCATCCTAGAAGCACATAATGGTTACACTATCGTAAGTGTAAAATGACGTTTACAATATACTAGCTGCAGTTTAACTTTATGTACAAGTAACAGAAATTTTGTGCGAAAAGAGTTTTACAATATTTTACAGTTTTACTTTCAGTATATTTGTTACAATGGAACACTTACAGCCTATTAAACATGTGTTTCATATAATGTGCGAACAACAGTCACTAAATGAGTTCCAACTCAAAAGCAGGGTCGATTTTACATTCGAGGCTTCCTCCTTCTCTTCTATGTGCATGCATGGAACGAATTAACGAACACATACATATATGTGCGAATATTCGTTCAATTTCTCGCAGCTGTAAAATACCTCGAACGAGTGTTTAGCGAATTTTGAAGCCTTGTAAGTTCCACTCATACAAAGTGTCTCATACACCGAGAACTTCACAGACATGTTCTTTAAAGTTGAATAACATCTTGCAAGTGAACTTTCGCGAGAAATATTACTGTAACAATCGTGTAGACGTTTCTCTAAAGATTTCACGAAACAATATTTCCGACAAAATATAATTTTATAATAAAAAGAAAAGTTGCTCCCGAAATAACATTGAAAATGTCTACACATTAAAAAATTAAAAATACCATTTCAATCTTCTTTCAAGATCATAGAAGCCACGTTCCACTTTGTTTTTAATTAAATATTTACCAGATATTTCGTCGCGTCAACTTAAATGAGACGTCCTGTATATGTCGCTAATCCATACGATACTTTAATCATTTGGTATCGATAGATTCGAAATATTGACATTTTTATATCATAGGTAACATGTACCAATAATAATACAGTCTACACTGTACATCTCAGCGTGGAGCACCTAAGATCATCCTAAAGTTTCCTTATTTTCAATCGCATTCCGCTGAGCTGGACGTCAGCGACCCTCGACACGTACGACTCGTGTCGATTCTCGTCTTCGAAATGACCCATCCAACGTTCTATATATCTATATCTACCCTGCACCGAGGGTTAAGGCCCTTTTTACGCCTCGGATCTAGAGACGAGATCATGGCTGTGCCAAGAAGAGGTGTAACTGAATTTGTGAGACTCGCTTCAACTCTGTTACATCATCAACGTGGAACTTACAGATGTATCTGTAAAATGGTCCCATATAAAGCATAGCACTCGTGGTATCGTTTCGTGGTAAGTGTAACTGTTTAAGGCAGTCATTTCGTTCTGTCGCGTTTGTTACACCAGTAACGCTTCCAAGTTTACAGATGAAACGTCGCGTTGTTACGTATAGTTTACGAATGAAACGACTTGTTTTGTACAGTTTGCTAAATTCACCCGTATCATAATTTATTGAAGTTTACGTTGAGAACACGTAGCTTGGTCTACGCTACTTGCGAAATGGAACAGCGCTACTTTTGAAGTCATTACTAGTACGGATCTGGATTCACAAGGAGTACTTTCGGAAATTTATTAAAAAGATACTATTTGATCGATTACTTTTAAATTTCTCATTCATGTTTACTAATAGTTGAAGAATATCCAGAAATTTTCTTACATTATAGTAACTAATAGCATAGCTAAATAAAATTATTCTTTATATAGAAATAATTGATGGAGAGAAACAAAAGGACAAACAAAATTTTGTTAAGTAAGTTTTGGTAAGAGTTTAGTCACTCGTTACACAAGACTAAACGTAAAAAATTTTAAATGTACAAAATAGCATCGCCTTACATTTAAAGAAGCCAAAAAGTACAAAAATTTTTTTATCAATAGCAAGAAACTATTGTCTTGTCAACTCGAAAATAAATGTAATGCAAAAGATTGCTTTGGTTGAAGTCTTTTTATTAATTTTTCACTTTTGATCCGTCCACGGTGTTACGTTTTTCTAATTTTTGACGGAATTTTTAAAATTGTTCAAATATACTTTATCACTATTTTTATTGTATAACTATATTTTAACTGTTTCTCTAAAAAATATATTCGTATTTTAAAAGTTTAATTTAATTTAAATAATTTTACATCTTCCTTTAATAAACCTTTTTATGTTCGTTATTGAAGTAACAAACTTATATGAGTTACTTTAGAGTTTATTTAATATTGAACTTTTCATTAAACCTAGAAGCAGAATAGTGACGATAACGTGTAAGTAGAAAACAATTTTTATAGAATTGTACAACCAATTTCAGTCGTTCCGAGCTTCTTTCGATGTGTCTGCTACTGACAAAGTCAGAAAACATTTTATAGGATATCTTTAATAAAAATACAATTTTAAGAAAAACACTTTTTAATTCTAATGGAAAATATGCTTCTTTTTTCTTTAGAGAGTTCGTCGATCCTCGTCAATCTCTCTCCTTCAGAGATTCGCCGATCACATTTTAAAAATCTGAATACTGGAAAATCTGTTCTACTGGATTCTAGAACAGAAACGTATCCGTTACGAAAGGGTTAAGATTTATAATTGATAGCGTCTTAGATGCCGTGAAGCATTATCGCAATTTTCTAGCAGCGATTTACGCGAATTCATATTTACCCCCTTCGATATTGAGGAGTCTGAGCGCGCCACTTGAATGCCTTCGAGGAGCGCCAACCCTATTATGCGATACTTGCGCGTCGGTATTAATAGAAATCCATTAACTCGGCCGTATTTCACGGGCTTGTTAAGGTAAAGTATCGCGATAAAATTCCGTTCCGTCTCAAGAGCGACGATCACGCGGCTCCTGGTGGCAAGACGGACCCGTGATATATGTATGTAAATGGAGACGTTTCGAAATATCCTCAAGTACGTTTGCCGAATGACCCATGCGAGATTTCCTATCGTGAACTTGTGGACTTGTGGACGGTGTGGGCCCACTGTTCTCTTTCCCGCCTCGAAATGGAATTGTGCGGAGAGCAGATAACCGGATGGAGGGATATTGAATCTAGCAAGAGTCGTGTCTACGCATTTACCGAGACGAGAGGACCGACGAGAGTAACGGAGGACGGTGGTAGACGTTTCTGTCCTGAGGTAAGAAAATGTTTTGATTCCGCGACGTCGACAGATTTTTCTTCTTGCGTTTCCTCGTGAGACGCGGGCAAATAACTTTAAGATTCTGAGCCGCAATATGTGAGTTTCAACCGCCTCTGCGTTTTTACGATTCCACCGCGGACGCGATATTGCTTATTGTCTTAGACCTACGGGGGATTCACCGGATCTGAATGTCTCCTTTAACGCGTAAAGAGAACAAATTACTTTACAATTTCAGATAAATATGCTTTCTACTTGCCTTCGATGAACTGCTCTCCGACATTTCCATCACTCGTTCCGGACTTTCCATTGAATGTTACTCCTGCGGTTTCTCCTTCCGGCATCAATGTAACATACAGAGTGTTTTAAAACTACACATGTAAATTTAGCGGCTTAACGAAAAGCATAAGAAGAAGAAAAGAATACGTACACGTGTTTAATTCTATTTACTAGGGATTTTTCTCGTGTAGATTTGTAGGTACAAGATTTAACAGGAATTTTTCCAACGTAACTATTCAATTGGCATTAAAAAATTGTTTTATAATCATTTACATTAGAAGCTCATCGATTTCAATGACAATATGTTGTTAAGGTTATTAAAATATATGCTGACCTTTGTAATTCTCAGAAAACAGTTCTCCCTCTGTAAATATCGTAAAACTTTCTGAAAATAATTGTTCTTTTTCATACTTGTACAAATCAGCTTAGCTTGTGTTTGAATACTTTAAAGAAACTTTCCTTTATATTGTTCCATTTGTTCATTTCTACTTCTTTTATCTTCTTGTATATATTCTATTGTAATATATTTTTATTAGAAAAGGTTCGAAATATTAGGGTAGAAATATTTAAAGTATACAGTTTAATTATTTCCTATATTCCGAGTAATTTATTACTTTTATTAGAATTTTCGGCAAGCAATTTACCATTAAATCCAGAAATAAAGTAATTTTGTTAAACATAGGTTTGCAAACTACTGCGAAACTATTTTTCTTTCTTCAAAATGTAATCGTAATTAAATGGTTATTCTTTCCAATTGTTAATATGATGCAATGAACGAGGTTCTCGTGAAATTATTGAGGTTACATTTGTCCAGGTCCTACTGTACTTATCTCAATGTTACACAGTTAATAATATAATTACACGGTATTAGAGTGTGAGTAATTTTTTGGGAGTTCAATCTTTCGATATCTATAAAATCTTATACAAAAATAGATGAACCTTGATCGTTGTTATCTCTCTGGCTCGTTCATCTTCATATGTACATATACGTTACAATCAAAGCGCGAATTTACCGAATGTGGACATTCAACGGTAATTTTTGTCCTGATTAAGTTAAGTTCTGATTAGTTATCGCTAAAATCCCAAGTAAACTGCATTACACATGCATTTGTTAATGCTCCAACCGTAACATACATATGTATATGTATATCGAGAATAATGTTAACACTGTACAGATAAGGATACTTTTGTGACACACTGACGAAGAGAAATCGTAATTGCATTTGTAGAAACATTGAATAATTTCGCTCTAAGTAGTTTTTTAAAGTGTATATGTGATCATGGATATTTATAATTTCTATTATTTCCAGTGATATCCCTTAGTTTCTTCTTACTCCTTAGATTAACTCGGAATCGTTATTTTAATTATTATACGTTTAATATATTATTACGCGTAATATGCACTATATAACTGCAATATTTGACCAACTTGGTGATTCAAATGTAGCAAAATCTCCTAGAGAAACTTCTTTGTCTCTTTTAACGAGTTTTACTAACCAATTGAGATTGTATTTACAATTCTGAAGCATCCTCTATGGATCCTTCGTTTAATCATTATTTAAAACATAATTTGCTAGGTAACCTTACCAATTCTGACCAGTGTGTGGATTTAATGGTAAATTCAGTCTCTTCATCTTCTCTTCATCTTCTGTACATTATATTACAGCTAGTAAGGTTTTGTAATTCAAATTTTCAACTTTGAAAATCATTTCGTATTAATAATGCTTATATTCTGTGGCACATTCTTTCAAATGTTAAATATGGAATTCAATCATGTCGAAGACAAGTGAAGCTCCTTTATGACAACTGATTTTACACAAATTCTAATTTTTATACCATGTCTTACGAATATGTAAGGTTACCAAATAAACAAATAAACCAACCTGGTAATCACTGCATTAGACTTCGATACACCCTTTTCGATTTATAGGTGGAACTACGTTCATATTGATTATCGTTATATCAATCATTATTTCCCTGTTATAAAATTGATACAATATCGCTGATACAACAATAAATGTAATTATTTCAGTAATTTGTTAACGAAGAATTCAATTTCATTGAAAGACTCGCGTACAGAGTATGGTGCAATCTAATAAAATGGAAAGCTTACAAAGAGAGACGAAACAAAACGAAACTGTAGCGTCACTGTCTCGGTACCTACTTTTTTTTTGCTACTATTTTCAGAAACTGTCAAGTAATTCCATTTAAACAGGAACTAATTCAGCCAGTTCCAAGCGACACTTACGTTTATTAGAAAATTAAAGCCTCGAAGTACAACGCGGGGAAACAGCGAGCTACCGGTGCGATCGCTACAGGCTTCGTCGCTACTTACGGTAATTAAACCTGACAGTGTGACGTAATCGTTCGACTTTAATTATGCCAGCATCCAACCCGCCCTTTTGATCAGCTCGTTTCGCAACGAGGAACTGGAAGGAAGCGAACGAATCCGGAAATTCGTAGCCAAACGATCAGCCATTTGCATTTTACTCTTTTCTCGTTTTTCTTTTTTTTTTTTTTTATCCACCTCCTCTCGATCAGTCTCGACCAGTTCACCTCGAGACTTGTTTGATCAACGAATCGAAGGGGTGATTCGTGTTTCTTTCCGATATCTGCTGTTTAAGTTCCTTTCGAATTTAAATAAGTCGGAACGAGATTATTAAGGGAAGCTAGACTAGCAGTGTTCGAAAGTCTATTACAGTTCCCTTCTTTATGACTCTTCTTGTTAAATTTCATTTAAAGGACTCGAGTGAAAAAATTTCATAATTTTTATTTGGTTGTAATAAAAATTAATTGAAGCGCTATATGTCGATGAAAAATGGTTCATAAGGTGAAGAGAAAATATAAACTATTCTCGACCATCGAAGGCCTGACTAATGTCTGTAAAAATTTTATTAAAAATATGCGATGTCTATCTGATGATACAACTATATCGACTGGATTGTTATGCTTGTTTTGTACAAAATAAGGAGCTCGTTTTCTTTAACATTCGACAATTTGTTTGAAAAAACAGTTAGTTTCTACGAGTATTCATTACTTAATAATAATCTATCAGAAAACCTCTGCTCTTCAATAATCAGCATAAAAGGAAATAATCTATCTAGAGTGTGCATAAAAAATTATTTGATCCTGGTTTGCAACATAAACTCAAAAGAGGTTACGGAAATAAGATGGCGTTCCAATCTGATATTGCTGGTTATCTCGTTAGTAAAACTAATTCAGCAAATTTCATCTTGGACTTTCGTTTGTAGTTAATAGTTTAGTACACAGGCAGTTGGAAAACTTTTCGTCGATCTTAGCTTAACTTACAAGAAACATTTCCTGAGCAGTTCTTAAATTTAACGACCGCAATGGTTTCGTTATTAATTCTAAACTAAGTGTATATTTTAGGAAAATAGTTCCTCGTGATTGAATTTGCGATACAAGAATCGTAACAGCGACTTACCGGAAAATTAGAACGATTAGCATATTTTCAAGATTGTTACGGAAACTGCGATATTTGAAGAATTTATGTTTCGTATCAGATTCCCAAGGAAGTTTCATTTCTGTATCAAGCATCGGTTGAAATTGAGAAACCATTAGAATTCTTGCGGTACCGCAAGTCTTAGCTCGAGGGAAAGCGCACGTCTATCACGTACGTTCCGTGTAATCAGCTTAGTAAGACTTACATATCTTTCTGCCCTTTCTACCCCTTTCCTTCCTTTTAGCCACATCCCTCTGATTCACTCTGTTTACTTTTCTGCTCCGACGCTGCGGTCTGCAGCTACAGAAAACTGTCAGTAAGAAAGGTTCGATAAAACGAAAGGCAATTGGATTTCTGTTCTTTATTGGATACAACATTTTCAACAGTTTTGAGAACCGGTATGTCGAAACAAGAGAAATGATAGCGAAAATAGCATGTTAATCTTTCGTAGACTTAAATAACTTTAATCATGAATTGTGAGAAGGGGGAGGCATATTTGATACGTAAATAACTGGATTTGCTATCGTCGATTTAATTTTGATCTGATAGCTAGGTAATCTATACTTAACGTTATATTTAATTTTCATCTTGTAAATTATCTGAGTACATAAGCATTGATGTTAGGATTCCAAATATAAGTACAGGTACTTCGTAAGATGTACAAATTTTTAAGAAAATATATATTTCATTGTGGAATGATTGATTGCACTTTTTTAAACTTCTCAGTGGAAGCTATTTGAAAAAATTCGACTTTTCTTATAACTTTTGTTCTGTTACGAATGCTGAGGTTACTGAAAACGAGGTGAGAAATTTCCATAATATAAAATAAACTGCACAAAGGAATGGTCTTTAGTTATAGTTGAGTCGAAAGGACAATAATCCTGACAGACCTCCCACTACTGATCCTGATAGGAAATTCTTTATCTAGTTTGTTGGATAATGATCAGGGATGAGACTGGCTTAGTTAATAGGCTTATTATATTATAATTAAATTGCTATATAATAGCAACAGGCTTATTGCAAGTAGTATTGAAGTCTGATGAAACAACATTTTTAGCCCATTAATTCGTTTGTATAAAAGGTATTCTTGTTTGGAATCTTGAGTACATTTAATATACGATAGAATAAGTTACAATACAATTTTATATAATATCAATTGTAAACTTTTTATAGAATCAGGAGAGATAAACCATACAACATACTGTCGAGAAAAGATCTATTCTGAAAAGAATATGAATCTTGTTAATTAGAATTTTGACCCCTCCATAACACATACGACCAAGTTAGGATTACAGCTTTATGGGTCGCTGTTGAGTTTATATTCCTTCCTAACACGCAACTACTAAGCCAAATTTAAGGGAACGCAGTCCACAGCCGATAAACGTTCTGCTTACTATCTCCCAGAATAGACATTTTTATCCAAATAGTACTATCACCCTAATCAGCAAAATTCTCTTTTCAACCCCTGTTTTCACCGCCAACTAATAACACTCACTACAACTAATTAACACTGCACATTTATTTTTATAATCAACGTTACCACTACTGCCAGTGCCAGTGTCGAATGTTCGATCGATGAAAATCTGATGGCAATTGAAAAGATGAAGAGTTCGTTTCTCATTTGATTCGAATTCAAATTGTCCTTTGACGTGGCATCTGGACAAATTGAGCTTACAAGAACAAACGAAGCTTCACGTCATCGTAATCAGAAGTGAAACGGTAAATTACGCAGATCGTAGTGGCGTCTTTTCTTTTTCCCCGTAGGTGTTCTCCGAGGCGCGTCATCCCCGAGTCGTGACACTTAAATACGTGTCAGCAGCTGGCACGACCGGTTGAAGGGAACTCGGTGTAAACTATTTCGCGGCTTTGAATAGCTCCGAGCCGGAGCTAACGATGCTTCAGCGCCCCTTCCATGGAGTCGTGGCATCGGTCTGCAACCCCTCGGAAACTTACGTGTTTATTAACCCCAGCCTGAGCGCGGCAGCCTCTGCGCCGGCCTCGACCCTCTTTGTCGGAGTTGCATAAAGGTGTCAGGTACCTGCAGGTTTAAACTTGCATAATTCTTGGCCTATATTGCGTGTTACGTCTGCGTTTCCCTGTTCGCGTGCCAGTCTTATTGGTTTCGACAGATCCTGTATAGGATTCGGTAATCAAGTTTGGAAATAGCTCGGGTGAACATGATATTCCAATGTTTAGTTAGGAGATAGGGAGCAGTGAATCTTTCATCCTTTAGAAATCGTCAATTAATAAGCATTTGCGAGAACAATGAGGCTTCTAAGTGGTCAATCTTATTGTTAGAGACTCTTGTGCTCTGTGATCACCAGAGAGTTTCATTCTCGGAGAATCTTCATCCGATGTATTCCTAGGTTCTCCGGTGACTATACCATAGATTCATTTATAGAGTCTAAACGTACTGGAGTACCTTGAATACACTACAAGTCCGCACCTGAATAGTAAAATTCACGAGTGGATGCTCTCTAATATGAACAATCGTGAAGCATTGCGAGTCATTCAGGTATACTGACTCGTAGCGTACTTTCGATTGTCTTGGGAATAATATGCAGTCCGTTATCAAATTTGAACGTTTAAGTTCAATTAAAACTTTATATTATGACACACAAGAATGAGTATCTAACGAAACTTATTTGTAGATGCTACTGATTAAAATTTCCGGGTATAAGTCTATTCGGAAACATCTTTTGACGTTTCTCAGTGTGTCACTTGACCCTGTGATAAAGATAGTTACAGTACTGTTAAAATGTACCTGGTTGTAATAGGTCAGATGACACAGAATAACATCGGCACGATTTTCCTGAAGGACTTCATTCTCAGAAGCCTCAAGCTGTATTATTTATATGGACCCAGGCCATGATTGCTTCTAAAGTTTCAAAATCTTTTATTACTCGAGAGCATCCAATAAATTGAAAATATTGAGCTCGTATGTAATCGGTAATATCGAACTATCGATCAACCACCAAGAAACAATATAGTGTAGTTTTTTCTACACTTTCTGTAACATCTACACTTTCTCAAATAGTTCGAGAAAGGATTTCTATATAAAAGTTCGCATACGCGATATTCACAGAATCCAAGACGTTGCTAGAATGTGCATCATTGGTCATCGTCACGAGGTGTCTAGTTTTCGTCTTTCCTCACCATAGGAAGATGCGTGTTTACGAAAGTTCTGTGCATCGAGTATTCATTGGAACTGTTACATTCAACGGTTTGTAAGCCAAGCCGAACTTCCTGTTTATGTACTTACTTATCAGCACGTCCGTGACATACCTTTCAGTGCTTACACACTGCGCCCACGTTCTCTTGGAACTTTAAACACGCAGCCAGCTACCTATAGACAGAATAGTCCGAGATTAGAAGCGGGTCGTTATTGCAAATTGCCACATAGTTGAAATTGTATGAAGCGTCGGAATTAGGGCATATACATACACGAACTGGGCCCGCTATGTGTATGCGTTAGTGTACTATGATTCCCAATGGTTACAATACGAGTTCCGATCAAATTTGCCGCAAAAATTAGCCGTACCGCTGAGGCAATCATGGTCGTTGCTTCTTTTGCATCCCAATCGTAGGACTTTGCTGTGGCACCTGAAATGTCCGTTTACTCATTTTCCAGTGGTTAAGCTCCTCCTACGTACTGTAAACAAGGAACGGCCCTTGATAATGGGTCTCATCGACCCAATTAAATTCTGAAACGGACGTTTATATACCACGTGCTTTGTCAACGTTTCGACTTCTTTATTGGATTCATTAGTTGGGTTGGTATATTCGTTCGGGTACAAGTTCTTCAACATTTAGTTGGAGATGTGCTGCTTCTACATCTTACAGATTTATTTTATATAAATGTTGTATATTGTTACACTCGATAACATGGCAATTTTATTTTTTAATATTATTCCGTAGTTGACGAGGAATAACATCTATTCTGTGCATCATGTAATCTGTGCACATTCAACGGTATTTAGTGCTAGGTTGGAAAGAATAAACGTGTTTGACTCCATTGAAAATATTATTCTTAACTTTGTTTTACTTATCACATGATTTTCGTAATTTTTTTCAAAGTATGACAGGAAAAAGAACAATCGTCAGCCAAGTATGAGACGTGTTCTAATCTTATAGGCATAAAAGTGATCATAATAATCAATTTTCATCTCACAAAGGGTTAAGGACGTCCTGTTTAATTTCTTTTGATTTTATGGTTGAACTCTCTGGGTACTGTAATGAGAATACATCTGTTTGTTAAGATTTATGGTCGTTGATCGATTTCTGTTTTTTCTGGATCTTTCCGATTGATAGATCGAGTAGAGAACGTGCGTGTATTGTGTGCAATAATTCAAACTAAAGATTTATATATACTGGTATATATACTGGTTTAGGTTACCTAAAATTTGGTGTCAACCCTGGTCTAGTTACAAGTCGATCACGTGCAGTTGCCTTATCTTTTTCCTCGTCTTGTTGAACGGAGTGTAGTTTATAGACCTGGATTATACCTCTTTCTTTCTTCGATCTATTTTTTATTATTAATCAGAAAGGATGTAACAAATGATAATCCACAGTCATCCTGGAATAAATCTTAACACTATTCTAACCGTGTTTGATATCACAGTATTATAAATTTTAATAAAATACTTTTCTCCCCCTGGAAGTGCAAAATAATATTTTAAATATTTTGATTATTATTGTTAACCATTGAAAAATATTTTTCTTACATCATTTTATATCTGTAGTGCAAGTATAACATTTATTTAGAGCGCAAGCAGTTTCTTTTCTTTTTAGGAGGCCGCGGCTACTTTGAAAAAAATTTAGAAACCACTGATTTAAAAAGAGGAAGATGATATAATTTCCTCGCGATTACCGTACTTTTCGTCTCAAAGAAAATAATTAAATTTTTATGTCAAACATTAAGATTTGTCCAGATAAAGTTAAATATTTCAGGTCGTAAAACATTCTTCTGAGAAAGATTCATTTCTTGACTTTAATAAAACATGCAAGAATTAATTAGTAACTTATAAGTTTGGAAGAGAGATTCATTTTCTGTACAAAGTTGTAACTTTTTTACATAATTGTGAAACTAATTTTGCCCGTTTGAGTTACACAATTCCGCGGGCAACGAGTAAAAATGTATCATTCCTGTAAAACTTCTTTGAAACATTGTGTATAATTTTGCTTTTTCCTTTCGAGTTCAATTTTTAAATAAGAATCGACTGTAATCGTGTTGTCGCAGTCAGCACAGGAATAAAGTGTCGAAAGCTTTGAATTTTCAAGTTTTCAAAGTCTCGAATAATTTAAGTCTCGCGTCTTTTTTGGTATTTATTTTTCATTTCGAAGGAAACGTTGCTCACGTTCTTTCCGATGTCGTCACGACTACATTCTATAAAAAGTGAATAATTTTTAGTTCTAAAGATGAATAATTAGCGATGGGCTTGAAACCGTCTCAGATTTCTTGAATCAAGGTGACCTAATTTTTGAAAATCAATGGAACGATATAATACGTTAAGCAGTTTAACAAGTTCGTTTCATTATACTCCAAGGACGAACGTAAAAGTATATTTGCAGAAAAACAAGAATGTGAGATAAAGTAAGATTTAGATTAGTATAAGCACGTACAAGTAAGCACTTCAAAAAGCAGATGTGAATGGTGGATATCTGATACACAGTTGCTCAGATATCCAGAATCATGTAATACTAAATTCTTGTATTGTTAATTTTACATAGAATATTAGTAAGCACGATATTGGTACAAAAGTCGATAGAACATTCAATGTTAGAATACGATGCGTTATAAACAATGATGCGAAATATTTCGATAGAAAACTTAAAAAGAAGAACTAAGGTGAATTAATACAAGTTAAAGTATAAAGTACTGTATAAAATAATCATATGTATTACAGTAGTATATTATTGTATAAATGTTAGATCGAAAGAGTAAATTCGTATAGAAATATGTGTCGAAACTGTCAATAGTTTTTTAGAAAATATAATTAAAAAATTTTCTTGTCACTACGAATTTTCATTTAGTATGCGTGTACGTGCGTATGCTCTTGATAATTAAAAGAATTGATCCAAAGTTTGATCATACAACGTATGAATAAAGAAAGTTCCAGAGCGGATCGAACGAGCTTCGGATACGTATTTGGATCCCTTCTTCGACTTGTTCGAGGCAAAAGAACTGACTGAAGCTTAAGAGGGTTTAGCAGCTGCACCCTTAAATACGAGGTGAGTCTCGGGATTCTGTAATATTAATATTTCCTCCTTTTCGCGTGTCGTAAGAGCGGTCTAATGAAAAAGATCCGCTGCGGGGAAATACTAAAAAGCGCATTATTTATGGGGCGCAAATGGCCGCGCGATCTTTCACTGAATAAAGTCCAGAAAATGAAACCAGTCAATCTACCGTTGGATTGATCTTTTCAATAGCGAACCTTGAGGACAGTCTGTTTAATATTCTGATATTATAAAATCTTACCAGTCATTTCTCCATCGTCTAAATGACTTCAGAATTTTTGGTAATTTTCTACGTGGAGGATCAAATTATTCGACAGACTACCGATGAAAAATGGGCTGCGTTTTCAATATTCAACAATTTATATTGTGGAGTGGAAAAAGCTTACGGTTGTTTTATTATTGATAAATTGTTGATGGATTTTCAATTATTTGCTAGTTTAGTTAAACATAGTGCAGAAACGCGCTTGATGGCCGATTGAGTTAGCTGTCTGCGGAGGAATAACAAATGAGAAAGAAACAAAAACCTCAGAGAGTGTGAGAACAACTAAGCAGTTCTATAAATGGTAATTGCTTCTGTTTTTCATATTTTTTAGAACGAGTGTTGTAAAATTGAAATCAAATTAAAACTCTATAAATATTCAACTTCAAGGTTTGTGTGTTAGGGATTGCTATTAGATAATTACGAATGTAGAATCATCCTTAAGACGAAAATAAGAAAATCCATCAATTATATTTGGAGATCTAATGAAGATGAAACGAGTGTTGCCATCAGAACTGGGAGGTTTCTTTAGGGGATCTAGCTCAAGATATAAAAAGGAGGAGCCATTTTAATCTTCATCGCTCATAACAGAGGAAACTAAGGTAAAAATTTCAAGAGCCGCGAGAAATTTGTTTATATTAATAAGCTGAGAGGGAAGAAATAAGCAAGATCAATGCAAAAAGCTATATACG
Source organism: Ptiloglossa arizonensis (assembly GCF_051014685.1). Taxonomy (NCBI): domain Eukaryota; kingdom Metazoa; phylum Arthropoda; class Insecta; order Hymenoptera; family Colletidae; genus Ptiloglossa; species Ptiloglossa arizonensis. Next base: position 13,006,410 of record NC_135051.1, on the reverse strand, counting down.
TGGAGAACATCGTTTTCGACAAGGCTACGTCAATGTTTCGCAGCCTAAGAAAGAAATTTTGAACACACTTTGTAGACAAAGTAAAAAACAGAACACAGAAGCTAAATCTCCTCTGTTTTATTAAAAACTCCTTGTCTATTTGAATTCTGTTTTCACGTTCTTTCGTTATAACGAAACAAAAATGTAGCAACCTATTTAAACAGAAATAAAGTAACATTCAAATCACTTTTAAAAACTTTTAGTAAAAATCTTTCGCTTCCTATAAACGTATTCTACACAAAAGGAATTATAAAAAATACGTTTGACACCTTTTTCACGGATTCAACTGTTTAGCAGTTATTTCAAACACTTATCGATGGACATATTATATATATGAAGAATTTATTACATTCCGTTAATACAAAGTTTGATTGTAGAAATGTTTAAATACTTTCTTTAAGACGATATCGGAAATGGAAGATTACTCGAGAGGAAATACATTTAAAGAAGGAAACACGTGATCAGTTATGCGGGCGCACTATCGAAGACACGCCAACTTCCTTTTAAGGTCTGCCTATCTCCATTCTTTATTTTACAGCGCAGGGTTTCCTCTACTTGTTTGAAGTGGAAATTAACCGTGCAGTTAAATCGCAAAAAGTGTTCGACGACTTGAGACGTCTTTGAAGCAGACATTAGGTTGGTAAACATGAAAGACCGTTTGTCTCATTGTCGATCCAACTCGAAGAGTGTGTATATTTCTTAAAATGTCTTACATTTAATCGTCAGAATTTTCACGAGAACTCATATTTTTCCCCTCGATTGACCAATTTCATTATTTCAACTTCAAAAAAAAAAAAAAAGAAGTCTGGAAACTATAAACTCTTCAAACGTTATTTTAACCTCGACGTAAAAATTAAACATTGAATCTTTCTTTTTACTGTAAAACTATCTTAACAATTGTTCAAAGTCGCTCATTGTGTAATAATTTAACACGAATTTAAATGAATACACCATTTAAGCGGAAACTATACAAATCGAACAATTTTTATAATTAAATGACCATATTCGTACATACGTATATGTGTACAAGTCAAAATCTTGTAAATCTTTCCAATGGATGACAATAAGTTACACTTTGGGTTAATTTCTCGAAAATAAAAATATGTAAGCGAGGAAAATTATTTGTTCTAAATAAAACTACGGTTATGTTCCGGAACAGGAAGGGAGAAAGTCAAGGACGTAAAATGATGCTGATAAAATGATACATGTGACGACCTTAAGTTTTAGCACATACATTTATCATATAAATTATGGGGCGTATAACTATGGGGCAGATACATTTATCATATATAGAAAAAATGTCTATACGACAAACATTCTGAAACGTTAAAGAAATCTTCAAGCCAGCTTCTTTTTCTTAATCTCTTCAGAGAAAATTTATTTTCGTTTTTAAAGGAACAAAACTTTAAATCGGTATAAACTGGGACATTTAGCAATGTTATACTAAGCAATGTTGATACATATGTAATTGAGAAATTTAATTATGAATATTTGCCGTTACAAAGCACGTTATCATAAAACACACGTAAAAGTTTTATTAAGGTATTTATTTGTATTTCAAAGCCACTCGCAACTACATGTGCTAAAAAAAAAAAAAAAAAAAAATACCAGAAGAACAAAAGGAGAAGCTTACACCTACAACGTACTGTACGTGATTACCTCCGTTTCTCATACATACGCACTTGCACTTAAGAACACACGCCATGTTAGAATGTATAGTATTTCTTCGTTGAGAGCATATGACCCGGAACCGGCATGTGCTATACAACGTCGAAGAACACGATTTCTGAGCGGTCGTTTCTCACTTCTTCCTTACCAAAGACGAAAGCGAGATAAAATGAGAGCGAGTATCAATGTGTAAAGGACGAAGCGAGACAAAGAATCAATGTTTCTCGCGTTCCACTCCGTTTTCACCTTTGCAGGATAGAAGTAAATTAGAAATGGTGGAGAGAACACTCACACCCCGTGTAGGCTCAATCCAGTTCTCAAGGAAGAAATATTGAAAGCGTACGTGTAAGTGACAAATAGAAAATAAAGCACATGCTTCAACATTGATTTACAATTTTAATGGTTAGTTCCACGTTACAATATTTACAATGATGTAAACATTAAATGTACACGTACTTCAACAGCATCTTTAAAGAGGTTAAATAAACTGGTGTATTTCATATCGAACAGAGGGACAGTTTACGGTGGTTTTAAAAGCACATTACAGAAAGTTATTTAAAATATTCACATTTAATAAAGTGGCTTTTAAACTTTAATACATCTTGTATCGTCAATCTTTAAAAATAGATCTTTCAAATTTCAACCATCTACTTATGAGCAAAGTGTACCATTGAATAAACTTTCCTACGTTTACCATAACCTTCGAATGTGACCGACTGTTTAACAGAGGCCGCCACTCCATAAATTATAAGACATTTAATTAAAAAACTAAAGGCACGACATTTTATTCCAGGTACGAAATATGTTTCTCCCCTAAAAGTTAAACGTTTTTACCAGATCCAAAGTGAATATTTTTCATACAAACTGGATTATCATATTTCGATGAGAGCCGCATCAGCTCTTTTATAAGAATCACTTCGTATATTCGTGAACCCAAGACATAAGAATACATATGAAAGTATAAATATTTATATAACCACGCATATTTAGAGTCAGTGACATCATATATCTATGACAACGTCAGACGTCCCGGGATCTTCTCTCCATGTTAATTTTATTCTCACGGATGCCGTTCGTTCCGGTCGGTGGTCGGTCGCTGGATTATTAATAAAAATTTTCCTCGTTTTATTCTTTCTCTACCATCCCTCGTAAACCGACGACTCGTGGCGAGCTGGCTCCACCTCCAACCTTTCCTTTTCCGTTGTCCCTTTATGATCCACTCCCGACCTTTCTTGTCTTCTTCTTACTCCCCTTTATTCAACCACCCTCTCTTTCTTTCTCACGTTTTCTATATGGCTCTCTCTCTCTCTCTTCGGTTTATGACTGCTTTCGTTCTTCGTTCAATTACTTTGTTTGCTTATCCTTGAGTTCTCTCTCTTTCCAACTTTCGTCCTCCTAATTTACATTCCAGATTTCTCCACGTTCTTTCTCCTGTGTCGTTCCTTGTTCCCCATTCACCGAGTTTCGAAAGTCCACGGATGTAAGTGCAGCAAAAATTTGGCTCGCGAGTATCGCAAAACCAACGCCATTAATTTTAAATTCGAGTAAGTCACCCCTGCGGAGGACAGTGACTAATGATTCATATAATCGGCGCGCGCCACTAGACGGTCCAGTCGTCCCTTTTAAGCCACGAAGAAGCCCTGAGGGAACCGGTCTTGGCCGGGAGGCGCCAAGGGTGTGCTTCGTGATTCATAAAGTCTAACTTTTCTCACACCCCCGATCCCGAGCCGGATCTCTGCCACTTTACGGCACCTTCTGTGACTGATTATCATCTATTCGCATGCAGGAAGGAACTACGTACGGATTGTTGATTGATAGTTAATTTTCACTGAATTGAAAAATTATTTTCATGCGAACGTTAATCTCAAGTCGGGAGTGAACTTTCCGTAGATCGAATTGTAGAACGATTGAAACGGAGACAACTTTTTTGCTAGTAATGAATCGAAAATTTGTAAAAAGGTTCTTTCAAACACGAAATTCCATCAAGTGTGTACATATGAACTTACAAAGAACATCACCTCTCCATTTTGACGATTTTTTGCTGCCAAAAATAAAAGAACCGAATTGTTTCAATGATGATAACTCAAGCTTAAGGGGTGGTAGTATTATACCTGTCACGGTTGCGACGTTCTGATAGTATCTTTATAGCTGTTAAATATACAAGGTCTTTCAAACAAACTTATGATTTGTAAATTTGGAACTAACGTATAAAAGAATTTACAGAAATTGGTGTTTCGTTTGTACCTCCCATACTCGCTACTAGATGGAAACTCGACCGCTGGTCGTTTCCCGCAAGTCCTCGTATCGGCTCCGATCAGTATATATACGATCCTTACCGATCTCCCAATATCCTGGCGTACAAGGCAGAGTCTGCTAGGTTACCTTACTAATGAGTCCACTAGTAACTCCGAGATAAAACACCTCTCCCTTCCTTCTCCTGTTTTCACTCCTTCACTCTTCCTTCAACACCCTTTACAAGCCATCTCACGTTTAAATATTACCGATAGACTCGTCGGTAAGTTTGGTTCAATATACAGCCTCCTCATAATCATTAGTAATTGTCAAGTTTTTGTAAATCATTACGTTTATTTACATGTGTACGATTTTGTAATTGAACAATATCAATAAAATACAAAATACTACCACGAATCTCAATGAACGCAAACAAAAGATCTTTGTGGGACATTTCGTCGCATAGACAGTAGATACTTTGCAAGGTTAGGGTTATTTTATTGTGCAGTTGACAGGGAAACGATTCTGCACACCGATATTGCACAACATCGAAATTGTTCGTTTTAAGAAGGATGTCTTTTAGTTTGTTAAAGTAATGTTAGATTTCGACTTAAAGTATCAGATAGTTATTGAATCCTCTTGTGGAATCCAATAGGTTGTTACTTAAAAATGTAATTATGTAAAATTATAAGGAAGGTGACTAAGGACCGTTCGATACTGCAAGTTATAAAACTAAGGGTATCGACATAAAGCAATCTGTACGCCAAGCTTATGAAGGGGTGCATAGCAAGCTATCCACCTTAATCCCCTTAATCCTTTGTCTGGGGCTTCTTCAGATTCTGCATTTACAATAGCCAGCTCAGTAATAAAATCGCAAACCGGATAAGACTCGTGGTGTCGTTTAAGAAGTTCATAGTTTCCTAAATATTTCTTAAAACACGATGTATATAAAATATTAAAGTTTAATGCTCGATAAGAGAATATTTTGTTAAAAATAAACTCTTCTATAAGTAGCAGATAAGAAACTATTTCAGATAGTATTTTATGAATCGCCATGCATCTAGAGTACTTTGTTTACCGTTTTTGTCTTTTAAAATCTTTTAAAATCTCCAATAATAATCTTTCTTACAAATAATTATCAATGATCTACCAAGGCATAGTACGATTAATATATTCTATCCGCGATTCGAAACAATATTTTCAACGCTCTCGATTGCTTCGAAAGGTATCAATTTGTAAATAATTATAACATGTCAATTTCAAAATGAAACCTGTTCATATACGACAGACAAAAGTGACTTTTACATGAATATTACTTTCATTTCAGCAGCTCCTACATGTACGATCCGGATTGATAATCGTATTCAAAAGTGTGTCTTTAGCAGGATTTCTAATTTAAAAGACAAGAATAAAACATAAAATAAAAATAAAAATACAGTTGGTTCGTAGACTGCGTTGTTTCTTAATTCTCCGACTAGAACGCAACACAGAGTTTCAGCATGTTTCCGTAAGAAACATTCTCCCTGAAAATACTAGTTTCTATCTTCTTGCTAAAAATTCAGTTTGCACTTTCTGCTTTACTAACTTTCCGTCTACTCCGGTACTCGGTGAAAATGCCACACTTTTACCACATTCGGCGCAACACGGCTTATACGGTTCTGCATGTAACCTTCCCCCACGATTATAAACAGAATTATTCCAACTTATTCCAGCTGCGCGCGGTCTAATGCGATAAGCCCGGTTGTCCACGCTCGACCAAGAAGGAGAGCAAAGAGTCCGATGTTTATTGTGCCCGTAAAAACCTAAAGCCGGCCTACAGCTATAGCTTAGGCTCTCGCAGTTTCTCCTGTCGCGAAAGTTACCAAGCGGCCAAGGAGTCGCCGCGTAACTGGCTGTCGCAAATCAACTTAAACTAAGCAACTCCTTTTATCTCGCGCGGAACGCCCGCGCATCGTATCTCAGCACGCGGGAAATCCGCGAGGCCGGTTGGGTCTATAAGTATGCCGGGACGAACTATTCGGATGCAAGTTTCTATTTAATCGTCCGTTCTTCCCGCTGCTCCCTCATAACCCATGGCGTAACAAACTCGGAGCGAAACTCCCCGATAAGTCGTAAGAACTACGTAACCAAGCTCGAGTTTCCACGAGGCTCGACGCACAACAACGTCCGCTCCGTGTGAACTTATCCGTGGAACGATTTCCCGGTATTATCGAATTTGCCTGAACCCATCGGCGCTCGGGATTCTTCGAGTCGAGCACAGTGTCTCGCAGCATGGAGGGCCTGACCCTTCGGAGCGCGTCGACTGAATTGGTAAGCCGATCGAAGACAGGCTGCGCGAGGTAAGGGTGCCATTTATATGGAAAGCGTTGCAGGAGTACCTAGCCGAGGTTTTACAGTCTCCCGAATATCGATGCCATTCTTGAAACGTAACGTCTCTCTCGTACGCCGCAAGGCTGTAAAAGCGTGTTCGCCGCGATCGAGACCGCGCGATCTCGAGCCCGGGAACACCGTTCCCGGGGATTATGACAGGATAAACGATGCTCAACTAGAACTTTCCGCGAGAGTGTACGAGCCGAGTACATTTTTCGAGGAGGATGATAAGAAAGACGATTACGGTTATTCGTAATTCGGTTGAAGGACGTGATTTGAACATCGAAAACAGTATAAGGAACACGCGATGTTTAAGATTCGTTCCACTCGATATAATTGTTGCGGTATTTTACGATTTGTCGCGGAGAACAATGGCGCTGACATTTTTACGGAATTCAAACTAGGCGAAAGAATGTAAGCGTGAAACGTATTGTATGTATAGTGACCGGATAATATACGAAACAACTGATTTTGAAAATATAGTAAAAATGGAGGTATGGTTTTTCTTTCGACGAATCGTTTAAATTTGACAAAACTGATAGATTGATGTTCGTATTTAAATGGTTCTATCTGTAAAAGTTGAGTGTTTTGAAATTGTGGATAAAAATAAAAGAATTGAAATCAACGTTTCGAAGAAATAGTATTTATTGTGGAGCATCTAGGGAATTTGTAAGGAAAACTCAAAGAACTTTATTTTTAATATCAAAAATGAATATTTATTTCAATCATAGAGACAAATAAACAAATAGCTTGCATTTTTCAAAATTGGACTATTTCTATTATAGTTTAATTGTTACATTGAATTGTATAATATATTATGATACATTAGGATAGTTATATATATATATATATATATATATAATATGTATATAATGTAAATATAATATAATGTTATATAATGTTAATATTGAATACGTCCGTAATATGACACGTGCACTGGACGTATTCCACATTGGTGTTTTTAACAGAAAAGTAATAATTATACTAACATAGGTAAAAAAAAAGAATTTGAAGAATTTCAACTATTTAAATCGCTATTTTAAAAGTTTCAAGAACCCTCAAATATATAAATATGTTTAATCTATAACGAAATAATTCGCATGCTTAGAGGTAGAGTTGGTTACTTACCTGTCGAGATCTTGCGGTGTTTCATATTACGTGCTGTTCCATATTACATGTAGTTACCTGTTACTGTTTAGTATTATGCTAATTCGAATTTAAGTTTATTTCGCGCATTTGTAATAGGATCACGGTCGCTCGCTGGACGCCGCGACAATCGATTCGTTGCGTTTGAGATTTAAGTCGATTAACCTTCTCAGGTTTCCTTTTCTTTCCCTCTCTTCCTTTCTCGCCATTATCTAGGATTACGTCAAAAATATTACAATTAATTACCTGTCTATGAGAGTGCAATCGTGCATCTGTTCCGGGTCAATTACTTTAAGAATATTAAAACATCCATCCGCCATTTCGGTAACGTGCTTAGTGAATTGTGTATTTCTAACCACATGGAGTGTTAAACAAATATTCGTCAAGACCGTTTTTATTGAATAATATGTCAGTTATAACGTAAAAAGTGTCAAGTATCGATAGTAAAATCTGAGAAACTATAGAAAAGGAATTTCGGTTACTTTAAATGGGCTGGTTATGTTAGTGTTTTGTCTTATTATTTTACAACAGACATTGGACTAGATTTTATTAGTTCCTTATTTCGATATCTACTAGATTGTTCAATAAGTTTCCATTGTAAAAGAATACAATGACACTTCAACTTTGTACAACTATAAATATACGAACGAGTCGAAAAATCTACACGAAACTTCGCACATGTTCATCAAACAGTAGTACCATATTTAGAAAAATAAAACTAATAGTGCTATTTCTTATCGAACGACAAAACTTATTGGGCAATCTCTTACTTCTTGTGAGCTATTCTATTCCCTATTTACAACTGTGTTATATATTTGGATTATGGTTTTCCCAGTAATTTTCAAGTTTTGTTCTCGATCAAGATAATGTTCATCCTATAAAACCTGCTTCCATTTTCAAGAATCCTTACTAGATAGTACTTACTCAACGGTTTGCGATACATTGAACGATATTTCTTCATTATTTCAATCATGCACGTATCGAGATAATGTGCTCGGATACTTTATCGTCGCCTTCTTGATTCTCTCTGAGTATCTTCGCTCAGATTCCTTGATAGGTGCATCTATATCTTCATTGTCTTCCTGTGTAGTATCTTTCCTTCCAGTATCTTTCTTTGTAGAGACTCAGTGTCCTTCTTTATCAGTAAAGAGAGACCTCGCTACATAAACTTGGGACCTTAAAACACGTTGAACCATGATCATATTCCGAAATATTTTTATACTAGTTTTTAGAAACTTTAAGAAAATAGGTAATATAGTACGATAAGGCAAATGGAGTTAATGAGCTGCCAGTTCGAGGTTATTCGAGATGATAAAATAGAAAAGTATCAATTAATTGTTAATCCATTGAAAGGTATACCTGGAGTTTACGTAAATGTGTAAACCAAGTGCGATCAGGGCAGAGTTCCATATTCCTCCACTTTCCATTTTGTGTTCTAGGCATTGCAACATACCACTTCTGTGATCGTTCTCCACCTGTTACCTCTAACTGTTACGTCAATTAGCCCATACATGTGGTCTGCCCATTGCCTGTGAGTTGACACAGGCGCCCTAGTTTGCAAAGGCATCAGTTGCCTATTCCAAAGTCTAATGAAAGTTTTTGTCCCTACCTACTTCACCAAACGCACTTACCCTCAAACCTCATTCTCGCTTGGTCGAGTTATACTGTACTAAGAAATCTAGAAGACACATTGTAAATCCAATAGTAAAGATTCGAGATAACATTGATCGCAACTAGAGTGATATCGTTTTTACGGATTACCTCCTTTTTGGAATATTATTTCCCATATGGAAATGTTGATCTTTCTGTAAAAATGCAGTAATTGAATAAAACATGGAACGCCCAATGGTTTATAGGTTCATGTTTCGACATTTTTGTTGGTATTTTAAATACATCACGAATGAAATTATATAAAAGAGATCCGCTATCCTCCATAGAAAAGTGATTTAGCCGTGAATGTATAAATTGAATGCTTCAAAAGAATAACGATCCAAAATATTAAATCCGGTTTTGTCGCGATTGCCAATAAAAAAATTACAACAGTGGAAAATGTTCAAATTTTTATGAAATAATTAAGTTTTCCAAGTTTCACGGGAAAATTACGATAAAATAATTAACGCGTCAAATTCGACGGGTACAGCGGTCTCTTTTGACTTGCTAAATAAAAAATATTGTATAAAGTAAGACAAATCGGTGCCAAGTTTAAATGACTGAGTTTAAATTTATTATGTTATTAGGTATATGTGTTAGAATGTTTTGCACGTAACTTATAACTATATATTTATTTTAATATATTGAATTTATTTTCTCGGGGATATTAACATTTTAGAAGAATGAAACCCAAAACGTAACAGATCTTGTTTACAAAATGACATTTCTCTTTCTATGTAATTCCTCTTGAACGATTCGCAATCATGACCGCTCACAATTTTTAATTTAATATAATTCCTGAAATGAGAATAACTAGAAACGGTTATTTATAATCGGACTGAATTAATCTCGAACTCAATTTAATGTTCGGTGTACCGTTTGACATATAATATTTTCGATAAAACAGTGAATTCATTAATCTCACAAATTATTCAACGGACATTAACAAAAACGGTAGAATTATGGCGGACAAAGAGAATATAGCACGTTCAAATGTTCCAAACTTTTAATCATTTAATAGATAATAAATGGTTACCAGCAGGAGAGAGAGAGTTCAAACTATAATACATTTAATTACAAAGTTCTTCGACTCCCGCGAATGTGTTTATTGATCGAATATTAAACGATGTCGTGGAAAGGTATTGCTAATTACGGTAATTAAGTACATGGTTGGCAATTGTCGGCTGGCGTCCCATCATTGTTTGTCCGGAACACGATGAAACAATTATGAAGTGGTACGTACACCATTGGGTACTTGAATATTCAATGAAACGTGTTATTAGCTCCTTGTGTTGCCTGACGTCACCAGATGGGTCGCCGACGAGTCACTCTTTGAAGTATTCATCACGGTTAACGCGCAAGAAAGGAACATGTCATACGATTTGCGTGCCTACAGAATTTCACGAATTTCTCTTATCGTTGTTCAATCGATATGTAAAATACAAACACACGTTTATAATTTCAATTCGTATTTAAAGAGAGATTTATTTATTTTAGATTATTAACGGAGTTATTAATAATTTAATAAACATTGGTTTTACAAACGCTTCACGAATAACAAATACAAGTACATTTTGTGATACAAGTTCTTGAAACATGCGTGGTAATAATTGCAAAGTTAAAGCCAAAGCTTTTTATCAAATAAGTTTTTATATTCAAGAAGCGAAACATTAAATCGATTAAAGTCAGTCGAATAATATAATTCTGAGTTAATTAAATAAACGTTGGAAAACCGTTTTGTCTATAAATCTCTAGCACAAAAATTCTTTTTTTTAGAAGAGTGCCTTCCAAAATGTTTGAAAACCACTAGTGTATATAGAGTATCCCATTTATCTGGATCAGGTCAAACTTCTCTGTTGTTTTTGGTAATAGGAAAATGTTTGTTATTAAAAGGCAAACTTTTTATTGAGATGAATATTTGCTCATGTCACAGTATATAACAAGATTTATAGATTGGTGAATTTATTCTAAACACTTATTACAAGGTCTAGTCAACAAACGAAGAATTATTCAATATTTGAGTGAAAGGGACAGTATTTTTCTTGTAAATTCAGAACTACAGATTTATTCTATTGAAAATTCTTAAGAATTCATTTCAATAAATACTAATTAAAAATTATGGTTAAAGAAATACCGATCGCACAGAAGCACTAGAAATGAATAACTTAAAAATTGTCTATACTGAACCGAAATTGAAGTTTTTAACTCTAAGATAAAAGAACTGGGTAATTGATGTAGAAACGGTTGAAAATTGAAGATTTAAAAGAAATACAAAAACTCGAAGCGAAACTCGCAAAATGACTGAGCGAAATACGAAGTCTAGAAAACACTTGGGAAGATAAAATACTTCACCACTTCAGAGTACAGGAGAATGAAATTATTCGTAGCTTCACTTTGATTCAATGTTTATTGACTCGTTTCTCAAAGTCAAAGGTAACTTTCGTTACGCTTGGAAGGCTTTAGAAGAAATTAAAATGCGAAGAAAAAGCGCAAGCAGTTCCATTTTTAATTCTTTCCCCTTCTACTCCTTTGTCAATCTTATTAAGTAACAAGAATTATGTGGTCGATGAGTCGTAGAAACTTCAAATCGGATTACAAATGAAAAACGATAAATATACAAATGTGAAACATTGATTTCTTTGAAAACAAATCCTAAGCAAATTTTATTGTACGTTTCGAATTAATTTCTTCATATAGAATTATCGCTTACCCTTTGTGCATCTCTTAGACCACCTTGCATACTCGTAACTAATGCTAATAATAAAAAGATTATAAATTTGAACATTTCTGTTGAAAGTATAATAAATTTCTTGAATCTACAAGAAGATAATAAATTATAATATCATTCTAGACTACAAGAGAACGTAAAGATTATTGTTATATTTATAATTTCTAGCAGATTGCAACTTCTCAATTCAAAAGTTGCTTTAAGAAAAAAGTCCCTAGAATGTTAAATTACTTTACTCATAAAACCTTATAGCCACAGCGTTCAAAGATTAGATTCTAACAACTCATGCTGCAGAAAAATAATTAATTTTTTCCATGGCAGTGACTACTACTAAAAGTTACGATGCACGTTTACCATTTTCTCTATTTAGCAAAAAGAGTCCTGTCCCCCATTAATCACTTTTAACATTATTTTTCGTCAATATCGATTACACCCATACTACCTTTCTACACATTTTTAACGTATCAGTTCTTTGTACCAAATTTTTATATTTCGAGTATTATAACGTTGATATCGTGCTGAGTTTAGCAATTCGTTATTCGAATGAACCAGTTTTAGCATAGAAATAACTACGAATAATACAAGAAGTAATACCAACTTTCAACCGATTTTGATGACATTTGGCGTAGAAATATTTCAAGCATTGAAAAATATTATATGTTCTTTTTCATCGGTTGATATTTACGTTTAAGAGATAAAAGCTACGCTCTAAGGCTCAATGAAGACGAACGACTTTTCACTGCACGATTGTACGTCTGTCTTCGTTGTTTTCAATTGAAAAAATAAGAAAGAATATAAAATTGTGCAGCGAGAAGTCGTTCGTCTGCAGCGATTCTAAATTGTGAATAAAATATCTCGTTCGTTAAACATTTTAAGAAATAATGAAAACAGGAAAATTATTGTGTATAAGAAAAAAATTGACATTTAACGAAGAAAGACTGAATACAAATTTCACGTAGTTGTAGGCAGCGCCACTGTAGCTAATTATATTATTTTTATATAAATATCTGATTGATAAGTAATGTTACAGTAGCACTATTTACGCGTTCATGAAATTTCTATGCAGACACTGTGACTGCTCGTTAGTACTCAAATCAATATTTTCATATGTAACATTTCTATCGTATAAATTTTTTTATCGCGATAAAGACTAGTAATAGTCGTTTTCCCAAATTTTAAATAAACATTGAATAGTTCTTCTTGATATTTTTGACCGAATGAACTAGAAAATATTCTCTTCTATCTAGAAAATTTTCCATCAAAGTGATCCCTAAGAGACGTAAGTACAGCATTTTTGTCATTAATATTTAACACGATCTCATCCCTCTGAAAGCTTGTTTAAGCCTCAGTATATAGAATAATTTAAGAAGCACAGGCATAAAGCGACATTTTTACTATGTTCCATTGAGCCAATAGTTTTCGTACGTTTTGGAAGGCGCTCTCTACAGAAAGAAGAGAATTTCTGAACACAAAGTTAGTAGACAAAGAATTTTTCCTATGTTAAATTTAAATAATTTAAAATGAAGTTGTCTTTTTTCTATATACTGTATATAAACATTACTAAAAGAAATGTGTGACCAAATTAAACGTTTGTAAAACGCTCGCACTAATAATTAAGTTATAGCTACTACATTACATGTATTATAACCAATGTTACACAAAATTAAAAGTCACTAAATGCAAGTAATATACTAGGTGGGGCATTTAGAACAAGTCAACTGAATAACTCGCTTACGTTTAACAATAGAAAAGAAAATATCAATAATATAATGTCAATCATTTTTTCTTTATATATGGAGGCGTAGAAGAGATATAAAGATCAAATCTCTTTCTTTAAATGAGTTGACATAATTTTTTATTTACATTTTTATAAAACCTTTTAAGAGGAATATAATGACCTGTAAATAAAAGTCATTCAAGGTTGCACATTCTCTATATCCTCTCTGCTTGTTGATATTTCGTTGATTTTACCTTTGTACGTAAACATTGAATCATACATAGTATTAACCTTGTTTACTAATTAGTTTGGATTTATCAAATGATCGAAATACATGTCTGGCAAAATGCGTTATACGAAAATGGAATAGCCAACACTGGTACGTATAATACATACATATACATTTATTTTTTGAGTTATTTGAAATGCTATAACGTAGAAATTATTACAATAATTCTGGATACATATTCATTTTGGTAAATTAAATTTTCCAAAGACAGCAACTATATCTCAATTTGTTTCAATATCAATAGATATCTTAAATTAATATCGGTTGGAATTTTAGTTCACTTTATTGCACAGAGCAATATACCAACAATTAAAACAAAAGGAAAATATATTCTTACAATGTTTAACTCTGAAAACAACGTATTAATACAAATGGATGTTTTGAAAGTTACCTACTTTTTTAACTTACTTTTATAGTGCTAAAGAAAACAATTCCCTGTTGCACTATGTAAAACATTAAGTAGACACGTGAAAATTGTAAATAATTGCAATTATGTAGGATGTAATTTGCATTGTACACTATGAATGTCAGTTACTTTTATCGAAATGACCGTGACGCAAATGGCATAGGCTCACGATTGTATAATTTCTCGATTTCATTCGAAATTATATAATTTTCCTATCAAAAACAGAGAACTACCTTTAGCTATAGTTTCCCAAGTACCGTTATTTAATATTTTAAAAGAGTATGTAAATTTCATTTAATACATGGGTTTCCGTGGATTTTATCACGATAGGTTAATATACACATTGTGTAACTCAGCGTAGGAGTCCCTAGCCACCTAGCTTCCCCTTCCAAACGTTACTTGCCCCTTTCCAGATAGCATACTTCATACCTACTTACGTTCTCAGAAAAAACCGTACGACGCTAAAGAGGCAAGCATGAAAAGGTAGCGTCTCCATCGTAAGTAAGCTCACAAACGCTATGCACGCTGCATGTATAATGTCGCATCTAGCAGGAGTGGGAGAACCCCAGAGGAACTCTCAAGAGGCCTCGTTTGGACAATACCGCATAGTGGTTCGAAACGGCCATAATCCGGAAACAATCCGATAACTTTAATATGGAAGCATTCATTTATACAAAAATTGGTATCCGAATGTTTTCGAAGTCGTTGATCACGAATTTTAGGTTGCTGAAGTCAAAATGGTAGACAGTTAGTTTTCAGGGGATATCGAATTTATTTATTACGAATCAGTAGTCAGAATTCATAAAAATAATAAATATTCGATAAGAACAAAGTGGCGGATCCAAAATTAAATCATAGTTTGGATTAATCAATTGAGAGTCTTAAGAGGTTTACGGTAGATTAAGGAAACGCTAAAATTAGTTGTTAATTCTGAGAAAAAAGGTATTCGTTTTTTACTTAGCTAAATAAATAGTAATAGTTACACAGTCAAATAAATGTGTAACAGTATGGCTCATCATTTGTACTATTAAAGCGTT
This sequence comes from Ptiloglossa arizonensis, assembly GCF_051014685.1. Lineage (NCBI taxonomy): Eukaryota > Metazoa > Arthropoda > Insecta > Hymenoptera > Colletidae > Ptiloglossa > Ptiloglossa arizonensis. The sequence goes on along the minus strand of NC_135051.1, from coordinate 12,991,128 downwards.
AATTCTGACATCTGTTAGAAAAAATTGATCTTCAATTATTTGAATTTTTACAATTATCGAGTATCAACTTATAACATTCTACAGATTCTATTCCATCCTATCAGGGATCTGTCTTTTATTATTTTGTAATAGCATGTTAAATTCGGAAACGGATAGCTTGTGTTTCCTCCTCTGTGAGCACCAAACTCTGTAGCAATTACTCTGTAATTTTATAATTGTATAGCACGACTAAGTAATTACTCTGTAATTCTATAATTGTATAGCACGACTTCTCCTATATTGTTCCTACAACGAATAAAATTTCAAAAGCATTTCACTCCACGCCGAAAGATTTAACATTTGTTCCTCGCCCCGAAGTCTATTAAAATCGTCGACCGCGTCTCGAACGTGTTCCCGCGTCAGGCTTCAGATTTTCAACGGTCAAACTCAAACTGTGACATCTTGACGTTGCCAGCATGTCCTTTGTTCGTCGTTTTCGGAGTTATCACGAATGTCTGGAATACTATATATCAGGGTAGACTTCAGTTCCTTCACCTTCTCCTATACTTTCATTTCTCTGGTATTCTGCTATTTTATGTTTCCTATGTTTTGTTTCCTAGTTTTGGTGATTCCTCGTTTCATTCTCGAGCAGCCTTCGATGCAGACACGTGGCCGAGAGGCTTTCCCTGTTTCTCTAAAATCTTTTTTTTTTTATCACTTAGAGTATTTTACAATCAATTCCTCCAAGGGAATTATAAGCAAAAGCGTTGGCGTTAGCAATCAATATGGGTATAACCTTAAAAGTTACAGTTGTACATAGTGTATGTTGGTATTGGTTTAAGTTATGTAATAACATATTTAGTATAACTCGATTTAGTGGAGTGAACCTTTTTAATCGAGAAGAATGAAATGGTTGGATTAAGTTGGCAGTTAGAAAGTTTTCGTGACACGTTAGTTGTTTTACGTGGCGTTGGCTAAATTGTGATGTTTCTTGTTTAACTAGGGGTATTGATAGATGTCAATGAATCATTTCATTTAAGACGTACCACGGAGTGTTACATATGTTTCACAGAATGACAGATTTGAATGACAATTCTCAAGCTTGAGCTTGGAGCACCGGTCTATCATCCAGTATAATTCTTTTACCTTCACTTTCAACTGTTTATATTTAGTTTTTACGTATTTCTTCCATGTTATACTTTACAAAACCACTTCGAGGAATATCGATGTTATTTAATTTGGTGATCCTAAAATTTTCTCCACTCTCTTTTCTTGTCCTATTTTCTATCTTTTGCTATCCTACACCTGTCGTTGTCTTTTCCTACGAGTTTCAAGGACGCGTTGTCCGACGCCATGACAATTTGAGCAGAGATCAGAATTCGAGAGAGTACAGTCCAGTTCGCTCCAGAGTTCCCTCTATCAGCATCGTGACCACACGTGTAGCGTAGTAAGGTAACCTAAGTACATTATTGAATAAATTGGAGTATTTTTAAAAAGTGAAGGTGTATTTACTTTAGGTAATCCCATCTTTCATACTCGAAAATGATCTCAGCGAAAAATCCAAAACTCCAGCAATAATCGACTGTTAATAAAGTCGAATTATCTCGCTCGATCTCGGCTCGATCTCACCTGTACCTATAATTCTGGCAACGTCGAACATTAAACGCGAGTCGGTCGCGCAAGGTACGCGAGTTTCGCAGTGTGTACGATCTCTGTCGTTGTACGTGCGCGCGTTGGCATACCGGAATGATAACGTCGAAATAAAAGTTCCCGGTGCATCGAGGGCCAGGAGCGGGAGTGAAGATAGCTCCAGGACGGGGATAACGGAGCAACGTAGCGTTGTAATGCCCCCCAACCGGCACCCTCGTCGATGTAACCGAGTCGTACACACGTGCACACGTACAGGAACATCCCGCGGACCGTAGTTAAAAGCACGACCCATAAATCACAGTAGCGAAGGAGACGAGAACAGACAAACAGATGTAGACCGTAAATGGCCGGACATATAGTGGAGAATAAGAGAGCATGAAAGAGGGGGGACTGGTAGGGCCACTGTGAGAGTGGGACGGGAACAGGACGAGGATCATATACGGAGGATTATAAAGCGGACTGATCAACGTCGATGTTTCTCCCCGTTGCTTTCAACTGTGTAATTAATTAGAATGCATGGAAAATCATTTCTGAAAGGTACCACTGGTTCGTTCTACGAATATAATCCCGCTTATTTCGAAGACCGCCAGTTGCTAGCTGGACTTGTAACACGATCAGGAGAAATGTACTGTATTTTAGCCATTACGGTAGGCACATCAAACACTTGGCTCGACTAATCTTTTTTTTTTGCGACAATTTTTTTATTAAATAAAAAAGATTTTTTTCTTCAACTATTAGCGAAAAGATCGTGATCAAAATTGACATGAAATGATTTTTAAGGTGGCTTGTTCGGTCCAGTAAAAATCGAAATATGTATAGTACATGTATGAACCTTGTACATTTGTGAATTAATGTGTACACCTAGAGGAAATGTCTCTTTAGAATTTCAATAATCATTTTAATAATATTTTTTGAAGACGTGAACCGTGTTATTATTTAATTGTAAGAAATTATATTTTACGTCGTTTCTAATTATATTTACTAATTAATATAGAATTATTTTTTTCAAAGTGATTTCAACGGGCAATGTAATTGTATTCTAAAAGTGAAATAACTATGAAATAAGGTAACAAGTGACTTGAAATGGTATTTCAAATAACGTTATTTCAAAAGTACCCAGGTTTGCTGTGCAGCACATTATCGGACCATTCAATTTCATTATCGATGTCAAATATTCTTCATCGTAAACGACTTTCAATGAGTTCAAATGATCTGGTTTTATGGTCATTTTATGAGTCAGAGATAAATATAAAAATATGTTTCTATCTTAAAATCAACTCTAATTAGACAGAAATCGCATAACAGTCACATTTCCATAATTTTCAAGATATTGAAACTGTCGAATATTAATGATTCACATTGCTTGTATATCGATTGTCAATTTATTCAGATGATCTTCAGAGTGCTATTTCTTAAACATTTATCACTTGCAACTTCTTTTCACAAAATAAAATTATCAACGACCTCCAAGCTTATAAAATCACCCATTGTATGCAACGAGTATACAATTTTCGAGATTAATAAAACATTCTCGACGACTAATCTAATGTTTAACAATACTCTCCGTATAAGTACATTTTTATATAGCGAGTTCCTTCAATTTTTTCACGCAATATTTTCGAATATATACGTTAGTCTTACAAAAACATATTACCAACAAAAGTTGAGAAAAGTAGAAATTACTGGACCAATAAGAATAGACGTCAATGTATATATTATAAATTCAAAACGACTTAGAACTCATATTAAGAATAACCGTAGTTCTCCGAAGTTCCGAATAAATTTGAATTTATCGCAAAACAGACAATACTGCGTCATACTCGTGAAATGAATTATTTAACAACTTGAAAAGTTACGCCGTTTTTGAATTAACGTTAAGAATATATTTGTTTCCGAATTCATTTCTTCGTTTATCCTCTAACCACGGAAACGTACTTTATATTTTATTCAGCAGCGTGTTTGTATCTCGATGATGTTTCTTCAAAGTTAAATTGTTGGTATAACTGTTTTCTTTGCGCAACACTAGTTATTCAACTGTTGGCTACGTTTACCATGGTCACAGATTCAGCCTACGCGTCTGCTTGCGTTCGTACGTTTCTACATTCATTTTTTCCCAACTTTGTACACAAGCAGTTTCCACTCGAGATTGAATTTCAATTTACTACACGGTGGTTATTTAACGTTACATAAGTTTACGCTGCCTGTTTCGTTGGACTCTCGTGTCTTCTTCGTTAGCATTCATATTTCAGCTTCAAGTGCGTCTTGGTAAAGTTGCACGGGGAATTCATCCGCGGCTGAAGTTCCCCGTAAAAATTCAATAGCAGGGAGGCTGTTTCGCGAGTTTCATAAAATTGTTGTTTTGTTCGGTCGGAGGAATTCTTCGAGAGCCACGGTGCATATTTTTATTTATTCGAGCAATCGATTACCCTTTATGACAGCCAGGATGGCGTGTTTTAAATTTCGTTGTTATTCGCGTTTTGCATTGATACGCGCGTAAGGAAACAGGAAACGGTTGCTTAAGCAGCCATCTTACAAATATTCCGTCGGTGGATGGTTCGAAACTTCAAAGACACTATTGGCAGCAATGTAACAGCTGACTGCGTATCTCGAGAAATTCCTGTGATTCCGCGAGACCTTTCGCCTGGTTCCTTTAATATTGGCGGAATTGAACGTTCCTGCGAAACGCTGCCTCGTAAACAGTAATAAAACGCAATAGACGGACGAAAATCTCATACGTGCATTCTTTTGCGTAACCGAAACAGAACTCGTGTTTCCTCTTAGTTTAAATCTTATACGTTTTTAATCCATGGGAAGTAAGCAAGAATGGTAGAAGATAGTTTCGTGTACAATGTTTCTTAAAAATATGTCATTATACGTATTACGTAGACAAAATTGCTAATTTACCACTTTAATGTACTGTACGACTTTCATGTACGAGATTACGCAAAGTTGGATACTCGAGGTAGGCTTTTGACAAAACTTGTATGTCGAAAAGTTTGATTAAAATTTGGAACTGGAATTATATGGGTTGATTAGTAATTAATTGCTAAATCGATATTAGCTTCGATATGGCAGTGACACTGCTATAGTGATTCGTAATGCTTTTTGTAACATTGAATGTGCAAATTTATATCGAGAATTTCGATTCGTCTGTTAAATTGCAACAATGAGAAACAAAGATCTGTTATTCGATTTTTAGGTAGGTGAGAAACTATCAGAAATTTATCGTAAAATAAGTATCTACTCTACTGACAGTTGTGTAACATAAAGAAAGTGTACGAACTGGTGGAAATCGAATGGAAAATCAATTGATCGTTGGAAACATTGGAAATTTTGAAGAAATAGTTCTCTTGTGCAAAAGAATTTCTTTTTTAACAAAATAAAATGTAGATTGAAACGTTGGATCAAAACTTTGACTGACAAACTGAGAAGGGGATGATTACGTAGAAAAATAATATATTGGTTATTTTCTGATAGTTTCTTTATACGGTTTTAGAAGTGTACTGTCATTATTTATTATCCGATCTTAGAAGTAACGATACAGTCATAGAATGGCGACTGATCAAGATTGAATATCAATGTAGAAATTAAGTGGTGGAAGTAGTGGAAGAAATGCATTATGTTTGAAAGGTTTCAAAAGTAAAAGATGGTAGGATAGAGTAAGGTTTAAGATGTGTAGTTACAAGGTACGAATACTAGGATGATTCAGAATTCACAAGCCACGGATAACACTGTGTTTGTGTGTACGTAGAATGTTGAAATTATGAAAAACGTTTGTCTGAATGAGAAATCACGGGTTTAGAATATCACAAAGTAATAAACAACACTTTTAATGGTATCAGAAATATTCAATCACGATCAGTATATCAATCAGAAAGGAAGTTTCGATTCGACAAATATATGATTAAACTAATAGCTTTTCTAAAACTGCAGAACGTAGATATATCGCATGGATAATATTGCGATAGAAAGGATAGATTTTCTGCATATTCGAGTAGTATTGACGCACGTAAACGGGAAGTGCAAACGTGTCGAGAATTATAATTTCCCTACTCACGCCTGATCAGTCGCTAAAGTCACCTCGCGTCAAACAGAAAATGCTCTCATTCCTTTGAACGCTGTTGAACGTAACAGAAATTACTTGAAACTCCTTTACGTAGCCGGCACGACAAAGGGCGGTCTAGATGTAGACAATTTGAAATTAACTTACGCACCTTTTGCATAACCTGCCGTGAACTACCCTTCAGTCTACCTGACTCTGCTCTGCCGGCACTTCTAACTCCACGATCATTCAAGTACCGAATCCAACCCGATCTCCTCTCACGGTTAACCTACTCCCGTTTCCGCCGAATCAGCGTGTCGCAGCTGGTTTCGTTAAAATGTCATAACTCATCATTCGGTGAACACGCGACAGGTTAATACGCCCGCGTGACTGTACAGCGGCCGTGAAAGTGCACTCAGCACCACCGAACCTCATGCATAATCATATATTTACAGTGGCGGGGCACCCAATCCCCTGCCTCGACCGAGCCACCCCCTTGAACACAGATGCACGGACATACCAGAGACGGGCACATATGCTGCTGCTACTAGCACTGCTTTAATTAAATATTTGCATGCAAGTACACATACCTCCACAAAGATACCGAAAACCATCACGAGGCTACGCACACGAACGCGCGGGTCTGTAACCTACAAAACCGAGTCCACTGTTCGCAGTTTTCCGAGATCGTAAACCTTCCGCTATCCCATATCGTCTTTCCGGATAGATTAACTGTGAAGTCGGCATTTACAGACGCTTATCCTTGGGAAGATTTCGCTAAATCGTGCCTCTCGCGATACGAGGCAGAGGTTCTTTTAGAATAGTGATGGTAATTGAACATTTTGAGACACTCTGAATCAAGGTGCGAAACTCACGGAATGTCACAATGTTTTCCAAGACTCTCGGTAGACTTGAAAATTTTCTAATTAGGAGTCTCGAATGTATCGAAATGTCTTGAGCGGTTCGAAATTGTTAATTGTCTTATGTAAAAAGTTAAACATGGATGCACAAAATTGAAGGGACTTTAAATACAGAATTATATTGACAGCTTTCTTTTCTGATCTATTTCTTTAGTCACTCGTACTTTATTTTTGACTCGGAGCATTTCAATCGATCAGTTGAATGTCGGAAGATCGTTTTCCGTGTTCGAATTAGGTAATTCAAAATGTTTTCTCGAAATTGAAAAGAATTCAAAACTATTTACCATTTATTATGTCGGATTTGACAGATTTATCGTGATATTGTGAATAATTTGAAAATTTGTGAATTAATTAAATCTTTTGTGACAGGAATTTTCAAAATTATGGGACAAATGGACTGTTTTAAATTAAGTCACGATAGCCTTACATATGTACTATAATCATAATAAGTATTATAATCTTACCACAATCTGATCTTTTTGTAACGCTCAAAATTATTTTGTTATTTATATAGTTATTTTGCTCCCTTTTTCTGTAATAAGTTACATTCATTATTACTATAATAAATATATAATTATTGAAGTTTTTACTTCTTTTTATCTATTTCCTAGTAGCAAGTAGTCTTATGAAAGTTTACACAAAGCCAAACCATACAGACGCGACGGTATTCTACCTATTTCTATTATACGAATGTAATTAATCAAACATACTACGAACACAGAAATGCATTGTTTTATACAAAAGTCGACAAACTATTTCGGTAAGCATTGTCTAAACAGCATCAATGGGCTACGAATACCTTAGGTGTTCTATATATTCTAACAATAAATCATGCCATTATTATAATAACGTGGTTGTATAATATGAGTACGAGCAAATGTTTCAGTATCTTAACGATAATAGTGTTCGCGTTGTACAAAGTTTACATGTTTTCAAGGCAGTCAAAGATTTCAAAACGTTTCAAATTCTCAAAATGTTCCCGAGTTACAAATCTTTCGAGATTTAAAAAATGTTTAAGCTCATTTTAGTCTCAAAAGAATTTCAAAGTAAGTTGCAACTTTGTACTCTTGACTTAATGGAAAATTAAGGCAATGCTAATGACTCGTATTTAATGAATAATAAAACACGCACATGCATGTTTCTCGCCTTTAAAATTCAAATTTCAGGAATATAAATAAAACAGCACTTCAATAATAAAAATAATACAAAAATAACATAGGAAACAGAATGTTTAGGGGTATAGCGAAGCATGTCCTTCTAATTACAAGTGGCAAAGGGAACACACTTCAAATACGAGTTGAAAGACTTAGCTCAAATAAATAAGGGGGTAGTTTATTTTCAAACACTTGAACAGTTCTTTTTTATAATTACAAAATGTATAATATGCATAAAGATAAGAATCGTCAAATGTGATTTTGAGTTGACTAAGAATACATCTTCAAGACCGATTATCTTGAAATAGAAATTTGCATAAAACAATTTTATTCTGTAATTTAAATTTCTTTTGACTAAGCAAATAATGTTTGTTTGGGTATATTATGTTTGTTTGAGTTGTACCACTAATTATGGAATACCGTGTGTATGTGTAAGCTTTTGTTACACCAGAATGATTATAATTTTAAAGTACAAAGAAATTGGTCGTACGTTTGTATGTATTCATTGATTTCAATTCTATATCTATTCTTAAAATCTCATTTAGCAGCGTACACATTGTATACTCGACTTAACACGAAAAATAATAAATTATTATTCGTGCAGCTGTCTCTTATGGAGTAATTCGTAATTTTCGTAAATACTTGCAAAGGATCGTTAGTAGCAACCCCTTGAACCCTCAACCTTGCTGATGAGCTAGTAACGCCGTGTTGCTGATATTCCGAGAACTGAGGCGGAACCCTGCCAATACGTTATTATCGCCGACTATAGTCACGCAATTTACATAAGTAACCAATTTTCGTGAACTGCGACTCATTATGCAGAATGGAAGCGATGTGTGTTGATTACAATCAGCGATCGAGATATGAAACTGAAGCAGTTTTTTCCGAAAACAATTTCGTGCAAGTACTTTGTCGTGTTTGCATTATTTGCAAACCATGCATATGCAGAATTTCAATACACCGAACTCGATACAATTTGAAAGAATTTTTTGCGTAAAATATTTAAGAGTCAGAAATTTTGAACAACAAAGAAAACTGTTCAACGCAATGTTTAAATGGCGTTAAACTATAAGTGCAAAGTATAGTCTTTCTTGGATATGAATACCTACATCTCACCTTGCTAACTTTTTGAAACGATCTACTTTATTAATTGTCCACAAGCTGATTATAGGCTATAAAATTGATAAAAATTGCACAGTTTCTTTTTTTTTTTTCGAGTTGTCATAGTCACCTATTCTTGTAACGATATCCAATAATTTTGATTTTCTATTAGTAGATAGAATGTCAACTTCGTCTAACCGGACAAATTATATTGTCGATATACTGTTGTAATGCAATTAACATTAGTCATGGACATTTGACCTGTGACCTTCCGTATACAAGTTTATTTCCACTGTACCTTTAATTCTAATAGAAATAAAATGAAAACGATCCTAAAAATTTACAAAAAACTGTACTAAAATTATCTCGGGAGGTCCTCTGAACCAAATTTTGCAAGATAAAAAAGAATTTCAATCGGTCTATCGACACATTTGAAATTAAGTCTTCGTAACATTATTTTACCTTCAATGTTGTTTCATTCGTTTCTTTATCGTACACTGTACTCTTATCCGAGTGTGATAATGACCTTAAATAAAAATCAATAAAGAGACTGAAAATAATCGTACAAATACTACCGGTAATAATAATCTATACATTAACCTTCTGGATTAATATAACAGTTTATCGGTTTGGAGTTCCATTGGGGGTGTATGAATATTTCAATAACCAATGGTAAGATATTCAAGCGATTACGAAATCAAGTCTAACACGAAGAAATAGAATTACGGTTGCTCCTGTTACGCTGCGTCTTGCGGATCTCAGTTTTCCTTCTTGACATTCCGAGCACAGCGGCAACGTTACATATTCAATCCTCTCAAACTGTGGACAAGGTAATGGCATGTACCGGGGCGCGATATACCGTTAGTATCACTACGCGACATACGTTACCATAATCCCATTAAAATACTCACTGCTTTCGAATACTAAGTAACTCGTGTAGCAATACATACATTCAGCAATGAAAGGAAAGAAGAGATAGACGATCTCTTTGGATCGCTATAAAAGTCAGCATCGCGTGCGTCTTTGATTTACGTCCCCGTTTGCGTTACGAAGACGACGAAACGGTTATCGTCAAGAGTGCGTTTCAATTGAGCCACTTAGCCAGCCTCCCTCGCTCGCCTAATTCGTATATATTTATCGACGATTAAGCCGTTAAGATGGTTCACGTCGACATTAAGCCTTCAGAGTAGTTTATCCCCATGGTAGTTTCCGCCTGCATCTATCGAACGTTCATCCCTCGGGAAGGTGCAACCCCTTTGAACCACTAAAATCGCTAAACTATTGGCATCATTGGCAACGTTCGCGTTTACTATCTTCTGGGGCCTTAAGTTTCGGTTATCATTTTCCCTATGAGAGTATAACAGATAAGGATAACGATTGAGACGATCTAGCGATAGAAATAAAAATAACGAGATGTCGAACTCCGACGTTTTATGGATACCTGCGTTAGCTTTTTTCGCTACTTGAGGGAAATCAGAATATATATGTACGTTTAGTGTTTAAATTATTCTAAATATTGCAACATGTAAAATCTACTGAATCTGTGAATAAATATGCACAGTAACTTAACGTCATACGCATTGTCAGTGTCTAAAAGTGACAATTCTTTACAGACAAAGTTTAAGATGGCACGTCTACCTGGACTGTTAAAAATAAAAAAACTTTCTTACTAAGAATCTGAAAAATGATTAGAATAAAGAAACATTGTCCTAAAGGTTTCTCATAATGCACAAAGCAACAATTTGTTTTAGAACAATCTTCCTGTGAACTCGTTGAATAAATTTAATTCAATTTTCCTTTTCATATCCTTAGTATTAGATTTTCTTTGCATTAATTATAATATTATAATTTACTATAGATTAATGTAAGTTGTTCTATTAAGAATTAGTTTTAAGGTGTAGTGTTAGTCTAGTGCTAATATATAGCAATGGAAGAATGGACTGTGGTTAAAAGGAATAGGTTTACGCCAATGTCATTCGCTATTGTTGTATCTCGCTCTGTTGCAATCTGTTTTGTTTACCTTCATTACACGATAGACTCGTGATCGACTAATTGTCAGCAAGAAACGACAATATCTGTGGATAGGAGCATCGTTCTAACTCTACTAGCGGGCGATGCCTTTAATCTTGTGTTATTTCAATTTGTAGGTAGAATGCTATAATATCTCATCTTGCTATAGTACTGGATACGTGTTCTTCGTTCCCATCGTTTTTACAGCTCTTTAGTTCACGAAGTATATCATTTTCCATTTTCAGTAATGGAATGGTAAACGCAATAATAGCGAGCAGCATTGTCCCGTGATTTCTTTCTTCCAGTGATAACAATATTAGGCTGAATCGAAACTTTATCAACTAAGCGCAATTGTCGCCAAACTTTTCATAGTGACGATCATTAAGACAAGTTAAAGCGTCTCGATGGCGAAATTGCTCGCAAAAAGTGCCACAAATGCCTCAATTAAAGCGCACTAAATCTACTCGATATAATCTCGTTTATTGCGGGAAGGCGACAGCGAACACGTTGAAAATATGCACTATATGTATATGATATACAAGCGGCGTAAATCAAGTCAATCGTTTCGACGATGAAGGATCAGCTGCGATTCATTTATTATGCACATACATATGAAACTTTTGACATACTGGCGTATGCTAATTCCTCGTACACGATATCAGAAGGGAAAAAAAAACTTGTCACGCGTTTACATTCCGCGCAAGTGCACCTCAAGATGTAAAATACGTCGTGGTATTGCATTTGAATATGCCCTGATCGACAATCGATTAATGGATATTAATTGTCATTCTTTTACGAGGCTTTTAACGAAACAGAGTTTCGAAATTGTTAGCTCTCAAAGGACTTCAATTTTATATTCCGACGTAATATCCAGTAGCTACGTGTCAATATTTTTTGCGTATAAAAATAATATTTTTGTGAAATATTTCATTGATAAAGGTAGATTGTCTGTTTCTAAATTTTGATTATTTTCTTTCGTGCAGAAAATTGTTAACAAAGGAAGCAAGTAATTTTACATCGCAACTGACGATCGATTATTTTAAGTAGGTTAATGCTGGTACTGTCGTAATTGTGCAATTTATTTATTATTTCACTTTTATTGGAAAACTTACTATACTTTCAATTCGGATATAAATCGCGTTTAAATATATACAATTGACACATTTTTAATAATATATGTGCAAGTATACAAATATTTACGGAAAAAAAACTTAGTTAATTGCTATAATTAATATTTGCGATTTTTACAGAAACAATACATGGAATGAAATATAAAGCGTTAATAAATGTAATACTATCGGATGCTATCTCGTATATGCACGGGTCGAAATAATTATCGTTTCGTAGAGATGAACGCGATGATTATGTCTGAAAATTAAATTAAAAAGTGTTGTAAAATTGTACGCATTATGCATTATTCAAATTTGCAGACGTTTAACCGTAGATGATTGAAGTAACACCTAAGTAGCACTCTAATTGTTTCACTCATGAAGAAACGTGTCAATGTATGAATTGTTAATTTTTATGGAATGTTTACAATAAATAGTTTTTACAAACATATTCGACATGTATTTTTCTTATCGATTACCATCTATATTGAAGGATGGAAACTTTCATGGCAATCCCCAACTTACATCAATTTCAACATTCAATTTCAATTTCAACAATAATTTCATCTTTCATGTAATTTTGTCAATCTGAAATAATGGTTTTCCGTATACATCAGACGACTACAATTAAATAGAAACCATGAACAGCAAAGAATGGAAATTAAATATTACTGAAGGTTCCCAAAAAAACCTAAAATAAATGCAAAGAAAATGCTTTTAAAAATATTGAGTATGGAGACACGTTCGGTAGAATGTTGAATTCGACCCAAAATGTTAATTATGGGCGCAGTGAATTCTCTACGTCCTTTCGTTAGATCAAATTAATACAGTATCATCTTTTGTTGTTGCGATTGTAACGAGACGATGTGTTATTAACTTGGGTTGAACACATGGGATGATAAGTCACTTATTATATATTATTTAATAATACAATTACAACACTTGAGTAATACTAGAACAATTAAGTTACGATACAATTCGATTCAATGTTCGTGTTATTTGTGCCTGATATCCAATGTGCTTTTTGTAAGGTATAATTGAGATCTATGATGTTGTTCATTGCATTTAAATACGATTACCTGTATTTTGAGTATAATTGTGTTTCACGTAAATTTTAACGTTTAATATTGCGATGTGGCAATAGAAACGGTTGTCGATGATCGGACTTTAGTTTCACCGAAGGTGTATCGTGTAGTTATTGAAAATGTAGCAGAGGAAAAACGCTTACTTCTCTTCCGCAACATCTTGAGATCCCCAGATAATCACTCGGTACAAGAAATACGTTTGAGTGCCCTGATCTAGGAATCCCAGTGTTCTTCTTCTTCGGACTTTAAAGAAATCGAGAGAACTTTTAAGGTCCTCGTCTGCTTAGCTCGATAGCTCAAAGAACGATACAACAGTCGATAGTATATTATCAATCATTGCTTCATTGACTGCAGCTAACTCTCCTTTATCGTAATTTACACAGTTACACCGACTTCGTAACAATTTGTGCATCAACAAAGAATATAAAGCTTTGTTGTACACAGAATACAAGTGAAAGTGAATAAATTGAAAGTTACAGTTTCAAGTACTTTTCAAAACCTTCAACGGTAGTGTATTCATAAAAGCTCAAATGCAATTAGTGAACTCTAATAAAAATAAAATAGCAAATATCAAAATATTAATTTTTATCGATGGATAAGATTGTATCACCCTCGCCCGAAACCATCATCCACGGATGGATCACTTGTCCTGAAGGTACACAGTGCAGGGGATAAGTCTGAAATTGTTGTGGATGTAACAATCATCGGTTCATCGAACTGCATACTATCTTTACGTGAATGTCCTTTCTCTAGTTTGGTTATTGGTACACTCGATGTCTCGGTAATCGAAGAAAGTTGGAAAATGTCCCCCGTGTGCCTTCTGCTTTTCTCCGCGACTACAGCTCAAGGTACAACTTTAATCGCAGCAAGGGCAGCGTAAAAAAGAAGCAGCGAAGGTATCTGGACGAAGTTGGACCCGCGAACCGGGAATCGCATCGGACGCTGGACTCTTGACGCGAAACACCGCTTATGCATGCAGCATAAACTAAAACTACCGGTGACACCGGTGATATACCGTCGGTAGACGGTGGACGAGGCCGGTTTATTGTCCATTTGCATTCCGCGTCCCGTGTTCGCATGGCGTCCATCTCAAATTTCTAGCTCACGCCCCACCACTATTCGTATTCCAGCGCCATTTACCCTATCTCATTTCCCAGTTTTTCTTTCATCCTTTTCTTTTCCTCCTTCAGGATACCGTGTCTCTCGCGTTGAGAGAGGAGGTGCACTCTCGTATCTTTTTTCCCCTCGACGTGTTTTATAAAAGAAAAGAGGAATAGCTGGCTTTTAGCTGTTGGCCCGTCCGAGGGAATAAGCGTCAGTAAACGAGGGGCAACTCTTTCCCACCTTGCTGTTTCTTTACGGCCGTTTTACGCCAAGCTTGTAATTCTTCAGAAATTTGAGGAAAATTGTAGTAACTGCCGTGAGGGAAGTATTATGGAAATGCAAATACGCAAAACCGCGAGGAGAAAGTTAATGAAGCACCTAACGAGGACAGATTGTTATCGAATGCTTTGTGAACGGGTCTAAACTCAAATTGTAGAAGAGGACGAGTATTAAAAAACTGTAGAATTCTTTCGTTGGGCAGATCCGGCTCTTGGTGATTTTGTTGAACTTCTACAGGAAGAATATCCTAAGGCAGGCATTTATTTGACAATTGTGTCACTTTCTTCTGCAAGCTATATTTCACTAGCGCGTAGTCTATGGATTTAATGATGGAAGTCAGAAAGATTATGCCTTCGTAAAGTTCGAGACTAACACGAAATGTTTTTATATAATTTTGCGTACAAATGGAGTATTTATTTAACTTAATTTCAACAATAAATCACCATCTCAATTTATTTATAGCTATCTTGTTCAATAGTAAGAGGACAAACGCAATAATAATAGTCGATATTATGTGGAAAAGAGTTTTTTTTATCTTAGAAACATGTCTCTGACCAATAACCAAACGAAGTTGATTGTAACACTAACAAAACATCAGAACTTTTTTTAAAAGTACACTGTTTATATCTAGAAGCTTCGAACTATATCAGAAAAAATTAAGTTAGGATAGCTTAAGATATTTTACAATAATAATAATAACCAGTACATTGATACCATATCATCTTCTTTTCGTTCGTGTAAATGAGCAGTAATGATCCATCAATGGTTGTTATTATACAAGATATTTAGAAGATGAATGCAATATCAAGAGCATCAATTTCAATGCATAAATTGCTCTTATAAACGTTATGGGAGATGCCCATGTGATTTTTATGCGTGGTAGAACGAAGCCTCCGGTCTCTATGTTAGTTCGTAAGTTTAGCTGAAACGTAATGTAAAATCGTGCTTACTACTTTCAAAGTTAATTTTTACGTATACCGTCTAGCAGGTGTTGGACTTTTGAGACGTTAGTCTAGTAAGAAGTAAAACTTAGATCCACTTTAAAACCATTTCTGCCCATCCTCACGCGCACTTTCTGCATATAAATTGTTACCTCCTCCATTACTTACAGCTGCTGTACTACTTGTAAAATTCTGTCCAACAAAAATGAAAATTTGTGTCGATAGATGCGTACCTGATCTCCAATCAATTCCTTTGAATAAAAGTTCTTCGATTCTTTTACAAGCACTAACCTATTACCAACCTTTTCGGAGGT
Source organism: Ptiloglossa arizonensis (assembly GCF_051014685.1). NCBI lineage: Eukaryota > Metazoa > Arthropoda > Insecta > Hymenoptera > Colletidae > Ptiloglossa > Ptiloglossa arizonensis. Next base: position 12,975,440 of record NC_135051.1, on the reverse strand, counting down.
GAAATGATCTGTCCCCTTCTTTTAAGGAACCTCAAGTGAAGAAGAGGAGGACGGATTCTAAGAATTGCTGGAGCTGCAGGAAGACAAGACATTTCAAACGAGAGTATCCGAAATCCAAGACCGAGAGGACGTCAATGGGTCGTCGTAATGAGAAAGCTTCGTCCTAGAAGAATTCTCCATAAAGAAGTTGGATCCGAAACCCAACAGTCGTTGCAATTAGTTAATGTCATTGGAATTGAAGAACGAATCTGTACAACAGGCGAAATGTTGACAATTTGAGTTGAGAGTTGACTTTGTCCTTCATTGAGTCTTCAGGAGGATAATTTTCTGGATCCTGATGGTTGACGGAGATGCAAAGCCGCAGAACACTTTTGTCCTGACTGCTAATAGGACTGTGATGGTGATAAGTGCAAGTTGGGGTTGGGGATACTCGATGGCAACCTTTGAGAAATATCTGACCGAAAGAGATCCCACGATAAAACTAGAAACATACAGCGATCAGAGTCAAGATGGTCATTGATCGAGAGGGTTTCGATCACACGCTCGATCTGGAGTAACTCTTGGCAAACCCGGTGACTGAGAACAGTCCAGGCTGGATAATTTTTGGCAGAACGTTTCACGAGCAAACAGAGGCAGACGAGTTTTGGAAAGAATGTTTAGAGGACGATGAAGAGTCGAGCGAGAAGGGACCGAAGCGATGATGATACATGTAATTTTGTAGGTTTTGTATAAGTCCTTAAAAGAATGAGCGCGTTGTTCCTTGGATCTAAGTCCTATCAACTTGTCCACTTCTTGCCAGGTGGTCTGACTACACATTATAATACAATCACACGCACATGTTTAAAATAATCGTACTGATTTATACATCTTCTCTGCGATATGCATCATCGAGAAGGGTTGGAAAGACATCGTTACTCTAATTCATTGCATTGTTAAAGATTTTTCTCTTTGAGTTGTCACCATGAACAGACTTAGATTCCACTCTGTTCTACTTGATGTCCAACTCATAAAACCATAATACCCTGTTTCTTTTTTTTTTTTATTTACGCTATGAACCCAGTACAGGGTTATCAGCAGCATGCATATTGATGTGCATACTAACAGAACAAAAAAAGAATGGTATACATGAGTCAAAGATTACCCGAACATACAAAACGATACATAAATAGATGCTTATAACTAGCGATTGTACAGAATACTTATAATTAAATACTTATAACTAGTGGCGGTACATAATACTTATAACTAGATACTTATAACTTGTAACGGTATATAGTGCTTATAACTAGTGTCTGTATTATATAAATTCATAATTTTTGGATCAGTACCAAGCAGTCCTCACAGGCAGTCAAAGATTTAGACTATTGTCTTTAAGAAATTTGTGAATGCACACTAAGGGAGCAATGTACGGTTTACTTAGAAAGAAGTCGATTGTGTAGGGAGGTAGCCCATGTTACATAGTCGATTTACTAGTATATTCCTGTTATTGTTAAGGATGGGGCACTGCCATATCACATGGTAATGCCCTGTTTGCTGAGTGAGAATAAAACCACAGCCGCCCAGTGTCCATTAGCGAGGAGAAGGGGTTAGCAGGTGTTTAATGCAAGCCAAATCAAACAACTTTGAGCCCTGATAAGATGCAAAGAAACAAATGCATAAGATGAACCACGTATAAACGAGAGAAGATTACCACTTTGCACAAAGTCCTTTTGTGGTTTTCTCCTGAGACTGAGGATGAATATCGAAGCCGAAGCTGACTGGAAAATTCTGCGCAGGTTTTGTTGTGGTGAATACTTTTTTTCCAGATAGCAGTGTTTAGAGGTTTTGAAACAGAGCAAGGAGTTCTTATGGAAATTACCAGCCTTTATTCAAGAAGAGTACGTGTTGTTGCAGAAAGCAAGGGCAAGGTTCTGTCAGAGAAAACTTAAAAAAAAAATGTTGATACGGTTTCCATTCACGGTGAATGTCATCGAAGCATGAGATAAGCAGGGCTTTGAATGCTGGAAGATTTCATGATCCTGCCAAATTTGGTCAGTAAGTGCAGTAAGTGTTTTCCATGTCGAATTAATTAATTGTGTCATTTATTCCGTAAAGTTATTTTCCTTTGAATATTGACTTCTGATTACCTCAAACGTCCTTCAACCATAAATCATTCCACGCATCGTAGAACATTCTGTTAGAAAGTAAACAGGAAAACATGTAGAAAAACAAAGCTGACATTAATAACTCTTTTATATTTTCGTAGACAAATGAGAACAAACAAAATTTGCTTGTATATACTAAACCTTAATTAGCGGATGAAATAAAGCATAGAGTTTGCGAAAATTCGGCCTTGGGATTGGAAAGCGCAGTGTGATGAATAATACGTTCTGAGAGATTCCAGCTATTCAACAGAGGAACACTTTAGTAATTCAGGACCAAAAATATTCCGAGCGATAATAACAGAAGTCTGATCCACCGAGAAAACTAGGAGTTTCTGTTGAATTAATGTGCTGCAAACCAAAGTCAGGCGATGATTCACTTTGGTGGTTCACATTCCTGCGAGTTGTTATAAACGGAGAGGTATTCCAAAAATGTACAAACTCGATCAATTTAAGTCAACTCGCTTCGCATAATTAAATTTGCTTTTAGATTATCCATAACTTTCATTGCAGGAAAGAACATTCGTCTGCGTCAATTATCAATGAAGATAATAACGCGTTAAGGCTAAAAGGGATCCACCAGATGCATATGGATAATATTCTGTATCTTAAACAACCTCTAGTTGTTTATCTTAAACAACCTCTATAATTTGAATATATATTCGTACAAAAAAAGTTCTCATTCTTGAAAATGAATCTCTGGTTGTAATCGTTGCGAGGATTTCAAAGTCGCCAGAAATGATTCATCGCTGATAACCCAATCGATAGTTTGTAGGTATCTTTCTGTTCGATGAAACAATTTATTCACAAGTACGCGTACAATAAAGATTTTAGGTGAATTGAAGAGCAAGTTGTCCGCTCCGTTTATCGGAAGAAAATAAAGTGCAAGTTTTCCAGGTGCAGCGTTCCTCCGTGAAACGATGGGACGTTTTTCCTCGGTCGTAACCTGGTGTGATTTATCGAAGTGTTCATACACTGTAACGTGTTCGCGCAACTTCTCATTGGTTTACGACCCTCGAAAACTGCGTCTTCCAATTTATCGGCGTTTACGCTTCCGATGCCGCGTGTAGGTTTTCATTTCCCTATCAATTGCTGGCGACCACCAACGAGAAAAACTCGGGAATTGTGCACGCAATTCGAGACGAAATTTTACACTGCGTGTCGATTAGGAGAGAAGAAAACCGAACACGGTGTCGTGGCGCATAAAACTGTTGTCGTACAACGGACTTTCACGTGTTAATCACTGATCCGATAATCATCGTAGGAAAAACACGAACCCCGAAACAAAAGCCATCCTCGTGACCGCCGGTAGCAGTCGCGTTCGCGTGTTATTAACGTCTTTGCTTCGTTTTTTCACTAGACCTGACCACTCATTCGCGGTTTTAATAAAAACATGTAACGCTTCCCCTCTTTCCCCTAACTTCCTTCCGTTCCTACTCTCTCTCTCTCTCTTTTTCTCTCTCCTCCTTCTCAAACTACCTTTCGCACGTTCTCCTTCTTTACACATTTTATTTTTCTCTCAGACTATTCCTATCCTTCTTCCTTTACTTTTCCACCTCATCTTTATTTCTCACCCTCGGCTACGTTCCTCCATTTCCTTCTTTATGTTCTCTCTTGGCCCTCGCCTCTATCCTACCCTCTCTCTCTCTCTTCGTCTTCTCTTTATCGGTGCACAATATTCCCCCTTTTTCCTGTTCCTCTTCTCTTCCCAGAGCCTCTCTAAACCTTATCTTTATCTCCCTCGGTGGTCGGTTGCGTCGCTTTATTTTCACCCCCTAAAGGTCCCTTTCTTTTTCTCACCCCATCCATCTCTGTTCCTTACGACGCTATCATACCCGATCGCTGTTTTTTTCGGAAAAGCATTTTCGCGCGTGACACCCGCCGCGAACGTGCGATCCGCTGATATAGATGGCAACTTCCGGCGGTCGGCCGAGCAGGGCACAAAGAACGCTCGCGTGTTTCGTCGCCCAGCACGATGTACGCCACCCGCGGAGGTTTAAAGCGGCACTTTTCTTCGCCGCTGACATTTCCAGACTTGTTCCGTTCTCCCTACTCTCGTCCCGTTTTCGTCCTCCAATTGTTCTTCCGCCGCCATGACGCGTGTCGTACGGTGCTTGTGTCTCCGCCGAGATGCACCGCTGCGTCACGAGAACTTGTTACAACAGAGACGAGATCCAGTTTTTTCAACTACACGGTCGTCCCGCTCGTGTAGAAATTGATGCAATTCATTCGAGGTATGCGCCGACGCTTTTTCTGCCTGGTCGTAATTTTTTCAGCGATCTGTATGTACATCATTATTTGTATTACGGTATTGAATTTCATGGAAGCTCGTGCAACGTAGTGAAGGGAATGTCACGAAATTGCGCAGCGCTCTATCCAGAGCGTAGTTTTCCGTTAAATTTTCGTACAATCGTTTCGATTAATTTTATTCGCACGTTATTATATTACGAAGATCGTTCGAAAACTTGAATATGTGGATATTTTGAAAAACGGAGTATGACGTTAAAGACTGTTGCCCCAGAAATTATACAAATGCAATAGGGAGAATACGATAATTAATTGTAACGAATAATAAACTAAAATGTAGTTGTACGTATGTTAAAAATTTTCAGAATAGACTTTTCAGAAATTTTCATTCATAACTTATACAAATTATAATTTACCAGTTGATAAGTAAGATGTAAGAATTTTCGAATGGTTTTAATTGTAATTAAGTCTTACGTTATTAAAGTATTTAAATACTCTGGTAACGTAAATCGATGTAAACGGACGGATGTAAAATTAATAAACGATTAAGTGAGAGCAATTATTTTGCACTTTGGTTATTCATTATAAAGGTTTTGTATCTTAAGAATCCCTTTGTACGAATTAAGATAATATTGAGAAATATCCTTTTGTAAGTATCTGTAAAATTTATTTTCGAATATTAAATTATGCAATGTTTATCGTGCGGAAATATTTATTTACTTTACACGAACGAATTAATCGCACAAATGTTAATTAATTAAGACGCACGATTTGCATACCTTTTAATATAATTTCCACGTGACATAAAGAACTGCGCTGACACAGATCGGACAAGGTTATTATTAGCACGAACGCATAAGGTCTAAATTACTTTGTATATCTACTTCGGAATCGAATAATTACTGTTTATAACCACGTTGTTGCGAATAATTTGTTCTTGAAATTAGACTTTAAATGCTGCACTTTGGTTAATTTCTATTTGAATACATTGCACACGTATGCACGCAGCATTTAAGTACGTTAACATATGACGCCATTGAATTGCTAATCATTCTATATTGTCATTCTCATTTCTTTTTTTATTATTTGAAATTATTCGACCTCCACTTGCTCCAGTTTTTTTTGAACATTTTCTTCGACAAAAATTTCAGATGAGTATAAAGTGACATATTTTAACAACACTACATATTATGTAACAAGGTTTTCTCATGAATTTATTCATAACACTGGCAGAATTTTTTCTACAAATACATCGAGCAATATATAGTATAATATGTTATATAACAAAAATTACAAACCTTGTTTAATATTTTATATATACCATGTATCAGAATAAATGATACAGTGCAGAATTTTAAACAGGATTTCTGGTAAATGCGTGTAGGTACTTTTTGGGTCATGTATTCAATAAAGTATGTATACAGTAAAATATAATAAAAGTTGTCATAGAGCAAGCAAACTTGGATCGTCTATTATCAGACGTACTTTTTAATCAATGTTACACGAAATATATGTTAAATTCATACGAAGTTCGATTTTTATTTGACATAGGAAATAAGGGTCTAAAATCATCTTGTTTTCATTGAATACTTATGTATTGTTACATTTTCTGCATTTACTCTTTCATTTCAAAGTGTTTATTGTCAACTCAATTTACCTTAACAGTTCTCGTAATGCAATGCTTAAACAATATTTAAAGTGACAACAGCAATTGTGGTACGCAATTATGATTTTTATCAATTAACAGTATGATCAAATTTATTTATTGTATTATTTATGGTTCTGTTTGTATAAATAATTTATAAATGAAATTAACGTGCAATTTGTTCTTTCTACCGGGAGAATAAACTCAATTACAATATGTTCATCGTAAAGTAAATTGTAAATAAATAGCATTTTATCGTTTATATTAATTACATTACATTTTATATACTCCTTCGAATTCACGATACAGTCTCTCTACGTATTCGTTTCGAAATATGTTTGAAATTTACTTGTTTAAGCATAATTACTATTATTGCATGAAATTACTAAAATATAATTCTTACCCCGATTTCATAAGTTCCTATAAGATTAGCCTATTGGGAGTTACGTTCGTAAATATAATTTTAAAAGTGTACGTATTATAGAATGTGATTCCCCAGTAAATTTAAATACAGTCGAAACTACCGAATTAACTGGAACCCTGAAATTAAAATAATTAACCTTAAATGCTCATAATTCTCGATGAAACATTTAGCGGGAACACCTTATCTCTTCTGCACGATCATTACAATGGAACCCTTCATATTTTCCTGCGGTTCTGAGCGGATTAACCTTAATCACCGAGCGGGGGCTGTTAACTTACGAATGAACAGCACGTGGCGTCGCTCGGAAATAGAATTCGCAGAAGACAACGTTGCAATGAACCACCAGCCGACCGAGACCCTACCGTTCGAACGAGTGCTCTGTATGTTTTGACAGTTGCGCCAAATGCCTTGTACCATGCACGGTAAAATAATTCTTCGCCAACTGGCTGTACTAATTTACTTGAACACGCCAACAATCTTGAGATTACGTTTTTCATGCGTAGTACAGAATGCCCTGTTTAAACAGATGCACGCATTTACATTTCAAACTATTGAAAACACAGAAAATGTTGTTCGATTTGGAGGCGAAATTTTAGACTTGAATTGTCTCCGTGATTATGGCTTGCAATGATTTTAGTGTTATCTTACTATTTGCAAACGGTACCACTATTATGGTTGTACCTAATTTGTTCACTTTCTGAAACGCATTTACAGAGCTAACTAAGCTCACTTTTCATTATCATTTTTAAGAAATTTTGAGTTTTCATATCCAGGATATAAGTAATCATGCACAAAATACGATTTACATATTGTCAATAAATGAACGAAATTACTGGACCACAAAGCATCGTTCATTAATATATTTTTCTTTGTAGATTATATATATGTGTAAAAAAAAATAATTTTTTCAGCAGTGCATGGGAAATTTTAATCCTAATTGGATGTTAACTTCTAAACAGAAACATTTCTTTTGGTAATCAATTTTACTGAAATTTTAAATTTAGTAAAATTTTACTAAAATTTTAAATTGGAGAGTTTAGAGTGGGAGATTCCGTGACCAAGTTTGTACTAAATGAAACTTCTTCGGAATGACGAATTACATATTGTAGGTTTTCGTGTCAGTTTTTAAAACATCTCTAATTTGATGAATGAAAAAGAGATTGGTCTATTTTCAAAAAAATTACAACGATATTGTTTAGTGCAATAAAAATAAGAAAAATCTTTGGTCTCATTCGTTTAATGAAACCACTCAACTTTTGTACTTTGCATTTTTTTAGACCTCTAATAGCAATGAGACTAATTGAATTTTCTCTTTCTGACCGACCACTCTGCGTAAAATGTAAATGTAGTCGTTAATTTACTCATTGATGATGATTGTTATAAATTGAGGTAATACCTTCGGTACTCAACTTCTCATGCTTTTCGTGGAAATTAAAATTTGCGTGGACTGAAAATTTGCAATTCAACTATGTTCCTACTCAAAACTATTCTACCTATTATAATATATTACACAAGAGACCGAAGTTACTTTAAATAAATGTATCATATTGTTTCGAACAGTTTCTATATTTTGACGTTTTGGTAAGAGTTGCTGGTGCTTTCCAGTAATGATCGTTATTTATGATATTAATTTAGTTTCATGTCTAAAACTGTAATAATGAATAAAATTACATTGTTATTCCTGAAAAGGCCTAACAACTTTAGACACAACGTTAAAATAACTATGTGACTGAATTCGCATTGAATTAGAAAAGAGTAACTATTTATTGAAATATTGGGTTGTTTGGAAAGTCATTTCGTTTTCCAAAATGGAGAATATATAATTTAATAAAATGTTTGTACACTCTAAAAAAAACGTGTTTCATTTTCATCAAGAAAAACGAAATGACTTTCCGAACAAGCTAATAATTTATTTTTCAAGAAACGAGTCTCCAAGAAGTTCTTTGGACAGTGTTGTATAAAACTGGAAGGTTAATGACATTTGCAGATCTTGTAATGTATAGATTGACATTGATCGTTATCAATAGCAATAAAACCGCGTTACACCAAGAAAGCTTAAGTAATTTTAAGTGAGATTGACGTGACCCGAGTGTTAAAAGGTTAATCAGTGGGATTGTACGCCATTGGAAATCTCCATGAACGAATTGATTCTTCCTGAAAATACGAGTCACTGTTTAATCGATCGTATTTCTCTTACGTAGTTCTCATTTTTACTAGAAAACGTGTCTTAATAATTACCAAAAAGATAAGCAGGCTAACCAGAAATTAGTATTTTATTAATCCCTTTTAAACTGAGTTTGTCACGAGTTCTTAGCACCCTTCCACTTGGGGGGTGTTTTAAATAAAGAATGCGCGCTGAGGCACGAATATACAGGATAAGCTACATAACCTGATCAGTTTGTTCACTTTCGGTGTTAGCGGATTGATTCAAATTTTTGTTATCATAAGCAATCTGATTCAGATGTGTCCACAAGATGATTGTATAAGAAAATGATCCGCTTATATGGTCGTCCTTCTTTGAAGATTTTAAAATCACTTTCAGCATGTTGATCCAACCCAATTACATTTAATATCATTGCACAAGAGTGATGGAAAATGTGAACCATAAGACGTTGGACAATATAAATTTTAAAAGTAATCATTGATATTTAAAAGCACTTACAATGTACGTATTATAGATAATATTGAAATATATCAATTTTATAATTTAACAATTTATGAATCTATTTCTGTTATTACTTATATATGTATATTAATGTTTTAATTTAATAGGATACTTTTCCAAACTCTTTCATGCATGAACTGACACTGAAAAGTTAATACATTTAACTCATAAAACTGCTCTTCTTTTTTATTTTACTTAGGTTAGAAGAAAATTAAAAAGAAAAAACAGTAAAAATCTAGTGTGTGTAATTGCACAGACAAGTATAGATTTAAAACAAACTCAAAGTCCATGATTTATGTTCCATCAAGGAGAGACAGAAATTCATTAATTACCCTTGTTCGAATTTTGGAAGCAAAATGAATTACATATTATATTGTATTCTAAGTAAAGATCTCGTTCGAGATTATTTTTTTACCCTTTAAAACGGTTATTAAATAATTTAAAGAAATATTGAGGGACTATGTACTGTCGTTGGCTTGTAACACAAATTACTTTTCAATGGAATAATATTCAATAAAATTTCCAATCAAAGTTTCACTAAATGTAAAAATTCACTGTAAAATTCACTAAATGTAAAATATAGCAAATGCAAAATTATACGAAATGGAAAAGAGCATTGAAAAACATTTTATGAAATAAAATCAAAATTTTAATTAATAATGGTCCATATAAATTACTGGACGGTACTCAATCATTGAAAATTTACTTCGCATCGAATACAGTATTTCATAAAATTTTGTCATCTGTATTACTCTGCCCTTTGTCACAGGTTTCGATAATCAATTTTTCACGTTTCTAAATTTGGCTGAAGAATTCTGTTTCTGACAAAAAGCACTCTTATATTACTGTAACATACTGTTCAGGAATGTTAAAAGACTTTCCTTGCACTTTGAATTTTTCACAGTACTGTACCACGTGCTATTTTATTTTGCGAAATCTGGAATTAAGTTTTAATGGTTCGAGTCCTCAGTGTGCTGAATTTCTGAAGTATCGAGCAAGATTGCGTCTAGTTAAATGTATTATATCATATTACCGTGGAAAGTTATATTAAAGTGGCACTAGAATTTTGTCGTCGGTTTAACGTCACTTCAAGTAGTATCCACTTTCAACTCGACTTCGTAACATCTATCTTCTCTGGATAAACTTTAATCAATAACGAAGTAATCTGCATAGGATATGTTGGATTATAATACAATAAAAAATATTTTATGTAAAAAATTGTGAAATATTTATTTTACAATGAACACACTAATGTTTGTGCTTTAAATGGCATAGATATCACTTATTTGTCGCCACTATTCTCACTTCGAAGTATTTATTAAAAATTGATTAGACAAGACAATTATGGTATACATTTTATTAAAGATATATTAAAATTAATAGCTCACAGATTTAAAGCGAATAACTTTATTCACAACTACGAAATAAAATAATGCAGTTAGAAATAAGTTAGATGTAAGAAAAACATGTAAATATAAAAATATATCGTTTCTGTTATTTTGAATTTTTCGATTTTATATTCTTCTTAATAGTTTTAAGTATATAGCACTTTAACTTAAGGTTCAAGTATTTTTGGTTCGCAATTACATTTATTGCTTCCATTCACATTGAAGCAACATTCATTTAATAGTATTTTTCCTAAGCATGACCTTTATATTTTCATTCTTTTAAATAAACTCTTTCTCCATACGTATTCGCTCATTGTATTCTTTCGCGTGATATTTGATTACTGCCCTATTTTCATTCTTTCCTCAGAATAAAACCCTCGAAACATATTACAGATCAAGAATGAGACGTGATTTATGGTGACATGAAGTTTTCGATAAGTTACCGCTGACAGTGTACCAAGACGACATTATCGTGAGTTAAAAAAAATATCCCGGTAACCTTAACAAGGCAATGTATATAAATTGCTACAATTTCATTACGACGTGTACAGTATACACAACTATATGTAGCCTAGAAGTTAACATTCCTCAAATTTTGTATAAAAAACAATGTAACATTTTACGTGATATTTTTTCAGCGTAAAAAATCTAAGAATATATTTTATAATACCAACGTAAAGTTTTTAATGAATTTAAATGATCAAGTTCCTGAATACAAATAAATTACCGTGACGGTGGGATTCACAATTATATATTTCAATTCGATTAATAGAATTATGAACCTATACAATAAAAAAATTATGTATTAATATAATACAATAAGTTAATTTCGTTGTTTTCCTCTGATATAGTAAATAAATAATATCAGTAGTTTAATATCTTTTTTTCTACTAAGAGTAACTTTTCATCTTATGTTAATATTTTCTATTGAGTCAACATTTCAATCATAACTGTAGGCCCTCCTGAGAAAACAATATTAAAGTCTAATGAAAACAATAAATAATATTATTTTATTTATTATAGTGTGTGGTATCTAGTTTATGACGCTACGTTTGAATTTAGAGAATATTTTGTAGTCGATCACACACAGAGTGCTTCTGAAATATGGTTCTAAACTTAATGATTTGTTTTCATGGTAAAAAAAAGTCATCGAAAATACCTGCAGGTTTCCGTTTATCCACCGAGAAATAATGAAGCGACACGATGGAAAGGATGGACGAGAAGCAGGCGAGAAACGAACGGGGATGATAGGGTGAAACAAAGTAGAGAAAGAAAGAGGAAAACACGAACGAAAGGATCTCTTGACCCCTTTTTGGGGATAGTTGAGTGGAAGTAGGCTCGATAAATCTCTGTGGTGGAGGTAATCCCACCGAAGGTTCGCCGGGATGATAATCAGGGATGTTGCCCTTAACGATAAGGGTGGCTCTCGCATGCGATGCACGGTTTAGTGTCGGCGTAATTCAGGATGAGAGCATGCTGCGTGTCCACGAGGAATACCTTGATGTGCATCCTCTGGGAAAACAAAGTACGCTTTCTAATTCAGCATGAGAAAGTTAGATATAAACTCTGGTAGAGTCAATAATACAATTGGCATGCATTAGTCCAAGAAAGGAAAATATGTAAATATTTTACATGTTACGATAGGGAATTTATTTGTCACCATTGTCCAGTGCCTGCTATAAATGTTCATATTATTGCACCAAAGAATGATCACTGTTATTATATTGCTTTTTTATTACCACAGTACTTCTCGATTGTAAGTGACAATTTTTATACTAAAATTATCCTCTCTGCTAAAGTTTATGTGTGAATTTAAAAATTAAATCGAATTTCATCTACGATTGAAAATTAAAATTTGTAAATGTGTCATATCCTCGTGAGAGTTTTATTAACTGTTGACATTTTTATAGGTTTAAACACGACCTTGTTTAGACTACTTTTAATTGTATGTGGTTGAAAGTTTTTCAGAAGTGATTCGAATAATTTACAATTATTATAAAATTGGGCTGAATAAAGTCGTATTTGGATTTATTTTTATCGGGAGATAAGATAGATATTCATTGCTCATAGTCTTGAAAATAAAGTATATCTAAAGGTATAATAATTATTATTTCGCATTAGTAGTTAACAAACGAACCGTGTGAGTGCATGCAGTCGAGACTCGGTAGCTGTTGCGCTATCTTGATCACTCTCTGTTTATTTTATATTTTTCCTTCTTTGAACAACATATGTGTGTGGTAGCGTCTTAGCTCGAGATAAAAATCGCTTCCTACCTCGGTTTTAAGTGTACTGGCGGTCTGATACCGTCACTTAAAAGCGAGAATTATTGTATGATGTCACTGAGCTCGCATTCGGGCTAGTGTTTTAGTTTAGTGCTTTAGAGAGAAATTTTCTGTTTGTATCTTCTTATAATTAGAGATCTTCCAAAATATGTTGCTGAAAATTTCAAATAAAAACTGTAAGAAGAACAAAATTAAAAACGTTTCACCTCAGCCTCAATTCCAGTTTTATAATTTAGTTTCGAGCAATTTGTGTCTCAATCGAAGATTCATAGATCCAAAAAATATTATTCAATATACTAACCTGCCCATCAGTTTTATTACAAAGAAGGAAAGTTACAACACAGTATATAATGCACAAATAACTGTGAAAAGTCCGGAGAAATTTATTTTGAAAAAGAATTGTACCGTATCGTGTTTCCATACCCAAACATTTTCTCGTATCAACAGGAAAAATATCGGAGAAAATATTTAGGTTCTTTAGTTCTGGTGAGATATCCTATACGAGTACTATATATCGGGAGTGAGGATGAGATACGGTGAGATCGAGCGAAATACAATTAAATGTACAATGGTGCGCAATTGCGAACGATTCCAAGAAGCGAGGAGTATAATTTTATTTCTTATATATAACCGCGATAACTAATTTACTATTATTTATTGTTTTCGGTAAAGTTCTGGTGAGTCTTGCCTATTTTTACACTTTCGCGTCCCACTGGAGAGCTTCAACCACGGGTTGCAATTCGTTTCGTTTCCCCTTATCTCAATTTGTTCTATTAGAACGGTGCATCCGAAAACAGAGAACAAAAATTCTCCATGCCACCTCTGCAAGAATTCCGGTGCTCTGATTACAAGCCTGTCCTCATCCTTTTGCCGGCTCTCGGTTATTAATCACGAGCCACTCGTTGCACAGTGTCTCGACCACGGATGCCCCAGAGTTTGTCAAACGTTTCGTTTAATCCCCGCTGTTGTTCGTGGCTTTACATCTTTGCCGACAAAGCTGGAACTCAGATATAGAAATTGCGTGGGAGGTGAGCTTGAGAAACGGTTCTCCAGGTAGTTTGCGACGGGCTTTAAGGTGGAAGAACGGAGGTGGCTTGTTGGTTGGCATTGTATCGCCCCAGGGAAGCTTGACTTAAGGATGCTTTGTGCGCCAACGGTGCACAATACGAAATCTGTCATATAGCCTGCAGCTTCGACCGCTGAAAGGCAGTCGTAAAAGGGAAGGATCTTATGACTCTAAAATTAGCAATAACTGGTGCATCGTTCTTTCGCACTGTTTAACCGAACCTGTTCTTCGTCAGCGTAAAAGTTTGTGCGTGGAGTTTGGATTAGAGAAACGTTCAACGTTCAGCCGGTTTACTACTTGACGAGCGACACCGAGACAGGACAAATAAGATTTCATTATTGTAAAGTCGTTCACTACGCCCTAACGTGCATTACACTTTTACGAAAAAGTTGTTTGAGCCTATTCTCAAGTTTCGAGGTTTCTTGTCATTTTTTCCTATGCCGTTTCTTTGCGAAGCAAGCATTTAACTTCTCGTTGTTCGTCTATTTTGTAACAGTACCTACCTAAGAATAATTCGAAGAATCGAAATCCAGTTGAATTAATTGCTAAAACTCACTTTTTGGCACTAACGTTTCGGGAAAACTTGTACACATATATGTGTATAGTGAGTTAACGAATGTATTATATTAGCTACACTTAAGACAACGGAATGAATATTTTCTTCCGAAGAAATGAATTAAAATGCTTATCAATTTAAATCTATTGTCACCCTTAAATTAATTTTTTAAACTTTTGTGGGGTAAAAGGACTTCTGATGCATAGATTCTTGACGCTGAATTATAATCAAATTTGGAAGAAGAAGTCGGGATATTAAACCCAAGAATTGTTCAGAAAAGTTAGCCCCTCAAAAATACGTAGAAAGGGTCAGTCAATGTTTAAGTGAAAAATTGTAGACTCAACGTTTCAATATTAAAAGAATGAGTCTTGAAACAAAATGTACTGTAAACATTTCCACTAATTGTTAATTTATAATATCAGTCTAACATTTTGGTACTTGCATATAAAAATGTATTTGTATACTTAAATTAAATAAATTAACAAAACGCTTAATAATGATTGCTTATCAAACACAATGACTATCTTCTTCAGAGTATGCTTACTGTACAAAAAAATGATTTGTTTAACTATCCAGTACCAATTTCCCGCCTCGAAAACTACATTCTGTGAAATGAAAATATAGAAAATTAATATTACGAGCACCGAGATCATTAATCGTCAATTAAAAACCGAAAAGTTCTCCCCTATCGTAGTGTGCAGTTATCGCTATATCGTGAAGCGTTAAAATGAAACGCAGCACACACGTACAATTTATAAACAGCATCAACGATAAATCTCGATCCTAAATCACAATCGAAACGGTGGTCGTTATTTTATTAATTTCAAGTAACGTGGACCCTCCTGCGCTATCCGCGTAACGGACAAAACATCCGTACCGCTCCGAAAGAGAAATTTAATTGCACACTATCCCCGTGTATTATTATAGGGGAAAGCGGTGGTCGGTTTATCGAATCGGTCTTGAAAGGGCAAAGGGTAGTGGAGGGGTGGCGGATCACGTCAACTGCGGATCGAGCGGTCTTGGTTTGGAAATTGATGAAAAGTGGGATTTGATGCGAGCACTCCACGCTAAGCGGATAACCGGGCAGTTTCTCTCACGAAAGGACCTCTCGCTATTTTCGCGTTTGTTCTCGAAATTCCAGCTTAAATTATTGCGTGTACGAGGGCGCCATCTCTCGAAGGGGCACACATTCGACCCGCTAAGCTTACAATTACCGGAGCTGAATTCAACTTCGTATTGCGACTGCGTGTGCTGCTCGGGAATGTCTCTACCCCCTCCCCTGGCTGTCTTTTGGCTCCTAGAGGGCCTCGTGAAACACGGGGGAAGTAAATTGGAGGATGGTAATCGGACTCGCACAGTTTTCTCTAATTCAGCAAGCCTCCTCCGCGCCATCTCTTTCCCGCCACTTCGGCTTGTCCCTTTTCCATCCTCGGATTCGCCATCCACGGACAGAGCGGAGCACGAAATAATGAATGGCTCTCAAGTTTCCACCGGTCTGAATTCCGCGGACATCGTTCTCAGCCTCCCTTTGCCCCCTGTCCACGTTTCCCCTCGTTCAGAATATTCATTCGAGACTTCTGAATTGCGCGGCCGTTTTAAATCCTTTTGTTACGCGGCAATGCTATACATACTGATGACGTGAATTAGGCGTGTGCTGGTTATATGGGCGCTCGTAAAAGGAAGAGTGGGAAGGTTGCCGCGACGGTACGATACCTAAGGCGTTCGCGGAAAACTTTCGGGGAATTTGATAGTGCAATTTCATAATAAAAGTTGTTCAGGACGACGTAGCAACTAATGCCATCTTCGCATTCGCGAGACAATTGGAATCGGAGAGAAGTTTGTTTTCTGTTTCCAGTTTATTCTTACCGAGAACCTATGGTTGCAGGGATCATTGGAGGATATTAATTCCTTGATGCACGATACTCTTCCACTTTAGGGGTAAAAAATGATCGATTACTTTTTTTGTAATAATAATGTTTCTTTGAAATGGAAGAATAATATTTGCTTCTGTAATTCTACAGAATTCATCGGTACCCTCGAAGCTCAATTTTTTATCCATTTGATCAAAGTGTGATTGTTACGATTTTTTTCGGAGACAACGTGTTGTTTGTAATTTTGGTGAATGAAATAAGTAGAAATGAAACAAAATTTGGTTTTGCATTCTAAGGTCGTGTTATGTATTCGAATAGCGCTCCGGTAAGTCCCCATCGATCGCAATGCAGATAAAAGTAACGGTAAACAATTTTTGGTACATTTTGCACACATTGAGTTGCACGAAAATAATCTATCACTTTTTTATTCTTATATGCATAATGTCTCTTTTCGCTTGAAAATTGATTTATTTATAGAATGCGAACGAACAACTGGAGACGATTGATTGTACATTTTTCGATGAATTTGTTAATCAATATTAGGATGCCTTTCAAAAACAATATCGAACACTTTCGTGATTTTGTTTCTTAATATAAATCGTATTAAAAATGCCAATAAAAATATAAATAAAAATTGAGAACTAGGAAAAATAAGAATAGATTATTGCGGATGCGTGTCTTTGAACATTATTTTCTGCTTTCTCGTATAATTCAAATTACAATTTAAGATCTCTCTAGTATGGAAAGAATGTAGTTCAGTGTTAGAGATACTCTTGAATATTTGCTTCAACACAATGGTATACAAGTATACATCCGAATATTAATGTGAAAGAGATAAGAAGGGAAATGAGACAATTTTTACTCAATTTAGTGAACAGTCTGGAAATGTTCCGCTTTCATTTCTTTTAATATTGTCTTCCGTTGCTTAATACGATCTACGAAATAATAAATGGTTCTCAAGCTTCCACTATTGTGCATTCGACGATTTTCCGTACAAGTATCTAGGTTCCTCTTATGTGGAATATTCATTCGGGGCTTTTGAATTTTGATACTTTAAATCCCTTTGCTTTCCGGTTACGTTATACATACTGATGATAATATCATTATTTATATTACAATGTGCAATGAACCAGTATACATGTGAATACACACGGCTAAGTCGTGAACAGAGTAAAAGCTTTTATTTTGTTGTGCTTACTAAAATCGGAGGCGAACTAAAGATTGAAAGAAAAAAAAATTGTTTCCTATGGAAATGATCCTTTTTATAATGGGAACTCTATGGTTTCCATTAGCGAGAACGGAAACCACGGAAGCAACGGATTCACCGAACATTTATTGCAAAAAAGTTTTTCCCAAAAGTTAATAAATTTAAAAATATGACGTTCTTCCTTTTGCAATTTTCATAGACTCTGTTTCAACAACCAACAAACCGACGATATTTTTTATGAAAAATTATAGTCTGGTGATATTGGAACAATTTTTTATATGTTTGCGACGTGGGAAACACGTTTGATAGAGTAAGAAGTGCAAAAGACCGAATAAAACGTAAACGAATAATATTTTTACAACTTAAAGAATATAGTGTGATGATTTACCAGTAAATACGAGAAAAAAAAAATAAGAGAGAAATCTCTATTGTGTATTCATCGATGCGAAGCTGATATTTTTGATTATATATGTGTAGGGTGTTCTGCGAAATTTAAACGAGACGAAATTAAATGGTTTTGGATGATATAATTTCTCATGTTACGATTATGTACAAGTACTCATATATTTATGTAGTGTTGCATTTAATAACAACCTATTTATTTATCGATACTCGTACCTTGATACTACTACGTGCATAATGACTAAACGAACGAATTTGTCTAAAATATACCATATGATTCCATTTGAAAAGAGGGTACAATTACTTACATTTTGCTAGATATTTATGAATATTATACAATTTAAATCAAATATGTACGATTTAACAACTTTTTCGTATTACAATACTTTTCGTATTTAAAACTGCGGTGAGTAAAAATACAAATTATTGAGTAAGAATTCCTTTCTGTAAAAAGGAAGGAGTATAATTGTATCTTGCAAATGTATATCACGGTCTGCATAAATATCCATTAATATCGGTACAATCGTATTAAAAGTTAAAATATTTTAAGGCGTCAAGGATGCCTACCTTGACGCGCTAGCATAAATATACAGGTAGGCATCCTTGACGCCTTACTAATATGTATATGTAGGTGAGTAATATAAAAAACATAAACAATTATTCCGACAATGAAAAGAACAAAAGTACACAAAAAACATAAAACGTAAAAACACAAATCACTTCTCGTCAGTGCGTCGAGGAGTCCCTTTTTACCGATGAGGTCGAACGCATCTCGACTCCTCTAAACAAAAAGGTCGTTGACCCCCCAGGACTACTCCTATTTCAACCTAATAATATCCTACCTATTAAACCTAAATAAATCCATCATCGACACTGAGGCTAATAGGAAGAACGCTTCTCTCCTCGTGTCAACGACCCTTGGTAATAGATATCTTGCAATATCTACAATCATTCAAGTTTATTGAATATTTCTAATTTGTCCTTTTTCGACATTTTGAGTTCTATAAAACACGATGTGTAAAACATACTGTACAAAATAAGGTGCCATTAAGTAACTCGTTCATTTCAAAGGGCTAAGGAAATAAATAATCAAAGTGTCGTAATAATCAATTCTCCGTGTATCGCAAAAAGGATACTTTGTTGTCTAAATTAATGTTCCTAGAAAAAATATATTCTCAATAAAATTACAACTTATAAAACTATTCGAAGTTTCTCCAGATCTTTGCTTCTGTAGTCCAATAATTGCACAACGTACCCATTAATTCTCGTTGTGGCTACTTTTGTATTATTTCTAAAACTCGTATCGAAAAAAGAAATCCACGAACAATTCGCGACAAAAGTTCAAACGCGTGGTAACCTCCTATAATAGCGGGTCACCTCTTTTACCGTATAACAGAGTTTCGATACACAACTGGCCGGATGATGGCGTGGAAGGGGGTCAAAGAGGAGCACACCAGAGAAGGGTGCGTTCAGAAACTCGTGAAACGCGGGGTGAACAACTATAACTTAGCTTTAGTCGGGGTTAATCGTCGTAATACCGTGATTTAATACCTCGACGAGACGAATCTCCCCCACTTCTAGAATTAATGGCAGGATGCACTTTGCAGTGACAAAAGAAAACAGAGCTGGAATTGTGAGACATTTGCTCGTAATGCTTAATTTATTATACATTAAACCGTGAATTGAATAGAAAATTGATATCCTTCAAAAATCGAGATTATATACCGCCTATAGAATTTACGAGGGATGATCATATATTTGCTACTGATCCCGTACAATTTTGTAGGATTTATTCTAAGATATCGAGGAATTTAATTTCGTTCCTAACTGTAAATATAGACTACGGTGTTTCTCGAGTAACTCAATGATCTTCTTAATCTTTATGCATTTTTCGGATCAATGTGACTCGAAATCGAAATGTAGCATTGAACAAAGTTTGGACAAAATAGTCGACTTAAATGAATTTCACTGACTTTTATTCGCATTACTCGAAAAATGTTCCGGACAAGGATTTAGTGTTGTTTGGTGCGAGGTATTCATGTTTGTTACTAGAGAAACGAATGGAGGAAGTTGAGACAATTAGCGAATATTTTGTACCCTGACTGTACGCATTCTTGTCAGTTAGAGAACAAATGATGAAGTTCACGTTACTCTTCTCTTTCTCGGCCCAAGGCTTAGTCTCGCGTGCAAGACGCTTGTGGTTACCTCGCTAACTTTACGATGCGTCGCGACGTGATAAAGCAGTTCAAACCTTCTACTGTAGTCGGGACTAATCTGCTTACATCTGACGAATCGCACGAATCGCTATGAAGTGTTGACTGGGGGGAAAAAAAATGATCGATCCTGAATTAGAGAAATGTAAACATCGTCGAACAATGTTTGCTCAGTCACGAGTTTTGCGAAGGATGATTGAAACATCTGACCCAATATGACTTGCAATTCATTCTAGAACTAATCTTTTCTTCTCCCTCGAATAACAGTTCTCTAAAGATAACTGCATAATATTAAAGCTACAAATAGAATATAAATGTAGGGATCAAACTGATTTGTTACATACATATGTTTCATTGCTTCTTGAGAATGAATTCTCAAGATGGAATTGAATTCGTGTATTCTCATACATGGAACCTAGACAAGTCGAGTGTGCATGAAATCACTGAAGTATTGGAAGTTTGTAATCGATCGTATCAATACAACGAATAAAATATTATCAACGAGTGCCTTAGTATGCAGGAGTGTGACAAATATCGAAAAAGAGAAAACTTAGCGTCAAGCTGACCAGTAAAATACAATTTAATAATTTCTAACACGAATTTCCAAATAGATTTAGAAACAATTCTAATTGTGGTTGCTAGATATACAGGTATTGCTGGCAAGTATTTAGGTTCATTTTAATTGAATCGACTGCAGAACTGGACTTAGTGTAACAATAAATCACTAATGAAGTTGACCTGGATTGTAATCAAAACGAAGGTCTGTTTCAATTGAATTCTTTAGTTGTATCTTCCTTGTCGATAAGTATGGCTCGTTAAAATTGACTGCGTCCAAGCTTTCGCTATCAATTGGTTCCTGTTCTCCCAGTTCCAGAGAGTTTTTAACGAGTTTAACGGGAACTCTTTCGGTGCAACGATCCTCGACAATCAAACGAGACGAATGTGCGGTTCTCAAACGTTTTGTTGGATTTCAAACTCGACTAGAAATTGTCTGAACGTTCACGAAAAGTCAATGAAGCTTAAATAAACGTCGTTTTTTTCTTTCATCGGTACTGAAATGTGTGAATTCACAAAAATGGAAAACACACTGTCCACTCGTCAGTACTTTTCGAATATATCTACAGAATGTACTATTACGAATACATACATGTACTTGTAAAATACTATTTATGAAGGATTTGTAATCAATTTTTTATATTTTATGAAATAACGTTCCTACTAATATTACTGTAACGCATCGTCAAACTCGTATATTATAACAAAATTTCTGAACTTTTGAAATTCCAGGTTATAATTAATAACAAATTAATTAATTTAATTTGTATAGGAAACAAACTTTTACAGAATTTTTAGGACACAGTAAATATGTAATTTTTCACGTACTAATCCATTCCAGCACGAACTTCTTTTTGCTTATAACGGTATATATTACCAATGATTTGGTAATATATTTATGAATATTATTGCAGAATGTGCAAATTATACTAAGAATATTAAAAAGAAAAAGTATAGAAAATTTCTTAAAAACATGTGTTTGTCACTTTAAGCAATTTAAAATACTTGAAAGATGTTATTAAAGAAAATACAATGTTGACGCCTGTTTAAACTAGAGGTCTTCAATTTATTATACTGCCCTTCTCTTTATTTTCTCCTTTGTTTTATAAAAAGTCGCAATTATATTATACAGAACAAAACCACTGTAATACATCGGAGTGCAATTTTCAGATATTATTAAAATACAAAATTGATATTTCTCTGCTACTATATACTAGGTTATTCAATAAGTTTTATCGAACGACAAAACTTATCGAACAACCTATTACTATGTTTTCTTGTATCTCAATTTGTAAATTTCCTTTCCTCTTTACGGTACAAGAAATTGTTAAAATAAAAGTAAAAATGATAAAAACACACGAGCACGGTGTAACGTGCAGTTCTCTGCATTTGTTGAAGATATGAAATTATGAACTTTTTCTGCTTTCTATGGAACCGGTTTTTGTCGGTACCGTTGCGACGCGACGCGACGCGACGCGTTTACGTTGTCAGCGAAGTATGTAATCTCTTATTTCATCAGAATACACAGGATCCGTGGCACGAAGCCATTATTTGCGTATTACAGATTGTACCACACGTATACGTGGTCACGTTAGACAGTTAGAAAATACACATGGAAAAAAACTCGACAGTTCTCGAACTGCGGATTGTGGGTGAATCCTAAGTCGCAATGAGAGTATAAGAATAATGCCTCCGGCACACAGAGCGCACATTGTTTTCTGCCTCTATTATACGTTTTAAAAAGGACTGGGCGCTTTGACCTGGGCATTTATTAAGACCCGCTTCCCGTTCGAATGCGTATAAGAGCTTGATCAAAGTTCTGAGTAACGACCGTGCAATTCTAGTGTCTACAATCGGATGCTAGTAATGAGGGTTCTAATTGAAGGCTTCGGTGCAAAAACCGGTCAGTTCCATTTTTTAGCGAGAATTGACTTTTCATGTAGTTGTAATTCTTACTGTTATATATTCCGCATCACTACTCGCAATAATTGTACACATTTGATAGTTAATTATCGATATATCTCTTTTTTACAGATGTAAAAAATATCAATCGGGAAACGAAATAACAAACATAGAGTAACCAGTGTGGTAAACATTTTACAAAGTAACAATCTCATTTCATGGTCAAATAGACGTAGGCAATATTCGAATCGACGAACAAAATTTCTAAAGAAATGCAAGACATGCAATAAATTACTGAACAGTAAACTTTTTCTCGTGGAACATATATTAATAACACAATCTTCATACGTTTAAACCATTTTTAATTGTAAAATACAATTTTAATGTAAAAATACAAGTATACAAATATGTTTTACAACTAGCATTAGTTTTCTGCTGTTTATTACTACAAATTCATTTCATTGTAATTTGAGAAAATTGATGAACGGAAGGGATTTCAAGTGATTTCAGAAGTCATTTTAACACTTATCATTCTTTTAACACTTTACATTGACTCTTTTCTACACATTACTGGTATAGTATTTCAGACATTTAAGTTTCTCAGAAGCGGACGCAGATGCATAACCGCAGTTAATGTCTAGGACACTTACCCTCCTGTTTTAATTCTCGCTGCTCAGTCCCGCATTTGTAGCAGTTGAGAAGACACCACTGTACCAAGAATGTTCATACTAATGAAAAATTGCAAATAATAGTGCACACTATATCTTTGCAGTTACTTCCAAATAAAATCATTTTCCATTTATATCAGAAATTACTCACTGAATAAATTTTTCACACGAAACACCAATATCTGTAACAGTGGTAGAGAGAAACAGACGTCACGTAGCTGAATTGTAATTTATTTAATTTTTGACATAGTATTACTTTAATAAATAAAAATAAGACCAGTGTTAAAAAGACGCATTTCTTTCATAAAAATATCCAATATGTTAAAACGTTTATTAACGTTTTTAATTCATCGACTTTGCGTTTGTGTCCTTTTTGGTAATAATTAGAAAGAACGTGTAATTTTATAATAAAAAGAAAAAGAAAGAAAAGGGGTATGTATGTACGTAGACAAGAAGAAAGAAGTGAAATATTCTGCAGGTAACAAATGATTAAAAATGACAAATTATAATTTAAACTTACTTATAAATCGAGCTGCGTCCTGCGCCCGAGTTATCGTAATGTATACTAATTTTCTCGACAATGCTCGTCCTCTCACTATAACTCAAATTCTGATAAGAATATTTCCTTGGAACTGTCTTTATGCACAGTTTTGCAGTGATCTAATTCAAATATAACGAGAGAACCACCATTTATCCACTTAGTCGAAACTCAAACACGCGCATACATTCATAGACACTTCGATCACTTACTTAGGATAATGACGTAAACCTTTAAAAAAATAATTAATGTCACGTATTGTTTTTACATCGTTGAACACTGCTCTCACTTCCCTGTTCATTTACTGTACACGCAACACAATTATGTAACAAAAAGTAAATATCTTCTGGTAAAGTATATGGCAACGATATCTAAGTATCATACATCTTTCACACAATTTGCAAGTTGCAACGTAAACTTCCTAATCTGACTCCAACGATATTCATAATTTCTCACTGACCCGTAAGTTACGCGCTCAACTTTTAATTTAACTTGCGTTCATCGCGAAATATGTTGCCACCAGTGAGTTGTATAGTCTGCTCCTCGTAACAATATCCCGGAGCGTTTATGCAGGGATCATACTTTCGGCCGTACTCCGCATACAAAGTAAAATATGATCGTGATAATCTTCGGAAGAACAAAAGGATAAGGGTGGGCGTACTCTGGAAACTAGTATCGAGGAAGCGTTCCGCTGAAAAGTGTTTCTATAGCAATTTTTTAGACCCCTGGGTAGGCAAGAAATATTGGCTATTGCGATTTTAATCCAGATCCAAGCGAAAATGGAAGTAGTCAACGAATGTATCGACATGCCAACGTGTCAAAACAATTCTTTTGGCCGTTTATCTCCGTGAAGGGTGAGCGTTTGCCATTTTTTTACTTTCGCGTAATCGCGACTGACAGCATTATTGGGTGATACTTCCTTGGGTGAAAATCAATGTCAACACGTCAAATCTTTAATAATGCGGATAATTCCGATAATAATGGAACGTTACCTTACTAATGTGACGTTCGATTCCATGTGAAGGGCTTTAAAATTTGTATAATAAATACAATAATTCTTACATTCGAATGACTTACTACTGTTCTTAATCTTAAATTACACATTCTCGCTAACAAGGTGCTTAAAAGTTCTAATTAACGATCGATATTTCATTCAAAATAGTCAGATCGAAAATGAAACGGAAAAAAGTACTTACTTCTACGGTGAATATTTATATTACAATTTTAAAGTATTAAAAAAAACGATACATCACAATCTCGAATAGTCACGTTGTTTGGTATTTCTTTCATCTTATCATACATCCATAGTATATGATATATTATAAATTATTTAGCATATTACAATTGTTTCGTGTTACAGGAGTAAAATATAAAATATTTATTTTGTGTTAATAGTTAACACACCTACTGTACACACGCACACCAAAGCTACAATCATGGAGCACATGTAATGCAAGAGTAGTTTGTTGATTTTATATGTCGCACCTCTCCATCTACTCTATTTACTTTTACGCAAGGCCAAGCTTACGAGATAACAATCGCTACCTATCTCGCTTTTGAGCAAATTAGCGGTCTCGAGTTTGTCACTAGAAAATGGAATTACTGCCATTACTAATACCAATAACTCTTACTCGCTGATTCCACCATGATAATGTAATGCATCATTGTGCATATCTATATATGATACACAAAAGTGTAATAATATAGATTTTTGACTTCACACCTTTTGAAACTAAAATACGCAGAATTATAATAAGGTAATAGCACTGTATGCCTTAAATATAAACATTAAGCAGAATATACTTTACAAATAAAAAGATAAATAAATTTCATATTAGAACGTATTGTATACAGTTATCAACTGTTATAATTGTGGATATGTATATATTGATTCCTTTTCGTTAACAATTACAGATTACAAAAGTATATGGATAGTAAAGTATCGAACCATAATTTCAACAAACGCAAAATCAAATAGAGGGCCTGATCTATGGTAGTGCCGAGAATATTAAGACCAACGTACAACTTTGATAGAATCTCTTCTGAGTTATTAACATCGTTCTCTGTGTACTATAATCTCAGTTGTTGCATAAGAACCTCGTTCTTTATATTGCGTTGACAAGTTAGAAGGAATGATCACTTAGCAACGGGGAAAGTTGGAGAGGGAAGTTACTTCTACTAGTGACTATAGGTAGTGGAGATATACTGTATAATGTATGCCTCGGCCATTACAGAAATGTTCGGTCTCGTTTTCTTGCAATAATCAAATTTCTACTGCACTACATTCATTTTTTTCTAACGAACGCTATATTAAAAGGCTAATAACAGTCTACAGTTGCTTCAAAAAATGTAACATAGGAATTTAATTACTATCGATACAAAATGTAATTATCAATTATTTTATACCCGACTATAATCACTATTAGTTGAAAATTGTAATTGTACAGGTATTTATGCTGTTTCTATAAATACACGACCATTTCTCTATTTTAAAGTTATATCCAGCGTACTAAAGAGTATTCAAACTCGGTCGAAAATGTTTCACAACTATATTCAATGTACTATGTTCATTTGGGATAATACGTTGAGTTCAATTTACACTTAAGAAATAAATAATAACAGGACAGAAGATACGAACTGCAACTGCAGTATACTGCAGAAACTACATATGGTTCGAAGCAATTGGTAAATAAATAAGTACCCAATAATAGTTACTCATCACATACTTGTATCATTGCCACTATTCTCGATACAAGAGTGCAACCTGGGAAGATGATGTTTCCCAAGATGGGAAACGAATCGGAAGGTGGAGGAAACTTTAAACAAACTCGCCAAAGGAATGAAACTCCCTAGCCACTCGGCGTAGATCGAGTTTCCCTGGGCTTGCATAATGAATTTCAGAAGAGGAGTTCCTCGCGCATCCCTATCCGTATTCGCGCTAAGATTCAACGAGTCTCTGCTGTTCGCGTCCATGTTTTTTTTCTTCCCGTCCACGTACAAAAGACGAAGACACCGCAAAAGTAATTACATTTATTTCATTGGCGGTCACCTCAGCCCGAGTAACCCTTCCCTCGTTCGGTTTTGAAAGCAACTCCGAAAAAGGTGTTGCTGTTTTTACACCTCTCTCTGTCTCCGTCTACGTCTTTCGAGTTTTCGTTCTCCCTCGCAGGGCGCGTCGTTATTAAAGCACCGAATGGCGACGATGCGGCGTCGCGTCGTGAATAAGAAATTAATTTTCTTTTCCTGCATCCGGATTTCGTCGGGTCTGGCATCCACCCTCTGATTCTCCTTGTGATCCTCTCTCGCCTCACTCTTTCTTTATCTCTCTCTCACTCTCTCTCTCTCTCATTCTCTCCTTTTCTCCTCGGATAATCCAATCTCTAATAGCCAAGGGAACCCCTCAACTTCGTAGTTACAAGCGTAAACTTCATCAGCAGGTTTCAATTACTTTTCTTTCCCACCTTCTCAGTTCCAGCTTCTCATCGTCTCGCTACTCTCGCGTCGCATTATTTTCTTCGTACAGGAAATGAGAGATGCTTCTGTTGTAATGGACCATCGATCGAATGGCGGTATATCGCTGTTCTAAGAAGCGGCGTGAGACACTCGGCGTAATTAGCGCGGCATTTAATTAACGCGACTTGTTTAATTCGAATAAATTTTATTCAGGGAGAAGAAGTAATAACAAAAGTGTCACGTGTTTTTCTTTTTAACTCTACGGTGTCCAATGGAATACCAAAGACAAATGTAAATTTGTCGATCTTCGAATAACTACGTGACGTAAAGTTAATGTTAAAAATTTATTACACGATTTGATCTTAGTTTTGGATCCTCCTCGAGGTAAACATACTGTAATTGAACACGTAGAAATATTTTACACGGTTTATTGCGATAGACAAACATTTTATTATAATTAAATTACTCGATACAATTCGATATTCGCGTAATAATAACGTATAAACGTATCGGTACTGGTTTTGCTTCTTCTTTGGTATATCAATCAACAGTACGGGAAGATAATTTCTATGCAATAAGAGACAGATAAAAAAAAACAATTAACATATTGTTCTCTTATTACAGGTGTATATACTGAGAAAGACCCAAAACCAGGGTCGAAATGTTTGTGCGTTAGCATTATTATTATCGTTATTATTATTGTTGTTATTATTATTAGTATTATTATTATTATTATTTTCTTCTCCTTCTCCTTCTCCTTCTCCTTCTTCTTCTTCTTCTTCTTCTTATTATTATTATACGAATACAGTATGCTCATACTGACTATCTTGATTATTATTTTATTTATCAATACTATAAACAACTACGTTCTTGATTTTACAGATAAAAATATATTCTTTACTTTCCAATAAAAAGTTATTCGTTATCTACGTACGAATGAACTTAACAATGTCTATGTATGGCATAAATGGTTCCATTGAATTTAAGTACATAAAAATTTTTGTGCCATTCCCTATAACTCTTGTAAAAATAATTTGTAATATTTTCGTGTGGTCTACTCTGTATAAGTAAATGCGACTTAACAAATTTTTTCTGCAGCACATAATTCCAACAGTAGAGTTCAAGTACTTTCCGGATATATTAATCGTGAGCACTTGCTACCTTATCAACGGAACGTCCTAAACTTAAACTTCCACTAACGAGATAATTAACTGGATAGCAGCAGTCATTAGGAGTTAATTGCTGCAAGAAATTACTGAATCTCGTGTTTTTTAGGCAAATGTGTATGGAATATATACCGAGGGTATTAAAATATACATAGGGTTGTAGGGCATGATTTCGTCACACAAAAGTAATGAGAAAGTTTCGAGTAAACATTTTACCTTGTTTTCGAGCTACGTTCATTTTTATTCTACATTAATTTTCGTTACAAACTGAAATAACATTCCTCGTAGAAGCCTCTTTTCTATAAAAATCTTTAAAATGGCTGCTTTTAGTTTTAACGCAACGCTCCAATTGTTTCGTTCTTTCGTTATGTATGCACATACGACGAAAGAAACTTTTTTTCTATCCTGGACAGTATACAAACGAATTTACGAGTTTGGTGGACGTCACCGATTGTGTCGCACCTGAATTATTTAGTAAATATGAAAATATATAGCGTGTTAACTTGCAGTTCCGTTTTAATTTCCGTCAGATACGGTACTACACTTTTTCACGTCGTTAACTAGTACTCGAAAGGGAAAGGGACACCGGAGATGAACGAAAGGGGTGCATGATTAATAAGTGTTATGATGTATTTATAACGTCATTAATCGCGTAGCCTGTTATGATTGATCGATGATGGTGAAATTGAGTCGTCAATCTGTCATTATATACTCAGTAGTATTAGAATTTCGCGTACCTAAATATTGATCGTTCCTTTATTGAATAATAATTTTTCATAAGCATGTAGAATAATTCGTAGGGTTTATGCGAGGTGACATTTTAATTTCCAAAATCTTACGTCATGTTGTACTACCCAAAAGTAGTGTAAAATAATTTTATATATTTTTTACAAAATTATAATACATTTTGTGTGAAGTAATATGTATGTAACATTAGATTATAGGTGCTCAGACACATAATGCTTAATACAATTTAGAGGAATATTTTAATTTTACATCAGTTTCGAATATTACTTTAAAATTTGAGTAATCAATTTTGGAATGATTTACAAGAAAACAAAACTGTAATTTTAGTAGACATTACTTATTCATATACTATACAGTGAAGACATAAACTTTTTATGAAGGTACGAAGATCGTGTGCACGAAGAAAATATAAATAGGATACTAACAAAAGGGTCATATCGAATGAATGGATACAGTAAAATGGCTGTAAAATTGATACAGGAATTTCAATATAAGAAAGTTGTCTATAAAGATTTGCGTCTCGAGGGAAGTGAAAAATTGTAAGTATAATTATGGAAAAATTGGCTATATAATTATTTTCAAGAATTCTTTCACGGAAATGGTACTTGATAGGTACTTGAACTCAATTTCTAGAACACATTTTAACCGTCAATGCAGCGAAAGTTATTGGTAGTCTACTATGAAATATAACGCGAGTAAGCACGAGCACATCAAAGTGGAAAGAGAAGATTAAATTTTGCTAAAGAATACATCCTGGCAGAAGAGGTACCATAAAAAGTTGTAACGTGTTTGGGTTTATTAGATGAATTACGTTTATGATGCGGACATGACGTATAATGTCTCAT
Organism: Ptiloglossa arizonensis; assembly: GCF_051014685.1. Taxonomy (NCBI): domain Eukaryota; kingdom Metazoa; phylum Arthropoda; class Insecta; order Hymenoptera; family Colletidae; genus Ptiloglossa; species Ptiloglossa arizonensis. Next base: position 12,945,459 of record NC_135051.1, on the reverse strand, counting down.
TTAATGAACGATTTCTGTGAAATACCTCTTATTAACAATTTCAAACAAAGTACACGAAATACACCTATTTGATGTTGAATATATAGAAAGGTGAAACCTGACAACATCCATTCATTGCAAAGAAACATGATTATGAGAGGTGAGCAATTTAGACGATATCTTTTGATTTTATCTAAAAGTAAAGAAACATATTATAACACCAGACGCAATGGAGAAAAACTAGTGATTCGTCACATTTATTATTGACACGATAAATGATTATCATTTTCGACACAATTCTCTCATCAATAGAAATAGATTAATAGTTTGGATGACATTTTCAGTACAGAATGGTCCGAAGAGGTCAGTTATTTCATAAGGCTACACGAATAAAAAGTTTATGTAAAAAAATTAAAAATTTTCTATTTACTTGGTGTCATATTGCATTAAGTAGAGTAAATATATGTATATAACTCTCGAAAAGTATTATTCTCCCAAATTGTTTATCGATATACAACAGTATATTATTATAGACAAAATTACAACTATATCAAAATGTTTTAGATTTTCGAACGTAAGAACGAAATGTAGATATCGCTAAAATAATTAATACAAAAACTTTTAATAACGCCTGAAGTGAACTATTTAAAATTACAAGTGGTACCAAAAAATTAAAGCAGACAGCTTTGTTTCTGGTTGACGAAAAGGCAACCTTTATTAATCGTAGCATCATCGGGGCTGTTAAAAAAGAAATTGATAAGATGTATCCATCGCTTTAAGTGACTCTGGTGTTTTTCACGTGATTTCATCCCTCGGTTAGGGGAACCAGTCCTTTGACGGTAATAGATTGCTCCACAGCATTTTTGGGTCGTACCCCAACTCCACCTGTGGTGTCCTCCAGCGATAGATAAAGGCATTAGGATACCCCGATAACCACAATCTCGATTCGACTCTTTTCCCAGCGATTTCATGGCGAATAGCGTCATTCTATCGCAACGCAGAAATTTACACGCGTCACGTTCAGGACACCCATCGATTCAATTTCAAGCATCGAAATTGGAATGGATTTTCGGGGTGTACAACACACGTGAGCTGTCGCTTGCAATCATAGGTCGGTACGGTTATAAGTCTACTGGCCATACACATAGTGTTATAATTACAATTAGGTTAACATTATGATGTGTCTTCGTTGCTCTTAATGGTATCGAGTAATTTTACCGATAATTATTAATTATTGCTCCTTCAATACGTATAAATACTATAATGAACAAAATTTCTTTCTCAAGATCACATTTTTCAAAATACAGACTTATTAACACATTCTTGAATGAAAAGATATTTCGTAATGTGCTCGGTTCTGTAAAATCATTCCCTGTAATGTTTATTGAGGAAATAGTCTTTGGTCTTCTTGCTCCTGAACAAAATATTCTAACCGTGTAGATACTATGACTTTCAGATAACCTACAACAGGAAAATACCATTATTTTAAAGAAATAGAATGTATGGTATGAGTTTAAGTAGTTTGGGTCCAAATGAATAATTTTTCTTGGACTCCAAATCACATTGAAAATAATTGTTATTAGCTTCTGTAGATGCGTGATCAAATAGCTTAGATATTTGACAGACGTATGATTTGTTAACAACTACTATCGCTTCTGAAGCGAGGAATATTCTTCCTCGTAAATATTTGGGTGGTACGAGGCTACCGTTATAAATTATAATTTTTTATTTAATAATTAATCTTGGCAATCGCAAGTTATAAAAGTACTTTTATGAGTGATAGAAATTATTTGTTTATTTGAATTCGTCATATGTCTATTGAAACTTCTCGTAACGGAGTATAAAATTTCTTAATGGTAAAGTCAAAAATTAAAAATGTATTTTTATTTATATTCTCCCTTTCATAACGTCACAATCACATCTCAAGACTGTAACATTATACAAGAAAGTATTGTAAATCGATGTTACAAATAATAATTATTAAAACAAAGAATTAAAATGTTATTTCACAAAAAGTTTTTATCGGTTAATGTAATTTCAAATGAAATTTGTACAGTTCTTTGTGAAACATGAGATGGTTCATGGCAATGGTGTTCACTCGATCAAGGGTCAACTTCTCCGTAATGGATCGGCGAGAATTCGAAAGAAATTAGGCTGTTCAAACTGGGCAAAAATGGATCGGTTTCGGTGATCAGTTCTTGAGCCCCTTGGAGGATTCAATTAACAATGTCGTCCTGACAAGCCCGTTGTCGTGTCTTGTAAAATTGATAGTTTCTTACAAATTAAGGTAAGAAAGTAAATCGATAAAATGATTAATGAGACTCTGTCCTTTATCTTCGTTTCGCGTTCAAGTTTCTTGGAAAAGTTCGGCACTTACTCCGTGAAATTACGATTACTGTTTATTGATTTAGAATGACAGCCAAGTTTCAAGTAATTATACTTAATTAAGATGGATTATCGCTTACTCTCTGAAATCTTTTAGTTATTGTAGTTTTCGTGTAAATAATCCGTACTTTTATATGCTTCTTTTGAAATTCGTTATTAATTCGAAAGAAGATTTTACATCGTGAATTTGATAACAACTGATTGTTTTAATTAATTATTTCGACGTCACATTTCGGTACAGTACATTTAGCGATCTGCTTTTAGTATTAAATAATTACAAAAATACTGTTGCATTCCACAGAGTTCATACGAAACAACCAAACAATATTTATTTACGAATAATAAGCAAATACAAGACAATTGCAATGTGAAATGCAATGTGACTGATAGTCAATTATAGTATATATAAACAGTAGAATTATTTTAAGAACATTCAAATTTGCCATTCGTGGGCTGTAATGTTTTTATGTGATCGGAATCTCAGAATATTCTAAAGTGTGCTTTTCATAGGCTGTGATGATTCGGTTAAAATGAAAATTAAAACTATTTCCTAGAGGTGTTGTAGAGGAAGCCTTTTCGAGGAAATTATTCTTTGACATTGTTATAATTCTGTCGTTATATACGGGCCTACGATGTGTCAAGTGTCATTAAGAGTCGTATGGCTGGACTCTTTTCCAAAAAAATAATTGATATTTTCCAGTCACATCCAAGTCCTTGAAAATGCATATAGATAAATTTTACACAGTCCTTGAAAATGCATACAGATAAATTTTATACAGTTACATAGCTTAGCCAATACTTTATAAGTGATTCAGAGAGAGGAATACGTTACGATTAATCGTATGTCAGAACATTACTAGATTTTCATAACCTATTAAAGCAAATAGATATAATACATCAGTAATTGTTACATGATTACGACAAATTCAGAAATAAAAACCCTAGAGTATTTATATTTCGTGCGTAATTCTTGATGGTAAAATACTTATACGGCGCTTTATTCCCGGTACATTAAACGCAACTAGAGATGTAACTTCTTTAGAAAATATCTTGCCGGATCTTTTAGAAAATATTTCTTTAGATAATCATCAAGTGATGTGATTTCGGTACAATGGCTGTTCCGTATATTCTTTGCACGATGTAACGAAATTTTGTATCATTAAATATTTAAATCGTAACGGATCAATACCATGGCTATCACGTTCATCTGATTTTATTTCACTGGATTTCTTCTTATGAAGTAGATCGAAAGATTATATCTATCGCGAGAAATCGACCACTCCAGAGAACGTGAAAAAAACGAATAATTGTGTCATGTGCTCTATCACCGAGAATGATTCATAGAGCCGTTCGAAGCGTTGCAAAACGATTACATGCATACATCAATGGTCAAGGTTACCATTTTGAACATTTAATTCGATTCAAATAAGATAATTTTACACGTTAACCTGTTACTAATAATAGTAGCATCTGTTATATCTATAACTGTGACAAGTAACTGGGAAATCATATTGCAAAATATTTGCCACGTTAATACTTCCGTTAATTAAATCTAAACTCGGTCCAAGATCACTTCGAGGTCATAAAATTCAGGTCGAGGAATTCGCATCGACATCGGTTACAGTATACTACCGTAAAAAATACATAATTCCATTTAAACTAATCACTTTGATCTTTAATACGCGCGAGGAAAATAACTCGATGAAATTTAAACGGGAAAGGTGGTTTTCACTGTTACGAGCGTATATCCGTGCAAGTCGGTACGAAGGGAAACCGGTCTTCGTAGAGTCGTCAGGAACATTAGCAGTTTGCAAGGTATTTGAATATCCGAAGTTCGACGACACTACCCTCTCTAATAATTACCAAGCATTGGAATCTTCCGGCAAGTGCGCCGATGGTCTGTCTCAGTTCTTCCAGTGTACAGAAGCGAACGTGTCGAACTGTCGAAACTGAAACTGTTCGCGAGTAGACAATCGTCCCGCGATCTCCTCGGCTCGTTACCAGCGACTCACCGCCGCGCTGCGCCGAAATTAGCCGTATCTCTTGCATAATAACCCAAACTCTCGGTACGTCACGAGCCGCGCGAGACACCGCGTCCCCTGTCTTTACGAAATTAACCATTTCGCTAAACGCAGCCAGGACGATGTTCGACGGTGTTCGACGCTCTCGGGGTACGTTCACTTCTACCGTCTCGTTTCGCAGACTGCGAGCCTCCTCCTCGTCGTTCGTCGAGCTAAGAAGGCAGCCGGGCCATAGCTAAAACTAACTTGTAACCCCGTAACTGTGTAACTGCATTACAGCCACGCCACTTGTATAAATTAACTGGAATCTCAAGAAGTAAGTGCCCGGAGAGCAAAGCGTTAGTTGACTTGCTAATGCTATTTACTAGCCTGTGCGCGCAGTGACGTAACACCGGCACCACGAAATTGTTCTTCGGAGCCTGACCACGTCCAGCTTCAAACGCAGGCCCCTTTTCCCTCTAATTTCCCGTCTGCAGCCGTCCACGTGAGTAAAAGTCGCCCCAGCCTTTCTCTTCCAGCCACTGGACGAAATTCCCCTCGTGGTACCCTGTATTAACATCCTGGAAAATTAATGTCTCGTTGCGCCCCGGCGAGCCGAAAGCGGCTCTCCCTTAACGAACTTTCCGGGGATACGTAACCCCGCTCTACCGCGAACCCACTGGTTACGTTTTCCTTTTTTTCTTTCTTTTCGCTTTTTTCTTTTCTGTTTTCTCCTCTCTCCCTTTTTTCCTTTCCCCTTTATTTGCCCATTTTTACAGAGATTTTCTGTGTTTGGGAGTTTAGACCAAGCAACGAAGTAAGCGTCCTTTATTTGCCACGATTGCGGCTTCGTTGCTAATTTAGACAGAGGGTTAGTGGCCACTTTAGTCGCGTAGCATTTAGCTACGAACACGTTTCTTAGTTTTCCTAGCGGATTGTGCTTCGTGTTCAGATTTTGAGAAATTGAATTTCAACATTTTTAAAACCATCTTAAAATTGTGTATGTATTTTGAGAATATTAAAGATTGTACATATCGGTTTGAGCAGCGAATTACAGTTTCTAGGAAAAGAAAAAGAAATTTGGGCCGTGGTTCGTCTCTTTCTTGGTATTAAGGGTTATATGAACCGCTTCCGTAGAAGTTATACGTCTTGGTTAAATTGATCGATGATAATTATTTTCTTTGAAGTATTGTTCTATCGAACAGAAAAATTATACTTCTATTATTATTATTACTATTGATTGTAATATTATCGAGCATTTATTCATTATTTTACTTTCTACCAGAATAATCACTAGACCACACATATATGTGCACGATGAATATGCAAGAAGCATATGCCATTTATTCGCATTAAATATGCAACTGTGCACGAAAAATATGCAAAATATGCACAAAAAGTATGCAGAATATGCAAGCAATAATATGTAGTATACAGTATAATATAAAATTTATTAATACACAATATTAACGATATACATATATTTAACGACTCTTTTTGCAATTATTCTGGTATATTCTAGTTTAAGTTACAATAGATAATTAGCAGTTTTTGTGAATTTGCTGGTGTTAGCTGAGAATTGAATATATAGTAAAATGTAGCTAACGAGACAAGGAACATGTTTTGTATAAATTAATTTTGCGTAAAGTTGACAGTTTATTAAATGTTACGTGTAATGGAAGAAATTCTTATTCTCTAGCGTTTTAATTCTTACGTACCACCTATTTTTCTAAATTTATATAAAATTCTAATGCGCGACAAAGAAACTCTTAATTCGTAATTCCTTAATTATTGTGTCGACGAATGAGCAAAATACGATAAAATTCAACACTGTAAATTGAGTATTATTTAAACGAATAAGTCACATATTAAGAATAGCCCGTTTCCAGTTCAAATTTTGTAGAAAATAATAATTAGCATAGCCATTTATTAACATACGAAAAATACAATCTATTTAAGAAACGTAAATGATTAAACAGTAACATGCATTAGCAACAAAAATTGAAGATCAGAAGGTACACCTCTTTGAAAATGAAGTAAATGCTCCTAGTTGCTCAAAATTTAAATTATAATTGTGTTCAATGATGTTAAATTAGTAATCAATTTTAGAACATTACTACTTTTGTACATATTTGTCCCAAGTATGTACGCAATGTGCGAATTAATTCACTTTACATTAACAGAAACGAAAAAGATTTGGATAACTCGAGCTTTAAGTGTTAGGTCACGGTTGTTTGAAAAAAGTTTGGTTATTTATTTCAGTCCTCGTGTCCAACTGCAGAGTTTTAATAAATTGTATCGATTTACTGCATATAAATGCACAGGTGTTTATATGTTACAAATACTAAAATGTCTAAAACAGATATGAAAAATTTGGAGTTTAAAAGCGTCGAGATATTTATTGCTCTCGTCACTGTTTTGATTGATTTGAAATACATCTACTCGGTTTTCATATTTTAATAAGAGAATAAGAAGGAATCATTAAGCTAGTAGATGTATGAACAGAATTATTATTACTACGTTCGTTTATTGACTACAATCATTGACAGGTCGGGAGAAAGTTATTGGTTCCTAGTCTAGTAATTTTTCACTGAATAAATTAATCGTAAAACCTAAAGATTATCGATGGGTGAATCGAAGTCACGAAGGAAAAACTTGTTACGATTAATACAGGATTATTTATAATTTGTAACCGTATGGGCCAGAGATAACGAAAGAAGCACGTGTAAATCACCAAGAAAAGGAAATTTCCTTCAAGTGGAAAAAATTAAGGAAGAGGACACTTTTCCATTGAAAAACAAACAGTCAAAGAACCCACGATGGTTGAGTTCTTGATTAACGATCGTCGTGGCTTGGACCGTTGTACTTGCATTAGCTTGAAAATATTTTCCCAAGCAACTAATAACCTAACTGTAGCTTTACTGTGCACCACTGAAAAAGCTACCAAATACCTCTCGAAGATCAATGCACGAGGGTTATTAAAATTGACAGTAATTGCAACAATAATATCGAGCGCGATCTGTTCGTTTGACGTCCACTTCCGTAACTTTTTACAAAGGAACATTTGGAAAAACCGTACCGTTCCAGTGTTCGTTTCACGCCTCGTCACACAAAACTTTCTTCGAGCGTTCCTGAAACTTCCTTTCCCCCTTCGCCACCGAATCGTTTTCTCGTTCTCCGTTTCTCGTAATCTTCCGTTTCGCTGTGTTTCTTTTCCACGGTCTAAGCTCGCTACCATCCTCGATTCGAGGAGAAAGGTCGTCGCTCTTTGCGCATTTCTTTGCACCGAAATGACCGGTCGCGTTATAAATATGCAACGACGCTCGTGGATTTTACGCGAGCTACCGGCGGCGGCTGTTTTCGTGCCAATTTTCGAGATTGATTCGAAGCAATTTCTCCGACGTGTGGCGCTTAGCGGCACGCTCGGGGCGACCCGCTTCTCTACGTCGGACCTACGAAAAGCACGCATCAATCGGGAATTGCCCCTGATGGAAGTCGCGAACGTGGCGATTTGTTTCGTTCAGCTATCGTTCCCGCGCTACCGTTAGCCCCGGGCATGTGAATGCTTCGTTTCGAGGCGACCCTTTGACTGAATATTTTTCTCACCTTCGTACGGTGGTTACGGCAACGGAACTGGGAGTAATACGGGCTTAGTCGAGTTCATTTCTCGAAATACAAAATAGAAACGGGAATCTAACTTCACCCCAAATGAACGGCAAATATTGCAAACTGATTCGAAATATCAAACATCAAAACAATGAGAGTCAAATTTATTAAGTAACATGAATTTTGAAGCCAAGATTTGGTATTAGTTACCACGTATCGTTTAATTTAATTACCAATTAAAGTAATCAAAATATAAATTACAATTTTCTGCAAATTTAGTTCAGAAAAGTAGCTAAAAGTTATGAATCACTTAATTGAAAATCATTAGAGTTTCATCAACTTAAAATGAAATTCGATTAAGCACTATCGTTATATTTCAAAGTGTCACGCCCTTTCACATTTGAACGATTATATCATATGGAAAACGATAGTGTTTCAATGAATAGAAATATATTCAAAAATGCTGGTGTCTATATTATTTTAAACATGCATTTTCTATAAAGTGATTTTTCATAGTGTTCTTCGAACCTAACGATGAAAGTTGTGAACGATTTGTTGTTACCGTTGGTGTTGAGAGGCCTGCTCATTGGTTTAATTATTGTGACTCTTTACGTAGGGTTCACTCACATTCATCTACAACAGGCAATAGTGAAGAAAATATAGGTTATACGGTGTGTGTGGGTTATAAGAAATTAGGTAAGAAGTTCATACGACGTATAGATCTCGGTCGCATATGACGAAAGTACAGTCTATGCAACGTATGAATCCTAAGTGTATGTAGAAACACTAGTCCGTATAAGGTATGGAGCCACGTGAAAGGTTAAAGTTACTATAATCGTGGCTAAGTGATCTCAGCAAAAATGATTAATTCTTTTTCGAAGCCAGTAAATGTAACGGATTCATACTTTAAATACGAAATTAATAACAAAGTGTACAATAGTAACACAAACAAGGAACATAACGTTCATCAGCTATCATAATATCGTTAACGATTACGCCACGCGTAAAAACGGAGGAAAATAAATTCTTTATTGCAATTTTCAAAGCATTCAAACAATAATGTCCGTATTTCCAATACTTGTTGCCATTAACAAGTATGTATAGTGGGTCGCGTAATATTAAAGTCTGATAATACGAATACACTCTAGGAAGAAAATATTTCTCTCGAAGGAATAAATATTGTGAAAAGATTTTTTCTCAATGTGATATTTTTTAAGCTTTGAAAGTCATTGACATTTTTCAAAAATAAGAGGATGTATTATAAACAACAAATCGACAAGATCATCTATGTATAACACGTTGACCTTCGAATTATCTTAAGGAGCTATTTTCATAAAATCATAACGAAGTTGTAGTAGTAGTTCGTGATACACTTTGAGCAACTAATTATTAATTAAATTACACAATTATCACTCAATTATATTTTTCAATTTTTTCTCTGAAAGATTTTGTCACTCCTCTTCTGAAGTTTATACTGTAAAAACGCAATGCAACAAGCTACACTCATTGACTCTCCACGCACTGGTTATTCTTAAGGACTCTCAGCCTCACATACATAAGTGCAAACATACTCTTGGCTGTTACTCACAATCGGTTGCTCCAACGCCTATACACATTCCTTGAGACCTTGTTCTTAAACATCACTGTAGTGCAAATCACTTGTCACGACATGAGGTACATATAGTTTCGATCGATTTCTTTCGCGAAAGTACTTAGGATAAATAAGTATTTACTATAAGACTCCATTGAACGTATGTATAATTTCAATTTGAGTTTAATAGGACTGTAAACTAAATTTCATATTTATACTTTTCGGTACATAAATGAAATTTGAAAGATTGCGATAATTTTAAGTTAGCTAAGTTCGAATATAAATTCGTATCATTTTTTTCTGTGTTAAAATTACTTTTGTCTTCTCTAAGTTTCTATATTGTAGAGATAGATGTGTTTGTAAATGATTGGTCGATGTGCTTATAGATGACTGGTGGTCTTGCTTGCAGCTGATTGGTGGATGTGTTTATAGATGATTGGTGGATGTGTATTCTCGCAGATGTGTCGTGTAATATATGACCAAGGAAAAGGAGAATTTATGCTGTCCTTTTCAAGTATTGTCCAGAATGTCTGAACATTTGCTTACAATTGACGTGATTTTCAGCAACTCAAAAATATGAACTTATGACGTTTTGGAGGCTGAAATTCAAGGTGTCGGGATATTTATAATCCTGGACTATTTAATCGCGATGAAACAGCATACGCATACAGGAAGAAACTGAATCGCTATTTCTTTCAACAGTTTCTGACGTTATAATTTTTTCGTCGACACAACATCACTGATGTTGAATTTAACAGATATAACTTATTCGTGAAAAAAATTTGTATTCCAGACATTTTACTTACTTTTATAAAACTTCGAATAACGAATAACGTCCGAATCGTCACAAATTGGTTGCCATTGTAAATATTAAACTGTTTCATGGAAATAACTTTTGAAATGATCCGTCAGCTGGTTTTTGTTTGATAGTTGGTGCAAGTACATTCCAAACGGGCGAGGAAGAATGTTGTTTCAAAATTTATAAAATTTGTTTTCAATTGTCTACCATCTACATTTGCCTGAAATTGGTCCGTATAATATCATTTCTAACAATTCTCTAAACTAACGCAATTCCTACCTGAGCGTAAATTTTCATCGTGCGATAGACGAAGTGTAATAGACGTAGCGAAAGATTATTTTTCAGATCTGGACAAATCGGAGTACAAAGTGGGTATAACGAGGTTGTAGTATCGATGGATCTAGTTGGTTAATCTTGAAAGAGATTATATTGATAAATAAGACCGGAGGAAGAATAACGGTATAATTTTTGACACGCAACCACGAAGTTTCCAAACACTCTTCGCGTATCTCTTTGAAAAATGAAAGGAAGGCCACTCAACGAGGAGTGAAATCGCTCGATCGCGAATGAAATTAGTGATAATTAAGGAAACTCGAACAACAAATTCATCCTGAACCCGTTAAATTCTGAAGTATTATGATGGTTAATTGGGTCGATGAACGATCGTTGCTGCCACTTAATGGCCAAGTAGCAAAGTTTTTGATAAGAGATTGCCGCGACGAACAGTCTCGATGAAATCTGCCTCGCGTAAAACTTGCGGTCGGCACCTTCAATGGAGTTTATAATCGAGCTTAGAACGCGACATGATCGACGTTGCTGCGTTAGGCGTCTGTAATATTCTAACCTTCCGGCGCGAGGTTTGCGGTAGGCCTGGCCATTATTCTATGTCCCGTTTTCAACGAAGAGCTGCATTTAAACTGTACTCGACTATATTCGTTGCCACTTACCAGGTCGATGTACACAGTGTATATACGGATGTCTCGGCAGCTCGTTTCGTTAACACGTACCGGGGAACGGGGAATACATTTAGACTCAAGGAAATGAATCCTTGGCTGGTACTTCAGTCTGAAGACGCAAATTGTGCGAGCGGCGTCGAAGCTGCAACGATTTGCAGGGAACAATGTCATTGTCGCGTTTGAATCTCTCTCCGTCGAGCGTTAATTACACGTTAATTGACTCGACGAAGATGTTTTCGAAGATTGTTACCTTATAGCCACGCGAGGAGCGTTATTTATTGTAATTGACAAATGTTACGAAACTTATCGCGAAGTTAATACACGTTGTCTTTCTTAGACCTTTCGAGAGGTACTGAACGGTGAATGGTAGATCCTTTACAAAATTCGTGAATTTTTTCAACGAATTCAAACAAGAAAAGGAAAGTGTTAAAAATTCCGAAGAATAAATATTTACGATGACTTTAATTTTTGGTATTATAATTTAACAGAAATCGTTCCCCGATTTAAAATTAATTCAAACTTAACATCTACAGTATTCGTACGCTATATTAAAAGAAAATTTTCTTTAATCTATGGGTTTAATTTTAACGGAAATTTGTGTCCATGTAAAGCATACTGGGCTTCATATGACACAATTTTGTTCTCGCCGTAAAATTTTCTCGAGGGGATTAAATCAAGCCTCGAAAATGCAATATTTATTCATTCGTTCTTTTAATACAATTTTTTCAAGACTTTTTTCACAGTAGAGCAATAATTTTTTGTACGAAAATTTTTACTCTGTCTCGCACAATTGCAAGGTCTCTAATCGTCTGCAATTGGCTGAAATCAGCCTTTACGGTACTATTTTCTCTTCGATTTTTCAAATACAACTTTATAATGATGCAAACAAGAGCGAAACTTTTCTTACGAAAAATGTTCAACTCTTATTGTTCTATCATTCTGTCGCAGAAAAAGTTCCAAGTGAAATTACATGAAAAAAAATAAAAAAAACCTTTGTAACCTTCAAGATTTGATTTCACCTTCTTAGAAAAATTCTCTGTGGCTAAAAAAATTGCACTATTATTTAAATTTGCGCAAACTTTCGTTAAAATCTTCTAAATTAGGGAAATTTCCTTCTAATATAATGTACAAATACTTTCGCGAGACACTCTATTTATCATCTTCGAGAATGTCAGTACATACGTGTATATTTAATTTGCAAGATCTTTCAAACATTGTAACACAAAAGTCAATACAGTAATTTCAAATATTTGTTCAAACAGTCCACGTAAAAAAGAACGTATCTCGTGCTAGATTCGACTATGCACAACACGAGCAATTGAGGAAATCGATATTCCACCGTGTTCTTCTAAGCCCGGAGGCGATACTTCAATCCCTCCCACGGAATGTGGATACGCGGATCGGAAGAGTTACTTAACGAAAAAATAGTCGAAGGCTAAAAATCCCCTCCGTGTACCACGTGACCGTGGAAAATTACTCGCGAAACGACGCCAGACACGGAGTTGTTACCGCAGGATAGCTACGTTGCGAGCGACAGTGCTTAACTTTTCATTCGCGTGGAAACTTCAATCTAAACTTTTCTTCTCTAACCTGCCCTGCCCGTTACCACCGGCTGGTTGCATCGCGATCGCGAGGCGTTGAGATGCGCGATATTTTCGGCGAGATTTTCCGCGGCGAGTCATCTTCGATGGCTCGTTTCCGTTCCTCCCAGTCGTCGATCGAAACTTCAAGCGGCACTCGTTGCAACTCTCTTCGATGACGAGGGCGGTTCGTCGACGAGGCGGATCGACGAGTGGTTGTGCTGCACGCCCGATGAATTCTGGACAACGAGAGTTACGGAATCGCTCGTAAAAAATGATCCTAGCCGGTCGTAAAAATGAAACGAGCGAGAACGAGCCAGTCGGGGCTCTTCCCGTTGATTCCGCGGACTCGAAGAAACGCCTCGGGCTGATTTTACGCGGAGCTGCGGATCAGACGTGTAAGCGACGGCGATGCCAGCGAATCCGCGGAAGCACCTGCTCGGCCGGGATTACACGGCTCTTTCGAGCAAAATGGAAACTCGCTGGATAAATCGTCGCACGAGCTAAGGTGTCCTTAAGGAGGTGAGATCGCGTTAGCGGCAGCTGCTTCCAGCCAACGACACCTTGCAACAATTTCATCGAGACGATCGATTTACAGTAATTTGTTACGTTGCAATTTTGCACGGGCACAAACTATCTCTCTCCCTTTTTGAAGTGATCGAAGCAGAAGAGTAACAGTTACTTTTTAATTTATCGTTGGAAAATCACTGTAATAGGGTCCAAGAAGATCTTACGATGGAAATAATACTAAACACGAATATAATAGATTGTTCGATAAGTTTTGTCGTTCGATGAAACTTATTGAACAATATAGTACTGGGTTGCTCAATAAGTTTTGTCGTTCGATAAAACTTATTGAACAGTACTACATGGAACAGTATTGTTTTATCGAACGACAAAACTTATTGAACAACCTACTATTTGAAGCATTTTTAATCAGGTGAATAATAATATATATCTCACTCATGGTTACAATTTTTCTACTTGCTCTGTTTCTCAGTTGCTTTTTCTGTGTTGCACTTTTTCACCCGATATGTGTAAATATGGATCGAACGAGCCTCGTTTTGAGGGGAGATGAAAACAATTCGATTTTAAACACCTCCCTCTTAATCTGTTACAGTCTGATTTTGTCACGAGCCAATGATACAACAACGAGATCCCTATATTTGTTTAAGGGGGTTGTTAAGCTTCGAAATTTAAACACTCGATGTTACTTTAACGATACGTTTTTAAGAAATTAGGGACTGCAGTCCTTTAAAATTAGCTATTGTTCGTTTTTCGGTGAATACTTTGTAAAAATTTCATTTAAAAGTATCAGTAGACACGAGAATTAGATTTAATTACGTAAATATGAAATAGAATACTTATAGCTATTGGAATACGTTAAAGTTTCAAAAACGATTCTTGGATAATTTGAGACCCGATTATACACTTAAAATCGATGATGTACTTGCTCGTGGTATAAAACAATAATGTAGATAGTCGTTACAAGCATATGTCTGTATAATAAAAATGTATAAATGTTTCGACCTTGTCTTTGGGCCTTCCTCGATATATCAATGGTAAGAGGTCGAAGTATCAAATATGTACATGGTTGAATGATATACCTCTAAATTACAAATATGTTCTTAAATTTTACCTATAGTAGTAAAAGTCCAACATTGAGATCAATTCCGAATTTTACATATCCATGAGGATATAAACATGATCAGTCGACGACAAAGTCTCGTTTTCTTTAGAAAAAATTTTACGCATGTAAACTTTACACACGTTACACAACTACATAAATGCACGCAGACGTAATAAATATTACACGCATTAAATATACAACGCAAGTATGAAAATATAACACACTTGGCAAACATAAAACAAAAATACCGTGAATGTCATATAAACATTACACGTGCAACGCGTACAACGCAAATACTGCATACGTACCTGTCACAAATGTATTGTACACCCGCGAATGTCAAGAAGATAATTTTTTGCATCAAAATAAATTTACACATGTACGTTATTCAAATATATTTTCGTTTGAATAAAATTTATACGGATGAACATTATTTAGATACAATTATCTCTAAACACACTTTCAAATTTTACAAACTAATACTGCAATCAGCAAATAACGCTTATTTGGTTCAATCGATAGAATAATACAATTTTATTCGAATAATTATCCGCATAAAAATGTATTCGAAGTTATTCTGATATGTCATTGTTGTCTCGAGATCTTGATGATAGTAATTTCAATCATATTTATAGTACAAAAAATATCAACCAATACATGTTACTAATACCAAGAATAACTTATTCTAATACCTGTTTCATACCACAAATAATACTCGGTAGTACTTGGGATATTTGCACCGTATGAAACGATGCATATCAGTATTAATACGTTGAACATGACGGTACGTAGTGGTCACTGGTGACCTGCGCTCCAAAGTTACAACGATTCCCTAAAGCGCTTACAAGACACGTACTCTAATACTTATAAACTTTTAAATAGCATTACTCTTGTCGGTATTACTACAGAATAACAAGTACATCGACAAATTATTGAATATTTCGACTCTTTGCATTACAGTTTAAACAAATATTATGGAGATCCTTAAGCTTGGAAAACTGGTGCAGTGGTCAACGTGTTAATTAACCGCTTGCGCTTGCATCTGTTTCGCCGATACGTATGATCAAACCGTATACAGTCTTTTGAACTCGTCGAAATGCCATCATTAAATTCACTGTCGCATTTCATTTGAAAATATGAGTAGAAACGATTAAGAAGTAATAAATTAATTGTTCATTTCGTCTGGTTTATGATCAAATATATTGAAAACTGATAAAAATTTTGTAATAAATATACCTATCTCTACGAGATTCTGTAATGCGTGCTTACTGCGCGACGTGTTACTTTGAAAAACGGTCTCAGTGAATGTGCTACGCACGTTATTCTTGTTCTCTTGATAACTGAATATGGTCATGTAACACAAGTCATACCCGATTCTGAAACAAAAAACTCTTGATGTGCATGCACTGTACATCATTCTATCGCAAATGGTTAACCCCTTGCCCTACAATTTAAGTTTTGATAACGTGTGTCATAATCAACAGCAAGGTCGGTCCCAACTCTCACAATCCTCGTGAACGCTAAACTTTCTTTTTGAAGACACTATACAAGGATTTCTTTCTAATATTTTCAAAATATATTTGAACTTACAATTGTGGACAAAACTCACCCATGGTTCTTTTTTGGTTCGATTTCCTTACCATAAGTTTCACACGATATTCTAATCGAAGAGGTTAATTCCCGCAGTACCAGCTGTTTAGACAATCACAGAAAAGATCATTTCTGGGTCTATACGGACCCATAACTTAACCTTGCTTGCACAAATATTTCGAATAAGAATTCTATCATTTTATCGTGCTTTCCTTAACTCCCAATGAAAGTTGTACTAACGGTATAATTGATCTATGCAAAAGTTTCTCTGGGTCTGAAAAGACCCAGGCGTAGCATGGCTAGAACCAATACATTATCAGTACGCACAGAGTAGGGAATAACCGAGGAACACAGGGTATGACAATCGATGATGTTTGACGAATGACATTCGATTGCCGATTTCACTTCTTCGAGGAGACGATCGATGAAATGCCATCACACATGCAATCGGCGTCCACTTTGCTCTGTTCGTCCGATTCAGTCGATACCGTCTCTTTCAACATTCATAACGTATCCGCAGTGTCCATCGACCGCTTCCACGTGTCACTTTGCAGCCATCGATCCACGATTATTTACGTGCCACTCTGGACATCAGACACTATCGATTATTCTCAACCGTGGGTAGCGATAGACAATACCTGAATCACACGTGGCCCGCTGCTGCATTTTGCATGCGCGCAATGTCTGCCTCACCCGAAAAACAGAAAGACGCCTCCGATTTTCGTAAAGCGAGTCGCGAGATAAAGGACAATTTTAAAAGGCGAAAGCACCGAAAAATGTTTTCGATCCATTTTTCACCGAATCGACGAAATATTTCTCTAGTTTTTATGAACAGAGAACGTTGGTGTTATAAATCTCTAATAATTGGAACAGGTATGCGCTGAAAAAAATTTAAGACATTTTCTCAGGGTTAGTTTATGGTGTCGAAGATACACGAAGGAGCTCTTTGGCATTTTTGCAATTGAACATTTCGTTATAAGAATATAATCGATAATAGTTGACAGGTGTGACCTTTAATGTACGGTATTTAAATCTGAAAGTATTATAGAATTCGTATTATGCGATTGCACAATGTGTTTAAAATCATAAAATGCTAAGAGTGTGATTTCAGTGTATGCAAAATTATTCAAATCAGTGCAAAGATACATTAAACTTTACTAACGTGTATTTGGAGCAGCATTATCAGCGGTACCGTGTGTGCGAGTGTTTGTATGTGCAGCCGTACGCTCGGCTAACTGGAATTTAAATTGCACGCGTCGGAAATGACACTTGTAAACTTTAATCACTTATATCTTTGTAACGTAGCCTATAATTGTAAAACGGTAAAGGGCTTTCTAATTTATATTAGCCCGAGGGATTAAGTCTATCTTCTTTTTTAATATCTCATCGACATGGAAGAATCAAATAATCGAGATTGAATTGCTCAGTCTGTATACAAGTTTCATCGAAGTCGGTGTACAAGTTGTATTATCGAAAAGGAAACAATTTTTCGTGCATAAGGAAGTTAAAGGTATGAAATGATTGTTTTCATTGACTATATACTAGGTTGTTCAATAAGTTTTGTCGAATGAGAAAACTATTTAACAACCTATTATGTGTGTAGATGATAGAATTTTCATTCTTCCTTTTATATAATATTATTAAGGAGTTTCTTAATATGCCTTTGAAACAGTAAACTCTTCGATCTAAATCGAACATTTGCAATACTTGCGTCCATCCATTCTATTCGGAAGAATGTTATAAAATGACGTAAGCAAAATCCACTCGGGGCATTGTATTCTGTATCAATTTAAAACGGACAGAATAGTTATATTTTTCAGTTCAAAATATAGTATTTTTTGACGTGTATAGTATACTTCTTTCATATTTTAAATAATAGAAGATACGAAGTGTGGTTTTCAAAATTTCAAAGAAGTATCTGCAATCTCTTTCATAAACCAAGATCGAGTTGACCACTGGAGTTCAATGACAATACACGAGAGACCTCAATCGAAGTAAAATTACGTTCAACCACAGAATAAATGGCAAAGAGACTGATTGTGAGTTCTACTGGTAGTGGTATCTGTGAACAGTTAGGAAAGATTGGAAAAGTAACTATAGTCGAGAAATTCGTTCCATATAGGCTGTCAAACTGTATCCAGCATAGACATGTGCGTTACATTGCAAGCCTAGCAAAACATAGATTTCTGAATGAAATTATTAATCTTAATGAAAAATGAGGTACAACAAACTTAAACGCAAGCAATGAAAAATCAGACCTTTATTCGTATTATTTTAACCACAAAATTTAGATTTATACAATTTTAGAGAATTACAATTTTTAATCATTTTAAGGTAAATCGGTAAAAAGAATTACAACGAGCATTATGAATAAAAATTTGAAACTTTTGTCTTCAAACTATTTCAAAGGAATTATCTACAAAGAGGTTATCTTCAAAGCACTTATCCCTTCAAAGTAGGTTTCGAAGTTTAATCTTTAAATAATTAATAAGTAAGTGATGTTACTCTGAAATACACAAATACTTATCTTTTTTTAAGTACAGCTCTGAACAACGTCGTTAGTGAGTAACGATATAAAGGCTTTGACGAATATTAATTGCTTTAAAGATCGAACGACACGAATACTTGTGAAATAAATATTTCGAAGAATTTTAATATTCAATCAGCGGATCTTAAGAAGAATCATGTACCGATTGGTTGTACAATGTAGAATATCCTCTGCTATAGAAAATAATTTTTTATTTTTGATCGTTTAAAAAATTTTAAGAACAAATCTGTATAAAGAAATACGGAGAACCTTATAAATAATAGTTCTTTAGTTTTATTTTTGAAGAATTTCAAAGAAATTATTTTCGAACTTTTACAAAGTACAGTACAAAATAACGTCATTCGTGAATGAAAAAGGGTATTACAAATATCGATTGCTTGTTACAATAATAAATAACTGTTCAACGTAATATATAACTTGTATAATTTTTGTTTTGATGAGAATTATTTCCTTTATAATGCTGTTAATCTTTCATTGGTGATCGCTATGTTGGTTTACAGTCCCTATTTACAATTATGACCGTTAGTTTGCATTGTACCTTTTAGCCTTTTATCTGATGTCAGCGTGCTATGTCTCATTATTCATGCGTTATCAATGCTCTCTATCTTTCCGTCGTTCACGATTTTGTTAAAAGCTGAATAAAGGGGAGAATGCAAATGTACGTGTAATCTAAATAAAACTGGAGGTGAAATTATGCGTTTAATTCGTAACATCTAAACTTATCGAGTGCCTGATGTTATTCAAATTCTAATTAAATCAACTCTTTAATTAAAAATTACGTTAATTTCCTGTACAAGGGGCTGACTGAACAAAATTATTTAAAAATATATCGAAGGTTATCTCCTTTGTATGTTATTGCGTGTAATTTTTTGTTCTTTACTACGATTTCAAATTTATACTTCTTGCATAGTGTAATCAAAGTTTAAGTGACGTAATCTAACACAACCCTTTGAAAGAAATCTTATCGTCAATGACACATCTGATTTTATCGCTTTCAATTTGTTCAGTAAATTATGAAATACTTGTGATAGCCGTAAGTTTACCGCGAAGTTCCCTATACCTAATCGGTAATTGAATCAGTTTGTCAGTCGATCTTATTTTAGTTCAGTACTCCAAAGACGCTTCGTTTAATTCCCTTGTGCGATAGCACTAAATCTATTCCAATACGTATTGCTGATATTAGCTTAAAAGACAAATATAAGACAATAGACAGCGTCGAAGCAAATTAGTTATTATAATAAATTAATACATTGACAGTTGTTAGAGTTGATTAAAAACTGTAGTTTTAATTAGACTGATTCGTACACATTATTTATGATTATTAAGAAAGAAATACAATAAGAGTACAAACACGATTGTTTTCAAGTTATCTTGCAATACATGTTATACTAGTGTTTGGAAATGAACAAGCTAAAGAAGAAAAAGTAAATTTATTATATGATATTTTAGGAAATGTATTCTTTGTGATTTATTGAAAATCAATTTTTACTTGTACTGTGATGAGGCTTTGATTTAATTTTTACGATAATAAATATTAAAAATCATGTATTGACCAACATTTTTGGCAACACTGAACGAAAATAAAGGATCCACAAAAATAAGTAAGAACGTTCAAAAAATTAATTTACTATGTAGTAACTCAAATGTTTCAACTTCGCTTTAATAAAACACTACCATATCCACTTTGTAAAGTTGCAATATATGACACTGTTTCTTGTTTAAAATAATTTAGTAGTACTAGCAATGTTGAAAATGCTTTTGCACATTAAATGATTATTTTTAGTCGAATTCATATTTCACTTACAATAATATTTATTACTAACACTGAAAGAAATTTTCATTACTACTCTCATTATATTATTTTCTTTCTATTACTATTTCGTACAAAACATTTATAATTTCTGTAGCTAAGTTAACAGCAACTGCAATAAAAGTCTAAGCGTGTAATTAGAAATATAGACAGCGTTTAAACAAAGAATACAAGTTAGGCTGAACTCGATACTTATACACCACGATATAGTTCATATCGATCTCGACGAGCTGTGCTGAAAATAATACATGTTTCTGTGTAGATTTAATGGGCGGTTTAGGTACATAAGTGCAGTAATTTAGCCTACGATTCCATGACCATACCACGAGCTCGTTAATTATTTGAGAACGATACCGCCCATGGATATCGAATACTTTACAACGTTTTATGCATTTGCATACCAACGATTCCAGGCAAACTATCGAGGACGTCTCCGGAGATACTTTTTACGTTTGAAATAATACAGTGATGCCTATGAAATCATACGGTATCGTTCGACTATTCGTCAGCAATGCGAAATTGTTCGCAAGACCGGTCCCTATGGAAATTTGCTCGAATATTAAAGCAACTACGTTCTCGCGGAACAAGTGATTTATTATGTATTTTAAAATGCAAAAGTAAAATTTCACAGATTTATTAAAGAGTTTCATTATAGAGAACATTTTATCTACACGCGCAGCTTTCTGATTTATTGAAAATAATTAATAATTCTTAGATATTCGTATCTTCGTAAATTAAAAATTACTTTTTTTGGACTTGTTAGTTTCCATTCGAAGTCATTTTCATTTTTTGTAAAATATTCCTTTTCTGAGATTATCTTCACACTGTGACTACATGATTTGTAAGAATCTTTAAATCTGTTTAATTATTTAATTAATTCCTTTATACTCTTAGCTACCTTTCTACATCAGGTATATTTCATGTTAAATCTGGTTCTATTTGTCGAAATGTAGGTACGTTGCTGAGATTCGGCTCGATTGAATCAAATGTTTCTTGTTCAACGTAATAATTGACAGGTGTTACGCACCTAATTAATCTTGTGTGATTGATGAGTAAGGAGATACAAAATTGCACGAAATGTACAATAAGACAGTTCAGCAAGTACAACTTGTAAAGGAAATAATGAAGATAGATGACTATCGAGCAAGTGAATTAGAAGTCTCGAAGTTCTCTCAGTTAGATATCTAAATAGTGAAACACTGATTTGATGAATTGTATTGATTTCAAACATTTTTCTTAAAACGTAGTGTATCAAAGAATTTTTATGTTTTTCAACTCTTATATCATAGGCTTAAATTAAATTCTTCATATGATCAAAATTCTTCAAATTCTTCATTATTGATAAAATCACCATTTTATCACGGTACATCTATCTACACGAGCAAAAGAATGTAAGATTTAATTTACAGAGAGAATAAAAGCCTAAAAGAGAGAGAAAAAAATAGATAAAGTACAAAGGGAAAATATTAAGGTTAGGATCAAAGAAGAGAACCCATATATCATTTATAAAGAAGGATCATTAAAAAGAAAGCACTTAAATATCTCCGTTATGTATCGTTCCATGCTTCTAAACTAAATGAATTGGGCATTGAATATAGTATTCATCCGAACCAGCCTTACCAAACCGGATTATTCTCTACTTAAACACTTGTATCATTTTTTGATGGAAAACCCCTTAATACCAGCAGTGTCGTAACAAGACAGGCATCGTAAAAGGATTTCCATGCAGTATCGATGCACTTGGAGCGCGTTGACAAACATATAGAGTGTGAGGTGGAATTTATGGTACAGCTGAAAAGAAAGTGGTTCTTCGTGTAAAAATAAATGAAATATATTGAAACAGATCTTTCCATGTACGGTCTTGTTTTTGATAAAATCGATTTTGAAAATTTGATGGGTACACTCGCCCTATTCCCCAATTCCTCTCCGAGTTTGATAACACTATACAGGGTTTCATAGTAACCGAAAGTAAAGGATACGATTTTTAAGTGAGTTACCTTAAACTTTAAAAGTGACTTCGAAATATGTCAGCTCCTGATACTACCTACAAAACTATTGAATCCACAAGGAAATTTTTTAAGCAAAAATGTAATATTTGTTATTCAGTAATTGAAATAACACTATTGCATTGACGCGTTTCGTAATGTTTTAAATAGAATCGAATGCGACAATTCGTAAATATTTAGAAATAGAATCAAAATATAACATTTCCGTAAAATCAATTGACTTACCGTGACAAGACACTACACTTAAAATATTAACTTCAGTTGCTTCATGCAACAGTATATTCATTTAAAACGACACTTTCAATGAAGAGAATTATAACGTAAATAAAATTGTCAGTACAAGTACATGAAACAGTAACTGTTCGATGAAGTCAAAACATATTAATATAAATTTACCGATGTTTTTATGCTGTACAAGGATATTGAAAAAAAATATTCAATATCGTTAAAAAACTATCGTTGATTTTCACTTATCGTAAAAAAATGATTTTAGCGAAAGAATAATATTACTGTTATATATGACCCTTCGAGTAATGTAATTTCGCTTTGAAGACTTTTCTTCATAGAACCGTAAATAATGGAATTATTTAAGTTTTCCCATTTAAATGATATGCCCTGTATATTAAATAAACGTATTTTAAAAATAATGATATCAGGGAGTATTTTACAAAAATGTTATGTCTTCATTCTATTTTTAAAAATTCACGAATTGTCGCAGTCCTTGAATCTAATTAAGTTTCCACGATCTGGTCAAAGGAATGATGCTATTTTAATTACTGACCGACTCTCCGGTTACTTTCCCACAAACCAATTTGGTCAAAGTGGCCACAATCAGCGAGATTTGGTAAATTGTGAGTACGCCTCAACGACCGGACATCGACAGTGACTAGAGCAGGTCAAGTAGATAGCGCTAAAATCATTTCGCAAAATTACTTCTTGGACATTCCCGCAGAAATGTAATACAATATACAATATCTCAAGCTGCGAATACTTCGTTTCATTTCTATTTTTCACATTTACTTACTAATGAAAGATTTTACAATATTCGTTACTTTGAAATTTCGAACTATTCATTCGTGAATTGTTTGAAAAATATATCGTCACTATTAACAATCCAATTTCTGGGAAACAGAAAAACCGACACATTACGTATTCATAATTATTTTCATATCATATACTGGGTAGCAACATTTTAGAAACTCAAACGTCAAAATTCCTCGTCGTACAAAAATTGGAAATAAAAAATGAAAAATTTTTTGGAATTGGACGTCTTCTTATATATAATAGTATCCAATGACTGCACACGACAAGCTACTGCTACAAAGGTATTGTTTTGTTTGCAAAAGCAAAATGTTACATTTAGGTCATGTACAGTCGGTTCAAATACAGTTATATTGAAAACGTGAGGCTTCCTATTGATAAGACGAGATTGGTGACGCAAATTCGACTAATCGAGAATCTGAAGGAGTTTTATACCTTTCGTACATCTATATTATTACTGGATCAGTTCATGGTTCCGAATCTTTTGATCCTTACAATAAATGTAAAAAAGAAATATTCGGTATAGATGATTCGATTCTGCGACATTCAGTATATTAACCGCGTTCTGTATCATTTGCCGCACAACAATTTTAATAAAATAGACCGATACTTACCGTATTCATATATCGTTAGTTACATTATACGCAATTTTCATTACTTATATTTTTATAAGTATTGTGCTTCTATACTTAACTATTTACACGTATCAACACTGGTAGCTTATTAGTAACAAGTCTCTGAACAGAGCCAGAAGGAAACACACTCCTCTCGGTAAATCTTTCTCAAATTGAGAAGCTAAACAACAGAAAAAGGACCTTTAGCAGTGATAGAAGAGTAGTTTTCAATCAAAAGGTGTCATGAAAGAAAATATTTCTTGCAGATAATGTGGATAACTTAGAAGTTTAATAATTCTAGCAATACAATTTCAAGGTAAAGGCTTCCAAAAAGTTCAAAATCCTCTCTGGCTTAAAACATCCACACTTTTTGATAATTGAAAGCAAATCTATTTAGCCTTATAAGAACAATGCAGAGTTCTAAGGTAGATGACACAACTGAGGAAGGAGCTATGATTGTTGATTCCAAGCTAGGCCAGTAAGCCACAAAGAAAGAGAAATTATAAATTGCATTCACATTGTCTTGCTTCAACTTTGTATCTCAAAATTGAACATTTGCACTTATTTTCACTTCTTTTAAACGCTCCTTGTGTCCTAAAAGATTCAAACAATTCTATAAGATCGAAATAGTAAAGGACACAAAGATTATCCATTTGATAAGCAAGTTAAGCGTAACCAGTCAACGTGTCGAGCGTAGAGGACGTCGAGCACTGTCAGGAATTAGAGATAATCCAAAATTGTGGCCAGCAATTATGCATCGGCATAGACTCCTGCCGATATGGTACCACGGTCATCAGAGTTTGCGTCTTCATTCACTATAAAATCATCAGATTAGAATGCTTGAATGTATCGTAATTACATAGCACGCTTGCAAACAGAATGGGTGACAGTACGAGGCGCGGGGAAAGGTACGGGAACGCTAGATGTAGAGTAGGTCGTCTTAACAGCCCCAGAGACACGGCTGGCACATAGAATAATAGGGTATGCTGGCGTCCCGGGTTAGTTCCTGTTAGCAGGACCGAAGGTGCACAATGTATGCAAACACCGTAGTACCGCGGGATTCCCTGGAAATGCTCGAATTACTGTAGCTCCTCTAATAAAGCGTGCCCTCTCTTCCCTGTCAAGTTGGTTTTGCGAGTTCCTTCAAAACTAATGGAGACACGATGATCTGTTTTTCATGAAACGCTCGAGCGAGACTTGGACGGAGCAACGCGCGTGAAAAGAAGTTACCAATCGAAATTTGTATCGAAATTTGTTCATTCCTATGGGATCACCGGAGGTTGGTAGAAAATGGAATTTTTCACGTAAAATTATACTTACCTGTACAGTTGAGAGGTGAGTTGGATTAAGATCTTAGTAGATGCGATGACTCGTAGCTGTTAAGGGTTTTAATACATTCTTTTATTCAAAGATGTAGGATTCAATAAAGAAATCTTAAACATATGTCTAGGTAGTACCAGTATACTAATACACTTAATAACCCATTAATGTTCACGTTTGTATTTGACACGGGTACGTCTGACCTGTAGATTTAAGTATAATACTGATTACAGTATCTTCTCGTTAAAAGTCAGCATTTTTACCTGTATACAAATTTGGGAAACCTAAAACACATCACTGCTTATATTTCATCAGGCCGAATGAACTCTTGACTATCACAACCAACAGTTCCAAGCGAAAACGATAAAATAAGAAATTATTCGTTTTACATATAATAGAAATGGTCCGAACGAAATTGTATTTGGATTTATTTTTATCGAAAGAATTTCTTAATTTATTAATGATGCACAAAGATTTAATGAAAAATATAAAAATTATCGTTTCCGAATCGCAAAGGCAGCCGATTTCTAGAATAATATTGCCTATTGTATTAGTCAAAAATTTGCAAATTGATACAAATTTGTAGCTTTTATCGAGAGATTACTATAATTTGATATGGTCATTGCCACTATTTTTACCATTGAAAAGTGCAATTTGTGTTATGTTATTGTATCTTGAAAATTATGCTTTATATTATTTTCAATTCACAGTATTTTCAACAAAAAATTTTAATTCGTTTCTAAAAATATTTCTAATGGATCGATATCATCTTTAAAGGAACAACACGTAGTTCATTGTTATTACTATTGTCATTATTCTTGATTTTTCAAAAATAGAGGCAAGTGCACAAGGCTAGAACTATAACACTTTGAAAGCCCCGTAAATAATAATTTTAATGAGACATTAATTAACATACTTAAGGTACATTTTATAATTCGCAGTTATCAGCACTTCAAGATAACTAACAGCTTCTTTTTCAAACGAAAATCAATTTTTTCCTGTAACAAAAGATGCAGATACTATTGAAATAAAGTCATTACAATTTTGCTTATTTTGTTTCGTAAGTAGTGAAATAACACGTTGACATATTTACAAAAGGCTTCTGATTTCTTAGTAAAGTACAAAATGTCAAAATAGTGTCAAGTGAACATAATATAAAAAAATATACTAGTCGTGTTTTTATACTTTGATTTTTTTAAAGAGACATTAAAGGTTATATTATTTAGCATGATTTAGCATGGTGATATTTGTATTAGTATCATTTACAACTTCTGTTAACGAGAAGAAACTGAATTTCGTTTAAAATGTTAAAGATGAATTTAAAATCTTGAAAATTCAAACCGATAAAAAAATTTGTAACGGAGCATTAATTTCTCCTTCCTGAAATAGGTAGCATTTATAGAAACCCAGTTGTTAAAACATTGATTGTGTCACCAAATATTTACAGTTACGGTAAATATACACAATGTATGTGAATTTCAACATTTTTCTAAACCCGTAAAAATAATAACTTATATTTACTTTCTGCCTGGTTTTTTCCCTTCATATCGTGAAAAATACTTTCCTCTACCACTGAAAATGTAAAAAATTTGTTAGATAACCAATAAACTTTGATTTCGTTAAAAAAAATTGGATTATTATTTATCCGTGAAATGAAAAAACATCAGAACGTTTGGAGTTTAATTTAGAAGTTGTTACGTTACGAGTAAATTCGGAGTATTCCACAATTTATATTAACCGCTTAATATACGTCACCAAAAATAAAATTCTTGCTTAGTAAACCGCGCAATAAATAACACAAATGACAAATTAAATTTATATTCAAAATTCATTATAACATAAATACACAAAGAATTTCGGATTGACGTTCTAACGTCCAACAATTACTGCAATGGATAAACGGTAATAAGGAAAAGGAAGTAATTGTTGTTCACAATTAAAATAAAAGAACACAGAGTACAGACAAAATAAATTTTCATTGCGGTTAAAATGATCCCAAACAAAAACATAATATTATATTATAGAGTAATTAGACTAATTATTAGAATAATATTAGATTGGTGAATAAATTCTTCCTAATGTTTAGAAAGGTGGCTAAATTTCTTTCATCCTGGAAAAATATGTCTCTTTTCCTAATGTTTAAAATATCATTTTAAAATTTCTGTTTCGCTTTTCAGATTAAAATAAGATGCATTCTTAGGAAATTACAACTATCGAATTTAATACGTAACGTTCATCAATAGACGACAAATCTTACACTACAAGGAAAACATTGCAAAAGCTGATCGCTTTACATTGAATATTCATCCCAGATAGCCTTACCAAATTCTTCACTTAAACAGTTGTATTATTTTTTGACGGAAAAACCTTTAATACCAGCAGTATCGTAACAAGACTAGGGTCATAAAAGGATTTCCATGCAGTATAGATGCACTTGTAGCACGTTGACAAAAATATACAGTGTGAGGTGATACTCATAGTACAACCGATAAGAGAGTGGTTACTCGTGCAAAAATAAATGAAACATGTCTAAACAAATCTTTTCGTGTAAAATCTAGTTTTTGAAAAGATTAATTTTTAAAAATTTACGAATACGTTCGTCCGCCTGCCCCCCTCCCCATTGCTCTCCAATTTTGATGAAAATATGCAAGGTAATGAAAAATGAAAGATACGATTTTCAGGTACGATACTGTAACTTTTAAGAATGAAATTACTCCCAAATATATCATTTCCTAATACTACCTTCAAAACTATTGAATATAGAAGGAAATATTTAAACAAATTGTGAATGACATTTGATGGAAAGTAACATTGTACGTAGATCGGTGAAAAGGAATGAATACGACAGTCATGAAATCATTTGTGTACGATCATCCACGTTATGCAAGTAAGAGCGTCAGTCTTATCATCTAAAGGAGATTCCTATTATACTCGTTGTATATATTTAATTATCAATATAGATAGAATATGCGTAGAAAATAATAATACTCGTTGTTAATTGTAAATTCGTAATAAAAATAGTTCGCTGTGTCGTCATTTTAAAAGTGTTGAGAAAAAAGGTGGTAAAAGGTTGTATCGATGCATACAATGTGTTATTTCTTGTTAGAAACTATACAAAATTTGTTAACTCGATATCCAAAGTCAGAAAGAATTTATTCACTAACCTAACAGATTACACTCGAACAAAATATTAGTCGTATCGCTTACACTATACGCCGTTTGAAATTGAAACCCTTGAAATGGTTGGTGAAACGGTTTCTGTCGCGGTGTGTTTGGCGCTCGAATAAAATTTTCATGGGACTTTCACCGTCGTGGATGCACGCGGTGCATTAAGATTTGCTTCACGTTCGAAATGGAGAACGCGAAACTCGATGGTCAATGCGATCGCGTGGCGAATTCGGCTCACGTGCGACCGAAATTTCGGCTCCTCGTTTCGTACGTTTTTCTCGTCTCTTAATAGAGAGGATCGGGGGAAAGGTTCCTGGACTGGACGACAAGTAGGCAAGACTCGTTTCTGTAAAACAGATGAAACGTAATTCTCTTTATTTCGTATGCCATCGAGTATTTATTTTACGTGACCGAGAACAATCCTCCCTCCTCCTTAACGTGACTTTTAGCGAATGAAATTCGGACATTGGTTGACTATCCACTAGGGCCAGGCTTTCTCGCCTATTTACAATAGATCTTTGTACAAAAACTAATCTCATATAAACAGTAAAACACACGGTTTCGTGCCGGGTGTCCGTGAACGGAAACGAAGACTCGATATCCGACTCCGTGTGTTCGTTAATTCGGCGACGTTGCTTCGTCAAATTGCTAGCTATTTGCACTATTCTTATCGAACCTTTCTCGTTTCTCGTTCACTCGCGAACGTGGGCAAACTCTATTATAAAAATCTCCAGGTAGAAAAAGAACGAACAATCGAACGGAATCCTATCGCGACCCGACAAACTCTGTTAGCCCCGTCGAATCTCTAATCGTCGACGTTTCATTAACTTGCCGACTGACGTGCGACACCCGTGTGCCCGTCCTCGTCTTTTTCGCGACGAGGGCCGGCTCGATATCTCGATACAGGTCCACGTTTCCATTATGTCGACATGAAATTGTTCGTCAGCTTTGTACAGCGAAATGTTCATAGTATTTCACGAAGTCGCTTGGCAATTCTCACGTCGACCGTAGGAAGACGCCACGTGCGATTCTCGTTCGCGAGAATTCGGCTTCGAACATTGTCGACGGTTCCATCGGTTCACAGTTAGCGACTGACACGAACGCCCCGTTCGAGTTTGGCGGCTGAGACTCCCACCGAACTTATATACAACTCTCTTGTATTCGATTTGAGCGCGTTACCACTTCCGGTTGATGGAACTTGCCCTGCGCGGAGACCGACGAGGACACCGGCCTCTGCGGCATCGACGACAGCCCTTTGCTCGACCTCTGGAGACTATAGTAGACCTGGAAACAGTTCGACACGTGCTTCGTTTTCGCTCGAAATGTTTAACTTATGCGGAGATCTTCGATGGAACGCGATTCGATGGGAAATGAGGCGAGGACTTGGGAAAAAGGGGAAACGATGTACATTCTGGCACAGATACGTTAATCTATTCTAAAAAATGAGAAACATTCGATACAATTCCGAGATTTATACACACGTAGGTTACCACGGTGCTGTCTCTAACAATAAGTCGTTGGTCATTTCTCTTTCTATTTTTATTTCTATTCACCTTTACCGTATTCATAAATAATTCATGTGGTTGTAACGATCATTTAACCTCGTATTTTGCTCATGATTTTTATTGTTTTTCTTTTTCTTGAATTTCTTAAATTTAACGATCTCTAATTTTATATTTTTCCTATACCAAACTTCTTTTTTTTTACAGGCTTCCATTTTTTTCTTACTTCTGTCTTACACAATTCAAAATGTTTCCTATGAATAATTTTTGGGGAATGTTTCTAATTAGTGTAAACAAACATTAACGTAAGCGACTGTGTCTCTTATTATCGTCATGTTCAACTTAATATTTTAGGTAATTCGTGGATATTTTGTTGTATTATTTCTCATTTTCAAATGTTTTCTTCTGTTTTTGTTATTTATACTTATATAATCTTACTTAGATTTCCGTATTTTAAACATTTAATTAAATTATTGCCATTATGTGAATTGCTACGAATATTTTTATATTTAATTATTTGTGACATTTTGTTAAAAGAGTAAAATGAATTGTTTCTACATTTATATTCTTCATTTTAGAATGTTTTCTGGTCCCTTAATTATGTTTAAGTATTCATTTAAAATTTACATTGCATTTATTTAATAGAAGCAATTTATAGTTCATTAACTCTTTCGTGCAAGTTTTCAATCAAAAGATTACCGATTATGCTACATTTGTACAGTCAAACTGCAATTATTTAAATATTCATACCGATGGCATTATTCTATATGGCCAATTTCTGCAATAATGCTTACAATCGACGCGACTAAACGGTTATCATGGAAAATGAATTCTGGGACATTGTTTTGTAACCATTTCTGATTTATTTTTCTTTTATAAGGTGTGGCGAGGTTTCGTAGAAGAACTCACGTTTGAAGAAGTTAGAAGACTTCTTCTTCAAGGGTTTCACCGATCTTTCCAATAGATTATTTTGATAAATTTTGACACCGGTTTCAACGCCTCTCTCGCAAAAATAAACGCGTATCACACCTTAATGCGACACTCCACGCAAAGAGAACACTGGCTCTCTACTAAACCAGATTCAAAACCACTTAAGAACGATTACAAAGTATATATATAAAATGCAACCTCCAAAACTTCTCATAGAATTTTGGATACATCAAACGTTCTAACGAAAGCTGCTTCTGAAATCGCACAGTGTTTGAAAACGCCATTTTAGACGCATAAAAATCAAATTTTGTACTATTAAATACCTTAATTTGAAACAATATCAGGAACTTAAAATTTCGAAATCGTAATCATCAATGAAAAGAACATTTTGTTTAAGAAATTTACCACATGTATCAACCAAAACTACTCCTTGATCTTATAATTTTTCCTATCGTAAAAAACAAGCATATTCGACGTGATCGCGAAAAACGGAAAACCCTGTAGGTATGCGTAAAGCAATAACAGAAAATTCCAATTTATGGCACGATTGCGGGGAATACGTTGAAAAAACGAAAAAAATACATAAAAATGCAAATGCTCCGATGCTTGTGAAAATTGCAAATTCAGAGTGAAATTAATAATGGAACAATCAAGGTGCAACCGCGATGGTAAAAATAATCGAATACCACGGGTTTGCGTAATTCTGGGAAAACAAAAACATTGGAACGAAAACATCGAAAGCGAATATCGGACCGGTTAATGAAAGATTGGCTGGGTGGATGGATAGAGGAAGGGGAAGCAATTCGGTATTAAAATTATTCAGACACTTAATGGAACGCGACCAACGTCGAAGGGAAACGGAAGTCGAGTTCGAGACGGGAGTTACGCGCATCGGGACTGGCCCTCTCGAATTATCGAGAAAACTTCGACGTAATTAAACTCGCGGAAGCGCAGATAACCCAAGGCTTCGCTAAACCGGAAAAGTTAAAGTGGAAGACTGCCGCATATTAAAGCGACCGATCCCTGTTCTTGGCTCGTATCCCGTTCCCGTCGTCTTCGAAACTTCGAATATTTAAAACAACCTTGGTGTAGTGACGAGAAGTCGATGAGAGTGAAGTCGCGTCAACGATACGGTCGATTGTATTACTTCCCCCGGTGAAGTAGAGAATTCGATTTTTCTACCGAATATCGTAACAAGATTTCTCGATCGTTTATTCGTTAACTCGTAACTATCGTCATCTGTGCTCTCCAACAACCCTCCGTTTTGCGTAGCGAAGGAAAGCATTAATTGCGTCTCATTAATCAAATTGCTTCGACTAAATTACTGTTGGATGTTACGGTAAAAGTGCTCGATTAAATTTACCGATGGTAATAAGTTTACCGGGTTAATTATCGGAACGGTTTACGGATCATCGGAATGATCTCTACGTCTAGAATATCGGATATTTGTGACGTTTTTGTTACATTTATGGAGAAGAAACATTTGAAATGTTCCGAGTCAATTTTGGTTCATCGCAACTTTTATACAGTTTTTCGTGTAGAATTCGTCCTTTCGGATTGTATGTTGTGTTTCAATACGGTTAAGAATGATCCGTGTGTTAAAAAGGATTGTGCGACTTACGTTTTGGTTATTACGCTGATTGTAAGCGTCCATCGCCATTTGCTTGAAGTCTGCCATAGTGGGCGGGTGATTGTAAGTGTTCGACTGGGAAAGGTGATTCTGGACGTAGTTCATGGTTGGCGTTGGTAGGCAGTCGCTCAAGATCGGTTCCGGGGGTAGATCCAAACCGTGCTGCACAATCGGCCTCTTCTCTGGCGAGATCGCGTCGTCCATAACACGGTCCTTCTTTCTTCGCTGTGGAGGCGTCTTATATATCGGTGTGTACGTTAAGGGTCTTCTCTCTGCGAACATATTCGACGAAGCCATGCAAAGTTCCATGTCCACTAAACAGATTAGTCGATTAAACATAGGCGAGAGCGATTTTTTTTCACGCGAACAATAGGTCAGAGATTTATAAAACGTACGATTTACACAATATTTTGCTGGGAATAGGCTCAGTATTAACAACTTGGCGATATTTTGGATTCTTTTCCAGAGAAAACTGTTACACATGATCATATAAAATTCTATTCTAGGATTCCCAATGAAGTGTTTCTTGAATCCAAATATACTAATACTATAATTATCAAAAAATTTTTAAATACAATATCATTATATTTTGATATTCTTCGTTGTTACGTAAAAAAAAATAATCCATAAGGAAATCTAGATATATGTATATATACACAATAGCGCCAATTTTTTTTATTTTTCGTTCTTACTCTTGTGTAACGATTGCTCGGTATCTCGTAGAACTATTTCAGAGTAAAAAGAGCATGGAACCTGTATAGAACTGTTTCAAAACCGATATAGAACCGACATAAGACCGCATAAGGGTCGTTTCCACTTATAACGGTGAAAGTATCATTTTGGTTCTTTATAACTGTTTGGATAAAAATTTTCATACAACGGTTATTTCGAAAACCTTTCCGATTTCTGCTTCAAGCGGATACTGTGTTCGACCTCGTTCATATCATCCCGAAATAAAAACATAGATGTTTCACAAATAGATATCGATCAATGATAAGTAAATAAAGGTATCGCGTTTCTGCTATATTAATATGCAGGTCTCACCCGATATTACTTTTTCAAATAAAAGTGGAATGGTTTCGACGGGGCTATATTCTGATGGTATTGAATTTATTATAATTACAGGCACAAAGAAGCTGTGAAGTTTTATTTTACAAAAAGTTGATATTTTATGAGTTTGCGATGAAACTAAAGAAAGTGCAGTAAATAGAACTCTTGTACTTAGAGTAGCGTAAATGTGATATCAAGTGAGACACCGTATATAATTAAACGTATCCATGGAACATGAAAAAACCTTACAAAATTTATTACTAGACAATGTGAAAATACCTTTGTCAAATGAAGAATGTTAATATATTCATTATTAATATTCGCCAGAGTTTCTGTGTATAAAAATATACTTATGACGCCACGATATCGGTTCTTTTATTAAATATATCTTGACTGTCGATATTCCAAACTTGAATGTTTGAAGAAACCAAATATTTGAAAGTAAAAATGTTTCATAGATCTTGTGTTTTTGAAAGGTGTAAATCTTCTCAAGAAAATTCAAAGTAGAAACTTCGCACTGCTTCTACTACGTTTGAAAATTAATATTACAATATTCAATAACAATATTCAATATTACAATATTGCAATACTCAATAACAATTTGTTGATTGAAAGCTAAATCGATAGTTTCAACCAATCGCTAGTTAGATCGTACAGTACAGATTCATTTGATGTACGTATAAATTTTATTGGTTAAATTATCTATTTTCTACTGTTGAATGCAACGTCGAAAATTACATAGAAGTATATGTCATTTTCACAAATTTATTTTAAAATCTACCACAGTTCCTTGCGAATATTCTCTCTGAACGTATAAAGTAAGATATTTAAGTAACTGTGACGTTACGTAGCGAGAATAAAATTGTATTTTTATCATTTTATATAAGAATAACATTGCAGCATTACAATCTTATTTTTACAACACAACGTTCTTTGACGTACATATAATTTCACGTTTGCACTATACGCAATTACTTTGTAAATACCCAACATCGTACCTTTGAATCGAAACTTTACATCCACCTTTGACTTTCCGTTCAGTAACAAATAAAGTCATACGTAACAAAAAAAAGAGAGAGGTTGGAGCATCGCATGCAGCATTCGAGCATCTTTTCATCGCGATAAAACGATGAAAGTTCGCTAGTGGACAATCGAATATGTGCACGTGTGAATGTGTGTTCGCTATTGCGGACGCCTTGTGTGCACGTAGGCCATAATTTGGCGCACGTTTCGAACAATCGGAAACTCGTACACTCACCATACTCGTTGGGTATGATGTCCGGATCGATGTCATCGACCGCCTGCTTGGTCTGAGGGTGCACCGGGGTAGTTGCACCTGCATTAGGTGGCTCGCACACGATGGGAGCGTGCTTTGGACTTCCGGGCCGGCCGTTCGAGTGCTTCCGGTAGAGCGCCGTCAGGATCCCAGCTACGGCCAGGGCCAAAACGGTCGCTGTTGCTGCCAGGCCCAACAGCAACGGGCTCACCATCGATTCGTCCGTGGTACCTGTCACGGCAGCGATGCAAAATGCTCGATCAACCGGAACTTCTATCGAACTAACCTATCTGCTCCCCCTTTCTCTGTTTTGTCCCTAGTTCCCCGATTATTGCGGCAAGTATATTTTTACCCCAATACCCTCGCTCGGTCGTTCGCGCCATGGGCGTTGGTGTTTGGATTTTGTTGGCCCGCGATGCTAAATTTATCGTTCACTCGTTGGTATTGTTTCCAATTTTTTTCCTACCCGCGATTGGATACGGTTGCATTTGCGTTTGCTGCATTGTGCTTTCGGAACATTGCGGAGCGAATTAGTCGAGCGAAACAACGATTGCAGAAATTACTTTATCGCTGGTACAGTTACACAGGGTATTCCATTTAACTCGACCATCTTAAATATTGCATTTGTCTTCGATTGTACGAAATATAAATAGAGAAAAATACGCATTTGGAAAAAGCAAATATTACAATGAATATTACAAAGTTATGTTTTTCAAGTTTTTATCGATGCGATGTAATGGTCGAGATAAATTATGGAGCATCTGTTACAACTAACCTCTCGATCATAATTATTTAATTATCCATATTTATTCTCGTACATTTTTGGATTTTTCATACTGAAAGTTACACAAAGGTGTTATCGCAAATCATTGGACTATTACACTACGATGACAAAAATGTGTAGTTCCTTTAAAAGAATATCAATTTCCTGGAAATCTCATACAAGATATACAATCTTCGGTAAAATCGTTTATTAAATATTCATAAAACGTGTGTAATGTTTACAAATTATATCGATATTCATGGAAGAGTTTCGTATCGCGACGAAGATCAAAATAATCGACATCGAGTGCAAAAAGTGATCAATTTGTCATAAACCGGGATCGTCCTTCTATTTAATATATACAGGTACGATAGTGCTACTGACAAGTTAGATAAGACTAATGAGATACGTATCGATTGGCTGTAGATATCACTAAGATGGCGTTAGCGCCTCTAGAATATCTCTCAGCAGCATTTTTCTCGGATGCATACGAGTTACGATCGACCAATCTTTTCAATTCGAACGTTACCGTTCGTACCATCACGGATAGGCATAAGGCGTCAAACACACCACGACGTCCGATTGGTAGAATGCTCGAAGCCCTTCGTTATCGATTTTTGGAATCTATCTCCCACGCGATGGAAAATTCTTTTATACCCGAGCACGAACGTTTTTTCTACCGTATAGTTTTCCCTCATTGTCTCATTGATCTTGTGTCAGGCGAAAGCATGGGTGTTGAATAGGTCAGCTTAATAAGCAGGACGATAATTAACGAAGGTATGTCAATTACGGCCCTATTACGGTTCGGTCGATGTATATAATTAGTTGAACGTTCTTGCATCGGCTCGTCTCGGTGTGCATCGTGCCGGGATCTCGTCCAGGACGCGCTTTGACTGCCTGAGCACGTGGAAGCGTGCGTGCAGACGCGTGAAAGCGTATGCACGCGCCGCTGCAGGGGGTGAATCGTAAATCAGCCGTTAGGAGCTGCAGTCGCTTTGGGCTTTAATCGGGGTAAAGCTAGTCGCGCCGATGTTACGCGTTGTAAATTTCGTTCAGCGCATAAGCGTTGTAAATTATTAACGCTGGGCCGGCCCGTGGCTCGTTTTAAAACGCTTCCGCGCTCCCGCCAAACCGATTTTTGACGGGGACCCACCCCATTCAACGTCACCAGTGGTGATACACGTTGCTAATTGGCGATTGCACGAACACGTTTGTTTGACAAGTATTAATAAGGTTGTTTGGCTACGATCTACTGCCTCATTTGTCAGCTGTTGTACCGATTGTTAGGTAAATATTAATCGAGAGTTTTTGCGACATATCGGTGAACGCTTGTGCCACGTTTTAGAAATAATTCAGTTGCCGATTTGCTAATGTGTGGAAATAATTTCTGACGAGTTTAGGAGTTGTTGAATCGTGTCGAAAAATTTTTTGAAACGTAACGCTAACCAAGTGGGAATAATGTTGCGCAGAGAAAACAATTGAATTTTGTTGAATACTGGCTCGCAATTAATGTTCGCAGTCGTTCTAACATCTCTTTATTGTTTTCTTTCGCCAATTAGCAACGTTCTTCTCTTATTATTGTATAGGAGAATTAATTTATTAATCTCCGTTGTTCCGTCTTTAAATGCGAAAGCTGTTCGGAATGAAGCTACCCCTCGGAGTACAGAACGTAGAGTTCAGTGGCTGGGTCAAGAGAGACCCATACCAGAAAATACAAACTTATCTACTTCTTCTCGTAAATACTATTATTATATGGGAAATGAAAAACAGAGTGGTAAATTTCGAAAATACACGTAAATAACTTTCTTTAAATTTAAAGTAAATTTCTGCGTTTTCTTTGTAGAATAATATTTACAAATATTATTGTTACAATTATCGTATCTCATGCTTTTCCAGTGATCGTCTTGATGCCTAATATAAACATAAACAGTTACTATCGATCGCTAATTTGACTGGGTCTAAATTGAACCAGCCACTAAACTGGAAGGATTAAATTAATAAAAATTCTACCTCTTTTTTCAGGCACGAATAGCAACCATATTATTTCAATTTCAACATTTCTTTTAGTTTACTCAACGCTCTCAGAACATTCTATTTATAAAAATTGACTCGTGAGACCATTGGTGTTAGGCAGATCAAACTTTTGTTGAAAATGAAAACCAATAAATAGGAAATATTCTCTCCACTTTCCTATTGTCTCCATTATATTAAAATTGAAATGACAATAGAAAATTCGTTACTGTTTGGAAAATAAATATTTTTCTGGAATACAATATTAAAACTAGCACAGTGAAAATATCCATCATTCATCATTTTGGCATAATAAAATGTCTTGATCAATTATGTTTACGGTGAATAAAGAATGATTTTATTTAGAAGAAGATATGTTCAGGAAATAAGTAATAGCTGCAAAATGATTCAACTGCCAAATGAAAGACGTCAAAATTAGAAAGGAAAAATTACTGGAGCACTGCATTTTATAAACGTTCTATCTTTACTACTGCAGTTGATTAACCGCAGGTAATTGCAGAACCATGTTCTTTTCATTTTTATGGAAATTTCGCATTTATTCCGCTTTTTTGTTCGTCAAGCACGCTTGGAACCTGCCATAAAATAAAATCGATAAATTCGCGGAAGATCCGAACGAAACAACACAAATGAAAAGCGCTATTAATAAATCATAAATGTTTTGGAGCTACTATGCAAACACAATGGAAAATTACATGAAAAGACATTTAACCTCAATTTTCAGTTAACGTGAAATTCAAAGCCAGAGAAATAAAATCCATTTTTACTTTATTTCAACGGGAGAAAACCGAACACGAGTTATTCTAAACTTATTGTTACGTTTTACATTACTTATATCCAAGACTTTAAAGTGTATACTAATTAAAAGTGCAAGAATTACAACATTGAAAATGCAGCCTAAATACAGTCGTTAGCGAATGTATCCAAATATTGAAACAGTACAAACTATTTAATTAAATTAAATTTTTGAAAGCTACTATTAAATCTCTAAGAAAACGTTGTGATTAAAATTATATTAGAAGATTTGAAGAAATTTAAATCATCTTTCATCAAACCTCAAAGTTTATCAATTATGAAATATTTTCCATAAATAACGCTTTTAAATTGTTGTGAAAATTGTAAAATGTAAATTTCATCATAGTTTTTTAAATCCCGTAGAAACAGAATCAGTGATAATCTGGGGCTCTCCGTGGATTATAATTCATTTTAAGTATACTAACATTTTAGAAATTTTAATTTATCTTCGATAAAGCGGTAAAGGTACTTATAAATAAACAATGTTTGAAAACATGTATGTTTAAAAATTTGGGTCAATTTCGGTGCATAAATAAACTGTTTATTAGAATGATACTGTAAAGTACAGAGATAAAAATAAATACAAAGAGATGGAGAGTAAAAGAGATCCTCTTTTCGAGGAAATAAAATTACTCGATTCTAAAAATCGATTTGTTAATTTATTTAAATTTCCTTCGGCACCGATTCCTCTCGACCTCTTCTAATTTAACTGCAATTTAATTTACATATTTCGTTACGATTTTTTATTGCACGTGTTCAAACACTATCAGGAATTATCCACATGCCTTACAAATTTTCCTTCGGTTCGCATACTTCGTGTGGTCAGTATCAAAGTGTAAATGTGATCGATTTGAAACGCAAGCATGCATGTAACCCGTTTGCTGGCTGCGATGCAACTTGCTTAATTGAGAGTGGAAATGCAACTGTTTGGCTTGATGTTCAGATTGCAACTTGCTTGATTGAGAGAAGAAACAACTGTTTGGTTTGATGTAACAATGATTCAATGTAACAATTGTCCGTAGCAATTGCCTGATTGAGAGTCGACACGCGACTACTTGGTTCAACATTGAGACTGCAATTGATTTGGTCGGAAGGAAAAAG
This sequence comes from Ptiloglossa arizonensis, assembly GCF_051014685.1. Taxonomy (NCBI): domain Eukaryota; kingdom Metazoa; phylum Arthropoda; class Insecta; order Hymenoptera; family Colletidae; genus Ptiloglossa; species Ptiloglossa arizonensis. Next base: position 12,905,761 of record NC_135051.1, on the reverse strand, counting down.
ACAACCGTTGACTTTAGCCTTAAAAATGTAACTTGCTCGGTCGAGTATATTATTCTTTCAAACAACGGAAACTATCTGTAGCCAGTTCGAAAAAGTATAAACTGCTATCGTTATTTTTCAAAATTGAAAACCAGGTGCTCGTCACTGTCGTGAATACTCGTTATTGTAATAAAAATAGGTGACGATTCGGAGGAGCAAATAAAAGATAAACAATTTTTTCGGCCACTCGTTGAATAAAAATTGAATTTCAACGTATAAAATGAAATTATAATTTGCTGCGAACAAATATGAATTTGCCGAATAATTTCGATCGAACGAACATCGCCGATAAATCGCTATATTTCGTTTTTATTCATCAACTATTAAAATACGATTATTCACGTCATGGCAAACACCAGTTCAATTCAGCATTTCGTATTCCGGCTGCGATGTTTCAGCCGTTCGTTTAATCCACCACTTTTATTTCCGATGTTTACGCGAAGCCAAAGAATAACTTAAGCAAATTCGCTACTGAGCATTTGACTAATGTCTCGCGATACCGAATAGATGCATCCGAGTGGAAGTTTAAATTTCAAGTGCGGAATACTGTATATGTCCGTGGCAGCTCGCCCGTTCCCCCGTACATTTCCGGTTTAATGACCATTCAAAAAACGAAGCCGTGGAAAGGAAGGATTTCCTTTCTTTTTCATAGAAACGACACTCAATGCACACTCGAGAAACAGTTGAAACGGACGTTTTCCATTAGAACGGCATTACAATTCTGGAAAAAGTAATTAGCAACGAGATTGGATAAATGTGCAAACGAAGTGGCAAAATGGAGAAGGGGGCGGTGGTGCACAAGCGACCGAAACAATTTTGCCGCGTATCGTACGAATTGTTTCCCCGACCCTTTGCCCGCGAATTAAATTTCACGCATTTCGTACACAATCAATGGCAATTCGAACGTTTTATATCCTTAACAAGCCGGCCAGAGAAGACGCGGAATTATTATTAACGGAAGTTTCACGACGGGAACCAACCAGGATCCCATTACACCGAATATTCAACGGCAACACACCATGGAGTTAAATTAAATAACGCTGAAATAGAAGCAGAGAAACGTTCTCTTTCCCCGTTCCATATTGCATTTACTTATTCTCTGTAACTCTATTTAATTTGGCGTGCCTGGCGTCGCGTAATTTAATTCCATAATAAGGAATATAAACGTTCGTACAAATATTATTAAACTCGCTGAAAAATCATGTTTTCATTTGCATCTTGATACAACACTGCGACCCCAGAGAATAATTATAAATACTAATTAATACGTACAAAAGTAGCTTTGGATCAATTATGGGAACTTTAAACTTAATGTAAATGCAATTAAGCACAGTCTTTGGATCAAAGTACGAGACATCTATTGATACGTTATATTTAATCTTTTACCAGACTTTGAACTGAATTTGAGCAAAATTGTTAATATTTTTCTGTCGAAAATGCACTTAAGGAAAATTTGTATCACGTACACTCTGCGTTGCGAATTTGATAGAGAAATTGCGAATTTAATATTGTTCTACGCAAATTGTTGTATCGATCTAATTTGTAGCATCGTACATTCCGATGTTGAGCAACTTCGACATACTAATCATTCATTAACTTTTATTCGCTGATGCGTTTCTCTCTACTGCCCTTATTAATTCCCTTGGAAGCTCTCAAATAATCTTGAACATTTTCATACAATAGCAAATTGGAAAGACTGGTCTTGGATGGAATTCAAATTCAAACAATGGAAATTTTGTTGGATTCAGTACGATTTTACAGACATAATCTATTATTCATTATAAAATACTTTCAAAAAATAGAAAAAACGAAAATTTTAAATTCTATAAAATGAAGTAACTTCTCAAAGAATCACCCAATTAAACTTTACTCAAGGTCTTGAAAGTTGTGTCATTACAACAAAACTTTTCCTTTTCGGCAAATCATGCGTGTTTCCAGCATCTATTCCATTCTGAATAGCAATTGAGGCATCGTAAACTCGTGATACGGTACTTGCGCAAAACTACACGGAGAATTGAACATTGTATGAGGCGTGGAACGTTTCGGTCATTGAATCGCTATAGTAGAGTCAAAATCAACTATTCACTGAAGATCGCCATAAAGTTATTTTCATCATATTGTTTAGCTACGCGATCCATTCAACTCTCACCTCATCGTGTACATTTACAAATACAGAGCTTTCTACTTCTCACGTAAAGCGGTGAGTGGACACGACCTAAAAGTAGAAGAATATGCAAATGGAGAAGTGAAAAATGTGATCTTCAGCGATCAGTAAACTTTCATACAGTTTAGTCATAGTAGATCGAATTTGCAGAAATAAAAAGCAGTTATTCTATTTGTTATCGCGTCATGAAGAATCGGTTGGTGCAATTACGATAAATTTTGCGATGCATCTGTACGATGGTGCAACTAGAAGTATAAGTTTAAAATAATTTCTAAACTTCTTGCTGAGAAATAGAAAAGTTTCAAAATTAAATTTCGAAACATTTTTATTCTGAATAAATTTTTGGTAGAATTGATAATAGCGAAATGTACTTTTGTTCAAATGTTTACCACCACATTGGAAAATTCTTAATGGAAGATTTGTTTATAACTTTTAAGCTTTTTTATTGCATACGCAATCTTGGTGGAATTGAGTATATAGAAATATCAATCTGACGATTATACAAATCACATGTTAGATAAATAAAAATAAGATAGTAGAAAATTGTAAAGTTGAGAATAAAATGTTCAAGAAAATGAGAGCGGTAGAAAAACTTCAGATCTTTATTTTTAAAATCATCATTTTGAAAATTTAGTTAAAATTTCCTTCATACCATTTTGTTCGTTTAATTTATGCGGTTGGAATGGAGTCATTTTATTTATAAAATGCAGGTAACTACTGTCATGGAAATTTTAATTAATTTCAGATGCCTATTAAATATGTCTCTACAAAGGGTTCGGCATTAAAAAAAAATTTAATTAACACGTATGAGGAGAATACTAAATTTAATTCGAGGTCGTATGGCATCTCTACATTAATGAAATTTGCATACCATATTTAGATGTATATTGTGCTCTAAAAGTAATAAATTTTCATTGTAACGGAATTTAAATAATATCATTGTACGTGTTAATGATCAACTGTGTTCTATTAATGTTTTATTGACTATGCCAGTAAATGAAGATAGGCAGCTGTTAGCTGCCGACAAGCCAACTAATAAACTGTTTGGAATTTGCTCTCGAGATTTCAAAGAGATATAACGTTTTATTTCTTGATCACAAACTTATATATCTAATAACGTCACACTGTGACCGAAGTAACGCGTCTAGTGCAGTTATAATATTATGTAATGATGCTACAGCATTTATAAGCAGTTGTCATGACAAGTTTAACAACGGCTAGAGAGAATCACGTCTTTACAATATTGATATTTTGATGTTTACATTACTATTCTTCTAAAGGTAATAAATCCTGATTTTACAATAGAACTTTGGTAACCTAAAAATTCCCATTCTTTCAACTTTCCAAGTTTTATAGACCTCGACAGAAATATCAGACATTTTTTATTGCCAACAATTCGATTCTTCGTGATAAAAACACTCATTAAAAGTAATGTGATATTTGCACAGTTGCACTTTGAACAAAGCATTATCAAGTAAATTTTTATTAAGTACACATATTTTCATCGAACAACATAAAATTCAAGAAATAATTTTCACATCAGGTTCAAGTGATGAAATCATCCTCACCACGGTGTGTACAAGTTTGGCCCAGTTGCGAGATAAAAGATGCTACCTACCCCGCTTTCATGCGAACTGATGGGTCCATTGTCATAGATTTCAAAACGAGAAGTGCTCTACAACGTTAAATTGACTTGCCGATCACAAGTGACGTTATTTTCTATTATTAATAAAAAAAACAACAATCAATACCTGTACTTCTAATTTTATTAGGCTGTACTCTGAAGAAAAAGAAAACTATTTATAACTCAGCTACTTTGATCCAAAGCGTCCTTAGCCTTTAATCGAATCGTCACGAACCGGTAATTCATCTGTTCCGAGTTGTCAGTAATTTTTACCATAGTATCGATCGCTTTATCGGTCCACAGTAGAATTTACTGATTTCGAAAACATTCGAACAATCATGGAGGTCATGGAGGCGTATCACTGAAGTCGTCGAAATGTTTTAGAGAGTTGTATATACTTCGTGTCCTTTTGTCTTGTTGTAGACCGTGCAACCTAAAATTCCCAAGCTGGACGGGTGTCTAGGGAGCATTCGTGATACACGTTAAAGTTTGATTAGACTTTGATTGCTAGCAGAAAGCGGACCAATTTAAACTCCACCCTGCGAATCGACCAGGAGCCGCGTAGAGGATAAAAAGGGCATGGGTACGTGGGTGTAAAAGGGGTGGAGACATTGCAAGGACGTCCCATGACCAAGCGAGTGCTGTGTACCGACTGGAGTCCAGCCCGTGGAAGAATTCAGCGAGAAGGCAAGCGTGTCCGGCTGTCTTTCTCTTGTACCGACGTGTAGACAGTTGTTTACACTGGAATATGTCCCTGGCATCGAGTGTAATTAAACTTTTTCCGCCGCGAAATTGGTTGCTCGCCACTCCCATCCCTGTCCCTTCGGCTCACTCGGCACCGGAACACGCTCGACAGGAGATTAATCGATCGCCGTGGCGAAATGGCAAAAGCAAAATTGCAAAAGGTACAACAAAATATGGCAATTTGGCCGTTCCCTCTCAATTTTTGCCGTTGATAAACGTATGCATCATCGGGAGAGGAGAAAGTTCAGTGGTTCGTGCAACGTGCACAATATAAAGTCCATTGATCTAAATCGTAATCTCTACGAATTGGTGAGCATTTTGTGTCGCGGTTTTTTTGTCTAGATAAAACGAACTTTTGATGGGAAACACTTGCCGCTGTTCAAATTTCTTTTTTTTTTCGATCTTTCAATCACTCTGTCATAACACTGGTTAAACGTTTCGTCTGATCTGTCATCTTGCGTTACGTATTCTGGATGATTTGTGTCGTTATGTTGCACGAAGAGTTTATTATTCCTCGGTTAAAGATAGAATTTGTGTCAGGGATTCAGGATCAAGTAACATCTTCAATTATGAAGTTATAATCAGGAATATACCAAATTTTAATTCACGTTAGGATTGACGGTTTGTTTAGAATTGACCAAATGCGAGACAAAATTCTCTACCGACCCTCGATTAATGACATCTGGCAAGATTTTCTATCTTTAATCGAGTAACTACTGGAATTGTAAACGAGGAGATACTTATATATTTCGAGATACTTTTTCAGGAGAGTATAAAAATTAGTTTCATGGTAAATGTTGTTGCAACCACGTTAACGTTAAGATTTGTGATTGACTTATTTTAACCGACAATCATGATCAATGTAGTGGACCTTTGCTAATTTTCTGAACATGAAATCATGTTCTTCATAAGAAAAGCACATATGTTTAATTGAACGTAACTCCCATGATTATTAATATTCTTCAATGAAGTTTTGAAAGAAACATTCACTGAATAACGAACTGTATTAATTCCAAACGATCTCGTTATTAATTTTTAAAAAATTTAAGATTAAAGAAGTATCGAATTTTAACATTCTAAAGTTCGATTCTTCTTTTAAACTATCTTTATCTTGATACAAGAAACGGCATTTTACGTACGATCCAACGTATCCAACCCGATAGAAATCATTATGCGGGAGAACATGTATTAGGTTGCTCAATAAGTTTCGTCGTTCGATAAATTGTATCGATATCTGCAAGAAATCATCCATTCGAAATCGTAACGACGATCCGCGTTTCTAATCTGCTGAAACAGTCTAAACGAGTTTCAAGTTTAACCATAGAGTGTCTCAACTATTCCCATTGGTGGGCTAAACATACTCAGCCGGTTTAAATACGGTCCATGGATTGTTTGTGCTGAAATTCGTGAGCTTCGCTCGCTACCGTCCCATTACTAATTGTGGCAGAAACAGAAGCAAATAATGAAGCAACGACGGGAGCAGGTACCGTCACGTCAACTGTTGCCAAATATTGATATAGGTACCTGCTGCTATGTTGTAGTCACGACGGCAAATTTAATGCAACAACAACTCACGATACGCCGTGGCTGCCGCTTATAGTGGAAATAACCGGCTAAACATGCACGAAATTCTTAGCATAGACGCTGCATATCCGGCAGAAACATTGCGTGCCACTACGTTTCCACTGCTTTCCACTTCGAGTCCCTTGAATATTTAACAAGCAACTTTCGAGGGTATTCGTTAATAGTAGGAGCAGTATCCTTTTACATGGCAAAGGGAAAAGTGGTAGACCAGCGGACTGCTATTCCAGTTTAGGGGCGTATTGCGATGTTTGCTAATTTCTATAATATGCGAAATTTTACCTTCATAGCAACCGTGCATGTGAAAGTCTATTTGTCGCAAGAAGTAGCTTTTCCTTTAAATAAAAGTTCAATTTAAATTCTATTCTTTGTTTACGATTAGTTACGGAGTTATGCCAGTGTGGAGTACTTAAAAAATTAACTTCATTTTCAAAATAGGAAATAATTGTTGAAGTATATAGTAAAATGTAATTGAATACATTATTAAAATGTGTTTGCATTTATTGAAAATTAAACGGATAAATATTGTGAAAAGAGAGATGCAATTGCATTTACATCGTTGTGTTAATGAAAAATAAAGTACAGATCCATTGTTACATTTATTATTTGTTCTGTCTTCCTTCAGGTACAAACCATTTCAAATACATGTTTGCAGCAAGGAAAACTCGTTCATATTTAAGTAACTTGTGCAGAAAACTATATTGCACAAATTATTGTGCAAATAAGCTTTTATAACATAGTTAGAAATACGATGATATTACAATTATTTTATTCGTTTGTAAAAGTAACTTTATTTACAGTTCAGTTTTAATTCAAGAATCAACGTCGAGAGAGGAGTAAAATTTTACTGTCGAGAACACCGATAGTTAGCGTAATTTGTTACAGTAATACCTAATTAAAAAAAAAACTAAAAACATAAAACAACAATTTTGTATTCATGTTTAATCCATAATGGGTCAGATTTCTTTACTTCGTCAAGCAACACAATGATCTTGCATAAGCGGTTGGCGTCAATGGGTCATTCAGGATTCCATTGATCTTCGTTTCAAGTACTAATTAGTCTGTTATCGGATCAGCGATGTCAAGCTGCCACTTCTATGTCTTGTCTAGCATTCCCTCTTATAATGTAGCCGACTATTTGAAGCATACTCTTGAGATTCTCTGTAATAATCCCACTAACTGACACTTGTTATCATCGGAAGCGAAAGACCTCGCTGAACAGATTTCCAGCCTCTATAAATTTCTCCGAATAACTTCTCGTACTCAGAAATTTGTAATTTTAAATGAACACGCTCGCGAAGTACTTTACGGCCACTGCAATTTATTTCAGAACGAAATTCAGGGGATGAATAAATGAGAAGGTCATATATATATATACTTACTTTCGATAATAAGTTTTTCTTTTCAATAGGTTGTTACTTTGATACCAATAATTTTTCATCGAACCTCCTACTTAGACAGAATTTTTGTAAAACTAGATGTACTCCATTCTTTATTTACTTAGAAAAATAGAAAGAGTTTATTTAACTTTTCTGTGTAAAATTTAATCCTCTTTAAGATTTTTACAAGCATTTTTATAAATTCTTTCAAAAAGCCAATATACATCTCAAAAAAATAAACAAAAACTACCATAGGTAACATTCACTATCCATGAACAGATTTTGCTGAAAAATTTTAACAGAACTTGAGATGGAAATTCCAAAGTTAATTATATATCATTTTCATTGACATTCATTTAGTCATGCCAGGTATATACATATATTAACTCTTTTTAATTGTTAATACGTGATTAGGGAATCTTAAAGTACATTTTACTATAAATAAATTTTCTCAAAATTTGTCTCGATTATAATATTTCTCTTCTGTATAGTTTTGAATATAAAAATAGACTTTATTTAGATTTTAAATTTGTACATGTTTGTGGGGACATCGTCTTGAAAAAGTAAAGTAAATCATTTATGAATAAACAAAATTTGAGAAATTTGAGCAATATTTTGCACGTGATATGTATTCTAATTTCAATTTGTTGAAATGCACAAAGTTTAATATTTGTTTTCTTTGCTTACTGGTTATTTATATTTGGAAAGAGACAAGTACCATACAGACATGAAAAAAAATTAGAATGTTCACAGTGATAAGATGACTATGTAGCAGATTCATTATTGTAAAATATTTTACGAAGTTTAGAATTTATGACTTCAGTTTGGAAAATACAATATCAAATGGAAAATCAATAAAAATTATCAACGATGATGTATTCGATTTTAATTGAAAATAATTTACAAAGTGGGACACACAATATTGCTAAAATATTAAATATTGTACAGGAAAGGGTTTTTATATTTGTAAAAAGTTTAGAACAATGAGCGGTTACGTTATTTAGAATCCGCACGAATGAATTAATAAAATTAGCTGACTGATCTCAATCTGTAGTAGTACTATACATATACATATACATATACATACGCTCATTGACAAAAGAGAAAATATTGATTTAAACCAGGCCAGTATCCCTTAACCTCTCAAGCCCGTTGTCTATAAACTGCACGAACCTAGGAACCTTCACTAGCGGTCGACGTCGATCCAATATGTCTCTGAATTTATGAATGAAACCTTATCGTCTAAGGATGGTGTAGTAGTATTCTATTTATATCCATAATAAAGCCAAAAATTGTAATAAATTAAAATCTAGAGATATTTAACTAAAAGTTCCATTACATTGATCCCACCTAGATATGTATACGATAAATTACACCGGTGTCTTCTCAATACGTCAGTTTTCAGTAGAATGATAATGTACAATATCGAATAAACATAGTAGAATGGTTAATTACTTATTATTTAGAATATATTACAAATAAACATTGATAGAATGTCCATTGGTAATATTTCGTCTGATCGTACAATATTCAGGTTATCATCAGGAAACAACAATGTAAATTACATTTCAAAAATTGTACAGCTACATTGGTCAAACATAAATAACATAAATTAAGTATATTTTGTAAGTATATATAATGTATAAAATTACGTACTTGGAGTTATGCAACATACGTTACTAAATAAAAATACTGTTGACACTATTATATGGAACTTCATATTTTATTTATACTTTATTATATTTAATTTATGTAATTTGGGTTTAATTAATCTAGCTATACAATTTTTGTAATATAGTTCTTATTATAGTTTTGTGTATGCGCGCGTGTGTGTGTACAAATTCTTATGAAAGAAGCACGAGCTAATGGTCGATAAATTTGCGAATAATGGAGGAAAAGTGGAAGAATAAATGGCAATAGCGTTAACCTGTCGATTATATATTTACGTACCGTCGTTCCACGATAAACAAAGAGTAAATAACGTCGAAAGTGGTCGAGGATTTTAAGTGAATGGGTCCTCGTCCTTTATGAGTGCAACTTCTTCGGGGCGGAATTTGAATGCACTTAAGACACTCTGTCGTCGTAACGTTGTGTTGACCATGCACTTTGTTCCGCTTGCATAAACAATAGAGACACAACGGGGCTGAAACAAAACGCGCGGACAGCCATTCCCTGGAACCTTCGTAGAAACGTCCCGAGTGCATACACTTGAAATCATTATGCAGCCCGTCTCACGAAGTGACAGGTGCCAACTGTCGTCTAAGCTATCTGTTAACACTCCTCCTGAAACGGAATTTCCGTGCACCAGCACAGCAGATGCGTTCAGAATGTCACGCTCCGAAAATCAAAAGATAGAACCAGAGAAAAATGAAAATTTGACGTAACTTTGTAATCTTTGGCCAGAAATAGTAAGTAACAGTTTGAAGAGCCAGGAAAATTTCCATTTCTTTAAAATACATAACATTTTTAACTTTATAGTAAGTTGTTGATAGTATTTGACTAAATCGATTACTAGTAGGTAATAACATTAAATATTTAAGACAGTAAAAGTGGTTTCAAAATTTTATTTTCTCTTCTTCCTTCTTTCTGATATTTTACTTTCGAAGGTCAAGTCAGCAATCATATTATATCAAGGATTACTGTGCACCAAATGGTTTGAAAGAATAACAAAAAGTCAATACTTCGACTTGCAAAGTTACGACATAAATCTGGAATCAAATGTGACAATACTCTGAAGTATTCTATCCGATTGTATTCGTCTGGATTAGGTTCCTTTGTAAACTTATCATACCGACCGTTAAGTCATACCGACTTAAACATATCATTGTTTAACGTGATACCCTAAATCGAATAACTTGGAGAAATAGATATTCGTGATTGGATCTCTCCATTGTTCTTGCAGTTAGACAAAGTCACATTTTCAAGACGCATTTCTCTCTTCTGCACTTTCTTCTCTCTTTTACCACTTAACATAGAACCGACATTTAATGTTATACGAGAATATTTATTTTACTTTCCCATATTCAAATTAAAGTGATTATTAATTTGTTCTGTTTGAACTATGACCAGTGGTGACTTTCTCCTTGAACGAAAAAAATTAATGAATCTTCATAATTACACGAACGCATTCTTCATATAACCGAATGAATTCATATAGTAGGAATCCATTGATTATCCCCACTACTTTTAATTTTTTGTTCGAACCGGAATTCTCGTTTAGATAAATGGATTCAATCATATGTTGAACTCATTCTTTAGATTATACAAATATTTCGATGTATATACAAATTTTTTCCATTTATTTTTACTTCGGTTTGGTATTTTATTCCTTTACATTTCACTTTTTTAATTTTAGATAGAAAAACTGCTATTCATTTTTCAATGTCTTCAAGATTTCAATATTTTCCAAATACTAAGTATATTTTTTCACATTTTAAATCACTATTAGAAGTTTTCTTCTCAAAATACAATCAAGTACAATTTACTATAGAATGAGAATTAAGAAACAATTCTAGTTTTGGAGTGCTTCGTCGAAACATTATTTCGTGATCGTAAATATCTATATTTTGTTTTCATTTTCGTTCATAGCAGACGTCGATAACTGAAACAATGCTCGACAGTAGTTCAAATAATAAGAGTCTAGTAGAAGTTTACTGAATCGAGCATCAACGAAAATTTCGTATCAATAAATAAAGTTCTCCTGTATCTACGATGTTGAAAATTGATCCATCGCGATCTAAGTACGCAATTATTGCTAATCGACACGACATACGCAATACTTGTGGCTGCTACTACAACTTACGAGTGTCTAGAAAATGGTGTACGATAACTGCATATCTTCTCTGAACCTAACACTCTTTGCCACTAGTTGATGATTCATCGACGAAATTGAACGTGTTGCAATAATGTTGCAATCGCTCCTCGTACCAATTTAAGCCGAATCCGATTTGTTTCCCTTCTTCTTCCCGTGTTCGCTGTTCACGGGTCTAAAGATCGATTCGAGCAGAGGGAAAGGAAAACAACAAGATGCTTCCGCTAAAGGATACCCCGATTTCGCGCGGAGTTCCGAAGTCGTCGAGTTTGCTCGAACTTTTCTGCGTTCTAAGCTGGCCGGAAGTGCGCCGCGCAGCCTGGCCTTAAGGCAGACGAGACAATTCGTCCTAAATCGAAGCAATCTCGCGGAAACCCGAAACCAATTTCGGAAGAATTGCATTCTAAAACCATCCGCGTGCTAGCTCCGGGCCAAACAACCGACCACCGCGCATACGATCGAGACGTCGGTCCAACTGAATGCCGAAACTTGTCGAGGAGTTCGCGGTCGAAGTCGATATCCTGCTAAGTCAAGAAGGGGAACCAACCCCGAAGGCACGCGATTTTTTTTTTACTCGGTTGCCTGCCTTGAAATTCAATCCCCTTGATTCTTTCAAGAATCTCCACGATGCGTCGTTTGCTTACCTCTGTCTCTCGTTAAGAAGGATTTCCTCGTTGAAGAATGGACGGAAACCTCGGGATTCATTTCTCGAGAGAAGTACGCGACATATCAAACTGAGATATTTTGTACTCGTATGTGTTAATATACTTACACAGACATAAAGCACGCAACGTATCGAACTGAGATATTTTGTACTGGTATGTGTTAATATACTTATGAAAACATTGCATGAATTTTTCGTGCAAGTTTTCTCTAATAATGAACGAGATGTTAACCCTCTACCATCAGGCTATTTTTCAATTTTTTGTTAAAAAATAGTGAATGATTTTTATTCGTTATTTTCATTTCTAATAGGTACTGTATCAATGGTATGTAGAATTTTTACATAAGATGGGTATATTAGTTCTAAGTTTAATAATTATGTATTCTCCAAATTATTTCTCTGTTTTCAATCAATTTTAATATCGGGTTTTTCCTAAAGATCTGTATATTAGGCCTATATATTAAAATATATATTACTTATATTATTCAAACGTCCAAAAAACTTACGTTGATTTATTTACTTTATGCATTGAGTAAATTAAAAGAAACATTGATTCGATGAGATAAATTTCATTACAATTTCTTTGTTAGAAAAAAAATTGTTATCGCATTAAGATAATTCTACTTCAGGCAAAAATTAAGTATTCGCATGCAACTAAAGTTTCAAATCTTGAAACTGAACTAATCTCTTTTTTACTACTTTATCCTAATACATTTTTACGCAGAAATTGTGAAAGGATTCGAGTTCTATGAAAAAATATGGATTTCCATTTTAAAAATAATACAATTGTTGAATGTACATGCACCGTTGCATTTATAAAAAAATATGGTCCTATAAATTTTGAAACCATTCGCCTTTTTCATTTAACATTTTTCTCTAACTGCACTGATATAGAGTTACAACTTGAAACAGTTTTGTGGACCATGCAATGTACTGTAATGAAATTGGTATTGAATCTATTGTCTCTAATACAATAAAATTTGAACAGTACATCAAATTTCGTTTTTTTTCGAAATTTTTATTCCGTACAATACTAAAATTAAAGCAATGTTCCCGCTCACGTTCATCATTGTTACACCAGTATAATCAAATGGAAAAAACTGTTTTGAAAATTGATTCTGCAATGAATGTAAGAATATGGGTAACGATCGTATTGTCTTGCCTTTGTTCTCTAAATTTAATTATTATTTGAAAAGACGGTTGTATTGGATTCGTATAAATTTTTATAAGGATTGTGTTTAATTTTTCTACAATTCTACCTACATTTTATTAAAAATCCCTTTATCTCTCTTGTTAAACGTATGTTCGAGTATTGGAATTTTAGGTATTGTTACTATTTTACATTCCTGTAATACGTATTGACTTTTCATTTTTATATCGGAGGTACAGTTACTATTTTATATTCTTGTAGTATGTATTGATTTTTCGTTTGCATATTGTGCAATGTATGTATTGATTTTTCAGAAAAATTTCAAGCTTGTTGTTTAACGTTTTCCTACTTTATAACACGAGTTATCGAGATATTCGAGTCATGTACTTCACAGAAGAATAAATTCAGCATTGGAAAAAAGTTATAATATCACATTTGTTTTGATAGAGAAGAACTTTCATTGTTAAAACTTCTCTTATTCGAGTGCTCTACAATTCGACAGTTCTGTTGTGGTATACATATAACAACTTTTTACAGCATCTTTTTATTCAAATATTTTTCTATCAATACCATTAATTCTAATCGTGATAATTTATTGTTAGTAAAATGTCTACATTAGACAAAAACAGACATATCTAGTACTAACCATAAAATTGAACCACGAGATAGTATATAAGTAAAATTAATAAAAATATAATCTGATATCCGAAAAGTCATTAATTTTAAAAATATCTCTGTTGAAAATTAATGAGGTTTCCATAATATAAGAGGAAGTACTTAGATGATTTGATCCATAAGGAAAAAGTTTCGTTACATTATTCTTTCATTTTTGTTATTGACATTTGTACCATTTTTAATCAAAACGTACAGTTACCAGGACCAGAAAAATTAATATTTTCCTTTTGAATATTATCATTTACAATATTTCGATCAATGTCTTCCTTGACCAAATGTCTACAAGTTGATTTTGGCGAAAAATTGAATAAATAGAGTTGAAATACGTTACGTATTATATATTGACAAACTTCGTTCTTGTTCGAACGTGTCTGCTCTCTGCAACATTCCAAAGTTCTTGCGAGATCTATCTTAAAACTCTTGGAAAATTGAATTAAATACCAGTTACGAAGGATAAAACTCCTAAACAAGTAATTCTTATTAATTTTTGTATGATTAAAAGTTGCAGAGGACTGGAGAAAAGTTTTGAAGAAACGATTTTTTGCTCAAAAATTTAGAAGACAGTTTGCTAGAACAAAAACTTTTTGAAAAATATTTACTTAAAATTTGAAACAGAAAAATAAAATCTGAGACAATGAAACGAGTTGTCTACAAGGTTTCTAAAATAGGTGACTAAACTTTTAAAAGCACCGTTTATTATTCATCGTGAAGATGAAAAGGTTTACTTCACGAATTCTAATCACTATTTGATTACAATGGAGTTTGGTAAAAATGCCTGCCAAATTTAGAATCAGAAGTACTGATATCGTTTTGTCGCTGTCAGAAGTAAATAGAAATAGTAACAAAAACTATCAATTTCAATACGTTCGAATTGTTAAAGTTCTTGACTTTCAAGAAGCTCTCTCAGTTTTGGAATAAATGTCAGTTTTCTGATACTTGCAATTGCCTGCACTGTAGGTTTTCCTCGATCAAATTTTAACCGTAGAGTTTGCCTAGTGCAAACTTGTTTTAAGTTCACTTTTCATTGAAAAATATTATCTATTTTGTTCTTCCCGATAAATAAGAACGCCTTAAAATTCCAAAATTCAATCCTTTGTGTATTTTAACGAACAAAAAATACCTCCTAACTTTGACACTACTTCTTATGCACGCTCTACTAACAACGTCAATCTTTCTCTTCACAAACGAGCGAGTCTATAAATTCATGGTTCAGCTTCTCAGTCTTTATCGAATGATGCTTGTCAATCAACATTTACTAAAATAAAAACACAAATCGTTAGATAGAAGAATCTACGTAAAGTAACGCATAAGTATCTACTCCGTGAAGATCGTGTAAAGTACAATTTATTAAAATTATTCGTTGAACCAATCTGGTAATCGATAACATCGCAGTCAATGGATTTTCGCGGTTCCGTGTAAATCCATGGCTGTACCGAATATGTAAAGTAAAATGGGTAAAAACAAAACGAGTACTATTTGTCACGTCCCTTTCGTTCGATATCTTAGCTCCGTTTTCCCTGGTCACGCTACTTCCTCCTGTCCCCTATCTTTTCCTTGTCATTCTCCTGGCACGGTGCGTACTTAAAGAAGAAGCCTCCTTATTTCTTATTCCACGATCCGCGGCGGGTCGGGCTCGTCTAACAAAGAACCGAGGACACGTTATTCCGCAAGGAATAAGGAAACCCTGCCCCGTGCTTAATTTTCCTAATGGATTAGCCGGTGATCATTCAACGGACCACCGCTACGAAATGGAAAGCCGGAGTGACTGTAATTCTCTTCGCGCTTGGCTCCACCGTAGCGGCCCTTTCATTCTCCGTGTTCATTTTCTTGCACCGTCGCGTTGCGCTGCGTCGTGTTACCGTTTTTCTTCCGTCTCCCGACAGAAGGAATTTCTCGCCGAAGCCTGAAACCGTCTCCTTTCCGCGATCCCGGGCGGCGTTGTCTCCGACGAAGAACCGACTCGTTTCGGATCTCCGCGTTTCTGAACATGTCCCGTCGTTTTGCACCGTTACCTTGAATCGAGATATCGCACGGAATGCAAGCACGTTCCCGCTGTCATTTGTTTTTCCTTCGCTGGAATTACTCGGTGTCTCGAGTGTCTTTCGCGACTCGGTCCAGAGACAGTGGCGATTTGGCAAGATGCACCGAGCACGGGAGAGTTCAATGCTATTGAATGCACTAGTAACGCGATGCGCAAGGTTTAACGATGCAACGTCCTCCGTCACGCTTTTCTCCAATTGATGAACGGAATTACGGATTCGTGTTGTACGAAACTACTACTGTACTCTTACAGCACAATTGTATAATCAAAGTTATTATGAAGATAACATTTTCATCGATTCTGATAGATTTTAGTTGACCGATAAGAGTCATCGCGTCTTGACAGGTGCGAAGGAAGTATAGTATTCCTTTTTTACGTTTCAATCTATACGCGACTTTTTAATTTTTAATTCTGTATATTTTTAAAGTTACAGAAGACTCATTTTTGCGTTTTAAATTATGTACGTGAGTTCATTTCTTTCTTTCGAATAGAATCGGCATAAACAGTTTAATTTACAATAACGTAATATATCGAGAAGAGTTTGTCTCTTTTTGGAATGATTCCCCTCGTTCTTGAAAACTCTTATAAGGTAAGTATGTTCTTGTTGTTCTAAAATACACTTTTTGTATCAAATGTTTTTTTAACGTTATTAACGTAAACATTATATTACATTAAATGAAGAAATGTGCGTAGAAATTTATAACTTAAAGTAAGTGTAAGACAATTACATTTTTTTAAATATCTATATGTGTTGGTTTAACTGAAGACACATCATCGTACAGTCAATTTATTATCTTACTTTTATATTATAGTTGAATACACGTTACCGAAAATAAAAAGTGTTTCACTTTTAACGAATATTATCTAAGTGCCTGGAATCGATTTTCTTTTCCTTGGCATATATTGTCGAGCGGTAAAATCACCAAGACCCAAATTTTGTATACGAAACGTCAAATATTTGGTAAACGCAGTATGATTTAAATGAAACTCAAGTCCTAAAATATACTTGTTATTATAAACTTCGTTACAATACGTCTTACACCGTGATAAAACTTATTTCTTTCTCTTATCAATTTGACAAAAATCATAATTTACACGCACAACTTACTAATCGTGTTAAAACAATGTTAATAATAATATAATTCGACATCACCGTGTATATCGCGTAACCTTATGTGCTTCCCCTAAAAATAAGATCGAAATATCGATGCACAAATTATAGAGAACGTTCTGTAATATTTAATAAAATGATTGTTCGTGCTCTATTATTAATTTAAAAAATAATAAGAAAAAGAACGGAAAAAATCAAGAACAAAGGAATATCTCTTCACTACTATAAGAAATGTCCTGTAACTTTATTATATAATACAACGAGAGGACTAAGGAAATTAGGAGCATTCGGTCCCATCTATTACCCTATCTTCAGTTGCAAAAAGTAATGTATTATGAAGTTGCAATGGGTCGTAAAAGACCCGAGAAACGCACCAGGATTGATCTTCGAAATAGAGTGTTTACGTAGTAAAATTGAATCTGTCCAGATACATCAGTCTTGTACCCTGAACAATGTTCCGGATGATGTATCAAACAATGTCCTTTATTCACTTTGTGCTTTTCTCTCGAACGAATTAAAGCATGCCACGAATGTGTCGCTACAAAGAAGTTACGAAGAATTAGCGGGTACGAGAACGGCGTTCGCACGACAATCGCACAATATAGCCGCTGTTATATTCATCTTGAATAGAAGCCACAGAAAAATATGAACGCTGCACAGAATGGAGTCGTCGAACGCACCACGAGAGTCGTACAAAGCAGTCTTACGGCGACTTCTTGGAGAACTGACCCCGATGGCGTTCCAACAAATGCGGACAAAGCAAAGAGGCTGCAAATTGGCTTCGACGGTTCGCAGTCGGGACGTCGTTCGGGCAAATCAGCGCCGCGAACTTACGGTCGTCAAATCAATATTTGCACCTCGCCACCCTCGCACACAGAGAACCTGTTGTGCAAAGTCAGACGCGCTGGAATTAGAGAAGAAGGAGGCAAAGCGAGCGGCGAGGACGAATAAACGGGAGGGCGAGAACCGGGTGGCGGCTAGAGACCCCGTGTGGTTGGTCGCTCTGGAAATCGGCGGTAAATTGAATTATCCCGATGTTGACCCGCGACCGTATGTTATCAATGACTTTCCATTATGTTGTCGAAGCCGCTCGGGTTTAGTCTATTATAACCTAGTCCCCATTGGGAGGAAAAGGAATTCGCTACGTGCAAATTGACAAATATATACACCGATACTCGGAAATCCCGATGCTTCGAAGAGTTCTCGAGGATCTAAATTCTGCTGCGAGACATAACTTCACGTTCTACGTGCAACGACACGACATAAACGACATTTATCTACCGGTTGCAAATTTATTATTATGCTCATCACGTCTTATTGAATTGTAGCATACGTTGAAACAATTAATTACCATCCGCTTTTCGAGCAAGATCGAGTTTAAATAATATGGGCCTATGAGTATGAACAAATTATGTGAGAATTATAAAACAATATAATATTTATATTCATAGTGTTTACTTGTAATTGTTTGGAAGAATTTTTAGTTTGTAATATTTATTACAAATGAAAATTGGATTGCAATATTATGATCTTTATGGTATATTAATGCGAACGAATACTGAGGATTTTTGATAGTAGATAGCCCGACCGTATTTCATTTTCTAACGATTTATAGCTAAGGGCTGAATAGAGCTTCGGTATTGAAAAAAAACTTCAAAAGCCCAATATACGATACCAACCCAGGACTTTGTTTCACGAGTCCATTACGCTAATACACAACCCACTACATTGTTGCATTAAGATAAAAAATTGAATACTATGACAAACAGTATTGATTCTTACCCTTATACCCTTATCTTACACACATTTGTATTCGTTTTAAAATATACTTTTATTTACGTTAAAAATCAAATGGATTCGATAATAATAAATTGTAAACTTTTTAAAATAATTTTTTTTCTTTAATTGTTTATAACATACAGCTGATACTTTACAGTTTGTTCAAATAAATTGGCTTTTATAATTCGAGCCCGGTAACGTTCAACGAACGTTCGTTGGGGTTGTGTACTCTTCTTGTTAGACCGGGTCACAAATAACCCAATGCACAGTATCGAAGCGTTAGTATTTACGTATTCTAATGTAGATGCGGTTTCAAAAAATTCGTGCTAAATTAGGGAAATATGGCCAACTTGATGCTATTCCTTCTCGACCCACGCCGCAGTCTCGCATGCTTAGGTGCTTGAGTGAATGTCTAAATACAGTTCTGTCCTTTTAGGTATCCAGTGTTTATCAACTCGACTTCATAGAACTGCTAGTACTGTTTCCCACTATCGTCCTGGTGTATTCAAAGGCAAGCAAGCAGGAGACAGATAACAATGCTCGATTCTGATATATTAACTCAAGCTGTATGCAAGTGAAATGAAATACTGTTTTACTAACGTACCTAGAGAAACTGCAATACGTATTATCAAAATATTATTCGTTCTAACGCCGCAAGGTCAGTTCGAGACTAATGAACACGTTCTCGTCGTAACGGCTCGAAGGGTTAAATGCAGTATGTCTCGTATAAATTGATACAACGAAATATCTCGTAGACAACTAATTAAAAAGAAAAGGTGAAACATATCGTTCATGATTTTTGAAAGATATTCAAATAGCATTATTAGTTTCTTTGCGGATATTTTATATACATGTGTGTATTCACAACATTAAGTAAAATTTCTTTTCTTTATTTTCTTTAAGGAAAGTTCATATAGAACGTATAGAAATATGTATAATATCATATAGAAATATGTATAAATCTGTCTCGTTTTAAATTAATTTTTACGACGAAAATCATACAATTATGTATTGTAAAGAAACAAGAAGATCAATCTTGGAAGAAATTGCTAATCGTATTGTGTCAGACGTTTTAGTCAGCCTTCGAGAGACTCGTTATTAACTGTATAAACAAAACTTGCTCAACACGATTCACATTCCTCTTACCGATGGTATCTATCAGATTATCATTAATCCAGGACTGATATTTTTTTCTGATTGCAATATAATGTGTTTATACAACTTGACATACGCGAAGAATGTATTAGAATTCATAATTAAAATATAATAATACACATTTGATGAAAAATACTAAGTTCATTAGTTTGGTAACATATTATATTATACACTTAAAATATTCCAATACTGTTGACAAATTATTCTACTTTCATGCTCTCTATCTTGTTTAAGCTGAACATTGCAAAGCTATCGGAGGAATATTGGTTCCTGGTTATTCGTTGCACGTATCTAACAATACTAGTAGATCAGTTTCATCTACATTAGACATTTTGGAAATTTCGGTCCACTGCGTAGTGCGTTCAGCGGTACAATGATTCTGCACACCTATACCCCGGGGCCTTTAACACTAGAACTATGGTCCATTTGACTTGTTTCGAAATTCTTTCTAAAATTGCTCAAATACTAACGGTGCATTTGCCTACAATATTCGTGGACAATTATCAAAATAAACAAGTAACGATACTCGTAAATTAATTTACCGTTTCTCCATCTAACTTCAAAGATACGTATGTAATCTGATACAAATAGTAATACCTCTACCATCGGTAGTTCTAATATTAAGATCTGTTTTCACGTGATGTACAATCGCGACAAGGAGCACGTATCAAAGGAAGAGAAGCTTTAAACCGCTAAGTCTTTGATCAGCCAGTCTACTTAACTACAACTTTAGACCTACAATATACAGACAAGAAGGTTTCCGAATAGTAGAATGTGAGGCATCATTCTACCAATCGGTAGCCTTCCTACCTCTGTGATGCATGAACGGCATTGATGACTTCTATTTTAGCAATCAGTAACCTCCCAGCCCTTGTAAAACGTGTCCAATGCTGACAAGTTTCATCCAATGTACGATAAACAGCCGGTCGATAAAATTACAGAACGAAACAAAGTATCATACTTGGGCACTACACATACGATGTACCCACACGGGATATTTATCGTAAACAAATCATAAGCTGCATCGACGAGGAGCTACGAAAGCCAATGACATTTTCGTCACATGGACAAAAGTGATATAGGTGTACGTTGATTGAGTGTAATCTGTTTTGTTAATTGCAAGGTCCGCAGAGTCCGATACCTGTGGTCGCGTTGTGCTGCGTTCAGCGTTACAAGCCAACCCACCACCGGTTTCCAGACCCCTCGTCTCTCCTTCTGCTCTACGCGCGAGCTTGCAACAACCCCGACCACACAGAGGGTCCCTTATGGGGGCTAAGGGGTGTAGGGCTCGGTGACGGGGTGGGTTTGAGGGTCGGTTAACCAACTAATTGCAGTACTGACGCGTCCGCTCGGACTATTTGCGCAATTGCAATCATATCCGCCGCCCTTGTGTCACCTATCAAGAGTATAATAGGCGTGACCGATGCCTGCTACGAGCCGTACGTAGACGGTGCTAATTGACCGTCGAAAGCAGACTTTACACTTTCTCCGGCAACCGTGTCAGTTTGCAAAAACCACGCCGTTGACACTGGCCATTGCGTCGACGTCTGTTAGGAGAAGATACAATTCCTTTTCACGAATTACGGCAACGCGTGTAAAAATAAAAATGTTGAATTCGTACCAGTTCACTTCGGTACCATACAAAAACAACAAATTTAAAAGTAACAATTTTCATAGACATCATTTATTCTCTCACCAAAGGAAAAGAAATGTCTGGCCCTTAAGGCAATCAACATGAAGAAAGGAGACGTAGTTTTAACTTAAAATATAAAAATAAATATTTATTTTCTCTTCATTAAGATAGATTCTTAAGTCAGTGTTAGGGACTCTATACTAAAATTTAACTTCTACTTACTTTTATGAAAAAAATATGACATTTCTTCTAGCAAGCTGCTAATTTGAGAGACATACGTTCTAATTTCAAGTTTGTATATTACTATTCCCATCTTTCAACACGTGTGCAGTTTTATGATGATCATAGGTGTTCGAAGTATCGAAAATATCGGACGTCAGAAAATGATTGCTATTTATCCGTAACAATGACAGAAACTTAGAGTATCTAAAAGCATTCAATTTTTCCTTATAAATTTGTTTCATATTTCAAACAGTTGCAACAATACAGCCCCGTCCTAGTTCCGCGGGGCACCCTGAACATCCAAGCGTCGAGTTCGATATTCGATAAAAAGAACCGGATACCCTTTCCAATTGTATCCTCCAATTTATTGTTCACTTCGATCATTTTCTACTCCGTTCATCGGACCGAACTGGGATTCAAGAACGGACTCACGGTCGAGACTTTCGTTTCTTCTTCTGTTTTTGTCAACGGCAAGAAGTTCGTTCCGTGAGCGTCCGAGTTTTCTCAGACATCCCCCTTCCGCCTTCGAGAATACGAAAATAATCATCGTTAGTAACGAGAAAAGTTCTGGACGCTTTACTAAACTCGATAATGTAAATAACTTTGTCCCAGTCGAATTACAGAATTGTAGATACACAAGCGTCCAGTTTCATTCGAGGCATGTTTCGTTGTATTGGTACGGTAGTTAGTATCGATGAAATTTAATCACTTTCATCGAGTCACGTGTGAAGTTTGAGCTGCCAATTAATTAAATGCTGATCCAGAGTGGCCTTACTAACACTATTCTAAAAGATCATTGTCAAATTTTCTTAGTTGTAAAAGTAAAAAGATTTAATCAACATGATTCTTTTACCTTTCTATTCTGAAATATAATCCCGTTAAGTGATGAAGAGAAATATACACCCGATTGTTTTTACAGTGGCATATGTAATAAAAGAAACATTGTTGCGTTGCGGGTTCGAATTAAATTTGAAAAATCCTCATATTAAAATCGATTGCCCAGAATAATTAATGATAATTTTATTCTTTGAAAAATCTGTAATAGTAAAATTCTCAAACTTTAAAATAGAAGGAGCATTAACGAAACTATCAAATTTTTTCGTATTGCAGAAATTGCAAATTCTATTCATTAATGAAAATTTAATGATACATTATTTTAAGAAAGAAACAAACTATTATAAAATATCGATAATGTACTTAAAATTGTATCATGTATCTTAAGTATATCGCTTATATTGTTGCTCGCAGAAAGAATATTTTTTATAATGAATAAAAAATGGATCGAATACAGAAATAAATGTTCTGTAGAACTTATTAAACCTGTGAAACCTTGTTCGAATGGTTACTTAAGTTTAATAGATCATACACTTTAGATGACTCTTTCTCAGTTTCGTAGTGTCCTACTTTTCATAGAACATTCTGCTCTAGAATAAAATGTTCACTAATTGTATTTGCACAGAATGATTTGTCGTATAACAGTGTTATTTACACTCGTTAAAATGTTTCCTATTATCGGTTTTGTGATCCACGTGTAATGTATATTGCAATCCCTTTAAAATCACTCTGTATATGAGAGACATCAGTATCGACATAACAATTAAAAGTGGAGTAATTGCACCATTCTTCTCTTGTAGTGAAAAAAAACGATTCACGTTTAATTGCTTCTGCTTCCAATCATTGCGTGATTGCCAGCCGCTGCCATTGATACTCCGAGCAAGTACAGTGGTTGTACGAGCAACTGAGCAGGGCGAAATTTGAATCGAAGTCTGCAAAATATAGCTATGCCTCTGTTGGTCGAAGAGAAATTAATGTTATTTAATGTTAAGGAAACAAAATAATAAACGTACTGTATCGTGTTACCACTTGGAATTATAGTTTGTCCATCGTATTGTTTCGTAGATAGTCAGTTTTGCGTTACGAGTTTTTTGCCTATAAGTTATCTCATCAAAAAGTTATTTCCGTACAATTAATGATTTTATGATGGCGAGAAAAGTATACAAAAGGTACCACGTTCGCTACGTTGATGTACAAAATGACAAAAATTCTCAATAACGTGGTAATTAAAAATGTGTAAGATCTACATTTTGAAAACGATTAAATTACTTTTCGAGTGCCTCGTGGATCAAATAATACGAATATTAATAATTGTATTAATCAAAGGAATAGGATGTGGATCTTCCTTTCTTTACTCTTGTCTCATATTAATACCATATTTTATTCACTCTGTTATAGAGAGTTTGCAAAATGGATATATTTCTATATTTTGATAACTTTTACGATTATAAATCGTGATTGAAATCCGTGTTTGTGTTTCATTTAATAGAAATCATTATTTCTTTAAAAGATTTTTATTAAATAACATTTCTTAGAGTTTCATACATTTGGTAAAGAATGTATAGTTTAACAATTAACAATTCCCTAATACTCCTACCGTGGAATATATTATAGAATCATTCGCGATATTTGTAAACGGAATTGCACAACACCAAGTATTCGGATTAATTTTATCAGTCATATTCATCGAAGGAATTTATTGATCAACGAACACCAGAATATTCGAAGATTGAAATTTCAGAATTAGCAACACGTTGAACAAAATGTATCGAACGCGATGGTGTGTACCTTAATCGAAATAATATGTAACCGAATTGAATTATCGTTCTTTCTATGGCGATAATAGAAATCTGTAACCACGTTCCAGATAATCTAATAAGAGTGTAGTGTCTCAAAAAGTGCATTAACAGCGCATCGCGTGCAACCTGGACGCAAAGAGGGTTAAGGAACAAGGAAACGCGCACGAAAAACGGTACAATTCCTGCGGTTTCTTTTCGAGAGGTCGATTTGACATCTGTCAAATTTTTCCACTAAACACACGCCGTATTAGGAAGTCAATGCACTCACCGGTCGTATACATGGCGACACCTTTCAGGGTCACTGGCTCGAGAATGGCAGGCTCGCTCCTCCCCTTGGCATTAATCGCGTACAGAAAAAGTCGATAACTCCTTCCTGTCGTTAGGCCTGCTACCTCGAAAGCTGGCCCGTTCGAGTTTGCTGGGATGGTTTGGTTGCGTAAAATTGGCCCACCGTCTTCATCGGCGACGACCTCCAATTGGTAGCTGTAAATTGGAAGACCGCCGTCGTAACCTTCCAAGCATCGGACCAGCAGTCCGGTTCCAAACTTTGGGCTAAGCTCCAGAGCGTCTATAGGTGCAGACATTTCCGTTGCGCTGCAATTGTGCAGAGGATATGGTCGACCTGCGGCTATTACCTGCAACAATGAACATTTATTTGCGATATTATGCCGATAAATTTCACTTTTCTTTATGCCGCGTATGCTGATCAATAGTCGAACGAACGTAATTGTTAACGCTTAAAGAAATGTTTCTCTCGGTGAAAGAAATGAAAGTTGATTGCACATCTAGTGACACTTCAAATACGTTATATCTTTTTTAAGTATATTTTAAGTTATATATGTATGTATGTATATATATAAATGTATAATACAATAATTATATTAGTATTAACAGTGATGTTAATATACGTATACTTATTGTTAATAAAGCATAGTATAATAGTATAAACTATACTTAAAAAAAGAGAAAATGTCGAATGTAAAATATAGCTAGCTATGCAATCATCTTGTATCATCGTGTATGTGTGTGTGTGTTGATATACAAAGATGGCTTTCAATTTTCTAACTGTAATATGCAATATTTGACTATACGAGTCGAGAAGATTCTAAATGCTGAGTAAAAATAATTAAGATATATGTGGTAAAAAATTAATAATTATTGAGATATTTTCTAATGAAAAATAATAAAGCATCCTTGTAATACCTGCCTCTCTCAGCCTCGCTCGAACCACGATAGCGATCGGATGTGTGTATAAACATAATGCGTACCGTGAACGGGAGTTTTAACAAATAAAAGTTTTCTTAACGCAAAGCACCGCAATTTCATTCTAATGAAATAAGTAGTGAAATAAGTGATCTTTAAATATCAATCTCTCAAAAATCTGGTCACATCTCGGTGAAATCCGTTTCACCGACGTGGTTTCTGTAAATAACGAACCCGCTTTATTTCAACGTAGAAGTTAAATCAACGTTCTTCAAAGCGAATACTTTCCAAAAAAGGAACAAGCGATGATGAATAATATTACGGTATACTAGTATATATTTGGCTCCAATCAATCGCAGGTTGATATGTGTAACTCCACACTCTGTTTGAATAATTCTGATGCTAGATACGTTAATCCCTTTGCTCGTGGCATATTACAGTTAGCATTAAATTTTATATATTTTAAAACTGATTGAAAATTTCATACATAAATAAGGTTTACGAGTCCGTTACACTGCCTTAATCCTATAAAGGCAAATGATCGTAACGGTAAAACATGAATTTTCGAAAACGAAAGTATCCGTTTTTCGATTGAAAGATCGAGTGCAACAACCTGATATCTTATGAAAATAAGTCAAGTACATAGAGATACCTTATTCATCATGTTATAAATCCTCATGTTACAAGAACCAGTCACTTGCCTTCCACCACAAGTACATCATGATCAAGGAGGTACTCGATGAGGTGTACTGTCCAGAAGTGAAGTATCTCTAAGAAATGCCTGGTTCTTGAATCGTAATCTATGACGGTATATACCTACTCAATGAATACACTCTGTCTAATAAGAGTGTGATCGGAATATTTTTTTCCGAGAAGCAGTTATCGGAAAAAACCAGTACTTAACAGATAGTCTGAACCGTGCTCTGCGACGTGTTACAAAAAACGGTCTTAGCTCGTAAGAAAATGACATTTTTAATCTCGAGTTGTATACCGTGAGCATTTCAAAATTATGTTTTATTCTTCGACCTCTTATTATTGATATACTGAGAAAATCTCAAAACTAGGGTCGACACGTTTATTACTATTACTATATGAATAGATATAGTTTGTTTATAATATTTTTGTTATTACTTTACACTGAAAATGTACCTAGAAGAAATGGGTTATGCATACAGATAATTTTATATATTATATAACACGCTGTATGAACCTAAATTGCATCATATACGCACAAAATATTGTTACGTTTTATTTTAACTGCATAGAAAGAATATTTCGCTTTGATAAGTACTTGATACTAAAAATATGTAATAAGAAAGGAAACGAGTCTACTTTATTTTCTAATATTTTTGTTATTAGACGAGATTTCTTCTATTAAACATATTTTTATGAAAAAGAGTTCGTACCAATTTTAACTTCAATTTTAACGCAATATTTTCCGAGCACAGTGGGCAAAATGTAGCATTTCCACTGGAGCTCAACAAAAGCCGGATTCGCTAAATCCTCTCCTTTCAGTATTTCCTCGCGCACGTCAAATGAAGCTAGGCTTAGAGTACTCTAACGACAGAAGGCTACCTTCGCATTCTTTGCAAGTGCGATCGATCACGATGAAAATACACGCGGAGACGACGAAAGAGTATACAATGTATGAAATTTATGGAGAAAACAATTACAACCTCGATGCGCATCTAATGCAACGCTTGGAATATATGCATCACTGTGCACCTATAGGCGTGTACGTGCATGCAAGTAGGATATTCCGCGATAGATATAATTACACTTAGATTGAATAGATCAATGTAGCTATCATGAGGTATTATGCTGACTGAATTAATCGATTGAGGTTGATTGATAGGATTGTTTGAAGCTGTTACACATCGTTACAGAACTACTAATTACCATAAATATTCACGCGCATAAATGCAAGTGAGGAGGAAATTGACCGAACAAGTTATTCTGGTCAAGTTTCTTAACTTAAATAATCGAAAAGAAGAATTGAAACATTTAGAGGTGTATGGTAATTGTAGAAATAGATAGAAATTGTCTATTTTTCATTAGTAATTTTGGATCTCATAACGCAAGTGACTGACTTGCTTTTATTCCTCCAATGTATTATTTGACTAAGATTATCACTACATAGATATGCAGAACTTTGTCTCTATTTTCCATAATTTTATTTGACAGTTGTTTGCATACAATTTTCTGGCAACATACAATAACAGTGTTATAAGCACGTCGTTATTAATGACCGTTAATTATATCGTATAATTATTTTGTACATTATTATTTTATTTTAAAGTTATTATAGAATGAATAGGGTATTCGTCTTAATCAATAAATGCACATATTTCAGAAACTGTATGGAATTGTTAAAAATTATTTTCGGGAAATTAAAGAATCTCCAGGATAGATATTCAATACAGGTGGAGTCTTCATATATGTAATATAAGTGTTAGACGATTCTTTGCGTTTACATCTTTTACTTTCGTATGTGAGCCATAATAATATTATAATTATTATTTCATGATAATTATGAATTACAACAATTATTAAAATTTTGAACTTTGTAGTTATTATAAAATAATACTAATTGATAATTTTCTTATTCAGAGTTTTATAGTTATATAAAATACAATCAGTTTTGTATTCAGTCAACGTTTCAAATATTTTATAATAAAGAGTTGAAAAAAATACACTATTATTTGCAAAAATGAAAACGACCTTCAAATTTCTTAATTAAAATGGATTATTCTGTATATTTATGAATAATTTAAAAAAAATGTTTGAAACAACGTTCACTTTAAAACAGTTATAACACCACGTGTGCAAATAATTTGCCACGAAGTATCGATTTTAACCGTGAAATACTGATACAAATTAAACGTTTATAATGTTAAGATATTATACAACGACTAGAAATTGCAAATATCTCTTAATGATCAACTTCTTTCATGCCGAGTATAAAAGAATTAATTGAAGGAAACGGAATTCAAACATGAAAATTAAAAAACGTAGAGAATAAAAGATTCATTGTCAAATACGAACAAACGTTCCAGAGATTCAGTAATCTTTTAATTTGCAGTTCCAAATTAATATCTTTTTTCGTTACTTCGCTACGATAAAGAATTCTTAATATGTAGGAAACTACATAATTCACATTTTAATATCCAAATATTCGCCATTAATATTCTTTGAAACGGGAGTTTAAAATTGTTCACAAACACAAACGTGTCACTTTTAAAACGTTTGTTTAGTGTATCGTCGGTGCACTCTGTTAGAGAGTTACGAACGAATGTGAAAGTCGGCCGACATCCATCAAATATCTACCTTGGCCAACCATTTTCCATTTTCGAAGGAATTCGATTCCGAACCATTAAAAGCAATTCTGTGTTTGCACGTCCAATCGGCAATGATGGCCGTCGTGTTCGAATAACGTATCGGCGAAGTGGGATCAGCATTTCCCTCTAATCGAACCAATTCCTGGTCTTGATTTTTTCCAACCATACCGCGCAATCTGCTTCCCAAGATTCGCATACGTACAGTCACTAAGTTTTCCACTTATCAGAATTCTTACACACTACAGGCCAAAAGGAGGTAATCGTTTTGAAAATTAGTATAGCTCTCAGGAAAGTAATTTGCACATCTGCACAGTGTTTGTATTATGTACCAAATACCTTCTGCATTGACTAAAGGATCATTTATTCTTTATTTTATTTTGCAAAGGAAGCGAGGTACATCTACAGCACTAACCTAACTAGTGTAACAGTAAGAACTCACTCTGTTCTTTTCGTTATAAATTTTCATTTCTCACTTTAAGTAATCTTCAAGATTGTAGTATTTGTATTATGTACCAAATACCTTCTTCATTGACTAAAGGACCATTTATTCTTTATTTTATTTTGCAAAAGAAACGAGATACATCTACAGCACTAACCTAACTAGTGTAACAGTAAGAGCTCACTCTGTTCTTTTCGTTATAAATTTTCATTTCTCACTTTAAGTAATCTTCAAGATTGTAGTATTTGTATTATGTATCAAATACCTTCTGCATTGACTAAAGGATTTATTCTTTATTTTATTTTGCAAAAGAAGCGAGGTACTACAGCACTAGCCTAACTAGTGTAATAGTAAGAACTCACTCTGTTCTTTTCGTTATAAATTTTCATTTCTCACCTTAAGTAATCTTCAAGATTATTTTATTCCATTCTATTCTATAAAAAGAAAATTATGGTAAGGTGTATGTATATCTTATCTTTACTTTATAGCTTCATGGCAAATTTTAAACATTTGTTTATTTCAATATATGTACTCCTGACAGTGAATGGATCTTATTCTTTCATCGGTCGATCTATGTATTGTTCTTAAACATCGATTATTCATTTCCAAATTAGTAGAATTTATTTATAATAGAAATATTGTAAGTGAACAGTAATTCTATCTGAAGTTTGTAATCTAATATTAATTGAATGTATCGGTTTAAGGACAAGTTTGTATGTCATCTAAACTGAAATGTGAATTTTAGAAAAAATAATTAAACTATAGTCGAGAAATCATTTTTATATCTTTATACTGAACTTCGTTTTTTTGTTCTAGTTCCAATAAGAGCGTTCTTCTGTCAGGAGAGATAAAGTCACGTATCAAGTTTCATTTTTCTCCGTTCGATCATTCGGAAGACATAGCAACTCACACACACGGACACACGGATATCACTGCGAAAATGGTCAAATCGTGTTGATGTTCAAAACGTGCATGTCAGTCGGAAACTCAAAGTCGAATCTTTTTCTCCTTTTTTGTAATACGCGTTCAATGGAAGAAATAAAGAAGTTCATGAACCGACATAAAAAATGTAGATCACGGAAAGCTGACAAAGGAAACTTTTTCCAAATTATAGTAGCTTCTCTCACGCAGTACCCATAAAGAACGTACATGTAAAATGAAATGAATTAGGAGAGAACTCCACTAGTTTTTGATGAATTCAAAATTACGCTTTTAGTTAGAAAATTTGATCAGTGCTTCTTTTTAACAAATTTATTTATTAGAACGAATAAGGTTTAAGCTGATTGGTTCATTTTATTTCCACGAATTTTTAAAATATATACAGTATTTATAATTGTTCGGATCAATCATTTCTAACTTCACCTTATTTCCACAATTGATTAAATTAAAAATTTACACTATCAAAAAACAAATTTTTCCATTAGTGTTAATGTTATTTCCGTGTCATGAAAATCTTGAACTGAATTGTTTGTTCAGAGATAATTAATTGGAATACACGTGTTAAATCCTCTAAGTGTGTATTTTTAAATATATTCATCAGAAATTAAAACTCACTACACTGGTCTACTTTACCCTAAATCTCTGTCTGAAGGTGTGTACCATAATACTAAATATACAAATATCAAAATTCCTATATTTCTTTCTTTATCCTAAATATGTTTGTCCGAAGGTGTGTATCGTAATACTAAATGTATAAATAACGAAATTCATAGATTTAATTTCGAGCTGTTCAAAATCCATGCTTTTTGACGACAACAGAAACAATTTTTTCTATCGAATATATATTCTTTCATACTCTAGTGCAACTGTTCCAAACAGTGATTTAAACACTATTGTGTGTACCAATTTCTATGAATCGTGAGACCATTACCAGTATAGCTCATGAGAAATTTGAGAGGTGCATTTACCTGAAAGAGGCACGGTGTTCGTTGCTTGCCAACCTGGTTGCTTGCCCAGCACGCCACCGTGCCGTAGTCCATTTCCGTTGCTGGCGTATAGTTTAGCCTGGATCCATGGAACTGTTGGTACTCCTTCAGGCTTTCGGCAACGGACGGTGTCCCGAGCGCTGGCACGTGAGAGTAACGAGAATGAGGAACCTCCACCAGCTCTCCGGAATTATTGAATGTCCAGTGGAAAGTCAACGGCGCTGGATGACTCTCCACGGAACAAACCAACGATACGGTTTCCTGCTTCAGGGCGCCGACAACCACCTCGCTTCTACCCTCCTTGCAGACTGGGGTATCTGCGAACGTGTATTGTATTTATTTCTATTATAAATTTCTTTCCGTGTTCCAGAAAAATGATAACGATACTGTTCTCTCTTAAGAGTTTATTTCATTTATTTAACCTCCTCAGAGACATTGGCACGTGTACGTACCTAAGTACGCGCAGTTACGTGCATACACGTAGTTCTCAAATTATTTTACGTATTACGACATGGCAGTAATCACTAACATTGTGGATAAATATTTACAAGTAAATTTTTAAAGGATACAATATGGAAACATCGTAATGAAATTGATATCGTGGTTGAATATCAATTTGGATGTTTTATTCTAACCAGAATTATTCTTTAGTTTGGAGAATTAAGAGAGTATTTTTGTGTAGCATTTTGAAAAATTCGAATACTTTTTTGTTACTATGAATTGATACATTGAATGCTATGAATAATTTGTTACTAAAAATTCGAATACTATTTGCTATTATTTATATTTAGGGAGTGAAGTCAACCCTCATAGTTAGGGGAGAAAGACATTTTCCTCGATATCTCGAAAATTATGAGACCTAGAAAAAAGTTGTTTGAACAAAAATTGCGTACTTTTAAACAATGAATTTAAGCTTCCGAACAGTTTTGCTTAATATTAATTTGTTTAAATATGTTATCAAATTTTCACTTTTTATACTTTTTTTTATAGAATTTACTGTCTCACAACTTTATAAATCTGCCAAACGAGATAAAATGGTTATTTACACACTTTCTTGGAGAAATTATTATCGCTTACTATATAAATTGATTTTTCAATACTGACAAAGTTACTGACAACTTAAAACTATCTTTTAAAAACCAAAGTTAAATAATGTCGCTTTTAAATTTTCATGATTTATAAAAATCGTATTATATTATTGACATAGTATTTCTATTTCATTGGCAGATGGAAAGCTTTGATAATATCGATGAATTTTACGTGTAAGGAAACCTTAGTCATTTTAATTTTCCATATACGAAACGCAATTCAATCCAGCCAGTTTAAACATGAAAACAAAACAGTAGTATCAATCGACATAAAGTTACACTTTAATATTGTCGAACGTGCGTTGCAACTCCGAAGCCGTAGAGTGTACCATAAACTGAACGGTCGCTCGGATCCAATTGACCTAACACGAGGGTAAGTTAGACGGTGTAGCCAGTTGTGGTTGTAACTACTGCTCTGAACGTCTACACAGATATATCACTATTGCAATTTAACTAATTGGAGTAGAAACTGACGCTAACTGAGTAAATTACCTGTCATTACTCAAGCGTGACACTCTACTGAACATTAATTTCAGATGAGTTATCTTTATGCTTGAAATTCATCGAATTATGTGATAAATCTCAAAACTTCGCCAATGTTCGAATTGTTCCACGTTTTCCTTCTAAAGTCGTCTGTCTATTGCGTGCGCACAACTTTCGAAACCTACAGGACAAAATTCCTACGCGTATCTCACGCGACGAAGTAATTTTCTGTAAGTTATTGGGAAGTCGAAGCACCGAACTTTTGTGTTAAATTTGGTGCCTACAACTTTAACTTCATCGATCTAAAGCCTCGAGTCTTGAAATTTGTTCAATTTTCGAGTGTTTAATATCCCGAGGGTGTTCGATAATGAAAAATGGACGAATAATATGTACCATCATCGATAATTATCAACACTAAGGCAAGAAGAAATAACGACAGCAAGTAGTATTGACACGTTCGACGTTTTGAATCGCACACATACTTGTTGATCTTGAATGTGATTTTTCTCACAAACCGTGACTCGAATAATAGTGTTTTATTCTATATTTTTTATTCATTTTCTCACGTAGAGTGACCATACTGTCACTTGTGTCACCAGTTACTGGACAACCTTTGTATATTACATATAGAGATGCGTTAGTAGGTTAAATGTACGAAAAGGGTGAAATATTTACGACAGAGGTATTCTTTTTGTTTTTCAACCCCGCAGGAAGATACGAACACTGTTCCGTCTCACAAAATAACAGGCACTGTGGTTACAGATCACCAGTTCTCTCGGATTTGGAAAAATCCGTATATTGTTCAAAATTGTGGTGAGATATACTCCGAGTATGAACAATAATTTCGATGCAGCTTATATCTACCTATTTTATGACTGGTGGAATAATGTAATCGTAAAGTGTTACCTTGCGAGAGTACCCTATCGAATTTCCTCAAATTCTTTTGCTCAGAAATAAAATATATTCGAGAGGCGATTTAAATATTCAAACCGGTTTAAATTTCTGTATTCAACCATCCACGGGAACCTCTGCAATATGTACTTGATAAAACCCCTTGCTTCACTGATCATGAATTATTTTGTGCAACCGAATGCTTGCGACTCTCCTGAATTAAATGTGTTCTCTATGTACCTGTGCCGGTCATTTTCCATAAGATGATTGAAAATTTGATGTATTCATAGGTATGCCACATTGAGAGTTACTTTTATAGAAAATGGAAATTTTCCAATTTTCTCTGTAAGTATAATGTTCCGGGATTCTTGGAAGACAGCTCGTGCTGTATATCTGTCAAGGAATCTCAGTTTATGATACTTCTCGCAGTAAATTATTACCTGTCTCTGAGGAATGCTTAATTTATACTGCGATAGTTTTATGCTCATATATCAATTTGAAAACAAGTTTTAACAACTTGGATCACGTAAAATAAATAATAAAAGAAATAAATTCGTCAGAATCATAATAAAATCTACAAAAACATTTACATCTTGTAAAAGAGGTGAAATATATATACTACGAATAGGATTCTGCTAAAAATTTGTTTATAACATACCGACACTCCCCTTTTCATAATTTCCAAGAAAACGTTTGAAATCAGTAGTATAGTTGAAGTAGTCATGATGATAAATAAGATGTGCACCAGTTATAGAAATAAAATTTGTATCTATATCGCTAGAAAAGCTACAGTATATTATTTTTGTTCATTTTACTTCCTGGCTCACAAATTATAATAATTAGTTCGTGAGAAACGATCTACGGAATAATATTTGCATACAGTTAATGGAAACTAATGGATAACGTGGGAAAAAGTTAACTTAATTTTCGTTTCTCATATTATCTCTGTCACGTTGAAAAGGTCTATGGATATTGAAATAAATTTGGTTCGAAAAGGTCTGTGAATTTAAAAATAAAATTTAGATACATATCACCGAAAGGTCAAACTTAACGTGTCAAAGGTTCAAGTTGCTCGAGTAGTCAAAGTTAAGAAATTGATTAGATTCGGAAGACAGAAAGAAATGATCGTGCAAAGATTTTTGATCCTCGGGGGAATTGGTTTCGACGCACTTTACATAAACAAAAACAACACGAGCGCGAGTGACGCATATCAAGAGCGGACGGAGAAGATGTTGCACCAGAGAACATTCAATGTCCAAATGCGATATGGCGTCTCGAAACGGAAGAAGAAGGTTGACACCATTCAGGTCGCGGTTGTTCGATCGATCGCCTAATAGGAAATCCTCCTGACATCGGTATTTGCAATAGGCCATGGCATACGGAAATTCCAAATGGCACCGACCGATGATTTACGACGGAAGCGAGGGATCAGGAGACGGCTCCGTTTCAATCTCATGCGTTTGATGCACTACCGAATTAATTACTAATACAAGAAGTCGGTGATACCGGGACTCGCGTCAATAAACATCGATGTATCACCAGAACCACGTATACGGATTGGTGAAGGCGCAGTATGCGCGAGTTCTCATTAGTTAAATTTATTTGCATTACGCATTACGCATTACGAGCAATTTAATATAATTGGAATACGTGTAAAGTTGTTTAACGACTTAAGTGGAAACTTTCCCGTAAAAGATGAACATCAAATTTGGACTAACTGTGGGACGAAGAACGATTGGTACGTTTTGACAAATCAGTTCATTTCTTGATGAATAGATTTACATGTTCATTTTCAGAAATTTTCATGTATTTCAACATCTTATAATTAAATCAAGAGTTATGAAAATATGAGTTACATATCAGATTCGATAAATAATTCAGACATTCTAAAAACGTCCGTGATACGCGTATATTTGCGGTCGAATATTTGTTAACAGATCTTTTTCGTTCCAGCAAGCTTGAATAAATTGAAAATCTACAATGCAAATATACTGGGAAATATGAGCGAACATGAACAAATATACAGAGAGAATCATTTAAACGGGAACACTTAAATATTTCCACTATTGATGATTCTATGACAAAATTTTTCGTGTAATAGTAGTAATATTCTTTTTCCGAGATTATTTTTTACAAAAATTTAAGGTCATCCGTATGTTTTTTAATGGCATCTTACATTTTTTCGATACCCTGCTACAATATAAAAAAACAAATTCAACCACCTTATAAACCATACGATCCCGAACATTCAGTCTTAAGAAATTTATATTAATATGTCTTATTATCAAGCAATTACTACTTGATGAATTTGTTCTGAAAAGTTTGTTTATGTTATGGTTTTCGTCATTGAGGGCGTTCATTGAAATAATCGTTCCAAATAGCATGAATATACTATTCCTTTTTCAGTATTCGTGTATTAGTCGAAACTTAAGGGAGGAGACTCGAGGAAAACGTTCAAATAATGATTTTCGTTAATTTTCAATAATGTAAAACCTTCGTGAAACTTTTTGTCACTTATCGTATATATTCTTTTATCTTTCACGTTATAACTTCTTTTGTTACAATTTATTACAATTTAATGGATGGTTGCGAATTAATAAATATTATTTCTGAATTCCAGAGGAATTCTAAAACCGCGTATTATTATTAATTTTATATTTTCCAGTCTAGATCAACATAAAAAAATACGAAACATTTATTATCTCATAAAAAGTCGATAAGTTATAACAGAACAAAAATTTATATCTCACAATATTAAAAAATATATATGGAAAATAACGAAAAGTTTCGTTAAGAGTTTACGTTATAAAAATATTATCGAAAATCATTTTTATTTGCACATTTTACTCAAATCTTCTACCTCAAGTGTAAAAATGCATTATACCTTGCAGGAGAAAATTAATATGACTTTCGATTTGTCTCATAATCTGCCGAATTTATATCGATGAACGAAAAATTGAGAATGTAAAATCGAACAATTTGGAGAAAAAAATTCGAAACAGTTTTCTCGATTGGTCGATAATTTGAGACCAAAATAAAATTTGTAAAGATGTTAGAGACATAATTACAACGAAGTATGCAAATGTGTTCCTAATTGTAGGTCTGAACTTGTATACTTACCCATTTTGGCTGGATCATCTTTTTCGTACCACATCTCGTATTTTTTAAAATTAGCATTACAATTCACTTTTGTAGTGTCCACCTTATCGACTGCAGTATATCAAATTGACACGAAACAAGGAAGAGACTATTTTCATCCGATTTGTAAACGCACAGGTTCGGAGAAACGTATCTTTGGCTCAGGACAGATGTAAACATGCTGAAAGCGTGTGTGGTACCCACGATCAAACAAGGCGGTGCAATAGGAGTATAATGGTGTATTGTACCTTTGATGATAAAGTCGGTGATTTGGTCAAAATAGACGACAAGATAACCAAAGTAGTACATAGCCGTGTACTATAGGAACATGTTCCATCTGAACACAGCCTGTTGGGTGAACGGTTTGTTTTCCAAGAGGTAAATGACCCAAAGCACACACCGAAACTTTGCTAGTCATGTTCAGAGCAGCCAAAAGGAAAAACAACCCTAAGGAGAATAGTTTAACCCTATCTCTATCTCTGGACCTCAATTCAATTAAAATATTGCGAGATGAATTAGTTTGGAAAGCTAATGCTTTCGAATAACGAAGAAAGAACATGACAAAAGTTGTAACAAGAGTGGTATAAAATATGAACAGATATATTAATAAACTATATGTGGAAAATACCCATAAATAAGAATCAATAAATACTCCTTGATTTATTTTGTAGTAGAAGTTTTGAAGAATTCTTTTCTCATCTTTACTCATTTGGTAGTAAAAGACTTTGTAAAATGCTAATGATACGCTAAATAAACATTATATTTCATACAGAAAATAATCTATGCTGTTTAAACACTTATGAGCTGTATGCTTAGGGAAAACTAGAGAATGGTTTATCTTTAAGGATAATTTTTGTTTCTGAAGGATAATTTAGTCACTTCGCATAAAGTGACTAAATATGCTGATTTAAATTTTGTCACCATTATGTGAACAAAGGCAATATCTTATGTAATAAATATATTTAATAATAAAATTGTTTATTTTTTCAATTTGTTAACAAATGGTGTTAATTCTAAATATTTAAACAAACTTTTTTCCTCAATGTAAAACAAAATGATGTCATTGTAAAGAGTTACTTTTGAGACAAACGTTCGTATTATTTCATGTACCCTACCCTGTGCAATACATTTGCATATTTAAATTTTCTTTTACACGTGAAACTTTATATTGCACAAACGAAAATAAAACTTGATCGAAAGTCTGGTAATTAAAATACATTAACCTGCTTTTTCATAAGGTTGCCTAGAAAGTATAAAATAACCTTACTACTAACAGAAGATGTCGAAGTGTATTTTAAAAATTTGTCACATTAAAAACGTCGATAAAGTAAACAGTGTTTTGTTTTACATAGCTGTTGAAAGGAAAATATGCTTGCAAAATGTTTTCGCGTTTACTTTATAAAGAAGCTACTTTGAAACAAATAATTACGTAAAAATAATTTTCAATGTTCACAATGAATGTAATTAAAAATATATTCATTACAAAAGAGTCGTATTGCTTTCACGGTAATAAAGTTATTTCCTAGATGAGAAGTTTTCTGTAAATGTGAATACTTATCCCCCTAACATATGTATATGTAAATACACGTGCGCTTACTTTTCCAATTATTTTAATTATTCCAACATGAAAGTAATCTTTGAAATTGTAATTAAATATTTATGATTAAATTTTCCAATTACACGGCACGATAAAGTCTTCACAAAATTGATAGATGTTTATGAGGAAGTAAAATTTAATCTTTTTTCATTTCAAATGGAATAATTGATCCCTGAACAGGTTAATTTGGATCGTAACAATTAATAAATGACGTTAAAATTGACTTCCACGACGTCCAAGTTTATGTGTGAAATCCTTCAAGGACATCTTGAAAAATGGATTACTGTCTAATTTGTTAGAATCTGAATTTTTTGACTCGTAAACCAAATTTTTGAACTGATCGATTATTTTCCTGCACGAATTTTAAACGTCGAATTTATTTGTAACTTAAATATACTTTTATTAAGTATCATTTTGATATTTCACATTTTTTGTAAACTATCAAAGTAATTCTTAGTAGAAAGCTTAAGAACCCTGAAACAACGAACTTTTAAGATTGGTTCAAATTTTTTATAAATTTAAGAATTCACTACAAGCTCCAATTTTGCTAGCACAATGAATTTAACATTTGTATACTTATTACAAAGATTTCAACAATTCAAGTATACAAAAGTTTGACAATTTTAATTAGAAAGTTTAAAGTGCCCGGAGGTTCAATGAATTCAGTTTAAGAATTTCGGACTCCTATAAACTGATCCAATGCTGTACCAAAAATTGTAATTTCTTCATCCGATAATAGAGCTGCAGAAATTGTTAACCGAATCGAGGATGAGGAAGAAGCAATCTTCGAAATTCTTGAGTGACTCGGCTTGGAACCAATGTCAGCACTGCATACGGGGGATGGGGTTTAAAACATTACGATGGTTTCGCGGTTCCCTTTAGTTCTGCGCATCCCCATCGCCCTCTGGCCCGGCTTAGCACATTGCCAGGCTGCGTTCACCTACACATGAATATTCAGCTACGCTTTACATACATTGAATATGCATCGCAGTCCTTCCTTCCCTCTTAGGTCATTTACAAGATGCAGATACGCCGGGCTACCACCAGGGGTACCAACCATTCTAATAGAATAACTCGTGCTGTATGTTTTACAGAAAACTATCTATCCGATCCTCATCCTCCAGCAACCCTTCCCAACCTTTCGCGCTGATTTTCCAGCATCGCGTTCAAGTGCCCTTCAAGTCCAATTCCCAGTACGCGTACTCGGGTGCCACTTGCCATCGATTAAGTAATTATCGAGGACTCGAGGCGAGAGCTGGCAAATTAGAGAATTGGTCCGGGAATATCAACCCCAAACTGCAATTCTATTCGCGACCTCTTTCGTTGTTCTTGTGATTAACGAGTAGAAACCCAAAGGGAATACGTGACTAGACCAACGAGACGTTTTTGTGCTCCTTTGAGAGAAGCTGATTTGGTCATCCTTGGAATATATTTTTGTCCAAAGGTGGATGTTAGAAGATGTCCATTTCTGGGGCATTTTTTGCCCCAATTAGCGTCTTCAACTGTTAATCAATTTATAATGCAATTTATAAACTGCAGCATACGATCCTTAACACATTCTCGATATGTCGAGACAGTGAGAGATTGAGATATAAACAAGAGTTAGATTCCAGAGCCAAAAAAAAGAACAGATCTAATTATTTTAGTTACAATATCTTTCTTTCGATTCTTTACGATTTGCATTTATTCCTATGTAGGAATGATTATATACTTCCAGTTTGTTCGATTACTATCTTTTATTCACTTGTTCGTTGATTAATTAGTCAGTAAGATTTATTAGTTTTAATTAATGATTCTTAGTAATTATTTCTAAAACGCTTCGATACTGTCGATTAAGATAGTTTTAACCGGATGACGTTTTCCTTGAGGATCGTGGCTTTCGATACTCTGTAGTGGAACCTTGGAAACCATTAACTGTTGAACAAGTTAATTAATCGAAATTCATTACGAAATTTCAATATGTTCTCGAATTAATTAAACGATGTATAAAAACTCGTTAAATATTATATAGAAGATATCTGAAGAAGAAGACAACGAAATGTAAAATTTACGTAAATTCGACTGTCATATTCGTACTTTAAATGCATTTCTGATAACTTTTTCATCGTTTCTCGGGAAAGTGATAAGGACATTTTTTGTTCCTTGGGAGACACTCTAAAAGATCCTGCATGAATGATCCTGTATTTCCAGACGATGCCAAAAATGGACATTTTTTAACATCCTCCTTTATTACATGACAGAAATATCATTTATTTGTTCGTCATTCAATTGTTAGTCAGAGGTTAAAATTAAGTTAACTTACGAATCCTATGTCTTCTAACATGTTTGAATTTTGTGATTATATAAGATTTCCCTTAAAATTAAATTTTGTTAGATTTGAATTAGATATATTTTCAGTGTCTATATTCATACGATTGTACTTATCAGATATTCAATTTACGCGAACAATTTCTCTAAAAAGAATGACATTTGAAAATAGTAGTGATTGGTAACTGCATTTTTAAGTTTTTACCAATCCTGTAATTCCTAAGAGAAGAAAGAGTACGGCCTTCGTTTACTTACTGTTGTAAAGACAACAAGATTCTTAATGTTTATTGTAGCGAGTAATTACAGATCAGAAAGTAACTTGAGTAACTTGTAACAAAGCTCTTCGTGATTGTAAATGAAGATCAATATGTTACGATAATCGCCATAACTTTTTTGACGGAACTTCCTGAAGAAAATTTAAAATTGAGGTAGTAGTCTAATAAATTATGTCAAAAGAACAAAATACTATCACATTCAAATTCTAATAATAAAATTTGTACGCAATATTATCCATTCACTATTTATCATATGAAAGTTCATTTTAGATCTTAAATTATTTAAATTAATAAATAATCTGTTCAGGCGACACATGATCGTTACTCTGTATGTAAATATAGTGCTTTGTAAGTATATTTAATAATATTAGTAGAGTAGTGCAGAATAAAGAAAATTTGAAAATATTGTAAAAGTTGCAACGTAAGTTATGTAGACTCACACATTATTTGTAGCGTCACCGGATTACTATCAGTCTTTCCCTCACTGTTGGCAGCATGACAAGTGTAATCACCGGCAGAGTATCGGGTTATACCCTGAAGAACCAGAGAAAGATCACTGAGGACGATACCTGCGGTGATATTATTCTTCAACTCTTTACCCTGGAACAAACGATGTCACTTTGATACAAAGATTTTCGTTTCACCGCAGTAGTAGATGTTCTATACAAAACGCTAAATGCTAATAAGTATTTGTGCGCTTTAAGCGGTTAAAATATTTCTGCATATGAATCACACTTATAAATTGGTATTTTCAGACAATAACATTCTTTCAATTATTTCTACTACGAAGGTATACAAAATTTAAGATAATTATTAAATGTATCGATATAGTAAAAGTAACGAAACTTTATACGAACTTTTCGTTTATATTTTCTATCTAAGAAATTTAATAACGTTCCAATGTATAAAAGGGAACATAAAGTTCTCAAATGATGTGTCATATTATTTTTATGAAATAAAATATCGACATTCCTAAAATGACGATTCCTTATGTTGTTTCGTTCTCTCCTCTTATCACTTGGATCTCTGGAGGAGAGATCCTTTTGAATGATTTATCCCCGTACGAGCCCCCAAATAACTATTGCTCTGATGTGGTATATTAAAGTATATTTAATAATATTATATATTACAATGATGGTAGTGTTAGATGTAGTGTCAGTGGTTAGTTTCGCTGGATACGTCTTTTAGTTGTCTCGTCTTATCGTCTTTTTAGTCATACCGTCCGCGACACACTCTTCGGACATACTCTCGTCGTCATACTTTGTCATACTCTGTCATACTGTATCATACTGTGTTCCTACGTTCTTCTCGCGCTCTATATAGTCATTCCCATTCATTCTCTTTCATTCCAATCCTCAGTCTCTCTCACTTCAGACATTCGGCCACGCTCGGCCATCCCAATCACCCGTCTTTTCTAAACACTCTTCACTTTCTCCGAACCACATGTATTTCCTTTCATCCCCATGCATTCTCACGCTCGGTCGTCGCACAAGACCCTTTGTAAAGGATACTCGTGCCTTCCAGGAAAACTAGCGGGCCGATCGGCGCTAAATGTTTACTTCAACTCGAGTCCAACCGCGCACGTTATCTTGTTTAGGCCTACGCTCGAAGCAAGCCTAAGCGGACGCCGAAAATCCGATACTACACTTATTATAGATTCGAAAAATCCTACTAGGTTGTAATCTCAGACAAGGGTTTTGGGTCAAATAGAGACAAAATGGCATGCATTTTTCAGATTTAAAATATACGAATACAATCATTTGTGAACCGATCACAGAATTTGTATATCGAATATTACACGCAAACTTACATTTTTGAACCAGGAAAGCTTGTATACTTTCGGATTAGCCCGAACTGAGCACTCGAAGTACACATCATCGCCCTCTTTGATATCGTCTGGATTCAAGGTCTCTCCCATCTTGAGACTAACCACTGGCTGATACTGCACGTTCAGCCTCCACTTGTCCTCCAAAGCACTGTCAGGAAGAAAAGGGTTCTCGGCCCGACACGTCAGATATTTGCCATCGTCATCAATGCTTGGGACCAAAGTCAGGATACTGAGGCTCTGATTATTTTCCAGCGCATACTGCCAATAAAATATAAACTCAACATCAATAACCTTCACATAGATGTATCACTGTACGTACATTTAATTTTCTCAGCAAATCGTTCTATTCTCAATTGAAAAATGCATACATCGCTGGAGACACATTGTTTGTTATGAACTGTTTGTAATTGCTCTATAAATAGGAACAAATCATGAAATAAGTTTTCAAGAATTTAATCTAGATCGTCATTACTATTATGCTATACTTTCACAATTAAATATTAATTTGTATGAAACACGTATTTATTCTAGGAAAGCATCGAGTCATTGCTATATATAGATCTTAGTACGCTGCAACTTTCAACCTCCTATAAATAGTTATGTGTGTTATCAGAAAAATAGCTCAAAGACTATAGGCCGATCGAACTCCATCGATCGCTCAAGATCGATTTCTCCTTTGTGAATGACGTGGCAATGTAACCAAACAGCGAGGGTCGTATGTTAATGACCTTGAACGTCCATTTTATTCTGTGTCAACTATGTTCTGTCAAATTGTGGTCACAGATCGCATTACAATTACATTTTGTACAATTACAGGTCTTGTTACATTTTTACTGAAGATTCAAAAAGCCAATTAATATAAATCTACTATGACGTGAAACAAGTGTAACAAACAGCTCATAGTTAAATTTTTGTCCAGTTCGATTATCTAAAGACACAGCAACTTAGGAGATTTCCTAGGATGATTGCTGGATGATTACTGCTTTTAAAACTTAAATGAACTTAGATTACTGAATATTGATATAATACATTAGTGTGCTCTATTCAATTTAATCAGGTCAATTACTTATGTACATTTATTATTAAAGAGGGTAGAATTTTATTCCAATAATAGATAACGAATAAAAGCTCTGTACAACTATTTATTTGCAACATTTACTCCGTAGATAGTTGTTCGGTTAAGTTTTTATTCGTTCAACATGAAATATAATTTAATTCTATAATTCAGATTGTAATTTTTAATGACGGAATAACGCATTGTTCGTTATTCGAAATTTTGGAGTTTTGATCGTTATCGTGCCTAAGAAATGTGTAATGACCCACCGCAGTGTTAACAGTACGCCTAACATAGCAGAAACAATGACTAGATGTGGATCGGCTGGCAACAATGCAGTGACTGACACGTGTCAAATACTCGAAAACCAATCGTACCGTCGAAAACTAGTTTTAAACACGAATCCAATTCAGCTCAGAACGTTAAAGCGTTTCCAGTAGCAAACATCGATATCGTTTCTGTAAGGCAAATGTTGCCTACCGTCCCTGTAGAGACAACATCGCTACCAGACAAACGTCGCTAATCACTCTTGCAGAGTGAACGTTGCTCACGTAAAGCCAACGTCAATGATCATTTCCAATAAAGCGAACGTTGCCCAATATTAGGCAAACGTTGTCTGATCTATGAGATCGATAATTCAAATATAACAATTCGTACTTCTGTGTCGGTGATTCAAAGTTCATGTACTTTACATATACTCTCGAAGTTCG
Source organism: Ptiloglossa arizonensis (assembly GCF_051014685.1). NCBI lineage: Eukaryota > Metazoa > Arthropoda > Insecta > Hymenoptera > Colletidae > Ptiloglossa > Ptiloglossa arizonensis. The sequence continues at coordinate 12,861,080 of NC_135051.1, read as the reverse complement.
GACAACATTCGATATTTAATCATTTCCTAAAATAGATGGTGTCATGATTGGCAAATCGGTGCATATACTCTTTCGTGCAGCAATCTTCAACTCCTGTCCAACCTTGTCACTTGTATGGGTAGTGGAATATTTATGTAGAGGTACTTTTAACGAGGGAATTACTTGTGAGTGTCGAGACTACTGGTTTACGCAATGTTAATCGCTATTGTGACCAAGATAATAAGACGGTAGAAATACACGTGATTGCCAGAACAAGAGAAATTTCCTGACAATAAAATAACTTTTCGAACCTTCGTACTACGCACATTTACAGTCCAAGTCAAGTAAACTTGCCAGCTAAAGACCTTAAGGTGTGAATTTACTCTTCCTTTGTCATGTACCCTCCTTGTCCGTTCGTCCCACGTTTGCTACTGTTCGAAGGTTTGGCAGCCTATTGTCGTAAGTTTAAGCGCACTCATCTATGCCATAAAAGATAGCTGTGGCTTGCCATAATACCGAAAGAAAGGAGGTAAAAGTGGTATTCATCGACGGGGAAGTGTCCTTGGCTGGACAGTTTATCTACCAAGTTTTTAGGCGGCCGAAAGAACAATAATATCGACAGTTGTTATTTAAAAACATCGTGTACCAAACGATTGTATGATTAAAGGCAGAGGACGGTTTGAAATTTTGAAAAAATCGATTTTTATTCATCTGAAATAGTAGCTTGAAGTCGTCTTAAGAATCAAATTCGAAAGATCCCAATCTTTGAAAGAATCTATTTTTGGAGATACGAACACGCATAACAGGCTGTTTGAAAACTGAACTCGTTTTTCTCGAAACTATATTTACAGAAACTGTGTGTAAGTTATCTCGAGATCTAACTAACCGATTACTTTGAAATTTTGCAGATATCTTTACTATAACATTTTTTAAAGAATGACGTAGCAATTTTTTCTTTAATTTTAATTCTTTCGGAAAATATAAACAAAAATCGTATAAATTTGTCGTCTGAATTCGACTTTTCAAATAAAACTAGTTGACATTTTGACAATTTTCATAAAAATCAAATTGTTCAAACGTCAATCCCTAGAGAATATATTATATGTAGTTTGTAGCACTTTTTGAATTTTGATGCACCTCACCCCGTTTGGTTAAAATCGTGCACACCAATAAGCTACTCTGAAAAATAATCATTGAAAGCAATGACGTCACAAACGTAAACCAGGATCATTTTTCAAAAAATTACCACTGTTTTTTATACTTCATACTATTGTAAATTAAAGAACGAAAACTTGTATCAACCAAATGTTTACTTTCGCTTCGGTATTTATTTATTGTATGTATTCTTACTTTTTAAAGCGTCAAACTGTCCTTACGTACAGTCTGTCTCTCAAAAGCGTGTCGCTGATATTTTTGTAAATGATTTTTCTCGTAATAGATTTTATATAAACCGAGTATACATATAAAACACTAATACGCTCTTACTTTAATAGCGAATTCAATCTCCTCCATTAGCAATAATAGCTTGACATCTCCTTGGCATACTTTCTACCAATGTTTTCGCGTATGATACAAGTAACGATCTCCATATTTGACGATACCGATCTTTTAAGGATTTTAATTTTAATAAACATTTCTCTTCAAGTTTGTGCTCCATTAAGAACCACATATTTTCAATTACATCAGACCAATTGACTAATCCAATACGTTGATGCTGTTTGCCGCTTTCCATTCCCTACAGATGTAACTCCTGTGAACCAACGTTTCACTGCTGTCAGAGGCCCTCTTTGATACAGTTTTAACATTTACGCAACGAAAATATTGGATTTTTAGCAAACAGTCTGAGGATCACTTTATCTTCTCTGGTGCTGATAATCCACTTTGAATCACCACTTGGAAAATCATCGACAGCTTTCGTTTTCTTGTACCTATCTATTCACTTCTTGACAAACTGGCGACTTGTGCAAGTATTTTGCAGCACTTGGAAAACTCATTTTTGGCCTTTTTTAGCGACTCGTCTCGGAAAGATCTGTTCTCGACAACGATAAAAACAAATCTGAAAGAAACTTAACCAACGCGTATTCGAGAGGAGCGTATACGTTTAGATTATCACGGTTTCCACTTCACTGGGTGTCAAGTTTTGAAGATACCGCGAACACGTTCTCACGAAGCAAACTGTAATTCAAGTTTCGACGGTCTCAACATCCTGGTAACGATTTTCTCGTTTTCATAAGCATATCGCTTATTAAACATCCAGTACCTTTCAGCGTTAATACCCGAAATCTCCAATTATTTACAAACGTACGTCTCCGAAATTCAGCGAAACAACAAGCAGATTTGACGGGGTGGCCCGGTGCGAGCGAAACTACCCGAACAATTTGTCATGCGTTTAATATGAAAATCAATTCGGAGGTCGTACGCATTGCTACAGAAGAGGGATGAGAAAATAAAGGGACGAAAAGAGATTAACGATTTTTCGGGATTTATGATGCAGTGGCGTGGAATTGAGGAAAATGGAGGTGGATTGGAGGAAAGAGGGTAGAGCAGAGGCAAACTCGTTGACTGTCCCCTCCCATCGCCACCCCCTCCACGAGCTTTCTGTTTCTCTTTATCGCGCTCTAACCTTCCGTTTCCGCGATGTCATTTTAATGATAACGCCACCAGGCATGCATATCGAGAAAGCACGCGTATCCGCATCGGTATCGCGAATACGATGAATGGAAGTAACGGTTCGTCAGGATGAATGTCGCATCATGAGTGCCGGCCCTCGACTTTCTCGTCCTTTCTCGTTCTTTCTCCCTTGGTTCACCGTGTTCTTTCACTTTGGCTCCCTGTATTCTTTCTCCGTCGTTCACTTTTCGTCTCGCTTGTTGCGCCAACGGTTCCTCTATCGTCCCCTCCACGTCGGTGAGCTTCGCTGCATAGCGCTTTCAGTTCGCTCCGCTGCGACGCGATCGAATTTCCCGATAAAGCACTTCGGACAGTCCAACAGCGCCGTCGATATATCCTGCTGGGAGATTGTATACGAACTGCCGTCACGATTACGCCGAGTGGATGTGTGCAGAGGTCGAAAGTTATCCACGCAGAAATTGTGCAGCTCTTTTTCGAGAGAAGGAGAAGGAGAGGGTGTAGGGTTGGGTAAAATAAATCAGACCATCTGTAACTCGCTTTATAACGCTCTGATTCTTTATACAATTCCGGAGTGTTTGGCCAAAGCTTCCTGTATTTATCAGTTCTTTTATTCAGCACCGTTCAAGCTACCTCAAATATCACGGAGTCCAATTATGTAGACCTTTACCGCGCATTTTATATTTCATATCAATTTGTATTCGGTCACGCGGAAAAAGGAAATTCTTCCGCGTTGGTTCAACGATTTTCATTTAAGCCGTAAGCATCTTTTGTGTTTCGCTACGATCGAATACTTTTGTTACATTTTAAATATAGCGGAGAACTATTACGCGGGAAGTTTCACAATACCCGTGCAAGCAGGGTATGATGGGGGAGGGTCTGGAAACATCGATCTCCATATCAATTTATACGAAACTCAAAGGAATTTCGTGAAACTGGACTTATCATTTTGCGATTCGTCTATATACTTCGCGTCATTCTTTTTTATCTATAATGTGTATTATTTAGTCTTACGTGTCACAATGACTATTTTTGTAAGAGAAAATAAACAGCACGTCGTTTGTGATCACTCGAAATGTTATACATACTTGCCTTTTATGATAATGAAAATTATGAGATTAACAGTTTGACAACGGGAATATATTACATATATTATATTGTGAATTTTAAACCTTTCTGTTACGAATTTTAGGCGATACTTGCGGTCGAGTTTCGGTAACTGATCTCCTTTTAATAAAATAGTTTTGGATAAATTACAAATTGTATAGCGTAAATACGTAGCAAAATATCGTTACGAAAGTAAACGTGTGTGTCAAAAGGATGAAAGACTTAAAAGTCTTTGTTACTGAATTTAAATATGCTCTATCGAATGGTAATAGTTTGAACTTCCTTTAGCGACTAGAAATAGGATTCTTATACCAGTCGTGTTTTTTTTAATAGAACATGGTGTTTTCAATGCAGATTCGAATTAAATAACACAAAACAATATAAAAGATTAATATTTACAGTTTTTCCGAAAATACGTCATTGGACATAAACTGACTTTGAAAGTGTAAATCAAGCAGATAACTGTTAGGTAGATGATTGTGTCTTGAAATTATAAATTCAAATTTATCAAAGAAAATTACAAAACTTTTATAATGCATGTTTTCATAAATAAGAAAATAAATCGACAAAAATTTAATATCGAAATTGTAGCATGACATATCTAGTAAATATAATCAACCTAATATTTGTTCTCACAAATTGAACTAATTTTGAAAATGTAATAAAAAATGTTCAACATAAGTGTTCAAATAGACTATCGTTTTGCAAGATACAAAGATCCACTGTTTTGAAATAAATTGATTTCTCTCATAAATTTCATCAGCATCTAACGACTAAATTGTTTGGAGAAATTGGTACTGTAAACATTGTTTAGTGCTCGATACAGGAATTTTCAGGGAAAGTATTTGAGACAAAATTGTTATTTTTCTCGTATAAAATCCGAATATGCAATAAAAAATACCAGGTCACATTAAGAAAACTCGAGTTCCGGTATGAATATGCATCCGGTAGCGGAAGTTTAAATTATTACTATTATACCGAGCATATTTGAATGGACGTCTGGTTTGCGACTTCGTGTATTATACATCACGGAATTAACAACTTCAAAATATGTACTATTTGTGCTGCAAAAGTATACGTTTGGCATCCGACCTTTAATTACGCTATTAAATGTACGCTTTAACATTAAAAATGTTAGTATACGCTAACGAACGATTTAGTAGTTATGTATTCGGGACAGTTATAAACGAGAATGGATATACATATTTAAAGACAGCAAGAGTGCCTTGATTGTTTAAACGTGTTTAAAGATGTATACTTTCGGCACATAAACTGTAACAGTTGATCGATCGAAGACACTAAATTTTTCATAGAAATGAAACTTATATTTAGAATATTGTGCTTAAATATTTGAAATGAATGATAGATTTTTTAAGATAACTATATTTTCATAATAAATCCATCGATTTGGTACATCATTACACCGAGTGTGAGAAATTTTTCCAAGAAAGAATGTAACAGATATGTTTAGTTGTGCGGTGGTTGTGTGTCTATACGTGTGGATACATGTGTAGGGATAAGGGTCAATTACGTAGCGAAAAGGGAGTAGTTTGTTTCGGTGCGTTTGCAGAAGCAGTGCAGTTTATTAGAGTCAATGAGAGTTCTGCTTCAGAGGGTCCTGAAAGAGTCCAGCGAGGGTACAGAATCTGTTAAAGAGTTTAAAGTAGAGCGTATCGTCTAAATGCTAGAAAGTTAAAATTAATAAGAGTGTCGCAGAGTATCAGAATGATATTCTAGTTTATTTTAGTTAGTTGATTGTTAAATATATTTATTGCTATTAGCTGAAAGAGGCTCTTTCTATATGATTTGCCCGGTCCACCTAAAATTCCTATATCACTTTTAAATTGAATTTATTATCCTTTTTCGATGATAGAACCATCGATATTGACTACGTTCAGTATTCAAAGCGTAAAAGGCTTTTTTTAAGCGTTTAATTCAATTTAACTTCAACAGAGATATTCAAGTATAATGAGCCGGCCACTCTCTACTTTAATGAAAGATATGTTGCATAGCGCGTCAAATGTTCAGGCATTTCTATCGAATGAAATAAATACCATTATTCGTAATAACGAAATCAAAGTACAAGGGCATTATACGATCGAATTCGTTCTCAATTACACAGCACAAAGAATTCCTTTTCGACGTTGAACTGCGTTTGTAGTTACCATACTGCGAATAGACTCTCATACGATAAGGTAAACAATGACTTACTAATAGTGATTTCGATTATATTTGTTCAATTTCAATCACGCCAGAATCCTACACACAAAAATTAATTAGAGGGAAAGGTCGATTCGAGACATGCTATACGCAACAAAATATGAGATCAACTGTAAATTGTACCAGAACTGGTAATTGAAACCGAATATGTGAAATACCCAGGTATTTATTTTTGTAGCCATGAGATACTCAAGTAGAAAGAATTTCCCGAATATTCGAGATACCTGGGTAGAAAATATTTGTATTATACAGGAGGATTCTTTTACATCCTAGGCAGGTTCGTTGAAATTTATTTCAACGTTAAAAATGTTAGTACACGCTGACAAATGATTGTGATAAAGTGAAAATTCATGCTTAAAAGAGTACGATCAAGCAATGCTTACGAGGACGTAAAAATTCTTAGCTTCGGTCTAAATAAACGCACGAACGTTATCAAACTGTTGTCAAAACTAAAAATAAATAATCTCGATTGCAAAGTGACAATCTTTTTTTCACAAAATGTAAAACAACCGGAAGGAAAGTAAAAATACCTTCCTCCACCTCTTATACCCTCTTTGCTTTCTAGTTATAGAGAAAGCATTACTTTATACGTCTCGTGCGAAGAGGATTAACATGATGGCCGAAACGTAATAAACGTTCTTTAGAGATAAAAATCACCGTTAGAAACGCCATTATGTACTGTTTCCTAGAACTAACTTTCTTTTAATCGAAACCGATGGAATCTCCAGCACGATTTCCACATTTCCAGGATCTTCTCATTTTTCCCGTACTTTGACAGAAACGAGATAAAATTCGAAATTATTCAAAAGTTTGAGAGGAACGGGAATATCAACTTTGAAATGTCGCGGATGTGTTCACTTTTTGCAACGTTCAACGATCACGAAGACGAAGTTAACCGGCGATGCGGCGTTCCGGAAAACCGTTTCGATATGGCAACGGAAAAAGCAGTGTCGCGAATGAAAAAGGATAGGTACGATCTTCCGTAATTTATCGAGAGGCGTGGGAGAAAAGGGACAAGGGAGTCGCCGGTGGATTCGTCGTGGAACTCGTGCGCTTCGTCCGTCAGCTCGGAAGAAAGTGTCGGAGGTCGAGACGATCGAAAACGGGAACGAAGAAAACGAAAGAACGAGACCGGTGGCAGGAAAAACGAAATAACTTCGTTGCTCCAATCACCCGGCGAATCACCGTGAACTTCGAAAACTTGTAGTGCGCCGACTTTAAGAATTTCCCTTAGAATCGAATGGCGAACCACGCTGCCACTTGCCTCACTTCGTCGCAACTCTGAATACCTAGCGCCAATGCCCGAGTTGATTAAAATCGAGATGAGAGATCGATTCGGGGAAGTCGCTGCTTTTTCCATTTATTTACCTTCTTGTTACAATTCTACTATTGTATTTATATCTCGACGCGAGAAACTTACTGTAGGGAGGCAGGAAAGAGAAAAATGTGTGAACAGACGCGAGTGACAGAGCATTTTACGTCTGGAACATACGTATTAGAAATATATATATATATATATAATGTTGTGTCGATTTTGAAGAAATTTAAGTAAAGACTTTCTAGGAATTCATACGGTTTCGAGAAAATGCATTGTGTGTATCAATTTAAATACTGAACGAGTGAATGCTATATTTAATAATAATAGAGGTCGAAGGAACTATCTAACAGTTTCGTTTATTAAGTAATAAGATCTAAATAGTTTAATATTTAATAAGTGCCTATTTTTAGGCAGAGAATACGAGATCGTGATAAATGACGTATTATGTGGTTACATTTTTTTAAAATTGGCATAATAAGGACGTTATAACAATAATATTAATAATTTATTGCAGTACACCACTGTATAATAAATAACTCTTCATCCAAAGATAAGTAGGAATTGTAGAATATATTTCTTTCATACGATATTTCTTTTTTATGAAACTTGGTTATAAATACTTATTCGCACGTTTAACTTATATATGTTTAACAGAACATACTGGACACAGCTAGAGAGACTGATATCGAGCGATGTTCTCGTTCATAAATTGCATTTTCATGATAGAAATATATCGATATATTAATTTATACGATTCGAAATCCTGACCAAACAGTGAAATAACCTTTCGAAAAAATTCTCATCATTAAATATGATCGATACCATCGAAAGGCATTCTCTGCAGCTGTCCAGTATAATTCAACGACACTTTTTGTCAAACTAGAGTGTAGCATAAATTTCAAGTCATAATTCTCGCATCTACCCGAAATAAAAAGTGATTTCCTATGTCAACTAGAGACATATGAATTTAAAATGGCCACTTACAAAAAAAAAAAGAAATTTGCAAATCGATATTTATCAATATTCTTATGATAATTTTGATTTCTAAAATATCCCTGTAAATTGCTTATTACAATCAAAATGAGACTCTGAGTAAGCTGCTGTGTGTAATGGAGGTTCAATTTCGTAGTACGTTTTCGTTACCACATGATAATATATGCTATTATAAATTAACTGTACAGTGTAAAGTATGTTTTATACGAGTGTTTGCAAACATTGCTGTAGATAAATTACATTTGTCAAAACTTACATTCTGCGCCGTTTTATTAATCTGCTTGTCCCCCTTCCACCAAGTAATTTTCGCTTCTGGTTTAGAACCACTTGTCCTGCACTCCACGTCGTAGTTCTTGTCAGGAGAAACCCGAGGCTCCTTCGTCAAAATCTGTACGACCAGTGGCTTTACTGGAAAAAGAAACAGAGAATTGAGGTTCGTATAAGTTCGATAAGAAACAACAACGAACACGGCAACGTCTTCCCGAACAACGGAAACAACTTCCTCGATTGCCTGTCGCTGTGCAATTTCTTTGACAGTTTTAACTTCGTCTTACAGTAACAACACGGTACAAACTTCTCACAGTCTGAGCAATTAACGCTTAAACGATTAATAAAGAAACTTTAGTGTCTGGTAGATTTTGGTCCTTTTGAAGATCCATTTCACTAAATGAAATCGTAAATTGTCAAGAAATATTTGTTAATTCGTTTTGAGCTTCGTAAGGTAAAATTACACTTCTTTAAAGAATATTATTCATTATAATCATTTCTACGAATTTATTTCAAATCGTCGAAATAAATGTCAGAGATAATTTTCGTATGACTATGATAAGATAGTAATCGAAGACAGGTACATTCATTAGTTACTTTCACCAAAATAATGTACTTATAATGAATTTACTTTTAAATCCTAGATAACGTTCATAAAAGAAAAAGAAAAACATTTTAAGCCGAGAGTAGTAACTGATACTTATATTTAAATTATCGCGTGTACTAAACTATTAAACTTCTATTAAAGCAATATTTCTATGATCCAGTCATATGTAATTTATAGCAACTTTTATGATTCAAATATTAAGGTGATTTTTTTTATTTCGTTCTAACTCTTTGTCACGTATATCCAACCCGCTATGACCATTTCATAATTCATACGCCACATGTGCTACGATATCTTTTTGCTCAACTTTCGCACTATAAACACAGCACGTTCTGTATATAATTTTTCCACGAAGTAAAATACAATAATACATAGGATTTCTCTAGAGTATCGTATTTCTTTTTTTAATTTCATTCTAATAACATTACGTGTCATTCCACTTGACCTCAAGTCACGCAATCGTTTCTCTTCGAAAGAAGTATAGTATCTACAAAATTGAAAATAGAACGGAACCTACTATAATCTCATTATGTGTATGTATTTGTTAATTTTAATTGCTATTAATTTACAGTTATCATTGAAACATTTTTAATTTCATCACCATAACTCCATTATTTTGACTCGCTACACTTCAGTCCTCATTGTAAAAGTGCTTTTATTTACATTCACATATTATTTTTGCTATTAACTTTACTACTATTATTATTTGTGTTCTATATACATTGTATAAATTTTTTATTTCATGTCAGCCTTATTTTAACATACTATGTATTCCATAGTTTGAAATCTGATTGAAAACTTTTGTGGTAAATATATTTCCTATGAGGTTCAAGAAAATATTTAATATGAATCAATGTACGTCTAAATAATGCAATAACTCCTAGATAAAAGTCCCAAAACTTGCATTACGTGTGTTTAATGGCCGGAACTTTCAAGATATGTTGCATGCATAATAGTGTGTGTTAACCATTAATGCAAAATAAAATTTTGTATATTTTTCCTCGCATTTCTAACAATACTATTACTAAATTGGCGAGCACTTTCCGACGAAAATGAGTCCAAATATGACCAAATTCCGATTGTTTTTAATTACACGTTATGGAAATCATTACTCAAAAACTTTCAGTTACATGTAATTAAAAGTAACCAAGATTAGCTCGTCTTCGGGGTTACTTTCATCTGGAAAACAATTCTCACCAATTCATTGATAACGCTTTCGTGAAGATAAAATGATGGAATTTTTTGATTTTCATCATTTTATGAAATTCGATTCTACACGTAACAAGCATTGTAGACAGCAACTAACCAGGCTTTCTTTATAGCAAGTAAAGATAGTATTGAAACTTTTATCTGGGCAAAAATTTGGACTTTTAACGAGGGGTTAGTGTATTCCTATGACCTTCATAGGTTTCAAATTTATAACAGAAAAATACGCAGTACTTTTTACGAGGTACTTTCAGCTCTCGAGCAACCATGAATAGATAAAATTTAAAAATTGTTCAATATTCGTATCCAGTGTGTAAATGAATTGTTCAGGTTACGTGGGAAGGCTTGTAGGAAATAACTTGTAACTTGTCAAATTTTTAAAAGGTTTGTGAACTTTAGTGCAAGATTGCGCAATGTCAGATCGTCAAATAATTTGACACAAGCGAGGAAGAATAAACGGATTAACGGGGGTGGGGAGGCAGTTGTGCAGCGTGTGTATTAAAATCTCGTAAGAATTCCTAACTCGTCGTGGATCATTATAAAGCGCATTATATGCCCAACTTTCACCTACTTGCAAAAACAAATTCTCCCTCTGAACAACTTAACTTTAACTAACTTATGTGAGTACCGCTACTTCTGAACTTATCCTCTTTACTCCGTCGTTCGTGAAAACTGCAAATTATTCCGGTGAAGCTTTGCTCCATTTTCGCCGTGCGGATAATGCGGACGGTTTCGAGCGACTATGAAACGCGAATGTCTAATTTTGCATGGAACTACCAAAAAACGTTTAGCGAATGGCGACAGTTTTTCTTAAACTCAGTGGGAGTATAAATGTCCACATTTTGTAACATCTGACATTGGTGTAACGACAATGATTGTGGACTTTTTACTGAAACCAGTTTGTGATGGAATAAATCTGAAGGAATGAAACTTTGCTTGTGACAAAATGTTGAGTTATTCGATACCAAGTAGCAAAACCGTTTCCTCTAAAGTATTATTTTATTACCAATGCAATATGGAAAGTATATCCGTAAAACAGTCATTATGGAATGATTATATCACTGCTGAATTAATCAGTGATATAAAAATTAAATAAAAGGCACAATATTTTTAAAAATTATCCTGATACGCATACTCTTATAAACTCGGCATTCCTCTAGTGTCTGTTAATAAATATAGTGCTCTAGAACTCTAGCCATCAAGCGTTTCTTAAGTTGTGCTCCTTGAAAAATTTTAATAAGTCTTATCTTTTAAGAAATATCCTATTTTCCAATACTTCAGTACCCTTTATTTAAATTATGTAAATCCATCTTATAAACAAGTTACTACACTTAATCATTTCTCTGAAATCACATAACGTCTCCAAGTTTTCAATGAAATTAGAAATGAAAGTCTTCTATTCAATCAGACACATTTGTAATTTGAAAAATCATAAATTTGAGCATAACAACTGAATGAACCTACTTATGTATCTCAAACTTTAATTCCACGAGTTTGCTTCTTACAGTTGTAACACATAAACCACATTCCAAGCCAGCAATTATCACGAGTAAATGCGATAATACGTAATACGAGTTTTACCTTGAAGGTTATAAAACGAATCAAAGAATCACTGGAAAGGATTTAATGGTGGAAAAAGGTTGAAGGGAATGATGGGCAAAAAGAAGAAGGTGATAAGTAGAGGAAACCGCGCTTTGTCCAGAGTCTACTGGAAAACTCGTTAGGGTGGTTACTTAATAGACCAGTGTTTTACAATCGGGTACAATTTATGTTCGAACAAAGGGAATACATCTAAAAGTCAATGGATAGATGAAAGCTTCCGACAATAGGAATTGCTAACGAAGCCAATAAAGATGATGAGTACGCGAGGTGCCACTATAAGATGATTGGTTGAGTGCCGTACTGCAATCAGTATGAAGTTTCAAGCTAATCATAAATCACAGGCTGCAGTTGCTTAGTGGTCATATGATATGGAAAAACTAAATACAAAGAAAATAAGTTGTATATTACTGAACATGAGAATAAATATTTGAGGCAAAAGAAACTTAATATCAAACGATAAATTACACAATGAGAATATCTTTCTAAGTTAATGTTACGAAGCGTTAAAGTAATCTGAATTTTCTTTATATACAGAGTACCCCATTTGAGTTAACACAACAAATATTCCATAGACAACTAATTAAGAAAAAAGTGGAATATGTTTTTTATTACTTTTTTAATCTGTGAATGTTTTCAAGATCATTTCGAAGTCTTCATATGTTTTTGCATCATAAATCTATCTATATATTTTATTTCGGAATCATATCCTACATAAAAATATGTATAAATTCTGTCTGAAATATTTTGTTGCAAAACTTCTATTTTTTGAGAAATTTCGAGCACACGTCCACGCACACATCCATATTCGCGCAAATTCTAATCTAAACTCTAATCTATTGACAAATAACAAGTAACGAGTGGGAAAATCACATTCGAAGTTTATTTGGTAAGTTTCGTAAATTATCCTATGAGAAAGCTATGAACGTTACAGTGAAACGCATAAGCAGTAACAATTCCAGGTACAGCAGTGAAAAATAATCGTGGTAAACTTTGTTCACACGTGCAGAAATAATGTCGAGAAGTTACAGAAATGAAACGGAAATCTCGAGACTGCCTGATGTACGAATTTTGCAAGAATCGCGTTGCTTGGGAGCAGGGTTAAGGAGACTCTTTCGGGCCGTTTACGGCCACGTAAACAAGCAAGAGAGGGTTGAAGAACCCTGCTGCTGCATTACGTGGAAGGACCTCTTCAAATCCTGTCGGCACGGTAAGGCGATAAATCTCAATTATTTAATTTCTTGGTTATAGGGTAGCAGCAGCCAGTGCACTGCAGTCAACGAGAACAATTTGAGAAGTGTAGGATAAAGTGAAAAAGCACGGTATTGTTGAAATTGTCGAGAGGTTTGTAAAATACTACGAATTAAATTTCGTTGGTAAATATCTTTCACATTTAAGTAAATACCTGTCTTATATACCCGTTAGACACAGGTCAGGCGCCATTTAAACAAAAGTGCAACTTACGTATTTACATTTTTGAACGTAGTTGTGGACATTAATTTGTCATTAATTATATTGTATTATCAACTTTTCGTAAATTTGTAAAATTAAACTGCTAGCGCTGCTCTTTGGAAAAAGATGATCGTATAATCGTCTGATCGCATCCAAATTAACCCAAGCTCGTATTATTTACCTTATAGTTTTTACACGATTGAAAATAAAACGCGTTATAATTAAACAATTGTTCTAATTTGAAAAATTCCATGTACAAATTAGTATGTGAAGTATGAAAAATCAATTGCTTTTTATTCTGTGCGAAATATGATCGTTGCTCTTACGCATAGATTTATTGTGCACGTGTATTTGACAGTAATTACATTGATTATTTCTAACACGAAACTTTGCAGGACAAACGACAGAGAATATTGAATTTCCTATTAACGCCATCGCTTGTACGTTGCCCACGGAAATTCATAGGTTAGAACGTATACATCTGTCACGGTAAATGCATATATGCAGTACCTGTCCATTTCCATCACCCATAAATCTTGGAACGTCTATTGATTACAATTATTGCTCGCAATATTGGACTGCTTTAATCACGTCGAATAAGATATATGAGATGACCTAAAATCAATAGATCGCTGTTTGTATAAATTGTGTAATTCTTACGACTTGATGTTGTATAGAGCACACGTAAAATATATACATGTCTAATAAATACTACGCAAAGTTTATAAGAAAAGAATTTGTTAAAGCTTAATCAATATCTGTAAAGATTGTAAAACTATTCATCAATAATAGCTTCTTTAAGTCTAGATATCTTTATCAGCTTTCACTGGAAAAACTCTGCTACTTATTTCCCATTTAATATGATTGAAAATTTGATCAAGTTAATCAATATGTTCTGAAACTTTTTACAGAATTACTCGTATGTATAAATTATTTATAATGTAAATTAGATTACTGTTATAACATTTTCTGTCATAATTCGTAAAATAGAAGAGATATATCCGCTATAAATATTATCAAAATATTACTTTAAAAATTTTCTCCTGTGGAATTAAATAAGAGTGCATACTCTATTTGTCATTTAGAGAACTACGACTAATCCTAAAATATACAAGTATATCGTTAGATAATAATTTAAAAAAAATTGCTTGTGATACTTTTCTTGTTAGTAAAGAAGTATAAAATAGCCATGTGAAAAGCACAGAAATTTTTTCTATTTTTTTCAAAGTAATACCCTTTATGATACCCACGCGCTTCGCAGTTTCTTTATTTTCTTCTTATACTAGTGTTTATTGTAAAAAAATAACTATATTCTATTGTAGACGTGTTTTTACAACGTACGGACAATGAATTAAACTGCAGTTCTTTATTCGTACAATGGTGTACAATACCTATGATGTATTTTTAATACACATACGATTGAATAAACGTAATGGAATATTTCCAACACTTAGAAAAACGATCAACTTTATACAAATTTTCGAAGAATTACTTTCCCATCAACCTTAAAAAATCTTCCAAAGAACGAACTCTGAGCTTTCACTACGATGTGAACTTCGTATCAACGGTGTATGTATCTACCGACATATTTTAATATTTTTCACCGTTTTTATTATTTCACCGTTTCTTTGCGTTCACAACACCCCTTAAAAACGAATATAACGATCACTTGACTCGGAGTAAAATAAGAAAATTTTAACATTATTTCAATCGTCTCAAAGACATCAGTTCGCAACGCATCACGAAGCAACCGTTTATCCTGGAACTTTTCAAATATCCAATATCTTACGGAGCGATGAAATTATTTGAATAGGTAATCCTTGGAGCAGTGTGTCGTAGAGAAGATAAAACTAGGCGAGGATTCAAGTTAAGACACCGAGACCCTTTTGCAAAACCTACTTACAAATGTTTCACCCACTTCCATAACTTTAAGACATTTCGATTCAAAGAATTATTTGCATTACCTGGGGGGGGGGGGGGGGGAACAAAGCTGAGAATACCATCGTTCTGTATTCCGTTGCAACCGTTTAATAAATTTAAATATAATTCGTTCGGCTCTCATTTCTCGTTAATGCAGCCTGCGACGATCCATGTTTCCCGTTCCGTTTCCATCGAGTGTGTTCCGCGTTATAAATCTTACGGAGCACTTCACCCGCGACCGTTCCACCGTTCCTTCGGCGAAATTTAATAACGATCGAGACCGAAAACAAGAGCCCGGTAGAATCCACTACGGTCTGTAATACTACGTTGCCCATCGCGCGGTCTGCCTCGTAAATTCCAGCGCACGCTTATGCGCCGCCGCAGCCAGTCACTCGTACAACCCCTAATTGCCATTAGCCGGTAGCCACTTCTCTGAAATTGGTTCCTCCGTTCCGTTTCGTGGTTACGCTGTGCACCGATACGGTGATCCTTCTTGACTCTTCCCCCAACCCCCCGTCAACCCTTTCATCCGACGCTCAGCGGATACATATACTCCCGTTTCTAAGGATCTTGATTCCCGGAAATGGACGATCCCTTGTACACTAAACGGAATTTCCTACGGGCGTGTAAAGAGGGAAAGCGATTAGAACGTTGATTTCAAACGGTGCGGTGCGCTGGTACCTTTGAATGGTCGGATGGTAACTATTTACCATTCAACCTAGATCTAACCCAGATAACTGATGTTGACATACAAGGATTCGATATAAAAATTGAACGGTTTTTGCGATCCAATCGGCGTGATTTGTGATACGTTCAAGTGAAAAATGAATTATAATTTACAGGTTGCTACTTAAGGGAGAACGTAACTGTTTGGGATCCGAATAACATGTTGACGGTTAGGAAGTTTTTACGATGTGGAATGTCTGATATGAATTTTCGTGCATATATTGAAAGTATATACTTTGAATAATGTTCCTAACCATTTTCATAAAAGAATGTTTATGTTTATAGAAAATGTAAGTATCTGCGCAGTAGGCTACCAGAACTTCCTAGTCGCACGATAGGGTAGATTTCTTTGATATCAATAATCAATTATCTTGGTATTTTCAGAAACTAGTTTAGCTATGTGAAGATAAGCTATGCGAAAAGAAAATATGTTTTCTAAAAGAACATAAGAGAAAAAGGAATTCGTGTGTGCAACAATAAAATGTTGCTGTAAATATACAATCTAAATTTCAAGTTCATTGGATGTGTAGTTTTAGAAAAAGGTGCTTAACAGTTTTGGGAAAATCCTATGGAAAATGCTATATGTTTGTTAATATTTCGAATTACGCCTTAGTATTTTAGGACAATATTTATAAAATAAAATTTTAGGAAAATGCAAGTAAAAAGTATCAATTTTTTAAAATTGGAAAGGCAATGTTCCTCTTTAACGTAAACATTGACGTAGTTGTTAAAAACCATGTAGTAGATACGACCTTAAATAAAATGGTACAGATAAGAAACAGAAATACGTGTTGAATTGAAAAAAAGAAAAAAGATGTGATAACGTATCAAAAAGATTGCACGTAAATGGAGATTATACATAAGTAGAGATTGAAGACTTTAACAACTTTAACTTTCAATTAGACCTGTATGTCAGAGAAATTATGAACGAAAAATTGCAGAAGTTTGTTTCGTGCGAAATATGTCAGAAATACGTATCAAGCTTCGATAAGAACGGCAAAGCTGGAATCAGAGAGTGTATCGTTTGGTGCACGAAGCATCGCGTGTCGTTGCATCGTGATCACGCCTTCCTGCCTTTCGAGAAGCAAAAAAGAATCGACTCTATTCTGTGCGATCAAGTGGAAGAAAAACCCGACGAAAGAAACCCTAGGTTGACTGTATCGTGCTGGAATATTTGCCCAAAGCAGAGCATTGCGAGTGTTATCGTGTTACATAATTAAAGAACCTTCTTGTCGCATTATTTTTATCAATTGTTCAAACTCTCTGCTCGTACATGGCGCTATTAAACACATTTGACAATAAGAAAGAAAATACACGAAACATATTTAACACTTATTCCGTATAAGAAACAAACAAGATTTCTTTGTTAAGGAAATAGAAACAGAAATATGGATTGGATTGTCTAGTGCAACTTCTAAAATATTCCAACTTGTATGTACCAATAATATTCCAAAGGGAAGTAATTTCAAAGAAACAAATAAAGTAATTAATGTTTCAACTAAAATTAAAAATTAACGTAAAAGTACACCAATGGTGTATTAATAATGTAATTATGCCATTTATCGAATTTTTTTTTATCGCGTAAATGCAACTTTGTATCTTTTGTGCAATATCGCGTGATTATTTTATATAATTCCCTTGGCGTACGGAACAAACTGAATCGTAAAATGTAATTAAATATTAAATAATATCTATACTCCATAAACGAAAGAAATAATGATTGTTATGATTGAAAAATTGTACGGCACGTACGAATTTCCTGTGAGAAAGCATATGATATTGGAAATCGAACAAAAGATTATTCTATCCAAGAATTTACAATTATTTACAATGTAGCAATGGCAACTGTTCATTTAACGCAAAATAATAAATGCCGCTATATTGTATTTAATATGTGATGATTATGCACAAATACGAACAATGTACTTTTTGAAGTAAATCGACACGAGGGCCCACTTGAGAGGTTTACTGATAGAAGTAATTATCAACGTAAGCATCATTGTCGAGTCGCGCATTATTGATTTAGAATGGTACTTCAATCATTTGGATAAATGTATACGCTTCGTAACTGTAATCATGAATTAACATTGCACGAACTACCTTAATGTGTCCATGCATGCTTATCCTAGCATTATCGTTTTCTGTTCCAATAATTTCCTATGATTCTGTGCCCTCGTTATACCCCTATTGCACCACCTATCAACCCGCACTTCGCGATCACGCATTTGTTTTCAGAACATTGAATGACCTGCATCACCTGCACCCTTCAAAACCGACTTTACGCTGACCTGATTAATAAATCCGATAAAACCGAGCTACGGTGACCTGAATGGAGACGTAAAGACCTAGGTACCGGACTTGCATCGACTTTCTAAACCTTGAATTAAATATACGTTCACTTAACGCCAGTGCGTTACTTGGGTCCTTTTCGACCCATCGCGTTCTCGTAATATATCAAATTTCTATAATTAAAGCTATTATAATAAATGCAACTGGATCACCTCTTTGTATTATGAAGATAAAAACACGAGCTCTGTACATTCGAGACATATTGTACCCAAAGACCTTGAGTGCATAGCAGAACGGAGGAATATATTAAAAAGTTTCTTCTCGAATTGAAAATAGATAATAATTGTAATGTTTTTAAAGAAACTACAATAAATATTAATCGATAATTTTACTTGTGTATTTACAAATATACGAAAAAGTTGTACAAATTTGAATATAATAAAAACACTAATATTTGAAAAGTTATAGCTTGAAACGTGAACCATATTTAAATTCGCATTTCTACCATGATAGATGACCTACCTATTCTGTTGATCAAAAATAAATCCTTCAAATATTAAACTTTTTTTACGCGAAAAAATAGTACCCATCACTCCCTTCTCCACTTTGGAATTAAAACGACCTATTTTAATTTCGAAGGACTGAAACTATTGATTGAAAAGAACTTTAATGTTTAAGGTTTCCAGTTATTGGAAGCAGTACATCTTAGTTGGAATGCTTCCTTGGATAAAGCTTGAAACTTGAAGATTAAAGTGGTGAGTATGACAGTTTAATAGGGCCTTGGTTTTTGTACCTCGTACATTGCATTGTATCGACCAGGAATGGTCTCTTAGCAACAAGTGCTGGGTGTTCCATTTGAGACAAGAGCAAATTGTTGATAAGAAACTAACGATCGTATGAGAGGTCGAGTGATGAGTGTACTGTGAAACATAAAATATTGTACAAAAACTACTGTGTACTTAAAATATTGCGTGGGGCTAAAAAGATCTGTGGAAGGAATTTCGTTGTACTGTATCGTCGTTTTATCAATTATTCGATATTATTTACATTCTCCTTAAACATGGAGAACGCAAGGAAATACTACGTTCTCACTCTAACTTGTTCACTGCTGGCAGAAGAAATCTTGTTTTAAAGAAGGAAATCACTGTAGTCGTTATAATTTATTATAAAATGGTAATACTTTGAAAAAAAGATCTCCAAAACGTGTTAAAAATTCAATATTTCGTTTAACACCATATAGAAACTAATTATTCAATTGAAATATGCATACGTGGAACTGAAGGGTATAGTATTATATTAAGAACTACCGTACAAAATTTGAAGTAAATCGAAATAACGTCCGAATTTTTAAACATACAAAAGGGCATCCACTCCAGGACAATGTACTTTTTTCGCACAGGAATAATACCATAATAAATATTCAAGACAAGTAAATAGAAAATAATGCTAAAATAAATGCTAAATACGAACATTAGGTGAAGAGAAATATCGGAACGTCTTGAATTTTAGTAGAATGTCTTAACAAATACATATAAAAAAAAGTGATCGAAACAAAAGTTATACATATACTCACATAAAATTGAAATCCGTAATAAAAAATATGAGTTTACCTGCATTGCCTTTTATAAAAGACATGTTCCACATTTTTTCTAATTAGTTCTCTACGAGATATTTCCTTTTGTCAACATAAATGGTACACCCTCTGTATGTAATTTTTCTCTATTTAGCAGTATTTTTTAAAACTTTGAACATTTCAAAAAAAAGAAGGATACTGAAGTAATTGTCTTCAAGCTTCGAGAAATCTTCATCCGTCACTGATCATATTGCTGTATTTGAAAAGATGCTTTGTTGCAGCAGTGCCGCGCACGAGCCGACGAATAATTATTACGCACTACGAGCGGCGCCAAAATGATTTCTCGCGGACAACTGGAATAATTTGCGCATCAGTGAAAAGAGAGGACCCCTCGTCGAATCCGTTATTAATTATTATTCCGTGAACAGTTCCGACGCGCATCACCACGCACGAATAAATATTCCGCGCGAATATGCGCAAGCATCTGCACGGTCACGGTTAAACGGACAGGACGACGCGCGTATGCGTGTGCACATGACACGGAAAGTCCACACCAAACTGAATGCGAATTAGCAATGGTCGTTGGGCGCGATATCTATTAATAATACGACGGGTGTTTATGGTTAGTCTTTAAACCTTAATTGGGAGCGTATTGAGCAAATTACTGGCACATTAAAAGGGCAATTATTTGCTAAACTCTCGCGAGAGAATCAAACCGCTGCAGTTTATGCGATTTGTGCTGCACGTGGAATATATTCAAGATTCAGGAATCTACGATGCGATTCGTTTGATTTTTGCGTTTGTATCGCCTGCTTTTGATTTTAAATGAAATTTTACTCTAGAGTGACCCGTTGGTGTCTGAGAGACTTTAATCGATAAATACTGATCGGTAAGTATTTAATAAAAATATGGTAACACGCTAACTTTTGTCTATCTTCCAACAGACTCATTATGCAGATGTTTATATCTACTAGACTCGATCAGAGCAATAACATGGTTGCTTTCGTTCGAGGTAAGTATAGTTGAAATTTATAGTGTGTGTAAATATATAACATATAGAATAGTCTTGTAAGGTAACTTGCCCACTTTGAATAACTTTTAAAGTTATATAATGCATGAAACAATTTATTATAAGAGTTTGCTCGATTTTAGAGACACTATGCAGTGCATATATTTTTTTTTAGGTGTAGCACCATAAACTAAAAGCACATTCACGTTTTCGATATTATTAAATTTCATTTTTGCTTTCATCTTGCTGATAATTACGCAAAAACGTCGATTACTATCGTCAGTTTCAAACTCAGCTGTATTGTAACATATAATGAGTCATTATTAATGACATTTTCATAACGATTTCGTTAATAAGAAGGGTAACTTTGGAAAATCGATTCTGATTGAAAAAACACTTCCCCACGTGCATTTACATATGTTCATAGAGATTATTATCGTCATGGTTCAAATGAAGCATACGGTAGCTATAACTGAGCTAATTGTTAGTAAATTACTCTATTGGTAATATTATCAGCTTTCGAATTCTTGGTTAACGTATACACCGAGCTAAACCACGAATCACTTTAATTTTCAGTCGTAAGCTGAATTTTAAGAATTTTTGGACAGTACTTGAAAATAATGGAGGGCTATTTTGTTTAGCTCTAAATTTGTGAATGGCGGATTTTTTTCAACTACAGTTTAATTTTCTGATCTAATTTAAGGAAAAAAGGAAAATCGGGGCTAAAAACGTTTACCATTCAGAATATAAGAAAAACATTTATCACTTTCAAATAATTGAAAATATTCAAATGATTTTTTCCAAAATATAGCGAAATATAATAGGTTACTCGATAAGTTTTGTCGTTCGATAAGATATGGAGCTATTAGGTTCGTCGTTTTATTTTTCTAAAGATGGTACTACTGTTTGACAAATAAGTTTGATAAAACTTATTAAATAACCTAATAAATACTTTTTAATGATATGTACATCAACCAAATTTCTCAATGATTATTTAATATTCGTTTTGGTTGTCTCTTTCCAAAGCAGATCCGGGAACACAACTGTCGACAAAGTTAACACTGCCGCTGTAGCAAATAAATTATTTCGTTCGAGGGATGCTAGAGGACAATTTTCTCAGTACGACTTGTTAAATTTTCAGTCCTACGCAGTAAGTATACAGGTTGGCCTATCAGAAACAGAATACTTGAATAACTCCCCTAGAATTGGAGATACGAAAAAATTTTAAGGGCTGTTAGGAAACAGCCTTATTTGTTTGATGTTAGGAAAAAGTGGTGCAAAAATTTAGCAACTTAATAAAACTTAATTATCCGATCCTGTTTTGTTAAATTCTTTAACTGTAAGCTCATTTTAAAAACATATTGTAACGGTCCAATTTTACCTTCGCGCTAGCTGTAAAATTCAAGACATGAAAATGTCCTCATACTGCAAAAGAAAACACCTTAGAAATATTGAAAATAATGAACTCAAAGACAAAGAAGACGCTTTCTGCATCGTATAAATTTTACAATTACGTTTTTAGCATGTTCGTTACCAGTATAATAAGCGAATTCCCCTAATCATGATTGAGAGTGACAGTTTCAAGTACAAATCATTTTACTAAGTATGCACAAAAACGAAACAATAAAATATTAATAACTATCTAACCAAAGCTGTAATTACGTGGAGTACATAGGGTAATAAGTTTTATTTTTAACATTTATCAAACAGTGAATACATTTGAGGTATTTAGTTTGACCGAATACAATCTATCCTGTCGTTAAATAATTTAACTGGACACACGTTGCATCTATACGTATACGTTGTCCAGAAAATCGTCACCTGGTAGGACTTACGCTTGCAGTTAGAGTAACTTGTATTACTTATTTGTATATGCTGTGGCGATCTTCGAAACAATCCCCACAGTTAGACAGAGTGACAGTAGCATTTCTGATTGTTTATGTGGTGATAATGTGTGGGAAAGAATAGTCTTGCGTATGGTCGGGAACAAATGTGAAGTGTCTGGGAATAGACGAGGCGTGAAAGAAGAGCGTGCCCGAACTAAGGTGTGTGAAACAATTGAGATGGTGCCAGAATGAAGAATTTTACGTAAACGTGATGTGGCGGGCTTCTTAGAGTGTGATGATAAAGGAACAGGAGCGAGAGAAATAAAGAAAAAGAAGGAAAAGCGTTTCATCGAGGCCTGCTAGTGGACTTTATCAGTAGGTATCCTAACAATCCTTGTCTTGTACGCTGGGATATTGGGAGATCGGTAAAAGATCGTATATATACCAATATATATACTGGTATATACCGATCGGAGCTGATACGAGGATTTACGGAAAAACGGTCAGCAATCATGTGGCGAGTGTAGAAGGTATTACAGTGACCAGATGCATGGAGTGAGAAAGGTTAAGGATTAAAATGAAAGGGAATGAATGCGTTTGAGAATGTAGGATGTGAGAGAAACGCAATTGAGACACTTGTTAGAATTTTGTTGCAGTGTGTCGGAGTCGAATAAAGACCTTTTACGAAAAAAATAACCCACCGCCCTTTAATTACGCACCTTCTGTCTATTATAGTACAAACTTGGACTCTAATAGAGTAGTGCTCGATTATATGTGAAAACTCGGTACTGAAAGTTCGTATACACATACAGTTGGTAGTTGGAGTTGGTTGCAAATTCGTTCTAGGAATTAACCTTTCTTTTCCTAACCGAAACACAACCATGCGTGAAACCGTTTGATGATAGAGTAAACAAAATGTACCAGGAGTGAGTGCAACAGCAATCGTATCTCGTATTACGAGTGCCCTTCAAAGCGACATCGCTGGTCGTGTATCGGCGCGATAGTCGCTAATGCAGACTAAAAATTTGTATTTCTCTTTCTATCTTCACGAGAATGCTGATAATGGATTTACGAGTTACTCCCAATGAAAATGAGATCAAACACGATCGTATTCGGATTATTTTTACTCGTAAGTTATGGAAGTTGTTTTTGAAAAACATTAAATTGCATTTATTAAAAATAGGAGAATCTCAGCAATCCGTTGATATTAATATTGAGAAGATAGAATGTCAAATATAAAAATGTTCATTAGTGAAACAAATAAAATATTCGTATATAATCAAATATTATTTTACTAGTGACGAGAACGATACCGAATCGATATCAGCGATACCTAACCGTAAATTATAATTTAGAATTGAATACTACCGAACACGTTGATGATATAGGAATATAACTATTTGATATTTCTATGAAAACATAGACACACATTTGATGGTTCTACGAAAGTATCGATATCCATTTAATATTTTTTCGAAAATCTCGTTACGAATATTTATAAACCAAAGTAGTGGATCTTCGGAAAAAGAATTGAACGAAATTCTTTTTCGCAAAGAATAGTATTGCTATTGAAAATTGATACTTAATACCATAAATTTCGATACCTTTCAATATATCTTATTAAAAGTACATCATTTTGTATAAAATATTTTTACCAAATTATATAAAATATAGGTATTGGATTAAAAGAATGAACTATGAAAAAAACTCTACCCAAGAAAATTTTCATGAAATCAACTTAGCAATCAACGCGTTAAATACTTTGGTACTAAATTGTTCGAGTATCATCGCTACCTAATCGTATCAATTCCATTACCAATTAATACTCCAGTAATTTACACGTTCTTATTCCGATAGATCACGCTGTACAAGTCACCGAACAATGGTTCTCACCTACAATGGTAGGTGATATCCTGAAGAAAATCAAGATACGAACTCGATCATTAAACTAATTCGAACTTCATCGTGGGAGCAAAAAATCTTACGATTAACCTCAAACCCTTTAATGAAAAACGATAAAGTTTTTCACGAAACGGTCTCGGGTATAAGTAGAGGAAGAAGAAGAAGAAGTCGAAGAAGCGGAAAACGCAAAAAACAAAGTTGCTCGAGCGCGGAACAGCATATTGCTGAAAGACGTTTAATGGGCAATTGAAATGGCAGTACTAACACGACCCAAGAAATTAAGAAGCAATTTATGCTGGGCGCCAGGCCATGCCGAACCACGAGCACAACTGCTTATTATTATTTGTCCTATTGAATGAAGCTTACTACGACTGGTAACAGTACGAATTAATAGGTATCACCCGAGGGACTATACGAAATTATGTGCACATGTGTGCGCATTCCTATGAAACTGCGTACTAGCGTGTGGAACTCAACCAACCGCAAACAGGTCGTGCTTGTGAATTTAAATTTATTCGTGATCGTTCTTCAGTGTGAACTAATCAAACATCAAGATTTATCAGTTCCTGCGTAGGCCAGCGGCGTTTGTCTATTGGGAATTTAGGAGATCGCACGCCATGGAAGAGAATAATTGATTTCTGAACGCGCACGAAGCCTGTTAGTTTAATGAGACAGGGAAATTTCGAAATCGATCGTGTAAATTACACTATTTCGTTCTGTATCGCCATTGGTTACTACATTCGGTAATTTAATAATCGAGTTACTTGTGCAATTTTTACGGTCGCTTCGACCAACGGGTTACCAACAACGTGTCGTGCTAATTTTGCTGCGATGAATTTACAATTACATTTGATGTAAACGTTGCTTATAAATATATGCGTAGATAAATATTATATAGAGTGTATATTTCTATTAAAATTGAGAAACAAAGGAGAAAGGAATATAATATTTAAATATAATTGTAATATACACACACACACACATATTACGATGCAATGTAGATAAGATCATCTGTATCAGGTCATTCTATAAGCGGCCAATTTTTTTATTTATTCGTTTCTTGATTTTTCGATTTTAAGCGTTAATAAAGACCCTTCTATAGATAACGATAATGTATTTATGGAACAGCACAGTAAAAGTATCGGAGATATTTTTCATTGGTGACCGACAATATGGTCTTAATTTAGTAATGCAGTTTCGACCTGTTCTCTATTTTTTCTTCAAACTAATTTCCGAGAATCGGATAATATTATTTGTAGATTCGTACTTTAATCAAGAATAAACTGGAGAGCTACTCTGTACTGTTTATACACTCTCTATACTGTTTATTTTTCTTCAGGTTGACCCAACCTTCAACTTAAGCGATGCTCTACAAAACAACGATAAGGTACAGCGCAGAATCGAATTTCATTCACCATTGAAAATGAAAATTTTTATACCAAACATTGCATCGTAATGAGAATATTGTCAATGGATTGCTGAGGTTCTGTTGAAAATAAGTCGAAATGAAATTCGTCAGGAACGGCTTGTATAATTTATAAATAAAAATGTGCTGAATTTCCGTTCAGAAGATCTCACCGATCCATTAATAACGCTCTTATAAAGATACAATAAAAGGTATAAAAGTTTTTTTTATTTTACATCAGCGACTGTCACATCGATACACGAACGACATTGCTTTGAAGCTCAACGTCCGAGCGCCTGTAATACGAAACGCGCTCGCTGTTGATATATCTCGTTCACTCTCTTCATCGGACGATTCACGCGTGGCTGGATTTCAGCTCGAAATGAAAAAGTTGATTCCTGAAATAAATTCACAACCAACCACGACTATATACGAATTATCGATTCCAATTTTCCGCGTATAGATGAATACTACTGTACAGTGTCCGAAAAGGGGAAAAGTTTGAAAAATATTTAGCGATACGATCAGTAAGACCCAAAAGTTTACGAGCTAATTGGAAGTTACTCATTAAGGGGTGCAAGTGAAGGTTCGTGCGTGCACGAGAAAGAGAGAGGGATAGGTACAAGCGATCTTACGCGGGGAGGACTGTGCCGGACAAAGTTGGACCTGTCTAAGGGACTGCGGAGCTTCCGGCGACGGTGACATAATGCAGGCCCATCGTCTGGTCAGCGTCTTGGCGACCACCTACGAAGGACTAGGTGGAGCGTCCGGCCTAAATAAGCTTCGTGCGCATTCCCCACGATCCTGGCCTCGTGACTTGGGTCACGTAGGTCCAAAAACCTAGGATGTAAGAAAGGCTATCGCCTTGAACGAGAAGTGTTTTGGTAGCCATCGAGAGCAGAACCCAACGTAGCCAGCGTCGTAATTATTATATTGCATTATTAATAGATCAATTGAGCTTGATAGAAGCATTTAGTGTTTATTAAATATCTTATTCCATTATATCGACTGCATTATTGTCTCATAATCATCGTAAGAAAAGTAATGTATTCGAAAAGAAAGTGAATATAGTATTTGCTCGTTATAGGTCGTTCACGTGGGAAACATAACTTATAACGAAAGAGTCCTCTATTTTGCAGTTCGTTTTTTTTTTTTTTTGCCGCAACAAGTGCAACAGAGTGAAGAAGTGAAGAAGTGAAGAAGTTTTCGATGAATGAAGTTTGTTAACGTTAGCACATTTTTAAGGATTGACGAAAGCCAACCATAGTATTAGGCCCAAGCTATTTTGTATCGGGCAATTTATGACAGAGTAGGTGCTTTGTGTGGTCTTCCGAATGTTCTTGTATGAGTGTAACGATTTGAAGTCACGTTGCTATTGAATGTTGAAGGATGGTTTGTTCGAAAGAACATAAGGGAAGATTTATAAATGGCAAACAACTCGTTGTTTCTTTGTCCATGGAAAAAGTATTGTCACTGTTTTCTTTTCCGAAATAAGGTATCAAAGCCGTCAAAAACTCGAGCAAACTTTATGGTCACACTCGCCATGGAAACTACAGAAGCAATGAAGGGAATAATAAAAAAAGTAACGTGCTGTATCGTGTTTGGATTCATTTTTATCGAGAGAACGTCGAAAATCTATCAGTGATCCTCTCACTAAAATATAACGATAAGTACAACAATTCTTATCATCATTACCGAACGAAATTCAATGACTTGTGCAATAAAATTCTCTACCTCCTGAGATCGTCGACGTATCCTATTTCATACAGATGAGAGAAACCTTATTTCATATACCCGAGTGGATACTATTGTATATGTAGGCAAGAACTATCCGATAAATTGAGACAGTTTCTCGATAAATTCCGTGTAGATCGATCGACAGGATCAACCAACCACGAGTTAACAGTTTGAACGGTGAGCCCAATCGGTAATGGTTTTACGCGTGTTTACATTATCGTTATCGCCGAGTTCGAATAGTTTCCTCCCCTTGCTGTCCTGGCATCCACGATCTCCTATCCCTCCGTACCAGTCCTGGGTCCTCGGGTCGAACAGCCACCACCGTACACGATCTCTCGACACCCCGAACACCTTCTTGTTTCCAAACACTCAGCCCCGGTTCGCAGTCTGGCAAGCGCACATTCTTCGGGCTGCGCCACCGCGAATACTTGGCAAAGCAACGTGCACGAACGAGCAAACGGACGCACACCAGGCAAAGGAACGTGGTGCACACGACGCCCCGTCACTCCTATCGACCGAGAACGCTTGAACATGGAGCCCCACGCCGCGAGCCCCGCTAGAAACACGGAATCGAAGCTGCAGGCCAGGAAGCACGCGATCCACTGATCCGTCTTGCGAGAGGTGCTACCGTTATCTTCAACGAGCAATCTCGAGCAGACGACTAATAGGTTCAGCGCGTGAACACCTTGTCTTGGCAGGACCACGTGAAAAGGCGTTCAGCGGCTACGTGCTCTGTTGGCTCGGCCACCGCGAAATCGTCGTGGAGAATTGTTTAACCGCGATGGTAGATATAACGATAATTTTCCTCAGCCGATTCGTGAGCCGTCCAGGCATACCGGGGGGTTAGGTTTCGCACGAGGAATATTACTTTGAAGCGTTTATCGGCGAATCTAGCACAAGGAATTTTTCCCCTTGACTTCCGTTCAGATTATTTGAAATTGGTCTTTTATTCCGGCTGGGTAATCTCTTTCTCTCTCCTGGATTAGATCGGCGGCCCGATCTATCGGGCGTTTAATTAATTACGCGGTCATTATAATTGAGTAAAAATCCCGTGCATCGTTAAAGGCATTAATCTGAATTCTGACCGATGGACGGCATCGCTGTCCGCCCAGACGCGTCCCGATCGTCATTTGCTTTTAACGAGGAGGAGTATTCTTTTAATTTTCCGCTTTTCATCGTGGAATATAAATGGCAGAAATCCGATCGTCACGTGTCACCGAAAGTGAAGGGTTATTCGTTCTTTCCACGATGCGGGAATTGTATTGTCGGTTCGCGTGGAAATCCCACCACCTCGTGGGAACAAGCGAGAGCTTACATCGAAGCATAAATTCCCCAATGTATTGCGGCGACGTTTCTTAATCGGTCGTTGCCACGACCGCACATACTCGGATCTCGAGCGGTAGAAAACTAAACTGTTTGTCACGAGTCGTGCATATAAGCGTCACTTGAAGCGTGACCTACGCGTTAATCCGCCGTAGGAGCAACTAGTTTCTGCATAATTTTATTGCGAAATTCCCAACGCGAACCGTGGATCACAAGTAACGCTCAGTGTCGCGTT
Source organism: Ptiloglossa arizonensis (assembly GCF_051014685.1). Lineage (NCBI taxonomy): Eukaryota > Metazoa > Arthropoda > Insecta > Hymenoptera > Colletidae > Ptiloglossa > Ptiloglossa arizonensis. The sequence continues at coordinate 12,831,759 of NC_135051.1, read as the reverse complement.
AATGGTTTCCACTTGACGTCACTGATGTCACGATTCCAACTACTTACAGTTGCGGGAATATGCAAATGTTGAATCTGGTGTTCGCACGATTTTAACCAGACGTCAGGAATACAATGATAGTACACGGTTCAAAGAGAAGCGAAGAAGAAAATGTTTCCGTTTCAAGGGAGAAAGTATCGTGAAAATTTATTAGCTCCTCGACCAAATTCTACGGGTTGTTCTTAGATGATGGATTTTTTTTCGTTCCATCAAAATTGGCAATTCTTCCATAACCAAATTCATCGATAAAGTTTAGTAACTAATTTACCTGAACTTGAAGTTAAGTAAGAAACGTCCAGTAGTAACGTTCAAAGCGAACGAAAGTTATCCTGTAGCACGACAAAATCAAGTTGCATACCCCTAAAATCACTATCGAAACGATAATAAAGCTAAGATAAAAAGTTCTTCCTCACCTTGCCTACTCATCGGATACTACACCTTTAGACAATCACCTATTTAAGCCAATGCAACACAGTTTGAAAGGACAGAACCTTAAAAATCACGATTAAATAAATATTGTTGATCGAAAAATCTGTAAAACTTACAACTGATTAACGACGTAATACGTAGAGTGAAATGAAATATTTCGTGTGTAAAATAGTGCTTATTCTTCATTACCAAGTAACAAACGAGTGATCTATATTTCTTGTAATAAAGTAATATGTTTATGAAAAAGCGTATAACGAAGCAGAATAAATTGTAAATAATGAATAAAGAAAGGCAACTCCATGTTCCTTTTTTCCTCAACGCATTTACGACTTTTTCACTTTTTTCCTCGTGTAGATTATTAACCTTTACCCTGAATACAAACTCTCTTTTCTCACAAGTAGGCGACATTTTCCCGCGAGATTAAACAGATATTCAATTTAAGATAGAGGTAACCGAGGTTAAGCATTTAAAGGTCTTTTTCTTATACATATATTCTAGATTACCCAAGAAATTTTATGATGCACGTATGGAACATTTTACACAAATTATACATCATTCGTAGACTTATCTTATTTGCACCATGCCTTGTTCTACTCGCCATTTACCTGTATACGAATAAGGAATTAATTACTCGTTAACGAGTTAATTCTAAGTGCTATTTTCTGGTCGTATTTGTATCAGATCTTGAAGTATTTCACCAAGATAATGAAATGAATATTTCAAGGATCCTCATCGTCCCTTTTCTTAAACCATTAACTGCAGCACGATTAAATCGCCAGCACCTTGCTCCTCGACTATCCTCATAGAAATCTTCAATTTTAAATTGCATTAGGAAGAATGGGACAATTATCACGAATTACTGCAAGTAGGTCGCTGAAGTTCCCGGATGTACAGAACTACAAGCAGCGATGAGATTAAGGAAACGACGTCGTTTCGAAACGAAATGAAAAAGGAAAAGCGAGGAGAAATTGGAAAGAAAGAGACGAAAAAATCTCGAGAGACGAGAAGACACATCGCGGATAATGCGTGTTGTCTGCGTTTCTTATAATACGTGTTTGCGCTACGATACTTGTCTAATACACTGAGTGGTTCTGAAATGACGATCAAGCTCTAAGAACTCGAATTATATTTATTGTGAAAAATATCAAGCAACGGTACAAAAATTTGACAAGACAATTCATGTATTTGACTACACGTCTTCTGTAAACCGTCATCTACCAAAACATGAGATCATCCGAAACGTCAATTATACTTATTTGGTTGTACACCAGCTCACATGCTACGTGAAAACTATTTATCGTATATACTGAGTTTAAGGAATGATCGAAACGAAGAATGGTTGAACTACAGTGAAGTCAAATTCAATCAGTTGCTCAAAGTTATTAAACGATTAACCCCATCATTCTCCTTTGTATATATTCAAAAGTAGCAAGATTTTCATTTCGTGCAAACTAAGGAATCCACGTACCAGAACTCTTGCAGCAATCTAATATTTTCACCGAACAAAGAAGCCTTTGTGTTCGTGCTCGTAATACGAAACAAGCGCGTTTGTCACCATTTGTCACTATTTGATTCTTGGGTCCTTGATTGATTTTTCTGAGAGGACAGCGACAGGTAAAAGTGTTCACGAGTTGCGAGGAAACAATTTACAACTGATAGTATAACGGTCAATCAACGGATGACCACTGCTTGGAAATCTAGCAATGGACGCGAAATATTTCTGAAAGATAAGCTTGAGAAATCTCTGTGGACTTACGATTCACGTCGAGAATGACTAGTCCTGTCTGCGGCTCCACCAAGTTAGTGTTGCTGGCTTTACAGATCAGCCGAGCATTGAGGTGTTGCCGTCCAACTTTCGGGTAGGACAAGTTGTTAACCGTCAGCCCCAAGTCAGTGTTGTACTGATAGGACTCGTCTATCATGTTGTTCTCGAGGTACCACGTCAGCTTCGGGGGTGGCCTGCCACCTCGTACCTCGCAAATCAGGTTCACGTCACTTCCCTCGTTGTAGGTCTTCTCTATCTCCGAGATGCCCCTCCTCGTTCCGTCCAGTATCACCAGTTCCGACGGGGGCACTATGCGAACAGTGTGCATGATTGAATCAGCGGAAATACGGATTGATTATTTGTCTGCAGGATGAGAATGGGTGATCTATGCGCACGATGCGTGACGTTGTGATTTACACGTGAAAGATTGATTAGAGCCAATTGAATTCCACTAGTGCGAATGATTTAGCATTCCCTGAATACTCTTTTGTCAGTGGCGACGATTACACGCGACCGGGGATACGTATAAAACTAGAACACGATATTTCCCCGTTGCTGAATTCATATAAAGCAGAGATACAGGGTAGTTCGTTGAAAACGGAATTTCATTCGTTTTTGCTAACCAGAAGAAACGACAAAGAGAAACGTTATTTGTTCGAAAGCGGAGAAATTTTTATCAAGGTCATACGTTTCGAGATTTCAAGGTCGTAGATAGTTTTTTACATATTTTTCTCATCGTGGCTTAATAGTTAAGGTTAAAACGTTAATTTGATCATTTACGATACCTCTATTTCTATGTGACTTGAACAAAATATCGATGATTTTGAAATCACGAAAAATATGATCCTGAGAAAAATTTGTTACTTATCATAATATTTGTCGCTTCCAAAGAAATAATGTTAACTGGTAATTTTTGTCAAACATATTTCCTTGAAATAATCAACATCATCGATACGATTGTATAGGAAATCATTTCGACATTGAATTACAAGTTCAGCAAATTATTGTTAAATCATTATGGAAGATTACTACAAATTAAGTAAATTAACAACATCGTCTCTATTACGAGCTTCTGAATTTTCATTTAACAAAATCTATATTCCATGTACCGATGGTCAAAGCAATTCAAAAATTACTTAATTAAATGACTCTATCGTTCAATAAAATAACTTTATCGTTAAATAAAATTACAGTCAAAATACACATTCGGTGAAAATATCACTACATTAAAAATGCAATGCTCTTTCCGTTTTTGAAGATTCATTAATTTTCCAATATTTTCTAGAAAAGTAATTCGTTAATTTTTGGCTACATTAGAAAAATTGAATGAATGATCCAATTGAAGAAAACAATATTGTTAACTCTGATTATACTAAAGAAGATGAAAAAAAATACAGTTCATTAATCTACGATACAATTCAACTTTTGCTTTCAACGTTTCTTCGTGTCGATAATCAAGAATTCGGTAATTATATGTTTTATTTTCACTGCACAATTTCATACATTATTTTAGGAAACGGCATTTATTCGAGGTTATCGACTGTTTTTAATTGCAATATCACGCACAGGGAAAGATTATCGAGAATATTTGTTCAATCTCGGTTACTTGCGAATATCGAACGTAATTGCAGTTAAATAAGCCATAGGTTCACTGCTCACCTATAACAGTCAGATTCATTTTCTGCTTTCTCGTCGGCGAATTCTTGAAGTCCACTCGACACCGATAGATCCCTTCATCTTTAGTCTCCAATCGATCGATGCTGAGGTGAGCGGGATTCGTCATCGTGATAAAAAAAGCTCTTGATCCCAATGCCTTCGGCGACGACCAAAAGTCAGCATCGCGGAATTGTCGAAGACCCCGAACATCAAAGCTGAAACAATCGGTTATACCTTTTTGTAGCAATGCCAAGCAAGCACCAAGGCATATTATTTCCCTAGCGCGTAAAGAAGCAATAGTTTTCAGAAAGGAAAATTAATGTGGAAGTTGCTTTCAAATATAAGAAAACTTTTTACATTAAGAACAGGCAATCGAACCGTTCGAATGTATATTTACAGACATTACATTTTTCTTTCATTAAGACTCTATACAGATAAGGCAATTAAATAGTTTATTGTATCATGGCTGTATAATTGATACGTAATCGTGATGGAAATCTGTATTAATTTATAGAAATCACCAATAAGCTATTTTAAATTAATTAGAGATACATTGGATCTCCAATTATATACACAGATGTTGGAAATATAATTAACGTCTCTTTGTCTCACGATGTCAAACTTTAGCGTACTATTTGACGATACATTTTTATTCGAAAATTTTTAGAACGCAATTTGTTAGACAGCCCAGATTGTTTTACGATGATGAAGAAGTCGGGCCTCGGTGAATCTCCATTTACGATTTCTTCGCGAGAGCATTCTTGCCCAGTACAGGTTAATACCAAAATCCTACGGAAGTGAGGGACGAATTTTCATGAAACCAGCACTTGTAATCTCGAAGATCCGAGAGACGAAGTAGACAACGCCACTTCAGGACGTCTCGCTATGTAGACTTTAGTCAGTGTCACGTGCAAACTTGAGAACATGCTTGCTTAAACTCGGTACGGCTGACACCTCTTCAACAACTCAACGATTCTCCCTTCAATCTTCATAAGAACTTCGAAACCATTTTTAATGTTAATGCTTCCTGTCAGACCTACCGATATCAAACTTTGGCTACAAGTTTAACCGTTTTGTCATAAATATTTTTATTTCGAGAAATATTTCGAAGACTATGTAAATAATATACAAAATTTTATAAATAAATTCATCAAAATGTCCTATGATTGCACTGAATTAAATCGCTCATACAAACATTTTTGTATGTACATTTAGAAAGATTCGTAAAAACATTTTAAAATTATTATAGTTAGAAAAAATGGAGAAATTTCGATTTTTCTTAATTAAATAAAGACATTTTTCACATTCTATTATGAACAAACGGAAGATGTACCATCCTAAATTACAAATTCGTCGACAAATTTTTTTATAGGCTTACCATGAGTTTGACACAATGTTCACCATCAAAAAACTACACATTCGCGTAAACAATCGAATTTAACTCCCGCGATCATTAAAATTTTTTAACGATATTTTGACAAAGCATTAACTGAGTAACGAACGATAAACCAATGGCAATTTTAAATAATCACACTTTTAAATTTTCTAGGAATCTAGAAATTTTTTCTAGCATAAAAGTCTATTTTTAAATTCCGGGACTCGATTACTCTCGTAACTGCGAAACATTCTTTACAGTATGATTCTAAAATCATCGTCCTCTATCATCATTGGTGATTACGGAATATAGCATGCGTGCTTTACTTCCTATCGGTAATTATTTATGGTTACCTCGAAGGAAGATCATTTGGAAATTACAATTACTTAAACAGTTTAATAAATATTATACTTAACAAAAGATTCGACAGTGGGCGGACAGTTTCGGTACCAAAATGGTGCAGATAAGGGATGAAGGTTTAGCTTGCTTCCATGCTTAAGCAAGTCACTTTAACTTTCGTGAAGCGGATGCGAAGTAATTTTGACCCAACTATAACTAGTACCGAATTCTTTCTTCAAACATAGGTAAGAGTTTATTCGAAAGAGTTAGAAAATACACAAGTAACTATTTTGTGTAAAATGTATCTACATAATCAACAAAATTTGTACTCTTCTATTCGTTTCGTTATATTTTCATTCGTGCATTATACACGGTTACGTGTAAATGTATCATATAAAGTTGGATGTATACATAAATTGTATACAGTATTCTCGAAAACTGCGTACAATGGAAATATTCTAGATACTATATTTGTCTGCCTCGTTCGTCCAACGTGTTTTAAAAGGGTATTACTCAGGTAGAAAGCACCTGGGGACCTCTGTTTATACGACACTTTTCCATCGTTATAACGAGTAGAATATATTTCTGAAGCTTTGCCATTTATTTTCGGTACAACCTATACGATATCGCGGCAAGTATGGGTCGGTACGATACGGGTTTCATTGCCATGGAGAGCTCAGGTACGCATGATCCAAGACCTTCAGCTGCGCCGCGATGGATCCATGCGGGAAGAAGCGTAACAGACGTATAATCCGGCAGGATGGAAGGGCAGGAGCATATACCGAGTCACCTGGGGAGCTATCTTCCGTGCGTGATTGCATATTAAGCATCCGGAGCGAAGAGAGAACGAGAAGACTTCGCGACGGGAACGAGACGGATGTCTTGCGGAGATAGAAAGAGGATGAGAGTGAAACCTGGCGGGCTGGCGAAGGGATGAAAGAAGAGGGGAATCGTGGAAGACCGAGTATGGAAGCCGACGGTTCCTCACGAGCAACTAAAAGTTAAATTGCGTTCCACGACTGCACGGGAGTTCGGATTTCCGCTCGTGACTGAGTATTCCCAAAGCTATCCCACTCTGCTGGCTGCTTTCGCGGCATTGACGTTGAAATACGATTTAATTCTTCCACTTCGCACTTCCAGCAGACGAGGAAAGCGCTTCCGTGACTTGCCGCCGCCGTCCGGACGTCCGTATGGCTGCCTGGCTCGAGGCAGGTAGCCCTTTGGATTCTGCCACACGGCTGTAACCGGCCTTCCATACACACCCATACGTTCCGCCCTCGCTCCAGAAAATCACGAGCTTTCCGTCGGCTGAAACGATCCGTGGATATAACGCGTTCGTTCGATCGGCTTTCAACGAACGATAACCTCTGCAAAGCGATTCCAGGGTATCGGTCTTCCGGTCCAGGCTCCTGCTCGCCATCTGAGTCTACGGTTCGATCGATCGGCTCTCCGTATCACAGGTCCCGTTCGCGGAGATTTTCCAAAGAAGAATCGAAGCTCGAACGTTCTCGGGGCGGAAGATGCATGGAAATCAAAGCGGCACGCTGCACCTTCGTTTTTTCTCGAAAATCGCTGAGGCGAGCTAAAAGTTCAGGTATTGGCGTCCGCCCGATGACGCAGCGTCAATGGAAATACGATGCTGGTAGAACTGTCCAGAGAACTGGTTTCGAGTTATTTGTAATTGCAGCAGGTTTACGTTGTTTCGTTTGAACAGTCGCGTTTTAGGTAGCAAGTAGACGACTGTCTGTTACTGTCAAGCAAGGTGTCATTTAATTTGAAGCGTTAAAGCTGTCCAAAACCTAGAGGCGAGCTAGAAATTCAGGTATTGGCGTTCAGACGATGACGCAGCGTCAATGGAAATACGATGCTGGTAGAACTGTCAAGAGAACTGGTTTCGAGTAATTTGTAATTGCAGCAGGGTTACGTTGTTTCGTTTGAACAGTCGCGTTTTAGGTAGCAAGTAGACGACTGTATGTTACTGTCAAGCAAGGTGTCATTTAATTTGCAGCGTCAAAGCTTTCCAAAACCTAGAGGCGAGCTAGAAATTCAGGTATTGGCGGTCAGACGATGACGCAGCGTCAATGGAAATACGATGCTGGTAGAACTCTCAAGAGAACTGGTTTCGAGTAATTTGTAATTGCAGCAGGTTTACGTTGTTTCGTTTGAACAGTCGCGTTTTAGATAGCAAGTGGACGACTGTCTGTTATTGTCAAGCAAGGTGTCATTTAATTTGAAGCGTTAAAGATTTTAAAAATCTTGAAAGCATAGGACTCGATGTATGTATTCGTACAAAAACCAAGTTCATCTCACTGTGTGGCTCAAGTTTAGAGTAATCGTCCAATGGACACCTTAGTATGTGTAATGTGGAAAGATGAGACGTTGACACATTGACTGTTGGTTGAAACGACACGGGGGTGAAGGAAATAATCCGCTTGTTGCATTACAACGATACTTTTATCTAAACATATTGTCATTACTGACTGAGTCGATCGTATCTACAGTCCATTCAAAAAGACGAGATACCAATGTTTACATTAATGCTTGGGTGAACAGTTGAATAGTGTCTGTAGGTATTGGTAATTTTCTTCAGCTGCAGGAACGACTCTTAGTTATATAGGGTTCTTTGAAAGGTTTAAAAGAACGTTCGGAATTTACACTGTACGCCTTCATTCGAACTGCTTGGCTCAATACGAATCGTTTAAGTTCCCTTAAGTTGCTCGATTTATTCGAACGGTTCGATCTTTTTTAAAGGAACCCAACATTATCCGGTTGGTAGTGGCGGTGGTCGTTGTAGTATTAGTAGTAACTTTTAATAAAAAAAATTATTTTTTCCAACTTATTTCATTAATTCCGTTATTATTTTATATTTACTTTTTACTCGATCGTCTATATTTACTTTACTCGATTGTCATCAAAGATATAATGAATAGGCACATATGTATTTGTAAAAAAAGAACGTCGTACGACTATAAATTACATTCTCTTCTAATTAATTTCCACAGTATATTTGCTGAATGGAGAATTATTTAAAATTTGAACACCTAGTTAAGATGTTATTTTCTAGAAAATATTCTTATTCAAATTCTCCACGACAACAAGCCTCGAAGACAATAAAGTATTGCGAACTCCATCTGCATTTACGATAGCAGAGGACTGTTAAAGACTTTCCGTGTCCTCTAAACGAACATTTCCTACTTGCCACTACTTGGAAACTCGATTTCCTGCGCTTGAGAATAAACTTCAACGCATCATCGAATGCCTTAAAGTTTCCTCGAATGCGAATTCTAACGCTAAATCAGAGAATAAATTCATCGCGGAACAAACCGCGAACCAACTCTCGTGTTCTATGAGTTTTCTCTAGTCGAGCAATTCAACTATTTCTGCTCACGGCCGTATTTAAAGCCTAGATAATATATCTCTCGATAAAGGTTCGTTTTCCGTAAAACGTAAGTGTAAATTTTCAATGGATATATGAAAACCATCCTGCCTGGTTACTCAGTTCATTAATCGATTCCGGATCGATCCCAATCGCGTTTCTATTCCTTCGTCTCTGTCTGCGTCCTATAAGAATTACCAACCCTTTCACGGAGTAACACTCTGATGACATTCCGTATAATGCATACGATTTAAATAGAAGAGCAGACGAGTGGAATTGGACAGATTCAATTCTGCGAAACGATGTCCCTTAAGAGCAATCAAGGTTGCTATTTAGAGATCGCGCAAATATTACAGAAAATTTCATAAAAGGTCGAAGGTAGAGAACCAAGGAAAACACGGATGAAGAAGAAGGAGAAGGGAAACGAAAATGCAGGGTTGCGCAAAAAACTGAATGAAATGAGTCTGTAATCAGCAGAATTGAATGAGCGAGGACCGGTTAGAGTGAAACGTTCAAGTGGCCGAATAAATCGTCGCAACGAGATTACAAATCAGATTAAGTGGAAGTAAAGCTATAAAGATGCAGCGGAAGGGAAGAGCTGGGCTGTAAAAACGTTAAAATTTCCGTCAACTTGGCTTATGAAGAAGTTTTAAAATATAATATTATAATTCGTTCAAGTTTTATGATGTACAGAGAGTAAATTTACGTACAACGTTACGCTCTTATCTTTCGCTCGTGCTTTCTCGACGGTAGAGCCGTCCTTCGTTTCGTTAGATTAGTAAAAAAATTAACCCCGTTTATCAGCCATAACAGTGCTCAGTGATAATAACGAATGCTCTCTTGTTTCCTGTATGTATGTTTTTTTTTTTCATCGCGCTCCATTAATTTCGAGGATCTAGAACTCGCGTGTTGTTTCTATAGTACGATGGAATGTATATATTTTTATGGGCATCGTAAAGCGACACGAAGATGTAAAATATTTTAAAATACGCACACAGTGAGAATTTATTTCATCGAGAAAGTATTTCAGAGTTAGTACCGATTTAAGTAAAAAACACTGTTCCGTTTCGGAATCTTTTATGGGCCATAGAACAATCAATTGAAAGGGCACCTAGTCATTTATTATCGATACTATATACATGTTGAAAATAATTTTCTCTTATAGAACAATTCTCACTATGAGAATTCTCGGTATCCAATTAAGAGTTAAGTTTAATTTTTAACATATTAGCACGCTCGCGCAAAGATGATATTTTTCACGATCGATCAATTTTCATTACTTACGCATCAACAATCGAACATAGCGAATTTACCGATGTACATATTGTAATTCATCCAATCGTATTATTCGTTCCACTCATTCAACTAATAGCTATTTATCTAAAATATAATTAAATGCGGAATAAAGTGTGAATACTATATTATTTACAAATTTGTAAGTACAAACGAAAATAATACTCTATTTTCTTTAAAAAACAAATTGATATTTTTATCCATTTTCGAGCTATACTAGTTTACTTTCCGATTATATGAAATTACTGCGTATTTCTTTGCGTCGTTATTACGCGAATGTAATGGTAAATTACAGGAATACGAAAACGAATACAAGAAGTATCATATATAAATGCACACGAGACTAAGTACAGTTAAAATGCTGTAATTAAAACCTAAGGCACGTTAGGTCTGTATCTGAAGCTCCTTTCAAGATAATGATACCAAATAATTCGACCAGAAAATTAAATTCAAATTACCTACTATTTTCTTCTATCTTACGTAGAGAATATTAAACGACCTTGATACAAATACAGTCGTTCATTCCAAATAATGATCAAGGACAGCAAAGTTAAATATCCTTTTCACTATTCTAGAAGTCCTCGTGCAAATATAATATATATTTCCCGTCTCGTTTTCATTTAATCGTGAAAGCAATAATATTTTTTCCCCGTCTCGTTTTCATTTAATTGTAAAAGCAGTTGGCAAAAAATCGACGCGAACGCAAGAAGCAATAAATGATATTCACAGCCATCTACGCACGATCTGTTCCGTTTCCTTAACCGCCTGGCGCAGCGTATGATAAATGAGCCAGTATGTCTTCTAATAAATATTTTATTACTAGATACGGAAATGGGTTGGGCGAAACAAGGAAAAGTGCTAGTCGAGAGGGTGCCCGGGGCGTCTGTCTGCCTTTAAATTTCAAGTTTCCCCTCTCGCGGCGAGGATTAAATCGACTTTGCAACAGGAGACGACCTGTGCCCCGACCAACCGATTCACCCGGTGTGTCCCCTTCCCGCTCTTTCCAGTGGAAGAGAAGAAAGGAGGTCCCACGGTCTCGGGACGATGTATCGCCACCCCCGTACATATCTTACACTTTATTACGTTTTTTAAATATGACCAGACGGGGCACTAACGTCGACGACCTCCTCCACATCTCGCCGCACCCCCGTTCTCCACCCTCCCGCGCACCGAGTCGCGCTTCTTCTCGAATCGGTGGACACGGGGAGTTGCGGGGGTGAGAGCACCATTCTATATGCAAAATTTCACGGGCCGCGGAAGCGAAACGGCGAGTCGGGAAGTAAATGAAGTTCACCGCGGAAAATAACGCGTGGAATTTCTGGACCATCCTCCCCGTTCACGCCCCGTCCGCCCTCTCTCCTTTTTATTTCTTCCAAGTAATTTATATTCCTGGATTATCGGGTTTCGGGGAAATTTTAAATGGTGGCCGGTCCCGGTACAATGTCTTTGTAATCGGGCTGGTTTTTAAGGTCTCTGATGAATTTGGGGATGCAAAGAACTTCGGATTATGTCGGATTTTCGGGGAGATTTTATTTTTCACGTGTTGGCTTGTTTCAACCGTTCCAGCGGGATACCGTATTTGTTCCTCTCGTCGAGGGTTGCGTATTTTTCTTGCGCTATGCCCCTGTTTGGGGCGCACACGGTAACGGTCGGTTATTATGAAATTGGATCATTATTTAGGAAACGAAATTGACGCACGGTTGCCAAATTTGATTCTACAACGGACGTCTGATTATTAAAACAATGTTTAAATAGTAATACTTATTATCATGGCCTTTCCATTCTTCAAATCTTAATTATGTATCGAAACCGTGTATTGATGCGAAGAAACATTTAACATAACGAACCCAACGAATTTTATGACGTTACTTAAGAAGGTTGAGATAATATTCCAGTCTTGTTGTTGTTTAATTAACTCAATGACACAGTGTTGCGAGGCAGATATTCACCAGAAAGGGAGTGCAACGTATTAGTCTATGTAACTTTCATTTTATCTGGCTTAAATCTGTACAATTTCCATTAATTAATGTTAGGGGTATAAGTAATACTAATTTAAATCGGTTTTAAGTAGTTATCTACCGTTACGATGACGTGGTATAACAAAAATGTTAAACATATTTAGAATTCAAAAATTGGAAATAAAGTTAGGTATGTTTCTATTAAAATGCAGAATTGTCGATATATATTATTTATGAGTTTTACGTCCGAAAATATAAATTTATGAAATTTGAGTCACATTTGTTTCCTAAATTATATTTTTATGAGAAGCTGTTACTTTGTAAATTCAAGGCTAGTGTCGATTGTCAGTTTTATAGTTCAAAAGTTATGGTATTTGGCATTTATCTACTTATAGAAACTGGAACGATTGTCGGCTTACCGATAGATTGGTTCTCCGCCTCCTTCCTTGTACCAGAGCACCATACTCAGTTTATCGTTGTCTGCGGAACGAATGTCACAAGGAAGTTGCACTTTCTTGTCTACCACTCCACTGACAGCTATGATTGGAACTGCAAAACGAAATACATCAAACGTTAATTGTTAACTATCGATAAGAAAAAAGAAGGATATAATGCATGGAATAGCATATACGATAAAATGTTATTAATTTCAAGTAAAGCTTACGATTACACGAAGAAGGTAAAGAAAAAACAGTCAACAAAAATATTTATTTGTATTGCAAGTTGATATTACAATTAAAAATATGTCAGATGATTTTTGTGGCTACTTATTACAGATATAATCACCTTATCTTCTATTTACTTTCATGTTTAATTCATAATTAGATATCAAAAGATATACATTTTCGTTTAACAAGTTACAATTCCATCTCTAGGAAGCTATAATTACAATACGATTACTGTGAGTAGTTTCCAACGATTATCGAATTGCTAATGTAACGGTATGAAAATTCTTACAATTTACTTTACTTTGTAGCGTACTGTCAAATATTCTAATGGTTTCATTTTTCTCTATATAATGTGGTATGCAACCGTAAGAATCATAGAAGATAATAAACGGTATAGATTTATTTAATAATTTTGTCTAGGACACGCTCAAACTATTGTTAAATATTTTGAAGTAGTTGATACCTAATTACGTTATACAATAATAGAGGATGAAATTATATGAAAACTTTCTTACTAATATTGTCTAGAAAAAAATGAATTCTTAAGTTGACAAAAGAGGTAGGTCCAAATGTGAAAAGTAATAATAAATTCTGAAATAATATGTGTCAATATTAATTCTTCATTGACAAAAATGCATATTATATTATTCGAACTAGTAAATTTTGCTGGTCGTAAATCAATTGTACCAGTTTTAGAAGGTTGGTATTGCTTTATTAAACATCAACTTTATTATTCCCTAAATTCAACCATATGAAACGATATAAGAACAAGAACGATATAGAAGAAAGAAAGACACGAATAATTCGAAGTTGCTAACAAAATTGAAACGCCCTCTGGCGTTAATGATATAATCATGAAATAATAGACAAATTTAGCATCTATTGACGAATAAAAAACATATCGCAACCGATAACCTCGACACACGTCCCAGTTTCCCAACTCAGATTTATACTATTCGATTTCTTTCCAATCTATAAAAGTCAGAGTTGCTCGGTAACAAGTTACTCCCTCGAAGTTGCGTTGATCACTCACATCGATCCTGCAAACCGCCAGTCAGAAGCGAATTAAGTAATCGCGTGTGCGTACGCGTGAGCAAATATAATTAACCACATTCATCGAAGGCGAATGGTTTTACATGTCAACAGGAATCCCGTTACAGACGCTGTTAAAGTGCTCCGCACGAGTTACGACGGCATCCTTTGGAATTAGGTCTTATTGCACGAGAATTTAGCAGTGACGTACGCGTTGATGGTTAAGATCGTGGCTTTCTAACCAACCTTAAGGTGTTCGCCACCGAGTCATCTTGCCGGTTGACGGTGTAGGTGGTGGTTAACGGCGGTTTGATGTCCTTGCAACTCCATCCACTCCATTAGATTTACATGCAGATGAAGTTATCACGTTTTAACGAGCTACCCGCTGACGCACACCCCACCAGCGCCGCTTATCTTCCCGCGGTGACGTGTTTGTCGTCGTTATTAGACGGAATCAACGATCGTTCCGTGTTCGAGAATGTTCGAGGACCGATCGTTCCCAAGGATCTCGTCAATCACCGCTGATATTACTCGTCTGTTCCCCAACCGATCACAACAGCTCGCAGTTCCACGGGTTTCCATCACGGGTCACAAAGCGTTGATACTTCTGCTGGTAACTTCGAAGTGTGTGCTCGGAGTCGGAAAATCGTGGAAGGATAGTCAGACGGTTCAGTGCTCACAATCGCAGATAAACCGTTGGAAAATTCATTAGGAAGTTTGAACGAATACTATTGGTCGTGGAAGTTCCCGCGTCACATTACCATTTCCAAATTTACACTTTGGTGAAAAAATATAACTGACAAAGACACTGTCGAATTGACAAATGTACATTTTCGTAGAAAAAATGTAAGTGACGAAGGTATTGTCCAATTTACACCGAAAAGAGAACGATTTATGGAACTTGTTTGCTTTTTAGAGAAAACGTTAGAATCTAATGAACTACTGTCGAAGAAGTCATCTTTCGTGAAAAGAAACTGCGCGTGATTAAAATTAGTCAAAGAAACGTATCCAAACGACTAACCGATCGCAAATTTTATTTCGTCTCACGGTTGCGACATTTTTCGAGCTGGGCAAGAGAATGCACGCTGGAGCAACGTTCATAGTGACAAGCGCCATGCCCGCCTAGTGCGGAACAATTTCATTTATCACAAGAAAAATGGCGGTTAAACTCTGCAAGCAGGCGTATCATACATTTTCCCGGGATCGAGGGGAAGGCAAAAGCTGCGCAGGGGTACGCCTGCAACCAGGCAGAAGATCAGGAGAAACGCTGGAAAATGGAAGGTACCGAGGGTGAGTCGCTTCTTCTTTGTCATCCCCCATCGTTATACCACTTGCGTAGAGCGATAGCTGAGTGTATTAGCGTGGAAACCGTCCTAGGGTTCGAACGAACCGCCATTCTTGTTACCGCAATACTTGCTCTCTGGAGAATTTCCGGTGGTTATGCTTCGTTAATATTCTCGTAAATATTACACGCTTTGTACAATAACTTAATATTCCGGATTTTTATCTTTATATAAGTTACAAAATCATTAGTGTATTAGTGTGAAGAAAAACTGGCTAGCCACTGAGAACGTCCATGTCGCGCGTAATATCAAATGTCAGATAATAGTGAAAATTAAAATTGTTGTATTTGTCGATGTATCTTTATAAGAGCAATATTGAGTGTATTGTTTAATCGATTTTAATGAAACTTGCATATAATATAGTTATTAAAAAAATATTTGACGCGTTTTTTCTTTTTATCTGCTTTTATCCATATTTAAGGGGTGAAATCAGCCCTCAAAATAGGGGGAGAAAAACACATTTCTCTCCCTGAAGTTGTTTGTGTGGAAATTGTTTGTTATCTGTGTTCTATGATATAGTGGTATATTTTTAACGGGAAAACGAAAGTCAATTCAATTAATGTAATTAATACTTTAAAGGAAACATATAATTATGAACGAAAGCGATAGTAATACTAAAGGAATCGAGTTGGCATAAAATATTATCAATTTAATAGACAGTTATAAACTGGCTGAAAATGAGTCGAAACACAATTTGAACCATTTTTAATAATAAACAATGAAATGTTTTCCAGAAATGATTCGTATAACGGAATAAGATTGTATTTGGACTTATTTTCGCCAGAAAAATCTCTTCAATTAATTACTTAAATGAATGGAAAGTGAATTTAGTATTATTTACAATCTGCAAGAAAAACATACATCAGACTTGCATGTAACATTGCCCATATGTATTACGAAATGGAATCAATCTACAAAGAAGGAACCACATTCGTCGCATGAATAAAATTAGTTCTATCTTCATGTTTCTATTGTTTATTCTGAAATTTTTGTCAATGCAGTAGTATTATTAAATATTAATAAAATAATATTTCACATTAACTTTGTTGCTTCGCTTTATTGTATATGTATATACTTGACCGTGATCCAAACTCTACCTCCTACTCGTTAGTCAAATTTGAAAAATTCTGCATTACAAACACTGAGAGTTCATGTCGTTTTATGAATGCACGATACGCTAACAATAATTGAAAATGTTGAAGTGAAATGTTTGAAACCAGCGTTGTTAGTAGAAACGTGACAAATTTCGTAATAGTGGTACCATTTCTGATGTGTTGACTCCGTGTTTAATTAATCGATTCATAAATATTGTATCTAAATTACTGTTTTCCTCGGAAACAGTGCATTCTTGGTATCCGTATCACAAACTCAGTGTTCGAAGAGTTTTAACAATCTTGTTACGCAATTTATTGGACTTCATTGGAGAAAATTGTATCGCTTTCTAGAAAGACCCTTGTACTTTTCTGCATCACGCGAGTTTCAATAAAATTCCAATAATTGAAATTGACTGGATCGCTACCTTCGAATCGAGTATCGGATATCGGAAAATTTAACTTTCTCGACCAAGAATGGACTGATCTTAACTACTTTTACCGAGCATAACAGCTAAACGCAAATTTGTAGTTACAACTGATTACGTAGGGTAAGTTACGTATAATTATTTATCTCTCTGACTGTATATATCTTCTTCCTTTGTAATGTAAATTTTTTAACAGTTTTGCCTAGGATACGTTTGAACTGTTGTTGTATATTTTGGAACAGTTAATCACACATTACGTTATTCGATGGGCAATTAAATTATATGAGAATCTTTTTATTAAAACTGTCCAAGAAAGAAATAAATCCTTAAATTGAGAAACGTGGTAGATCCGAATGTGATGGATGTAATACATGATATTCCATGTCCTAAAATAATGTATATATATATTACTATATCACAATTCATTTCTTATTGATAAAGATGCAAAATTGGTATTGCTTTATGTAACATACTTGCATTCAATAACATTATCTTTAAATGGAACGAAACGAATTCTCAGCTAAACAATAGGATTAATCTCTGCATGTGGAAAATGAGAAAATACAATAGAACATAGTAAAACGTTGATATATAGAGTAAAATTATCTACGCATAAAATACCTAACGTTCAAGAACGTATAGAAAGAAATTAATTCTTTTTTATCAGTATTCTTATTAACTTCAGTCTAGTGAGTATTAAAATGTTACTATTGTAATGTCACATACCTTCTTTATGTAAAAAGTTTCAAGCCACGTTCACAATTAGTAAAATGGGAACTCTGCTCCCCTAAATTTTCTTGAACCTAACAAACCGATCGATCGTCCAATTCGTGTAACACGAGAGAATAAGTCTGATCGTCATTGGTTAATAGAAGGTCGATTACCAACACCCGATAGGAAACTAATTCCAATTTATTCTAGAAACGGTACTGACTGTCTCGTTTCTCGAATAAGCGGATGTGTAGCGTGCATCGTAATTTGTTCATGTTGCCGAAGAATTCTGAACGCCCACGTCGTTCCCGGTACGGATCGATGCCGCGACTCGTAGGGTTCATAAATAACCTTTCTACGCGGAAAACGAATCCATCAACGGTCGCTCTCCTTAACTAGCCAATTCGAGGCAACATCAAACGTAACGTGGCTCCGACTTTTTTCCTTCCTCCTCTGTGCCAAGCTGGCAGACCCGTAAATAAGTAATCTTTCCGTTTCCTCGAATGCGCGGGAAGGTCTTGAATCTCGAACGCGATCACCTTTCGGTGAATGTGTGCAGGATACCGCGTTTATTTTTCTTTTTATCCAACACGTAAATTTAACTGGTGTTATTTTTCTCCGTGTTTCATTTCGCTGCTGCTTGCTATAAATATATAAGTAAACTGAAACGTTATGGCCGTGGTCCGCACCACCTGTATTCTCCTCCTTTTTGCGCTGATAGAATATTTCGAAGACTAAGTATGTCACGGACTCTCAAAACATACCGATTTTAAGAACTTTTTCGTCGAGTGGTTTCGAAATTAATCGATCAATTAGGTAAGCAATTAAAACCCCGATAATTTCGTGTCCTTAGACGAAATTATACTGGAACGTTTATAAAGAAAGTTTATATCCTGAAACGTCTACGTACCGGACTAAGATACTTTCTCTTGTAGATCATGATTTGTTTCTTATCACATTTGTATCGGTACTTGATTTTGTATATGTATGTTTGTAGCGTTTCAAACCTTCATTGTCCAACCTAGGCACCATCGAGTACTTACTTGCTTCCCCTTCCAATTGTTCCTTATTCGCATAGTATTCGTATGTTGCCAGAGAAACCTTGTGTCGCTAAAGAGGTAACTATGACAAATTAACGTCTCTGTTGTAAGGAAGCGCACAAACGTTGCGCACAATGTATGTGTTAGAGTCGCGTTTAAAGAGGAATGGGAGAGCTCGAGAGGTTTCACGTGACCTCGCTTGTACCACACTGTTCTAAACGATTGACGGCATGTTTCGATATGTTTGTTTCATTTGTTGGTACATGCGTATACTTAACAAATTGCAGTGTGACTGGTGGAAAATCAAGCCTCGTGTGGACATAGGGCGTGACACACCGGTCGTGTTCTCGTGAATATGTCCAAGCAGTGTTTCTCAAATTGTAGTTCGCACTCAAGTAGAATAAAGGAGAATACTCTACAGGGTGTTCGGCAACAGGTGTCCGTAACATTAAAGGGCGATTCTACGTGCCAAAATAAGATAAAAGTCGAGAATAACGAAATCGAGTTTCAGACTTTGTCTCGGAGGTGTCAATTATTGAATACACATGGAAAAGGCGTCAAAATATTATTGAGGCATTTGTATCACTAGTGGCGTGTAGACGTCAACTAACTCACGAGGAAGGCAATATTATAGCCATTTAGGAGGAACCATTTATGTCGTAGTCGATGTTAAAACTTACGACATCAAGTGTTACTACTTTTATAAAACTTTTAAAGGAACTATGGTAGTATTAGATGACTCAAAGAATTATATCGAGGTAATACGAATTTTTTTATTCATAATATTCGGTGAAAAAATTAATTTGTTATTCAACAGTGTTAACGCATTGATAACAGATCAAATAAATTTACCTTTCGTATTTATACTAATTCCAAATGCAGAATCTAAAATCAAAAGTAAAATCAAGAACCGATATGTACAAATTCAATTTCGAAGGATATACATATTTAATATTACATGTGCCGCTAGCCAGTCATCTTTTAGATTATCTCAATACATGAACAAGTACAATTTTTTAAATTATTTTCTTACATTTAGAACAAAAATTATTTCATACAACATTGGTAAAATTACATACAAACTGCTCTTATTAAATAATTTTATATAACCCATAAAAAATATTCCTATAAAAAAGTTACTAACATCGTACTATATTTCTCTCGAAATCGAACTATTCAGATGACCTGTTTTAAATGCCACATCCGATATACTGAAACAAATCTTAAGAACACCCATCTGAGCCTTTTAATTTCGTTTCGTATTCATTTTTGTCTATTGCTTTGAATAAAAAATAAATTTCTTTGAAAACAGTTCTAAACTGTACTAAAAAGAGTAATAATTTAATTCTATTCTAGAACGATCCGCGGGAATATATATCAGGTTTGAGAATCACTAAGCTGGGTCCCTTTCGCACTATCGACTTTCCGTCGCACGACAGTTGAGTCGAGGCTCGTAGAGATGATAAAAAGCATTGTCCTATAGTCGGAGGAGCGGTCGACCAGGTATGTGCGCTCTCATATAGGCCCATGCCTTTTACCACCTCGACCAAAGTCTCGTGCGACGGAAAATCGATAATATACTACAGGCCTTAAAGGATTATACTCCAGGTTTATAACACTGACGGTATCTTTGCCCCTCGTAAAGTACAAGGAGTTAACAGTTTGACTCTCTATTCTATTTCCTTTCAGTATCTGTCAACGCTATCTCTCACAAGGGGAGGCCGAGAAATAATCCTCACTGATTGCAATGAAAATTGCTAGAACGATAGATTTATACCTACAATAAGCGTAACAGTAGTTTAGGCGTAGATAATTAGCCAATTTTGAGAAGAAGTAGGTATGAAAATTTAGAGAAATCCTGGACTTAGTATATCCGTATAATGAAACAATTTATAACAATGTTTTGGGACATCATTTTTGGGACATAACTGGTAGTTTGTACGATTACAAATTTGTTGTCTCGAGTTCAAATCTAGGCACGGGAATTTTTTTCAATATGTTTAATTGTTACTTATTATTAGTCTCTTGACAGTGTAGAAATATGTGTATATATACACAAATAAATATACAAATGAATAAAAAGAGAAATTAGTACACCATTTAGAGCTGTGCAACAACTCTTAAGGTACAACCCTTAACGTTGTATTTTATAATAGTTCAGTTTAACCCAATGAATGATTCTATGTGTACTATTGCATATCAATACTCAAAAGATAAGAATAAGTGACTATTAAACATCGCGCGAATAGGAAAACATCTACAATTTATAATTTCAATGTTATTCGATGCACAGCTCCCCTCTGGTATCATCTGGAAAAATCCAGTCTGGATATTTTGAGAACGAACAATGTAAATACATTGAGTAACCGTATCGAAACACCGTGCACCAATAGACGTGCACTCCGGCCATCTGGCCATTTTTACCGAGATACGTATCGAAAATTTAGAGAAAACATACATTAATTTACCGCCTAGTTGAATTGTAAAGAAAAAACACGGGACTGCTAGTGCAAAGTCACCATAGAATAAACTATTGATTTTTGCTTTTGTCTCAGGTGCACTTTGACATTCTGGGGAGAAACTTCAATTTCGATTGTCGACAGGGAAACGATTTTCGCGAAAGAAAAGGTCGAGTGTCTCGATCGTGGAACGCTTTCGCTACGAAGTACGAATTTATTCGATATAGGATTCCCAACACGAACCACAGGAAATACTCTGTTACTCATTGGCCCAACGTAATTTAAAGCTCATCAATTACGAAGCGTATTCCTTGGTTCAATCCTGGCAAAACGGAGTAAGGTAAGACAAATTGTCCCACGTAGAAGTAATTAAGACAACCCCCCTTACCCTTACCTCTGGCCAGCCGCAACTTGGCGAGTGATCGAGGAATAAAAACGTCGAGGGATTCTTAAATAGTAGTCGCTCTGGCGTATAATCTAGATTCACGTCCTGATAGATCTTGCTACTGTGTTAATTATTTCCTCAAACGGTTGTTCGGTAATGCCAAATCGGCATACAGAACTATTTTACGATAATGGCGAAGCGAAACGGAGCCATTAAGATAAACTTACTCAGTGTCGTTCTAGTTAGTATCGTTCGTTATCTTTTCTCATATTATTAATGCGGCGATAAAGAAAGCGCGTTAACAGCTAAGGTGTTAAAAGCAAGTATTTCGTTTTCAAGTGGTTGGCGAGAAGATGGAACAGTTACTCGAGATTTACACCTGCCAGGTAATTCTTGGGGTACATGTATCGTTTACGACTCTACATGAATACCTTTTACGTTTTCCATAACAATTATTGTTAGATTACTATTATAATGTTCTTGAGAATAGTTTTGTCTAGTGATCGAAAACTTAGGTTTGCTTTGAAAATTTACAGACAGAGAAGTGTTAATACTTGTTTCCAATGTTGTACGTACGTTCATGAAGTACGTTTCATATAGTAGTTCAAATTTTGTTCAATGATATCAATGATTATTCGGTCTCGAATTATTTACTATCGTGTCGAAAAAATAGTTTCTCAGTAGTTTCTAGTTTTGACATTTCTCATTGTCAAGATTTATAAAATCTTATTGAATTCTTCGTTGAATGTTTATTGTTTCTCATATACAGACCAAAATAGTCTTCGGTCAGAGAAACCAAATCTAAAGTTACGACTAAAGAAAGATTTACAAAATGGACATATATACTAAATAACATAAGTCCTGTCTGCTTATGTTAGTCAACTACACATAACTATTTTAGATCTCTATTTAAAACAATATATGTTTTAATTTTCTTCATAAGTATTTAATTCTGCCATATACCAAGATAATAATATTACAACTGTAACAGTTGGAAAGTCTATTTTTTAATCTCTCTTCATTTATTTACCTGTAATACGCCGTATAACAATGATGGATAAAATCGTAGATAGTAAAACATTTTGCGTCTGTTTAAACCATACGTGCAAAGCTAACACACGTAAAATGGAAAGATACAGAACTATGATAAATAATATAAATTTTACAATATTACTTTAATTCCTTCGTTCTGCTATCTTGATGAAATGTTTGATCACCTATGAACTGAATTTCAGAAATATGTTCACGGAATGAATTTTAAAAATAATTTCTTTTTCCGTATGAAGATTGAAATAGAGTAAAAATGATACTAGAGCAATCACAAATTAAACGAAATTTAGAAATTACGAAACGCTGGAATGGTTGGTGTTTATTTACAGATGGAATATTAATGGTAATAACCTGTAGTTTGTCAAGCGTTGGGACGCGTTTGTACGTACTCAAATAAGCACCGACCGATGTCAAAAATATCTGGAATTGGCGCACGTGAGCGGCTATACGATTCGCGCCGATCAAAATTATTGTAATATTCGAGGACGACCGGGAATCCAAAACATCGACCGCATTCATAAGTAGCTAATGAACCACAGGTTTGCATTGGAGGAATTTCAATTTTGTCAGCAGTATGTTCTCTCATCTCCTCGATAAATCAGGAAGGATACAATGTAACATTAATTAACTACATTAGGTATCCATTTTTATTATTCTCACGAGATTGATGCATAAATTTCATACATCATTATAACCTTCATGAATTATACATTTTTTATCGCGTGTAAAATGAACAAACTGATAAAATTAAAAACAGCTAATAAAATGATTAACACTTGGTTTAGTAATTCTTTTTCTAGAAACGAATTAATTTTCTGTAACGAAGGGAACATTTAATTCCTCGGTTTTATTTTGAGCTGCAGTTTTTGTAATAAATTTATCTTCTTAGTCGGTTCTACGACCAACATAATAAAAATTGTTGAACTGCTGGAGCAGCTCATAAATATTTCAATTAAATTTGCTATGCTACAGTTAATCCATTCTGAGCGTACTTATAATTAAACGGTACTATATATAACTATACTTATGATCAACATGCGTTTTACACAATTTTCTTACAGATGACTTATTATATTTACCACTGTTTTTCAGAACCCTGTCAATTATATTATTCGATGTTCACTCACAAAATACAATTAACGTTTTGGAAACGTGGTACTACCCAGAAAGGAGAATAAATTCATTTCACAAACTCACTGTCAGGTTACCTATGTTTATACAGAAACTCCATTTACATACAAACTATTTACACGATACAATTGTTTAGGCGAACGATGCTTGAATCGTTCTAGCAAATCGAATTGATCATGATTTCATTGACAAACTAATGGAACTAAAGAGTATTAGAATTGGATAGGAAATGGAATGCTGAGATTGCTTGCTATTTCCTATCGCTATATTTACACGTGTGGTGTAACCGTAGCCCGAAATAATCCAACACGTACGAATGCTGAAAATACTGAAAATTTATACACTTGCTGATTGTTTGACTAGCTGAGATTAACAGTTATATACAAGCTGTGAAATCGAGTTTGTCTCTGTCGAATAGGTATTCAATCAGAGATTATTTAACTTTTTGTTGATAGAGTTGTGTATGTACACAGCAATACGGAGAAATTTAGATTCGAGGAATTTTTCTTAACATTTTCGTAAGGAATGAACTTAGAAATCTTGTTCAATTGTGGTAACATTTTTTTAATCATGATATTTATAAGTAATCTTCATATGCAAGTATATTTAACATTTTATATCAAAAGAATCAATTCTTGCTTTGAGAAGAAAATTATCTCCACGGAAAACTTTAAATTATCTGCATCTTAAAAAATTTATTTAAATATTTTGTTACGTATTCCTTATAGTTAACAACAATATGTAATAACGAGGCTACAGTTTGACAAACATTTCTTAAAGCACATTTTTTACAGTGCTCAAAATGTTTAATGATCTTTACCTAATCTTTCCTTTTTTCCACAATTTTTCATTTCTTTCCTTAGGAAATCACTTACATACTGTATACAACTACTCTTTTCAAGCAGAACACTTAAAACAATTTACTTTAATAATGAGGTGAATACAATTATTCACCTCATAGATTTCACATAGATATAACAATTCGATTAAATTTATGTGGTTATGTATAAATCGATCGTTTTTTAATGCACCTAATTTAGAGGTATTCACTAGTATACTGAAAAGAGGGGAAACAGGGTTGTGAACTACTTTACAACGTTCTCTCCTTTAAGCTGCCAGGTCCATAAACCTCATTAGGCTTAAAGTATTATTTGCAAGGGAAACTGTCTAAGTCTGATAAACAGATGTCTCTATATGAGACATCTTTGCAGATGTTTGGAGTTATCACTCTTAAGGATGGGACAACAATGATAATGACCTTAGGATAATGTGGCTTTAAATGTCAGTTAAAGAGGCATACTCTATTAAATTACATTTATAAAGTAGTGCATATAAAATTGGAGTGCCTAAAAGGCCAATCTATTAATAAATTTAATTAAATTATTTTATTTTCAATAAATTGCACTCTAAATTTGAAACTCCTCGTCCAAATTTCAATACAATATATATATACAAATAACTGTATAATTAATTCGATTTATAAATTAAATTATGAAGCATAGTGTAGATTAAATGGATTTATTAAAACTTACTGAGAGCATCGGCATAATCTTTCCATTAAATGCGTGTATGCTGAAATATTAAAATTATATTGACCAACAATATACGTGTTTGGACAGAACAACGAAAATAAAATAGCGTATTAAAATATAAGTTGTTAAAAGGAAGGATTTAAAAACTGGAGGCATATTTAGTACTTAATAAAATTAGTAATAAACGTCGTATAAACGTAAATTTTAAAATCAATCTTCTGCAAGTAACATGGTGCTATTTATTGCACTATTGCAAGTTATTTGCTTGTTTTCACTTCATTTCTGTGAAAACAAATTACTAATGAAACAACGAAACCAACATTTTAAATCCTTTTACCATTTTATTTTTACTTTTTAAAATACGTTTTGCAGGTTATGCCTTTCTTTCAATGAATCTTTCGTATTTTCGTACAAAATACGTTTCATACTTTTCAGAAGGTTCTGTATTTGACGTACATTTTCTCTTCCCTGCTGTAAACGATTTATTTTATACAATATTTTTCTTTATTCATTACTACTTTTTATACGACAATAGTTATAATAGACAAAATATATTACGTTAGACATTTCTATAACCGTTGAATAGTCTACTTATTCTTAGAATTTCCATAAAATGTGTTTGTGTGCTGATTATTAATAACCTGTAAATTAGTGTTATTCGGTACTTGGTTAACAATAATTTGATGTCAATAATTATATTTCTCAAACATTACACTCTACATTTATTTAGAGTATAGTGTTTACAATCTTATGTATATATACGTATTATGTATAGGTGTAGGTTCAAAGACAAAAAGACCACATAGCAAAGTTTCCTTGTCCAGCTCATTTTTCATTGATTAAATTGATTAAATTGATATTTTTTTGATTCTACATAGAGAAATTACTCTGTGTAGAATAACATGTCTTATTGACTTTAGAGCCCGTATTTAGCTCCACAACATTTTTTACGAACTTTAATTACTGGTATTATATTCCTCTACACTTTCTCTAGACCAAAACAAGATTTTTGCTCGTACAAATAAACATTCGTCTAAACAAATTCTCATCATGGTAACAAATTGTTTTCACTTATTTCACCGGTAAAAACACAGATTCTCAATAAGATTGAGAAATTGATACGTAGACCAAGATAAAGTCACGAAATAATCGTCAGATCCTTCTGATATAAATCTTTCGGGTAATATTTCAGCGTGTCTTTGGTTCGGTTCACAAAAAATCTATAAATCTTTCGAGGAAGTAGAAATAATAAGACAGGTTACAAAAGGGAGCGGAAACTCGGTACTCTTACGCGATTCGAACGTGACGTCATCCTTTGTTCGAGACAAACGATGGAGACTATTAAAATAACGGTATTTTAAAGAAAAATCCTCTGGCTAGAAAGGACGACTCTATGTTAAGTCTAGATATATTGTAGACCGCAACGTAGTAGGTAGATTAATGGTTTCTACTGGTGCTCGAGAAACCTTTTTATAGCGAAAGGTGGCCTCGCTCGGGATAGTGTGCTGTGCCGGGCACAGTTTGGTTCCGCTCAGCCAGTAAAAGTTGTAATTACTGTAAATCGCGATGTAATTGCCGTAGTAATTACCGTAGAGCGAAGTAGGCACCCGGCTCGCGTAAATAAAGCTGTGCTTGCGAGCTTACTCGTGTTCCCCGTAAATTTCAATCGTGAATGTTTCATTTGTTATGGAACCACTTTAATCGTCGTCTCGTTTCCTCTGTTTCATTGACTCTTTTGAACGTTGAATATTGTTTCGTTCTGCTAGTTTTTGTTCGGTAACAATGACGTTCGTTTTAATGATTAAAGCAGTATCGTTACACTCGCTCGCCCGAATGTGCTCCAATCATTGCATCGTTAATTTCTAGTATGATACAGGCACATTACATTGTCAACGTTGAACTATAGCAATGAAACGGCTGTGTGATTAACCCGGGGAAATTTCTGCAAATGTGACTTTTTTCACTCGTGTTCAAAAGTTTGCCTTTCGGTTGCCAAACGCGTACAATCATTCATACTTCTAATTAAACGAGACATGAATTTTTGTACGTTTATCAAGCTACTGAAATTTATATTAAATTTCACGAGTTTTAATTGCAAAAAATTGGCAAAACTCTGTAATAACCAAGAGTACGGAACCATTTAATTTATTTATATTTTTTATGACACAGATCAATATTCATTTTGATAATTAAACTGTGATAATTATTCTCTGTCTGTACAATTACTGGTACACCAGATACATCATTCGGATAAAATGAGGTGAGACAGCAACAATGTTGTAGCATGTTAATTATCGTTTAGACCTGTCCACTGTTGCATTCTATGTAAAGTTCTTTATATAAGTAGAAGTTTGAAACGATAAACTTTCTTTTAAAATGGGCTGCCGAACAATCTTTTATGTGTTCAATAAGGTTTGGTCTCATACTTTCGACCTGTAGTGTGCACCCGGTGCGAAAGAACTTGTTCTTACTACCACACATGCAATGAAAAGCGTTAGACGTGTTCTGACTACCGATTGGTAGAATGCAATTGATGATGCGTAATCTGCCAATCGGATCTCAGTTTGCGTCTAGAACCTTTCATTGCATCGAAAGTAAAGATGGAGGCAAAAGTGTAAAAAGAATCAGTCCAGTCATTTCTGTAGAGTGTTAACGAAAATATGGGACCATATTCGGAATAAATTTCTCACGAGAAGAGAAACCAAAAAGAAATTTACCAGTTTGCTAGACTTAGCTTTGTTACCGAGATATAAACACTTAGAGTTTACTGGCGTGATTCCTCATACATGTTATTTATATCCTAGTTAGATGACCATACCAAAAATATTGAATACAACAAATTGTCAAGGTTGTGAAGAAAAATATTTTCTTTTTTAAAGATCTATGAGTTTCAGAAATTTGTATTGTTAAATACCAAGTTTTAATTTGAATGTTTAAAATGGTGACTTTGAAGTGGACTCATCATGCTCAGAGAACTTTTTTAGTTTATTAAACTATACCTGGCTCAGTAGTTGTGTTTCAAAAAGACGATACGATACATCGTCCAATAGATGACATTGTTTATGAATTTTGGTTACATGCAGATGTTACAATCGCGGTGTCATATACGCTGACGAATAAAGCTTGATGAGACTAATTCTATTGCATCGAGTATACCTAAAGTTACAATGTTCTATAGTGCCAAAATCTGAACAATCTTAAAGTATTAAATCAACATTTCCTATTTATAATATATTAACGGCATCTTAAAATATTCTTGCTCAATAAGTAGAAAAATTGGCTTTAAAGTTGTAACAATTATGAATAAAAAGTTTTCAATCAATAGAATCACATTTCGATTCTAATCGATATATTGTCGATTCTAATCAATGTCACATAGATTCACGTAGTAAATTTCGTTTTTATGTACACATACTTTTATTTAATAACGAAATAGGGATAGATAAATTCATTAAAATTTGAAAGGTATTGAAAAATTGATACTTCGTTACAATGTCTAGAAACAAAATCTATCTGTAGTTTATTAGCGATTGTAAAGTATGGTAAATTTTACAATTTTACGAATAACTTCAATCGTGTGAACCTGAGAATGATATAAAAGTATTGACTTTCTGAGATCCCATAAATCAACGTCTCCTCTCTTTCCATAAATTTCTAACTGCTGCTCACGTTTTACATTCCAGAGTTCAGAGACACCCTATAGGCACACAGTTGTCGCAACTTTATGGATTCCCTTTGACGATCCCCATCGCGGAATGAGATTATGTATATATCTCCGAGTTACTTTACTAACTACTCAAAGCCAATTTACAGCGAGCTGTTACTGTCAGGATACCTGTTATTCCCTTTACAATGGATTTAAAAATACCTCACCGTTACCGATACTACTTTTAAGTTATGCTGTATTCCTAGGGGTATAAGCGTCACCATCCGGCAATTCGAAATTCTTTCAGAATCGGAACTCAGAGTATGCGTACCGAAATCCTTTCAGTTGCAAAGAAGCACGCAGGAAGTCGGTTTTCCTTGGAGTTACCACGTATCCATGTGCATCCTTTGAAAGGAATTATACTTACTACTTTCGTATTTATCTTGTTCAAGTAGTTCAGAAAGCATCCATTTTGTTTTCAATATATGTCATTTTAAAAATAATTTTCAAGATTATTTGGAGTATTGTTTACGTTATAAATATTATGGTGTAAAAAATTTTCTGGTCAATTCAAAATGACGAACCAAGTTTCAAAGATTAAACAAATTTTGCGTATTTAATATCACAGTATATTTATCGAATGCCTAGCTAGTATATGTAACACGTCCGAGATCTTAAAATAAGTATGTATATCCAATGTAATCGTTATTATTAACTTCTTGGAATTTCATAAAATACGTGTTTTTCCTTGAACAATTGACTCTCGACTAATATTAAACGAAACATATTTTGATTAAACATGTTTTGTTTAATTATACACTTTCTTAAATAATCGGGTTATGTAATGGTCAATTGATCAACTAAGGAATAATTAAATGAAATAAATTAACATTGTTTATCAAATATCATCGTCAATAATGATAATTTTTATTTTTAAACCTTAACTTTCAGATGTGTCATACTTTACTAATAATAAGTCCATTACACATCATTTTTTAAACAACATACGATGATATCAATTTTATAATCTTCGGTGAAAAAATTTAAACAGATTAACAAGAATCGTATAAAGTATGTAAACATTTATTCACAGTATTGTTTCTAATTTATGGATAATATTATGTAAACATTTGAACCAACTGTCAACTCTTAAATATCGGTAACATTTTGTTAGTTTTGCAAAACAATACGAAATGTAACAACACATGTAAATAAAATAAATTAACAGGGTATTTCCTGACACGTGCAATTAAAAATTAATAATCGATTTCTGTTTTCTAAAGTTACACATTTCACAAGTCAACTTTCAGAGGAAATTTCCCATTAAAATCGAAATGTCGTTAACATTTATCTTTGTACTTGCAACGTACTACTATTAACTGTTAGAAATAAAAATCGTTCCATCGGCGCTATCTTTGATACCTAGAAGAATAAAAAATATTCAAAATTCGATATTATTAATGAAACATCGAGTTAAGATTTATAATACACTTTTTCCCGGGTCCGTGATTATACTCGCGCCGTTACCCAATATATTTCTTATTCTATTTTTATTTAATACACGGAGACTTCAGTGGAAACTATAGTAGCTTAAACTAATAATCAGAGAATCAATAAGAAGAACTCCAGAAAAAGAAAAGGAAGAAAATAACGAGATGAAAGTCTCGCGTCTATTATCCTCCATTCATCGCTTTATTCGCGAGAAACGTATCTGGAAACGATTTTCCCATTTCCTCGGCGCGCGTGGCTATCAATAAAAGAGCCCGAATTTCCAAGGAAACGCCAAAAAGCGGCGGGCTGAATACTCCGGGCTCCTCTTTATGACATTCCATAGTCGCATCACGATCTTCGCGTCAGTTTCCTCTGCGAGTAACAGCTTTCGTATAGAACAGAACAGTTCTATAGCGAAGCTTTACAGTTCTCGGGTTCCGCCGGAGACATTAATCTCCCTTATGAGTTACGACGTTGCGCGCG
The DNA here is from genome assembly GCF_051014685.1 of Ptiloglossa arizonensis. Taxonomy (NCBI): domain Eukaryota; kingdom Metazoa; phylum Arthropoda; class Insecta; order Hymenoptera; family Colletidae; genus Ptiloglossa; species Ptiloglossa arizonensis. Next base: position 12,801,039 of record NC_135051.1, on the reverse strand, counting down.
CGCGTGCTTCTGCGCCTACGACGCCCTCTCGCTTCCCAACGCCCCTCGACGCGTCCATGTCACTGATATTTATACAAGTATATATTTACATGTGTGGCGCGAGAGTTTCCCAATCGTCGACGCGATGGACACGGGTGTCCAATCCCGGGTCATAAAACGCCAGGTGCGACGCGAAGAAGAAGAAGAAGAAGAAGAAGAAGAAGAAGAAGAAGAAGAAGAAGAAGAAGAAGAAGAAGAAGAAGAAGAAGAAGAAGAAATTAATCGACGCTCGGAGTGGGATGGTTTGGACGAGCAATAAAAACGAGCCCAGTGTTGTCAACGCGGCTCCTTCCAACCCCCATCGACACGTAAGTCGGTTCGTTTTACAGGGCCTCGTAATTTACGTTTTACGATCCGCCTGTTCGTAGATTCTAGCCCGTTCACGGGGGCGTTTTATCGAATTTAATTAAGTCGCGGCGTTCCCGTGATACTTCCACCGCCCCGCTCCGATTCCCGGGGAAATATGAAAGTTGTCGTGGAGAACTTCGGTAAATTCGCCACGGCAGCCTGTATTTCCGTTCCGTGGTTCCGTGGGAACGACGCGCCGCACGCGCGGGTTCCGTTGAAACGCGAACTCGCGAGGCTGCGTGTCGTTTATTAGTCGCTGAACGAACGCGGAGAAGGATCCCCGTGGAGGAACGGGATCTGATTCTTTGTTTTACAGAAGGGGGGCTGGCAGCGAAAGGAAAGGGCCCCGACACAATCCTGATTATCATAATCGATAGACTGATAATGAACTTCTCAGTGATAAATGTTCGGAGCGGTGTAAATTATACGGGCGAGTGTCCTTAACGCAGTAGTAATTCCTGGCGAGCGTGACTTCTGCAGTCATTTTGGAGTTGAGATTTTATCATCGAGTGGATTTGTAATACCGCGGAGTTGGGGGTAAATGGAAAGGAAGTCCCTTGTAGAGTGAAACCGAGTCCAAAGCGGAGTGGTACGACTTCTTCTCTTTTATTTTTTACTCGTTGAAATACGTCCTCAATTGTGAATTGAAAATTATGAATAAATGAGAGGAAGGGTGGTAATGGTTTCAATGGTAGCTACCTGGTGGTGGTTATCTGGTAAGTGTGCTTATTATTCCATATTGCTTTAATTAAAGAACGCGTTGACTCTCGAGGTCAAGATTTTGAACACGTGTCATTGCGTGCAAATAATTCGATTATTTTGCATTGTAAATGACATTCAACGGCCTGAAGGACGTTTATCGTAAATCTATTACAAGGTAAATAAGAATCATTTCATATAGAAAGAAATTTAAAAATTTTCATTCAAACTTATTTCATTGTATCGGATTCATTTTTTCAGAAACTACCATTCAAACCGTTTCCATTTATCCGATTTGATATATTACCTGCTTAGAACGGCTATGTGTAACTATAGTCGTTGAGGTCCAATAAGATTACGGTAAGCGGGTTTTCGTGATTTGTAACGTTTAGTACGCGATGTGTCATAATTTGCTGTATTGAAAATTGTTTCGTTAATCGTGGACAATTTTGAATTATTGCGTTTCTTCGTTTTTCGAAAATAAAATGATGAAAAAAGTATTTACAATAAATTTATGAGGGATAATATATATATATGAGATTTAAGTACAATCGACACAGAGATTCGAAAAACAGAAATTAATTCATCAAGGCTGAAAGAGTTGTCGCTAAAACATTTGAGCAACTCGGAGAGAAGTTATATAATAAATAGAGCAATCTAAATAGAAAATTTATTTTTGATCGCCTATATGGTTATTTCTAGACTGGGCGTTATAATTGATATCATAATAAAGTGTTAAGTATCATGGTGCACTCCATTTCAGGTAATCGATCCACGTGCACAGCTGCTATGGTCAGCGAACCGTGCCATTCTCACGTTTTATATTGTTTCAATGAGGTCTACAATCGAAATCGGCAGCTTTCATAGCCATTTCAATGGTGCCATTTGTATTTGCGAAAGAGTTATACTGTGTTTCTCTATACTAATACGAACCTTGGAAGAGGAATGATTTGGAATGAACGAGACAGACGTATGTAGGTTACTTTGATCTATAATAAAATTTCCATACAGTGTTATGTATATACCTTCAATATCATACATCATATTTATACATAACTATAATTTATTTTTCTTCTTTAAGCATTTTAGACAGATGGGTTATGCAGATAGGAGGATATTTCTGTACCTTCTTTGAGTAAACTGTTACCCTTTAAACAAACAGTATAGTAAGAGTTATAACTCTTTGCAATAACTATACAAGGATTAAACAATGGATGGACTCAGAATTTTCAATTTTACATGAAAAAATGTTTCAACGCAACTATATTCTGTTTTTATTATACTACCGCTTGTTCGCTTAACATTTTTTAAATAGGAGAAACAAACCAAGTAGTCGTTCGAGTTTCACCTATTTCTCGAGCTATTCTCAGCTTAATGTCTCGTTCCAAAATAGCAATGGGATTGTATATTAGGCATTGCATATCAGTAACTCTCTTACGAGGCAATATCTCTGTTGCTCTTAATGATACGCGAAAATGTCGAAGGAATAAATTGTTAAGTTCGAAAAATTACGTATTACGATGAGAATTATTTTTTTCAAGATCGTCGATATTTTTTTTAAACGGGAGTACATACTTTCATTGCTACAATGTAACTTTAATCATATTACCCAACCACTATTACTATCCAGTTAATACCATGTCATACCGGATATATGGATATACGGATACGGGTATTACCTGGGTATCAAGAGCTTTAGCGTAGTTGTATGAAACATGTATACACCGTGGACCAAAATTCGTGATACAAATGGGGTCAAGAAGATTCCATAGCTTGAAATAAGACGAAAATAAACAATCACCAAATTACATTGGAGGTTCAATTTTCATTTTCAAGGAAAATGCATTCAAAAATCGATCCAATACTAGACGATAAAAGAAACTCAAATATCAACTTTTAATTTTAAACATAGTTGCCAATAAATTACTAAAGAGAACGATCATTAATTAAAAAATTTCTAACCTAATGGTGAAATAGAGTTATGTTTGGAAAAAATGTTACTTTGATATTGAGAAATCGTTCTAATGTACATATTCAAAAAAAATTTGTTTGGGAAATGAAAAAGAGATTTGTATACTTTAGTTAAAACAGATTTTCTTTATAATACAAGATCTGATAGCAAATTTATTCGTATCGTTAATAATTAAAAAACAAAAAAGCTAATTACATAACAAAGATATAGAAAGTTTTAGTTATTCCGTTGTATCACAGAAAATGTGTACGAAAAATATTTTCGAATTTTCGAAACAGTTTATTCCAATTTATTATAATCGTTACAAATCTACCACAATGTATTCACGAAAACTTCATGATTATTACTGAAAAAGTGCCATTGGCAAATAGTAGGTCGACGAAACCATTAAAGGTATAAATGACAACATTGAAGCGGTTAGCCAACCTGCTGATTTTGTTTATAAAGTTGATTCAAATAATATAGCACGAGAGGGAGTATGGTCAGGTGACCGTAGCAACCGAGCACGTAAATCGGTTACCCGACACGGCCCGCATTGCGGCTTTTAACAGCTCATTATAATGTCAATTATAAAATGTTCGCTCTAGAAATAACCGTATTTTGTAGGGAAAGCTTCAATTTCAACAAAATCCTTAATATCGGCCGCAAGAAGTGATCGATTCGATGCGGAACGATCCAGTAGACAATAAACGTAGCGTAACGTTGAATTAAAGAAGGTACGGGACGATCGATCAAGCTGATTCCATCGTCGACGGTGAACTTTTCCCCATAAATCGTAATATTTCCACTTGAATAACCTACAGTGTCGCTTGCACTTGTTTCCAAGATGTACCGATTTCCTTTTATGGACCGGTAAAAAAGTTCGATGATGAAACCCATCGAACCTCGTTCTTTCTTTTACAGTCTTCTGTCCCCTTGCTTTTTACGATTGCCAGATTTCACGGAATACAGACTTGCGACGTAGATTTATACAACTTGTATGCTAAGGTTTCCTACGAAATAACGACCCGTATGTGTAAGAAACAACCGTGTTTTGTAGACCAGGCTGCGCTGTTATCAACGGAATACGCAGAATGGATCTCGCAGTAAGTGGTCGTAACTTTACAAGGGAAATTCGGTATGTAGAAATCTAAGAAAAGTTTCTAGGGCATCCTGACAATTGGCAATGTTTGCCGTTACCAGAATTTATAACAGAGCTGGGAATTATTCGTACTCGCGAGTCGAGGAATCTTCATTTTGCATACAGTGGTTTAGTAACAGAAGTGGAAAACATCCAAACGTGGCAAAGTATACTTGAAGGTCTTGGAATTCAGAATTTTCGCTTTTTACGCTTTTTCCGCGCTTGATAGTAAATAGTTGTACAATAAACTGATGAGTTTCTAACTAAGATACTTGTTTAGTTGCAAAGCGTAAATTGGCACTCGACAGGTCAATAAATTGGAAGCATTTGGATTTTAATCGGCCAACGAGCATCAGTTCAAATTACATAGATAAATAGTTATTCTCTACTTTCTTACTCTGTTATACATATTACGGCATTTTTTCTGTAAACGATCGAATATATCCCTCCATAAAAGTGTTATTTCCCTGTAACCGATCAAATATTTCCATCCCTCTAAATCGGTACCATATCGACTACTCTAGGTTTATGGTGCGCGAGGTACTCAATTTATGCGATTCATGACTGAACAGTAATAAAACACACACATAGGTTAAAATTTTACCCTCTAAAGAAAACTTAGATTTTGGTTATTACGTATTATTTTTAGTCATATAATTGAAAGATTTACTGACATGATTCGAGTAATGTACACTTAAATATAATCTAAATGAGCGATTCCATACCCTTACCGAAGTGTGATAAAAAATATAAACTTTCATTAATGGATACCTCTTGTTTAACGGATGGTGAGTCAAATTTCACTGGTTTTCTATCGGTTCGAGATAAAAAAAAAGTACATCTATTCTCACCTTCTGTACAATATACTTTGTGGATAATTGCCTAAATTCACATCATGAATACAGTATTAGTTTTACAAATTAATTTGCGTTGTGTCAGTTCTTTAGAAATAGATTACATCATGGACTTGATGAAATATTCGATTATAATATTTAAGCTTAATTAGAAAAGCACAGAAACATGGAAAGGGACTGTTTCAAAAGTCTTAGCAGCCCAAAAGATTAGTAGAAAAACACTAGAAAAGTTAAGTACATCCACCGGTGGATTTGTTTACTCTTTACAATTGATGCAAATATTTATAGCTTTCGAGAAAAACAATTCATTGTTAGGGAAACTGTTGGCTCAAAAACCTTTATCATGGAGTTAACGCAGGTTAGATGAAATATATGTATTTCTCTTAATTATAATATCAATTGATACTATTTTTTACTTGTTAATATTTCAAATTAACTTCCGAGTGTGCATCTTCGAACATTATTCTACTACTTATTAACGCCTACGTACAAATGTAATACATTTTTGTCCTCCAATACAATAAATTTAATATTCTATTTAAGAACGATATAGATGACAAATAAATATAGTAATGAAAATAATATCTAACCTACGATATAGGTATGTACATATATAAAAATTACAAGTATAAAAAATGATTGTACATATACTAAATGCAGTTCGAACTAAATTTATTTATCAATACACTATTATAAATTATTTTATTTTTTGTATAAATAATTAAAACTTATTAGATCTGATGATGAACGTATAGGTTGAAAAACATTTATATACATAATTAACACAAAATTGTTTAAGATGTCGATAAACGTTCAATATAAAAATATGCTTTTATAAAAAGACCGACAGCTTGGAGTTAATTTATAATACTTCATTGTTCCTTTTTCCCGAATAAGTGAAATTGATCACATTTAAAACGCGCGTATATGCTACGGTGCAAATGCAGGAAACTTTTAACAAACTCGTGTGAAAATGTACATACATTAGCTTCGAGAGTTTAGGACCAACTGTGGAAAATAGTTTGAAATGAATGCAATTTAACGTGTCAGGTCCTTACACTGGCTTCGGCTAATTCAATTTTTCTGTTGAAGTGCCATCAATCAATTTGAAGCCTGAGAATGGTCCTGGTACTACAACATTGTAACAATGGTCCCTATAGTTAAAAAAAAGTGCTACTGTTGCGGTTTTTATGACGAGTTATTTCAAACATTGAAGCCGTTCAATGTATCTTTTCGTATTGAAATTCGATACCGTTGAAAAAAAAAAAGAAGAACGAAAAAGCTATTTGAGGTTGGCTACTGTGGACGAATAAAAATAGGTTGAGGGAAGAGAACAGCAGAAGTTGTACCGAATATATCACAAAAGAAGGTATTGTATTTCTGAAAGAGAGATTTATTTTATACGAAGGATAACATTTGCATATATTTGACTTGCAGGAAGAGTTGCATAACGTTTATTTAACTACATATGCGATGTTAACCTTTACACTAATCTTCTTCAAGATAGGTATCAAGTTCTGGAAAATTTTTGCATTCCTTAACGTTCCCCTTATTAGAATGTATAACTTTGCTAAAATCTGTAATTACGAAGAATACAAAAGATAGAACATAAATTTCATATGACATTAAATTACCCTATGATTGCTATTTTCTGGTTAGTGAAAAATTGGATGCTCCGAAACTAAAAGAAGAAAAGATCACGTAAGATGCGAGGTCAAAGTATAAGTTTTATATTATGAACAATTCTACGTTTATTAAGTCGACTAACTTAAGAAAAAATTGTTAACGCTTAAACTTAAAAGGGTTTATCGATTTTGAAATTTAAAAAGGAAAGTTAAACAATGTTCTTGAGACTTCATAATTATGAGTAATTTGCTTTCTGTTATGAGTTCATTTGTTACTTGTTATGGAAAATTCGCGTTTTATAAATAACTGATGAAACTGATGTACTTGAAGTATCTAGATACTATATAAAAAAGCTTGAAATATGATAAGTTGTTGAAAATGATATATGCCATTTATCAGGGGATGTACATCATATTTGCCAATCAAGTATAATATTTCCGCAACATAATTTAAATGCTCGTTAATAAATACAATTTCAACAAAAAGTTTGCTCATGTTTAAAGTAGAAATGCGTAATAGTTATAAAATTTCTAATTTAGTTAATGTTTCACGTAGTCTGAACATGTTCAACGTTCGTATTAACTCATATCGATTTTTGAAAGTAGGATATTTAGCAGTAAACTAATCAAAGACGAGCATCAATTTAAGAAATTAATTTTCAATTAAATAAAAAGTGGCATTTATTAGTATAGAAAATGTGCAGATCAAATTTTATTTCATTTTCTTTCTTAAGCAACTTCAATTTATTCAAGAGTCTTCTCTCCTCTTAGCTTACTTTCTATTTTTATTACTAATTGCAAATTGCAGGTGAAAAGAAACAAAACGTCATTCGATTATAAAGGTCTGTCTAAGTATTTGATCTTTCTAATGCAGAAGAAATGCAATAATATTAACGTTTTATCACGTATAATTTAAAGATTGCTCAATGGTCAAACATAAAGTTAGCAAATTAGCGTAGAAACGTTAAATTGGCATATTAGAAAATTAATTTTTCTTGCGCTGTACACTGTGATTTGTAATGGAAAAAATGACAAACGTATTGAACAATCTAGTAAATGCATTTTCGAATCTTGTGGATTACAACGCCTCTCTAAGAAGTTTCCTACCTAATGTAATGAAAAATCAAGCAATTAAAATAAAAAATATTGTATGAATGAAATTGTTCAATCCAACTCTCACTCTTATCATCGTTGAATACACTTAAAAGATGTTAGATGTTCATTTACACCATTCGGTATCTTGCCATGTTGTATTTCCTGTTGTGATCCAATAATATTAAAAATTTATGAATTCACGATTTACATCTGTCGCTAACTCAATGCTAATGTAATTAAAATTACAAATTAAAACGTAGCTATTCGATATTCTAAATAATCACTTATTCGATTATTATATTTTCGAATATAATAAGCAATATACACTACTATATTTCCTCAATGTGATGGAAAAAATATCAGTCCAGGAATTTTTTAGAAAGACGATACAATTTGTCCAAAAGTTTTTCACACCGCATACTCTGCTCGCACAAAGCCTGATACTTAATTTTTCACGTGTACTTTGATCGTTGAAAGATTGATACAATAATTCTTACGATTAGCCCGTTTCCATAAGAAACTGATACTTCATTTCTTACGAGTACGTTTCGAATCTGTGAAGTTCACTTTAACTGTTGGAATTGACTTCGACACGTGGGTACATATTGAACTTGATCCCATCTCTGCTTTAAACAATCTTCGGGAAACTACTTGCGAACCGCTGCTACGTGGAACTTGTCTTCGACCCGGTCGTTATTCGAGAGCGAAAAACGTAGGCCCAAATTTACGATTCTCGATAGGTATTATCAACACTCGTAGATTGGAACATCACGCTGATAATCGCTGCGATATGAAGCCAACTTCCACGCGACAAATGATTCCTGCGGGCCTGATGTAAGGTTACCGTCCCCCTGCGTGCCGTGATTTATCGATTAAACGTAATCTCGGATGCACACGAGCGCGGTGGTGTAATTTGCGAGCGTCTTCGGAGAAAAAGAAGCGGCCGCAATTACGTCGTTTCGACTGTAGCGCAATTATCGGGAGTCTCGGTGCTTGTTATCGAGGGCCAAGGGTAAGGCGGAATCACTTTGTTGGCATCTCGATAGTGAAAAGTCGCGGTTAATAATTACAGATCCGGCCATATATAAAAATCAAGAAGATCGAAGGTGAACGGAGAACGGAGCAGATTGCCTCTCACTCTGATGTTTGCAGTCTTCGATTTTTCAACGGAGTATCGATTCTCCCTCGATAGGCGTTGCGTGGCTGAGAACCGAACGCTTTCCCGACGATTAGGCTTCCTTCGCGTGTATGAAAATTACGCTCACTCCGTGAAAGCAGATGCGAGGGACGATTCGTGCGGAAATTTCAGGGGAGGTAGCGGAGAAAAAGTGATTCGGTTTTCTAACTACATCACACGCGGTTATTTCTTTATTTTTTGGCGAAGGACTTTATTTTGGGTTGCCGGATTTTCTAATATGAAAACGAACGAAGTTATTTTGAATTTGAAACAATGAGAATTGAATTATTTTGAAATTTATACGATAAAAACGAATTTGTATTGAATTTTTAATTAGTAATATTGAAATTATTTTGTGTTGTAAATAGTGATAATGATATTATTAATATTTATTACGAGTGTTATTAATTCTAAACTGTAAGAATGATAATATTTTGAATTTTAAATAATACGATTGATTTGACGTTATTTATTCCGTATGCAGAGGGTTCGCTTTAAATTCGAGCAGTATTTTTTTCACAGACGACAAATATTTGAAATCAAAATGAAAGAGAGAAGTTTTAATACTTTTTATACGCAATACGATGGCAGACATCACTTTTTTATGCGCGCAATATTTTTCGAGAATCGAAATATATGAAAACATGTAGCATACTATTTTAAAAAATTAAATTGAAATTAAAGTCTCGTTCGTCGTACCAGATGCAAAAAATGTATTCTGGTATCGCTAATGTTATTAATATTTAATCTTAAGTTTTTCGTATTGGTTTTATAATGTTTCTAACATCAATTCCTTGGATCATGAAATTGTTCAAAATGTGTCTTGAATAAGTTACCAGTGTGGCGTTTGCTCATTACGTTCAATATAAATTTATAATTTTTGAATACATAAATAAATTTTCTTGAACTATATAAATAAATTTAATATAATGTAATTTAAAATAATTTAAATTTGGTATAAATGTACAATTGTTTTATGAATTTCTGTTAAACATTAAAGATTTATTACAAGTTTATAAACTGATATATATATAGAACCGATATGAAAACCGAGCTTAACTGAAATCGATAAATTCAGTTTTATTAGTTTCTCTGTAACAATTATTTCGAATATTAATTCTTCGTTACTCTGGAAAACCGAAATCGATATTACTACTAAAATTATTTAATGGTACACATAATGGAATACATGCATGTAACATTGGTAAAAGAAATAAAACGATAATGGTGTACTCATGAACATAAAAATTATTTTTTGCAAGGTATATTATATTTATATTGTGTTTTTTTTAAACATAAGATAATAAAAAAAAAACTTCTGACAGACTAAAATAATGAATTTAGAATTATTCTTGAAAAGTAGAAGAAATATTTTGTATTTGTTTGAATCAACACGAACCTTGATGATAAAACGTAGTAAATGTTGCATTTTAACGTACGGAAGATAAATAAATCATGTCCTACATTACGTACAATGATTCTTATAACACCAAAATGTTTGCTTCCTGGCTGTCCGATTACAAATTCTCTTTTTTTTTATTTCAGAGAGCGTCAAACTTATTCAAAGTTTGTATCATGAATTTGAGAGTAGTGTGTGTACTGCTCGAGGCTCGGTGATTTAATCGTAGCTTTTAGAAAAAGTTTTTCAACGCTCCGCCAGGATTTCAGACAGTTTTGCCAGTGAGTCCGATGCTGAAGCGTGTTTTCGGTTGATGTTTACTTATGTACTCATTTACTCCCGTCACGAAGAACTAATCACTAAATAATTAGATTCCTGAATTAGTTAACCGATGAAGTTAATACTTAAAGGAACGGTGCTGCGAACGATAACCTGTGCCTTGTTCCTTTTATTGAAATTTTAATATATTCAAAACACTACTACATTTTCTGAAAAAATATCGCTATGCGCAATAAAATAATTAATTACTTTTGTTTACACGAAGATTCAATCTTGAACGATTTTCTTCTCGCGAAAAGCACCAACTTTATTACGGATTTTCCTCGTCCGTAGATAAGTAATCATTATCTCCATTTTTCTCTGGAATTCGTGTTGAACACGGCTGGAATGACCCACCCTGTCATCAAAGATTCAGTAACCTGTTAAACGAGCATCCAACATGGTCACTTCCACCCATTCCTCACGTCACAGTTTCGATTTTTGTTTCTATTTCTCGCAGACACGGAGTATGTGCCCAGGACCGTGAAAGGCGTGTGCAGAATAGCATTTGGTGTCTAGCCTGGCAGGTTTTAACGGTTCGGTGCCGTATGCTAGACGCGTGCCAACTTCATCCCCACCCTACCCCCGTCACCCTTTCGTCTGTCTGCGCGTTTGTCTTTTACCCTCTAGAAGAAGATGCCAAGGAAACGGACAGCTACTATTTTCCCTCTGCGGTCCAACCTTCTAGCCTTCCTCGAATGCGTCGGATGTCTTGCCTGTTTAGCCAACCACCATCAATTTATCTTTTTTTCTCTCGTACGTCTTTTTCCACCTTGTAATAGCCAATCACCTGCTTCCTCATTTTCTGCTAATGATCGGATACAATGTATCAAGAAATCACTGAGATCGAGAAAAATACGATAATTCCCGCTTTTGGGTGAGAATTCTTACTTCAATCAGACGAGATAAAATACACAGGTGTGATTGAATTATGAATTTCATTTTCGAATGAAAATTAACATTTTATAACGGTTTATATCTGTCAAGATGTTAATAATAAACTATTTGTGAAGTAAAGTATAAATGTGAATCAATTGTTTCCTTTATTTTGTTTTATGTTTGTCACACAACGAATGTATTATTATCATTATTATTACTGTTAATAAATGTTTTTATTACGCATATCAGAAAGTATAGAAAATGAGTCACGAGAAGTAGAACATATGTTGTCAAAACTAACATTCTGAACAACTTTTCCCTGTACATGTACTCGCCACTCGACCTTAGTTTCCGAGATATTTGCACAAATATTTGTAATACTGTGTATTGTACTTCCAAAGTTTCAGTATGATACGCTCGAGACAAATCAGAGTGAATTCGAGCTAGATATTTTTCAGAGAATGAAACACGATTTTCTTAAAAAAATGTAGCTCGAACTCACTTTAATCTATTTTTCTTGCTTATGTATCTACACGAACCCTGTTGCTGTTGACTTTACTTTTTTCTCGGTTAAAAAATTAATTAATTCATTATAATTATTATACACGTTTAAATATCCATAAAATTTCATTTTCTTCTATTTAACTGTATTTATAGTTACTTTTAATGTACCTTTCCGCGAAGAATTAAAGCAAACTTCAATTTTACGACATATGAGTCACATGTAAACAATGCTACAGCTGTGTAATGTGAATTGTAGGATATCAGACTGATAACATTCGTGTTGTAAGCAACAAAATATTCATCGAGGATCGAATATATTTTTACAAATATGTTGTAAACTATAGTCAAACGACGCAGCAGTTACATATATAAAGAAAAGTTGTTCAGAATGTTATTCTTAATAACTGTTTCAAGGTCGTAAAAATCATTCAGGTCGTCCCTAATGTAAATAGTTCCCGAATATATCAAAGCTGTACCGTTCAAGGGAGCAAATATGACGTATGTCCTACATTCGAGGTTATTCAAAGGTCATCGATATTTTATTAAATAGTATCGTATATTTGTAACTTCATGGTATAAAAGCTGTTATCAAGATGAATTCAATGACAAATAAGCGGGCGATGAGGATGAGTAAGCACATTAAATTCATTTATTGTTGATTTGTAGGTGCTTGTTAAGATAGACTTGTAGAATTTTCTAGTTACGTATGTGTTTCTTATTGGAAGATTTGTATACTGTCTTTTGGTAGTTATAGAGTACAGTGTTTTCTTTTGACGAGAAATTAGAAAAGTTTGGCTGCAATACATTTTGTCACGATAGATTAACAAGCTTTTGAAAGTTTATATTTTAGAGTACTTTAAGAATTATTTTCTAAAATTCGTATTCTCTACGTTCATTCCTTAATTTTTACTATTTAACAAAACAGGAATCCATAGAAATGTTTTAGTTTCTACTTCCTATCTTCGCGTTATTCTGTAAGAGAAATCGATATCCGTTAGTTTTAGCAATAAGAAGAGTAACAAGTGGAGCGCTCTGATATTAGAAATTTATTACAAAAAATTTGTTTCGACGTTTCAACCTCAAACGCGAGTTATATAACAACGACACGAGCAACTGTTAATTGAAAATAACATCCACAGAATACACTTCGTTTTCGAATGCTGTTGCATTCTTCCTGCATCGTGCAATAATTTAACATGCACTTTTAACCGAACAATATATTCCGAAATTGCATTCCATTGCGTTTGAAGGGTACGATCTATCTCAGGATCAAATTTGCGAAGGACAAATACCGTTTGTATCAAATTCATAAAAGCTATAGGAACGACCGACTGCTCCAGTTCCATCGTCAGAATCCACGATGGCTCTCGAATGATTTTCAGCTGGGAAATCTCTCTTCCGCTTTTATCTGTGCCTTGAAGGAAGTCGGATCTCTCAGTTTTCTGCAGGATTTCCTGGGACAAGCGTTCCTCTGCTTCGAGGGAAATCGAGAATATATCCCGCAGGTCAGCCCGGTACACTAGCAATGAGAAATTGCATATTTCGTTGCCATGAAACTGCCGACAGAAATAAATTTTTATTCGCTACACAACGTTTGTAGCGCTATTATTCCATCTGTTTCTTTTGTTACCGAAAAGTGAAAAGTAAGGTTAGTTCGCGTTAGAACGATATCATTCTGAACAATACAAAATAAAGAAACTAAATTTCCTAACTAATTTCGTCTGAATTATTCTACTTTTCGTATCTTTGTACTTTTGCGCAACGTTGGACACAGCAGATGTTATTTAAAAATTAACTTGTGAATAATATTCCGATAATATCTTAGTACTCATTCCTATCTAGACTCATACACGTTAAATTATAGATAATCAAAAGTATGTAGTCTTAAGGAATACTTAAGGAAATTCAGTAGTCTTTTTCAACCGCTTATAGTTCAGTACGAATAATAATTAATTCATGGACGTTGAAATGTTCGAGAAATAATTCCTTTTTACAGTGTTTGAAAAATAAAACAAAATTCATGCAATGTAATGTTCAGTAGCAAGATGAACGATTATAAGTTTATTACATCATTTCACGTGTACAATGAATCATTTTGTAGTTACGAAAATGGTAAAAAGTAGTTAAATGATCGACAAAAACGTGTGCAATATTTTGGACAGATCCAATTTATAATTTCCGTTTTAAAATATACTTAAACATTACCCATTTTTCGAGACGTTGGAGGGAGAAGATACTTTAAATGCGGTAAACTTTTTCCGAACTCGTTCAATTTTACTCGTAATCTATTTCTCAAACGTATTGTTGCACATTCGGTTGAAATAGACGCGGAGTGCTTCCGTATCGGATTACTTATTCGCTCTCGCTGAAAGGACGTCAGGGAATCAAAAGGTAAGACTAGAGACTCACGGGAAAAGGAGAGAAATCGTATCTACATGGTCGATCTTTAAAAATCTCCTTTTCATAGTTGGACCACCCGTAAGGTACATTTTATCAAGGGCTAGGCAGCTTTCTTCGGTGCTTCTTGAAACATGCACCGCATTCATTTCTGACAAATCAAGCGAGCACTTGAGACAGTGTCATGTTTCAGCACAAGTACCAATACAATCTTCGGGCAATTTATGCGTGAAAAGTGGAATTTCAGTCTCGATGTAACTGGATGAAACGAAGCCTTAAGGCGATATTTATTTATCAATCGGTTCGTTATGTGAAAATTATTTGTTCGGTCGGGTGAGTGAGCGAATTTCCATTGTTATTCGTGTGGTTGAAGCGTGTTGGTACGCGGACCGATGAAACTAACACTTCTGAACTAATTCCCTTGTACGGCACGATGTGTGACAACTACGCTATCTGTACCGAAATTTAACGTAATAATACAGTAGTTGATTAATTTGACTATTCCTCGTTAGTCTATATTTCATTATTATTTCAGATTCATTATTATAAGTTCACGTACCGAAGAAGGCTTAAAAGATTCGGTTCGAAACGTTCTATTAGATATATTTGTATCAATTGTATTTTCCAAAAGTTTTCTTTCACAGCATTGACGTAAAGAGTGCGCTATAGATTAACGAGAACTGTTTCTTGCGTACAGTGTTGAATAGTCAACAACTAAAAACATTCAAGGAGACAAAACCTTTGTATGCGTTCAATAATTTTAAATGTTACGAGATCCTACCTTCCATGAATATACGTACATCGAATGTATTTATTTGGAGATATTTGGTTACGAAATTATCATCTCTCCTGAAGTATTTCAGTGGAAAAAGTGAGATAACACAGAGAGGGACACGTCGCGTGCGACACAAATTTGTTAATAATACCTGACAATAATAACGTAATACTCCTCGCTAATGCACGTTACAATGCGCATTGCGCGCAAAATTAAATTTTATTCTCGTCGTTCGAGCTGTTTTCATCGTTTCAATGGAGCGACTGCACGATGATGCAATATACCTGCACCTGCAAGAGAGGAATATTTTACCGACGAACGATGGACGCGGGGACAAAAGTACGGCCGTGTTTGAAATTCCGAAATCACGCGGCAATAAACTAGTAACAGCTTCTAACCGCGTATTCTTCCCCGTATCCACGAAAGGAGTATTTTCCGCGATGCACGAAACGACTGGCGCCATTTTATCCAAGCTGAGATTACCTTTCGTTGCGGAAATAGGGCGACGTCGAAAACATCTTTTCGAAATTATGGTATAATTCTGTGTAGCAGCACGGAAAATGGCTGCGGCACGAAGAGGATGACAAAGTGCACAGAGAGTTCAACAAGTTCAATCCTGTCGAAAGCGAACGGGCAGGGATTGAAGGTGTCGCACGGAACACAATTTACAAAGGATCCCAGATGTATGCCACGGCTGCGATCACTTCGCTGCTTTCAAGATTGGTCTTTAGTATTTTCCTGCTATTGGTACGAGTTACGATAAAAATATTGACGCACGTATTCTTCTAGTAGCGAATTTATAAATCAAACGCGATGCGTTGATATCAATTTATTCTCATTCTTCGTTTGCGAGTAAAAATTTAAATTATTCTTAGTCGAAGTGAAGCAATCTCCGTAGTTGTTGATTTTAGCCATAATAACGCTTTTAACGCTATTTGGAGCCTGTTTGAGTGGTAGAAACTAAAATTATACAAGAAAAGAAGATACATTGTTCTGTAGAAATAGCACAATTGTTTCGTGAATTTCTTCATTTTATTATTTATATTCTTTAAATTTTTTTCAATTTTGTAGCCATGCCATTATCGTTAGGTGTAAATATTATTCAATTTGATAGAGGTATAATCGATGTAAATAGTCATAATTGTTTATTACGACGCGTAGTCTTTGAAATGATATAGCGTTGCGCGTCCTTACACGCATGATTGAATTCGTGCGAGTGAATTTTTGAGACGGACTTATATGCAATGTACTGGTATGTTTGAATCAGTCTGTTTGCTCGTTTTTCTCTTCGCGCGTTGATTCTTTCGTAGTCCTGATTGCTGGTGTGGAAGGTGATGGAGCGGAGAAAAATGGCACGGGATTGGCAGTTACGGAGAGAGCGGGGGCTATTAAACCATGGGAATGGAACGGGAAGATTTTCGGCCACGTGCGTTTCACTTGGATGCCCAGGTAAGACCCAACGAGACTCGGGAATCTCTCGGGGCAACGTGCCCACTAACGTGCCAGCCAGATATGCGGCAGTCACTTCCTCATTACTGCATCGTCGATAAACTGTTTTCTCAAATTCTCCCTTTTCCCGATTAATTTGCGCGTTCAAATTATTCGTTCGTGAAATAAACAACTTCGATGTATACGATAGTCGATACGTACACAAATTTGTATTCCGATAAAGCAATGGAAGATAATGCCACGTTTCTTTAAAACGATGAAGAATTATTTTAGAAGTATGCTCTGCAAGTTTGGATACCAGGTTTTGATTTTTCATTGTAAAACTTACTGAAATTGAAACACGACGAAATACTCGTTTCTACCTATGAAAAGTTGATACTTGTTTAAATTTTCATTGTTCATTGAGAATTTCACTTCCGGGTGGTACTTCGCCGGTAGCTTAACTTCGAAACTCAGATTACTTAATTAATCGGGCTTCTATCCCCGTAGCGTTCTTCAGCTTCGCCCCTCGTTGATTACTCTTTGATCGGGCGCGTGAAACACGGACACGATTTTCAAAGAAAATTTTTAACGGACGCGCAACGAGTACCTATCGTCGAGTGGCCCCGTTCTGCGTTGGGGAAAATTACCCGGAATCGAACGGCGTCGGGAATCGATCCGCGTCGAGTCGAGCCGAGCCGCGGGAAGAAAAGCCCAAACGTTGAACGAAACGACGCGGGTAAAAAACGGATAAGAAAGACGCCCGGAAGAAAAGAACGATTCATCGGAACGGAAAGCGCGAAGTTGTAAGAGAATAGCGTGAAACGGGAGACCTCGCTCAAAAACGGCAAAAAGTAGACGCCGAGATAAAACTCGAGAGAAAAGGCTGACACGGGGGTGGCAGCCATGAAGACGGAGAAGCTTAATACTTTCGTGGTCTATAAAAAGTAGTATTACGTCTTTTTGTTGACAAAAGTTGGGGACCCGTTGACATAGCAGTACGTCTTTTCATAAACGGGAACTGGGATCCTTTGACCCAGTACCGCGTCTTTTGTTATACATATTATCTTAGAAGGTGGATGCTGAGACAAAGGGTATTCGGCACGTGAGTGTTCTTAGATGCACAACACTCGAATCTCTTTTTTTATTTTTCTTAAATATCTCACTCTCGATATGCTGGAGAACAACAGTGATTTCTAACATTCGTCCCTTCTTTACAAAGTTCGGGGTAGAAACGGAAAAAAAAACATTTCTTACGAATTGTGTTTGCAATCACCTACATATTTATATCTCTAGGTGTTTATCTGTAAATAGAAAAAGTATTTGATAGATTTTCTAGTAATTATAAGAATAAAGAATACCACACACACTCGACGTCAAGATAATTACCGATAGTCGCTTTACCAGCTGATACATATGTACGTTATTCTTCCGTTTGATTTCACATCACCTGAGGTTTCAATTTAAATACCAATCGCACAAGAAACACAAATTTTAGTTCCAATTTTATATACATTTTTTAATAAAAAGGACAGTGATATATTTTTAAATATTTATATACATTGTCAACTGCATGCGTTTGCAATAGAGACGGCAAGCTTTTATTCAAATAAAGGATTACGAATAAAACTAACGTATAGGGATTAATTCGCAACGATTATTCGATTGAACTGTTACATTTTTATATGTTTGTTGTAAAATTCTTCATTCTATAATTAAAAGTCGAATTTTTTTCACCGAGTAACTAGTAAAAACTTGTTTATCCTTTAGTTTTTATTCGAAATGTTTACCTGAATAAAAATTGTCCTCTGGTTTTCTCTGGTTTTCTTTCAATGTCAGCCAGAATCAAAAGAGTCATTTTTCCAATGGCATTTGCTCGTCACTTGTTATTTCACAATATACGTTTGCAACACTACTGTCATGCTCGTACAATAACTAAGAGTTACGATCGTTTCCTTTCTGCTAAATAATACAATTTACGTAACGATCACAGGCTCAAAAATAATTTATTCGAAGCTCGATCATGATTCAGTTACGTTCAGTTTAAATCTTTTTCTCAGTCGGGGTACTGCAAGTCAGTTCTCAGCTGCACGTTACGCAGCAATTAGCGTCAATTACTGTCAGCTTCGAAACAGATGTTGTAATCCGTGCTGTAGTTAGAAACTACCGCTAAAATATTATTATACTGCTATCATATAAACGATTTACGAGTTTCTTGCCGAGTTCTAATAATGGAGTTGAAGAACAGGTAAGTGTTCAAGGAATTGAGCAATGTTGTCTGTGTCTGGTTTGCTCGCGTTTGACTGACTTGTCCGGGCATTCGAAGTGGAACGACGACTTGAAAGACACTATCTCGTGAAATTGAAATAGAATTCTAAATACTAAATTTATTATACATAGCCTGAATAGAAAATAAGAATCACTAGTTTAATACACTGTAAAATAATTCTATTCATTTGTAACACTTGAAATAAGAAGAATGCTGTATTCGTAATCAGAATAGTTGTGTTACTTCGAAGTAAGCGAGGAAATGAAATATTTTTATGTATCGAGACGTTAAATAAAATGGTTAGTAGTAATTAGGGAATTGTGCTCCTAGAAACGTTAGAAGTTTGAAACGTTATTTGCAAACAATGTAGTTGCATTTTTATCAAATCTACAAAACTATGTACACGTAATAATCGAAAAATTCATGCATATCAAATTATCTGTATTATCTGCTCCTGCAGTTGAATTTTTGTACTTTGTAAATTTATGCAAAAATACTTCTTCGTAACTTCTTTCCTTTTACATTTCCTGTTACATTTATCATATACCAGTAACACGAGAAATATGGATTTTTGGATAATTATTTCTTCGTAGACATCTTAATATAAAAAAAGATGCAATTTTGAAGTTATCCCGCGAAAGAAAATTTTGCATTCTTTTCAGGGGATGATTTTACCCTGTTAAATGATATTGTGACATTGATAAAAAATATTTTTGTTTCAAGGATGAATTGGTTTACTTCTTCCATATAACGTATAAAAATGTATTAAATTTCCGAGTTCCGTAATTTCTCTTGTAAAAAAAAACGCTTTATTTAGTGGAATTGAGAGTGGTTCATCTTGTTTCGGTGTTATCGTACATATTTTTGTAATTTCGACGGAGCCAAAGATTAACCCTGCATAGAATAAATCAATTTGACAATTCGTTCGAATCTGGTTACTCAACCTTCTAATAAAATCCTTACCGATACATTATATTTTTCATTGACATCGAATACAGGTATTCTTCTTATATTTTCAAAACGAGAACACTTAGGAGAAGTATGTATTGTATATCACGGCTCAAAATTGAGAGAAAAATGACAACTTAATTAATAACAGAAACAAAACCTTGGCACTTCCATCTAAAACGAATCGACAACGTATTTGCCGAAAAATGTTTCTCCGTATTACAGCTTCCACGAGAAACATTTCCATTTCGGAAGGTAAAGGGCATGTTTCGAGTGATACGACCAGTTGCGACACCTTGTGCATAGTAACGATGTTACGTGGAGCAACGTGGATGTGAAGATGAACGAACCACAAAGAGACCGTATGAAAATGGAGCCGCGAAGGAAGACGGGGACGGTGCAAAGGGGTAGACAGCGGGGCTGAAAGAATAAAAGAGGTGAACGAAGTTGAAAAAAGTGAGGAAAGCCAAACGAGGAAGAGAGGGTAAGTTAAACGTGCAGAGAAAGGGCTAAATAGCCCGTTACCGTCGGTCGTGTGTAACTTGCGAGGCTTGACTTACTCCACTATTACCTGGTACGCCGACTCTCCGCCTCGAAACTTCGTTTTAATACGCTCGCATCGAAGAACGAGAGGGAAGGAAAGGCACCGTCTCCGACGGCGCAGCAACAAACCGAGCCTCGGTGCAGCCTTAAGCCTCCCGGTTCCGTCTACTCCCACGGCTTCCTCTCGACAACTTTCCCCGAGTTCCCCACAACGCGATCGTTTCATCGTGAACGGAAGAGCCTTTCGAACCGCGAGCGGAACGCCCGAATCCACCTCGTGTAATCCCCGCTCGCGTTGATAGCTCGAGAACAAGCGAGGTTTCCCCGCGATCCCTCGATGGAGATTTCGGCTCCTTTATTCGATGGATATAATAATGTGCAGATTAAAAGTTATCGCGGCTACCGATTCGCGGTCGAGATCGCCGCGGATAGTTAAACTAGAACTATGAGGTATTCCCCGAACGTAAAGGTATATCGACGTTCTAGATTTCATTTCGGGCTACGTTTACGAATAAGTCGAGAACCGTCGGAATTGAAGCTACCGCGCAACAATTGAAAGTTTTTATTCATTTTCTTAGTGCACGATCCTGATTTCGTGAGAAGAGAAATCGGTAGTTTGAACAAGGTACAATGTCAATGGACGAATACCACATTCTATTGTAAAATGACGCGTGAATCGACTAGAAAATATGAGTAATCAACTCTGAAAAATATCTTTTAGAGATCTCATTTACTTTCGATGTGAAGATATCATTTTTCAATTTACAAAGATTGAGTGATCTTGGAATTTACTTGGAATAAAAAAATGGTGTTAAATAGACTAAGAATTGATCGATTGATTTATAAATCACACTACCAATTTGTAACGAATGCCATAGACAAGTAAAATGTATTATACTTTGGAAGAAAACCTTTTATTTATAATATTTATTTATTTTTTGGTTACGTTAAATGAAGAATTCAGAAACAACTTTGTTACATTTAATGTTCACAGCGAGGGGTCAACCTATTTTTGAAATCAGTATGGCATTGATTCTTAAATAGTTTGACGAGATATACAAGGGTGTTTCTAAAAGGGTGATATAACTCAGATAAGGAGAAAATTTATTTGTACAATTAAATCGATAATGTGGAAGACAGTATTCTCGTTTGAGGTTTCATTTTCGAAAAATTTGATTCGGAACATTTAGGTTTGCGTGCAATCCAATACGATGTAAGTAATGTGTCTGACCATTATTCATTATTTCTACTTAGATTACTGTTCCTAACCATTAACGATGGCAAGGCATTATTTGTTTTAACGGATTCTAATTGTTTTGAATATAATAAGGTTGGCGGATAACAGCTTCTATTATAGAGAGAAGGAAATATCAGTTATTATTTAAGGAAAATGCGATAGTATGAGTAAGAAAAATATGGACCTTTCCGAGTAATTGTTACTTATAATTAGTTTTAGATATTGCGAAGGTTGACTGAAACATGTCATACAATACGACTTGCAATTTTTTCCAGGTCAGATTTTCTTTCTTTTTTACATTACCGTTAATATTTATGAATACAATCACAAGTAGAGATACTGAATAATGGATGGACAGATAGTGTTCAATTGCACGCGTATGCTACGAATTTGCAGTTTAAATTTTCTCGCAAACGATGCCTCTTACGAAACAATTCCACTCCACATTTTTTATTTATTTTCACACATGAAATCAGCCCTGTCCAATTGTACCACCTGCGCCGAAACACCTTCTATTTTTTTTACCGTTTGCGAGTTCTATTGTTTCATGTAGAGTAATTTTTTTACCGAAACCAGATAGTGATCGCTTGACTGACGATTTTACAAGTGATACGAGTGAACTGACAAGTAATAAAAATCCCTCGCATTTAAAACATTGGATAAAGTTGATTTCAAATTGAATTATCATTCTCTTTTCAAGTCAATATGAATTATTTGCCTACTTGTAGTACATTATAAAATACGTATCAACTGAAACATCATTTTTCGAACGAATTCTTTTAATTTTATTTTGTTGCAAAAGGTTAAATGAACGAACCAGACGACCTGAAAACTTCTGTAACGGTAAATGTTGATATCGCTTTTTTGTGTACGTACAAGTGTCTACGAGTACCTTAAATTACAGATATCCGATTTAATTGTCCAAGCTGGAAAAATTCGGGCAAGCTGAAACTAGTACTCAAGGCATTACGACTTTCGAGTAACACGATCCTTTCGAGTAGACCAATTGTTTCAGATAGACCGGTTTTTCCAAACAGCCCGACATGTTCTATGTAATCCGATACGTTCAGGCTGATTCGGAAAAGAAAAAAGAAGAGATTGACTCTAATATTATTTCGTTTTAATTTCACACCATCAGGAAAATTTATTTGCACGTCTCTATTTTTATGAACTATAAACACTTGTTTCTTCTTCTAAATTTCCTGATGTTACATTGAAAAATTCTAACAATCTGGACTTTCATTTTCTTAATGCAACAATTTAGGCCGAAATTACACGAACCTGTAACAATATCTAGATTATCTGATTCTTAATTATTAATCAGTCATCTAAAATCTTTTTTAAAACGTATTGACGTTAACATGTCAATTCAAGCCAAACCAAATTTCTGCTACAGAATATTGAATAATTATGTTTATTTACGGCCACAATAAAATATAGTACTATACTTGAAAATATCTGTGTTTACCTCTGATTGTGTTTAGAAGGCATTTTATGTTTTATATTTGTATAATTAAATTTATATCTTGATTTGAATTTTGCGTAATCGTTGATAATGTAATTACGTAACCAGGAATTATTAAATAACCATGAAATAATTTCATCGATATCGTAAGACAATGTTGGAATTCCAATTTTACTTTACCACCGGTCTCTTTTCCTGTCTCTTCCAAATCGGCTTGAACATACTTGTCTACCCGAAACGACCGATGGACCTGGCTATCCGAAATGATCGAGCTATCCGAGAATTCAGATGTCTCGAGTACTCGCTCAAGCTCGGCCGAGTTTTTTCGAGCCCGCCCGAACCCGTAATATCGGGTAGCCGCACACTCCTAGTACACATACGTGCATGCTTCGTGTAACAGATTTGCACGGGATGTACTCAAAAGTTAGGAAGCCACCTGACAAGTCCTCATTAGCGCTCTTCAGCTACCAACTCTACGTGCAGTTAGTAATGGGAACGAGACCTCTTTTGATACTATCGATACTTTTACGTTTAAAATTGGTACTTCTGTATCGATTCAGTGTATATTTATGAAATATTTGGTACCGATCGATACGTATGTCTCTGGTAAAGTACATATTAATTGCTTCAAGTTTGATTAGATTGTTTGGTATCTGTATCATTAGAAGGTATACAAATAGTTATCATTAATAAGGAAGGAAAACTTTCGGTAGGTCTCCAAGAGAAAATTATATTACTTTTTTAAACAAATTTTGAAACTGATTAAAAAAAGAATGTATTCGTCTTTCATAAATTTTTATTACATTCAAATAGTTTCATATCTTTTGATATAAATTTTTTGGACGTGACTTTTTATTACAGAAATGTATTAAAATTAGTATGAAACAGACTCACATGGAACCTTTCAGAATTTATCGCATACTATTTAATAATAAATGAATGTTTGTTTTACGTAGAATTGAAAAAATCCTAGTATTTGGCTTTCTGAAGGAAACTATTTAATTGCGAATGAAATATCCAATAAAACTTCTACATGTAACAGAAGCAGAATGAAAAGTGTCTGTGCTTATAAATTCGTTATAAATACAGACAATATTGATAAAAGTATACGAAAAATTGGAGAAACCTAAATTTGATAAGATGGATAATTCAGGTTCTCAGAAATGAAATGAGGTGTGCATCTTTTTTTATGTTAATAAAGATTTATGTGAACAATAGAGAACCTTTCAACTAGTGTAGTTGAGAATCTCATATTATATTACGCGAAGCAGTATATATTATAATTTTTTTTCAGTATGTACCCCTCTTTTTATTTTAGCTGTCTCTCCCTTTTGCTCGATATACGTGGGCTACAATCTGACTGTCTGATTACTCGCCTCGAGCATTTATAGTAAAATTCCACGATGCTATTTCGTTATTCCTACATTTGATCGCGCAATGACTGAAAGAAAAGCAGCGAGAGGGCATGCCTCTATGGCACGGAATTTCCAGTTTTATACGATGAACGTATGCGCGGCGTGTAGTCCGACGAACTGTCTCACCTCCATTATTTCAAACTCGTGCCACGAGGCACGTTCCACGGTTTATTCGGATCCGATGAAGCTTCGAGGACACGATCCCCAGGACGTTCCTCCGTGCCCGTCTCGATTCTATTGACCAATCTCATCAGCACGATCACGGAGATACAAATGGAAGCTTCGTCTTAACCTCGTACTATTCCAAGAACCACCAGCTTCTTGCCTTAGGTAACAGCATCCTCTTTAAAGCATAATTCGATACTCGAAATAGTGTGTACCATTTACCCACCAATTTCAGTCAAACTAAAGAGGCAAGAAGAAGAAGATCGAGCCACCAGAATACTAATCAAGAATTAAGAGAGACAAAAACGTCATGATACTTCTCGGTGAAAAAGATGTGGTTCCAGTATTCGATAAATAAGGTTTCGTTTAACTATTTCTTTATTGGAAAAAAAAACAGGGGAAAACCTTTTCCGAAAAATTTTATCGAAGATTTATCTAAAATATTTTATTAAATTTTTATAATTGAAAAAACTAAAATACGATATCTAACTATTATTATCGGTAGACCAATTTTGTTAAATATTTCATAAGATTGTTAAGATGTGTTTCTCTGCAAAAGAGAATGTTTTCAAAATACTATTTTAATCGATTACAATATTTTCCTCCCTTACAAGAAAAAACTACCATTACCTATAAAACACTTGCAGTTAAATGTAATTTTTGAAAGATACTTATAGATAAATGGTAGTTCCAAGCAAGTCCTTCTCTCTCGGTTTTTTTAAGGTTAATAATGTCTAGGTGGAGACAGAAGTTCGCGTCGTCTAGCGAATTCTTGGAACACGGTACAGAATCCGGTCGCGTTAACTTGACTCGAGTCCTCATCGACGTGACCGTTCAACAACCGGAGAAACTTCGGTCAACTCTGCTGACCAATCTCCGATGCACGAATGGAATTTCCACCTAATGCCGCGCTGTTTCGACTGCTTGCTTCTAGATTACACAGAGTGTCCAGCAAATTTGTACTCGGTGCGCTTGACCCGAGATCGAAGTTCTCGTAGCTTTTATTACGAATACGACGATGTCATACGAATGAGGTGTAATCGAGGCTGCGGAATTTCAGACATTTCGGTTATAGCGTTTGTTAAGCTCGCTGAATCCTCGAGCCGTTAAGGATCATCGACGTGGTAGAAATGTTAGTGAACTTGGTACCGCCGGATCAAGGTAGAACACAGTTGATTCGCAGGTACATTTAACGGGAAATTTAATTATAAATTCGAGCGAAAATTCTTGTCGTTGTTCCGAGAGGATCGTCGAGCCTCAAAATGTGAAAAGTCGATCTTTCTTCGACGTTATATTTCAAAGAAATTACTAACCGTAATTATTTGAAATTGGTACGGAGATTGTTCGTTGTTCGATAAATGCTTAGATAAATTTTTAATTTAAAAATATGAATAACCATGGTTATTACTTTCGATTACGCAAATGTGTCATTTTTTCCCCGATGAACATGATCCCTAGAATTACGGGAAACTAGAAAAAAACATTCGTTAATGGATTTACAACTTCGAAAGGTATATTTTTCTTGTTTTGAAAATAGAATACGGAACAAAAGTTTTGTTTTTATTTTACTACGAAAAATCGAAGTTTTTTCATCCTTTTAGAGTTCAATATTTTTTCCCCTTTTTTAACGATTGTTTTTATGTAGAAAAATTTGGAAGAAAATCGCTAGAAATATTTTGGATAGTTTACGTTCACGTTGGTACACTATTTATCGATTCAATTCCGATTACAATTCCTACGATTGCGCTCTTACGATCCTACACTATATTATACGATAGTATCTCTTATTCGACAGAAATACATACGCCCTCTTCATTCGTAATTTTACATTTGTATCCACTTATATTGGATACTCCAAGTCTCGTATGTTTCTCAACTTGTAATGTATATTACTTTCTACTTGTATATTATTAAACATTTATCTAAAATGTAACGTATCGTATAGCCACTAAAATTTCTACGAAATGTGAATGAAACATATGTAAATATACGTTAAAAACTAACTTACGCTAGCATTGCAAAAATATAAAAAACGACATTAAAACGAGAAAATGTTCTATTTAGTGAAACCTGTTCACAAAGAATATAATACCCATCCGTACTGCAATCTAAAATTAGGATTTGACTGCAAACAACCATTCTCTGAACTTCACCCTCTCATTCATCTTTTTCTACTCGCGAATTTAAATTTATCTATTCTTCCGTTATTACGGCGAATAATATCGTTAGATGAAACAAAGAATATAAAATAAATATAAATACAGTATTCTAGTATGTCGCGATCTTTTTCGACTCCAGAAGAATGAAAGCTCGAATTTACCCGTAAGTACGTATGTACACAGTGTTACGTTTTATTTACAAAAGTCGGTGGCCTGTGCATCAACACCGCTATCGTGCAAGGACGATTGCGCGTGCCATCGTCACGGTAAATATTTTTTTCGAATTATCTGCTTGACGGTAGCTTGGGCAGAGGGCGAGAAATCGTTGGTAAAAGAGTCGCGGAATCGAATTTAAGGTTTTCACTCGAGGGAGGAAAATTTCGTTACTGAATTTACCGGTTTGTAGAGGTAATACGTTTCGCAATATTTGCTCGAGCCACTTCCATTCGTAGTTCGCCCACACCCTTTCCTCCGTCTTCGTTCTTAGTTGGTTCTACTCTCTCCGATTCGGTTTTGATTTTTATCCACGCGCGGTTGACTGCTTCGCCATTGCGGACTTCTTCTCCGTCAGCTTTCACATCTCGCTCCGCGGAATATCTCACTATTTCCCCATTATTCCAACGGTAAATTTCTGCGGGGAAAATGGCACGGAATCGTCGGAGGCCCGCACCATTCACGGTGCCAGCAAGCAACGCCGAATTTATGTCATCGATAAAGAATGGCCAAGACACCGCAGCCGATCTAATTCATTCTTTTTATTAGTTTCCTTCTTGCCACGGAAATATTGCCAACGGCGAATATTAAAATAATGTGTCCGTTTAGGAGAAGAATATGGCCAGTTTTGATGTTTATCGGGAAAAATTGTTTGCATAATGTACGTGTGCACATCTCGATGAATCAAGAACAATACTTGTTTCGTCAAAAGATTTAAGGTAGGGGTCGTGAAGAGACTTTTTATCGATGTCACAACTACGCTTTCAAAACTCCAGTATGGAACTATATCTCTCACACACTGTAAAATTATATAATAATGATTATCTATGGATAAGATTTTTATTTTAACTAACTAACATTATACGTAAATGGAGAAGTTTTTCTGAAACAAGCGTCATAAATAAAAAGATTAATTTTAAACTTGTGTTTTTCTTTTATTTAGTTTATTTAGTGACGACGTTTACATCGTTCATTTTGTAATATGTAATGTTCCTTAAGATTCATAAGAAATTAATGAATAGGCCTGTTATGCAAGGTTTTTGACTTTCTTTTATTTATAAATCATAAATTTCACGTCGTTTAGTCGTTGGTAATATTGTTATAGTTTATAAGTTAATTCGTCGACAGTTAACAATTGAACGATGAAAAGTAAGATACAAATAATCTAGCAATATGTAGGGTCAATTCAAGACCCCAGAAATGCTATTGTTTAGAACAATCTTAACAATCGTTAATCAAAAATACACATCAATGCTTACATTTTCTAGTCTCGATGATATTTTTGTAAACATATTTTTTCCATTTCTACTAATATCTATATTTATCTCTTAAAAACTAAAATCGTAAATTTATATTCATTAAGTGAGAAATAAAAGATTTACGTGTATTCTATATTCAAATTGAAGAAAAATTGGCGGGACTACCCGAAAGAGACGATTCTTCGTGTAAAAATAAATAAATAATGTAGAATAAAATTCTGTCATTCAAGGCTTCATTCCTGAAAAAACTGGTTTTCAAAATTACAAAAATATTTGTGCCAGTGTTTGTAAACATTCGCCGTTCACGTTTCACGGTCTAATATAATTTGCTTTCCGTCGATTTTTTACCAATTTTCAACTAATTACGTTAATTAAAGCAAATAATATTATATTACTGTACACAAACGACAAAACAAGTAGAAATAATGATATTTGTCGGACACAATAGCCAAGCACGTAACACTCAATTGCACGTGTACGCGACGAATAATCAAAATTAATTTTTCTAAACACGCAGCTCCTGTAGAAAAATTGTACTCCACATTTTTAACTTATTTTATATAAAAAGTCTCTATTTTCAGTTACTGTATGAATTTTTCTCTAAGCTATACACAATGATCAGTGATGCGAGTCCGCCAGAAATCTAATAATTTAACAATAAGAAACAAAATAATTTTAACGATTTGTTAAATAATAAATTAACGATTTCTCTTTCAGATTGCAGAAGCTTTCATTCGAAACTCAATATTCAACAACTTTTTGTAAAATATTTTGTATCCAAATATTTGACATATTCGAATGTAGTTACGCGCAAACGAAAATACCACTTTGGTGGAAAACCAAAATTTAATACGATTCGCGACAAAGCGATCGCAATCCGCTGTACTAGTCGGTCGAAAATCAACTTGCATCGACGACCTCCATTCGGGGACAGAACGCCTCAATTACTTGGGCTTTCGAGCTTTGCTGATACACGTAAATTACAGAAGTGACCTGCCGGCACCCCCGGGGGCAGCAAATTCGCATGGTCAGTGCTAAGGTGCAAGTACAATAGCGCAAAGCGAACAGAGAAATTGTACCACCAATGAAATATCCGCTGTCGTCCAGCATCGGCCGAAGATTTGTCAAACGGGAATTGATTTAGGTTTGGGGGGTCTTAATCCCCTGGAGAGCTGGCAGTACCAGTTGGTTTGCCTTGGAATTCGTTCCGATTGCAACGTGGTGCGCCGTTTATACGCAAATAAATTGGGACCTTTATAGCGGTCAAAGGACATGGAACTCATGTTTTATTCCGACCACTTGAAATCGCACGACGCACGTTTATGTACTTATCAATTTTCAATTACGATATATCACTCTCTGGTCTTTATAATAAATAAATTCATTTTGTCGGTTACGATTACGTTAATCACTGAATTTATTACAACGAGTAAATAACGAGCATATTAAAATACAGGTATTTGTACTTTTATCCATAACTGTCTAAAATTTCGCTAATTTTTACGAAATTGAGGTAAAGTAAGATCAAACTAAAATTTTGAATTTTCTTTGAACTTTGAAACTTTGAAACTGCATTGAAAAGTATTTTTGTACACGTTCTGTCTGTCAATTTGGAAAACTTTTTGATCTTAAATTGTTACTATATTCGCTACTATTGTAAAGAATAATATTGTTGCAGAAGGGCAACAAAGAATTTAAGAAAATGTTCAAAATGTCTACCTCGTGAATTGTATTAATAATACTTGTATAATATAAATTAGTAAATACGGTAAGAAAAGAAGTAAATTAAACAATAATATTGTGAATAAAGTCTTGTTTTTACATCCGTTGTAAATATATTTTAATTTAATTTATCGTTATACCAAGATGACCTTTAACTGTCAATCAAAACATTCAAGACATTCAAGATTTCAAACTATTTTTTTTTAATAGTTGCAACGTTAAAAATTTCGAAAACATTCAAAACATTTAAAATTTTTAACAATTTACAAAATGTTCGATACTTTCAATTGTAGCACTCGTACAAGAATAAAGTGGTTAATTATACCAAAAAGATTCCAAATCTCTAAGAAACTCTTCGTCAAAAATGACTAAGTTGTAACTTCGAATTGAAATCTATAATTCGCGAATGGTAATATGTTGCTCGATAAATTTTGTCGTTTGATAAAAAATGGCGCTATTAGGTTCGTCGTTTTATTTTTCTAAAGATGGTACTACTGTTTGATGAACATGTGTGAACTTTCATGTAGATCTGTCGACTCGTTCGTACATTTACAATTATTCAAAGTTGAAGTGCCATAGTATTTTTTTACAATGGAAAAAAACGACAAAACTTACTGAACAAGATCTATATTGTCATAATTTTGACAGTCCACTGTATGTAATTAAATGAAAGTATTTCATAGGAATACCTTAGTTGATGTAGAATTCGGTTCGTGTTTTAACGATTAAACAATCTTTTTTAAGATTTTGTATTATGCTAAATATTACATCGAAGATGACTGTAATTTGTTACATTTACGGAAATTGAATAATTAAAATAATATATATAGAAATATCTTTCTATATATTACTACATTATATCTATAAATATATAAGAAATATCTTGATTGTATATTGTACCTAGAACGACACAGGTTTCTAGTTTCTTAAATTTCATGTGGATGCATTTCGCATCGAATTGGAGGATACAATTAGGTTGAAATCTCGAGAAACCCGATTTGCAGTAATCGAGAGAGGAGACCGCCGGCATAAAAGCAGATTGCTAATTACATCACATAGTAAAAGTTATTATTATTACGCGGCACGCGGATTCCAGACTACGTGACGCACCTTTTTTTAAGGGGACATATAATAAATCTCTTGCGGGCGTATAACGAGGGGCCCTAATTACACCGGAAGCCAGCTAGGCCACGTTTAATTGTCGTATATAGTCTTAAAACAGATGTGTTTGTGCAATGTTTCGGCTGGTCGTAAGAATTTTGGCTAAATACTTAGAGAATGTTTGAAATGGAAATATTTGTGCAGTGTCAATGGCTTCTGTAAGTAACTCTGAACGGAGAAGTAACATTCACGATTAGAATAGTCGCTTGTCACTTTTAACGAATATTATGTTTTACATTGAATGAATGGTGGTCTAAAAACAGTTGTACGCAATATTTGTATTGAAATCTTCAAATATCCATATTTCAGTAATTGATGTACAGAGTGAACTATTTTATTTCGAACACTTAGATATGTTCGTTATTTATAGTTTAATGAAAAGACTTTTCGAGACAAAGTTGCACTGTTTGACTAGGTATGTGTAACGATAACATTGCGCTTTTCTAAGGTAATTTTTATGAGAATTCAACGTCATTGATATTCTTTTAAATAACACCCTATATTTTTTTCGATATCTTTGTACAGCACAAAAAAATTAATCCAACGCCCTTATAAATCATACTGTCTTGATCATTCAATCTCGAGAAATTTATATTAATGTCTTAACGTTATTGAATAGTTACTAGATGGATTCGTCCTGAAAGTTTATTTATATCATAAAAAGTATTTTTATAGTAATTCTCGATACTATATAATTATTATTCTTCGGTGTATGAATTATCATTATATAATCATTTGATAAGTAAAGAATATTCTTTAAGGATATACTCTGTTCAGATGATAAAACTTTCAAATAGTAGAATGAACAGATGCATAATGGAGATTCGTATTAGAGAGGTTCCACTGTATTTAACAACTTGATAACTTGATATAAAACTACGATAACTATGTTGTCTTTTGTGAAAGATAAAGTGTGAATTGACCGAAAGAGTTGCATGCCTTATATATATATATTAATTTAATTATTCAATTTCCGTAAATGTAACAAATTACAGTCATCTTCGATGTAATATTTAGCATAATACAAAATCTTAAAAAAGATTGTTCAATCGTTAAAACACGAACCGAATTTTACATCAACTAAGGTATTCCTATGATTGTGCCGCCATTACAATAATAAATTCAATCCCTGTAATAGTACATTAAATTAGTACTGTCGTACCATTTCAAACATCTGTTTCCTGTGCACGAAGCGATGAAAGTTTCGAGAATATTGCACGAATTAATTATCGAAGAAGGTGAGATCGGGCAATTACCATTCGAGTGTGCCGGATGATTCATTACGTTAATAGATATCGTGATTGTCCAATTTTGAGAATTGTTCTTGCTGGAACTTTAAATGAATTGACTGTATAAAGATTCGAAGAAATTCTCATTTCAAAGTAAATGCATGTAGCTAACAGCCTTACCACAGAAAACCAATAATACGAACTAAACGTCCATGACTTTGAAATGGGTGGTAAAATTAAC
Source organism: Ptiloglossa arizonensis (assembly GCF_051014685.1). Taxonomy (NCBI): domain Eukaryota; kingdom Metazoa; phylum Arthropoda; class Insecta; order Hymenoptera; family Colletidae; genus Ptiloglossa; species Ptiloglossa arizonensis. Next base: position 12,768,384 of record NC_135051.1, on the reverse strand, counting down.
CGTGACGTAATCGACAACCCAGTTTCCTTACAAACGAGAAATGAAGAATAATTTCGATACGGTACGTATTATCCGTTCACGAGAAGAAAGCACAACGTGTTTACATCTTCGCTCCGCCTGTAGTGCATTGTCGTTCGTATGATCGCGTGTAAGCATCTTTGACGATGAGTATCAACGGCGACCGTAGCGAAACAGTGAGACAATACTACGCCATTGGCGCAGCTTTCCAATCAAATGTTAGCTATTAAGAAACAGAATGATTTCGTTCCTATTTAAATACTGTCACTAATTCGATAAGTTGCTCGTAATGAAAAAATGAATACAATTTAATATACGTTATATTCACTAATATTTGGAAAATTATTTATAGCGAACAGAACTAACTTGTAATAGGTTGTTCAATAAGTTTTGTCATTCGATAAAACTTATTGAATAACCTAATATTTATTGAAAATAATATAAATCCGCTTATACTCATTTCTATCTAGATAAATTCTTACATCACAAATAAGAAAAGTTAGACTGGTTTTAATACTAATATAATTTGTTTTTGAGTAAATCGTAATTATATAGAGTTTATCTTGATAGAAGTAAGTATAAGCGGATTTATATTTTCTTTGATAAATTAGTTCGTTTCTCTACGAATAATTTTAAAAGTATTAATAATTATCACGCATATTAAATTGTATATATTTTTTCATTACGAGCAATATCATTTACGATAACCGTAAGCGAATTATTATACTGTTTATAAATACTTGACGCTTTATTGGGAGCCTACGCCCATGCAGCTTACTACGAATTCGTTCTCACTCGGACTTGGAATCACCGCCATCGATCTTCGTCATGGTCTTCGGCCAACGGTGATTCTTACTTGCGATCGCAAAAGCGGCCATGGACTACGGGTGGATCGAGGATGTAAACAAGTTGTACCTTTTTCTCGTAGACGGATAATACGTATAATCTAGAGAGGTAATTTTATTTTATTTTCGCTCATCATTTTTAACGTAGCTTCCTGTTTTATCGGAGATATCGGCTAGCAAATTATCGAGAAGTAATTAAAATTATCGTAAAATATTCATATCTCTTAACATTACATTGAAAGTAGACATGATTGATGGGATACAAATTATCTTCTTAATAAATTAATGCAAGTTTGCAATTTAGTACCGAGCAAGAGGGAAATACATAACACCAATTAATTCCTGACACAACTATTTCATTTTGTAACAACCTGAAAAGGAATATTGTACATAAAGCTCTGAAAATTAGAGACTACAAATCAATTTTATCTCACTTTTGGTCATTAATTTTTAAAATGTGATACAAAATTAAGGAAGCAGGCATGAGATGAGAACTAATTACTCAATTTTTCTTAATTTAGCATTTCGATCTTGAAAATTCATAACAACTAAAACATTATTTTATATTACTTTTTGACTAGAAATAGACTTTCCTAGAAAGTGTTTTAAATAATATGAAAAGTATATCTCCACAGTATGGTACAGTGGAGAAATTTTATTTTCGAGGTCATTTAGTACTTTTAGCATAAATGAAACACTACGTGTAAATCAAACAATATCACAGAAAGACAATATTGCTTCTATTAACCAAAGTAATTTATTTTCGTGACTATAAATGAATACAAGTTGATTTTTAACCTAATATAGAAAAGAATGCACAAAAGAAATTTTTATGGACTGTTAAAAGAAATCCAATCAATATTATTTTTTATGGTAAACAAGCATAATAAGGGAAAATAGTAGTCTAATAATTCTTTTAAAATTCTAACTTTCTATCACAACTATTCATTAACCCAGAGCATTTTTAATACATACACTGAACTTCCAGTACTTTGCATATTATGGTACATTATTATTTAAACAATTGTTATTTTTCACTGCTTCAATTTATGCACAATTCTTCATGAAAAATACAAAACCAGGTAAATATAAAGTTACAAAGAATAACATGCTTTATTAAATCTACAAAATTCTTACAAAGAAGTAGTTTGCATTTTTATTAACAAAGGAAGAGTTATATTGTTCCAGAAACAGTACAACTTGTATTTGAAACATTTTTTAATATCTTTTGTAATATAAAAATTACATAGGAATAAACGAAATGAGTGGCTTTGATATAAGGGGTAGTTTCTTTCTTAAAGTTGAAAAGTAGTAGCGATGGAATATGGCATAGGTTACAAATTGAAGAAACGAATATTTGTGAACTAAAAATTCATCAAACCCAACATATGCCTTAAGTATTCTTCCATTTTCACGCGGTGGAATCGATCACATCGTCGATGATAATTTTCTAAGTAAGTATATCACCCGAAAATGACAACAGTAAATCTGACAAAAATTGAAGTGTGTTTGCTTCGATAACGATAATAATTTCTTAAACCAACAATAAAAAGTAATACATTTTTCTTTCATATAAATTCGTATTAAATTTACGATAGAAAAGCTCTATGTACCAAAGGAAATATTACCTACTATTAAAATAATAAAAATGATTTTAGTTATCTAAATAGATCCGTTCCGCGTTATCAAATTCCGTTGGTCGGTTACCGTAATAAATTTCCATTTTGACTCAGATAAATTCTGCTACCAAATTTGTACGATTCCATGATTCGGCCACGTAGCTGCAAACTGAGAAAAAAAATCCGTGTCGACCAATCTCCCGTGGTATCCGGCAAGCATCGACAATCGCGGCAGTCGCGAAAAGTCGATTTCCCCAGATAACGATACACGCGGCCAGTCGATGTCGAGCACTTCGCGATGGCGCGCACACGAGCTGGACATTAATCCAACTGTCCTGTCCTCGGTGAACACCATAAATTACAGGATTCCAATTTCCAGACGGCGAGCTGTTGTGTTCTCGGCTGCGCTGCGAACGGGAGAGGCAACAGGAAGCCCGACTACGGGGTTGAGGGTGGAAGAGGAGACCCCCGTACGTCGGTCATACAGGTTGCGTTTAATTATCCACGGTCCTCGCGGACGCTCCTAAGGACGCCGAAGAGGCGACGGGTATTGGATTTCCGGTAGGTAGACGACTGAAAATCCTGTTACAGTTTAATTGTTAATTTACCACCTCGTCTAGCCGTGCCAAGTAGGCCACGCTATAGTTAAGGCGAAAACAATGGCTACAGCCGAGCCCCAGCAAAGGTCCGTTTCCCTGTATTCGTGGCGCTCACGTTCCGTTGGTGAAACGGTCGCGGCCGCGCACACGTGCGAAACGTTTGCCACTTAAGGGAGAGCTTGATCCCTGCCAAGTTACAAGAACGAAGCGTGAAAGTTCCCCGCGTGTGACCGGATCTTGACGAGCACGGTAGTCACGATGCCCCTGGGCACGTTCCTACGGGACTACGGGCGAATCGATATCTTATAAATCGGGTCGTTAAAGGGGCTCTCAGGTCGGTAAGTGGTAAAAATTTGAGATTTTACTTGGAGAAAAGTGTGTTGCACATTTTTACCGATGTATACGGATACTTACGAAAATACTCCATCAACTTTTTCGTATACTTTTTTTGTAATAACGCACAAGTTGTCACGATACTGTATCGAACGTGTCATTGTATTGTCATTTTTGCAACTTTTGCTACGATGTCCACCGTGTCCAGTACGAAAAATTTTAAATAGATAGAAATTTAAAAGAGTGGAAAACTCTAGAATTGATAGAGTGACAACACGTTAAAGAGATTCAGCAATTCTTGTACTTTGTTTTTACGTTACAAAAAATAGTGTTTAATTTATCGAATTGGTAATAATTCGTACGAGCGTTGAATGGTTTGTTTAAAGCTCCGTTTTCATAAATAATGATCCTCCATGTGATGATCATTGATCGTCGCACAAAGACGACTCCCATCATTTTCTTTCGCGTTTCGTTAGCACTATCGCTGACCAAGGTCGGTCACCCATCTACTCAGACGTCTCAAACTACAATTTTCAACGATGTTATTACTGGCAACATCCTCTTGATATTGGGAGTACTTTAAACTCCGCCATTTTTCGATCTCACAGGGAGACCAATGAAATTTTCTCACTCCTACCTACCGGAAACTCTTCAGTCGTCGACCATCTGCCTGTTTCTCCATTTTCCATTTTGCTTCCTGCTTTCGCGTTCCTTCTCATTCACGACGTTGAATTCATGGATGGGAATTGGAAAAAAGTCGGACCACTTGTACCGGGAAGCACGACCAATGTACAGGTAAACATTTAATTAGTATGACGGTGTATAGAAGGACCGGGTTCGCTCAAGATCAACGAGAAACTTGCTTGTGCAAGCTACACCGTTTTTCACCCTCTCGTGCCATAAAAGACGTGAAAACGTCCGTTCTGTTATTGCACGGTTTTCGTTTGCGAAAATGTGCAATAATATGTAACTGGATAAAAATTTTCTTTAACAATTAATCTACGGTATTCGCTCACCTTCCTTCGGTATTGACTATTTTGAACAAATTTAAACAAACGTTGCGTTAAAAATTAAGTCAATTAAAGTAAATGAATCTTCTTGAAAAAATGTGTTAAATGTTTGGTATAACTTGCTTTGCAGATAATTTTAAATATAAATGAAAGAAATTTGTAACATTGCAGTTATTAAAATTTCTAACAATTATGAATCTCTAACAACGTAATATTTGACAAAAAAAAATGGTTTCTAAATTATTTTCAATAATTTTTGGACTGGATAAATGTACAACTGCAAAAAATTAAACCGCCAAAATATACATACACGTTGCGATATTCTTTTCCGAGTTAAATAGAATTTTAATTTTTATTTAACAATATCTCCCTCGATAATCATTCACCAGCGGAGTGTTCTCTTTCCAAAAAATTAAACAATTTCTCAGCGTTTGGTTCTAAAATTAAATATCAAACTTTTTAATTTAAATTCGTTCGATTATAAACGGAACAACGTTATAATGTTTCAAGCACCTCTCGTAAATTAAAAACAGTTCGCACTCACGAAACAGGCGTTTAAATTTCACCGATTTTTCTACCAATACATTTGCAATCGTAACGAACAGATCGCTATTTAAAACCGTTTGAAACCGTTCTGTTTGCCAATATTTTTATCCAAAGCATAAATGATCGAATGAACTTGAAAACCTTATTTTCAAACCGAATTAAATTTATAGTTGAAAACATTGGAAATGTGATACGAAGCTTTCAAAGGTATATGATACCTTTGTAATTGTAGAAGCTTATTTTTAAGCAAAAAAAAAAAAACCATTCCCAAATATATGATTATTTTCAACGTATCTTAAATTTAGAAGAGCTATATTCAAAAAATATTTTATGCCTATGCAATTATACGTAAATAATTAAAAAATTTTAATAAAATTAATACAACGTATTAAGTTTTCATGATTATAATTAATATATCCAATAATGTATTTTCATTGCAAATTTCCTGTTTTATAATAACTCAAACGTCTGATTATTTTCATTACTATCACCATACTTTGCACTAAAAGTATAGAGATAGCCTCCATTGAATATTATAAAACCGCTGCTAAAAAATCTTAAGAACTCTAAATCAGAGTCGATGAAACAAGTAACTACATCTAAGGCAATATTTGCTACAATCTTACCAACGAGTCCAACAGCAATACTTGAACGAAACGCCCTCTTACATTCATGTCATCCCTTTTAAAATTCATGTTCCAAACCGGGAACGAATAATTTTGTACAAATACTCCAGGAAGCTTTTTTTTCTTTTCTTTCATATTATAATTTTCAATAACGAATAATAATCCACCGGAAACTTTCCATTTGTATTCCAATGTGCTGGAAATACATATTTTACATAATTATCAGACGATTATGATTTTCTCATTTACATATTTGTTGAATGTAAGACGTTTTGTAAATATGCTTTTCAATATTTTGTAAATATGCTTTTCAATAATTTGTAAATATGCTTTTCAATATTTTGTAAATATGCTTTTCAATATTTTGTAAATATGCTTTTCAATAATTTGTAAATATGCTTTTCAATATTTTGTAAATATGCTTCTCAATATTTTGTAAATATGTGCATCACAGAGAATGTCCATCTTAATTCGAGGTTATGGCATTTCACTTTAAAATCACCTCTGTCGAGCTATATTTTCAGTCGATTTTTACCGTTCGCTTGGGCTTTCTAGACGACCGATGGGAGGAAAACACGTATCCGAGAGGTTATACACCGTCGTCGTTCCTTCTTTAGATTCTACCGGATATCTGTTGACGGTTAGTGAACCGTTACTCCAAAATTAATAGATCTCCAACTCTACTTCTTCCGGGAGGTGAAAGAGCCTTGATAAACAGCCCCGGTCGCAGTGTATCGTACCGCTTTGGAATTTATGTCCGCTTGACTGCGGTCTCTCATAGTGATTTTTCATTGGTCCTTTCGTTGTGGCAGCGCAAAGGAAAAAGTAAAATTCGAAAGAGGAAACGCATTCGCGAATATGTCTTCTTTTTGGACACGGAATCGACGCATTCCATTCGAATGTTCCTCGTTAATCTAAATGATTGATTCTATATTGTTATTCCTTTTTGTGCGATTTATTGTACGTCAGATCGACTGCTTGATTACTAACGATGAAATTCGGTCTATATTTCTTTTTTATTACTGTCGATTATAAAAGAGTCAGTTCTCTTAAAAAAAAAATGCGAACATATGAATGGGCATGGACAAAGGTAGACGTGTAGTTCATAGAATATAAACTAAAAGTCTACAGAAATTAACGTCTACAGAAATTCATATATGTTAATGGACTCTATTTCGAGAATTTGCAAAAATAAATATTTACCACTGATCTTTCCATTGTAATTGTTTCATTACTTTTATTTATCATACTTCCAAACTTTTCTAAATTTGTCATTTCCAAGGTCATTTGAAGGTCATATCGTCATACAAACGATTACATTCCTCTTAACGTCAGCTAATACACTGTAACAACAACTGTATACGTATAATTTTAATAGAAGAAGAGAACCTCGATAACCTCGAAATCTTGGAAAAGTCGATCTCGAATGAAATGTGTTTAACGGAAATGTTTAACGTATTTGAGTTAGGACACCCTGTGTAACTCGACAGCTATGCATTGTAAATAACCTTTTCGTAATAAGAACAGTTAATTGTACCGGTTAGTGTGAGCTAATTTATTACGCAAGTATCGTGAAAATTTCCTAGAATGCACCAACAAATTTCTGCTCCCCGAAGGCATTAACGACAACGGGGGAAAAAATGTTCTTATCAACTCCACGGAATTTTTAATCTCCAGACTTCGTCATTCTCAGTCCTATTCTTTCTCCCTTTTTAGCTACCAGGGAAATGTCAGCCGCGCCGGTACGAAGTGTCCGATCGCGCTGGAAGGGCCCGAGATAACTGCGCGTCGAGGTAGTTCCAAGAGGCTGGGAGTTAGGAAGCCCTGGGATTCACCGGAGCTGGAGGACCGCGAAGAGTTATCAGAGATGACGAAGCGCTCCCAGGATGGTCCTTACCGTTTTCTGCCAACCACTCCCTACCTTCCGTTCCGGCAGGTCCTACAGGCTCGTTCACAATGAGGAAACATTTGCAGACTTTATCGTGTGAAATGGCCTTTCGCAATTATTTTCGTTGTTTAATCTCCTGATATACCATTTGCGGTATATTCGTTCGCGGGGATATCTACTGTATGAAATTATAACAATGATTAATGTAACACTATAGTTTTGCTTCTTCGAGTATATACTTAGCAAACGGTCCATAATGTCAGCGTATATAAACTATGGGTAACATAATGAGTAAAAGAACTGTATAAATTAGATCTTCTTCTTCCTTTCTTATGGGATACCTTACTCTTGAAATCAACTGGAACTATATGAAATCTTGTGTATTTGTTTCTGAAGAATTGAAATCTAACGATATAAGAAAATAGTGTTTATACAATTTAAATTAAAACTGTATTGTATCGTAGTGTGTTGAAGATTGTGTATTATATAGTAAAATAAATTTTGTTCGTTATAATTCTTTTATAGGATCATTATACGATGTAAAATCAAATTTTAACAGCACACGCTAATAATTCTGCTACAAATAATCAAAATAATCTACTGAAAGATCGAAATATAGGACAAATGTATCAACAGAAAAGAAATTGCAACGCTGGACTACGCATTACTGCAATCACATTCGATGTTTAAACAATTGTACGAAACTCTGCTGTTCTTCAATCTAAATACGTATGTACATATGTAGGTATATCAATCACACGATTTCAATTTAAATACGCATCATTCATACTCAACACTACTGATCACACTCTCGTAAAACACAATTATAAATAATAGCAACGAAGAGTTACAAGTGTTGTGCAAAATAAAAACTGCTACCCTTTTTTAAATTTTCAATCGGACTTCGACTCTAATAAATCAGATGAGCTATTTATATTTCTGTAAATAATTACCTCATTGATATTCATATTACTAATATTATGAAAATGAAAAAATCTTCCAATTCTTTATCCATTTAATAATTTTTATTTTTTGCTAGGTTAAGAATGAGATTTTTTAGACTGAATAGATCGGGGTTTTAATTCGCAATAAGAAGAATTTGAAAAAGAATCATCAAAAACTATTGACCATAGTTATCTAAATGGGCGACATCTTTAACATCGTTCACGAAGGACAGAGAAAAGTGCTGATTGACACTCTAAACCTGAATATCTTAAAAAATAACAAATTTTAGCAAGATATTTACCAAACCACCATCTATGTTTACAAATATCAATACAATTACACGTTAGCCAAACTATACGCACTCACGAACAGGATTAATTTTCTAAAACATATAGTTCCGTACAAAAAACTTTATTGCATATTTTCAATTTATTTTTATACGTAGAACGACCCTCTGGCAGCCTGTATTACTCTATACAGTAATCAACACCTGAAAAGCGAGCATTCCCATTTCCTGAACCGTCGTATATTTTTATTATCTGAAATGTTGAAGGTACTGTATTAAACTTCCTGGAAAAAAAAAACAGTAGCATTGCTGAAATTTCGTCGGAAAGGACAATCGTTTGCTTTCGACGTTCGGTACAAGGCGTTTTGCAATGTCCTTCAATACGACGAAGCGTTCACGAGTAAAGAATGACCCTACGGAAAAGTGGTGCTCCTAAAGTTTCCTGGTCGTCACGTGAGACGAAGAATGCGGTCGTATAGCACGGGGCGCGCTCCGTTTCGGAATTCTAAACATTCTCAAGTCCTGGAATTCCGAGCACCGCGATAAATGCCGCGCTTCGGCGAATGTTCGGTATGTTTACGATTGCGCGATGTTCGTGGACAGAATTTTATTCGAGGAAAAAACTGCGCGTTTCGGTGATAAGCGAGCGGAAATTGTATCGAATGAAATTCGAGAGACAACTGAAAGCGTGGACATCGGTCACACGAGTAACTGGCTTGCTCGACATTGGCCAGGTCTCTTAAAAAGTTTAGTTTTCAACGAAAAAAAAAAGACAATTCCCCTTTTATTTCGTGTTTCTATTTTCAGTTTCATCGTCCTGTTACCATTTCTGTTTCGGTATACTCCATTTGTGCACTATCGTGTCACGGCAATAAATGAATTTGTTTCGGCTTGTACTTTTTAAATTGACCGTTACTTACACAAGGCGCTTACATAAAGGAAATAATTTCTCTCTTGAAAAAGAAACGAAAGGTATGAAAATTTTGCTGGAAAAATACAGTTTCAAAGAGCCGTTAAGTGTACGAGCTCTTGAGGACAGTTTCTTTGACAAATTTTCACCGATACAAGTGCGTAGTAGATTCGTTGTAAAAAGATGTAACTAAACGAAGCAAATAGTTTGAGAGGAAAATTCTCTGAGCACGTTTCAGTCTCGTAAGGTTAACGAAACTCGACAAAAAAATTTCATTATGATTCCGTTCATAAAAGAGAATATAAACATTTTAAAATAGATTCAATTCGTAACAGTTTATATCTACCAATAATTACTTATTAAAGTACTAGCAACGATAATATCAAATACGAAAATATTTGAATATCACACCTTAAACTCGAAAACAAGTTCAAAAAAATTATGTCATATATATAAGAAGATTTCATATAAATTCCAATTTTCCTGCTGCGAAACGTTAATTTTGTCCGAGTTTTATACTCTGTTGTTTCTTATTTATAAAATAGAGCGTTCTAATAGTAGTATGTACACACATTCGTAGTATCGAGCAAAAAATAAATGTGAGTAATGTTTAAACACTTTTTCACGTATACCATTAAATGATACGAAGAGTATCCGATTCGTAACTGATAACTCCACAAAGTAACAACATTTTCGAAAGTATAGCCTCGAAACGAGATTTTATATTTTCAGTGATACCGCTTTTAAAAGAAACGATAGAAATGGTTTTCGTAATCACGTTACAGTAAACCAGTTCATTTAGAAATAATTCACATCTAGACGATGCGCATAATTTAAAAAAGAGCCCCTACCGTTGTCGGGTTACTTTCAAAAAAAACCATTGTACGCCCGTGCCACGAGAGAACGCAATTATTCTTCAAACTCTATGTATACACTTAGGGAGTCCTTTCCGCCTTAAGGGAACAAGATTATCCTGACGGTTGCAACATTCTGTGTAACAAAATACCGGATGGTTGTATTCCTACAAGAAACTTCTTCTGTTATTACACTTCTCTCGCGAAAAGTCTCCTCTCTACAATTTTTTCCCGTGAATGCATAATGGTTAAACGGGTGGTTTGATCCGTTTCCACGTTTCACGTTAATCGTCTCCCGTGCGTACTCCAACCGAGAAACGAAAGTATATTTCGGAATTAAAGTGGCATTATTCCAAGAGTACCATTAACTTAATTACTGACTCTAACTCAGCGAGCACCAGTTATTACAGGCAAGCCGATGCTTTAAGCACTGCCGGTTACTTAAACCGGAAGTAGATAATGTACAGTGAGTTTCAAAAGTACTCCCCCCGAGAATTGTAATAATTGACCATTGAAGCAGAAAATGTGAAGAGAGTATTAAGAACAAAAAGTACTTCGATAGCTGACCTTTCAAATAATTTATGATTTATTTAAAAATATAATAATACAATATACATATTATGATTGAGACTTTTGTCCAGTATAGAGAAAACAGCGTCGCAAAAATATTCGTAACTATTTGGTATAACACGGTGCGAAGGAGAATTATTATAATAGTATTTGGTAGAGGCTTTTTAAACGTCTACAATTTAAGACCATTCACTGTCGATGAATATCGCATAAAAACGAAATTGTCCATATGATCTTTTTTAAGGAAATCTTAAATCTTTCGAAGAAAATATATAAGGCGTTAAAAATCACGTTAAGAAGTATGAATATAATAGATTAACTATTTCGTTCACGAGTTCTTGAATAATGTCCGAATTATTTTGCATATTCTATATGTGTAAGATGTAGTATAAATAAACAGTTTTAATCCCATACCCCATAAATGAGTATCATTCTAAATTGCTCGACATTTTTTTATTTCGTTTAGGTCACTTTAAATCCACAATTACGTTCAAACATTACGAGATACTAATTGGTACAAGTTTCAAAAATTCCCAGTCTGATATATTTACGCATGCGCAAGACTCATATTAAGCCCGCTGCTTAGAGTTCTAGATTACGATACACATCCGTGAAAGCTCCAAATTGCTAGTGTTAATATTGTCTAAGTAAGTTAAAGCATGATTAAGACAACGCGACGTCAGCTGTGACAGACGAAAATCCAATGCCAGATAATAACAAAGTTCTTAACAAAGGGAGGGTGTAAATCCACATGGAATCAAATAGCGTTTAGGTGCCGTGTACGTAGATATTTCTCCCTCAATATCCACGGTGGAGAAATAAGCAAAGCAATTTTCTACGAAACAAGTTTAGAAATTTTCCCATCCAAAGAGATCATTCTCGTCGAAGAAATTCTATGTGATCGGCGTTTAAAACTAAAACAGTTATCAGTAATGTGTAAACTTTCGGATATAGTTGCTGACCTGATTCTTCGTGATCATTTAGAGACGAACAAGATTAGCAGAAGATAAGTTCCGAGACTTCTATCAATTCAGCGTTAGCGTAGTATGGACTACGTGCAATCGTCTTTTAAGTTTTGTGAAAATAATGCAAATGGAAAAAGATTATGGTTCTTTATCGTGAACCTTTATCGAGAAAAGAATCAATGGAACGAAGGCGAGCAAATGAACGATCCTTCTCAATGTTAAAGAAAACTAAGGAACTAAAAATTAATTTGTGCAGCACGTTCATACCTAAATACACAAAAGTCGCAAATTTTGATTTTCTGTATTTTTTAAACAAACACCACCGTCTACAATATATGTAAATGTCATATAAACCTACCAAATGGAATTACGAAAGACTACATAACATTCTAACCTTTGAAAGTCCAATACACTTCTAACCGATATAAATATCGCAATTAATATCAACTTCTACGTTGACGTGGAACATACGACGACCCATACATCACGGGAAATTACATTAAAGGGAAATTCATACTTTCACTTAACGCGTATTAAATATTAATGAGCCAGCCTCGTCCAGAAATTATGTCCCCATACCTTTTCGCGTTCTATCACGTCCGAACGAGCAGACTCTCGTCCGTTATCGTAAATAATCATCAGTCTGGCAAAGTGAATAATGGTCCGTCGACTTCTTTGAACTAGTTTTTTCTATCTTGTTTGCAAAGTACGGCTAAAAGATTAATGCATGTTTCACGGTATAAACGAATATGTATACGTGCAACCGCAGAACGTATGTTTCTATTCAACGAATATTACGACGAAAAGCGGTTCTCGCACGTGTGAATTGAGAAGTCAGAAGCAAGAGGGCAGTAATCAAAAGAATTTGATGCAAGCCGACGAGGAAAAAAAAAACAATATAAATTAAAAGAGTTGCAAAAGCATTTCGTGGGATAGAAATTATTCAAAGGAAAATGCATTCTAATTTATAAGTTGCATATCAAATTGGGAGGTTTGCGGTCTGATTAATGTGATCGAACCTGATAGATTGTTGATCATTTGAGGTTTTAAATAAATGCAGAAAAGAACTGGAATATGTATGTACATGTACTGCAAAACGAAGATTTTATTTGGAACTTCGATCAGTTACTGACTGATGAACTACTCGGAGTTTCGAATAATTACAGACTGGTTGGGCAGTGATACTACAATTAATAAAGATTATTAACACATTGATTTATTAATAGGTTGTAAATTCACAGTTTACGGAAGCTTTTAACGGTTAGTTCGATTAACGACTCATTATTTGACAGTTCTAAAGTTTCCAATAATCATCGCAACAATTTTCTACAGGAGCATTCATCAATGTCTCATGAAACGTGTAATAATTAATAGATCACTTTCGAAAACAACGAACATGCAACCAGTGATATATACAGTAGGTGCCAATTTCTCTTTAGATCACCGGAAAATTTAATTATCTAATCATTTTCTTTGTATAACAAATGAACAAGTAAACGATATTCTTAACATTTTAATAAAAATAGGAATTATTATGAGGCATTAATAATAAAAGGAATTTTATGAGGAATCTAAAAAGTTAAACTTCTAAAATTATTTGTTTATATTTCTTCATTATCTTTCCTTGAAAACTATTAATTATTAATTTTTGACCTGACTTAAAATTTGTAAATTGACAAAAGATCTACAGAAACCGAATGAAAGTGAAAATTTAATTATAAAATTAAAATAATGATTTTTCCCTGCTTGGAATTTCTTAAAAAAATTGAAATGTTAGTAATGTAATTTTAATATAAATTTTTTGTGATATATCTACCGTATAACATTGTAATATTAAACGAGTGAATATGATGAAAGATTCCATCTATCGAAAATAAATTCATTTAATATAAATTGTTTGTATCTTAAAAGTTTCTATTAAAAGAAGGTTAAGATTCTGTGAATACTTGAGAAATTGTCAGAATATAACGATATGATATTGCAAATTTCTAAGAGGCAGAAATAAAGATGCATATTACTTCTTACTTTCTCTTAATAATGGTTCTAGATAACTATTTTATTGAATTTTCTTTTTTAAATTTGCATTTCAATAGTAGAATTTTCTCAAGAATTCGATAAAGACCATTGGGAGAATAAATAAAGTAATTCGTATATAGTATGTAATGTATTGTAGGAAAAAAGAAAGAACAATCTCGGAAGGAATTGCAAGTTGTATTGGTTTCCCTTACTCATAGCACTACATTTTTCACAAACCAGAATAGACCTTCCTTTCTCTCTAGAATATTAATACTGTTAATTTAATTAAATAATTTTCATTAAAACAAGTATTTTCACTCAAACGGAAACATTCGTCATTCGAACCTTTCTACTTACTCTTTTCTCAATTCATCCATGACAAACACTTTTCTAGATTTTGCATAAACTATTACGATTCTTATTCAGAAACCCTTCCAAATTGCAGCAATATGGTATTAGTTCAAGCCTCGTCAGTTAATCTAGTAACAAATCTGTATTGTGCCGATTTAGTACCATCGTTGTACCTCCCACTTGTTAAATTAAATAGACATTAATGTATTATTATTTAAATCTTTGTTTGCAGCCATTAAACATATTGTTTGTATAAATCTTTTAAATATATTTCCAATTTATGTGGTCGTTGTACAAAGCATATATCCAAAGACGAATTAAAGAATAAAAGAGTAAAGGAAAGTAACGAGATTGGGCATGCCTAGTTTATATGTTTTTGAATGAATAAATAAGGTACAACTTGACAAGTTTGAGAAGACTCCAGAGAGAGAGAGTAGTCCCACTGGAGGGATAAGCGGGAGAAACGAGACGTAGCTGATCGTATTGCTATTGACTGTGGTGATATTCAGATTCCTTTACATACACTTGAGAGAAGTAAGATTGTGGAAGAATAAGAAGAATCAAAGTCAAACTGTGCCCATGCGGACACTTGACGAGAGAAGAGACACAGTTTCTCTGAAGAAACAATTCCTGACTAACCACACCGAATTGGAACCTGACCAACCACCATTCATTGGAAATCTTACGATTTATTTTTAACAATTAAGATACACCACTACTCAAACACATTAGACCAATACCCAGTAATTCTCTCTCACAATCTTCGAAACCTACGTAGTCTCGTTTACTTTGTCATTAAAATAAACTCATTCAATGTGTACATACGTGCAAAATCATACCTGATTTACCAGTCGCAGAAAATGAAGTTGACGCGTGACGCGTGTAAAATATTAAATTCTACACGAAACAGTACATATATGTATATCGTTATATCGACATCGGCTGTCAGAAAATAATTGCTGCTATTGTTTTTATTAAAATAGAAAGAACGCATGATAAAGGCAGCTTTCAAACTTCTCAAGTCCGTTGACAAAGCGAAAAATCACAATTTTGAACATCCACTAGGATTAGAAAATCGTCCTGAAACTCAATAGACAAATATACTACTGGTTCACCCGCAACTCTCCTTCGATATGTTTCTAAGCGGTTATCGTCGATCACGTTCAAAAATTTACTGGGAATCCTTGTGCAGAGGCAGTGAACACTCTGGCTGGTGGCACGCGGGTGGAGAACGCCGGAATCGGCACGTGCAGCAATCTTTATCCGATCTTTCACTCGAATACCACCATTCCCATTCACGACGTCCACTACTGGCTATCGCCCATCCTCACCCTTCTGCTTTAGGGCACGTTGTCAATCTCTGTCATCATACTCTTTTATCTATCCGTCTGTTTGTAGTTTTCGTTTTATACGCATTTAACTTCATTTTGATTCGAATCGTTCAGTAACGTAAACCTAGTAAACGGTTGTGTACAAATCTGTATTGTTCCGATTTAGTACCATCGTTGTACCTCCCGCTTGTTAAATTAAATAGACATTAATGTATTATTATTTAAATCTTTGTTTGCAGCCATTAAACATATTGTTTGTATGAATCTTTTAAATATATTTCCAACTTATGTGGTGGACACATAAGTATATAATTTTGAACACATAAAAGATGTTGCGATTGAATTTTTACATATAATTTTACGTAGGATATTCTTACATATTAAAAACTGTTTATTAGTTATATATTGACTTCTAGGTTACTTGTGTTATAATATTGAGTAGTGCTTCTATACCTTACTGGAACGTTATTTTCTTATCCTAACTACTACTGGACTTATTATTTTCTAGTTGTGTGAATTTATTTTGGAATTTCACTTAAATTTTTCATTATTTTATTAAATACACGCGGTAGTATATAAATTACGTTACTCATTATTGTAATTCAAATTCAGTTCCAAAGTAATTTTTCTTTGTATAATTGTTCGCTTGTCTCAAAAGGGGCCAAATATAATGCTTGAGAGTCGTGTTAGACTAATCCGATTTTGCAAATAAGTAAAATTACTCTTATTGATGAAAGAAAGGACACCTTTAGTACATTTTTAATCGTGTATATTTTCAAGTTTAATGCATAATTAACAAATGACATAATTTAACTAAAATGAATCAAACTTGAGACTCAAAATCGTGTCGCGACAACTTGAAGGACAGGTGAGTGTTCCAGGAACTGAATGCTGTTATTTATCTTTGTCCCGTTTGTTTTGGAGTACACTTGTGTTGAAAGCGGAAAATCATGGGGACACATACGGGACAATTTGAAGGACAGTATTGTATAGCGTCCCGTTCCATGGCATTACGTTGCATAATCAATTTTGCAACCTAATACTAGTAATTGTATCACCCTCGTTCATCTTCACTTCTAATGTATCAATCACAGGCTTTAACGAAACCTATTTACCTTTTACCATACTCTTATTTTTCTTTCAGTTTTACGTTTTCCTTTAACAGTTGTTTGTATTACTTCTTTTTATCCTTCCTTATTTGTATTGCGCCTTCCATGTTTAGTATCTCGTTTATTACAAAAAAAAAAAAACACTTAATTCCCACCAGTTTCAGCCCTTCCATGTTTTATCTTTTCCTTCTTCCATTGGACGACTCGTTTCCTATTCGCTTTCGTATTCGTTGTTCTTTGCCAAACCTTGGTAAATCGAGTAATAATTTGTACGGGATCACGGAAGTGCATTCGTTTCTAGCAGCATTGTCTTAAAACAATGTTTATAAGAGCTATTTACCACGAACGAATTCAATTTTAGATGTTTCAGGTTTAGTTGCACATTGTAGCGTAGAGGTTTTGTTTTAGATCGACACAATCAATTTCAATACAAGTATAAGGAAACATGATACAATCTTTATTTAACAATACTTTATTTTCATAATAAAAAGTACAAATATCTAATGAAAAAGTAATTTGTACAATTACAATGTAATCAATTGTAACATAACAATATGGTTTCGGAGGAGTAGATATGATTATTTCCTCCAACAAAGTTGAAAATATAGTGTAAAATGCGATACAATGATTATTGATCAGGTAAAAATAGCAGCAAACGGTACACATTTTATCCAGCCATGTTATAGTGCTACCCTAAACTTAAGAACCTGAACAAGCGGGCATCTATCTAAGAATTCTCTATATAGAAATTCAGCTCGACACACTTTATTAAAACAATTAAAGGCTAAAAACGGGAAAAAGAATACAAAATCGATTGCATCGCGATATCATCGGAAATATTGATTTAAATCGGAGCAGTGATCATCAAGCATCCTAAATGCTGATTTGTACTTCAAGAAAGTATTTATAAACGATTCTATGAGTTTTTTATTCTAATCGACGGACACGTGATGACACTTTTTAACAACAGACATTACTCTTTAAATATTATTATTGCCAATTGTTGTGTATCGAATAAACTATAAAGAGCGTAGAATTGCTTTTTACCGACTATACGATAAAAGTTTAGTCTAATTTATCTTAGTCCTGTTAACCCATCTATTATGTTAACTGAATTTACTTGATGAAAAGTCACTCGAGAACACGAATGATATCAGAAATCGTGTGGCTCAGTTTGTCAACAGCGAGAGAGAAAAACTTTGAAAGGTTCCAGGAAGCTCATTACTCAAGCTAACATTTGCCTCTCGGTTCCTCTTTCCCTTGCCACGCCTCATAGTGCCTCTTCCCGATTCCTCTTCCTGTCCGATCCCCACCTTCGAGGCGGAAACCTTCGATCCTTGAGAGTAATAACACAATATTGGTCGGAACTTGTAAGTTGCTTTCGAAGCTACTTTCTGCGCGTCGGCCGCGATCCAACTCTCGCGCCAACAGCCACCATTATTTATGAGGTACGCGTGCTCGGCATACACGTGCCATTTTACGTGCGGGGCCTGTAGCGGGATCACGTGTGCACTACTGAGGAAACGTGAGTCAGGAAGAAGCCCACCTCGCCACATGTAAAGGAACTCTGCCTAAGGTCGACAAGCGATATCGACGCACAAAGTGCAGCACACTTCCTGCACGTAGACTATGCACCCGCTGATGATAAAATATTGCCCCTGATAAGACCCGGGGAAAGATAAGCGTACGTATCAAGTTGGTCTATGAATTCCTATGTATAGTACATTCTACCAAGGTACAGATTTTTTTCATTATTGCGTGACACGTCCTGTCCTCATCATTTCTAGAATATTTTTTGATACCTCGAAAATTGGGACGCCTAAAATACGAAGTAGCATTCCTCGTTAAAGGTTCTGACTTTCGTCGCAATCAATTTTTACCATTGCTTATGTTTAACCATGAATGAAAATAAAATTGTATCTTGGTATTATTAATGGATTGGCAGGATGTTTTTAACGAAAACGAGTTCAAATATAATCTTATACGGACTATGTTCAGATATGTAATCGGAGCTAGGTTAGTACATTCTTCGTCTATTTGTCTGGTGTCGACTATCACTAATTTCAGTTTATACAAAATTCCTTTTGAGTTAAATTTAGTAGAATGATAGAATTCAAAATGAACTTGTAAAAGATTTTTGATGAAAATAATTTTTCATTAAAATTAAAAGAAAGGAATTATGAAGCTATTCAGCAGATAGCGAAAGATCATGGAATGAAATTATGTTTACAATTTGTGAACGTATTATGTATATAATATTATGTTCCTGATAAAACATTTTAATACAATAGAAGGATGCAAAATAGACTTGTTCGTTTGAAAGAATTTGTTAAAAAATTTCCGGATAACGAAATTCTTAAACTAACAGGGAAAAGTTATTAAACTGTGTTCACATTTTGCTTGTAAAATTCCAATAAAAATTGCTAAAAACATCTCGAGTATCTTAGTAAAAATCGGAAAACGCCACGGATGCTTAGGGAAAAATGATCTGAAAGTTAAAAAAAAATTGTTTACCAGAAAACTGCACTCCCGAGTATAAAAGTAACACGTATATTGATTAGAACCAGACCTGCGTATCGCGTCGAGTATAAATCGCGTTCCATAAATCGTTCAAGAACGATTTGAAAATATCTTCCGGAGGAATGAACGTATTCTACGAAAAACTTCGTTACGTATACTTTTTCCTCACTGGCGTTGAACTTTCGTGGAGCGTTCGACGTTTCTCGATTATTAATTCGTCGTTATTTAAATTCCCCCAAGAAAAAGCAACAGTTTGTTATTCGTTCTGACGAAACTCCGGGGAGAATTCAAAGAAAGTGGATCGTTCCAGCGAAAACAGTTCATTTCCGTTGGAGGAATTCATCCATTTTCCCTGAGAGAGGAAATTTCGATGAAACGCTGTGCCTTTAGCGCATGGAACCTCAATTTGCAAGGAAAACAACCGACTAAGTAGATTTAATTCCCAAACGGGTGGGACAAGTGGGACGCGAATCCAAGACGGGACAACGAGTACGCTGAACTTCCGTGAATCCACGTCCCCCGAAGGAGAGGGAGAGGACACCTTTTTTGGAGGGTGACAGGAGAACAAGAGGAGTCGGGAATACCGCACGTCCCGGCCGTGCGACATCCTCCGTGTACCGGTAACCACAAGTCAACTATCCAACTATCCCTTCACGACCGCCATATGTTATATGTTGTGTGCAACCAGTGACGATTGAGCTTGTTCTGCTCTTTACACGGAGACCGGAACATCATCGATTCTACTGTTTCTCTCGAAAACAAAATATACACTATTTCGTATTATAATCAGTACGAAGTCATGCTGTGTAATATATAAACTACCGCATGCTACGAATATTCACTTCTGTTGTACAACGGATAACGGTCTTGTTTATAGAATAACGCTTAATCGTTCGAGGACACATCCGTGTCTCGTACGAATCAGAGTCGAATGATTTTATTCGTAAAAAGATTAAATGAGAACAAGAGTAAGGAATTCTTTGGTTAAAATTTTACTCGTGTACTCACAAATCGTACTTTATTTTTCGTTTATCATTTGTTATTCGTTAGTAGAATAACTTTTTCCTTGAATTTCGAAGATGAGCGAATGAATGTTTATTAAATGTAAAAAAAAATTGTATTTGTGGTGTATACGTCTGTAGAGTATTGTATGCTATATTTGCTTGTATATATGTATTTATAAGTAAAGGAGTTTTGTTTCTTTGTCATTCTACGTTTTTGATTAAAAGGAAACACAAAGAGAAGGAATATATTAATATTTGGGTATGCAGAAAAAGCATTCAGTGAACTAATATTCAAATCAATATGGAAAATTTGTAAAATAATCCAAATATTCCACACGTATTTTTTTTTTTTTAATGGTCAAGTTTCACTTCTGAATGGTTGAAAACTGTCCTCGATATTGAGGACACAAAAATTGAAAAATTGTTTACACAGTTAAATACACCTGTGTATATATTGCACCGAATATGTTTTTTTATCCTATAATAAAAAAATACATGTCGAATATGTTTGGCTGTTCTACAAATCTGCTATGCTTTATTAAAATCGGTGATTAAATTTTCGATGAAAAAAGAGGATTGTTTCAAAATTAAACCAAAGACAGACAACATTTTTGTTTGGATAATTTTTTGGAAAAAAAATTTCGGATAATGAGTAAAGGATAAACAGCTTTTTGTCCGTTACTTGTTGAATATAAATTAGAATTTGAATTACAGAATAACATATTTCAAAATAAACAAATAAAAGTGTAACTGTCCAAACGAATAAGCGTCGCAAATAAATCGCTATAAGTTGATATTATTCGTCAACTTTTATTCCAATAAAAGTTTGTCCATCTTTAAATTAAACACGGCTGCAACTTGGAAACAAGATCGAATAAAATAAACGATTATAAAAACTTTTCTTTAATATTATTGATCTCAGAATGTTCAAAACCATTGATATTATGCGAATGATGCTGTATAGATGAAAAAAATTCGCACTCGAATGCTTCAGGGTTTGTACTGATTAAATGAAATAAAGTACGCATGCATGTATAAATATTCATGTATACGTATCCTCGAATTTTTGTAAGCAATTGTTTCACTTGAGTAAATAAAATGAAGAGCAATTGAAATTGTTAAGAGGCTGAAAATTGAAACTCCCATTTGTTCTTATCACTACTCTGTTCAAGGACTTTGAATTTTATGGTATTCATAATAACATCGAGTGCTCTTTTCAATTTTTTATCGAAATCGATAAGAGGCACACTGTGTCATTAAGTGGTTGGACACGCTGGGACTGGAATTATAATACGGTAAAGGAGAGTGAATGAAAGAGAAATTTATGTGAGGATACTTGACTGCATTATTCAGGATGTAATTACACTGGATATATTTTCCTCCTGGTTATCGTAGAATCGATTTTCTCAGTAGCGGCGCAAACGTTTGAAGAATAATTAATTATATTAAGGAAAAAGCTATTGGAACAAACTAGTTTTTCCATAACCGTTGTTTGCTTTATATATAGATGGTTATTATCGTTTTATTTGCAAGGAAATTAGTTTTCGCGATAATTAAATTGATAAGATGATCGACTATTAATGAAAATCGTGACCTGTCAACATTACTTGCTAGTAGAGGAAAATAAGTATTAATCTTGTAGAAGCTAATACAGTTGCTTCATAAGTTAACATTTCATAACCGTGTAATGTTATTTCACACTTGCATATCAATTTGTATCATACTATCGTGTATAATAAACAATAGGCATTCGTTAAAAATAATTCGTAATATTATTTATACTACGACTTTCGATTACTTTCTCTATAGATGCGATTTTTAAAAATACTTTGATCTGGTACAAAAACTTACCTGTGATATGTATAGCCAGGTGTTCACCAGACGAATAATTTGATTGTATAGATTTAATTCGTGTAATTTTTATAAATAAGTATTTATTCTGCACATGTACATTAGATTATGCGCGAAACAAGTTCATATAATATTTGAAAATAACGATATCGAACCTTCGGATGACAGAAGTCCCTGGATGGATGAAGCACAAAGTCTGCTCAATTTGATTTAACTGTGGAAGACATTTCTATTCAACGAATCGATCATTTTTTATCTCAATTTGAAGTCAAATCTCGCAGATACCGCCTGACAAGGAAAATTAATAGAATTCACCGAAGGTGAGGGAGACAGAACAACAGTGAGTGAATCTCACATTACATGGAACCAGTGACTCGTAATTGACAAGGGAAGGGTCAGTAGTGGCAGATGTCAATTTCAATGAAATTGGAATGATATAGAATGGTCAATATCTGTAAACGTCGTAGATTCAATATTAACTAAATATGTCCGTAAGCTTTTGAAAAAGGGGAACTTAGAATTTTGTAAATTTCGCTTGGTTAAATTTTAACAAAATTGAAATCTAATTTAAAAAAAAAAGTATCGTTTACTTCATTTATTTTCAGATAACCATTTTAAAGGTTATTTATTAATTTTGAATCATGAAATATTTCAATATTAAAAATGAATGTAAATGTATGGTTTTAACTGTAAATAGTATGGAAACAGCGAAAGCGTAAATGCACCGTGAATATCCAACTAAAGCATGATTTTTTATATTTACGTGTCTAGTTATGTATATTTGTAGAGAAATTTATGTTATTAATATATATTCACCATGAGTACTTAATTTTGAAGAAAAACTGTAAAAATGCGAAACCTTTTAGTTTTTTATGTATAGGAGCTCGTAATTGATAGTGATAATTAACAGAGATGAATACCTTCAAACATTTTCCAATATATCCAGTGCGCGGCTAAGTAGATGAACAAACCCGTGTAAACCCTGAACAAATAGACCCCGCCATATTTCTAGACGCAATCTTCTAGCACGCGAACTATACAAACTATGTACATCTAAACAAAATTTGGTTTAATAATCAAAACGTGATACAGGGGTACAGTTACGTATTTTTCCGTAAAAAATATTCCGGAAGTTCATCTCGATTAAAATACTTTCTTCCATATAGATGGAAAAGACACGATTACGAGTGTAACGTTTATTACCAGATGATATTACAAAAGTTACGCGTATTTCATAAATACCGGTGATAATTTCCGTTTCATATATCCGGGGCAAAATTATTTCCTCTAAACGACTACTGTACTATCGATGCGCGCAGTTCCTGCCCAATACTCGGATATGAAACGAGAACTTACAAAATCGTTTAACCATCATTCCTCCCAGCAATACGGCGTTTTCTAAACCACAATGGTCAAGGCCGTGTAATCGAAATAAAAGAGACCAGCA
Organism: Ptiloglossa arizonensis; assembly: GCF_051014685.1. Lineage (NCBI taxonomy): Eukaryota > Metazoa > Arthropoda > Insecta > Hymenoptera > Colletidae > Ptiloglossa > Ptiloglossa arizonensis. Next base: position 12,744,741 of record NC_135051.1, on the reverse strand, counting down.
ATATAAATCCGAGACTTGCTTTCATCCCGTTCCGCCACTTTAATCCTTAGCTCCCCCTTCTTCGGACTTTCCTCTTTCCCCGGTTCCTCTCGAGGAGCTTTTCACCCAGTTCCTTCGTCGATCTAATATCATTATACATCATCGCATAATATCCACCGAAGGGTGGTGTAAATGCGCGGATTCTAACGGCGTCACCGCAATTTCTCAGAGGGACGTTTTTATAAAAGGCTGCTTCGGATCATATTTACGAGGATTGACAGAGTAGCCCGCAATGAAGCTCTGGCCGATTCAACGCTCTTTTTCCGCTTTCAGGCGTTGGTGTGTGTAGGCGCGCGTATTGTGTCGCGGTCCACTTTGAAAACTGCAACCCTAAAGCTCGGCAAGTCGGTGAAAGCAGTCGTGAAAGGGAGCTCAACGACGTGGCCAGGACAGGCTTTTACCTAACACCGACCGCAAAGTTCTTCCTCGGTACTAGGATTCCGTGAAAAGCTTAACCACGCGCGGGGAGTACAAGACTCGCCGAATCGATAGACATCGATGATCGCTTCGCTCGGGTCTTTTTCCTCGCCAAGCAGACAACGACCTCGTGCATGGCAATTCGGTACGTGGCCTGAATCACTTTTATTCACGAAAGTGTTCCGGTGAATCTAAGAGGAGGAGGGGAGATCTATCTCGTTTGTAACAACGATTTTCCAACGAATTAGGTAAATGGAGATTATTAATCGCTCGTGAAAGTGCGAAGCTTATCAGGACAGCTTACAAGCTCGTAATCAGCCACGCTGATATTACATTCCCTCGTATTATTATTATATGTTATATTACGTTTCCCTCGTATTTGTAACCTTCCGACCAATTTGGTTCGAATTCGACAAAAAAGATTTGTTTTAAATATGTGTTTTATCTCTTTTTCTATATTTCTAACCTGCAAGTTGCATTGTCTATTAATATAGTAGGGTAAATCGTTCGTGTACTTTATTTTGTAGGTATTATCCTCCTCTATTACTAATATTGGTTTCTTCTAAGTATTTGTTAACTTTTAAGGACAGAATTACTATGTGACAAGGACTTAATCAATGAAGGTCAACATTGGGTATTGTACCAAACTATGTTGAAATTGATACAATCTTGTTTTCAGTAGTATAGAAGGATTATTTCGGATGAAAATTGTTATCTTCCAGGTAGAGATGATTTTCTAATCCACATTGAAACTTTTGCATCGATAAGGAAGAAAAGTAATGTAACCAAGAAGAATATTGAAAATCCATGATCATGTTTTTGCGTTCCGTTGCATCGAAAGGGTTAAATACATATCGATGAAACTTTATACATAAATATTAGATTTTAATTTCAAGATAACGTTATTCTGATTTTGAAAGTAGTAGAATTTATGTATCTGCATTGTTTTCAAATCTTAATGACGCAACTAGCCTATGGTTTGTATTTATAGGTATACTTTTTTATCGTACTCCGTATCAGGTTTTACAATACAGTTCACAAAGAATGTGCTCTCAAAAATAATAATACCTGAACCGATTACTTTGTTCAATAAAGGTGAGCTATTTTTTCTAAAAATAAATCGTTACTTAAATACTAAATTTCACTTAAAATTAAATTTAAGAAATTTATCCTAAGATTAGCTTCATAGTAATTTAATTATTTCACTTTGTGAATAGTAAAAATATATCGATGCATTGTGAAAATCAATGACAAGAAAGATCAAAAAGTAATCCTTTAAATAGGACTCTGTCGATTCTGAATAATGTTTCAGGATCCAAAGGAGATTTCATTGCCCATACAGAATTGCTTCTATCCCAAAATAACATCCCGATCGAATTCTCTTTATCCTAAGCACCGAATGGCGCCAGATTCTCGATTTCCACGAACTTGATCCGCACGAATATCCAGTTAATGCGACTCCATTACAACGAGAGTAACTTAAAGGAACCCCTCTTCGATGCAGCATAACATGGCCATTTAATTTCGCTGATTGCTTTAGTAGAAAATGCTTGTGCCATTTTGGACGTCCCAATAGTGTCGTTACAGGAAAACTGATCATCATGGTAGAAAGAGAATAGAACTTGAATGCTAAGTTTACTGGGACTTTGAAACACAGAAATCGTAATGGAAGACTACTTAGAAGATCAATATTAAAGATTGTCTGATTATACATTAAGTAGATATTTATTTAACGATTGATTCCTTAATTTGAAAAAATATAACATTCGTATACAAAAATATAGGGCGGTAAAAGAATAATTCAAGATTTTAAGGGGTTATAGTATACATTGAAAGGAATAAAAAACATCTAATCAATATATATATAGGTCAATCAATTTTTTTGAAGTAAAATTAACTTTTGTTAATTACGAAACTTGTAGATAAATTTTTTCGCAATGCATGAATGTAAACAGGAATTTGTTCATTAAAGGTACATCAGATCAAGATTGTCAACATGAGATCTCTAATATCATTTAAATGTCATTTCATGTCTATGGATTATGGATCAGCGTACATTTTCAAATACTCCTCTGTACCTGGTATTGTACCACATGAATCTCCTATTTGTTGTCACATATACAAAACATTATTTACCGACAATGAATAGACTATTTTCCTTAAAGAAAGAAGGTGCAGTTTCAAGAAAACCATTTTTGTGAATTAATTTTATTTTTGTTTTATTAGAAAAAGAATACATTGTAGATTATTTAAAACAATTGCTATAATTGTATATAAACAAATCTGGTTGAGAAATTAATTTCCGTATATAGATGCCGTACGACCATAGCTCCACTGTTTGCATAATTTGAGTTTTCCCAATGATCCAATTTGAAAATGGATGAAACTTTATTAAATTCTAAATCCAAGTCTTTTAAATGTAAAACCCGCAAGTAAATTATGCTACATTAAAATAAAAAGAGACATTTTACCTAAAAATCTACTCGTTTGTTTCAATTTGAACCGGTGCTTCGATCGTGTCTTAAAAATAGAAGCAGCTTTGAACTATTTTATGAACCTATAGTTTGAAATCTAACAAAGTATTATATACAATCTCTTGATTTACCCTACTTTTACATATCCATTTGTGTTTCAAGAGTTTACTTAAATTTTTGTATAAATACATGTGTAGTGGAAGAAATGTAGCGAGTCCATAGAGACTATATACTTGAACATCAGGAATAAAGATCCCAGACTTTTGGGACATTATGTAGCACATTAAGAACAACGAGATATCAAGAGGGTAGGCATTACAGTACTGTGCTGTTTCGCGTAGTGAAAAATACATTTGACGTTTTGTGCCGTTAAAGGTATCGCTTACTCTCCATACTATTCGAGCACGTGTAAGATGTGTTCCATATATCATGTATTCGAGGTTATTCGGAACAGATGCAACGATACACTTTTATAAAAAATAATCATTTAAACACGTAGAAATTAAATATACTATTCGATTACAAAAAAATAGGTGTACTTATCGGGTCATTTCATACGTTCGAGTGTCTCTCTGTATTTCTTTAAATAGATATAACTTCAGGAAAATATATATATAATTCGACAACTTCAATAAAATCCTTGAAGTGAATGGTGAGGATAAGACTAGACTATGAGATGTACTATACATTCGCGTAAGTATTAAATATCATTTGATACTATTTAAAACAATGTTTTTCAAAATAGGAAATTTTTCATGCAGATACATTTGAATAATTTAAACATCTATTCCTTATTAACACATTGATTACTTAACCCTTTCACTGCTGAATTAATCTGTGCTGGGAAAAGTCTTCGTGTAAATTAATTTCGTAGTTAATTCTTGAATAATTACATATACTTGAAAGTATATGTAAAAATTAAGTAAAGAAGTAAAAGACCTCACAAAACTATTCACAAAAATCAAAAAACTTGTATATCTGATGCTTTCTTTAATCTGAGCATTCAGAAAGAGTTAAATTTCATTGAAAGTTTTCACAGTGAAATTGATAAATATGAAAACTTGCAAAATGACTCGATAGAAAGAAAAGAAAGCAAGTGTTCTTTGTTAATGGCATCCTGTTATTAACATTCTATCTGTCAGAAAAAGGCTTCCATAATATCCAGAACACTAAAAAAAAAATATTTTTACTATTCTTAATGTAATAGAGAATCAGTTACATTTGTAAAAAAATTTCATAGGTTGAATAATTGTTAAATTATTCAAGTTTCAACCAACTTCAATGATCCTTGTTACGACACGCAGTCTTCGTACGCATAGTTAAACTTACGTAAATGAGTGATTCAGTTGAACTAGTACGTAATGTATTCTGTATTTGTAGGACAACACTGAACTAATTGAACAGATGTGTGCTGTTTAAAGATATATTTGAATCTCACTGTTTGCTACTTTGTCTTCCTACACGTCGTCTTCTTCGTAGTCTTAACTAGTAGTGTGGAAGGTGGTGGAATGGGAAACATAACACGGGATTGGCAGTTATGGGGTAAGCGGGAATTGCTTGATCACGAGAGGGATAAGGGAAGATTCCTACGTGCGTTGCAAACAAATGCCTAGGTAAGGCCCAACGACGACTTGGGAATTTCCTGGGGTTCAGCTAACGTGCCAGCCAAATCTGCAGCTGCGTCGTTTCTTTACGACAGCACCTGTACAGAACCACTTTCCAAGTCGTAATTCTTCCCAATTAATTTTACGTTTTAAAAATCTGCTTCCAGTGCACTTATAATGCATATTATGATATACAGTTCGATGGTAATTGTAGCGAGAACACTCTTGTTACATCGGTGTTAATCGTCTCATGGAAACAAGCATCTGCAATGGTAAAAAAAATAAATTTTGTTAAGAATATTAACTGGTTCCAGGTTTACGTTCCCTTTCATCTTTTCATTTTGGGATCGGCCAGCACAATGGTAATGCTTTCCGATATTCGGCTAAATAATACAAATCAACTTATCGCGCGACCCGATATGAATCGTAAGCCGGTATAAATTTCACTCAACGTCACGTACAGGCTTCCTTGGCTTTTGCATCAAGCTGTCACTCCAACCGGGTACAACTGTAAATACAGTCCGTAGTGGAGTTTGCGCGACGTATTTCTCTAACGTATCCCAGCTCAACCAATAATATCCTTACTCCGAATCTGTCCGCATTAATCAGACGGGACAGACAGTAGTTCGTACCTCGGGATATATACTATCATGTTATGCACTCGGCCGGGGACCTCTGTTTCCGAATTAGGTAGCGATAAATAAAGAAAATTGGAAAACTACCGCGGCATGACGGATGTACCGGCGGAAAGAAACAATGAGGTGCGACAACGCCGAGTTGGTGAGCGAAACGCCGTCAATCGACAATGTTGGACGAACCAACGACACAAAAACGGGCAAGAAACGTCAACAGTCCATTCGGACAGTGTAATTGCGAAATTTCGTTGGGCGAATGTGCGCGCCGAAAAAATAGAATGGTGTTTCGAATGGGCAAAAACATCGAACAAAAATGTAAAATTCAAGTGCTTTTTAAGCTGTCATTTGTCATGAAAGCTATAACGGTGAAATAACTCGTATATATCTATTCGTGTTTGAATAACATTCACAAATGTTTGTTAAAGAAAAAGGATTAACATAGTCGCTACCGTGATCACCCAAAGCCATATCGTTTACAGAAACATTTTCAAACTTTTATAATTTCAACTGTCCAGCTTATCCAAAATCACTTCAAAGTCTGACTGTTAATTTCGTTACTCTTTTCATACCTTTTGCAAAACAACAAAATTTTTAAACGGTGATATAAACTCAATTTTTCTATTTATGAAAACGATACACGATACACTAGGTGCAGACAAAATTTGGTGTCAATCGGTTAAGTAGACTTTAAGCTATCGTGAAAACTATTTCGTGATAAATATGTAATTTTTAGAAAGATGCGTTTAAAGTTTTATAGTAGAGGTACCGATGGTCGACGCCACCTTTGAGTCTCTACAAATTCGTTAATTTTGGGGATTTCGAAATAGTATACAGATATATTTTTCAAAACCTGTTTTCTAAGAAAATGCTCACAAAAATCGATTTTTTGAACTTTCACGGTAGAAGTCCCACTTTATCGATTACTTATTGACACAATCAACGATCTTTTGTATTTTTGGCAACATTCGGTCTATTCCACTTTTCGAAGCGCCGAAAAGTAGTTTACGAGGAGTGCAAATTTCACCTTTACACGTGTTTCGATTGTTCAATAACACTCCTGAATTCATAATACAGTACGGAAGTAATAGAGTTCCACTGCTTGCGAAGCAACAGCCTTTACGCTTTCAGAGAAATAAATGTGAAGTATCAAAATGTAAACGATTTCCTTGGATGCAGTGTAGAAGTTCTAACAACGTTCTACGTTACAGTGGGAATAATAAGTGCATCAAAAGTTTGCATGTACTTCCATAGTAAGGGAAGATAAATTTCTGATTTTATTATGGCCGTAGAAACTACCAGTTTCATGCTGTTCTGCATAAAAACTGTAGACTATACCGCCTGAAAAATACACGCCACGATTGTACGAAATTCTGCAAACTTTTGTTCTCCTTTGTTACATGCACGCTACAGATCAACTGAGTTTCTTTGTGAACCAAGAGTATATTTGAAGGAAATTGAATAGTTCGCAGGCAACGGCGTTTCTTATACAATGTACCTGCCATGCTTTTCATTAAAGGAGCCAAACTGTTTGTTTATATAACTACAATGAATTAATTATTTCATGGTAAGTAATATCCTTTTTTTTTCGTTCATATTGGAGTATAACTTTTCGGAGCTCTGTAAAAGAATTCTCAAAAACGAACCATTGTATTAAGAACGAAAGAAATACTTTGTCTGTGTGTATTGTAATATTTTAACATTTTTAATACTAATATTACAATAATAAATATTTTCATCGTATGTATACTGTTTAATATATCACTGAAAATCTAATTTTATTTACCACTTATGAAATATTTATCTTTATCTTAAAATTGTTCAATCCGTCCTTTCTTTTATTACATACCTATATATGTGACTTCGTTTTACCGTTTTGTGTAAAACGAAAGCAGTTTTTCACAGTTGATGAATCATAGCGTGATTATAATCACGAGAAATAGATAAATACAGCTAACTAAATAATAAATAGAACTATTTCTTCGCTGTATTTAAAAGTAAAGCAATGGCTTCAAAATATAATATTATTTCACGATTCCAAGTAATTCATTTAAAGGGTTGTAATTGACTTCATCAAGAGATGATGCATTAATAGAGACGTACGTCTTTCAATAATTGTCTAATTAATCACGTATGCTCACGATTCAATTCATTACCCGACCAATTGAAAACTGTCGTTGGTAATCACTCAAACGTGACATCTGAATTGATGATTAAGTAGACCGTTACTGAAAGACGCACATCACTGTCAGATTACTATCAGTACATCCATGGATTCATGGTGAAAGCAGCTGCAGCGATAGTAAAACGACGAAATCTTTTTCCAACAAGATATGGTTTACGAAGTAAATGCTATGCATAATTCTATCTGTAAAATGCCTTACCGTGGAAATTGTCAGCGTATCATTGAATAAAATTTATAAATAATTTTGAAAGCTTTTTATAGAATTTATGACGTGGAAATAATTGTATTCGTTTGATTCTTCTCATTGATTTACACACAACCCTTGTAAACTTAATATTATACTTTAGGAAATATTTCATATTTTACGTTAGTATTCAAAAACTCAATCTTTATCTTGAAATTGTATTCAGCAGACTTGATCGCGTAGTGCCAATGACTGGAATGGAATAATAAATCGAATCGGTTTAAAACATACTACCATAATTGACTTTATTGATAACGAGAAAGTCGATACGTTTGGTACATTTGCAATAAAACTGGACAAAATGATACAACTATAAAAAGAAAGGATCCATGTAATATAAGTGTAATAATCGTATGATTTAAAAACAAGTATAAATGCATACTGTATCTGTAGTATTGCACCAAAAGCAAAATAATACCCATTGCGGAATTAAACTCCTCCCTGTGCCAATTTGTTTCAACATCGCTTTAAAAAAAATACAGCTTGTTCCTAGAATTGTCATGTATAATTCTGACAAGTACCGTTCTGATTTGCACCGTGTGCAACTGACTTCACTTTCGAGCATAACTAACTATGCAACTTAATTACATTGTAACTGACTACTTGTAAGTGCAAATGCGACAGATCACTATATACTAGCGATTTTATTGCAACTTCGAATTCTACTGGTTTACTTGAAGCTTAAAACACAGCAGATTTATTCCATGATTCGAGATGAACGTATCGAAGATTAAAAAAATAAATGTCTCGATCAAGGTTAAAAAGGCAACCTAGTACGTTGGGTAATACGTATTCCGCTACTCTTCAAACAATTTCGGTTTTCGATAAAAAAAATCTCTGTACTCGATTAAAAGTATTTGGTTCGATAAAAGAAAATCATCGTACAACGAAGTTTCACCATGGCGTAAGTTTCTGGACGATAAATACACTCTCCAAAAAGGAGCTACATCCGCCGTTTCCTCGAATTCACCAGGTAATAAAATACAATTTGAAAATGTTCGTTCGGAATTATTCTTGAAAAAAACATTCCCAATGCGTTTACCAGGTAATGTAAATCCCGTGGAACAAAGAGTTAACCATAACTCTCGAGGAAATCGCGCAACGGTGGTCGAGTCCTTCGCGAACGAATGCATCTCCCCAGACCACTTTTCCTTAACCGGGGTCTATTAAACGTTTCTCCTTACCATTCTCCCGTACCAGGTGGAACTTTGCGAAGCGGACCCGTTCCAACGGCACGGCGCCTTAAGCCCTTTTGTAACGGCGCTACGAAGTACAGTTTTGCGAAATTTCTATTCTCAGTCGGGCCGTAGAAGAGGAGCCGTGTCGGTAGTGGTGTGAGAAGACGAACGAGCGACTCGCGGTCATGGATGCAATTCCATCGACGCGGAGGCAAACCCGTACGCCACCCCCTCGAAGAAGCGTACCTATACGCGCGCGAAGACAATATCGATGCACGGAAATCGTGGCTCTCACGGAACAACCAAAGTCGCGGGACCGAATCTACCGTTGGATTTCAGGTGAATTCGGCGAACCACGTAGTGGATTCGGTGTGGCTCCGCCTCCGAGGATGGTCGGCGGCGTCTACGAGCCGCTCTCACGGCTATTTCTCTCCGCGGCCGCGATTCGGAATAGCGTGCCTGAAACACGAGTCCGATATTATCGCTCTCCGTGCAATTTTGCTCCCGTAGTTACGGCGCAGTACGAAAACGAACCGTCGGCGGCCCCGGTTCGATCGATTCCTACCGCCCTACGTAGCCCCCGCCGAGGTGAACATTCGTGATCGCGACGGCATGTTAATTGGCTGACAGTAAATAATGCGTCCACCTGATACCCCCGCACGCGTTACTTGCGGCAAGGACAGCCAGCGGCTGGGAAAATTAATTCCTAGCCGCGCGGCTTAGCACCAACAGGATGAGTGTGCAAAGCTGTCCCACAATTTTGCACCCATAACAGATGCCGCGTCGCGTTAACGATACACGCCCCCGCCGTTATGAAGCGTTTGAATTACCGTAGACCGGGGATTTCTCTGGGTTCTGCCACCTCTTGAGTTTTCGATGCTCGCCGGTCTAACCGACCGAGAAGCGGACGATGCCTGTGGACGTTTTGCGTACCGTCAGACGCGTTGGAAAGAACACTTGGGAATCCTTTGGCAGTTTACAGAGGATTTCTTATAATAGATCGACCGACAAGGATTTTTGAAATTGTGCGCAACTCTTGAACATATCTTAAAGATTGACACTCGGGGGGTTTTCGAAGGGTCTTTTATATTATTTGATAATAATGAAGAGCCCCGTTACAGAATGAAGGTTCACGTAAAGACGTGCGTAAGCTAGGTCAAGGACTGTTTTTACTGAACCTTACCTTATCTGTTTTATTATGTCTGATTCCTTCGACTCGGTTCGCATCGGCAGAGGATTGATCTCTAAGGTGCAATACGGTAGTACAATGGTTGTCGTGACGTACGGTGAGAAAGTAATAATCGGTAGTTTGCAAATTCGGTGAAAGATACTTTCAGATATCGCTGCACTTCGCGTTGCGAAATTAATTGCAAGTGAATATTGAATTAAATCAGTCGAGTTGAATGCGAATCACTTCAATACGAATATATTGACAATTGAAGATGAAATCTCGTATGGATTGAATAGCGATACTGGTCGATACGGTGGTTGATGATCGAGTCTCCTCGTTTCACGTCTCTGTGCTTTTTATATAGCATTTTGGTGACCAACAGGCGCACCATTCAAGTATTAGCATTTTTCTGCTATGGCCAGGCGTGATCCTGAATTACTTCTACCAACATGTTCCCGATCTGCACTGTTTTCAAGGTTTTTGTAATCTACCAAAAATGTGTTATTGACGCTATTAAGGCAGTCGCACTTTTCGACACTGAAACCCTCGCTGCAATGGTATAACAATGGTATAACAGTACTTTCGGTCGGAGTGGTATCGGTATCGTGACGTACGCAGTGTGGTGAAATCATTGTGATTTTAGAAAATGTTTTAATGTATGAAATGCATAAAATATTCGTTCAAGCATGCATATGATCTGCACGAGTCCTCGAAACTCGACAGTTTATGACAGGATTACCTCCGAACGACCCGCAATCTTCAATTTGCGAAATTAGACATTACGGTCGACGATGATAATAACCTGGGATTTTTGGACAGTTGCTAAACATATACGAGACAATCGAGGACTTTTCTCCAACTTTCAATTTTTGTTAATATTGTTTCCAGGAACTCCAGATCGACATCGGGAAGGAAAATTCCTACTCTACGTTTCCCTTTTTTTCAACGTAAAATTAACCCAATCGCACACAACCATGCCCACTTCTCCGACTTATCGATTAATCAATAGACATACACACAAATGCTATTTCATCTCACTAACTTCTTTGCACGTCGCTTCGTTACATTTATACGAGTCCATATTGTGTCTCTTCTTGTAAACATATTATTTATGCTACCGTTAATTTTCTATACAGAGTGTAGATATGGTAATTCTACATGAGAAAGTACATCGAGAACATATAATATTTTCTCATAGAAAGCTACGTGTCGATCGATGTTGTCGCTCTGATGATTGCACTTCGATTCAACGGAGTGTAATCGCATTGAGAAAATGGTTAAATTGCGACCAAGTGTTTAACGTAAATTTCGATTTATTTACACGGTGAAAGGAAGAGAGTTTTCTATGGTTCGATGGTTTTGTCGTGACTAGCTAGTCTGGTGTCTATCTCGTTGGTGAAAATTGAGTCGTTTTCAGTACTTGCCTGTGATTGGTCAATTCTGTCGGTGTCGAGGTGTCGTGGGTGGATACTTTTAATAGGACTCGTCGATTGGAAATTATGCGGCTTTGTGGTGACGATGATATGCAATGTTTAAGCAATAAATGTGTTGTGATGGAAATTTTCGTTTTCAGTTGAACCTGCTTAGAAAGCAGGCCTAGAATAAGGTGCCCTTTGTCCTGCGTACAATCCGGACTGACGTTAGGATAAATATTTTGCCTGTCGCTGGGTTTTCTGAGGGCTTAAGGAACACGCAAAGAGTGCAAGCGAAAAAGGGGCAGTTGTAAAGACGCGTGTGTGCAGACAGCTTTATCTTGTCCAAACTCCAAATAAATATGAAGATGGCCTATCTAGTCTAAGACTCTGAGTAACGGTAAAGACTGCCTATCTAAGCTAAAACTTGAAATTAATGTAAAGATGCCTTATCCAGTCTAAATTCCAAGGCAACGACCCCAACAGGTAGGCACACCTGCAGTCACGTACACCACAAACCCCTCTCCAAAGACATTATATAAGACATTATATAGTATATTAATCTAAAGCACAGTGTCGCGAGAATATTACTACTTAACATTAATTTGACGTATTACTTTGTCCTTTAACTGGATAATCATTGATTTCAAATGTTTATATTTCTTATTTCTACACTTATTTCTGCTGGTTCTAAACCTATACTACGATCAGTGTAAAAGTGATTGCACGCATTACTTCGACTCGCGTAGTCACAAGGAAAAGATCCTTCTCGTTATTTCCTTGTAGAAAGAAGTCTGATAGACTCTAATTTCCAGTCAATCCAAGGCCTGACTCCTATTACATTTGAAATTTTCTTTACGCGAGAAAAGTTCCGTCACATGTGCAAAGAAGACGACAGCGACGTGTGTCAAAGGCACTAAGAGGATTGGTTTAGTTTCATACGGGAATTCTTCGTCCATGTAATTAATCTTCTAAGAAATAAGTATATTTTTAGTACATAAAGAAAAATCGATTTTAATATCACGTCCTACCGTGACAAATTATTCCACAAATGCGTAAGCGCCACGTATCGCAGGGAGGCCACGCGACTATTTAACTGGATGCATTAAACCGGGCGAAACAGTTATAACAACTTACCCATAATTAGTTTTATAATGCCACTTGAGAGTTTATAGTATGGCCTGTGTTTACCGATGGACAAAGATGAATTACCCGGTGTTACGAGGCAAAGTAATGGGCGCGGCTAAGTTGGATGACGAGGCTGTGGTGTGTTCAGAGCGGTCCAAACACGTCACCTCATAGTCAGGTGAAGACTGATGCCTCGCCTGGGTTTCATGCTCTTCATCTCCTAGGAAACGTATTGAAGTGGTGCACGTTCTACCCGCTAAAACCCCCCGATTACGGGGAGACAGTTCCAGAATGACGCGCGTTTAACCCATCGAGTCCCCATATCCTAAGCATCGCAAAGAAAAACAAGATGGCGAGAGGATCACGTCGGATCGGAATAATTAAAACTCTCGAGGGGAGATCTCACAGGGTATGTCAATATGTACTTACACGTATGCAACTTCGATCAGTTTAACGCAAGAGTGACGTTAATTCCGAATGATTAAATTGTTAAAAAACTGTTCACAGATTATTTGAACATTCTCTATAAAAATGTTGCACTTCTAGTGCTTAAAAATTTCTTAACAATTTATTTTCCATGACTTAAGGTTTACGCTTTTCATTGATAAAGGGGGACCGATATCCGTTTGTTGAAATTTTACAGACTCAAAGAATAGTCAAAAATGCAATAACTTAAGTTTAAGGGGTCGACTCCCTACAAGCTAACTCAGCTTTTGGCATTAGAAAGCTGTATGGAACTTCGTAAATTCTTCGTAGAGATGCACGCTTCTTGTACTGTGAATTTTGCAAAAGCAATTTAAAATTTCCAGTACAATTGGGAAAATATTTTATTTCGACGTTTCGAATGTCTTGTTTTCCATCCTTGCCAGGAGATTTTTTAAATCAGGGCTGCGCAACTGACGACTCAATAATCATGTTTGGCCATTAAGTTTATTCTATTTTTTTCATTTGTAACTTATTGTAAATCCGGTGTTAGTGCCGAGAGTGTGGAAAATATCGCATGTGTCATTATTTTGGTTATTGTGGTCGGTATTGAATTACATCGTTCTGGCTTAAATCCTAGATTATGCAACTGATACAGTGTTTGTAATTGAATATTACGTCACATAATTTTATAAAGCAATTAATTGGAAATTGTTCGTAAGATTGACAAATGGTGTGTCTACTATTGTTGCATGATCAAATGATAAATGTTAAGAATATAACAATGAATGACGCGCCATGTCTTGATCGGGTATTAAACAATTCTTATTCAGAAAATAAAACAGTCGAAATGTCGTACTAAAATGTTTTTACAAGTCTTCTCGAAATTTTTAAATATTTTTCCTAATATAGACACGTTACAACGAAGTAACAAACATTTTCTTATTTTTAGTATTTATTTACAAAGATATATTTACTTAAATATATATTAATATCATTTTATAAACTCATAAATTGAGCGAATAATTTATTACTTTACGTCCTTTTCATCGAACACTGAACACTAACGGTTTAATTGCATTTCCTTAAATAAATGAATATACGTTCACTTAATGCATTTTTCGAATAACAAATATAATTTTGAGTTTCTAGAAAATTTAATTTTGATATATTACGACTAGGAAAACTATCATTGTTCGTCCAGACCTTGGTCCATGGAAGAACTTTGACAATACTGATTAATTGCTTCATTGTGCTTAGCGAATGGTTAGACTCATTATCAGTACTAAAGGAAAGCTGTTATATTCCCTTTTATAGAATTATAATCGCCGATGGGACGCGGCAATTTCAAAATCGCAACTGTCTCGTTTAACGATACGTGCAAATTGACTAATCGCCTTAGTATGAAATGCGCGAAGCGAAACGCCGACCGAATAATTGCTGCAAGCATTACAAAATCAACATTCAATATGCCCCCCCCCCTTCCCCCTCCCCCTCACATACACACGTCCCCCTCTTCGCTCTGCGTAATCCGTAATTCGCACCATTTAACATTACCGGTAAACGGTGTTCGAAATAGCTGCGTTATTAATCTAAAGCATAGTGTCGCGAGCATATTATTAATTAACATTAATTCGACATATTACTTTGTCCTTTAACCGGATAATCATCGATTTCAAGTTTGAATCAACTAAATACGTTAAAGCGTTAGTCAGCGAGATAAATACAAAAGTGGTTAACTGTAACAAGTGGTATAATTTGTAATGTGTGTCGCTTGTCGTATTAAACATTGCAAGAAGATCCTAGTGTACATGTAAGCATAGCTGGGCCAGCACAAATGTTTCAACCGCAAGTTTATGTTCTTTTCGGTGCAATATGAAAAGGAAATGATGAAAAACGAATTTTAAGAAACTGTGTAAGAACTCGAAGAACTAAAGTAACCTTCTTCGAAACTTAATAAAAATATTTTTTCAACTTAGTTTTTATGTAATACGACTTATTAGTCGTTAAAAACCAAGAGTGACGTTAAGTCCGAATGATTAAATTGATAACAAACTGTTCACAGTTTATTTGAACATTCTCTATAGAAATGTTGCACTTCTAGTGCTTAAAAATTTCTTAACAATTTATTTTCCATAACTTAAGGTTTACGCTTTTCATTGACAAAGGGGGACCGATATCCGTTTGTTGAAATTTTACAGATTTAAAGAATAGCCAAAAATGCAATAACTTAAGTTTAAGGGGTCGACTCCCTACAAGCTAACTCAAAACGGTCACAGATAATAAAATTCTTTCAATGAAAATTGTATAATGTTTGAACAAAATGCTAGAGTTAACAAAAAATGATTAAGAACGTTCAAGAAGTAATATTTTGTTACCTCGAACCATTTTCAAATTAGCCCTTCGAGGCTCGAACTTCAGAGCGTGATTTCACCTCTTAAATTTGATATACCGCAGCTGAAGAAAATATATATTTACTATTTTGAAATATTCTTCCAGCTGGAAAATTTCATTCAAATCAGATCCAGAACATTCGCTGCCTTTTTTGAAAATATATTCTACTCAAAAGGTCTGAAATTTAAAGTCAGTAGATAAAATTTCTTCACACATGTATTTGTAAATCAAAATAATTACCTTAATCTTCTTTTCTTTTTTTTTTATTATAGTATACAGAAACACAAAATTTATTAAATAATTTCATAAATGGAGAGGGAAGAAGCAAATGAACCCTTGCAGCTTCTGGTTTCACTATTAGTTTCTTTACAAGTGTATAAAAAAAAACAAAAACAGAAAAGAGAAAGCAACGCGTTCGAAATATCTAATTTTAGCGATTCGGAGGAAATTCCAATGAAAGCCGCGAAAGAAAATAATAACAATGCATTTTGTAGCGGAAAATGGCAAACAGCGACGGATATTTCCTCGGCCATCGACGGAGATCGATTCGGCTCGCGAAGTTCAATTGGGATAATTCAACGGTATTCCTCGATTTACACCATCCCCGCACGATAATTCCCATATCGAACGGCGGTCGTACGTCGAATCGTGTAATCATGTTTGCAAAAAATTCTCTGGCTATCACGCCTACACAAGTAGGCTAATGGATTCACAGAGCAGCATTCAATTGAAACACCATTCTCCAAACTGCGCGTAATCTGATGCGAATGATGATTTATGAGGTGCATGCAAATTGTATAATCCTAGAAAATGTACGTTTTACTTTCACGACGAGGGTACAGCGACGCAGCTTCCGATACGCGTATTTACATGAAGCGAATACAACTTCGGCTGGATTTTGGCAAACCCTGCCGATAACGATCATCACACACGTTAAATAAAAAATTACTAATATTTGTTACGATCCCGTTGGAGTTTGCGCGAAATTTGAGCAATTTGCTAGAACGTTAAGGTATTAAAATGTTTCTGCCCTCCAGGAGTACGGTAGCACGGTACATGGCACCAGCGAATGCGGTACAATTGGAACTTTTTAAATACGAAAACACGTAGTAGAATTTAACAGTTTTTGCAGCTGGAATTGACAATAGAATTTGCATGTCTATTTGTCACGTATAAACAGTTTTCTAATATTTACAGTTTCACGAAAAATTGTATGCTCCATGGATACCTTTGTTTATAGACTTTCGATTCAGAGCACATAAATTTCTTGAACCAAATATATATCTGATGGCATTAAATACATGTTTGAGAATATCAAAGAAAAAGAACGTATACTACAATGTAATAAATATATTTATATTTCTATCCACGGTTTTGAAAATGAAGGAACTTAGGTTGAACCCATTGATTTAAATTCCAAGTATAAAGGTCGAGTAACTAAAAAATTTTACCTGAATTATTTTAAAATTGTAACGACCGAAGAAAAGTTTATCGAAAAATAGTTCTAACAGTATTTGTAAGATACTTGTATCATGTGCTATGCGTTGTTTGAAAGATGATTAGGAGGACGGCACATATGTACATTTATATTACATGAACGCGGCTACCAAAGTAAATTCGATAACACATTTATATCGTTATATAAATTCAAGGAACTGGGGAATTAGTAATGAAACAAATAATGAGGATATGGTTCATATTACGTACTGCACAAATTGATCAAACGATTCAAAAAATTAACACAAACAGCAGAATCTAAAGAATGAATTAAATACCAAGAGTACAAAATTACCGTATACTTACAACCGATTTTATTAGATGTTTATCTTATGTATACAAATGACAGTATTTGTATATAGAAATCGACCTTTTTTTATCTAGAACTGATAGCGAAGCAAATACCGCTTAACGAGGACAACAGAATACATTGAGAGTGAGTGAGATACATAGAACAACAACGAGTGAGTCTCGCATTGTGTCTTGAATTAATAATTCACGAATAAAAGTTAAAACTGTTATACTTGCACGATATGTACGTGAGACCATTAAAAATGGATTAGTAAAATTGTTGCGAAAAGAACTAATTGGTTTCTGTACTCTAGACTAAAAATGGTTAAATTCCACTACACGTTTTCGGGATCAAAAAATCCAATAATACTGCACTGGTTGATGCCACGTATCTGGCGAAATATATAGATGTAAAAAAATTACCTCTATACCTACATTTTTACATTCGAATTATTTTTAATTATTCGTTATTCAAATCATTCCAGAAAAACTTCCTAAGTTTATAGACATACTAAGTAGTTGAAATCGTGTTTGAACTTATTTTCGTCACGAGAACTTCGATACTATACATATTATATCATGATGAAATCATAACGACAAATATGAACATTTTATTTGTATCTGTGTATAAAAGTTAATTCTCTGTATTAAGAATTCTCAAGCAGGATCTTCGTACCTCCATTTCTCAAATATGGAAAAAGGTCTTGTCTCTATTAGGAAAAACAATAAGAATTAATACAATCTGACATGCATTTCATGTATTTCGTACAGTCGATATGGAAAGTTAAGTTCGGAACAGGAGATTGATGTTTGAAGAGAAACAGGTTTCTTAAGCAGAACATTTTTGAAAACGTATAATTTTTGTCAATGGATTCATATTAAAGCAGCAACCATTACTAAATGCTCAAAAACTAGAAAAAAAAGAATAATTTCACATTTCGATAAGATAACAATCCAAAGCATAAAGAAAAAATCGGAATCATCGAAGAATAGATATTATATGATACATCGTATTATTTGCAAACACTACCCCAGTCGCTGGACATAAACCCTATTGAACACTTATGAATAGATATTGGAATATAGAAACTAAGTACTAATTACATCTATCATGTTTGTGTGTAAATAATATGTATGTATTTCTTATTATTATTATATCCTGTGCATGTGTCTGAAATACAATTATATTCGAAAACTCTATATCACCACGTATTGATTTTCGACATAGAAAAAACAAGAGTAGAAATAAAAAGAAATATTCGTGAATCATCGTCTAAAACTCGTGAAAAATTAAAACAACTATTTATCCAAGAATGAGAAAAAATAACAATAGAATTATCAGAACAATTAGTGGAATCAATTCTCAAGTGTCTACAAGCTATATTTCCATCTAAGGGTTACCTTTTATCTAAATTAGTAATTTACTTTAAAGTCAATTTTAAGGATTATACACTTCTGTGTTATTTTCCTCTTATCATAGTTTTATTTCTTTAATCCATTCTTTTTCGTTCTTTTATACCCTCGAAATGGCTAATTCCCAATTTTACTCATGTTGACGTATCTAATGTTTTCTCTCCTGTTCGAACATGCTGTCTTTCTCATGTCCAATGCTTTCGTCAGTTGAAGCACTCGGCCTATTCCACCTCTAAAGTCACGTAAACCCGGCCATCGACCTATATTGTTTCTCTCCTCTTTCCCGCTGATTAACCTAGTGTCTCATTTGCTTCACTTCGGTCTAGAACCCAATTTAATCCAGCTGTATCATCCGTCCTTTGTTTTGCGTGTGCTGCATTTTAACGAACAGTTTGACAAATTAGTATAGCCAGGTTAGCAATAACTTGTGTTACATTAATAAAGCTGTATGAAATCGATGCTGTGTACATATACTACAGTCAACTTTCCTTCTGGATTATTATACTTTTCTAACAATTCTACATGTGTATATATAATATTGTAATGTAATTTTATGAACGAAGAAAATACCCCGTAGGTTGCAAAACACTTAACAATCTTCTCTTCGTTCAAAATTTAACAAAATATTCACTAAAACACGAATAGTTTCATAGACGGAATGAGATTCCAAATTATAATTCTCAAAGTGGTTAATATTATAAATATATTTTTCTAAATGGAACGATTATTTAATAGCAAGAGTGCGTGGGAATATTCTACGTGTACAACTTTTAAATGAAACTTCAAATACTCAGTTAATAAACATCAAATTATAATATATGAAACCAATTGTTAATATACATATTATAGTTACTAGTTACAGGAAAGAGAAAATACAACTTCTAACAATAAAATTAAATATTTTTGCGCTAGTGTAAACAAAAATATAAAATGTATGTATAATTCATGACAGTACTGTACATTTAAATGATTGAAAAATTGTAAAAATCAAAGGATTTTATATTGCAACATATAATGCATTTGAAGGATTCTGATACTCAAGTGCAAATCATTGGAATCTGCTTCGGTGTGTCAACTAGTAATTGAAGGTACAATATGAAAATTTTCTTATTTTTCATTATATTTTCATGAAAGTGTTTACCAATGGATTAACAAAATTTTTAAATCAATTTTAAATTAATTTAAAAGTGTGCAATAATGGAAAGTATGCCTCCTCGATTTTCTTTTCTTTGTATAAATTTTAAGTTAAATTCTGGTACATTCTTCCTCGTTTTAAATTGATGCCACGGGATAGCAATCAATAATTTGACCATATGTGTCCTCTACTGTGCTTACAAATACATCAAAGCTAATAGTTTTCCCATTAAAATCAATAATTTCGTTCAATCTGTGCACATAGTTGTCTGCACGAAGCAAACTTACATCAAACACGCCCTGTGAATTACGAGCGTAAGTTTTGTAATAAAAACCAACTGATGATGGATAGCCGATGATAGTTAATTTATCACTGCGACAGTCTAAAGAGAAAAGCAAATGAAAACAATCGCGTACTGTACGCAAGTATTACAAAAATTAATTATTAATACTTGTTTATCTTCTTAATGGTACCGGTTTGGTTATGAAAAGTTGAAAAAACATTTGCCAATAAAACCTGTTAATTCTGTGTCGAATTGACCTTCAACAGTATCTACAAACCTATATAAATCGTTGAACGATTGATAACTTATCTGCAATTAATATTATCCATACGAGAAACGGCTTTAACTGTAATGCGTTTCTTTTATCTTTTCTGCCCAATCGAGTCCTCATAAAATGTATATTATTTTCCTATAATTAAAGCTATTATAATAGATGTATTTCCTTAATTCTATCATTATTTGTTTAGTATTGATGTAAAACATAATCTTTCGATATGGAAAGTAGATTAAAGAATAGCAAAAAAAAAAGAATGCATAAATACAATATACGAAACAAAACTGTAGGAAGCAAAGAAACAAAAACTAAATAAAAAATTGATAAAGAAAAAAGAACAAAATCGATAAATAGCGGAGAAAATTACAATTCTCGTATTATAAAAATCGCGGAACATTTAAATGCAGAAAATGAATCACAGAAAAATCAACAACTTTATAAAAAGTGTTAGCATTCGTAACAATGCTCTCGAAATAGTTTGTTATATTATACGATAAATAACACGAGTTTCATAGATTTGGTAGAATTTTTGCTAAAAAAACCTCGAGCGTATCGCCGAATCGAAAAACGTATTAAGCTTGAAAAGTTTTCCGCTCGATCGATCGAAGAGACAAGGGAAGCCGATAAAAAATATCGTAGATAACGTTGAACTCGAAACGAGCGCTCACCGCCTACCTAGTCGTAATCACGTCCCGGTGAACCGTTGCAGTCAAATGGCGGAAGATATAGCCACGGCGCTAATAACCGGATCGTAATTTTAAACATTACCGGGGACCGTAGATCACAGCCCGATCACCCAGGGCTGAAGCTCGGGCTCCCAGCTACACTGGTGCGCGTGTGACGTAATCAGGTTTTCGTAAAACGTTCGAATCAGTCCCAGAGCTGCACGGGTGCCGCGGGTGCCTGCTGTATCGTGGCGCAAATCGAAGCGCTGTTTCCAAAATCATGCGTAATCTGATGCAAACGATGATTTAACGCCGCTGCCGGGCAGAACGCGCGTGCAAAGAGACCGTCGAATGGCTGCTGGCTAGAATGCCTGGCTGATGTTATATACAGACATTATTTTTCGTTCTGTTTGGCTTGGGCGTCGTTCACAACAACAGAAATCGTCGTTAATATTGATGAAAGTCGCTACTGTTACCGTTGTCCAACGCTAACGCCAGTTTCCGCTCTACCTTCCTGGGTGTGTGCCCCCCCCCCCCTTAAACTACGTTTGTGTAACAATTTCCTCGTTTTTCTTGGACCGGAAGCGTAGACAATAGCCATTGCAGTAACGTCAATAATTTCATAGACATTTGTCACGTTTTACTATATTAGAATTACTTTAAAAAGTTTGGCAGAACAGTTTTTTTTTACCTGATTATAATAATTATTCAGGTATTGTGTTTTGTATGAAAGTACAATAGTTTCTGTTTTGGAGTGACAAGATTGGGAGTGACAGTTTACATGAAAGCGGGGTATGTAGCGATTATGTTCATCCTCGAGTGCAGAATGTGTACAGAATACAATAAAAGTGAGTGTGATAAAGCAACAGTCTTACATTGATGATGTGCTTGATGGTTGAAATTTTAAACAAATATCGCACCTATATTCATTGTACAGGATGGGCTATTTAAATGGGGGAATACTTAAATATCTCCATTATTTACAATTTTATAAAAAATTATTCGAGAAAATGTTGCATTGTATGAAGGTGCACGCTTAATGGTAGCATTATTCTTATTCTCCGATCATTTCTTTTTTTAACGAAAATTTAAGGTCATCGATATCTTTTAAAATGGTATTCTATATTTTTCTCTATATTTTCGTAAAGCTTAGAAAGAAAGAAATTTCAACGGCCTCAAAATTATACTATTCCAATCATTCAATCTCCAGAAATTGTCATTTTATTTATACGATTCGAAGTTATACGTTGTATTCAAACTGGTGGCTATTAGCGTTAATGAAATAATTAAGTCTCGTTAAAAATGATTTTCGCACATTTTCTAGCTTCTAAGACCTAATTGAAGCACATGCTGCAATAATTCTTTATCTTATATTCTCCGGTGTAAGTTTATTAATATAATACCACTTTCTCACTAGAGTTTTCGCATACTTACGTGTAGGTCGTAAAATACTACATTCAAAACATCAAGTTCATGCTATAGCATATTCATTTGAAACAATACTTTGAATGACGAGAATTATAAAATAAACAAACTCTTTAATACAAATCCATCAAATAATAATTCTTTGATATCGTTGAGACATTAAATTTCTTGAAATTGAATGATCAAAATAGTATGGAGGAAAGATCATTGGATTTGTTTTTATATGTTGTATTGTAGAAAAATACAAAAAAAAATATAGGTTGCCATTTAAACAGATATTGATGATATTAAATTTTCGTAAAGGAATGACCGTAGAAAAAGAATAATACTACTGTTAGATGTGCCTTTTCAAAAAGTACAACTTTGTTCTGAAAGAGTAGGATCATAAGTAACGGAAATATTTAGTCTTACCATTTAAATAGTCCACTCTGTATAACTTTGTGATATTACTATTAATAGATTGACGAGGTTTTCTCAATAAACATGTATCCAAACACGATCTCACTCGAACTACTTTTAAATGTACATTATTTGCATTACTTTTGTAAAAGTTTCATATTTCATGTACGAGTATAAAAAAAAAGTAATACAAACGAGGTTATAGTTGGATTTATTTTTAATCGGAAAAATTTACCATTTTTATTTTACCAATTTATTTATAATACTGTCATGAATATGTAATAAAGAATTTTCGTTAATGGATAAAATTCGATTCAACCCAAAAATTGGTATTTGAAAGTACAAATTATTATATTACTACACCCACAACTCAAGCGATCAATTATTATTTTTTCAAACATGTTGAAAGCTCCATTAGTGAAAAGCCATTAAAAGGAAATCCATTGAAAGAGCTTTCGAGAAATTTTGTTGATTGGACAGGTGGGGAAGATTTTTAAAAATGAAATTCATTACTTAGAAGACGCTGAGAAACTACAATTCATTATGAAACAATTTAGTAAAATATGATAAAAATGAATAATTGTTATACAGTATTAGCTATCGAACATTTATTATTCGTGACTATAAGGTTTTCAGTCTCGTTGTAGGTCCTCTTTGATAACAATTTTTCTATAAATTGGTACACACAGATGTAATTAACTATCGCTGCGTTTTATCGATTTATAAAAAGAAAATGCTTATCGAAGAATATTGACAATAAGGTTTGAATCGTTTTAAAAATGAATAATAATTGCTCGATGCTTTTTCACCTTTTAATAGAATATTTTATAAAATTTTATGTTTGAAATTTTTAAATAAATCGTGAAAAGCAAGTTTCGTCGTATTTCAAGCGGAGATTTATCGTGGAGGTTCAATTCCACCTTCTAAGTAAAATTACTCTTTACTTCGCAAATAAACGGTAACAGTACTAATCTGATATTAATGGAAGCAGTATTGAATATTCGGTCCACAATAATACGGGGTTGCTGCATAAAAAGTTTCAGTCGGACTGATGGATGAACGACACGTGGATAGATAGACCCAGCAAACAGTGAATTGGAAAAATTTCAACATTAATGGCGGTGACGTATCGACCGGTCGAAATCCAGGCGTGATTTTCATTTCATTAAAAATACTCGTGAAATTCAGAGCTGGCACGGATCGATCTGCTTTTCACTTGTCGCTTTCCCACCTCGTCGCCTCTTTATGACATCATCATTATTTTTTCATGCATCCGTTCTTCTTCTGATTGTGAATGCACTTTCGTCGCTACGTGTTCCGTGCCCACCTGTGTCGGTATGTTTCGTCGAGAAACTTTCTGCCTCAAGAGTTTTTCACACGAGATTTCTATTTTAGGATCGAAACAGTGCATCGATAATGAGTCGTACAATTTATCGACATAGTCAACGAGAGGTTTCTGCCACCGATGCGTTCCTTGATGACTCAAAATTGAGAACTTATACAGAGTGTCGTTAAATGTAGACACACTTCTAAAACACATTAAGTACAGAGTGTCTCGTAATATGAATTTGTTTATACTTTACGTTAATTTTCTTAATTGAAACAATAGACAATATTTTCTAACAGATTGGTAGAATTCATAAACAATAATCGCTCGAAAACGAGATAGGACATATATATTGATAACTATCGAAGTTATGTCAATATTCACTTCGTATTCGCTATAACAATGTATAATATATGGAGATGAAAGAATTCGATCGCGTTTTAAAATAATTCGTGTGATTTATTCACGTTATAGTGATAACCATAAAATGAGAATTCGTTGTGTAAAATTGAATCGAAATCATAAAATACTATTTTTACAAGAGAATCTTTCCCGAAAATTTTTTTAAATTTGTTAAGCTAGTTCTTGCTTACATTTTATTCTATATCTTTCAATAAATTATTACTTCTATTTAGATACAAATTTATAAAAATCCGCAACGTGAGTGGTTTAAAAAGTTAAAGAAACGATTGAATTCTTTGAAATTATTTATTCCACTAAGCGAAACATTATTTGTAAAATTATTTATGTTATTAAATACAACGTTCCTCGTGTCAATCTCTGAATACACGAAGTAGCTTCTTTTTCTACAATTTTGACTCAATTATACACGGAATCACCTGCATTTCCAATTACAAATTCACACTTTATCAAACCACCAATAATGAGCTTCATTGCATTGATTGTCAGAAATTCGAATTTTATACTAAAAACAAATTTATTTATTAAAACTATGTTTCTTTGAATATTTCGTGTGATGTATATTTCGTAACCTTTCGTTATTTTATATTTTACAAATGCATTTTCCTAATTAAGGAACTATGCAAAATTTTAATATTGGCATACGATTCTCACGAGAGCAACAATACGTTACAAATAATCGATAATATATTACAGTACATTCATTGCAAATTCATTCGTTCTTTGAGTTCTCAATTGATGAAACAAATTTACGGCGCGGTGTCTACGTGTTATTAAATAATCGTACCGAACAAATAAAAATAAATCGAATAACTTCAAAAAATCAGATTGTACAACCAGTAGTTAAAGAAGAAACGCGATTGAGTTGATTGGAGCACTATGACTGTAAAGTGCGAAACGTATATTCGGTGACACGTGACACGGATTCGCTTCGTTGAATGAAACACGTGACTCGGTTCAGGTTGCCCCTTCTCCTTCACAGCAAGCTCCTAGTTGATGCACGACTCAAATGCTTCGGGATACGACGGTCACGCGTGCAATTGTGTAATGTAGTACGCAGAATTACACACAACTGTCGCGATTTTCTTTTATTCTCATACATAAAATATGGAGCTTTTACAAAAGTAATTTAAATAATATATATTTAAAAATAGCTCGAGTGAGGTCGTGTTTGGACACATTTTTATTGGGTAAACTTTGTCAATTTATTAATAGTACTATCATAAAATTACACAGGGTGGACTATTTAAATGGGGACACTAAATATCTCCGTTACTTATGGTCCTACGAAGAACCCATTCGGGACAAAGTTGTACTCTTTGAAGAAGCGCGTGTAATACTAATGTTATTCTTTTTATTTGGTTATACCTTTACGAAAATTTAATGTCATTGATATTTGTTTAAACGGCACCCTATATTTTTTTTTAAATTGAAATAGCTACTTGAACCTTCCAAAACATCTAACTTAAAATCAATAACCCTATATGTACGATAAATTGCATAAATCGCTGTGAAATAACAATACTTTATTTTACGAACGATTCTGTGATTTTTAAGTTATCAATTTAAAGATCGAACTATTACTTAAGAAATATGTATGTATCATTGCACTTTGAGAATTCCATGAAATGAGAACTATTTTCCGAATGTGAAATTTTTCTCTGCATTTGAACTCAACTTATCGTTTTTCTTTTTTTTTTTTTTGCCTCTCAAGCAAACACTCACGGATGCAAGTGTGATGAGAAGCAGTATCCGCGAGTCACGATTTAATGTACAGCCTTTCTAGGGCGAAAGCGTTGATGGATCGTTCGCGAGAAATGCGGGGAGTCGAAGGTCGTCCTATGCGTCATGGGAAAGCCAAGCATTTCGCGAAGTGTTGGTTTTTCACGTTGAGAAAAAGGAAAAGGTAATACGCGTTGTCTAATATATTCGTGCGTGGGGAGACAGAGCTCATACAGAGCGCATCAAAGTTTTCAGACCGTGCATTCCTATTTTTCTTGCGAGCACATCGCGGCAATCTCTTTTCACCCTTATGAAATAATTATGCAGTGACGCAAGAACCAAACTTGCTTCGAAACTTCAACAATGTACATGAAAAGTGAATCCAACAGGGCGTACCTCTTGATAATTAGTTTCATAAGTTGGCATGCGATTGTTGAACCAGTGTAGACTAATATTTCATTTTGGCGAGATGGCGGCAGGATCGAGCCAGAAAATTTAGATGTTAAGCAGAAAGACAGCCAGATTTAGAGATATAGAAAAAAATTACTAACTTCCATTCTGATAGAAATATAGTAATTTCCGTTTTTAAATAATAATTTTTACGCCGGATTCAAGCAACGAAATGATCCTTCTTTCCTCTCCATTGTGTAATGTTAAACGAACATTTTTTCGAGTAAATGATTGGATACGCAAATTCTTTAATATT
Source organism: Ptiloglossa arizonensis (assembly GCF_051014685.1). NCBI lineage: Eukaryota > Metazoa > Arthropoda > Insecta > Hymenoptera > Colletidae > Ptiloglossa > Ptiloglossa arizonensis. Next base: position 12,717,883 of record NC_135051.1, on the reverse strand, counting down.
ATTAATGAACTGCATTCACCGATGTATGTGGACGCAATGTTTCTTTTGCAAACGTTTGCGTGCTTTAAAACACATTGTTCAAAGTCACACTTTTACGCTTTTAATATTTCACATCCAAAAGATGAAGGAAGCCATTGCACTCCCATCTTTTATACATTCACATTGCTGATTCAGTATTTTCCTGGCTCTTTACACTCACTGTTAAGTGAGTCAACCTATTTGTTCCATTTTTACCATTCGAAATGTTAGTTACATTCTAACGTTCATATTTATTCAACAATGGTTCTAATTGTGTCACTTCCAAATGGAAATTTCTGTACGCCAGGTTACACAATTTGAGGATTTATCTTCATAAAATATTCATACCATACAATTGAAAACTACTAATAGATTTGACGCTGAAGTTATTTTTCTTAATTGTTCCATATTCGTCATTGTTTATTCTGCTTACTTAAAGCACAAGTAAAGTAGAATTTTCATAATTGCAGAAAAAAGAAATTGAACATTCCTATCGATATTCGTGTAACTGATAGAAGTAACTAATCAAAAAAGAGAGTCTCGTAACTTATAATGAGAGTGTATAAACGAATTGTATAAAGAAAGTACGCGTGTTTATGAAAAATGAAGTTATCATTCCTGTGTCCAGTGAAGCAATTTATACATACTAGAAACGGTAAGTTTTTTTTTTCTGCAGGGGCACTTTTAATTAACATTCTTGAATTAAATCATGGTTCCAACTATGCAAAGAGTCTTTTCCAAAATATCTTATGCTCCAACGGGTCAACAAATACATACCGAAAATTTCATTTAAAAACATTCACGAAAGAAATATAAAAACAGTTAAACTTAATGCGGAAAATATAATCAAAGAACAAGGTCTCGCAAAGGGAAAAAATACTTTCAACTGTATTAAAACAACGATCGAAAATCACGGTACTCATGTAGAAAATTGTCCACAGAATTTATTGTTACAATAAATCACATCAGAACTGATCACTAACTCAATTATCTCTCTCGATCGTCTTATTATTGTAAGCTATTCAAAGTGTAAATGTATGAATCTCAAAGAGTAAAATTAATCAAGATTGTGCAGAGAATAAAGCTGCAATTGTCTCTTAATATAGAAGTGATACTTGCAGAACCAAACATTACCACATGCATTTGTATATTTTCCTTTCTAAACGTTTGAGGGTCAAGGGCCTTTGTAGATATCCGTTTGGAAAATGCCAAGCTGTACGACGCAACTCTCTTATGTCCTATAAACTTGTAACATACGCATAAACAAAATCCAAGCGTGTGGTCATTTTGAATCAACAGGTCGATTAGCACTTTTAGGCACTGTATAAGAGAAACGCGATACGTCTGGTACTCAAACGATTAAAAGAATGTAACCTATATATCTAGAGATATATAATTATTGAAATTAAAAAATTAACTATGATAAGATTATCAAATGTAAATATAGTCTAATTATAAGATGAAATAAACTTACATTGAAGTTTTAAGTACTAAATAGAAAAAAATTTGTTCAATAATTCAATAAGAAAAGTAGAGTACAGAGTAGTACAACGTATATCTCTATACTTACTGTAGTAGTGACCTACAGATGGTCATCGAAGTCACAAAATAAGGAGTGTCGGATCATTTAAAAGTGGTGTGGATAGTGATTTTTATTTCGTATTTAGGAAAATTTTCCTCGTATCGTTAGAAGACCAGAGTAAATGGGATACAGTCTCGTATTATTTGGGATCGATAGCTGGAAATTTGATCAGAATTATATCTTATTGCTCATGTCTGAGATTAGAGATGGCAAAACATAAGCACTAGTAGCGAGGATAACGACACTTGAACTCGTGTTATAAAAATATAAAAATTGACCTTTGAAAGCAGGAGTTACTTTATTACCTGTTTTTTGTACATTCAACTGCACTCATTGTTAATAATAAATGATACTCGACGTGCTAACACAATGCAACGAATGAGGCTCTTATGTAATCGCCTAGGTTGAATTTATCGAGGTTTTATCCTATATAATATAATACAATTACAATATGTGTTAAATTAAGCAAACAAACTAAATCTCAGCTAACTTTTACTGAAGCGAACTATAACTCTTTCCACGCAACCATGCACATACTTTTCTAAACAATTAAACAGACGAACGTATTGAAAATATTACCAATGAATATGGAAGAAATACATTGAAATCATAAATATAATAAATGGTAAAGAATATTTAAATGTCAAGTTAAGAGCTAAGGGTTGAAATTTCTGTATAGTTTTGCTAGATTGTCCGTAATCAATAATAAAAAACACATTTTCTAGGTCCGAACCCTGTAAGCTCTATACTCGGTCCAACGAAACGAGTCAGCAGATGTAAACAAATACACGTGATCGACGTATGGGTAAGACAAGACCAAATTCACAATCTGTCTTTTTCTATTACATGAATTTCACACGAATATTTACTTTTATTTACCGACTCGTCTCGTTGGACGAAGTATAAATTATGTACACTATTGATCTACGTGCCACTTGAGCGTTTCTCAAATACGTCAAAATTCCCTTTACTAATTGTAAATATACCGGACTATCTCCTTTCCAACAAGTATGCATTTCTGAAGTGCACACTACTCTCACTCTTTGCACACAAGCACACACGCCATTTCCAGTGCAAACTTAATAAGTGTGTAGACTGGAGATTAAGTATATTAAGGGCTTCAGATTCTAGACTCTAGACTAAATATTTGTCAGAACGTTGTATATATATCGTCGTTACGTTTATGTGTTCGTGAGTCGTATATATGCGTGTATGTGTGTGTATCAACTGAGAAGCAAAGAAGTAAAGTGCAGATCGGTTTGATTCAAAAGGTCAATTTCAAGAGTAAATTTGCCACGATCTCCTCTGTGTGCCTTATACACACTCGGGTCCTACTGCTTATTGCAGAATGCCTCAAATCTCGATCGACATTATACAACTCGAATTAGGAGCGATCGTTGCACGTTCGTTTTCAACTGAATTAACCAACTAAAATGGCCAAGGGTTGAAAGTGTATCGATAAACACGCTCTAACACACGCCCAGGTGTAACGAATGCTCATAGATAAGGAAATGTGTGCGTACGTGCCAGTGGTATGTCCACGTTACGTTATAATTACCTATTAGGTCGGCTGATGCAATATACTTTATAATCGACGTTGCACCCTTTCAACACGACACACACGATGATCGCGCGAGAGTATCCGCGAGGAGAATTACAATCAAGTATCGTGATCGAGTATGTCCCTATGTTAGACACACGAAGAACCCAATTATTTATTAACTCCCCTCGGAGAGGGGACTGGACTGACTGTACCTTTATTGGAGTGTACGCTTAGGGTCAGAATACTCACACGTCTGAAAACTGACGCGTCTTATTATTCGCGGTATTATTGCACGAATATGGTAAGATTACCTAAATTGAATCATTTTCTATGCTTTCTTACACTGATATTTCTGATAGATAAATTGAAAACGTTTTTACCGATTGTTATTTTGTATTTATTGGACGATACAATGGACATGACGATTTTCTTCGAAGAAATTTTTACAGCTATTGATTTGAAAAAATAGAAAACAAGTCATCGGATACAAATTGGGATGTAGATTGCTAAGTTCGACCACTGGTATTTTAATATTTGGGTCATACTATGTTAAGTAACGCAGGAAATTTTATATTTAGATAAACGTATTTATTCAGTTTGTTAAGTAATATACTTAACGTGACATATAAATTTATGTATTTTTGGCATCTCTGACATGTATTACAGTAATAACCTTTCATTGCGTCACTTACGCCTGCATACTTGTGGTGAATCGGTAGCATAAAAGAAATACGTCTAATAATTTCTTTCTTTATATTTTCTTCAAAAAGAATTATCTGCTTTTTGCATTTTTTGTTTCTTTCTCCTTAGAATAAAGCATAAACTCAACACACTGATACATACTATAAACATTGCGTACTATCTTTTGCGACAGTTTAGAATTTATAAATAGTGAAAATTCTTATTAACGATCACAAAATTCTACGAAAGGTAAAAAACAAATATTTCTTAAAAAATTAGTAATATCACGTGATGTCCAGTTGTGTTTGAATACTTTTACAGTATTGTTCTCTTTTTGTAATCGTGGAAACTTCTTGTGTGAACAACAATCATCACCGAAGAATTCCAAAATTAAGTTCGATTGTCGTTTTCTGGAAGTCGATCAACTATTAATTTGTATCTACATACATATGCATATAGAAATTGAAATGCTCACTGACACTGACAAGTGCGAGTCTAATGCAGGATCTGTAGGAAATGCCTTATTGACATATCTATTAATAGATCTGGGTCAAAATACCTTCTACCGTCCTTGCAATGCTGAACATAAATTATACATCATTACAAAATTTTACAAATATGTAACTTCTGGAATGCTGCGGTATAATTACATTCGACATTTTAGAAAAGTAGGTTATTCGATAAGTTATACAAATACATTCTTATTGCTTTCAGTAATGATACGTAACTATATAAAGAGTAAGTGGATTATTCGTCCAATCTTCTTGACTATTTTCCGATGGTAGTCGAGGTAAGGAGGATATACTTCTCGAGATTCTGTTCTTGTTTTTTAAATATCTAAAATGTATATTTTTTTGATGGAGCCACATCCAGGTGAACAAACTTAATTTCTGAATAGCATAACAAAAACAATACAGCAGATACAGTAAAAAAGAAAAATAAATATTCGAGTTATAATAGATATATCATAATAAAGTCGTGGCATGTTCAAGCATTAAAAATACCATAAGTATGTAAAAAGGATAAAATATAATATGACATTTTTTATATAATATGATAAATCTACAGTGAGCGTAAATGAAGTTCATAGCGTATAATTATTATGTACAAAACTAGGTTTATTTTCGAATTAACATCGAAAGGAATAAGAGAAAGCAGTTTCTAAATTATTGGTGTTTATCCTTAATGTCGTCAATTAATCAATTTCGTATTTTAATAATTATCCTGCAGTAAGAAACAGAAGAAATAGAAAGTATATGTGTTGATACAAGTATCTCTAGTGCCTATGTATAAAAAAGAGAAAACGATATCACTAAAATTAAAACATAATTTAAATTGAAACAGATGTGATAGAACAATTACAATCATTTATTCGTCACAATGCTGACGGGACATTTGAAATTGTTCAGATTCTCATCATAAATATGATTAAATATCTCCGAATCAGTTTGTAAATTAAGAGTACATTTATTAGATGAACCAATATCCATTTATTGCAACATTTTTATTCTTAAACTTTTTGGAAAATTTAATTTATTTCGTGATTATTACTTAAATAGTTTGATTTTATTTTAGACAGTGAATCGAATTAAAAACGAAATTGCTAAAAATCAGAGCCTTGTGTTACTTCGTTGCTTTTAAATTTAATGTGTAATATCTTTATAGAACGTTAAGTACTATAAATGGGTAGAATACAGTTTATTGCAGGATCGTCTTCTGTATATATACTGCATATAGTCTATATATACAATCTAAAAATATCAGTTACTACTTTTGAATCTTTAAATACAAACATATTTTAATGCATGTGATATATCATATGTGAATCCGGGACACAAAACATCAGATTATCGAAAGAAATATTCGAGCGACATCTCTCTCGTACCGTGTAATTCCAATATTTATCGAATTCTTCTCTTTGTTCCTGTACAAAATCCAACATTCGCGTGGAATTGTACTTTTACAAATCTGCGTGATTCTGCTTCAGCAATATCGCGGAAACATTCATTCCATAAAAAACATTCCATCGATGACAACCAGATGACAGAGATGTTGCAATGGTTCGAATAATCGGTGATAGAATATTTTTGTTCCAAATTTACAATTGTGAAATAGATTCTGTTTAAGTAAATATTTTGTTATTTAGCAGAATCTTCTTTTCAGTTGTGTAAATTTTTAATAGGAATTAAAACAAAAAATATCTACTATTACTCATTTAATATATAACACTTATACCGGGTGTTATATTATTAGTGTGATCCATTTTTGTATAAAAAAAGAAAAGTAGATGAGATGAGTTTCGTTCAATTAATACACAGCTGGTAAAAGCAATAAATATTTGTGACGAATAAATAAATTTGAAAACAAAAGACTCGAAATTAAGTATCGTTTTATTTGCACGAATTTTATAAAGTAATATTTTATTTGATACATGTGATTAGAAATTTCCAGAACTGAGTTGTAAATATTAAATACTAATATTAAATATTAAATGAGGAATTACATAAATTCAACGTTTTGTCCATATATTTTTAATCTCTTCAGAAGTTTAAATTATATACAAATGTGAAAATATATAGACAATCTTCTTTTCTCTTAATAATATTATCAGTGAATAAATAGCTTGGCAAAAATTATAGGTTTTATTGTAAAAATGAAAAATATAAAAATTTAAACCTTGATTAACGAATAAAATTAAATCCTAAGCGAAACGTTTTCTTATATCCGGGTAAAAATTGTTTCACATATTCAAGTAACTACTGTACGAGTTAACAAACAAAATATTCAAGTCCTTGTCAGAATTTAAAGCTTCTTTCCTTAAGAATGCATAAATTAAATCTATAGAACTTCATATCGTCGTAAAAATGTAAGTATTATTCCTTTTAAAAATTTCCGAAGATTTGAAAAACCTTGCTTAACAAATGCATTACCCATTGTGTTAATAATTTTGTTGAAACGTAGTAGAACATATCGACAGGAACTTAGTACGGAAATTTAGTATCTTAGAAATAGACAGCCTGTTACTAATAAATGGTGCTGAGAAGCTAGACGAAGTAAGATAATTTTATCCCTTAATCAACACTCTTGATCCTTCAAATCACAGAAAATGTCGTGAACGGTGCAGACGGAGCTTACAATAATCCCAGTTTGTGTAACCGTTTGCGGATGAAAGGCAGAAGGATAACGAGAATAGAAAGTTTCCAAAGTCGAAAACGTCGATGCTTCACCTGCATGAACTGCATCACTTAATACTTTGCTTCGACTTGCCTGTAAAGCAGGAGGCTAAAGTTAACAGTGACACGGCAGCTTTTCGTTTCTATCTCTAGCTGCTCGGACGCCATATACAAGCGCAATAAATTCATTTACCACAAACAAAGTGACGCCTTGTTTACACTTTATTCGAATACTTGCACGCTGGCTGCGGCTCAAAATTTTGGGAACGTTATGCACACTTTCGTAATTTATACTACTAGCAAGATTCTTTAGAGTCGAACAAAAGAAATTCTTCAATTCGTGTAAAAGCATTCGTGAAAAATTTTGAAGGTATTTACAATAATTTGATATCATGATTTTTTAAAAGAACTTGCTCTGATTAAAGTAATGTGCATTAATTTCACTTGAAAATACGATATATATGATCGAGATGGACATAGTGAAAAAGTACACTCAATCAGTCAGAATTACATAGCTTGTCTTATATTTTTTTGGAAGGAACATAAGGGATATATCTAAATTGAAAATGAAAAAAATTAATGTGTTCTTTCTACATTTTCTGAAAGTTTAGTATTTTAGAAATATTATAGTAAAAGGGTTATTGTGAAATTCTACAAATTAGCCACGTAAACGAAACATTGAACTAAATTTATGTAGAATAATTATCTTTCTAAATTTTTCGTTTAGGATAGCCATAAAGAAAGTACATCATACCGTACATCAACGTAAGCTTTTGTGTTCATACAGCTTGACAAAACATAAATAAAGTTTCAAATCGATGTGCGTTACAGTTTCTCGAAAAGAAATCCAAATTAGTCCCTTATAAATCTTTAATTAGATAGATTTAAAAAATTATGTTCACTATACTCCGAAACATAAAAACGTACGTTAATTCTTCGAAGAACATGACTGTATGCCATTTTCAAAACTTTGCTGATACTCAGAAAAATAGTTCCAAAATTGTGGAACCGCATCAAAGTAGTGCTAGATAATCGCTAGTGCTATGTCGTTCCTTCTAACATTACGCCAGACGTGGCTCTAATTAGGTGAGAACGTAATTCTTGTTTTTGAAACTGCAATAAGCCACTTTGCTTGTCTTGACAGATCAGAAACTGGGAGAAGCGTGTTCATACGTGTACTCCATTAATTAACGACTAATATGTCGCTTCGTTAGCAAATAAAGAGAGTCGAGGGCTGCTGGAACTGCAAAGCGGATGTCAAACGCAAATCGGAGCAGCCGTTCGACGTCTCCCTGGTTGGTCGTTGAGTACGCAGAGCCTCTGTTTATTAACAATTCCCGACTCTTCCCTTTTTCTTCGACCTCTTTCGCGAGAGGTCGTTGTCGTGGAAGAACAATGAACGGTGACGAACTCCGTGTCACTAGCGGGAAGATGGCAACGACCCCAGCATAGATACCGAAAGTGGAGGGCACTCGTGGTTGAAAATCAAACAGTAGTAAAAGGTAAGACTCAGTTTTCACTACACACGTGGTTAATTATTGATACAATCAGTAGTGAAATTTTCAGTTCGTGTTATTTAAATTTTAAACGTTATTATAATGTTAAATATATTACGACGAAAATGATTGCGATACGATCTTTAAAGAGAATCATTGATCGTGTTTACTAAACAGATAAATTTATCTACAAGGTACTTCGAAATTAGAACAATATATTCTATAATTAAAAATAAGAAAAAGTAAGAGAAATTGCAGTTGGTATATTATAATCTCAGAATAGGTAAATTATATTCACCTAATTATACGAGACTGTAAAAGTAATCTGTAAAACTTTTATTAATCATTTACTATTGATACTCAATTTTTACAGTTTGGTGATTCTTGTTAATTTAGAACTGATACAAATGAAAAATAAAGTGTCGCTTTTTTTTATAACTTTTTAATAATACATTTATAAGTCTATGTTTTCGAAACATTTTTCTTATTCTTATTCCTAGAATATATTGGAAAAGTTTATCTCAATTGGTTGAAGGTCATCCTTTCTTAATACCTAAAAAACATTGTCACTTAGAAAAATAAAATTATATATTTCTATGTTTCGATCATTTGATTCCGCTTTATCGAACATATGAATACGTTATATTCAATAGCTTGTAAATGCAAATGAAGTAGTAGAATATATCTTACATAATATCAATAAGGTTGAATAGTGAAAGTCATTAATCTCTATCTAATTTACGAGATCTAATGTCTAAATTATATGTGAATGCTAATTATTATCGTTGTGAGATGTGTTATTATGTATTTAACACGCGACAGGTACAACAGACGTCTACGAAACAGAAGACTATCCTTAATCACTTAACTAGTGATATATTGGATATATCACTATCACTTACTTAAATAATTACCCTTTCAATTCTTCTAATCTATTTTCGTTTAAGACGCTCCGCAATTTATCTCAATTTGTTATATGTTTTCCATCGTTATTAATGAGCTGTTTCCATTTATTTGATAGTTTATACATCCCTTTTCTATGAATATTAAATCAATAACATGAATATATTTTGTACTCACTGTAACTACTAGATATACATACATGTCTACAGAAAATGTTTGTTTACGACTCAAGAATTCAAAATGAATCGATTACACAAAATATTAATGTTTTCCCTATTTGACATTAACAACGATAATTTTGTTAAAAAATATTGTGTCATATTCTGATCAACGTATAATTTGCTTTAAACTTATCGCCAAGTACACGAGAAATCGACGCTCTGCATTTACTGATTTTGCTCATTTTTACTTTCCAAGCTATAAGAAAGAAAAATATTCAAAAAATTTCAAAACAAAATTTGTTTAGAAAAGAATACTTTTGAAGATTTCATGAGCATGTTCTGAGTATTTAATAACAAATTTTCCCTTTCACACCTGATCAGATGATATTTGGACGAATCCTCTATAACTCCAGACACAATCTCTTTCCGCCCATACTATACATACATACGTTAATATAAAAATGCTAGTTTACACACATAATACGTTTCTTCCGCTTGTAACGTATTCGTGAAATCTGTAAAGTATTCCGAAAATTCCATTACACAAAGAAAAGAATGTACACCGCTTACAAAAATTACTTTTGGGATGAGCACGTAATAATGTTTAGTCAGACAGTTCAAAAGTTAACCATCTTCGAGATTGATGATTCAACCTACCAGCAAAGGTGAGAATAGTCAGTCGCGAATAATACAAGAAACGCTACACCAGCTTCTCTCCCGATCTTTCGATCCATAAACAATCACGAGCACCTTCGAGCCCGAGATATATCGAGCGTGAAGATAAAACGAACTCCGGTTCACGCTCGATACGAGCGAATAAAATGCAACGCGCAGCGAGTGCGTGTCCGATCGAGCCGCTTTGCGTGATTAACGTTTACGAGCAACTGAAACTAATTAATTGGACTCCTCTCCGAGTGGGAATATTAATCGCTCGTAGAAGGTACGAGCGAGGTGGGATATCGATTATAATCTTTCCAGGTGCTTTTCTTCCGTAGCCGAAACGCTCGAGGGAAAAACCGCCCGCTGCGAAACCGCGGACTGACAAACTCGATACCGATCGTGGCACAAAGGGCCTGGCTACGGATAGCAACCTCTTCTTATCGAAGCCCTGCTCGTTCGCCTTGGCAATCGGTGAGACGCGATCACGAGATCCGCGGTTTTCTTTCCCTGTATTTTTTTGCCGGACGATCTCGAGCGAAGGTTGAAAGCGGGCCAACGTAATGGAACCGGAGATGTATCGCTCCCTCGCGAATAACGAGTTTTATATTTCTAGCCTGGACCGTGAAGTCGGGAAGTTCCAGTAACAAGATTGAAGCCGGCGAGACAGGGGTTGGGGGTGGTGGTAGGGAACAGTGGGGTGGGGGGTAATTAGTTGCGTTCGAGCTATACTCTCGTAACCGATTTCGTTTTTAATTCGCTCGGCTGCGCGCCGCGCGCCGAGCACGCGGCTAACAAGATTAAGTTGGAATCCGACATTTTTGCCAGAGCTGAAATTACACGCGAAACTTTCGCGAGAGCAGACAGATGTCGAGCTAACGGCGCGTAAATTCAAACAGTCGAGTTCGCGGGCCCTGAAATGTAATTCCGTATAAATTATTGTACCCTTTCGATAGAAAATATTACCGATTTCCTGCTAACGTTTCGATTCCGATCCCATTTCCGTGAAATGACTTTTATTTTTCTAGCGACTGTTTTTTTTTTTTTCTTTTTTTAACCGTTACACGGTAATTCTCGCTTTAAAGCGACAAAGTCGGGACGAATAAATCACTCGAAAGAATTGTTGGAAAAAGTATACTTCGAAACACAAAGTGTTTGAAATATATTCAGCGATATACAAAATGTGATTGTTTATACTTGGAATTGTACAATTATTAAATTGTATAAGAAGAGCATAATGTACGATATATGAGTTGATGTGAAAGTAATCAGTAAAGGAAGGATATTAATTAGAACTTAAACGAAGAGTCGAAACGTATTTATATTTAAAATATTTTTGTAAAGACGCTACAATTTTTATAAACAACATTTTCCCGTATCATTTGAAATAGCAAAGATATTCACGTGAACTGGATCTGTGGAACACATTGTACATGGTAATGCTATTAGCATCTAGTGCATAAATTGCATTTAATCGTACAAAATAATAATAATAATAATAATGTATATTCCTAGAAAATTAGAGATAAGATAAAGAATACGTGCTGGATAAGAATACAATTTCAAACGCGTTAATATATTTAACTTCATATGGAGACTAAAATAGCACTAGAAGTCGTAAGGTTTTCAATTGGGAACAAATCAATAAATTGCACACGGTTTTTTAAATCATAATATTTATAAGTTTGGAAAGCTTTATACTTTGAATAGCTAAAAAAGTTTCAAAACGGATATGACGTTTGGAAATATTAAGTACGATCTATGATTTTCAAGTATAAAAGGTAAATATATGAAATACACCGTTGATTAATATTACCGTTTAATCGCACGAAAGTCGCATAGAGTTTCCAGCAATCGTTCTGTATATCGAGCTCGAGGTAATATCTTACCATAATTTCACGCATGCATACGTCGACACGAGTACCCTATAAAATATTCTTTATAATTCGAAGGAGAAACAAGTCGTTTTCATTTTAAACGAGGTCTTATAGAATCAGATTAAACTTCGTCAAATAGGACGCTAACCATTTAACTTCTAAAGCTCTTTACGACGACGTGCGATCCAATAACCGCTACTTACCTCGAGCACAAATATTAATCATCCTTGCGTCATCCGACTATAATTACAAGCGTTTAGATATCGAACGGATCGACGATATTTAACGTTAAAATCCCCCTGGGTTTGTTGCAGATCGATCGACTCTAAGTGGCGAGAATAATTTCTTCGGTAAATAGCAGACGTGAGAATATCGTCGCTATAAAATTGTATCGACTGCCATTAGAAACCCATATGCACGCGTTCGACTTGGAGTGGTAGCGGCGTCCCATTGACCCACAAGAAATGATATTGATCTAACCGTGGTTGACTTACACTAACGCGTCCCTATTATTAACTGCCCCCAGTGGAGGTGTTCTCCCGAGCTAATTACAAAAACGCTGAAAGAGGAGAAAAAAAAAAAAAGCGCGCGTGATCCTATCGGCTCGCTCGGCACGAGAATGATCAGAGCTTGAACGTTGTCCGCCAAATACCATTGAAGTAATTACAGTTCGAGCCTCGAAACAAAGCTAATGCTGAACGACCGGAAGAAAGAGAACCACCATCATTTATCATTGTAGTTCGTAACTGTAACGCGGTACTGTGTACGTATAGTTTCGGAGACAAAGATGAATTATTGGATAAGCAACGAAAGGGAAAGGACATTACGGTAATTGCCGCTTTCAAATTATAATTATTACACTGGATTCAAGTCACGGAACCGTAACCCACAGTTTAACGTACAATGAATTCTGTGCGAATCCTCACCACTTCCTAGAACTGTTAGCTCGACAACTCGGTTGACTAATGAGACATTCCAACAGAAAAGTACAATGTTTATACTCGTTACTTGAACCTTACGATTCTTTAATCGGATCGATGAGGTTTTTACGATGAAGATGATAGCAAACACGAGTATACTTAAACGATTTTAAGTCAGACGAGCAATATACATTAAACACATCGAAGGATCAATTATTAACAATATGTCTCTCATTCGCTTTTAGTGTTTCTCAGTCGCTCTTCTGATTCTCTTTTCATTGTTCTCATTCTTGTTCCCGATGTATGCAAAAGTAAGGGAGTTTCGCGTCGAGGGAAGATAAGGACGATCAAATATCGTATACCTGTCTGTCGTAGTGTCACAGTCCGGTTCAAGCCAGTGACAGAATTCACTGTATTCAGTGCGAGTAACCCGTCGACTCGTACGGCAGACAATCTCACGCGAGAGCGATAAGATACGCAAACGGAGTCAAATTTCATCCCCCAATGAAGATAAAAGTTTGTATATTTAACATTATGTCTTCACGAGAGAATTATTAATGGATCGATGAGGTTTCCTGGATAATAATAAGTTCAAACACGTCATTATTCGGACTACTTTTAATTATGTAAGTGAAACTGTTTCGAAAACGATTCGAATAATGTATAATTGAAAATAATCTGAATACGGTCGTGCTTGTACTCAATTTCATCGGAAAAACCTTTTCAATTCTTTCGCGCAGGTCTAAAGAAAAATATATGAAACTTTATTTCACATTGCATAACGCAGCCTTAGAGAAGCCTACAGCCAAGCTACAGAAAGTGTCGTACAGATCTGTCCAACAGATCTGCAACTAATGTACACGGCATTGCTTGGAAGTTTCAGCCACCGAGCGCATGTAATGCGAAACTCGCTCGCTGTTGCTCTATCCTTTTCACTCTCGGTGCACTCTATTCATTTGCTTCGTCACACGGTACACCACGCAAGGCTGGCCCTCACATGGAATAAAAATCTTGATCCACCGAGCTTTCGAGTAAATCATCCATTTCGATGTTTTCATTTGAAAACGAAAATTATCTCGATTTTTAATCATACCGAACATTATCCCGGGAATATTAAACGCCGTCACGATGAGCTAATCGTGCCATGAGCGAAAGATTTCAACGCGATAACCAATGCGAAAGAGAAAGTTAAACAAAACGCAATATCATCAATTGCGAATAAGAGCCAGCTGAAGATGCAATCTGATTAACTTCGGATAAAATGAAACGTCAGCAACGTTATCGAACTAATCGTAAGAAGAATGCGTTTATAGCCTCTTGAAATGGTGATTATATCAAAGTAATTTGTTCGACCTTTCGCTTAAATGTTAGTTATCCAACGTATAATACTGAAGAATTTTAGCAGCGATAGAGTATAGTGTTTAACGTTTCTTTCCATTCGATATTTTATTTAATGAAACTGAATATTTTAGCAACGGATAGTCTCACATTTCACTTTCAAATCGCATTTTATATAACTGTTGGGATAAATTAGAATATTTTGTAACATATATCGATGCGATCGATTTACGGTATTAGGTTACTGCATCAATTCTATCGATACTTTTCTTATTGGATACAACTTAAGGAATTTAAAAAATTATCTGCAAATATTTTTTGTCGTCAGTTTATAAAAGATCTTTCCATTCTTATAATGTGAATTTTACATTTTATTATTTTCTCTAATTTTTACGGATGAGTAACTATTGAATACCATTCAGTGATTACAAAAACAGGAAAAATTTTGATTTCGTACATTTTATTTGTTACGTATGAACTTACGATTATTATTCATCGCGTTAACATCAGGATTATACTTTTCGAAGTATTCTCTAGATTTTTAGATACACAATAGTACCAATAAATCGAACAAAAGAAAATTATTCTCGAAACATTTTTAAATTCCGAGTATTAATGAATTAACACACTGTTAATTTCAAATTAGAAATACCTGCAAGTTTATCGTGAAAATTACCATTGCATTTACTTTAGCAAAGTTAAACATTTAACTTATCTAAGTGCTGGAAATCATTCGTTTTCGTAAATATTGACAATTCCCGATAGCTAGGAAACATAAACTGTTAGTTTCATTTGCATTAGTCGTTTCATTGGAGTTAATTAGATTTAAAGTTCAAAAATTGAATTACGTTCGTCACGGTCGTTTATTTCAAAATGCGTTAACTTTGTTCGAGCTTTAAGAATCGTCGTAAAGAAACAAATCGGCGGGAAACGCATTTCGACAATTACGACCAATTTGTAATCAATTAGACAGGACACGTGGCCAGAAAGCAAAAATATTTTCACAAGCGAATGCACGATATCGCTTTATACGAATTGGTAAATGTTTATTCAACCGGTAAAAATCGATTGACCGTGTCGAAAGGATTCCCAAGTGAAATACTCCACGCCGGGCAATGTTTGCGCGAAAACTGCACGATGTCTACCGCGCTTCTTTCGGTTGTTATTCTTCTCGATCTCAGATATTCCTGGTCAACGAGTCGTAAGTAGAAAAAGCATTTACGTCCCCTCTTATTATAAAGTGTTCCAGTGAATTATTTTCCTAGTCGCTCGCCTCTTATATCGAGCGGTGCTAAGGCGACTCATTTCTTACTTATTGACAGAATCATTTTTACCGACGTCATGGAGCTGCCCGAGACGATTCACCGCCAACCATGTATCTTAACGGCTAATAATTTTTCGATGAATTTCAATTTAAAACGTTCCCTCGTCGTAAAATATCCCGTGGCTGTGCAGTTATCGACAGCTATCCTGCATTTTTCAGCTGGCTGTGGCGAACTGTGATTTTTATTATACAATATTCACGGGGGAGCTGCCTGCGAAATGACCGCTTTGCTCGCCGGCCATTGTGCTCGACGATATTTGTCATCCTTTTAAAATAGATTATTTCACGTTTAAATATCGGGGGCCGACGGGATTGTTAGAAAAATTTTATAAAAATATAAACATAATAACTGAAACTTCTCGTTTGGTGGTAACAAGAATTTCGCTCGAGGAGATGAATTTTTCGATGCACTATCTGTTATCGGAGATGAGTATATCACGTTCCATGAACTGCACGAAAAATAATATTCAAGAAGTGCATAATAATCACCCAAATTTAGTGAAAAAAGCTTAATTAAGGTAGATGAAAAATTTATATCAGAGTTAGTGTGATTTTTGATTTTGGTAACCCGAAAGACTTAATTTATAAATGGATTTGTTGTATTTACAGTCAAACTTCGGTAAATGCAATTTCGTTAGTATTTCGTCAATATGTGAGAGTGATTATTTAACAACAAGACCCTTCTCTTTCACAGATCGTTGATAAAAGACCGACGATTACATAAGGAATCAAACACGGACCATAGATAGTGAAAATATATTGTGCGAGTCTAACTCCGTTTTGTTAGGCCGACTACTACGATAATTGCATGAATTTCGACACGTGCAGAAATTTTCGGCTCCCTCTTTCTGATGTTACCTAAGTTTTACTATATAAGTGTCGCGACGAAACTGTAGCTTGGAGAAAAATTAATGTCTTTGCTTAGCGTCCGCGTACAGATCAATACACCAGAATGAGCCGCACCTTCCCAACAGCTCCTCGATAAAAGTTACAAACTCGGGTCCATTCGAGGACTTTTAACGAGTATGGAAGGTGATTTTATTCGAGGAATCGAACTTTTGTATCTCAGTTCGAGACTGAGCATCCTGAGTACCGTTTTACAAGAAGAATGAATGGAGTGCACTGAGAGTGAACGAGATGAACGAGAGCGAACTTTAAAACAATGCTGCACGTATACTGGTGTGTCAACCTTTAACGCAAATAACAATTTTCATATATTCCTCGTTGTATCATTATCAGCATATTGACAATGGAACGACGAGGATAATTTGGCGAAAATTAATTCAAACGTGGCCTTATTTCGACTATTTTTATATCTATGATTCAATTTTATGAACTTTAATTACATGTGATTAAATATAATTCAAGGTAGACTTTGTTTGGAGTCATTCTTATTGAGAAAACCTCACTAATCTATTAATATATAGTACTCTAGCGAACATACAATAATGAATATACAGGTTCGAAAATTTTATGATGCTTATACAGCTATTTCTTTTTATAAATATTTCTTTCTTAATATTCACTGTAATAAATTTTGACTTTCTTGTAAAGATGATGAGTATAATAATCCAAAAGTATCTTGAAAAAGTGTTTAAAATAATTAATTTTGCACAAAAGAGTTAAATAAAGCTTTTATCTATTTTCAATAATAAAGAAAATATTAAATGAAACTTTATTCGTTGGATATTTAAACATCTTTTTCATTAGAAAGTATTGTGACGTTTTCGTCTGTGTTTCTTTTTTTTTGCAGTAAGCCAAAAAGTACTTCGGCCATAGTTATCGCTCGATTTCGAATATACTTGCTCATATCGTTGTTTTCTTGTTTACATTTGTCGTATCTCGCTGCAAACCCGACTCAATTTTTAAATAATAATCGATTCAAAATTCACGTTTAAGTTTATTTCCATTAATGATAACACTTTGGCATGACTGTCAGATCGCAAGACTACGAAACTCTATCCGTTAATTAATGCATCGTAATATCGTCGGATTACATTTGACATGCACACATTTTGCAATCGTGCATGCGTCCCGGTGATTTTCAAACTGGTAATGCAATACCGCTTGGTCTCGATATTCCGATGAGAACCGATTAAATTAAATATTACAAATGCAAAATGATAGAGGATTACGCGAACCGTGAATAGGAATTAAAGGGACAAGGACGAAATCATCGCGCGACAGGATGCAATATTCGTCAAAAAGGATGCATTACAGCGATGTAACAGACCCATGTATTTACAATCAACTCGAAACGATGATATACTCGGTCATTAATTATTGCATTTCGTCCCCACGGTCTGTCCCGAGGTGGAAAGTAAATTTTATTAACGGTACACGTAATATTTCTCGCCATTTGCTGAAAGATATTAGCTGAGAGCAGAGGGGTATTTGCTATCGATGAGTACATACTACCACTCGAGCGAAAAATACGAATTATTGGATTGGATATGAAATATCATATTTTTCATAAAATTTTAATAAAAACATGTAACCGTTTTAAACATTTTTACGCGTAGAAAGTCAAGCTGTAAATTCTTTGGTTTTTCGAGCACACGTTTCAGGAAGTATCGAACATTACATTTATTTATTTCAATGTTTTAGCTAATTGCTAAATGATTGTTCGTGTCAAAATTTGTAAAAGTTATTAATTATTTATTTTAATCTTGAACGTCGTACACAGATTTATTTTATGTATTTGTTCAAGACGTTGAAATTGAAAAATAACCAAAAAACCTTTATCATTTTATCCGATTTCAATAATGGTTTACAAGTAACCTACAGATTCATTTTTATTAATCGTTTAGGACGATACAAATTCTGCGATTAATAAATTAAAAACAGGATCTTCAACAATTACACCCTATTTGTAGAAAATAAATAGAAGAAATAAAAAAATGACACAATGTTTAAACTGATGATGAGAAATATCTACCAGAACATCTATTGGATATACATAACTCACAAGAAGTAATTTAAAAGGAACACAAATCTATTAGTTACAAGCCTATCTTCTCTAATACAATTGTAAAGATTGACCAGAACCATAAAAATACAGAAAATATACCTATATATATATGTGACTCTCTTGTTTTTGTGTTTTTCCAAATTACTTTTTATGAACCATACACAGTACATCTATTTATGGTACATACGTATATATCGCAAAACGGTGATTTTATCAGTTAACTGATAAAGAATTTGTGTTATTTCGATAATGATCGCGCGAATTATTGCGAACTAAATAAGTAAGGGGTGCTACGGACACAATTATCGACGTTGGCGAGGGAAAGGAGTATCGTTGATTATAAATGTTACACGTCCCTCGAAAGAGCAAGAGGGAAGAATTCGAGGAAAGCCTCAGCGACGGAAGCGAATGAAAGAAAACGTCGCGGAGAAATCTCGATTCTCGTTTTTCCTGTCACGATATCGTTCATTTATACGAATCTGAGGTCCAGTCGTAATTGCAAGCAGCTCGTTAACGCGTTCCACGAACTAGTTGAGGGATGACTTTCACGCCGATAAAAAGCTAATAATGCCGACCTTTAATAATCGTCAGCGTATAATTTATCCTCAAGGATTCCTATTACTTACTCACTCTACTTATTTCTGACGTTGACGTGTTTCTCGTAGTGCTCGATGCTGCAGGAGTGCTCCTTCTCGATAGAAAATAATCGTTACACACCGAGGTATTCGCACCAAAAATTCGGAAAAATGTCAATTATTAAATTTCGCGGAAGCTATAAAATTTCCGTTGGGTAAGTTATTCGCATACTATATCGATAGAGTTTGCAATTTTGTTCCAATTTTTATTGTACTTTAAAAGAGGATATTCTTTCGTATAATGATAAAACTTTTGATACGTGTTGTGTATTTTCTTTATTAATATTCAAAAACCTACACTTCAATATTCAACATCAGAATCAAGTACAGAAAATAATATTTAATCGTGAGATAATTGTTAGCGAAGAATATTATGTACGAAGGTAATGAATTGTATTCAAATTAAATTAGGTTTCAAACGAATCATTTACACACATAAATTTTATTTATACAGGTTATATGAATTTTAAATCGTGTCACTTAACATATAATTGAGAAAGCAAGTACCTATACCTATTTTACAAATGGATCTTTTTTATTCGAACCTGATTTTCTTTGAGAGCGAGCAAGACAAAGCAAGTGCAAGCAAGCCTCTCATTACCTGCTTTTAACGACACAGGATGAAACAATTATTTCATGTAACCGGGAACTATTGTACACTTGTAAGGAGTAACTAAATTTTGTTACCAATAGAGAGAATTCTGTTTGATTTATTTCTGTCTAATATCGATAAATATCGTTATTTTTACTTGAATGCATAGATATAATAAAGAATAATGAAACATATAACATAGAAATAGGAATCGAAACTATATAAATACAACGAGATTGGATCTATTTTCTCCCCATTTCGACCGAATTTCACTCTGAAACGAGATACCTCGTTATCCTAAATCAGTGTATTCAAATTGGAGCAACTCGATCGTTTTTCCAATGATCCAAGATTGATTCAATTGTATCAATAGATGGCTACACCTACGAATACACGTACACAAAATAAATCGAAAAAGCGGGCTACTATGATAACCTATAAATTACAGCTAACAACAACGGAATGCAGTTGCGTAACTTGCAAGATTGAGACTAAAAATTGCAAATGCTCTCGAGCGTAGTGAATTTTAGAGTGTGCACAGTGCCCGGATATTTGTTATTACCGCAAAAGTAATATAATTGTGTTTTCGTGTCTTTCTCGTGTATTGTTTTCAACCTTTTATACAAAAAGTATATTACTGTATCCCAAACACTTTAGCACGGATACATAGTTACTGTTTCGAATTGTAAAATTCGACGATTATAAACCAATAATATTAGACAGTATTGTTTTAAATCTACGTATAACTAGCTAAATGTAACATTAGTTTTAACATAGTACGATCGATTGTAAAAACTATAGAATATTGAAAAAATATCGCTTGTTATTTCTACGAAAAAGATATGCTTTTCGATAAAAAAGTTTCAACGTATGACGAATTTTCTTCTTCTTGCAAATACATTTTAATTTTGTTCTTTTTCCTTCCCTATAAGTAAGAACTGAAAATGATTAAAATTCATTAAAGTATTCTAGGAAACAGATGGTAAATGATCCCATTGGGTGTTTTATTAAAATTGAAATATATAATAGAAACAAATAAATATAATACCTCGAGAAGATTGCAACAATCGTTTTAATCACGCTCTATTAATTGCAAATTTCATCAGTTCAATGAATAAAGTTGTGATCGTTTTCAGTAATTCCAATATATGTTCATATGTTCACACATATATAGATACATATATAGATACATATAGATACATATATGAATACATACATACATTAATATGTTGTTTTACTTCTCAGAACACTAAGAATACAATATTATGGAGATAATATAATTAATAAATAAAAGATATAATACAATACAACTGTAACCATAGTAAAAACAATATATACAACAATGAATATCAAATATTTTTCCGTTTGTTTGCAAATTATTCTAACAATATTCTATTTTTCAGGAAAATAATAATAAATAATAATTTGAATATTATAATTAATATCGTAATGGGACATGTATGTAATAGGTTGCTGAATAAGTTTTATCGTTCGATAAAGAGATATTAGATTCGTCGTTTTATTTTTCTAAAGATGGTACTACTGTTTGATGAACATGTGTGAAGTTTCATGTAGATCTGTCGACTCGTTCGTATATTTACAGTTGTTCAAAGTTGAAGTGTCATTGTATTTTTTTTACAATGAAAGAAACGACAAAACTTATCGAAGAGCCTAGTATATTTAATAAAGAAGTTAAACGTTAATTGGATGTAAACACAATCCAAACATTTAGACTTTTGTCTTCTTGATTTTATTATACGCTCGATAACCCAGAAACAATTGCTAATCACTGAATTACGTTAAAACCCAACGCACAGCCTTCCTTAGCCAATTACAATTTTATTCTTCTCATCGACTGGGTTTTTTGCTCTCACTCATTTTTGTCCACCATCTCTTCATTGTCCTTTTCTGATATCGTTCGTATCCAATTTTATACCTTTGTCATTCCATGTATTGCTTCTTACTGCTTCTATTGCTCTTATACTCTTACGTAGGTATACATATTATCAAAGATCGATGTTCGTCTCTTACAAATTAGGTAACTGTGCACAGAAAGATACATCTCATCCCATTTTGATGATATTTAACACTAGAACTACCAATGGTGAACGTATTCCTATTTGTACCAAACCACATAGATATCTTCTAAGTTAAATGGGGAAAGAACAAATTAATTTACGAGTACCATTAGTTGTCTATTTCAATAATTGTCCACGAATATTGTAGACAAAGACATGGTTAATAATTAAGTAATTTTAAAAAGAAGTTTGAAACAGGTCAAATTGCCTCCTTTGGTAGTTTTAGTGTTAAATATACTGTAAAGCTCAACATTTTAAACAACTCTTTCCTATACATATAACCACTCCTCTGCCTTTCCGACATTTTCGCCAAACACTGCTGTTACTTCTACCATGAATTTAACCTACACCTACGCGTCGATGGCAGCGTGTACGTAAGCATAGAATCGTCGCTTAGCTGCAACCCAACCACGCAGGTCGGAGTTTTTAAGTTCGCTTGTTATACACCTTGACTGCCGACCACTGTGTTTATATATACATGGCCGAAAACTAGACAAGCAGCGGTCCTACGGTTACGCATATGCTGCCGTGGACATGTAGATATAGACAGAATTCATTGCAGTAACAGCAGCAGTTTTTCGCGAAAATCTCGGAAACCATAGAACCGAGCGACAGTTATATGTATAGGAAAAAGTTGTTCGGAATGTTTAATTTTACATGACATTTTAACTTCGTTAAAATTGATATCGAGAACCCTATTGTAAATAATTACCAAAGCAAAAGCAATACAAAGAGTACGTTCGGTGGTAACACGCGTACGCGACAACTAAAAATAATTCAAACGATATAGACGACTCAGGAAATCCTATATGTACATATATATATATGAAACACAAGTATACATAATAATAACCTCCGATAGAAGGTTGGAGAAACGAAATCCACCTGCTATGGCACAGTCTCGCGTGTGCGTATCCGTCAATCACGCCACCTATTCAGGATTTAATCGTTGATTAATTATAGCGATCTAATTTCGCGCTTATTCTCGGCTTCGTATGAAGCGATGAAATGAATTCCGCAACGCCCACCCTCGGCATCGTTCCTTCGTTCGTTCCCGTCTCATTAAGCGGAATAGACGGATAAATCACGATGAAAGGTAAATCGTCCTCGTTCGGAGGAAGCCATGTGCATTACGCAAAAGCAAAACCTTTGAAACGATGGCGGACGCGGACGCCGAGGATCAGGAAAAAGTATTCCACTCGATCATCGAGTTCCCGGGGACGAATTATCTAATGTCGGATTATGACATTGGAAAATTAGGTCGTACTATCGGCTATACGGTCCGCGCGATTCGTCACGCGGATGGTCACGGTGTAACGGTGTCCCACGAGTCTCCGGTAAGATCGGATAGCGGATACTCGAGGAACGCCCGTAGCATTAACTAACATGACTGTCACCCCCCACGGGATCCCAAGCAAGGATTACCCATGGTATCGCGGATCCTTTTGCCCGTGTGTCGTTTACCAGGGCAGCGAGTGCTGCACCCTGTCAAAATATCTTTCAGAAATATTTTTACGATCCTTTAAATTGGATTCTTCGGCCCTGACAAGGGGAAGTTGTACCTACCGCTCGAGTCACCAATTTCGACTGGTTTCTTTTCACAAGTGAATCCAAAAATAGAACAACAATTATCGTTCAACTTTAGTTTCGTCGATTGGAGTTCTACTTTCCTTCTGGACATAATTGTGCAACAGGAATATAAATGTAAGGACCAATACGAAGGAATTTTTATATAAGAATTAAGTAACACAACAATCGAACTACTTTTCATTTTGTATGCTCTTTTTATGTTATTTTAAAAATCAAATTACATTCAATTTATATAATTACGAAAAAGAAAACTAAATTGAATACGTTGATTATTTGTATTGTTAGAAAGATTCCAATGAATGTTCAATATTAAAGTTGCTTACCTGAAATTATATTTAGAATTACCTTACACGAATAAATATTTGTACAAAATCTCAGCGGTTTTTATTCAATGGATCTGTTTTGGAAAAAGACCATCTCTATTGAAACATTCAGAATAAGTATTGCAACGATCAGTATATAAATGCTTACCTATACAGACACTTCTATGTCATGGACATGATTATATCCACTCTCTAATTTTCCCATCGTTAGTCTACTAGATTAATTTATAACACTTTCTGCTATTATTAATAATATCCACGACATTTTAAAAGAGGCTTGATTTTTACGTATCCGTTTGACACGTGAAATCTTGTTTTATTTTCTTTCTTCTTTTTCAGAATGGTTTTGGCTAGGCGAGTACCAGGTTCGAGCCTCTTTTCAATTTCTTTTCCGGATAATTTAGCCCGATCCATTTTCTCTTTACGAACAGCAATAAAGCCGCGTTATTTTGATTCTTGGCTTCCAAGGCGTAGACTGGATAATCCCCAGCAACTTGGAGTTTAAGAATCGGAATCCAATTTAAAAAGGGCTATCGGTGTTTACCAGTTTATGCGAGCATTCGTCAGGGAAAGGGGTATTTCGCTCGAGATTATCCGGTAAAACTCCATAAAAATCTAAACAGAACCGTGCCGAGGTGGCTCCTTAAAAGCGATCCCATCGCAATTTTACGTCTTCTCATCTTCAACAAAGGATATCACAACGTTTCTGAATGTTTCGTAGCTAAGAGATCCAACATTTTATTGACGTTCCCGCAGATTGAACCTGAAACAGGTATACAGAAATCCTTTTGTGTTAGAGTTACGTCTCTTGTTAAGGTTTCTATTCTCCGTGTAGTCTCCCTACACCTTGCGTCTCTCTGCATTACTTTATCGCGATATTCATTGTCTTAATCCGAGGGAACGACGTTCAATTTATCGTAGAATTCTCTGCCTATCTAAGAGTTATCGCGTAACCATTCATTTGTTGGCATCGGTAGTAAATACTGTGTGAAAACATTTTACACAGCCGTAAAACGTAACATAACGTTCCTTTAGGTCGATGTTACGCGAACTGCTTTATTTATTTACTTTTTATTTAACGTCTTTATTGCACATACGTACGTGCGAAGGGGTATACATAAGACAAGCAAGGAAAGTATGCTGATAATTGTACAAAATGGACGAGGTATCCCTTTCAGGGGTCACATTAAAATTCTTGTGGGTCGTAGAACCTATTTTGAAAAATATAAGACACTTATGTTTTCTGTTATCTTGAAATATGGAAATATTTTGAAAAATGTTTCCAACTGATTTTTAGTTGCTCTGCCAGGTGTCATTGATACTGGGGAAGAAAATAGAAATATTTATTAGGGTACTGCTTATTTATTGAATTTCGATTTTCTTTTCTTACATCCCCATAAATTATTACTTGGCGAGATACCGATCTGTGTCAAATTTTATCGTAATTGAGTAAGGGGAGTTCGTGCGACATTTGAGTTAAAATTTGGAAATTTTATCGATTTTGCGTTAACTTCGGATATACTTGTGTCACTTCATTAAAGTTATCTTTATTATCTTCAACAATGTCAAGTAGTAAACACAAAGTACATAATCTTAGGCTATAATGTACTAAAAGAAACTTCGTTATAATTTCATACTTTTATTATAACTTTTTAACGAAGCATTTATTCGACTATGTTTATAGGCCTTTGTTTCTTATTTCTATTCATAGAACACGTTGGCACCAGTCAGCCGTTAAAACCTAGACTATAAATCAGCCTGTATAAATATATATTTGTATTCCGCTTTTTCAGCGATTTAGAGGTATCATCGAAATCTTGTTTGAAAATCTCTGATAAACATATGTCTTGAATATGTATTATAAGAGAAACTATTATGCAAATCTTTGAATATGTAAATATAAAGTAGAAAGAAACAGAAAATAAATTAACTCGTAGCGGTTTTTATTATCGTATAATGGTCATAGATTATGACGGTTGTAGTATTAATCATGAAAGGTAGAGTAGAAGGAATATATATCTTGTAACTGTGGCTTGTGGTGTTCAGTGATCTTATCTTGAATGACTTATGAAAATGCACGAAATTACGAAAGAACTAAAGTATTTCGGTTTAATTAGAAACATGTAGATTATAAATTTGTCTTATATTATATTATGAAGTAATGAAATGTAATATTGTAAAGTATTAAAATTTAACTTTTGTTCTAAAATCGAAAAGTATATTTCACCGATGTCTGTGATGTCTGAAATTCTACAGATTATATCAGTATGTGTTTTAATTACAAATTAGAATTTAGTATTTCTTCTTTACATGTTTTGATTTCTCCTTTTTAGAAAGAGATGATTTGAATGAAACTTTTTCCTTGCAAATTTGCAAGGAAGATAGAGTGACACATATCCAACATTTCATTGTGTCAATGTGCAATATTTACAGAGATATAACGTTAAAAGATTAACAGACTGAAGGTGGACTCGATTATTGGACATAAGAGTATCATAATGTGTTATTGCTCGGAGAAGTAGGTAATAATTTTCTTCTCCTTTTGAATGTATGTATTTTATCTACCACAGTTTCCTATAAGATGATGGCTATCGTTATTAGAAAAAAAGAGTTTCTTTTATTGATTTTGGATGTATATGAAAGACAAGAAGATAACTATACAATAATTATGAAAATTATCCTTCTGTTATCCTATTTGTCTAGTTTTCGCATTTTGTAATCAAGCAAACATCGAAGTATTTTCTAACACGGTTTTATTAACATTTCTTCTAGTATGAATACAGTCTAAGCAAATATCAATAAGACACTAAATAATATACCAACGGCAATGTAGTTCAAAAATCAATACACCAAAAGAATGAAATTCCTTATAAGTGTACTATAAATATGAGGAAACATTTGAAAGTACACAGTATTTGCGTGAAATTAATAAATACAATACATCTACTTTTAAATAACACAGTAAATTATTGATTAGAAAAGATTAACTTATTTTCCTTGAAATAAATAAAACTCCAAATTGCTATTCGATCGATTTTTGTCATATTTCCATGATTGATCATTATGAAATTTAATGTTGCAATATTTAAAATGAGTACATATGTATTGACGAAGATGAGGGAAATTTTTTTGAAACCAATGTCTTAGTCGATAAAAATCGATTATAAAAACTGTAAAATAATATTTTTGAGTAACTATTGTAGTTTCGTTAACAATTTAGAATTTAGAAATCTAAACTCAAAGACAATCTTTTAAGATTAAAATCGTTTATAAAATAAATTTTCTTTTGGTCATATGTTTATGAATTAAAATGCATAATTACTTGTACAACAACAATCATTAGTATTACTTCATAAATATGCTTCAAAATTAATTGATACAGAAGTATCAATTTAAAAAATAAAGCTATATAGGTATAAAGGTAACGATACTATCAAAGTAGAGCCTAATTTTATCCCTGGTTCCGTTAAATAATCCAGAACGAAATGGACCAAAGGTGGGGCTTTTATGAGCAATATTTTATACAAGAATTCGACAGGTGCTGTTAATTAGCACGGAACAATGATTTGTAGCGATATCCGTGCGCAAGTTTATGAGAGAGGGTCGCGCTTAGAATGTGATAATGATCCCGCGCGCGAACAGAGTGGTTAAGCTAGTATAATGGTCTCTAAAACTGGACTAAGTATGTAATTCCTATCTAATACTGCAAACACATGAAATGACATTATGATCCCTTTTAATGATAAGATTATGAGACATAAGTGAAAGATGCTGACATTTTATCGCAATCGCACAGCTATGACAAAAGTTTGAAATTTGCTTCGTTGGTCACGACGGTACTTTACAATTTCCAACTTTGTCCACTTTGGCTTTAACATTATCCGACCATATAATAAACACCTTATAATACCCGAAGGACGTCAAACTGATTGAAACGATGTACAATTCACTGTAGGAGTTGCTAATGGCCTAAAAGTCGACACGAGAAGAATTATACTCGGAGAAAAGAAACCCTACAGTTCTGAACTGTTCATCGGTAAATAAAGATTTGTAATAATGAAACTTGGAAAGAATATAAAACAATTTTGCTTACTTTCTCTTCTTTCTTAAATAATAACTTTTCAATTTTATTTCTTTTATGTTTGATTATTGTCGGGTCACAAACCGTCATCGTGAACGCACGTGTGAACGAGAGCTCTATAATGTAAACAGTGAAGTGAGAGTGTGTGTGTACAAAGTAAACAAGCTATGTTCAACCGGCAAACCAACGGCCTGAAACTCCCGTGACACTCAGGAAAATGCCCATATATATTTCACACCGACTAAAATTTAAAAATTATAACAACTGAAAAAATACGAAGTGCCACAAACCAGCTACTCCAAAGATCCGGAAGAAGGCCAAAGCTACTTCGACACAGATTCAGAAAGAGAAATAAACCTGAAAGAATGGAATCTACCAAAAATAATAAAAAGAAAAAGAATGACTAAAACAACACCCGATACCGAGAAAAAAACTAAATGGTTATTAGATCAAAATTCAATCTCAATATCAAACAGATACGATATATTGAACCACGATAGCGAACTCTCAACTAAAGAGACAAGACCACCGCCAATATTTATCAAAGTCTACACTGTGAACCCTCTAATGGAATTACTAAACCAACTATTGAACCAAAAATCATACACAATCAAAAGCTTTAAAAATAATCAAATTAAAATCCAAACTACGAACTCCAAAGATTACAGAAAATTGATAAGGACATTAAGAAAAAAGATGCAAACTACTACACCTTCCAGGGTCAAAATGAGAGACGATATAAAATAGTGATTAAAGGATTCCATCCTAAAAGAAAAACATGCAGCTAATTAGAAAAAGTATACCATCAGAAAAGAGATAATTATGAAAACCGAACAGTCAGAAACCGATTTATTACTTACTCACTGACAAAAACAACAACACAACCAATAGCAATAACAACTCAACCCACAGACCATGAGAAAGCAAACGATGCAAAAATGACAAGTTCACACTAAACATATGCAAATACAGTTAAAAATAACAACAATGAAGAAAACCACGACACAACGAATAATAATAACAGTAACAATAATCTCGAATATCTTATAGAAAAGTTAGCACTACAAACATTCTACACAAGCCAAACAATAGAAAACCTGATCACTCAAATGTCAACCGTATTAAATCTCTTAATGGAACTTGTAACACGTCAGAAATCACACACAAACAAAATACAACACAAATCTTAGAATGAAACTGCAAAGAGCTACAACGAAGAATGCCAGAATGAAAAGAATATTCTTCAAGAAATGGTACTAAAATATTTCTCCTCGCTGAAACACACGAAACAGGCAAGTCACATTTTAAACTTCCTTTTTACACACATTACGATACTCCACAGCCAAGTGGTAAGCACATGGGGGAACCGAGATATTCATCAAAAACAACATTAAACATCTTGAACTTCCACCAATTCAAACAGAAAAGATACAAGCAACCATAATCAAAGTTACACTAGAACAACAGATAACAATAGCAGTAATCTATTGTCCTCCTAAGTACTCACTAACTGCTGCAGATCTAAGAGACTTTGTCTTTGACAAATTAGAAAACAACTTCTTATGATTCTTCTGATAGCAAGTGATATCAATGCCAAACATCAATTCTGAGGGTCAAGATTAACAAACTCCAAAGCCTGATGCAAATAACCAACCACAAACAACTATCAGTATTATCAACCGGTAGACTTACCTGGCCAACCGACACGAATAAAATACCAGATACGTTATACTTTGGAATCACCAATATTAAAAATTATCAAATACAGACTACTGAATTCCTTGAGTTCACCTCAGATCATACACCAGTGCAATTCACGATAAATTCGAGAGCTACTAAATTTTTTAATCATTCAACACTAACAAACAGTACTACTAACTGGGATGATTATAGAAAAATTATAGAAAAATGATAGAAAATAAAGTAATACATAACATACCACTAAAAAACAAACATGACATAGAAGTAGGAACAGAAAAGCTAGCAACTCTTCTCCAGACAGCAGCAACGGAATCTATACAGTACCAAATAAAAGAGAATGAAATAAGATATCGAGCATCTATTGTGGAACTAATCGAACAAAGAAGAAAAATAAGAAGACAGTGAATTAAAAACATTAAAATACGAAACAAATCTACGAACTGGTAAATGTCTCGGAAAAGCAAGCTCAATAAGAGTAACAAATTTCTACTGTAGAAATGTGTAATAAAACAAATAGTGTAATAAAACTTTAACTCTCGTATATATATCAAGTTTATTGTAGTACTTGTTGTTTAAAGTAATGGAAGTCAAACGTTATTGACCATTATATAAATATTTGTAAATATTTTTTCTTTAAATAGACACAAATAATAAAGGTAATATTTAAAAAAATGTTTCATCATTATGGAGCCAATATTTACCGAAGAGAATATACAACTACAGAGTTAAAACTTTTGAAAATATAAAATTTTTAAAAATGCTTGTTACCGACTAATTTTTCATTTTTATTACAAATTTCTTCTCCTAAGAAAAATCGTGATAACACAAACGATATTGAATGTGCGAAACAGTAACTCTTTTAATTAGTTATCCTTAAATTTATGAGAATAAAGATAGAAAAGAATTTTGTTCAAATAAAATGTAAAATACTATATCACAATTATAAATCAAGACAAATACGTTCATTTTATTTGTACTTTAGCAAAATAACAATCACAAAAATGATATATTACTGCATTTTTTCTATCATACGTATTATTCTTATAACTACGATTTTCCTGTACTAATTTAATATTTAATACTTCTTATTCCCAGTTCGCATTATTTTCAATGCATACCTATTTGTCAACTAACGTTGTACGAGAATTTGAATAAAAATAATTATCTTCACAAATTAATGTAACTGCTCACACGTAAAAGCAAGAGTGTAAACAAAAATAACGATAAGAACTTTTCTTAAAGTTCATAGAATTATTGTACTAAAAAACATTCAAATACAAATCTCCTCGTTGAGAATTAAACAATGAGTGCTGATTAATATCGGCAACGCTAACATGAGAAAACTTGGCAGCAATGAACACGATCAGAATAATTCCATTAATTACCACGATCGTTCACGTATGATGACAAAATTGAAAGCGATCGAGGTGTGCAGGTGACTCTCACAAGTGATTTGAATATCTCCTCATCAGTTAGATAATCAACGCCTTCGACTGCTTTTCGAATCAATACGAACAAGCATGTACCAGTATTGTGTAGACCCGTATGCGCGAGAATAAATCGCTTTCCTGATTTAATCAAAAAGAAGCAAAAAAAAAAGCAATAGCAAGTACAAATACGAGAGAAGCTAAAAGAAATGGTACTATTGATAATATAAAATATATCTTTTTTCCTAACGTCAGTTACTTTCCAATTTGTCCAGTGAGAACATTGGACAAATTATTTGAGCATTTCTTAATTAATAACACATAGATGCTTCCTCATTAGTTTACTCTTGAGGAAAAAGATCCCCTGAGGATTTCTTACATACCCTTCTAGGTAGGTTTATGTCGTATAAATTGTGCATCAAAATCAGATTTGTACAATTCTTTTTGTAAAGACCAATAAATCGAGTGTCTTGTTCTAAGCAGATGGCCGATATAGAGATTATCCAGTTACTATATTTAATGATAATTTCCTTATGATTTGCTCTGAAATTTTGCTTCATGATAAGTTTACTTTGAAATCCTATAGTAAGTGTTTAGCATTGTAGTCCCTCCATAATAACTTCTGATAGTATATTGAAAAAATGTTCTGTGGCTACGCTCGTTAACCTTTTAATTTAATCATTACTTGAATCATCTTCCAGTAGAGTATTAGGTGGATTAAGTTTACATTTTTTAATTGCCGTGTCTTTCTTCTTCGCTGCAGCTTCTTCCCAGTTTCCATCTTCGACCTGGACCTTTTCATTAGTTGAACGTTTCCATTAGTTTTGCATAATCAATATTTTATTAACGGAGTATTTATCACCATCTTTACTTAGTTTTAAGTGAATGTTTGCCATTTGTAACATGGAAAATTTAACTCGCCAACGGAAAGTTTCTCACTCTTCCACTTACACTGAGTTATATGCATAGGGTAACACATAGATTACACAAATATCGACATAAAACATTTAAAAACCTTTCTGTCTCACTTATGTCACATCTGCGATAGATTTTACTGATTTTCCATTGAAATACAAAATTTTCGATTTGTCCATTTTCGTTGTAGTCTACTTCATCGATAGAAACATCTGATGAGGAAATTTTCAATATTTAACAGTCAATACGTTCAATATTCTCAGGCTCTTGCTTTGCTTAACGCGTTCAAATACAGCGAGATCTCATATTTTTCACAGTATTCTTACAAATGTTCAACAAGTACTTCTGCTTTGTTAGCTTTTAACTCGGCTAATGTAAGCGTAATTTTTCCAAGCGTAAAAAGAGACTTCATTTTCTTTGAAGTTTTTGGGAAAAGGAAAGAAAGATATCAATCAATACTATTACGAGAGTGAACCAGTGAAGCAGTTATTGCGCAAAGTTGTTTCGTTTTACTTTATTTTGGTTCTAAAAGGGCGAATAAAAATATATGGTGAAGCGTTTGAACGAGGACTTCGATACATTTCACGACCACGGAAACGATTTTCGTGTTCTGATATTCGTCTACGTAAAACTAAACCGATACACGTATATAAGAATTAAGCACAAATTGAATTCGCATAGCCACGATTAACAATGCTAACATAACGTGAAAACGAACGATTACAGTTACAATTTTAAAGTACTTATTCGGTAAAGTGATGAAACTCGATACTTAGTATTTTTTCGAGAAAAATAGTTTGTACATTTTTTGTGCTACTCTAAAGGATACTTACGATTCGAAATTTGTATCTCGTATCATATCTAAGTAACGTCCTTTTATTATGAAAAACTAAAATTTTCAATAAAGCATATATAAATATGTGTATGAATAATTTTTATTTCTATAAAGAAGTTTTGTTTGGAAGCTGGTACTGTCGCAATAGCAATGCTTAAAAACTTATGGGACTCGAAACGAATATAATCTTAAGAAAATAACTTAATTCTGTCAGAAACCTGAATTATACCTGAAAGATATAATTTTGAGAAGAACGGTTTTATACTTTTTGGAGTAATTTAAAATAAAGTTTCGGATACTTACACTTATTCAAGGATCCTAATCACTTATTCTAGGTCCAGAAGATGAATAATTCCAATAATGTCCCATATAGGTCTACTAAATTATAGATAATAGTCATAAATTAAATATTAATCCCACGTGACCTCTTTTACCATCTGAGACATGCGCGCGTTAATGTCTCATAACCCCATTCATTTTTCAAATTTCAACGGAAAATTTTAGAAAAATGCTTTAGACCTGCTGTTCTTTTCGGGTTTATATGACCCAAATTGAAATTTAAACTTTGATAAGTGCAACACTCAAAGTTGCTCTCATATTATTTTTCCTCGATAATTCGTAACTTTATACTTTTTTATAGTAAGTTATAATAATTGAAACAAATTTAATGTAATCTGTGATTCATATTCATAGAAGAATTTTTCTGTTTATTTCTGTTATCATCAAAAGTATATATCGACTCATTTATTAAGATAGGCAAAGAACAAAAGAATTACACAAACTTAGATATTTATATTTATGTTATTCTTTGCATACTTTATATTGTCCAACAAAAGTTATGCTCCTAATTTAAATAAAAAGATTTGTAAGGTAAAGATGCTTTGGGATAATATAACTCGAAATAGAAAGTAGTGTCAGAAGTTCAACAATTTTAGTTTTCGTGATTTTATCGGTTATATTAAGTGGACACTGGCAAAAATAGAATACAACCTAGCGATCGATATTGTATGCTATTATAGACCATTATACGTAAGTTTTTAAAATCGTATCTTCGAGTTATAAATATAACGATGATAAGTAAACGATTGTTTATTGACGAGGAAGAATGAAGAATATAGTGTGTTCTCAATTTTCATCCTGAAGGTTTTCACGTAAATCAAATACCGACCAAATAGAACTATATAGACACAATGTATTGTAGGAGAGAAAAGATCAATTAGAAGTTAAGAAGAATATGATAGCGCAGGTAAAGGGAATGTGAACAATGTCGATTAATTGTTGCTTAGTCACGTACTCTACGAAGCCTGACTAAACTAAAGTATATGGTCCAATACGAATTCCAATTGCTTCCAGAACTGATTTTTCTTTCTCTTTATAATACATTTGACATACAATCTCAATTAAAAATTTGTTTAAAGTTAAACAAATTCGCATGTACTTCTTTGTGAAAAGAAAAATTGGAAAAAGGAAAGTGTGAGGATATAAATGGGAACATAACGGCGCATATAGGAACTCGCATCACTTGTGAACTTGCTGCACATGTAAATGTAAGTGCCATCAGTCAAGAAATATCTGAAAAGGAAAATCATAAAAGTGATAACAATATTCACGGACCAGTAAAATCGGACTCTGATGATTCAAGCAAGTGATTAAACAAGCAGTGCGAGTTCTATCGAAAGAACAAAAGTATAAGTTAAATATTACAACCGTTTTGTTGATGTGATAATAAGTATAAAGATAATAACAGAATCAAAATTATGGGCAGAAATTGATTCAAAATGGAAGGAAAATATTTTACACAAAACATGCAGGAATATTCTTAGATGAACAGGGTAAAGTAGTAGTAATTCCTTACTTTTGGTTAAAAGCAATTGACCGGTATATTGCATAAAGTCTTTAAAATAAAATAACAGAAAACGCAACTTTAACTTTATCTGCCAGTGGCACTAGAAAAGATAAAGAACGATCTAAATTCTCTCTTTTACATTGCGACAATAAAACCGATATACGTAACATGTTGCAGGATTCAATAAGTATGTGTGTAAATCTCATACAATATATTATTGCTCTAATCGTAACGAGTTTAATCTAATATATATTTCATAGGTACATTTTATCATTATCATGACACAGGTTGGTCCATCTAAAATAAAACACTTGAATTACTCTCTTAGTTTCAAAGGTACGAAAAAGTAAGTAAGAAGATTTACTGGCGCTAAGGTGCAATGTTTTTAATCGTGACTCGTTCATTGACGATTTATTGCCCCTTAGTGCTACTAAATCCTTCCACTTGTTAGATTTATGAATCAACAAATACATTCTCGTTTTACTTCTTCATTGATACGAAGAAAAGTGAAAGACACAATTTTCAAGGTCGATACTTTCGGTAGCGTTTGAAAAATTAATTTACTCTTTGGATATGGAGCAATATACATTCATCTTTTATTTATTTTTATGTAGATTGATACGATCTCCAAATAACCTTGGATTTAGAAAATTGAACAAAAAAGAAGAATACATTATTTTATTTAATTTTGTAAACGTTCAAAGTAATATCTTTCAACGTCAATATATTCTCTCACACGTACAATAACAGACTAATTATTTTTCTGCTGGTTCTGCAGATTGGATATGAGAAAGCGTGGTAATTGTATAGCAACCAAAATGTATTTATAATTAATATAATATCAAAACCCATAACTCTATGACTCTAGCGAAAATTATTTAGGTATTTTATTTTAGATGCATCACCCTACATGTATACATTGTCTGAGCGCTCATTCATCGACTCATAGAGAAACATTGCAAGCTTTTAGACTTTTTAATAATTATTTACAAAAATGTCCATCGCTCAAACTAACAAATTTAAAATTTTGTCCTACTACTTTACAAATTTCAAGAAACAATACAATCTTAATTTAAAACATTTTTCAATATTTTGTTCTAATTGAATACTTAAACAGGCACAAATAAAATGGACCAATGAATATTTATGCAAAGTTTTACTAAAATCGTTGTTCGAGAGTCTTTGATGTTTCCTTCTAAGTAATATTTTGTTTCGCGTGTAATAAACAGCACTAACACTAGAACTACCGACAGATTTCGTAATATTAAGGTATACCTTATATTTATATCTAAAAGAAGATCAATCGATGAGGAAAAAGAAGAATTTATAAAATTGTTCATACGCGTGGAATAGAAAAATCACAAAGTCTTCAGAAAACATACCATGAAATTTAAAGTAAATTTCATTATGATAGCAGTTGGAACCAGTAATTTTGACTTGTTGGTAAATCTACCAATAACAGTGTACTTTCTATTATCGTCTCCAAGTTTCGTTTTTCGGAGTATCCAGTTATTACAATCCGGAGAAGTGTAAACGAATCCCATAACTGAGGGAGACAGCGGAATTAAAGCTTCAAACTTTGATAACATGTGAAACGAGTCGATTCTTCTGACCTGATAAACGAGAAAGTCTGCTTATGAGACAACTACGATTAAATCGTCGTCCAAAAAAAGCAACGAGAAACAGCTAGAAAATGGGAATCGGGCGTCCGAATTACACGGTGAAAACTTGGCCGAATGCGCGACAAGACCTATACAATACGTTGCACCCGCAGGGATGACACGTTCATTTCGCCTCGTTGGCCCTGGAACATCGATACGACTTAAATAAATAAACGTAGATACGAAACAATGATTCGTACGAAGTCTTACACTGGAGAACGGGCGGTCGGTAAAGTTTATGGCGTGCAATATGCGCCGCGAACTTACGAAAGCTGAAACGTTTTCACGGAAAATGGAACAAAGACACCGGTGCAGAACGAATCACGTCCAACGATGGCAAATGCAAGCTGCAGAGCACAATAAGTCGACGACGATTCCCGATCGCTAAGAGGAGAGTATCCTTTATTAAAATAATAAAGGAATTTCATTAAAGAAGATGTCGTCGCAACGACGGGGTACAGGGAAAAGGAGGTAGCGTATAGTTGCGAAAGAAAGGAGAAAGAAGATCGCCGGGGTAAGGAATATGACACGGTAGCTGCTCGTGGCCAGAAAAACTTACCCGAGTATCTGCTCGCCCACTCCGTTCCCTTCAACCCCCGCGTGCGTGCATTTGTCTCGTTCCCTTGGCTTTTTTCCTTTCCATCTAACGATATCCAGCACGTTTAATCCTGCTGACACGGATTAACGAGGATTCTTGACCGTTGTGCATCAATGCCCACTTTGTTCTATGGCAAATTAATGGATGTCGCGCTTGGAATTCTTTCATCCGAGTCACGAGGAGGACGGTGTTAACGTTGTTGTTACACGTCAACTGGCCCGCCCTCATCTATCAAAGGAAAAACTCGCCGTTGCTGACGAACGTTTCCCTCCACTTTTTCTAAACAGTCATGCAACACTTTTTTTGCGCCCGAGTCCGTGCACAGTGAAATATGAATGCCTCGAACGCGCGGGGATTAATTTGGAAGATGACGGTTTGTTAAAAATGTCCATCGAACACACGTTTTTACTGGCGCGCTAATCTCACCAAGCACTGGCTTCAGAGAACTACGAATTTTCAACCATTAATCTGCGAAGCGTACAGTCATGATTTACAGGTGGAGGCAACAACAACCGTTCTACGATTGTAACGCCAGACGTACCAAGGGTTGAGGAAATGCAAATGTGTGGCAGAATTTCGAGTTTATCGAGGTAGTGTATTCGTTAAAATTAATATAAATTGAGTGTGAAAACTTAAAATCACAACGTTTTGGATAAGTGTGCGTAATTTTTTTCGGCTATGTCGTATCGAAGTTTCCATATAAAAAGGATACGATTGGTATATCTAACATTGAAATGAAAATGACACGAAAGTAAAAATTAATAGCGGTATTTTCAGTATAATTGTAATTTTTGTGAAAGTTCTTACATCCATATTATTATACAAGATACTGCAGTTTTTTATTATATCGATCCTTCGTCTACCTACACGAAATTCAATGCGTATTTTTGTTACGAAAAAAATTAACATTAAGCGTTATGAAAGCTTTCGCAAATCGTATGGTACTTCTCAGAATCATTTTTGTCAGCTATTAATATTACATACGATCACATTCTTTAAATTAGTCACGTATATTACAGTTAATTTATAAAAATGTCGTTTAAAGTATTCTAGAAATTTTAGCAACAGATTATATTTTACGTGTTTACATCGGCAATAAAGTACGATCATCCATGCAGACGTCGCTAAATTGAACTTTTTATATCGAAAACTTTGGTACATTGGTTTACACACATCTCACAGTTAAAATATTTCGAATAATTTTTGCAAGAAAGTAAACAATTGACGATGATAGTCGTGTACATTATTTATACGTAAATGAGTATTAATTTGTATAGAGAATAGAAAATGATATTTAAAAAAATACAAAAATGTATAAAGGTCCAAGAGTTACAACATTTTAAGTTTTAAATACACGTATTTATATTTTATACTAGTATTGTACATTAAACCAATACGTACATTGACCTAGTTGTTTTCCATTTTCATAATCTTCTTACCTAATACAAACTCAATTTTTGTATACTTTCTTGTATTTTCCACAATAATTGCCGAGAAAGATTAAACGTCAAGTTCGAAACGTATAAACAATATACTCGTACACGAATACACTTGTTCGAACTATCGATGTGAGTATTAGTCTTGTATATTTATTTACATAAATTTTAAGAAGTAATAAAAAGAAGCATTGTATAACATCGATATCCCGTATCTTGGTACAACTTCCTGATGACCGAATTTGTATAAACAACATCGAACAGTTCCGATACCCACTTACCCACAATTCGTAGTCATTGGAAAAATCGATGACTCCGTGCAACGCAATCCCGTGCTTTCTTTATTAACACTGTAAAATGTTCTTTATCATAGTTCGTAAAGGCTCTTCGAATACGGCGATAAAATCCAAAGCAACTGGCCGACGTCACGCGACGAGGGACCTTAAAAAAATTTCCAGAACGAAGATACACGCGAGGATATAGCCTTCGACGAAGGATCGTTCCACGGAATGAATCGTGGTTCCGTATTACCAGAAAATATCACGAAGGAATATTCGGTCGCGAATTATCAAGCATTGAACGGGAAATACGAGACTTCCGTAGCAGTCCGTATACTCTAATCCGCTGACAAGCAATTCACCCCGCTGTCTACCGCTCATTTACACCGCGCAGCACGGGTAATTCTACACGAAACCCGAGCAAAATGAAGTAACCCCATTAAACGTTCGTTGCTCGTCAAGTGGCGAACAGTTTAATCGGATAATCGGAACGCCCGAAGAATCCACTCGCTGGGAAATATCGTCGGGCGAACTTCGTCCCTCCACGTGTCTGTCCCCTTGGCCAACAATCACCGCGAGGGGATACAGAGACGTCGTCATTACGAATGGAACTCCGTTCCGCTGCGGGCCGACACAGCGCCACGGTCAAACTTCTCTGTCTCGTTGAAAGCGTGTAACTGTTACCCGAACCCAAGGGATTACCGGTAATCTGCGGTAAGCTGAGGTACGTGAACAGGTACGGGCAACCTGTTTCGGATATTGTTACGAGTAGCCGGCAGCCATTTCGTCGAATCGTTCGAACTCGAGACAATTTACCCTTACTCCTATCCACCCCTACCAGATGCATCCTCCCCCGCGTGAACTTCGGCCTAGAATTGTTAGCGACCGCTCGAGCCAGGCTGCGAAAACCCGAAAATGGCTATGATAATAGTTTCGCTACAAATTAACGGCAACTTGCAAAATGTCCAGAATCGCCCGGAGAAAATCGAAGGTACGGGGGCAAGGGTAGGGGGTGGGACCGTGGTAATGGCGGGTTATTGCATTTAATATGCTAAAACACGCGCTGCACTACGACTGGATATTTCCGGCACAGCTGAGATGCTCGGGCGTAGGTACACCGGCCGGCTGATTACCGAAATGCGATGTTGTGCCAGGCGTTTACGAGATATATCGCGGTATCGCGTTATTGATTAAGCCGGGAGAACCGCGGTTTTCCATCCTTTCCCCCCTCCCACTCCCGCCAACCCCTTCGAGAACTTCCCGTTTCCACAAATAAATCTAACTTACCGTACAACGGTGGAAGGAACAGCTTCGAGGCAAATTTTTGCACAACTTCGATTCTCCAATAAGCGAAATGGAATTCTCGAAACAAATAGAATCGCGGTCGGGAAGGATCGATCTACACCGTCCTGGGAAATAATTACGGTTAAACAATACCAACGGATAGAATCAGCGTTGCGTTTGTTTAGAGTGACGTTCGACCGAATATCGAATATCGCCGGGTAATACATCCGATATCGAAATCGTTCTCCAAGAGTATTTCGTGAATACAAAGCAGCGAGATATCTCTTTGATGGTGATCCAATAACAAGATTATGCCGGTAATTCAATTTTTACGGGAGAAACGAAACGTGATTACCAAGATCGACTACTCGCGAAGATTAATTCAGTCTGCGTAGCACGAATGTCACGTGAAAACTGAAATTGACATTTGATAAACGTGAGAATCGACGAACATTGTTCCCTGTTGGAACATTGTCTAGAGGGATATAAACGCAAAACACTTTTGGAGGAAACTTTCCTTAGGTTTGTTACTGGCCATGTGTTTTCTAGACAAATTAAGTTAAAATTGAAAATTTATAAATTCTTGAATTAAATAGATAACGGTATAAACTTAGTTAAGCGACGAAAAAGTTTTCAAATGTTTCTTCCTGAGATTAATATTGACGGCTGAATTTACAATATCTGTTTTATGACAAATAATAATAAAGCGACAAAAGATATGACTATTTGTTAAAAAATATCATACAAGCCTGTCTTGATCGATTTAACAAGGCTTACAAATCCGTGTTGTCGTTTTATCGACGTACACGTCAAAAAGTCGTTGTTTGTAATAGTATTCTTGTTAGCGTGTCAATGGTATGGACAATGTTGTTGTTTACATTAAATTTATTGTTCGTTGACAATTTAAAAATGTATACAACAATCGAATGTAGCATCGATTCAAGAAAGATACAGTTACTGGCTCGAATCTTCGTATTTGTAAATTACGTCGTTTCATAATTCATAATTGTGCCGGACTATAACTTTATACCTATTAAAGTCTTTTACTAGTATCGTAATATTATTAATATATGAAATGATATCGGTAACACTGTAATATATCGAATTAACAATTCATCGATACGTCGATGTAATATCTGTGTTAAAACACAATTTTGTTAGACGTAAATGAAACACAATCGCGATAATGAGAAACTAATCTCATGATTTTATTGCGACAGGAATAAAATTTTAAATTGTCGTAACTTCGAAACTATTGAGAATAGACCCTGTGCTTTTAAGACATTTTTCATACAAAATAGCCGCCCCTTCTCAATAAACTGTCAAAGTTATTTACAGTCCTTGTAAAACGCCCAAACTGTCGAGTGAATAAATATTTAAATTTAACATTTTACGTATTCAACTAGCCGTATTAAAAATAACAGTAAAAGCTCTATCTTTCGTTCAATCGTACCTCTGCAACGTTATCGTCGCGATACTCAATTCTCAAATAGAAGTCGAGATAAGTTTCCTAATGTTAAGTGCGAGGTTGCTCCGTGAAAAGTATTTCCTAATGTTTAGCACTAGATTTACCAACCAGTAAAAATGACTGGTTTCAACTACTTTAAACTCCATAGCATATTTTTAAAAGACATCATGACTTTTTCTATTACTATAGCTACGTATAATTGATTTCATAAGTCCTCTTTTTCCTCCATCATCGATTTTTCTCAGACACGTACAAGGACCACCTTAATATACCAAAATCCTTAATATACCGGTAGTGCTAGTATTAATATCACTCTCGAGATGAATAGTCGGAACGACGGGTATAATGAAACGCTTGAACGAGAAACGGAAATGCGTATGAAACGCGAGCGAAATCCTGGCAATTTAAACGAGCGCCTTCAATTTTTCACAAGCTGAATTGAAATTTGTAAAAATTTCATATAATTGGATTACGAGCTAAACTCGCGATATTGACAGGTCGAAGTAGATCCACTTGGAACCTATATTTACTGCAGTTTTGCGAAACGGTGCCCGCGGGTGCAATGTTCTGCATTTTCGCGGTCACTGGCCAAACACCCGCGAGATATGCGAAACACGAAATGCACGCTCGTCGAATTGGTCCGATGTAATTCGTGCAAGCCCGTAATGAATTATAATAATACCAGATACATCTCGATTCTTGACAGAGACGAACGTCGAAACGGTTATTTGCAGCGAACGTTCGGGGCAAACGACGTTTACGTGTAATTCGAATAATTCGCGTAATTTGACAAATGTTTTGACGCGCATGTCGCAACTTAATCAAGCACGCGATAAATTACAGAAACACTTGACAAAGGGTCACACGTTAAACGCTTCTAGTGAAATGTTGTATTCGGTTAGTTACATATATTTCTTTGTATTAAGTAGAATTTCAATTTATCGAAGTTTCAATCATCGATGTTGTAAATATGAAAACCATGATCTACGGAACATTCCTTTCAAAGGAGATACGGAAACGTATGAATTTCGATTGTTCTGGTTTAATTAAAATCCATTAGGTTTTAATGAACGTAAAATTGTATAATATTTAATTTAAAAAATAATTCTTCGTTGCGAACCGTCATATTTATAAAAGATTGAATTTTCGGAATTTAATCGTAAGCGTTAATTAAAGAACTTTGTGCTTTTCTTCTGCACAGTAACGCTAGATTTTGCATTGTAAAGAATATTGTGCACGACCTACACAAATTGGACATTGAATATTTATCGATTGGCTTCGTCGAATTTCTCATCCTGATTACCATTTATTGAAAGATTTACGTCAGTTATCGACAGATCAAGTTTGAAAAGAATTCTCCCAATATCCGGTCTCAATTCTTTTCAATATGTGCTAATAGCAAGTAACACTATATTTCGATTAAAAATCTCATTAAAGTTATTATTGTCTAAAGCTGAATTTCAAAAAGAAAGAGTATTTATTCAATAACCTGAGTTTACAATTTATCGAGTAATTAATTCCAAGTTTTATTACGTTCTTGATCAACACAATCTTTTTGAATACTTTTTAATTCTATGGCACTATAAGTCTGCAAATTCATGTATAACCTCATAACGATAATTCTTACAAAATCATTAATGATTACCTTCGTGTACCTATTACATTAATTTTACCAAACAATGTTTCAATTCGTTCGAAAGAAAAAAATTCATACTATTGAATAAGATTTGCAAATAGAGACGAAATGTTACATTAAATTCAATGCTCGTATGCTTAATATTAAGTAATAGAATCATTAAACAACCTTCAAATAAATGACAAAACGTAGGTTCCGATTATGCCGTTAATGGCGTAATTTATAGGAGCTTTGGAATTATGGAAGAATTAATTCTGCTAAAATATTTACGCAGTTGTCGAAATATTGTGCATAATTCAAGTCAGACATTCCATCCTGTATACTCCAAAGCAAT
This sequence comes from Ptiloglossa arizonensis, assembly GCF_051014685.1. NCBI lineage: Eukaryota > Metazoa > Arthropoda > Insecta > Hymenoptera > Colletidae > Ptiloglossa > Ptiloglossa arizonensis. The sequence goes on along the minus strand of NC_135051.1, from coordinate 12,674,521 downwards.
ATATCGTCATTATCAATGAAACGTGATTACATATTTTACAAAATTTACATAAGAAGATGTATTTTTCAATTGCTAATGAAATATAAACAAGATAAGCTGTGCATGATTTCAGGAAATGTGTTTCGTGTGATACAATTTGATGAACGTTCGAAATTCACCCTTTGACCAAACATCGACCTAACCTATAAGTTTTGTAGATGAGGTAACATCGTTCCATGACATGATATTGTTTCTTATCGTTCAAAATAATGGCTCCTTTGGAGGGTAACGACTTTAATTCGAAACGAGAGAAATAATAATTCACTCCACTTATGACCGTAAGTATTCAAATTACGCATGCCGTTCGATAAATAGAACACGCTATGTTACTTGACCGGCCACTTACATTTTATAGTTTTAGAATAGCACACTCTTTTCATGAAAATCTACATCAAATCAACTGTGCCAATGAAATTGCATTTTTGTTGTTTTCCTTTTTATACGTTGAAGTGTTTGATGTTTCATTTGTAGTCGTTGGAGCAAGATTGTATCCAACTGCCAAGGAAAGCTGTTTTAAAAACAAATCTTAGAAAACGAAATTTAAAAAAATCCCATACTCTATGGCACATAACTCACGTTGACATTGAAATATACATGCAGTGAATAAATGGTACCGATTTGCTTATTCTATTACAAGACCGACCATTGTGTTTTCATTAGTATGTATACCATTAGTGTGGAAACTTATATACATACCTTTTATAAAGTACAAGTTGCGTGTAAATCTCTCATAATACTTACAAAATGGTTTCAAACATCCCTGACATAGGAACAGAAAAATTTTAATAATAATTTGCAAGCCCTGAAATGTTATCCAGCATTTGTAGCACTGTACTTAAATATTTACTTAACTTACTCGGAATTCAAATTTTATAGTTTGAAATGTCACATTCCAATCTTTTTGATACAGAAATGTTGCACTAAAAGAATAAATCAAACCGGAATTTGATTATAGGGTCACCCACGCAACTGGGCCAGGTTGTATCGTTCAAACGGTTGGAGATAGTGACAAAAATTATAAGGCAAAATTAAATGTTTGCAAATACTCTATCTTTTTATGTCACTGTAGACTTGTTAGAAAACAAATGGCCTAAACGTCTGACCCAATGTGATTCGAGAGTTTTTCCAGAAATCAACTTTTCAGTACTGCACTGCACAAATGCATAGATGCATTTCGACTTTCGATCAGACTCAATGCATTTGTGGGACTGTGGAAAGTGTCCTTTTTGTAACAGGTGCATTCTAGTTCGTATTGTGTTATTGTGTATGCTTACAGATCAAAAGAGTAAATGCACTTCTTTATTTTGAACGAAGTTTTTAATTCACTAATTCATATATAGAAGGGCAGTTTGTTTTATAATAAATAACATTCTTCATCATTGTAGTCAGAATAAGTTTTATTATAAAGTTTTCGGCCTTAAATTTTGTGACCAATGTGACCAATCTAAACGAATTTAATTTGAAATATGCAAATTAAGATGCAGATACAACCTTCTTAAGTAATTTGATTACTTATTTTGTTATTTTAACTCATATAACGTTATTATTTTACTATAATATTTATAATGCATATTTATATAGAATATGTACAAATATAACCTAAATAAACATGCAATAAATCAGATTGGTAGTCATAAGGAAAATTTCAAGACAAGCGTGTTTAAAATCAGACATAGTTGTGTTTCATTTTACTCAAAATATTACTAGGAAGGTAAGAGCGAAAGTAGTCCAGAAATACTAAAAGAAATTAATGGATTTCCAGACGTAACAGATATATGTATTTATGAAAGGAAGATTAAAAGTTTTTCATTAACTGTTTCTACGTTTATTAAATATCTGATGATTTGCAGATGACAATGCACAAATATTAAATAGCTATTAAGATTGCTGTTCAATACGCAAATAAAGCCCCTAATAGGTAAAAACAGTAGTTCTATTGTTAAATTTTTACCAGACATATGATTAAATATATTTGACCCACTTTTAAAATTTGCGTAGAATTAAATTCATCGGATTCACGAATTTATAAAGATAAAATTTATCGAAATTCTTTTATAGTCGTGCTTTTTATAATTTTCGGATATGAAAATTAAATCATTATCTTAATATTTGAAGCCCCAAATTCAATTTCTCTGAATAAATTACGTACGTAGATATTATAATTTTGGACCTTTGTATAATTAACGTTGTTACCATTCTTACCATATAATTAAATGATGTAAGATTCAGAATACATTTCTATCGTTACTTTCTATTAGTTATTACGTAATATTTATACTCAGATTTCACTACCGTTTAAATACTATATTTGCCCTCTTCTATTCTTTACTATACGATTATATAAATACGATTAATATCGTTATGTTGAAATCACGATCGATTCCCTAAACTTAGAGAAGCTTTCCGTCAAGCTCGTAAAAATGTTATCCCACATTTTTAATTTATTTTCGTAGGAGGACTTGCACTCTCTCTTCGCACGAATTATCCCCCATCTTATGAAAAACTCCAGTTCCATGTGTTCGTTCTTGTAACTCGCGCCAAGAACACATCCGGTACAGGTTGTCCGTAAATGACACGAAAATAGAGGGATTGAAATGACAACCCGACCCTAACATATTACGCAGTTGTGAAATTAAGTAATGAATACAAGGAAACACAGTGGCCTCCAATTGTTTTATCTTGTTCTCAATCTACCCTAATCAACGGCAACGCCTAATTTGGCCAGCCCCGCTAGTAGATTTCAGATAAAAACGTTTCGAATACTGCGTGTTTAGGAAACAAAACAGCCTGCGTCACTTTGCGGCTTTCCTCGATTCTCAATTCTAGAACAACTTTACTCGTGTTTCCATTAAGTCGTACACCGACGTTGGAAGGTGTGTAGGATGGTGGACGGGGTCGCGTGCAAATTATCGTCTTCGTCGAGGACGTGCGAGAGGTTCTCCCCGCTGTTTAGTGCTCCTGCCTTCCGTCCTTCGTGGAATGACAAATGGCCACCCATTAGGCCGATTTCGTGGCCATTCCGTGGTTCTTCTGCTTCCGAGAGTCGCACGCAAAAAATTAATTACCATCGGTATTCACTGCGCGATGCCAGAATTGCCAGTTTCGAGAGTCGTCGGCTCTTTGGCTGCTCGAATACATAGTGTCGCCCCGTACATTTTTGTAAACATGTTCAAACAAAATTTATCGCCTCGTCGAGAGAACAATGCCATTAGCAGGTTTGAAAAATATATATTTCATTTTAATGACACGAGCAAGGGTCTGGAGGAATTGATGGTATACCTTTCAGAAATATTCGAGTAGCTCGATAACATTTGATCGATTTTGAGATAATAAAGACGAATTTCTTTAAGGTACCTGCTTGACATTTTCTCGAGTTACACGTGCAATCTAGTTACTAAAATTGTTACTTATATCATTTCGGTTTTATTCGTTTTAAATTTCAAACACTGTATTTTAAGTAGTCTTTGAACTCTGACATCAGCCATTATGGGTATGTGCGTCAGAGGTATAAACAAAAAGTATTGTTATATAGTTCTTATACAAAATTATAAGTACGTTTTAGCGTATTTCGTTAATTTACTACTTTCTTCAATTAAATGTCGTTTAATGAACTGTAATAGACAGTATCTTTCCTTTAATTTCTTTGTATAATTATATTAGTATTCATAGTCAACCAAATGAGTAAATTATAATTTCCAATACGTAATATTTAACTTCACTTTATACTTGAAACGAATGTATCAGAAAATACATTTATTTTTTCAAGAATGCACTAAAAATTATCTACTCGAAAAATAACAGTACTATTAATATAAAATTGAAATTCCTTATTTATCGAATAAATTGAGCCTTTGAGAGACTGGTATCTCTTTGTATTCCAAATTCTTGCATAAAATTTTATGTCATAAGTATTGATTTTCCAAAATGAATTAAAAATTGACTATTACTCTATCGGGTGAACCATATGACCTGTCAATCGATGTTACTTTCATCGTGCACCCATAAAAACTTTTTTACTATGGTATACTTCAGAATATCCTTAAAGGCGTTAACTTCGTAAAGTTTATACATCGCTTTTTTCTAGATTACCGAGGTCGTTTGAAGTTTTTTACGTATAATCTTATAAAACGAAACCAAAAAGTTGCAACAACAATTATGTTTAGCGAAAAGAACCTTCTAAATTCAAGTTATGTCAACAAATTATAGGATTGTACGTACACGAATTGAAAATGAGCTTAAACATTTACAGAAATAAAAATATTATCGCTTTAAAAGACCTTTTGAACCATATCATGCGTAATGAAAAGAATGTGATCGGACCATTGATAATAAAAATAATAGGGATTGACGTGTTATTTATTCATTATGTATAGTAGTATTGTATTTACAAATATTTAAGGTTTGGAATAATAAATGAAAAAAATTCGAATCCACTACAACATGGTACAGTAAAGCTCTCTTTTCGACGTAATACGGAGACATAAATGTTCATTTAAGGTATAATAACAGAATTCATTGAATAACATAAACGAGTTCCTTAAATCTGTCAGATTTCACACGTTTTTTCCAACATATTGAATTACGTAGAACTGTATTCCTGTTATACATCAATCAATACCATAAAAAATTGAAAGACTTCTAATGAAAACATTTTTAATGTTAATAATAGTAACTTTCTCGATATCGTGGAATTTTTATTTTTCAAATGCATGAATTGTCATTATATTCGATGCCATTACTATCCTAAATTCTATCCTAAATTCTTGTAGCGATTAATTTGGATCGTTATGCAAGAATATTTCGATAAGAAAAGAAACACTCCGTTAAGACATATTCTGTTCGGTTAATAAAATGTTCGTATAATAGAGGTTTTGCTGTGCTCGGAATTTCGATTCGTTCGTTGCACCGCAGAAATAAGCCTCACGTGAAACCAAAAGTAGTACATTTCACGAGAGAAGCACCACCTACATCCTTAATTCTCCATTTAGACAGCTCAAATCATTAACCAATGGCAAAGTAGCCGCAGGTACATTCTCGCTCCGTGGTTTCCGAAATTAAACATCAACGAAGGCGTAGAGGTGGCTACTGCGCGGTTTTTCAGGAACAACCGTTTCGAATAGAGGCTTTTGTGCGTTTACCACGCGGTGGCCATGCAAAGGCTATAAGCTGAAAGGAGCTATCTGTGAAAATCGTGGAAAAATATCGTACGATGAAACCCGCTGAACGTGAAACGAAAATTGAACGAAACGGCAAAGCTTCCCAAAGACTAAGCAATAGATACCGCGAACCTGTAGAGCGTGCCTCCAACAAATTCTATCTCAAAGTGATTAGTAGAAAATAAATTAAAAGAACATTCTTTTTCTACATATATTAACGTTTCACGATATTTACAAGTTCTATAAATCTTGGACCAAGTTATTACCAGCCATAAAATACGAATTTACAAGCGTTCCAATGACTACGAAATTAGTAGAAACTCTTCTTAATTCGAAACGTTCGAAAATGATCGCAGAAACCCGTTTGTGTTAACGGTGTCGTTTTTGACTAATTATCGTGAAAGCTAGTAAAATTTCAAGCCTTCCTTTTCAACGAGTCTTTACCGAGAGCAGGTCTAATATCACGATGCCTGTAATCGCGGCAAATACCCAGATAATTGATGAGCACCGCGGCCATTAATTACTGGAATCACGTTACAGAAAACGAAACATCGCGTAGTTTCGTAAAGTATCGCCAAGTTGTATCGCCGAGGTTCTTGTACGCGAACCAGCGTAAAAACTATTTATTACAACCCGCAGCACCGGGAAAAACCGTCAACATCCTGTCTTTCATCCCTGCCAGCACCTGTTGAAACAAATGTTGAACAGACTCGAACGAAACACAGCGATAGCATTCGATCACGCGGTCGTGGCGCAATGTTGTGAACTGGAACAGGCAATTGCGATCGCAATTAACCGCTTTCAAATGTAGTGGAAAGGTTGTTGTATTAATTTACTTCTGGCAATATTTGTTCACGAAACTTTCGACAGAACCCACGTTGCAACGTCGTTCCTGTTGCGAATTATCATTGACTTCATCTACATTCTTTCGGTCATTTATCAGTGAGTTTCCTTTGATATACTTTTGAATTTTATACTTTGAAATGTTGAATATGTTCTGTGACAAGAATGAACGAAAGGAAAGGAACTCTTCTTCGTATTAATCAAATATTCATAATGCTGCTAGAAACTTCAAATAAGTAAATACTTTGGTCTATCAAACAGTCGTTTATTGATAATATAGGAATAATAAAATTATAAACGTTTTCGGTGTATCTTTGGTCATCTTCGGATATTGTAAGTGCAGTAGAACCTCGATTATCCGAACTAATCAAGGGATACCAGATTGTCGGATAATAGAGCATTTATTTATTTTTCTATTATTAATTCTCATATATTTTAGAAAAATAATAAGAATATTAACGATCAAATCAGGAATAATAAAATTAAACATTATTTAATTACTTAAAAATGTATGGATCCATAATCTTTCTGGCGGTTAAATCGCATAAGATTTTTTAGAAAATTTAGTTGGGGATAATTATATTCTTTTTGGGCTTTATATCGAGTTAGATCTTTCTCTAAAACTATAAATGCTTCAAAATATTGAGATATGTTAATATATTTTAAAATTAGTAGAATTGTATATTACTTAAAATTAATAGAACTGTATATTACCTTAATATTAATAGAATTGTATATTCTCTTAATATTAATAGAATTGTAAATTAGTCAACATTAATAGAATTGTTCGTTACTTTAAAATTAATACAATTGTATATTATTTAAAATTAGTAGAATTATGTATAACTTTAAAAATTAATACAGCTGAATTCATTATATATTGCTCGATGTGATAATAAAATGTTACCTGAGTAATACAGAAATTAACGTTTACTTTTAAATAGAAATAATTTTAAATTACCATAGAGAGTCTGCTATAAACTTAATCTTGAGTACGATAGAATAGGCGAAAAATTAAAAATATCAAACAAAATGGAAGGAATAGAAACAACATGCAAAGCACAAGAAGAAATAACAAAATGCATCTCAAACTAAAACGAACAATAATAACGACAATCTAAAAATATTAATTACCGACGCAAATTGAAACACGAATTAGTATTATTATAATTAACAGAATGAAAATAAAACGTTGATGGCCGAAACGTGGTTGTAACGAATAATCGATTGTCCCTCTGTTTCTCGTAATTTGTAAAATAAATATACGTTATCCACGTGTTTTCTCATATACCCTCTATGACTCATATACACTAGAGTAAAACAATATTATTTCTATATTTTATAGTGACAATAATATTGAGGTTATGTGGTAAACTGTGAAACTTATGAGAAATGTACAGTTATTGCGGATAATGGTCAGAGAAAAGTTTAGTTCTCACATCTTACAGTTTCGATAGTGCAATGGTATTGGATGAAATAAATCTCCGAACGGAAATAATTCGGTGAAAAAAAAAAACGAAACGTGTACGATAAACAGAAATGAATCGTCACTTTCTAACCGGCACAGGAAAATGAATTTAGGTGATATTACTGATTAACGTGGGCTAGGCCGTCTAAATACGATAGTGTTCCTGTGGAAAGGATTTCATATACGCAACGACAAACTCGTGGTAGACATTCATCTTTGTTTCAGATTCAGCCATTTAGATTGCTCCGAGTAAAAGAGAAATTTACATATGCCATAAGTAAATCTCAGATAAGCATTTTCTGCCTGTTGTACACAGAGTGCACAGTATAATCAAACAAGAAGACTGCAGGAAGCAAACCTGGAAAATCCTTTATAACAATACGGTCATTTAACTGAACGTTCGATAATCCAAACAGTGCTATCTAGAAAACTGAAATGAACATTCTACATATTCTTTATCCTATATTTTTATATATATTTTGAAGAATGTATGAAAATTAAAGGAATACTCGCAATTTAACGTAACATACCGCAACGTAGGAATTCTAATGAGAAATTCTAACGAAACAGTTGTAGGGAGCTACAAATACCAAGAAGAAAATCCTAGTAATATGTTTGCATACAACCTAACCACTTATAGCTTCAAAAACAATTTCGAAACACTATTCAATCTAAATAGATAATAATTCTGTAAACAGACTTTTATTCTTTCTCCTACAGTTACGAGTTTGTACAAACTTGTACTAAAACTCCAAAATTCTTCCTTGCTGTAAAGTATTATCGTTAAACACCTGTTTCAGGATCTTTTCCTAGCTGTTAAGATTGATCTGAATTCTTCATAAATGGAAAACCAACATTAAATATTAATCACGTCTAAGAATTATCAAGTTAGACTTTACCAAATAATTCTCTAGCGGATGTAATAGAAAACACCGTAACTGCATAAAAATATGTATCACTTTAGTTTGAAACATTTCTTGGTTAAGTCTTTATTCTTTGAAATATTTATAAAAATATTTATAAAATGATTATCTGCTAGAATCTCAGAACGGAACATATTGTTAGTCTAGAAGATATTGTTACCCATATATATGTTGCTACTTTATTGCAAGTTAAATATGAAATATTAAACAGTTGTCGAAAATATTAAAATGATATTTATTTATGGAAAACCAGGACGAAAGATTGATGAGTTTTCTTAAGATGGTAGTGTACGATGGAAATAATGAAATTTGTGTGTTAACTGTAATTCCTCACAATTAAAATATTTCGAACGAGTGTTCTGCGAATTTTAAGTGTCATAAGTTCCACCCATACATTTTATAAATGGACCCGATATCAAATACAAATGAATTGGGTTTTCTTTTTCTCTTACTCTTTGGTTGGGGAAGTTATCTAATCTACCATCACCAGATTATTTCTTATGGAGTTACCTTAAGGAAAAGATATATCACGATCCATCTACCACTCCACACAATATGAAATAGCGAATCACAACTGCCTATCGAAGTATCAGAAGAGAAATTCTATTATCAGTTCATCGATCATTTATTAAATGCATTAATGAGTTTTTGGAAGCCAAAGGTCACCATTTTGGACATTTATTATGATGTTCTCGTATCAAAAGATTACATTGCATCGATATTAATCCATTAATATTACATTCAATAATTGCATCGAACGTAATAACGTGTTAATGATATATATGTGTAAAAATATTCATAACTGTTGTGTGAAACATTTTGTTTCGAAACTTCTATTTTGTACGACATTTAAAGAAACGTCTATCGAATAAACTATAACGAATAAAATTAAAATTAATGAAATGTAATTCTAAAAAGTAATTCTATCGAAGGAATAACACAAGGAAGAATATGCCAGTTGACAGGTGTGTAAGATTGAAAAATAAAAAACATGGAAATTTCAAAATTTTTATCCAAGATTTTCTATTTTACATTGATCGTAGAATACTCTCTCTCTCTGTGGAAATCTACTTTCTCGACGATACAAAAATTTATTATACGAACATCGTGTGTTCTCATTAGTTTGGACGATCGAGGTTCCATTGTATACTGAACTAATGATCGCCATAAGTCCATGTTGTTTTATTCGATGTGTTACCGGAAAATTCGAAAGAAGAATGGATCGAAAGACCGTTTTAATAAGTGGAAAACTTTTAGAACGATATTTCGGAAGTTGCAAAATCTGTACCACATTATTTTCCAACTTATGGCCCAGTCAGAAAGTACACCGAACTTTGCTATTGAAATTCCAAGTTTTTATTCTCGCCCCTGTGCGCCGAGAATTCCTTTTCCTTTGTCATTAGGTCATACATTCAAAAGGGGCTCGGAGCAACGGTTTAATTAAACTAGTTTACCTGTCATTTCATTCCTTCAAGTTAACCTTCCGCACACTGCGCTTGAATCGATAAGGTGACTCTCGCTTTACGTTTCTATTACCTTTATATACGGATTGCGGGCTTTAATATTAATTTCTTCGGACAAAGGAATGCTGACTCCATTACGCCCGACAAACGACCAGGTACTTTGTTGCATTAGTAATTCTTATCCGGCTTCGTAGTTTCTCTGCAGGGATGCAGCATACAAACCGAGTTAAGTTGAATATTAAAACAATAATAATATCGAAGCGGTATTATAATGACCGAAGGAAAACTTTGTAAAGGAAAATTTTGTTTCCTTTATTGGGCTCTATCTTCCAATAAGGATAATATGAACAATTTTAACGTATTGAATTGATGTTTGGATCAAGAAAATCCTTCGTTTGGAACTTTTATTAAATAATTTATCTACAAAAGTATTACTCGAAACGAAATATTTAAAAATGGGCAATAAAACAAATATGACTAACGTTATTCAAGGAGAAAATTATTGATAAGGCTTTTTATAACATTATTCAAATCTACAAATATACCAGAATTAGACTTGAAAGAAAATGATCGATAAGGCTTTTTATAACATTATTCAAATCTACAAATATACCAGAATTAGACTTGAAAGAAAAAGTATTTGTTATGTGATTTGCTGAAATCATCTTAATCGTTAAAAGACAGGTGTAAAAAGAGAATAATATGTTTATCCATAAACACCTGAAGATGACCTGGAAAACTTCTTGAAAGAAAAGCAAAAATTCCAATTTTTTTCGAGTAACACACTAAAAACTATTAAAAAGTACGTTCATTTGTTACAGTATCATCTCGTACCAGCATAACGTAAACAAAAGTCATAAAAATTTGTCTGGTTTAATATACGGCTGGGTCAAAGATGATTCAACCATCATTAGACACATTTTCTTATCTTCATTTCAAAAGCAGACACTAGCATGACTTTTCCACAATGAGTACAATGTCAAACCTCTCAAGAGTTTCCGAGAAACGTTTTGCCGTATCTATTTTGTTCCGTTATTTTATCGACGTAAAAATATACGCATATCCTCATACTATATATCGCATTACGCCTATTTATATCCCGTAATGGTGTTTCAGCTTGTCATTACGCACAAAGACATTGTCACGCATTCATTGAATAACAACATAACTATCCCACAATCAACGCGGAGTTAGGTACACGCAATGCGAAATTCATTCCAATGAAAGAAACTGCTAATGTTTTCCACTGGGAATGCAATCTCGCGAAGTCGTTTCGTAACGCAATAAATCTCACTTTTACGCACGCAAGTGTGCACTAAATTCTGCATACGATATACTGTTGCCCAAATTCGAACATATAGTAGTACACTTTTTTATGGAAAAGAGGCACAGGAGATGAACAATTTTTAATCCTTTACGATCTTACGTTGAATCTATCCAAACAGGGAAATTTACAACAATTTTTTTGAGTTACACCGATCCAAGGTCTATAATACTGCAATTGTACAATATATATGTATGTTTTCGACGAAAATTCTCTCACAATCTTTAGGGGAGACACTGACTAAAAAAAAAAGATTGATTTATAGAATAGAAACACTGTATTCTCCAATTATATGAAATCGAGCAGTGTTGATTCCATTGCAATTAACGGGGGACTACTACTCTAACAGTAAACAACCATTCGTATGTACAACAGTATTTGAAAAGAAAACACAATTTCAAAAGTCTTACAAATATCAAATAAAATATTTACGGTTTCTATTTTGAAATCACCTTTAGAATTAATCAAAATTATCGATATGAACATGCGATGCAATCTTGAACATAAAATACAAATTAGGAAGATAATACAAGGACGTAACATAGTAAGTGTGATATCCTTGAACATGTGATATTTGTTAGATAGAAAGGAGTTGAATAAAGTAAATTACAAAGTGACAAAATACATATGCAATGATTATAAGTTCGTTAGTTCTTTCTTTCTTTAATTATTTTCTTAGCCAATTACGTTCCTTATGTCACCTCTCCAATTTGTACTTTACGTTTAAAATTGCACATGCTTATATCGATCACTTATTATTTCTCTAGATTATTGCAAAATAGAAATTGAAAACATTTAGTTTTCATGTTTATAAGGCTTCTAAAGCTGTGTACTTCTTTTCAAAATTATCTACTTTATCTAAAATACAAGAACATTACATTCTTTGAGTATTTAAAAAATTTTGTACGAAAAGTAGATCGGACGCCAATTACAGAGGCAAGTATGAATAAATTATAATGGAAATATGGGGGCAGTTAATTCAAGAGGAAACCATTTAAGAGAGGATATTGAGTTTCTATAATGTAAAAAATTCATGTATTTTATACACATTCCGTTGAAACTTCAGTTAGATTTAAAACGGGGACAACCATCTTCGTTTATGAGCAAAAACGTTTACGCGTAAGACTGCAGATAATTATTCCGTAACCGAAAGTAAAGCATAAAGATTGTGTAAAATGTTTCGATCGTAAAACGGTCAAGTAAAAAAAAAAGCAACACATAAGATATAAAAACTATATGAGAGGAAACCCAGACTTTGTGTTAGGTAATGTTTTGAAGAACATCATATTATGAAGAATTATAAATTATGAACAATGTCGGTACATATTTTTAAAGAAATGTTATCGATAAAATCAAATCAAGCATATCATACGTATTAAACGTTTTTGATCTATTTTTTTATCCTTTTCAAAAATTAAATATTAGCAGTTACACATAAATACAACCAATAATATGTTACAGAGCTTTTTTTAATACACGTTGAAATTATTTTAAATGACTTAATCAGTACAATACGTAAATAAGTATATGAATCTTACAAAAAATACTCTCTCGTAATCCGAATCCATATCTCAATAATAAATATATTTCTCGTTATCATGAAAAGCGTTTTATGCTTTATATAGATTTTATATAACGAAATAATGTATAAAAATAAAATAAAATTTATTGACGTTATACTTTTCTGTCTAAGAATATCTTGTAAAATTTACTCTAAAAAGGTTACATTTTCACAAGAAAACATTTAATAATGGTGTGTTTGACTTGACTCATTAATTTAGCGAATACATAAAGGAGTGTTTTGCTGTCAATTCGCCAAATCCATCAATTTGCGTAATGAATATAATATACATACATACATATATATGTATAGAGTTTTTTACGTATCTATTAGTAACTTCAATGTAATTCAAGAACTAGTATCAAAGTAAAATATAACTAGGATTTTAACTTTTAGTGTCTAGGTATGGACCCTCTTCAGACTCTACTACGTTTACCATACTATCAATGATAAAATAGGTTATAATTCTAGTTTCTTAATTAGATAAATTTCTCGAATATTCAAAGGTTGGCTTATACTCACAGCTCAAACATTAAAATTTCAATTCACTAATTTTTTACGAAATTACTGATACATTAAACACAAAATACTCTTTTCTTCTAATTTTCATATTTCAAGTTTTATGCTCCCATTTATGGTACTAGTAATCATTTGCGTGGCTCATTTTGTAATACGTAATATAGATTACCTAATACATAGATTCATCTGAACAGATGCTTAAACTTAGTGAATCGTTGAATCGGTTAGTTAAATAAAATTTATAATTCTCATTTCTTTCAGAAATTTTTATATTTTAATACTTTACTGAGTATCAATATATTTCTACCGATCTGTTATTAGATATTAAACTACTAAACTGAGCCTACATGGTGTCGGTGAAAGCAGTTGAATGCGTGTGGTCTAACCGAAACGAAGGTCGACAATGGTTCGGACCAAAAAGCGTTAATCTTTCTGGTCCTCAATCATAGGCAACGTGCTACGCCCTGAAAATAGTTTACTGTTGAAATTGAAAAATTATATACCTTGTGAAATAATGAGATTCAGAATTGCTGCATCGTTAACGTCATAGGACTCGAATGTTACAAAATGGTCAACAGACCAATAATAAGATCACGAACTAGTGTTCCATGTTAAAATTTATTAACACTAAACCCACAAACACTTCATGTAACTGATTAAATGGGCCTGATATTTTCCTATATTATGAATTGGTGCTCTGTCAAGATTAAATTCTTCTTTTATTTCTTTCCAAACAGATACCTTTGTAGCAGTTTCGATTAGCAATTCTTCATTCTCACTTTTGGAATTAATTATTAACCTTGTTCTTTTTTATTCTCTACGTATGTTCAAAATATTCTCTTCGTTCTTATTGGTGTCTGAGTCGTCAAGTAAATCATAATCACTTTTCACTTTGTCATTTTCACTGTCAGAAACTTTTTGATAATCTTCCAAACACTTTTCGTTAATATCATTTATTTTCTCTAATAACTTTATATTCTTCGAATGTCTCGACATTCTTAGGATGAATACATAAGTGATAAAATGAAAACTAAAATATAAAAATGTAAATCAAAATGGATAAAAGATAAATTGTAAAACTTACTAAAAGGTATTGTTGTTTTTTTTTCCACTTTTTTGAAAATGACACACCACGTAATATATAAAATAGTAATAAAATAATAATAGAATAAAAGTACAAAATAATATTAATGAGTCAAGTATGCTCTTCGTAATGTCCACGATTCGATGCTTCGGACCACTTCATTGAAGTGTAAAGATGGTTAGACATCATCTTCAACCACAGTTTCATTTTGCAATCATAGTAGAGATAAGACTGTAGCAATGGTCTCGAGGGGAGATCGATACCAGGAGTAAACACTCTTATATTTCGTCCGGGCGTAAACCAATGTCAGCATTGTCGCAGTTCTTTCAGATCATGTATCATTATATTTTCAGCTAGTCATGCCATGCTTGCATTATCTTTCGTTTGCAACGATTTTATAGTTTTAGAATTGAATTTTCGAGAAGATATTAATTATAAAAATATAAATCGTTCAACCGGTCAAATGACCGGTCGCGGTAGCTCCAGAAAAAAAACAATAAGAAAATTAGTGAATATTAAACAATTCATTGTACATGTACTATAAAAAGTCGTGAGGTTAAATGGAGAAGCAATAACATTATATGTAGGAAATTCTAAACAAATCCTACAACCGGTCATCAGACCAGTTGTAGTAGGTTTGGTGTTAATTTAAATTGTTTAATTTAATAAGATTTTTGATACAAATAAGTAAAGACTATTTACGATCCACCGTGTCAGGAACATTTGACAAATTTATCCATAGTGCATATAAATCGATCGACGAATGGTAAATTATTTAAGACTTTGGTATTATGAAAGCTTCAAAGGTGAAAATTATAACCTAATTCAACTAAAATCTATTATTATGTCAACATCTATTTATGAAATTTTTTCATAACGCTCAAGAATGATTTTGTTATCTAGTTGTTTTTTATTACTTGTTACAATAAATTGACTCATTGTATCGTGTGATTACTAGAATAAATGCAATATGATTACCGAAAGTTTACTTCTTCTTAATCGTAGAGAGCAGCATTATGAAAAATTGTACAAGAGTGCCCCATACCCATGCAACGGTATTGTGAATATCAAACTATTATCCCACTCGTTTGAATAATTACCTTTGATGTATTGCAAGTAATATATTAAAGAAAAACTAGAATGTAACAATGCAGGAAATGGAAAGTCTAGAATGCATTCGTGCTGTTGTCGGAGTTTCAATCGAACGTAGAAAGATAAAATGCGTCACTTCCTATTGTTCGCGAATACGAATTCGAAAATGTACTTTTAGTTTTTTAGCTCTGACAGTAAGCCCATGGAAGTACGACATTCGATGAATTTGTACAAAAATTGGAACGACGAGTGAGGCGCGGCAAGTATGAGCACGGTTGTCATATTTTTCAAGGAAATAGTATTCGACAGTTCGGCAATGATTGTTACGGTTTTTTATGCTTTGTTTAGTTTCTGTTTAGAAACGAAAATTTTACAACCCACTGACGTTTATGAAAAACGAAGAACGTGAGAAAATTTACTTTCGAGTTCAATTTTTACACATATTGCGTTCGTATGTATAACTTCGGTAAAAAGAATCATTCGTATTTGAAAAAGTAGTTTGTTAAACTACGAATAAATGACTATACGTGTATACAAAATTTTTAATGAAAATATCTAATACCTTTTTTCGAAAATAAATCCAAAATATCATCAAAATTTTTGAATCGAGAAACAGACAGAGGAAGTCTGTTAATTATGAATTTTTAAACTTTGGCATTGTAACATTTTTATTCGAGACTATGAATAAAATTTATTTTTAATAACTTCGATCGAAACATAACAAAGAAATACTGCTTCTTGCATCTTCGTTAAGTATTAATATAAAATGAAAAATAACGACCACATCTGATGTAACAATGTATGCTTTCGAAAGAAATTTCTGTCCAATTAACAGTATCGAAAAAATGTTGAATTGCTTTCGTTTGAAACTCGACGTACCGTATAGGATCATTGACACGACTAACCCAGACCTAACCCAAACAGTGTAAAGATTTACTTCGACCACCAATTGTACGAGAAACATGTACGTATTTTACTGGTAACTGTGTAACATTACCACAAAGTTTCCGAAGGTGCTCGCACGAACAACCGAAACGTAATAGCTCTTTCCTTTCAGTTCCCAGACCTTGTTCAGGGCAAACAATAAAATTCCGACAGCTCGAATTTATTAAGTGGTAAACTATCCGCCATTATCTCCTTCGGAGTGTTCACCGTCGTATTTCCTCCAAATTTCCGATAAAAATTCCGCGCAAGCAACCAGTACTCGTTACCTACCCGGTCTCCGGCGCGGGAATCGACGTAAATAATAATAACTGTGTACGACTCACTTGGCTTATCCAGATCAGATAACTCCACCTGCGAATACACCGTGGCAATCCCCAGCACGAACACCGTGGTCGTAGTCGCGACACTCCACTGGCACCTCCACCACATTTTGTCTCCCTTTCGCACACTGCACACACCGTCGAACCCTCAACGTTGCCTCTGACCGACCTAACTCCCCCGCCGCCGCCCTTTCAGCGGTCACCTAGACTCGCGATTGTCGTGAACCGGCACTAATTGCAGCCGGTGATACTGCTACCGATTTAGTCGGTGTTGTTGTTGCTGTTGCCGATGTTGCTGTCGCTCCCGGCACTGCACTGCGCCGTCGTCGACATCGTTTCTCCGCTTCTATGTTCTCCTCGACGATATCGTAGTTTCGGGAACGACCACTTGCTACCCGATCGCTTTAATTGCTCCTAGACGATTCGATGATAATCGTCCTCCGAGCAGCCGCGCAGCTTCTTTCGGCGATGCCTCGGTTCTTGCGTCGATCGCGATCAGCTCCTCCTAAGGCTCTAATTGCGACGTCAGGTGAGAGAACTGTCGACTGTGTCTCAATTAATCCCGTTACACGAGATTAATCGCGAAAGAAGGGCTTCCGAACGTTAGACGCCGGGTTGCTCTCCCCGCAATTAATTCCCGACGAGGCTCGAAAGTCTGCCGTGAACTTCGAGGTATCTGCGCGGAAGCCTGTCGCAAAATTTGACGACGTTTACGTCAATGATCGTTGAATAAAATTGTGCGACAACGAGACACTTCGCACGTTGATGTTCTCACTGCGATACAGTCAAAGTATGGACGATAATTCATTCCGTTCCGGTCCAATATTAACGATCGTGGACCACGGTTCCAGGTGTCCAATGATCAATCTTGTATTTGGCAGCGCGATCCGTGCTGGATCACGGGCGAGTGGGAGACTGACGGGACACCGTTAGCGCAACCGACAGAGGCTGATGTGCGTGCACTGGAATACCGACTTCTTACGAGTGTCGTTGGGTAAACTGATCTCCGGATGGGGTGACGTTGAATGTCCGATAGTTATCGTTGGAAAACGTATTCGCCTTTTTGGGAACGGACGTTGCAACCCTGTTCGAGGTCTCGGTTCGCGAAAATTGCTCGTCTCCGAACCCGATCTAACTCGGCCACAAGTAACGTTCTGGACACTGCTCCAGTTTACTGCACCACTAGCTCCGAATGAACTTGCCGGTTCGGTCCTATCTCACGACTCATTGCCCGCACTGCTCATCCGGGAGAGCATACACCCGAAGGACACACGGAAGGATCATCCGCGGGGACTACTGGTCGGGGATAATTAAATTTTCGCGTGTCGACGTTAATCAGACGACGAAATTGGGCCTCCGTAACGCCGGTATCGTAATTATTTTCCAGCTCCACCACCAACGGTGATTACGACAAGACGTATGCACTCCCGGTAAATTATTCAACGGCACGCATCCCGACTCTTTTTCTCATCGGGTCGGAGGAGGATAGGCGATTCTATTGCAGTCGCGTGCACCAAGACGCAAGCACGTGTATGACCGTCCTCGGTATCCTCGTAGCGAATCACGCGCGATCAATCGATTGTCCTCCGCGTGAAACCAAGGTGCAAACACCCTGTCGAATTTACTCGCACCGATATATCGTGCGTCCCCCCCTCCAGAAAGGAGGATCTTGTATCATTTCAACCCCGCACTCGTCATCGATCGCAACGGACGGATCATCGATCGACGAACATGGATGGCGATCGCGGGAAGTGGGACGACGTTCTCACGGTTCGATTTTAATTCATAGATCACTCGTTGCACCGTGATTATGTTCGCGGACTAACCAACAACAAACCCCCCACATAATAAAGCCACGTCGAGTCCTGACCCGTGGCGGCTCGGTACTGAAACCATTGAGTACCGCGAAGAACCGCCGTGAGTCGCTTCGGGTATCTTCGCGCCGGCTCGGCCAATATCGGGCACGCTCGCTCTGTCCATCTCCGTTGCGCACAGTTCACTGCTCTCGTTCCCTGGATTCGCGTCCACCTTTGCTTTCTGTCTGTTTTCTACGGGCGCGCGCCTCGTCTCTTCCTCTCGCTTTCTCCGCCACGCACACCGCGCGGAGATCACTATGATTTACTGGCACGGCTAATGAGTCGCTATAATCGTTGCGGCGCGGCCCAGGCACCGTGCGTGCACGGAGGATTTTCAAAGGATCGACGAGCCGCCAACCCAACAGCAGCTCGGACAACGCCGGGGTTACTATGTCCTTCTGTTTTAACCCTTTGTGCTCCAGAGGCAACTGTCGGTCGCAAACCGATGCACCAGAATTTTTCTAATGTCCAAAGAAAACTTTACAACTCGAGGTAAAAAAAAAAAAAAGGAATGCTTTGTAAAGTATACGAAGCTACAAGATCCAAATTAACTTTACGATCTATTCTAGCTTTTGATTTAAAAGATCTGTTAGAGGTTCTCAGATTCCTCCCGTGTAAGAGAACGAATCGAGTCCAAAGGGTTAATAGAGGGCGTGCTATACAATGCGGAGCATTTCGCGTTCCGGTTGAATTATTTTCGAGACGATTCGTTTTTATTAGAGGAGCAAACGTCGAACGAGGAGGTGGGGACGAGAGTTAGGGATATTCGACCGGGAATTCTTGAAAATTGCTACGTTACGTAAGGCGCGCGGGACCGTTTCTTAGCTCGTTCGACGTTAACGGGTTGTGAAATTAATACGTTTTATGGGACGAAGGTGGTCGTAATTTTCTCATTTCGCAATACCGTGTAACTTGTTCGATGTCCATGATGCTCTAAGATTGGATCACTTCAAAGGTTTTTTTCACGAGATGAAATTTATCAAATTTTTCACATTAACCTGCGGTCTCCAGGTCGCACAAAAGAGATAATTAAGGAATTTCCGTGATCTCGTAAACAGTTCACGGTTTAGTGATACTAATAGTTTTGGTACAAAGAACAGTATCACTACACTCTCTCACGGATCTGATAGTTGGACTCATCAGTAAGGGCTACCTAGCAGATCCTGCCTCAGACGTGACGCTATTAATCGTTCGAACGATCCGTTTAAAGTAATTATGTACTAATAAATTATCGAACAATTGGAGACTATTGAACGGATTAATGGCGTCACGTCTGAAGCAGAATCTGATTGATAAACCTTACCGATGAATACGACCAGTAGATCTGAAAAGAAATCCGATAATATTGATCTTAGTACCATAAATGATTCTTATTAGAACAAAATTGAATTTTTTTTAAACATTATAGAGAGGTCTAAAGTATAAATGGTATAGGCCTCTTTTAGTTAGGAGAATTTGTGGGCCCATTTACGACCACGTGAGATGACAATAATATATTTCGCGAATTGCTCTTGCGTGTGTCTCATTTAAGTTGATGCAACAATATAACACGTATACAACTAATAACGAAACATATTATCGTTGTATAATGGCAGATTGCAACGTGTGTATCTGTTCAAAGAATAATTGAAAACATTTTCCGTACGATTTCAGCTCTGATTCTTGCACAAGTTCATTTGGATGTACAAAATGTAGAAACGATGTATAAATAAATCCAGAAATAATAATAGAATAAATATAGAATTATTTGATACACCATTAGTCGACATGGACAAGTACAAAGCAAAAATGAAATATTTGCTTTCAAAAGAAAATCAACATTTAAACGAAGATATGTAAACATATTCTTATATTATTGAAATAAAATATAACCTTTTACAATATTTAATATTCTTTGTTTTTGAATTAATACGAAATACTTCCTCGCTTTCAAATTTATGTCTACCATATAAATGCAGTTTTTAGAATCTTTTATCAATTTCATGTTGCTATTAACTTTCAATAATACACATCGCTTGAAAAATAATATCTAAATAATTTTAAAGTACTTTTAATCATTTTCTCTTCGTGTAGAGATATTGATTTTACCGTAATGAAAAATTCGACTCGAAAGTCAAATTCTGCAATCCAAAACAATCACGCGACCTACTACTTTTATAATGAAACACAATGAAGTGTCAACGTAACGATTTTGTTCAGAATATTCACAGCACTGTGAATGTGCGACCTGTCGCTCGACATGGATTGTTTCAACGATTTCGTGTATGATGTATCTCATGTGGAATTTTTATTCGAAAAACTACCTTCAAATATTCCCCAGAAATTTCAAACGATAACTTTAACGAGATACTAAATTTATCTTTATTTTTCTTCACCTACAGCAATTTGAAAGACCTCTAATATAAATTTGTATGATATATTTTCGAATACCTTACGCATGTTGTACTCTATTCCCACAAAGAAGGAAGATTCTTATCCGATTCGTATAGAAAATTGCTTAAATTTTCTGATTAATCACATGTAAGAAATAAATGGTCAATCCTATACTTTTTTAAAAAGTACTTAAATAGTGTATTCCAATTTATTGAATTTTAATTATACTACACATTGTTCTGTTATGTACTCATCCATAAAAGAAACTTGTATTTCTTTAGAATCGTATCTAGTAAATAATATTACATGTAAATTTCTGTTCGAAAAGAAGGTAACACTCGTTCAGATAATCGTCTCATAGATTGAATACGTACAATTACGCTAACCTATGTATTATAACCGAAGAACTAAATGACTTGCGAAATTTAAACGTAGAATGGTGCATTGCCGCAAAAATTGCATTGAAAAATAATCTCTATAAATATCTGGTCTAGTGTCGCTCAGATCCGATTCAAATTTAATCGATAGAAACGATTGCGCGCGTTTAACCTTTGTAATTCCGTGATAAGCGTTATCGTTTGAAACTCGCCCGAAAGGAAGTGTGTTCGATACACAAAATGCAATTCACTCCGCGGTCCGTGTAACTTTAAATACCCCGCTACAAATTTTAGCACACTGGAGTCGGAACGAGGTTAATGAGCATCACGAAGCATATGTTCCAATTGGAAGGGGGACGCTTATTTGCGTCATAAACATGTTCATGAAAACTGATAGTTCGTGTATAGCTGGTGCACGCGCGAGATAACACCCCTCGAAACTTCATGACTACGAGAACTCTCTGCGATCGCGATAAATTCCGGCTTTCGTGTTTCCGTCGCTATCGGGAATCGCCAGCAAATCACTTCCTAATCCTCATCGAGTAGGTATCTCGGAAGGTACCGTCCCTAAATCCCCTGTGAACGTTCGAGAACATTCTCGGCTTAGTTACGTGTGTATCGTTGTTATCCCAGCTTTTACGCTGTAACGTCCTCGCAGTATGCGATTTTTCTAAGTCAAAATCGTTTTGTTTCGATTCAACTGAACGAGAAGCAATTAGATCAGTAGTATCGATATTCTTAAACTACCCTTCCGGGTTCAACACACAGTTCAACACGCTCCGTTCTGCGTGTACTTCCAGTTGCGCTTCAGGAAGAGAGAAAGATCAATCCTCGAAGAAATTTTCTAATCATATTTGATCAGACATTTTAGTCAGTTTTTGCTAGGTCTGAAACTAAGGAAAAATTACTCGACAGTGTGTAGTATAAATGTTACACTTACTGATAGTTTCACACTCCCGTTAACCTTGGTATCTATTTGTCTGTGACCTTTTTCGATCTATTATCATAATATATTATCTTTTCGAAGTTAAAGTTGTTATAATAGATTTGATTGGATGCTTCTACGTTTCCTTAGTCTTATCGTTGTATTAAGATAATTAAAAACATGAATTACATACATTTAGGGTATTTTCGATTGATATTTTTTTATGATACTTACTATTAATTTGATACTTTCACTGTGAACAGAAAGATTATTGCTTGCTATAATATCATCAATTGGAATTGTATAAAGGAATCGATGACTCCTCGTGGGACGGTGCAACGTACCTATCGGTTTCTACACCCTGAGTCCTGTATAGTCTTTCGACATTTAGTTTTGTGCTTTCAATGATAAATTCCTTGTTACTCGGTTGTTCCTTATATTTCAATTGTTATATCGGTAAAAATTCCCGCATATAATTACCTACTTAAGGTTATACCCACCTACTCTTTAAAAGTGTTAATTTGAATTTCAACACACAATAATATTTTAAAAGATGAAATAAAATGAAGTTATACAGATGCTTTGTATCGAGAAAATTTTATGCCGAATATGATTCTCTCTAGCCTCTTAAATTGGTTAAAAAAATTGGTCTAATTTCTTCTAGAATCCATTACACTTTCTTATAATTTGTATAAAACATACATTATTAATATGTAAAATAAATGGGATATGTGGATCAATGATACACATTACCTCTAGTTTCTAACTTTTTACTCTAATGTAACAAGTTATCCCATATAGTATGAAACAAGTTGTCACATATGTCGTCACTTTTCGTCAATAAATAAAATTACCTTTTCAACCAAATTAGAATTAAAGTTAATACGAGAAAATGTACGTAAAAAACTACCGATTCGACTTTGGTAGTTAAGAAAGTCGTATTCGAAATAATAAATATTATCCAACAAATATTAATTGAAAACAAGTCTAAGGTGAATAACACCTTGGTAAGGTGTTAATTCTAACAAGTGTAGAGTTGTATGTAAGTTCTAAACGACGGTTCTGTAACGTTTGTATATCGATTTTAGATTCCCATTTTCTTTCTGCTCTATCACGTGTAACAAATGCACCATTAATTCTCAGGCGCGTTACAATGTGGAAAAATTTGATCGTCTTCGGATCTCATAAACCGCGGTGAAAACTAATCGTACAAAATCGTGGATCGAACGGTGTCGGGTTTAACGTAGTTTTTAAAGTACCAGGTCCTGGTACCTGTCGAGATCGAATTGTAATCAGAGACTACGATCGACATGTACGCGCGCTGATCCGTGTGTTGGCCGCGTGTTTGGGCCGCCGTGTCAGGATCGACGATAATTTATCTACATCGAGGTGCCTGTACTGTGTGTTCCCTCATTTGCGTTTTTAATTTGCGAACTGTGCGGTCGATGTTTGGTTTCAATTTTCGTTCGAACATGGAAAATTGGTTTCTCTTCCGCGGAAAAGGCAAGCAATTGTACGCACAATAAAAGATTCAAAGGTAAAACAACGTTAATTATTCGAAAGAATTTTTTCTTACTTCGTTATCAGCATTAACGCGTCATCTGTTACTAATTTATTCGATTGCTCTCGTTCAATGCGCATTAATGATACGATTTACTGCGTCGCAGAAATAACTTTTTTAATTGTCCTTAAGAAATGAGAAAAACGAAAATGCCTTTTAAAGGTAACGTAGCTGATGAGCTCAATTTAAGACGAAGCACGAATGTAAACGACGCAGAATGAAACTACAGCAAGTCCTCAAGTTCGCGGTTAACTTATTTGAAATTTTTCTGTATGAGTTGAATAATGCGCGAGTCGAATTATAATATATAAATACAAAATATTGTAGAAAGAAAGAGAGATCATTTCCAGGTTAAGAAGAATGTGGTATCACGTATAAAGAGAATGTAGACACAGTGAGATTAATTTTTGTTCAATCCCGATTTTTACAAAAGCTGATCGAAACGTTTCATTCAATACAACACTCTTTCGTACAAAGAAAGTTTTATTTGATATCTAAATACGTACACACTTTCTTTTTGAAGTTTAATACTTGCAGCAATATAGCATCCATGAAACAGAATTTTATCGTTAATTGTTATATTATTGTAAGATTATCAATTTCTTATGCAATGTTTGCCACCGTGTATAAATGATTGATACTCAATCAGTCTGGTTGATTTTTGCAAACTTGGAATTGGGCAGTACAGTGGTATCGTAAGTAGTAGAGTATCCTTGGTAGAAATATCTATCAAAATTTGGTGATATATTATTGAAAGTTGAGCCAAAACAGG
The DNA here is from genome assembly GCF_051014685.1 of Ptiloglossa arizonensis. Classification (NCBI taxonomy): domain Eukaryota; kingdom Metazoa; phylum Arthropoda; class Insecta; order Hymenoptera; family Colletidae; genus Ptiloglossa; species Ptiloglossa arizonensis. Next base: position 12,649,920 of record NC_135051.1, on the reverse strand, counting down.
GACCGTAGAAAATTACAAGTAATGACATTTCACTAAAAATAAACGATGTTAGAGTCGGAAGAAAGTGAAGTAGCCTCTCAAGGCCACCGAGGGCCTATCCTCTTCATATCGCTTGGCTAACTTACTGCTCCGCCTCTTGTTCGTTCATAAGAACCTGCGGGTATACTTCGAAGCTCAAGAGATCTGTCTTGGAAGAAATGTAATGCACACGACTAATTGTAAAGAGTGTTGTCCACTGACTTTTAGATTGAATTTAGACTTCTTATTTCGCTGACTGCTGAGTCAGGAATCAGGAAACGTAATCTACAGATAAAATCGGGAAGCTTTTACTTTGCTGTATCCATAATTTCTCGAAAATACACACCTTTTATATTACAAACAGAAAAATAAGCTGTCATATAAAAGTAGGAGTCTAGTTTGGCGTAATTCATAGTTGCGACTATATTCTTACTTGTGTTGTGAAGCAGGAATGATCGGATCAACAACTGAAAAAAGAGGTGACAAAATTGTTCTTAACCTTTTAGCAGCTTCTTAGAAGTGATGAAGTACAATTAACGAAATGTCCATTCATTTTTATGTTCAAAAATTATACCAATTTTCATAAAGAATTAAATAGAATAGATTTTAAACAATTTCTTGTATACTATCAAAAATAGAGTTTTAGCAGCAGAGTTGTAATCTTTCATTAACAAATTTTCATTAGTCTGAGTATTTTGATGGCGTTCTAAATTGGTTCGAAACAAAATTTCTTGTCTAACATAAGACTTTTCAGTTTTAAGAAACTCTGATATTTATCAAATTGGAGCAACGAAGAGAAGTAATCACTGAAAGACAGTGTAAAAGGTCATATGTAAACATTAGATGGAAAGAATTAAAATTTGATTAACAAAAACAATATTCTGTGTGCACCAATCTTATAATATTTTGAGTGCAATCACTTATTACTAAGTTTTAACGAAAGACAACAATATGATATCGCATACTTTTAATTATAAATTTAACATATAATATAAACATAACATAACATAAAATATTTGTAATCAGTTTAATAAGGATAATTTGAATTAATGAGAAATATAATCTTGTGCCATAAAAATAAAGTTTAAATTGGATGTTTTTTTCAATTGAAGAATACGGTTACGACAGAAATATATTAATATACTTCCTGCATTAGGTCAAGTAGAAGTAAACAGATTGGCGTTAAATATATTTTATTTTACTTCCTTCTATTTGTAGTCATTATGTATTTATGTCAAAATAAATAAAAAATTCATACTGAAAGAGTAATTGATTGAAAACATGATGTAAAAGAAAAAGTTGCAGTTATTCTAGGAACATAAATAATTTACTCACCCCCATGTGGGTAAAAAAACTTTTCCTCCTTTGTATATCGCGAGTTGAACGATCATCATTTATTGTTATATTCGACACATGTGCTCTATTTATTTTATACATAACGCGAACGCAATTTGCTGACGTTCTAGCAGATTCCCTACTGCTTGTTCTCGCATGAGTATGCAAAATTGTCTGTATCATTGGCTTGTGATGTGGGCCTCATTAATCTTACACAGGAGAAGCAGTTCCGTACTAATTGACAATGATTATTCATTACGTGAAATCCATTGGCTTCGAAACGAAGTTTTAATCCTTAGCTCAAACTCGACGCAATAATACACACATTAATCATAGCCTATACTTCCACTACATAATGTTCAAAGATTAATGTTGCTATTTGAAAGTAGAAATTTGTTATATATGTTACATCTGTTAATAAAGAAAACATGTAATAATAACATTACGACGAAACTTACTAAGAAAAATAAAAGGAGAGTATAAATTTGTTATATATTCAAAAAGATGTCCTCAGTTATAGAATTTATTGATAAAATAGATATCAAAAATTTATCATATTTAAAATCATTTCAATTTTAAGATCGAACTTCTTATAAAGTATACATACATACATTTATTAAAGTATACTTTGTTACGATATACGAGTCAAAAGTTAATATGCTATTAAGAAATAAAAAAGGTCCAACCTTCGAATTTGGTGAATATGTAATATTAACCTCTTTAGAAAGAAATTATTTAGTTGGAAATAAACAAATATGCGAATTTTAATTAATTTTATAACAAAATAATTCTCTTGGAAACCAGCACACACTACATATCACTTGTGATAAGTCAGTATTATAAGAACATCTTTTTATAAAAAATACTTTACACAATTTTCCTGTCCATATTTGTAGAAAAATTATAATACCTGAAAAATTGAGATGGATTCTGACTAGGATTGAAACATTGGAAAAGTGTAAACTTGTTTTCCAGTTTTTTCCTCGTCTAACTTGTTGCAAGTCTTTATATAGTCTTTATCTCTCGGGTATTTTATTATTTTTTAAATAAACGTAATTTTTTATTCTTTTTCTATTTATGCGTTACATTGGGTTAATTTAATTTTATTTACATTCCTATATTATAGAAAAATTGTATACATAAAAGAATCAAGCAGGCCCCAAAATCAAATGGAATAGGTTGCATGCTGTCCGCGTGTTTGACATGCTTGACTTAGAGGATGTCTGGTACCATTTAGTACAGGTCGCGTGTTGGATCAACGATATTTTACATCAAACACAGAACGCGCTTTCATGGTATTCCTAGGAGATTGGAATCTGACACCATATCATACATTATGGTGCACCGTCGAATACCTAAACTATTAACCCGAAGCACGTGTTGGATACGTTGTTACAGGCTTCCTCGATCTGTTCTCCAACTTGTCGAATAAACTATGAAGTCTGTCAGTCACATTGCATCCTCGTCCATTGTTGCTTTGTTATCCTAGTTACACACTGACCCTATAAATAAGAATACGGTATTTACCAATGATTTTCTTTATTGCATCAAGTCTGATGCAATAAACGAAACTTTCGCATGTTTTGTACACTAATGTGTCTTAATCATGGTACAATGTTGTTCATTCCGTCTTGTTATTTTGTATAAGTGTTTAGAACATATATATATATATATATAAACCCGCGAGGAAATTCAGTCCTTCCATCAAGTTTATTCAGATCCCAAAGTAACACTAAAAAGAGTACAAAAAATAATTAAAAGTGTAGTTGGTAGATCTGTAATGTAGACGCAATAATATTTTACAAGAATAGAATTCTAATTCTTAGACAAATATTTTAGATAATCCACTTTTAAGATAGTAGAAAAATCAAAATTGGAATCGATTTGAGATCAAATGCTTGTATTTATGATCAGTTTTCGCATATTTTTCCAGTCTCGAGGAATCGATAGAAGGCACTTTAATAAAGCTTTGAAAATATATAATTTTCGCAGTAAAATGTATAAATTGACGTACTGCCGTAAAAGATTGTAACCACTCGTTTAAGAGAGTAATATACGATTCTAGTTGAAAAACATTCATAAAAACTCATGGAGTAAAGCTTAAATTATCGATATTTATATGATATATTCTGTTTCGATTCAGCATGAAATAGTGACACTATGATTAATAATCACCCTGCGCAATAATTTATTTTTTAGTAGGTGTCGAGTCGAATTCAGCAAGCACTTTAAAATATTCTCACCATCAAGTTGAAAACTGCAGTGGCACGTCGCTCTGTTATTTATGACGACATAATTATTTAAAGTTTTTTTGCAAAATTCAGCAATTTCACCTTGCAAACGCGATGTTTATTTCTCGCCTAGCAAACTAATATTTATTTACACCGGCAGTGTCAACTACTTCTGAATGCTTTTTTCCAGTAACTAATTTAATGAAATTGTTTACTAACATTCAACAAATTTATGCATATTTCTTTCCAACTAAATGAAAAGTTATGTACCTTGTAATCAGAGTGAGACTACGAAGAACCATACTTTTATCGTTTAGACGTTGGGCATATTTATCAATGCTGTATTAAACGATCAAAAATCGTACAAACGTATACTGTAAGTTGTTAGTTGAAATTGGTTCCAAACAATCGAACATTACGTATACGTATTTCCCAAGATCAGGAAACAAGATTCATTTGTTCAAAATCAAGGTGTTCGATTCATCGGACATCCTTTTTCTCATTACTTAATTGATGACTACGATATTTCTGACGCATCACGGTACACTCCTCTTTTACACGTAGAAACTATACTTCTGTGAAGATATCCGCGTGAATAATGGTTTCCGCTTCTTTTCATACCGACTCGCACTGTATCACTATAATACTTTTCTCCCGGCTAATAAAAGAAAACTTATCCACGGGAACCATTCGATGGGCTTTATCCGCCGAAACAAAACACCCAAGGAACCCCTGTGCTCTGTTCGATCATAACCACATTATTAATCACTTAACGAAGCCTCGTGGCGCCGCGCCGGCGGCATTGTCGTCGTTATCACCAAAATCGATCAGACAAATGGAAAACCGTTGGTTCGTAAGTTTGTTCCGGTCGAATAGGAGGTGAACGGGCCGCTAAATGGAGGGCGAGAAACACTAGATGGCTCGTAACAGTTAACGGTGGTTTAGGATGGTCAGGATGTAATGTAAAGGGGGGGTGAAGAAGAACTATGTGGAAATTTATGTTGGTGTTTACGCCGAGCGGACGGTGCTTTCGGCGAAGCGCCAGGAGAGAATAGTTATTACGATTACGATGCCGAAGAGCGAGCTTCCGTTTCTGAAGCAGATTTTGTCCTTTTCCTACTTTTCCGCGATGTCGTCTTATTTTCCTCCCTTTTGCTCCCTTTTCTCCTTGTTATCCTATTCCGTGTTCCTTCTCCGTTTCTCCTCCGATTCTCCACATCTCTTTTGGTCAGGGTCCTTTTCGTTTTTATTTCGTTTCTGCTCTTTCCGGATGTTCAATTTTGTTTTTCATTCGCTGACGGTTCTCATGGATACAGAGTCTCCAGCTGGCAAAAATCTCGAGAGATTAAGAGAGCGTGCGGCAAATCTGACGTATAATTCGTTGCGCAAAAGAAAAGGGAAGGCTGGCCGTTTCTATTTTCAACGTTAGCATAATTTATATGGCGATTTTGCCACCACTGGGTACTAATGACTGATACATTAGTCCCTCTTGCAACGTAAAAACGCCTTTCCGTAGAGGAGAATTATCCGAAATGTTCACGGTGAACTTGCTCTTGTTGTAGTGCGTCGCTGTTAAAATACTGGATACCTTTTTTCGTTTCCTTTGCAGCACGAAACATAGCAATTCTAATTGGACGCTCTCTAGTGCAAACATCGCTGCTAATATAAGAAGGAAATGCATTCGAAAAACTTAATTATTGAAGTGTATTCTGATTAAAAGTTTTATTTCATCAGAATAACAATATTGCATAATGTATTGCAACTTTATTTACTATACTGGTTAAAGACTTCGGTTAAGTTTACGAGTACTGATAAACGACAAATGTGATTATAATTCAGTTGTTTATTTAGAGGAAAGTAGGTCGATAAGATTTAACTCGTGCAGTGACACATGGTAAGTACATTTTAAACGCTGAGAAACGAGAATATTCTTGAATGATCGTTATTCTTCGTACGATATCTGCAACTTCTAGACCGCAATCAAGTGAAGCATAGAAACGACCGCGTCTAATGGAATTTTACGAGTTCTCCATTTTCAAGTCCGGAAGTTTTTTAATTTAGCATTTAATGCTCCAGAAGTTCTACTCTGCTTACATCGATCATCTTAACTCGCAATTTTCAGACGCATTGACGCAATGAATTTTCACTTTAACAGGAAGAAGTCAAGGAAATTTTGCAACACTGATTCAATTTCGATAAATTCCCTGTGTCGAAACCGGGCATGTAAAACAATATTTCTTTTTCTGCTACATATTAGTGAACTTATGTATCTCGTCCCTCTTAGAATCCAGAAATATATTTCCTTAACATGTTTAGAAGATACGAAACGATATTTCAAAGATAAACTGAAGGTATAAATTGCAGCATGTAACATTGCATCGATAAGACCACTGGTAGCAGTTAACCCCTTAAAGTAGAGATTTTCCTTCACTTTATCGGAAAGGAATGGTAATATTTTTCAGCGCATAATAATAAATCACCTTATTATATTTTGGAATATTACATGTATCATTGCTAGTATAGAAAACACAGAGCACTGTACTCTCCAAAAGAATTATTGTTCTTAAGAATTCAAAAATTACAATTACATTACAATCATTTATTAATAAAAAAAACTGAATAAAAGCATAGTACAACACATAATCCAATATTACAACTTTGGCAAAAGTATGTATTTCGTTTGTTTCATTTTTCTTTTTTCTTTACTATCGTTTGTCCACAGCAATGCCTTCCAGTCTACTCTTAAGTGATCATAGTCATTCAAGGTCGTTCAAAGTCGGAGATAATAATAAATTTCTTTCGTTGAGGCATCGTACAACAAAAATGAAGGAGAACTCGGATAAAAGTTAACGATAATGCTTTAATCCATGTGTTAAAATTCGTGAAAAGTGATTACTAATTCATAGTATACCTACAAGTGATAGACGAATATTAATAGAAGGTGAGATTACTCAAAGATTAAATATTAGAAATAAATTCGATTGGAAAAATACAACTACTGCTTCTTTATCTGCTACCTTGATTAACCTTGAGCGATGATGGTCATTGCACCTGTCCGAATATGGATTACAATTATACTTATTAAAAAACACAGTTTCGTTAAAAAAAATTTGGTAACTTCGAAATCTTCGTGTACAAAGAGTAAATTAAGGCAAAAAGTGTGTCCCCTAAATCATTTTAATTTTTAATATTATATTCGTAAATATTTTGAAAAATATTCAGTTGTGATACCTAATGTGGTTCAATCTGTACAAACTCTATTCGAAATATCGAGACGACGTTAAATCGTGTGAAATAATTTAAGACCCTCGAAATTTGTTTGTTCGTTTTTCGACGTCTCTAGAACACGGCATGAGATCTAACGGAGAAATCAGGGAGCTGGGAGATGCCGCGATCGCCAGTTGAAAAACGTGTTCGAGGAACGACAATGGCCGACAGAGCGTGCTACGAATATCACGGTCGTTCACGCGAAACGTTCGCATCTGCATTGCACCTGCACCGCGTCATGGGAACCTATGGACTGGCCACGTATTATGCAGATTCGCGGTTAGAGATACGAAAGTGACGCGACCCATTCTTTCTTTAAATCTCTTTGCTGGTCGATCTTTATGGCACGGTGACAGAAAGACGAAAACCCCCCTATAACACGATACTTTAAAATACCGTGGTTTCTATACAACACGATTTAATAAATCCGAATCACCCTTGTATGCCATAGATTTCCTATAACACTGTGTTACGCGTGTTTGAAAGCACTTTCTCTATTGTTTCTATTTATTAAAAATGTTACTTTTCAAAAAGGGAATAGATTGAAAGACTGTACTTTCTTCTACAATTAGTATGCAAACGAATTTACAGGTCTCGTTCTTATTTACTTATATTCTTTAGATTGTTATTTGTTTTACTGTTTTTGTCAGAACTATTCTGTTAAGTCTACATGCGACTCGATTTTTGCTAAATGGAGTTCAATTGTATGTGAAAAATCAGAACTAGACATTGGCATATAGTCGGGGTTGGTAGCGAATTCGTTTCAGAAACCGATTTCTTTATCTCGAATTATTACCTTGCCACGTGTGAACCATCCGACGAAAAGAGTGAACGGGATGCATCAGGAGTGAATGCAACAGTGAACGCGATTTCGTACACAAGTGCTCGGTCGCTGATGTTCAAAGCGACTCTTCACATGTATCGGTGTAACAGCCGCTAATCTAAACTATAATTCTTGTTATTTCCATTGTATCTTCATGGTAGTACTGCAAACGGATTGGTGAGGTTTTTCTGGTGAAAATGAATCCAAACACGACCATATTCGTACTATTTGTACTTATAGGTTATATGTAAGTATCATTTTTGAAAAACATACAATTCCATGGAATTGCAAATAATTCTAACGAGGTCATGTTTGGGCTCATTTTTTACGGATGAATCTCAACAATTCATTGACAATACTCTCACGAAGATAGAATATGAAATATACAAATTTTTATTTTCATTCGTGAATAAAATTCGATTCTATTGACGTATTTTATCGCTCTTCCTTTAATTGTTAACCGTTTAAGTTAACTACAAAGGTAGTTAAGTTCATTTGAACTAGAACAATATAAACAATGATGAGGATGATTCTTTTGCATGTATTTGGGCAAATTCTTTGCAAATAGTCGGCCACTACTGTACCTCTTTTCTTTGCGGGCACGTTTCTGGATGTCGCGCAGTTGTATAACTAGGTGGCGTTACTATAATAATGTGACGTAGTATGCAAAATCATGTCACAGTTGAAAGCTTCTAAAAGATGTAATTTCGGTGCAAGTAACTTGTATGCAAAGAGTGGCATAAATTTATATACTTTATTTTGTATATTTTATTCTAATCATTGCATTAAATTACAGATACTTTATACATCAGAATACATTTACATATGTGGAATGTTAAACCTTACATTATTATTTCATAATATAATATAATATAATTAAACTTCATTGTACTATATAACATTATACTACTCATACATATATACTATTTCTTACAACTTCTTATACTATTTAATACTATTTTGAAGTTTAAACATAGATAATTAATAAATAAATAATTATTTGTTCGTTGTATTGATAATCTTTTATAAATTTCAAATATCGAGGAAATGTTCTCTGATCACTTTATTTCATCTTGTTTCAATCACTCGTCGTGTATTTGTTACACGAATCGGGATTCATTTTTAAAGTGCAACGATACGTATTTAATAAATAATGGTTCAATTTTCGGATTGTTAATTTATTTTAAATTTTAAATTTTGCTCAGCCGTTAACAGAAAATTGTTATTTCATATCTCGTGAAATGAATCAAGCGAAATATGATTAGACGTTTCAGAAGGTTTCAGTAGCTCTGTCATGCGATCGGTGGTATAATGATTCTGCTCACCCATGTCACACCGTTGTCACAACGCTTCTAGTGTTTCCATGAAGCGACAACTAAAAGTGTACCGTAAAGGAGAAGGGGTAGCATAAACCGAGCCATTGACTCTTGATGCGGCACGAATTACTGTAGTGCCTATACATTTGATCCATCAAAAGAAACAGCGTTAGATTAACAACATTTTTAGACGACAGTGAAGATAAATATAGACAAAGAAATATAAAACTCTGTGTTTGAAATTTCTGACCCCTTATAATTGCTATAAAGGGGAACACCACCTTTTACAGAACACCGTACGACTAATATTTGGCTAATATTTGGTAATTATTGCTTACAACCATGTGTGAGGGTTTAATAAAAATGCATTACATACGCACACACATATTAAAAATAGATAGCTGAAATTATTGCTTGAAAATTTTTATAAAAATTTGGTAATGGAAAATATGAGTGTCCTTGTATGACGCTTCACTGCCTCGTCACATGCTCGCCTAGTTTATATTGGTTTGATACACATGAATAGAATTGGGATTTTTAGAAACTAAATGAATATCGTTGTCGTTGCACGTAGGAATTTTGAAAATATTTGTTCGTTTAGGAACGGCATACTTTTATAGAAAGAATGTTAATTTGATATAAAATATTGTTAGCCTTTAAAGTGTTTTCAAAAACTGTTAAGCAAACAAAAAAAGAGAATGTTGTTGTAAATATTGAATTAAAATGTATTAAACGTCTTGTATACAGGGTGAGTTCCTAAAAAGAGGGCTCAAAATATCTCCGTTATTTACTACAAAATCGAAAAGCTTCTCAAGACAAAGTTTAATTATTTAAACAGATACGTATAGTGATAGGAAAAACATTTTCTCAAGGACACGAATTCTTTAGTACGAATTCAACAACCTTCCATTCTATGACTTTAAACTGATCTTGGACTGAGAAATTTAAATTCGATTAACCAAAGTATTAACGTGTGAAATATTCCACAAAATGGTTTCTTAAATTATTTTAATACAAGATATCCCAGCATCAGTGGTAAAAAAACAAATAAGAAATAAAGAATAAAATTTGTCCATTCGGGGCTTCATTGTCGAAAAAATCAACATTGAATATTCACCGAGTACGCGTGCACTTAGTTATGGCTTATTGTTAAATGAAAATCTCTACTAAGAAATTAGAATTATGAGACAAGTGCTAAGATTTCCTTATTATCTATGCCTGCTATATTCACCAAGTCATACCCAGCAAATTCTAGCAATATTCTGTTGCAAATTCTTTAAGCAGCAGGATAAAAAATTAGAAAATAAAATTTTGCCAATTGCTATCAGATATTGTACAAAACTTGAATATTTAGCTCGAATATATAATTTACTCGAATCAAAATACGCAAAGACTTGAAAAACGACCCGATATTATACTTTCCTGGTGTATAATAAATTTGTATATTGGTTGAATCACGTTTGTACGGTGTCTGATTTTATAGTGCATCGTTGAAGCTTTCGTATTGAAATGAGCACATAAGTCGAGTCGACGGTATCTTATCGACGTATACATCCATAATGAAGGCTCGGGTCGAGAATGCGAGCGCTCTTTCGAAGCGAGAATAGAAGCTCGCAATATACTTGTAAAGTAGACAACATCCGTTGGATCAACATAATAAAGGGCAAAAGAGAATCGAGGAAAAGGCAGGAGTGGAAACAGAGTAGAAAAAGGGAAGGAAAAGAGGAGGTATCTTTCGCTATGGATTCTGCGGATACGGAGTTCACCGGTTGCTTCCAGGCCCCTCTTCTCCCGAGGCTTTCCCCTTAACGAGGAACGACTTGTCCTCGTTACCACGTTCAGAAAACACAGATCAAGGGAAACGAAAGGGGGAAAGATGTTTCTTTTGATCCGAAGGATTCGCACAGCCGTGGGGAGAATTAGTTTCGTATAATGTAATTCTCTACAAAGTACGTTGCTATAGTCGCTCTCGTGTTAACCTCGAAAATATTTAGAAATATCTTTTTGTATTCATGATGTTATATGTTTGATACGTATTTGTTTTCGATTAACGATTAACCAGTTGTCAGAAGATAACGGTAGGGGATTAAATCACACGTACTTCGTACGCTTTATTTATTAGTTGCTTCTTTCCTTATTATAGGAAAGAGGAACTAACACCATAGTTACGAATATAATGATATTTCTTCCATTTATTGATAAGTTACAATATTGTTAGATTTGTGACTTGAAAATACACTACGGTACTATTAAATATAGGTACCTACTTTATCATTCTTAATTTTAAAACAATTTTTCTTATATTAATTTTCCTTGTCGTTATTCCTTTTATTATTTTACCGTTGTTTCGACGTTTCGGTTAAATTAATACAAAAATTATGTTTAGATTTGCTACAATTGTTCAATTTCTTTATTACTTCTGGAAAGCATTATCTATTGCTATATGCTATTGAAGGAAACAATTGGATTATTACTATTATTCCTGGTATTATTATTGCTACTGTTATATGGCACTTTCAAAGTCCTTTACAAAGTGGGAGAGACATTGTAAAATACATCTTCACTATTAATTGTAAGTAATGACAAAAATTATAATATAGTTTTATGAAAATGAACACTTGCGGAATTCTTGAAGACGTTTACACTTTTCGTAAAAAATCATAATCAAACGAACTTTATAATTCCAATTAATAAATATTACAAATAACAACTATATTGACAAAAAATTACACTTTTTAAAATTTTTCACTGTCAACGATGTAATCGAGGGCATTGTTGGAATAGATTAATCATTTAATTGAGAAATAAACATTTTTTAAATTATAATAAATAAAATCCATAAATATTTCTCAATCATAGCGATGATGATTTATTATTTACTACGAGAGATATTTAAAATATCTTTTGTATTCCTGGTTATATTTTTCACATTAGAAAAACATTCAAAGGTAACGTTTGCACCTACAAACAAACCACATCATTCTGTAATACTTTTTTCAAAATTCTGACACTATTTTTTCAATATTATGAATAGTTTCGAAAGTACTTACGAGTATTGAAGTCATTAAAATAAACCTTCACTCAGAAGGTTGTCTACAAATTCTTTTACGCGAGACATTATCGAATTTTGTTTAACGAAGGGCGCAAATACATAGAGCAATAATAGAAGAAGATATCTAACAATAAGAGTAAAAAAGCTGTATCTTCGAGAAAAAGTCGATGAGCTGCAGGACACATGGTGGAAAAGTTCGAGCAAATCGTGTCGGAACGCGATACTATTGTACAACACATGAGGTACATCTGGTGGGGATGTAAACTCGAAACAAGGAACATAAAACGAAAAACCAAACTAGGAAATTGAGTTTAAAAAGAAGTTAGATAACTCGGTCGGTTATTAAAAACCGTAGTAAACTTATCTATCTCGTTATGTTAGTCTGTCGTGACATACACTTCACGAAGGCACCTTTGCCAGGTTGCGTTTCACGCAATTCATCCATTTAAAAACCAACAAGGTGCGTGCGAGACATTTACGGGTTGAATACTAAATGGACGGTTCGCCGAAATTTCACGTTTTGTCAGATTCTTCAAAGGATAAATTTGGTACGATGAGTATCTACATGCGAATTCTTTGAGCGCCGCTTTCTTTATTAGGCTAATTAGCGGTGCTCGAATTGACGCTTGAAGTACTTTAGCATAGAAACTGATTTCTATTAATTATAAGATCGTTACAAAGGTCTGCCGATGGAGATATCCAAAATCCCAGTTTGTGTTTAAAATATGTCTAAACGAAGACATTTAAAAGATTAAGATCTAAAATCGCGCGGGCCATACAATTTGTAGATGAGATGCTTTTTACAAATTTTTTTTTAGCACTGTGGCTAAAATGGACTTCAACTCTATCAAGGCAAATTCTTTATCCATTCACTTTTCCAAGCTTCTTTTCTTCTTGAATAATTGGCCAGCTCTGCAATAGTTTGTTCATGATTTCCTTCCAATCTGACGAGCTAGCTTCTGTACGTTTAATAACATCAACAGGTCACTTGAGACATTAAATATATTCTGTTTAATGTTTGAGATCGGCGTTGAGGTTTGTTGACATCTCGCGCGTCCCCATTAATTTCATTTAACACTTTCTTTGCATTCGTCGAGTTCCTACCCTACATTAAACTCGAATAATATTGTGTGCTTAATGTGTGCTTTATGAATTACTTAACCATCATTTTGAAGATAATTTACTCTATAAATACTACTAGTCCTTTACGTTTGATTATCGCCCAATCGTAACACAATGCAGGAGAATACAATTGGTTTTCGAATTAATCTTTCATTTTGTTCCGAATTTATTTTTGTTGTAGTTACCACTTACTGGATTAATATTATGAAATGTATAATGTTTTCTGGGACGTTCTAATATGTATAAACCATTCGATGAGAATGGTAAAACAAAAAATTAAGTTAAAAAATAATTCAGTCGTAGTACTTACATATAAATATTGTTTCATAATACAATAACTTATTATTCACATTATGCAACGTTAACTATGAATCATTTGCATTTACTATATGTACATTGAAAAAATACCATCGCATGATATTTATAATTATGGATTTTAACTAAAAATTCAAGATATACGTTTCATATCGTATGTTACCGATTCAGGTATACCATGAGTATCTTTTGTTATTAATTAATAACGTACCGTAAGACGGAGCAGTTTAATTTTACTACGTACTATTTCTTCACCGGCCATTCAACACTCTACGAACTTTTCAGTTAGTTATGTCTGAAACCCCGTGTCACAGGTTCGTATCTTTTTAGACAGTGACGACAGAACGTACTTCAATAAATCATTACGCTAGACCCACGATGTTGGTTCGAGCACCTGCAACTTCGTTATCTACCGATACATCATTCCTACCTCGGAGCACACGGTAAATCAATTCAGATCGTACACATCCCAACGTTTTCTCAGTGACAATTATCGCCGGTAGAAATCTAAATTACCCCTTGTGGTCTGCGTTTTATCGTCATTAAATATTTTCTTATTTAATATCGACACGTCGATCAATTGCGCCGCATCGCAGTAACATCGCATTATATATTGCAATTCGAAGTTCTTGCTACATCATTACGGTACGTATCAGATAAAAGCGTAATTAAGGGGTTCACGCATTTACATGGTGGCCATATTGACCTGCGGTGAGGTTAGGTATATAAATATGTGTAAGTGATAGGGATCTCACCCTGTGGCACAATGATAGACCAATATTTATAGACCTTATTGCTACAGTTTTATTAATTGTAAAATGTACTCTAAATATACATGGTACATGGAATAAAGTAATGAAAGTTTCTAATTTGCTAAAAGATTAATATAGAATTACAAAAACATGTAGGTATCTATAAATGTATTCTATTTAATCACTACTGGAATTGAAAGTTACTTTAAAAAGTTACCGAAAAAGACATACTCTAAATTTAATATTATCACCTAGATAAGTCACATCAACTGAAATTTTCTTCTTAAATTTGTATTTTATTCTATAAATAAAATTGCAAGCTTGTACAAATATTCTCCCAATCAAAGATCATAATAGTGTAAGATAAAATGAACTTTACGAATAAAAATCTGTGAATATCACAGCTTGAAATGTGCATCGTTATTAAATATTACATTTTTCCTTTATTCCTAATACACACGTATCAAAAAACTAGTTACAACGTTGAAATAAATTCCAGTTACAGTAAAAAATATTTCTCAGAATGTCCTCTAAGTAGAACACCGGTATATAGTTATCGCGGGCTAATGTTCAAGAACCAACTATAAGAAAAATGTTTCGTTGTCAAGTTTGGATATCAATTTCGTATCTACCTCCGAGAGTTTCGTCCAGCTGAACACGAATAATTTTGTTCAAATTACCGACTTCGTTTGTTCCGAGTATTACACGGATTTATGTAATTTTCCAGAATTCGGTGCTTTGCTTTATCTAGGGTAAATTAATGAAATTGGCCACCGTGCGTGGAGGTGTAATTGGCGTTACATGGCTGGGTGAATGGGAGGGGAGTGATGGCGGAAGGGGGCACGGAGGCAGCGGAAGTTGGCAAATTGTAAAACGTGACACAGATTACGTACAAGAGCCGCACCGACCGTAATAATAAATTATCATCGACAGGAGTTGACGTTAAACACTGGTAGATTTTGAGGTAGTCGAACGGGCTTGCAAATTCGACGGTGATTCGGTCCTGCGTACCGTGCCCGCATAAAACGCGGAACGTGCAAATGTTGAAACATGCCGCGCTCTGACCCTTCCTTTTCTATTCCTTTGGTCCTGCCGACTCGAGCTGCGAAACGCTAAAAAGAACGTGGGCGGATTTAATGCCGCCGTGATTGCCGCAACGCCGTATCGCGGCACCAGCATGCTTTATTTCTTGTAATCCCCGTTCACAACGAATTTCGTGCACGGAAAGTCGACGTAATGTTTATTACGTACGATGCTTTGTTAGTTTGGAATTGCGGTTGCATTTGTCACGCGTGGTGGACGGGAAGGGGAAGGGAGCTGCTCGAGGATCTAAATTAGGGGCTGCGAGAATTTGAAAACATTATAAGGACATTGATAAATGTTACACTGGCGAGAAAAATCTTCTTGGATTTCTGGTATTATTGTTGGACTAATGCAGGGAAAACAGAAACTGTTAGTATGTTGTACGAGTAGGATTTTTAGATGCGTACGAGTTTCCAATGTTTAATTTAAGACAGATCTTATTGGTAGGAAATTAGTCGTGGGGTAAAAGATTATTTAATTCTGATTTAAGAGAATAATATCGCTATTTCTGTTATGTATCACTTGATGGATGTTGATAATTATTTATTTTTGTCTTTCCAAAGCTCGTTGAATATTTTATTTTCAATGTTTCCAACTATTCTTTCAAGCTTCCTGCGAAAATTATAAATTTAATACAATCTTTGTAATTTATGTAACGAAAAGTAACACATATAGTTGAATGAAAACTTACCGTGCTAAAAATTAAGATTACAATGACAATTATGTTTTTCGTTACGTACATATGTTTTATGCAGTTAAATAATTCAATTTAAATTACGTAATCGTATTTTTCCTTTATGTGTTATAAAAATTCTTGATAACTCAGAATAACACACGTGACGTTTATAATAGTTAATAAATTGTTTTGAAGTAGAAGCAAGTAACAAATTAACATTTTAACGGTCACACGTTCCGAGTAAAGACTGCTGCTTACTGTCGGTAACTTTCATGAGAGTTTTAATCTAATTAAAACCTCCAAACTGTTTTTTCATCGGAAACGTGTAAATTCGAACTTTTAAAAGTATTAAAATGTTATCAATATTTGCATACTTTTATTACTTAAATGGAATTAAACGAATATAAATCTTATAGAAGTTATATGACTTGAAAATAGTAGTTAACTTGTGTGACTTTGCATCGATAAATTGAAAACGGTTCTTAAAAGTGTAGCAATTTGTCACGACCGATCTGAGACAATTTTATCGACCGACCGACGCTGGTAAACTAATACAATACAAACGAAGATGCTAGGAATAATATTCTAAGGAATCATAAATGTAAATATCACTTTGAAAATATGTAATAGACGATTCGAACAAACAAAAATTTTCGAAAGTGAGTGGATAACGATGCGGCGAGTAAACGAATATAATTAAAGTGGACGTTAGAGAATTAATGGTAGAGAATAATTTAAAACATACGATGAACCTTTTATATGCCACATTTCATTTTTGAGCATTTCTGAGACAATAAATTTGTAATACTGACATTTACTCGGTCTAATGTGTATTGCAACGAAACGTAATGTTTATTTCACAATGTATTATTGATATTCGAAATAAATTATTTACAAAATGAAAATATTGATTTACATCTACTTCGAACACTTGTTTGCATCTCCAGAAAATATCATTAACTACACGAGGGGACTAGAAAGTGTTTCTTTTGTGTACTGTATTCGAAAATCACATTTAATAATTAGTAAGAAGAGATATAACTGAAAATAAAATCTTACTTTTCAAGATTTTTTTCTGGATCAAGTTTTATTAGTTTATCAAGAACATGGCTGATCTAAAGAATCGTACGATTGAGTTTTTTAATTATACAATTACACTACTCGATACGATAATTATTTACAACAATAATATATAAATAA
Source organism: Ptiloglossa arizonensis (assembly GCF_051014685.1). Taxonomy (NCBI): domain Eukaryota; kingdom Metazoa; phylum Arthropoda; class Insecta; order Hymenoptera; family Colletidae; genus Ptiloglossa; species Ptiloglossa arizonensis. The sequence continues at coordinate 12,632,730 of NC_135051.1, read as the reverse complement.
GATGAAATTGATTTTCCACGTCTCGTAATGCAACATTTCTACGAATATTATTTTTCCCGGATCTTTGATATCTTTCCCTTAGCGAAACGAGTTTAATTAATTTTTACTCGGAGCCACACTTACGTAATTGAACGACCAATGAATTCGCAACTCGAATAATTATCTACAGAAGCGTAATACGAAATTTTACTCGTGTCTCCTATTAACCAGTTGTGACAACGATTGCAGCGTTATAGATACGATGTTGAATGGTGAAGCAGTCGCATACGTATGCGATCACACATTTACCAACCCGTGCAAATATCCAATGCAGTGCGATACGTCGAAGCACTGTACGAGTTATGAATTCGAATTGCGAGCACGACAAAACGGACCGCGCGCTATTTGTAGATTGAATTGCTGATATTAGCGAAAAATTCATTAAACACGTGGGATTTATAGATTATATACCCGCGTACATTAATAGCGCGCGAGCGCACGCACGAGTCCGCGAGCTTGCGGTCTCTGCAGTTTGGCTTTTGAAATTTCAACGAGATAAAGGCCTCTTCGAACTACCTATTCCGATTGTTTAATCTTTATTGCCAGGAAACAACTGATCATAAATATTGTTATTTAATGGTAGAGACCGACGGGACCATATTGATCAATATAAAGGATTTATCGACCTCTATAAAACAGATCTTACGCTGCCGTTATTTTACCAAAGTGAATATCGATGTTGTAAAGTTCGCCGTAATGGGTAATCCGGCCGCTCAATTTGCCGGAAATTTTCAAACGAATAGCTACGAGGCGAGAATAGCGTATCGAAATAACAGAGGAAAAACTCGCGTTTACATTAATTTCGATTGTGCGATTCTTCCGTTTAATTACCATTACCTATCCAATTTCCGTTGAATTATTTTAGCGTTAAGGGCCGGCGCTCAGTTTTCAACACGTGCACTCTCGAGCTTCATCTAAGCTTAATAGGACAAGATCGCTAATGGATAAAATCGGCCGGGCGTCTGCTAACAGTTAGCGTATAAGTCGACTCTCCGAGATTTCAAGCCCTGAGTCACGTTCCTTAATTGTTTTAGCGCAATCAGTTACAGTTCGTTGGCTGGTAATTACACGAGGCGCTTCCACTCGGAACGCAGCTTCAACCGAAACTCGTAACCCTTTTTACTAAGAAAACTATCTCTTCTTGACTGTCCCTAGAAACGATGACATTCGTTCAAACGACTCCGGAGGCGCCTACCGCCTCGCCCGTGATGAGTAAACATCCATTATCCCGTTGGAATTGAAGCAGGAATTGTCGAGGGAGGAGATCGGAGCCTGACGATTTGGCCATTTCAAAGGCAAGAGAAATCGATCCCGGTGACCTTTGCCCATCTCGAAGAAAAAGGTGAACCTCGCACACCCCCTGCATCCTCCCTCCATGACTGGTCCCTTCCTCTACAGATATCAGAAAAAGATATTACGATCTCTCGATCGGGTCCGATTGGTCTTTTCACGAGACACCCTATTCGTTCACGATTAAGGGGCACGGATGATTTAAGGTTAATTTCCAACGGATTACGCCTGACCTCCCCTTTCTTTTCATTAGACCCTTCTCACTGAATACCTGCTGGATATTTGACTGTGATGCTTGTATTCTATGCGATCTCCAGCCGAGCCTTTTGAAGGAAAGTCAAGGGGCGAGACAGTGTGCCAGATTTGTTGTAATATTAAATTTTTAATAAGCATTCAGCACCGTGGAGAGCTCCCGAGCAAAAAGGCAACGACTTTTGAAAAGAAACGGCGGTGAATGAGGCGACGATTTTCCCTAGAAATTTAATTTCACCGAGCGTTCCCCGTGTAATTATAACTTCCAAGTAACGGAATAACACCTGGGTGTTTAATAAGTCCCTAGCCTGACCGGAACACGGGATCGTGGATATTAGAGAGAGTTGGGGGATAAGTTATAGATTTGCTTCGGATAGATCTACGATTAAATAGTCCGTAAGTGTTTTATTTATCGAGAGTCCAGGTGTGGTATTTAAAGTAGATTTTGACCTAGGAATCGATTTTTTCTGTGGTATCGGAGATAGCGGATTTATAATTATTTTACAACGCCCAAAAATATTTCAAGAACCATTTTTCAGTTATATTAACGTTAATTATTACACTGTCATATTACGACCCAACCATCCGAAGAAGAGAGTGAACGAGGTACATTAAGAATGAGCGCAACAGCTCAGCGAGTCTTGTAATGGATTGGCCGGATTTCCTGAATGAAAATGAGTTCAAACACGATCTGCTTCGGACTGTTTTCCTTAAACGTTGTACCAGCATTGTTCAAAATTAACTATGAGGGGTCAAGTGTCATCCCTATCATGGTTTGTCGTTACTATGGAACAAAGGTATAATTGAGTACGGTAGAGATCGTTCTAAAATTTATTTATACGAAAGGAATATTTCAAATTGTTACAAATAAATAAAGAATGGATAATTAGTATCGTCATATTGGCCGTTGTTGATCATGCGCGTCGTTATAGAACGAATGGATGCTGTAGAAGGGAGTAGTTGGAAAGGGAAACAGGGGTCTGAGAGATCTCTTCACCCGATACTGCTGCACTATGTTATATAAATCGTTTCTGAACAATTTTTAATCGTGTAGTCAGAAATAGTCCGAATAAGGTCGTGTTTGTACTTATTCTCAACGGCTCAACTTCAGTAATTCATTGATAATATTTTCATGAAGATACAATGGTAAATATTATACACAAATTGTCATTTTCACGAAAGAAAATCTATCTTGTTGACGCATCTTATCGTTTATCTTTAGATCGTGCCAGTGGCTGCTCGAATTTAAAGGTCTCTCGAGTTAAAGAAATATAAACATCGGTGGGAATTACTATACACCTATTTATAAAAAGGCGTAGTTAAGATAACCTTTCAAGATAATCTTTCCCAAGTTCCAAGTCAACTGAGGGTTCCGATTTTATCATTTGAAGGCGGGGAATTACTGCAGGACTCATAGATAACGGAAGTATACTGTGTAAGTGAAAATCCTTTTTATTGGGTCGATTACCTCCATCCTTGGAAAAAGCCTTGATTTTTTGAACCTCCAGCTCTATTCTCCTGAAATGATCGTGGTTCTACTATACGCCATAAATGTACACTTTTCTTTCGTTTGGCTAACAAAATTTCATCATTTGACCACTAGAGGCGTTCAATAAATTGTGATAACAGTATATACTAAATTTAATACATAGATGTTTTCTCAGAAGGAATAAGGTCCTTCGGACACTTTCTGCATAATTTTCTAGGCAATTTGATTGTATAAAGTTGTTCAGTTAGGACGTTGGCATGCTTGTCTAATTTTACTTTATATCAGTTACTTAGACGTGTTATTTTGCGTATATTATTAACTGGCTTTACCCCACATTCTTTGCATTGTGCCTTATTTTAAATTACTAATGAAGCTTTGTAATGACCCTTCTCCAACTTTTTCAAACGAAAACGGAATAGAAGAATGTATTTTATAAATACTGTAATATACCATGATTAATCGAACACTATGGATAGAGAATCTACGCCAAATACACACACACACACACAAATTCATCATATTTGCAGATCTATTACATTTCAAAAGTTAACACGTTAACTTACCGTGTTAATATATGTTACAATATTAATACAGTCGTAGATAATTTATGATAACCATAGAAAGTTACCGTATTTTCCCAAAAACAGTTGGCTACTGGTGAAAGAAACTCGCACAATCGTCCAGACCTGTATCGCGCTGAAATCGTTGGGCATAATATCTAGTAAGCAATTAACAGGTATAACGGGTATTAATTTATAATTGCGTGTTGCACTTTCAGTAGGTGTAAAAGAGAAAATAAGTTTATTTTGTAATATATGTGCGGTTGTGTGGTTGTATATTTATCTTGATAATAATACACTAGAATACATTACTATTACCCGTTATACCACAATATACCCGTTATACGCAATATTAATACAGTCGTAGGTAATTTATGATAACCATAGAAAGTTACCGTATTTTCCCAAAAACAGTTGGCTACCGGTGAAAGAAACTCGCACAATCGCCCAGACCTGCACTGAGCTGAAATCGTTGGGCATAATATCTAGTAAGCAATTAACAGGTATCAGCAAACTGTAATCTAGGCGGTAACGTTTCCCGAGCTTAAGTTCCGTGGCAGGGCTGGTTTATTCCAAATTTACGAGGGGAAAGTAAACCCGGATACGCGAATCGGAAGTTGATCGTCGGAAGTTCCTCAGAGACGACACTATTGGCACGTAACCGAGTCCGGTATCACCTTCGTGGAGTAAAAGGAGCCGGTAGCTGGAGAAACGGTGGTGCAACGGGTTAAAAGCCCAATGCTCGAAGACGTCATTTAGTTGGACATTCCTCTCAAGGTCTTAGGGTCTTGCCATCTCGTCGTGTATCTCTTCCGCTTCGAGGCATCGCGTCACGATAACCCACGCTCCCAGCAACTGCGAGAAGTTTCATTTTAGGATTACGAGTACTCTCCTCGTACTAAAGCCCCCACTCCCCGGCTGGCCGACTCAGAGACCTCGTATTACAAGACGAGACGAGCATCGTAATGAGGGATGAGAATTACAGGTGCGGAACCTCAGTGTGGTTCGCCGCAAAACTCTGTCCTGTCGCAACGTTACTCTTCGACCGGTTGCAGTCATCGGTCCGTTACAAGACGAACAACTTTCGTGAACCGGTTACGGTTACGCATCTTTTCAATTTTATTCCTTCATTTATTCTTTGTAACATTCTGCTTCAATTGTAGCATTGTTACGATTATACGAATCGAATTTAGACTATCGAGGAGTATGGACGAGAAGTTGCACGAAATTACGAAAATTGTATTTATTATACTTAGAAGAAAATTGTGAAAAACTAGCCCATTAAAAAACAAATTTTGCGTCTGCTCAGTATATACCGTGTTATAATAATCGATATCATATTGTTGGTGAGGTAATAGGATTTCAAGCAACGTGGAAACACAGATATTTTTAAAATGAAATACACTTTTTTTTAGTAGTTTTATGTAATATTTCAATAAAGTTTACATTGTATCGTATCGCAAATAAGTACGGGCTAGTAAATAGCTGTGAAGAGTCAAAGTGAAAAACGGTTTGGGGAAAAAATTGTTGTATAACCGATTAATTTTAATTCTTTATAAAAGAGAGTCAAAGGAGAGTACAGAAAAGACGGGAGATAAGAAAAACACATGATAAAAGGAAGAAGAAAAATCTTTTGAAAAGCTGCATCAATCCTTGTCGATGAAGATGACGAGTAATGTATTCTAGTGTATTATTATCAAGATAAATATGCAACCACACAACCGCACATATATTACAAAATAAACTTATTTTCTCTTTTACACCTGCTGAAAGTGCAATTAATTTGTTTTAGAATATATTAATACTAGAACTCTCAGGGGTCAATTTGACTTGTTTCAAACTTTGATTTAAAATTACTCAATTGTGTATTTGCCTATAATATTCATGGACAATTATTAAAATAGACGACCAATAATAATCGTAAATTAATTTACCCTTTTCCCATCTAACTTCGAAGACACGTATCTGGTTTGAAACAAATAATAATACGTTCACTGCCGGTAGTTCTACTATTAATCAATTTTTGTTCAACGTGTTACGTACAGATCTAATAAATAAATATTCAAAAATTATACGACGGTAGTTTCCAATTTATAATATATTGTAACTTAATTTTAAAGTATATTAAACACAGATGAAACAGAGACACGTTTTATCTAATTAATGAAAGGTAATTGTAATTCTTCTAATATTCTGTCTGAATTTTCCGGTTGTATACCACTTCGTGCGACATTTATTTAAAATGTATTTGACGGCAAGAATTTTAAAATGCGTGGTCTTAATAAAACTGACGCATAAGCTATGTTAACAATCGAATGTATGTATTCGAGTAAGACGAAATGATACAAAGTAGAAGAAAATCGCAATGTATGCAATAATGTGTCGTTGATTGCGGATGTGAGAAAAAGTCTAGCCAAGTTTGAGGAATGTAAGTAACATCTCGCGTGCAACACGGAAGAAGTTCACTGTTGTAATCGTAACAGTCATTCATAAAGAATAGTCGACAAGCATAGCTACAAATATCCTTGATGTTGATACACGATTTAGTACACTTGTACAACACGGTAAGGTTATTTTTAATTTGCAACTCTGTAGTGGCACGAATGGTCTACAAAAGGATAAAATAAACATGGTGCACGTGTATCTCGTAATACATTATGGGGACACCGTAAAAAACGTAATCGTAGGGCGAGGAAGCATTTATTCGCAAGGTGGTTATTTCGACTCTTTTTGTGAGTAGGGTAGAGGTCAATAAGAACAGAGATCATTGCGGTGAAAAGCCATTCAATTCTGACATTTATCGTTATACGATCACTTATCGAATCAAAATGCTCCTCGCTCCGCCCTTCGTAATTTGCAATAAACACACCATGTCTGGGTTAGGTGGATGGTGTTTCAGAATACATGTAGGTACATACTTATTTTATGATACAATCCTGTATCACAGTGATCGCCATTTTCGAACATAGTATGATCACCAGATGTCATAAAAATTCAAAAAGACTGGTATTTCACTTCAAAAGGATAGTATGGTTTAAAGCTTTGAAAAGATTGGTTTTTTTTTTGGTATTCTTATGAAATTTTGTAAGGATTAATAGAAATTATGTATCGAACAGCGGATTGTAAAAGTTAAAAGAATTGAAGGAGTAACATTTTTTACAAGCTCGCACACTATACGTCTGAACTTTGAAATCTTTCTTTCTGGAAATAATACTTTTGAAATTAATGGAGACAATGTCTCAAAATACAGTTAACCAATTGATTTGAGAGTTTGCACTAGGATTATTTTTATACGTTAAAAAGTACATAGTTATTGCATATGTTTATATAAAAACTCCCTTTCCTTGAAAGAATATTACGAGGATTATTTTCTCTAATCTTAATTCATACAGTGGCTGGCCATTCAAAATAAGCGTTCATTTCGTTTTTTTCATTCAGACGATTACAACTAACTCAATCATGCATGTAATCGAACAACTTTTCTTTTATGTTTTTCGACATAACGGTATATCTCGCGAAAATGTATACAAATTGTATACAAATACTTATTGTAGAAATATGTGCATAAAATTTGAAATTGACCGAAAATTAATTGAGAAATTAATACGCAAAGAAAGCTTAAATTAATAAAAAATAAATAAATAAACTTCATGTCTGCAGTAACTTCTTGTTAAAAGTTCAAAGTTTCACCTCGATAAAAGTTTCACAATTGTATCCGTCGATGGTGAATTCAAATTTGTACATTTGTCATTATATTTTTAAGAGACTATTGCCAATGAATTGTTGATACTTTTTCGATGAAAATGGATCCAAATATTTGTCGAATTGCCTCGTGACCGGATTATACAGTAACGACAACAATACCAACACATGAAAAAATCCCACTGCTATCTAATGCTCTATACTTTGTTGATCGATTGTGTAAATCCATACGAAACGCAGTATCGGCGCCATATGTTATTTGGAATCTCGAAATTACTTTCACCGCAGCGTACCTGGGTTGGGATTGTAACGTCGTTACCGGATGTCCTCGGTATTTCTGTTTAATCCTGTGCGGTTGGTTTCCCAAATCTCATACAAACTTCTGAAATGACTTATGTTCGGTAATGTTTCCATGTTACGACCGACACTATGTTCTATTGTCGGCATGCATTACTGGTGTCGTATATCACTCACTCGTCGAGGACGATAGAGCGTATTGACGTTCGAAAAATCACAAACGGTATTGCACGCAGCGAAAATTGTTCACGTCACGATGAAATTCAAATGTCAAGTAAACGCCACCATCGATTAAGTAATATAATTGGTATTTTTCCCTTAAGGAATTCTAATGTCGTGTACGTTGCAGTGTTCGAAATAATTTATACCGACATAAAGTACCATTTCATTTGCAATGAAAATGTACTGAGATATGTAACGTATAGAGTGTCCCGTTTATCACGATCATGCAACATACTATACTTTAAATGTTGCATTTGTCAAATGTGGATAAAAGTCTATCACGATTGCATCAATTATTACCTTGATAGTCAAGATTGTCTATAAAAAGGACTAACGAAAAATAAAAATCAATGTAGTTTATGATACAAAAGCAAGGTACAGCTATAGTTTATTATAACTTAGACTCGAATTATTAACCCAAGAGTTCCTAATTTAAGGTATATGTACGTATCATCTTATAATCAATATTTTACAGAAATTTCTCTACTGTTGTTGCAATTGGTTATCTGTACGATGAAATTATTATATCACAGAACTTCAACGTCCCCAACACGTGGTAACATTGCCGCGTTATTGAAACGCCTTAGCAACCCCACATAGATGTTAATAAGGTACTACATATCGTTACGCGAACATTGAATCGTGTATAAGACAGCTGATAGAGACTCGCATAATTGAAATCTATCGCCAGAGTGTAGCTGTGGCTTTTTCGTCACCTGAATTTTCCATCGAAACTTCCTAATATCACCGCGTGCATCTTCTTCAAGAACGATTTATGCTTCGTTGTCGAATATATCGACATTGCGCCTAATACCTCGGTATCGTATCCAAATATATTACTCTCATCAGATATCACATGGCGGTGCACATAATACATGTATGCATAGCCATTGTCCATTTACGTACAGGGGAATATATACAAGCTCCAATAATACCGAAAAAATATGATCAATCTGACGAATTTATCTCCGGTTTATTGAAAATTATTTAGTCAATATATATACTATACATATAGACATTTTCAATGAGAACATCAATAATTTAATGCTTACAAAATAGATGAGGTTTCATAGCGAGTTGATTGCGCGCTTGTGAGAGCACTGAAATATTCTCACATGATTGCAGACGGTTCACCGATGCGGTTGCTTTAAATCGATATTCCTTAAAATGCATTTAAAATGTATTACGTTATTCTCGTGTAACGGTGAAAATATATTTACTATGGTATTCGCGATTCGATACAATATTATACGTTGTACACCCGAGAAACCTAATTCGAACGGAGAACGTGTAAAAAGAAACCACAAACTTTACACAGAATGGTTGCTCATTTCCCTTTGGCATCCATTAAACTTAACCGAAAAATAAGACGAGTACCAAACTTGAATCAACTTCTGATTTTCTCGTGCAACGATAACAAACGTGAAAGAATGCCGAGGGGCCATGTAACCATTTCCATTAACAATTATAATGAAACATTCGTAAAAAGATCGGCTACACTAAAAGGAGATCCTTAAATCGATAAGATCGAACATGGAAAACGAAAGAATGGACTCTGAGGTACCGATAAAACTGTGTTTTCTGTTCGACGGTTTCGGACAGGATATATAAAAATCCGGCTTTCCATTCAACTTGAATAAATCTGTCATGGAGAGGAATAACATAAACGCGGGTCGACCGCAGACCTCCGGGATAGAAGTCTTTGAAACTTTCTCATCGCCATTCGCTGAATCCATTGTTTCGTGTTTCTGAATCAATTTCATTCTACCGGGTATCGGTGTATCCGTTAATTGAGTATAATCGTGATGTATGTATAACTCGTAAAGAGTTTTTAGGGTTTCTTCTGAAGAGATACGATCGTTCTTGGAACGATAGTCAGAGAAATCTTCCTCTCGAAGAGATCGATGGAATGACTTCTTCACTTATACTTTAACTTAACTGTAAGTCTTTCACAAACTAAAAAAGTATATTATCAATTTTGTAAACTATTGTATCTAATGTATTTGTTAAGCATTTTGTATCAATATTTGGTTGTTCGTTTGATTCCTTGAAATTGAGACAAGAACATATTCTTGTTGTCTCATAATACTTCCTTCTTAAATGTATTAATATTAATAACGATATTACTGATACTGATGATATTCATTAGTAGTAATTTTCAACAAATATTTTACAAAAGAAAATTCTATTATATATTTGTCATTTTTTTTTATTAACATGTAAATGTTTGATTACAATTTATTTTATATCCTTGGTGACTAAATACTTTGTTACACACTTTTAGAAGTAAATAAATTTTTTTCATATATTGTCAATACATATGTATATAAAATATTCACTTTTGTGCAACATAGCAGTTTCAACATGCGGGTGCATTGTTGCACGTATAAAAGAAATATAAATAGAAAATAGATGCAATTAAGAAGTACAACATTTACCTCTAATTTTCACTTTACAGGCTACTACAGACCGTTTTAACTTCTAGTCTGGAATTAATCTACATACTTGCTACTTAAACTAACTGAAGAGACTTGAATCTCGAGAATGCACCGAACACTTGTTTCTAAAGGCTGGATCAAACACCAAGAGTGAATAAACCCTTTGTATTTAACGCTGCTGAACTTTTAACGAATATATAGTTTGCGTAGCTCATATAGCTTTCAAAGTTCCACTCAAACAGTCGACTGTGACAGACGTCTATCGGATTGTTCTTGAAGTAAACAATACAAGTGGCGGTGTGTGACTAGTGAGTGTCGTAATGGCTGTTCGTCTTCAATAATACGAACATGATCAGGCTGTTAGCTTATTAGAATATTTGCCAATGGCAATAAATATTCTGTTAAGATAGCCCCAATCGTGCTAAACCATCAGCGAAGAATACAAAAATAAGAAGAAACGTAGAAAATGTTAATGAAATAAGAGGCAATAATAGAAACAAAAACTGGAAGGAAAATAAATGAAAAATAATCCCAACGACATGCATAAATGAAATGTAGCAATTGTTCCAAGAAATTTCGATAAGTAATTCATTTAGTCCACTTATAGAAAAAGTTGATACGAATATATCTGAAGAAACCACTTCTCGTACGGTCAAACCATCAACAATTGACGTAGATAATAAAATAATAGATCCACTCACTGAACGAAGTATATAACGTTGCAGACACAAATTGTACTATAAAACAAATTAAATTTTGTCAATATGGCTATACAAAAAATTATTACATTAGAATTTTTATTGTAAATATTAAACAAATTTATCAAATGTTTTTTGGACAAGTTGTATAGCTGTAATTATATATATATATATATATATATATTAAAAAAGATGCAGCTTTCAAAGCATTAATTATTTTATTGAAATAGATAGGAGATAGGGAATTCTCCAATTATTTAGGACAATGCAGTATGACAAAATAGTTGCCTTTTATTTGAACATTCATTAGAACATCGCGATCGATCTGATAAATTGATCTGTATCGACGTAATCCTTCATACTAAACGAAAGAACGTGTGAAATATTCTTCTCTGTGGTTACCGAAGGGACATTTTAATATCAACCGAACTTTTATATAATAGAAGAAATACGAATAGTCGCGTAAACGAGTACGTTTTCGTATGTAGTTATATATCTCTATATACTAGATCAATAGAATTCTGGTCTGACTCAGTCCTTCAGGAACGGTAAGCAGGTGTCTGCAAACTGCCATCGTTATTTTTAATAATTCAAGCGTATCGTTATCATGTTCGTTGAGGAAAATCATTGAACTCGTCATTATATGTGTGCAGAACAATTCACGCGACGTAAAACATTTAGAAATTTTAATCGGTATCCAACCCTGTTACCCACCTTCTTTGTGTTAAGCTTTGCAACGATGCATGGATATACCTTCCAATTACCGACAAAGATATCCTCATAGAAACGTAGAGTCTATGAAGTTTCATACGATATATAGTATTAATCACCACGTTGCACTAAAGAAAAATTTGAAAAGAATTTTAATACTTTTGTGATCAGTTGTTGTAACGCGAACCTAAAACCAAAAGCTACAAGGCTATGTAATTAAAACGAGAATAGAAAAAATTTGTTTTCAATTGTTGAATCGCTCACCTTTTTGGCGATTACTTTTACTTAAAAGTAAATTATAAATTAAAAGAGATTTTATATGAAAGTAAAATTCAACCCTTCACGTACTGGGTCTTTTAGGATCAATCTATGTTTTAAATTGTTCTAGTGGTATAAGAATGTATTGAATTTTTCGTAGACTCTTCGAGATTCTACGTACCGTTAGTTTATTTAACAATCGATGAAACAAAATTGGAATGGATATATTACACTTTTAATAAAGACTGAAAAAGAAAGGTATATTTTTAATAAAGTAAAGTATTATACTTTTAATAAAGATGTTAACTTTGGACGCATACTGTGATGTGCAGTTTTAAAGGGCTGTAGCTTCACCACGTGCTTGCCATTTAGTCTTTTCTCTGTGTCCACGCATACTTTACCTAAAACTAAGTATGTAATTATCCAAGCGCGTATTGTTATTTTTGCCTACGTTTTCAAATATTTTTCTCGTATTTCCTAACGTTTCTTTCTTCATTAAACATAGTTTTCTTACTCAAACCTTTTGCTTCTCTTTTGTAGATATTTTTACCGTTGCAAACAGGAACGAAACACAATATCCAGAGTTTAACCATACGCAACAATGTCACGTGGGGTTGTTTTTATATTTCAACGTTTGTTGAAAGCTTTTTGTTGTTATTATCAAGTAGAATTTTCAGTGTAATCGCATTATTTCACTTTAAAAGCATTTGCGGATTTATATTTTACGTGACATATTTTCATTATTTCAACTTATGGAATACGCTCGTAAATTTTAGTCAAACATGTTAGGAATATCCTGTATGCCATTAAATATTGTTCAGTTGGAATTGTTGCGCCGAAGTTCAGTATAAATAAAGAAACAGCAATATCTGAAAATCGCTTGCACATATTTTTCTATTGTCGATTTTAGAGATCCAGTATCTTTGAAAATTTAGGAGTAAGTAGAACAAATAGGACCGTAAACTCATTTTTCAAATTTTTGAATTTGTCTATATTATTAAAAAAGTGAATTTATTTAAACAATTGCAAAGAATGATGTAAACAAATCACTTTCATCGCCTTTATTCTCAAAATTTTTGACAGAAAAACGATACAATCGACTATTTTTATTTTCGCCCATAATTAACTGCAAGTATTTTTATTTTGTACTAAATCAATAATTGCAGAAATCTGCTTCAGACGATAAAAGTAGTCAGTCTTACATGCATAACGTAGAGGATAGTATTTACAAGTGATTTTTATACCTTTTATTAATTTCTGTTTATTGATTTGTACACCATATAATTTTCCGCTGAAAATCATGCAGTATTTTTTAAAAAATTTCCTGGTATATCCAATAATTTTGAAGATGGCAGTAGAGATCTGAAACTTTACGGGACAACCCTTAAATTTGAACGATACACAAAAGTATGTACCCCTTATTTTTAACCGCTCTACAATCCTGAAAATCTTTTTCAAAATCTGAAAAAGGGGCTTATTCCTCGTGAGTATATTGAAGACGAGAATGAAAAATAAGTTCATAACTGGTAAAGATAATCGCGCGACAGCTAACATAACAGAAATCGCAGGGTAATACTCGTATAATAGATGTTTGAAGCAGTACAATTTTGTTTCGTAATTAAAAGGATATAAGTGAAGTACATGTGTTTAAAATTTTGTAACAATTTTTACATCAAATGGTACTTACTTTCTAATTTATCCAAAGTTTATTTGAATTAGGTAATGGAAAGAAGGAAACATTTTAAGTGCTTATTATCGAAATGAAAAGAAAGTTAATAATATGCCTGCAGCATGAATTGAGAATCTGTTCGTTTTCGTGTGTACGAAACTCCTGCGTTGAAATAAAATACTAAATTATGGACTCCAAATATAGTAGTCGGCATTGAAACACTTTCGTGACTGCAATTTCGAATTACATCAGATTGAAGAAATAAAGTTAATACAAAAGTTCGGGCATTATATTAAATTCATATTAACAACGATAACGAGTGCTGAATATCAATCAGCATGCACTATACAGATGATATATATTTTCAATGTATTGGCCCCGGTCTGAGCAACGCTTTTGCATAATGCAAGAGATAATTACGAGCGATATTGCGTACTACAATAAATTCATTTATTTAATAGGCTTGTAACAATGTGCGGGAGCATTTAATTTTCAATTTTACAACGCCACCGAATGCTTTCGAGAAATGTTTCCTTCATTTTGTAAAAAAACGGTTCTCGGCGTACATATAGGACGTGTAGTAACAGACACATCGACTAACGATAAGTTCGCTGGAGGCCTTAATTATTCGAATGGCTTCTTAATTTAATGGCTTTCGTTAGTACTCCAACTTCATCGTGATCGTGACCATGTTGAATCGTTCTCTCGCTCGGTCACGCCTTCTATTTTGAAACAACTTTTTACTATTCGTGCCAGAGTGTTGAAATTTCTTCTGTTCTCTTCATTCGTTCATCAAATATTGCCAATTCATATATTTCTCTGGCTGCACGACGTATGATCCACTTCGCATATGGCATTTCAAAAGAATTTTCTATCATCGTCGATTCTGAAGAATTCCGGGAAAACGAATTTTCTCGGCATTCGCGGAGCATTGAATGCAAAGATCCGCCACTGCGTTTTTGTATTCATTGCTGTTCACATACTATTGGGTTGTTCGGAAAGTCATTTCGTTTTTTTTTTTTGTGAAAATGAAACATGATTGTTTTAGAGTGTACAAACATTTTATTAAATTATATGTTCTTTATTTTGGAAAACGAAATGACTTTCCGAACAACCTAATAGTTTTTGTCTTTCTCCGAATCAGTAAAAATATAATATATAACTCGTATACAAATGAAATTGTATTTTCCATTTAAAAAATACTTTTATTTATATTTATTTCGATGTTCATGATTAAGAATTGTATTTTAAATAATACTGCTTCAAATCTTATATAAAACTGTTCTATTTTCATTGTAACTCAAACAAATAAATTATATTTAAATAAAAATAAACGGGGACTTAAATTCATGGTTGTTAATAAATAAATTAAGACTTATATATAAAGTTAATTCGAGCATATACTTGTATGTACATTCTACCTCTACCGTAGTTATGAGTCCTTTTAGAATCTAATTACAGGTATTTCTTACCTACAAATAGTAATATTTTAGTTAGCTAAAAATAATGATTTAATTGTAACGAGGAAGATGATACAGAGATAAAAAAAGTGAGATCGTAAGGATATTGATATGATTCGTAAATAAATATGAAGCGAATTTTTTGGTCATAATACATTCATTTCTCTGTTGTTAATTTTCGTGTACCTTAGAAAAAATAATACAAATATTAACGATAAAAGTAACGTATAATAAAATTAAACACCACTTGGTTAAAAATATATGGATACAAAATCATTTTAATACAAGGTTTTCGAAATTAAGTAAAACTGCAAATGTTTGAAAATACTGAGATACGGTTACATTGTCGTTACTTTTACATTTCGTTTAATTAATCAAAGGACATACGATATCGTGTCGTTACGATACTATGTGAACAGTCTCACTGTTAAATTTATATCAAATTGTTTACGATTATACGGTAATCGGATAACGAGACGTTCGAATAACAGAGCCTCTCACGGCTTCTATTGTATAGCGGATCACCGTTATCAGCGTCATCGACAAATCGTCGATTGATAAAGTAATGCGTAACAATTACTTCTTCGATTAAAGGAACACCGTTGTCCGTAGTGACTCTGAGTACCAGTTAACCATATTTCGTCTACCACCGGTCGACAATCGCTGTGGTGAAATATTCAGCTAACGAAGAATCCAGAAGTATTTTTCCATATTTGCCGTAGAAATCGAATTAATTTCTGCAATTATTTCCAGCGAGTCGCGATTGAAAGTCGAGCACGTGTAACCAGCGCGTAAATAAAAGGGAAGATGTGGGAGTCCACGTGCGCACGGATGCACGCAGGAGGGCCCGTGGGTAAAATAAATTCCCGTAGAGTCGTAATTAAGAACTCGTTGTCGGGAATTGCATCGGGATCGGTGAAAACAACTCGTCGAGCACGTCCATTCGAGTGCCAGGTCCTCGCCGCATAATTAAGCCCTTAACGTTCCACGGTCTCGTCTTTTCTTCGCCTGCCCGCACAGAGGAATGCAGTTTCGTTTCAGACGTGTCAGGGTAGGACACAAGGTGGATCCATCGGCGTATATTTCCTTTTTCCATCGGGAACAAACTTTTTTCATCGGAGAACGCACGATTTTTTACGCATTGGTCGTGCTCCCTCGTTGCCTTTTTGCTCCCTACTTCTCATAACCGAAAGAAAGCCGATGCCACGTAGAATTCCTGGCATGCCCCTCCGTCGAAGAAAGGCGTTCAAGGACGGGAGTGGTGTGCCATTGCAGGTGGAGAAATTGTATCGCGGCGATGGAAGCAAAGGGAGCGCGTCTTCTCATCTTTCTGCAACGTGTCCGATTTGTTTTATTTATAATTATCCCATCGGACACCGAGCCCCTGAAACGCGATGTAGTTAACCGGAATAAACATCGTATCAATTACGAGGGCGAGCTTGCGTGTAGGACTTCATATTGTAATTTTAGTCGCTTTATCTCGAAATCCATTAGGTTATATAACATAGATTTCTACTTCCAAACCTCGGTGAGACCTTTGCGTTTAATCAGGTCGCGCGTCATGAAACTCTATATCGTTCCAGAAGCAACTATCAGAGCGCGCCACCGTGTTGTAACGAGTGTACACTGCCACGGTCTCTAATCTCTGATTTCGACGAAACCTTATCGTGCAATTATCAGGAGGCGGAGAACGACGAAACGGTCGCACTGTAATCTACGGTATCCTGTGAGACGTTGAGTCTGAAAGTCGGTACCAATGATAAATAGAGTTAGCTCGCGACGTAAACGAAGAAGAAAATCGAGAACGAAAGAATACCAGAGTCGAAGATCCGGAGTACCGATCCAAAGATTTCAGATTAAACGATGTTGTGCTCGACGTTAAGCGAGATGCAACGGTCTTAGAAATAATCTTAGAATGAATTGCACGGGAGGAGGAATCGGCTATAAGAATAGGCAAAGGGAAACGAACAAGCATGTGCTTTCGTTCAATGAGATTCGTGTTCATTCATTTTTAATTCGCTTCGTGAACCTTCTTGTACATATGTATGTATTATATTTACTTCTACGGTAGGCGCAAAAGTCGCGCAAGCGTTTACTTTTTATTTCTCGAGGATCATAAAATTATTTCTGAACATGTACAACTATGTAAATGGTATCAGCCTTTAATATCTACTTGAACATTTTCTTTTGTAGTAAACGTTTCCCAGAATTGGGGGATCTAACATCTAAAATCTTAAATCTAAACCTAACGTTCGTTAGGTTATAATCTTCTAATCTTGTCGTATAAAATCACTGTCACCTCTGCTTCAAAAATTTTTAAAGACTCGAAGAACAGACGAAGAGAAAGTATTCTTGTAAAGATGAATGTATCGTTGTTAGGTCTTATAGTTCTAGGTTTAATTGTTGAACTTATTTTCCTTTCGTGCATCCTTAGAATCCCACTGTTTATTTACACTCCGTAATATACGAAACAACTCAAATTGTAATTGTACTAAAATGCAGCATGGGATGTATCATATATTCATTAAAAATGTTCTTATTTTGCTGATTTCTTACTCACGTAGAAGATCAAAACTCTTGTAAAGACGGTTCTAAACGTTACTCAAGTATAAAATCTTCATCGATTAGTTCCGATTACAAATTATTTTTATGATTATAATTATTCTAGTTTATAAAACAATGCACAAAAGAAATGGCTACTTACTCCGTACTTGTAATGAATTATACCTTTCCTATTTCCTTGTTGATTCCCATTCTAGCTAGCTTTACTTCTTTTAATCTGTTTAAATCGTAATGGGGTGTTTGTTTTAACACAGTAAACACTTCATGGTGGTTCCAACTGATCGAGAGATGCAGTTACTCTTGCAGGTTTTGTGTTGTGAAAAATATGAAAACAATTTACAGCGAGAAATTTATTGATCGGGATGATGTTCCTTCTTGTTACCTTTTAAAGAAAAAAGGTCTGTGTAAGAATGCGAAACTCAGATATAAAAAAAAGAAGAAAACAACGGTAGGAATGTTATGCATTAAAATGTTTATTAACAGTGTACACAGGTCGAGTGTACGTAGTACATTCTTAAACTTAAAACTCTCAGAGAGAAGTTTTAAAGATAATCTTCCCAGGTTAGAGTTTTCAACAGTTCAAATAAGATCTTATTAAGATCATGTTAATTAGTTACATATATTCTGTATTATGATGCGTATTTTGCTACAACCGAGTCGGAGAGTTTGAAGAAACTTCTGGCTTACTAGTGCTTCGAGAGGAGAAAAATGAAAAAGCCAGCATAAATACGAGTAAACTGGCTGTGGAGTTTGAAATAGAGTTGAAACTTGATGATACCTGATACGATCTTTGGCAATAGGAAAGTGACATTATCAAAAATAAATAATGTTATGTAAGTACGTGGAAGTTAAGATCATGTAATTTCCTAAATTGCTTGATTCTAAGAGACAGGTTCCATTAAAGTAACTAAATTCGTAAATTTTTTACTTTTATTATATTCTACAAGAATCGAATAATTGTAATACTCAAACCAAGGTAAGAAATGGATAAATTATCCTATAATTGATCTGGATGAATAGTGTAAATTGCTTACAATATTTGAGAACAATGTCTCTGTTAAAAATTATTCACGTCTATGTTGGAAATTTTTCGGTTTCACTTAATCTTGGTATTTATAGGTATGTTACTGCTGAAATAAAAGTAACTTAATTTCTGGAAGCATTACACGTTTGCTTCGTAAGCGTTTAATTACTATGATAGGTATGTACTATACCTATAAGTATAGGATGGAATTAAGACTTCTTTTTTAGTCGTATAAGTGATATAAGGACGTTATACTTATATTGACAATTTTATACAATATTCCAGAATTTTACATCAAAATAAAACACATAAAAACTACACCTGCGACTTATAATTAGAGGTTATTAGCATTGTGATTCGTATTGTCTTATTGCAATAATTTAATATAATAATACGATAGTAGTCATATTTGGTTTAATTATATTTAATTAACGATATTTACTGATGTAATAGAATTAAATCGTAATTTTTTATAACAAAATTAATATATTTTAAATATCATGCAGTCTTCGGATGCCACTGATTATATTCGACATTTATAATAGATATACGTATTTATTTTGGGGCTTCATAACGGAAATGAGAAAAACGAAGAAATAAAGGATGTCGATAGTCAGTCCAGATTCTTGAGATAGATCTTCAATTATGTACAGAGACAATCCAACATTAAATAATTAAAATAACTGAAGAAATCAATTGCCTACCGTAACAGTATATAGCATTGGTTTATATTATATTTAGATATTCTTCTTATTGGATTCCACATGCCCGAAATATATATATTCACTTGAATCACTTAAAAATAATACCTAAACGTCCCCTTTATTTGAATATATCTCGGCAATGCGAATGTATCCTCACAGTCGCCTAAGTTTAAAATATTTTTGTTCTATATATCTATAGACAATAAAAGAACAAATATGTCGTGTTTCGAGATGGATAGACATCTAGTTATAGTAATCTACTTCCAATTTCGTAAAATAGACATATGAGAAAAGTGAAGTTTGGTCCTACTAGATCGATGATTTGGATCATTGTGCATAATTTCCAACTGATTTCAATCATAACCTCAGTAAATCTAACATTTACTTTAACAAGAAAGTTTTACATCTGGAACTTTAAGGAAATAATTCCTGTTTATATTTAATATACTGTCAAAAGACTTACGTACGATATCGAATGTTTATAAGTAATAAAAGTTAATTTTACGTCGGAAGGATTGTTTGTAGGGCCTACGTAGTTATTAGACATTGTTTTTTCTGTAAATGTTTAACGTTTTTGACTTTTTAAAGACTTCTGAACTAACATGGAGAGTAAGGAGATAGACGATCAATTTTGACGTAAAATAAAATAAATAAATTATAATAATAATTTTAAACATTCTACAAGATTAGTTTTAGAAAATATAATAATACGAAAATCGATTATTTAGATTTTCCAAGTCATAATACCCTCTAAAGTCTTGTTAGGCTCGAAGAAGTTGTATTTTAGAATCTAATTTAGGTTCGAAAAAGCGGGAACTAAGTTGGTACAGGAGAAGGTATAGTATTATATTTACATAACGTAAGAAAAAGTGAATTGACAAACAGGTAGCTATAAGGGTTAGTAGATTAGATCTAAACTCTTATTTGATTATATCCCTCTTGTTGAACAATCGTACGTAGAGTAGAGAATTTTGAAACCAAAACATACCAATTATAAGGGAAATTATTTTTTCGAAAAAAATCAAGTCCTTATTTCTTTATCAGTGTGTCACTCTCACACCAAAAAATTGTTAAAATAGTTTTGGTTACTTAAAATAAGAACGACATATTTTTATAACTTTTTAAGATTTTATATTACGCAATTCTTCTATTTTTACATAATTTACCATAAATCTTATTGATAAAAGTAGAATAGTGAACATGTAACTTCAACTATTAGGTTAATTAGAAGAATGGGGTTAAACGTAATGGTACGAATTCAATTAGAAATTGAGTCACGGACAATTTTACGTAACGCACAGCGTTATCAATGACAAAGATAAATCAATCGCAGAGATACGCACGAATTCGAGGATCCTCGGGAATCCTCGTAGAGACGATGGATCGTATCCAGGTGACCACGTTCAAAGCTATCGATTACAATTGACGCACGGATTGCTCTCGGAACGAAATTCACACCGCGTGCGAAAACCAGTCCTCATATGATATCTTGATGACTGGAAAGGAAAAAAAAATGCGCCTGGTAGCAACGAAGCGATGATTGCGGATATTTTCCATGCTGCGTGTTTGCGTACGGGATATAAAAAAGAATGGGAAAACAAAAGCAGCGGAGGGAAAAAAGCGGAGAAGGTGGTTTATGTATGTATGTACCTAGAATGCAGCCAGTGCGACGAAATGACAGAGGAAACTGTGATATCGGTTGAGTATCGAGAGCCATGAAAATAAATAGAAAGAAAAATATGCCCAATCCGCGAGTTTTGTATTTGGGTCAAACTGATTGGAGGTTCAACATTTCAACATTCTCTGTGTATGATACGTAGTTGTGCGTACTCGAAAAGCGAATTTTTTTTGTGGGAACCTCCTGAAATGTAAATAAAGGAAAACGTTCGACCATATCCAGCAAATGATACTTTTTCCAGTAATCAAGATCAAATTTCATAAATTGATATTATTAAAAAGTCTTGAATGTTATTTGCAATTCATGTATCTGATCAATTAATTCAAATTTTTATGAGAAATATGATATGATTTCAGTTCATTTTAAAAATTATTTTTTATAAAAACCTTTACATTTTATAAAAACGGGTATCTGCAGTATCAGATAAATGTATTCGCCCAAACAGGTTTAGCATTCTACTAAAATTATACAGTTTGTAAAATTGATTAAACGCACTAAAGACAATTTATTTACCATTAGAGAATTATATAGAGAAGGGTCTGCATGTCATTTTATGGATTTATTGACAGTCAAACAAAAATTTAAAATATCACACTCTGCATTTGTTCGATTATATTTGTCTGGTATTATACTTACACATACACACACGCAGACACACAATGGAAACTCGATAACCACGAAAAAACTAAATTTAAAACTTCTATATTTACCTGGAGATTCATGCAATGGTCAAGATAACCTATTCAATAAGAAAGTGCTTTACTTATTAAGTATAGTAGCTAGTGACTTGCCACTATTTGTCACTGTTTCTTGTTCTTGTTATACAGATAACAATGATCAAATTTCTCTTACCTCCTTCATATATTATATCAATATTATATCATATATTAATTGATATTATATCAATTAAAATTTAGTATCTGCAATTTCAAAGTTTAAACATCGACTTATATTAAAAATTGATAACTGTTATTAAATACCAATTACCCTATGATTTAATGTTTCTTATAGATCAATGATTCTTTCGTGCATATAAACAGAAAATATTTATTACTTATTAAACAGTTTGGTAACTACAAATTGAATCTAATCATTGCGTTTAGTATAATTTCTGTCCACAAATGACTCGAAAATTATACGACGACACCACAGTGTCGATTATACGAATCATGTAACACATCTTGTAAAGTTGGTTGGGGTATAGTGTAATTATATTATCGCGTTAGACGATGATGTATAATGACAGTAATAATACCCGTTTGAAGTCAGGATCTCTGTGTAACACGTCCAACGTGTTATAAAATGCAAAACTATGCATCGATCGGTAGATTGTCTTGTTATTAGCAAGTAGACGTAAGGCCTGTCGCTGGATAAAATCTATGATCTTTCAAACTTATTATGCATTAGTTCCTATTAGCCTTCGTACTTGACAAACCCTTACGCTAAAATAGTATTTATGGAAAGAATATTGCATGTTACATCATGAATAATGTTGATTTCTTATTTGCTTCTGCATATTGCTTCAGTACTTATACAGCGTTACGTACAATGTAAACGTAATTTCTTCGTGTATCGAGGTTGTTTTACTAACATTGTTTTACCTGATTCTCGTCCATTACGCATTTAGATAGGTACTTTTTATTTTATTCGTTTTTATGACATGCACTTATACCCTCTCGTTCCTACAATGAAGAAACTGAATAAACAAAATATATTCTTCTTTTCCTTGATTACATTTTACGAGTTCGACCTATCGATTACGAAGTAAAAATGTAAAAATACAAATTTCGAGTAAGATACATCTTATTTGTAACAATATAGTAACAAAATAAAAAGAGAATGGATATTCTTTCGGTAACGATAATAATAGAAGACATAATGCGAGAATATTTCTTACTTGTTTGAACAAATAAACAGAAGCAAAAAAGAGTTAAGTTTAGTTTAGTTCGACTTAAAGTTTAGTTGGTCTCTGTTCGTTACCGCACATTTAACAAAGTTTTGCATGCAAAAAATGCATCGATACCATCTTTATAGAATTTATTAACGAGAGTTACGATACGGAGGGAAAAAAAAGGCCAGTAACTCTTCGTAGTTTTACGAAGTCTTTGAAATTATGTAGCTTGCTTGCCTAACGTCGTCGTTCATTACCCTGAATAAAAGATCAAACTTCAGCATTAATCACGCAGCTTTGAGTATCTCGTGGTTCATGCAACGTTAATGAAATTACCGAGATATTTACTTTGAATGACAGCTTTAACCCCTACAACAGGAGACTACACTTTGATCTTCTGTGTATGAGTTTTTTCTTTTAAAAAAAACTTCTCCTCCTGCATACCTTCGTTTTCTCACTGTCCAATCATCTTGTCACTAAGGTATTTGAGTCGCTCTGAATTTCTTGGATCACGCAGCAAATTCGAAAGTCCAGACGGCTATAGTAATAATGAAAGCGAGAAAAAAAAAAAAAAAATGGTAAGTGTGGTCTGCCCCGGCTGTTCGCTGCCTGTTCCTTCTATTGACAGAAGCAATTATTAAATACATGTATGCAGCTTCGGTTTATCTCGTCGGTAGTGGGACTAGCTGATGCATCAAATACATCACCGATTAGTTTAACAGCCGGGTATTTATATTGTTAACTCTTAACTGTCCATCTACGGTGAATCATTTCACACCGACTAATCATTAAATGCGTCTCGCAATTTAGGATCAACTATTGATACCATCCCTCGAGCGATGTTACATTTGATCGAACAAGCACCAATGGACCATAATTAAATGCTGAAACGTTATTATCTACTTGAGCTTTGTAACGTTTATTCGCCACGGTAGTTGTAAAGGTGCGTGTTGCTGCTTTTTCGTACACATTTGTAACGATGTCCTCCATCAATATGAGCTTCTATGCAAATTGTATGTCTTAAACAAATATACTAGTTTAGACGATTATTTTTAAGGTAATGTTTGAAAGTGTTAAAAATACTATATTTAGTAAGCAGCCATTGAGGCTCTGTGCAGACATTTATTTGTGGTTCTATTAATTGTAGACAAAGTTTCAAGTAATTCCATTGATTTAACTACATTTAATTATCTCCATCAATTGATCATTAATTTTTAAGACTATATGTTTAAGAATAAGTTTTGCAAGACTTTTAATATCAATTTCAATTTGTTCATTAAATTTTGATATTTCAAAGTTTATAGTTACTTTTCCACTTTTTTTTTGTCATTATTTGTCTATGAGATATTTTGTTGTGTCAATTTAAATGAAACATTTTACTTAAGAAATACTAAATAAATTTTACTAGTTTTCTTTCAAATATAACAAAATATAATCCTAACGAATATTTACTAGTTTTCTGTAATAAATAAACATTTACTGAATATATATAACAAATTTGAGATCGATTGGTATAGTACTTTTCAAGATATTCTGCTAATCTGGTAAAGAAATAGAATTTCAAAAAAATGGACATTTGAACTTGCCAGCTTGTAGTTACAGTTTTCTTTCTCTGTCTTTTGGAACTATTTTATTTATTTATCATACTGAAAGATATACTTTTGTCTAAATATGTAACAATGCAATATCTGTCTGACATCAATTGTTCTTAGACCTGAAACTGGAATTAACCATAAGTGACTGAGACAGGTACAGTAGTAGACGCTGATTTAAAGAACTAATTGATATTTCAGAGTTTGGAAGTCGATATAGGAATAAAGTTGTTCAGAAAATGTAAGTGGCTTTTAAGGATTTTAGGAGTTACTGAGAGGATGATAGGATAGACCAAGGTTTAGGAAGTTTCGTGGAGGCCACAAAGGTTAGAGTAACACAGGGTTCGTTAACCACGAATAACACATTGTTTGCGTGTGAAAATGAAAATCAAATTGTGATAGAATCTCCAAATTCAGGAATCATGACGATTTACAAAACGAAAAGTAACTCATGATTGAAAATATACTGATTGAATGCAGAAAGTATAAGAAACAAACGTCGATTTTCGAACTAACATAAACCCTAACATAAACCCAAATAAATTAATGACTGCATCCAAAGACAACAGGAGAACTATTGAATTCCTTATAAACATTATAAACAATTATAAACATAATTTTACAGTATCAATAATATATTAAATACTATAAATATATATTTGTATTAAATGCTTGTCTGCTACACCGATTAACCTTTATGAACTATTCGAGTTAATTAGACCCAGAATCGAACTTTGATATTAAATAACTTTTTAACCAAATATTCGATTTACATGAAATTTACTAACTTTCATCAACACCGACTGAAGAATGCACCAGCCAGACAGAAATGCAATATCATTTAAATGTCTATCAGCATTGTTTGTGGAATGGATGTGACATAAAAGTTCAAAAAATGTTTAATTTTCGATGGTGTCGTGGAATCGACAATTTTAAATTCTCTACAACACTTTTCCTTACAGTAGAAATATTTTCTTTTCTTTTTGCACTACATTGACCCAGTCGACAGATATTGGGATGAATTGATTAACAATTGAACCAGTGGCTTCGAACTTTTTCATTACACGACAAATTACAAGTTCTATTGGTCGATTACATCCACGAAACTTTGTTCAAATTGAACACAAATTTTAATCATAAATTTTAATAACTTCAAGTTGAGCAACTGAGCATCAATTCTCGATGATTTGTAAAATATTATCAAACTTTGACAATTTAATTACAAACATTGGTGGCTTTGAGAATTCAAAGTTCCATCGCTTTTATTAGAAAACCTTATTTATTATAAATGTTATTTACATATATGTCGCTTGAAGTTGCAAGACCAAAAGTAAATAGTAAACGATTTCACTGTTCTTGTTAAATTTCCATACTGTCTCATATATAATATCTGGACCATTGGTTCTACAAGCCTATATGTATGTAGGCTAAATAAATACATATACATGTATTTATTTATTATGCAAAGATAAAAGTACTTCGTCACCAAAGCGAAGTATGATTCACATTTGCCTTCTTCAACGAATGAATCGCTTATTTATATGTAATGACCAAGTATTAATAGAAACGAAATATTGAAATTTGATTTAATTACACCCATAACCAGTATATTCCAATATTTCTATATGTCTTTCCGTCGCCGACAGGAAGACAAGTACAGTTTACTCGTCATGTAAAAGTTATATGTATATGCAAAGAACGTTTAGTAATTCTTTGTAAAAAATGTATAAATAAATCTTAGTTTACATTTGTTATAATCTAGCTCTGAATTACTCCTTTGATTCAGTTTAAGTTACTTGTAAAGCACCAAAAATCAATGATGACCTTTTATACTAATAATAGAATTATTTATAATTTATATAAGCATGGTATGTAAATAATATGGATGCTTTATTCTATATTTGTAATAAATCACTTATCATGAATGGAGAACAAATTTATTTAAATACTATAATATTTTTCCAATGCGAGTTAATTTGAACCGAACAGCTCGAATATAATAATTATTTCAACAGTATGCAAAAGTTAAATAGTATTTATTTCAGAATTGAATTGCTCGAAAATCATCAATATATGTATCATTTTTGTTTATAATATGCGACATATAAAATTGTACGCAACTTGTATCATTTAGTTAATTTTTTAACTAAACTTTAACACCAAATTTTAAATTTTAACACCAACAATTGTTTTATAATTTTTTCTAATTACTGTAAATAAATGGACAAGTGTACATTCATGTATATTGCAGAAAGTTAATACGATTTGCTTAAATATATTAATGAGAATGGAATCGTTTAAAACATTTCTCGGATATTGATTAAAAAGTACATTTTATGAATTGAAAGTAAAATATTGCGAAAGATTTTATGCTAAAATGTTCAAGAAGTTTCGCGTTATCTTAAAAGTTACGTAAGTAAGAAAGGAAACTGTAAATTACAAACTGTAGATAAGAAAATGTAAGTGTACATATTCAAACATTTTTAATTAATTCATATACTTTTAACTAACCAAATAATTTGGGCGAAGAATGAGTGTTACCATTAATTTTAACGATTGATATGGATCCGGTTAAGCAAGTTTTTGGTATAAATTAGAAATAACCATTAAGAATACTAAACATGCACTT
The DNA here is from genome assembly GCF_051014685.1 of Ptiloglossa arizonensis. Lineage (NCBI taxonomy): Eukaryota > Metazoa > Arthropoda > Insecta > Hymenoptera > Colletidae > Ptiloglossa > Ptiloglossa arizonensis. The sequence goes on along the minus strand of NC_135051.1, from coordinate 12,605,565 downwards.
TAAATTATTTTGATGAGGCAATGCACATCGGAAATGTATCATGCCGCGCCGCAAGTTTATTGTAGCAATAAAACAGTAAACGAATGAATTCAGGTCCATTAACTCAGGTTTCAAGTACTCCTGTTTTTACACGATGTAATTATTTTAATATGATTCAATGCGAGGATTCTGTAACTAATGCCATTCATCCAGTGAATGGGAACAGAATTTTATTACTATACTTAAGGAATGCAACCGCAATATTACATAAAACATAATTGTAAAGATAGCACAGAAGGAGCATATGAAGAAAGTTATAATCATTTTATTGTTGACAATACACCTTCCTACATGTGTAGAATTTTTTTGAGTATTATAATAAATGCAGAATATTGCAAATATTATACAATTAAACAAAATGAAACTTTACTGTATAAGAATTTTCTAGATTCAGTTATTGCTATGTTTAAAAAAAAAATCACTTTCTTCTAACACTACTCTATCTTACACGTCATGGTATAAACACAATATTGTAATGACTAAAGATCAATACTGCAATTACCGATGATCGATACTTCTACAACTCACAGACATAAAAGTATAGGAATTTGTAAAATGATATTATTCACTTAAAATGCACATATAAAAGACCATTTGAAAAACATTTTCACGTATTATGCGCTTAAAAATGTTTTAAATTGGCACTATTATTTTAGTTTCTATAAATTGCTGCTTTGCACACACATCTACGCGGTAAAAATTCTGCAATCTGTGAAAATTATTCGATACGACAAAAGAAAATATTTGTTTATAATTTGCAATTTTTGGGTCAGGGGAGTACTTCGAAATTTTCTGTTTTTGTTTCAAAGCGATAGATCAATATTTCAAAGTTTATTTTTCATCGGAAACAAATTGTTTGCTTCTTCAATAAATAACGAACGGAAGCAAACATTTAAAACAACTGTTCGTAACATAATGTGGAATTTTATCAAAAATATTTGTAATAAATTTGAAGTCAATCGGTCAAATTGTTTTCAATTATTGTGTAAAGTATTTTAAAAAGAAACGTTTTGAACAAGACGTTCCTGGGATTATTTACACACTCTTTTTCAAATTGCAAACTATAAATTCGTGCAAAACAAATATTTTCTATTTCTTACTTATAAAAAGATCTAAACTTTTTAGTCTCTAATGTTTCATTGGGACTTTTATAAGCCTTCATTTGTTTATAATATATATAAACTCATAGCTGAAAGTAGTTCTAGAAGAACAAAATGTATAGCAATTTGAATTATTTTAAAAATACGCGAATTTTGGAAGCCAACGGTAATCATATATTCTACATGTTCTAAAGAATGAAAAATATAGTCATATAATAGTCACTTATCCGAAAAGTTATATAAAATGTAGTTAGATCAAAGTATGTAACCATGGTTATAAAATTCATTTTGTTGCAACTTTTTGGCCTAATTTTCTTTGCATCAACGGTTTGTTGATAAAATAACTCAGAAAATTATGCAGTAGATTATTTAGAAAGATTATAATAAATCGGTGCTTTGTAAAAATAAAAAATAGTCAAAAGTAATTAATGAGAAAAACGTGCAATGAAAATCGAACGAGTATTCTTTCTACTGCAACAAAGCAGGTAAAATTCCAAATTATATTTTCTCCTAGATTATAATACATTTCATTATCAATTAATGATTTAGATCCAATGGAACTAGTTGTAATACTATTAATGAAGTATTGACAATGTTTCCAAAAATATATCAATGGTTTACATTGGTAATTTTGAACTGTATTAATTACACGAATTGCATTAGTTTTACACGAACTACAAATAATTATCAAAATGACAAAATTATAACTTACTCCCTTAAAAATGTGCAGATGTGGTAATCTATTGCGTCAACAGTGTTTTGCAGCGTTTCCCTCGCATATGCATTTACGTTCTCCTGTGACTTGGCACTTATTTGTATGAGTTTCAACGATGCAGCTATTCACATTTCAAACAGACTGGGTACGAAAGGTGGCGTGAGAGTATCCTGCCGTGCTTTTAACTTTCTTCTTTCTTTAAATAAACAGTACACCTCTGGTCCACCTTCCCTTCACCGGTTTTCTTGATTCTATAGCCCTTTCAGTCTAGCCACAGTGAATAATGGTTGGCTTAACGTAAGAGGAAGCTTCATGCTGGGTGGACCAGAAGGTTTTGCAGTTCTTCTTATTCGAGCGACGCCAACTGCAGCCAACTGCGATATTGTTTTTAAGAGCAGCTGAAAGCAGCGCGGACCAACATAACAACCATTGAGCTATGGTTGCTCTGTGGTCCGTTTCTAAAGGCATTCTCGCAAAATTTAAATTTATACGTGTAACGGTGACTAATTAAAGTTTAATTGGAAGTTAATTAAGGCCGATACGAGGTGCCAACTGTTGGAAAATTTATTGAACCCTTCTTCGACGACTCAGTTTCATAATGGCTTCAAAATTAGTTTCGAACGAACAGGCAATTATATCAGGAAAATGTTCGTTATGGAATAGGGCTTCCTAATTAAACCAGACCCGTAATAGGAATTCGCGTTTACGAGCAAAGCGAAAATGAGGCATTCATAAAACCGCGCAAAGATTTCACATTCATCCTTTGCCACGTATAGTGGAATATTTTTTTAACTTTCCTCTTAATCTCTCGTTACGATAACTCTTGCTTTGAAGTGACAACTTTTATACCAAATTTGAGTAACGAAATCACGCTACACCGTTTCTACGTGTATAGAAACGATCTCATCATCCATCCGATTGAATTTCATCCACTTATGAAAATCGACATTTTCATATTTGCCGTTACATTCTCGTGGAAATATTGCCAATACACGGATGAGATTTTCTTGATGAAAGTAAGTTCAAATATCACGTTTTTCGTTACTTTTTAATACGCGTAAAACGAAGTGTGCGAGACTGTGGTTGTGGTCGTATTTGGACTAATCTTCACCGAGAAAATCTCTCCGTTACATCGATAATACTGTCGCGCAAACAAACAGTCTAAGATATAACAACATTTGTACGCTCATTCCGAGCGTATCGTATTCACTTCATTCAGTAGGCGGTACTCACGAGACTAGGTCTCGGTCGGAGATTAAAACCACCTATACCAGCTTTCGAACGAACTAGCGGTCAAGATTTCATCACCTGGGATGGGAATTGCTGTAATCCAACACTTCGTAACAATCCCCCTTCTTCGAGAACCCGCTTTCTTTTCCGTTACTCTGTATCAGATCGCATCGTTATACTAATGATCACGATACATTAATATCCCGTAACTCCGTCTTCCATGATACGTCATTCAAACGTACTCCTTCAATCCGCGTTGCTCCATTAATTACTTTCGCTTTTTGTGCTCGGGTACAGTATTCGAGTCGGCAGTTCCACTTCGGGAAAATAATTTCCTCCCTCACGTCATCGTCCCCAAGCGCCGACTGGTTTAATTGCCGCACACTCCAGGATTCTCGGCTGCGAAATCTACTTCCTCGTTTCCCCGGTGGACTCGAATGCGCCTCCCATTATACCCTAATGGCATAATAATCTGTATATCCCGCGATATGGTTTCCAATTTCAAGCGCTGATGCAGTCGGGACGCTGCGTGTATACGTATAACAGCTGGCTTCCCTGGCTGCTAGTGAGTTACGATTGCCGCCAAGTAATGGCCACGTGGATGTTTCGGTGGGTGGAACTGCTACGTACACCTAAAACTAGATTCTCGGGGCTAGCTTAAGATCGTTTCTCAATTCGCCCAAGGAAAATTGTCATTCCGCATTTTCCACGAGTAAATTTCCAACGAATACCGCGCCTAATGGGACCCACCCCCGTCGTCACTCGATATCAACAATTCGAGAAATTGCTCGCAAAGAAGCGCTGTCTGGTGCTCGACACAATTCTCATTCTTCGCTCGATTCGCGACAGGGACAAATTATCCTCACGTTACGCTACAAAGGGTATCTTATACTCCTTCCGTCCCTTTGATTCAATTCCGTCTTACTGTAACTTATTGTTTCTGTACTTCTGTCTAATTATTCCTCTAGACTGTGTTTTTCCTTCTTTCGTTCAATTATATTTTTATTTTTATAATTTATCGAAATTATTCTCGAACAATGATTGAAATTGAAGTACAATTTTGCTTAAGGCTGTATTCGTCTTGTTTAATTTTCAATTCATTTACGAGGTTTTCTACAACTTATGTAGAAAAAGAAGTATCGATTATCTACATAATTGATCATATGCATATTTTTACATAACTTTCAATTCATGAAATTAATTTATGGATACCTTTTAGTTATAAAAGAAATTTAGTATAAAAGATGATTTAGTTCACTTTTAAAAACTGAATCAGTGACAGTTTTAACACGTTTTTATTCTAAAAATTGTTGATTTCTAAAAGGTTGCCATAGCTTCGGAATAAATGCGTAACAGCCTGCGTACTATGTTCTCCTTTATTAAATTTGAAAAATATATTGGACTGTATTTTTTTTTTATTATCAACATTATCTGCTTTTCAATACTTCCAATAACTTAACGGAAGTTCAAGAATGAGATGTAATATACTATTATATTCGACATCTTCATGGAGATATAATGCTGGTTAATAAATGCATAACCAAATATTTGAATAAAATGTCTTCATTAGATCTTAGATATCGAATAAGTTGTATTGGAAGTGCTGAGAAATCGATAATTTCGATGAAAATTTGTGTCAGTGTATGTGTAAAAATTAGGTTGCTGCAGACCGTGAATGTTATCGCTTCTAAGAAGCTGTTGATATAAAGAGTGACTCCAGAACCTAAGAGAAGCTGAAATCGGATCGTTAGTCTTTCGGTGGTCGGACGATCAAAAAGGTTTTTATAAACGATTGAGAAATGTTTGGTGTAGTCCATGTCAGACATTCTATGCTCTATAAATTTGAACTTTGTTACGGTGCAACAGTTGCAGCAAAAAGTATTTGTTTCGCACTTGGCGAATGTGTTGGACTGTTCGCACTTATCGCAGATGACTCGCGGAATTTTGTGCTGGAAATTTCAGCTCCGAAGACAGTTCGCGAGAGGAATATTCAATAAAGCGAACAAATGATCAAGCTGGACGAGAAGAAAAGAAAATCAACTACTCGTAAAGTTGCGAACTCAGATTATAATATACAGTTCATTATTATACACAGGGATCTCACGTATCAATCTGGAAAATAATGTTTTCTTATTACGATAGGAAGTACGTTAAAGTATCGTTTACGTGTTAGATAAAGATGTTTTTCATTTCCACTTGGCAGATTTTTCTCTTAACCTGTTACTTTTTACGTATAAATTAACCAATTTCAAATATATGTCATAGACATGCTTTCCTAAACAATTTTACGTCCTCGAAGACAATAAATTTTTAAATTTATTTTCAAAGTAAATTCAGAACAAATCCAATATACATAGATGCAGATATACAGACTATAAACATAACAGATTAAACATAATTGCGGGCGGTTTTAGCGTAAATTATTTATGAGTAAAATCCTATTCGAATTATAGATAATGAATGAAAATAATTAAGATTTACAAGTTAAGTACAATCGCGACGAAAGTGATTTTACTTGCAAAAATAAATGGAAAATGTGGGTTAAAATTTATTTGTATGGAATTCTGTTTTTATGAAAATTGGTTTTAAAAGCGTGCTTTACTGGTAAATTTACATTTTACAAATTTCCCTATATGTCTTCATTGTTTATACGCGAAACGCACAAGGTTAGTTCTATGAAAATAATATTTCTGATTACAAATTGTTACTTTCACGTGTTGTGCACAAATCCTCTACTGATCTATGTATAGGGAGTCTCGTTTTTAAATCGATTTTCTCGAAAAGAAAACCTCGTCTGAACCAAAATTTCATGTACGTTTTCGATTTATGTTTGCATGTAGAATCATTTGTTTTGCAGTTGTACCGAGCATTACGGGATACCCTGTATACTTTATTTAAGCTTCAATTTATATTGTATACAACTCTAGTACAATAAACACGTATTATTATTATTGTCCCTTACTAGAATAAAATCATTTATTCTTGGAATAAAATTTTCCTCGTATCTTGACCACCTTCCATATCGTATCGACTTATTAGACAAAAACACTACCCATCGGACTGAAAAAACCCGATATTTGTAAATTTTTTCAAAAGCTACGAAATGTGCAATATACACGTTACAAATATATTTTAAAAGTACCTACTATGGACAGTATTATTCTCAATTCTCGTACAAAAATTTAAATGTATACAGAAACTGTAAGAAAGGAATAAAATTGGAATTTTCAGAAACTAGGTGAATGACAGTCAGCGCAGGACACGAAAAACGATACATCTTCGTTAATTTCAAGAGAAGATCCTTAAAAAGTTACATTTTGAAAAGGTTTGTAAAAAGATATCGATATTTGAAAATTGGAAAGGTGGTGTTCCCTCTTAACCAAAAACAACTGTCCTTTGATTCGACAACTGTACATACAAGAATGTAGGCATTTAAATCAGCACGTAATTAATTCGACAAATAGCAATGTTCCATTACGTTGCAATATACAGTACAAGCCAGTGTTGTTGCAACACGTATGTAATCGGATTTGGCTCGACAGACTCGTTTCAAAATCTCGTTGTTACGATACGTGCTCTTTACGTCTATATATTTACCAGGCTTGTTTGTTGTTTGACCAGACGCGGTACTAACGAGGAATTTTTTGTTCAATATATTAGCCGCTCGCCGGCTCTCAAACAAGCTTTGTGTTCCAGTACACAGCCGTGTGAACGTTCACGCCCTTTTCCAGTAAAGTGAAGGGCAACCGAAATTTACGAATTCGTCCTTTTATTTTACAAGACATTAACGCCGCCAGGAATATCTCGCAGCGACACAAGCGACCGTCTGTTTTTTGAAGGGTGACCACGCTAATGAGATATCCAAACGGGACCCCGCACCGTGGTTGATCGTGAACACTTCCACGGCTCGTAAACGTTTCGCAGTTTTACGCGGCAAAGCGTGTCAGCGTCGCCGTCATGGTGAATTTGCAACAAATATAAACTGCATGCCCACGTGTGAGCATGTTTCACAACTAGAAGGTTCCTTTAATAATGCACGCGCGTCGTTGTATGTATACGGCGTGTAATGTCTGACACGACCACCACTGTTTTATCTCTTAATAGCACGTTTGAGGTAATACCCCGGCGTATAGATACGCGGTAAACACCGCAAATACTGTCCTTCTTACCGATGCTTCAAACGTCGAAGTGTATTATTCTGAATAAAATTTTTCTTCTGTCGAATAACGTTCTGTTTTACGAACAATGGCTCACGAAAGCATCCTAAGTTGCAGTCGAGTGCGTTAAAGACAAGATACGGTGACTCCCGTTTTCAAATGACAAAGTAGGAAGACCGTGAATTTGCTCGAAAGCGGGATTGGTAGCGATTTTGATGTCAAATTAAGGTTAAGGATCTGGTTGGACAGTTACAAACGCATACCATTATTGGCAATTATAGACAATTATAAAATTAGAGGTAGGATTCTTTTACTTGGATCTGAAGTAAAAGTTGTTACTTGAAAAGCGAATTTTTCATATTTTACAAACTATCGCTTCAATAAGAGTTTAATAGTTTCTATGGTTAGTATTTGTTACATGTTTGTAGTGTAGCAAATGTTTCTATTTAAAATGTGTAAAATGAACGTTCGTGAAGGAAAATTTTAATATTGTTACTTTTATTTGCGTAATAAATATTATTAATATAGGTACAAAATACCTAAACAAACATAATTCAGAAAAAAGGCAATAGAAAAAGTAACATGTACAGGAAATAAATCTGTATTATAGTATAAAACGAAATAAACAATAAAACTGGAAATCAATGAACACGAAACAATGAAAATTCTATACAGAAAAAATCAAAAGCAACGTGGTGGTCATATATAGTAGTGTAATGTATAGATTATCTTATAGAGTAATGGTGTGGAGAGTAATGAAAGTGGGGCGCGAAACATACCGTTTTAATAATAAAATTTTGCTAATAAAAAGAAAAATGAGATTGTAGGAAAGAGGAAAAAACTTAAATAGTACTATAAACGAAGCGAGAAAATACCGCCATTATCGCAGTAAATATAAGAAAATCAGTAAGATTAAACGGGACAAATAAACTATAAGTATAATCGAAAAAATATTTTTTGGATTAGCTTACAGCGAAGAAACTGTTTATCGATTATAAGTACAATTCTTTGATAAAGTATAATATGCTTTATGATTGTTATACATATTATTAAATTTTCTTTAAAAATGGCAATATAATTTCCATACTCTCGTTAAGACGAGATTTTAATAAGTTACAACCATAAAACTACTTTGAGAACGTTATTTTAACTTACATATCTTGTTGATTACTGCTTCGATTGCAAGTGTTTGCTGTCGACTCGATTGTCACTCGTACCAACACGAATTGGCACGGGGACAGAAAATAATTAAACGCGCGTTCCACTTTTTACTTGTTCGCGGTGTAGGAGAAACAAGTTAAAATGGATGAATTCACCGAATTTTCGTTCGTTACCGTGAGATTTAATTCGACACGGTGATCTGTGAATACGCTTTCGAAGCTCTGAAACAACAACCGTTAACTGACTATATAGATCGTAAATTATTTTTAATTCCAGAGTAAACCCGTAAAAGAGAGCAAGGCACGTTCCTTCGTCAATTAAAATTTCATCGCTCTATGCATTGTCATAATATTTCACCATTTATAGAATTTATACTATTTATAAAATTCTCAATTTAATGCGCTCCATTGTAATCCCATTTATGAACAAATTTTGTGTACACTTGAGAACAGTACATTCTTGAAAAAGGAGCTCGTAGAAGTTATCAAATGTAGCGAAGGAATAATAATATTTAAAGAATTATCCGAGAAAACGAAGAAGATTGAACAATTCTTGAGAAATATTTCTGTAAAGATTTTGTAGTTCTTTTAATTCCATGACGAAAGTGACGTGTATTTTAAACGTAAATGAAAGTAGAAGCCGATGATAAAAATGATTATCGATAAATCTTGTCAATCAACTTGAGAAAACATGATTTCGAGAAACACAATTCTAATTTTTTCGAGTCTAATGTGTCATTGGAGATCCATTAAGTGGTTTCTTTCCTTCTTTCAGAAACAATAATCCTAACAATGAGGCCAATGGTTATAAAAAATGATAGATAGTCTTGCATTAACTAAAAATTCCATGCGTCATCAACCATCATGTGTAATATGTGCACGTTTCTAGAGCTTCAAACTTTTCGAAAATGTAAAAAAAGTAAAATTTTTATACCAATAAACCGGAAAAATCCATTAAAGATTTTTATGATTCAAATAGAATTATTCATTAAAAAAAGCGTATTGAAATATTTTACAAAATGTCGTTTGAACTCTGGATTCACTCATATAACTTCACCAAAATTTCTGTGTGATCAGCTATAGAGTGTACTTATTAGAGATAATAATAATTAAATAATCTTACTAACAAAATCAAATCATCCAAAAAAAACGCAAAAATTCCAGTATGTAGATAACTTACCTTAATAAAACACGATTGTTATTTTAAACATCGTTCTCATAAATGCAACAATTATATAAAGAAAAGAGAACTGCAACCTAGATTGTCCACTTATTAAACTCATTTTCTGCTAAGTACCAAAATCAGAAATCGAGAAATTAATCATTGTTTTCAAGTTCGCTGTTAACCCTCTCTTTCTAGTTGTAACTATATGGTTATATACTTGGAATTATTCAATAGAATATTACTGTTTTCAATATTTAGAAATTCATGAATATAATATACATATATAGTGACTTTTAGTTCGGTACAAATAATAGTAAGATATATTTTAACATCTATTTAAAAACTTCTCGACAAAATAGAATGTATTATCATCAGTCATTTGATACCGTTAAAATCAACCAGAAACATCGTTGCACGTTTCGTTATTTTCTGTATTGCTGAAACAATGGACTGTGGACTAATTATTTTTGTTAATGAATTATTACCACGCACCTTCACTCTGCACCGAAAAACGGTACGACAGTCAGTCAGTCAAGTTAATCGTGACGTTGACGAAGAACGAGTGGTTAAGTGCTACCGTGCAGGAATTTTTACGTCGTTCCTGGCGCAAACGTTAACCTCGCCAAGCGATTTCTATTGTTCTATGTACATACCCACCTGCACAGAGGAAACGTGGGAACACATGTATTCGTTCTGCGAACTCGATAACGCCCTCCATGATCGGCGAAAAAATTATCTCCCTTCTAGCGTGCGCGAATTTAATCTTGTCAATAAAAGCGACATTTACATTCCCTTTTTCAATATTACCGACTGACACGAGGCAAATATTCAGCAATATTCCATGTATCATAAAATACGCTACAGACAAAACGTTTCCCTGAGTGCAAAATATGAAATTGGCACAAACTTTTCATATATTTTATTTCGCGTCAAAGGAATCGTCGATGATTATTGCACGGAACGAAAAAGCTGAAGAGTCAAATGGTATCGTCACGAATTGTCAACTACCGGTTTCTTTTTTACATTTCAAAAGGCGTGTATGTAAATGCGTTAAAAGGGAACGAACATAAAATGGAAAAGAGGAAATGTATTAAAAACGAACACGTAATTGATAATCTCTACCAATTACCGTATGTAAATTGAACCAAATGGATCGGATTAAAATAAGATACACAAAACTCGCACATAAATTCAAGAATTTCACAATTACTAATTATCTTACACGTAATCAAAAGTTAACAATCGAATACTGTTTCACGTGTTGTAGTGTTTACAAAAATATCAAATTATACACGATGTAATTTGCGTTATAAACTGGAGATTCTGGTCAATTTCTCGGTGTGTTATTTTTCTCTTGGGAACAAAAGAATGCCTTTGGTAGTAGATTTTCCGATTTCATTATTTAATACGATAAAAGAATGTATTATTTTTTATTTTCAACTTCAGTTTTACCTGAATCCTTCATCTTGAAATAATAAAGTTTACCGAATAATTACTCAGTGATAGATTAATATATAAATCATATAGTCGAAGGTATGTACAACTTTAATTGTCTATAGCTCTAAAGTTATCGACTATCTATGGCTAATTTACTTATATTCTATCATTCGGTTAAAATTGAAGAAAGACAGATTGTATCCTTCCTTTGTCTGTACATAAGGCAATACGAATAAAATAATATATAGATTAAAGTGTAAAACCTACATTTCGAAACAGAGATAATAGGTAAATTGACTCACATTACTTTCATAGCGGAAGAATATCTAATTAAAATTAATCGTTACTTCGTCAAACGAATACGTTAAAGTTCGTTTGGACGAGTTTCAGTTCTCTATTCGTTGTTAACTTACTTGTTCTTGCGCATTTATCTTCCTAAGTGTGTAAAATATGTATTATCGATTTCGGAAACGACTCTATTCTCGATCACCGAAGGAAGTCGCAAGGAAGACGAGGTCGTCCAGTAAAATTCCACCGTTTCATCTTATCGTCCGCGCCCAAAACTTGTACGTTCGTGCTTTCCACTTACCAAAACGTGATGAGAAATCGGGATGGGAGAGTCCTGGTCGCGAATTCTGTAGCTGGTTCTCAAGCGAAGAACATTTTTCACACCGGTGACGGTCCACCTGGCCTCTGAAGCGCCCACGATACCTACGCTGGATTCTCGTGTTTGCCATGTATTTGTAGTTATGGCATCAGTTATTCGAGCTACATGGAATTTATACGACTCGAGAATAACGCGCTGCACGCTACCCCAAGGAAACTGATACAATTTACGGAATTGTTTGTGTTGTTCATTTTTTCAAAATAGTGTTTGAGCAGTCAGTTTCAAATTTCTTTTTTTACCGCTTTAACCAAAAGGGATGTCTAAGTCGTTAATTAATTCCTTCCTGTAATGAGAAGGAAAAACATGAACCGAGGAACGCATAGAACAACTTCAGAAGACAGGAAAGAAAACCTCTGTTTTCGGAACATAAATTTTTAAAAAGCAAAGGTAGTTATATCACTGAATGTCAACCATGCAAATTGAACTTTTGTTAACAAAGAAATATAGTCGGTAGCATGTTTGCTTATGAAATCTTTTTCTTATCTTTACATTTGGATGCAAAATCCCATATTCGTGATTCGTTGTTATTATTTCTGTTTCAAGTTATGACATAATCATTTCCAACAGTTTTTGTTAAACGAATCCTGTTTGTCATTTTTGTCTTTAATGTAGACAAAGGCGAAAAAGCTGGGGATCGTCTTCAGGTTGTCTTAGCTCAATCCCGATCCTATGTACTAGAGATATAACATTACATTTACAAAGATATTAAACCATAAATATTTAATAAAATGACGTACAAAATGTAACAGGATTATTTTAAGTAGTTAATCACATAGATAAAGATAATTACGTATATGTGTAGCTGAATACTTTTCTCACTGGTGTTCCACAGAAAAATGTAAGCTTTTAAATCCCTTTTCCAATGTATTTTTCAATATTTATTTTATTATATTTTTTGTACGTTTTGTAAGGTTTTTTATAAATGTTTAACGTTATCAATGGTAATTTCAAATGTATTTGAGATGTCATTAAAACTCGGTGCATTATGTATGAAACGTCTACGAGTAAATACTTTGAGAAGTATATATTATATATTCTTATACTTAATTAGGGAGGCTTTTATTACAATTGCAGCGTGTATATTTTTTCTTTTTTTTTCTTGAATTCAAGATTGGAATAAATTAAGCTGATTTTATCACCAATAAGCGATAAATTCATTAGAACAAACGATTCTATAATTATTATAGACAATGTAGACATGAATTGCTAATAGGGTGAAACGTGACTAGTATACAATAGTATACAATAAATGTCATATTTTTAGGTGTACAAAAAACTTTAAATAGCAAATTACCAAGTTATACTACTACCGAATAATACTTTAAAGATACAAAGTTTCATTGTAAATAGTTGGCAATAGTAGATATATTGTAGGTATATTTGTGAACTTATTATTTCACAAATATACAGTTTCTGTGCTTTTTATTAATGTCCATCTTACAGCAAATTTAGAGACGCTTAAAATTATGTACTACCCTCGTCGATTTATCAGGATTATCGATATTTTAAGGGTATAAAAGCAATTTTATGGTCGACGATACTGTAGCCATTATTTATGGGTAATCAATTGTAACATCTTTACTTTATGGCTCTAGAGTAGGGTATATCAATATTTATTTTATCGGAACGTTTCGTTGAGATATTCTGTCTTTACATCCTTACATTTTTATTAAACGGCGCTACGTGAATAATGTTATTTGGTCTTATATAGAAGCGGATTTGTAAAGCGATTCAATAATACAGTAAATTAGAATTGGCAAGTAATATCGAAACTTTAGCTGTATTTTTACGAGGCGATCTCTATGGTAAAATTATATCTGAAAATTTTGGAGAATTTCAATCGTAAAATTGAAATGAACTTACAATCAATTCATCGTAAAAATGTTCAATGTAAAATTAATTAAACTTCGTATCGATTTGAATCTTTTTTTAAATATGAAAGGAAATACGTAATCTTTACAAAGCGTAAGAGCTCGTATAAAATTATATTTCATTCAGGCGAATGAAGCCGAAGACCTCTTATTAGAATATGACAATGTACAAGAGAAGTTTGAAAAGCAGTACTTTTAACTACAACGTGTTCGTATTGTGACGGTTTTACGAACACTGTAGGTAGATTGAATACCTGAACAATCACGGAAGTCGTACTTCCACCTCGCGATCGAATAGAATTACCCTTTTCGACCCTTTTAACCGTTGGGTCGATTCCACTTATCGTGAATCGGGCTGACCTACCCTATTAGGTTCCGAGATAATCGATGGTGATGTTATTTTAGAGACGATGGACACCTTAAAGCACGATGGGCTTATATAACCGTGCTGGATTTATGATTTTCTACCGATCTCTTTGATCGATAAAACGATGCACTGCTCTGATCGTCTTCTTATTCGGTTAACGAATATTTTAACTATCTTATAAATATTGCACTGTACAGTGTAGTCTACATCATATGTAATATATGTATATCAGGAATAAGCAATTATTTTTGAAAGCATTCAAACAATGGTTACTTTACCAATTTATAATAAAGAAAGTAATATTTATTCATCTGTTTGCTTTTCCAATTCACTAGATAAGTAAGTGTCAAAAGTTCCATTATGCGCAATCAGAGTAATGTCATACGTTCATTCAATTATTTATATAATAAATATAAATTATATTTTATATAGAATTCCGTATTAACAAAAACACAGAAACCTAATAGAGAAAGCAATATACCACAATATATCACAATAATTGGAATAAGCAGATGAAAACATATTTTGTCACATTCTTGGAGTATATTTTTTATGTAGGTATATCGTTACTCTTACATTTTATTTTACAATTAGGCTTTCGTATTTTTATCCTGAAGAAATTTCTATTCTTGCAGAGAAGAAATTGATTCTAAAAGAGAACTGTTGACATTTATCGATTCATATGTATTTTCTTGACATAAATGTTTCAATATGTATTCTAAATTCAGTAGCTGTCTACAAAAAGTAAGTCACAGAAACTAGAATACTCGAGTATCTCTTTTGATTTGCCACAGAAAATCCAAGATACGTCTAACAAAATAGGTAAGAATATTTAAATTTAATTACACGATGATGTACGAAGTAAAAATAAATTTCGATATTTTATTACCACAGAATACGATATGCAAACGCTGACGCAATTGCATTCTCCATTTTAAATGTATTTCAATAAAATACGTTTGTTTCCGGTAATCTCCAATTCCAATGGACAAAGTAGGGAAACAATTCAATAATGCAGCCACCTCCGTTTCTTTTTTATTTTCGTACCAAAGAAACCGATTTATCCGTTAGAAGTACTTTTGTTCGAATCGTCATTGAAACCGTATAAAACTTTCAACCACGGAAGCTATGGTAATCGCGGTACTTTAGAAAATCAAAGATATCTTTAGGAATCGTCTCGGTCTTTTGTTCGTCAACGACGCTGCAGAGAGCGTCGCGGAACCAGTGGTTCGCGTGCACGACGCGATAGGCTAATTAATTAGATTCCTCTGGAAAGACATAGCGCCGCAGGGATAGGAGGAATCGGACGACGTGGATGACACGGGAGATAGGATATGTATTCTAACCCAGCCAGGTAGAGATACTCACATATTCCCCCATCCGAACACGAGTTCGCATTTCAATGAGACCTCCTCGTAAGACATTAGATCGCCTTTCTCCTGTCTGACTCACTTTACCTTCTGTCTCTTTCCGTTGAGCTTTCCTTCGTTCGTTGGCCTCTTCCTAAAGCTAAACCAAAGGTACTGTACCCAGAGGGGATGTCTACCTTCTTACATAACATCTACCACACTTTGGCGGAGGGTTTGTAGTTCGCGCCAGTAAGCATCAAGCACTCGGAAACTGCTCATATCGGGATATAGCGCGTATGAAACCGCCACTTTGGAACTAAACTGGCGGAGCTGGGCGTTGCTGGCTCCGGGATGGCTGGTTCGGAGTTACTCGGTGCTACCCAATTCCACGTATGGAAGTTAGTTCAACCGCAATCCTTCCGCCTAGACTTACGTCGCCTATACAAGCAAGACACTCGACATCCTTTCTCAATCTTTGCCGAAGAACAGGTCCGTGCGCGTGTGTGCGCTCGGAATGACAAGTGGTGTAGACCCCTACAAAATTTGGCTCTTCTCTGAAACACGAGAGACGGTCGGGAGGTCTGGTTTTTGTTAACGATAAAAGCCACTCTCGTCTGGACGGCCCTTGATGAACTTGTTTTTTGGAATCGGACTGCGATTACGGACCGATAGCGGGTCTAGATTTACACCTCGAGTACTCTGTATTCAAGGATACGGACAAGGATATAGACACCAAGCTTTTTCAACATTCCGATCAACAAGAATTTTAAATAAAAAATAATTTGCTTCTTGAAACGTCTAAAGAATGTAAACATTTCGCAAAGTGTTGTAAAATAAGAATAAAACTTTCAAGAATTTCGTTGTAAATTATCACTTTTTATGAACATTTATTATATGCAATAGATATGTATACAAAGAGATATGTAGAATCGATAGAAAAATTTATTCGATCGACTGAAGTATCATTAGACATTAATTATGTAAATTGTCGCTTGATGTACAAAGATAATAATCCAATATGTATGTATTTTCATACATTTTATTTTTTTTTCATTGAAACCTTTTAATCGCTATGTTTTGGTCTTGGGCAATAATAAGCGCGAATTAATACATTCTCTTTAACTAAGATAGAAGAAGAAGCTTTATTTGGTCGCAAATCTGTAAGACAAAATCTCAAATGAGATATCGAGAGTGAAAGTACGTATGAAAAATATTCTAGTTTAAAAGAATACATTTTTTACATTTACTGCTGAGGCATGCAAAAGGAATTCTTAAAAAGATATACATGTTGTATAACTTTGAAAGTTACATTTGCGAATTAGGAAACGAATAGCATGGGACTTCTATTCTGTCTCCAGTCTGAATCAAAACATTTGTACGAACATAGATACTTCGTTCACTGAAACAACTAATCACTTAGATTTGTGAACTGAGTTGTTTTATAAAACCAAAGTTTCGATCATTTAAAACCTTGTTGTCTTCTCTCAAGTGTAAATCGGTCAACTTCTTGAATAAACGTGATTAATGAAATAAGAAGACACAAATATTCAAATCCCGTTCTATTATTGTAGAGAATACAGAAAGCAAAGTCTGTAAGTAAAATATCAATCAATTTTTGTTTCTCAAACTCAACCTCGATAATTTTAGTCTAAAAGTAAGGTTTTCAGTTCTTTAAAAACTAATCCAACTAATATCAGAAGTGTACTTACATGCCTCTATGACTGTATTCTTATAAGTATAAAAGCAAGCAGCTACAGATGTTTGAAAAGTTGCATGTTCTATGAATCTTAAACACTTTCCAGGGATCATACGCTTAAATAACTTTGCTAAAGCGAGATTAATTTACGTCAATCGCACAAACTCTCTTACAACGAGACAGTTACCAGCAGTTGTCACGAGGTTCGTGTTTCACTCTGTTGGAGAATAAACCGAAGATTGTTGCGCTCCAAAATGTTCCATAGACCATGGAAATTGATAAACTTCTCGTATAATTTCAATGACGTTCCAACCAAATATCAAATCGTTACAAAATTTGTTAACAACACCTTCGTCGTGTTGTATTCGTGTTACGAATATTCAATATTCCATTAAACAGTTTCCTCGTGGTCTTTTTTCGGTGGAGTGACAAACTCGTTGAGACATAAACGCAATACAATCAGGCGGAAAGACAACTTCCTGCAGTTTTACCTCACGAATTGCGACAGGGGTCGCGAAAGTCTCCTGCATTGAATCGCAGCAGGGTCTTGGTGTCTTTCAGGTGACTTATCGTTCCTGTCGACGGGAATTACGAGCACCGACAAGAAGAAACGAAGAGGCACGCGAGGTTTGGAGACAGGACCGATCGATCGATCCGTGGAACAACAAAACCATTATCTGCTCCAGGCGCTCAAGCGCAAGGTAAACTGTTTCTCTACGTTGAAGTAGGACTGTTCTATCGGAAGTCACAGGGTCACTTTTGGTCTTTGGTGTCGAGACAAGACGTGAACACTCCAGTCTGTTAGTCGTTTCGGAATCATTGAGACTGATTCGAAGTTCGCGTGTACGAATGAACAGACAATATTGAGAATTAGATGTATAATACTTAGGAGTTCCAATCGCCATCAATTTTAGGGAACTTAAGGCTGACAAATACAATATTATTGTTGAAATCCGGGCACGAGGAACGAACACATAGTACCATCACTATAACGCAGAGTACCATCTGCGCAGATATACCAAGAATATCAGTAACCGTTTTCTGGAATAATACAGCGCGCAACATATTCTTTTGAAGGCCATGTATTACGAATTGAAAAATTTCTAATTGTAATCGACACTGATTGCAACTCACCGAGGTCCTAGCAATTGAGGACGTGTGTACCAGGTAACAAGATAGCAACTTTACCAGGTAACCGGATAGCAAAGTACGATTAAATGATAAATAATTGTACGTGAAATATTCAGCTTCTACAGTGTCTGTGTATATGTATTAGTAGATTACTATCGGTAGAGGATGACCTTAATTCAAAAGTTTCTGGTCTTTTTATGCCGATGGCACCGTTTAGAAGATTTATTTCTGGGGAGCTCATGGCACAGATTAGAAAGAAAACATTCCACAATTCCTATCTATAAATACTTACGCTACGAATTTAGAAAACTATACAAATAAAAAATTAATAGATCATCAGATTATCACTTAGCCTTAACTCGTAGTTATTGGACAAGTAAAACAATTCTTATGTGAATTTAATGTTCGAAATACGAATTGTGACTGGTGATAATGTTTTTAGAAAATAACTACTGCAGAAAAATTTAAGAATTTTAATAATTCAAGAGGTAAAAGAGATTGATCATCCATGACCATTCCAGGAGTTTCTCGAAGTGGATGTGATTATTTCAGAATTTTTAGATACAAATGTACGCAAATATACTATTCTGACCATTGTTAAATTCGAAGTAAGCTAAAACTGTCTTATATGTTGATGTAAACTGCTATTTATAAATAAGCACACTCGTACCTGGTAAATTTAGAATAATCAAGAATTAATCATGTCAATATCGAAATAGCCACGTTCTTCTAGGAAACATTAGTCACAAAAATAGGATTCAACACCACGTGTTATTTCAAGTCATCCATACCTATTTCCTTTTTCTCTTTCCCTCTGTATAGTGGATATACAACACGAGGCGGGACAGGTGGTACATCGAGGGAGAGGGTGATTTTTCATGCGAAGATCAGTAGAAAATATAGAAGAAAATTTGTTTGTACAAGACTTCGTTTCCGAGAAAATCGAATTTTAAAATTCTTCGGGTACACGTGTACCCCAACTTCCAATTCGACGGATCTCGTCATTAACTGTCAGCACAATTATGCTGATTTTTGTATCTAAAAATAGTATGAAAATTATTTTACTTGTTACCGTTTTGAATGATCAACATCGATAAAGTTATTTCGACAGCACGGTATAACAACCGTGAATACACATGTCTGTATTGAGAGCAGGCAGTAGGAATGGAATGGAATGAATGTTTAAATTCGATTTACAGTTCGAAAACAGAGCTTCGTACAGAACGATTTTATTATATGATACATTTTCAAGATAATTTTACAACAGGAATTTATAAATGTATCGATACACTCTGACAAAATTAATTCCATTTCACGTGGAACATCGTACATCGAAAACAATTTTCGAAATACGATGAAAATACTTTGAAAATAGTTTAGTGCCGGTTGATATACGATAGTTAAACAAGAGCGAATGAGATAATTCATTTCCTTCCAAGATTCATAAGGCTGCGCGGGAGGAAAGATTTCATGTAAAGAATATAAACAATGGTTGATTGTTTTGGAGGAAATTTCCAGCATAATATTTAAACTGGTGTAGCTTCCAATTGGAAACGTCGGTTCTTTATTTCAGTCTGCCTCTTCTCATGAATACTGGAGGTTTACTAAGGGCGATACGCCGACGTGAAGCTAAGAAAAGGTTTGAAGTGATTATTTGTACAGGCCGATTCCGGCAGCGCTTTGCATCTGCCGTGGGAAATAGAGCATTGAACCCGCGCACAGATGCGTATTTACTACTGCCTTACAACCAATTCAAGTTTCACGAATTAAGATTTATTTCGTTAATCTGTCAATTAAAGGTGAATTACAAACATGGACCGCGTCAGGAGAGGTGAATAAAAGAAATTAGTAGAGAAGAAATGTGAAAGAATTTCTTATATAGAGTACTCTACTTAGGGTAAGAATGAAAAAAAGTCATACGAATATGAGTCTAAAAATGCCTCTTTTTTTGATCATAGACACTTTTCATAAAACAAATTATATCTCTCCAAGTAACTCGTCTCATTTTAATCTATATGGGCAATTATATTCGCAAATGTAAGAAGTTGAAGAGTTCCCCTTAACAAGGCAACAAGATAGATTTTGATCCGACTGTACTATGTAGAAATACGTTCGGTCATTGTCAAGAGGGTCAAAGGACCAAACTAAACGCGGATAAGAGGGACGATCCATGAGCCGTCTTTTGGTTTTGCTGAGTGTGCACAATGATGTGTGACGTGCACAATTTTGCGAATCACGTGTGCGACACCGAGCCGTACGGTTTTTGTTCATTCGGACTATCAATTTTGGAGGTTAAGGGTATTCGTCCGATCCCCTTGGTTAATTAAGCTTTTATTATGCAGGTCTGCTGTCTCAAGGGTTGTTACAATGGCGATGAACCTGAAACCCGAGGTTATCAAATCGTTCAACGAATAAAATTTCTAAGATTGTCAATTAACAATGCCGTGATTTCTTTTTTCAAAGATCAGTACTTCCTGCCACTGAATAATAAAATGCTTTTGCAAACATAAGTGGTTGTAATATATATCGATTATCATAATTATATATTATGGGGCTTGGTTTTTCGTGTTTGTGATTTCATTACAATAATTTACTAACCGTAAAGAAGTATACTTAGTGCCTTCTACAATCAATTATTTTGTTTTAAATGAACAGAACTTCAAAGTGGTATCGATCTATTAATCACGAGATGATGTTCGTGATATTACATTTTTTACTTTCCCAGTGGGAATCTGACTGTATTGTCCGAGTTGTAATCTGAGATACTACTATCTTAACTATACAACTACGGTTGAAAATCTGAAAATCACTTTCATACCAAAACAGTTAAGCAAATACTTAAATTTCTCAGAGAGGAATCACGTTGAATTGACAATATCCTCTTGATTATGTACAACAGTTACATTTTGAAACAATGGTGTTACGTTTGGTAGTGCGTCGTTGACAGAGAATTTTCGCCACCTTCCGAGGTGAATGTGGCTGTGTGCCATTGTGCATCGATGAATAATGTATACTCCGCGACTCGTCCTCCCATGAAGAAAACCCTTCTGTTCGGCGACGCATGTGGGCTAACGCATCTGCACATGCGCGAGAAATTACGTCAGGGATGGTAAATGGGTCCTTTCAAAATATACTGCCAACCTTTCACCGTGCATTGCTTTTTTGTTCAAATCTTCTTTCCTTTTCCTTTTTCAGCCTTTTGTACACATTGTTTTTTGCATGAATTTTGTCAATAGAATGCTGGAATTGTGCTCGTCTCCTCCATTTTTGCTTTCTGTTTTAGACGTTAATTAGATGACTGCAGTTTCAATGATTCATTTTCATCATAATAGGGGTAGAATGGTAACAGAAACGATGATAGCTTTTACACTGACGAAGAGAGGGTAAGACGTTTTAGTTACTGCTAAACAAATTTTGGTTTCTTACTGAACCTCACTTAATGACCACGCCCTTGTTAACTCTGGTGACATAGCCTTCGAATAAACAAATGACACCGTGCTTAATGACTGAAACAGTAAAGAGTAAACAAACAGAAGTATAAAATTCATAATAGAAACCATATCTTTGTAACAGTTTTTAAGTATTTTAAAAGAGAAATAAGAAAATATTGTGACTTTTAGACGGACTGTGGAACAAAATTCGACAGAGAAGTGATTAATATACAAGGTCAAGCAAAGTACATGATATAAGTAAATCAAATATCAGCGATTAACGTGAACAAATGATTTGAAGCATGAAAGGAAAAATCGGCTTGTTTAGTAAACAAAGTTGGCGATCTACAGTCTTCGCTCTTAATTTTACTTTGACTGTGTTAGATTCTTTCAATGTAATATTAGGAACTTTGTATAATTTTCATATTTATTAATTGCATAAAAATTTTACAACTTTTAACTTCAAACAATAAGATTCTGTTCTGTACCGATAACATAACAATTAAATAAATGTATATAGGTTGATCCAGATCAATTTGATAATTTTCATAATAATATAAGTGAAGAATTTATTGTAATTATTTTCTGTTTCTATTATTTTAACACTATCAAAATTAAAATCATGGTCCAAATCTTTATTGGGTTTATAAGTGCTGTATGCCGTGTAATCAGTTTAAAGATATTGGTTTATACATTTTTTTTCTCAATTTTTCTTTTGTTTGTCCAATACAAGATTTACTATTATACATTTGGTGCAATCAATATTTTTCCCTTTTTCATTTTGTCTTTCATGAGTTCTATGTATTCTTTAACTGTTTTTATATTGGAAAATAATGTTGAATGTTAATTGCTCTCGAAAATTTGTTAATCCTAATGTACAAAAGAAATGTATGTATAAGGATGATAGTTTTCTTTTCTTTATTAAATTAATTATTTTTATTATTACTCTCATAAATCCGTTGTATGTGCATTTTTAAGTGAATTTTTGTTTTGTTCAATATATATTGATACATATACACTTACAACATACGGAATCCCACCGCTAGTTATTATCCAACAGAGTGAGAAGAGAAATTTTCGTATTAGGATGATTTGTGAAAGGTCCCCTAAGTCAATTTGGCCTGACCATAAAAAGTCTTTACCAAAAGTGCGTTCAGACTTAAACCTATATCCAGGCCTAGTCACCTAAATCCACATGCCCATTTATCCATGTTACTCTCTTAATAAAAAGGAAATGCACGGGTGACTCAGGAAAGGAAGCAGAGGTTGTGTGTTTTTAAATCGAACTATATATTTTCTTTCCGGTATGTTCCAGATACCAATCGAATTATCTTGAAATGTTACTTTGTATCACATTGTCCATGTGTTATTAATCAATCAAGCATTAGTAAGCGTATTAATCAAATTAATATTAGAAATAAATTGTTTAAAATATTTTGAGTCAAATTTAATAAATGGCGTCAATTTACTACTTCTATTATAATACAGAAACCAATAAAAAAATATTAGAGATACATACAAACAGAATACATTATAAAACATTACAAATTAATTTTCATCAATGTTCTGACGAGAACGAAATATTAGGATAATTGTACGACAATATACTAGATATTTATTGTAAAAGTACAATCATAATTACACTTGCTTTTGTAATGCATCTCAACAACATTTTTCACATTTTAATAATTCCTATGTTTTAGTATTATAGATTTTGTCCACTATGCGTTGATCAATACATGATTTAACCTCAGAGCAAATTAGTTTCTACACGTGAATAATACAGATAAATGTATTCGTTGCTACCGCAACATACAATTGACGCAAACCTTTAGTTGTAACAAATTATGCGCTGTCGCAGCTGCGACAGCTGTTGTTTATTTCACATATATGCTATCATTATGCATTTATTTACTTATTAGTGTCATTAGTCACGTCGACATTCTTGCTTTGTACTCTTTGTGTATAATATTTCTGACCTATTTAAACAATTTCTCTCACGTTTCTCTAATTAACTAGAAACTCAGTATTAAACTCAACATTAAAAAAAAATACTTTTGTGTAATTTCCATGATCCAAATTTGATCTTTTTCTATAATCGCACAATCGACCATTAGTCCATAACAAAATTTGTGTAGAGAGATCGAAATCATAAAATATCGATATTTAAATGAAATATTTTACCGTGATCTCCATGATCTAAATTCAACCTCTTTCTACATCGATCGATATCATAAAATATCGATATTTAAATAAAAATACATTACTATGATTTCCATGGTTTATATTATCACTCTTGCAGTTACATAGTTAACAATTCATAGTCAATTACATAGTCAGAAGTTACATAGTCATCGACCAAACTTGTTCAAATTTCTTTGACTCTTGGTGATCGTAGAAATTGTACTAACGAAGTAATATACAAAACAATCAAACGCACAAAGACCGATATTATAAAATATCGATAAAAAAAGATAGGTAAATTTCATTCTCATATATCGTGATTTATGCGGCCGACAAGCGGTCTCCACTTCGTTGGATTCCAAGACGATTCTTCTCGGATTGCTTTTCCTTTAGCCAAGTATTTTCTTCGACAGCCGGCCTCTGATATTTCAAGCGCCCTGTCGGCGGAAACGTAAGAAGTGATATCTTTACGGGAGTGCTTTTTTTCAACGTTTTCCGACAAACTCCTCGTGTTTTTCTTCAAGCTTGCCTGACTGTATAGCGGTCGTATAGCGACCGACAACCCCACCGGGGATCGAAACGAGGGTAGGAAGTGACTCACTTTCGAGGCATTCTCAACAGACGGAAGACTTGCATCGATCGAGCGACCATTGCTTTTCCCCCTTCCCATCAGATTTTGATGAATCTCAAACACCATCCGGTCTTCCTGGTCCGGGTAGTCCAAAAATACGAAAGAATTCCTCGAAATATATTCCTTTATATTTTTCTTGGCGTTAAATAAATATATGATATCTTGGGAACCTTGGGAAGTGTCAATGAAATTAAAAATTGGTTGAATTTTTAACGAAATAAAAGAATATATATATGTCAAAAAAGTAATACGTATTAGAACGATTACTGGAGTTCTCTTCTATTATTATGTCTATATTATGTGGCCACTTAACAAATTTTTCAAAAGAATGGATAAATCCACAAAAAGAAATTACAAGCACGATTCAAATTAAGGATTTCCTCGTACAAACAAGTGACATTGTGCTCTTACAATATGTCGGTCGCATTATTTGTTCAATGTATTTTACACAACTGCAAAACTAAATCTAAAAAAAAAACGCTTTCCTACTTTATATAGGTATACAGAATAATTCTAGTGAGTCGAGCGATAGTTCTGTTCTAAGTGAAAATGAAAAAAAATTCGTACGGAAAAATTGGTCAATTTTTTTCTGAAGAGTATCAGTGCACTTGGAAAATGCAATTGCATTTTTCCTTTAAATGGAAGTTTCTAATTTTTCGCACAAATCGTACTGTTATCGAAAACTCAATACCGAGATACTTAATTTTTTTCAATGCGTACTCAAATATCTCTCTATTATGTTTGAAATATTTGCTTACGCGTATCCCAATATTTTTCAGTACATTGTTCAGGTGTTTAATATCGACAATTGAACAATTCATTTTAATTCTTTCTTTCATAGTAGCTCCAGCTGAATATAACTCGAAACTGACTAGAATATAGTTATTTTATCAAATATCATTTTATATTAATTATTTCAATTATAATTTGTAGTATTATAAATTATACGACTCGTGTTACGAATACATAAGTATATAACGTTAAGTAACATTTGAACGAAAAATAAAGCCTTAAACAGCTAAGTTAATAATGATTTCGTGCTGATAGTATTCGAACGAGGTATTATTTTAATTGACACTTTTATTTGTTTCGATAAAGTAATTTCTTTTAAATACACGCAGATACGCATTTTTTATTAATGCAATGTAAATTTTCATTCGGTTAAATGTAAAACGATAATGTTGCGCATTTACAACATTTCGTGAAACGAACATCGATGACGATGGCAATTTAATTGAAAAATGCATAGTTCTATTATTACAACAAATCGACGGAGTATAAAATGAAAATGTTATGGATATAAAATTTAAATTATAAATACTACGAACGTTTCTTGATTAATCCGCGTGTATACGAGCTTTGCAACGACGGGTATTTATTCCATCGAGAATTAAAAAACAATTCATTTCAATGAAACGTTATCCGATAAATGTTGGTATAGCTACTATGCAAAAACACACCTATGTAATCCGATTCATATTTATTCATCAATACGAATTACTTTTGACTGAGATTTCCGTTCCGTACAAAGAGTAATTAATATAAACTGCCCATCGCGCGGATTGGTATATGGATTAATTTTTACAATTTTCCATCGAAGGGTAGTCTCGGCAGTGAGAGCTACGTCCGTTTTGTTCCAAGCGTGAAGCAGCCATAATTGCCATAATTTTCGATAAAATAAAGTGATCGCGATTCCACATGAAAATTGCACTTTTACGACTTATTTCTACGTTTATATTCTCTCGAAAAGAAAATACCGATGTCGTACACAAGCAGTGTCGTAGAGACCAAGGTAAATGCAAGAACTAAAGGAACACATACGACGGCAGAAGCAATATTATCGTTGAGAGGGAATGATAGCACCTGGCTGCATACGTTACTGTACGCTCATACGACTGTCTTTCTTCTTCCTAAAACACGGATCTGCTTCTTGCGGATGTACTAGACTAATATTGCGATCGAACGTAAGAACGTTTTAAACGAAAGGGAAACGTACCGTGAACAGAGAAAGAACAGTCGAAGAAAGACACGATCGATTTACAAATAATCCTAGTTCTAAATCGATGGGTCCAAACACAAAGCGTGGAATAGCACTTTCAATGGAAAATACTGTAGGCTAGGTATTTCTTCGTTCATTCACGTATTTGTACAGTTTAGTGCAGTACAATTTTAAGCAAATTAATTTTTCTTTAAAACGTTCACGAGCCACTTATTGTGTTGGT
Source organism: Ptiloglossa arizonensis (assembly GCF_051014685.1). Classification (NCBI taxonomy): domain Eukaryota; kingdom Metazoa; phylum Arthropoda; class Insecta; order Hymenoptera; family Colletidae; genus Ptiloglossa; species Ptiloglossa arizonensis. Next base: position 12,579,013 of record NC_135051.1, on the reverse strand, counting down.
AGTCGTAAGTGAAGAAGATTGTTCTTATTGGCTCGATTAGAGATCGAAATCGCTACCTTCCCCGTGTTCAAGTGACTTTGCGATTCCGATTTTATTACTTGAAAGCGAGAAGTACATATAGTCGAGTTTAGACGGGAATTTTTTTCACAAATTGACCTTTTTTTATCTCGAACTGAAACCTAGGCATGCATAACTCTTTTGACGAGAGGTATGAATAAAATACACTGGGACTGAATGCACAGGGAACACGTATCATATTACAAAAGCTTAATCGCCGAACTTCAAAGTGATACTGCACGTGTATTGGTGTGACAGCCGTTAAGCTTTATAAATATTTTTGTATTTTTCATTGTATCTTCGTAAGGGTATTATTAATGTATTGACGAGATTCTCCTGATAAAAATAGGTTCAAATACAACCGTATTCGTATAAATTTCCTAATATGTTATACAAATTATTTTTGAAAATTTATCTATTGTATATAATTAAAAAGAGACCATATAAGGTCGAGGTTAGACTTATTTTCGACGGACAACCTCAGCAATTCATTGATAATATTCAATGTGATATGTAAAAATGTTAATTTCATTTGTGAATGAAATTCGATCCTACCGACGTATATTTATCATTATCCCGATTGTTTATCTATATATTATTAAACTGCTTGCACAGTTGCAATACTTGTATCTCAAACATCTCCAACATATATAAATCAATGTGTACGAAAGAAATTAAATGTTCAGTCTCTCAAACTATTACCAACGTAACATTTGAAATCCCTTTTTTTATTTAAAAAAGTGTTTCAATTCTCTGTCCATAGTTTTTAATTCTTTGTGATCGTTCCTAAAACTTTCAATTTTCATTATTATTTATATTCTTTGATATCCCGTCTCTAAGTACTCATACCAAACGTGAAACTTAGCAATTCCGTATTTTTCTTCCACAGAAGCCCTTTGGACATCGTATAATACTTTTTCAATAAATTAATATTTCTTTGTAAAAATGAAATATAGGTTTCTTTGAAATGTCGATAAACAAATGTTCAATACTCGGATAAACTACTATCAATACCATTAAAACAAAAACCGTTGAAAGAAACGCACGTTCGTAGTATCCTAAACTAAAACATTGCTCTCAAGAAAGTAAAACTGGTGAATTAAATTTTTTGTCGTAATATATCATAACTTTTTTACTTGATATGCACCAGTAATGTTAACTTAGTCTCTGATGAACAATCGATGTGCCAAGAATGGAAATCAATGTAAATGTATTCGAAGAAACTAAATTTCGTCGAGCTACTGAAAATATTTAAGCCATTGAAAACATTTTAATTGCTCGAAAGAATCGAGTGGCTCGACAAACTTGAATCTCGATTCAGCTCTGAAAACTAAGTTTGTTTCAGCTCGGCTATGAAAAGCAAGTTTATCTACTTTAATATTAAATATCTCATACACTATTAACACATTCATTACTTTCAGTTCCACGAGCCCTATCGCTCTGCAAAACACCATTAAAAAGTCAGAGTTACACCCTGGGAGCTTGCCTCGTCAGATATGTACTCTTCCGTGTTCTCGGGGAGCTCTAATAGAGAACCGCATAATAATATATAATTACTTTAACTATTTTTAGTGCTAGTGGCTCTAAGTTCTTTTTTTTTTTTAATAATTTCGATGAGAGGTTGTTTGGAAAACGTAAGTAATTCAAGAAGAAACTGTAACACCTGTTAGATTACTGTCCACATCGATTCTTAGGGATCGAGACATCTCGATACTCCAGTATTATTCGACTTTCGATATCCTAAAACTCGACTCGAGTCATCTTATGACTCATAGACATGGTTGAGCAGTGGGAATGTATGAGACCACCACGACTCTAGCTATTAAGAGAGGGCGGAAAAATGATGACAAGCCTTAAATAAATATTGCATTTAAAATATGGAAGGAAAACTACTTCAACGTTATTTTGAAATAATAACACGAAACACCTAATGATTTCTGTACGTAAATTTATTAAAATTAAAATGTGAAAGGTACAAAGGTTGATAAAACTCCTCAAGCTCTACATAAAGAAAATGTTTTATTATTTATAGCTACGAAGCCCTGCTTCGTTACAAAGTCTTTTTTACAAAATTTATATACATTATACAAATGTATACATACGTATATGCAGAGTCATTCCTCGATTGTTAGCCGGCCAAGTGTAAAAATTAAGTAGGGTTACGATAGTAAGCAGTCTACAGTTTTGTTTCTTCTGTATTCAAAGGAAGTGGATGAGATATCAAAAGGATCAACACTGTACGTTAACTGCTCTAAGGAAAACTCTGCCAAAGAAAAAAATCTGACAGTTCCATCTGAACGAAACATCGTTCTACAATCTTTACTTGTTTCCTAAATATTTGTATTAAAATCAAAGATATTCTTATACACATTATTTAATTGTCTGAATAAGTATTAGGTATATTTTCGTATCCCTTTTACACAGAGCTGATTCGAAACCGACAAAACAAACGACAATCCCTCAATGGTTTACTTTTATCAGATACATTTTTATTATTTATTTAAAAATTACTCGACGCATATCTTTTAATAATATTTAATAACGTTCAAGAGGAAACTTTATTTACCTTATCGAAAAACTCTTTTCGTTGTTGGCAAAAAGCAAAATACGGATGACTCTTATACAAGGCACATATTTGTTCGACGAGGAAAGAATAGAAAGAGTAATGCATTGTAATTGAGAATTAAATATTATGCTTCGTTTCACTATATTTTCAAATTCGATTGAAAGGAATTGATTAAAACGTGATTGAACTAAGGCAGGATTTTATCGTGCGTTGCTTTGGTAGAAATGGAGGCATGCAGTTTTATGGTCCTCGTCGTGTCTTAAAGTTTACTTTGCTTCCTTTCTGTGCCATAATCCACGCGTGGTCTTCCGCTCATATACAGTTACAGATTTTTCTTGAATATACAAATTGTCACTAATGTTCAATTAGATGCTTTATCGTTAGTCATACCTTTGTTTCACTATTAATTAATTAATAGTATCAAAATCTCGATTAACCGGAATTTTATAATAATAAAATATTGTCCTTATTGCATCAAGATTATGCATATTAAAAAGAAGAACAAATAATAACACAGTGTCGAGTGAAAAAAGAAAAAAAGAAAAAGCGAGAATATAGAGTTAATGTATTAATATAATTGTTCAATAAGAAACCTTAAATGTATCTAACCTTTATGGTTCCTCGATTAATCGAAATCTTTTTTATTCAATGCTCAAAACGGAGAAATTGTAAAATAAATACTTAGGAGTATCAACAACCATTTTATTATATCTTTCGATCGTTGTTCTTAGTCTTCTTCGGTAAAATGCAATCCTAAAATTACAAAAGCCTTTTAGTCGTTGTTTCGTCTAAATGAACATTTCTCATATGCCATATAACAAAGTAATGAGAACCCGAAAGAAGAAAATCACCTTCGTAAAAATTTCAGAAAACCCTCCTAAATTTCCTTCTGGCTTGACAGCCACGAGTCTGGAAACTTTTCCACGAAAAAAAAAAAGGGAAGAAAGAAACAAATTTCTTAGCCTCTACGAATTAGTATACAACGACCGACAAGAGCTGGCATTCCTATTCAGATGAGGGATGAGGAATGCATGGAATGGAGATGTATGTCGACGACTGTGTAAGGAGTCCAAGAAAAGAGATGACAGAAGAAAAAAAGATCTGAGCGAAGCCATTGAAAACGGGATCGTGTCCGTACAATAACTCAATGACGTTATTAGTAACTAACCCCGCAATAATTCAAGCTATATCACGTAATTAAAGGACGAGGGGATGTAACGAAGAAATAAACGACAAGTTAGAGGAAACAGAGAGAGATATAGAATAAACAGAGAGAGTATAAAGAATAAGAAGTATAAAGAAGCCAAGAAATATAAAATAAAACTATAAGGAAACTAAAGATGATGATAGTTTCTCGCCTAATGAAAATAAAGTAACGGTTAAGAAATTAGAGAAGCGCGTGAGAAAGAAGTCATAGGTATAATCAAGCTTTTTTTACCATATTTTTACGGGCGTAACGCAAAGGATTGACAAAAGGGAAGAGCTGGAACAAGGAAAATGAAGAAACACACAAGAAAGTGTAAAGTAAAACGTAAAAGGAACAAAGTACTCGAAGGTAAACAGTTAGAACCACTGAGTTAATAAAATAAAATACGACACGTAGACTGAGAGACAAAAGTGCAAGGAAACGCGGAAAGTACGACAGCAATTGAAAGTGATGGGAAGAATTGAGCGTGACAGCTTGGGGGTTGGAGAGAGAGAGGAGAAAAGAGAGCTATTTAACCCTCGCCCGAAATGAAGTTCTCCTCTGCTCACGAATAACGCAATAAACGTCACCAGCGGACCGTTTATTTGCTAGACGAGAAAAATGGAATTACAATAAGGTGAAATAAAGTTCAAACGATGTGACTGGTGTTGCTTATCCTGGATTATAGTTTATCAACGTACTCAGTTTCCGCTGGCTCTATAATTTTAAAGTCACATCCTTGAGTTCTTTTTTGTGCTATAATTTCTTTCGTACTTCTATTATTTATATTTATATAATGCGAATCGACCATCGACTCACGTCGTCGGTTATATATCTGTCAAATATAATATATTAAAACTTGTTATGTTTCGTATACTTTTCATTGTGTCTTCATGGCAGCGTTACCAATAGATTCGTAAGAGTTTCGTTATGAGTCCAAACATGTTCTTCGGATTATTTTTAATTATACGTAAAAATTATGCAAATTACTTCTGGTTTTCCCAAATTCGTACACTTTGAAATAAGATTGTGTTTGGACTCATTTTTATTGGGAGAACTCCCGAAATCCACTAACAACATGAGGCAGTGAAGAATATAAAACTCTTCAGATTAAGGGTTGTTTAACTAAGTCGGAGAAAACATTCTAAAAGCAATCAAATAATTCTGCGGGTTTGCAACATCAAATGTGATGGATTATAAGAATGCTGACGGATTCGCCAGTTCATCATTTCAGCTATAGATTAGAGATATGAAAGAAATAATGGAAACGTATAGCCATTCATTCTTTTCTCCAGTAATGTGTAGCTGCTTAGATTCATAGAGAGTGGTGCTTAAATGTGTGGCGATTCCTAGAGGGTGTGGTGGTGAAAGAATAAGTGAAAATAAAGGAAAAAGAAGGGAGAGAAAAAGCGTTTCATTTCGGGCTTGCTAGTGGACTCATTAGTAAAACAACTTAACAGGTTCTACCTCATACTAGGTTGTTTAATAAGTTTTGTCGTTCGACAACACTTATTGAACAGTATACTACTAGGTTGCTCGATAAGTTTTGTCGGTCGATAACACTGATTGAACAACCTATTATGCCAGAATATTGGGAGATTGTTAAGGATCGTATATATACTAATCGGAGCTTGTGCGGAAACTTACGAGAAACGATCAGCGATCAGTTTCTCACTGGTGGCGAAATGTGGGAGGTGCAGCCACAAATGTAAACTTGTAGTCGTACCATTATGAAGTTGCTGAATTTTCCAAATATTCTAGACAATATGTCGGATTTGTTGTCAGTCTTCTTGAAAATGTTGCCAAAGTATTTCACTGCTGAAAATGAATGTTGAACGAATAAATATTTTTAAGTGCTTTGATAGAAAAAGATTCAGACAATGTGTTCAGTGTCACTTATACATTTGCTAGAAAGTCGTTTGTTTATAAATTTTCTGTCTATGCAAATGATTAACTCAATTGATTGTTCAAGAAATTGACATAAGATTGATCTATTTATCCTCAAGGAAAACAAAGAATTATAGAGCATTTTATAAAAAATTTATAAAAAGTAGCTATAATACAATAGTTTAGCTTGTGATTAAAAATGATCGGAGTATATAAATGACCTCATCTTGAATAGAAGCCAAATATGGCACATGTTTATATGATTTTATTCATTATTTTCTTGTTTTCAATCCATCGTTGAAGTGGACCCCACATGTTATGATAAATTCTGTATACATGGTGTTTATTAAAGGTGTAATATTTTCCGTTGTTCCTTTTTCATTATGCTTTCATTAAAGCTTCTCTTCGTTTTTTCTATTCAGTTTAAGAGAAAGAGCCTATTCTCTTCGATTTTAATTATATATAACGCATCTTGGTGAACGATGTCAAAAAGATCGTCCATTGAATTAAGAAATTCTTCTCCTTTCTTTTTTGGCGATCTAATTATATACGACATAATTAATTATATTGCGACATAACTTTATTATTATGTTTGTCCTTGGGGAATGGATGCCTTCTCCTAAACACTTCTACTTCTTTTATCACAATCGCAACACTCGATTGAAAATTTAATTTTACTTTACGCAAGTTACATTGTGGGAAGCAATACACAAATGCTCTTAGTACAAATTTATTTACGAAATTGGATTTTTATTTAAAAAAATAGTCTCACATTTTTAAGATAACGAAATACAAGCATATTCAAAATTGATATAAGTTAGCTATAATTTTGAACCTCCGACGCCGATACAGGCGTCGGAACATAAAGTATATGAAACATAAAAAATATCATTTTTTTAATTAAATGGTATAATTTAAGAGTATAAGACAAAAAAAAAAATGAAAGTTGAAAATTAACAATTTACTTCATTTTAGTTCTTTTTACAATTTACTGAAGATCCTCAGTAAGAATGAAACACATGGATCCTCGTGTTACCTTCTGTCGATAATTACGGTGGAAAATGTGTAATTATTTGGTAAGAGATAACCAACTCTTTAATTGTAATCGATCGGCAATGTTGTAAAAGAATCTAACAATTACTATTTAGAAGAGCGATAATAATACGAGGAATAATTTACTTAGAGAAAGAAACAGAAAATGGTCACATATTAAGGTATTTCATCTAATAATAATAATAATACTGGCTTAATCGTCCTATGAATTAAATAATACTAATTACACAACAACAACCGCAGGGAAACAATTTGGACAATGATAAATAAATAAGATTTATTATTAATTGGTGTTATAGAATCTAAATATAATATAATAATTATATTATATACCTTCTACTGTTACCATTATAAAGAGTTTAGTACGTGGCTGCGACCATTTCGGTGATACTGTACATGTTAACTTTAATGAAATAGTCAAGTGACGAAGAATTGTACACGAGCAATTAAAAATACAAAATAAATAAAGTAAACGTAGGTGTAACATCTAATTAACGATTAGGAAGCCCTGAAAATGGATATTTCGATTCGAGGATTCGAGAGAAGAAATCAACAGTAACTTTGACAGCAAGGGTTCTTCCATTTAAGATAACGAGCTGATAAAGAAAGATAAAAGGTGTTAGTCTCAAACGCTTACGGCCTTACCGTTAGGGTAACTCCAGTCATTAAACTTTCCCTCTTGCAATATTTTCCACTCTGTTTCATAATTGGCCATTTGCCTTAAACACCGTCGATCGCAAGTTATTCCTGAGTTTCTGCATCTTAACGGGAATACCTGAAATCAAAGGAAATTCGAAATAAAGTTTTCAGTTTTATTTGTAAATTTGATCAGTATATCAGAAGCCAATGTTACAGAAAAATAACGTTAAGAACAGAAATTACTGAGAACTAAAATGTTCCATATGATAAATATTATAAAATAAACTTTACGATATGAAATTGTACTAATTGATAAATTGTACTAAAGATAAACATTCGTTTGATCTATAATTAAAAATAATCCCAATAAGATCACATTTGAGTTTCTTTTACACACATGATTCGGTGTATATGTGATGTCACTTTGAAGTTCCAGATATTTATCCCATATAATGAGACTCGGTTAAGGTTTCTCTATCTTGCTTACTCTCGTTGTGTAACATTTACTCATTTGACAGCATATAGACGAGGCTGAGCCTTCGTTCAAGATAAAAACGTCATCTAGCTTTCGAGCCAAAAATTCGAACGTTCATTAATTACCATTACTAACAATGGTACTTGATTATATCATTCGTGCCCAGCTGAGACACTAGAGGAAGAATTCTTCGATTCGACTATTGATCAAAATTTATTTGCATAATTTACAACTTTAATTAACAGTTTCTACATGCGGTGAAACGTGTTATGGAACGTTGTATTTACCACGGTTTACCAAAATCAAACGATAAAAACCTTTACATTTTTGCGCCTTCGTGTACAATGACAACTTAATAATGCTTTTTCTCGTGACAGACCGGTACTTTTACGGTTTTGTATGCAACAAATTCAGCAGTTTGTTCTTTTAAAAACGCCGACTCGACACTTGCGATTTCGCAGTTCGGAAAGTATGATTCCCACTCGATCAATCTGTTTCCATTCCTGGACAGCCCTGTTTTGTTGGTGTTTCCCGTACACATGAACAGACCTTAACGAGTCATTGTGAACACGGCTGTCGCCCGTTATTTATGCGCCGTGTGGCGCATTCGTAATAAAAGCCTCACCGAGCCCTTTCGGTGGGCCGAGATGGCAAGAGATCGGCTGGACCGAATGAGTTGTAAACCACGGCTAGTAAAGGAATTTCTGTCAGTTCGCATTTACGAGTTCAGAGATTTAAGGGGCTCTGTCACGCGGTACCGTTCCATACACGAGAATGAACAATGTGGGACCTTTTTCGAGACTCAGCGGTATAATCGAAGAATGGCTCTAACGCTGTACGTACAATTTTCTTGTTGTTAACGAATAAATTATGATCCCCTTCAAGTAAGATGGATCGTTTTATTTTATCTTGTTAGTTTACCACATGAAACGTTACGCGAATATTAATGAAACTTTGTAGGGACGTACGGGGTAACAAAATATTTTACCTTTACTCGACCGCTCGTGCCAATATGCAATAATTCATGGTTGCTTACGTTGATGACAATTAAGCAGGAGTTACTGTAGTAGTTACATATAAAATCAAATTTTTCTTCGGTGTAATTTACATATTTAAGTTTACCAATTTTATTTTATAACCCCATTGTGTTCTTATAAGAAAGAGCTATTGAAAACATGGAATATAACTCCTATTGTCTATTTGTGTTTCCTATTGATGTGTAGTAATCCGACATGTGAGTCGTTTTATTTTTAAGTTTCTATTTTTATATAAACAAAGAATTCGTATTGTTTCTACATTCTTTTTACAATTCTTTACATTTGTCTCGTAGACTATTAATTTACCGAAAAGGATTTTAATAAAATTATAGCTTATCTAAGACTACAATAAATTTTTATAATTTTCTGATTTTAAATCTTACACTTTTGAAGAAACAGTGAAGTGTACAAAGTTACTAAATTGCATTGCATAAAATCAACTTCTTACATAAAAGTGTTCGTTGTCCAAATTACTCGGTGGTTATTTTTTGATAGTCTTCCGCTTATCTTGACGAGGAATGCTTGCATCCGCAAGTTTCTCGGTCTCGTTTGCTAAGACATGCGTTTACTGCGTCACATAAGTATTATATATAGGTTAGATACTTGGGAACGACAGAGTCGTTACACGGTCAGTGATATAATAATGCGTAGATACTTATGTTATACATTCCATTAATCATTGTGGTACGTTAGACTGACACGTGTGTCAAGACGGAGAAGGAGCAACGTGAACTTGTCAAGAATCCATGCAGCCCGGTATACCATTTGATAAATTTTCTTCAGCGATGTAGACTCGCCATGGGGCATGCCAATCATACCATCACGCCGTACTGCGTCGAAAAACCATTCAATTGGTTACTCAGTAGCTCGAATCCGGGTTTGAAGCACCGTGTCTTAAACCCGGTCGAATGAGCGAAGTTTAATCTAAAAAGAAGCGATTCCATAATCTTGGAAAGTGTACTCAGTTCTCTCTATTTTTATGACAAAATTATCTCTCTTCCGATATTGAAGTCCTCGACCAATTTGACGTAGGAACTGGTGACCGGGATGAGACAAGCGATGGACTCTTTACTCTCATTGAATTATTATGCAAAATAGCAATTAACCTCTCTATCTAGTAACGTTACATAGAAAACTTTTATATAAGATATCGTCGATGAATATTTAAATATAATGCAGGACGCAGTCCCGTGGAAACGAGGGAAACGATTGGACGGCTTCTTTTGCTTCGGAAATGAGGCAGAGGCCTTTCTTTTTCCTTTTTCCTTTTTCCTTGGTCAAATAGGGAGCAGTTTCAAGTTCTACGCTGTTCGCGTCAAAAGGACGCCCGGCAAGGAATATGTGCACGAGAATATTTTAAAATTCCAATGAAAGCTTTTTACGAAAATATTTCCTACTTAAAAAACATTAAAATTTCTCGACATTAGAATAGTCGTTCGCGACGTAAATAAGAAATGTAAGAATTCGAAGTTCCTAAGTGACGGACTTAAAATAATTATTGTAAATAGTTGCTAAAACAACGTGTTTTATATGTTGTAGAAAAAAATACTTTGTACAATAATTCTACGATTTTTGTAGAATTATACGTATTTATTACTTTTTCCTCATTAATATTTTTAGCGAGTTTTCAAGGTTACTTTCAATTATTTAAGAACGAAGATAAGACACTCTGATAAGAATACTGTTTTTTAAGTATTTTGCGTTGTTAGGAGATCTGGTACAGGTCACAGAGGAAAGCTTATTTTTTGAGGGAACGAAATAATCACCAAGCCTGTAACAATGAATTGTACGATGAATAGATTTATTTAAAATTATTGGGAAATACTAGTCATTAAGAAATCTGTTTCTTTCAAAGATTAACATGCTGTTGCTTTTTAAGCTAATATTTTCACATAACAGAATAATTTTCTCGACTCCTTTACATACAAACAATTTCAATTCTATAACATTGTTGAAGACGCCAAGGAATAAATAATTACATAAATCTTCGAGATAAATCTTTCATTTAAAAAACAAACTTTGTGCTATTGCCAATCTTTGGTATAGCAACCTTAATTAACAAAAAATTGACGAAAATACTGTTAATCTTCAATAATTATTTCATTTATTGTAGGCGTTAAAATGGTGACATTTTTAACACCGAATACAAGTCTTATATAAAATTAACAAATAAACAGTTACATATCATTATTTATCTTCACTCTACGTTGCGTATAATTACATTTGAATTGTTAGATTTTGATATCGAAGTAAGAATCCGAACTTTTAACGAGTAGTAAATCGAACACTATAACCTCAACGTATTCACTTAATACATAAAAATGTCGTTAATATTAAATTGAGTACAAATAAAACTTAATTCCAATTTACTTAAGATTTGTTATTCTCTTAATGAATTCTGCTATTAAAAGTTGAAAATTCTATTATAAATATTTCTATTGAGAAGAAAGGAAGGGAAATATATTTTGGTAATATGTGTCATACAAAATTATGAATCTTTTATATAAAATGTAATATTTTTAGAATTTATTGATGGTGGTTGTATTACTTATCTCGTTCTTTGTATTAATAGAATTTTTTATCTAATATGTATGTATAATTTTCGTTATTTTTACTTTCTCTAGAAGCATCAGCTTTCATATCCGTATTAAAAATTCATTTACTGAGAACGATCGTTGCGCTAAATTAGTACAGCTAATGCGCGCCAGTATCGCAGTATTCGTACGGTAAAATATCAATAATTCAGGTCTACGTGATGCGTGTTCGCTTAGTTAGAAACTCATTTGAACCACGGATTACGTAAATTGAAATCATGTATCGAGAAAGATTTCTAAAATACTCGTATTTATAATCTTTCCCGTAGAACTGAATAAGTTTAAAATCTTTATAAAATTTTTATGAATTTATTCGAAATTTATTAGTTATAAAGAAATTGTAATATCTTATTCTTTTTGTCAATGTAATTTGTTTATTATAGTTACAAGAAATATAAGAAGGATATTTTTCACACAATAAAGATTATGCACTTGATCCTATTTGAAGATAATATCTCCAAAACTATAAAAGGAGGTTGCGTCAAATGGGAGTAGATACTAGGACAGATACGTATCATAATAGTGTTACAAGTTAAGGAATGTTTTAGAAAAAATTTCACCAAGTATATATAACGTTCACTCTAGTTTACATAGGCTCTGTTACAAAAATCTATATAATAGGTACATAGATAATTTTATCGAACGACAAAACTTATTGAACAACCTAGTATTTCATTAACTCAAGAATGCTTACTAGACTGTATTTTATTCACAATAACACAGAGAAACTTCAAAAAATGTCCCACATGTTTATTTTGTTAGTCTTAGTCACGATTTCCAGTAGTAAAAGATTATATGTTATAAAAAAATAAAAGAATATAAAGGTTAATTTGTTAGATAAGAGTTATTCGCATTTTACTTTAAATTTGATTAACCAATAGTTGTAATTCAAACGTGTCCTCTAGAAGATACAACGAAATATCCTCCACAAGATATTATAGAAAAGATTAAAATAAATTCCTCGTATACTTTCGTAGAACAGTTCAGTTATGCGAATTCTGGCCAGCACCTTAACTGAAAGTCTTCATCGTTTTTCCATCGTCGTCGAAGGATTAATGTGAATATTTCCCGTTGGATATCAAGTCCTACTATTTAACGTCAACACGGTGTAAATATCCTGAGTATACGGGTCACGGCGGTGATGTTATTAATTGCGTATATCGTTAATGAGAACAAACATTCTAGTCGCGAATGCTTAGATGTACGCATGGTGACTTTGGTTTAGATTTAGATGTGGACAAATCTTGTCCTCGTAGCCGCGCAATAGGTTGCTGTGACACGCTTGCATATTCGAATAACGCACCGAGAACAAGGTTGGATGTGTCGTGACGGTGATTGTCGAGTCGCAGTGCAATCGCGCATTATGTTGCAGTGCAATCGCGCATTATGTCGCGCGCATAATGACGAGCTCGCATGAATGCATGGCATTTTCGGTACGTTCACGCCGAATCGGGTGCTGACAAAAGCCAAATTTGGCCCGACCTCGTCAATTGACCCCTCACTATCTTCCCAACTCTTTCAATCTGTTCCCTACAAGGTACGATTTCCCCGATTTTCGCATTCTAATTCTTTTCTGCTGTTACTTTTCTTTATAAATAATTACAGAAACATTTGCACGTGAATTTAAGAATAATTAAAACGTAGTCTTAATTTTTAAATAAGTGTGTTTTGTTACCTTCTGGCCCTTCGTTTTGGGATTACCTTTAGATTTCAAGAAACGAGTCAAAATAATGAATATCAAATTTATAATTATTGTTTCGTGGTTGAAAATTATTTTCTAGGTAAATGTTCGTTATGTAAAAAATAATTTATTTGCTCGTGGTTTTATTTTCTTGCGTTTGGTTACAAAATTATTAATTAACATTGTTCGCATGTTATTTTCAAATTGTAAGAGATTCACATCACAAAGGCTGTATTTCCATTTTGCTTTATCTTGAGCTCAAGTTTGTAATCTTCTTTTTTACATTATCCTATTTATCGTTTACATTCAATTTATATGGCGTTACATTAATGTGTTTTTCGGATTGTGAAGATGGTTCTAAAACGGGGGATCGAAATATAATAAAATACACTTGTTTAAGGCAGCATTCGCTTTTATTACGTTTTTTCGTGTTCCATTTGCTAGGTACATGCAATCGTTATACGCGTTCGATCGATTCGGCGAATCTCTACGCCCAGTTACCATTTTCATCGTCTCATGTTTTTATTTCAAAGCAGCGAGGATTCGCAAAAAATTTAAAAGCTGTACATTTTTGAAGGAGGGGGTTTAATACATTGCATCGAGATGGATAAACGACGAACTTAAATGAAGTTTGAATGGTTTACTGTTGAGGAATGACACCTTGAGAAGTTGAAACACACGAAGACGAGAAACAGTATGGAACAGCAGAGAAGTTTCACTCCTTTGTATGTATTTCAGTTATCGAATGTTCCAGTCGATATATTTCCGTGGTAACGATGAATCCGGTCCTTAATAATCGATTTGTCGATGAATATCTTATAAATGGTATTTCCTTAATTGCATCGTTGCATCTGTTCGCGATAAGAATTCACACGGAACAAGATTTATACGTAAATAAATTAGTACGAGAGAATTTTAGATATCAATCGTTAGAAATACATGTGTCCAATACGTAAAAATAGGTTATGTTACTAAATTATGAACAGCACCTAGTTGCATCTGTGCAAGGAAAGGTTTTTAGAGTTGGTCTTGGATTGATTTGTAATTTTAATAAGACGTAGTCAGGTTGAAGGAAAGGATCGGAATATCGTTTAATTTATTAATGATACAAACTTTAAATACATTCAGTACTTAATAAAATGATTGCAAAAATGTGTTTGTTCGTTACTAGAAGCGTTCGATAGATATGTTCTGTGCCCATTTGCATACCTAATTCAGAATGACATTTTATCGTCATTAGTAAAAACGCAGAAACACCAGGTTTTTCTTCTTTTCTTCACTTTATGTAAACCTTTGTAGCTCATGTGTATTGTGTAAATGTCCTCTATGTCTTTCGTGTTTGATTATTGTATGCGTAAGTCGAAAATATGTTTCTTTTTTGCTGTTTTATCACCTCTTGCCATTGTTCTCGCATATTGATACATAATTAAGTAACTTGAATTACCCTTCTGCAGTTTTGCACAGTTACCATTCAAACTACGATAAAACAACAAAAAGAAGCTGTATGTCGAGTTTTAGAGAATCTTTGTAAACATGAGACTTTTCACTACATCGTGATATAAATTTCATTGCAAAAAAGTTATTAAGGTCCACCATAGGGTCGTTTGAACTTATCAAATTTAAAAAAAAAAACTACTCTCAGTTTCTCACTCTAATCTTCAATGTAAGGAAATTTCTAGAATTTCTAGAAGTCATTATTCGTGTATTTGAAAGAAAAGACTTCAGATTTTAGAACAAGCTCAAGCTGATTACTGTACGATATTTCTTTACGAAGTTACTGCAATTGAAATATGGACAAATTTCGATAAAAATTTGTCGATCCTTTAATTTTGCTCATAAGTGTATAAAATAAAAATTACACGTCGTAAATATTCTACAGAGAAATAAAAATATTTACAAACTGTTCTTTTTCGAATAAACACGAAGTAACGAGTTCGAATATTTTGTTGAATATGTATTTTCTGTCGTTCAATTATCTAAATTATTTTACTTCAATACGATTTTCTAGACAAATGACAACTGCGATAAAATGTCCAAAACCAAATAGAATTACAATTTGCATCTGAAATTATAGTCAAGCAATGCCCAGTTAATATCCAAAGATAATATTTTCAGTATAATCTTTGTGCATGTACGAAAGGGGTTCATTTATTTCAAAGATCGAAAACTGCTCTAAACTTTTGAGTGGTAGTGTACATCTACACTCACGCGTCTATACACATAAAATATCTGTATATGTGACATATGTCTGCAGGGTGTTTTGTTTAAGTGAGTGCAGTGGAATACCTCACAAGTTATTGAAGTGATAACAAAAATATTTTTAGTTATCGTTATTCGATACGAAGGAGAAGATTATTTGATATTAATTGTTTTTCCGATAGCGGAGCGGTTAGAAAGATTTAAAAATAATATGATAGCGGCCTTGGAGACGAATTCAATGATCTGCTATTTAATGTCATTCATGAAATAAATAATGTTGTACCCCTTGTTACAAAGCAACATTTGTAAAAACATTATTTCTATAACTTAATATATTCAACGTTCAACAAAGAAATTTACCAGTACCTAATTAATTTTCAATATAATTACCGTCACATTTAATATGAGCTTACCGATGAATCCAAGAATCCAAGCTTCGAAACAATTTTTAAAAAATGGTTACGACAATCATTTTCCTATGAGAAACTAAGTTATTTGCTGACTGAAATTGCTAATCGTGCAGTTGCAAGCTCGTTAATCCTTAAACGTGGAAAATGAACTGTCCTTTCCAAGAAGAGCTCGTGAAACATCTACACGATAACAATGTAGCAAAATTACAACTGCCCCCCGTTTGTCTTGCATTCCGGGGTGGCTATACCGAAAAGCAATTTGCATAGAAATATTACAAAATTTCCATAATTAATTTCGATGCGGCAGGATTATTAGCGTACACTCGATTCTTCATCAATGTGTAATTGCGAACCGAGGAAGGTAGAAATTCGTTGCGAAATCCGCGAAACGAGATTATATTTCCGGAATGGTGTATTACCTATTTCGATCGCGATGAATTTGATTACTTAAGTCGCGAATAGATACGTTTACCGGTACGGAGTGTATATTCGACGGCGAAGGCACGACGCAAACTCCGTAATCCAATTAACGCGGTGAAAGGCGAGATTGACGGTGAGACGACGGGGTTTCAAGGGGCTCGGAATCGATTCGTATGGGTTTGTGGCAGATCGATCGTCAGGACGCAACCTGTCAAACAGTACTCTTGGGACCGAGGTTGCATTACGTTCGACCTATCAGTTTGGGCGTCTTCGTGCGATTAACGCGCTGCAAGCCATCGACTCGCACAGCTTGTCCGAGTCGAGATAAGTCGATTTGTGGCCGCTCACGATGATGCATTGTGTTGTTCCGCATCTGCAATAGGCATTTAAGTACGTTCCACGTACAGACAGGGTGGCCCATTTAAATCGACGCAACGAAATATTTAGAAAACTGATTCAATAGAAAAGATGAGACTTCATTTTCATAATTTTGAAAAGGGATTCAAATGACACGATTACTTTTTTAATATGTCAAGGACATCTCGAGGTCAACTTGTTTTTTATTCTAAACCTATATTTTTTATTTCAGAATCCTATCCTAATGGCATTTTTGTTTCGTATATCGGCCAGTAGATAGCCTTTACTAGACATCGTTAAAGAAGGTTTTTTGGATCATCTTCACTAATGAGTTCACCAGCGAGCTGAAGGAAACATCAGCTTATATTTTTGTGAGCTCTTTTAAAATTGTTATTTAAACCGAAAACGAACAATTTTTTTGTATTTTTCTAGAGAACCTCTTTTCCTTTTCTTTGATGTTTGATCTACTGATTGTTCAGAACAGAATATACCTACTCGATTCATTTTTAGTAATGAATAATCATTCGTTATAAACTTTTTATTTGTGTTGTATCGTTCTTTACCAAAATTTAATCTACATTCTTCTCACTTTGGAAACATTTCTTTGAAGATAAAACCGTATTCAGTATTTACGAGCTTAACAAAATATATAATATTTTACGTTTACCATTTACGTACCCATTTAATTTTACGTTTTCTTCGGTGCATACATATTTAAAATAAGTTCTATAAAATAAATAAACGTACACTGTATAGAGAAAATATCAAAGGATCAAAATAGATTCAAAAATGTTTGAAAAAGTTAATTTGAAATTCTAAACAAATAACGTGTGCAACGGTTGCAATTACATATGGAATATAATTTATTTAAAAATGGTTGAACTATACATAACAGTCATGAAAAAAATAGTTCTACAATTATTCATCCAGCACTGAAATGGATTTCTTAGTTCCCCCGATTTACATGTTCCATAGAAAATAAATCGAAAAAAAGAAGCAAAGAATCGTAAACCTGAAGTGAAAAAATATCTTTTATCTCTAATTACAATTAATAAACGGTTTTATTCCCAGAAAATTTCCAATACAAGGTATTTCGAGGCGTATCAATTCTTTGAATACTGCATGTGCCTCCGCCTATAAATAAATATCAACGAAATAGCAACTGGAACAGATAGGACGTGGGAGCAGAAAGTTCGCAGTTATTTTTACTACTGTGCGCAGTGAGATCAGACATTGAGACGTACTCGTTTATAAATTTTGACAGTGCGTATAGCAGACATGCCCAATTCATTGCCCTGTGAGGTAGCTGCGGGCGCCGTGGGCAGCCGTGGGCAGCCGCGAGTATCTCGGCGGGCATGAGAGGTGAGGCATGTCACAGTGTCAGTGGGGAATGGGAAATAACAGCAGATGTGGGTTCACACATATGAGGAATAGCCATCGGTGTAAGTGTGTACAGTAAGCCTACGTTGTTCTGTGTAGAGGTCTCTCGTGCGCTTGTTTCCCCTTTCAACTGTCCATTCCCTGTACAGCGTACTTTTTTTTTTGCACAGGAAAGACTTTCAAAAATCCCTACCACATTTTCAACTACTTTGGGGATTCTGAAAGTTATGTGGAATTCTCCACATCTTGAACATATTGGGGAAAGCCTACCCATTAAAATCCTCAAGATGGTCTATCTTTGACGCGATTGCAGGGACACTGGGAACACAGTCTGGGGCACACAGTATATGTACTCAGAGAAATCGCGTAATGTTACGAAAGTAGCCATGATCAGAAGCTAATGTCTCCATCGTAAAGGACCTCACAGACACTACGCACAACGTATGGGAACTCCATGTCTCATGAGACCTGATTTGGACAGAGCTGCCGTAAGCACTGGTACGTTCCACTCTTGCGGTTACTCCCCACTCATTACATCTCACTATGACGTCATTTGGCTCGTACCTTTGCTCGCAAGCTTCTTGCCGACAGATTTGGGCATCCTTGCCCGCGAAGAACCCAGTTACCCATTCCTGGTGTGCGACGTGGTTTACATTATTAACACGTTGATTGCCACGTCAGTTTTCCATATTTGAGGATGTCCTTGACATTTATTAAAATTGTAGCGTGAAAGGTGAAAATACTCGATAGTTTGTCGCTGTACTTAATACTTTATAGCATCGCTAACGATAGTAACGTTATCTGCAAGTTTAGAAATATTAGAGTTCATTCCTTGTAAACGCTTCAAAGAAACGTTTCAAGTTTGGAACGCTGGTCATCAGTAACCACCGTGGCAAACAACGTGTTAAAATCTGGGCAGAAGAAAGATCGAGTTATGACACAACAATACGTGTGTATTTCGATAACAATTTCTTGCGGAACTCGGCAATAAAACATGAAAGCTAACAGTAATTAATAATATTTGATGAGTATTAACGTGCAACACCTCGACAAGTATATTACAGTCTGGAAAGTTCTCTCACTGCACAGGTTTAGAATATATACGTTGTCCTGTTACAAGTTCTATTACGAATATTTGGCTGTTGTTCTGTTACAAGTTTTGAGTTATTATAAAAAGAATAAAAAAACATTATAATTTTTAATCAATCATGATTTATTTCCACAAATTAAAAAGAGAGAAATATTGCCTGCATCCTTAGAGGATGTAATTTGTCATTAAGGAAACGTTTACCTTATAGAAGTTGTGGTTCTTTTATTTGTTTTTGGCGGAACATTGAAAGACTAAAAGCTCGGATCAGAGGTAGTAACATAAAGATACGAGTATATGCTTATCATTGCACAATTAATCAATTGCTATTATATCAAAAAAATGTTATATAAATACAAAAATACAGAGCTTTCTGGGGTTCGTCATAAAAGTTAAGGTATAGTCGCCATACATTCCAAAGCGTTTAAAACTGTGATCGTATCTACCGAAGGACCGAAATGGAAATTCAAAACTTTGTCTGTCATTAATGATATTCGCATCTGATCCATAGCCTAAGAGTTTAGCATTCCTCGTGACAAGAATTTTTCAAATACGTATACAAATCGTGGCGTATTCTTAGATTCAAGATGCCATCAAATTCAACGTTATCCTGTCTCACCTCGCTTTGTCAGTTTTACCGAATACGGTGACAGAATCTCGTGAACCGAAGTTCGCGCAATGAAGAATATTCATCATCTTTTCCCTGAATGCACAGTCTCACGGTGAAACGAGTGCCAAAATCCAGAGCGCTGATGGAGGCTTTCAAACACCACTCCCTGATTTCCGTCGCAACCCCTTCGGACCGTGAGCCACATCTGCAGCTGTTGCTAGGTACCGTCATCTATACAGCAACACGGAACGTGTACTTACGTAAATCCACGCGGGTTTCAGACACGTACACATAGCCGCGCAAACGTATCGACATGTCTCTTTATAACTGATTGCAACGGGTAGTAGCTGGAGGAGGTGGCAGAAGCTTTTTATTCGATCGCCTTCCTTCCTTCCTTCCTTCGCTCGTACTTTTTCCTCCTTTGCTAGCACCAACACCGACCACCATTCTTCGCGCGATCGTCATTCTCAGCCTCCGTTTCTATCCTCAGTTCGCTCTCAGCCTCTTTCTCTTCATTTCCTGCCCCCTTCCTCGGCCTCTTTCCATGTGGCACTTCGACTAAAGGGTGGTCTATAAATTTGCCGGGAGAAATTGTCATGAGAAATATGGAATATTGACTGCGAGAGAAGCTCCCCTTTTTCGACGCAGCGCTACCTGCTGAAAAAGGAAGAGAGATTTGCCAGTCGGCAACATCGGTTCGGTTGACCCTTTTCTGGCTAAAAGAGTCCGAAGGTCCGAGCCAGTTTGCTGCCACTTTCCTCTTCTCTCTTTATTTTCGTCCCCGGGGATACCATGAACGCTCGGGAAAGGTGTTTGCGAGATTCTAGGCATTTGTCGCCATGACGACGTTTCTTCATTAGCATTCGCATTGTGCGCAGTTTTTCTTCGTCGTCGATGGCTGGTGCTATGATAATGCACGGTAACCTTTTTCGTAGTAACCATCGCTGCAGTCCTGTTTTATCGTCATCGACTTTTTTCCTCGACTCTGAGTTTGAAAGCATAGATTCTTTCTATCGAACATAGAGAGTTAAAAGAGTAGAGATCACTTACGTTGTACTACCCGTAGGATTTGGAATGTAACTTTTAGAACAGTTATTATATCGATTACTAAGAAGGACGAGCGTTTTCAAGTCTTAGTTCAACTTGAAGGTTCAATTTGATACATAAAGATGATAAAGTTCATACAAGTGTTTTAAGCATCTTTGCGTTGCACCAATTTTCATTGTAGACCGACTTAACGTGGAGATTTTATCCAAGACTTTTTTTACAGAAAATACCATAAGAAATTGCTTCGAATTTGAGTAGAAGCTTTTAAATGTTTTCTTCATTGATCTTTTAATAAATTCGAAAATTTCGGAAGGTATTCTAATTTATTGGTAATACATACCATAAGATATCAAATTTCATATTTTAAAGCACACCGCGTGTTATTAATATACATTTCTATTTTTTGAATTAAAAATATTTTATTAATGTTAATTATTATCAGATTGTAAAAGTATTTTCTTTAATTCCAACTTGAATTGAAATTATCTTGTATTATGAACGTCGGTTATCAAAAATGAGCAGATTAAATGGTGGCCAATTGTTTCTACCCATAAGTTAACGGGAAGTTGATGTTGGCCTTCATTGTGTGCAATGACGTGCAAATTTTCTTCGGTCTATTGACGGGCATTGTGCATGTTCAATAAATCTTCCTTGATAAATCGAGCTTCATCGGTAAATAATATGGAATGCAACAAATTCTGATTCACAATTAAAATCAGTAATGATTGTACGTTCAATTGGAAATGAAAGTTGCTATGAGCAATTGCTTGTAACCTTTGGCTTAATGTCTAGATTTAAATAAGACGTATCTGGTGAAATTATATAAAATATTATATATTCCAACCTGTTTTTAATTCTAGTCCCTAATAGACACGTGTTCAGAAAATTACTGGTTCAAAGTGATTCTACCCTTACCTTGAAATATTCTGGAAATCCACAATCTTTAATTACGACACAATTTTACGATTGAATAAAACTAGTGCTATAAAATGCTTTTAACGAAAAGTGTATCGTTGGTGTTCTTTATACAAAAGTCCCTAACCGATACAATTTTAAAAATGTGGAGTGCACGCGTTCATTTTTGTACTTTCATCTTCTCCTTCTTCTGAATTGGTTCGATTTTGCACCGAAAGGGTTGAAAGTCATTCGAGATGAATCTACAAAGCTATGTGCATGTATTTGTACATCCTAGCTCGACGACCGCAAATACATAGAGGCGTTAGTTTGTTACCACGGATAAGTAACCCTGCAAAACGTGAGCGGGCGCTAACGTCTGCGTATAAATTATTAGTCGATATTTCAGGCATGACGTCACTTCCGGCAATGTGCCGGCTGGTTTCCGCGATATGATGGATGGTCCACCCCTCCATCCCGTCGGCCTCTGTCACGCCACCCCCGTCGTCGAGCTCTTCCTCAAATCGTTGCACATACATGGATCTTCTACCGAATACACGTCGACAAACTTTCATATAATACGTATATTACAAGTTGTACAACGATTATATGGGCGTAATCACGTGCAACGATGTGTGAAGATAAAAATTCGTTTGCATTTTGTAGAATACATAATCCTGATAAAGGACCTCTTTAACATATTCAAATAAACGTAATATATCCAATGGACAATGTTTGCCTATATACATACAAAGAAAAGATGTAATTGGAATTTAAACTACATTCTCACTGTAGGCATGAATTATATAAAATCACTCACATTCTAAATTAATTACTAAAATGTACGAGTTTACTTCAATATTATATATTTATTTTTACGTTACCATTGTAGCAGGCTATTCTTTGAAGTAATCTCACTGAAATATCTTTCACAGTTCAAAAGATGTACGATTTTATTCTCTTGGAATAGAATATTAATCCACTAACTGTCTATAGACTTAGGAGAAAATTGCCATAGAGTCGATGATTATATAGATCTACGATTTAGTCGATTTTCAATAAGGTTTTTTCTAAAGTAGACATTTTACATTATACTCTGTGATAATAATAATAGAGATGAAATGTTTCTACGTTAATTTTAAACGTGTTTTATTTATGTATTGTTTCTATTATATCATTAGCATAAAAAGTGTTTTTAAACGCCAAATATATTTTTCAAGAAATAATCAATAAATTAAGTTAATCTTCCTCGTTGTGTGGTAACAACTTTCAATTTATTGTAGAATTTTTGTTTAGATCGACTATTGATCATCAGAACAGGATGTGAAAATTAAATCGAAACTATATCAATTTTCTAATTCAAATATATCGTTTTCGACGTTTCGATCTCTACGAGAAAATGTACAGTTTTATACTATTGGAATTTTGGGTTATGGTTGGAATTAAATAATAGCTCGGTATTTCTATTTTCCGGAAGATATATCTTTTACGTGCATTCTGTAGGAGATCGGCTTTCAGATTAACTGCGAATCGCTGTTTGTTATGGTAACAAACAAACTCTTATTCTGTTTAATAAACGTCACGTATCCGTAGAATAGAATCTTCTAGAAGATTCTAGAAAGACATTATATACGTGTATATATATATATACACATATATACATTCATGCATATACACATATACATGCATACAGCTACTAGACATGATTTTTGTTGTACCATCTTTAGATGGTATTGGAAGTCCAACATGTACAATTTTCTATTTAATATCTGCATTCTGTCCTGATGTCTAATGAACGATCTGAAATTAAAAAGTAATTTCTAAAACTCTCATCTAGAATGTGTATTAAAGTAAAATTACTGTAGGTCAAATTTGATTCTATATCTGTCGTATGCACGAATGCTGCAGTGCATAGTAGAAGAGTTATTAAATAATTAATATTGCGATCGATTCGATTTAAAATTTCTCCCGTTTGTTCAACATTTTAACAAGATTTTCGAGAAAACGTAATAGCGTTTCACTGACTAACGGATTGGTCAATATCTACAATGCGACTCCTAAGCCGATCGGTCTTCCTTTTCCAAGGAGTGAAGAAATCGAAAAGTTTATGCCAGGGGTAGTCTTCGGTTAACTTTTGGCATTGCCGTTCGAATTTCAGTTCGTCGATAAATAAGACGACAGGGTTATTAGATATCATGGGCGCGGATCAAATTCCAATTTCACCGGTGAAGGGCAAAGGGCTTTTCTATCTCCACACTCGGGGTTCGAAGGGGTTGAATCTGTGCTTGGTCGGCTCTGAGGGATCTTGGCCAGTGTCCCAACTGGGAAAGTTACGTTGGGCGACTTCGAACGGTTTACGGTTGATCTATTGCAATGATACTCAAAAGCTCGGCGAACTTTTAACGTGCACCGTGTAAACCCTTCTACACGTTTATCGTAATGGAACTTTGATAGTGTCTCGAGTCCGATACATACCGAGCTAAGAAGATTATGACATTTTTTTTAATTATTATACTTATAATATACGTTTCTTGGAACGTGATAGTACGATTAATAGCCGAAAAATCTTTATGCATTTATGTCATACGACTGTTTGCAAAATGTGTATATGAAAAAAAAATTCAAAATAGATGGAAAATATATGTAATATGTACACACGCATGCATCATGTATATAAGTACATTAAGAAATATCACAATTGTTAATATTGTTGGTATATCATTTGGAGTATATATGGGACAATTCTACACTAACAATAAGTCGACCACTTTTGCAGTAAATGTCAGGTAATTATAAAATTGAAATGTGATGTAGCTCGCGTAAAATTCGGGGGAGTTTGTCGTCATTTTGTTGATTTTGAATTTGTTCAAAAAGTACAAGACGTTGAATTTTGTTTATTTAAACAGCTGTATTGATTCTTTTTTTCTTTTGTTTTCACCGTGAAGGATTATCCTCATTCTTTTGAATGAATTTTTATTGAGACTAAAACTTTGTTTTTTATGTGAAAATTATAAACAAATTCTTATTTTAAAAATTTCGTGTCAAAGCCAATTCTTATTTTGGAAACTGCGTGTCAAAACGAGTTCTTATTTTGCAAATTATTAGTTTTGGAAATCTCTTCCCAAATATGAAAATATTATTAGAAGCTTTTTATATAAAACTAGTTGCTTGTGAAGTGAGGATATTTTAAAATAATAAAGAAATACATAAAATAGACAGACTGCTTGATATGATAATTTCTTTCGAATTTTCCAGAACTAAGAGGGACATTTCTCAAACTTACGCTATCAAACCTATCGTCATACCAGAAACTATTGTAACAGACACCCGCATATGTCAAATGTGCGAGCAAGTATTTAACTACGAACTGCCTGTTATAGGAAAAATAAACAATGTAAAATGTTTGAACTGTCAGGGAGTCCATCCAGCCAACTATAAGGGCTGTATAGTTAGAAGAGAATTACAATAAAACCTGTTACCTAGACTCAGACAGAAAGTAGTTACAAAAAATTCAAAAAAATCAAATTACTAAAAACTAGTTTTTTCTGTATACGCACAAATATTCTTCTGATTTTTCCTTCACTGGCAAAGGGTACATTTTCTTAGATATTTTCGACGAACTTTATCGATTCAAAAGGAATACCTGTGAAGTGTTCAACGTTGGATCGTTTAGATGAAACTTTGGTAAGTTTGTAAACCAGTGAAAAATCAGAGGCGCATTTTTTTTTTAAGTGCGAGCACTTAAGTTTAAGGGGTAAAACAACCTGAAAGTTTTACTTTCTTAATGTTATTTTGAAAACTATTGGGAACAGAGGGAAGTTTCTTAAACAAATTCTGTCTGGTTTTTCAAGGAAAAATTTTGCAACGTTAGAAGCGTAAAAAGTTGAGGGATAAAGGAGGATGTTAAAAAATGCCTATTTTTTATATCACCTGGAAATGAACAATTTATGCAGGATCCTTTAGAGTGTCTCCCAAAAAACAAAAAATGTCCTTATCTTTATCGATAACTATGCATATAAAGATCTAGTATATTGTAAGGGTTCTTCATACTGTTTCAATTGTTTATAATTGTTTGTAATATTTATGTAGATATATTTTCTGATTATAGAAAACATTTTGCAATTGTGATATATCCTATCAAACATTTCTAAACAAAACTTGAATATTTTTCACTTAATTTATACATTTGCTAATCATTAAATTTGTTGAAGATAAGGATTCAAATAAGTTTCCGAGTCAATTCACATTTGAAGAAAGTTTTATTACAAAAAATGATAAAAATTGTGAAAAACTTTTCTTTGTGAAAAATGAAAAGTAATTTCTATTATTATCACAAGTAATTGATTGTGAGAATAAAATACAAACGATTATTATGATACAAAATTTTCAATCGATACATAAATGTAATTTTTGTATCTATCTGATTTTTGTTTGTGGATTTCACTTTATTTTATTCGGTAAACTGAACCAACTATATAAAGCCAGGCAATCGACCTTGATTCATCCACTCTTGCTGTTATTCGTTTCAAGATTTATCACATTTTCGTGCGAAACCTGAAGATGTACGGTCAAAGGGAGCGAACCAGCTCTTTGAATGAAAATAATATGAATCACAGGTTTCAAAGCTACCACGATATACGACATATTTCTCTGTTCGTGTTGCCAAATGTAGGTTAATTTTCACAATTTACTTGACACGATTTTGTACTCTCTCCGTATCCCCGATTGTTTTTGGGTGAACTAAAAATGATCTTGTCGAGGTGAATGTCGTCGAATAAATGAATTATTTTTGATACAGGAATCTTTCTATTTTCGAGTATATTACAAATTACAGAACATTGTGTACACTTTTCATTATAATTGAAAGGGCTGCAACCGTTGTGATAATGGTTAAAAGCGACATTTTACTATTTCTATATAATTTTATACTCCTAACTCGGAATCTTAAGCCTGAAACATTTATCGAATCGATAGATAACCTACAATTAATCGTAGAAGGATTATTTAGTCGGTAAAACTTGAAGGGGTGTTTTAACTCATAAAATTATTTAGTAACAAAAGCAATAAACATTTGTGAAATACATATAATCCTTCATAGGATTAGGCATAGCTTAACGAGTCTACCAATTACAAAATCTGAAAAACATGTCATTTCGAGTAAAATGTTTTTAAATAATTATGAGTTATTGCTTATATATTCAAGATTGAGGTTTAAAAATCTCTTAGTAAGAATGTTAATAAATAAAAGTATCGCATAAAATAGAGTACGGTAATTACGTATGCAGATAAGATAATTTTCTAGGATTTTCGAATGTTTTGAAATATATATTTTATATATATTTTTGAAACAAAATAATGAAATAGAAACAATGTCTACACAAATAAATGTTTCTTTTTCTTTACATTGTATTTTTTTCTGACATATGAAATAAGTATTACCATTAAAATAGTAGTTTTTAAGAATCATTTTACAATTATGAAAATATGGTACACTTAAATCAGCTCAGTCATTTTAAGGTTAATCCTCTACAAATTTATATTTCTCGAAATGGAACAAAAATTCGCTTCTGTCTGTTATTTGCTGTAAATGGTTATTGCACTGCATAACAAGATTTTCTTGCTTGTTTTGATACGTAGTGTAGCGGCTTCGAAAAAATTCGTTCACGCTGCTACAAATACGTTGAAGTCATCGCCATTCGTACTCCACCAACAGAGAGCCAAAACGCGTGTATACGTTTGTAACAACCAAGTGTCTTTAACACCAGTGCACGTACATGATCCTGGAATTCGATGTTAATTTTCTTCAGCATTCTGTGTAAAGCTATTCCCAATACACACGGCACTCTAACGATACAAAGAAATAAGACGCGCAATCTCTTCAAACTCGGATGAACATCCAGATACGTGGCGCGATTTATTTCCGCGATTTATAGCGAGTTACGCTATCTTTTAAGTAAAAAAGAATCTCATTGAAGTCAGCGGAATGCGATCGTTCGATGGTAATCACCAGTGATGAATTCTGTACATGGACGCGATTCGTTACACGAATCGAACACATCGTTTGGTTCCAGAGCTAAACGCAACACGTGAGACCTTTAGAGCCGCGTAACGTTCGCGTAAATCGTTTTCGGAACTAGCTGTCGAAACAGCTACACGATCTCGCCCCAGCGAAAACGGTTCTACGTGTACAATTCCCGCAATATTCAGGAGCCCAAACAGAAAGTAGAGCGGGGATTACGGTGAACCATGCGCAGTGGATCTCACTTTGGAGTGTAAGTTGTTAATTTAAACTTTTCGCGTTGAAAACACAACAATTCCGTTGTCGAGGAGTTTCCGCCAACTCGTTGCTTGCGCGTGACTTCCGTGCTGCCTTTCAACCCCACTTTCGCTCCCCGACTCTCGGACTGGTACCAACGTACTTGTTAACGCGCTAGAAGAATCACCAACTATTAATTTAATTGGAATTTCGAGAGTGGATTTATGACATTTCGAAGCTTTGAGTGACGTTCGGGTGTTTTAAATCATTCAACGCAATTGACATTAATAGATGTCACAGAGACTGCAGGTTATTGGCTATCAATCTGTTGCTGCTTGACATTGATTGTCTACTGAAATGGAGAGAAAGGAGGATAAAATTGGCAGGTTTTTACCTCTGCTTGTAAAAATTACATTGTATCTTTGCTTCCAGTTTGCTTCATTTCTGCTCTTGGCGCATAAGAATGTATAGAATGCCATTGAAGTTGAAAAAAAATAATTAGAAGAAAAAAGGTGGAATTGTATTTTATGATATTCAAAGGAGATTCAAACATCATTATTAGTTTTCTAATACGTGGGCGTTTTCAAGGTCATTTCGAAGTCAACTTGTTCCTTTTTTTTTCCCTTGAACTTACATTCTTTTTATTTCAAAATCCTCTTCTGTGTAAAAATATGCCTCACTTTTGTTGCAACATAAAAGCACCACCATTTTTAACAACATTTTCTTCTTGAACAATTGACCTCGCTCTTAGTTTACGAGATACTTCTAAAAAATTGTTGTGGTTATTATTCAGTATACAGAATGTTATGCATACACATCTATAACTCTATATATACACACATGTATCTAAGTATCATTAATGGAAATATTTTATAGAATAAAAATTGTACGGAGTATATATAATAATAACAAGTTACTTCTGTGTTTAATACTATGTAATAAATTTTGAATTATAAATGTTATATTAATTTTTTTAAATAAAAGGTTATAATTTTGTACTCGCGACAATTTCAAATTAAACACAGCAAATTGTGCCAATATGTTCTACAATTAAAAATGAATGTTTTTTATTATAAAGTTCTAAGAAAAATACAATTTTACAACGATTTCAGTTATGTATTGATAAAGAGCAATATTCTTAAATGGAGTATTACATAGTAACTTCAATTCATAGTATAGGTCATTTCACAGAATAAAATCATGTCAACGTATTTATGAAGTCA
Organism: Ptiloglossa arizonensis; assembly: GCF_051014685.1. Lineage (NCBI taxonomy): Eukaryota > Metazoa > Arthropoda > Insecta > Hymenoptera > Colletidae > Ptiloglossa > Ptiloglossa arizonensis. The sequence goes on along the minus strand of NC_135051.1, from coordinate 12,549,955 downwards.
TTCAAAAGGCTTTACGTATTTTTGTTTAACACGTTGATACGCATGTTTAGTTTGTTTTTAACTTGAAAATATTAATCATTATTGTACAAATACACTTTAATATCTTATAGAAGCGCATGTTTCGTTTATTTCTAACTTGAAACGATTAATCATCTTGTTCAAAGACACTTCAACGTCTAGTAGAAGATTAAATTTATAGCAATGATAGACAACTTATGAAATTACCTTACCTTTGAACTAATCGGATCATGTTTATGAACACTTGAGCAAAGATATGCGTAGCTAAATACGCAAACATTTACGAGATGATCCAATACTTTCGTTTCTATTTAATAACATTTATCATATGGTATATATGACACTTTTTCGGAATTCTCGAAGAAGAATACATATTATAAAAAAACGATAGATCGACGAAGCGCAGAAAAAGATTTTTTTTTTAAATCTCTACTTTTTTATTTACAATCCGTCTAGATGACAATGGGTAAATATATATAACGGTCAACTTAAGAATAACATGCAACTCTTTTCACCAGTGTGGGGGAGCCCTGACTAAATTTCATACTTACAATTTTATCGTGCATATGTATAAATTGATTAGAAACTGAGATCTGTAAAGTGTTTTCTTCTCAAACGTCTCCAAAATTATTTGTAGTACAACCAAGTCGTTTGTTGGGGGTGGTTATCTAATCGTTCTCTGTGTCTCTTGATAAAGCGAATTATTTCGTCTCGAATTGTAGCCATTCTCAGGTCCTTACGAATATCCTCGTTTCTAACGACGCGATAAATTGGCCCGCAAGATCTACCCGATCTCCCGATTTATTCCTGCGACACATCCAAAGAATCTGTTGTACTGATTCCTCGTTTAATATTTATCCCAACACGTGCATTCATTTCCTTCGATTTCTACATAATACATTTTACAATTTTTACACCACGAAAAGTGTTTCCCCGTCACTGGACTTCCCAATTAATTTTTTGATTGGAACCAATATACGTACATCCTCCTCTGGGTAATTTCGAAGTCCGTAACTCCGGTAGATTGTTCTCGGGTCTGAAACGACGGAAAACATGCCGCGTCGTTTGAACGTATAATTGGCCCGAAACAAAGCTGCGAAAAATGATTTCGAGCATTGTCAGCTAGCCCAAAACACGGCATCGGTGGTGCCCATCAAAAACAACACGCATTTTGATGACGCATAGAGCGATGATACAGGTCGATTCAAAGAACTAGCGGGGCCAGACGCGCGGGCGGTCCGTTCACCGTGAGCGCTTCGTTACCTCAGCGTTTGCGTTTCCTGCCGAGCCCAAAAACCACCGTCAACTGGCCGTTCTCCCTCCAGCTCGTTCCAGTTTCAATGGCAGATAAAATAGCGCGGTGTCCAGCCTCCGCAAACAGCACGAACTCTACCATTGCCACCCTCCAACCCCTTTGCAGCCGGTCAATAGTGGACGACGTGTACACCACCAACGTGCCGCTGGCATTTTTAACGGTTATATACGCCCACCCACTCTCTTCCCCCTCCACCCTTGGACCGCTACGTTGTCTCACTCCTCGCTGTCTCTATCCGTTTCGTTTCACCCTCAACCTTGTTCCCGACGGTCGATTCACTCCTCCGCGCATACACACTCCATCCTCCTTCCGTGTCGCGATTCTGTCATTCTTGCTTTTCGCTTCCAACTTTCGCATCCACTTACCTATTGTTCTTTTCACGATCTTCACGATCTCCCTTCTACCTTTTCTCTTCTCCGCCTCTACACTACCGCGACTTCTTTTACCGGTTGTCTTGGTCCACCTTGATTCTCAAGGCTCGTCCAGCTTTCGTCGTTCCACGTCGTCTGCTCATTATTTCTCTCACTTCGTGTGTGTTTTTTATCGCTTGTCTCTGTAAATATCTTTGACACTTCAATTTCGTCGTTCTTCCTATCGGTTTAATTCATTTTCATCAACGTTTGGACGCATGGTTCTCGAAAACGCTGGTTTAGAGGGGCAGGAATGAAATTTGTTGCTATTTCTAACTATTCCATTGTTCATGTCGCTTTTAAGTTCCTAAATACTTGAGGGTCTTCATTTGGGATGTTGTCTTTGAAATTTGTTCGAATGGGATGATTTTGATACAGAAATCTATAATTTTTCCTTTGTATTTCTCCTTATGGGAAACAATGATACTAACGTTGCATTGATATTGAATACGACTCATTTGTTACATTTTGCGAGTCTAGGAAGGAATAAATTATATATAATTTCTTATTAATACTCTTTCTTTCATCACTCTAAATGTTTCTTATTAAAATAATACATTCCAAGTATAAAGAACCGGAGAAATATATTCGGACAGATGCTTTGTTTATTTAGAATTGTTATCTGGTTAGTACTGAATGAATAAAATTACGCGTAGTAGTCTAGTATTTAATAATTGATATATCGTGTGTTTTATTCGTTAAGTACTTAACGCATAGTAAGGATAAATTCAAATACCTTGCTACAAGTGTCCGAAACGATAAGAGTTAGGAGAATGGGTCTCTTCTTCGTTAATCGATCACAGCAATAATAGTATTATAAACTCGAGAATCTTGCGGGAAATTACTCCCACATGAGTGATTTCACATTGATGAAGAAAAACGAGTTTCATTTGTTGAACACATTAATATTTCAATCTGAGATCGTTCCGCTGCTTGACAATTGAGAAATTCTTCCTTTATGTCGCTTCATGGCACTTGTTGAGCGTCGTTTCGTTTAACACTAGAACTACCAAAGGGGACAATTTCACTTGTTTCAAACTTTTTTTTAAAAATTACTCAATTATTAACGGTGTCTTTGCTTACAATATTCGCGGACAATTATAAGAATAAACAACTAATGATACTCGTAAATTAATTTACCCTTTCCCTATTTAATTTCGAAGACACGTATATGGTCTGATACAAATAGTAAATAATACACCGTCGATAGTTCTAGTGATAACGCGTTGTAAAACTATTTCCCGCATTCTTCATAATATACCGCGTGAAAACGCGAATACACTATTTCTAATACTATTTCTAATAAATCAATGTAATACAGTCACGTTCAGATTGAGGCGCACTCGCGAGTAATATTCGATACTGCGATACTGTGGTTTAATAAAAGTGTATAGCGAACAAGAATTCGGTGATGTCAATTTGTATCGGTTCAAAGGGTAAGCGTAATTAACATTTTCGTATTTAACAGTCATTGAAGGTAAGAAATCATCGAGTGTCAATTGTCAGTACATAAAATTGAGAAATTCCAGAAATTTGGTTTATGATACGGTCTGCGTCAAAATTCAGGACTCGCGCGATGCGTTTGACAACTATTTTGTCACATTTCGTACGTTACGAATTATAAGGAAATTTCCCTAACCTATAAATCCGATTTTAATGAAAATTTGTGCGAATGTCAAAGCATATTGGGCTACGTACTCGTATGACAATTTTTTTCTTGACAAGAAATGTTCTCGAGAGGATAAAATCAATACTCGAAAATTCAACATTTTTTCACATTTCCAATACAATTTTTTTGGAGGACTTTTCTCGCAGTAGAACGATAAAACACTAAATAGTTAGAAAGAAAATAAAAGTCGTTGCAAGCTCTCCAATCGTATGAAATACGCTGAAATCAGACTCCACAGTGTCACTTTCTCTTCGATTTTTTCAAATACAACTTTGTAATCGGGTGAAATAGAGCGAAACTTTATCTACGAAAAATGTTTAACTCTTAATGCTTTATCATTCTGTTGCAATAAATTTCCAAGAAAAGTTACATGAAAAAAATAAAAACAAAACATTAAAACCTTCGTGACTTGATTTCATCTTCTTAAAGGAATTTCCTACGAACTGAGAAATTTCTCTATATGTGCACTATTATGCTCTACGTGCACACGAACTTTCATTAAAATCAGACTTGCAAATAAAAATTTCCTTATAATATAGCGTACGAATATTTTTTTGAGCTACTGTGTACAAACTTGCGACGCAACAGCATTTTCTGAACTTGTCGCTTCATTTCGCTGGAAACGGACCCTCGGAACAAAAAGTAAACGAGCGTTTACTATTTTTTTAGTATATTTCAGCTAAAAGGAACACACCTAGGGGTTTTCCCGACTGAAAGTAGAAGACTGAGCCGAGGGTTGAATTGAATGCAGCGTGGAAAAAATCGTCCGCGAAAAATCGGAATGTAGTTATCAATCTGCAATGCAAACTCGCGGTTTCGCGGCAGTTATGTACTCGATTCGACGAGCGGGAAAAAATGTAGAAAAGGATATGGATATGCGGCATACTGGGGATGGTGGTTCTCGTTTCGTTTTTATACATTTGGGACGGTCCCGTAAAACACGACCTTCGTGATGTTAATTAAATTCTCGTGTTTTGTATCGGTCGCACAATTCCCCGCCATTTCAATTTTCCTTGCATTTTCGATAAATGTATTCTCTTGTCAACAATGTTTTGCATTTTTCTCGCATTTACGCGAGAAAGAAATAATGGAAGCACCGATACAAGTCCTGATCGATGAAACTTTTTTCCACGATATTTGTCAAGAGGGACAGGGCTGATACGGTCATTGGAGGGACGACTTGCGTTCTATTCTTGTAAAATGTGTAGGCCGCTACCGAGTGTATCTTGTAATCGATTAATCAAACTGATGGGTTAATGAAATTAGTTGACGCATAATCAAAATATCGTCTCCTACGAAGTTCGCAAAGCCGTGTATCGAACGAATTCCAAATATACTTGGAAAACCTAAACAGTACTTATTAAATGGTAACGGATAAAATTGTGAACGTCACAGTTGTGTACAAAGTCGTTACGACGAATAAATTGCTCGAGTATATTAAAGCTTGTATTATATAGAATCGTTTACATAAGATTCAAATCTCTATCGTTGTTCTTGTTAAATTGTTATATTTGCGTGTCACGGTGTTGAAAGTTTACGAAATCCTAACGGTTACTGTCATATATTTTTCTTAGATATTCTTTTGTATAAATCGTTAGAAGTAGGTGGTGCACGACTAATAGAAGGCCGAATTCTTTTTCGTGGAGCAATTTTGCGTGTAGTTGCGTGGGGTTGAAACTCAAGCCTAGAGTTAAACATTCGAAGGTGCACTTTATTTATCTTTGACGAAACATTAAGACCAGATTTCATGTATCGTTGTAATAAAAGAAAATACAATATTACTGGTTTATTGAAATTTTAATTGCTCACATTTCTTCTTTTTTCAATTTGCTCTTAATAGTACCGCATCTACCGTTTAAAATTGTAAAGATGATACATCTTTCTATGCGTTTAGATTTGAAAATCATTTAAAAGGGATGCTTCATACTTTAGGTATGTTTCTAGAATACTATCATAGACTTTTAATTATTTGCATATCTCTATTCGGTTCAAAGATATCGTACGATAATTGTAATACATGTATCTATAATATTATTTTTAATATTCCGTCGCTCGACACATATAGAGACACCTTTTCTATGGAATGTGACATGATCGCAATGATTGGAATGCCGTCTCCGCGGACAGATGAATGTATTTCAGTCGCAAGAATATATGTCGAGCTCTCACTGGAAAATTAAACAGTGCGAATGCACATAAATTTGCGAACGGACGTCGCATAATGAAGCAATTAAACGAGCAATAAAGACCGAATATTAAATGTACAATATCCACACAGTCGAGTGTCCGTGTAGTGACAACTAATCGAAGATATAGGAAACTTATTATAACGAAAATGGATATTATTGTCACTGATGAAGGATCAGTCCGGTAAATTTGCGAAAGAATAAAAACAAAGTATAGGATTTATTAACGATTGTTAAATAATATAAGTATTTTAATCTCCCACGTTTTAAAAATACATAAAATTCTTGCTTATAGTGACATGGTACTTTTATACACGGAGCATATTTAATCATACGTATGTAATAAACGTGTCTCGGCAGAAGGTAATTATTTCTAACGATATAAACAAATTTGTCAAAGATAAGTTTCATGGCTCCAAAGGTCGAATACGACGCAATGAACAATTCTTTCCAAAATCATCTTTTTAAAATTTTATCATTTATATTCTTGACACATTAACGTATATAATTTATAAGCTCATTCTTAGTTTCATCTTACTGATACTCAGTTCAAAGTTCTGTTCCAAGATACATTGTCTAGGAGACCAATAACGTATTACAATGCTACTTTAATTACACCTGACGCAGTAGTAACATGAGTTTTAATCGATTCATCTTCTATTATTTCTCAATTCGTTAAATTTGATTTCGCTTACAACCGGTTCAACAATTTTATCAAATTTAACATAAAATTGAATTACAAAGCGTGATATTTCTTCATATTTCTGTCGTGGTGTGGTTCTCAAACACGACACCGCGGAACAAGTAATAATAACAATTCGGCAAACAATAAACAGAAACTGATCTATGACAAAGATTTATTCCAAAATCCGCTGCATATAAGTTGTTCCCACTACTGCAAATTAGCATGTAAAAGTTTAATTATCATTATTTTTCCAGCAATGTAAACCTAGTGTGTTCCTCGGATCTTTTTCGATCTACTTTATCCTCATAATATATTATTTTTCTATTGTATAATCGAAGATATTATAATACAGTATACGAGTTCTTTCATTGTATTACAAACTTGAAAATACGAATTCTGTATATTCGGGACATTCTCGACCCAAAGATTTGACTGTATAACTGTCAAATGGAAGTACGCTTTGAAGTTCAGTTAACACAAACGATTAAATCAATACTACGCGAGATCTGTCGCAAGGACTGACCTAGTCTGTCGCCTTTTTCATCGAGTAAGTGGCATGACCGATAATAACGATCGAAACTTTTTCGAAGCGGGAACATTCATATTGCTTGACGAACGTCGGCATGTTAAACATGGGTAGGCAAACGGCGTCGAATTTTTGTAGAAAGCAGAGTAAAAGACGTTTATTCTTGCCGCGTATATAAACTGCGGCGCTGCAAGCAGAACACCCCAGAAACGACTGTGTTGCATTCGAGCACGTAGGCAAATTCGTTGCAAACATCGAGACAATGGGGTATGACCCGTCGTGGGCGGCATTTTAAATCGGCTCCTTTCCGTCCTTGCGCAGAGGCACGTTTTACCTTTTGCTCTTCGTTCTGCCCGGTTATCTGGCCCTTTCCTTTCTCTTTGCCCCCCTTTCTGGTTATATCAACTTCTCGAGCTACGAAATTTGCCCATCGCCGTCTTGAAAGGAACGAAGGAAGAAAGGATAATGTGTCTCCAGCCGGTACAAGCGACTGCACATAAATACATCTGCCTTACATACAGGATAAATGCCCTTGCGGTGAGAGATAGAGCACGTGACAACAATATTACTAACTACCGAAGATTCGGAGATTTGGAAACCGTAGTGCTTCTCTTTTCGTAAATTCCTGTGTACGAAGAACAGAAACTGTTGTTTCAAAATGCCGAAAGTTTGTAGATTTGTAGACTAGCTCAAAATGAGGAATATCTTTTTCAGCTTAATTATCAGTTACAAGTTCAAGAGATAAGAATTCCTTCTAAGTAGGGTGGGAAACTTTTCGTAATTCTGGAAAAGGTTGCGACCTTTTGGTAATTCTTTATTTATAATGTAAGAGGAGTCGGTTGGAAAAATTAAAAAGCAAAGGTTGACTCTTAATATCTGTACAGCCGTATCGTCCGCTTCTCGAAAATTGTTTATAGTTTCTCGTTTCTTTTAAGACTGGGGACACACCAACGTTCAAACGACGTGTGTTGCGACGGACCTCAACGTCCGTTACAGAAACGCATTGTTGTACATTGGAGTCCACACACTACGAACATGCGACTCTTTCAACGCACGGTGCAACGTGCGTTAATTTTTCATCGACGTATTTATGCTAGAACGTACGTTGGGATACGCCGACGCACGTTTTCCATTGTTTACAGGTAAATACAGTGGATCGTACGAGCGTCCAACATCGAGCGTCAGTCGCTATCTACTTACCGTAACATTATAACCAGCATTTTCTCTGGCGATATCGCCGTTCTCATACTCCTATCCTGGTGCTTTATATGATCTTTTATACACAACAGCAACTTTATTGAACGAACTCATTGACATACGGAAGTAATTAAACCGTTTTATCACGGTCCTTACGTAGTTCTCTGTAAAGTATATACTAGTGCCCAGGTCGATATTGTTCTCGATTTATGGGATGCAACCACAATTTTCTCTTTCGTGTGTCTTTCAAATTTGAATACGTCGTGTACGAAAATGTTACGATGTTACATGCGTCTGTATTTTCTGCCTTTTGTTGGCCAACTAACGCAAAAGTAGCAACGCTAGTGTGACCGGAGATGATACGATCGTTGAAATTGACGTCCATCGCAACGCAAGTCGTTTTAACGCTCGTGTGCCTCCAATCTAAAACCTAAACTGTCGTGTTTTGACGACCCTGCTTATTTAGTGGAGACGATGAGTCGCCCCAATGTCCCCATCGAACCCTCATCGTCCCTCACTCACACGCACAGATGCATACAAACATACTTACAATGAATTGTACATTCTCAAATGGAATTCATTTCAATTTATTACAATAGAAATTGTTCTTTTACGAAGTACAGTAACAAAACAGTAGTTAAAATGTAATAGCTCCTATCTAGGTGTTCATTATTGTACGAGTATGGTTGAAGTATCGTTTCTGTTTCCTGTTTTTCGAAAAAATGAAAAAAATTTGGTCTAAAAAATTGTTCGTTCTTTTATGAGTTCCTAAATTTATATTTAGATAAGTCTGTCTTTATAATTTTTATATAGTTTACTGTAATTGCACGAAGTGTGCTAAAGTTTGACCTCTTAATGCTATCTTGAAAATTATTAGAGATATAGGGAAGATTTTTAAAGAAATTCTCAATTGTTTTTGACGAAAAATAATATATTCTACATATCAATAAAAGAAAGTAATAAAAAAAGTAAGAAAATCACTGTTACCAGATTTATTTTTAATATTAAAAAAAAAAACGATATAGCAAAGTCCATTTTAAATACATAATCAGCCGTAAATTTTGTACCGATGTTATATACATATACTGACAATTAGAAATATAAAGTCAATAACTCTAGATCACTAGATAGTTTACAAGTTATTATTTTATTTTCTTGTTAATTATTTTTTCCATGTGTGCATTATATACTTCTTCCGTTAGATAGAGAACAGAATTTGTTTCAAGGAATTCCTTACATATTCAGTAGCTTTGAAAATTGCATTAGACGGTTGAAATTTTTCAGAGTAAATTCATCCCTTCAACTTGAACTACCACAGCTGAAAGAATACGTATTCCTTATTTTTTGTCACTCTACAAATTTGCAAATTTCTACAAATTTTACTTTCACACTTCTATGTATTTTTGTTCTTACAAATAACGAAGCACGATTGAAGCAGCCTTTCAATTAATTCTACTATCTTCTCCTTATCTAAAAATTGAGGAGTTAAAATGAAAAATGATAGAAATGCCAAAAGTGAAAATTTTCAACATAAACTGAACACATGTTTTTGCAGATTTGACATCACTTATCATTTAAACGCTATGGACTTTCAACGTCTACCATCTTCATAGATTTAGAGGCAAATGTAAAAGACTTTTACATTTTTCTACCACAACGACATCGGTATTTCTGATTTAGGCGATATCTTACAACCCCCTAGAACTTAAAATAAATTATTTTAGCACTTTACCACCGTATCTCGCACGAAATTTACATCCATTTCCACTAAAAAAAATGTATTTTCTCTTTCGTCCCGTTTCTATGAATATTTCGTACTTTTTACACCCACGGGTGACTAAAATTTCTTTTGTCAAGTTACGAAACAACGATGCACTATTTCAAAGAGTTAAAGGTTGGCTAAGAGTGGTTTCGGATTATGCTATTACTTCGAAATCTTATAGTAGGCGAAATGGCGTAAATAATGTCGTGGGAGTGTCAGAGGACAGGTTTAACGAGCGGTCTGCCGCGCGGATTAAACACACGCATAGCGTAGAGTAAGACACACGGCCTAATGCTCGTGCAAGCGTAGGCTCGCTATTATCGCGGGCGTGATACTCGTGACTTACGTGACTCGTGCTGTCGTTGCAATTCATGCCTGTACATAATGCCACCTGTGTTATATGGACGCACTCAGACACGAGTAATCGGTGATCAAATCGAAATTGGAGGGGGAGACAAGGGTTGTAGGCGACGAATCTAGGGAATTGCGCAGGAAAATTAACCCCCCGAGGTAACTACCGTGTGTCACGTGATGCTGAGATTGGCCCTCACGACTAGATGTAAAAGTTGCTAAGCAAAAGTTTCGGTTTGATGATCGAACAAATTTCGTGCTGCTTAAAATCATTGAACTCTATAAGTAAAAATGAATAATCTTAATAACTCTCACACGACGAACTCTCTTTGCATTACAATCACCTTGTTTGACGAATGATAGCTTTGCCTAAGGAGTTATCTTTAAAAAAAATTACACGTAATTGTTCTTACATTCTAATGCTACTATTTTAAAGTTTAAATTCCGAGAAACTCATCTTCCAGCTAAGATCATCTTCCCCCTATTAAATCTTCCAATAAAATTTTAATCTCAAACATTCTTACTGTCAAGTTGCTAGAAGTCAATACACAGCATTTAGTATCTATTGTCGGTCTTTGTATTTGGCTGCAATTTCGTGTTTTGCAAGAAACTATCACTAACATGTATTTCATTCTTACGTTATAACTCGTTTTACTAACCTTTCGCCCAGATTCCAACATTCCGTTACAACATGTCAAGCCCACATTCTCAGTTTTGATTCACGGGATGGTATTTGAATGCATTATATTGAAAATTAGATCGATGTTCTATCAACAATGGGAATTGATTTTTTAACGCAGAGTACAATAATTAGAATTTTATGTAACCGTTATTGGACTGTAAGTCATTCTGCAGCTTATCGTATACATATTTAACACTCCTATTACCCCAGTTCCGAGTTCCGATCAGTCATTTCGAACTCACATCGATATTTTACTAACCATATTCACGGTTGCCCAAGTCCTGTGTTTCTCCACTTTTCTTTGCGCATTTATGGTAGCATGGTGTAAAGTAAATCGTTATTTGATTATTTGCAACTAATATACGCACAAATTGTTCTCGAGACGAAGAGATCGGCCAGAGAAAGCACCAACAACGCATAGAGAGTCAATACCTCGAAATTAAATAGTTTCTGAACACTTCAAATCAATTTTATTTACTAATTATGTATTAGGTAAGATATTACTCATATGTATCGAAATTTATTCTTAAAATATGATAATTTGTATTTTATGAATAATATTTTTATTCGATCGGTAACCCTTTGTAACCTTTAAATATCGCGATATTTAATTATTCATAGCGATTCGTTATACATGCACTATTTTGCGCTGCTATGTCTTACGGTGGCAGTAACACAGTCTATAATTTCAGCCACGCGAGAACTATATAGGTATACGAAAGCTTGCTAACATAAGGAGGATGGGATACGTTTGATGTGCTGTATTCTTCTTCACAAATGGCACGAATTAATGTCACTGGATATTCCTCAGCCATGTACACATATATGTTTATATACCGGTTGTGAAATCTAAAAGAGGCCACCTGAATAACGCTTTTAGTAACAGAAATCATTCATGAGATTCGATAGAAAGAGTTATTTTTGTAGGTGCTAGTCTGAAGGATATGTGAACGTCAACTTTATTTTTTAAAATGGAGTGACAGATTTTTCTTATTTGCCTTCTAATTGACACGATTAAATGTCATTTAAGGTTGTTGAAGATCAACTACGATAGAAAATAATTTACCTCAAGGAACAGGTTTAAATACTTCTGTTTTTTCTCTGGTTATTGGTATATCAGATCTTGCAATCGCTATACAGATCGTAGAACATACACAAACATTCATATTTATCCGTATTCATAAACACTGCTATTAGTTCACGATATGATACTGATCAAAGTGCGGCTTTGTAATATTTAAACTTTCAAAATACATTACACGAATGCGGGAAATCAACTTTTCTTATACTTATTATATATCAATACAATAAGTATACATAAGAAGAAAAAATATATACGTACAAAGGAAATTTGCTTCAGGTTTTTATTAATTACAGTTTTAAAAGTATGATGTGTCATTCAGTTGTGATTCGGGATAAAGGTAAGTGACTTTTACACTAAATATTTTTCTTTGCAAAACTGACGTATCTTTTCAGTGTTGCCTACTGAATAAGTTTTCTCTTTTCAGTGGTTATAATTTAACTGCTTCTTTTGTAATATGTGTACGACTAAGGGTCATTGACACGAGGAGAGAAGAGTTCTCGTTATTGTCCTCGGTGTCGATGACGGATTTATTTAAGTTTAAGCGGAAGTGCATTCGAATATCGATGTTCCTCGAACGTGCATAATAGGATTGGTCTTTGGGGGGTCGATGGCCTTTTTGTTTAGAGGAGAAGTCGAGATGCGTTCGACCTCATCGGTAAAAAGGGACTCCTGATCGAGCTGTCGTCGAGATAAGTCTGACTTATGGGAAGTGATTCCGGTGTTTATGTTTTTTTGTGTTCTTTTGTCTTTTCATTGTCAGAATAGATGCTTAGGTTTTTTCCATGTGACTCACCTACATATGTGTGTGTATATATATACATATTAAGACACGATTTAATTTGTTGAATCCCTGCAACGCCAGCTAAGCATCCTTGATACTTTACCCTTTTGTATAGAGCGAGTATGGCAAAAAAATTATTATTGGAAAACAAATAACTGAGTAGCAATTCTCTACCTTGTTATACTGTCCCACTGAATCTCTTACTAAAAGATAATTTAATTGTAATTTTGTAATTACGAATATCTTTGTTTGTAATGCGATGATAAGTCATTTATATACCCTTGAAAGCATACGTAAATAATTGAGACAAAAGAAACGTAAGAATCTATTAGTTCAAATGGATCTATTCAAAACTGTAAAAGTTCCAAGTACTTTGTTGTCTTTCAATTAAGAGATTAAATCATAGTGCGACCCATAAGTATTTCTCCGTTAGCTTTATTCCAATTGCTTCTAATAATATCCTTCCAACTGTATTCTCATAGAACGGGGAATGAAAAGAATATTATTTCCGACACGTTATCCCACATCTCATCAGAGTGCAGTGACGTTAAGAAGTGACTAGCCCGGGACTGTACTCCTCCACGAAACGGTAGAAAACAATGATCGATCGCGGTATCCGCCCACGCCATTCGAGTCTGACAGTTTAACTTTGAAATATCGCAAGCTTTCTTCCGTTTCCTCTTGTTCAGAATCGCAGCAAGAGCGAATTACCTGCAAATTCCATAAAGAACAAAGTATAACGGTTGAACCAAAGTCTCTTAAACTGTGGTAAGTTAACGATACAAAAAGTGGGTAAGGATATTTGAGAACATTTTTCAAGTGGAGGTCTTTTAGCTTTAAATAGATGACAGTAACTGTCTTTATATCACACTTCTGCACTTGATGGAGAAATTTCGATGATTTCCAATTCTTTTCTCAAAACATAGGTACTTCTTTCTTGAGACTTGAAGAAGAATTTAAGCCAGATACATTTATAATATATATTTATATAGTATATATTTAACGTATTCGAAACTAATCGAGTTATCTTCTTTTTTTAAGGAGAAATTGAAAGAAATGCACTTTGGCAGAATTTTACCTTGAAGATACACGTGCCGTTGTTCAATCTTTTTATCATTTTGAAAGAAGCAAGTGGACAATTAGGTCTACAAGTACAACAGAGAATGTTTACGATATCGAATAGCCCCATTGAGGCTTCGAAATTGGATAAATTAACGAAGGAGTTATTCAAGACGTGGTCATTACGTGTTTACTTTCCGAATACTCCGAAAAATTCAGTTCTTCTCTAATATTCATGGAATCTTACATTTGAATACACTAATTGTGTGACTACAGCGAGGATACAACAACCACTTGATGTTTTTGGATTTAGAATTTGGATGGTGTACAAGATAAAAGCACTATAGGGCTGTTTCATGTGTTTCAATTGAAGATCTTTCGATCGAAAGTCACTTGGGTCCTGAAGCTTCCTTGACTATAATCCATATGATAGTGCCTTGACTGCACCTCATAGATACCTGCAATACTTGTTGCAAATATTGAAGGGATAACAAACGACTTTTTAATATTTTTAACATTGTCAAACTTTGCAATAGCTTCTGTAATGCACGTTCGAAAACTCCTTTTTGCACAATCGGAAAACAATCCGTCTAAAAATGTATGTTATATGGCAAGAAATATAAAATCCCATAAACACGTATCACCTATTTTCGTCCATATGTTACATATCTAAGGTTATAGAAAAATTGATTAAATTTTAACAAGAACAGCAGCTAAAAAGTAGATACTTTGATATATTTTTTAAACAAATTATTCTTTTTTTAAAAATTGTTTATTGGTCGGTTCTGACATTTGAAAGCACAAAATTAAAACAATTTTATACCAGCTCCACTGGATTTCGAGATATTTTCAAAAATACGGTTTCGATCCCTAACTTTGAGGATTGTTACATGGTAAGGGGATTTACCATGAATGACGACCGATAAAAAAAATGGGTGAAACATTTTTTGAGAACTATCTACCCTACAAACTTCATTAAAATTAGTGTTTCCCACTTGGACATGTTCCCTTGTAGGATGAGTGAAGAATGTTCTATGCACGTATATTGTTTTTTGACACTTTGCACGTTTTCTTTAATCATTCATAACTCGAAGACTAAGGTATGCAGGATGTAATTACAATTTTTTAATTTATATTGAGCAAATGCTGAGTTTCTGATACGAACCTGGCGTTAAGTAAAAAATGATAGCACGATATTCATACATTATTCTAATACACGTACTGAAATATGGCAGAAGTAGAGATCAGGAAGACTTGCTGGTCATACAGCCAGTTTGCAGTCTCGATAGCCACATACGTACATATCGACTACTATCGAGGTGCGTGATTTACGAGTGGACAGTATGAATCCTCTGCGCGATGCATAGACCAAGAGAAACGGCATAGAGGCCACTGACGGGGATTAAATAATTATTCGCTATCACATACAGCTGGTGCATTACGTATAGGCGGTCGTCAATGCTATTTAAAGGATTGTTCACACGTTTCCCGCGTTCAGCATTGTGTTATATTACTCCGGTCGTGCACGTAGCCTGCATAACATAATTCATTTTGTTGCAGAAGTGACGCACTTGCGTATGATTCCCTTTATAATATTACTAATTGTACAATTTTTTGATTTTACTTATAAAATATAGAAAATTCAGAAAAGTAGTATATTTTCAAAGCTTGTTTTCGAGCTTTGTGTGTACCATTCTCCTAAATCGTTACACTAGGAAAATAAATGATATGTGCAAATGTTCGAAGTGATTGGAATACGTAGAACATTTGAATCATACTTGAAAAATTTTAATAATTTCACGTAAATTTTAATACACAATTGTGTTCCGTTGTTTCAGAAGTAGTGGTGAATATTTTTTAATAAAAATATAATTTCGTGGATCAAATTTGTATTTGCACATATTATTTTCTCACTTATTATTAAAATCATAGTTTAGAGTAGCAGTGCAGATAAAAATCGCAAATTGAAGAATAAAAACTACCATAATTTGGACATGTGTGAATAAGAGTAACAAGTACTGATCACCTTGAATATCATACTTTGGAAATAGTTTATAAACTATTGTATATACCAATATAATTCAAAGGTACTTATAATTATGAATTTGTATTCACAAGATAAGAATTTCTTTGGGTTGATTTACTTCCCAATTGGTCAAAACATGACAAGGATTTTTTAAATGTCTTATTTCGCAATGGACTTTGTGGTCGTGGTCAATCGCGGTACTATTTGTACTTAATGCAAACACAAGTAAACGGTAGAGTAACTCAAACACAAATATAATTCTAGGAAAACAAAGCAACACGTTCTTAGAATTTGAATACGGCAACAATACTGACGCGACTCTACTTTGAGCAAATCAAATCCCTTGGGTATATTCCTAAATAAGAAGTTACATTCAGACAAATGTAAAACAATATTGATTAATGTGCAGACCCTTCGAGTAGAAAATGAAAATCAAATCCTTAATATACAAAGTTCAAATTCAACTTATTCGAACATATAGGGTTCTGTTAACAGAAATAGCTACTAAGAATCATATAAAAAAAAATCGAATCAGTGCATCAATAGTACCTCTATTATGTCATTACACCATTCGAACCTCTGTTAGACTACGTATTAATATACCATTATCATTGTACACAGGAACCAGGTGCTTTGGTACTTGTATAGATTTTTCACTAAACGTATTTATGTAAATTGTACGTTGCAACTAGAGGAGAGAGGTGTAAAGAAATTTTGGTTGCTAGATTCCTCGGCTATGAAACCATTACACTTTCAGATAATTTTCACGCACATTTCCATAACCGTACTGTAAGCATTTCATAACGTGCTGGCTCGAATGAGGGAAATCAGAGGAACGAATAGGGGAATCGGACAACAGGCTGGTTCGGTGTATCGATTCGATAGCAGTTAGCATTGGGAAATAATTATTCGAAATGTAACGATGTTATGATCGTTCTCTGTGCTCGAGAAGAGTACAATTGTGTATCAAGAGATGTAAGGGGAAAGGGGCATCGGAAAGGGAATGCGAAATCGCTTGCCTTGCCTCGCGCGTGGCTCGTTAACCGTGCGAGTTCGCGATTTTCTGCTTGTTAAGTAAACGCGAGGATTCGACCGGTTAGTCGAACCTAGTATTACTTTAGGTGAATGCGTGGATTGTGCGGAAACACTCACCGAGCTGAGTACACATTGTGATAACAACTGGCCCCGTTACAATTATCTGTTTGACGAATTAATATCACTTGGCTCTTGTACGATTCCAGCTAGGGTCACTAAATCTTGAAAGTGTCAGGATATTTATTTTTTCGTAAATTCATTATATTTCATGTACAAACTGTACAAAATGTTTCTGTGCATCGAAGAAGAGAAAGACGTTCACAATTAAGAAACCCGGTGGAGAAGGGGCACATCCATATAGATTTTTAATTCGTTATACCATCAAATAATTCGTATAATATAGTACACTGCAGTAATTTGTATCATCGTATCTTGTTCTGAACAGAGAACTATTAAAATTTCTTGAAATTGAAAGCAAACAAATACTTAATGGATAGGGTTCATATTATTCTGTTTTCTTAAGTGACTCGTACACTATTGAAGTTTACTGGAGGTTTGTTTGTAGATTTTATCGACTATTTTTCTCATGGAAAAGATCAGCGAGAAGGACGGTCTAACAAATCCACGGGTAAATCTTCAATAATCCCCTGTGTGCATCGGTCGTAGGCCGCGGTTATAGTGTAAGGGTCATTTTATGCACAATTGAACACCAAATAAAGCAACATTTTAGATTTTTCTTGAATTTTGTATATTTTGTAGCCTTCGACAATATTTAAACGTATCTTGAAGAATTTTTAAAAATTTTGAAAATTATGGATGTTGCAGCTGCGTAAAGAATAGTGCTAATTTTTGTTGAATAAATTATATTCGTTGAATTGGAAATCAGACGAGAATGTGGATTCAGAAGTTAGTATTTATAGTATTTCATCTTGCATAAACGAATCCAAAGGGGAACATAAAAAAAAAACTAAATAAGTAGAACCGAAAATATAGGGTTTAAAAATTTGATTAAAACTGTAGAAAAATTAAATATGCGTCATTTGTATATGTTGTCTCGTAAAAATTTCTTCTAGAAAAATCTACAGAGTCTCATTTTTTTCGTTGAAAAATAATTACAAGAATTATTTCACTTCTTTCGCAAGATTCTGCACAATGTCTGTAATATAGCTTAAAAACTGAAAAAATATACACTTTTCACATTTTTTATATGTTCTCCTGTGAATTTGGTTTTGCAAAATAAATTATACTAAATGAATTGATACAATTAAATGTCTATTTCTAATTATTGCATAATTATAATCTCTGGAGATTGATCTAATACTATAAAATTGATTTAAAGTATCAAAGCAATGAGAGCTAATGAATCAATGGTTTATTCAAAGTAAGATGTAATAAAATATGTCAAATAGCGTACATTTTAAAGCTAACATTTGATACTAATTGTTATAAATTTGCTTAGAAAAATATTTTTTATAAGATTTGTTTTTCTGTAATTTTGGTGTATTATAGAATATGCTTATTTTCTACAGGGTAACCTAATAAATGGTTTGCTCATTAATCGAATAATGAAATTAAAGTTATAACTCCCAACTTGCCTATGATTGGAAGTAATCATCTAATATTTTAGGACGACGTAGTGTAGATAGAAGAGAATTAATTGATCGCCCAAGGTCGTTAGGGTGTTGTCCCCAGCACTTTATTTCGTCTCTTCGTGCAAACCCGATTTGAGTACATTTTAATCTAGAGAATCAATAACGAACCCGAGTAACAAATAACGTTTTATCTAGCTAAAATTTTATTCGCGACTCGCCAGTAAAGTTTCTTCTAGATAAAAATATTTTTCCAATTAATTTGTGGATTCTCGTTTGAATTTTACGTTTACGATTTCCTCCGGATCATTTCGCGAAACGATACTTGCACATCGCCGTAAAAATAATAGTACTTTGAGAAATGATGACATAGTTTTGTACTTCAAACAATGGAAGATGAAGTTGCTATAAAAAAGGAAGGTTAAAAGTAAACGATCACTTATTTCCTTGCTCCGTGTTCCGTTTCTTTCAGTCTCACGCTTGCTGACACAATTTCTTGTTTACCATTATCATGCATACGCTCTTGTAAATCATATTATCGCGTGAACGTTAAAGCCTTCTGGTTTCTTGACTATATTCCCTTTCGTTGCTCATTCACGTGCGATGTAGACACACACTCCACAGAAGAAATACATTTTCATCTCTTGTCTGACACATCGTTTTCACGAGGAAATTTTTGGTACCGTATCTTTTCAAGCGTGAACGCGGCAGATTAGTTCTTCAACAAAGTCAAAAGGCGGTGGGTTATTCAAGCGGTTCACAGTCCTCGAAAATATGTAGTGCTCTAAAACAATTATGCGAATTCCGTGGAAAATGGATACCCATTTTGTTAAACGTATCTGTGTTGTAACTAATGTGCACACGAGCGTGTAGATTCTACCGAAACGCTCGCTACGAACCTGCCACAAACTCTTCGTGTGTATCCCTCATTAGTGAAGTATAGACTGTTACCTATAGTTCAACTAAATGTTTTCTAAGCTTCGTTCGTATTATCTGTGTTAAGTCACTGTATTTTGGCTTGAGAATACAGAACAAATTTATATACCTGTTTTTTTTTTTTATATATTACAGCAATTGACAATAATAAATAAATGAGAAGAGAAGTATCATTCAACATAAAACACTTACAATTAGTGTTCATCGAAGTCTCAAAGGTTTCAGGTTTAAACTGATTCATGTTTGGAGACTCGAAAGTTTGAGAGTTTAATATTTACATCCAATATTTCACGTTACAGTGTAATGAATAACTACAATAAAACTCAAATTTCCAAGAGATTGCTTGCATATACAAACATATTGAACAAATTAAGTAACCTCATCGTTTTTATTTATTGAACATTTTTATTGCAACTACATTGAAACTCATTCTCTTACCAATTTAACAGTTATAATTAATCGAAGAAACAGAGACCGCTAATTTGTTTGAAAGTGGAAAAGGTAGTGATTCTTATCTCGACTAATTTTAAAATTAGAAAACATCTTTCTCGCTTGCAACCACTAAACGCTAGAATCTATGAGGCTTGCACTACATAAATATTACCAGAGGAGAGAACGATTCTGTTACTTGAATCCGATATTAAAAATACCATGTGAAAGCGGAAATTATTTATAATACATACATATGTAGTAAGAAATCGATGGCGATTCAAAAAAATTTGAAAAGAGAATCGGTTGGATAGCATTGAGCACAAAACTTGTCACTGCATAACCTTCTAGTTATTGAATGTTATGCTATTGGAATTTCATTTGTCTCCCTCTCCTCTCTATCGCGTCAAATCATTTTGCGCTTTCACTGGGTAGGTTCCCCAACCAGATATGCTATGTACTGCTAGTGTAGTAACCTATCTCCTAAAAAGTATTAGTCATTATCTAGTAATTTAATTTAATATTTTAGTAATTTTTATTTTCTTATTTAGTAACCTCACCCTTAATAATTATAGATATCTGAATAATATTCAAATGGAATATATCTCAAGTTCTTCTTCTTTGAAGTATCACCATCGATTCTTGTTGATTCGATGTGTTTTTAAGCGGACAAGTTCTAGTAGACAAAAGTTTTTTCTGTAAAATATCTCAATCTTAATAATAATCGTTGTGCTGTAGAATTGTAGCTAGTACCTATATTGGTTGAGGTTCTGAAATATATTCTAAAATATTATTCTAAATATTTTAGTAATTTTTATTTACTTATTTAGTAACCTCACCCTTAATAATTATGGATATCTGAATAATATTCAAATGGAATATATCTCAAGTTCTTCTTCTTTGAAGTATCACCATCGATTCTTGCTGATTCGATGTGTTTTTAAGGGGACAAGTTCTAGTAGACAAAAGTTTTTTTGTAAAATATCTCAATCTTAATAATAATCGTTGTGCTGTAGAATAGTAGCTAGTACCTATATTGGTTGAGGTTCTGAAATATATTCTAAAATATTATTCTAAATATTTTAGTAATTTTTATTTACTTATTTAGTAACCTCACCCTTAATAATTATGGATATCTGAATAATATTCAAATGGAATATATCTCAAGTTCTTCTTCTTTGAAGTATCACCATCGATTCTTGTTGATTCGATGTGTTTTTAAGGGGACAAGTTCTAGTAGACAAAAGTTTTTTCTGTAAAATATCTGAATCTTAATAATAATCGTTGTGCTGTAGAATAGTAGCTAGTACCTATATTGGTTGAGGTTCTGAAATATATTCTAAAATATTATTCTAAATATTTTAGTAATTTTTATTTACTTATTTAGTAACCTCACTCTTAATAATTATGGATATCTGAATAATATTCAAATGGAATATATCTCAAGTTCTTCTTCTTTGAAGTATCACCATCGATTCTTGCTGATTCGATGTGTTTTTAAGGGGACAAATTCTAGTAGACAAAAGTTTTTTTGTAAAATATCTCAATCTTAATAATAATCGTTGTGCTCTAGAATTGTAGCTAGTACCTATATTGGTTGAGGTTCTGAGTGCCATAATGGGTGGATTCCCTGTCAGTTATAAGACGCTTGTCGTAGGGCGAACATGTTGCTCTAACCGTCTTGCGTGGACGGTTGTTGATCGTCGAGGCGGGTCTGTTGTCGACCCATGTCACGATGTAGGACACTGTCTATACCTGTTGGTTATTGAAGCGAGTGTTATTTAAGTCGTGATGTTTTTTATACTTAGCAGTACTGGTCATTTTTTACCTAAAACTTGAAGATTCGATGTTCTAATTGAATTAATTGACAAGTACTACTTTCTATAATATTACCATTAAGAAAAGTGTGCTGAGACATACACGGACCATCATTTTGAAAGTGTGTTTTGCAAAAGTGTAGGGATTCTACAAAGTTGATTAGTATAAATACTACTTTCTATAATATTGATACTAACAGTAGTGTGCTTGTACATACACGGACTATCAGCTTGAAAGTGTGTTTTGTGAAAAGTGTAGGGATTCTACAAAGTTGATTAGTATAAATACTACTTTCTATAATATTATCACTAACAATAGTGTGCTTATACATATATCCATCATCTTGAAAGTGTGTTTTGTGAAAAGTGTAGAAATTCTATGAAGTTCACTACTATATATCATAAATGTTGAAAGTTCAATTTCTCGTTAAATTGTCCAATCCACAGATATACATTGTTCATTGATGACAACTTTTTGAAGTGACCAGTGATGAAATGCTATTTGCGATAAGCGATTTACGTTCACCAAAAGCTTAAACTCTCCGTTACATGATATACACATTATGCGTCGTATATGTGCTCCATTTCTGCACTATGCTGTGTGTGTTAATTACACAGTTTTGGAATATAAAAGTAATGAGTTTCATCTTTATGTATAGAGTACACTAGCTCCTCGATAAAACGCACATTGCCAGGGTTGCGTAATACATTTTAAGGAAGGACGGTAGCGAATTTGTTCCTGGAATCTCAGGTTAACAAATAGCCAGTTTGAATTATTCGACAAAGAGAATAATCAAGATACAACAAAAGTTAGCGCAACAACGAACGCAGCTCCTACTGGAAGTGTACTGTACGCATATCGATGTAAAAACGCTAAATTAACAACTTTTATACTTTCCATTGTATCTTAATGATAGTACTTTCAACAGATTGGCAAGATTCTCCCAATAAAAATAAGACCAGATAGGCCATATTTAGATTATTTTCACTTAGACATTGCACAAATCATTTCTAAAGAACTTTTAACAACGTATAATTAAAAATAACAATACTCCATTGACAATACTCCCACGACAATGGAATGAGAAATATAAAAGGTGTTTGCATTCGTGGCTCCCTCACCAATACGCTTGTGGCAACGCTTTGAAGTTCGGCCAATCGGTTTTTAAATTTACGGAACGTAAACAGTGGTGGAAATGATTCGATACACTTTATGGAGGTAAACATGAGCTATTTGTTGAGAGATTGTATCCGAAAATTAATACGTGCGCTAGCGTTCTTGTAGAGCCAAAACTTGTTTCGTGTTTTGCGCGAGAAGTGAATTACCTTTGTGTTTCGACTGTATGCATTTGATGCTAATGGCGATAACTTCTCACTCGATATATTATTATCGTTAACTGACTAACGATGTAACATCTTCGACTAATTTATCGAAGTTCGCGTATACAATATACATGAGAATGAGGAAATATTGCTTTCAAACAGGCTTGTCCTCATACGTTAAGAATATATCATGCTGAGAAAAAAGTCGTTCAAACTTTTCATAGAACTCATATTTATTCAATGTTTAATCAACGATATATTACAGTACATGTCACTTTTACATTTAGAGTTTGCAGAAATGCTTTCGTTTGTGCTCTGGAAGGAATCCAGACCTATTATACATCTGCGACCTTAATAGATCGTAGAAATCAGTTTTTACATGAAACTTAAATGAAATTGAATACTTTTGCTCTGTTATTTAATAAATGGATACGATTGAAAATGATTTGGAAATTTTCGTTTAATTTACTGGCTGCTATACACGCATAGTCGAAACGTTCTCATTATTCAACCGTCAACAAATTCCACTTTCAACCGTATTGCTGTATATGATCATTACTATCCACAATCGGTTGTATATATAATAAAACCTTTAAATACATAGTAATAATATCAAATTAGATTTCATTACACCTTATACAACGATGAATTGGCATTAATCGTCATTATAATACTCAACTTTAGTATTAAATACTAGAAAAGTAACTCACTATATGAGTTAACAACAATTTAATCAACGATTAAAGGTTATAAACATGGTACCAGATATCCATTGTCACCAACTTAATTCTCCCTTGAATGTTACTAAATTTTATTATCCACTGTAGAAAACTATTAATTTCTTCAAATAAACCACTTCTGTTAGTTTCAAAACGAAGTTTTAAATGTCCAATTTCGTGACTAAGAATTATTTCTTCTTCCACTAACACAGTAAGTTTGCATTCATTGCAGCTAACAAGATTTTTTTTTATTTAAATTGTGAAGTGTTAAATTTAAGTAATGGAGGTAAAGGAAAGGAAAGCGAGGGAAAAGCAAGGGATAAAGCGTTTCATCTCGGGTTTGTTAGTGGACTCATTCGATAAGGTACTCTAGCAACTCTTATACGCTGGGACATTATGAGATCGGTAAGGGACTGTATATATACCGATCGAAGCAAGTACGGTAACTTGCGGGAAACGGTCGGCGGTCAGTTTCCCTCTGGTGGCAAGCGTGGGTAGTACCGCCACAAAATTACTAACGACACCATTTCGATCACGATACTTTTTACGGCATTTCATGTTCCTACTTAATGGAGCAATGTTTATTACGAGCATCGTATTGAAAAGACCAGAAAGAAATACGTGTTTGTTGAAAGATCGTTCCAGTTGCGAAAAAGTTCAATGCGTCTTCTCATTTACAGAAAATACCGTTGGCTACCAAGCAGAAAAGAAAATTGAGTTCTTCTACGCTTGAGCGTATCTTCTCGAGGAAAAACCGATAAAAGAACTTATTCCTTTATCCAATGAATTTCAATTTCGCATATATTTTTTCGTTTTTCATTTCCTCTTCGAAATTCCCGCAGTTTCCCCTGTCTTTTGCCATTATGATAATTACAACCGAGCGTATAGTACGCTGCGCTTGCATTTTGTTACTTTCGGCGAGTAAACACATTGCTACGCATAGACAGAACCTTCTCATTCCACTGGTCTAGAAAATCTGACTGACAACGAGAGGCTCTCACAATGCAAATAAGTGTATGTGTTATTCAGTAGGATAGAGTTGTGCGAAGGCGCGGTTGAGTCGATTTGTATTCGTCTAGAAAACTCCCGAGTCTAAAGTTTTCCATGAAAGATCCGACGTGTTTTGTCAAATCCAAAATTCTTCGTAGATTTAGGATTTTGGAGTTTTGTCTCGTGTAGCCCACGGCGGAGAAAAGATTTGCATTCCGTCCTTAAATGAACGATCGGTGTCGACCGGGATATTGAACATCTCCATTTTTATTTCGGAAAATATTTCTCTGCTGGTGCGTGAACACCGTGAACGTATTGCGCTGGCGTTTCACGGGGACGCGTCCTTATATTTCGAAATCGCAAAAGTTGGTTACATCCGAGGATATCGAAAGCGCGCTTCAGAAGGGTGCAAATATTGGAGAGGAAGATAACGTAACGCAACTAGTCAAGCACGTGAAAGCACGACGAAAATGTTTCCAAGTAAGCGAATACCTATCGAGACTAAAAAATCAACAATGGAGAGAAAGGACAGACGCGGAACAATACAGCGCAATACAAATAAAAACAATGAATATTTTCCATGTGTGCACACGAAGCGGGAGTACCGCGTTCTCAAATGATGCCAGAATAATGACAAAGCGGTGAAAATATAGTGCGTTGAAATTAAAACGGGGTGGAGGGGGTTTGAAGACAAATAATGCAGTTACGAGTGATAAATGATTACGTGATCGTTGAATTATGCTTGGAGAAGTGAAGAATATGTTCGTGGAGGAAAAAATAAAAGTGGGAGTAGATAATAGGAACGGAGAAGGAAAATCGATGACCCAGCTTATTGGTAAACGCATTGATGCCCTTCGTAAGGAAGTACAATCTGGCATCGGTTACAGGGAAGAAGTGCTGGGGCGTCGAGAGGGATAAGTGGATGATAACCGGAGGAAATTTAAAAGCGAAGGACAGAAAAATGGATAGACGGCTGCAAGGAAACGTGGCGTCGATTTCTGGGGAAGGGATGGAATAAATTTTTCGAATAACCGAGTGGGAGACGATGAACCCTAGCTATATATCTTAGGAAAATCCAAAAATGGTACTTGCTAAGATCGTAAGAAAATGGTGGACCAATGGGAAAAATAAAGATCTTCGTATCTACGAATGAGGTACCACTGTAATTTCTTTATATACAGCACGATTGAATCGTTTGGATATAATTTTAAGTAAACGTATCATCTTTCTCGCTTTAATAAGTATGTTTTCCCAAAATTCTAGCTCTACGCTTGTTATTTTTCAATTTCCGTTACGGCAAGTTTAGCCTACTTTTCGATAGGATCGGTAAAGTAAAAAGAAAACATCGATAAAGAGATTCGCAACAGGAACATCGGTGAATATATATTTCAACAAGAACTAAAATAGAACAATTAGAGATTGTAGTGGACAACTGAAAATACATGTTATGTTAAAATCTTTTATCGGATTGGTGTTTTGAAAAACTATATTGTTAAAGAAAGATAAGTTTAGGAGATGAGTACGACGTAGTGGATACTCTTCTTTTCTGGTTATGATTCGAAAGGAATTGAGATTTGTTATAATTAACATCTTTTTCTGTGGTATTACATTCTTGATACTTTATTTTTCAACTATCGACAGATTGTATCCATATTTTAGACGAATATTTTATTTCTTGTATGGTAACGATCTTAGATGGTTTAATATGCTTTGCATCAAATTCGACGTAATTGTCATTAATTTTATAATAAGGTTGTATAATTCCCTTGTTTCTCTAACAAGGGAACATCGATAACTTGAAATTTTCAATTTTCTATAAAACAATTACTAATGAATTTTAAAGAAATAAGATATGTAATCCAAATAAAAAATTTCCACATGGTATTTATTTATTCCTTAATAATTTCCTCCTTCAGTAATACTATATGTCTCATATTGATGTCTCATGGACAGTTCATAGTCATCTATGTGTTAAAAAAATAAAAATTTGTATATTTTTCTATACATCTTCATAAGAAATATTTTCATCAGAAATTCTATCCCAATCCATTGGCAATAATCTTGTGGATATAGAATAACAAATATAAAAATTGTAATTCTCATTACGTGAAGCTTTATTATCACTCTCATTGATCATTAGTCATTCGAGTCGTTGAAAAAATGTAAAGCATAGTAGGTACAATTTCATTTTATCCGCTCAGGGATAAAAAAAATAGTTCATATAAAGAAAGTCTCCTTATAGTAAGAAACATGCATGGATCACATTTGTTTACATACCTTCAGTGAAATCTCTTGTAATAATTCAGGCAATCCGGTTTCCACACACTGACTGCAATTATTACCATTTAATATAAGTGAAAGGAAAATAGATAGAATAAAATAATTCTTAATAATAGAGATGTATTAATAGCTCGAAAATTGATACCAATACCGAAATTGAATAACAATATGTTGATTTTCACGATTCAGCAATGATTGTTATAAAAATTTACTATCCCATTTCGAATAAATATTTCCATGTCTGTGAAAACTATTGACATTTAAAATACATCTTTGCAGCAAACTATTGAAAGTATTGCTGAGAACCCTAAGACAATATACTGAACAAAATAAATTTGTGGTAGGACACGACAGTCCACAATAAATGTGAAAAGTTAATCCCGATTACTAGGGGAAGTCTCTCTTGGAATCAGTCAAATGATAAATGTAACACCCTACGAAGCTAGACCTCAGTAGACTATAATGTGTAATACTAGCTGATAAGATAAATGGTGGTGTTGGTAAAACAATATTACTGCAAAGATGAACTTTCTTTATTATTAGTTTCTTGTTAATGAAAATGTTACTATATTTGTCAGATATTTCTGGTTAATATCCCCTGCTAAATTAGCAAGTATCATCCAAATTATATCACGTTGGTCTCATTTTAATCAGGAAGATCTTATAACTATGTAGACAAAGGTTTCACGAAAAAAAACAAACTTTAAAAAATGTAATTGTATTAATGTTATAAGCAATTAAATGCCTTTAAACTTCAGCTACTGTCTCGACGTTCAGCCCCTTTTCCTCTTTTGCTGCCTGTTCTTTTCCATGACCATCGCTGCCGAAAAAATGCCAACAGAGTTTCAAGGATAGTCCCTCATAAATGTGAACTTTTGTCTAAAGGCTTTCACATTTATCGAGAAAATATTGTAAGAAATTCCCGAAGCTTGATCTATTTTAATCACATCCTATGCTATAAACCCAATGATAAGAATAAAATCAGTATGTTCTCACCGAACTGCTTTAAAAATATTGGAAGATAAAAAGTTGGAAAGAAGCAATCTAATCCAAACTATCATGTGGAACAAGACGATCAAAAACAATTCTACCAGAAGAAGGATGTAAAGCAGGCGGAAAGGAAACGAACGATCGGATGCTTTAGCGAGATAGAGGCGCCAGCAAGTAGGCATCAATTACTGCGCAAGAGCGAAGAAACTGTCGCAAAAGCGGAGGTAGCGGAAGGTATCGGAAATTGTCGGATGTAGAAAAACCAATGGAATGAATCAGAGGAGGGCGGAGAGCGGAGAGCGGAGAGCGGAGAGCATGTAGGAATTGCAACGGTTTCGTTGCAGCGCGTGCCTGTATTTCAGTCGCAATAACCAATGACGCCGTCGTGAGGTTTAGGTAGCTGTGGGAAGAGGTCCTCGTGGCTCGAGGGTGGAGAATACGGACCGTTCGACTTCATGCGCGACAGTATATAACGCGGGTAATACAATTTGTCGGAATTTATTGGCCCTCGATACCCGTTCAACCCCCGGTGGAATCAGCTTCCTCTATCGTATCGGTGCCGTGTCCCACGTTTACCGTCCACCCACGTCCCTTTCCGACGATCGCGTAAAGTCACAACCCTCTTTTTTCTCTACCGTGCCTCCTATCTTCCTCAACCCTTTCTAACATTTATACTTCTTATTATTTGCATCGTTAAAATTAACTTTCCTTCTCGCATCCTCCATTGACATTACTTGAACGCAGTCAACGAGAAGAAACTCGATAATTAAGACCGGACGATTTTAGACCAGATTGATTATTTGAAAGATGTTTAGGAACACACGCACAAAATAATAATCAGAGTTCATATTCTTCGGTATGATCTTTAGCTTTTGAACATTTCCATTGAGGAAAGAAATCCACAGAAAGTAACTACACATCCGGTGGTTTTAAGTGTATTGAAAACTATGGGACTAATTGGTTAAGTCAATAAGTGTTTTAGTCTCAATTAAGTCAATTAAGTCGAATCGATCGATCCAAAAGGTGGACGTCTAGTAAATCAAGAAAAGCTATAAGCTTTATGGCCTCTGGTATCGCTTTTAAACGCATTTTTATTAAAACTGCATTATAGAAAATGATAAAATATTTGGTCACTTTGGTTAATCTTCCATACACACTTTCTATGAATTCTATTTCTTTATAGCTCCACCAAGAATTATAAAAATATTTTTCTTTTTACGTGTCTAAAGCTTTTTCCTTCTTTACGTTTCAAATCGTTAAAAATGAATATTGAAATATTTTAGTCAACATTTATCTTTCGGTCACGTGTGAACAGTCAAAGAAATTAGACGTTGGAATAGCGAGTTCCAAATGTAAATATACGCGAATTGATAACTAGAATTCGAAGTCGACTTATCGTACATATTGAACACATAAACGCTATATAAACAGTAATTGACTACTAAAATGTAACAAGGGAGTGGAGGTCCGTATCCTTCGCTAATATTCCCTACAATCACCATTAATAGTATAGTCACTAATGCACTATCTTTATCGCAGTACCATGAACAATCAATACACCACAATATACCTGCCACGACAACGAAATCACTTCCACTCACACCGAATACACACACACGCACACATCTAATATTACTAATTCCAACAACTCAAGGGAACCACGACGATTAATTCAAGTGGAACCTATACTAATACAAAGTCTTGAAACTCTTCACATATACATATGAATACCACAAACTTGAATATTCTATGGAAATGGACATGGATTTACAAGTATTAAAGTAACAAAGAAATAGTTCAAATCGATACCCATTTTACAAAAAAAAAAAACAAACCATTACTTTCGATGACAATAATTTATGTACAAACCTCCAATAGATTCTTGCTAGTGAGCCAAGATAAATCAACCTAAAACCATCACTCATGTTTCTGGAGGAGATAACTAATTACCATCTCATGTTAGAAAGTATAAAAACTGTTGTATTTAAAGAAAAATTTTCCTGCCAAACCATATTAATAAACTCTGTAAAAATTAACAGAAATACAACAGATGCATACCAAAAAGTAGATTGAATAGATGGAAATCGACATAAGTCACGAAAGAAAAATTGGAACGAAACGGATTTAAAATCGGATATGTTACCTGACGTTCGTAGCTGGAAAGAACAGCCACCATTATTTTTTGTCGATCAAAAACCTGATGACATAAATAAAGACAATCATCCCACCAATGCTTCTAACGAAGCAAAAGATATTTCAGCAACATGTATTGTAGGAAAATGCAAAACAACTAAAAAGACTGAAGAGACATATTCCTCCAATTAAAAAAAAAAATGTTGCGATAAAGAAGATTAGTATATTGCTTGAAACTTGTTCAAAACACAATCATCTCAATGTGGGTGCATAAACTTAAATATTATCTATATATTTCAAAAGAATACCTTAAGAAGAATAGTTGCTACACCGTGGTGTGACAGTGAAGATATCCTGTAAAAAGATTTAAAAATATGATACACTAAAGAATGAATAAAAATACATTATGTATTAAAAATACAAATATTGCATAGATAGCAGAAGATCGAAGAGAATTAAACCGACTCTACTGAAATAGCACATCTTATTGTTAGTAATATGTAGTGGAAGCACTGTTAAATGTATAGAAAATTAGAAAATTAATTAAATTTGCTGTTTGGCTCTACAGATCCAGTTATGAACATAATATACGAATAAAAAGATCTGTCAGGACAATGAGATTTTCCCTGTCATGTCTTTAATACGACACCAAAGCTCAAAAGTTGGTATCAAAGCTGTGTTCGTAGCTTCGGGAACTTTCAAAGTAATTATAATTATCATAACGTACTGCCCAGAGCTACATAAATTATTTTACCCATTGTCTGTATTCTTACGATTAATTTTAGAAGTTGTTACTCCTGCACAAAATAAACCATTGAAAGCCAATATCTTTATTTTTACTTCACTTAAATAGTGGTAACAATCTAGGATGCTAATAATTTTATCAGTGTTAACATTTTAATCATTCTAATCCTTTCTTTGATGTCTACTCTTAGTTAACTCATTCGTGTTTATGAGTACAGATCAAGATGTCAAATGAAGACTAATTTCTTTTTTAGTTGATCCTGTGTAATAAAAAATAAAGTAAAGGTTTTCTTATTTATTTTTTGGTTATACGAACAATTAAGCTATACCTTTATCAATGGATAGTCGTTACATATATATTAGATTGTTTGGAAAATCATTTCGTTTTCCAAAATGGAGAATATACAATTTAATAAAATGTTTATACACTCTAAAAAAATCGTGTTTCATTTTCACAAAAAAAACCGAAATGACCTTCCGAACAGCCTAATATAATAACATGATATTTCAGTTGAAGTAGATGATTGTCTTTAAACATTTTTTATTTTCAATACATATACGGAATCCACTTTGTTCTGTCTAATCTGATGAGTTTTCATTTTTCATTCCTAACCATTAACAATCTTTTCTCAATTACCATTATACATTTTCATTTGGATTAGAAATTTTCGAAAAGCAATTCACATTAATAATATTATTAACATGTAACTTAATAACTTATACTTACGCTTAGACATAGTAGGTTTCTTTATAATTTTAATGTATTTATATGGAATGATAGCTCGATTGAAAAGTTATGTTAACTGTTGCAACGAACCATTTTTAAATATACAGATTCTCATAACCAACAAAATTAATACATTCTTCTTCATTTATAGTCTATAAGTGCTAAGAAAAGAAGATGCAGGCACTAATTCGTTTATTCTATATAATAAATTTGCGATCTACCGCAGAGATGAAGAAATTTACCAAAGTGAATAATAAGTTTTCTCAGCAACAGCTGTTACAAATCAGTGTTGCAATAAGTACAAAAATTAATGGTAAACCAAGCGTAACCAATGAATATCTGTCGTCGTAGCCCCTACTGGCGACGTGCAGCTAAATAATTAGCAGTAACATGAGTCATTCAGGAACACGCTACACATACCCTATTGGTTTTAATTTAGACTTGCTTACTTGCCAATCCCTTTTCTACTTCTCCTGTACTCGCTTGTCCTGTACTTCTTTGTCTTTGTCTATGATCGGTTGGCTGAAAAGTAAAGAAAGAAAAGCTATAGGGGTAGCTTTCCCTGGGAGACACACTGAGCCTTTGTACGTAGACACCCTGCTTGTGTGAATTGATCGTCATTACGAAGGAAGTATGTAGATGTAGAGAATGTTAAGTATAAAACGTTCAAAGTTTCTGGAATATTTTAAATGCTCAGGTTAAAACAAAACACCAAATTTTTAAATTTTCATGTATAATTTTGTAAGATTGGTAAGTTCATCATTTAATTTTTACATGTATTTACAAGTATAATAATTAAAAAATAAACTGTGAAATTAATTCAGCACAGAGGCTGTTCCTACCACTGATTAATTCAACAGTGAAAATGTTAAGAGGGAACACCATCAAAAAATTCGATATTTTTTTTGCATTAGCTTAAAACTTACAAATTCAAGAATATCATTGTAAAGTATTAAGACGAAATTTAAAATATTAACGAAACTGTATTCTTTACGAAGCATGTCCTAACGCTTCAACCACTAGTCGATATTAACGCATTCTAATTCTTAAATTTTGAACGCGTTTATCTCAGAACAGTTTTTCTTCATTTGATCTTATTTTGAACCGTAGAATTTTTTTGACACAATTTGTACCACGAATATTGGCCCACGGTTTGTATGTACTATACATACTAGATAGGATAGTAATTCTAATCACCTTGAATATTTCCATTATTTTTATAGATATGGAGAACCTTCGTCCACAAATGTATAATATGGAAAAGGCCATAATATTCCAATACCTTTTGCACAGTTAGAAGGCTTTCAGATAACAGAACGAAACAATGAGACTTACTCCATCAGAAATGCTTGAAGTAGTTGGTATCTATTTTTATCGATGATAAATGATTTCACATTATGAAATAATTTTGTATTAGAGATTATTGAAATTACTCAAACACCCGAAATTTTACCAGAAATAGAAAAGTATAGCATACCATTTAAAAAAATGGAGGTAACCATGAAATCTCTAAAAGTTCTTCATGTATAAAAAAATGATTACTATAATATTATTGATCCTTATATTCCATAAAACTTTTGTTAACAAAGTTTCTCCAGATTGATAAAAACAACAAAGATATTCAAGATGATTGGAATTATTGTCCCACCGTGTATATATGTGCATACTTGGCACAGAATACATATGCACACCTCTGTATAACGCCGAAGCTCTTCTCGGGTGGTTAAACCAGCAATAAGACGGGCGTTGTTGAGCCCGCGTTTGCAAGAGAAAGCGAAGAAGTAAAAGGAAAATAAAAGCAGGTATAGTTTATCGACCCCCGGGACCGGTTTTCCAGCGGAGGCGAAATTGGAAGAGTAAAATGTGCAAGCTGTTACGGATAGGAGATAAAGAAAACTAATAAGATAACGTCTAATTTGCATGATTGGGTTAACCGTCCTGGGATCGAATACAGAATTTAAAAGAAGCTCTTCGAAATAAGCGTTGACAACGAGACGGCTAGGAGGTAGAATGTCGGCACGTTTCTTTAGAAAATATTTATTTTCTCTGTTGGCGGCGGTTCGCATCGTCGCATTAATTAAATTATCGTCTGGCGGCGGGAGCTTCGCTTTCGGTGCCTCGAGATTACGATGGGACGCAAGCTGTTAACACGACCAGCCACTCCAAAGTTCCTTTCAAATTTCAACATGCATCCAGTCGCCGACCCCGTCGAAATTGCCTCAACGAGCGTACTAAGGTTTCAACAAGCAATTACAGGAAAAAGGAACTCCGCACAATTAGATGTATAATTACTAAGAATAGAAGGAAAAAAGAAAGCAACCGCGGGAGAGTCAGTTGAGGATGAAGTATATACATATGTACTCGCACGCGCGTCCCTCCGCGTTCATCTACATCCCCCTGTCGCTTAAACCCTTACCGAGTCGCACATAAACCGTTGGACTCTGCTAACTGCCACAGCCACGAAAGAAACTTCTTTTTCCAACATTAACACTATATGTTTCCTATCGTATTACCTATTATGCAATAATATTATTTTAACACCCATTCGATGTTTATTTTTATCTTACAAAAATATTCGTTGTATAATTGAATCGATGAGTCGATCAATGATTCAAAAATTACATTTTCGGATATTTTAAAAAACAGTTTTTTGTACTCATTAGAGTAGTGCACTTAAAATACAAGTGTAGGGTACTTCTTTTGCACTCTTCTTGATTCCAACGCGTAGTTCTGTGCATTTTGTACGTGGTATCGAGATTATTTAAAAATGGCTAATTTTGGACTTGCATCGTTCAAAAAATCATACGAACACATGAGAAATGTTGAATTTTATTAGAATAACAACAATTTATGTCAAACAAAAATAAGAAATGAACAATTAAAATAATGTTTAACGTAAATTAATCAGAATACTCGAATAATGGATTTGCGAGACGATTAAAACATCTGTCGCAAATAATAGTACTATGCTTGAGAAATAACTTCTCGCTACATTAGCAAAAATATCGACTCTTTTGTAATAACTATTTTACACAAAAGTTTTATTAAAAATAAAATATTTTGCAAACTATTAAATTGTATTATATAAAAAATTCTGGATTAAGTATTATCTATACCTGACTAATTTCCATGTACCTCACTCGTTCTGACTTTTCCTAGTCACTCAATCCGTTTCCCACCAGTTTCACAGTTTCCTAATCGCTCTAAATGTTCCTCAGTTACTATCGTTCCCTTTAATTGTGTCGCCAACTTTGAACTGGATCGTGACAGAATAAACGAGAAAACGATCCACTAATTCAAATTATTACTAATCTGGATATCTTTCTGTCAATTAATTTTGGTTAATGAAGTTCTACTGTTTTTCTAACTTCTGCTTAATTGTTAATTTTATTTATTTTCAGAACAAACAATCGTTGCACTTAAATAGGAACTATTTCTTAAACAACTCATCCAGACTAACAAACGTCTATAACTTATTAAAAAAATATTTGGTCTGTTCCGATTCTATTCGCACTGGTTCTCATTGTTTATACTCTTACAATTATTTCTTAATTACAAGGTGTTCAAAGAGAGATTGTGCACGTGGTAACGCAAAAATGAATACCCAATTTTATAACAAAATTAGTTTCGTTATTTAATCGCCTGTGTACTGATACATAAGGGTGCTCTGCACGTACATGTTATCAATTCCCATGCAAAGGAGTCACATTGCGTTATTGCAAGAAGTGCACGAAGAGTGGATCGAAGGAGATAGCGGTGTGGTGAAGAAGGCTCGTACGAGTTGGAAAGGCAACCGACAATTCCTGGTGGTTTGCTTGAACCGCACCCCCTTTACACGTCGGTATGCGCTTAAGTGCGATTCTATTTGGCAAAGGATATATATGTACATCGGATCTAGTGCATCGCGTCCAACCGCTGTTGTAAAATCGTTTTGTGTACCTCTGAGGTCGTTTGGGAAAAAGGACATTTGTTTAGACAGGGATATTTCGTTTGATATTGAAGTACGGTATATTATATCGTCTGCAAATATTTTTATCAGCAGAAATATGTTTCGATTGCACGATACAGCAATTCTTTCTGCCACATTGCTGTTTGTCGTGGTGATTCACGAACAGTCACAAACTATTTAATGTTTATTCAAATGAAAACATAATTGTTTTTATCGTTAGTTTAAAAGAGAATGTTATAGGTTAGAAATTTTGCTGATACAGTGTCAGTATGGATATATACCTACATTCGAAGGTACACATGTATATTGTTGATCTTGAAATATCGAAAGATACGACACTGCAAAAAGTGAGAAGTGACTAATATTTGTATATTTGAAATAAAAATTACATTCCTTTAATATATAGAATAGTACGTTTACTACCTATAACGTTACAACATATAACCTTTGTAATAATATATTGAAAATGATTATTTCGTATAATAAAAAAAAAAATAATTTCTTTCCCATTTTTTCTACCATGTCTCATATTGAATGTTTATGCATTTATTATTCAAAATGGTGCAGTACTGAGCTATACCTCTTATATTTACAAAACATCAAAAACGAACGGATGAAACTTCGGGTAAAATAAAAGTGTTATTTCGTGTAACACTTAAAAAATAAATGATAAATATACAGTATCAATTTGTCGAGTTAGGCTTAATTTACCTTTCAAGAATGTCTCCCGCGGTGTAAATTACGCTAAATATGACTGAGCAAGAAGCGATAATTGCATTTTCATTATCGATTCAAACGAATCGGATGACCCCGTTCAAGCAACGCGATACTTTTTCTTGTGCCAACATTTTTTCTGATACCCACTTGATCGTAAGAGCGATCTCGGTACCTTTACTTACTTTGTCTTTTCCTTCTCGTTCTTCATCCGCCTGTGCACATCGTACTCTAGTTTCATTCTCCGTACACCCTCTGTCGGATGAATTTCCATGAAATTACGCGACAGTCTTGCTGCAGTAGAAAGTGAGCGCCCGAAGCGGGTTGATAATCATTATCGATCGTAACTATGGTAATGAGACGACTAATTATAAAAAGGGATTACAAGCTCCAGCGAGAGAAGCGCGAAAAAGAAGGGGAAGTTTTCTTACGGGCAGGCACGCCCGAAACGACGAGGACAACAACGACGCTGCGGCGCTTGAGTTACGACTTTCGCCACGGCGAACTACTTTTAATGAGCAGTCGTGCGCGTTTAATGAATAGAAAGCGGTCCAGTGTTGCATCGCTGAGACGCCAAAGCCGATGCAACGGATTGTCTTTCACTACGGTCGTATTATTTTAACATTAGGGACGCAACCTTGGTGTCTCCTTAACAAGAAATTGATCAGAAACTATGAAAATAAATACAGTAACCCTTTCACTTTAAAGATTGTATAGAGTTTTCCAAACTAGAGTGCAGAATCTAGAATGGTGCAAAAAATGTGCCTTTGTGTAAATTTCAGGACAAGAGAATAACTAAACTTCACTTAATAACTGTATAAAATTATTATTAAACGTATTTTTTTTGTTATAATTCTAAATTGCAAATTTAATTTTGCACTCTAACTCTAATTTGGTACTAAAAAGAATTTTCTTCTTTGAAACATTTGAATTCGCAATTTAAGTAAACAATTTTCTACATAATGTTTCTATTCTTGATTTATATTTTCAAAATCATTTCACTATTCAATGAGCGTATTTTCAGAAAAACAGTTCGAGACAAAACTGTCATATATGTTGTGCAATACAAAATTCTATGTTTTTAAAAAAAAACATGGAAGAACGTTAAAAAAAGCATGAATTCCAATGTGAATATTCCATTTCTACTCGATAACAAAAATTTAAACTACCATTCGATAGAGTATATCAGATATAGTTAATAAATCACTTGGGTTTACTATAGAAACTACTCCTGTTCATTTAATAGGTATGGCGCTGAGGTAAGTGTATGACAAGCAACTCGGTCTAATGGAGGACCACCTTCAAATCGATCCCCCTGACCCGTTCGACAATTTACCAGACACCATCTTCAGTCCCCTTCTTTTTTAACGTGGGAGAAATCTTCCAAAAACTCCCCCGATTCCTTACGGTTGAAACACCACTGGATGCAGAGCGCATCCATTAAAACCCCACGGTGACCATACTCGCACGATTACGGAGAAACACCGGAAACTGTATACAGCATAACATTTAGTGCCCCCTCCCTTCATGCGGCATGAATGGCGGTCAAGTTGCAAAACCTCGGAGTAAACCTCTCTCTGCTTCATCCTGTACCGGCCCGTGTACTCTGTCCATCTGTCGTGGAGGTAGTTCTCGACTACTGGCCTTATATATACGGGGACTCCATGATCTTAAATTCTCCGTCTAATTTCACCCCATCGCAGGATAGAATGTTGAACTGGTCCTCGGTCAAGTCGAACCCACTCCGACAAGTGTCCAACGATGCCAGCACTGTTCAAACAGTTTGTCCGTATTGTCGAGAAGGCAAATGGCCCAGTGCGCGGTCAGAGAGTCAACAGGCCTACCAACCTTCCGGAAGGAGGTAGATTATTTTCGAAGTGAAGGAGAATCGCTTGAAATCCAGGCAGCGATCAAAATTCTATCGAAGACCGTCACCAAGGATGCCCTGAGTGTAAACCCAGACTCAGTTGGGCACACGATGTGGACCCAGAGCGATGTTTTTTACACCGAGCCTCTGGATCACCGGTTCCAGCTCTTCTTCGATGATTTCCAACTCGACAGACTAGATGTTCAGGTACTCCAGCGGACGTGACCACGTCTCTCAACAGTTGGGTATGGGAAGGGACACACTTGCTGACCCTCTTTCTGCGCGCGATGGTCCGCAGCATCACAGCGGTAATAGACACTGCTGACGGACATACCCTGTCTTCAGGCAACGGTAGTACTGAAGTACTGGGTGAGGATCTCAACTTTTACCGTCACCCATTCCACCGAGAGCCTCCAGGCCTTTGCCACCCTACGGATAGTAAAGAGAGGGCACCCGGCCCAAATTGACCCAAGCCCGGCGGGGACAATCGGATTTCTCCGACCTTAACGTCCCTTCAGGCGGCCGAGTTGTCCAGCCCACTCACACGAAGCTTCGTGTGCTTGGTGGGCGACTCGGACATCCTGGCTAACGAGAGTTTCGCTCATCAACAGAGCGAGGTGAACCGCCCTGGGCTCACCCTTAGGATTGGGGATCTCAAGGATGAAACCCCCAGTCGCCGTTCACTTCGTTTGCACCGACGCGATGCCAAGTCATGTCGATTTTCAACCTACCTGGTCGTTAATGTATTACGCTACCGTCCTTGGGGAGGGGGATGGGCGCTGATAAGCACAATGCTCATCCTACAAGCCTGCAGTGCGCAATGTCTCACAAGAAACTGTAGAAAGGCAAGAGCCAGGTGTTTTGATGGAACGACTAGATTCCTGGCCTCAGGTTGGAATGTTTAAGACTCAGACGTCTGGCTCTGGATCCGCAAGAGATCAGAGGCCACTAACAGATTCCAATAGTTCAAGGCAGTGAAAAAGACGTTTAACTAGGTTATCGAGTCAAGCAAAGCTGACTACTGCCCTGAGTTGTACACGGAGATGAACTGAGAACTTTGAAGCAAAAGGTGCAAGATAGTTATCCGACAGCTCAAGCCGATCGGCGCCTGGTGTACGATGGACATGGACGCCGCGAAAGTATAGTTCTTCCCTCCGATGTAGCGAAGCTGACAGCAGCGACTGCTTCGATGGGCCGAAGAGGAGCTCCTTGTAGAGTCACCGAGTGAACTATGCTCATTGCCAATAAAGTTGATTTCCAATTCTCGTTCACTCTTACATGTATAATATAATTGTTCACTTACATGGTAAGTAATATGTTCGGTATGTGCACGTAATCGAAATTTATCCAACCATGAAAATGAAAGTATTTTATATTATTCGTTATATGTTCATAATCTTTCGATTGACGAAATTTTCCCGATCAAAATGAGCTCGCACCGTACCTTGTTAGAATTACTTTTAGTTACGTTACTCGAATCACTTT
Organism: Ptiloglossa arizonensis; assembly: GCF_051014685.1. Taxonomy (NCBI): domain Eukaryota; kingdom Metazoa; phylum Arthropoda; class Insecta; order Hymenoptera; family Colletidae; genus Ptiloglossa; species Ptiloglossa arizonensis. Next base: position 12,510,477 of record NC_135051.1, on the reverse strand, counting down.
TGAAAGACTTGCAAATGACGCGTAATTAAAAATAATCTGAATGGAGTTGTGTGTGGATTCGTTTACGTCGGGAAAATTTTATTAAACTACTTGTAATGCTTTCATAAAGATATAATTTGTAACACGAAAGTTAAAATTTTCATTCCTGATTAGCACATTACCAGGTAAACCAAGGTTCATTTACTATTGGTCTGTACCTCTTACTATCCTCATTGAGTATCTCAAAATAACTTTGACTTCATATTTAAGGCAAATATAGTATATAGGACTATAGTATTCGACCCACACTTTAATGTATTATGGTTCCTGTGCACAGCACCATTCAAGTATTTTTGTCGTTCGATAAAACTTATTGAACTGTACTATGTAATGTAGAACTGTTCAATAAGATTTATTGAACGACAAAAGTTATTGAACAACCTAGTATATTAGTTTGTATAGTCTTTATTCTTAATCCTTGACTTTCACTTGTGTGCTCGGAGGCACAACAAATTGTATATTTTTATTTAATATATTTTTATTCAGTACATATTTTTAAGAGTAACTTTATTTAACCGTTCTATAAACTCAAATTACCAGTCGCCAATGAACCACATAGTTTCCACATTTGGACAACAGGCGTTAACCTGGACAAGCTGCCACTACTTCACGCAGATCAGGTCAAAGTTAATTAACTTTTTTTCGTAGATGTGACTCCCATTACGAGCTGCCGCAGGTTTTAGCAATTGGACAAATGTCACTCCACCTCCACTAATCAACCTCTAGGGTTGAATCTAATCAATCGGATCACACCAACATCGAGAATACAAGTTTTATAATTAAGAAATTTCAGTCAATCAAAATCGAGCTCTTGTAACCAAAACACACTGCAATACAATGTCTATACTGCTTTTTTTAAAATTGAACATAACGACCTGTTGATCGATTTCTTCTATTCGCGATGGAAAATCACGAGTTGATGTAAATCACACGATGCCTTTACTTTGTGACACATTCTTACAAACGACAGTATAACGACTAAATAAAGAAGTGATTTTTTAGACTACATTCAATCAACTATGTTTGTAAACATATTTTATGTTTCAATTTAAGAATTTCTGAAAATTTCTTCTGAATTAATATTTCTAAGAAAATTGAGAATTTTTTTGTGTCCAAATATTTTTGTACGTACATACGTACTGCCCACGACTATCAACAAAGATGATTGTTTTCATAAGACAGTAAACAAAACCTTATCCTATATTATATAATGTACAGACCAACGAGGTCTCGTAAAATTGCAGGGTTCTTCCACTCTCGTCTAAACGTGATATTAACGCATACGTCGTGCGCAGCGTCTGTAAGGTTTCTTATGACGAAGACCCTAACTTGTGTTAGGTGCCTTTTTAGCATCGCACGGTATCTTTGATAACGTAAATATGTTGCCTTAAAAGAAACGGTTGAAAGGGGAAACAGGCGCGTCATTATGTATTCGTGAAAGAAAATTTGAACTTCCTTTGGCAAAACTTGTTTCATCGTGGATATTAATAATTGTCGGTACAATAAAAAGAAAAAATAAATGCAAAAAAAAACATGACAGCCTATAAATAAAGTAAAAACATTTCCTTCCACAAAAGTATCATAATTCGTTCATATGTGCTGACAAGCGATTAGGCTGGTAGTGACTAATCTATGACGAACACACAAATTCATTTGCAAAATTTAAAACTCATCTTTTATTATAAGTGAATAAAGAGTTTTTATTAATATACTTCTTGTATTATACTATATTTATTCCTATACTTTTGTTGATAATCCACCTAATTACAACTTTTTGTATGTTGATGTCCGGGTTCCTTGGTTACTGATTAAGCGTATAAATATATTTAAAATCCACTTATGTAAAAGTTTCTCCATAAATTTTTCTTTTTGAAACGTAAATCAACGTAGATCTATTCAAAGAGTAAGCATCTGACATGAACATTATTTAATTAAATGTGGTAAAGCTATCCCGGTTACCTGGTTGATGTACGGGTTTAATGTCTTCTTACTTTTGCACAAAATTTGTACAGTTCTGTAATGCACAAGTAAAAATATTTAAAGGTCGATTTAACGCGAACAATATCAAATTTTTATATGGAAATTATATATGAACAAAGTTAAACGTGTAGATATCATTTGTATATATCTTAGTCAAGCGAGAGTGAGGCCTGAGGCCGGATTCACTTGGTGAGGTAGGTGGGGACAGAAACTTTTGCTGAACCTGGGGTTGGGCAACTGATGTCTTTACGAGACAGAGTGCTCGTTTGAACTTACGGACAATCGACAGGCCACAGCTGTGGCCCAATTGATATCACAGTGAGACATGGTGGGTAAGAAGCAGTCGTAGAAGTGGTAAGTTCTAGCACCTAAAACAGAATGGGAACTGAAGTGAAACAGGACTCTGCGTTGATTACATTCACTGGTTTACGCATGCGTATTTTGACTTATTTAGGATTGACTAGCCAGGCTATACAACAGGCATGTCAACCACGTAGCCCGATACATGTCGGGAAGATAGACTTTGCGTTTGGTTTCTTTTATTCCTGCATTATTATTTACTCGAAATACTACTTTTTCAATAATGTAAAATGCAAAGAAAATTGAGTCAACACAATTTAATACACGAACTAAAGAAAACACGTAGTATGTTTTTTTAAATGTATACAACTATAATCTTTGATCTAGTGAGCGAAATTATTTGTTCGCGATATCACGGCGTACTAACTAGTGTTGCTATTTCTGAAAAATAGTATTTAAATTATTTACCATTATAATATCAAATATTTACTAATAATTGTATATCTGCAACTCGTAACGCGATAAAAAACTGCAAATTAACTCTCGGGCTAAAGCACTTTAACATGTTCAGTGTACAAGTTACGATACCCCGTATAGTACAGGTTAAACTGAAATATTTATTTATTATATTGGTATTCTTGTACACAATCTTTAGATCTGAATTACCTACATTTATTTTTATAATAATGTAGCAATATATGAATATGTACAGAAGGAATTATGTTTCTGCGAAAATGAAGTATGCAAAATTTGTGGAACAATTTGATACGTATACCAGATTTTTCAACTCAAAGTGTTAAAACGGAAGACACGTATTCTTTTGACTACTCTCATGTGACGAATAAGAGCATACTTGTGCAATGGACGAAGAATTACAGAGAAAACTGTGTTTTCGAATGTATAGTCTCTCACTGAATTGCCTCTGTAATCGAATTACTCGACGAAGGTAGCGGCTAAAAGGTATGTTCACTTTTTAAATCTTTTCTCAACGTGATGTACACAGTCGGTTGACTGAGAGGCTACACCATGAAATAAGTATTTGCTACCAAGACTAGTCTATCTCGTAGATACCTGTTGTCAGTTGACTGAGAGGCTGCACCATGAAATAAGTATTTGCTACCAGGACTAGTCTATCTTGTAGATACCTGTTGTTCTCTGTGTTCAAGAAACACCGAGTAGAGTTTTTCAATTTCTCCTTACAAAGATTTCGTTTTTTTTTAGGTGAAATCTAACAGCATGTAACACAGAATGTCTAATTTTAATACACAGATATATCATATATCTCTTAACATATATGGAAACTGAAGAAGATAGACGTTATCGTTAGAATGTTACGAGAAAATTATTTTCGTCTTTTCGTTTTACAAATTGTACAGTTTTTATTATAAACAAGGCGGATATAGTGAAGTGTTTGGAGCTATGATGTATTTTTAACAAATTTATAAGATAAATCAACTAAGCTGATAATGTAACAATTTAATCGTCAGTGTTGAAACACATTCTTCTATACGTCAAAGTATGTTTTTATTAGTTTCTTGGCATTATTTTAAACAACTGAAAACATTTTGTATTTTAAGTTTTGTCATACATGTGTAATTTATGAATTGGCTGCCGCCATGACAATTAAAGATAAAATTTGTTTTCATTTCAAATATCCTTGTACGCTGTAATATTTACGTTACATTATTTTTTACAAAGAATAATTATTCATGTGTTTAATATTATCGAATTATTTAAATCTATTAAGTTGGATCTGATAGTAAAAGTAATTAAAGAATTAGGATAGCGTTGTGTTTATTTATATTACTCGAAAAGTTGCCGATTGACATTAGAATTAGAAATGCATATGCCACTTACAAAAAATTAGGTAGTTAATGAAAAGATGAATGATCTTGCAGCGTTCTTGAATATATTTATATAAAAATTGTCTCTAGTAAAATTTTATCAGTCCTTTCGATTTCTTTCAGTGTTCAATTCTTTCGTTCCAACATACTTTTCAAAATGTATATATTTCTGGATGAAAATGGGATTCTGTCTAAAAGAATGACATTGAGATCGTGGCATACTCGATCAAGTCATTAAATGTCGCTTAGAACAGGCTGCATTTCCTCGTAATCCGATACACTCTGATCACATTGTAATTCAGAAACCATTATCTTATCTTGTGTCTCATACGATTAGTCTCGGTATTCCCGTCAAGGATTAGCAAGGATACGATAATGAGGACAACACCGAGGGTAGAACTAACAAGACCCGAATATATACAGTCAATAATATCGATGATACATCGTGTCAAAATCTTCTATCTTTTCACTTGTTAATAAAAATTCATCATTTCGAAATAGCTTGTTTACTCGTAGGATCACATATGTACATATATCCAATGAATAATATATATTAATTATTCTAATTATTTACGATCCTTCATAGTACATTTTTTGTAACTTAATGTTTTCGAAGTTTTGAAAGTCACTAAGTTTGTTTCAAATGGAATCAACAGTTGTTTATGCTGGAATTCAATAGTCATGAAGTCTGATAAAAGTATTGAGATATAGGTATCTATTCTAAATTAATTGTTTTCAAGATATTCAATTATCAAAATCTTGGAAGTGTAATCTCTAAATTAATCCACGTATTGTACTCATCTCTTTACTTCGAATGTTACCAAACAATAGATAGTGTTTTAATGCTGCTGTAAAAATTGTAGATTTAGAGAATGTTTTCTTAACTAAATTACTAAGTAAAATTCATAAATACAATTTTATTTCGGTCGTTTCGTAACAAGTGGTTCAACTGAAATTGTAGTTATTTTGCCTGAAAAAAACTAGTACAACGGATAGAACAACATTTTTTCATACAAGACTGTACATTCGAGGAAATTGATTTTGAAAACTTGTTTGGCGCGCTTGCAATTGATCACGTTTCCACTTAACTACCTTTCAACTTGTTACGTAATATATTGTACTGTCATACAGATTTTTATATAAAGAGTGCAATTGAAATAACTGACAAACTTTAATAGCGGATTCTGCTCACTTTAAAAATGTTAAATTGTGATGTGCACGTGACAGTTAATCCTATTGAACATTGATAAATTAGAATTAAGAAATTCTTATTTGATAAATGCAATAATATTCTTATTCTGAGTGCACACTTGTAAATTTAACACAAAAATATTATTCCAAAGATACACGAACGCGGCGGATGCGCATTTGCCTTGCGCATCGTGTGACTCAGGAATCTTGCGACACACATTTTATGCATCTGCGGTGCTGGTATATTTTTGCATTGAGTGTACAATTATGCTATTGCAAAAGGAAAACACTCTAGTCTTACCTTTTTAAAAAATGTACGAAGTATAATTTTGCGTCAAAAAATATTTCTTCATCGAAATGGTTCATTAAAGTTGCAATTATAGAAATTATTGAAGAATATAACAAAGAATGATATTTATTTTATAATCTTTTTAAGGAACATTGAACAAAAAACAGTAGCACACCCCTATTTTTCAATACGGTGGATAGAACATTATTAAATTTATTTTTATACCATTAAATTTGAAAACAGAGGTTACATATTTTCACAGTATTGTGTTGAAAAAAATATTAACACTTGTTTTTTTTATATATCTATGCCTCCTTCCCAATAAATAAAATGTATGTCTTCTTTCATAATTCAGAAAAGAAAAAAGTAATGAAATGTATCAAACCTTATCAAATATTGCACAAGTTTTATGAGTAATTAGAAACTATGGAACTGCCTTAATTATCCAAACAATACAAACCTTCTTTTACATATTTCCACAAAAAGATACCCAAAGGATTCAAATCTAAAACTACTGGGTGACCATTCCTCAAACTTAAGTTTAATGAACTGATAAAAATAATTTACGCTAAAAAAATTACAATATTCACAGAAGTTTCCTTGTTAAAGTTTCAAGTTGTTTCATACTTTGATAAGTATGCCTAATACTTTACCTTCTTGGTGAAGGCGTGAAAGAGTTAAAAGAACTGGAAGCAAACAAGGAACGTGTCTCCTCTGCGTTAACTGTATCGTTGCAATAGATTCTATACGTGTATAAATTTAGACATCTTTTGTAACAGCGATAATACTGCACTCAGAATTCTACATTTGCCAAGAGTACTTTCCTTTTTCATTTACCCCTTTTTCGATTAGCGGCGCATAATAAGATTTTCCTTTTTGGAAGTGAAAAATTGCTTCGTTGAATTATCGCGGGGTCTGTTTGATATATTGTATCAGCGGCCAGAAACCTTGGCCAGGAGAGATGGTCTGGCAGCAACGATTTCCTTTTGGCAAGCACGCAACTGTGGAATAATGAATTTCACGGTATGAGGGATGGCACCGAAGAGAGAAAGATTTTCTCATCGAGCGCCACGCGAAGAATTTCCTTTTCCTTCTTGCTGCTATTTTCCATCAAATCGGACAAATATTTCACGGCTGTCGTCAAGATTGCAGACGAATAATCAATATTTTAAGCTCGTTTGTTGCTTGTCCCGTAGCTTGATCCTAATTGGGCCATGAAAGATAAACGAACAGCGATCCAGTTTTCAATCTTTTACTTAAAGCAGTTGACATTCATTGAAGTTGATACAAAAATCTTTACCAACATTTGAACGACTATGTAGGGTTTATTAGGGTATGTGCTCACCAAGACGGTTTATATTGTTTACTGAGTAATATAAAGGCTTATTTAAATATGCGTACATTTAAAACATTAACCTTACACAAATTCGTAAATAATGTTGAAGTGCAACAGAATATTCATAAAATTGACGAATAATTTACATATCAAAAATTCGTTACGAACAAAAATTCTTAGTATATCAAACAGTCTATTAGCTATTTGAAAAGAATACAAATTATAAATATATGATAGTTTTTAATTTATTTTCTGTCAGTCTAAGATGCTAAACACACATTTGACGTATCTATAAGAAAATAAAATAATATTATACAATAATTGGGACCAACGTACCAAGTCGATGTATGAAATTATAATGTAAGGCAAATTTTGTAAACTTACAGTTCCTATAATCATAAACTTTTCACCTCCTTCCGAAAGAGAGACTGTGGTAACCGCATGTTGGACCCTTTTCCAACGCGAAGAAACAAAAAAAAAGGAAGTCAACACGAACAACACTTTTGGACACTCCCTACGACACAAGTTTTATTTCCTGCAAATAGTCAATAAATAAACGACTGCTCGATAAATTAAAGCTCTTTATTTATTCGAAATTTAAACAAACATTATTATCGTGTAGTCATAAGTTCATTAGTCAGTGCCTTTTTATCTTTGTCTGAATGCTTTTGAAATCCATGTGCTTCGTGTAGAGCCTTTCCAGGTCCCGCATAATGCTCGATGGGACGAGATCCGAATGTAAAATGGGATCCCGTTTCTTGCGAGAATTTCGAATATAGAGCTAATCGAGATCCCGAATGATGCGGGAATCTCGAATGTAGAGCTGATCAAGATCCCGAAAGATGCGGGAATCCTGCAATTTGGGAAGCGACAATCTCGAATATTTGGGGTGAGACGAGACACGAATGTAAAGCGGGATTCAAATTCCTGCGAGAATCCCGAATATAAAGTTAGATCCCGAACCTAAAACGGGATCCCAAATGTAAACGGAGAATTCGAATATAAATGAAGATCCCGAATATAAAGCTAGATTCCAAATCTGAAAAGGAATCCGAAATCTAAAACGGAATCCCAAATAGGAAGCTAGATCCTGAATTTAAAAAAGGATCCCAAATATATAAGGAGATATCGAATATAAAGTGAGATCCTGAATTTAAAAAGGGATAACAGACGTAAAGCGAGATTCCACTTCTTGCATGAATCTTGGAATGTAAGCAAAGGACTCTTATTTTACAAAATTCTGGGTTTTTTCGAGTTGTTCGTGTACAATTGGAGCATTATGGTTTCCTTTGTCTGACGCCTGACATGGTTCGTCCGATCCGCTTGAACGTGTTATTATTGTAACGAATAGCTTCCGCGTCTTCACTACTCGAATACTTTGAAAAACATGGAAAAACTTAATTTCTTGGAATGTATTATACTTATTCTAATTTCCATTTTATTTTATGTAAGTGATACTAATCTGTAAATTTAACAAGCACACGGTAAATAAATAATTCAAATTTTTCTATTTTAGATACACATGTGGTTGTGCAGCTATACAATGTGAGAACAAAAGATAACGATAAGATTATAAATGCAATCAGAGATTGGTAAGTCGATCATACATTTTATGTGTATACCAAGGTAGCACCATTCAGCATCAGTTAGTCTCAATATGACACATACAAACTGTGGAAATCTTTACTATAGTTGGAAATATAATATAAAAAAATATTGATATTTTTAAGTAAACATTAATCGAACCAATCGTGTCAGCTGAATGAACCCAAGGTACTTTTATTATACACGAGTAATTGAGGAAAAACTAAGAGACTAACAATAATTCTGCTTCTCTCTTTTTTTGGACGCTTATATTTAGTAACATGTAAACTCTACCTACCAAAAGTATACGTTCGGTAATTTATCGGTCGTATTCATGGAGACACTTTTTCTGCCCTTAAGTAATCGCATATATAAAACAAGCAAACATAAAAGATATATGTACACTAAACATGTGCAGAAGAGATGCACTTGCGTAAAATGTAATATTAATATTATTAAAACATTAATTTATAAAGTGTACTCTGTATGTTTTTTGTACGTGTTTTTCGTATCATCATACGTCATAAATACATAAAATTCACAGGGTATAAATAATGGTAAGTTATACGTCCACAGTGGCCAGGCCAGAAGCTCGACTGTTTTTTACATGATCGCTGTGCATAACCCACGGGCGTCACCAGACGTATACTCTCGTTGCGCGTACTGAACATGTATCATGCATAATGTCGTACATTGTTTGGCATTCTACTATGCTAATCCTATTGCCATACAAATAGTGTGTTATATTAATTTTAGAGACCGATCGATGCGTTGGTACTGTATGCAAGGTTCGTCTATTTATATTTTTAATTACCCTCGTAATAATTTACACATTTAACTGTTTTTGTAAACTGTGTTTTGTAAATTTCACAATCTTAGCAAGGAACAGATTTGTCTTAAATATTGTGTACAATAAGGTATTGTTTTTTAATTTCACCGACACAATTCTGAAATGTGCATGTAATTCTAGATAGAGTATCTTTATTTCGAGGTTATTAACATTCGTGTTTTAATTGTTGACAATATAATTTTAAAACGCAAAGGTTGAAATACTTTCGTTACTTAATCTACGATCCGTGAATGATGTATCGTTGGTCAATATTTCTTCTTCCATTTTTTAAAAAAAAAAAAAAGAAAACGAGAGATGGTTGTCGATAATTAACTGGAACGATCGCAGCTGCTACATTTATTAAAGCTAGAAAATGACTTTAATTATTGTAGACGGTAATCCATGTTACCCCGCAACGATAGCGCAATATTCGACCAATAATTCTTGTTATTATTTGTACCTACAAGAGTTGCGCTTGTGTCGATGGAAAATTAATAATTTATGATCCGGCTTTCACGTAACGCAGTTGTATCACCATGTAATTGTGAACAAACTTTGACTCGTGCTGGCATCCTATATTAGTTATGCCTTAAATACATTTTGAAATAAGCCGACCATACGATTCCGATTTATGTCGATTGGTGGATCGATAACTAAATAAATCGCAAAAAAGTTGCACAAAGTAGATTTTTGTTCGAGTATCATAAGTCACTTGTGCGACTTATCCACTCTATTCGATTTTTCTACAGTTCAACCAGTGATGGAATCTCTTTAAATATTGTTACTTCTATTATTTATTTTGAGTCAGGGAAAATCTCTACTACAGTTGGAAATATAATATAAAAAAATATTGATATTTTTAAGTAGAAATTAATCGCTATTCTTCTAAACTACTTCTTTTTTCTAAGTACACATGCTACCTTCTTTATATTTTCGAAGTATAACAATTAGGAAAACAAGTTATTTGCAAAAATTAATTCCAATCATTTTTATTTGCATAAACGAGTCATATAGAATTTGAATTAATGGAAATAATCGAAAATTGTACACGAATTTATAGATTTCTTCAGCTGTAATATATATTTTGAACTATCGATGATAATGACTATCGATAGTTCTCCATCTTAACTCATGATACCGTACAATGACATTCACCGTGAAACACGACAATAGCTGATTCGAGGTAGAAGAAAAAGTTCAGTTCTTGAGAAGTTAAATGTGAAAAAAACATGTTTAATTTTTAGAAGACTTAGAAATATTATTTATTTACATTATTGTAACTATTCATGAACAGTGGTTAAATGCAAAAGAAAAACGAACGAACCGGTTAAGTTTCACGGTGCGGCATACAAAATCGACCATACACGAGCTAATTTGTCTTATAACGGGGAATAACGAAGTTCTCGTAACACGATGAAAATGTGGAAAGGAGACGAAAGGAGGAACAAATAGAGCAAAGAACCCTGACAGCGTATAAAAATTTGAGAATAACAAGAAGAAGTCGAGCCAGATTAGATTAAGTTTTAATCAGAACTTTTTTTTTCCAGCTGGAAGTACTTTCCTTGGTAGAACACCAAGTACTAACCATCCTTTGTCAAGGTAATGCTTTTAGGGCCTTAATTTTTTAATTTCTCTACTCTTGGCACGGGTATCGCGGCCATATTACCAAGTTACCTGTTAATCCTGTTACCGCTTCCGGGAACCGTACTGAGGGCTGCCGGTGTATTTGTCAACGTTACTTTCGTCTAACATCATTCGTCAGGCTAATTAACCTAGGCAAGTGGTTTCTTATTATCCTCTTCCTTAAAAGAGGAAGAGTCTAAAGCGTTGAAAGACCTATAGAATGTCATCGAGTAACGTTTGAAGCATTAATCGTACATTAAAGCTAGATGTCTGAAAATTACAAAATCAGTTCAGAGCTGTTCATTTGCACATGCTAAATACATTAAATATTCGAGATGAAGACTAGTTTGACAATGTTTGAAGTCAAATATTAATCTTACTGTTTAATTAAACATTTATATTTAAATGTTGTCAGTATCTGGTACAGGCAGAATTTATGTCACGGATTACAGTTTATGACATAAATCATACTCGTGTTTCACCTGAAAGGATAGCAATCACGACGAAAGGAATTAAAGCTCACTTTTTATAATTTAGAAATATAATGAGCCGCTAGTGGGCGATCTATAGATTGAATGTTGGTCTAAAACAAAAGTACCTTGATAAAAATTATATTGTTACATATGTACCTATCATAGATACGTCCATCAACTTTGACATATTAAAATTCACCGTCTAAGAAATTGTTGATGTTTTCTTTTCTAATTTCATTTGAAATTTAAAAGTAGTTGGGAATAACAATTTCAATTTTGCTTCTCGCGATGATTCAGATTCACAGAATAATCACCCATAAAGCAAAACTGCACTTTCTATTAATTAAGTAGAAAGTATTTATGCATATTTACAACATCAACTGAATCGGTGAATGTGGACATTGGAATGTCCACTGTAAACCATTACATGTTGTACATGGGTAAGTTTTTATTAATTACATTTTGTCGTTATTGATATTAGAAACTAGTTGAAATTATTCATGTACAGACACGCTCTTTCTTAAACACAGATTCCACTTAGCTCTCCATCGGAGCTATCAAAGTGTATTATGTCCGGTGAAGTATTTTTTCTAGTGGGTCAGTGCGTTGGTCTGTTTTGAATGATTGTTCCCAATTTTATTTTCTGTATCATTTTGTAGAGTGCTATTCCTCTGTAGTTGTTAAGTCTTGAACTCCATGATGCGTGCATAGCGTTGTAATCTCTTCCGATTATACATCCCTCTTTTAGTTTCTTTAGGGTATGTTCTATATCGCAAGTTGGATATTCTTCTCTTTCTATTTTTTTTTTTTTTATTTACGCTATGAACCCAGTACAGGGTTATTGGCAGCATGTACATTGGTGTGCATACTAACACAACAAAAAAGAAAGAATGGTGTACATAAGTCAAAGATTACCCGAACGTACAAAACAATACATAAATAGATGCTTATAACTAGTGATTGTACAGAATACTTATAATTAAATACTTATAACTAGTGACGGTATATATATTCTTCTTTTAATGGGCAATATATGGATGAAAAAATAATTGTCTGTATATCTGAAAAGTGTGTTTTAATATCGGTGTATTGGAATAGGTCGCTACTTGTACCTTATATTTACTTGCACCTTATGTGATTGAGGTCCTTCATCACAAGGACAGTTGTTCCACCTCTAGCACGTCTATTCAAGTTTCTTATAGCATAACAGTAGTGTGAACAGATTTTGTAATAGTTTCTTTCCGTTTTATGTGTTTTTTGTAGGAGACAAATTTCAATATAGTGTGCATGCAGAAATTCTTGTAATACTCCTCTGATGCAATCCATTGCAGTTTCAGATCAGTAATTTTCCTCTAGAAGAACAGTGAATTTTAATAGTATATTTCTCATTATCGTTACTTGTTACATTTGTTGTTCCATAACAGTCGTAAGCTTGTCTATTTTCCCAACAAGAAAATTTAAAATATCTGCGTTTACTTCCTTTTCTAATCTTTCATTTATACAGCCAAAAGAACCACACGACACTTAACACTAGAACTACCGACGATGAACGTATTCCTATTTGTATCAGACTTCATACGTCTACGTTGTCTATTTCGATAATTGTGCACTAATATTGTTGGCAAAGACACCTTATATTATTAAGTAATTTTAAAAAGAAGTTTGAAACGGATCAAATTGACCCCTTTGATAGTTCTAATGTTTAACCTTGACGGTCTACAGCAGCGCTGCCCGAGCAAAGCCTCATGAGACTTTTCGGGTTCTCCCACTTCTGTATCAAAGCGATGCTATACATCAATGCTATCCAAGCGAAGCCTCTCGAGATTTCGGGAGTTCTTTTACACTTGTTTAAGTGAGACATTGTACATACATGGTGTGCAGTGTCCAGACAGAATTCAGCACTATTCGAATAACTTACTTGAGATGTTACATATTATGAATATATAAAATGAAATATTTTATTCGAAGCATTTATTTGAAATGTTATTCTAGTAAAATATGATCAACTCTGCGTCCAGAGATGCCAGGTTTTCTACAGTGATTGGCTGGAGTTCCTCTTATACCACCGAGTAGATATCAGTCTTCAGATCTCGTGTGGATTACGTTGCTTAAGCACGACGCCTTTCCAATAATATTATTCATCGTGTTCAGATGCAACATCCAACACACCGCACGATTCCTTCTCTACTACTCTTGTTCCAGAGCGATAGTAGGAAACCTATCATCTAGGTATATTTTAATCGAAGAACGAATAAAAAATGAAACGTTATTCGAAGAATTTATTCGAACTGTTATTCTAATAAAATTTGCTTCGAAAAATTTATTTATGTTCGAATAATACTTAACTTTGCTGTAAGCTTCTTTACGCAGTGTTTCTGATAAAAGTCCCACACTGGAAAGCATTGGTCCAGAGGTAATATAGTAGACAGCACACTTGATGTATTTATTATATAATGACGTGTGCGACCAATAACACGCTAATAACTATTATTTCCCATAAATATTTTTGTTAACTATTTCTTATTTATTTGTAAATTGTTCTTCAGAAATAATAGCTCAAAATCTTCATTTCATACATACTCAGCCGTGTCTCGGGACCACGGTAATGGTGGATAATGATTGAGACGATGTTTCAATCTCGCAAGACAATTTCTGACATCACTCACATACACTTTCGAATAAGGACATGATTGGACCCATTTTCAGCATGAAAATCTAAGAGTTCGCTGGTGATTGATAGATGATACTCATGTAGAAATATAATAAAAATGTTTCAATCACCGAACATACTCTCTGCCATAATAGTAGCAATAGATTTTAATTGCTTCCCTATTTTAATATTTATATGAATATAAAACTTGGAGACTATAAACTACTGAGGTTTCGTTTATGTTTATATTTAATGCATAAAACGTTTGTTTTATCTCGTAAGTGTTATTTAATGTAAAAAAAAAATATTACGCAATATTAACAGTTTTTCCATAGTTGGAGTAATGAAGATGATTTTGAAATATAATTAATTTTCCTTAATGGAATCAAATATTTTGTATGAAGAGTAGATTGACACGATTTTTCTAATGAGAATAAAATCAAATTCCCATTGAAAATTGGCCTAAAAATTGAAATAAATCGAAACTTAACTGCATTTAGATGCTTAAACCTAGTGGACATTAATACCCGTATTTATTTACACAAATAGAAGCCACAAATGCATAGCATAAAAATGAATGAAACAAAAGGTACATAAGTGTATATATAAGAAGTGCATTCAAAGTGCTGTTATAAAACCTTAATTTCAATTTAGTACAAATAATTTATCATACATAGATACGATAGATAACACTAAAAAACTATAAGATATTTGCTGCAACGCCATTTCCACAATCTACATTAGGATACCAATCAAAGATTATAGATTTTAACAATACTAAAGAAGAACACTGTCTTAGTGGTTTCATTGAATCAGGAACCTTCTTTCGATATTATTGATCATCGAGTTTTGTAAGTCACGTTGTATCATTCGATCGTTTATTTTATCCGCAGTGGCTTGAATATCATCCGGATTAATAGAATTCTAAAATGAGGATGTAATATACGATACTCGGAGTACATTTTAAAACTTTATCCTCCGTTCGGTAATGGTAATTCTATTTGACATAGGAAATACCTTTGGAAGAATCCTCCGAGAGATGAAAGCGTTGCGCTTATTCCCAAGCGACGGTTTCATTCCAACCACGTTGGTTATCTCATTATCTTTACTCTCTTCCACTGATTCGGAATTGTACACGTAGTTCTGAAACCACATTTTCATCTCTTACTACTTCATTCCGCGAGACATCCGCCATCAACAATAGACAGACGACCGAGTATCATTACTTATCCGGTCTTCGCCCGAGAAATTTAACGAAATGACACAGAGTGAATGTGAAAATCGACATAAAAAATTATCCATTCGAAGATATTGCTCGAGTTGCCCCGTGCTACGGAACAACGAAAGCCAGACTACTGCAAATAGAATCAAATTGCCGTCTGACGTTCCGGACGAATTAAAACCGACGCGATCCGAGCACTCGTTTCATTTCTCGTTTCTATAAAATTCAACCAACGGGTAGGAGTCTCCATTAAAGTAAGAAGTTAGATCCTCCGCTACGTTTCTGTTTCTAGAGTTTCGGTCCGCTCTGCGGACAAGGGCAGCCATGATTCGTCGACGCCGGTGCCTTGGAAGTGTCCCACGGGGTCTTCGGGGGAGGGCCTTCGACAATTTGCATTTAATCGCAATCCACGGGTAACGTACACGTCGGCGTGTGTACCGAGCAGATACGAATTCATAGTTTACACCGAACGGCCTCTGGTTCATATACGCAAACTAATTGTACCGGCGGTAAATTACAGCGCTTGTACGCCAGCAACGGCAGCTGCAGTGCCGCATGTGCGCTTTGCAGTACAAGCCTCGTCCTATAGTGCACACGTATACGTACATTTCGGTACGTTCCGCGAATGGCAGCTACGGGGGAAAAAGAAAACAAAGAAAGGATGAAAAATGAAACAAAAGAAGATTTTAGCAGGAGAATGAATAATAAGGATGGATGGAAAGAATGTGCCAAACGGAAGACAGTGGCAAGAAGGAGTTGCGACGTCGAGAAGCGTCCTTTAAACGAGAGTAACTTTACAGTTTAGGAGAAGTTGGGACAATACAGACATTGTAGGTTAAATGTTCTGTATATCGTGGTAGGGAATTTTTCCGTCCCAAGCTTTTGTGTCGGTCACAATTGTTAACAGCGGTATGACAGTGAATGAACGTTATATTGTTTACTTTGACTAACTTGACGTTCGACTCACATTTCAGGCAAGAATCTGTCAATGTAACAGTACAGAGCAACTGGAGATTTCTAAATTCGTTTGTCAACAGAAACATGTAACGTGTATGCGCAAAACTATGCGTACACATTGGTGTACGAATCTAGACTTTCCTTCGAGAAAAGGGGACTTTCGAAGCGATTTACACCGTTATTTTTATCTCGTTTAAACACAGAAAAGGTGACGATTTTAATGTTTATCGTTATATGAACAAATGGTAAAAACAAATTGTTTTAACGCAAGAGAAATGCAGGAACGGGACGGATAGAAGGGAAATCAAAGGATAACAAGAAAAACAGAAGGATGCGCTACAAATTGGCCTGCGTTGCACTCGATTAATGTTCATTTGCATTTTGATCGCTGGGACAATAATTGGCGGTTACGCTTTTTCGTAAACGGTAATCTGTGTAAAATTGTGCTCGCGTGGACACAGTGCGGCTGCCTTTGGGATTTGTTACGTTTGCCTAGCGATCCGCGTATGTAATTTTTATTTATACTAGGAAACAGAGGGTAATTAACTTGCGTTCGATAACAGGTAGAAGAATTCGAGAAGCTTTCGGTGGATGTAACTGTAAAATAAATAAACAGACGACGTAGAGGTTACCTCGGAATACGCGAATTAGGTATTCGATGGGAATTCATGGTGCATCTGTTCTGTAAAAAGCAAATTCCTGGCTTCGTCCTCGGAGGATATTTTGATATGGCCGATAATAGCGTGTATCTCACGCGAGTAGATGCCAATTTTCTGCCCCAATGTACTCGTAATTACGGGATGAAGATTCGAACCTTGTTGGTTTCCGATTGGAGACAACTTCAAAGGACTTTTTCGTCAGGGGTTTACAATACTCCAGAGAGAGAGAGAGAGCGCAGGACGAAAGGACTCCGAGTGGATTTCCATTTTTTCACTCGCTTCTTTCGCAAACCCGCAATCTCCCCTCCTTCTCTAATTCGTGGCTTTTCGAAATGCTCGAAGCGTAAAATTGCTAGTAGAATCGCATTAAAGCCAAGGTCTATCCACCACCTGGGATCTCACAAATCTGCAGCACGCATGCGCAGACGAACTTGAACTTAAAAGTCGCGAGAAATTCAATTTTCCTGAATCTCCTTAGAAATATAGATTCAGGTCACTTACGATTGTTCTCGAGAACAGATAAAAACAAAAGCACTCGAAATGCTTCGTTTCTACGAAACGTATACAATTGTTAGGGTAATGGACAGGTATCTCCAATGATTAACACACCACGAATACTTGAAGAAGTTACAGTGTAATATGTAATGTCTGATGACTTGGAAGATCGGGATTCGATGACAGCACGAATTAAGTGGTTGTATATCTCCGTTAGTTGAAAGAACACAATATTATTTTATTTGCTTATTTAATTAAATGTAATACAAAGAATATTTGATAAAATTAATCAGAAAATTTCGAGTATTGATCAATTTATAGTTAAAATTGTGAAAGCGTGCACGGTAAGTAATCGATAATAATTTGAGCTTGTAAGTAACCACTAAAATTATAAGTATACATCCATAATTGAATTTCTCAATGATGCAATCGGACAAAATCGTCACAAGATTGACAATGATATGGCAGCTTGAACTTTCAGAGCCATTAGTGGTCAATGTGACTATAAGTAGATAGTTTTTCCTAATGAGAACACTCTTTCCTATATGATCGTCGAAGTAAGAAATCACCGTAAGAAAACTGACTTCGATGTTCGGTAAGTATGAGAGAAAATTTAAAATATTGAAGCGGAGATATAAGTGTTTCAAGCGAACTCTCAGAAAGACGACAGTAAGAAGAAAAGTAAAAAGAAAGAACGAAACGAAAGCAAAAGAACCGTACATAAAGTTTTTTTCCTGACTCCTCGATATCACACAAGGGATGGACATATGAAGTTAGCCAACGCGCCAACTTACCCATTTCCCGCTTATCGAGTTTCCTCGGCACCCTGTTTCACAGCGAAGGAGGTGAGAGAAACTACAAAGATAGCGGAGGGGGAAAAAAAAGGACTCGAGAAAAAGGTATGAAACGAAGACACGAACGAGAGAAGTGGGTAAAAGTGGAGAAGGAAAACTCGTTGGGAGAGGGTAACGCTTGCCGAGGTTTCCGTCTAATTTCTCGAACTTGATTAAAAGTTGTTCGGCATGAAAATTAAGTTTGGTTCTGGCTGGGTATCGCGTTACCACTTCCTATCTTCTTCTTTGGTGGCCAACCGCGAGCAGCGTGGCTGTGAAATGCAAGCGGGTGCTGGATTTACCAGCAGTAAATTGAAACCCGTTGTTCCTTGAGTCATCCATGAACAGATTAATTTATTGATCTCTTGAATTATCACCAACAAAGCAATGAACAAAAAATCTTAGCAACACGTTTCTAGAATGTTGTATATACTAATTCCTACAAGCTGTACCAGATAAATTGACAATGAGGTCGCATCACCGCATAATATTAATCAAGTTTATATAAACATTCGTTCTATATGGCACTCCAAAGACTCCTTTCGTACTGCAATTATTTGCGTAAAATTGAACATCCAAATTCAAATCATTTAGATGTTGGCCTAAATATTTCAAATTCATATATACCAAGAAGGATTCTAAACATAGGGTCGAAATTATTATTATTATTAAAAAATGACTATTTAGTTCAGGAGAGGATATATATTTATTCTGTTGCAATCGTGCAAACACAAAATAGTATTTTAAATAGAAAGAACTAAGATAATAAATTTGATTACGTTCTCCTTATCCTCTGTCGTATTGTACATAAACTTTTATTTATTTGAGTATGTGGATCATTCGTTACGACAGTGTTTTGAAATGAAGAATTCGTTAAAACATTGTTTGACGAGTTTTTTTACTAGTAGAATTTCTAAATTTTACCAACTTTAAATATTGAAGCTACTTGATCGCTATGAAAGGTATACAAAATTGTTTGTGTCAATTTAAAATAATATTAATATCAGAAGGAAGCATTTCTTTGTTTTGTATGAACATAAGCAATTAGCAAAAGTTTAGTATCAAGGAATTTATATTTATTAATTTCCAATTTCTAACAACAACCCTTAAGTTTTTTACTGCCTTTATCTGTCTAGCGTTCGATATTAATTTTACACAACAAATGTAAAACTATCCTGACAGGTAGGCGGATTAAACATACACGTCTTAACTATACAGAGTAAATTTCAACGCTATGATCAATATTTTAGCGTGATTAACAACGAAGCTTATGCATCTCGAAGTGGATTGCAATTCCAAGGGAAATCTACAGGATCACCTTGGTTAATTGTTTTCAAACATTCACCTGTAAACTATAGTTCTCAATAAATAATGCGAATGCTTGTACTCTTTGATTGCAGAAGGGTTAGTACGAGTTGTGACTATTATTTGCATTGTCGAATTTTTACATTGTGCAATACTCGTTCCGTGACTGCATTAAAATTTCGACGATTTTGTAATTCGTTCAGCTAATATGGACCTACTGAAAAGCAGAGAAGAATTTTTGATTTTAATTATGAAAATTATGCTTTCTATTCGTTCAATTGTTCTCTGTTTACTGGTACTATTGAAATCAATAAAACAAGTAACTTAATTTTAAAAACAGTAAAATACAATATGAGTCCAGTAGCGTGTAATCGTAAAATTATGTTTTTTGGTTTTACATTCTTTGATTTTTTTAATTAATATTTTTCTCTTTTCTATATTTCCCTTATAATTTTCTCTTCATATACTGTTCGTCATAAGAAAAGTTGTATGCCTTCCCGAAACCACCAAAATAAATATGCAAAGGGATAAAAAAACATGTGACTCAGTGAATGTGTATTGTGTATTGTGAATGTGAATCTCGATTACTGGTAGACAAATTTTAAACTAAGTAGATTGTAAACCATAAATTTAAATATTAGAGTTTCGCATAAATGATGACACATTTACTATGGGAACGGTATGTATAACATTGTTGGTATAGAATTAGCAGACAAGCTGAAGTTTTATTATTCTCTGAAAGAAAATGAATTGACACGAACTCGGAGAGATCATAATTGATTTGTACAATAGGATTGGTACATGAAGAGTGGTATAAAGAATCTTTCCATAAATGCACACTTTGATGAGATTAGTCTCTCTTGAAAGTCCAAATTTGCAAAAAGAACAATATTTTCCTGCGAGTCGTATCGTCAGTGGTAACCAACGGTATTCATAATTAATGCTTTTCACGCCTACATAACTGCGAATATCTGTGATGTATTTCGAAACATCTAATTGTCAATTCCTTTTATGCGCGATTCTCGAATTTTGCTGTGCCAGTGACGATCGTCTCTTCAAAAATTCCATTACGAATAACCAACAACACGAATCACAATATGCGAAAAGAGAACGAAATAGCTTATAATTTCATATAATTAATACGATATCATTTTTCAGCGAGCTCTATTGCGAAAGATAACCAAAGAGTAAATTTTCACGAAAAGGTAAATTTTTCAAATTTTTGGTACGTTCTTTTAAATAATGAGAGAGAAACGACTTTTAGTAATTAAAAAATGTTGTTACAAATTGTTTAAATTTAACTTTTGTTCAAAAATCTAGTAAAGGAGTAATTATGATGCGATTACAATTTCTCGAAATATAATATTTTTCAAAATTTTTCAATGGTTATTATCAGAGTTTCCACTTTAATCTGATTTGAAAATGTTAAATAACCTTTCGATATAACTACCTTTCGACCTTGTCGCACTTATATCGCTAATGTAAATCAAGGTTTCTTATTCCTTAGCTGTGTTTAACAAGTTGCTTCTAATTGACTTAATTGTATGAAAGCTCCTCGTAAGTTTTATCTGCACCCAAAAATATTGTAAAGTTGTAATTACAAAAGCATAAATTTAAAGAACATGCCATAAAGTATAAGAATTCTTAGAAGTACCGTCACAATACACAAATCATAAGGAACATAAAAGAAGAGAAAACAAAAGAAAGTTAAGAAAAGAAAGACAGTAAAATATTCTATTCAAACAAGAAGCCACTAACTCATTATTAAGTAAAAATTATTCTTACAAAATTTCTGGATTAAATGCAGTACATTTTCTCGTGGCATATATTTTCTAGATTAAATTCAGTATATTTTAGATAAAGTCCATTAACAATTAGTAGTATTATTAATAAATACAGTCATTGAAATTTGTCAGAAACAGCAGTATCAAAAGTCGTATACTTCCTTGTTGTATAATATATGCAACACAAATAATTCGTTTTCGATCCAAGGCTAATTCCGTACAAAAGTATCAATTGCACTGCCCTTCAATTAAGGGCTATTTGGAGTTTTTTAAGAGGAATTAAATGTAGTTACCCTATGACGTTATTTATTTAAACGATTAAACGATACACCTACCTTCTTCAAAGTCATTTATATCATTCTAAAAGGAATCCTATATGTTTCTCTATTTCCTTAAAGAAGATAAAAAAGCGAACTTAAAAACATGTAACAATTTACCGTTCCAACTATCTGTCGTAAAATTGCAAAACAACTGTGAAAAAGGAACCAATAAAGTGTCTTATAAATCACAGGTTTTCCTATTTATTTCGATCTGGTCAAATGCATCGCACATTTATCATAAAAGCAACAATATCGTCAATTGCTTGAAAATGAATCATTTCTTAAAAGTGAATAAAACAAAATGATCGATTTGCCTGAATTCTGACATTGGTCTGGTTATCGTTTAACTCAATTGAGGGTGTCGTTATAAATTTTGAAGGATGTTTATAAAACCGGATCCGACGCTTTCCAGGCGTCACTTTTCGGTGGATGCTCTTTGCGCAGGCAACATCGCGTTTTTAGTTACGTCACGAGGAATATAATTGACCGCGTCTGTTGCCCATAACCATTAACAGCCGCGTGAAACCGGAATGGAACGTGTATATAATATAATTAAACGGCAAACAATATGAAATCAAATCCAGCGGAGCGTTCGCTGAGAGGGCGAGGCGTCGGGCGCGTCAAAACGGTGGCCGCCTCGTTTTACCGCCATTTAAATTTTATTAAACGTTTTACGATTCGCCGCATACCCGTTCGTCTGTCGGATTTCGGCTCTCCTTGCTAACCGTTAGGTAATTTGTGTCACTAGCTGACCCGAAATTGATTTTTAACAAGGTAATCGTTGACCTTACCGAGCAACTCCTAGTCGGAGTAATATAAAAAATGGCGGAAGTCTTTTAGTGTATCGAAATTAAATTGAAGCACCGAAACGAATTGGGGAAAATTTGGCAGCGTAAAACATTGAACATTCGAGGTGTAATAATAGTGTAATAATAGACCTAACCCAGACAATACAATGGATGATGGATAACATCGTGTTCCTTTAATATATGATAATATAGGTCGAGGTTAACAAGTATCGAAACAAAGGGTACAATTTTAGCGGTAAACTCTGTATAGAAGAACATGGTATTTTGATTGTTAATCTCTACAAAGTTCGTAGGATTATTTAGCAAATAACAAAATCTTACTTGCAAATACAATATAAAGATACAAATTACAGACTGTTTAAAATCTTGACAGTTTAAATCCTTAGTATTCAGGAATGTTCAATATTCGTGTATATTGTACGAGAGATAAAGTTGTTCTGTATACAAGATTCAAAAGATAAGAAGATTCGTACTGTTATTATAGACCCACTGAACAAAAGCATGTTAAACTGTAAGAGTTAATAATAAAGACGTATACCACTCCGTCATCTACAACTACGTGAAAGTCCTTATTGTTAGGTACGAGAATACAAATCCAACAATTGTATACTATATCTGGATGTTTTAAAGAACGAGAAGATTTTAATAATTAAAAGTCAATAGCATATCGAAATCCCAATTCTCTCTCTGAGCATTCTAAGAGGACTAAATGTATATATGAAGGCTGGAAGGAATACCAATGACAATTTTGGGCGTTTTCCCAATTATACAACGCTAAACTACCTTATGCGTTCACTTTACACACAAATTGTATAGTGAGAAAGGGGTGATGGAAGCACTGATGGATGTTTTAATGGGTAGGCTCTTCATCCAATATGTTCAGGGTGCGAGGAATTTCACTCGACTCCCAACCTCCGAGACTAGAAGAAGAGAGAGTGAACGTTCAAGTTTTCACAAACGCAAGAAAAACTATTAGGAAAAATGGGTAAAATTTTACTTCGATGAAAGGCGACGAATAAATACAATTTACTGCGATTTTATTTGCAATTTCTATTCGATTGGATAGTTAAATTTTTATTTACTCATTGTGAAATATTTCATTCTGTAATTCAAATTCTAATTTTCATTCAAAGAGTAGTACATAACAAGTTTATGCTGCTTTCATTCGTCATTCGGAATGTCTATTTAGATAAAAATATTGTCCATTTCTGTTTTGTTAAAGTGACTGTGTTTCACTGCATGAAAATTTAACTATATCGTTAATATTGCTTTCAACGTTTTTACTTCAAGTTGCAAATGCTATTGATGAAGGAAAATACTCTTCCAGTTGTAGCATTAATACGAAAGAAGAAAGCAAAACAAAAACTTTGCTAGTTTTAAAAGATTTAGAAAGGATTAATCATTATTATTAAAGTGAGAATATTTCCATCTACCTTTGAATTGACGAAGTTTTGTAATTTGCCCATTACAAAATTTGTTTCTCTATAATAAACCATTTTTAGTAAACTTATTCGTCATACATTTCTTCTCCAGCAAACTGATAAAATATACACGACATTTCAATAAGTTATAATTTGTAAAATGAAAAGAAATAAATTCTTTTCAATTAAACAGAACGATCAATAACGAAGCGTGATAAAAATCCACTAACATAAACCATAAATTGGTTCACCTATTATTAATCACCGCCATTAACAGGGAAAACAGTTTGATATTTTTTATAAAACTACAATTCCTCTGGATGATAAGTTTGACACATTAAAAATTCAGCGTGCTCAGTATGGTAGACCATTACAGTTGAAAAATATACTACGGGAAAATTTATACTCGTCCATACGTCCTGTTTCGGTGACTAAAAAGAAGGATATGTTAAATTTACTAAAACTTATTCCTCTAATGCGTCATATATTTTTTTAAATATTAAAGACCGATGCGATGTTACGACTAATTTAAATCCAGTTCACGAATGTTTATTTTCTCAAACATTATATCTCCATTACATTATTTTACTCTCAAAATGTTAAAAATGTTGTACCCAATCGTTGCATTTAATGATTATTCGAAGATACTGTAATTTTTCAATATTTATTCCCATATAAGTATTATCACTACTAGCAGATGACATACGGAATAAAACAATGTTGCAATAATTACAATGCATTCTTTCAACAATATAACATACACTTTTATCAGGTGAGACATAAATTTCTTAATATTTTCATTTACATTCAACTGTTTGTAATACTTCGTGTATATTTAAAGTTTCTTAAGTTTCGTCCGTAAGTGTGTGTTCCGTATAGCAGTATTGGTGTTAATATCAGCGTGTCGCAGGCTTTGGCTAATAGGTTGTGAACAAGAACTTAGTAGATACGGAATAAGACCTTGATAAATGTGCTCACAACGTATTCTAGCTTAAAAACATGATTAAACATAATTTAAATAAGTATACACGGTTCAAATTGAACGTAAAATGTTCTTGGTTATTGTTTACGGTGTTGATAATTGTTGGTTGTAACAGATGACCAAAGTTGAATTTCATTACAGTTGTTGCTAAATACAAAGCCAGTGCTCACGTTTCGTGAATCTAAAACAGAGAAATCAGACATACGATTAGCTCGATAAACTGTTGATAATGATAAGTACGCATTTACCGAAGTTCACGGAATGTTGGAGTCTCGCTAAAATCTTACGAAGAATACGCCTTGGAATGTATACCGTGTACGTAACGACCTTTAGAGCAGCGCATGTCTATACAACTAAAATTCCAAGGTGGATCTTAACTTGGCAGAAATTGCAGTCTTGTTTCCCGAGCAGATGGTATTTCCTACATAAATGCGCATTACCCACTGATGAGAATATCTAATTGTATCCCAAAATTTTAGATTGCAACCATGTGCGAACAAAACTATAGAGACGTTCGGATGCAGATTTTCGTATCGCCATAACCGTTAAAGTTGCGTCACTTGGCGCAGTTGAATATTAAGTTCTGAATAGTTGGAGCAACTGATGATCTAATTGATTCTCTTACTACCGGATTAAATTTCCTGCTCGAAACAACGGAAGAAATATTAATGATCAATTACATCGAACATTTTGCACGAAAGTACACCATAGTAAAAACAATCAATAGGCAGCGTCCAAATTTATAGACACATTTGCATCTCATCTTGATTACATTGTACATATTGTTGATTTTTGTGCTAATTAGATGCTTTGTGCTGATTTACGAGAGTTAGTCAACCGAAAACGTAAACATTATTTGTAAACTTCCGTTACTGTAAACACTGCAATTGTATGCTTGCTGCACATATAGATGTAGTTATCCGAATTTTACGTACCTATCTGTTTATAGTTACCTAAATTCGTTCAAATGAAAATGTTTCAATAATTTCGTAAGTACGTTAAAACATTATTTCACGAGTATTTCTATTTGTTTTTTATTGGCACGATCAAGTAACTTTATTCGAAGAAAACGATAATGTACAGGGTCGTTACAATGTGAATGATGCAAATCGGAGAAATTGCAAATATGCTAGGACATTGGTACATTGATAAAGATTGATCGTATGTATAACGATTGGAGACGAAAACTTGCGAGAAACGATCAGCGGTCGATTGCCCTCTGGTGACAACTATGGGAGGTACCGCCACACATTGGATTTTTAAGTTACGAAATATTACAAAGATATTAGTTGTTTTAAAGTTTTTACATGTATTTTAAAATTCAATTGCAGTATTCAACACTGTTTTGTTTTTCGTAAAGAGACGAACCAGTCAGATTCATTTGCACTGGAAAAACCCTTGTATTATTCTGCAGTCCAGAAGTTCGCGAGGTGCCAGTCGATAGCGAATGGTATTTTCGATGCACCATTATACCTCTCGACTCGCGGAAAATTACGTGGTAAAACGCTACCCTGGCGAGTCATTTCTGGACCAGTTGTTGAAACTGGCCCTCCTTTAATTAACTTTACCCTCGTACCGAAAGAAAACATCATTTTCCTCCAAAAATATTCGTTACCGAATCCACGGTATGCCAGATATAGAAAATAAATAGACATAATAAAATTGATAGATACTCGTATATTAATAATTATACATGTAAAAGTTTTAACGTTTTGAATATAATACTAAATATATGATGTTAATATGAAACATGTATGTGTATATTAATATGAACATGCATTGTGTACATACATGCTTCGACAGAGAAATATTTAATAATTACACTCAGAAGAAAATTAATTTAACAATAAAAAATAGACATACGTAGCGGTAAATCGTGTAAAAAGAATTTTAAACTTACCTTCGCTGAACAATTCAATTATTTGGCCTTTTCATGGTATTTTGAGCTCCTTGAAACACAAAAATGTTTCTTTCTAACAGCAGAGTTCTGATCGAAACTCAAACGTTGATATACGTGCCTTTTGTACGTAAGAAAGTAATTTACGTTGTTGCAGATATATATTTGTTACTCGACTGTTGAGATCTTACCGTGATTTATATTAAGTGCGTTTACTGTACGTATTTGTAAATAATTCTGTTTTTAGAATACATTGTGAATAGAAATTTTTAATCTTGCGATGCACAGTTACGATTATAATTGATGGTAAACAAATATCTTCTATTCTTATGCAAAGTTGTACACCGCCAGTCAAAGAAGATATTTAATTATAAGTCCTTCGGGTCAGCAGTCCAAGGAGATATTTAGCCATTGACTTCTACTAGTCCACATTCTGTGAGTAAAGAAAGAGAAGAATAAACATGCAAGCGTATCATCTAAGTGGAGCGGATGTGACACGTATTCCAATCACTCTGATACACCTCAGCGTTATGACTACCAGTGAGCGCAAACTGCACTTAGTTTAACTCCATCAGGATGAAAGCTACACTGAATACGAAATTCGTCGTGCCGAATCCAGCGAAGAGAAATGTTAGTTGTGCCATTGCAATAGTCGTCATTAGTATCTTTACGGATACAGTATCCACAATTTCCTAGAGATTGTAACCATGATCGTATCTACCGCGTTGCTTTTATCGAGATCGTTGTCGATATCTATAAGAGGATGCTTTATTTACTCCTTCGGAGGGACTTTAAAACCCGTAAGATGCGATTGGGTGTGGAAAAGCCTTTAATGACTAAAAGCTTTTCAGTCTCGAAGTTTCTATTAATATTTCTCAAACGATATTTGAATGAAATAAGTTTCATGTAGCCAAGAGCACGAATCGCTTTCGAAACATTTGAAAATATTACGTCATCGTTATAGATAATCTTTTCGCACAAATTGAGTTTTCATTAAGGCGTTGCATTGGCAGGAAATCGCTAAAAGTATCAGCTGTAAGGAAATGCACAAGTGTCCTTTACCAAGGCGAAGTCGTCGTCACGGACTCGTCTCCGCGTTTCCTAATTTATTCCATCTTACCTTGCGTTCGGATTCTGATTTTCAATTCGCGCCCCAAGGCCTCCTATTCCTTGTGCAAAGTGTTTGGCGCACGTCGACCGACACACTTCCTCTCGTTCGCCGATGTAGCCGGCTGCTTGAACACTATCTACATGTAAATCTAATATACGCTCGTGTATTCTATGAGCCTTCGTCGTAACGACACGTTCTCAAGGCGTTTGGGACGTTCTCCCTTTGGGACCGCATCAAGCGACGAAGTTAATGGGGTCATTGAAATATTCCGAGAGGTGAGGTTTTCATGGAGTCAAACTTCACAGGAAAAAAGTTCGACACGTATAGAAGCAATGGATAAAATTACCTTATGCAATTTCAGTGGGTAACTGAAAAGAAAAATGCGACTGAACAAATATAGGCTTCTTCGGCTTTATTTAAATACCCTATAACTTTCGAAAGAAATAGATTTCCTATGTGTTTCGGGCAATGTGAAATTTTTGTTAACGTTTGGAGATACGATTATATAATTAGAATACTTTGTCAATGTTTACGTCTATTAATGGGTGCCAAAAATACATTGATGAATATTCTTCTCTTGTTCGTTAGTGTTTCTTATTAACGCGACAGATAACCATGTTGTTATAGTTTTTAATAATTTATCTCTCTGATAATGACTCTGACGGTACCTTCTTACATCTTCAAATAATCCTGTTTCTTGCAAATTACGCACTTAAATGTTCATTCAGGAAATGTTAGATTCAGTTCCGCAAATAACAAGGAAGTTCATAGAAAAATGTTTATAACAAACAATTGCAAATACTTTTAGCAAATGGGTTATAATTAACACTATACATTTCATGTTCGATATTGCTGATCATTATGGTTTACTACTCCCTAATGTTGTACGAGCCATTTTCATTTCATTTCTCATTTCAAACATTATACTTTGGAAATAAGATCATCCAAATGGTATGTTTACCTGAACTTTTGTTATTTGTTTCTTAACGATGAATCCAAACCTCAAGTAGGACGTACTAATAAAGGAAAATGCTGCATAATATCTCCTTTGTAACTGCAGCACGATCTTGTTTGAATTACTTTTGCATTCTAAACACGATCTTATTCGAATTACTTTTCGTTATACCTATATACTTCAAACTTATTTAGAAATTAATCTAATTACGTATAATTAAAAATAATCCAAATGAGTTCGCATTTCAATTCATTTTCATCGAGAAATTTCGTCAATCTATTGATAATACGTTCATTTAAATACACTAAAATGTACACAAAGTTTTATTTAATTTGCACCGATGATTGAACCGTCAATTCGCGGGTGGCATTACTTTGAAGTTTCGGCCACGGAGCGCGCATAATGTGAGACTCGCTCTTTATTAGTCTATCTCGCTCACCCATGATGCACGTCTCGTTCGCTTACCTCGTCAAGTAGTACACGCGAGGCTGAACATTTCTGGGTGAACTAGCGATCCAGTTTTTCTCACTTAAAAGTGAGAATCACTGTACTATTTACCGACGGGAACACCAAGAGGCTTTGAATTATGAAACCGATTAATTTCAATATTATTTTAATATAAACACGTCGGCTGCCAATATCAATGGTCGGGAGCTTTTTATCACAGCTCTTTTGTAAGCTGCATTTAACCGCATCGCATTGGCGCAGGCAACTGGGATATTCGCATACCGAACAACCCGGGAAATTTCCCCGGGTGGTATCGAGCTTCTATATCATTTCCATTGCTTCAGTTTTGCCTGGTGCTCTTTGTTTTTCAATTTCGACGCTCCCGTTTCTTTTTTTCTTTTCGCCGTTTCGTTTCATTCGCCGTAAAATTCCCCCGCGGCGATTATTTCCTCGCTTTCCCTGAAGGCTCGTTCCCGAGTCTCGCCAGCCACGATAGAAATTTGTCAAATAGCTGCTTTAATTTCGTACCACCTTGCTTGAGAACATATTCAATAATGTTGGATTGTTGTCGAATTGCAGTTATTGGACACAGTTCAACGTCACCTGTAGTATACCTGATACAGTGTGGTGTAAATGTTTTAATTCCATTAATATTAATTCACATAATAGGATTGATAAACTGGTTACTATATTAACATTTTTTTCATATTAAAAGTAATATCTAATTCTTACCACATACTGATGCTAGATCTATTTTATATAATTTGCCGTAACACAATCATAATAATATAATGAAGTAAAATACATTTATAAATAGAGAAAGACCGAATGTTGGTCTTAAAATTTTCGAGTTATCGTTAATTAGATGAAAATATAAAATATCTGACATATACGTAGACATGAAACGTATAACAATTATATAAAAGAAAAGAAATAAAATCAGAGAAAAGTGTCCCGATCATCACCGGTCGATTTGAATTTTGCGCTATTTTTAAAACGTCAAACCCATTAACCTGAAACTTGACATATCTCAAGATTATTTCTCATCTAGACAGATAAGAAATTGATCATGGAAAAGTACACGGTGAAAGAACGCGTGCAAATTATTCAAGCGTATTACGAATTATTCATGGAGTTCTTTCGACAAAATTATCCTCAGCAATGAGACACATTTTCACCTCGGTGGCTACGTGAATAAACAAAATTGTCGCATGTAGGGCTCGGAAAATCCACAATAGGTTGAACAATTGCCAATGCACCCAAAGCAAGACGATGCTCCTTGCAACACAGCGAATGAAACAATGGCGCTTTTGCAAACAAAATTTCCACAACGCGTAATTTCTCGAAGAGGTAACGTCAATTGGTTAACAAGGTCATGCGATTTGATACCTTTGGACATTTTTCTTTGAGGTCACGTCAAAGGTGAGATTTATGTTCATAATCCAGAGACAATTCCAGAGCCAAAAGACAACATCGAACGTGTCATGGGTGAAATTGATCCGAATATGTACGAAAAGGTCACGACAAATTTTGGAAAAGATTGGTGGTTTGTAAAAAAAAGCAGAGCGACCATTTGGAAAATATCTTGTTCCGTTATTAACTCTCAAGTTTGTACTTTCAAATAAAAAAAACATATCAAGATTACTTAAACCGTTTGAGTTTTATTCAAAAAGTAAATCGACCGGTGATGATTGGGACAGCGATTGAGAACCGATTACTGTGCTCCTCTTTTATTTTCACATATTAAGGATATATTACTAATTCTAACGCTTAATTTACATATATCGCTCAAGTATTTTGTATTTACGTTTTTAAAGTATTAAAGAAAATTAAGTGATATCTACACGATTTAGTATGATTTCCCATGATGGTTTTTAAAAAACTTAAGAAACACCGAAACAACAAAGGGAAAAGTAAGTATTTCACAACATGACATGTACAGGTACTTATTAATAAAAGGGGTTATCTTCCCTCTCCCATTTCCGTTTTATGCCTCCGTTGTTGCTTCGACCATCCCTCCCACGTTTTCCTGTAGAAGAGGCCGTACCAGCCACACTCCCACTCCAGCCTTATCCAAGCCCCAAAAAGCTCTAATCTGTTAAATCCCCATGTCTATCCCCGACCCAAATAGCGCTTCGAGATAGAAACCTTTATCCATTTCAGCTTCAAAAAGCCCTATCTTCATAAACCACCAGACCCATCACCGACCCAAAAAGCATTAACCAACCCCACTTCACTTCGTACCACGTTTCCGCAAAAGTGGTCCCGAAGAATGTTCTGTGAGGAAACTCGATGGGCACCACGGTCAGAGTGGTGTGAATATATTCGACCAGCTCGATACCTTAACTTCACTGAAGTTCCCCGTGCGAGCCATGTGCCCAAAGATGTGCTATGCTAGGTAGAACATATCGCCCAATTGTGGCTTCGCAGCCTTTAAGTGGCTTCGCAGTCCTTGGCCAAAATGGAAACATGTGTAGGAAAACTGCGCGGTCGATAAAGGAAAATGCCGCATAATGTCTCTTTTATAACTACAAAGAATGAAAATGGTACCAAGACAATAATATTGTATCGTAATAAACTTGATAACGGATACATCCATACGGAATCTAAAAAATTTAGCCTTACTTGTAAGATATTTAATGGTAGGACGAAGAATTTAAAACTGAATGAAAATGGTACCAAGACAATAATATTGTATCGTAATAAACTTGATAACGGATACATCCATACGGCATCTAAAAAATTTTGCCTTACTTGTAGATATTTAATGGCAGGACGAAGAATTTAAAACTGAATGAAAATGGTACCAAGACAATAATATTGTATCGTAATAAACTTGATAACGGATACATCCATACGGCATCTAAAAATTTTTGCCTTACTTGTAAGATATTTAATGGTAGGACGAAGAATTTAAAACTAGAATGCTCCAGGGACGAAGCTAACGCGCGCAAGGCGTGCGAGTGAGTTCTAAGTGTATTTGACTTTCAGTTTTCCCGTGGTTGCGGGCATGACGTCGGGCCAGCACGTGGCAGAAAGACTGAAGACCCTCTTAGACCACCGATCTTCAGACGGTCCTATCCACTATTGCCGCTGCGACTACATCAGGACATCGCCGTGTAGATGGAGGCTTCAGCGCCTTGACAAGGACGTCCTCATAGCGGCTACTCTTGCGGTGACTCGGCTGCAAGAGGCAGCCTGGTTATTCAGCTTAGAAGATGAGGTGACCTGGCTCAAACCAGAACATCGTCGCGAACATCTGTGCTGTGAAAGGAGGAGACGGCCGTCTTATTGTCGTTTTTCCCCGTCCTGGGAAGAGGGTAGGAGCACGAGGCGGCGGGCTAAGGGAATCTCTTGCAACCCCTGTTGATGAACTCGCCCCTCCACACCGAGGTATCGTAATTCCACGACATTACG
Source organism: Ptiloglossa arizonensis (assembly GCF_051014685.1). Lineage (NCBI taxonomy): Eukaryota > Metazoa > Arthropoda > Insecta > Hymenoptera > Colletidae > Ptiloglossa > Ptiloglossa arizonensis. The sequence goes on along the minus strand of NC_135051.1, from coordinate 12,477,725 downwards.
CTTTCACAGAAAGAAAGCACAGACATCCAGTTTTTCTCGCTGCTAGGTGTGGTGAAGGGTATGATCGGTAGTGAGAGGCTGCCCCCACAGCCCGCACTCATTATCCCCACCAGGACACGGCACTCACCTCCAAGGTGTGCTGCGTCGTATTCTAGTCTCTGGGACAATAGCAGCAGCGCGTCGTGCTTTCTTTCGTATACGGTGGAGGTACTGTCCGAAGCAATTATGCCTATGTAGCAGCTGTCCGTACGGTTTCACAAAGCATCTGGTCCGCAAACGACCAGCACGGTTTATGACCCGCCCATTAATAAAAGTTACTTTTGAGAAATTACATTCTTTTGGATTTTCTCCAAAGTATGGTTACGTGGCTCTCCCGTCGTTACCTCAATAGTTAATTGCAAGATTATAATCGTAATCAGTTATAAATTGAGGATTTCTAGAAGGCAGCCTGTACAAGGTCCAAAGAACTCTGCGATCGATGTGTCAGGGCAGCGGGCCTGAAGGCATTTCCGCTACGTTGCCAAACTTCCGATTTCCCCACCTTAGTACCTCGCCGGACCAAGGACGCAAGGAATAGACGAGGATGAGGAAAATTCCAGTGGAAAGAGAAACTCCTTTATGTACATGTAAATGTAACTTTGGGAAGTAAAAAGGAGAAGTTTGAGAAAAAGTTATTCGAGACTCTTCACCTCGTTCGATATCACCAAACGCGAGTGTATGCTACGAAAAGTAAACTGTGATCCTAAATCAAAATTTAAACGCGAAAGTGTTTCAACAATCAAACCCTTCACTCGGACAGCATTTTCACCGTTCGATAGGTGAGGCTACCAGAACCTCTGCCTGGTCAATCCTCCCGGAAATCCCCGACAGTTCGTTAGCTGGCCATTACTGCTGCGTCGTATTCTAGTCACTGCAGCAGCATGAACCACCGGGCCTAACGCTTGAGGTCTTCAACCTCGCGTTCCATCAGGATCTCCTCCCTCTCACTGGACTCACAGCAGCTGTTGGAGTAAACGCGTGCGTGCTTGTGAGCAAATTCAGTGGGAAAAGTCCCGACAGGACGGTCACTGCCTCGTAGAACGTAGTCTTATAATCGTGGGCAACCCTCAACGTCAGCTGCTTATGGATACTGCTGCGTCGGGAGGTGGCTAGGATGCTCGCCTAAACGGAGAATCTTTATAGGTTTCATGATTCTTTAAACGCAGCCTTCCACGGCCTGGAAGAAGGTCCAGGGCACTGACTATTCTCTCCAACCTCGAGATCAGGCAGCCAAAATGTTCTTCAAAGAGCCAGTGTCTGTCGAGAATCAATCTTAGATATTTCATCTGGGACTTCACTTCGGCACTGTCATCTGCTCGGATCAAAAGAGGAGGTACCACACTCTGCGTATATATGTATGTGTATGTATTTAGGTATAAGTATGTATAAACAAAACAGAGAATATAATATGTACAGCCCAACTGACGAGAAAATCCTTTGTAATATATTATAATACAATGTCACATTTTATCGAATTCCTGCATATGCATGTGTTAGGGAGTATATGAACATAATAATGCGATACTTTTGTGAATTATTAAACGAGTATTAATGCTTCTGCGAAGTACTTACTATGTATAGATTCTTCCTCGAAGTACGTTTCTGCTTCAACATATCACACCATTTTGTGATATTAAAAATTTTTAAGTTATTCAAAAAGTCATTTTGTAATATGTAAGATAATGTTTAAAATCAAGTACAAATTATTTAATTTATGTTTTACATTTTAAATCTACTTTCCAATATGATACTTTACAGGGGCGAAGGAGTCAATATCACGAATTAAAAGAATTAAACTTTTTAAAATCTCTTTTCAATGTTTGGAGTTTCAAGAATGCGTCCTGAAAACGTTAAAGCAAAATTTGCAAACATGATAATGTTATAGGAATTATTTGAGTCGAGGTCAAATATAGTCCTATGAATAGGAAGTATTGTTGAGGTAATTACGCGGACCAAGAGTATTTAATCTAAACCGATAAATAATGTGAATGCCCCTTAGGGACGAAGGTAAATTGACGGCAAAATTAATACAGCAATACTAGCCCATACCAAGCACAAACCAAGGGCTCACCTTGGGCTAACAATTCGATGAAATGTCAGTTCCGTAGAGAATATGTATAAAGCAGTGTGGACAAGTTTATATCATAATAGTTCAACAAACGTGTTATCGAAGCATCGTTGTTGTTTGGAGGGTCCGGATTCTTGGTGCTCGTGGCCAAAAGCGAAAGCAAACGGTACATTAGGTAATTGTACTCACAAAAAGGTGTTGTAATATTTTTTTCAACAATTTCCTCTTTTTCAAATTTTCATTTCCCGTGATTTTGTCAAAAGAACACACATTTGTTGATTATCTGGAACACAATGGTTTTCGTCAATAATTCCCCGTTTAACTTTTCTAAATCACAAAGCGACAATTGGAGGACAATTTATTCCCGACGCATTCAAAGAGTCGCGTGTTTACACGGACACGTACTAAATCCTACCATGAAATGGGGATTAGTAAAGCAAGCAGAGCGGCTGAAAGCGGACGGTATATCTCTCGCTGGCAATCGATAACGAGGTTGGAAATTATTCGGGACCCAGTGCCTTCTTTGAAATCAGCCATTTCGTACACGAAGGATAATATATAAACTGTATCAGGACTTATGCCAAGGCGAGAAAGAATGCGATCTGATTAGCAGCCGAATCCAGCACCCCCGTTGCTACGGTTTAATGTTCACGCTTTCTTTCTACTTTTCTTTCTTCCCTCTTTTCTGTCTTTCAATTCTTTTATTTACTTGGCAGGAGCAAATGTGCACGTGGCTTCTAGTGGCTTAAACCATATCAAGGTATATTGTGGCAATTCTTCAACCTGCTCCACAAGTGTTAACACATGGTATGACGAAGTACCTACACGAATTATTGAAATTTTTATAACTACAATATCTCGCACATTTCATCAGTAATTTCAGATATTAAAAGAAACATTGTACATCAGCGTGTCCATGGTTTCTTTTATAACGGTTGATATTCTCTTTAAAAAAGCGAACAGTATATCATCGATGCATATCAGTTTAGGTAGACGAACAAAATTTGATTCGAATAAAAAATAAATAAATTAATAAATATGGTAAAAGATGATAAATATTGGAGAGTTCAATTTTTATTTACTCGTCGAGAAATATTTCATTTCTTGGAGTAATTTAGGTGGTATTTCTGAATCTTTCATCGGTGTAAATAAATCAACAAGATCATAATGTGGGTATTATTTAGAATATAATTAAAATAATTACATAAACATTTTTGGCGCCTATTGGCTCTTTCAAAAATGACAGGAACTGCTTTCTTATCAATCGCATAAAAATTTAGTCCATGGATACGAAGTGTGTAACCAAAATTTCGTGTGTTTTCAATGAAGTCGAAAATGTAATTCTAGTTTGCGTTTTTACGGATCCGGTCCACTGACGGCCAGTCTCTTCAGTGTAATCAGATTCCGCGCGAGGTCAACGATTTTTCTTTCTACGTATGAGAATTTAATACGAGGATCAGGAACATGGAAAGTGTCCACGATCACGCCAACTTTCGTTCTGCCGACAACCAACTGTCCAAACGTTACCTGCCGGACAGAAATTTCACTCATTGGATTACGTCTAACTCTTTGAACAGGTTCGGATCGAACCGTCGCGTCGTTCTATCATGTAACATGACATTATGCTAATTTCATGGTCATTAGCTGATCGCGAGGACGCCCCGAGGATCTCTTGTCCGCGTGCGAATCAGACCGAGTTAAATTACGAATAATTGCGGGACTGTCCCAGGACACGGGTATCGGATCTCCGTTCGATCAGAAGTTGCGGTCACGAACGAGCTGGAATCATTAATAAAGGATTATTGTTCGGAATTTCGTGCGGCGGGGATGTTCGTTTTTTGGTCAGACACTCCTGGATTGGAACTAGGGACGAACCAGCCATTTCCCTCCTCCTGGCTCTTTGTCGTGGAATGCCCGTGATTTATTTAGTAGTCTCGTAAAGTTCGGCCACCCCCACCCCCCACCCACCCCCACTTTCCAATTTATATACAAAAGAACGTTTCTTCTAACGGACGCCCACTAGTGGCTCGTAACGATATGATATTAATTAGCAAATTTTTTCGTCGATTTTTGTCTGATAGTACAAAAATTGTTATGCAATAAATATTTATCGAAAGATTGATACCAGGAATGATAATTGTGATCGCAAATGTCAGTTTGTTTAATCATTCAGTGGCTGAAGTAAAGAAAGTCAACATACTCTATAATATTTATCTTGAAGTTCAAATGAATACAATGAAACGAGTAACATGTTCGTTTTGTAATAAAAGCGTTCGAATCATATTATTTTTTGATTTTCTTCAGGTATAAACTTAACCTTTACTGCAACTGCAATTTCATACTATTTTATCACAATGCGAATATACAATCTGAAATTGTTTCTTCTCTTTTCAATCCTGGTATATTTCTTGTTACAATAGAATGAAAGAGTTAGTGTACAAACGATATACACACTACTTCGTAAATTTAAAATCTCTTTAAACAAGGTTAGTAAAATTCGTAGTAACACGGTATTCGGACTTTCGCGAGATACTTTCAAGCATGCCCTACTGCGCAAGCGATTCACAAGCTGTTAACAGAGATACAAGAGTTTCCAGAAAGAAATGTAAACGATGTAATTATGTAGTCGCGAATGTGGTTCTTTGCAAACGAACGTACCAGCTGCCACGTATAAAACGTTAAGATGATGACTCTCAAATAAGTGATAATTAAATCCTTTTCACCATAATTTAAAGTGTCTGTACCGTAAGCTATTCATCTTCTCTATCATAATTAGAAGTACCTACTTTGACTAGATTCTTTTATTTTTGTAGCATGAAACGTTTACTAGTTTGAACATGCTAAGAACAAGTACATGAACTGGAATTACGGTAACATGTAAGTGACTTCCTCGTTATTTCTATGCAACGTTTACTTCAGCATTTTCATTTAACTCTACAATTAGAAAATGACCACCATGGTCATATTTTGTAATTGCAGTTATAGATAATGGCACGAACGGTACCATAACTTTGGATTTAAGATTTTTTCACTATCCTCGATCATTACTTACATCCCACAAAGACCTATACGTTCGAATGATCATATATATAATAGAACACAGTTGCAGGAAAGGACCCCAATTAAAAGAAACCAGTTGGCTATACGGGTTACCAGTTAGACGGATTAACTGATGATCTTTTCTAGATAAAGTCAAATGTAAATTTCAACTAATTGCTAGCAGGAAAAACCAAATTCTACAAAGCAAGAAATATGTAACACAGTAATTGGTCACTAGAAACAAAAAGTTAATTGTATTTCAGCGCAAAGACTGGTTCTAGTTCTCTGTGGAACACGAATCTTTTTTTTCAACATCCATTAGATAATCCTTATGGAGCTTCTTCCTAAATACGAATCCGTAAACAAAATTCCTTTATGATCCTGATCGGAAAAAATTTCCGATTTTTAGCAAAAATTAGGTATTGCCTAAAAACTGGAAACGCTGGAAAGTTCTCACTGATCTTAAATATGGAGGAAAGGTTTCTGAATACATCAGTGTTCATAGATTTAATATTTTGTAATTCTAAATGATTATAAATTAGCAAATAATTGTTTCTGACAATAAAATAGAAGGAGACATATTTGTTGGTCTCAAAACTCGGGAATTAAAGACGATACTTTTACAGAAAAATTGAATAATTTAGAAAAAGAAGTCTGGCTCTCTTTCATAAAAACGTTAAAAAATTTCCTCAGTAAACACAACTCGAAAAATGATGTTTTTGTTGTTGAAAAGCAATTTAAAGCATGCTAAAATCTTGGCTACAGTTTATCATTAAAAATTTACTTTATCATTTTCATTTGGAATTTTTTTGTCGAACTTGGGTAACACAAGTGACAAACACGGTGAAAGTAATTAAATATAATTCTTAATAATTCCGTGATTAATGCGCAAAAATATATGAAAAAATATGTTATTATTATATACATTATGTGAGGGCATATTGGATGGCACTAGGGATGTTTACGCATGATTATTGCACTGCTGAGCTGAAGTAGGCGAACGATGATCGCGTAGTGGCAAAACGCCATGTCCGCGTTCCCGATGGATATTTTCTCAACTGGTGTGAATTGAAAACCACTTCGACACTTCTGCTAGATGGTTTCTTCTTCAGAAACGTTTACAGAATTCGATACTCTATAGCAAATTCGTGCTATAAAGAACAACGTTTCGTAAAAATATAAAAATAGTACATAGAAACTACGTACGTTTTAAATTTCAGTGGTTATTTAAAATCATTCAGAATGGTAAAATATTATATTTATGAGCAATAGTACATTCAAGAATCTCTCCTTCGTCTTTTAAAGTCAATTAGAACTTTTCAACGTTTGCAGTTTTCGTAATGGCTCATTTTAGGGCAACTTTACAAAGGTTATCTAGTGGATATTGCAAAATAGAAAAGAAATCAGAATTTTTTGGATAATGTAATTAAGATTATGAAAGAAATTCGTTTACATATTAACAAATGAAATGAAAATTTTACTATTATATCGAAAGAAATATATATTAAAGTATAAAACAATATTTTGTTTCTATACCACAATTTATTCTAATTCTTCCTTAGTTGATATTTTTTCTGTTCAACCTGACAGAGTTATTTTATTACAATAACAACTTATTTTATTACTTCTACCTTACACAGATTGTCTCAGGAATTAGTAGCCAATATTTAGCATTATATTCTACTCTTCCTAATTATGAAAAAAGGACGTATAAGCATAGATCCTAAAACCCTCCTTTTCGAGATATGAATACTGTTTCTTTACCTCGAAATTTTACATGAATATGCATTACATGCAGAATTACGTGAATAAATCTCAACATTCTTTCCCGTTAGAAGTAAATATCTTTGTAGAGTAAGTCCAGTTTATGTCGTAATATATACACGTATATACTATGCAAACGTTTAATACTTAGAACAGTGTTATCAGGGTTAATGATAAGTATTAGATAGTGTTAAGAATGGCTTATTTTAATACCGAGTGGACAGATATTAGATAATAAGAATTGGTGCATCATCAATTTAGAGAATCTGGATCTTTTTCACCTATTATAGTTAACCGACTACCAAACAGATATGTTCGAACTCAGAGTCGAAGACGAGGTACCGATGGCACGTGAGAAGTTAGCAGGGGTTCTATAAGCTGAAAGGGCACAGGGGAAAGGGGAATCATCCCCTCGTATCACCTGTGACGTGCTGCTACGCCCTTACACAGATACATAGTCACTATTGGGTAAGTTGAGCACGTGTACAAGTCCAACACGTGACGCTAATAGATACAAATTATTTACCAGTTCGTGGGTTTTGCAAGCGTCTACTTTGGCCAGAGACTACCTTTGAAAATCTTTTTACACATATTCAATGAGTGAATGATTCAATCGTTATAAATGCATAAGAACAACTTCGTATTGAATAAATAAAAATAAACGCAATCAAAATAAATGATATTTAATACTATACATCCGCAAAACAAAATATCCCGAAAATCCATGCAACATACTTGTATAATTTTCTCGAACGAAAATTTAGGAATGGAGGCATTTGTGAAATGAGGAAAAATGGTATAGAAAAATATATTCTTGCATTTATTAAACATCGATGATCAACGTATTACGCGAAAGAAGGAGGTGTTTACGTTATTCACATTTTTCTACATTGTACGATTCTTTTGTTTGTCTCTCTCTTGGATTGCAAGACAACATCTCTAGGGGTTGCACCATTTACTTTGGAAAACACTGCAATAAAGTGTTAACGTAGTGTGTGCGCGCTGATATTGGCCGAAAGATGAGGGATTTCATGAATTCCACCCTTTAACACGGTTGTAACGTGAAGCGAAGAAAGTTATTGTTTATTCTACGATGCCATTATGGTTCTTTGTTTTTCTTGCCGCGTTACAGCGAATAATATTATGCGGCTCCGTTAATCCGGGAACTATCATCCGAGCAAGATCTCGGGGAAGAGTACACAGGTAGTTTCAGCATTCGCGTAACCACTAAACTGAACATAAAGTTCCAGCGTTATAGCCGTAGCACTGTGTCTGTTTCACGCGCCGTAAGAAGACAGCCTGGACGTCTTTAATGGCTTTGCGGGGATGGTCTTATAGCCGTTTATGGCGAATAAAAAGCACACCGAAAGTGCATATTCGCGACACAGTTCGTTGCCGGAGTATCACGAGAGCTTGGATTCTGTGCGTATAGATCAGGGAGAATGCTCGCGACGAGTTTGTGTTTACTAATTTATTTTCACTTATGATCTCATTAACATCGGGCGTCGTTACATTTCGCTGAGCAATTAGTGCCAAGGAATTCGAATACAAGTCAACTAACTCATTATTTTTCAGAATGTCAGGTTTCGCCGGATGAAGAAAGATTATTATTAAATCTCACAAACAGTTCTGTTAGGTTCTGAATATTAGCTTCATTTTTATTTTATTTTTATTTTATTTTTATTTTATTTTTATTTACTTGATTAAAACAACGTTTAGATCGTTTATAAATGTATATTGTTTGTGTTTAGAACATCGACAACTATTTCGCGAAACAAAATTTATAGTTTTATGTAAAGTTTCAAGAATTCAACTTAACCGTATTGCTGATTATACATTTATGCCAACTCAAATAAATTGAGATTACCTGAAAATTGATTTTTGTTTTTGAAATCTTACGGTACCCCATTTAATAAAAATTTTTGTCATGGAAGTTGTTTAACGCTATCTTCACTTTTTAACACATTTTCCAAAACATTCTACAGAGCTTGAACTTTTTTGCAGAGAAAGTGTTATCTTTAACCTGACAATCCTTAATTGTGAAATGTCCCTCATTGGTATTGTCTTCATTGATCCAGATTAATGGCCAGAAAGTCTACAATGTCTTTCGTGTCATAAATCTATTCAGCTACTTAAATTCTAAGGTTTTGTATACAAAGTTTGTATTTAAGATACTTTAAAGAATATCAACATTTATACATTTAAGCTTCAAATATAACCTTTCTATATTTGGAAATATAGTATAATAAAATGATGTTGATAATTTCTGTACTCATTGAGAATCATGCAGTGGAGGTAATTAATCTACAATAATGAGTTCCACTTATACAGTATTCCTCTACTATCTTTCCATTTCGATCACTACTAATAATAAATGGTTGTCCCTCTTACTTGTTAACACAATGTAGTGAAAGAACTTCTCATATTCTCACATTGATAATCGTATGAAAAGTATTAATAAGATTTTACTCTATCGAATAAAATAAATGAGTCTGTTTTATTGGGTGTTAAATGTGTGACTCAAAATTTGGATATATTAAATAATTTATATTCCAGCTAAAGTGGCAATTCAGTGGTAACGTTTGACGTTTACAATTTCGAACTGTTTTTAAATCTGTCTTTCGATTATTATAATTCGCAGGTTACACAGTCCTGATGCTAAAAATAGATTTAATATTGAATGCGAGTTAATTTATTTCTTTAACACTGATCCAACCTTTAACAATGTTGATTGTTATTGCCGTGATACATATTAATTGTCACGAATATATTAGCTACGGTCAAACTGTCGATAGTTATTTATTCACCAACTGTTAAATGTCCGTTTCCATTTATTTATACATCCAATAGTGTATTTGTTTAAAATATCATTGTCATATTATTACGTGCATTATAATATATAACAGATAACGTTTATTACAATACTTGCCTTCTTCGGACGACAAATTACTCGTTTTGCTCCGTCTTTTAAGGCCACTGATCTCGATCGGCTTAACGCAAGGAATCTCGAGCGCGATCGGAATAAAATGAATTGCCTGGCTGAAAGGCTCTCCAAAACGAAACGAGTTTTCGGCGAGCGAGCAAGAATAAATCATTTCCAAATCGAGATCGGTCAACATCGGAAAGCGTGCACGCAACTCGCGATCAGCAGCGGTCGACCGTCATTGAAAGTCATTCGTCTTCCTCGTAGCGAGGAGTGCGCGCGATGGGCATACTTATCTCGCTTATCAATGAAAGCAACCGGAAGAGCTGGCAGAGCTGTGCCAAACGATACGATGGATGCGAATCGAATGATGGATGCGCAGCAAACGTTTTGCATTCCTCGTTTCCCACATCACTTAAACCTGGGAATCCATCGCTGGCCTAACCATTCGAGCTCCTCCTTTCCATGGATCCACGACATTTCTATCGCGTGATTGATAAAAATGCGATGTCACGTTCATTGATAATAATTTTTTCGTGCACAGCATTTTAAGTCCTTCCATATTTTTTTCGTTTCACGACCATTCTTCGAGCACGGTACATGTCATTAAAAAAAATGCGAATCTTACAAAATCGTGCAGTTACAGATTTCTGAAGTTGTACAGTAGAAGCTGGATTACACTGTCCAGGGCGAGCTTTGTTTCTTAATGTTCACAGCTCAATCCTTATAGAGTTCTGCTTCCCAAACATAAATCCGGAAGTGGAATTATCACCCTTAGTTTAAAAAAAAAAAAATCCGGGTTTCTATAAAGACACATCGTTTGAGGCAAAATTGAAGTATTACGAGAGAACTAGAAACGATAAGAAGTTTGTTTGAACCATATAAGATGAACAAAAATGTCCTGAATATGTTGATATCAATAGTTACAACACTTTGTAGTTTTGTATAGTTATAAATGGATTCTGTGGTCATTTTTGCAGGAAAACGTCAATTTGGACATGCCTAAAAAATAATCCATCGACAACAGGTAAACAGAGTTTTGCCTCTTAATTCAGCAATGCTATAGTTATACATATCTTGGGCTCCCAATTTCTAAATACAGGATGTTTGCGATATCGTCGTATAACGGGGGTGATTCTCCACACAAAATCTAGACACATTATTGTAATTAAAATATAAATCATAAGTTTCAATAATTGATTTATTCTAGTAATTTACAAATGTTGAAAGTGTCTCCCTTGATGTTGTAGACAAATTGTAACTGAAGGAATTAATGAAATATAAACCGAATGTAATGTGTTCTTTTAACTTCTTCGAATGTCTAAACGATATTATCTTTTAATTGATTACGATTTTGTTTATTTTGGACATAAACTATTTTTTCATATGATTCCATAAATGAAAATCTAAAGGAGCAAGATCTGTGAATCTCGAGGTTACGCAACAGTTCCGCTTCGGCCAATCCAGCAGTTACGCAAGAGTTCCATTTCGGTCAATCTATCTCTGATTCGAGAAGTTTTTTACATCCTGATAAATTGTAGTGATGCTCCGTCATGTTGCAAAATGCATTTCTGTCGAGTGATTAGCAATACTTCTTCCAACGAACCAAGTAAATTATCGAGTAAAGAACACGAATACGATGTTCCTGTTAAATTATTCAGGAGAAAATGCAGTCCGATAATCTGATTGCTGACTATATCAGCCTATATGTTGAAATTCTATCCTTCTTGAAGGTGAGTTTCTCTAATAACGCGAGGATTGTTTACTGACTGCAGCCATGAATGCATTTTGTGCTTTAAAAACTCCATCTCTCGTAAATTTCGAGATTCATCCGACTACAAAATATTCGACGTCAATCGGTATCATTTTGTTGAAACCATCATTGATGAAATGACTTGTTGAACTTGTGTAACGTGATACGGATACAATCTGTTATGTAAAATGCAATGAATAGTGTAGGAACACTATGTCAACAATTAAAATTGCGGATGTTAATGTTAATTCCAAAATTGTCATACAGTTTAAAAAATACTAGGAATTCCAATCTACAGCCAATATTTAACCTAACCCACACCAAAGTAACAGCAGGTAAGTTATCACGGGTCAAAGAGTCTCTATATTGTTTACCAACACAAACAAGAATGGAAATTGCGAACTAAACTGGGCATGAACTCTGTTTAAATACTTGAATGCACCCGTATTTTCAAATTCGATTTTTTTGATAATGAAGTTCCGTATGAAAAACTTTATTGCATATTTTCAACTCAATTTTACGCGAGGAATTACCCCGTTGCCTGTTGTACCACGATTTTGCAAACACGCTGTATATATGGACGTACATCATGTTTGACATTTTTATATATTCGTGATACTTCAAGCTAAAGCTGGAATTATACTTAAAGCAACTTCTAAATTAATTTAAGAATAAAAGTAATGTTAGTAATGTAAGAAAATACTATAAACAATTAGGATTTCTGTTACATAGCATAAGCAAATACGTGAAATAGAAATGTAGGGTATCAGATCTTTAAGGTTTCTAAAAATTCAAAAATAGAAAATCACTAAGAATTGAAAAAAATGCATGTCACTTAATTCGAACTCATTTGAAAGTATTATGAAGTACAAAGAGAAGTCAACATAGTACAGTATATTATACGATATCATTGCACGTGTATCTAGTAACAAGTTCTATCTAGTAACAAGTTCACTTTGAGCATCTGTTAAGAACGAGTGTTCCAACTAAAAATCCTTTTATCTTAGAGCGAAGAGGCTTTTGAAATTAGGTTTCTTACTACCTGTTCCCCCCAGTTCTGAAGCCTACATCAAGTCTGTAGTAACTCGAGAAAGAAAGATGAGTAAAGCTGGAGCATGGTATCGAAGAAGAAAGGTGTATTTATGTTATATACCTTGACCATCTTCGCTCAATAAATTCATCGAAAACTTACTTCGTCAGAAGAACCTCGTGATTTGGTCATTTGATATTGGCATAAATAATCCATCTTAAGAGACCTACAGTGTGATATGAAATTTATAGGAAACGAGATTTTGTGGTAGCGATAAAAACTTTTTAATAATGTTGACCATTCGTTCCGCAAAATTCGGGACGAATTGTATAGGAGTAAATTTTCCTAACTAAATTTTCTCTCGACTAACTAAAACATGTTTCTTTTTTCAATTTTAATATATGTTTTATTTTTATCTAATATGGTGACTCCATTACTCTACTATGTAAATATCAGCCTAAGTATTTAATTTTCTTATTTTCAGCATAGAAGAATTATTTATTTGTAAGCCTTCTGTTTTTTCTTATTTAAGAGTAAATGTAATGTAATTACATTTTGTTGCGTTAACAAAATATTGCCGATTCCTTTGTTTTTTAACCAATCTACTATTTTTGAAATATCTGCTTTAAAATTTCGTGCTGCTATTTTTAACTTTGTATTAGTTGAAAAAATCGCTGTGTCGTCCGCAAAATTGTATATTGAAGTGTTTTTTATGACGGGCATATCCTCCTACAGAGCGTATATAGGATAGGACTTAGCACGCCTCTCTGCGGAACTACAGTGGCAATGTAGTGCATTTTAGATTAGCAGTTCCTTATCCTCGTATAAAATAAACGATTTGTCAGATATGAGATAATTAAATTGCAGAGATTTTCCGGAATATTTTCGGTTAATTTATTGAAAAGGCTTTGGCGCCAAACACGATCAAAAGCCTCTTCAATGTCCAAAAGTATTGTGGTGCGGTATTGTTTGAGTTCAAATGCAGTCGTTATTTAGGCTGTTGTGCAATGTACTTGTTTCATAGTATTATGCTTTTTATGGAAACCCAACTGGTGGTCGAGTTATTGAAATTTTCTTTGAATAATTATTTCCTGTCATTTTGGGTAAAATGGGCAAGAGAAAGGTGGATTGATATCATTGCAGCAATATTTGGCCTTTACCAGATTTAAGTACATTATAATTTCTGCACATGTTTATATTATTAGGAAATATGATAGTCTTAGGATGGCATTAAATAAGATTGTAATAAATCCGATGACCTTAGACGGTAATTCTTTTATGATTTGACCAGTCAGTAAATCATATCCAGGGATTTCCAATTGTTATCTAAATTTTCTATTATACTTTTTAAAGTATTATTCACCATACCAGATATTAAAAGGTCAATTTTCACCAAAATTTTGTAGAGATACTTTGTAAAATTGATGGATAATTTAAAAGTATAAAAAAATATGAGACAGTCCATCTCTTTCTAAATTATCGTAGATACAAATATTGTTCATCTCTCACGCGTGTTAACGTGTACGTACATATGTACCTAGTTACCTAGTAATCGCAAGGTGGTCACGTCCTTAATCAAACAAAATACAAGGAAAAAGAAACGTGACATCCTTTCTTTAAGAATGTGGCTGAAGGATGATTGCGATTAATAAAGTCACTCGTTGGCGGCAGCTCGTTTGTGATGTCAACGATTCTGTCTCTACGATTAAATCGGGTCTCGAGGATATCTGCAAAAGCTCATTAGGTAAACGTCCTGGACCTCTGTCGAGTCCCGCCCCACGGAGGAAACCCTCGAATCGACCGAAGGACGCGTTAACGAGTATCAAGACTAAGCGAACGTAACCATTGGGCTATGCTTCTCTCTCGAATGTTTCTCGAGGTTTCGAGTAGGCCATGCTGCTCTTGCTCGCCCGATATCATCGTAATTTATACGACAGTCGTTTGCTTCGGATCCGTTGTGTCGCGATAGCAGAACGTAGAATGCGGCTTGATTATTCCTTGCCCATCCCTCCATTATCCGCATAAACTGAGCCACCGAGGCTACTCCATTCTCTTAACTTTCATATTACCGAACACTCCGAATGCGTCTCGAGGACTCCCGAGAATCGAACTTTCGGTGTTGTTTTGCCCTATTGTTATTGTTGAGGGCAATCGACCGTCCGGATATTCGACTCAGGGAGCAATGTTCCGTTTCTGCTTCGTGGCTCGCAATTGCGAGTTGAAAGGTGCTTTTAGTGCCACGGAAAGCTTCTTAAGGATCGAAACGTACGGTTACGTTTTTATTCCTCTGTCGAGTGTCTTTAGGCATTTTTACATTTTCAAGTGTGAGAAGTGGAGGAACGTAAACTCCTTTATGGTTTCGAAATTCATTGACTTTTGTACTGTATGATTTTAGGGATTATAGTGGTTGTTGTATAGTATTGATCTATGTTCAACACATCAATGACAGTGAAAAGTACCAGTATCGATAGAAAATGGAATTACAGTATTTTCTTACCTTTGTATTTAATTCGGTAAAGGTTCTATATATTTTTTAAGGGGTGTATCTCAAAGAGATAATGATTCAAAATCTGTATTACGGTGCTAATTCTTCCAAAAAAACTATACGAATTCATGATAAATATTATGTTGTATAAAAATATAGTGCGTAAACCAAATCCCATCGTGACAATGAAATATATTACAGTAACAGTTTTTCAGAGATACAGTACTGTCATAAATACAATACTGTACAATACTGTCATGTCACTGATTACTGACTCGAAAGCTATTAGGTAGAAAGTACGATTTGGTTTATGACTATCATCGAGCTAAAATTTAGCTGAGTGTCCATAATTTACAATTTAATTATAATTTAGCTGTGAGTGTTTGTTTATTATTTAGCTATGAATGTTCATGTATGTTTATTGTTTAATTACGACTTAGCTATGAGTATTTAGAAGTTATAATTTAAATATAATTTAGCTGCCAGTTTTCAGATTGACGTATATAAGACATCTTTGAAATAAGTTACTAAACTATCGAGGGAAGAATACGATCAATTAGCGAGGTAATACTACATTTTTACAGTAATAGGAGTATTGTAAACTCTCTGCTAACCGGTATATTGGTGTGATTATTAAAAACTTTCAAAAACACATTTCATTCTGTAGCTCCAGTAGAACATCTTCATATAATGTATAGTATTCGTGTTTTAAAAATGGCCTGTAAATGCAGATAGAAAAAAAATTGATCTTCGGTAATATCAAACATACATTACACGAACGTTGTTGCTAATATCGAAAAAATCTATTCTTTCAAATTTTACGTGTAAACTAAATGTGTTAATAAATTAAAAAGTAAACAGTGAAAACTATTCTTAATTTTCTACTAAAGTCATCTACAAGTAAAAATGGAAATATTATCTATGCAACAGTTCTTTTCTGTACTCAATGACTTGTGACATATTAATTTTATTATTTACGTCTCTATTTCATATATAATATATGCATACTAATTTTATCTTTCGTGTATTTGTTACATACTTTTCAATAACAACTCCCACAATTTTGAAATCAAATATTAAAACGAGGAAAGTGAAATCATTTTGTTAGCTGGTCTGATTTGATGACATAATTCGTAGTTCAATCGGAACGGAAATTTTCTGCGCAAAAATAAGTGGACAGTGTGAAATGGAATTTTATCATACGAGCCTTCGTTTCCGAGGAAATTGAGTTTGAAAGTAAGTAAATAATGTTACGGGGAGACACATTTTTCAAAATATAATCGAGTCATCTTTGGTTACACAATAAATTGTATCCTATTTCGTAGGTTACACATAAAACTGTTATCAATCATTGTTTCAGACGATCATTATAAAAGCAAGTCCATTTATTTTTCCTTTAAACTATAAAAGCTTTCACAATCCAACTGATTGAAAAATATTAATAAACCCTATCTAGTTCATTGTATGCTGTTGATGATCATTGATAATTACATTCATGAAGAGTTGAAAGAACATAGAAAATACATATAGGAAAATATATTCTTGACTGATCACAAATGGGCTTACGCGACTTCTGTAAGTATTCCACCACTATTTATAAAAAAAAGAATTCCACAGTTTCTTCATAAACGACTTACATTCTACACTTTTTATTTGAAAAACGGTTGAAAAATTATTGTCGAAATAGTAAAAAACACTTTCTTTTTCCTAGGTATTGATCTTACCATTTTTTTTGTTAAATTAATCATAAATAGACAATCTTAAATACTATTTGCGAGGATTATTTATCATTTTTTATAACTTTGAAAACGTTTTCCTCGTTTCTATCAGCATGCGAACATGAGGAGTATTTCTTGCCCAGAATGTTTTAAAATATGCTAGAAGCGTAGCGAGAATTAGTTATGAAAGAGTTGCTCATTTTTAATCTGTTGTCTGGCAATAAAGTAACAGAACTGCTTGATTATCTTCCCCTGTTTACTCTTCTGCGTGTCGACTATCTGTCTGTAAAGCTCTAGAGCCACTCCATTCCTTTAATAAGCGCGCTTCAAATCTAAAAACAGTGACTTACCTTTGTTAAGGTTCAATCGCTTCAAAAATATTTGTAACCATATATACATTTAGTTTTTAACATATTTTCAATATTGTAACATCGTAGTGAAAACTAAATTGTGAATAAATGTTTATAATTAAATTTCCAAATGATATGACAAGGCAACAACATTACAAAAGGGATGGATGAGTTGGATCTATATGTTGCACTTTTTCTTTATTTCAAAGATAGTAATTGGTTTTTGGCGAGGTTACATTTTATTTGTTGGCAAAAGTGTGTAAAAACTAATATATGCGATGAAAAATTGTTTAAGCATTAAATATAATAGTTTAAGCATCAAATGTAGTATTTTTTATAAAGAACCCACCAATAATGTCTGCAACAACCTGGTACGAGTAAATTTGGTCGACTGTTGCTGGCCAATTAACACTGTCGAAAATAAGATCATGACTTTTTTTAAATGTGTTTCCCTGGGAAAAAAGACTACTCGTTAATACTTAGCAGCCCTCGATTCGTAAAATCCGTTGTCGCGGTGATAGCTACTCGAACACCTCGGGACCTTCCTCGTGCAGGATCCGTAGCGGCAACGAGTATCAAGATACCGCCGTAATTTATGCGACAGTCGTTTGTTTCACTCCTGTCGTCCTGGCGATAGCGAGCCAGAAATACGCTTTGCTTATTTCTACGTCGCCATATCCGAACTCGCAACACTCAGTCCTCGAGGTTCCGTTTGGATTCAATTTTCGTGTCACGATCAGACGACCAGCGACACTTCGTGCACTTCTAATAGCAGTTTTTTTTTTCTCTTGGTACGTCTCGTATGTCCTGGACTTTTTATCGCGGGTTTAGGAAATGTGTGAATAGTTCACGCCATAAACGACTAGTAAATGCAGGATTAATTTCGAAATTTATTTCATGGTCTCTTTAAAATAATTTACTTTATTAGCACGATGCCCGATTCCAAGACGCAATTTGGAACATCGAATAAAATAAATTGGTACTTTTTTTAAGATGTTGGGAAACGAGAATAATAGAAGAATGAGAGAATACTGTTTATTTCTATTAACTGGTTTATCAACATAAACATTAACACACTACTCAACACGTACATGTACACCTTATTTCTTGTGATCCTTCGACTACCCAGTTATACCACTCGCTCAACCTCACACATCCAATACAGTACTTTTGTAATCTACTGTTAACTTAAATATATAACCTAATTTATAAATAACCTTATAATCACTCAACCTGCTATATGAACATTCATATCGTCGCTCACAATAGATTCAATAAAAGCAACCTCACACACAGGATTAGCTTGTGGACTCATAAGGCTAACCCAGCACATCTAGTCTAAGACTCTAACTTTAGTGTGATTTAGGGTGCTTTGAGTCATATATTAAC
The DNA here is from genome assembly GCF_051014685.1 of Ptiloglossa arizonensis. NCBI lineage: Eukaryota > Metazoa > Arthropoda > Insecta > Hymenoptera > Colletidae > Ptiloglossa > Ptiloglossa arizonensis. The sequence continues at coordinate 12,459,167 of NC_135051.1, read as the reverse complement.
TACGAGGAATGTTTGAAAGTAAATGGTGAGTTTAATCAACAATAGAACTTTCCACATTGTCTGAACGTATTTGCCAGGAAGCAACAATTTTAATTGTAAGCTATCATGGACACGCCACATAGTGAAAAATGTTTTCGCAGTAATAGGAAACAGATTCGATATTCAACGAGGACCGATTAATCTTTGTCCCGATATCGCAAAATCTATTGTTTTAACGATATGTACATTGGATAGTTTTATGTTGTCAACGCGAAACTCGCGAACAGCTTATCTCTATTCCACATCAGGGAAAAACAATATTGTTCGTTTCTCTTATTGCAAAAATCTTCTGGCTGTCTGCATACTAAACGTATGTACCTATAATTGATTACGTAGCTGCTATTCGATACCTGAAACACTGTTTCCTTTCTTCTGAAACATCATGTTCATCTGGTCATGGACGTTTTGTGAATATCTAGGTACATATTATATAACGTAGAGGTTTGTAAAAATTGCTATAAATATAGAATGGGATAGAATAGCAACATATGATTTATTACACGACACAGGATATTTAAAATCGTAAATACAAACGATTAAAAGTAATTATTTTTTACGTCGAAATCATAGGATACATTCTGTTTAAAATAAACTTATGAAATTATCGGAGTGTTAAAAATTACAAAATCTTTAAAAACATGTAGAATAATTAGAATAAGTATATTAATGTTTGCATCAAATGCAGGCACACCTGCCTTTCTGCATTTTCTGGTGTAAGTTTCGTTTTAAGATCATAAATAAATAAAGAAGTTATGGCGAATTGAATATTATAAACGAAGATTATTTGTCTAAGTATGGACTACAACTATGCATGTTGAAGAATGTATAATTTCACCAATCACCAAAGAAATTGGCAACCTTAAAATCTCCTTGACACCTTTGTGCACAAAAAGGTAAATTGAGCTAAACATTGTACCTCCTTTGAAGCACTACAACTGTATGTAATAGCGTGTTTACGTAATGTGACACTTTATGTGATCCACATTATATGTAATATTATTTGGCAATTCTCTTATTAGTATTTTAAATACACATTACGAAAAATTGGAACCGAATCTGGAACGAAGTTAGTTATTTGTACTTCTTGAACAATATTAATCGCTTATGTTACTCGTCAAAAAGACTAGTAATTTAAATTGACAAAATATTTGTTATTTGTTATTTAAATTACAAAAGTTACTTTGTAGATACTTATCTTATGTCTTTCAAACCTAAAATTTAGACGTTGTTTTTATTCGAGTTTTGGATAATAATTTCATAAGCATATATGTACGATTGTGTATCAAACATTACAAAATTATTGATTTTGAAACATTTTGTATACATATGTTATTATCAGATACAAAAGTGTTATTGTAACTTCAAAAACAAACCGGTAAAAGTGTCAATTATTAATAACCGTACTGTAATATAATGTAATGTAAAATATAAATGGTAATGTATTGAACTGAAATATTCATACTCGTAACCGTAATTGTGTCTTATCTCACAGAATACATTGTCATTACGGCAAGTGCAATTTAAGGTGTTCGTGCAGCTTACAGAATTTTATATAGGCAAGGCGTTCTGTTCTCTATCTCTAAGGCGAATCTCGAATATCTGGAACGAAATCGAATATCATCTGTCTAGAATTTATTCCGAGAAATATGCAAATTTAACACAGCCGAAATTCCCGATTTCGATAAGAATATGTTTCGCGAGTAGACATTTATATGTCTTGAAATCCTGAAATCTGAAAGGAGCGACCGAGTTCTCCTTTGCCTTTGGGAATTGAACTCACCCTCAGGCCGTAGAGTGGACGGCCTTTCTATGGATGGGCGGTTGGCTCAGTTCGAAAGCACATTTTTCTTTAATCCTACACGAAAGGGATGAGAAGGTCGAACCTCCTCTATTCTCAACACCTTTACCTAAACCCATACGTCTTCTCTCTCTATCGTAACCAATCACGTCCAAGGTAATGATTATTTTCACTTAATTCGTTTGTTCGGACGTAGAACGATCAAAATCTCGGTCGTGTTGCAGTTCTCCACGAGTTATCTCTGTTTTATATAATTCTTAACTTGATTTACTAGGATCTATATCAATGGGTACAAATACAAATATACTTAATTATAGATTGAATTATAGACTGTATTGTAGTACATCTGATCGGATATGTTTCCGATACGATAGATTATGCCCTCAAAATGCAAATATTAATGTACAGATTACTTATTGTTAAAAATAGAACTTGAATGAATTTCTCAAAGGAATTTATTTTCCTCACATTTCTGTTTTATTAATTATATTTTATATACATTTTGTATTCTGCTAGCTAGACAATTAGTACTTGCGGTAGCTATTGTAAACTACAAGTCCTTGGTGATAAGGATTCGTTGACTATCTAAATGGCTTAAGGGAGACATGGTGAACGTATACAGCATGCAGACAATTCGATCGGCACGCGGAAAAATTCTAAATAAAATTCATTTTAGATCCAAACTTTACAAACAAGAATAATCTTACACCGTTTAATGTTATATAATAACAAATATGAAAGTATCTTCGATATCTTGTAAATAGTTTCATCTGTTGTTAAATCTGTATCATCATAGCTTTAAAAATAATTAATATGACAGATATTATATATTCACCCTTTACAAATTTTTGATAACACAATCTCTGCCTTAACGCTATAAACGTATAATATTGTTTTTCCAATATACATTTTATAACAGTGCTTTTTCATCCAAACGTAGCACAATTATAGTAAAAATCTCCAAAATCGTTCGGCAGACCTTCAAGCGCAAAATTTCCCTATTGGTCCTAGGAATTTATTCCTTAATTCCTTGACAACATCCTTTGCACTCGATCAATTTTTACGAGACCATTTTTTCATTTAACGCCCTTTTGTGACTTCGACTCCCCTCGCGGTTCCGCGACAGTTACGTTGGATTACTGAAACGACTGATCCTTGATAAGCGTCGAGGAAACGAATTTCTTTCCCGGGACAATAAACTGTAAAAATTGTTAGACTGAAAATACCAATTTCTTTCGCGAGGGAAATTTACGTCGGTAACTATAAAAAGTAAGTGTAAGTGCAAGCAATTTTCAAACTTATACGACCTATTGCGCACGTTTATTGATAAAAATTATTTTAAGTATTAATCCGTTTAATCTCCGTGTTACCTCAAGTGCTAATATTGGAACCACAGTTGAACAGAAAAAAGGAATATATAAATTGATCGTATCTACGAAAAGAGATTGTACAGAAGTATAATATTTACGCATAAATTTACAAGCTACAGAGACTCAACTGTAAAAATTATTGACGAACGTAATTTAACTCAGTACACAGTTTTGTATATATAAGAAAAAGGAACAATTTTCGTTTAAACTTTTTTCGATCTCTCTCATCGTTCCACGCGCACATATGCGCACATCTACAATATTTATCAAAAATATGTCTTTTTATTTATAATTTAAGATCTGTTCAGTTTAATGAGTATTTAAATAGTTTTTGTATTTTAACCGTACAAAGATAGCATAAGTAATAGTCTTTTAATCGAAGACTTTTATAAAAGAAAAATATAAATGTAACACAATCTGACTTTATTGTATAAATTAAATTTTAATTTTAAATAAATACGCTTATATATAATTAAGTGACAAAAAAACCCTGTAGAATTGTAGATGTAGAAAATCTATATTTTCTTGCAAACGATGATACGTTTGTTTTAAATCGTGTTATGTTACAAACGAAGAATAGCTTTTTTTTATTAAAAACAAGCTAGTCCATTTGTATACAATGCTAAAAATTTTCCGAATACCTGAGTTTATATTCCCTTATGAGATAACAAAAGTTTACTATCGATCCTACCAGAACAAACAGCGATATTGTATTTCAATAATATCAGTTATCTATGTCGGTCCATTGCTCGCGGTAGGGAAATAGAATTATTGAATATTACACAATATTATTTCATTATTTTATTACTTCAATTTATTGCAAAAGATGTTTTATATATTGCCCTTCCATTTCAACCTACACTCAACATTTTCCTTCTGTGCGTATACAAAATATTCCGCTTAAATAAAACGTTTCAATAATTTCTGCTATTATAAAAAGTAAGAGAAAACGATAAAGAGATGTATTTGATGGTGACCAAAAAAATTCTCCCAATGTTATATTCGAAATTCTTTTGCATTTTAACATGTGTTTTATATAATACGATGATATTCGGCATTAGAACAAATTCAATGATTGATGATACCAGTTAGTGCAATAAAGACGTAAATTTCGAAAACAATACGTGCTGAAACCGTCTAAACCTACATTTACGATGTGGTCACTTGGTACGCACTATTTCTGAAGGACTTATTGCTGCTGAAATTATTAACGTTCGGATTGCCTAATTACAAAAGGGATTAATGCCCTAGAAATTATTTTATCGTCAACACATTTCTATGGTTTTGGCAACCCATATCGGTTACACTCTCGTGTAATAGTTCCGGGCCGAACTTTTGAAGCCTTTCACATAACAATTCGACTACGTCCATCCACGAGAAGGTGGACAGGAATTAAAGACTGCCACACGAAAAAACTCAGATTCTATATTTCAAAATTAAGATTGAAGGATTATAGACTAAACTTATTGTAAAATGTTCAACTTTACAAAACACGTATACAAAATATATATTTAACACGTATAAATATTTCACGAAAATAATGTGACTTTGAACTTAGAACGATTTCATGTTTCAATTTACTTGGACAATTGCACACAACTATGGATACAGAGTTAAATATTGGGCTCTCAATTGCTATACTGTTCTAATAGTGCTATTTACTAAATACTCGATACAAAAATCCTAATTTACAGTTGCATAGAATCCGTCCAGTGTCGGGCGATGAGGCTAAAGACTGGAAAATTTTCGCAATTTTAAGGGTCTTCGTTGAAAAGCCATCGTACACAAAACGTTGTGTAATTAGTACACGAAGTTTGTAAGTGGATAAGCCGATAACGGGAGAGCTTTTATCCTGTTTCCCTCCTGGAATAACCCGACCTTGTTATTTTGGCAAACACATCAGGCTTCTGGCGTGTCGCCATTCCTGCTAGTCAAAAAAGCTTCTCCTCTTTGGCCTGGGTAGCCCGAGGATCAGATATGTCGACCTAAGGAACGCGAAGAATCAACGTGTATCCCTCACAACAGACTGCGTAACAAAAGGGACTGCGGAGACGGCTGACATGCCTGCTCGGTGATTATAGTAGAAAGCCCTCAAGCTACTTCGCTAGTCATAATGATGCAATTAAAACGGTGTAATTTCACTTATGTGCTACCGGGAGACATATTTTCCCTGTACCCTCGATAATTTCCACTCCTTTGGTTCCTTTCTCGAGGATCACACCCCTCGAGTATAAACACCGACATATTCACTCGGTTAGCGTATGGGGTAGTGTCGGGTACCCGTACTTTCCAATTAACGCGATTCGCTCAATTAATGCCACGTGCTGTCTGGTCGTCAACTTTTCATTACGAAGGGAATTATCGATATAATAAATCACATACGAGACAAGAGGGGATACATGTTTGTTCATTGAGTTCGTTTCTAATTTACATCTTCTCAGCACGAAATGTACCGTTTCACTGCTTTACTTAATCACTGTTTATAATTGTGGTCTTTGAATCTTTTTTACATCATTGGCCAAGGTATTGTAAAGGTTTGTCAATATCTTTTATCTTCTTTTCTCGTGGCCATCCCGTGAGAAGAAACAGTTCGGGCAATAATGGACTATGCAAACGCAATTAGATGTGCCGGTGTTGCGTTCTATAGATGCACGACGCTTGTATGACGTAACATAGGTCTTCGTAAAATCGAGCATTGAGTTTGCCAGACGTGAGAGACATAGCTTGTCGAAGGCCGTGGTCGCGCGTAACGATGTGGACTTACGTGTTTATCGACGCGTTTACACAGGCACGTTTACACGCGCGAACGGAGACAGCTCTGGCGGCTGGGCTGTTTCGCGTAGTAGGCAGCTTTTCAATCGGTTGTCCCAATCAAGCTGTGACGCGCTCGCGACACATGTTACCGGCCACGTTAAATCTTGCAAGGACGCACGAATTTCTGCTTTGTGGATAACGTTCACTACGACCTCGACTACTTACAGCTGAGAGTTGCACGCAACGACGAGCAGTTAGATCAAGGAAACCGAGTTAACCTGGAATTGGATGAAAACGTAGGTACGGGACCGTATACTTTTGTTAATCCTTTGTCTTTGACACATTTGAAACTGAACGTGCACACGACACGCAAAACGAGACATCGTCTATTCTTGTCGCTTACCACACAGAAAGTATTCATAGCACAAGTTTTCTTCTTTCGTAAAGCGATCGAAAAAGATTATTACGAAAATGAAAATAATAAATAGAATTTAAGAATAAAAATTGTTCTGTTCCGAATTTGTTAGTGAGTTCTTTAGTAGGACGGTTCTACAAATTTTGCCTTCCACGCGTCTATTAATTGGTAATGAACTTTTATTCAGTTCCTTTTTCATGTCTTCTAATCGATAAAATTACTGAACACACAGATTGAACTTAATTGAAGAACTAGCTTTGTTAACTTACATATTAAACAGCAAAATATCTTTAACTAATTTACCATCGCTACCTAAGTTTATACTGTTCGATTAGACATATGGAGGAATGTTTCTGCTCTAAATTCATTCTTGAGGTATTCTTGTTTCCTTTTTCTTCAATATGTTCTTCTCTTATTCCGTTAAATATTCGAAAGATTTTTCTCTCGAAGAAACCAACTCTGATCCGATGAGAATGTTTTCATATGACTTTACAGGGATATCAATGTTATTCCATTGCATTTTATAATTGAGTAAAGTAATCCGCAGCGACCATAAGGGTGGTTATCACGTACATTAAAAATAGGTGATGTAGTAAAATGTGAAATAGACATTTATACGTGAGGCGCATTTACGTGTATGGAACAACGAGAAACACGTGTGTATGGACTTCTAACGGGTAACACCAGGCTCCTGTGCGTGTACGTATCTGTTTACACGGTAATAGGGCACAGTATTGCACAATAAACTGAGATATTAACGCAATGTTTACGCCTTTGCATGGCATGCTCGTGGCATCGGGCTTGACTTAATGAAAACTTGAAACTACATTGCCAGCGAGTTTACAACCACTTTTCGTTTACACTCAAATTTTCGTGTGAAACGAGCGGGACAATAACTAAGCGAAAATTAGATATTATTTCGACGTCGATGACTATTGTTGATGGTAGAAACAACTATGCATTATATTCGTATGACTGTTCTTTTAGGAATGGAGCACCTATAGAATCGAAAATGGTAAAAGTAATGAAGTTTAACGAGCAAAATTTACTTTCGTTAAAAAAAATTGTTACAATAGATAGAATTAAGTATCAGTAGGAAAATGAATTGAAGTTTACGAGCTACAAACCATAGGTTATATAGAATCGATTTTATTTACATAAAAGCTGTGACATCAGGTTATAAACTTTGAAAAATTTGAATCTTCTTAACTGTCTTGGATTATAATTAGTTCCTTTGTTGCAGGATATGTTAAGGCTGCAATTGAGATTGACTCGTCCCATCTAACGCCACACTCCTGATTAATATTTTCAGACCTGAATTTTAAACACGATTTCGTGTTCATCGAAATCAAGTTTCGAATTGAAACATGACTTCCTAATTATTTTAACCAATGTATTTATCACACTTACGAAAGCAAATATTAACAAGAAGATTTTCAACTACGTATTAGTAACGCAATTAAATTTTCTTGGTTACTGAGCTATCCTTGTCTATTATAAATATAAATAGTTCTCATTTCCTTATGTGAAAACTATAATAAAGAACAGTATGCATGAACAGAATTATAAATAACATAAATAGAGAGAATACCATTCTATAAAACGTCCACTTTCTTCTGTTGAACGAACTTATGTTAATGAATCACTGTTCCGCATTTGTTCAGCAAATATACGTATACATTTCCAATAAAGGCAGAAGGCAGAAGGAGCATCTTCTTAATAGATTATTCCTGCCGATAATCCTTTAATCTCTCCGTTACTCGCCCATTTACTTTCACGGTGATTCGCTTTAATACCGTAAAGGTTCGCCCTAAAAAAAGAAAGCACGGTGGCAAAATTCCAAATGATTCCACGCCCTTTGACCATGAAACTTAGCGATGTGTTAAAATCAAGCTACAACACTTATCGACCGCTATAAATTTTTCTCAGTCTTCGTTGGAAAACGTGACAGACTGATCTTTCCTTCCGATTATTTACAATGAAAGTCGTAAATGCCCCTCGAGAGGTACAGCCCTGCAAAACAGAGTCGCCTAACCGTCAGGGCCATTACTATTCATTAGGATTTTTCCAGCCATGTGTCTTCCTTACGTTTTGTTTTTCACCTTCTGCAAGTTACCGCATTACTAAGTGAGCACGGATTTATCACGTGGTCGTACTTTATTAAATTCGTACCGAGTGAGTGCAGGTCGCCCTTGCTTCCACTGCCCTTGTCGAAGCCACGGATAGGTTTTACTTTCACAGTGTATTGCAATATCAGACTAGATATTTTGTAGCGGGTAATTATTCGTCAATTGGATTACGTACAAAGTAATTTTTCTCGATTACCAATAATACACTTACTAGCTATGTTAGCTACCTTTGAATTAATCAATATTCTCTTCTATGTTAATGCAATAATATTTGTTAAGGAATAACATTTTGAATTTTAGCTGAGAAGTGATTCTTACAGATCCTATGCTTAGACGAAAACGTTACAATATAATCAAAAGACGTAATTGATAGAAATTTTACTTTTGGTTTTCAGGCCTGAAAAATCTCCCTACTGAAACCTGGACAAGAGCTACTGTTCATTTGCTAAAAAGAGCCTCTATAAATGTTGTTTTAAATTGCGTTTCACCATATAGCGTAATACGTAATTTGACACAAAATAAAGCTGAATAAACAGTAATTATGAACAACACATGCATGGAACAGCGTGGTTATTTTATGTTTCATATATTACACTCCATTGCTAATTCATGAATTTCAACCGTCGAAAAAAGCAATTCGTGCAATTCCAACTAGTTACCAAATAATTAGCAACTTGAGCATCAGTCGCAGAGGAAGGAAGTAAATCACTTTTGCAACTACTGTATTAGAACAGACAAAACGACGATCTTTCCGTTTGAAATCGGGAGGCAAAGGAAGGCAAGGGAATTGACCTCAAAATGATTGTGTAACGGTTAAAAAACGCGTTCGATCGATCTTGGGCCATACAACCGATAAAACTGGTCGATCAACTGGTAAAGATCAATCACAGCAACGAAAGAGGGAACACGAGAAGAAAGGCGGAAGAAAAGAAGGAAGGAAGGAAGGAAGGTAGGGCGTATCCGCTTGTCGGATCAGCAACTCGACCTGTTCAATTAACCATCAAGTGGGAGTCCAGGACTCGTGATTTGCGGGGATGAGGCGAGAAAGGCAAAGGCCGGGATGGGGTGACAAATCGACCAATCAGTCGTGATGATGAAGTTCTTCGTCTTACTTGTTCCTTCTTAAAAGCCCCTTTGCGATTCTATTCGCCGCATGGCTCTGCTACGATCTGCCGGCCGATTAGGAAAATCTTCGAAACTTTTCAGAACAATCACCCTTGAATATTATTCGCTCGATTAGACTGGTTTAAAAGCGTTGGAAAAAGCACACGATACTTTGTCCAAGTTGTCCAAAGGGACGAAGACAGAGAAGAGAGCGAAAAAGTGCGGGATAAACTCGGAGGCTAGCTTTCCGTTTTGTACATATTCACCAGATGAGAGTTCCTTCACAAACATCAAATTCGTTCCCTCCGATCCATTTAATAATACCGATTGTATCGTCTCGTTCTGTTTCTCCTTTTGTCTGAACTCATTTCATCGTATCTTTAATTTCTTAATTTCCATCAATATTTTCCCCATTGGTTGGAAACACTTTAAAGTTTTTCTATTCAGCCTCGCTGCATTATTAAATTTCAAGCTTCCTTTTCCCACGAATTCGTCTATTTGAACTCTCTACCGGTCGATATACGTTACATACATTCATACACTTCTTGTAAACATGCAACTCGTTCATTCATCCTTCCCCATTTTCCATGATACTACAAACATTTTTCTTTGTTTTGCATATTGCAATATCCTGTCATTCATCTTACGTTTAAGTTAAGTTACAAGTTTAGAATTAAGTTGAGTTAAATTGTGGAACAAATTTGCTAAATCTTGCCCTTTAACCTTACTTTTATTAAATGCAATGTTTCTTGTGCAATGATTATTTTCTTGTGTCACTGGTTCGTGACACAACGAGAGAGAAATGATAATACAATTTAAGAAATTACTATTCTTAGTTACATTACATTTTTATGATTTTCTTTTTTAATACAGTAAGTTTGGAGCGAGACCAAGACCTTCTTCGAAGGTAATTTCGACGAATCGTTTCTCGCGTCTCAAACTTCATCTTACACGCGTTAATCGTAATACAATTATTTCCTGTAAGCGTGATTACAGGTTGGCAAGCGTGGATACGAGCATTGACGGTTTGTCAGTTGGATTTCAGTGTGACGCGATAGAGGTTCAACGATAAAGTCTGGACCGTAAAACTGGGAACGAGCAGATTCACCGAGACAGTTCGCAGAAATGAAGAAAGTTAATGGCGGCAATACGAACGCTCGTAACAATAATGTCAGTCGTGAAAGTAACAATACGGAATTAATATTGGATATTCGATTAGAGAAAGTGTACGAGATAATATTTTAGAATCGAATTCGGGGAAAGCAATGAACGAACACGGGCATCGAGGAAAAAGGAATAGAGCGCCGGAGATGGTTCCTTATTTTATCGCTGCCCAGTTATATTGACGCATAAATCATATTCGGTAAGTCGGGCCTTTATCCGGCACACTCCTGCAGAAAGCGATGCTCCAACCCCCTGTAGTTTATCACAGTGTGGGTTCCGGTTTCTACTTTTTACCCCCTACCAACGGGCTGCTTTTCTGGTCGCTTTTTGTTGCCGAAACCGCCGCAAATTTCACCGCAGTGCGCGATAACTTTGACTCCGAGGAAATGTCCTGTAAAATCGGTGTAACAAAGAGTCGTCTGGTCAATGAACATATTCTTTCCTCCCCTTGTTATAGCGTAATTTGATGGACTTACTGTACCAGAACTGTCTCTGTAAATACGTTCCCCAAGTAATTATTCTCTTGGAAACGATAAAGTCAACTACAGCTGACGGATCTGAAAAATGAATCACGAAACAAAAACAAAATCAAGTATTTTTTCAATTTTCATTCCATTTTACATTTTTTAAATTTACAGCTTTTCGCCAGATTCTTGGAAACCAAGGTTTTTTCTTTATGAGGGACAATGGTAATTTATCCCTCGATATTTGGATGTAACAATAACTCTTACATATATTTGCAGATTTATTTTAAACTTCACTTATGTAATTTTTGCAGTTGTATATACTTACAGTACCAATAATGTTTTAACAAGTTTCATATATCACGTATATTATATGCACAAAATTATTCTGTATCAAGTGTTCAAATACTTTGTGTCACTGTATATTGATACATAGCAATTCTAATGACAGAAGATTTTTACGATTTCTGAATTTCACATGTAACTCACATAAACCTGCTGTATGGGTAGCGTTGATGTAATAGAATGCTTAAAGAAACAACCGTAAGATCAATAAAGGAAAGAATGTTGAAACATAAATGACTTTGATACATTCTCCTTATCTTAATGTACTTTTAATTAGTGTTTCGAGTTGAATGAAAACGCAAACAAAGGAATGCTCGAGATTAATGTGCACTATGGGGGCAAAGAACTCACGAGGAATAAATTTATCGGCTACTATCGGAAGCGGGTCGAACGAAGTTTCGCTAACTTTCCAACTATGTAGAGATCGATAGCGATTCCTCTCGAAATAACGATTCGTTCAAGTCCTCAAGGATCTATTTAACTGTCCTCAAGAATCTGCTTACGACGTATTTTATAGTTTTATGGAGCACTAAATAGCACGAAGGTTCGTATTAAGGACTGATCACCTCTGACGTTCTCTTTCAGCCGAACATTTCTCAATATTTTAATAGAACAATTCGAAGAAGTGCCTAGCAAAAGGATAGAACAACTTCTTTCTCTTTCTGGTCTTTATATTCTTTCTTTTCTCACCCGTTCTATAACTTCTCTTCTCTTTCTGCCTTTCTAAGGCACCTTTTTTCACCTTTGCGGGTATCACTTCTTCTCTGCCTTGTTTTCTCTATAGGATGGTGCCTCTTTCTCGAGGTGCCCCCCTACCAGATTTTTCTTGCATAAACAGCAAGTCATTAACCGGTACTATGACGGAAGATTGTATCTACCTTATCTCGATGAGACTCTACTATTCTCGTGGACGCGAGTACTCGAGTGAAATGATTCCTCTGCTTTCTACACTACGGATGACACTGCCTCCAGGCGCGTTATTAGGTCGTTCTAAAGCGTTGCGGATGAGGATGATAAGTAATAAAAGTATTAACGCGGAACAATGTAAAAGTACTTCCATCGCTGGTGCACGACTGTAAACAGAATTATTTAATCGAATATTTAACTATTTAGTCTTATCTGCAGTGATGATATTATCTTGAAAAATATCATTTTTTAATGAAACTTCAAATTTTTATATTTCCTATTCAACAGGGTGATTTTCTCACCAGTCTAAACGAGTCACATAATATCGCATTTCTTAGTTTTATTCACATCGTATACTATTATACAGCAAACTTATTTGATGATCATCTTAAGTGTGTACTCTTATTTAAACTCACAACTATTTTGATGTCTTTTACTGCATTTATTTCCTCCCACTTTTAGGCAAAAAGAAGAAACATTTAGTTTTATAAACATTCAGGTTGTATATACTGAAAATGTATTTTATTATTATGACTTAATGTTTTAAGACTAGATTTACATTTTAAGACTAGATTTTTCCAAATTTTACATTATTTACTTCATCATTTTATTTCTCCGAATGATGTATATTTGTTTACTATCAAGTATACCCTTTATATATACTAGTTTCGTTTTGTTCTTGTACAATTAATTTACTCACTTTTCTAGGTATTAACAACTATCTTTTTTATACCGAAGAGAAGACAAGTTAAGAAATGTTTATATTAAGCAAACTATCCTTTTTAGGTCTATACGTATTATAAGATTTTTATGCGTAATTTGCATTATATAAAATTAATATAATTCGAAGAAGTTCAGTTGTATTTGTACTTGAACACATACTTAACGAGAAAACTTCGACGATTTATTGGAACTATTTGAATTGAGATAAGATACAGATTGCATTTGTTTTCATTAGTGAACGATGAAATTTTTAAGTGAGTTTACCTCGCGACATAGACTTTCTCCATAAAAAAAACCGATTCTCAATTATGGTACGACTGAGAATCGATTGTTAGAGAGATAGTCGGGCAGAGATCTCAGCTCTAATCTGACACTGTTATAGGTCTTGCTGGGGTAGAAATGTTGAAATGATAGTTCGTAGCTACATGAACTGGACCTGGCTGAAGTCCGTTTTTGTCCGTTACATCAAAGAAGTAGTATGCACACACACGAAGCATGAACAAGCGTAGTGGTGCACTTCTATCGCTCACCTTACCATCCACTTTCAACTCTCGTATTATTACAGTTGGATGGTGTCAAAACAACCAACTCACTACTGGGTTACCCAAAAAGGAACAAAGAACAGTACTCCGGGGACTATTTTTAATTGCAACGTAAAAGCTAAAGTTGAACGCTTTTTATCTTTAACACAAAATGTTACCAACTTTTCTCGTATATTTTTAACCTGCACTATTTGAAAAGTTTGATTCCTTTCTGGACAAACTTCACATGTGCATCTTATTCGATAGTAATCATTACTATTTGGCCCATTTATCTTGAACTTCATTTGTTTGCACCTTTTCCACTCGTTAACATAATACAATAAAGGTTCTGAAGCAATCAACATTTATCAAGGTTCGACTGCTTCATTTCTTTTGTAGTATCGACCCAACAGAAGGCATTACGGGAGTTTATATGCACCCTGTTTGTGTCTTTCATTTTTATGAAAGTTTAAAGTTATGAAAGAGACGATAAACCTACGAGTATGGCTATTAGAATATTCAATCATCAAAGTTGAACACTACGGGTAATACGTGACCTGTATTCTCGTTTTATCAATTTTACTTTTCATTCACAGTTTATGAAGTGTAACTGAAGAATTGCACTGCTTAAATTGCACTGGAAGTACGTTCGTAGATGAATCAAAACACGAAACTGGTTGGGAGAGGAACGCATCAATATTTTGCTCCGATAAAAGTACGCTAAAATGATTACAATTAATGTCTTCCGTCTCATCGCTCATCATTTCTAAGCAGTCTGCATCGAGCCAACGTGTCACGTATGACAAAATTTAATCACAGGTTTGTTGCGAGCAACGCTCGAATAAAATTATGTCGATTTTCGCGGATGTATCAGCGACGCTGATCGTAGCGCGTTGCATTCTCTTAGTTTTATGCTTTTAATAATGGAACAACTTGAGGTGCTTGATTTCATCGTTTATCACGATTTTTGCCTCGTATCCATAGCCGAGTGAAATCCGTCGGAAATATGAATCTTTGCTGATTGTTCGACCGAAAGGAGAGAAAAACTCGTACGAAAATACTGATGATAAATCCGACATCTAAATCCCCACGAGTCTCGAGCAACGAGGGTACATGTTTAAAATTCTACGAAAGACTCTTTGTTTTTAACTACCGTGGTTATGAGTAAACATTTATTGAAGATCGAACACTATTCTCTGTGTTTGAGGAATACTAATTAGGAAACAATTCGTGTATCCTGATCTCAGTATACGAAATTTTATGAAATTTCTAATTTGAATCCTCGTGGAGGACACTAGCAACAGTGTACCTTATAGTATTTTTAATCCTCGTCGGTAGAACTTATGGGTATTTCTAAACTTGGTTTTAACACTACTACGAAAATAAATAATCTACAATAAAGAATACACGTAATATTAATTCTGGGAATGTGTTACTTAAAAGGAAATAGTACTTCTTTTGCTCCGAAGGAATTAGTATTCAAAATTAATTTTTCCTTTTAATTCGGTGTCACAATTTGTTTAGATGTTTCTAAAAATAGCGGTATGGGATCCAACTTGCGCGAATTGGATGCTTAGTGACATCTACGTGCAAAGGAACGTTCAGGAACAGTTTGATGACGCCATGTTAATATGTATTGCAATGGATACTAAATATTGAATAAAATGTAATAACTGCCAATGTTATACATGTACATACATTCAGGGTACATTTAATATCCGATATCTTTGTATGCACTGTCAACAAAATGAATAAATACTATGGGGTTGTAACATATGAAATTTTCGAAAATTTTCGATAATACTTTCATGTTCGTATTTATGATGAAGTATTTATCTATCATGTTCCTTTTTGTAGAATATTAAACGCCAGCTTGATTCTTTTGATGCCGAACGATCGACATTTATTAACAAAAATATGTATCTCTATTCCTCTTTGAGCTGCAAAGTGGATGACTTGGAGATCCTATCATACATGTCGTTTATGCATGGTTTTCGTAATACTGTTGCCAAAAATGTACAAGTTAGATGCAAACATGGGAATAAGAAAAGAGAAGGAGGAGATAAGTACGTTTCGTCTCCTTATCTCGATATACTGATTATGGAGTAGTAGTAGTCTGCAGCTTTTAAGACAATATGGAAGTTACCATTTTTGAGAAAAAATCTCATGTATCTTTTATATGGTGACTGAAGAAGGTGGTAATATATTCGACAGCATCTGGGCAATATTCCAAACTGACTCGAAAAAAAGTTAGACTATGTAAATTTATAAATTATAATACAGTCCAATTTTGGAAATTCGAACTTCGAGGTAAGAATTAAAATCTTCGGATCATAACGGTTTCAACTTATGTTGAATCGTTACATTGTACAAAATCGTCAATTGTTTTTTTCGATTTTGCAATATAACAACATTTGATTCCATTCGATTTCCATATTATAACTTGTAACAGAATCCGGTTGTTCTTTAAAATTTTCTTTTGTTTACAAATAAAATCCATAAGTTTTAAAACAGTTGACTATCTGTTGTACATATCCAATTTCTCAATAACTTGTCCGTTACTCTCGTTGCATGTAAAATTGTGGTGATGGTGGTGTTTTTCCCTTCTTTTGTGTTTGATCAAATTATTTTTACAACTTCTTTCCTGTATAAAGTTTCTAAATTTGTTATAATTCCTTAATCTAGAGGTTGCAATTTCAAAGTAGTGTTCGATGATGAAAATTGTACTTCGACTAATTAAGTGACGGAATATTTTTAGATACCGTACAATTGTTTAAGAATAAAATAGTGTTTCATTCTATTTTTATTTTTTTTCATTCTTCTATCCAATTGAATTAATCAGTGAGCAAACAATTCAACGATAATCCATGATTTTCTATTACTAGCACGATTTAAAGATAATGGCTTACAGCCCGCTAAATATTATGACTGTTTCGATTTTGTTATAATTAAAGATTTAAGTTTCACTGTTTCTGATAGATTGCTAATAAAATTGTTATTCTTTGCAATATTTGCTTCCGTGACGTTTTTGATTTCGGACGTCATTAATGCCTGTCGATAAGGCATTTGTGGAATAACGCAATCTCATCTGTATTAAATGCGTTATGCAGCCCGTAATCCTTTAACAATGCAGTCAAACATTCATATCCGTGACTATTGTCATCGCGGTTTCATACATCTGCGATTTCAATCTAATACGATTTTCTCGCTAATGGTCCCGAAAGTAGAAGCCGTAATCCGAAAAGAATTTGTTGAAATATACAATGAAAAATAAAATAAAACATAGAAGGCTATATAGAAACTTGACGAAACTGAACGAAGAATTAAAATATATATATATATATATATATCTTCTGTAGATGATTTAACCAATTTTTTTAATTCTTGAATGTATATATACATATATACATATATTCTCTTTTGAATCTTGACTCTCGTAACATTCATCACTCCGTCACTGATATCTTACATTCATTAATGTTCAATGCATTCCTTTTATTTCTTAATAATAGTACTCTGCAGTAATTATAGACCCAGGTGATACAACATGATAATGAATAAACCTCTCAGATGGCCACTAAACAATCACTAAACATTGGTTCTATCGTTTCCTATCACCATTCTGAAGATTAAGAATTTTTATAGACATCTGTTGCAATACTTGTATTTTTAGTAGTGATAGTTAGAAACTTTCAAATTCTATGCAGGGCTTGAAATCCTTGAGACACTTTCAGCTTCTCAATAACGATTGCCGTATAATAAACCCACGTCTCGAACACATCAGCGAAAGAATCTAATGATTCGACGAAACCTTGAGCCAGCTTTCCCGAAATACGGTAACTGTTTATCGTTTTGGTTTCACCCCTGCAGGCTCTTTCCTGGGCGCATTATACTGTTAGGTGGGTGGAAATATAACAGAATTTGGGAAACCACCCTGTCAAGATGACTTTCTTAGTGATTGGCTTCTCGAATCCTTTTACCTTGAAGCGTTGTTTGAAAAATACTCACCACCTTTTCGTGATTTTTATCGAACTGTTGTAAATTGAATGTTTCCAACGGCAGGTATCATTAACAAAAAATATTTTCAATATCTAGTAACCGTATTGCAACGATCGCATACTCCATGTCGCAATAGTAAGTGTACCGTACACATAGGCCTCCGATGTAGAGTCAGCTTGAATTAATTTTTGTCTAAGTAATTTTAAAATGACGTTTGTTTAAAACAATTCTTAAAACAATGGTTACAACATTTTCTGTCTTTAGTGTAACGCCCAGAACTTTATTCTCATCCGTTTGTTAGTTTAACAGGTATAATTTGTCGAAGAAAAATTAATATTGTACTTGTAATAGTTCTAGAATTGATAATTTTCAAAATGTTGAAGATGCCTTCAAAAATACATTTAAATATAATTGAGGATTACAACGTATCTAAATTTTAGCAAAATTCGAAATGATGCTGAAAAAAGTGCCCTGTATATCCTACTTTACGTAGAATAATCCGATTACATTTCAGTACTTGTCTTGTGAAAATTTGTGTGATTGACTACAATTTATGTCTTTTGTACTTTATAAGAAGTATTTGAAGAGAAGCAGTATTTCAGTCGCCATTTATGCGATACAAGTGGTTCATTCTCAAAGATAGCAGTTTCCGCATTGTTACACAAGCTTATTACGTTTATAAGCACCATACCATATTCAATATAATAGAAGTCAGCGGTATTGTTTTTAGTTTGGCGGTGGACTCTTCTGGTAGTGTGATTACGAGAATTCGCGTTATTATTTTGCAATTAGAGGCATCGATATTGCAATATAAGCGGTTAAAGTTTACAAGTGTGATGTTCAGTGTATTCTAATAAATATACACACTCTTATACGAGAAACGTGTATCGATGGACGTTCAAACCAATTATACTGCTTATTAAACTTTCTTCGAACACTAAAACTACACTACCTTCTATTTTAGAACTTTAAGGATGTTTATTATGTATTTCTATAAAACTTTCAATTATAGTAGGACACACCTTTGATATCATTGTATTTTACATTAAAGGATATACCTTTTCCAACATGTTACAAATATAGACATATTTCTTCGAAGAGGAAAAATTAAATATACAGTAGAACGCAACACAATAATAACTTATTTGGTTGATCAATAATCTTTAATATAAATGAATTTTATTTTATTAGTATATTAATTGATTAGCCCATTGAGATTTTAATCTCTATGTAACGTTAGTAAATTACAGAAAACATTTTCAGAAGAGTTTATTTCGTTTTTACTAGCGAAATACTGACTTTTAATGGATATTAGTGTCTGCGTAACTAATTGAGAAAAGTGCAACAAGCGCTCGGTTATGGTCACTTATGCGTTAGATTTATGACTGGTTAAGTCCGGAATACTTTTGGACAGTATCTGGGTTAGGTCAGTCTACTGTGTATACTATAATAGTAACATAGATTATACTCTATTCAATGGAAATTAGCAGGAAATATAAACATAAAGTTCATGCGATAAACGCTGCGGTTGCAAATGAGTGGCTGTTAACGCTTACATAACCTACAAACGGTAAAATGTTAACTCTCGAAATATCCCAAGCTTGATTCAAGTATCTTGAAGGAAAGATATGAATATTACATCTTCTCGAAGAGCTTTATTAAACGGCCTATTGCCTAGATTAAAAAATCCAAGTAGAAAAAGAAATCGACTAATAATTATTCACATTGGCAATTACAATTTTTGGCCGGAGCTTTGTGAATTTCCAAGTCTAAGGAAACAAATAATTACAAAAAACAGATAAACGTTGAAAATTTTGAGCAAAGTGTTTAAAAGAATTTTAGATAAAGTTGAAGTAAATTCTGTAGTTGTAATGAATGCCACAACAGTGGTTATAGTAAAAAAAAATTCCTTTTTCACACGATATAGTAAAATATGATTTACGAATTGTAAAACGACAAAATATAACATATATGTATATATGTAATAAACACAATAGATAAGGAAAAAGTATAATCAGGGCTCCGATTATCTCGCTATTATTGTGAGTTAGATCCAATTGAGATGATTTGGTCGCAAGTAAAGAATTATACAGTTATGAAAAATTTCAAATTCGGTAAAAAATTTATTTCAAGTGGCCATAAAAATTGTGCACTAGTGATTCCTATTGTAACAAATATCAAGATAACAACTACCGTGGATTCCATTCTTGGCCAATGTTCATTAAATCCTCTTCGTAAAGATGAACTGCAGTTAGTGTATAAGAGAGGGCATCAACTTGACAGGGTCAGAAATCGATCCATTTTATACTGTCTTAAAGTTTAATGTTTCGACAATACTTTTTCACCGTATTAGGGCAAAATTCGAAGTAATAGCATAAATGTAACGTTTTCTGCGAAGCGTATCCTAGCTTTCAGGTAAGCCGTTCGGCGGTAAAGCACTTCAATCCTTTTCGGCACCTTTTATTCCCTTGGTATTGAATTGTCTGTGTTTACCTTTGTGTTACACATATAAAAGACCTTCCTTTCATATTTGGAAGTATGGGAAGATCGTTATATTTGCCCAAAGGCTTTGAGAAACGTAACACTTGCAAAGTTAGCAGAGGAAAACGTCTCTATTACGATTTTATACTTGTCCTGACGTGTGAAAATAATAGCTGCTAGTTGCAAACTCGACTTATTTATTGGGAGATTAATTGTATATACGAAGAATTTCCGTATAAAACTAAACTAATCGTTTTAGTGCCTTTGGCACACGTCGTTAACGTCTTTGCACGCGTCTTTACAACTACTGTGTCTTCTTTACAACTGCTTCGTCTTCTCTGCATGCGTCTTTACATCAACTCTTACGCCCTACAGCTCTCAAACATGCTTTTTTCGCACCCTGTATTCTTATACGAAGTCGTTCCCTTTCATTCTAATCTCAACCTTTCTCACTTCGTGCATCTGGTGACGTTCACCCATCTCAATTGCTCATCGTTTCCAAACACTCTAGATTTTCTCCGGACCACATACATTTCCACACTTGGCCATCTTGCACAACCTTTGCAAAAGATTGGTTGCTTGTACCCATAGAAAACCTAGTGACAGGCCGGCGCTAAAATGTTTATTGTAACGCAGGTCCGTTCGTATGCAGGACAAAAGGTATCTTATTCTAGGCCTGTTTCCTAAGTAAGTTCGAATGAGAGTAGAAAATTCCAATACTACATAAATATGAAATCACTTTAAGAAGATGGTTACAGGATTTCCTTACTTATTCAGTATTCCCAAAAGTAACGCAGAAATGCATTAAAATCCTACTTTAACAAACATTAGTACGTAAGTTTATTTTTCATAGTAATAAAGTATCCTGATTTTAATAATAAAAAAAAGGATTTTTAATGCATTCCAATTCAATAATTATATACATTTTGTAAATAATATACATTTTTTTAATCGTTCAAATTTTGTTATATATTTGAGTTTTATTTTGAAACTCTATAATAATTGTAAATAATCTATTAACAAACGCATATACGCTTTCCTGCTATCTCAAAACTTTATTAATCAACCGTCCAATCAGAACCTGCTGTTATATAGAATCTCTTGTAAACTAATAAAAGTTTGCTACCTGCACATAAGAGGATCAGACCTTGGAACTATCTGAACTGAAAGACAATTGACCTGTTCCCTTTCCCTCCTTATCTCTTCACCGTTCCTTTCATCACCTGTTTCCATCCCTCTCGTAATGGAACATCAATAAATTACCCTTTGTCTAAGGAATTAGTAATTCTCTGATAGGCTGGGATCGTAAATGTTCTCCGCAGAATCAGAAGTACCCTTAGAAGGTGGTACCTTTTGTAAGCTACGGTTTGTTCGTAGGCATTCATCATGCCTAGCGTCGATAGGCTGGTTCACCGAATTATTAAAACGAGATCTTTGTACCCTACTGCGATCTCTAGCTCCAGTCCTTGTGCTACCGATAATAATCGTTATTAAAATTAAAAATACGGCAGTTTAGAACACATAGTATAATTACGATAATCTTTAACTCTTTATCAATACTAACAAGAGTAAAGCTAGTTAATAAAACAAGGAAACAATGTTATACGGATATATATCATCACACACATCACGTGTATACGTTAAGATAATAATTAGATATATAAATAAAA
This sequence comes from Ptiloglossa arizonensis, assembly GCF_051014685.1. Classification (NCBI taxonomy): domain Eukaryota; kingdom Metazoa; phylum Arthropoda; class Insecta; order Hymenoptera; family Colletidae; genus Ptiloglossa; species Ptiloglossa arizonensis. Next base: position 12,437,285 of record NC_135051.1, on the reverse strand, counting down.
TCTAGTGTAACTAGAAAGTATTTATATTCGAAATAGTTCAAATATCAGTGCATTTGAATTTATCCTCACTGAGGAAGCTTCATCCACCTATTGATAATACTATCATAAAAAGACAATGAGAGATGAAATTCGACTTTTCATTAAATACAGCACTTAATCCTATCCGAACAATATTATCGGACATCAAAGTGGATATTAAACCAGAATTAATTATAGGAATGGACGTAGAATTAATTTAATGAATAGGAAATCTAGATTATTACAAAATAAAGAAACGAGGACTATGCAAACTCTTTTGGCACATTCCTTGTACTTAGATTCCTAACCGTCTGAAATTATGTAAATTTCAAAATCAATAAAGCTATAGAAACAAAAATCATAAACATCTTTTTTTATACATTTAACTGTCTAGATTATTGAAATTAGTCACTGTTGGGCGACGAATTATGTAGTATAGCACAAGAATGTTCCTATGTATAGTAATTATATTTAACAGCGTTTCCACTTATTTTTCTCTTATATATTTACTATTTAATGTTATATTCGGAAAATTAAAGAAATAAATTATTTTACGATTTAAATGTAACAAATTCATTGATTTCATTTATGTTATAATAAATAGTGTCATTTTTTCTGTTGTTTTAATTATACTCTTCTTTATTACTGATGAATTCTTAACGACTAGAATATTTAGCACTATAGACTATTGTGTTACATATTTGCATCAACTCAGATTTACATCAATAATTTTATATTGTAAACGAACCGCTCGTAGAGAGTATTTCATACTTATTAGTTCTTTATGAATCTGTAAATGCTCAATGATTCATATATAAATCAATATCTACTTAAAATAGAAATTATTAAAAAATAAAATTGATTTCTTACAATTTGTCTCGTTTTCCGGAAAAATTAGAAAAAAGATATTTTAAATGGTACACTCTAAAATTTTTGCTACTTTCTAAGAAATATTATTCCAAAACCTCTTCAGTCTACTACACTTAGACTAAAGTCTCACAATTGTAAGAAAAACATGAATATTTCATTCATCGCAAACCACGCGTAAAAACTTATAAATGTTAACCGATACGTAAATCCTTTCCGCAATGCCTCGTAGATTGTAGTGTGTCTGATAAAATATTTAATTGATATTATCCCTATGGTGATACATTACCATAAATATTGTTTACAGAATTAGGTATGCATAACATGTAAAGGATTAGGTTCTCAAGCCTCCTGTATGCAAATCGCAGGCTCGTTGACTGATGTACAAAATTTTCGTCAAACACGCGAAGCTTTGAAGCAAACGATCTAAATCACTGTCTGCCAATACTGAACAGACCTTTGTCCTGTCAAAGCGTATCAACAAAGTAGAAGTTGCCCTACCGTGGTACCGGTATAGATTTTATGGAAGTAGGTGTACGTACGAAGTTCCCGTCTATCCTTCCCTTTGTTCCGTGCGGAAAATGGGCCGCAAGAATTTTTCACGCGGTTCCACCTCACGTATTCCGTGAAAGTTCCCCACGAAAGTTATCGAGGTCGACTTGAGGTCTTGCCTACCGTCGTCTTTCCATACTTTTTAAACCTAGCCGAAAATTAATAGCCCTTCCAATCGGTAAATTTCGCCCGAATAGCCGAAACAAACTTTCTCCCGATGGTAAAACGAGCACATAGCAGAAAGTAGATGCACACGGTTACGTTTTTCCCTGCCACAGTAGAAATAAATCATTCTTCTCTGGTAAATACATTATCCTTGAGAAGATTTAGCTATGTTTCTTACATTCTGCAATGCAGCGTTAAACAACGTACAAACTATAATTTTGCCAATAGTCGATGTTGATGTACTTATTGCCAAATCGTATTAATGGTAAACTGTGATATCGAGATAGTATAAATACAACTTTTTATTCTGAATTTATTAGCGAAAATATGTTGGCGAATGAATAGTAATTTTCTACACTGTGTCCGTTAACAAATATAGGCAGTGAATTGCTAACTTTTGTGAACGCACGTACGAAAAGTACGTAAAAGTAGTGAAGTTGTACCACATTTCTTTTATTATTTATTTCAGCGTTAGCTACTAGTTGACTCGACCAATCGATGCCCCAGATATGAATAATAAGATACGCTTCATGCAGTACTAAAAATTAAAATTTTTTTTTATCATTTCACTCGTCATAGGACAGAAACTCCTAGCATAAGAATTGGTGGGTCGTGCATCGAATTCTTAGCGTGTACAACACATGCTGTTCAACGAATACATGCTGTATCAGTCTATAGTTTATACTACCATTGTTCCATTTTAATTATTATTTCCGATAAATGTATTTTCCTTTCAATAGAATACTTTTCTAAAATTAACATTTCGGCTAATCGGCGTTCTTTTGTAATTTGCATGATTTTTAAACACTTAGAATTCTATAAAAATATTTACTCTGAATTTTAATCGCATATTTTAGCAACATTATTTTGTTATACGTAAAAATATAGAATCTAGAAATAACAAACAATGAACATATTTTATTTATGCATTAAACACATTTAATTATACATTCGTAATAATTGTATAAATATACCAATTCTATGACAAGTATGATACATTGGAACGTCTTCTCAACGTCTAAATAAAAATCTACAGTTCATTCTAAATAAGCTCTATTTATTTCTTTAGGATATCTTTGAATTCGATTTCTGGTGAATTTTTATTTATGTACACAGCCTAAAATATCTTCAGGCTACAAGGGTTAAGATTCATCGAATTTCCGCGGGGAAATCCTTTGATTTCTTATACGCTGTTTATTTAAGATGGAGTCTAACCAAGTAACCGATTCACAGTAAGAATACAACTATATTGGCTGCTTTAAAATGTGTAGCCTAATTGGTCGGTTTGAAGATTGAAAAATAATCGATTTATTTACAAAAGAGTAACTATTCTGCACAAAATAAAGGAAACTATCTACATTTTATAAAAGTTTGCACAAAAATGAGGACTACCCTGTGTAATGAGTAACTTTTAAATACATTATGAATCCTGCAAATAATGTGTTCAGTTATTTTGCAACTTTCTTAAAAATGGCCGAGCAAATCACAAACTTACAAATCATACGATTCTAAAAACGACACAAATAAAATGTAAACTGATATAGTTATATGCGTTGTTGCTTTAATACTATTCTTAGACTACAATCGAGACAAAAAGTTTCTAAATGAAAAAAAAAAATGCAAATCTAATTGCATAGAAATGGAAGAAATTATAAGAATAGTTTTATGAAGTAATGACTTCTGGAACATTCTGATTAAAATTGATTCTAGGTATACTTGAGCCTAATCAATTAATTTAGAGTGCCAGACACAGTTTGCACCCATTATTACTGAATCCTTCGTAAAGTTAATAGCCCATCTAATCGGTGGATTTGGGTTTGTCGGTTCCACGTGTTCGATTGAACAGGGGTTAAAAGAGGCTGCTGCAAAGGAGTCGATCGAAATGGGGAACAGTAATTATACTGTGTGACCAAGACCAATAATAGTTGGCGAACGGTTTTCAATGGTTACAACTTTGGAAGCGGTTTAGCTCCAATTGAACTTCGAACCAACTTCACGCGCTCGAGGAAGATGAAACGAGTGGAGGCGTGGGGAAACTGGTGCTCGTAATTTGGAAATCTAGAACCATGCTATCATCAATTAAATTATATAATACTAATGATACCTTTTTGCGATCAGACATGGAGACCACATTGTTTCGTTATTTTGATTGACAAATAATATACTTCCATCGGTCCACGTTAATTGATAATCGTCTGATTTATCACCATATATTTATTCAAGTAACGAATAACGTTTTATTTATTAGTGGCTAGAAAATTTGTATCCAGATAAAAGTTTATCTTAATAGAGGTTTATTTAAATAAAAGATGCTAGATTAATATCACATGCATGTGTATTTTTAGTATGCACGAGTTTCGTATGCTATGCGTAGGACTAGAATTGTTAGTGTAATATTAATACTCACGTGTAACGCAAAAATACAGCACACGCCACGCGCATCGCACGAATTTTACACATACGTGTAAAATATGTAATCGTATTTAAAAAGATATCGATAATTTTGAAATGTTAGAATAGGTGATATTAAAACCAATGATTTTTTCAATCATAACGTTTACTCGTTCGTACCAAACAATTTCGAAAGCAACAGAGGTACTTAAGAAATTCTAGTTACTTAAAATACTCAAGTTATTTAAGATTATTTTAATAATTGTATATTTCATTTGCTTATCTTATATGTACATCTGTACATTACATTGATGTGCATTTAAGACATCAAATAAACACCAATAAAAAATAATTAAGTAGGACACTCTGTGTGTCACTTAAATACCACTAAACCAATAAACTTTGATTCCTTAGACACTACACGATTACTTGGATAAATGATTTGAATAGAACAATTTCTTTTTATTATATTGAAACTCTTGGGAAGTACATATAATTTTTAGGGGGTTAGTAACACCGTGGTTCGTGCAGTTACAATTCCTAATTCAGCTTCGTTCCGCTTCAGTAGATTATCCACGACGTAATCAGTCGAGTCGTCAGAGTAATCACTGTGTCGCATAATGGAGATTGCGACCAGCCAATTTGAGCAACGTGACTCGACAGTTAATTTAAACATCTTTCAGTTTCTTCGAAACGTCCCATATCAGCTGGTGTAAAATCCTGATTACAGGATAATAGACAATCAGGAGCTACGGAAACGTAATGGTCCGACCGATTACGATGTGGCGACAGTTGATTAGCGTAATTAGATCGCACCCGTGGTTACGTGAGTATTATGTGCATGAACTACGACCATGCATTTCTGCGATTGTATGATGTATAACCTGCCACCAACGACGGAGAATAATATATTATGACAAATATGTGTTTGCTAGACAGCTTTCTACAGTGCGCATTAATTCTCCTTTTCTTCGCTAAAATTATAAGAAAGTATTCCTCCATTTGTGTATCAATGGGTTTATCATTTTATTGTGTAATTACAATATTGTGGTCAATATTTTTCCATATAAACGTCTAATTTTATTCAATAAAAGCTCTTATTGAAGTATCATCTACGCTACATGCTCTTAGCTTCTCGTTCGAATACCGAATTGTAAATTTACTCCATACTTTGTAATGTGTCGTGCCATGACATCAATGTACAAAATTTCTATTACAAATTAATATGTTAAAGCCACGTTAAAATTTGAGGTACGTTAAGAAAGATGAAAATTTAGTACATTTGGTGGGATGATTTGTCGTTCAGTTATTACAAACATTGTTTCAATAATAATGAGAAAAAGAAACTCGGCTAACGAAAGATCGGTTGGGAACAAATTCGGATGATAATTGATGGATACAAGTTTCTCATGGAGTTTCGAACGATACAAGTACAGTTATATTATATTTGTAATTAGGTGCTGAAGTATAAAGTGCTTAGGGTTCGTTCTGTCTCCTAAAGGGGTAGGTGAAGTCGTTGATTCTATGAGTGACGCATTAAAATTTCCAGCAACTGAACGTTACTAAAGTATTAACAAAACGTGACAATTTATAGTATTGCTTACATCCAGGCCACTGTTGCACATGTATCCGGACTTGTGATGCAAGAATCTAATTTGATTTTGCAGCAAAAAAAAGCTAAATTCATAAAGCCAATGACAAACTTGGCGTGACTCCATGACAAATTTGAATTTTTATTTGTAATTCTCTATCGTAGAGGACACTACTTAAACAAAAGTCATTTGTTTCTTATATCCAGATATTTTTCAGATCCTGATACTTTATGAGTTTACAATCTGTAAGATCTACTACGTTCTATATAGTGTATTTGAAGTCAATCTAAAGTCACCAAGGTGAGAAAATAAGGAAAATAATAATATCACAAATATTATTATAGCAATCGTCATCATCCATATGTTATTAATCTTAGTCTAGCGATCGTCATCACCCGTATCATCAATATTATTCTGCCAATCGTAATATGGACAAGTTTTGTGTTGCGGAGGATATATTTCATAGACATAGTGGTTACTCTAAATAACGCAGATAATATATCTCATAGACACATGGAGGGTCAATACCTCCAGATAATTCTATCAATGAGCTTTTAATGACGATGTTAAAATACCAGATGGTGTTATTGTGACGGTATGATGTATACGCATTCATTATGCTACTGATCGTATAACAAAGCAACTGAAACTCTACGAAGCATTTAACCTGTGTGTCACAATTTGCGTGAATTGTTATAAAGAAACAATATTGTATTTTATTATAATCAACGTTTATAATTGCCTATGAATCCAATGAACAAATTACTTATCAAATATGTTTTAATGTATTTTGAGAACGAATGCTGATGCACCTGTATAACATATACAGTACAAGTGTCTATAATATAAGAGCAACATTCTATCAACCTGTAGAATAAAATGTCCCTGGTATAATGAAGTGTGTAGAATGTAAAACCCAATATATTTAAATATATTTTTCATATATCTAAGAACTAAATATGTATAATATTTATTTAAATAACGTATGATAAATATCAGTTACTCTTATTGGAATAATCACTTCAAAATGCAAAGAAACATATTTAATAAATAATAATTTGTTAATAAGATTGTTAATCTATTATAAATTTAATGTGCCACGAAACTGTTACCGGAACATTCTTATTTTATAAAGAATCGTGTAACTTATCACATATAGATTAGCCAAGTTAAGATTAAATGCATGTTTCTCTGCTGTGTAATGCGTTGGGTGGTCTAATAATTTTCCCCCTTACGTCATACCGCTTTAATAGCGGCATCCAACGTTTTAACCCCATGACAATTAAAAGCGTACCGTGGAGGAGATGTGTTATAGTATGAATTAAATCCTGCGTCCCTTACACGGCACGAATCAGTGTCACCGTGTGTACCTGACTTAATAGTCACATTTGAGAAATCAACTAAAGTAGGTACGTGTCTGTGAGGTAGAATGGTACAGACGAAGAAATCTCCTGACATCAATTTCGCGTATTAAAATATTATATAATCGAACTTTCAACAACCAATCTCAAAACCCAGGTTTATTTACTTAATAATACGTGTGCTAATCATTCATCGAAAAGTTTTAGATATTTTTAAGAATATAAATTTTAATGTCGATAAAAATGAATGAAAAACAAATTTAAAGAATAATTAAATGTATTTGAGAATAATGGACAATCCTTGTACTTCAAAAGTCCTTGGCGATCGAGGAAACACAGCTACTTATATTGAAATAATTTTCTGAAGGTAACTGCATAAGATATCAGGTATACGTAGTTAAATAAATATATAAGCTTCACTTGCTCGACACTATTATGGAAATACGCTTTGTTCACTCGATACTAATTTGCGCTTCGACGGTTCTGGGGTAAGTGCTACGCTATTTCTCAGAGCACTCTTACCAGATGGCATCGATATCTTTTCCACTCCGTGACCAGATCCTTCGGAACAATATCTCTATTTATTCTTTAGCCAATGCAATGTTGGACTATTTGTCTGGAATGCATTTATGGAAGTGCATGGTTTATGTTACGGCTCAATTCTTCGAAACCAAGATAGTATCAGTTATTGGCCTTTAAAACATCCTTTGGACATGTTAGCGTTGACAGGCATATAAAAGGAGGACATAACTTACCAATGATGCAACTATAGATATTAAATTTATGTAAATACAAGAGATAGCTTCTAAACATTATTTTGCAAGATACAAGCAAGGAAATTCCATTTTACAAGGAAAAACTCTGTGTCACATTAGGTAGATGTATTATTCTATTAAATACTTCATGTATGCTTTCTTTGTGAATTATATATTCACGTATTGTTATCATATTTAAACATTATGTTTGTTAACATATTTAAAGATAATGTTTCCTTTTCTCATATTTTATACGTGATACAGCCAATTTTATGTTCCTTTCTAACGAACGAAACGTTCACCTTTAAATGACATTAAAAGTTTTAGCACCTTTGGAATAATCGCAATATTACTACATTTGTTTTTATTTTATGACCTATGTAAATTTTCTTTCAGAATCAATTCGTAAATACATGTGTCATCGAAACGTACATTCAGTCGTAGCTGAAATGTACAGGTTATTGAAAAAACTTTTCAACACCCTGCAGAATAAATGGAAAATTATTAGAAACCATGAGATTGTCTCTAACCGTTTAATTGATTACGAAATTTCCAACAACGAATCCATTTTGTAAAGTCATAATACATAAAACCACACAGGAGATAACTGCCTCCAATCGTACAAAGTGTTTCGAAAAGATGATGTGAACGAAACATATAAATTCCTCGTGCGAGGAATAACTAAAAAATCATTTACTTTTGTAACTTCAGGCTTTGTTTCTGAGATACAGTAACACCTCGATAAATACTAGTAGTCGCGTCTTCTCTTTATAAAACGGATTGAAACATCTCCATCACTGCTTACGTTCTTCAACTTGAGTGATCGATAACTCGTTAATTAAAGAACCGGCTGTCCGGACTTGAAAGTGATGCTACACATTTATTCGCGAGGCGCCCACGAATGCAAACTAAAACTTTTTATATTTCTTAATACATCTTTGTGAAAGTATTATCCATGAATAAGTTCATCGATATGTCGGCAAGTTCTCACGAGAGAAATAAAACTAAACACGACCGGATTCGGCCCTACCTTTAATACGTTCTGTGCCACGTGGGGCGTATACGTCCCACGCGGCTTAAACTGAAAGTAACCAAAAATTGGTACAGCATGGAACGTGTTAATTATACGTAGATGAAAGTTCTTCAGAAGTGAGTTATATAACGTATACGTAAAAATAGTCCGAATACGATGTAGTTTGGTTTAATTTTCCTGGAAAGAACAGATTATATACTCATGATAATACAATGAGAAATAAAAAAATGTTAGTTTGCATTAATTTTGCCATACCGATATGGAGAAGATATTGTATAAGCAGTTAAAGTTTCTATGTGTTTAGAACATCATAAATTCGTGTTTATCGTGTGTGAAGGTCATAAACATGCATTTCTCGTGTATGACTCTGTGAAACTGAATGGGATATAAATTGTGCATGTCAGAAGTCACATCGATGAATTTTAAATACTTGTGTCCTAAAAATAAAGCCTTAAATTGGGAAATGGTAAAGGTATTTTTGATTCTTTTTACGTGTGGAATTTGCATGTTTTGTTCTGTTTTTTTAAAATGCCCTGTACGTGGGTACGGTTATATAATAACTGTTTAACGGATACTGTAATAAAACTGCTTAATAGAAAATAATCTACATAGAAGTAATATTAAAAACCAAATCTCTGTCGCTAGACTTAATATTGTCTCCTTTGCACGTTTTCTGGTCGAGTATCTCGGTTCGAAGGTACGTTTATAGAAGCACATGTACCCAGACAAGCAGCATACACCACGTAATCGAGATATGCAGATTCTTGAGCGATCAATTGCGACAGATAACCCCGTTTCATCCGACCAGCAGGTATCTTTCTCGCTTCATCGTCACTTTGATCTCGCTAACGAGGAACCGACAGAAGCGACCCAGTGTACTCTTATTTTGAAAGCCACAAGCACAGTCGAGACCAATGCTTGTGAGAGCCAGATGGAAAACTGTTCGAAATCGTACTGGACAACTCTCAAGAACACCTGTCTGTAGCTCATAGGATAGTGATAATGGATGTCGTCTTTGCCATAGTGCCAGCTAAAGCCCAAGTGTTAAATTTGTCCTCCGCTTTGGACATCGATCTATACACCGATGTATATTCACTTACGTTAGTAAATCTCTACGAATATTCTCAGAATGGACTGAAATAATGGTTCATGAGACAAATGGTCTGCAACTTCTGAACACTGTTGGTAGTTTAATTTAAAATTCGTTTGAACTTCTTGATATTTACACACAATGTATCAACTAGTTGAAAGGGCTGTTCTAACAAAGGGAAAAGTACTCGGTGAGCTTTATTCAATTAGTGTACTAAATGCAATCCTTCCTGTTAGCAGACTTTGCATCACAGTCGTTTATTATTTGCTATTATTGAAATGAAAAATACTCGATTTACCAGTATTTATTCAGCGGAAACAAAACAAAAATCCTTACCAAGAAGATTAAAATTTACTAGGCATGTGTTGTTTAATAAAAGCAATGTTTACCATCTATAATTGCCAGATTGGGCGATCCTAAATGGGTACAGCTCTTAGATGTCTGTTATCATGTTGATGTATTCAATCCTCACTGATTAATGCTCTGCGGGTATAAAATCCTGCAAAGACTACTTTTGTCACGTACTTCTTTAAATATGACACTTTAACTATGATGACAATATGTAAGAAAGTTTAAACAACAATAAATGGGATTTGATACAAGCAATAGTTAATGTACCTACTAAACCCAATCAAAGAAACTACAATACAAATACAATGAGCAGGAAGACGTACCCAATATTAATTCAATATTTACCATTACGTAATGGATTCAAAAATGCACTTACACAAGAAAATGTACATAACGAAAAATCAGTGACATTGTAATTTTGTCAGACTTTGATAATAATTTTGATTAATTATTTTAATCCCATAGTCAGAAATAAAGGAATAAATATGTTTGTAATCAAAAGATCAAAAGGGAGAATAAATTCTATTAATATATACAATAAAAATATTCGAATTATATCATATGTATCAAATAGTAGTAATACTAAGTTCCTAAAGTTACAAGATAATAATACTAAATATATTAGAAGAAACCACTAATTAATCATGTATTAAACTTACATTTCTTTAAATCACTTATGATGAATGACCCTAATATTTGTAAGCTTGTAATTAACACTATTAGCATTATCAATGTTATAAAATAACAACTATACTATTTAGAAAACTAACTAAGCCGTCAAAGTTTTAAATAAATACATTTCTCCGAAAGTTGTTTACATAGATGAATTCGTCGCAAAATTTTGAACTATATTTTAAAAATTTTTCATCACGTTTTAAAAAGATCATAATCGTAACGATTTATTATACAATTAAGTTATAAAACTATTGTTGCACCACGTCGTATCGACTATTCGTATAATAAGTTTCTTTTATTCATTTGCATGCCATTGTTATCGTTTATTTTTAGTCTTGTACCAAAATGTACAAGTTTCACATGTACTCTCCGTCAGACTTCATCAGACATGCAAGCAGTTGCTTCGAATTTTCAGTGGAAGTTTCCAATTTACTTCAACAAAGCGAAAGTGATTATAACGGAACATCGTCATAGTTTGTAAACGGGGATGCTGTTAATTTAGAACATGCGGATAAATTATTTATAAAGTGTTTTGGAAAATACGCCTTTACACTCTGATTTGATTGATATAAAGTTGTTCTTACCCGAAACAAAGTAACTGTTCTTAACTGAGACACTCTTAAATACAAAACAGATTTCTTGAGCAAAGATTAGGAAAATCCCACATATTTCTAGCAAACAATCTCACACGTAATAAATTGATATCAATAGAGGACGAAGGAAAAGCTTCTAGAGGAATATACCTGTTTTGGGTCCCATTTGTTACTTTAGAGTATTGGATTAGTTGACAACTAAAGAAAATTCTCTTTCGCATCCCTAATTCTTTAAAACAGGGTTACGTGGAAATAATTGGTCGAAACTCCGGTCTAAATCGTACTGTTTTAAATTAAGTTCCATTTATGCATACTTAACGGTCTCTGATTAACGCAAGTCTAGAGAAAGGATAGGCTGGAATAAAGGAATGTGAATCAATTTCGGTGACTGTGATTAAAAACGAAATCTTTTCTATTTCCAGTTTCTCGTATCCAATACAGCTTTCAGAACAGTACAGTTCTAGACGTTGTAAATCAGTGGATAAAGATATAATCCGGATCCTTGGCAAAGTACAGACTATACGATAGTACGAAGAACAGGAAGTTCCATACAATATCCCCCACTTTCTCAGCCCACGACTCTATTCAACGGGCGACAATGCGCGCCCTGTAATAAATTAGATATAAGCCCCTACTCTTGGAGTTTTTTCCTTTTCGCTTTTTATAAATAAAAAAAATTATAATTATCCGCGAATTTTCCCAACTTCGGGTAATAAAATGAGGAAATTCATCGCACTGGGAAAATAATATTTCTTTACACCTTCCACGAGAAAAGAACAAGGGATCAAATACCTAGATTAGTGGCCTGAGAATAGTACAATACAAGTAAAGAATATCTTACTAGTCTACCTTCAATTTGATTACACATGCAATTATAGAAAATTGTTGCACAATTAGTTATCAGATAATACTATTTTTAGATTATATTCTTTCGTTGATCTGAAAGCAACAACCAACGAGAAAATCTGAAGCTATAAAAACTGAAATTGGCTAACGAGGTTACAAATGACACAACTATTACTTATGTGTACAGTAGTTCCTGCTTTCAGGAGAGAAGTTTTAGATCGTATCTCAGTAATTGATTCATGACCTGCATTGTTTGTGTTTACGTAATATGACTGACGTATCGATGCATACCTCACTTTCGAACCAATTGACGGTCTCGATTTTGTTACATGAAAGCTAGAACTGTTGTCTGTTGGGATGCTCACTAATTACGAGTATTATCCGCTGAATACAGTTCATTGTTAATGGCAATCTACAAGTACTTACTAGGGTTTCGACACTCTTTTATATATCTCGAATATAATTTTTTATAAGAGATACAACTAACTGCGTAAATCATTTTATTTTATTATATTTGAAATACATGGTAAAAGCTTTGAAAACGAAGTGGGTGTAACGCAGACCAATGGACTGCATTCCTAATTCGAGGAGAACCGTTTCTAGGATTCGAGAAATGCAGAGAATTGTCACGTGAAGGAAAGCTCTACAAACAAACTGGACAGATATCAATTTCATGAACAATTTCACTTGCTAGTCGTACCAAATTATGTTGACGTGTGATGTCAAGGTCATTACTGTCTACATTACTGTTATCACCAAATAAATGTTATCACCTGTTGCATACAGAGAGAAACACTGGATCAAAATTTGATCATTTGCCTGATACATTCACAGGAATTTGAAATTTGTAACGAAAAAATTAATTAATTGCTTTCAAATATGATCTCGCATACTGACTATTGAAGAGTATCTATACACTTTAAATTAATACAATTAGTAGTTTCTTCAGAAAACAATTATTAGAAAGGTTCGTAGAAACTATTTCCTTTACGGAATGATTGCAGATTAATACTATTAGCTAGAACAAAACTATGAACAAAGTTTTGTTAATTATAAGTTTGGTCATCCGTGGTACTAGAAGAAATGAAAAATTCACAATTAGATAATATAAAGTCATTTGAAAGTGCAAAAAGTTTTGTCTTTTTACAATTTTAGTACGACAGATGGGTTAACATGTTCTCTAGAAGATATGTATTAAAATTTAAAACCGAAAACTTAATTAGTATCAAAGATATTACCTCACACCGTCTTCTTCAAACTTTTATGATTACATTAATCGTTGAATTTCGACCTACAATTTTGCTGTGTCATTCTTAAGACTATAAAAAATAAAAACAACATAAAAGAGAAAAAGTTTAATTTTTAACTGCGTGAAACGTAAGACCTCCTTGATACTACATTTAACAAGTTCAACACTTACAAATGCGACTGCAAATACGATACTGTTTGATTTCTTAAGATGTTCTGTTCCCTCTACGTTACTAAGACGATAATTTATTATAGTAAACTAAAAACTTACATACCATCCTTTTAGAGGATACATGCATGATACATGTGGCAGGTTTCACAGGCAGGTCGTAGAAACTTGCCCAAACAATTACCATTGGCATTTCTCGCGCTTTTGCATTATTTTGGCTATTGAAATCTTTGAATCTTTCTTCTTGTAAACTTCTGTATCTGATCTCGTCTTTTTATTCAAAACTGTTTGAACTTCCAAACTGTTTCGACCATTGGTTCTGTACTTTACCACTTATATTTGAATGTGCCTTCAACTCTTGGAATTTGTATAATCTTGCTTCGGTAATCGTGCACTGCTGTGTTTTGACTTTTTGGATCTTGTATCTCGTATTAAGACCTTGCTAACAGATACATTTAATTACAATTGAAGTAGTGCTGTTTATTTTATTGAAGCATTTGCAATATTTTTATTTACTAAATAATTGGTGCCGTGAAGTTTGTGGGAGATGGCAGAAATACTTCCTAGAGAATATTTCGTGATATTTTCCATTGTCACTTCATAATGTTTCTTTAGATCAGCATTACAAATATACTTACGTGTTCATAACACGCACGTCGTTTGAGTATTCTCGAAGATAGAAAAATTAAAGCTTACTTTAATGTTCTTAACGGACTTCGTGAGTAATTCGGTCTCATTACTGAAATATAAGACGATGGCTGGCGATAATGGCTAAAGGAGCATATCTGTGCAAAACGTTCGGGTGCAAATGACTGTGCAGCCGACAATAACTGTGACCAGGCTGGTGCAACTGTTTATGCACCGCCGACATTTTATTGGACAGAACGTCCTCGTCAGCGCCATATTAGATTCCAAAGTGCACCGCAGTTCTGCATTCCAGCCGACGTGCAACTGCTCGCCAAAGCGTTGGCGAGATATTGCGATTGGCGGTGAAGATCACAGTGTGATACAGGATCAAAATTACCTAGGAATTTCGTTTCCTTTATGCTCAGACACCTCTTTGAGTTTCTATCGTACAGAGTGGACCATTCCATTGAAAAGATCCAGTTGCATCTCTGTTGCTGATGGACATGTGAAAAAACTGTCGAGGACAAAGTTAAATTATTGGAAAAAGCAAGCATAGTGGTAAAACAACATTTTTACCAAACTCCTTTTATTGAAACTTTGCCTTTATGAATATTTTTTTCAAAATAGAATTCTATATTCTTTTTTGTGCTTTTATAGAAAACTTGTACATAGAATAAAAAGACGAATTCATGACTTTAACGTAACGAATACCTAGATGAATATTCGAATTGTGAAAAAAGCGAGTAATGTACAGAGTATTTCAAAACATGCAGGCACATCTTTAGATGCGAATTCGGTGCCAAAAATTGAGAAAAGATGTACATATAAACGTATATATGAACGTGTTTTCCAATTACCGCTGTTTTTGTGTTCCAGTGGTTCTTATAATAAACTGAACTCTTCTTTCAAATGTTTATAAGTAACATTTAGTGTCTCGTGTATGACCTTGTTATCCGTCATGTAAACACTATTTTGTAATGTGTTTTAATCAGTTCTACTTATACAGGATGTCCCAATCATCAACGGTCGATTTGAATTCCGCACTATTTTTAAAACATCGACCCGATTAACCTGAAACTTGACATATGTCGTCTAGATAGATGGGAGATTAATCACGGAAAAGTACATGGTGAGAGAATGCGTGATCACCCAAGCCCCATAGCGATGGGCACGTCTTCGATTCGGCGGGACTAGGACCCGCCGTAATTGATCAGTCACTCGTTGCCTCCCACCCTTAATTTGAGGGAGTAGGGCGAACCGAGGTGACGTTTGCACTGACTCGTAAAGTTTAGTTCAGTGTATGGCTAGAGTGTTTGGCCTGAACGTATGGATTGAAGTGTGTAGCTTCTTGCGTTAGTTCTCATTACGAACTTGCACTCCTCGAGGGAATTATCAACAATTCCTCGAGTATTTCAACGTAACATTGGTTCAGCGAATCGGACAACGATCAACCACAATTAGTCCTTCCAACGTGAAGGTGGTCCTTCGAGAAGTTTATAGTCGGCACACCATCGTGCAAACACATTCAATGGTCGAAAGATCTTCGAGATCTACCACGAGCAATTCTACAAATAGACTGTACATGCCAATGAATTTGGGTAGTCGACGTTTTACCACATTTGAAGCAAGAGAGGCTGTGCTAAATAATTTCCATAGTAGATCGGTACGAAAATGAAACCAGGAAGAGGAATTCGGAAAGCATGGGCAATATAATGTTTCGAAAGAAGGAACATTCTCGTCGTTCCTTTCGCGATCTTGGTATAAACTCGTTAGTCGCGCCCGAAACTACCGGGAATTAATTTCATTGTAGCGCAAACGCTAGAGCTATATTAATTCCAACGTTTTAACGCCAGCATTGTGTATTGCACGCGGCAGCGTGTATGCGTGGTGCGCGTGGCACCGCACCTTCTATACGCTCCGTTAATTCGGCTCTTAAGGACTTAATTCAGTCTCGCATCGGCGCCCAAGAAATAATGCTTTAGCGTCGTCTAAGGGATGAAAGGCCGATTGTAAATCGCAGCGAAGTTCTCCGTTGTAACCGCCACGTGGAAGATTAATGATTACCGCCGAGAGCGGAGACGGCCGAATAATTTTCGGTGATTGGATTCCGTTCAATGGAAATAGCACGACAACGCTGATGATCTATTAATATTGTACAAAACGCCGTCATCGATAGACGGTAATTGCGCGGAAGGCTGATTCACGCGTGGTTGCACTTTCACGAAGAAAAGTCAATTTAATCACCGATCAAACGAGGCGCACTAAATCGCGTCCAAAATCAGGGACGCTTCTTAAGATTCACTTCGAAATGATTACTCGTAGGGATATTTAAAGGAAGGTACCATGCAGCTCAATTGTGCATATTGAATTTCAGTAAACTTTATTTATACGTGCAATATATGTTGCGTGCACGATGTTTAATATTATATTGGCTATGGTGCAGTATCTTTGTAGTAGTGCAACTGTACTTATGTGGTAACACCTTCCAAAGTCAAGATCAGAAAGTTATACCAGTGGTCTCTTTCCAATAAATTTTGAAACCGCCATCGATTTCTATGTATACTTGTATTTTTTGACCTAGCATGCTTGTCTATAGCAGATTCGACAAATAACCATCTTGTCTTCAATTCTTCCTTTCTCATCTCATTTATGAAAATATTAACTGATCGATATAGTTAACCAGCAGTGCTAAATGACAGCCACAATGTGATTTTGCTGTACCAAAACTATGGAGACTAATTAGCCCATTCGAGCGTTGTAAAATGATCTTTAAATGATGATACCGATTTGGAAATCCAGTGTATTTATTCTGACTAATACGAAACGTTTTTTAACCTCTACTGCTTTTTCTGCAACAATTCACGAGTAGACGTTATCGCATCACAACTCCTACGAAAACTTTTAGCTCTAGGATATAATTCAACATCATCCAGTGATTGAAGAAATAAAAGATTAATTCTGTTAACCTAGGGCTCGGAAAGGACCTTCTTAATCTCTCAGCTAACTTTCGTCCTCTTTACTATCAGACCGGTTAAAATGCATTCCAAGATACTAGTAAACTGGCGCCTCGGGTATGCTGAACCCAAACGCTCATCGGTTTCCAATATGGACGCCATGTAGGATGTTAACTTCTCGCAGAGGAACCATTTAGCTGGGTCCCTCCTACTCCTCACCAGAGAAAGCTATCCAACCGATTGCTTTACTTCAAGTTTTTGAATCCCCACCGATACTTCAAAGTTTCGAAGCTCCATCGATTTCTATTCGAAGTCTCTCTAGGACAGATTTTGCTAACTCGTTAACACACAGGCACATTCGAGTATCTCCGATGGAGAAAGAAATTCGGATGTTTAACTCTGGAAAGAATCCGATTCTATTTAAGTAATCCTATCTAAGAATCTGGTCAGAACTTTTAATTTTGTCTTGCAAGGAATAGTTCTTAGGTATCTGGGTTATTTTTAGATATATTGTAGAGAACCGAAAAATAAGAGATACGTTTTTTTTTTTTCATTTTGGGCCATTTTCATATTCAGAGCCTTCAAAGTTCATAAGATGAGGTGAAAAAATCACATTATTGGTTTAAAGATCATTATAAAACATGGTATAATTTTAATTTGCGCCATAACCTGCAGTATTTTTTGTTTCATCGAAAAGTGCAAATTTCAATTATGTACTTTGTTCAAGAGCATAGTCTTCAAGGTTTCTGAAATCTAATTTGTTTTCTGTGTGCCCACTTTTATACTAAGAATATTAAAATAAATTCTTGTATCTTTGCGAAGACAGTTGATTGTGCATAAGCGATTGTAATTTTATTACATTATTTTTTACATGAAAATGAACATCGTCTAAGAGCAGTTAATGATTGAAATCAGATGCCAACAATTAGGAATCAATCTGAAGAAACCTTTCTTGGACTCTAGGTCTTTAAGTATCTACTCGTCATCAGTTTCAGTTTCTACCCCTAAAAATCATTTGAATATAACTGTTTCCATAGACACTTCATCATATTCCATATAATAATTAGCACATTCTTCTTGTTAATTTAGTATTATTTTCATTCCAAATCCTCCAATTATTTGAAGTATTACGGATTGCTATGATGATCGTGAATTTATATTCAAAATAATAAATGATTTAGTACTTGCATACTTTAAACACTATTCATACGAGTGTTTGTGTACACTGGTCTCCTTCCCTTGTATTTTAATAGAAAATGGGAGATGAGAGGGACTCCTGAAACTCGATCGCGAGACATGACATTTCCGATTTGGAAATATGATGACTACGCTGGCTGCGATTACCTGTGTCGTCTCTCGATTTTCCCCATTGAATAAAACGCTCGTCGAGGCGAGGTCGAATTCGATCAGACTCTATGGCTCGCGGAATCATATTTAGAGATCGCAAACGTTTATGTCGAAAACGAACGATTTATTGGATATACTGCGTCACGTGTGAAACCGTGGCTTCCGTCGTCACCTGCCAGGAAAAGAGATGTCGCGCGAGCTCTCCTTGTTCCTAGATAGTTGATGGTAGAAGGAAAGAACGAAGCCGAGTAGAAATGGAGGAAAATGTAGAATAGATAGGACACTGAAGCGAAACGAGGGTAGGCAAAAGTATGTTTCAGTAGGTGCTCCGAAAAAAGGATCCATTCGTTCATGGATTATTGATCGGGTAGGTGTTCCATTCTCATGATTTAGATCTTCGGCGAGAAAAACAAAATTTTTCTGCAATTTCGGCAAATTCTATTCTTATTATTACCAAAAGCATTCACAGTAGCAGTTTGTGAAATCACAAAGAACAACGATATGAAATTTGAAATGTTCGTTAGAATATTTTTCATGTTTCGTAAAGTGGAATGATAAATCGAGCATACGGTTTTACTTAATTTAGAAATTCAACGTTTAGATTTGCAAAGTTTTCAATTAAAATTTGTTTGCCTTTGTTTGGTATATTGAAGAAAAAAAGTGAAAATTACATTGTCAAAATTTTATTCATTAAAGATAAATAACACTTTTAGCTTAAAGTATACAAAATCTGTGTGAAAGTTTTCGCTTCATTTTTACGAAAAATTTAGTTCCATTCTATAATAACTATTCTACTGTTATCGTCAAAATATGTACCTTATATGTTTTTGTGTCTGTCATTTTTAGAAAAATTTTCAATCACAGTTCGAAATATTTGTTCTTTGATTTGATGAAACTATCAATACCATTTCAGAGAGACGCTATATTTCGAATGTTTTTTGGAAATGTTGCGTTCTGTTGATCGAAATGTATTTATACGAGTATTTCTATTAAAATAAAAGAAATAGAGAAAGTAGGTACGTACAGTCTTAAAAATGTGTATACTTTAAATTATATTACAATTTTCTGCTTTGAAGTTATTCTCAGATTTTTATAAACAATAAATAAACTGAAAAAGTCAATTATTTTATCGTTCCTTTAATCAATATTATATTAGGTAAACTTTTTATTCAAGTTGTTTTATTATTTTCTAACAACCAACAAATTTATTTGTTCCGTTATATATAATATAATTATAGCAAATAATAATCATTTTGGTACGCAAATTACTTTTTTTTAGTTCGTAAACAATTTAATTTGTTCTTCAAATTCTGTTTCTTAATTATTGTTTTGTGTAAATCTGTAGATGATCCTAAATCAAGTTATCAAAACGTAATTTAAAATAAATACTCGTTTAAGACTGCACTTGATTCGTATATTTTATTCAGTTCACATACACGTGTTGCGGCACTTCCTGTACTTGCCACCAGAGGGAAACCGACCACTGATCGTTTCCCGCAAGTTCCCGTATCAACTCCGATCGCAATATATACGATCCTTTACCGAGCTGCCAATATTCACTGATGAGTCCAGGTTTCCTCCTTAGAGGGTCGGGGATGAAAACATCCTCCCTACCTTTCCCAACCTTCATCACATTAACTAGCACCAAAGACAAACTTCTATAAATTATTTGTATTGTGAATTTCAATTTATATATTAATGAATAGGAGAATTTAAATCTAGTTAAAATTTGGAGGACTTAAATCTAGTTAAAATATGGTTTCTTTGACTTATCACTAAGAACTATTGACGGGGAGACAACTTCTTTCATTTTCCAGACTTCAAGTAGTTCAAGACTGTACTTGGCTTTGGTAACAATTTTCCCAATAGAAGCGTATACACAAATTCTTAATCTCAAAAGCAGCGAAAACAGCGTAGCGGTAAAGTATAAACCAAAATCATGAGACTATTCGTAGCACACATATCATGTAATATTTTATTACCGTGTGCCTCTAACGGTGAAAATATCCTAGAAAATTCGTTTGAAAGTAACTATGAAAACAAGGAAATGTACCGCTGTTACTCGATGTTTCGTTCTTCTTCGCTGTCCCACGGGATCGTTACTCGGACGCGGGGTTAAACGAAACGCTGTCGATAAGCCCAAGAACGATAAAGCGGCGAAAAATTGGATAACGAAACTAGCCAGAAACGAAGTCAAGGGTATGTTCCAATAAGCGCATTCCGGAAGAATGGGATTCATTCGTTCACGGATTACACCGGAACAGATTCTCTATTTTCAAGGCGACGGGGCTCGATGATACGTCGAATGGCTTAACTCACACCCTGCACCGAAGTAAATTGCGTCTGTCAAATCCGCTCTGTAAGTCTCTCCTCGATATTACGGATTCCGTAACCGACACGAGTCACCAAGCGATGCCAAGCAATTGCACGCGCGCCCGCGCGCATGCTTCCTCCGGGCATCAGTTTGCTCGTTCTTACAATCAGCATAACATTCCTTCCGCCCCCGCTGTCAGACCTCGAATCGGATTACTCGATGGTCGTTCGACTAACCTCGAGCTTCGACACGTGGTGCATCGGCTGCTTGGCACGGACCCGGCTCCGCAGTCACGTGGAAAAGTTTCAATAAGACCGTGAAATCTACAAGAAAGTTCCTTCACCAGAAAAGAATACGCCATTATCTACGGGCATATTACCGTTTGTTTTGATACTAATGGTTGGAATGAAATGGAAAGCATAGAAACGGCAATGATAGTCTCGTCCCTCTTTCTACTCTTTTTTACCATTTTCTATTTGATCCGATTTACCGACCTCATGAAACGTCGAGAAGTTTGTATTGTATATCTTGCACTTTCAAAATCGATATGTTTACTTCAATAGATATGAAATGTTGAAATATGATTGCTTCTTATTCGTTCCATACACGTAGTAAAATGTTGATCGATGTAATAGTTTGTAATGTTGGTTGTAATAGTTTAGATTATTTATGTTTCGTTCCTGAAACAATTTAATTTAAATTATTTCGTTTGCAAAGCAATTTTGTTTGAAAAGTTGCTTCAATTCAACTGCCACGTAGTTTAATCAAGATGTGCATCATACTTTCCATTATAACAATCTTCAATATTATAAATTTATGTTAAGTGCTATTTGAAGTTTTGTTGATTATTCTTGATTTTTTTAATTTTATTTGTACATTGTTACGACCTTGATTGACCTTCAGTGATTTTCTGGGATTGAACTACGTTAATGTGTAATAGCAAATTTAGTTCCATTAAAAAAAACGATGAGAACCTGAAAATACCTTTGACACGTTTGTCTTCAGAAAGGTAAATTATATTGATTAGTAAGCCTCCTAAAGAAAAACAAAACTAGTATTTTCGATAATAATCTGTTGTTACACTTTGTATAATTCACTCTGTATGGAATCAACATTTCGCATGTTTTACTTAAGTAATGTATATAAAAGTATATTTCATTACATTGTTGCTCTATGTATACACGTTTTAGTGTATTAACAGTAAAATATGCAAAATACATTGAAATATACAACATACAGAAAATTCCGCATACTTTGATGTATTAAATATGTATAACATACTTCTATATACGACATTTAAACAAAATATGTAAAATATTAGTTACGTATATCAAAATTCATGTGAATAAAAAAATGAAACATGATTGCTAAACAATATTTTGGTTTCAGGATAAATGACCTAGTTTCAAGTTTAAATATCGTATCAGAATTCATATTTCATACTCAATGAAACATGTTAATGAATAATAATCTATTTCTTAAGTTCATAATGTTAACAATTTTCAATGTCGCAATATACATATTGGGATTAATTTTTAAAAATTTATGATTTAATAAATGATATTTTCATTCTTGGTCTTATGACTTATTTTAAAATATAAATGTCTTGTAACTAGTTAGATGTTTCAGAATGTTCAAGCAGCTTTGTTATGCGGTTAGTGGCATAATGATTCTGCGCTCTTAGTCACGCAGCCGCAGTAGTGCCATCTAGCGTTTCAACCGCGCGACTACTAGGAGTTTATTGCGAAAGAAAGGTGATGCGTTCAGGGTGTTGTATTCCTTTAAACAACATAATTTAATGTCTCCCGTGGATGTATTTATTGCTCGTTACAACAACGGAGACATAACGCTTACTTCGAGTGACTGTATCGCACCATAACGCATCAAACAGCTGTATTAAGTTATAAAATCTCAATCAATATCTTTAATTACAAGTATCAAATATCATTGTTGTGTTATGATAAATGTTACAAAATCTCGCATATGTTACTCCGTACAATATCCACAACTGTGGCTCGATTAATTGTTTTACATACTTTATTTGTTTTTATTGTACGAAGTGTGGTCGTTCGTATACTATCTACATATGTTTTGGAGTATATATTTTTGCAAACTTCAATCTATAACGAAGGAAAACAAAACATCTAAAAAATCGAGATTGATTAATCGATATCTTTCCTCAATTTTGAAAATAACATTAATTCAAGATTTTATACCGAATTTTGACATTTTGATATTTATAAAACTGTTTTGCTATTCATAGTACTTCTCGAGTGGCATCACATTTTGGATCAAAAGGGCCTACAAGCTGATACATTTTCTGTAAATCAGGAGACTACAAAACCCAGGCTGGAAAGTTATTGTTACTGTTAGAGCGATAAAACCATTTAGATTGAGCTCTATAACCAAGAAATCAAATATTGCTCATATATGAATTCACGGACAAGTGTATCATTTTCATAGATTTTCACGTGTACCTATATGTACCTTTTCTGTACTCGTTTATCGGGTTTCATTGTGATCATTTTTCCAAGATACACGTGTTCCGTTCACCCCTGTATTTGGAAACGGGCACAAGATCGAAGATTACACTGAACAATGATTCGTGAGTTGAAACGTAATCAGAATATTTTTCAGTGTATAACGACGGAGCCCTCGCACGATATTGAAAAGGTTTGTGTACGCCTTAATGGTAAAAATAAAACCGTTTCTCTATCCATAATACTTCTCGAGTGGCATCACACTTTGGATCAAAAGAGCCTACAAGCTGATACATTTTCTGTAAATCAGAAGACTACAAAACCCAGGCTGGAAAGTTATTGTTACTGTTAGAGCGATAAAACCATTTAGATTGAGCTCTATAACCAAGAAATGAAATATTGCTCATTTGTGAATTCACGGACAAGTGTATCGTAGATTTTCTATATTTTGATGTACTCGTTTATCGGGTTTCATTGTGATCATTTTTCCAAGATACACGTGTTCCGTTCACCCCTGTATTTGGAAACGGGCACAAGATCGAAGACTACACTGAACAATGATTCGTGAGTTGAAACGGAATCAGAATATTTTTCAGTGTATAACGACGGAGCCCTCGCGCGTGCACACATGAAGTGGCGAGTTCGTAAAATACGTTTGCACAGGGGACGCAGCGCGCGTAAAAGGGGGCGGTCTGCTTTCTTGGAAATTTGTTGTCGCTACGAGGGATGCACACCTTCACGGCGGTTTCGCACGTGCCGCATAAAGGGAAGCGTCTTCATCCGGCGAAAGCTTTTCCGGGGATGCAGCGGGTTTTCTAGAGGGTAGGGGAAAAAAAGAGGCGTGAAAAGAGACGATGGATTTTACCACGAAGACGCGGCAAAGTCTCTCGCCTATCATACCTTATGCCACCATCCGCGCATTCACTCTTCTTCGTTGTTTTTCTTTATCCTTCGCTGGACTTTCTCTTCGTATTTACATTTTCCTTCTCCTCCTTCCTTTCACCGCGGTTTACCTTCCATCCCGTCGCTCCTGTTTTCACTTGGAACGTAGACGTCGCAGTCACTGACATATGTTTATGGAGTTCCAGTACAAACAAAATGTTCAGAAGCTTCTTGACACTTGAAGCAACCGTCTTAATTGGTGTAAACTATGCTGGACGCACTTTACCCGTTGTGCGATACATTTGTTTGGCTTTCTTCTTTGAAAACCTTGGATTTTCTTTATTTTTTCGCGAGTTTAGATAAATTCTGAAAAACAATATCAATATTTCGTTGTAACATTGCCCCTGATTCTGGAGGGGCGGAGAATGTATTGTAAAAGCTGGAGGGATCCACAGTTAGTTGTTAGTTGAGTCACAGGTTCTTAAAAAGAGTGTTTTCGATTGCGAAACAGAACTAAATTAACCATAATTTCACGATATTGTTTGTTAGGAATTTTTATGCAAGTAAATTTGTTTCGTCGTAATTACAACTTTTCACATTTCATTCTTGGTAGGGATATTACAAATTATACAAAGAAATTAACAGAGATGAACAGACTGTAATATTTTCCAACGAAAAATTGTGTTTACTTATTTTTAATAGAGAGAATAGAGAAAAAGTTTATTTTACTTTTTTATATAAACTTTAATACCTCCATACTTTCTCATACTTTGAAAAAGGCCACTAATTTTTTAATATTTCTGCATTATCTATATAAACCATACCATCATTCAAGAATAAGTAAAAAATATTTCTTCTATATTCTTGAATTGTGACTAAATTAAAAAAGGTACAAATAAGGAGGTCTTGAAATCTACTTCTTCGTAATGGCCCAAAAATGAAATTTTAATAGTTACATAGTAAGTTCACCCTTAGTTATTTACGTTACACCAGAAAGCAACTATGTATCTTCATTGATTCTATCGTTGAAGATAATTTTGGCCTAGAATAATTGTTCGTAAGTAAACCAAGTTTGTTGTTCCTGCGGTTAGTTCCACTTCTGTTTACATTCAAAAATAGCACTTTCCAATGTACCTTAATCCTGTATTCAAGTGAATGTTGTTCGTTTCTCTTAGTTTCGCGAAAACTTTACTAGATCGTGGTCCTTGTTGGCATTCTGTAAAACGTGGTATAATAATCATTCTCCTCGTTACAAATTAAAATTACACGGTAATTAGAAATCCTCATTATGCAATTAAAATGCGCTCGGCAACCGGCGGCCTTTTGCCTCTTGGCTGGCCGCTATTCCTTCCAATTACGCGTAAAGGCGCAAACGTGGAAACGTATTCTACACGTAAACTTTGATAATAAATTTGCAACGAAGGAAAACGGAGCTTGAACAATTTCAGCATTGCTGGAAGCAAAGATCTTTTTAGTTTGCAAAACGCAATATGTTTCACTTTCGGCTTAAGTTTGAAGTGTTTAAAAGTAAACTATTGTTAATGAGTGTTCTTTAAGGGAAAATTACGGGAATATTTGCGGCTCTCTTAAGCTATTCCGTTTCATTTCTACGTGCAAAGTTCTTTCCGTGTAAAGTTTATCGAACGCATGGCTTATGAAACTCTCATTATCCTTGCCAAAGAATATTCACAGTATGTCACTCCCTCTGGCCTGCCCCTTCTCCCAACAATTTTAACAAAACTTTACAGCTTTCATTTATTTTTCAATGTTTCGATCATTTACCGACACCTTTTCAAGAATTTTCTAGAACTAAAAGTAAAAATCGATCGGCTGTAAAGACTGGTGTCCTTTTGAAATGGTTTTACTTGTAATCGGTATCGTAAACTAGGATTCTTAAGTAGCTGTGCACTTCGTGTATGTGGATTTTACTCTAGATTATTGAAAAAGTAATTTTTGAAGGCTCATTACCAAAAATTCCAAAGTAATGTGCCCTAATTGAACGAATGAGGAAACTTTCATATTTCTTGATATCATTATGAGCTGAGTTAATGTGGCTACATAGTTGAAGATTTTTTATTAGAGTGTATTCGTTCGAATCGATGCTTCATTAACACTTGAACCACTTGATAAGATTCAAGAGTCGTGAACGAATCAAAGAACGATTAATACCGAGAGCTATTAAAATGAATTGACATGGATGAATCAGTGCCTGGCTAACACAAAGGGTCATTAGGATGGAATAAGTAATTCTTCTAACTTCATAATGCGGTATACACATGCGATGTACACATAGTGGCTCCAAAAAGTATTTGCACGCTGTATTATAAGGAAATTATTCTTACCTGTAAGACTGATTTTTTTTTGAGTTTCATTTTTTTGACCACAAGAAATTTCTTTAAGAAAGTAAAATTAAGTCTCGAAGGTTTAAATGTCTTTTTAATTCTTTTAATGTAACTTTTCTTGGGACTTTTTTGCAACACAAAGATAGAGACACTTTTCATTTGAAAAATTTTCGAAAATCGAAGAGAAAGTGACACAGTAAAGATTGATTTCAGCCAATTTCATACGATCGAAGCACTTACAATGACTTTCATTTTTTTTCGTAACTTCGTAATCGTGCAATATACAACAAAAATTTTCTTACAAAAAATATTCAGTTTTCAGTGCTCTATCGTTCAATTGTTACGAAAGTCTCCTAGAAGAATTGCATGAAAACAATGAAGAAATCTTGAATTTTCAGGTCTTAGTTTATCTTATCGAAAACATTTTTACTCAACAAAAAATTATGTCATATGTGGCCTAGTATGCTTTACGTGCACACAAATTTTCATTACATTCAGACTTGTAGGTCAGAAGAATTTCCTCATAATGTAGTGTACAAATACTTTTTTAATCCACTGTACAACGAGCGTTATTTGTAACATATTTAAAGATAAGACCTTCCGTATTATTTTAATACAATCATAGCTCATTGACCCACGGGGGAGAATGGCAGTTTTTAATTCAATAAATATCACCCGTGCGATTAAACTGAAAGCTTTTATATCGTAGAGATACTAACACCTATTAATATTGCCCAGAAAAAAAAGGTATAATATTAATTGCTATGAAAATCAATAAAATTCTGTACATATTCAAATGGTATTCAGGCTTATAAGCACATGTTTATGAATATACTAACTTGTACTGAAAGAAAAATATTAAATTATATTTGATTAAACCAGGACGTTACAATTATTCCTTATAATTATGCCGTAATTAATAAAAAGAGAAAATGTGGTTTCTAAATTTCTTAAAATGAAAGAGAAAATTCTCAACAAAAAAATATATTCTTACAGTTATTGAACTCCGATGATCAATGTATTAATGGAAAGAGATGTTTCCTTTCGAGCTTCCTACTGAATTGTAAGGCACCCCTGGTGGTGGTCGTGTCCCTTATTTTGATAAACACTGCTCTAAATACTATGCAAAATAAGTACAAATCCTCCAATGAATAACCTATTCGTTCAGCATCGCGTAACTAGTATGTATGTCAGGTGAGTGATACAATGAAACAAATGATTTACGAAGGACAAAGATGGCGTGGAACTTACTAAAGATCGGAGAACTACTCGGGCAAAGGAAAAAGAACTTATCGTACGCTGTCTCGTCCTTGTAGCTGATACTCATAGGAGATATCTTACGCTCCCTGTCTCCAGCCCCAGTCCGTCCCACTCAACAACTTTTCTCATTAGAGCGATCGATGTCAACCCAATTAAAGTTAACTTTCCGACGGAATAAAGGAACTCCAGCTAAAGGGAATGAGAGGTCCTGGGACAGTTTGAAAATTTCTGTCGGTAGTGATGCAGATGTCACGGGTACTTTAAAAACATGCAAAGAAGACGAGATATATCGAGAAAGGAGAATTACTGTTGTAAAGGAAATCATATTTTCGGTCTATAAATTGCATAATTTCAGTACCACTTGAAGGATGTATCATGGTACTAACGTTCCAAGTAATCAGTTTTAAGAAATCCTTCCTGTAAATGGTGTTGCTAACAATAAAACATAATTTAGACGCGACTGTTTTCCTACAGATGTATTGCACATACATTATTTTATAGCATACATTTTTTTCCAAATTCTGAGCAAAGGAGACCGAAGTTTATTGTTGATTCTCAGTTAATTTTTTTTCGTTAATATTATATCGAATATGATTCCTCTAATCACTATGATCGAATCAGTAGTTCTTTATCTACATATTCTTATATTGATTTTAATGTTAACATACTTCAAGGACTAAATTTATTTATTAAAAACAGCTGACCGAACCAAAATGCTTAACGTAATACATACTCGGAAATAATGTTTTATAATTACTTTCATTGTCGTTTTGACAAATGTGTCATGATACACCAGGTGAGCATGAACATAATTTATACTTATAATTAGTGAACTAAAAAGATTTTTCATCGCTTGTTTCTTGCAACATTTGTTGTATTTTCCTAACCAGCATTTATTTCTTACGAATTATGGAAACTGAGCATTACATTTTTTAAATTATTATTGATAACTGTTTTGATGTTCAAATAAAAAAGACTTGTTTTTACGTAGAAAATAATTGAATACTGTATATAAATTAGTACAGTACCGTATATAAGTAGTATTGATATTGATATTAATAGATTGATATCTTTCTAACCTTAGATTTGTTTTTCTCAAGTAAATAAATACAATAATAAGAAAACCTACATTACATAGTATTATTTGTACCAATAGAGATTTAATAGTACACTAAAATGTGAAACGTACACTACAATTCAATACAATTTAAATAATAACTTTATCAAAACACAATGAGGCTTTAAGTCTCGATCTCCTCCGAAACACTTTTGTGAAAATAATTCGTGTTCATCAATTTCCATTCATATATGGTCTATGATTTGAATTTCGAAACGACATAGGTAATAAAGCGTATGATCAAGAAAATTAATGAATCCATTAATAAGATTGTACAGTTTCTCGTTTGAGTGTACCAAATGAATGGAATTAGTTACACATATACGAGGCATTATTACAAATGGCATGAATCAATCTGAAATCACATTTTTATTACACAATCAACTATGACTATTTGAAAAATTTCCCATTTTCCAACAGCCATTTGGCAATTTATTGTTTCATTCTTTATTCTTTCAATTTTACATCTCATACTAAGTAATGTAAGGATGAAAAATATGTTTTACACATTTTCGTGTTCAAATTACTAGAATATGAATCTTTATTATTGACCCTGCTTATAGTATAATTAAAAGTCAATTAAGATCATAGGAAGCTGTAACACTTTAAAACTAAACAAAAATTCTTAATAAATAAGAGTTTCTAAGCCTCTTGCGGATAATTTAAGTTATTGTGTTATCTATGTGTATCTGTAATTCTTTAAGACTGTATACTGAAAGAAGGTCTAGTGACATTTTTTAATAAAGTATTAAGCGGACGTAAAATGTAATAAACATGTATCGTATTAACTAAACAATCATGTTTCGTTAATTTTCAATGAAACTATTCACTTAACATCGTCATATCGTGATTTAAAGAATCTGCAATTACGTACCGATAATTCCACGTCAAACAGATCCCTTCATCGTCAGAAATTTTTATAATACCCCAATGTCATAGAATAATTATTACAAAGTCGATATCCCTAATTTTAAAATCGATATGTTGTAAATTTTGCAGTAATAACGTAGTATCGTAAAATTGAAGATGTATAATATCCATCATTTTCCAGGTTTTGAATTTGTCAGAAAAGAATAGCTAGTGGGTACAGTAGACAGTAAAAATATTTAGTACGCTCCAGATAGTTGAAATACGACTGTATTCTACCGATATTTACATGGTACTCTAATCTGCAGTGTGTTTAGGTGTTTTTATATACAAAATTGTTCAAGTGAGTGACCATACGATTGACCAACTGATGTCAAATTAGGCAGTTACCTTAAAACGTCATCTCTCGTTATTATTATGGTGTACGGATATAGTCAGTTCATAATTAATCAATCGCTATTGAGAATGAAGTAATAAAATACTAAAAGCGCTTATGATCTCCAAGAATGCAAAAATGTTATGGCAATAAAGCAACTTCCAGAACTTTAATTCTCGTGCAATAAGGCCAAATCGATATTTCGAACAGTCAATCTACAAACTTAGTGCGTACCAAGCGACTGCACCATAAACCTAGATTCGGACGGTTTTAACAAGTATACCACTTCCTAGTAACTACGATACCTCGATAGAAAATTTTAATCCAGTGGAACTTGTTTAATTAAAAGAAAGGACTAATGATTGAACTGCGACACATCGAATTGACACGATCATAATTTTTTAGTACTTTCGACGTCCGAAAGCCTGCCTAGAGGACAGTTTCATACATATCCGCGCTTACTTCTGTCAGTATCGACAACTGTGTATGGTTTTCCAAGAAAATTCCGCGGGATTGTGTATAATGTGCCGGGAAAATCGATAAGACGTTGCTCCAGTTATCTAACAGCGTTTATTCGCCTGTATGTACGAGGCGTGCGTGCCTCATTAACTGCAAGTATTGCAGACTCTGCTTTACTTTATTTGCATCAATTAATGCAAACAATGGTTGCAAGCGTGAAACTGTACGCTTCGGCAGCGACGGCTTAAATCGTCGGACTCCGTGTTCGTTTGATGCCAAATATTTGTAGATACGATCGGTGCAACGAATCTTATTTAACGCGCATACGCTTGTCGCATTTGCATATGGGAGCCAGCCATTTGCAGCCGTGCATGTGCACGCGCACGGGACTCTACACTCACGTTTTGTCCACTTATACATGCGCATGCATAGATAGTACATTCTTGCGCATTATTCATGGATAACTGTGTACACACGTACGTACAGAGTGTTTCGTAAACTCCGTTACGAATCTCCGCAAACGTATTCCTGACACCAATACGATGATTTTGTCGAAATTCGTTCGTTGAGAATTAGGTATCGAAGTGGGTGAAATATCATCGTTGTTCGTTTAATAGAAAAAAATTTAATCGACTCGAACGATTATGAAGAAAACTGTACGCTGATAATACTAAACAAAATTTAATTGGAATAATTCCTTATGGGAAAAATTTTAAGTAACTTTTAGATAACTTTGAATTAAATTACTGTTAAACTTAGAGATATTTTAGAATCTATTGCCAATTAATGTACCAAATATGAAAAACCTGACAGTATAATGTGTATTAATGAAACAGCATCTTAGTAGTAATTAAATTCAAATGATACGTGACTGGTTGTTATATTTTCCTCATTTTTAGATACAATATATGTATGGAATGAAATTTTCGGCAACCGGAATCTCTATTTATACCCCCCACAAAGTGACTTACATGTTCCGAATATTAATGTTACAATATTTATTTTATCTATGCATTATAAATGATTAATTTCTCTATAGAAATTAATTGTGACCGAGACTCGAAGTATAACTGATGGTTTCTGGCGTATTGTTTAAATACGCTTTATTTGCAGAATTTGAAAACATGTAATGTAACAATTTTTTACCGGACACATTAATTTAACATTTGTTTTATTCTAATTTCATTGCTTTCCACGTTATAAAATTCTACCTATTTAAACAATCACCTTTTACTATGAATCTCGATAAAAATTAATTTCTTATAGTTTAATTTCTTACTTAATTGATTTCTTAAGTTTGAAGTATGTACCTTTATTTGTAGCGGGATTTATACTTCCCACGTAAAAGAATTGCTAAGATATATGAGTCCTAATTTTTAAAATTGATACAACTTTCACATTCGATGAATACCTATACACTTAGTACAATCGATTTACACCACTTTCACATTCATGTTTGTTATTATCTTCCGAGAAACTCTTCAAAATTCGATTAAAATGGAAAACTGTAGATGTACCTACATGCACCTGCGAATTCTATACAACCTCCGAAGCACGTTTTGCTTTATTTGTTCACGATCCGGTATTCTAATTGTTGTAACATGCACGATGCTCAGGCATTACAATCAGCGCAAACAGTTCTGTTTTTATCAAGTTATGTAGTCGAACTGTTATTGAATATTTGCATTTAGAAATTGTAGGATGCAACTGCACGGCGTGCATATAATCATGCAACGCATTGTTGTTTAGTGGTTGTTAGCGATGATTGATTTGCGGTCCATACACGTAGTGGAAACTATGTATACTTGTAATTTATTTGTTTGTTACTACACCTGCCTGGCCAGTTGGTAATCGATCATGGTTTAAGTATACTAATGTTAGAAATGCGAGTCAATTATCGTTGACGTTGAATATTTCGCGCAGCTCATTTTTCTCTCGTTGTTCTGTGTCGTGTAATTAGGTAGCACTGCAGCATGGTTCTTCGGGCGAATCACCGACAGAGAAGACTTTGCTGGTTATTTGATGGTAAATTGACGTCAATATTGTGAGGAAAGTAATTTGTTACAATCGGAAGTATCGACGTTCGTAACTTATAAAAACTTTTGTGTAATAGAATAGTAAAAATCGGTTTGCGCGACACAAAGCTCTGGAAATTATGTTCTTGCCGAAATTGAAATTTACTCTGTCCATCGAATTATTGAAAAGTCTAAAACATTTTATTTCTGTAATGAAATTACAAGAACGCATAATTTATCAAACATGTTAATTACAACACATACAACTCTCTTAGATTTAGTAGATTTAATCTCAAATCGATTTTCACTCGTTCTACACGTACAAAAATGTCTTAAATTCGAATTTATACCAAAGAAATTTTAAAACGAAAGTATGGATAAAAGGAAAGAAAAAGAACAGGACAATTTTCTAACAAAAGTGCTTTCCTTTCATCCATACTTTGGTTTCGAAAATAAAAAGAAATCGTAACAGTCGTTCAATAAAACTTTTATTTAAGTGTTTAAAGTCGTATCAGCTGAATATTATCAACTTGTTCCAATTGTTATAATATATTTATATTTTTATATAATACAACGTCGTTTTCATTGTTTCTCAGTCCAGTAAATAATTTCGTATCTAAAGTAACTGAAAATCATTATCAAATTGTATTAAATACATACATTCGAATAGAGATTTCATCTTTTCATACTCGACAAGAAGTTGATGCTTCGTCGTACAATTGTGTGGTCGAGCAACTGACCAAACCTCTCCTATTCAACGACACGAGTCACAGAATCAATATTTCAGCTCCCGTTATCACTTTAATTAATGTTTGACGCATTCGTTATTACCCGGTAAATTCAAAGCGTCGTTACTGTTTCACCGTACGTGAATCCCATTAGGATGCGACCGGGTTACAGGGCTTTTATGAATCGGATCGGTGCATTAGGGTTTGCTACTCATCAATCTTGGCTCCCCCGTAGCTGTATCTATTATGTCATGAGATGGTTCTATGGGCCGCTAATTCGGTTGTCCGGACCGTGGCTAATTTCATGGCTAAAAGTAAGCGCTCGCGTGGCCATTAAGTTCGAAATGGAGTTTGAATATCCATCCGGATGAGGTTGGGTGGGGGTGGTAGGCGAAGCGAGCCAACGGCGTCGATTACAAGTGAGCGTCGAAGGCGTTCTGGGCGCTTGGGAGATCAGTTTTCCTCGTAATTAGATCGGGATTGAATTCAGACTGCTCGACGAAGGACTATAGACCCGAGTTAATCGACGAGCGCAAAAAAGCAACGGGGAAAAAATAGTTGCACCGGCGGAGGTCATTTTCCAACGTCCCCGAACGACGGCCGAGCAATCGGTGGATCCATCGTAACCGAATAAACTTAACGAGCGCCGATGCCACGGCCGCGGCGGTTGCTCCCAAAACCAATTAGTCGTCGATATTTGATAGCAATGAATAATCGGTTAGTTAGGTATATGCGTTACGGTGCTTTTCACTTCGTACGTAGGAGAAACGACGCGATAAAGTGAAGCGGTGAGTTGCGTTTGTAAGCCGGCGAGCGGTTGTTAACGGCTCTATTATTGAAGTTTCATCGGTTCCGCTTCGTTTTACGCGTACATGTCCGTGTACATTGAAATTTTATTGCCAATACCTTCGATTGGAACGGTGTTTCGGTAACGCTTACGTAAAGCTTTTCAAGAAACACCGTACTCTGTTCGTTTCTTATTCTAACATCTACCGAAACGACGGTTTACAATTACGGGCAAAGTATTCGACACGGAAAGATATTTTTCGAAGAAATTCCGCAAAATTTTGAGCGGAACGTTCGATGTAATATTTACCCTTCCGCTGTGCTTACATATTTATTTATAACCGTGGAAAGGATATTTTCGAATCTTGAAATTCTGTTTCCGGAAATAAATACGAGCGAAAACATTTATTCAGAGAGAGATACGCGAAGTTAAAACTCAGCTCGGTGTGTATGTGCTTACCGATGAATATTTAAAATCGATTTCCGCGAAAACGATGCTCGGTGAACAAAAATTTGATTGTACTCTTTTTTCAAATAAAATTACAATCGATGCTCGTGAATTGGAAAACTAACAAAGTACGAAAATAATCTCTACGAACATTAATTATAGTTGTTTCGACTATTGATTTAAGTCTTCTGCAGTTTGACGGAACGTTGGTTCTTGCGTAATGCACACGCTGTGCGCATTATTTATTCTTTAATTTATATTAGTACGTTGCGCATCTCAATTTCTTTATACCGTTATCGCGTATTCATTTATTCATTAATTTTAGGTACAACTACGTACGTTTTTCAGTATTATGTTTCTACATTCTGAAGGGGACTCGCGTGAAACGTTAAAACGCTGATTAAAATAAGAGGTATAATATCAAATTTTTCCTCAAAGTTCTGTTTACTCGATGCTCTTGTTACAAATCTAGAAAGATTCGTATTTTCATACGAATAACACGTGATGTATAACACGTGAGTGGTATATACTCTGTGTTTCTGAGAATCGCATGATCAGAGGGTCCTTTAACCCCTCGAGTAGGATAATTTCTAAAGAAGCGTGTACAATAAATTACTCAATACTAAAATTCTTCGAGACAGAATGTAATTATTAATTAATTCTCGTTGCGTCGTAATAAACAAGAACCGTGATTAATAGCTTGATCTCTATTCGCGTATCGATCTTTGCTGTATACGGAAATACACGTTTGGAATTCCTCGAAACAACATTCGTGTTTAAAAGTCCATTATGTCGCACTTTATTGGTATTCCAGGCTGCAACATTCAACAAGCATTCGTGTCGGTAAGCTAGCTTAGCTTTCACGTCTACATGAATATTGCGTATACCAGAGGAGGTATTCGAAAAAAGAAGCAGAAATGCGTAGATTGTGTCGTTCCCCGTGAGGAGTTTTCATAACCGATCGATTTCCCAGCAAAGCGAAAAGGACGCCAGCAGAGGAGAGGGGAATTCTGTAGGTCGCAAACTAACAGAGGGATTTCCTCTGTCTGTCTGTCTTCTCTCTCTTTCCCGCCGCCATTTCCTACCCCTTTTTTCGCTCCCGTATTTTCGGTGTCCATTCTACCGTGAAGAAGTGATACCAACCGAGCGCGATCGAAGAAGGGTGCCAGAGTGAATGGAGGAGAGAAACGAGAGGAGAGTCTGGCAGGAAAATCTTTTTTCCACCGTTATTTCCTCAAACGCTGTTCTAGCTGCACCATTGCTTTCGTACATAGAACAGGTTTCTCCGTTACAATCCGAAAGCCTAGGAATTTGATCCTCGAAATTTCCGAGTTTCTTGGAAATATCTTGCGACACCAAATTTTCGATTCCTCGGCTGTCCCAATTTCATCGTCGTCTTTAAAGTTTTAACTTCGCGACAAATTTTCCTTCATTTACATCTTATACGTGAAATCGAATGGATCGTTTGACACGTGCGACAATATTATTCATCGGAGATTTTAGCGAGACTTTTATACCATACTTTTATTCGACTCGTAACAGATACTGCAATGAGATTTGACACGAACATTTAAAAAAAGAATCTTTTCTTAACGATATTCTTTTTAATAATGCTTCGTATTTGTTCAACACTTTTTGATTTTATCTATTTTAAATAAATTCGACAAACTATTTAATTCTTACTTCATTTAATATTTGTTAACTAATATAAATTGTAAATGAAACTAAATTGTCAATAGAACTTTTGATTTTCAGATAATGAAGAAAAGTAATATATTTGATGTAAGTCGGTAATTATGAAAGTGGTCTATGTCTTGCTTTTTTATATTAACAAATAATATTGTTGTCTTATTAAGCACAAGAAAAACTAAAGTATGAAAAGTTGTAGAAATGTGATATAAATTACATATATGAACTCATTTCTGTAGGATTGTTTGAGTAATGAATAATAGACTTATTTCTTTGATTCATTATAAGTTATAATTGTCTTTGGATCTAATGTTTTATGCTTTTCGCTGCATAATTTCATTCTTGAACTTAAGATATATGGATCTGACTACTCTTTTTGTTCCTACATTATTTAAACTCCTTGTGTCTCGTCTCCCGTGTGTTTTATACAATTGTCTATCATCAAAACGTCCAATTTCAAGTGTTCGTATGAACAAAAAGTTTCATTAGGATTCATTAATTTCTCCCTTTTCGAGGTATACGAACTTTAACGAAACAATACATAATTGAATAGATAAACAATTCTTTTATAATCTGTGTGTGTGTGCAATCTATGTTAAAATAATATTCAGTATTAACTATAATCGTTTATAATCTTTTGAACGTAATATTATGTAATCGCTAAATTTAAATGGTAATTGCAGAAAATGGTATCTCCTTAGTTTCTTTCGTTTTTCAAAGGAGTTCAAACTGTTGTGTTGGTTCTTCGGCAGCTACTGATACGTCCTGCTGTGACGGGAGATTTCTTTTCTTATAAAAAGAATACCTGTTTCCTTGATTATTTCTTTGTTCAAAATGTATTAGACTGCGTTTATTATGATCCTTAATTTCTTTACTTTTTCATCTCTCAATTGCTTTTACGTTGGAGTCAAACGCAGACGTTTTTACATTTGTCTGTGCTTCATAGTTCATAGGTGAACATTTCGAACGTTCATATTTATTATACCAAACAGCGACCAATTTTTTTTCTACTTTTGATTCAATTGGTTCTCCTTGTTTGTGAATGAAACGCGTTTCCTATAATAGTTTTCCCTTCAAAGAGAAAGAAATTAAAATAAATACACGGTGAGTATTACATGAAATACGTTACCACGACTAACCTCGATGTTTTGGAACAGCATCTCACCAAAGCCCGTACAGAGTAACTACCGATCATCGTCAAAGTCTATCGATATAACCAGATTCGAGAAAGAATTACAAAGCTGCAGATATTCTTTTCGCAGAACCTGCGAGTACACCACGTGTTCGAGGAATGATCAAAATTCTCGATCTGCGATACCAATCTACTTCAAATAACCGCATCGAGGAAACGTCAACCACACAAAAGCAACCGAGCTATTGGCGTGCATTCAGTTTCACCGCGAAAGTACATCCGGAATTTCTGCGCGTTAACTGTGGATGAGAGAAAAAAAAAAAATAAAAAAAGATATTCGGATGATATTTCATGAAACGCACGTCGGAAAAATCCCCTTTCCCGCAAGTTTCGCTTTATAACCTATTTTTTCCACCGTGGCCCTGCTCCGTCTTCCTGTCTTCGCAGCCATCGTTCTCGTTCCGCCCCCCCCCACCCTTTTCTTGCTATTCCCGGTTTTTCATTCCATGGCTCTGTCGTGTCTCTCCGATTGAACGGCCCACCCGGACGACGGTGTTTCGCTTTCAATTTTCCGGCTTTCAATACGGCTGCCGTTGCTGTTTTCCGCCGGGCACGCTGTTGCTGTTCTTGTCGCCGCAACGTTGCAGGAATGCCTGTGAGCCTGTAAATACACGGCTTATGTCGTTGCTGGAATTAATAGTCGGTGAGATATGCGAACGGTTATTACCATAATGACCGTCGCATAATTTGAATCGGCCATAGAAAACACGTCGGGGTCGACGGGAGCCTCGGTGGTTCTTTTTTTTTTTTTTTTTTTTACGTTCTTCCCTTGCTTTTCGTCAGGCTGCATGTGCGTCGAAAACGGTCGGAAAAGCACACCAACGGCGATTTAGGCCGAAATGAAAACCATTCGCTTTGCCTGTGGAAATATCGCCCAGTGACGACGAAATGTTCGGGCGTTTCAAACGACTGCGACGAAGGAACGGCGCACGGGATGTGTCGCTCAACAACAAGCTCGAAAGCCGACCGGGCGTGTTTTGCAACGGAAACAGTCGACTTTCATTACTGTTTCGCAATCTGACGCCATCATCGGGCTGAGATACGTTACAATGAAATTCACGTTCGATCATTAATCATTTTCAGTTCAAGTAATTTCTACTTGTTTACTATTCGTTGATCGTACGATCGATGAACAGTATACAGAACACTTTGGTAGTGGTTTGTGGAATGAAAATGTGTGCATACCTAGTATCATAGAAAGAAGGAAAGACTAGTGGAAAGAATCTAAGTCGACCTTTTTAAGGCGACTGACAAAAAAACATTTCGAGGGGTAACCTTGACTTTCTGATCGGCTTTTGCACAGTTTACTTTTGTTTATCTCGTAAAGTATAATTTCGTTTGTCGGGAGCGAAAGTGATGTCGATAAGGTTTTGACCTGTTTGTAAAAATTTCTGTTTGTTGTGGGTTTGAGTCCTAGTCATTGACGAAATTTTATAAGATATTTTTTTCACTGTCTGTTTTGTTTCCTTAAATTATATGTTTAAATATGTTTTATTTACAATTAACCTTGAAATATATATTTTTAAACATTGAAGTTAATTTTTACTTCGAATTCACGAACCTGAGAATTTCATAAAATTACTCGAAGCACGACAATTTTACACACCATGTGCATCGAATGAACACTGTTTTCGTAGCTATGAGGTGTCGTGTTTAATTATTGAGCGAGAGTCTTTGCCATCCAGGTGATAGTGAGCCAAAAGTACACGACACTCTCGACATTCCACTCACTACTCGTGATGCTACGTTCCTCGTAACTCGGGACCGATCTGTATTTCTCCCTACAATATTCACTGTGATACGGATTCGCCGCTCGGTTCATGCTATACATTCTTCTATATCGACGTTGTCCAACGTAAGTACTGTGGAGAGATGAGATGTTGGTACACTACCTACGAGTTGAAACAGCACAGAGGAAAGGGGAATCAGCTGCTCGTTCCATCCAATCCCCTCTAAAAAATCCTACTTTTAATGCATAGTAGTAAGATCTCCATATCTGCGAGATAATGAGATAAATATGTTTAGTAAATATACACAACTAGGGATATGGAATTGCACTGTATTAAGAAAATGTAATTTTATTTATATACATATTATTAGAAAAAAATTCAAAGTCTTTTTAATACAGATCCACACAAAACAATAGCAAATTCTATCTAAATGTGCGTTTACTAAATAATGAAAG
Source organism: Ptiloglossa arizonensis (assembly GCF_051014685.1). Classification (NCBI taxonomy): domain Eukaryota; kingdom Metazoa; phylum Arthropoda; class Insecta; order Hymenoptera; family Colletidae; genus Ptiloglossa; species Ptiloglossa arizonensis. The sequence goes on along the minus strand of NC_135051.1, from coordinate 12,397,511 downwards.
TTTAATTTTGTTATATAGAATGTTTTGAGTATGATGACTTGAAATCGTATCCCTACTGTATGTCAAAAGAGTGATTGCTTTATACCGATAAAGTTTAAGATAACATGCCCCCCTATAGTTTTAAAGACAAAGGAACTCTCTTATTAAAAGTCCAAAGAATGATTAGGATAAACAAATAACCTCTTAAAGGTTGCTCGCAATGTCCAAAGCAACAATTTCTTTAGAACAATCTTCTTGTGAACTCGTCGAACGAATTTAATTTCACTTCCCTTTCTATATGCTCAGTATTAGAATTCTTTTACATTAATTGCATAATTACTATAATTTAGCATAGATTAATATAAATTATAATGTTAAGTAGTAGTTTTAAGGTGTAGTGTTGGTGCAGTACTCATACATAGCAAGAGATTTATTACATTAAATATGTATGTATTGTACATATATAATGGTTTCACGTAAAAAAGGACAAACAATCTATAGTGAAGTACAGTCTATTGTAAAGAAAAATACGACACCAATATCACGCGCATCGTTGTATCTCACTCTGTCGTATTTACTTCGTTCGTCTTCTTCGTTACAGGATGGATTTTTAGATGTGATCGACTCAGCCAATAACGACAGTATGTGTGGATAGAGGCGTTACTGTAATGCTACGAACAAACGATTCCTTTCACCCCTGTGCTGTTTCAGCTTATGGATAGTGTGCCAGCATCTCATCTCTTCACAGTACTTAAGGGTCCCTTACCCACGTTTTCCCCTTCAACCGTTTCACCTCCTCCACACAGCATATCTGTATTGTCACAGGGATAAGCAGAATTGTATTCGAATACATAACTTCGAAACGTTTATTCGATCAACAGTTAATGGAAAACTTCTCCTCGTTCAGTATGAAGTATGATTTTATTCTATAATTCAAATTGTAATTTCTATTGAACGTATTATTTATCAAAAGTTGTTTATCTTTTATTCATTATTCGAAATTTTTATCCAAATTACTAAATTTAAAACATTTTATCTAAATCATACTTGATTGTCAAAGAAACTGCGCTATGCTAAAGGGACAGTTATGACAAAGTTAGCGTCTCGGTTGTATGGAAACTTATAAACGTTACGAGGTTAGTGTCGCGTTTAGATGAAAGCAGGAGTATACGATACGCTTCTACGGTTATTGCCTGACTGTAACGGTAGATGGCGTTACTATACACCATACCAATCGTGTCACGGGATAACTGAAACCGTTCGGAGCATCTAACCTCAAAATGAATGCACCTAATGCATATAATATGTACATATGTATGTACGACAAATCGCATGAATAGCTATGAAATAACAATGTTCTCTAATAGTGAAATATTTAAATAACTTAGTGCATTAAATACATGTTATTATATTTTGAGAATCGCGATGCAAGTTTTCAATATTTTGCACATTTTATTTAAATAATATGCATAAATGTATTACACATATATACATTTTTAACAGACTAGAATGTGCAAAACATGTTACAATATGTTGTATTCCGTGCATATTTCATATATTTAATACATAATGTATAAATAAATAAATTTATGGACGTATAATTTAAATAAAATATGCAATATATTTTGTTTACGTATATTAGGATTCATTCTGAACATGCAACGACACATATTTAATAAATGAAAAATTATTCATTTAATGCATAAATTATTTGATTATACTACGTATGAATACATATGTAGATTATACGCATACATTAAAATTAATTCTCGAAACGTAATAATATGTGTTTAATTAATATTTTAGTCGTCGAATTAATAATCCATCAAAACTTATAAATGTTGCGAAACTATCGACAATGTTCTTTCATAGAAATGTTTTGAAAGATTACAGCTACACTGTCGTATGATTAGTGGCACGATGAATTAGCGCATTTACATTACATCATCTAGTATTGCAACTATTAACACCTTTTCAGCTTAAAAGCAAAACTTTTAAGAACATGAAACTTATAGTACATACATATTTATATCGTACTGGTTATATTGAAAAGACATTTTTCCATTAATTAAATGGAAAAGCAAAAAACAAATAACTTGTATATAAACAGTAACACACATGCCTACAAACTTATGGAATAGCCCAATGAAACGACATTCTGCGATGCTTTCTAAAACCGTAATTTAAATAATGAAACATACATACTTCATACCTCTCATATACCAGATTGTTCAATAAGTTTTCTCGTTCGATAAAACTTATTGAACAGTAATTATTTATATATGCGTTTACAGAATGATTAATATAGCTCTTGCAAAATCATGCTAGAAACTATTGAACAAACTAATAACAAGACAATAATTACATCATTCGTACTAACAATCTACGAAACGAGAAGAAAGAAGGGTTTAAGAAGCCTGACAGAAGCTCTCAAATTCTCCTTTAATCTCACTTCTCGGGTATCCGAGGAGAAACATTGCAGAAACTGGCCGATGAAACGCGATCCCTGAAGCGGCCACTTCTTTGTTACCAATTTAACGGGGTTTGCTTCCTAACAAGGGCAGACCAAGGGACTACATCGACAGGGGGTTAAGTGACAAGTTGTCCGAAATACAACTACTTGGTGTATCGAATTACCGTCGCGTCGACGAGAACATTGTTACTCCCGTAGATAGAAGTGCTGCCTATACTACTTCGTTGCATCTCTCTGTCAGCATTGCATTGTTCTCTCACACCCTTCCATGTTCACTGACTGCGAAATCTCTGTTGGTGAGTTCTTACAGCTTCGGATATTACAAGAATTATCGTTACCTTTGAGCAACAGCGATTAGCTTCAATAAGATCGAATTTAATTCAGATAATTCGGAAGAATGCATAACCAACTGCGAAGATATGCTGATGCGAACATCACTACCGGTGAAAATTTGTGTTGGGTCCTATCAAATTCACGAAGCTGTGTATCGAGGAAATTCTAAATCTATTTACAAAATTTAAATAATATTTATTAAACAATAACAAATAGCATTGTGGATATCTCAATTGTATACAAGGTGCTTAAGACACTTAATTTTCCGAGTAAATGAAAATCCATATTACATAAAATCGTTTCCATGTCCAAGTCTACACCATTATTCTTCTTAAACTATTAAATGTTAATATTATAAAGTTGAAGATTCTTTGAAAATCTGATAGGTCTCATCGTATGTTGTATTTATGTGGTTTTATATGTAGACCGTTAGGAGTGTGTGATAACACGATTGACAAATTAATAGTCGAGCTCTTTGTTGTAGGACAGTTTCCATAAAATGGCAACTTCCGTCCATCTTGTAACGTGAGGAGTAGTTCGTAATTCGCAGACATGGACGTGTAATTGCAAAAATTTAATGACAGTAAAACAACTTCTAGAGTCTTAATTCTTGAAAAATAGTGCGTACCAGGTGACCATATCATAGACTCAAGTTTGAACGGTCTTAACAACTGGTCGGTCGTGGTTTGTGTGTTTAGTCTCTCGTTGTACAAGAGAGTCCCTGGACGGTTAAATTATTCAATGTGTGCCCCTAAATTACACGACGAAATTCTATTAATATATTTTGTTCGTGTTCGCGGTGGAATTTTAGAATATGTTCGGACTTGAGTAGCAAACAAGTACTATACTATATTATTGATGTTTGTAAGCACCAAAGTGTTACAACCTAGTCCAAATTGGTTTTTTAAAATCTTGTAAGTCCAAAATAAAATTCTGTCTAGAATAAGATTCGTCAGTGAATTTACACTCCTTTCGGAATAATTATATTTCCAATTCAATTAAACTTCTACTAATTAATGTATAGGAATATTAAAGGGATACTTTCTAAAATTATTTGAAGGTATACAATAAGTTATCTTCATTTAAAATAATTCTATCCACAGTTGTATTCGTTAATGTTTCATTTACAATTATTTTTACACGAGGACAACGAAGCGCTTCCCGGTGGGTATAGTTATCGAAACACATAAATTTACCTTTTAAAAATCGATCTATTCTCTGTACGATCATCCATTCACAAAAATTGTGCCATTTACAGCCCACTCGTTAGAGAACATTTATTTCATATCTACCGTTCAATAAATACGTATTCGTATAAATATCCAACAAACGTTCGGTTCATGTGCTGCGTATCTCCGATAAACAGATGTCATTTGCAATTTATCCATATTAGCCATTAAATCTGATCGGCTCGGCATATAATGAACGTACATAGGCGAGACTTCATTTTTCAGGATGCACGAAGCATTAGTCCCTGCCACGGTGATTAATATGCTGTCCTTTCATTCAACGCGCTCGCAATCCACGATTTCGAACTCGATATCTCTACATTTACAGTCAATTTAATTCCTACTGCCACGCGAATCTAATGCTTAACGACACGCGCGTACTTCGAATTTATAAAAAAATTTTTGACACAATATTTCACATCAAACTAAGGAAGTTATCTCGAAGAACTTTTCCTTCATATTTAATGTCGAATTAATTCCAGTTAATTTAATACTCATCGATTGATTGGAATACACCACATGCAATAATTGTACAGCAACGTATATTTGCACGTACTTGTTATATAAACTAATACGAAATAAGCTCGTTAGAGTTATCAGTATATTTGCACGTGGAATTGGAAATTTATACCTTGTACGTATTTATATAGATTATTTAGGATGTTAATTAGCACGATGCTGTTATTGTCAGTTTTAAAAGAACAATCTTTTTTATATCACGAAGAATAAGACACAAAATGATATTTGGATTCATTTAATCGGTGACTTCGAAAGGAGTAATTCATGCATATCTTACAAAAATGTCAATTTAATAACTTGAATGTAAATAATATAATACTCGTATAACCGAAAACAAACGTTAAAAAACAATCATATCTTAAAAGAAAGTTCTAGAAGGATTCGAATTTATACCAAAAGAATATTGTTTTCACAGGCAAATGTTTTATCAGCTATGCTGCACTCTCAAATTTTAATTCCACTTATGCCTCAGGAAACAAATGTATGCTAATACTTAATGCTAATATCTCGTACGGTAAAGACCATCTTTCTACAAAATATATACCAATAGTTTCACTATTTCAAGTCCCATCGTTGTACAAAATTCCATTAAACAAATTACTTAATACACTTGGAGACCTTTCTTTATTAACCACCCAGTGATAATTTAACGGAATCCAAGGATCAATCTGTATACTCAACAAGTACAATTGTCGTATAATACAGTAACGATACAATATCATTTTGCTTGTTTGTTAAAATTAAAAACAAAAATACACGCTTCAATTCTAATTTCTTAAATATCAGCTACTGACACGTGCCAACTAACACAAACATATGAAATTTGTTGACGCCATGTAAACAATCAAGATAAATTAGCGCGTTAAATTATGTTAATAAACATGTCACTGATTAGAAATTATAATCAAGTTACAATTGGTTAAAAATTTCACAAAGATTCGTTTCTCCGTGAAATCTGGATCAATCCCCGATAAAGGTATTATCGTTTGTCCTAAATTTCAGCTAGTACCCACACTCTTCTTTCCCTCGGAACCTCTTTCTTTCCAGAAGACAAAGCTACATACCTACCTCTACGTCAATCCGCTGTCACGTCGCTCTGTTTATCCTTGCTCTCGGCGTGTATTTCTCTGTGAGGCTTTACATCGATCCTACGCTTGTCGCAACTCTTTGCTGACTGGATCGGGACAAGACTAACAGCATCTCAAACAATGTATCTAGGGTGTCAGAGGTCTGGAACCGGAGGCACGGGTTTACCCACTGGATAGGTGTATCGATTGTCACTTGCACGGCGGTGTAACCTCGGTGTTAACCGCGCGGTTTTGATGCATCATCTTCTGTCCTTGTTGATAATAGAAGTGACGAATGACAAAATGTGTGCGCATGCACGCAAAAGTGAGTACGTAATGGTGATGGGAGTTCGATCGTCTTTTGTATAAAAGAAGAAACGGTTCAATGAGTCATTTCTATTGTCTCTGGTTCTGAATGGTACTTTTCTCGAGCTGAGCAATTCTTGAACTCGAATAAGCACGGTGCGGTATATTTATGGAACGCATCGCTAAATTTATACTTCAAACAAGTGTAATTATTCGTATTTTCGAATTTATGTATTACGTTTGTAGCTCTATACTAGGAAGGTTCGGTTACACATTTTTTTAATGAATAAAAATAATATTTTAGTTTATTCACTCTTGTTAATTCAATAAGTTCATCCTGTGAGTTTCTTGAGTCTATGTGCTTTAAAAGTATACGTCTTCGTTTTTCAAATCTTCCCTTATCTCTTGGTATTATTGGGACTGTTAAGAGACATTATCTCAGCTTGAAAGAACGATATGCCCAAGAACGATGTCATTTTTGAGATTGTCGATTGTATCCAGTTTCTTATGTTTTTTAAAGGACTTGCAGACCTAAGACCCAATTTATGGACCAGTTTCCTGCAAATATAGGACTCGTATGCAACGTCTACAAATTGATTCATTGGAAGATCGATGCGTCCATCTTAGAAACTAGATCAAATTGAATTGGATAAATGAATGACAAAATTAGAAATTGAAAGAACACACAACCTAGAATAGAATTATAGTATAATTTGTCGCTTATTCATCATTTTAGACAATACCTTTCTTAAGTTTGACAATAAACTATTTTGTTTTCAACCAAATGTATTATAATAAAATTTAAATAAACATTACATATGTACAATGTTAGGTTATTTCAAAGGTTAGGTTAATGATGCGGATGCTTGGAACGTGCTATTGGAACATAGTCAACTAATAAAATACGAGATTAAGGCCATAGAAATTGCTTCATTGACAGAAAATTGTTATGTTTCTGGCAAACACACGCACTTGTATTGTTTAGTGTCTTGTCCTTAATAGTAATTGACATGTCACGAACCCACAGCGCGAAGATTGGAATCAGTAACCGCCAGAGATTTTACAACAAGGTGGACAGGAGTTGCAAATTTACACGTAGGCCAGTAATCCATTATTCGTGGCATTGCCTCCATAACGCGATTCTATACTTAAGTTAGACGTAACTCAAGACATCGAATAACGAGAATTTGACACGAGAGACGAAATAAAATACTAGATTCGACAAGTCACAAAAGAATAAGATCTTTTCTTTTGAGTTTTCTTTATACTCTCAAATTTTAAATAAAGCTGTACAATTTTTCTAGAAATAGCAATTGTTGCTATTGAAAACCTGCGAAAGATTGTAGAAAATAAATTTGAAAATCAACGTATGAAATTTCTATCTCGATGTTATTCTTACTTTATAACAGATTGTCTAAACGTGGATGATAAAATGTATAGGTATATTCTACGTGTCAGAACCAAGGCAAAATTGTAACAGACGCGGATTTACAAACCATTTGTTTTTGAGATATAATTTTAGTCAAAGAAGTTCTTTGTAACAAATGTCTAAAATACATATACCGTATTCATGGTGTAATGTAAAGTAGTTATATATAAAAAAGCAGTATCTACTTTTATTAAGATTTCTTTTCTACTCTTAACACGTTAAATATATTTGCAAATTTTATGATATCCATTTAGACTTACCTTTTATATTGTTTCCTTTAAGAATCAATACCCCTCGAAAACAAAAATTACTGTTTTGTGGAAGCATAAAGTTCTCGTATTTCACGAAACAAAACACGGATTTAAATACGTAATATTCAGTGCAGTTAAATAACTCTATTATCGCGCTGTAACAGTTCGTAGTCACTCGACCTAACCAACGCGAAGTAAAGACAGACGTGCAACAAACATATTCAACAAGTTCGAAATCGGAGATTTATTCATAATTTGAACTGTACAATTCGACATCAATTAATAGAGATATAATACAATAGGAGCGTAGAAACAAAAGACACAAGAAGTATAGTTGCGTGTAGAAGAGACGATACCAGTTTTTCTTTAAAAAACGTTAAATATCTTAATTAGCGGTGTTTAGCCACACGGATACGTGTATTTTCCGTGGCCAGTCATAATACTTTAACGCGATTTAGCAAACCACGTTGGCTGTGGGCTAAAGAGCACGAATAAACCCGTGTCGACAATTATTTTTTTTTTTAGAGAAAATTAAGTCTTTCTCGGAACAGTGAGCCTAGACACGTGTATTGATACAACTATTGTATTGATACAATTCACTGGTATCAGTTGTTTATTTGTTTTTCTCTATTCCTAAGGCATAGAGTTACTTATATGCGATATTATTTGTTTAATTCCATTCGTGTAAAAACTAGTTGCTTTCGATAAAGGGGATAGTTGGTCCTCAACATTTTCAAAACTTTTACATACTCCATTAACTACAAGTTTTTTGCATATTCTACTGTACGACTATATTCTTAAACGAGTATAGGACATGCCTAATACTCTGATACGGAGTTCTAAATAAGTAATTTATTGCTTTAATATCTGCAGAGTTGGTTCGAAGAATCGTCTTAATTCACTCGAATATGATTGCTACGCAATATTTTTTTACAGAGTATTCGAAATCTTCGAAATTAATTCAAATTCATTTTATTTTGTTCGAGGAAGCTTAATGTACCCAAATCTTACGTAATTATTCGGTTAATCCATTTGCATGGGTATATTCGATGCGTTGGTGTAACCACTTTTAAAGTCGGAGGGTATCGTCGTCTCCCATCAGCAATAATTAGCAAGCAGCATCATTCGAATTTTCCATTAAGAGGTGCCACGAACTCAATTTGTGAATGTAATAAATGACGTGCTTTTATCTGCGGCCATCACGATAAAGCTATTATAAATGACCCCAGTCTTGAAACACAGGACAACCTAGGTTATTTTTCATTAACAGGCTGTCCTTATAATATTATTTTAGTGAGCTCATTGAGGAATTTTCTGAGTTAATCTACTAAGGGGTCGTGTGCATCCACTTAGTGAGGTTTATGTGATAATTGGGAATTGTGTAGGAATCTTGTGCTTAGTTTGGGCCGGGCTTTATATCGGCTTTATCCTGAAATAGGAGCATTGGATCATACATAATCCATGCAGCACCGTAATTACCAATATTTTGGAACACTTTTACATATTTGCTCGTAAATTAATATACCATTGTATGGAAACTTTATTAGAGATTCTTTTATTTCTTATTAAACAAATAGATAGCTAATAAGGATAGATTTTCGATTATTCTGAAACTTAAAAACTTGTGACAACATCGAAGAATGTAAATGATCATAATAAGTAAAAAGAAATACACTCTTTTATTATTGCAATTCGTTATAGGGTAATATTAACGTCTTGCAGTCCGTGTCAGTTTTAATATTTTATTCCTTCAGATGCACACATAGTGATTCTATTTTAATTTATAGCCTTCGGAGATGAGCAAAATATTTCCCTAAATAAAAATTTTGAATAACGAATAAAAGATGAACGACGTTTTAACTATGAAAATAATTTTTTCGTCACTTTTGTGTTTTTCGGAAAAAATAAGTTGTTGTGAATCCATTTGTCTGGATAGTCTAAATATATGATCGCAATAATGGTTTTTAGTTATGTTATTATTCACATGCAATAAGAAATGTGGAGAAATAGAGTAGAAGAATTAATACTTTCAATAAAAATTATCATTTTGTGAAAGATATTGCTTATTTCACATTTAATAATTATAAAGTAATATTAATAAGTTAATTCCTCTGATGCTAGGTGATGATAAATAATTTTAATTATCAACTTACTACTACCGACTGATCTACGCGTAAGAGCTACAATTACAAGGAAGCAAAACCAAATAATTTTGAATATTTAATAAAACCTGTCACAACAATATTTTATACATCTATTACATAGTTTCATATGCGCAAGTTGTGGTAATGCTAAATAATTGAAATATCCTTTCCATATTCTCAAAATTTTATAATTCTTTTAATTATTGAATTATAGATATTCTCTTTCAACCAATTTACAATTTTGTAGTATTAGTCGGAAATGACAATATCGATAAATCATTACAAACGTAATTTATTATCTCCATGCATATATAAACGATATAAATTGAAATGCATCCTTTTATTAGCAAAGCAGCAAAATTTAATTTGATGAATGATTTATGGCAACGAATTTATTTGAATATATTACGATGATATTAATTTTGCCCAGTGAATATGACAATTTTCAATAAAAACGTTAGAAATTAATTTCGAACGATAATGAATTTAGTTTCTTAGTTTCTTTTCTTGACTGTATATTTTGCTGAATAACCAATTCAGTAAATAGGCTATATGTGTTTCATTATGATAAACTGTAACATATAGCGTTCCTTTCGCATAATATTTCTGTTAAATTATAATTGGAGACTTAAACAAACTATTATTGAAACAATAGCCCTTACTTTGTTAAAAATAATCGTCCAAAGTTTGACCTGGAAATGATTTATTCTTTAATTAAACTGTTCCAAATGTTTCTTTTGTTCATTGCAGTAATAGTTTCTATTATTTTGAAGTAGTAAACACTTACAAAGTTAGGAGTCTTAACTATACTTAATTATTAAACAATGTTTTACAGCGATGTATGATATAAAATGTTCAATAATTTCATTTAGACATATAATAATTAAAATATTTACCGTCTTTCAGAATTATTTGTAAAAGTAATTGGAAATGGAGATAGCATTTAGTTTTCCAGAATAAGTATCGTTTATTGACTTTGAGATATGCATTAATATTTAAAGACCGTACTGCGTAATGTGAACGTACTATGTATGTTTAAAAAATAGATGCAAAAGGAAGATCCTGGAATCAGCATCGAACCGATGTGAAATTGGATATTTATACGCATACAGCAGGCATTTGAGAAAGAACATTTATACTTACATCGTTTATTTTCTTATCAATAAAGTCCTTGAAGAGTTGAAAATAAAATTTCACTCGACCCGGTAAACGTTTATACGGAGATTCACAGGGAAAACGACGCGTGACGGTGCGTCAAAGAAAAGCACGGGCACGCGAGTAAGAGAAAGTTGAGCAGAGAAACGGGAAAAAGGCCGTCACGTACAGTGGATACTTTAAATAATAAATAATTATGCCACGTAACTGAAACACGGGTCATGTGCCTTTTAGTTGTGCGTAAAGTACACGAAGGTTTTTGCTGAAACGACGTCAGTACACAGTGGCGAAGTATGCACGTAAAAGGAAGCTGTATGGAAAAACATGATCCGCTCATTATAATGATGTTATTCTCAAGTAGGCGCATATGAACAGCCGTGAAAGGTAGGAAGGATAACGAGGTGTCCGTTGTAGATAGTAAAAAACCAACCGTTCCGCGTGGACGTATATTTGGAGCGCCTCCATTTTCCCCTGATAATGCGGCCTAACGACAGGTACAAGGATTTCCGGTAGTTTCTGATGGAAGCCCATTGAATTTGGAGAAAACTAATGCTGTTGTTCAGATTAAAATGAAAACAACATTTGTTCAATTCTGTTGATAGAAATTTTGAGAAAGAATAATCGGATCGAAGAATGTATATTTATGTTGCTTCTTTTTCTTGGAATTATTTCAAAGGAACGTTTTCGTTTTCCCAAGATATATACTTTTAATATAAAGTATACGTTGTTTGTTATAAAATACAGTTTCGAGATGTAAATAAAAAAGCTTGCAACACTGAGGAAAATAATCTTTAATCCTTAGTTCTGTTTATTCTTTCTCCCTCTAAGAAAAACAACGTTTCTTGTATTATATGTACACATTTGATGTAAATGTAGTGGTGGGACGATATTTCTGCGTTGAGTGTATAAATTAATTATTACAAAAGGGAGAAAATCCGACCTTTGTAGTAAAACCATTGAAAGATCTTCCAAAGAACAATTCCTTTGTATAATCTTATTAATATATAATATAATATTACTTAGAACAAATGTCTGAATGATAGTTCGAATGCAATGCAGAAGCTATTAATGAATATCATAAAGTATATACAGAAATGATATTAAACATTGACAATTCAAATACGAAGAGGGCGAACAGTAAATTATACGAATTTATTAATAATTGTTCTTTTTGCACTAATAATTTCTAAAAATTACAATAACGAATTACAATGTGAGAATTTTCACATATAAGTTGTGAATCGATACGTCGATATGATTAGTATTAAAACGGTTAACATGTATTAAAGTCATTGAAGCCGGTGATGTCATTACGTATGTAAATAGTTATTATTATTGTCAAACAAGGTTTGTAAGTGCTTCAGAAAGATCTGTTTACATTTTACGAAGAGCCTGGGTTAATTTTAGGTTAGGTTTCGGAGAAGTATGAAGCAAGAACTACAGTGCCGGACGAAAGTATTGGCACAGCATCATTGTTCTGATACAAGTGCTTATAACTATGAAACAAATTGATAAAAAGGAGAAATTTTTTAATACATTTATTTATTTATTATTCTAGATTATTATTTAACAGAAACAGTAATATAAATAAAGTGATATGCGAAATAATAACAAAAACATATTTATTGAGCGTTTTAAGCGTGGACAAAAGTATTGGCACATTATACAAAATTTAGTGTAGTTGTATCTCTCGGAAAAAAATCCGATTGTTACTTGATGGTATAGGTAGGGGATTCCCTGATAGTCATTTTTTCTAACAGTCATCCTTAAGTTCAGTCGATTAGCAACATAGGAAATATAACAAGCAACAATGTCAAGAAGAGGGAAAGAAACTACAAGTGAAGAGAGAAAAATAATATTAAATTTGCACAAAATGCGAAAATCTTATAGTGAAATAGCAAAAAGTGTTAATAGAAGTCGATTCACTATTAGAAGTGTCGTAAAACGATTTGAGAATCAATCAGATTTCAAAAGTAGGAATCGAAGTGGACGTCCCTCAAAGTTAACAGTTAGAGAAAAACGGAAAATTGTAAAGGAAGTGAAAATAAATTGTAAATTAAACTCATCGCAACTTAGAGCAAAGTTAAATGAAGAAAATCAAAAAGAAGTAAGTTCGAAAACTATACTGAGAGTGTTAAAAGATGCGGGATATTCTGCGTGTGTCGCAAGAAGGAAACCATACATATCCAAGAAGAATCGGAAGATGAGAAAAGAATTTGCAAAAGAATTTATAAAAAAGGATCCCACATTCTGGAATAACGTATTATTTTCAGATGAAAGTAAATTTAATATATTTAAATCAGATGGCAGAGTATTAGTTTGGAGAAAGCCAAATACGGAAATGGATCCACAACATTTACAAGCCACTGTGAAACATGGAGGAGGTGGAGTCATGGTATGGGGTTCCATTGCAGCGTCTGGGGTTGGCGAATTAGTATTCATAGATGAGATTATGGACAAATATGTATATTTAAATATATTAAAGGAAAACTTATTTAAAAGTGCTAATAAATTAAATCTCCCGCGTGATTTTTATTTTCAACAAGACCATGATCCAAAACATACTGCCTATATTGTACGACAATGGATCGTTTACAATACCGCACACACGTTAAATACCCCACCCCAGAGTCCAGACATGAATCCCATCGAACATGTTTGGAATGAATTAGAAAAAAGAATTAGAAAATATAATATAACAAACAAAAACCAATTAAAAGCTATTATTTTACAAGAATGGAACAATATAGAGCCGGATTTTACAAAAAAATTGGTAACTTCAATGCCAAAACGATTGAAGGAAGTTATCATGAGGAATGGAGGGCCAACCAAATATTAATTTTTAATTTCTAAGTACTTTCAATCATTTGTGCCAATACTTTTGTCCACGCTTAAAACGCTCAATAAATATGTTTTTGTTATTATTTCGCATATCACTTTATTTATATTACTGTTTCTGTTAAATAATAATCTAGAATAATAAATAAATAAATGTATTAAAAAATTTCTCCTTTTTATCAATTTGTTTCATAGTTATAAGCACTTGTATCAGAACAATGATGCTGTGCCAATACTTTCGTCCAGCACTGTATATCGCAGACTTTTAATAATTCTATCTTGAAAACTTAAGAATGAATGTCTACTGCTTCTCGTTCTGGAACACTCGGAAATATTTTCCTTTTAACAAACTTTAAGATCATTGAAATCGGTGAGATTGTACGCAATAATGTATGCGTGTAGCGGTAACATTTTAGCATTTATAAAATGTTGAATTTAAAAGTTTTGGACCAACAAACTATTTGGAAGCATTTGCGTGAAACATGCGGCCAGTAAAATGTTAAGTATTCTGTGGTCTCATAGATCCAGAAGCGTTTAATGCTAAGGTTGAGATAAAAATAAACGTACCGTAACGGTATAAACCGAAAGTATTTGTGTGGATATATTTATTTGGTATTATACATAAGCGTAATTATGTACTCATTTCTATCATTTAATGATATTTTATTCCCGAAAAAAGAAAACTATCGCACAGATAGTTCCTTCTGTTATAACCTTTTGACTGTAATAACCATTGACAATTCCATTAATTAGTGCATCGTTCTAAACTGGTTTGGTACAAAGCATGATTGATTCCAATTGCCTTAACAAAAAGGTAACGATCAAACGAATGATTTCCGTTAACAAATAACAGATGTCGACAGATATCTGCAGCAAGTGAAAAAAAATTGTGTTTTTAACAGGGAAAAACTATTTGTCAAACTGGCAAACCATCGCAAAAGCAATTGAATTCTTGACTGATGAATGGATGGTGGCATAGAATATAAATTGGCGAATATAATAAATTGTCAAAATTGAACTATCTGTAGGACACACTAGCTTTTGTTTTCGATATTAATCAAGAAAACATGCAAACGATTCTTTCATTAAATCAAAATAATATAAAACATTTTCCAATAAATTTATCTCAACTTGAATTTTGATTATCTAACTTATAAAGAACATTATTTTAGTGTACTCGTCGATATTTCTTATTTTTATATGTATAATAAACATCGAAACATGAAATTGATGTACTTTCTTTTACATAAACGTTTTAAAGCCGTGAAACAGGTATTCGAAGCCACAAGTCATTTTTGCTGTTTTGCAATAAATACACACGATCGATGCAAGTGAAATTAATTAGAAAATATGTTTCTCGATAAGTAATAAAAAAAGATACTATGCCGTTTGTTCCATTGAATTTTATAGGAACTATAAAAGGTTATCCACTGTGATCAATATTTTGTTAATCCAAAAATAATTCACAGTTGACCTTGGAAAGAATGTTGCTAAAAAGTAACCATAAGTTGACTTGTTTTGGTATTTTCGTTACATACCACGTTTATGAGGCAAAATCATTCCCTCTCCTTCTTCGTATGCTACACCATCATTCTCTAGTAGAATTTTCACTAAGGTACATTAAAGATGGTCAATAACAGCAGTCAATTAATTTTACATCGATTCGGTAAGCGTTATGATGGTAAAATATCCCTATAAATATTCAAACCACCATCCTTTGCATATCAGAACGGATTTTTAAAAATAATTTAGAAGAAATATGTGTTCAAAATTAAATGGAAATGAAATTTATACTGTTTTACGTTTTTATTAAATATCATCATTGAGATGAAATAAATAACATCCTCTACGTCTTTACTCTTGCAAATTATATGTAAAATAAAATTGATTGTTAGGTAGAAGAAATTTCATTGAATTTATGATTTCGATTTTTTCACTCAAATACACTTCGAAGGCACATACGAGTAATTATTTGTTACAATTATTTTTGTAGAAAATTACCAAAACGTTCATGATAACGTTTTTTTGATTTGTTATAATTATTTTTGTAGAGAATTACCAAAACGTTCATGATAACGTGTTACAAATGATATTGAAACAAATACACTAATGCATTGCAATATGATGGCCAAATGATAGAAAATAATCACAAACAAATATAAGTTCGACGAAACAAAGAATTATGTATAATTTTTCATTACTTATTGCGGCACACCTTGAAACAAGATCTTAGGTTTCTATACAGAACAGCAAAATCAATCTGCAACACCTCCCCACTTGGAATATAACCTGTTTCATTCTTTGAAACCATTTCTAAACAAATATAAACAAATAAGTAAATTTGGTTTTTTGAATCTCCATGACATACATAAAAACAAAATAGAATTTACAAGACACGCTAAAATAGTGTTCCTTGTTAATTACGTACATTAGGAGTATTACATGAATAATTAATTACATGAAGGAGTATTTAGTCTGTAATCATTTTTTTGTCAATTTTGAAAATATTCTTATCTTTGTCTTCATTTCCATTATACAATCCGCACTGTTACAGTGCTATATGAGAACCATAAGTATTACACGACTAATGGAATTTTCACAAATTTCAGAGGAGCCATTAGTTTGTAGTGACTAACGTAGGCGCGTATAGTATGCGCGTTTCCACAATGCATTACACACAGCAATAATTATTCATCGTTACTGCAAACATTCATTTGCGCGCATATGCGGTTACATGATCGACGTTCAAACCTATTGAAACACTTCGACAAGTACGTTTAGCTCGTTTCTCTTGTTTTGTGTTTTCCGCAGCGTATCCATCAGTACTCCTCCCCCATTTAACGTATTTACACATCTATGGCAATATAAAATGTTCTAATATCGAAAGATTCGAACAGGTCTTCAAAACATTCAACATTACCTGAACTTAACCAACGCTAATATTAAATTGTAATGTATATCTATTGCACTTCTATCGTATCTTCTTAAATAATGTCAATCTATCTTTTCTCGCTTCCATTGGTAATTATTAATTTCCTACATTCTTTAAATTCTATTGTTAAAAAAAAGTGTAATATGTAGATTATATATTTTTAGCAAATATCAACACTAGACTAATAATATCCAATATAAAAATATAGTTACCCTATATACGGAGTGATTCAGGTAACTTGATAGTCTCAAATAACTCGAAAAGGTGTTTATTTCATAAAAACGTATACTAAACAAAGGATGTAATAAAAGAGACTTTTCCTTGTTTGTCGGTAGAGATATCAAGTTCATCTTCAATATTTGAAAAGAAATGTATATTCCACTTTAGGATTATAAATGTCTATATAATGTGAATATAGTGGTCAAATAATGTAAATATAATGTTCTTCTTTTTATTGCCTTCATTATTGCATAAAACTCAATTTTTGGAGGAATTTTCAGTTCCATTTTCTTGCAAATAATTTAAATAAAAATGTAGCTGTTCGCCTTCGAGACATACCGGACAAATAAAATTATGTTATTTTTTAACGAAATCTTTCTCCAAAATTGCAGAAGTTTTTGTCTAGAATTACAAATTTAAAAAGTTTAATCTACTTTTGCTTAAAGTTGTTAAATTAAAAAAATTACCCATTTATCGATTATATACAATATTACAAACAAAAGTTATTCACTTTTACATGACCTTTGCACAACATAGTTGTATTTTGCAATTGTTTACACTGGTCATCTTTTATTCGATTTAAGTTTCAAACTTAAAATGTAGGTAAACAATTTCATTTGATAGCATACTACACATTTAGAAATAAAATAAATTCTACTTTTGAAAGTTGAATGAGTTGTTGTACCGACTAAAATACTCGCGGAGAAAAGACACAAACATTAAGAACAGCCGTGATAGTTTCATACTTCCTTGATTTTAATGACACTTCGTGTCTTTTACGGGCAATGTTAGCAGTTCGCTTTTAGAGTTAATTATAACGTTCAAGTACTTTTGGTTTTAAAATACGATTCAGACTATTGTCGCTAAAAGCAAGAACGGAGAACAAGAACTTACTTCGGTTTTAACATTATCTTTTATTCGTGTTAAAATGTTTTTTTAGAAAAACATTATCTTTCAAGGAACACTACTGAAGAATGCAGTAGTAAAATGTTTCGTTATTCTTTCTTTATTTTAAAATATTTCTTTCTTAACCATCCATATGCTTCTAATTGATACTTACTTATAATTGTTATTCGTACAAATTACTACTGGAGAAATCTGAAGAAAGCTAAATGAAGAGTATGTTTTTTAAAAACATTTTCTTTCTTTTGTATTTATATTTTTTCGTTATTTTTTGTTAAAATTTGTTCTTTTTTTTATCATTTTCTGAATGCTTCTAGCTAATATTACTACTGGTCCAATAAAGAGAACTAGTTGCCCTTTAGAATAACTTCGATTGAACCGATTAGATGTTTACAATTTATAACTTTCCAATCTTGTGTAACTTTTTTGAAAAATTGTATTATATTCTTTGAAGACATAAATAACGATTGATTCATTTTGGTCCTTATTGTGAGAAATAGTATTAAGCTATTTCAATATACAACGATTTTTTAATACTCGTTCCATAAATAAATAATAATACTTAATTGAAAATATTGTTAAATACACGATTAAAATATCGAATGTTTCCAGTTTTTATTATAAGAAGTTAAATAAATGTGAGAGATAATCCAGAATGTCTTAGGGGCGCTTGGTGTGAATGGAAAAAATTTGTTCGGTAATAGCAATAGAAATCGGTATCTTTCCTTTGGATGACAATAACACGTTTCCATAAAATCTGTTCTATTGCGAGTTTGATAAATGACAGGTTGGAATGTGTATGGACATCCAGTTGGAAACATTCTCTGTTCGATTTCAACTTTGAAGTGTAACGGAGCACAAGACGGAAAGTTTGCAATTCCTGGAAAAAAGTTTTTAACATTATAGCTTGCAAATACGAAGATTCCAAGGACACAGTAAAAACAGACGTTCAATAGACAATATAAACTTTATACAAGAATAAACTGAAAACTATCACGGGAAAACTGGAATTTGTTCGGAACGACTTGCAGCATTTATATGTTGCTAAACGAAAAGTACTGCGAGATTAAAAGTTAAAAGTAGGTGAAAACGAGCAGTACCCAGGAGAAAAAGTTGATTTAATTTCTAATGTGTGGTTAAAAGAAAGCGGTTATCTACATGTTAACTGTGAAAGAGAAATGTTCTCGCAAATATAAGCACATAAAGAAAGTACTTTCATAGCACTAAGTGCCTTTCACTGTAATTTTAATAACTAAAAAGGGTTTTAATTTGTTTGTCTTTCTATAAGAATAGTGTTCATATTTTGGCCCTCACAGCACCATGCACGAGCATACATTCATTTTATAATTACATTACAACGTTTCGACTCGAATCTTCTTCAGAAATAACTCAGCATTACGCTTCCACTGTACTTGTTCCAAAAATTTAACATTAAAATAGTGTCGTCAAGAACATTTGGAAAATGTAGTGTCGTAAACATGTTTATAAAATATTACTTCTAATTTCCCCGATGCTGAAGCAATACAAAATATGAAATTATGTATCGTATTCTCAGTTCTATTTTTCCACTGGCTTCTTCTGACCATTAATTGTGGACTCTGTGGCTCAAGATTTCATCTCGAGATGAAGTTCGTAAGTAATCTATACAGGACGACTAACACGTGTATGTAATCCACCTTATAGCTCTTAGAATACTTACACGTATAAAGTAATTTACCATTAACTGGTACTATTGATTGTATCGCGTATCTGTGTGTCAGAGGAAAGCTTCTTAGACTATGGGCTGCGGAAAGCTTCGAAAAATATAAAGTACTTTATAAGAGATAGACTTTATAAAACTGGAGCTCGTTAATAGTTTTGTGTTATGAAAGGGAGTGGCGAGTGAAAAAAGTTTAAGAAGCTCTGTTCTAAAAGGCACCGATTGAACAACAGATTCTCTCAATTTTTCACTTTTTCAGGATCGGCTATTACCAAAGTGTATATTCAATTAAACACCGTTCTGAACAGTAGGTATTAAAAATATCGCTTTTGTGATAAGTCTGAAAGAATGTTTATATAATACTTTGGCAACGAAATTTATTATATCTTAAATTTTCCTTATAGATTCAGGATATAAATTTGATTAGTTTCCTGGATATAATATTATATTCGCGTTTAAAATTACATTTTAAAACGTCTTCGGTAAAATTTTCGTCGTTTAAATACATATTGCTGAAGGTAGAGATGTTCCTTTGTCTTCTAGTTATTGCTTATCAATAATAGTTAACGCAGGGTCGTAAATCGTATGGTATATATATGGCACATATATATAATTTGCCTGTTTCAATCTGTTAATCAAATAATATAATCTGATTAATATAATCTGTGATTTGTTACTATTGAACGAAAAATGTTACTCACGGTAATATAATCTCACTCAGTGATGATATTTTTCAAGTGTTACGAAATTCTATAAATTTCGACATCTTAAATACTTCAGTGAATATTATGGAAAACGTGGAAGAAGTAATTCCTAAGGTTAAAGACACACTTCAACATTTTTGGTGTATTTAAGTATTGCAATAAAAAAAAAAAAAAACAGCGAAGACATACATTAATTCCTCGGGATTTCCAGATGCCTACCAAAAATAATATCAGTTGTAACATGTAAGAAGCACTGTTCTTGTCTCCTCAAAGTTTAAGTAATAATATCGTTTAAGTAATAATAATATGGAATTCCAGTAAAATAGGTCGAGAGGTTGTCTTACTATCTAAGAAACCAACAACGAAACCAACAAACAGTTGATGAGGTAATTATCCTGATTTTATATACCTGTAATAAAGTTATTGAACTAGTAGAATACGAGAAGTAATTAAATACTAGTTACAACTAAAGTATGTCTTATTGATTTTCAATGATACTACAATTTGTAATTAAAAAATAAGAACTTTATCTTTGTTTTCGTCCACTATAAAAATGATACTTAAAGTACTTCCATTCGATCGTGTGAAATTGTTATCTCACTGTGATCTGGATTTCGCAAGTTTACGGTTTAATAGCAGTAAAGCAATATTCAAAAGTGCAATCTGCCATTAGGAAAATTTCATTTAGGTATGAGTTAATCACAATTGAACACGTGTGGCTATGGGTTTGAAACTGTAGCGACACCCTGAACATATGCGCCGAAAAGTCCGGTGCGTGGAATTAGCATTCACTGAAATTGTTACGCATTAATTAAATTGCCCCATACGTTTGTCAGAGTCAAGTATACAATTTTATAATTATCTTGACGTAGAAAGGCTGCAGTAGTCGCTATGCGAATCTACAATTAGAGTTAGATAGTAATTTTGTAACTACGAGAGGAGCAGCTGCGCACACTAATTTGGATGAAACGAAATTACCAACAAAAATTCACAACAGAGTGCAAATTTTCAACGGAGTTAACATGAACTTTTTGTCTGAAAAGAAAAAGGTACTGTATCTTATTAAAGAGGAACGCCACGTTTCAAATTGAAAAACGTATTGATATAAACGTTTCACATATATAAACGTTACAAATATATAATACGATCAAGTTCTTTGAACAGTACTTCTGTAAAATTTCAAAAAAATTCGTTAATGTTATAGAAAATAAAGCGTCCTCGTACCATGCGACTCGAATTTCCTAATTACGTGGTAAAATAAATTTATTCGATGTTAATGGTCAGAATGGAATACAATTAGATGAATATCGTTAACGACAAACATAGCGATTTTGTAAAATACTAATCTTCTTGGGAACGGCAAACTTTTTAAGAAACATTTTAGAAGCACTGGAATATTTTGCAAGATGAAATTTCTTTCAGAAATTTTTAAGATCCTAGAAGCTATTGGGTTGTTCGGAAAGTCATGTTGTTTTTTCTTTTGTGAAAATGAAACACGATTTTTTTAGAGTGTACAAACATTTTATTAAATTATATATTCTCCATTTTGGAAAATGAAATGATTTCCTGAACAACCCAATATTTTCTTCTAGTATGGTAAAATGATTAGTGTAGACGTAATCTCAACAAAGTTAGTGCACTTGGTAATTCTACCACAAGATGGTCTTGGTAATTTAGGTTTTTTGATTTGTAGGTGCATATGCATACATTTGTGAATATGTTTTTGTAAATAGGGTTATCCGAAGTAGAGGTCATTTCAGCCACATATTTTAAACTTAAACATTTCCTTCTTTGTCGTAGCGAAGTTTTCTTAAGTTCTTTTAAAACATTTTAGAGGCAGAAAACCGTACGTGAAGCAATATAAGATATCATTGTGAGCATGCAGTTTAAATTTGAAGTGAAAAAGAGTGCGAACAAGCATTTCAATTCCTTGAAATCGGAAAGGAGATACATACAATATTTTCTCGATAAGAGCATGGAGCTCGGGACCAGAACCGCTACATAGTTTAGGAGAGATATAATTCTCGAGTGGTCGTTTCTTAGTTCTTTCTTGTCGAAGCTGAGAGCGAGATGAAATAAGAACGAGTCAGAGCGACTGAAAACAAGCGAGGAATAAGATCGACGAATCTCATTGCACACATAGGACAGGGTATCAGGCATCTGAAAGACGAAACGAGACAAGGAATCAATTCTTTGTCTGTCTCGTATCTATACCCGTATTCCTCATTCGCTTTCAGTACCTCTGACCTGATGTCGTTCCATTCGCCTTTGTGGAACAAGAGTAAAGCAGAAATGATAGAGAGATCGTCCAACACTCAATGGATAGGCTAAATCCAACTCTAATCGAGAAAATACTGTAGTCCCTCCATTAATACTGTAGTTTCCCTAATGCGCACTTTTCTTTGTATGATAAAAATTGTATGTATGTATTATGAGAAATGAGAAGCATTATATTCGAAATACATAATACATAATATATATAATTACTATATATTATTACATATAATAGACTGTTGCGGCACAATCAGTTAATTTAGACGACAATAACCAAAACCTGGGTTCTTGGACAACTGTAAACCTTCTGCAAAGCCATTAAAACACCTTCCCCAATTTTACTATTTTTATTAACCTTTTGCTTCCAAGAACTCCAGGTTGCCAGCTGACAGAAAAATTCCCACTTCGCGTTTCCCCTTTCGTTGATACAAACTGTCTACTAATTAAATACCACTTTTTCCACCTGTTTCACAAGTAAATTAGCCTATAAGATGTCATACTGAGGACATAAAGTAGCTAACACCCATGAGTAGACAAATTTCGTGCCGAGTTTTCGAACATTAAAGATTCAAAGATACCTTCAACCGTAACCGTCTAAGCTTTTAGTTCAGTTTCTACCTATAAATATCAGTACATTATATACGAATATGTTGGTAATACACTCACATGAATTTAATTAGGCGTGTGAGAACGCGTAGCGCCGAGACATCACTCCAAGGATTGCGCGTCGCAACACAAGCGATATATTTGAAACAGATAATACGTAACTGTGCGATGTCAAACTAATAATTAGATAGCCGCGTAAAACATGTATTAATTCTCAATTTAAATTAGTGAAATATGAATTTCAGCATCTGCGACTTCTACTTTTACCAGCTTTCTTTTCTGTTTGAAAAATAGTCTATATATACTTAGAGATTTACGGGAAGCGATGAAAGATAGAGGGATAGGATAGACAAATGGTATAGTGAGTATAACTCCTGAGTAACTGTGAGCGACCAGTTGAGTTTAATCGGATTATAGGTTTATAAGAGGTGCTTAACGAGATATCCCAGTTAGTTTCTCCTTCAGAGTTGCTTCAAATTTGATACGTTATAGACATTATTTGAGAACGATAGTTTCAGATAAAACAAGAAAACTTGTTGGTTGTAAATCACACACAGGAGATATTTTTAGACACTGTGTTTGCTTTAATGCGAACATCTGGAATACCTTGTTTTTTCTTTTGAAGATATTGTAAAAAGTAAAAGAAGATTGTTCGTTTCAAAGGGGTAAATATTCTTATAAGCAAGAATTTTGATTCAAAGTTATACTTTACGAGATTACGAGATCATTGACATTTTTGTGATCGGATGATATGTGTTTTAAAAATATAAATGTGATTTTTTTTGTGCAACGTCATTTAAATGTTAACGTAACATTGAATTCGTTTCCTTTCTATTAGAATTTTTTTATTTCACAAAAGGTCTAAAACCCTGAAATTTTGTAAAGTATGACTCTACATAAAAATTGTTGCTTTCCAAAAACGGAGACATTCTAGGTGCTCAAAATAAAGTAAATACTCTATATAGAGCACATCTAGAATATAGTACGTAAGAATACAATATTATTATTACATCTATAGTTGTTATTAGTTACCAATTTACTACATGCGTACGTGTAGTATGTTATGCAATTTTTTGTGTTAACACATCTTAGCAGACTTTTTTACTTATTGGTATAACAATTTTCTTTGCAACATTAAGCTATTATAAAAGTTGCGATGTGTTTATACTATAATAACATTTTTTCTGGGAGAGATGAATGTTAGAGCAATAGAAGATTTATTCTTCAATTTTCTTATATTTAAGACAGCGCTCGTATACCATTTGCCACGATTCCAAAATTACTTTAGTTTACAATCTAAAAAATATGATCTTGTCACAACAAATGAAACTATATCAATCTCAAATTAATTCACTTCGACCTAACAGAAAACACAGTATAACGAATAAACATAAGAGATGATCTTTCGAATGACAACTCCTTAGACGAGATTCGATTAATCCTAAACTTATAATGTATAGATAGTGTGTAGATTTGAAAATTCCATTGATAAAGTTTCAAAAATGCTAAAGAATGAAATTCGTTTGTGGAATAGAACTAGAAATGAACGTATAAATTCTAAACTGTCGTCAGTGTTAGTTAAACTTCAATGCTATTCTAATTAAATTTCATTCTAAGTAATTTCCAATTGAAACCAGATATAACTGTTTCAAACTATTATACAGGGTCTACACGAGTGTAATCATATCGCGAACAAAATCCTTAGTGTAGACGTGAGCCTGTAGCTGCCTCGCAAATATGTTTGCGGCGGAGTTTGTAGCTGCATTTATCGGTCTTTTTCGGTCACATCAAAGGATTTGCAGGTACCAAACTACTTGCGAACAATTATATTGCTTTAGTCCAAGGATTGCTACTGAGATCTAAATTAGTTTCAGTTCTTAAGAGAGCATCCTCATTACTGCGTTAAATAAATTGATTTTTCACACGTTTTTAACATATTCCAACAGGAAATTTTGAAGTTTAAGCCTTTAGCAAAGATTCCACTGTTTTTGAAAATAATCGAATATATTATAATTCGAAAAATATTCGAAACCAAGCATCGAACTCAAAAGCGACCAAGGAAACAAGGGTGATTAGAAAATTCCTGAAATCTACTAAAAACAAGTTCTGTAAAACAACAGAGGGCTTGTTACATGTCCTTGGAATAACTAATTGATCAAAGGTATTTCAAATTATCCTCGATACACCGAAGAAGTATATATTAAATTTTACAAGGGACTTCTTTGATAGAAGTTTTTTTGAGAAAGTAGGAGTAATATATGCCAAA
This sequence comes from Ptiloglossa arizonensis, assembly GCF_051014685.1. NCBI lineage: Eukaryota > Metazoa > Arthropoda > Insecta > Hymenoptera > Colletidae > Ptiloglossa > Ptiloglossa arizonensis. The sequence continues at coordinate 12,372,185 of NC_135051.1, read as the reverse complement.
GTAATTAAGATATTCTAACAATTTATGGAATACGTATTTCTCCGAGTCTGGTATTAGGAACAACAGAGGATACCTTCCTAGTGTTGTATGATACACCAAATTCTGTTATTTCCCAATTACAGTATTTATTCGTTAGGATTGGCCTAGATGTCAAGAGCTTGATATTCTCTCCATCATTTCTGATTTGCTTTCGGATGTCTAATACCCTGTCCTTCACAAGCTACGTGCTTCATTTATCTTCTATCGTTTCTCACTAGCTTTTAGTCCTGATACGTTCTCATTGCACCTCACTCTTGCCTTCGGCAAGAAAAAAGGGGCAAACGACTGCTCGGTAAATTAATGTAAAATATTCGTAATGGCGACTGCAATGAAATATTCGAAATAGCGAAATTCGAATGAGAATCTTCACACCAAAATACGAATTTTTACTGCTGCTACGAATATTTCAATTTAGTTTCTTTCGTAAGTCTAGTAAGTAGTTGACTCATCACCGGATAAAAAAGAGATAGATTATTACTCATTTTAGAAGATAATATTTCACATTGATTAGGGGTCCTTTAACACGGAACACGATAAATGTCAGCATCACGATGAGGTTTGGATTCACAGAAATTATTTACAGTTTGTTACACGTATCGTCGCTCCACTCTCGACACTATGATATTTGCAATGAGGTATTTAACGATGTGGTCGTGCAGACTCAATATAATACAGAGATGCTAAATAAAACAGAAATAATATAATTGCTTCGAAGAAGTAAGCTTGCGATACTAAAAGTAAACTGTTTAAATGGAAATACTTATATCCTTTTCTGGTTATTTATATATATAAAAAAAGTACTGAGAACTAATTACAAGTTAAACTGCTCGAAGAGACAAACATAATAATAGCAAAAAAAAAGTTATTTTTGTTGAAACTTTAAGCTCTATAGTATTTTAGTTCAGTAAGACTATGTCCTTCCTTTTTAACGGATCCATTGTCCTCGTCATTCTGAGCCCAAAAGTATTACATAAAGGTGTTCGAACAATGCCTATTTCACGAAATATTAAAAATTTCTTGATAATTAATTTCATCATCGCGTAACAAAAATGTTCTCAATGTACCTTCGTCATTTATCTGAAATATTTCAATATACATTTGATAATTCTAAACAGAGTGCCCCACTTAACTTGACCACCTTAAATAAAAAGAAAACATATTTGTTCGTAAGGATTGAACATTTTTATAAGTAATAATTTTATCTCAAAATCATATTTTTCGAGATAGTGAGATTAACGATATTATTTTAAATAAAACTATAATTCCTATAATCGAGGTATAATAGCTGTTGTCAACTCGATCCAACGATCATGGCTAAAAGTAGAATTATTTATTTTTTTTTTTTTAACGTGGAGAAAATCTTCAAAAGACTCCCTGGCCCCTTAAGATGGGGCCGGAGGCAGAGGGGGATTCCTTGCACCCGGAAACACCGGATGCGGAACCTACCCACAAGAAACCCACCATGGTGGCTATCCTTGCATGTTCTTTGGGGGAGGATCACCGAGAACTAAAACCATCAAAGCTTTCGGCCTTAAATTATTTTCAATAATGTGTCTCATTTCACTCATGGTATGCTCCACTACCAGTAAATTTTGTCGTTACAGTTACAAAGAATAGTTGTATCGATTTTCTCCACTACGCTATAATTCTTCAAAAGCAATACGCAGGCTACTTTTGCCAAACGAAAAAAAAGGGGAACATATTTTCAACAAACAGTGTTAATTACCAGAAAGTGTCAAATTTATTAACGTTTCTCGGGAGTCGTGTTTCTCCGGCTGGTTTTCCTTTAACGCTCAAGAATTCTAAGCCTCGAGTTGTTGTTTACCAAAGAGAACGATGTAAAGTGTTTTTTTTTTTTCAGTTTCCTAGTTGTCGTCGTTAACTGGTTTCCATGCTCGTTCTTCCAAATCTTTTGTCCGCTTTAATCCGCCTCACATCGATTCAAACACGATAATTGTTCTGCACTCGACAACTATGCGTTTCGTTCAATTTGAATTTTTTCCGTCAATTAAGGGCGACGTGTCGAGGAGTCCGGCGTCGCAATTAAATCTGATAAAAGTGTTTTCACCGTCACTGCGTCCATTTCTAACAATTACTTTCGCACGGGCCAGCAAAAGCCTTCCAAATGTCCGACGTCCTCAAGTTTACATTCGTACTATCAAATGATGACTTGACAAGTACCACTTCAACGTTTATCAATTTGTACGTTTAACACGGCAATGATATTTCACTGCAACGGTACGTGATATTAGTAATCAGCATTCCAGTCTTGGAAACTTGTCCAATACTCGATGATGAATGATTGACAATTGTGGATATCCTTACGAAGTAAATAATTCTTTAGTAGTACAGCTAACTGTACAATAATATGGTGTTATCAATATTACGTGATGGTAACAATTATCGACACAAACATCTATTAAAAGTCCAATTGGAGTTTCGAGAATTGACGTAATTATTTCAACGTAACAGTAAATATTATTCAGTCAACAAACACGTATTAATAAGTTTGGACTTCTGTTAAGATTGTACAAATTAAATAAATTGAATAATAGAATTTTAGCACGAAACATGCTTTAAAGATGATTGAAAATACTTTATATTAAAGCAATAATTTCTACTAAATACAACGATTATTTTATTTAAGGTTATACAGCGATACTTTAGCTTCCTTATCATTCCTTGATATTTTGGCATTGTTTCAACTGCATTATTGCCCTAACCGCAATCAACACCCTTGAGAGTTGATATACAATTGAAAAGTTTCTAAATTTAATTATAATTTTTTGATTTATATTTGTATATTATACATTTTAATTTTATCATCATAACTCAGATCGCTTGACTGTCTTGACTATGGCAAGCCAAAAATACTTAACATCGAATATAAACAAAATTTACGACGATTAGTAAAAATTAAACTCGAAATCTATGAGCAAAAGTTTATTTTCTCTTATTTAAAATTAATTTAAAATCATTAAGTAACTTTCTATTTTATTTAATTCCTCTCAACTTCTTATTCATTATTATATGTATCATAGTTCATTTCACTTGTAACGATTGTATTTTAGTCAACCAGTTTCAAAATTTATATTTTACTGTTCTTCGGATGAAGAATAACCAACTCTGTTTATTATTACAAATTTTTAATAAATACAAATTCCTCTTGAAATTTACATTACATCATTTCTTTTCAACAAAATTCAGAAAATCATAATTCTATTTCCAACGTACCGATATCTGATTGCAAATTTATAAATAATAGTATACAATCACTGTAATGATTACATCTTATAATCACGCTGACGCTATGGATATTAGCTTGTAATCGACGAAATATTTTTGCAAGTAATCCTGAACACGAACAATAGTTGTCAAACCGGAAGTTTCGGTATTTCAAACGAACAGTTTCAGGATAGTACTATAGAACAGGTTCGGGGTGTTCGGAATGCAGGGGAAGTCATCCATCATTTAGCTGTGTATAATTTGGGCTTGCAGGAAGTTGAAACTACTCGCGGAAGGGTAATGCGGTCGTAGGTGAGCTAGTGGTATGAGTGAGACTTTATCAGGGCGGCATCCATTACTTAGTCGCGAGAGATTACGAGGAAGGACGCTCCTCAAGAATGTTATCGCACTTAGCCGCTTGTTTCACGAAGAGATTACAGAACCCCCTTTTTCACTCTCCACACGAAAATGACTAGTCGTTGGTCCTGCATGGAATTCTGTTACATTTGTGAAAATGTAACTTCAACTGCAGCAGATTTTCCTGTTTGAGAAAGAGGTAAAATTAATTTTATTAGGTTGACATGGAATTAAGAAAATGTTTACTCTTATTTCTACTACAGAAATTCTCTAAAATCGTGACGCACTTCAAAATAATAAACCATAATACTTTCTTTTATTTTATAGAATTCTGAACCCTCACCACTGTCTACACCTGTCTAATCCTTAGGAGCGTATGAACCTAAAAAATGAAGAATCCATGTTCAAGGTCATTTGAAAATTACGATAGAAAATGTTACGACTGTAAGTAATAAAATTACTTTTTGCTACAGATATAAAATTATGCGAATAGTACAATTTTGCAGTTAAGAAAGTCAAGGTGATCTTAAAACCTTTAAATGTTGGATTTTCTTACAGTGAACCATTGTACGTAAGTTACTGGAGATCGAATAATGTAGTTTATTATTTATTTATAAATAACCCATTCGAACACAAAAATATGAGTAACGATCACATTCAATTCGGAAAATGCATTCTGCAGTGTGTTTATTGAACCAAAAGAATGCTATAGAATAAAAAGTTTGAATGATTGAGTTGCAACCCCAATTACTTCTATGCAGATACCGGAGTGTTGAAATTAAGTTTTGCATTGTAGCAACAAAATTTTACTTCTCAAAAGAATATCGAATTCAACTATTTCAACTTAGCGTTTCTTAATAATGATTCAAATCACACGAATTGTATTTAAAGATGATTAAATTTAAAAATTTGCCTTGTGTCTATTTCCTTTCTTCGTTTCATTGATTTAATCCTTATAAAATTGATTTTAACTGTATTTAATAAAATTGAAAACATCTATTTACATGATTCGCACAATGCATTTAGCAAGAAAAAGGAACGAAGCAGTCGTTAATTCATTCAAAGGAGCTTGCAATCGGAATGACTATGTATTCCGATTTTGCTATTTACTTAATTTGTATTTCAATAATTTATACAAATTCTTTTAGACCTATTTACATTTAATGTATTTACAATTCCTTCTATTCATGTAACAATTTTCATACGTGGAGCGATAAAATCCATTCGTTGAAGTTCGTACATTAATAACATTTCTCTTTCAATATTCAAAACAATCTAGTAACAAAAGACGTGAATTTCTCATACCACTAAGTGAAAAAATTTCGCTCCCCAATTATCGCGAGAAACGTGCGTCGGTAATTAAGATAATTATTCAAGCTACAATACGAAATCAATTAGTGGCAGTGAGCGCAACGCGGAAAAAAGAAGAGCTTTCGACTCGACTCAATTACTTTCACTTCTTCTTTCGTGCTTTACTCCACTTCAAGATTTGCGGTAAGTGACGTAAACGAAATATTGTGCAAGCAATATAAATATAACGAGGTAACTCGTTGCTAGAAGCTCTTGCATTCTGAGCAACAAAATGGAGCATTATTCAATGTAATTATGTCAGTTACGAAGGGTTCGTTATGCAATAACTATAAAGGTGTACAACCGTTGAAAGCACAGGGAATGAGCTTCGCAGGGACAAATTAAAGGAGGTTGCTGTACAAAAAACAAGTAAAAACAGCTGAAACGTAAAAAAGAGACTAAGGTATGCAATATTGGGTGTTAAATTCATTTATTTGGGTTTATCCGTAGAAATATAAATTCTTCTTAAATAATTCCACACTTCTGACTTTTTGAATTCATTTTGTGAAACACTTAATATATTCAATTTATTTACTTATTTTTTAAATTTAACAAATTTCAAACCTGATAACTTGTAATTGTAATATCTAGCTCCAATTGATGGCATATCAAGTTACATCAAATTTCAATAATGAAGAAATGGTTTTAATAGCATTATTGTTTAACGAAAACACAAATATTAGAAAAAGAAAAAAGTAGTGTTGATAATTATAAAAGAATAAAAAGAAATTTTTCTAAAGTACAAGTATAATATCAAATTTTACTAAAAGTAATAGATAATCTAATCAAAGTGGTCGTGTAATACATTACAAGCATTTAATCGCTCAAGCTACTTGTTGCCTATGTACAAGCAGCATATGACTAGCATGCGATTGTCATTTAACTGGCAAAACATTCACAGAGGAATGTCAATATTGTGTTGTGAATAAGTAAAACGCATCTACATTTAAACTACAGTGGATCAAAAAAGTTATTGTACACTATATTATGAGGAAACTCTCCTAACCTATAAATCCGATAATGAAAGTTTGTGTGCATAGTAAAGCATATTGGGCTGCATATGACATAACATTTTTGTTGACAAAAAATATTCTCGAGAGGATAAAATGAAGAGCCGAAAATTCAACATTTCTTCATTATTTTAATACAACTCTTTTGCTACTCTCAACCTCACTCTGAGGGGTTTGAGATATACATAAATAAAATATTGCTAATGTATTATACTTTGCGAGACGTCTTGACATATTTCGTAATTTCTTTTAAATCTTACCGTCCGATGTTTGGATGCTATGAATGAAAACTGTGAATGAATGTTTATACGTTGAAATATTACTGACATTGCTCATTCTTGCAAGGTTTGAATAATTATATACTTTTGCAATACGAGCTTGGAGCAAGTAATAAGACTAATACCGAAACTTTTATCAAGAAGGAAATCTTTTAATGAGGAGTGCCTGTAAATGTGTTATATATTTTTAATACGATATTTAACACGATGTTCACCGATAATAATCCAAACGATAAAAAGAAATCGAAAATTACGGTCGAAAGTGTTTAATAGTAAAGTACATGTTACGACTAACGAAAAAGAATTAGATTTGTATTGATGTCGTTGATGTCTGCGCGTAATCTGTCACACGAAATTTGACAGTAGTTAATCTTCCGAACCAGTATTCCGTCGAAGTAACAGCCGGTTTATTATTACATTTACAACGAGTCCCTATTGCTTGGCGTTCACCGATTGAGCCGTGCTTCTGGTTATGATGGCGAGGATAAAGTTGAATACTAGACATTTTATGACTTAACAGCAGGCGCGTTTTATGCTTTGCGAAAGCCTTCTGAACAGATTTCGAGTTAAGTAAGGAGCAGTAATAAATCCTTCTTATTCCGTACGAAGAATTTAAATTCAGCGTTCCCCCGGAACTCGTGATTCTTTATACGCACGGCGGAATAAAGTTTTAAAGCATGTAATCTGGTGAAGCAGCGGAAATACGATTTGTGCCGAAGAGATCTGCGATGATCATTTAGAATTTTGCGATGGTTTCGGCAGTCAGTTTTTCAGACAATTGGAAATAAAGAATCGCTGAAACGTAGACACAATTTTTTGAAAAGCTCCAAAACATTCTCTAAACCGTTCCGACTAACGATACTCAACTACTGAGAGCAAAAATGAAAAAAACTCCAAGGTTACCACACATATGATAACTGGTATCAGGGGAAACCTGACACGTTTCCATCACTATCCAATATTTTTGAATGGAGGAAGATCCCGTAAGAAATTACGAGTAGGAACACAGTAGAAATTCGTGTTACATTTTGTAAGTATCAACGCTAGTGTCCCAATCATCACCGGTCGATTTACTTTTTGAATGAAACACAAACGGTTTAAGTAATCTTGATATTTTTTTTTTATTTAAAAGTACAAACCTGGGAGTTAATAATGGAATAAGATATCTTTCAAATGGCCGCCTCGGTGTTTTTTACATACCACCAATCTTTTCCCAAAATTTTTTATGACGTTTTCGCAGAAACTCGGATCAATGCTAATTATCCGATCATTTCACCTATGACACGTTCGATGTTGTTTTTCGGCTCTGGAATTGTCTCTGGATTATTGGCATAAACTTTACCTTTGACGTGATCCCAAAGAAAAAAGTCCAAAAGTGTCAAATCGCACGATCTTGGTGGCCAATTCACATCACCTCTTCGAGAAATTACGCGTTGCGGAAATTTTCTTTGAAAAAATGCCATTGTTTCATTCGCTGTGTGACAAGGAGCACCATCTTGCTAAAACCAAATATCATCCAAGTCAAGACATTTCAATTGATGTCAGAAATAGCCAGTTAACAAGTCGTAATATAGTTTTCCATTCACAGTAACCACTACACCATCATCATTTTCGAAGAAAAATGGCCCAATCACGCCTTTTGTCCAAAAATTGCACCAAACAGTGATTCGCTTTCGATACATTGGCAATTGTTCAACCTGTCGTGGATTCTCCGAGCCCCATATGCGACAATTTTGTTTATTCACGTAGCCACCCAGATGAAAATACTCTCTGAGGATAATTCTGTCGAAAAAATCATCATCTTCTTTCTTCTGCAGCGCCCAATCCACGATCGTACGACGTTGGAAATGGTCCAATGGTTTAAGTTCTTGGCATAATTGAATCTTATAAGCGTGCAAATGAAGATCTTTTGTGAACATTTTTTGCAAACTGATCTTCGAAATGTTCAGTGCCTGAGAACGATGTCGAATTGATGCGCCCGGGGTTTTTCTCACCCTTTCAGCAACAGCAGCAACATTTTCACTTGAACGAGCGGTGCAGGAACGCGGTGACTTTTTCAGACCTCCAACTGAATCAGTTTCAACAAATCTAGCGACGAAACTTTGCACAGTGCTTTTTGCCGGCATACGATTTCGAGGGAAATGATTAAGTTACCGAATCATTAGCGTTAAAGATCGCGATTTTTCGTAACACGCCTGAATAATTTGCACACGTTCTTTCACCGTGTACTTTTCTATAATTAATTTCTAGATTACATGCGATGACTGGGACACCCTGTGTAGTATTATACGTAGCAAAATCTTCTCTATTCGAGTCTCTGTTACCCAAATATACTGCTATTGAATACCTTGCTTTGGTCGACATTAGTCGAATGTTCTATTGTACGAATATACACTATTGCAGCATTCTAATATAACGGCTAAATCTAATTTCGATTGTCATAATTCGCCATGAAGCAAATAATTTGCATCGAATAATTGTGTAGATATGATTACAGAATTATTACAGAATTCATAAATTCGGAAAAGCTTTAACATTAATAAGAATTTATGGTAGAATTGAACCTCGATTATCAGAACATTGATTAACAGAATGATCGATCATACAACTCTCGATTATTAATAAATTTGATTATTAAAACAGTATTACCGAGGCAGTAGGAAATAGAAAGATGGATATGTAATACATATGTGTTATACCGTAATGTTTACATTTTGCCTGTACTTTCCATCATTTTTCACAGTTTATCAAATTCTTGTCGTAAATGAATTACTTAACTTCTTACGTAGCATTTACAGGCTAAATATGTCGAAATATCAGCGAAACAGAAACATGTTAATAATTAAGAAATTAAAAAATGGCGAATCTGTCGCCCTATTAGTCAATAAATAGGGTATAGAAAAGTCTATTGTTTGTAACACGAAGAAGCAAACACGTAAAATTATAAACTGTGTCGAAAATTCATCAAGTGTAAAAAATCAAAAGGTAATGCAATTTGTAATAAACGTACGCTTAGATGCTCATTTAAATGGTTTTATTAAAAGAAAATGAAATTCAGAGCCTCTTGCTGTCCCAATTATTTGCGAAAAAACATTGCAATCGAATAAAAAATTAGAAGAAAATTCGAGTTTCAAGAAAGTTGAAGCTGGTTGTCAAATTTTACATCACGTTATGGTATTCACCATATATTCACCTATTCATAGAATCTAGATGTCTTCTAATTGTAAATCCGTAGTACTGCTACAATTTTTGAATCTCTAACTTGTTCCTTTCTCTTAATTTTTCTAAGTCGTGTACCCACACTTCTTTCTAAATGAAATCTTTGCAAGCGTAGGTGGTAAAACTCCATTCGGTGTTTCGGGGGCGCGTAGAACCACGGTTACCAACAGAACTAGTTCAGATGGCTGGTAGCGAATACTTATTTCACCGTGCAATCTCTCACTCAATGGACTTTTCACATCACGTCGAGAAAAGGGTTGAAAAATCAATCTACCTTTTAGCCGCTACCTTCAGCGAGCAATTCGATTACAGTGATAGTTCGGCGAGAAACTGCGTTCGGAAACGCGGTTGCTTTGTAACTCTTCGTCTACTGCGCAAGTGTGCTTCTATTAGCCACAACGGTAGCGCTAGTGGACGAGATTAGAAGAGCTGCGTCGAAGTCAGAAAGTTTGAAAACGATCTAAACGTTTACGACGTACGGTGAGCAACCCAGTGATCATCCAAGGAATGATCTCCGGTAATTCTCAAATCGAATAACACTCGATCCAGAATCAGGTGAACGCACCTTTCTGGAGTGCAGTAATTGCAATATAGAGTGAGTAAAAAGGAACAGGTCGCAAAAACAGAAATAGATCTCAAGACACAGAGTTTTCGTGGATTGGAAAAAAACCAAATGCTCTGTACGAATGTCGATTGCTAATTGACTGCCTTATTGAGATTTTAATGATATTTTAAGAAATGTCAGTAAGTACACCTCTTGGGAATTGATTCGTATCAGTATTGATGAGTATATTATTGAAATGAATTTCAACTAATGAGGAACGAATTATCGTGGCTGCTTCATTCGAGTGGATGTAGCAGACGGAACGATGAAAAAAGGCACGAAGAGTGAGAAGAAACTGAGTAAAAAAACCAAGTGGAAAGATAGGATAAGACAAAGAAGTTTAGCAGACAATTAAGAAAAGTGATACTTATATTCCAACAAAGGATTGTAACACTAGAAGCGACTGCTTGTAAAGCGTGAGAATATGTCTATAGCAATAGCAGTCTCCAGCAGATAAAGTGCTAGGAACTATATTGAAATCTTGGAATCTGAATGAAAAAGATCGGAAAATTTTTAAGTAAGATGTTTTTCAAAATGCATTTAGTAGTTTGGATGACTCGTCATGTGTATTAATTCTTTATATATGTCCTGTGTTTTTCATATTTTATGTTGAAGTATACTGTAATCACAAAAGAGTTTTACCAACTACAAGCAGATGATTGACCAATATTATAGCCACTTTACTACGAATCCTATTTATTATGGTTAGTACATAATAGATTGATGGTGCTCCAACTGCCTCATAAAGGATTATTCTAAAATCTAGAACTTGATTTAGCGGTTCCCAGCGAGAGTAGAGAAAATTTATATAAGAAACTATTAAATGGCTTAACAAAGAAATGAAATGAAATGAATGAAATCGAACGAAATATTTTTTATTTCAAATATAACGCTGTAAGTGCATTTTCCTTATTGATGGAATTGTATGTTTATTTTTACATAGGCATCGTTTTTCTACAGATAAAGCTATTGAGGTATTTTTATAAAAACATTAATATTTCCTAAAATATTTCTCATTATATCTCAGAAAATTATTTCGTATGAGATATCCATGTTTATCACCTCGGTACTGTTCAGGTAAATTTTGACCCGAACGAATAATCGTTACAATCAAACGATTAACCGCGGCATAATTAATAATACTATAATTATTTGTTGGACATAAATGCATAAGCAATTAGATGGTTTAAGCAAATAATGCAATGTAGTAAATTACGTATATTGTTCACTAATACATATCATTTGAAGTTGTGGAGTGTATTTACTCTGCATTTATAATTGAAAATAAATAGTGCGCAGTATTCGTGTCATTAATATTATCAACAATACTGTTGATACATTGACACACATAAAGCCACTTGTCTATGAACAATGTTTATTAAAATAGAATTTCTTCTGTCAATAAATTCCTCGCTCAGAGATCAATCAATTTCTTCAAAAAAAAAAAAACTTACACGAACAATATTAAAGAAGAGTGTAAAATTACGAGGAAATGAAAAGTTTAAGGTTAAACTCTAATACTGAATGGGACTTGTGTATTTGTAAACACATTATTTGATCTATGTATTACGATTAAATAATTAATTGGCGTTTGTAAAAAAACACGACGTTTGTCCTCAATAATTTTATCTTATCAGAAGTAATAATGAATGTAATAAAATGTTTCAATTGAAAATACTTATCTCTATTTTTAATATAGTTTCTATATTATCGTTATCTATATTTTCTAATGATCTCAATTTTTTTAATCTAACCGTGACTTAAGGCAAATTTAGTCTGTATTAATTTGTCAGGCTTGGCACAAAACTTAAGTCAAACCAACCCTAGATCAAGTAGTAAGGGATGGGTAGGATGTCTACCTTCATCCTTCTATCGGAGTAGGATTAGCTTGATCGGGGTACCAGATCGCGAATTAGTTTATTTTCGTGCAAGGGTGGATGGTTTCGGATTAACCGAACTTTGTGTGTAGTGAAGAGCTACAGGATTGCTTAGACGAGGCATCCTACTATGAACTCATAGTCACTAAAAAGTACTGTCTTATCGGTACTCGTAGTTCCTGTTGGTTTCTTAATTAAATAGTATGCTCTTTTTCTTGGTCCATCTATACGTACAAGACCTCTCCTCTCACGTGGTCAGAGCTTAAAAAAGAAAAGCTAACCTATAAAAAAAGACTTAGGTTATCTTCGGTAATTAATGAAAATACTAATTTCTGTTCTGATGCTATGGATAGATTTTATTATTACTACAACTTTAAATTTATTCTTCACATGGACGTACACATAAACTTTTCCTCTAATCACAAGTATGTATCTAGCTCTATGATAAATTCTGTTAAAATATATTAGACTACAATAAAACAGATATTACACACCATTTTCAACTATCCAGAATCCATTTTCACAGTTAATAACACAATGGTATTATTCAAAATGGCAACAGTTTGTTGTGGTGTAGGTTTGCAAACTACGCAAGCAATCAGGATGTTCTTTAGGCTACTCATATTTTTACAAATCTTGCAGGTTGTGTTCTCCAGCGCCACTGACTGACAAGGATGCAGAATGTTTTCTTAACACTTTCAATGAATTGAAAAAACTGTCTATATAAAGATTGTTAAATGAATATTGTTTACAAAGTTACAGCAGTTAAGAAATTGTGAGTGTTTCGGTACAGTGTCCTAATACTTATGCTCGGTAGTGTCTGTGTTAGTTGAATCTCATGGAACTAGCCTAGGCACTGATAAAGAGAAAAATAAGAGAAAATAATAATATATCGACCTTTATGCTTGAAAGACCGCAATCACTTACGCAAGAAGCAATAAATGCAATAACAGCAACCGAATGGAGAAATGTTTGCAAACATACTGAATAAATAAAACGAAAATATTGTGAAACATATAATTTGTTGGAAACAAATATGAATACTCTGCCATTAGATATAGAATATACCTATACTCAACGGAAGATCTAAACAACACTTCTTCGGAGGATTTGTAGAGTAAGCAACTTGCAAATTTTTTATTTACTTTTAATATTTATTCTTAATAACTGTTGCAAGTACGGAAAATATTTCTAAACCATAAATAGTTAACATTGCGAGTTTGTGTCTACGCTAATATCGTTCACTGTTGCTATATTTCGCTCTGTCGCGTTTTGTTTCGTACACGTTTTTTATTAGACGATGGACAGAACTTGCAATCGACTTAGCCAATAATAATCAAAGACTTGAGAAATAGAAAGGTTTAGGTGGATCCTCGCGTCGTTTAGTTTGTGAGTAATGTGTCGACAGCTTGTCTCACAATTGTATACAGTGTGCATAAATAAAGTAAGCAATATATATGTATATATAAAATATATTTAGCACTTTCTTCCCTTCTTCTATACATTTGAAATTCTGTTAGGTGATAATTAGCAAGAACCAAAATTCGTATATAACGAAACACCTGATACGGGTCAATAATACATCCCAGCCTTGGCACGCCGCCGCGTCGCTGCTTGCAGTCACACGATCGGCCGAGCAAGGATTAAAAATTTCCCGAGTTTCTAAATTGTCTGCGGATTTGTAAATTATTTTATAAGATACTAAAATATTTATTTTTAACGAAAATGTCATCAATAAAAACGAGCTGTTCAACATCAACGCTCGAAATACATCCTTGTACTCGTTGCACCGTGTTTAACTGTTGGTTTCGAATGTTTCTTACTTTCGTCAGCAAATATGGCGTCATTCCATTACTAACTATCTTTTAAAATATATACTCTTTGTAAAAATCAACGTTTTCTTTCATTTGGCTTTATTTATATGTATATAGTTTTAGAGCAATTTGTCTATTGTGGCTATGTTTATTCAGTACTCTACTTATTGCATTTGGATCTACTTTTTTACGAGTATGCTCGAATAAATTCAATGTTAACTTTGGAGCACTAATACGAGGATATTCCTTAATTCTTATTCTTCGAATAATCCATCGCTCTTCTCTTTTATTCGGTAACCATGAAAGTCATTCTAACATGTATAAGAACACAAGGAGTCCAAATACTTTTGTTATACCATAATTGATCATGATTTCAATTTATTTGTATTACAATGATGTATATGAAAATGTTATGTAAACTAATAATATATGATTTTAAAGAGCAGTAAATAACGTTTTATAAAAAACAAATGAGTTAATACAATTCTTTCATAATTAAATCAGATACATTACTTCAAAGTCAAAGTTAGGTATCTACTGACTTAATAGTTGTATAAATAATATACTATTTCCCTCAGCCAATATCAAATTATTTATGCTTTGCTGACATGTTTTTATTTATGCTTTGCTGACATGTTTTTATTTATGTTTTGCTGACATGTTTTTATTTATGCTTTGCTGACATGTTTTCATTTATGCTTTGCTGACATGTTTTTATTTATGCTTTGCTGACATGCTTTTGTGACGTGATTACTGTTCTTGTCTTTGGCTCAGAGTCGTTTCAATAAACTTTTAAGAACTCTGTCGTTGATTAAATTCGTTCCCTTAAAAAGTTGATCATTTAACGTTTTTAGTCGATGAACTACGTCCAAATTTAACAGCGCTTGAATAAAATCAATTTAAACATAGGTAGTAACACCACACCAAATAATTGAGAATCGAATGTGTCGTAGAGTCAATTAAAGTTGTAACACCATTTTAAAATATATTTTTGTATCTTCAGTTTAACTTACATTTCTTACCACAATCGTTCTTGTATCGTCGTAAATCGTGAGTCAATGAAACGTCAATCGAGTAAAATTTCTTACATCTCGAAGACATAAAATCGTATTTAAAAATAAAAACAAAACTCGTTGTTCGACATTTACTCTAAAGAAATAAGGGGGCTACGAACACGTCGAACCTCGGATTCTATTCAATTCGCAGAAGAAACGTTCTTGTTTAATTCGCCTGGAAGAAACTACATCGAACAATTACGAAACAGTCAATTTCGTCCCGAGCAAAGAGTTGCGCTTTCAGTCACTTTCTCGCATCGGTGGATGTTGTTCCAATGGAAGCCATCGATGTCAATCGAAGCACATCCCCTGCAATGCTCGTAGCGTTGTCGGAAGGTGCAAATACCGGCGCCAGAAAAGTTTTCAACTCGGATAAACGGAGGATTTTGCGATAGGACGAGCACGGATGTCGGGCGAGAGAACCCAGTGTCGAAGGAATACTAAAACGTATAAGGGCATACGTATGTTCCGGCAATGTTGTCGTGACGTTCCAAATCGGGGAAAGTTTCCTGCAACTGGGCCGCACGTCGACGCAACTAAAACATTTTCCACAAATTGCACGGTATGCACGACTAACATCCTAATAACATCCGCGACATTGAGACATACATTTTCACGGTGAAGTGGAGATGTGTGAAATTACCCATTTGTATCCATTTGTCTTCATTTCATGCGATGTAAGGGCGAAGCCCTTCCCATTGCATTAACGTAAATCGTTTATCCAGGAAGACACAATTTGTGTCTCTTTGGATACGAGGAAGGTCATTTTTGTCGATCAAGTTTTATGTAAAGAATTTCGATGGGACAATTTGTCTATCGCCAAGCAACGCGTAGTTTTTGGAATTATAACTTTCAATTGGTCGCGTTCGTATTTTTTAAATAAGAATCGAAAATTAGATCGGTTCACAGATTTATAACTACGCGACAATTAATTTAAAAAGGAATATAATTTGTTCTTACCGTAAGATTATACTCGTAATTATAAACAAATGTAGTAGAAAAACTTATTGCCTTTTTCTATTATATTTCAATGATTTATAAATTTACGTTTTAACTTTTTATAGGTCATCGTGGTAGTTCTTTGTAACGTAACTTCGAATGAAATGAGTGCAGATTTGTTTTTTAAATTCGCTAGATATTATTATTCAGCGTTTATTGTAAAAAGCAATTTCAACGCATTAAATGAATGTGATTCGTGTCTAAAAATTATAAAGGAATGGTATAATTTCTGAAATGAATTTGGCATACAAAAGTAATAAAATAGATCTTCCAAACATTTGTCCTCTTTAATTTTCTTTCAACATTACGTGCGTTTCCGTATTTCAACAATCATATTATAAACTAAAGTAGCGTAATTGATCTCACTCAGCTGTTTACCAGCAACACTTTATACCTCATACTTAACTTCACTGGCTATTTGTAAATGCTTTCATAATGTTCTTCGAACCATTTTAGTCTATTTTCTGGATAAGAGCAACACGTATCTAACATTCCTATCATTCGTTCGCGAGAAGAAGGCACAGTTGTGTTCGCATCTCCGCTACGGTTACAGTCTCATTAGCATTTAGAGATTTAACCGTATTACAAGTAACGAGCTTCGATTACTTCATTTGGTACACGAGGTAGAGCACGAACTTCCCCGTTCCAATGCCTTCAGGGCACGATGCGTGAAAGCGTGGGCTGGTCCTCACCGTGCTACGTTCTCCCACTCCTCCCAATCGTGACTCGTGGTTCTGGAAGAGTTCTGGAGGATTCCATAAAAAATGTTAGTACGTACCTACCTTAGAGTGTGCAAGTTGTGTGTGCACATCAGTGCAAGCTGGGATGTCGGAGGCGTCCCGGTGACGCCTCCCTAGGTTAGGTTCATTGCACCCGAGTCTCATACGTGAGTCTCATGAAGTGATTGTGTTTCACCATTTTTTAAATATAAGACTAGATAGGTAGATAACTTACTTCTGGTGTATGTGTGTTACAAATAATTAGTAAGGGCTAGAGCAGGTTGTCACATTCTCAAATCGAGTAGGTGCGTTGCTACCTGTACCTGTAGAACAATTTGAAGAATTGATCGGGAAATTGGTTCGAATGGAGCATACCGTTTGCTTCTGACATTGTTTTCTATTCTTCGGATTTTGCGACTTTAATTAATTCGCGGACGCGGTCGCGACGTTAGGCGTCGAAACGAACTTTTTGACTTTGCATACGTTTTTAAATAAATCTGATAACTTTACAAAATTAATCAGTGTAAAACATCCTCTTGCTCCTGAAGAAAAGCCTGTTGATTATTTCAATGTATTTTTTCCACTTTCACTTTAAACGAAAATGTTCCTTCTTTTGTATCATAAGCATGCACCACACGCACGCGTTTCTCGCACTTTTGACAAGAAACGCAAGGAGAACGTTAACACTGAAACTTATGATATATTATACGATATGATATACCATTTTGAAAAACTGCTTATGTACTTTAAAGTAAGTATATTTTTGCGGACCTATGAATGCATTACGCTATATTTGTTACTACATTTAGCAGAGCACACTCACGAAACGTGCTTCAATCTTTTGAGAATCTCTTTTGCGAAAAATCGTGGGTCTATACATTTATCGAATACTCGAGCGAAAGGAAATCATTTTTAGTGAATTGTGATAATCGTTCTACACTCGTAAGACTGATAATACCGTTCGAGAATACCCATTGAGGATAATACCGTTTGTCTACACACCTAGAAACCAACACAGGAACTCTTTTCTTACATGATAAGACATTAATCTGATATTAGATAACCAGCCGAGAAACGAACTGACACATTTATATCCGCTTGAAAGCACAATTTTTCGCTACGATGATTATGCATCCCTTCTCCAAACTCCCGAAGGAACTTCTCTTTACAGTGTTTCACTAATTCTTTTGCAAACATTCGTGAGTGCATATACAGACTTCATTTTTCTGTTAAATTGTTAAATCACGCCTTTAAATGGGATTTTTATACGAAGATAAAAGTTTAACCACTCTTCCGAAGAATTTTGTAAAAGTATGTGTAATTTATGCATACAGAGTGTCTTTTTTATCTGAACACAGTGGAATGTGTCAGGAGGAACTAAAAGTATAAAAAAAAATGTTGTTGCAAAAATTGTTTAGTAATCAAGTTACTGTCGCACCCTGCGCCATACGAATGCCAAGATATAAAATGCTTTGAAAGCGGCGCATTCAACAGATGTACACATGCACTTTATGTAGAAACATGGATGCGATTGTTTGCCGTTTAAAAAATCTGTACGAAATCATTTCGCTGTATTTTTATGCAGGCACATGTTATATCGTATAGGACGGTTACATCGCGAAAACATCATTACTAACAACTTCGATAAATGTTTCATGACATTTTTTCCATCAAAGGAATACGTTTGTCTGTAGAATGAGATTGAGGTGAACTTGAAAGACGGACCATAAATTTATAATTTTATTGATGTTTGCATGTCATATTTTCCTATTTTCGTAGACAATGTAATAGTCCACTTTGTTCGAGTAAATTATTCAAGCCAAACAACCGAAAACCATTTTTCTAACAATTAACAGTGTCCTGAACAATGATATTCAAGTAAAAAGCAATGGAAACAAGAATAAATTGTTGAACATATTTTCCTGTTGTATGTGGGGGAAAATTTGCTAAAACAGAATTATTGCAATTAATGTTACACGTTAGAAACATACCGCCTGATTTTAAATCGTGTTAATATCTTTTCGTGTGTAAAAAAATATATAAGAAACAATTGAATACAATATATTGCGGATAATGACCGAATAGCTATTCAAATCTATTTGTACACTTTTGATAGTTTACTTAACAGATGAATAAAACGGGTTATCTTGCTTTCTTCAACTGATAAGTTAAATTAACTAAATAGTTAAATTTAATTTGGAAACTACGTAAAATTGTAATAGTTCACGAAGAAGAATACCAATAAAATAAACCTAGAGCTATATCCAAATAAATAATTTATTTAGAAGAGTATATTTTGAGAATTATGTTATTTTTTTCTAATTAAGTTCCATATAATATTGTTATGTCTACAGGAAAATATATTCGAAAAATTCTACGACAGTTGTGGAAATAAAATTATCTACACAAAAAACGCTATACATAAATTTATTACTGGCCGTATGAGCCTTCTCACGGTAACTTAAGAATTTTATATTTTAATCTGACGAAAGCGATGAGATATATATTTGCAATTTCTATAGTCAGAACTAAGAAGAAAAATTAGAAACATTTTCTACGTTAAAAATTTTGATTCTACGGTATAAATTATTCAATTTTCCTTATTTTATCTCAAATTATATTATTCATCACGTAAATACTCGGAGGTATGTTTGAATCTCTCTATTTGCTCGTTCTCCTCGTACGTTGACTCTCTCATAATCCTGATTACCGGTGTGAAAGGTGGTGGAGTGGGGAAAAATGGCACAGGACTGGCATTCATGGGGAGAAGTGGGGGCAACTCGACCACGGAAATGGAAAGGGAAGATTTTCGTCCACGTGCGTTTCACCCGAATGCCTAGGTAAGACCCAATGGAGAACCGGTTGCAGCCAACGTGCTTGCCAAAGTGCCAGCCAGATTTTCGTCAGAGGCACTTTCTTGCTGCACCGATTTTTCAAATCGTTCCTTTTTCTAATTAATTTGCGCCTTAACACCTCCAGTATCTCACGATAGAAAGAAAAAAATATAAAAAAGTAAAAGAAAACCTTTCGTAGTCGATCAAAAATCGAAGCTGGTATATTTCCCAAATTGGTGCAACGTGTTCATCGTACGTGTAATCGCTAACAAATACTTGGTACCTGTTAGATGTAGGGCAGAAAGAGAGAGGAAGGGTGGAGAAGGTTGACGGTAGTCCGATAAAACGGGTCAATCGGCGTAAAATCAATCAGGCAACGGGTAATCACTGCAAAATCCAATTCAATAATCTAACCGAAAGGATATAACGTCAGGATCTGCGAATATTCGGGCCTAAAGGCGGAATTACAGCGAGCATTTTCAATCTCGTGGCAGAACGGATATTGCTTAACGTATACTTCCAACCCCTGCCCCCCTCCCCCGCTCCCTAGCCAGTTCTAGTGGGTAAAATCGATGATTGGTTAGCTTCATGAAATTTCGTTTTTTATTCTTTCTTTCTTTTTTCGTAGGATTCGATGAATCGAGGGATCCTCGAGAGTGATCATACCCAGAAACGAAGAAGGACCTTATAGCGACGATTTCAAAGGGGTCGCTCGAATGAAGAGACGAGAGCCCGAGCACCGGTGACATTCGTCCAGTGGCGGAGGGAGGTTCCAGCCAGTCAATTTCAGAGTTAATATCTTTTCTCGCATACGTACTGCGGCAATTCGTCCCTTTTGCTCGTCCGTGTGCACCTAACCCTTGTCGCTGATTTACTCCTCCATCATCGATATACACCCCTCTTTGATTCCACTCGACGTGCACGAACCAGAGCGAATCACGTTTCACAAATACGCGTGCCACGACCTGGTTCGGTTTAGCTGGGCGTCATACTTGCAAGAGGGGTTTGTGCGCGCGGTAAAGGGTTTTGGGGATGGGGTCAATGGGTGGGAAATTAGAGAGCACGCGCGGGACTACACCCACGGCCCCAGAAACGATGTAATGAACGAAACAAGTTTTATTCTGTTTTTCTTGATCGCTTGTTTGCTCTATTTCAGAAGAGCCAACGATCCGGTGTCATCGACGTTACGTTTTCCACCGCGCGCGTTGAATAGCTTCGGCGGTTCCATGCCACAATTGCGGAGCATAATCGCGGAACGACAGGCAGTTTCTAATTTATACATAAAATTGATAGACGAAGCAGATTTTATGGCCCCGATCCTTTCTACTCTGAAAGGAGTAATTTCGCGAAACGCGTATTTAAATTTTTCATACTAATATTGCAGCGATTAATTTGTTCGAATATTTGCGTTCTGTATTGAACAATAGTTATTTTCGAAAATACAGATAAATATTTGTTAATGAAAAATCTAGTCGTCTAAAGGTTTTCACAATTATTGGCAAACATCGTGTGTAAAAGCATACCAATATCCAATATTTGCTTGTTGCCAAACAGTGAAATATACGAAAAGTAATATAAACAATCTCTGATATCAAACGATATATATAAAGCTAAAATTAACGGGGAATGCACCGTATTAACAGTCAAAAGGTATGACAGACGCAGTGAACTGTTTAAATATTTATCTGAACATTTTCACCCGTCGAGAAAGTGAAGAAATACTTTTTAATACAAACAGTGTTCATCAATGTTGCTAATTTAAGATCCTAGAAAAATCTACCGTTACCATTGATAACAATCATATGAACTATTGCAATGCATGCTATTAGAGAAATGATCAGATACCATTTACCCAGATAGCACAGTACATTTAATAATAGTTTCGTATTCAATTCGAATCTGAACGTTCCTATGTCCGTTTTAAATATCCCTAGAGTGTTTCTAATACTTGAATTCCGGATGCTTTAGAAACTTCCGCCTCAAAAATTCTTCGGCTGTTCTCAAGACTTGAATTTCAAAACACTATATTTCAGATGTTCTACGAAGAATCGTCTTGAGCAGGCTTACCAACTGGATGAAAAGAATGTTAAATGAACATTCAGAATTAAATACAGAGTTTTCAATTTCGTACCTTTCTCCAATTTTCATAAAGTGTCCACTGGTCATGTATACAAAATTGTATTTAGTTGATCTGGATAAGCTAATTGCAATTTGATACAACGAGATTGAATACAATTACTGGTATCTTATAGATACACATGTATTTAAATACATATGTGTGTCGAATAGCGAATGACAGACTTCCTAACCTAAATGTAACAAAGGGACTGCATAAGTTCAAAAACGTTTCGAGTTTTCTATTTTTACGTAAAGCTAAAAGGTGATGTGTGAATGTTTGCGTAATAAGATTCTCTTTTAAAAGTTGATTTTGTTAGTTAATTAATGGTCTCTTCTGTTTAGTTTCCATAGACTTGGTATCTCGAATAGTTTGGTAGTTTGTTTCTTTTCGTTTTGTTTTGGAGAATCGATGATATAATATTCAATGTATACTTCTTTATTAGACGTGAATATTTAATTTTCTTTACTTGTTAGTTATCTTCCCGTAATTTTTGTTAAGGTGACGATACGCGTAGCAACGGTGGCGGGTTAGTTCTAACTCGCACTATTTTAAATAAATTGTAAATATATGTATACTGTACATGTATACTATGTCTGGAGAAAATGTGAATTGTTTGAGATAGACAAGCGGGTGAAGTGTTCCTGAAGCGTGAAAGAAGTGCGTTTGAACTGAACGACGGGTTGTCCAAACTGAGAAGCGAAAGACGAGCAATTGAGATGGCGCCAGACTGAAGAATTTTGGGTGAACGTCACCAGATACATGGAGTGAGGAAAGTAAAGGATTAGAATGAAAAGGAACGAATGTGTGTAAGAATATAGGGTGTGAGATAAACGCGTTGAAATCACTTGTTGGAAATTAGGCATAACGTGTCGTGTCACGTAAAAAAATAGTTGCGTAACCAGGGTTGTGTGTAGTCAACTTGGTTATGGTTTGTGGGTTGGGGGTTAGTTGTTGTAATAGTGTGTCTTTGGACAGAGGCGGTTGAGTCTAGCGTGTCTTAATCGATTGCGAAGTATCTAGAGAAGTGCTGTCTACTCTAAATACGGTATAGTTGATTACGATTGTGGAGTATCTAGAGAAGTTCTATCTACTCTGGATACGGTGATATTAGTGTGTCCTAGACTAGAGTGGTGTGTTGCGAGCCAGAGAATAGCGGATAACGATTACGATTTCAAAGTACCTCGAGAAGTTTTGTCTACTCGGGACACGCCGTTGTTGTTTGTTATAACTCGTGTGATAGTTGAATTAATATTTCTGATACTCCTCAACTTAATAAAATCCTACACTTTTGTGAGATAGACTGTATCTAAGTGCAAAACTTGTCTCTTTTTCGTTACGTGGACACCTTTCCAAGAGTTTAAAGATCATTAGGTCTAGATAGTTAGTTAATCTTGTAAATGAAAATCCTCATTATATTTCTGAGGAAGCCGAACTTTTGTTAGGATACTTCATTGAGGAACTCCATCAACTCCTCGCTAGGCACAGTGCTTTCCTTCTAACGTTACATCTAGTCCCGTGTTCCCATTATTAAATAACTTCCTCAACTGCTTTCGAAAGTTTCGAATAGACCCCAGCGAAAATTTCTATGTAGACAGATACGATCGAAGACCGTCAAGTTTCTGCGTTACTTACAGTATTTAATAATCGCATTCTTACATTCTAATTTTGTAATATCGTTGGATACGATGGCTAAGTATGTTTCGTACGGTATTAAAGTTAGTTTGGGATATTAATAATTGTATCGCAAGAACAACATTGGATCTCCAGAAAGAAATACTATTTTATTTTTGTAAAATTCTTGTATCAACATTTTAAACTTGGAACTGGTTTTACGAAAATTATTGGAATATAATGGATAAGGTCTCTAGATTTCTGTACGTAATAGAATTCTAGAGGCGTAATCGTATCGCTAGTAACTACGACCAAACTCACATGCCTAAATATCTTCTCCAATTACAACACTATTAAGAACACCCCAAAATTGTCATAAAACATTGTCATATTCTAATAATTTAGAATATTTTCTCGCGACACGTTAACTCTTTTATAGATTCATATAAAGTCCAACATATTTCTTTATCAACTTATTTTTATTTTTGTTATTTATTCCTGTTAAATTCAGAACGTGGATTTTAAATAACACTTACCCAAGTAGGCGTTTGAAAAGAAAGAAAATTCAAAAATAGAGTAAGAAAATTTCGCATGAAACTTCATCAAATGATTACACACCCATCGATCCTCTACGAAACGATGCGTTGGAATCGATTGAGATGCTTATTCATCTCCATCGACAATTTTTAACGACTATTACGAACGGAAATTCCTTCAAGTACTATCCGTTTGATTGTCGTTCCACTCGTCAGAAGTAAAACTTTTGCGTCAGAGCAGTCGACTGTACGAAGTCATCGTCGACGCGCAAAAAATAAAAGTCTTCGGTTCGCGGACGATTTCGCACGGACTAAAAAGTTGGGAACGATAGAAAAGACGGGAGTAGCGGAGGGTGCGGTCTCTTTAAACAGACGTATCTTAACCTTAATCTTCTTTCTTTTTCTTGTTAATTCAATTCGCCCCTCTCCGTTTCCGCATTTTTAGTTAGTCACCTTGTCTTGCCTAGGTGTTCTTTCAGCCGCTCCCCTGCCCCTCTACCTCCACTCTGCAAATTCCCGTGAATAACCCAACAGGGATGCGCCACATTTCGTTCTTTCGTTTTATCATTGAATTACGGCG
Organism: Ptiloglossa arizonensis; assembly: GCF_051014685.1. Lineage (NCBI taxonomy): Eukaryota > Metazoa > Arthropoda > Insecta > Hymenoptera > Colletidae > Ptiloglossa > Ptiloglossa arizonensis. The sequence goes on along the minus strand of NC_135051.1, from coordinate 12,347,959 downwards.
CACAGGGCATTAACATTTTCTAGTGATTATTTAAATTGAAGACAATCGTGGCCGCGACTGGATGTTGGCTGCGGTTCCACTGGTTTTAATGCCGAACGACGTCGCCTATGGAAACTGAGTAGGATAGCCTCTGTCTTCTTTCTTTCCCTCCTCCTTCTTCTTTTTCTATCCTCTCACCCTTACCCCTCTCGCACCATACTTTCCCTCCTTGGGTTCCTTTTTTGGCCACTTTAGAAAATAATGCAGCTCGCTTCTTATATCCCGGATGACAAAGCGCCTCCGAACTTTCACTCGCGAATTTCTATAATTTTATTCCTTCCGTTACTTCTTTCTGACCTCTCTCTGTTTCTCTACTCACAATCAGCCGCGTTTCCGTTATAAGAGATACAATATCCAGACGATTTATTGTGAGTTAAAAAGGTAATTTCTTGTACTCTTTCAAGTACATAGAAAAGGTAGAATGATAAATAAATAATAATATTCATTTATCGTGCCAGGAAAGGGATGAACGATTTAAGCCTACAACACTGAACTTGGACATCATTGTTCATAACCACAATTCAAACCTTTCATTTCTTGTTCGGTGTGATTACAATTAATTTGCGAGTATTTTTCAGTACAAGCTTTCTACCTAAGCAACAATCTATGAATATCAAAAAAGAATTATTTATTTATACACTACACGTGCACTTGAATTTTACGTGAATTTTCATAATTTCGTACCAACTTTGCATATCGTAAACATTTAAGACTACTGACTCAAAATTGGGTGAATTCACATTTTTCTCGTATGGTAATACAGGTTTGAACTGTAACTTTATTATACGTTAAAGTACATAAAAACAATTAGTCTAGCTTAATACAACAATTGTAATATAAAAAATATAAGAACATAACTTCAACTTTGGAGTAGTAGATCGCTAATTTTTATACACTTAGGAAGTATATGGATCAATTTGTCCTAGTGTGCACAATTCGACGTTGTAAGTCGAATAAGTAACTGCTTTTATTTATTATTGCATTTGTAATGTAATAATAATTGTATCGAATTTACACGAATTATTTCAGAATTAGTCACAGCATGAAATTATTTAAATATTCTCTACATTGAAGAGAATGCGCAAAATATTAAGCCAGTACAAAACATGGTATTCCTGTACATTTCAATGTGTTGCAACATATATGCTTGCATACTAGAAAGCACAAGATTTGTCACGATGTGACAGACATACATATGGCACGTTTCAACTCCCAATTGGTTGAATGCGAGTCACGAATACCATTTTACCAACTGGAAGACTTCCTGCCTCTGTGACGTCGCGACAACTTGCTCCCCGGTATATGAACGTACTATAGCTAAGTCTAGTCTAAATTAGATATTTCGAAAGATTAGAGTCGCTTTACCATAAGGTTAGCGGTATAATGATTTTGCGCATTTATGTCATGCAACCATCAAGCTCCTTGAGACGCGAGACCAAGTTGTGTATCAAGAATGAAACGAGGTAGCGTGAAATAAGCTATTTACCCCTCAGCTGACAAGAATATCTACCCTCGAATGTATATACATACATATAAGTATCGTGGTTTGCAGAAACATGAAAACTGAAGCAACCCGTAGAAATCTTCTCAAAATCCTTTATCCTTACTTGATTAACGAAATGGTGAAATTTTAAAAACGTATTTCCATGTCCCAATTTTGTTGATATTCGTTACGTGCACAAAAATATAAGATTTAAAGATATCAACTTAAGTTTCGTAAAAGTTCTTCTGGCGATCTCCGATCGGTATATAGTGGATCAAAAACGTATTTGCAGTTGCAATTTTTAACGCTGTTTTAAGAAAACAATCTATTGCTAGACGGGCCATTTCTAAAATTGATATCTACATTACGATCATTTTATACACTTGGAAATCTTCGGTGCTTTATAAGGGCAATAAATCGAGTATTTGTTAGAATTTTATCTTTTTCTTATGATAATAAACTTACGAACTCTATACAGAGTGTCCCATTTAAATCGTTCCTCGTAAATGCCTTGTAATTATTGACAATACTGGCAAATATTTTAAATGAATGTTAAATGATTTCAAGGGGATATAGCGTGATGCGAGTAGTTTCTTATTATAGATAGATACGTAAAAAATGTATGAAGGCCAATTTAATTTTTTCAAATAAAATGGTGCACTTTGTAATGCATTAATCAGTGTAGCTCGTCATTTCCTATAAAATAGTATTAAAATATTTATGCTGTTTAACTAGTTAAACTATTCACTGCAAAATTATATATAATACGAAGGTTGAGACAAACTTAAGGAGCCTATTTAATTTGACGCCATGAAAATCATAATAGCAAATAGTTCGCTATGTCATAATAGGAAATTTATAGAAATGATAAATAGTGACGAAAACGTTAATTTCAAGACAGTTTAAAAAATGATATGTATAGATACTTGTGCACACGTTTAAACCAAATATACTGTACGATAATTAATTTCAAGTTTGAAGTAATTATATTAATTTTTACCATATTATTCAATATGATAAACATAATCATTTTATTTTTACAGAAATACTAGCTCCGTTCAATTTTCTCGAAATCCCTTTTCGTTGATTAACATGCTGGGAAACAGCGATAGGGAAATATGTGGAAAGTTTCGCAGCAAAATGTAAGGAGCGGTTCAAAAAGATGACGGACCTTTAAGGTTACCGACACTCTTTTGGTAGCATTGTTCCGCGAGTGTAGAGTAGCCACTAAATCACACTTGACCCGTTGTGCCCCCGGATGATATACAGACATAGTTTTGACTCGCAACTATCCTTACAACCCTCTCCGCTTGCTCTTACCGACAGCAGCGTGACTGTTCTGCCGTTGTTTCGCGGCGATGCCCGAGACTGCCTCCTAATTGCCGTATCGTCGACAAGGGGAATAAAGTGCTCCTTTCGTGGGCTAAAAACCATGAAGATAGATCACACTGTACGCAACTGTGCTCAATATCATATTAAAATTCTTCTTTAGATGATATTGGTCGATACTTGTCTTATAATACATTTTGTTGGTTGTGTTATTCGATTTAAGTACTTTATTGTGGATATAGTATGTATAAAATTTTCGAGTTTAGAATTTCAGTCTTCTTTGGAACATTCGATCAAATTTAAAAAAGATATTTTATATCACTTTGAAAAATTTTCTTATAACAAGTGAACAAGAGGAGCACAATATTCGTTTATATTGAAAAGAATTTTGAGAAATATTATTCTACTCCTTTTTTTTCAGTCATTGTAAAAATGTTTTTTAAGGTAAATTGTAGAAATACTTGCATGTAAATTCAATAATAAGAAGGAAGAGGAATGCAGTGTTGAACAAGCACGTATATTTTAATTACTAACGTAATATTATTCGATAACTATACAAAAAACTTTATTTAATGTTATTTATAACTATTAATGTTGAATTAGCATTATATAGCTGGCTTTTGCTATAACAGAATAATATAAAACGAAAATTAGAGGAAAACAGATGATTCGTTATTAAAAGTATAGTAAGGTTTACATCGATCGTTTATCTAATACAATATTGTTGACTAAGCGGATTAAACAATTGTACAACGAGTATCTGTCATTTCTAAGATAATATTATGAAATTACTATTTTAGGTGTTATCAACCGTATCGAGGATAACTTGAAACCTAGAATGAAAAAGGTTACGCAACTATGTTCCTGTCTTGATGTTACAGAAACAATCCCGACCACTGGGACCCGTAAATTCATCGCCGAAAATCGAACGTCCACGATTCGTAATTTCTCTAGGGTCGTTAAATAACTCTTGCGATACATTCACGGCGAAAGAGTGTTCGTTTAATTGGTATCGGTGTAATCGATTCGCTACAGCGTCGAATAGCGCCGCGACTTGAATTTAATTTTACGATTTCTTGATTCAATAATACCGCGTCAACCACAGAATCCGTCTGTTGTACTCTGAAAATGAAAAAAAAAAGAAGTTTATTATTTACCAATAGCATTCATCGCGCACAATGTTTATCCGGAATTCATTTTTATTTGCCGGCTTGCAGTAAAAACGTTTTACTATATTGAATTCGTTAATGCGTGTTCCATACCTATGCACGTCTCAACAGGTTTTCAATATGCTATCGTCAACGAACGTTTATAATTTCAATGGTATCGTTTCTGTACACGTACTGGCCAACGAATGAACAAAGTATTGGTGATATTCAATCGGCGTTGGATGTTTAATCAGCGCTGTTTCCGTTTCAATTTCATAATATGCTCGGAATTAAATGTACAGGCGCGCATTGATTTACAGCCTATAATTTATATTTTAACGAGTCTTTATCGTTTACCGAACACTTTTAACAAAGAGAAGAAATTATTAAAATTTCATACAATATTAAATTTCTGCGGTATAAAATTATGCGTTATATAAAGCGATCCGTTCGAAATGTAGCATTTATAATCCTTTGTATTTTGCATTTTGCTAATACATTTTTTACCGGTGTATTATAATATAATGTGTATAATATAATATGAATTCAAGCATTCAATTTTATTAATATTAAAAGATACAGTTGTACAGTATAAAGATTTTTTACTGGTGGGTAAAAGAGTAATAATTTATATATTAAGTTAAAAGTTTCAAATCTCTCAAACGTCTTGATTTATGAAAAAAACTACATATTGTTCGCTTTGAAATTATGCAACTTTTATATAAAACAATTTTTCATAGCCCTTAATTTGCAAGATATGTCGAAGATTTGTCTTTTGTATATTAAATATAATATTTCGAGATTTGTAGGATCTTATTCATTTATTATTTTACTCAAAAGATTAATACAATGAAACAAAAAGGACTCGGGGATACAATAATTCTTTATAAACATATAGAATATTAAATAATAATTCTGTACTTTATGATGATTAGTACACTTTCAAGAATTATTCACAAATGCGAGTCCCAAACTATTTTTAACGCAATGAACCATTACATTATTCTCAATAATATGTAGATATATTTCAACATAAATTTTTGCCGTTGACTGACATGAAATTAATTAATTACAACTCACCATGCAAGTATTATCTTGATCTCTAAAAATTCACCCCAAGTAAATACATAATTTTCGTGGTAAGTTAATCCAAACAGAAATATTAAAACAAGTACAGTTTAATTTTTAAATTAATTAAACGGCTCGTTCAGAGATATTTTGGTTAAAACGTTTAAGTAATTAAAAAGTTAAATTGCATTTGTTACGCTATTTATTCTCAGATTAATTGTCTATAATAATAAACAATATCGGCTATTAATTCTCGTAGTACTTGGTACATCGCGTAATGGAAGGGAAGTGAAAAAGCCGTCTTCCTGTTTCTCCAAGCGTTTCGTTAATAAGACCAAAACTTAAATTCCGGTAGTAATTATGTTCACCGTCCAGTGAGACGGTCGCTTGTTCCGTTGAAGAAAAATAACCGAGCCATCGATGCATTTGCGATACCTTCTTCGTTCGAGTGACATTAACGAGCGTCGGACGCCCTCAAACGTGTACACTTAACGTCGAAGAAAAGCGGAGGAAAGATGTACACAAGAGGAAAGGAGGTACCGTGTTCACGATTCAAGCCATCCCTTGTCGAGCGTACTCGCAGCCTTTTTGTACCAGGCGAACTATTTTAATTCCGTTTGGTACTACCTGGCGTTGAAACTACTGACACGGTGTCGACGCCCTCGTTAGACGCAGCGAGACGTACTCCAGATTTCGTCGATGGGATTAACAGTGGGTTGAAAAGATGCAAGCAAGTTTAACCTGCTTTCGTGGAAATCGTTAAAAGCGGCTGTAGTAATGCACGAAATAAATGCGGTGCCTTTAACGCTATTGCAAAACCGTGAATAAAGTACTGATAGAGTACGCGGTTGTTCGCGTCAATAGCTCGATAGAAAGGCTCGTTGACCGCGGTGCTCGAATCAACCAAATTCTTTACAATAAGGTACTTGAATGTTCCCGTTATCGACACATTTTGTGACAATCGACGCTTTTAATTTAAATAGAAAATTTTGGGTATTACCTTTTCCTGAACGATATCACCAGAAAATAGAACATTCTGTAGCGTACAGACAGCACGTTTTGTTGTTGTCATCATAACGATTGTTTATTTTATATATAAATTCTTTAGGAACATGTCACTACTGTACGAGTTTTCGAATACATTATAGGTGTCCAAGTTGTTGTTACTACAGGTTGAACAATTTAAATAGGAACATTTAAATATCTCCGTTCTTTATTGTTCTATAAAAAAACATTTTAGAACAAAGTTACGCTGTTCGAAAGGGTATGTATATCGATAATATTATTATTGTTTCAAAGTCATTTTTTTTTAAGAAAAATCCTCGTATTAGTGCTCCATAGATAACATTAGATTTATTCAAGCATTGAATTATATTTTTGTTATATTCATGACAAAATAAATCAAAATACAGTACATAGAATAATTAATAAACATGAACAGAGTGGGTGAATTGCTTACCTAAAACCATGTATGAATGAAATTAACTGAAAGAAGGGGTTGATTTTTTGAAAGAGTTATGCATATTTTGCAAGACAGTGACTGGTGAAACAATGTTATATTTGACGATGAAAGTAAATTCAGTGTATTCAAAAGTAATAGAAGAATGCCGACGTGACGTAAAGAATTGAACAATAATCTGCCAATTAACTGTCATTGATAATCACCTTCTACCTCTTTGGTAAACTTCAATCCCTCATATCTCGTATTAACCGTATTAAAGGTACGGCTAAGAAATTTATTGTATAAATGAATTAAAATATTATCAACCTAGCGAAAATAAAAATTGTCTTAATTAATTGAACAACGTTTATTGCATCCCGCGTTATTCGACGCTCATTTGAGCATAATAAAAGATTTAAAAAAAAACACGAATACAAACATAGCACAGAGAAAGAGGGAGTGAGAAAGAGGGTGGGAAGAGGAGAGAGAGAGAGAAGGGAGTTAGAAAGAAAACGTTCAGCTCAGTTTCAGCCCTGTTTGCAAAGATAGCGCGATAACGATCCGGTGAATTCGACGAAACCGGCGAATCTCGAGTTAATTAGCGATTAAACGAAGCCTCTGCGCAATCCAAGCGGTGGCTAATCGAGAATCGATGTCGACTGTACAGGGCGTTATTAACGAGCCTGTATGCTCGTGGTTGATCGGTCATCGTGAATCAGGCCGGGGTCCAACACCTCGTTTCGTGGGTATCTCCCTGTGTCCCCGGTTTGTCTGATTCACACACGTCTGTCAAAGCGAATCAGGAAGTCGACGCGTACCATAGCCACGGAGCCTGTTGAAGAGGGACACGTTAATGGACGTACGTTTACTGAAGATCGAAACACCGTATGTCGTCGATAAAACCGGATTGCTTCCTATAGCGGATTTTCGAGAATGTTCTCCGGACACTGATTGAACAGGCTCGCGTTCATCGATTCGCTGATGTTGTTTGGTATGTATAGGGTCGAGTAAATCGGATTTGAGATACGCGTGTCGAATCATGCATAGTCGTTTCTTGCGTGGTAGTGGAACGAAAAGAACTTCCCCGCATTTGGGATCAAATAGATGAAGAGGCTTTTGAACACGCTTTTATACGTCAATTGCTACAAATATTGAAATGAGAAGAATACGAGCCACGAAAATAATTTCAATATTTAATGCAGGGGTTATTATTCGAATAAGCAATTCAATCAATATTTATTACATTTTCTTCAACCTAACGAATAAACCGAATATCATTTATGAATAACGTATAGTATTTTATTTAAATAAAAAATGTTCGAATAATGCATACCTCTGACATGAATGTAAATAAACTATCAGATTTGGTTGAAATTTTTTGGTCAGAGAGAACCTACTTTCTCCATACACCTAACTTCGACCTGACCCAGAACATACAAAATAAATACAACATACGTATGTACACACATTTTACTTAAATGTTAGTCTTAGAGTGTATATATTCTTAATTAAATTCTAACAAATAACAAACAAAGTGTTGTTTAAATAAATTTTGATATGAATGAAAATAATTTATCTTTGAATAACTTGTCAAGTGCAAATAAATCTTTAATTATTTAAAATAAAGTTTGTTCCACACAGAGAGATAGGCGTTGGAAAGCGATACTTACAAAGTATCATTTTTATTGCTGTATAGTTTTTAATTTATGGAATGCGTACATATAAAATTGTGCAATAACGCGTAGCATGGTAATCATTACTTATAATTAAATTAAGCACAGATCAATGATTGAAGAAAGCAGACTAAACTGTAAATAATTTAGATTACTTGGAGTCGCTTAGGACCTCAGAAATGTTGCGCTTCTTCTTCTAGGATAACATTTAATTGCCTCTGTTGTACACTTTAACTTTCCGACTTATAAGGAAAGAAAGTATTGCAATCGAGCAAAATTTAGAACAAATGTATTTTTACAGAAAAAAGAAACATATTTTAGGACTGGAATAATCTTACCAAATAACAGAAGGACCTCTAGGCATCCAAAGAACATCAATTCCAAACGTTCTATGTGTTAAGGGTACATCCTAAAATGGTTCACATGTGCTCTGTGTGTCCTCGTTATGTCCTTTAAATGTTGTAGAACGATTCAGTTTACAATGTGGAATGTCCTGAAAACGTGCTGTATCAACATGCTCGGAACATTTTCGGAATGTCCGATAGTAACATTCTCTGTACGTTTTATGAACGTTTAAAAAGTTTGAAAAAACCCTATGGTAATATCTTGAAATGCATAGAAGAAACGTTTCCCGAATGTTTCAACTTACTAAACGAAATGTCTTCTATACTCTCCGTGAATATTTTAACGGTTTGAGATAAAACGGTCAGACAGCGAATCAGATTATTTTTGCCCATGTTAAATTCGCGTATTTGGATATTCTATGATATAGTACGTAGATTTTGTTTCTTTACAGTAAATTACCGAATCGATATATACATTTTTAAAGGATACATTTATTCACAATTTATTTAAATGCTCTGTAGGTGACGACATTGCTAATACTTTGGCAATCTCTCTAACGCAAAAATATTAATTATGCTGACCTGATAGTTCAACACGCTTTCTTTATGTTTAATTAGTCGATTGTAATCCTTTGTCTTTCGTGCATCTAAGAGCGTTATAGTACACTAACCTCTTTTTGCTTATAGTATAATATATTCAGTTAAATATTAAGCCAAGTCTGAAATTATTCTCATAATCTGATACAGTATTTAACACTAGGGTTTAACAAAGGGTTTTCGAGACAAACGCTCCCACAACTTCCGAAATTTAAATCGTAACAACATTGTAGAGATATTCAAAATGAACGTAGAACGTTCGTATATAAAGTGTATATGAAATGGGTGGCCTTTGGATATATGGTATTACTTGGAGTTTCGACTATTAAAAAAAATTGTTTTTGAATGTGCACGTGCACGTGTCTGTCTGTTAACAGAATTACGTCTAAATTACTAAAAAGACTTCAATGAAACGTTGTACAGTATTATCGCGATAAATATGAAACTGATGTCCCGATAAATGTGAAAAGTTTATCCCCACAACCAGAAGGGTCTTCCTTAGAACCAGCCGTGGGATTAATGTGACACTTCACGCTGCTCAGTTGACTACAATGTAACACGAGCCGACAAGATAAATGCTTGTGTTAGTGAAACAATACTAATGCAAAGATGAACTTCTTTTAATTATCGGTCTTCTGTTAACGAAGATATTATCGTCATATTTGACAGATTTTTCTGATTAAAATGCGATCAAACACAATATAATTTAGCTCATATTTATTTATTCATTAAACGATAAATGCGAAGGAAACCAGCTTTTTCTAATTCATTTTTATCGTTTCGTGTAGTGATCGAATATCAGCATTCGAAATACTATTTTATATTTAGTACTTGATTAGTAAAGAAACCTTGTATTCGGTTTCAGTGACAAATCGAAAATAGATTACTGTGTCAGATACATCTCAATAATCAAATATGTATTAGCGTATTTAATGTATCTAAATCTAAGTTAGTCTTGTTTCAAGGCTGAGCAGAATTTTGTTTTATCGAAAAATCAAAATATTTAATACTAAAGAGACATAATTGTCTCTGCTAGTTAACTATTTTATTTGTATCTTGAATAACAGGTTTTTTTTATCATTTGTTGCACAAATAATAGAGTATACAAATATTTAATATTTAGATATAATATTGTATTTTAATTTATATGTAACTTTATTGTAAAAGTTTACAAGTATTCGTAATGAGATGATTTTTCGATGAAAATAATGTTTAACGCTAGAGAAAGGAGATTGATTACAATAGGGTTGAAATAGGTCACAATACAGGTCGTGATTGTAAAAGTTTAGACGATAGTTGGCGGTACTCCGACAGAAATTTCAATTAATTTCGTGACACTAAAAGGTATCTATATACCTATCAATTTATCGTACGATGAGTTTGTACTACCACCTGTAAGAACAACTTTATCGATTTATCGTACGAAGTTGTAACGATGCTTCTAACAGCCTGTTGTACAGTATGCTGTACGAAATATGACGATATTATGGTAGTAGAATGGCTAAAGTGACATTTGAAATTAATACACCCATTTTGATTTGATTTTTATTAGACGAGAGTGTGAAGAATTGAACATTAAGGTAGTCTTTGTAAATTACTTTCAAAGATGAGCATGTAAATAGTTTTCTCAAATTTATTATCTAAAACTACCTATATTAAACAACAGTTTTACTACTATTAAAAGAATTTTATTCGTGTAAAAGTTATGGCTAATCGCGTAGAACCACTCCGTTTGTACGGAAAAGGTATTTATCCATAATATCATCTGAAATAAAAAATAAAATAAGGCAGTTTTGTACAGATTTCTTTTTTCATTTTTGGACTGTTTGTAATCGTTTGTGTACGCTAAACACATGATACAGAGTAAAACAAACATGCAAGTAATTGGATTTTCCATATTATTTGTAGAAATGGGACCAATTGCCTCCATTCAAGGATTATATTTTATCTCCATTCAAGGATTAATATTTCACGCAACAAAAATTCATAGTGTCGTAAATCCTCGACTCAAAAATACCCAAATTTTTGTCGCTTATTCCTTTTTAACGTGGAAAAATTTGAGCGAATCGAGCGAATGCGTACAAAGTGTTTCAATCTCAAGTTAAATTCATTTATTTCTATAATAATTAGAGCATCCGATAGAGTACTACCTCGTATAAATAAATATAAAGTGCATCTGCAAACACTCAGGTAGTATGTAATTAGAATTATTTTCTCGATAAACCAAGTGATGCAAGTGGCATCGTGGGTTTAATTACTTCCACGATCTGGCCGATGTCAAAGCACGTTGAAACGGAAGAACTACAAATGTTACGAGTAATTAATACTTGTACTACTTTTAACTCGTACACACGGAGTTGGATAAGTTTCGATCGATAACGGGTAATCAAACAGATGGTTATAAATGTCTTTCGTAGAATTTAATTAATAAATATAGTATCATACAACATCTGTCCTCTTAAACTGTTTAACAAGGGTCTACCTTGTTTGGAAAATCGATTCGATTGTCTAAAATACGTCAAGCGTATGGTATTTAGCCAATAACTTATAAAAAATCATTTTAAATTTCTTCTAATAATATTATACGCCCTATTGAAATGAATTTTATTTTTCTGCACTCTTTAGTGTACCTTTGTACAATAAGGTTTTAAAAATTATTTTTTATGTTTACATTAAATGCAGAGAAACAAAATGGTATTTTTCTTATTTGTAATGTACGCGACGTGCATTGTATGCTGAGCATTTTGTGTTCTGGCTTCAAGAGAAGTTAAAAATTCAAAGTTGAGCAGTATTATTATTTCTTAAAATATTCCCTGGCGTATGATTCAAGAAAAATTTTGAAATTTGAACAATTGGAGAAATAATTTCATTTAAATGAAAATAGGTTGTTTTAATTACAAAAATTGCACATTATATGGCAATGTAGTTAAGAATACAATTTACAACAGATCGTATATTATCGTACTTGAAAATATTTTTCTAGTAGCCGTGACTACTAAATTAAAGTTTTGAAATGCCTGATTATTTTGAGGCGTGCTAATAGAAACCGATTCTACTTCACACATTTTCTTAGAAATCAGCATTCACTAGAATTTGATCAATAAATCTATGTATTGAAATTTGCTGGTTATGGGTTCAATTAAATGAAACTTCAATATTTCGTTTCTATTGATAAATCAAACTTTATTTTATTCTGGAAATAAAAGCTTATACAAAAGCCTTATACGACAAGAAAGGTATGTTTAAATGATGAAGTCTAAAGGCATATTAAAACATATATGGATTAAAATTTATACTGCAGAAAAATATTATTGTATTATGAACTAGTTATTAAGTAGTTAAACATTTTCACTATTCTATAAGCATGTCAGAAGAAATTGAAAGTACCTTATTACAGTCTTTATTTATCGATAAAGTAATAAGAATGGTATACAATTTTTCCAACCAAATACGATACCTAATATCAAATTCCGTAAAGAAATACGAAGAAAGGAGGTAACGTAACAAGTAAAGTTGGGGAAATGGAAAACTTAAATAAGAAAGAATTTCCTGCAAATCATTAATAAAACATACTTTATTCGATAAAATGAAAACTCTATGAATCGTAATTCGAATAAAAGTATCAAAAAACTGAAATGAAGTTTTTAAAGTATCACACAAAAGAGATATAAATAAATACAAGTTTAGATTAAGGTTGATATATTTACTCATAGAACATAATATTTTTCTTTCTTTTATTACTATTAATCATTAATACTATTAATTTGTCCATCTAGACATTATGTAAATTGTTGTACACATACTCGTAAACCAAACCATTTAACACGTACGCGGTTTTTCCGCGTTCCTCCTTTACCCATTGTATACTTAACAAAAAATCATTTCTTTAGATTTTAATATCACTGACTAGTTGCTTTCGAAAAAATAGCCTTTTATAATTATTTATTAATCATATTTCGTAACTCTTCTTTTCCTTCTATGCACATATATGTACATAATGCTTTTAAAATTTCAAACTATTTTGTTGTACTTTCGTGTCATAATTTTTAAGAGCTTATATTTCATGCCGGATTTACGCACAAATAAACTTCGATAATTAGCTAAGAAGCACTTCAAATTCTACGAATAATAAAAACGCTTTATTTTTTCGATTATGAGTCATTTTTTTTTTATATTTACTATTGATAATTGTAATATTTATTTTCTTCATTGTTACAGGGCAAAGAACATAACAATATTTTATATTGAAAGACATAAATTAAGCAAATACATCTCTGGTTATATTTGTGTTATTAAAACAGCTTGCATTAACTACTACGGAGCAATTTATAAGTTTAGGTTGATTTGTAACAGTTACAATTCGTGGCAAGGGATAAAGACTGCGGTCACGTCTTGTGGCAAGGGGTAGCGGACTGCGGTTGACACATAACGAAGTAGCAACCGCAAGATTAACCCTCCGACTTACATTCAATCACTCAGCCAAGGGAGCCTGGTTACCGTTTTATCGGACGAAATTACCGTGATATTAGTCTTAGGAGCCAGTTAAAAGGGCGAAAGTGAAGGGACAGGGTGAGGTCTGACCTATGGCAGGCCAGTTAGAACGGAGGAAAGGAATGAAACGTTTTGTGGAAAGGTAACTCTGGCACGAATAGAAATGAAGGGAGGTATCCATGCCGAATATTACGGCAAGACGAATGTTCACAATAAAGTAAACTACGCAATAGCAGCACCGGCTGGTGACGGATCAGACAAAATGAAGACGAGGGTCTGTACGAAGTGACTACGCTACTGAGAAGGAAATAAAGGTCGGATGGGCTTACCAATATAGGATAAGATTTCTCCAAATTTCGTAGGTTGTCGAATTACGATCGATAGTTGATAACTATTAATAGAGGAGCATTTAAGTCGAGCTAGTATTTTTAACCGAGAGATTCGTACAATCTGTGCAAAACTTGCACTACAAATCAATGACAATCGAATGTCGAAGCAAGCATACCAAGGAAATCTAATTGGACAAAGTAACGAAATTCTTTATGCGATTTTGTTGTTAATGACATGTAATTGAGCGACAAAGTTTCCAGCTGTATCACTCTTAACAGCACTCAATGCATCGAAGCCAACACGCAGCGAAAAAAATTATGGCAATGTTACAAGTCCTTCTGTAAAATGCTTCTTCACGATTTTCTTGCAGGACAACTGCATTTAATCTTGTAGACGTTACATAATAAGGAAACCGCTTCAATTTTCATTGGTCCTTGTACGCTTCTACGGATGGTGGGAAGAAGCCTGAACCTAATCAGGTTGAACTCAATTTGATGTAAGGAGAGCAAAATACCCTGAGAGTTCAACTACGGCACATTGAAATACACTGAGCGTTCAACTATGACACATTAAAATATCTTGAAAGTTCAACTACGCCACACTTCAATACTCTTAAATATCAATCAAGAAATATTTCGTGCATATTGTATTATAAAATATTAAATATCGTGGACCACCGAACATTTCTACCATTTACCGTACACATAAATTATTGTACTTTATCACATTGCGTTTCTAATTATTTTACATTTCCTTGTTATTGTTAACTAAACACTGTTTGTATGCAAATGAAGTTCTATTTACTAAATAATCAATTTCACAAACTCAGTGGGAACCAACTCATTAACGTTTCGAGTTTCTCGCTTAATAGATGCAATCTTGCGTTTAATAGACTATATTGTTACTTTTGGAGAATACTTGTGCAATTAAATTTTGAGTTATGTAAACGTCTGGAAGCGCTCCATCAGAATCTGTTAACCTCTTCTTTAGACAGTTGTAACTGTCTCTTTGTTAGAACACATTTACAAAGTCACTATAAAATGGCATCTTACCTGGACACATTGGGTCCTTTAGAAACAATCGATCTGTTAAGTTGATTCAGCGCCAAAAAAAGAATGTATTAAATTTTTTACAAGTTTCTCAAAGTCTACAAACTCAATTTTATCTACAGAAAATAAAATACACTATTTTAATCGAGTTGTCTTAAAAAAGGTCCATCTTAAAGTTGTATTCTACTTTAGTTTGGAGAAACAATTCTTTTGCATTTTCTTGTCTAATGTCTTGGAAATGTACTTATGAAAGATTTTATTAAAATTCATAAAAAAAAGCAGTTTAAGTGCTTCACTATGCAGATTTGAAATATACTACGTTCAGTGAGAGAGAGAGAGAGAGAGCGAGGATAAGACGCTTTAAGTTTTGCAAAAATAATATGAGAAGGTCATAGACTAGATGCAAATAAAGATGTGAATAAAAAAATCACAAGACTGCAGAGACTATTTCTATTATATCTTTATAAAAATGTCTCACTGCGCGTAATAAAATATTTAACGAATATAACTCAAAAGGATGTAGTGAATAGAAAAATCACAGAGGAACACTGCTATGTCTTCAAACTATACAATACAGTCCACGTCACGGAACTATAGAAAGTGTTCTCAGGAATTCAATGCCAAAAACTCACTTTTAGGATTTATCGAATTTATTATCGATATGGAAATTTTTACTTCTGTTCTTTGCCATTCGAAATTTTATATGCACACATTTTATCCATCTCTGAAGAGTTTCTGGCAATTATCAAGAACGGTTTACTTAAAGAATATCACTACAAACATGCAACGACATCCAAACTGTAAAAGAGTAACTTAACTATTTCAAAGTGACGAGATTCTTAAAGAGGTTGCGAGAAGTCATTGAATGCTGAATTATAGGAAATTTCTTAAACAGAATCTAATTATAGATGAAAGTGCTTGTGAGTTGCAGGTCTAAGCCGTCTCGTGTTGGGAAAGGTTTCCGATTTCACCAGCGTTACAACCAGCTTCATCAAGACCATGAGGACCCAATTAACTTGTAAGAGATGAGGAAGGGAATTTGAAAATCTGATAACCCAATGGAGGTACTATATACTTCTCGTCTTAATAAACCGTTAGTAATTGAGTTCGCTATCTATATGTTCTGACTAAGAGTTTAGTTATATTTGTGACTGAATTGTGAGTACGTAGAAGATAATTAAGCTACAGTAATTAAATAAAATCGAAACTTAGCAATATTGTTGCACAATGAAGGGATTGTTCATAATGTCATTTAAAGGGTTCGATCTGTATGAGAGACTGAAGAAGACGATTTTGTTTTTTTTTTTTTTAAACTAGAGATATGGACCTTTCTAGGAGACATCTCCAAACCTTGTTGCCTAAGAATTTTAACCTTGAAAGTGAACTATGTTTATTATACACAGGATGTTAACGAAAGTGTGGAGTTGTTTTCTTTATACGAAGAGAAATGGTAAAGGGCTTTCCCCTTTTCTTTTCTGAAGCTTTGTTACATGCGTTCACACAATTAAGAACTTTAACTGTTTATATTTCGATAACGAAGCCTTGGATTATAATAATGGAAAAGAACTTTCCGATTTTCATTAGCATGAGAAAGTTACCTTTAAAAAAGGTGCGAAATTTTTGTTTATAATATGTAGACACGATTAATTACTATTAACTTTGTTAGAATACAATGAACTCTGTTTTTTAGCTTCCCAGTTAGGAATAGCGGTTATAACGAATCATTAGGACTCAGATACTATACGTGTATTGCCAAATTCAATTACACGGTTTTCCGAAAATAATTGTTTTATCAATTCTTCAAATATTTCTAATATATTTCATTAGGATTCGCAGAATTAAATATTCAGTACAAATTTTATTAAACTACATCGTAGTTATGATGTTCATTATTTTCAAAAGAAAATTACAAAGTTCGCCTTCTTTCTGGACCTTCGTGCTAGTCTAATTCGTTGCAAAAGGATAGAATTGGAATATTTTAATTTTATAATTCGCGCACCTATAGGTACATTCCAAGATTATCATCCAAAATGGGTTCCTGCATTCCGAAAAGGAATCCTCAATATTCAATGCAATCCTCGGTTCGAATTTCACGTTTGGTGAAATCTGCAAAAGGCGTTTTTCTTTTCTTATTCTCGATGAAAGCTTTCTCCTTTCGATCAGTTCCTCGAGGTTATTTTTATCGGAACGACAGAAAACTTCACACGAAGCTTTTATTACAGCCCCGAAATGATACTCACTATCGTACACGTGGCAACGATACTTACTCATGATTTGACTCGGTGTACTGGAATGCGATATTCATACCAACCCGCAACTCGAAGGTGGTTACATTGAATAGTGGATCATAACATCTCGTTCTAACATGATCTTTTCGTTTATAATATCGAATAGAAATAGGTGATTCGTAACTTTCGCGTTGTTAAAGAAAATTCCTCTTTCGAATGTGAACGAATTGTTCGATTTCATTCACTTACGTGGAAACAAGTAAGATAAGGATAATACGTTAAAATAGACTATATTAGCAATTAATCGTGTAATGATTACTGCTGGAATATACGAATAACACCGATGGAAGAGAATCAATTGGCAATTGAAAGCAGCGGGAATTTGAACGAACCACCTTTAATCGCTTCATTAATTGCTCTTTGCCTCAAATTAATGTACCTATTGTTCAAGCTGTACACGAAGCATAATTTGTGATAAAACTTGTACGAAAACTTATCAGACTTCTCAGGAATTTAATAAAATGGCATTCGCATTTGTAATTATATGCTACTTGAATTATTTTTGAAAAAACTTCCAATTACGTAAATAAAAAGTAATCGGTATACTATTTAAATTACTGAAGAAGACTTGAATTAAAATTGAAAATATTTTGGTAATTATATAATTAATAATTGTTTGCAGAATAATGATGTGGAATGAATGTTCAATGTATGTGAAAGAAACACGGTTCCGTTAAAAAAAGGTGGATACTATTGTTCAACATTCATTTATTAGTGCACTTCAGTTACACCCTGTACGTGTTATCGAAGCGTCTGAAATCGCCTTGAGCCTATCGCTAATCAGAAGACTTTCGACCTCTCCGGTTACATGCGAGCATAATGTTCTTCGAGCACGACTGCAATCGAATATTAATGCATCGTTTCTTGCTCCCCGATACGTTCATTATAATAAAGTTGTCAAAGGTTGCGTGCCGAACTGCGATATGGGAAAATATAGTACTTCTCGAATCTTCGTGTAGCTCTCACGAGTGCGATACATGGAGGCCGTAAACAATTTACAACCGTTCGATCGAAAATCGAAGAACGACAAATGGTACGTCTGCTTGGAGTAATTTACGACAGTGTCGAGTCAAGGTGATACGAGACCCGGGGCATTCAGCATGTTGAACTATCCGGTTCGCTCGTTGGTAGAAAAGTATACGTGTAAAATAAGCGAGATCTGTCACAGAGAGGGTGAAAAACTGGAACATGGACGATGCGGAAATTCGACTGTACTAGGAATCAAATCAACGAAACTTCGCTGGGTGTTGGTATGTTGCTTTTCGCAGGAGAATATTTATTAATTACTTTCATCAACATCCGTGTTAATTTTAGTAGATTATGGTTCTAATTTCGATCTACCGATGATTGGCTCCCAATATTTCGAATGAAAGTTGTTTTCCCAGAGGACTCGACAAAATAAATTTTTTATTTGTGTTATAGAAGAACATTATTATTCAACAATTTTCAAACGTATACACGGAAAATAACAATTAACCCTGTTAATTATACGCAATACCGAGTATTGTGCGATCAAATATTAGTTACTTTTATTTAACGTATTAATCATTTAACATATCTCGAAAACAAGTTTCAATTATGAGCCTGAATTTAAAATTTACTTTTACTTCGAACTTACGAATGTAAAATTGTGTTAATCTGTAAAATAATTCATTAGGTGAGCTATATCATTCTCAATACGTTAAAGAGATAATTTTTTAAAAATATGCAATCGTTCTTGGTTCTCTTAAAAGATAATTAAAAACTAACTTAAATTTAGAGTATAATATTTCTGTTTGGTTTTCTTAATAATATTATTATGATAATATCGTTAAATATGTAACAATTGTATTATCAAACGCTATTAAAAACTAAAAATTACTGTACAATAGGTGAAAATAATTAAAATTTGGGAGAAAATTCTACAAAAATATGACAAGGATCGACTTTTTTGCTGCATCGTGCGAAATAGAGCGGTGACAAGTAATTGATTTCAAATTAAGCTAGGAATACATACTCGCTGACTGTGTCATGTCGAAAATGTTACATGTCACGGATTCCCTTGTCAGTGAGTGTTCGTTTTTTGCTAGATACGAAACAGCAGATTTTCACGACATTTATCGGGAAACGATCGAGATTGATTATGCTACTAACATAGGTACCTGTATATAACAAGAAACAGATATCTAAGAGATTTCAAATAGTTTTAATAATTTGTTTCAAAATATATCAAATAACGTAAGTAAAATGTTCAAGAACATAAATGATGTGATTATAGCTGTAGAGGCTTGCAGCTGCGGTTTATGGCGGGACCGTGCTTCGAGTTTGTTAGAGAAATTGTCCACATGGCTACGGCACGGGCCTGTCACCGAAGGTCAGTTTATTTGTTGTTCGACTCGAGGCACGGAGCAAGTGATAGCTATTTCCCGTCATAAAACACTGCAGGCACTTGGACAGGGACCCTCTGCATCGCCTGGCACGCGAGGCCCTAGCGCCGTTTGTTGCGTCATTCGGGATGCTGGAAAATTCCAGCCCAGGCCTGCAGGGGTTTGGACACCCTGTCTACGTCGCGACGCCCCCACCTAAGCCCCATAGCGATGGGCATGTCCTAGATTCGGCGGGACTAGGACCCGTCGTAATTGGTCAGGCATTCGTCGCCACCCACCCTTAATTCAAGGGAGTAGGGCGAACCGAGGCGACGTTTGCACTGACCCAAGAAATCTTAGATTAGTTGCACAGAATACCACCAAGACAATAGAACCAAGGGTCGACGACTAGAGTGTACAGAGTATCGCCAAGGGCTTACAACCAAGGCGTACAGAGTACAGCTAAGAGATCACGGTTAGAGTTTTGGCCTGAACGCACGGATTGACGTGTGAAGCTTCCGGCGTTAGTTCCCACAAAGAACTTGCACTCCTCGAGGGAATTACCAGCAATCCCTCGAGCCTCCACGGAATCTTGGACCTTCGAGGAAGTTCGGCAGCCGACTTGTGCATCCAGTGAGGCGCCGTGTGTGAGGACAACGCTCAACACCCCCCTGGACGTGAGAGCAGCAAGCGGCGGAGACCTCGAAGGCGGCATTACAACCTCCATCGGTCCAGCCTAGTGGACAACGATCAACAACAGTTAGTCCTTCCAACGGGAAGGTGGTCCTTCGAGTCATCTATAGTCGGCACCCATCGTGCAAACACATTCAATGCTCGAAAGATCCTCGAGATCTACCACGAGCAACTACATTTTGGTCCGTACGAGCCGGATCTGAACCAGCGACCTATGGTCCCACGAGCTGGATAATCCAGCTACATTCTGGTGTTGAGCCGGATCATCCAGCAACATCGGTCCTTCAGAGAGGACCAGCCAGAAAGCAGCCACTGTGTCCGTACGAGTCGGACAGTCGGCTGGAATCTACAGTCACGAAGCATTTTGGGCTCCGTGCAACGTGCACGTCGGCTTGTACATCCAGTAAGGCGCTGTGCGTGAGGACAACGCTCACCACCCCCCTGGACGTGAAGGCAGCAAGCGACGGGCATCATCGAGGGTTGCTACACCCAAAGCTTGGACCACAGCGACGAGGAGACAACCGAAGGGGGCAGCATCCAGGACGGCATCAGCCCTAGGATCCGGACAGCACGAACAACGAGTATTCTGCAGGACGGTCTACGGAAGCCGCCTGAAGCCGCCAATCCACTCCTCTTGTCCGTGAGTCATTTATTGTTTCAATCTGTGTGTTGATCGTGTAAAGATGGAGTCCGTAAAATCACTTGTTCTCGAACGAAGGCATGTGAAGTCTAGGTTGACCAGTTTCGGAAAGTTTGTCGAGTCAGCAGATGTTCGCGAAAATTTAGCCGTTTTCGAAAAACGCGTTCAGTCGAATCAGTGCCTTCTCGAGAAATTTGAGTCTATACAATCGCAGATAGACACGTCCTTAATGGACACCCCGCAAGCGGAAGCACAGGTAGACGAGCGCGAGCAGTTTGAGGAGAAATACTACAGTATTATGGTCGCCGCCGAAAAACGAATAATAGAGGTTCGCGGTCAAGCGGCGCCTAGCACGGCGTCGGCCACCTCCGACAGACAGGTACCGTCCGATCCTCATCCGGCGGCGCAGTTACCTGTCGTACAATTGCCAATCTTTACCGGAGATTGTGGGCAATGGATTCGGTTTCGGGACACCTTTCTCTCCTTAGTCCACAGTTCGGACAAGTTGTCTGCTATTGACCGTTTCAACTACCTGACGACTTCGTTATCGGGTGCTGCGGCACGAGCAATTGAGTCATTTAGCGTGTCAGCAGCCAATTATGAATTAGCTTGGGCGCGGCTTAGGGAAAAATACGACGACCCTAGGCTATTAGTGAACCATCATATTCAGTCCCTCCTAGAGATCGAACCGACTAGGCGACAGGATGGTAAATCACTCAGTGAGTTCGCGGACAGGGCAGTTAACAACATGCGTGCTCTCGGGTCACTGTTGGAGCCCGCGGGCCACCTTGATGCTGTTGTTAATGCGGCACTCGCGAAAAGGTTAGATGTAGATTCCCGTGATGAATGGGAGAGGCGAGCCATGGGTTCGAAGACGCTGCCCACGTTTCACGAGTTCGTCGGATTCATTGAGCAACGATCTCAATACCTTCTTCGTAGGGATGCGAGCAACGTTCCAAGTTCCTTACCGAGCGCGAAGACAGTAATTAGGAAATCGCGTGAAGTAGTGGATAGAACGTTCTCCCCAGTGTCGCACGTCGCTAGCAAGGCTAGAAAATGCGTAGTGTGCACTGGTGATCATTTCTTGAACAATTGCTTAAAGTGGAAAGCCATGTCCGTTTCTGAACGGCGTGCAATAGCAAAACAGGCGCGAGTGTGTTACAACTGTTTGGCTCCCGGTCATGGAGTCAAAACGTGCACACGAAGAACGTGCCTAAAGTGTGATAAGAAGCACCACACCTTATTACATAAGGAGGAGTCGGATCCCGAGGAACGCGAGGTAGAATCGGATCCTCCCACCGTGTCATTTCACAGCTCAAGCGCGGCACAACCTAGGACCCAGTACACCGTCCTTTCCACGGCGGTCGTCGTCGTCATAGGGAAAGGAGGGAACAGGTACAAATGTCGCGCTTTGTTAGATTCGGGTTCGCAAGCAAACTTCGTGAGTAGGGAATTTTGCGAGCGGGCCGGCCTGCCGTGTCAGGCATTCGAATATATGGTAGGCGCGTTGGGGCGCGTCAAAGGCACCGTCCGGTCTACTACCCAGGTAAAGATGGAATCCAGTAGTAGAAACTTCAAGGCAAATCTGGAGTGCCTAGTAATAAAATCAATCACGGATAGGCTACCCAACATGCCGTTGGAAAAGGCAAACATTCCCACACCCGACGGAATAAAGCCCGCTGACCCAGAGTTCGGAGTCCCGGGGAACGTAGATCTACTTATAGGCGCCGGCCTATTCTGGGAGCTCCTGTGTGTCGGACAGATAAGGGTGGGAACCAGCCACCTTCTGTGGCAAAAGACACGACTCGGGTGGGTACTAGGTGGGAGCCTACAGTGGCCCGTTTCGAAAGGTAAAGTCAAGCTTGCTTCCGGATTGCACGCAAGCACCACTGCGAAATTAGAGGCAGCGGTTTCGCGTTCCGGGAAGGTAAAGAAGTTCGACAACGGCGGGCGCGTGAGCGACAGTGGTCGCACCGAGAAACGTTTTAAGGGGAACGCGACGCGCAATAGAAATGGCCGGTTCGTGGCCGCGATACCACGCAATGAACGAATCGAGGAACTCGGTGGGTCTCGCGCTCAGGCAGAACGACGATTTGTGAATCTGCAAAGGCGAACCGTTTCCGAGATGAGATACGGGAAATCTCTGCGTTGCGTGTCCTGCGGCGTGTGCCGTCTTCCAGCCTGGGCGCCGAGTTGCGCGGGTCCTCCGACGTTTCGGAACAGGCACACGGAGCGGCCATCTGCCCGCGTTCGGGAACGCAACAAAGACGTGGGCCTCTCGAATGGTATGCGCGAGGTCGCGGATAACTCTTCTAAAAACAATTAGCTTTTTGATTCGACGCGAGCCTGTGCGACTGTTGCCCGGATGGTAACAGATCCTCGCGTCCCCCACAGAAAAACACTGGCTTACATTCGTTAGACGCGCAACTCGAAAGGTGTTGCGCGATTGTGTCACGTGCTTCAAGGGCAAATCCCAGCAGCGAACAGTCTCAAGTGGGGATTCGGCCTGCCGCACGGGTGACTCCGGTTCGTGTTTCGCTACCTGCGGTGTAGGCAATGCCGGACCCTTTCTGGTCATTGACCGCGGACGTTTCCGCACCTCGATAAAGGCCTACCTGTGCCTATTTATTGCTGCCAAGGCGACGCACCTGGGTTTATTGTTGACGTCTCGCGCGTATAAGGACTGGGCAACCACAGACTGACCGTTGAGGAATTATACACGATTCTCACGCAGATTGAAGCATGTCTTAACCCCATCCTTTATCACCCGAGCCGTCGGACTTGCATCCTTTTGACTCCCGGGCACTTCTTGAGTGGAGAGGCACTGACGGCGTTGGCCGAGGTTGATATGACGCGTGTTCGGCCTAATCGGTTAAATAGATTTCAGCTGTTGCAGCAAGGCTCCGCCATCTTTGGAAGCGATGGCAGCAGGAATATTTAAATGGACTACAGCAGCGACAGAAATGGCGGCTTG
The DNA here is from genome assembly GCF_051014685.1 of Ptiloglossa arizonensis. NCBI lineage: Eukaryota > Metazoa > Arthropoda > Insecta > Hymenoptera > Colletidae > Ptiloglossa > Ptiloglossa arizonensis. The sequence goes on along the minus strand of NC_135051.1, from coordinate 12,324,027 downwards.
GAACACGCAGTCACCCGAGGGTCGGGACGAGGGTTCCCGATCAAGGAAGACAACCTGCCTCCAAGGAAGTGAACTCTGAGGCGCAGCTCGGAGCTGCAACCCGGTCAGGATGGCGTCACGCGAGTGGTCTCTCCTCGGACGGCCAGTGGATCATTGACGAGACCACTCACGAGGATTTGCGTGCTGCCTAGGGCGCAGGAAGAAGAGACTTCTGTCGCAGTCAAGTGAAGAAGAGACTTCTGTCGCAGTCAAGTGAAGAAGAGACTTCTGTCGCAGTCAAGTGAAGAAGAGACTTCAGTCGCAGTCAAGCGAAGAAGAGCATGCGCAGTCAATTGATCGCGATGCGTGTGTTTAAAAACTGTATTTTAGTCGTTTAGCAACAATAACCAATAGGCGATATAGCATAAGTCGCATTAGGTTACTTTGATTTAGTTGAACTCGAGTAGTTCAAGGTGGGCGGTATGTAGAGGCTTGCAGCTGCGGTTTATGGCGGGACCGTGCTTCGAGTTTGTTAGAGAAATTGTCCACATGGCTACGGCACGGGCCTGTCACCGAAGGTCAGTTTATTTGTTGTTCGACTCGAGGCACGGAGCAAGTGATAGCTATTTCCCGTCATAAAACACTGCAGGCACTTGGACAGGGACCCTCTGCATCGCCTGGCACGCGAGGCCCTAGCGCCGTTTGTTGCGTCATTCGGGATGCTGGAAAATTCCAGCCCAGGCCTGCAGGGGTTTGGACACCCTGTCTACGTCGCGACGCCCCCACCTAAGCCCCATAGCGATGGGCATGTCCTAGATTCGGCGGGACTAGGACCCGTCGTAATTGGTCAGGCATTCGTCGCCACCCACCCTTAATTCAAGGGAGTAGGGCGAACCGAGGCGACGTTTGCACTGACCCAAGAAATCTTAGATTAGTTGCACAGAATACCACCAAGACAATAGAACCAAGGGTCGACGACTAGAGTGTACAGAGTATCGCCAAGGGCTTACAACCAAGGCGTACAGAGTACAGCTAAGAGATCACGGTTAGAGTTTTGGCCTGAACGCACGGATTGACGTGTGAAGCTTCCGGCGTTAGTTCCCACAAAGAACTTGCACTCCTCGAGGGAATTACCAGCAATCCCTCGAGCCTCCACGGAATCTTGGACCTTCGAGGAAGTTCGGCAGCCGACTTGTGCATCCAGTGAGGCGCCGTGTGTGAGGACAACGCTCAACACCCCCCTGGACGTGAGAGCAGCAAGCGGCGGAGACCTCGAAGGCGGCATTACAACCTCCATCGGTCCAGCCTAGTGGACAACGATCAACAACAGTTAGTCCTTCCAACGGGAAGGTGGTCCTTCGAGTCATCTATAGTCGGCACCCATCGTGCAAACACATTCAATGCTCGAAAGATCCTCGAGATCTACCACGAGCAAGTACAATAGCAATTATCGATAAAAACAATGACTTTCCTTCAACATATCTCCAGGTCGTTTAAAACCATTAATGTCGTTAGTGTTGTAAGTACCAAATACAGCATTGATTCACACCAGCCCTTGCGTAATTGTTTGTCAATCGTTATTGCAAGATTTCTTTCCATGGTGCTTCACGGTATAACCGTTTGACTACCACGTGAACACTTTCGTTCTAGCTCCTCGCATAGTCATTAATCACTTTCCAAGCAGAAGGTAAACGAAACAGAAGAGGAAGAAAATTTGTATTCAATACAATAGAGAATATCCCCTGCGTATTGGAAACACAATCTTCTTGAAAATCGAACTATTTCGTTTCTTCGATTCCGTAGAGCAATGTCGAGTTATTATTTGTAACAGTAGCGAACGTAGTACAATGTTATCGGTGAGGGGTGAGAGTGGGTGACCAAACGAGAGCTGTGGGAAGGACGACGACGAGGGGAGAGTTTCTTGGAGTGAAAAAGGAAAAAGGAGAAAGAGGCGGACGATATGTGGCATGTCGTAGGTAGATAGCGGGTATGTGGTAAACGAAAATGGGTGTATAACGTTGGGGGCTGGAAACTGTAGTGGCGCGAAGGTAGAATGAGCGCAAAGGAATGGCGGCGGAGAGTGGGGAAGGGCTGGGTAGGAGGCTGGCAGAGTATACCTAATTAGTGCCATTACGGACCTACTGTTTTGCCAAATCGGCGCGGACTTAATATTGTCCTCGCGGGACAACGGGCCGGCCTGGCAGCCGGCGGACGACAGTTCTACCGGTAATTGGCGCATTGTACGTAACGGGGGACTGCATTCAATTAGTTTCGTAAAAAAGCGGAACAGTCAGTCGCGGTAACGCCGGCAAATGAATGGAACCTCCAGCGAACGAGCTAACCCTCTCCTAAAATCTTTCTTCCTGTTGGTGCTCATCATTCCGTCGCTGCGATCAATCCCGGTTCCATGGTGGTTGACGACGGAAAATCAAGTGGGACTATTTAAAAATCGTTTTCTTCGTCCGTGGTGCTGCCCTCAACAATGAACCCACGTACGCTTCACAGAACGATGAGCTGATCACCGTGACACAATGTGCGAATCGTACGACTCATTGTGCAACGTTACACGTATACTGTACGTAACCTTTTCGCTGCTGCGGGCGAATGCTCAGTGCGTATGCATACGCAATTATACATCGGTTCCGTGACTTTGTAAGCTCCAATGTCAACGGTGACTTTGAATCCTTGAAAATCATTGGGGAATAAATGTACGGTTTGATCTGAAAAGAAATTTGAAAGAAGAAATCTGAAAAGGTTGGAAATTGGAAACGAACTGATCTCGTAGAAGTAGATTTTACAGAGCTGTTAATATAATGTAATTCAGTGGTTAAAGAATATTGTACATCGAAGGAAGTACTTGATATGAATACTTCAAGTAAGTATTAGATAGCTTTGCAATGTCGGCTCATTGATTGTTGAACGTTAAAGTGCTGTGATTAAAGTACTGCATACTTCTTAGTTTACGAAGATACGTGAACATTTCAAGTTGTTTAACCGAAGGTATTAACTAGTGAATGAAAAAAACATATCAAGTATTTAATTCAGGCACAATATTTTGAAAAATACAATAATGATTTTAGTGTGTATCGAAGATGTAGAAAAGTGTAAAAAAGTTTCATTCCGAATAAACACTTGCCTTTATCTTCTGTTAAGGTTAATTTGGAAATATTAATTATGGGGTGGAAAGTTAATGAGTAGACTGTGGATTTTATACATTTACGACACCTGTAAATATAGAAACCCATCTATTAAACCAATGTAAAATATGTGCATTTATGCAAAATGAAATATTAATATTATTATATTAATTTATGAAATGTATAAATATTACATATGTTTTGCAAATGCTTTCAGTATTAGTATACACCATAAATGTATAAAATCTAGTAATAGACTAAATTAGAGATAAATTTTAGTAATGAGTTTAAATTAGAGTAAAATATTATCAGAAGAGATTGTGAAAGGTGTATTGAAGACTTATATCAACCGTGTCATTAGTAATCGTTGGTTGAGATCACGTGTTTTGTTTTGAAAGTGTGATGCTGTGTTGACGTCAGAAACACAAAAATGGAACAATATAAAGGGTATCGGTATGTTCAAACGTCTAATTATCCTAATATAATTCTTGTTAACTTCTTCAACATTTCGAATTTACTAAAAATTTGACTGAAAATTTCTATTGAAAACATTATAGTATAGATGCGTTAAATGAACATTTTTTGCTTACTTGTTTGACTATTGACAAGCTTTTAAATTAGCAAATTTATGTTTAAAAATCATGGTATACCATGACACAAAAAGCTGATTCAAAGAAATTGTGGGTACATATTTGAACCATATCTTGAGATTAATAATAAAATTAAATATGTTGCGTATTGTTAATATAATATTGTGGGCCATGTTATTTATTGACTGTTATACCTTATGTATAAACACATACATGTATTTTCAAGTTAAACGCAACAATTTTATCTAAAATTATATTATTATACACATACTGAGTTCTTATAAAGTTGTGACTTACTTAGTTTGTCATACTTTCGAATAGTACGTTGTATTTGTCGCATTTCTCATATCAATCGTGGTACAATAAAAATTAATTGAATTAACGCGGTTTGATCATAAGAATCGTTTCAACGGTGGCTCGGACGAAAGGGAGAGATAAATAGAAGAAATCAATTGTTTAATTATTACTTCTCTCATCGCCCTTAAAAGAACAGTCCTATGATCTAGGACAAAGAAACTTCGATGCGATAACACCGAAATAATACGATAATCGTATACATTCTATGATAATGTCTGGTCTCACATAACTAGCAATGGCTAGAGGAGGGAAAATTACTTTAGTGCGTCACACAGGTAGAGTAGAGTGATCTGTATTAGTGACGCTTCTTCGAAAATCGAAGAATCTGTCGGTACCAAGTGCGTTGAGTATAACCACGTCTTTGCGGAGAATGTACAATTTACTGATTTCCTCGAACGAAGCGCAGCAAGTGGAGGTTGTAAAGCTTTAAATATCTAGGTTCCACGAGTATGGAGAACCACAACCGCTAGGAAACTAGTCCCGGTGGCTAATAACGTAGGTTCATCTCACCGTGCAACCTCTTACAAAACGAACTTGTTACGCCTCGTAAAGAAAAGAGATTGGAAAATTCGCGAATTGATCGTTACACCGTTCTCTTTGCGGAGGCTAGTCAATCTACCTTTCAGCCGCAAACTTCGTCGAATAATTCAACTATAGTAATACATTGGTCGAGAGACCAATGTGCCTTCAAAAACGCAGGTGCTCTGTAACTCTTCGTCCACTGCACAAGTATGCTTCTATTCATCACCCTGGCAGTTTAACAGGTGAGGCTATGAAGCGGCGTCAACGGAAAGGGTTTTATAAACTATTTGAACGTCGACTGAAAACAATGAGGCGCCGTTAATCAGTGATCATTTAAGAATTGGTATCCGATTGCTCCGAAATTGAATAGCAATCGATTTAGAATCAAATAAATGCGTTGATTATAGAGTACAGTTTATCAAAGAAACTGAAAATAAGCGATCTGCTTCAACGATCGAGTACGAAATGCTATGTGTTACGATCAAGTCGAAAGAAATAGATCAAAAGAACAGAATGAAGATAAAGAAAATACAACGATTTTATCTAATTAGCAAGAATATAGCCGATATTTTCTAGACGAATATTTGCTGCTGACTGATTTTATACTGTCGACTTTGATAGTACGTAAACACGAATGCTTAATTAGCTGTCATGCGACGTTGCTCATTTTATGTCTCTATTTGTCTTTTTTCAAATCAATCTCCCCTCTTTATACTTTGGTATCACCACACCGTTTCCTTTCTTATTACTATTATATATCCTGATATAATCCAAGGCGTACATATATCTGTCCAGTCCTAATGTCCATTTTACATATCTTTTTCACCCCCATACTCCTGCATTAATCACCATTATACTCTTCAAAAGTACATTTAGCATCATCATTCTTCTTCTAATTTTTTCCCCAAATAACCTTTCTCCAATTCCATACGCCTTTCATAACACAGCCATCGCTTTTTTCACTACATTCTTTACGTGACTCTTGTGTTTCTCGTTCTTCTCGAATGTATCTTCCAAATATTTAAAGATCGTCTGTTCTTCTATTTGCTCCTCGCTCCACCATCGTTTTCTTTTCCTTCTGCTGTTCCTTTTGTCAAAAACTATCATCTTTGATTTACCAACGTTTAACTAAAATTTTCCTTTTCCATGTATATTTGCAACCTTTTAAACATTTCCTCGATCTCTCGTTTCTCTTCTGCTTCTATAGTCATACCATTTATATAGGCTAACATGTACCATCTTCTCAGACCTATCTTTGTTCTTCCGTCTTGCTCTCTCTCTTCATTATCTCTTCTAGGTCCGGTATTAAAAAAATAAGTAAAAGAGGACTTAAGGGTCAACTCTGTCTGACTTCTTCTGTTACCCCTATCCTATTCGTCTTTATCTCCCCTACTTTTACTACATTTTTGGTATCTTCGTATATGTCCTTCACTCTTTCTATTAAGCTTTTCCTAACTCTTCTTCTTTCCAGTACTTTCCTTAACGTTCTTCTGTCTACTCTATCAAAATCCGGCCTTAAATCTGTGAAAAATACTAAAAGTTTTTCGCTTTTTCCCATAATTTTATTCTCAACCGTACATTTTAACGTATTACCAACACACAGTTTCATTTTCCTAAAACCTGCTTGCGTCTCTTGTACGATTTTCTTTTCTTCCGCCTCTTTCCTCATTTCTATTTTTAAAATCAATGTATTATACATATTTTGTATACCGTATTCATTAACATCAGTCCTTCGTGTACTTTTTGCTTCCTGTACTTTTCCTTTTTCTCCAGAAAGGGCTTATTATATCTGTTTTCTGTTCTTGCGGGCATTCTTCTCGGTTCCAAATCCCATTTGTCATCATCAAAATTCTCTTTATTACAATCCTCCCTCTTTTTCCTTGATCACTCAATGTATTAAAAGACGCCTTTCCATTTCAACATGAGGATAAGATTTAGGAAAAGTAATGAATTTAATTAACGAAAGAAAACAATTACAATAGTAATAAGCTAGACAATAGAGACAAAGAATTTTACACGCACACACGTATATATTAAAATTTATATAAAATATAGTAAACATCGGAAAGATGTTTAAGAGTATTGTGAATTCTCTGCATATCTATGTCTATCAGCTAGTCAAGATTCGCAAACATCGATCCAGTGAATGCTGAGATGTAGTCAACATTTGGAGTCCAATGGCATATCGCTGTTCGCGTTACAAAACATGGGTCACATGTAATAAAGGATAAGGGAAGACAAATGGAAAAGCCAAAGGTAAATCCTCATATACCGTTTCAATGGACATCAGCTAATAGTAGGTACTTCGACTGTTTTTTATTTAACCATAGATACACGTAGAAGACTTCCAGATGATATTAGATTTGTTTTCTGTATCATTTTTTACACAAAATTAAATCTATCTTTTAGTATAACTACTCTTTGATTAAATTTTTAAGTAGGATTCAATAGTACAGTCATCATTTGAGAGAATTTCCAGAAATAACCCTGATAGTGTATTTAAATGCGTTCAAATAATATTATTTATTTGGAGAATAGTATAATGTTAAAGAGCCTGTTGTAAATCTACACTTGGTCAACGGTTTGCAGAGACAAATGCTCTAATGTAAAACATCGCATTCTAGTTGGGGATGTGGATAAGCATTGCGACGGAGCGATGATGCAAATTCTTTCTCATCAAGACTTACAGCAGGTGGGACTAAAGAAACAATCTCGAAATGGAAGACATTGAATGCATTCGTGAGCAATATTAGCGCGTGTGTGTGTTGTTTCTTAAGAATATGAGCACTCTACGGCGCTAGAAAAGGAAGATATTTTAGGTCTTTTATATTTCAAGGCTTCACGTTAATGTCAAGCTATTAAATATTGCTGTCAAAATTGTACAAAGTTCGCTAAATTCTAATACATATAAGCTACATTCTGAATGAGTTAGTAATAAAAGCTTTACCGATTATTACACTAAATTATTAATTTAGTGTAAATCGATTATTATGTTGTCGTATGTTGGAAAATTCTGCCTTCTGAAAAGTTTCTATTTCTGTCGTTTACAATTTTATATTATCCAAGTGTTTGAAAGCAGTTTCAATCTCCTTTAAATGTATTCTCAATTGTAATATTTTTAAAACATGTACTTTTTTATTCGTCCATAATTACAAAAAGGAGGAAAAAACTCCTTCGGAGATTAAAAATTTTCCATTTTACTCACGACATCAGTATGTACTATTTGGAACGGACAAATATAAAGTGCATTCGAAGTTTCGAGACTTTTATTATATACCGTTTATTCGAAAGTTTGATAGTATTTACAATTTGTCGGCTTAAAATTATGCTTCTTCTATACAAACACATTATCGAATCTTTTGTTCCAATAAATATATAATCCAACATGCGAATGCTTCGTAATCTGGTTGCGGAATCCTCTCGAGTTCTTCATGTAAGTTTGCAATTATGTCCTCTCAACTATTGTCATCCACTCGTTTGACGTACTCCTCGAAGATTTTTACTCCTCGATAAAATATTGCATTTATAGTAATACCACGTGGAACATCCGTAATGCACCATACCTCTATAGTAAAAGAAAAACGATAAAAATGTCGCGAAAAACGCTCATTTTTAAGAACCGCCGAAACCAAAAACCACAGTTCACATACCAACAATTACACTCGACACATACGCGACTGATCGCCATGAAGCTTGCCACGCATATAATTAAACAATGAAAAATCATATGCTTCGATTGTCATATTTTTATTATATTCCCAATGCATTCACAGTAACAGTTTATCTTCTTATTTTGCTTTGATAATTTTCTAATTCTACAACATAAAACATTACTACCGTTATATCACGATATTTACTATTACGCAGAAGCTGTACAAATATTTATCATAAATTTTATAAACCGTTTCCACTGAGCTACATGTAAAGTATTCTAAATCAAGGAAACTGACCCGTAAATCCTGAATACGTTCATCGTGCGTGGTACGTCACAGAAATTACGATGTGTCAACCACCACTGAGGACAGTGTGGCTAATACACCTTCCGGATGAAATTAGTATAACATTTTCTAGCCCTGCTCGAAAAGTAAAACGTGTTCAAACGAAAAACGCAAAAATCGACGGTACCGAAATGGCAGTGTCCTAGTTATCATTTCCTGAAGATAAAGGTTCGTTCGTAACGTACGATGAATTCTCGCACAACAGTGTTACTTCCCCTTAAAAGTTAGCCATGAAATGTACACGATGATTCTTCCTCGATGTAGACTGCCAACCGATAGATCTTTGTTGCCGTTATCGAGACAAGGGGATCCTCGGTTTTCGATATAACAGTGCAGTTTCATTGTTAGGTTTCATTTCGTAACGATGGTTTTCTAAACGACGAATCCAGAGACAGTGTACCAACCATTTCCCGGAGGCGTGGATTTAATAAAATAACTTATACCAAACTCTCTGGGCGTTTCTGAGTTACAGTTACCGAAGAGGTAAAAGTAACGGAGGTTCCTTACTTTCCGCGCGGCAACTGATAGCGGAACGAACTTTTAGTCCCACGCTTACCACGGTTCAACTCCGTAGAAGTACGGTCTTATCTGGCTTGGTTTGCGAGAGCTCGCTTCCTCTCCCGCTCCGCGTTTCGTTCCTACCCTCGCGAGGTGGTCGGCGTCGCCGCTGCTTACGATTTTATACTTTTCCTTTTCGTTCAACTTCTGCCTCCTGCAAATCGTCTTGCTGGTTGCAATAACGTCACGTACCGCGCGTTTCTTTTGCCCCCTTACTCAGGATAAGTGTGTTTAATTCCTGTGAAAAATGGCTCGGTAATTATTTAGAAAAGGACGTATCACCAATTTCGACGATTTTTGAATATTTAGAAATCAATATTTTGAATAACTTTTCTTCTTGCTGGTTGCAATAACGTCACGTACCACGCGTTTCTTTTGCCCCCTTACTCGGGATAAGTGTGTTTAATTCCTGTGAAAAATGGCTCGGTAATTATTTAGAAAAGGACGTATCACCAATTTCGACGATTTTTGAATATTTAGAAATCAATATTTTGAATAACTTTTCTTCTTGCTGGTTGCAATAACGTCACGTACCACGCGTTTCTTTTGCCCCCTTACTCGGGATAAGTGTGTTTAATTCCTGTGAAAAATGGCTCGGTAATTATTTAGAAAAGGACGTATCACCAATTTCGACGATTTTTGAATATTTAGAAATCAATATTTTGAATAACTTTTCTTCTTGCTGGTTGCAATAACGTCACGTACCACGCGTTTCTTTTGCCCCCTTACTCGGGATAAGTGTGTTTAATTCCTGTGAAAAATGGCTCGGTAATTATTTAGAAGAGGACGTATCACCAATTTCGACGATTTTTGAATATTTAGAAATCAATATTTCGAATAACTTTTTCTTGTATATGTAACCGCCACTCGGCCTTATCTTCCGAGATTTTTTCAAAAAACTATTGCTTGTTGAGTCACCAATTGTTTATGGTTCCTGCAAATCGTCTTGCTGGTTGCAATAACGTCACGTACCACGCGTTTCTTTTGCCCCCTTACTCGGGATAAGTGTGTTTAATTCCTGTGAAAGATGTCTCGGTAATTATTTAGAAAAGAGGGCGTATCACCAATTTCGACGATTTTTGAATATTTAGAAATCAATATTTTGAACAACTTTTTCTTGTACATATAACCGCCACTCGGCCTCATCTTCCGAGATTTTTGCAAAAAACTATTGCTTGTTGAGTCACCGATTGTTTATGGTTTCTATAAATATCTACATCGAGGCGGTTGGTAATGGATGTGTATAATGGTTACATTTAAAAACTTGCCTCGCGGTGGCCGGCTACTCGGTCGAGTTATTAGGTACAACCGTTTGGTCGTTGGTCGCCATGTTGTTGTATAGAAACAAGAGATAAAGAGCAATCGCGAGCTGACTCGTGCAGAGTCACAGACGCGTATGTATAGACAGAATTCAATGTAGTAGCAGTGATCCTCTTGAGGAAAAATCTTGAAAACAAAGGCGATTAGATGTATAGGAAAGAATTGTTTAAAATTTTGATTTCTACAACACATATTCAAAAATAGTCAAAATCGGTGAGACTTTCTCTTTTCTAAATAATTACCAAATGTTGTTCCAGATGCGAGTATACGATTCAATAAATTTTTCGATAATTGAGAATTGATAACCATGTTCGTATACCATACAATACATGTTCGAAACAGTACTTTATTACACGATGGAAAATATCTTGTCTTGCAACAGTACCAATAAATGAAGTTACTTATACAATTATTAAGAAGAGTTTGACAATTTAATTACAATTAGTTTGCGTTTGGAGAAGTGCAAACGCAACGGTTCAACAGCTGTTGCACGGAAACACAACACAAATCCTAAAAGAACATGCATCACTGTTAGAAATAACCCAACAAAGAGTTTCTAATTGGTCGCACGTAATGAGAGAACAGGATTCAAAAAGAAAAAAAGAGGATTCCACACGAACAAGTAGACATCTAATTAAATTAATGCCGCGTTCCATTATAATTTACAAACAGTAAGTAAAACGATATACAGTGAAGACCACTGTATACGTATTAAATGGGGGACAAAACTATAGTAGAATTTTCGGATAAGAGAACTATTAGTTTCTTTTGCATTAAACTTCATTTATTTAAGTAGAAATGAACAAAATTGACAGTTTCTTTCAACATCTAAGGGTCTCGTATCTTTTTAACAGCTAAATCACATACAGTTTTTATTGTAAGCAGATGCGTTTAATTACATTCTAGTCGTGCATCAAACCATCGAAGTCCTTTTTCGAATGACTCAAATGTTTCGACATGAGAAAGCACATCCTCATCGTTACTTTAATTTTCTGCTTCTATTTATGTCAAATTTATGTTATCTTCAGAGTTATTGACTTTATCGTATTGAAATCATTGTATTACATCATCCCTGTCACAATAATATCCTGGTATTCTACGCAATGTAGACAGCTTCTTCAATATCTGCTTCTATTGTTCTTTGTCGTTCATTAATTTAAACATTTCTCTCATTTTCATAAACAACTGACATTGTACTCATATTGGCATATTTGAAATAGCGTGGATGTTTACTTTTTCCAATGATCAAAATTGGAAGTTGATGGTATGCCATAGTATTCGCACAAAGAAGTGCAATAATGCGTTTTTCATTAACTCTGGCACCGGAGCTCATCTTTCACAACGAGAAACTAACGTTTTCTGTAGTAGTGCCTTTCAAATTAAACTTGTTTCATCAGCATTGTATACATTTGCAAATACATATTCTATTATTTAAACATTTATTGAATTCTGCTCTAAAAGTTTGTACAGTGATACTATTCGCTGAAAGATTTTCTTCGCAGATACCCTGGTCTCGAATACCATAACGTCCTTTGAATTTTACCAACCAACCATTACTAGTTTTAAATATAATACATGCAATGAATTACCCTTTAATCTATCTTTTCTATTTAATCTATCGTTAAAATTTAGAGCTTTTTCATGTAACATGGGTCCAGATATCGGTATACCTTTGTCCCTTTATTGACAAAACCATTGGAAGACAGCATCATTTATATTTTTATCTTTTGGATTCGTTAAGCTCTTCCTACTGTTACTAGCTCTTTTGGAATTTAAATTCTGTATATAATTTTCAATATTGCGTTTCTGTTTTTTAATATCTGTGATTTTAGATTTCCCAATATCATGTATTTTTGCTAATTTCGTTGCATTTTCACCACTTTCAAGATCTTGAATTAATTTGTATTTCTCTTCAATAGTTGAAACTACACGTTTTCGTTTATTTGCCATTGTGATATCATTCTCAGTCTGTTACAGATTAAATTGATACGATTACATTTAAACGGCCAAATATAGGAAAGCATTTACGTATATCTAAATACGTTGTATCACGTATGTAAACAACGAAACGTTGTGCGAATAACATAACGTCCGAATAATAGACAATCTGTATATCAAGATAATCGGATAATGGAGGTACAGATAGGGGAATCCCTACTGTATATCATTTTTACAATTAGATTCTATAATTAGGGTTTTTTTCTGTAATTATTATAGTCTTACAATTATTATATCATTGTAATTGTAAATGGTTAAATATTACATTTCACTCAACTTAGTTCAGCATTCAATTTCTTGTGTCTTTGAACACTCTTACCATTTTCCTTTCAGTTTTAATACGGTTCTTAAAATAAATATTTTTAAAAATGTGTAAAATACAGACAATTTATACGCAAAGAAAATTCTACAGCGATAAAGAAATAATATAACGTACAAATGCTACTCACGATTCATAAAAGCTGTTCTTAATGAACAATCTTTTAAAGAAATTAAGTTACTTGTACATTTTAAGATACATTTCAATTCCATTATAAAATGTTCCTTTAACTTACCATTGAAGAAAACCTAAAAAGAAGTTCAAAACGTTGATACGTTTTACGTTAGTAATTTGGACAAAGTGATAGGAAGCTGTTCTGGAGTGTATAAATAAATAACGCATTGTCTGTAATACGTAACAGAATGACAAAGTATACGTTTTCGTTACTTAATTTTCATCTGCGTTACCAGTGTTACGTACGTGGTAGCAGGTGTTTTGTAATTTTTGGTCTCGAAATACGGAACAATTCCAACTCGAATGAGCGATTCATTTTTGAAGGGCGGCTAGCTTTCCAGACAAATATATAACCCAGGCGTGCTTTCGACAGTCGACGACACCTGTACGGGATTTTTATTCGTCTTTTTATTTTTTTCTTCACCGAGGTAGACATTCGTGGAGCGGAGCGTCACGTCGACCCCCCGTCATATTGCGCCAGAACAACGGTTTAAAATAATTTAGAAGCGCTCCATGGGGCGACGAAGAGCAGGAAGCAGCTGAGGACATAACGGGTGTCGTTGTCGTCGTGTTCGTCGCACCCCCTCTCTTTCGTTTGCGTCGACGAGAAAATAATGAATGTATGAGAAGGGATAGAAGGGTGCGTGGTGAGCCAAAGTTGGTAGCACGCGAGGCAACGTGACGTTGCGCAGGGATCTCAACTTCCGTTTCGCACGTTTCTTCACGGTGTACATATTTCTCGGCGTTGACGAGAATGCTTCGGTCACTTTAAATTTCTGATGAAGCTGCTCGCTCAGTAGAATAAGATCCTGACATTTTTCTCAGTAATCGAACGAGTTTTTACATCGTGTATATATCTACCTACATGCTCGTACGAAATAACCCGATCGTTTCTCTATTAACTGGAGGTTGGGTAAATTGGAAATTTCTTTTCACTGTGTATACAAATATTTCATCTACTATATTTTTTTTATCAATTTTTATGGTTTATTACCAACACATGCCGAAATAATTCATTTCTTAGAGCAGTTCTTGCCACTTTTTAACATCTTTACTTGTCTTTCGGGTGAATTATAGATAGCAGCTCGATAGAAGGAGTGCTTTCTACTTGCATCGAAGTCACCGTACCTTTTTCTTATTTCGTTGACATTTCTCAAGTATTTGTCCGACAAGATAGTTTGCATCGATCGGGGCAAGTGGTACTCCGAAGGTGCTGTATCCGTTGAATATGTGGAGTGCGGTGAAACATCCAAGTTAGGTTGTATCAATGTGTCCTTGGTCAATCGTTCCACGCGAGATCTGGTATTGTCATGCATCAATTTGACTGGGTGACTACTTGCTCGTGTGGAACACTTTTTCCCTCGTTTTGAGTCTTGTCCATTACGTGTAACGAAATGGAAACGATACAGGTTTTTTTAGGATTCGTATCGTGTTTTTGTGCAACAGCTGTTGGAACCATTGCGTTTGCACTTTCGAGGACGACTAAACTTATCCGGTCATTGAGATCAAATTTTTGATCTCTACAAACAAATTTGTTTCTTCTTTTGATCCCTAGATTAACTTCTCGCAGCTTGACGGGAAAAACGCAACTTGGGACACTCTGTATAAATTAGTATACAAGAAATAAAACGTTGTACTTCTTTGAAATATCCTTTGCTTGAAAGAGTTAATGAAATGTAGATTGTTTCTATTATATGAATTGAATTTAAAATTCAAATAAATAAATACAAAATTTGAATAAAAATTGATATTTTAATGTCTGAGGAGGATAACAATTTTTGTATTTAGTATTACTTTGTTGTTTGAGTAGATGTATGTCACCATTCTCATAAACGAAGCTTTAAAGATGCAGGATTGTTTGAAATTTTGAAAAAATCAATTTCTTTGTCTTAAATAGTTTAAAGTCTTCAGAATAAAATGTTAAAGGTCCAGTCTTTAAAAGAATCTACTTTTGGAGGTAGGAAGAGCATAACAGATTCTTATCCCAATGTGCCCCAATATCTCGGTCCACGCGTAACCAGTCATTTGGAAACTGAACTCGTTTTTCTCGAAACTATATTTTCGGAAACGGTGTGCAAAGTATCTCGAAATCTATTAACCGATTGCTTTGAAATTTTGCGGTCACCTTTACTATAACATTTTTTTAGAGAAACACTAACTACCATTTTGACAATTTTCATAAAAATCGAATTGTTCGAATGTGAATCCCTAAAAAATATTTTATAGTTTTTAACAGTTTTTGAATTTTTGTCGCACCTCATCCGATTTGGCTGCAATCGTGCAAACCAATAGACTATATCGAAAAGTAATCATTGAAAGCGATGACGTCACAAGCGCAAACAAAGATCACTTTTTAAAAAATTACCATTGTTTTTGAAAACTCATACCATTGTAAATTAAATAATAAATATTTATATCAACCAAATGTTTACTTTCGCTTCGGTGTTGATTTATAATATGTAGCACTTTTTAACGTGTCAAAATCGCCTCTTTAATAACATGTAGATATAACTCTAATTTACAACGACAACAATAATTTCTAAAATCATATAAAATGTATCCAACCTTTTTCTTTAATTAATTGTCTACTAGATACTTCGTTATGTCGACTCAAATGAGGCACCCAGTAAATTTTTACACATACATCTTTAGGTGTACGTAATCAAGGTATTTAATAGTAATAATAATAATTAATTTTACACACGGAAGTTAACACCCAATTCCAGAATACAATTTCAAGAAACGTTATTATCTGTTTCTCCTTGGCAATAGACTACGTCGAAAACATTCAACGTAAAATATAAAAGTGCTAACAATTAAGTGTTAAAGACTGTTATTCTTTGGTGCACTCTTCGAAGCTTAACAGCTTAATAGTTTTGAAGTCTTTGAGGTTTCGAAGGTCTTGAACACCTCAAGAGTTGGGAAAGTTAAAGGTCTCACAAGAGTCCTTGAAACTCCTGAACGCCTTACGAACCTGGCAAATACCATACCATCAGAATGCTATTTTTTCGTGTTCTGTCACATCCATCGTTCAATGGTGGTTAAACTCTTATAATCTCAACTTTCGTTATCAGCTCACCACAGTCTGCTTCTACCCCCATATTGCCATACGGGTGTGCCATGCTCTTTCTTTCTATTTCCTCGTTCTCTTTCTTTCCGAAATATTTATCTAGAAGAAATAAAGCACCAACTTAATATCCCTTAATATACGACATATTCGAATTCTGCATTTTTGGCTAACTTAAATGATCGACAATAAAATCAAGATCAGTCTTTTATTATGCATAAGTGCACATAAATCATTTATTCTTACTAATAAAATATGTTTTACATAGGAACTTGTCCTTAGTGAGTAAACGACTCATCCGTAAACCGTTGACTATCGAAAAATAAAATAATTTATGTATGTAATTATTAAGAAATTGAATTTACTTTTTCAAAAACGTTCTGTGCCATGTGCTAACCATTTCTTTACATTTCATTTCAGTTACTCGATAGTGTGTATTCTAATCCCTTTTATTTGCGTTCTAAAACTATTTTTTATTATAAATTACAAATACTTTGTTTTACGCAGAATAAGATTAATAAAAATTTTGTTTGTTTTTAAATAATTTCTAAAAGGACAAAGCTTGGATTAACGGGGTGAGCCACAAGCTGTATAGATTCTTCTGTTCGATTATTTTTTCGGAGAATTTCGTTTTAAAATTATGAAAAACTTTTTTTGAAAATTATGAAAGAATTCATTTTCAAAATTGTACGTAACAAATTTTAAGCGAGTGATCTCCTGAAAAAATTGCAATGGAATCATGGCGAATGTAAATTTTCCTAACGTTTCAGAGATATTTACTTACGTAAAGTACGAAACGCGAGTAAGAATCTTTATTTTTATTTTTCTGAAAAAAAAAACAATACGTCTGCCGGACATTCCCATGAATGTTATAACTTCATTTTCATTTTGAAAATTTTTAAGTAAATTACACAGCCAACAACTTCCAAGGATGATGCTGTTCGAATAAATTTTTTAGGTTGGTAAAACATAGATCCCTTTCTCGTTTCTTATTCCTGCTGTAGGGACGCAAATTCGACCGTAGGGAAACGTGACCCTATGAAAGTAAGATTCATGCAGCTCTTTGATCCTAGCTTTACCTATATTTTCCAAGATTGTAGTCTACAGATGATACCTGAAACAAATAAGGAAAATATTTTTCTTCTTCCATCTTATTCCAAGAAACACTCGCAAAAGGCGGCAAAGACACGTTATTTATCGGTATTCCAATTCTTGGTTAAATTTCGGCAAGACTCAAGTACAGCTGTATTATTTCTCGTCGTTTCCCAACGTAAAGAACTTGTTTTAAAATGCTTTTCGGTTGATTGCATCATTCTGCCAAAAATGTTCCGTGCTCCCTTCTATTTAGTGTGAAATACTGAATCGAGAAAATAGAATGTTATAAGAGCGAAAATACGACGACGCGTTTCCCGTTGCTCTCTATCTTAGTTTAAAAATATTACAGACGTCGGATGGTAGTCTCGAAACACGCGCTAGAATTTTTCAATTTTGTTCAACAAATAGTAGTACCGCTTTCCGGGATCTAAGGATAACACGGATCACTGGAAGGAAATCTACAGAACGAATCACTTTCAGACAAAAAATAAATAGCACTTTTCGCTTTTGTTCGTTCACACGTTCACATTGAGTGATGAGTAAAACTGTGTTATTTTTTAACGTAAGGTCACTTACTTTAATTTCATTACGGGGTATTTATCACAGCAAAAGATATCACGATGCCGTATGTTTTTTGCACGGAATTAATTATGCGGTGTAGTATAATTTATGCAATTATAATTAAATAATATTCTCAATATCAAAGAGCCGAATCACCTGTACAAGGTACGGGTTTATAATTTGTAACTTGTTTGCAGAAGATTGTTACCGAGTAGATTCATTTACTGCAGATTATTGTAAAATTAATTAAATATTTAGAAAAATATTACGTGAGATAAATCCGAGGAATATGGGGAATACCATATGGTGTTCAAACTTTTTGGATCGTGATTCCTCTAAAAAGAGAGACAAATTTCTGCACTCAATATTTATGAAAAAAGAAATTTTTGTTACGTCTAATTTAGTTAACTCAAGATGAAATATAAAAGATTATTCAAAGAAAGCCTATATTATGTACACTATATATTGCGAATAATATTATTCAGAAGAAATCACGAAAATTCAAATAATATTTATGTACATTTTTTTTCAATTAAAATTGAGAAATGAGACAAATGGTATTCATACATATATGTATTGTGTATATTTAATTTTTAAGTTACTTGAAATACTACGAAGGAACCTACTAGAATTATCACATAATAGGTAATATCACCATAAGGGTAAATAGATTTAGTTTGCTTCGCACGAAATAATTTTTACTCTCGAATAGGTTTAAATAATAGAAGAAAAATACACCATTACAATTGTTAAACTCCGACGATCGATGTGTTAAAGATTAACGACTATTCAAGTTACTCACATTTGTTCGCATTCAAGATACTAACTACATTGGGAAACGTTACTTTAGAGTACTATTCACTAATTTCGATCCTCTTTTCGTTAAAGAACGAGTACGAGGCTACAATCCTTAACCAGATACAAAAAGGTACATTCCGTATCGACAATAGTTTTTATACGTATACGTTTCGTTCCAAACCAATAATATAATTCTAGATTTGGAATCACCGTAATCTCCTGGACTTAATATACACGGTAACAACTGTTGATGCAATGCTTTCAACTAAACGGCCGCAACGAACAAAAAATACGTGCCAGTTTAGAACGTCGAAACAGCTACTGTTTGATCGAATCAATCTTTTAATCCTTTCATCCGTACCTTGATCTCATGTCTCCTCGAATAAAAAAAGCCCATTCGGAACTTATCGCTGGAAATACGAGACAGTCGGATTAACGTTATGTGTAAACAACGATTCGTATCCCGCACGCGTGACCATTTCGACGGACTACACTGACCCGAATTCGCAGCTTTATCGGTTTTAAAGTCGCGGCTATCGCGCCGGTCAGCCGCTCCATTTTTGGCAGCGTGCCGTCCCGGCATTAATCCTTAGAGACCGGGGACATAAAGGTCGGCCAGGTGGTCATGCGCGCGCGACGAGAGAATGGTCCGGTCCTCTCCATTCCGCAGCGACAAAAATACCCCTTTTGTTTCTTCTAATGCCTGGTACCCCTTCATAGCCCCGCGTTCGTTTCTTCCTTCTCCTGAAGTGCGCGCTCGTCCATGCCTCTTTCTTTATCCACTGTCACCTATCCTCTTCTCCGCGCCCGCACGAACAGGTTCTCCAGCCCAGGCCCGTGTTCCTGGGATAATGAAAGGACCCTCGAAACGAAGTCCATTGACGACACCGGCCGATCCAGCTCGTTTAATCCGCACAGAGAACAGTGGAATCCGCTCGTATATCACGTGGAAATAAAGAGTTTACCGGCCGTAGCTAAAAGCATTATCCTGTGACGTGCCAGGAGAAATCGCTGCCACCGTTTCCGTCGACGTGCGCCCGCGAAAGATGAATTCGCAATTGTGCCACATGAATTTCGAAACCCGTGATCACCGAGTCGACTCGCGACATTGTTCCACCGGGAAAAAACACCGCCACTTTCCAAATACAATCGTAAAATTCGCGAACGTTCGTTTACCCGACCCGTGGAATTCACTTGCGCGTGTGAGGATCTGTTTCAGGTAATGTCTGGAAGTTCCATTATTTGTGATCAATGAATTTTTCAATATTGTATCGTTGAAACATTGCAAACGTATACGAATACGTGCAACACGTATTGCAGAATTCGTGTTTACGTATCTACAGGACTTGATCGACTACTACCGGAAAGTGGAAAGTTTAGTTATTCTCGGTTTCGATGTGAACAATCCGGTTCTCCAGGTGTCTCGAATCCAAGGTTGGTCGAGAATTTGTTCTCAAAATTGGTCGAATTCAACGAGTCGCCCGAAGAAGACAGTGAAAGTAGAGTGACCAAACAGAACCAACAGCGAACGAATACATAGTTGAAACTTTGAAGCAATGTTGCACACGTATCGGTGAAACGATGCATATTATGTCTTCACGAAGGTGTCGTCGATTGATCGATGCAATGATTATCCCAATGAAATATCGAAATTTTTAAACGAAAGTCTCAGAAAAAATTATTGAACAGAAGAATCTATACACTTTGTGGTTCACCCCGTTAATCCGAGCTTTGTCTTTTTAGAAGTTATTTAAAAACAAACAAAATTTCGTTTTATCGATCTTATTGTGGATAAAACAAAGTATTCGTAATTTATGATAAAAAATAGTTTTAAATGAATCTATTTCAATTGATTGTCCCAATGAAATAGAATTCAAAGATTATTTTATTCGAAGACACGCATACTTTGAGAATTTTGAAGTATTCTGTTTTACACATAATTAAAAATAATCCGAATATGGTTATGTTTCCCTTCTTTTATTTAAAAAACGTCACCAATCTATTCGTAACATTTTCTTATAAATTTCTTAGAAGCTAAATTTTGCGACCAGCTGGCTTCTATTAGCATACATATCGTATGATAGCATCACTGGATCAACGGATGATGAAAAAATTAAAACAATGGTGGAGACGACTTCGCATCTTAAGTCCAAGAATTACAATAGATAGTTTTATCGATCAATTTTTTCTTATAGTTGAAACACAATCATCAAAATAGTAGTATTAACAAACGTGGTTTCTTTTCTATCTCAATATTTTATTTGAAATAATCGAAACAACTTTATAATTTAGAAGAATAAGCATTTCAAATAATCTTTAAGATAACACGTATTTCAAATAATGAAACTACATCATTATTTCTTTCTAACTTACAAGGAAGGAAAGTAATCTAATGGAGACAAATTTCGAATACAATTTGTCTTATGAAAAACTTTGTTTTAAGATCTTATCACGTTCGAACTATTAAGTTCTAATAATTGGTATATATGATGCAAAAAATGCGGCTGTTTAATTTGAGTTAGCGATGAGGAACGCCTCGAAGTTAATGTAAGAAAACAGAAAAGTTATACTTGTTTTAATACGAACATGACTTATTTTTATGTAAATTATAATTATATAGAGTTTATCTCGATAGAAACAATTGTAAGGGGATTTATTGTATTTTTGATAATTATGAATAATTTCATTCAATTAAAGAATCCTATTTCCGATAGGAAAGACGATTGTTTAATTCCAATTGCCATTCTGGTCGCTTCCGTTCCGAATCAAATATGTAACGAATTTTTTGTGCGACAGAAATTCGAAACTACGTTCGAATAAAAATGAAGGTAATCTTGCCACTTAGCAATTAACGTTCCGACAGCTTCTTCGGTATCCGGAAAGTCACATTAGTCGTCTCACTGAAATAATAATGTATCGATTGAAAACAAAAGTAAAGGAATCGCCTACATCCGATTTCAATCAATGTCCTTCGAAACCGAATCGTTAGGTCTATAATAACGATATCAATAAATACAACAATTAAAACATTAGTTGCAATCATGATGTTACACACCATATTCCGTGATTAACAATAAGGCTTTAATATAAATTGATGGACGATAGAATCTTTGATCAGCTATCAATCGGTAGATAATTAGAATAAATTGCCACTCCAAATAATTCAGTAACTGCTCATCGAGTTTATCATCAATGTTTCTTTAGATTAAAAGTAGAATTCAAGTAACTATTTCACGCTAAAAGATGTTAAGAGATTTTATGAAACCAAAAGAAGAAATTTACCGTTTACTAACATTACTATTTTCGAAAGGTAAATGCAAACTGAATGTTAAGAATTTTTTCGAACAGATTAATTTCTTTCTTGAATTTTTACAGAAAGAATTGCAAGGGGATGTGTTAAAATTTGAAGAAGAAAAGTGAAATAAAAATTAGATCCTTGAATGGTTATGCAAAGTCCTTATAGTAATGATAACTTTATCCTTGAATGTTTTTGTATCTAACAAAAATTGTTTAATTTATCCAAATAAAAGTTGCAGATGTTAGGTCTGGGTTAGGTCGAGATACCTGTGAATTATTTGTTCCACTTTTGAGTGTACATCGATGTTTTAATTTACGTCGAATGTTTAATTGAGAGATAATT
This sequence comes from Ptiloglossa arizonensis, assembly GCF_051014685.1. Lineage (NCBI taxonomy): Eukaryota > Metazoa > Arthropoda > Insecta > Hymenoptera > Colletidae > Ptiloglossa > Ptiloglossa arizonensis. Next base: position 12,301,914 of record NC_135051.1, on the reverse strand, counting down.
AAGAGTGCAAAAATGATTTTAAATTGTCCTTGGTTATTCTGATGTTTTTATCCACTTGGTTTTTATCCACCAGAGACTGTTTTATCTGAACACGATGGAATACCTCACAAATATCTCAATAACTTACTAAAGCTATTGAGAAATGTTCGTATAGAAGTAGTTTGGTATAGATATTGCACAGAATAAAACATTTTCCACTGCAATAATTGAGGAGATATTGTTTTTAGTGTATTAACAAATATGTGAAAGTTTATTATCACATGGACACATATTTCTCGTGTACGAGTGCTGTTTGGTCAATTGAGCGATCAGCTAACCGGGATATCAATAACGCGTACCGAGAATTACATCAGTACGCTTTAACTGCATATGTCTCGGAAATAAAATGGTATAAAACCTCGAATTGCAAAATGGTAAAGGACTTTTAATAAAGGACGTAAAAGTGACAATCACGGAAAAAAGTAACAACGGTACACATTCGGATATCAATAGCAATGTCGTACTCGGACGATCTCAAATATAATTACTGTCATCTAATGATGATATTTCAAAACAGCCCCTGGGAGTTCTCGTTACCTGGTGCTTTGCAGGTCGTGAGTGTAATCGGTTGCAAGAGGAAGTTTCGTTCCGGAACACGCGGCCGATAAAATGGTTATCGTAACCGGCAGGTTTAATCGTTGGACAGGCAGAAATGAATGCCTCTTTCCTATGCGCAACACTTCGTGAATCGTAGATAGGAAAGCGCACGAAATACCTCCGGTATGCAATATTTAAAGGATCAAGCAAATCGGAATTTCAGAAAATACGAGTACGCGGAACGCAACAAATAAGGCAGCGCCGCTGAAAATCGAAGGCTGTACTTTTCAGCGAAAAAAGGATATCCGTGTGCTTGGATGGCTCGGCGATCGCGTGGAAATTGTAAGTCGAGCACGTGAGCCACGAACGAAACGTGATTCTGTGAAGTGGACCGCTCTTAGTACGTTCCACCATTGCAAAGTAAAGCTCGTTTGCTGGTGCTATCCTTGCAGAGGTACGATTTAAGTCAGTATCGAAAATAGACGGCTGTCAATCGATCCGTTCGTTTGTAAACGCGATTTCCTCTTTCTCCCTCTTCTCGCCTCTTTGCTTCTCGAACTGTTATTATACTTTGAATTCCATTTTATTTTCAAACGAATGAATTCTATTTTCTTAAACGAAAGCGCAAACGCGCGATCGAAAGAAGCTCGATTCCTCGTAGGGAAACGAGTCAAATGAAATAAACTTTTTCGTATGAGGTTTATTTTACACAAAAATTGACGTTGATTTTTGATAGTTGTGCGATTAAAATTAGTTATACGTGATATAAAATAAAATGAAAGTTATGTATATATCTGTTTATTTTCGATAGTCAATCTAACTATAACTGAACGTACCAGATATTTAAGACTTATATTTGAATATTTTTAACGCATGACTAGAGCGAAGCGTTTGCTCTCGATGGAATATGTTACTTTCAATTTAGTTACATTAAAACAGATCGCCTAAACAATTTGTTTACTTTTGTGATTGACAAAAATTATTCACGCAAATTTTGCTTCAAGGAGAGCATACGCAGAATTTGAGAACATTCTAAATGGAATAATTTCATTTATATATTCAAGATCGTGAACGATTAATTACGAATGAAAATATTAGTCATATAGGTACGTATGATGTGACCAATAAACGTGTTAAATAAATAAGAATGGTGAATCGAAACAGATTCTTTTTGTGCCAATGTTCTAAAATTAAGAGCTTTGTCAGAGAATTTAATTTTTATTAATATATGGTTCTGGAAGTGGTTTAACTCTCCATTACGTAATGTGATCGATCTCAAGAAAAAATTCCTGACTAGACTCTGTTCAACGAGAATTAGCAGGAAATATAAACAAAAAGTTCACGTGATCAACGCTGCGGGCGCAGATAAGTGGCTGTTGAACGTCGATGCCTTGGGACGTTTTTTAATGGTTCTTGAGAAAGGCTCCTACATGACGCTTACACAGCCAGGTAAAATTTTAACCCTCGGAATATTTGAGCTCACGCTTGGATCAGATCAGTTCCAAGCTTAGTTATGGTGTCTCGAATTTATCAACATGAGAGTTAATGATTTCCAAATGTGCACAGCACGGCCATGGAATGTCTAAGCAAGAATTTTTTATTTCTTTAACTTGAACTTATAAAACGATTACGGGAAAATGTAAAAAAACAGTCTGATTTTTTAAGCTATACTGTTGTTCGTTCCTTTACCTCGATTGCGTCTTAAATATTTATTTTTATATATTTATAAATATTTATTTGTTAGAATCCTTAAACTGTATTTGTAGTTCGTTAGAAAATTTAACATTTTGATAGAAATATTTGCAATAGTTACAGTTTAAATAGGGATTGTGAACAATTGCAGAGTTTTTAAGGAAAAAGAAAGTGACAAAACTACAAGTCGGGGAATACTTTTTTCTATCGTTCTTTTTGGTAATGATTTATATCATTCTTTTATTACGTTTTGATTCAATGATTCCTATTTATTTAAAATACAAGTTATGAATTCATCTGTAATATTAAATTGTTTTCCATTTGTACAAACTTGTCGTACAAGTATCCCCCAACCGTTATCTTACTTTATATTTCATCATACTTTATATTTAATATTAGAACTAACAATTTTCACAGTACAATGTACCAAATAACATACACTTCACTACTATAGAAACAATCATCCGAATAACTTCTTAATACCTTCTGTTTGCGTGAGTAAATAATGATTGTCTTATAGTTTTGTCGCGAATAGAAGAAGCATTTTCATTTGTTGTCTAAATTGTTGGAATCACAGCCGCAAGTATTTTGTATATTATGTTTCTATATGATGTAAACAATAACGTGAAAAATGAAAAAAGAAGAAATTTCCGTATTCGATAGAATTTTCTCTAATTTTCGTGCATATCTTATAATTTTATCATGGAATATATTCAGTTGCAGTAACCCCTTCATAATAACCGGGTTATGGTTTGGGTTAGATAACCCCCTGGATGACTTGGAAGCCATTCTCTCGTGGGTTATTGTAGGTTATAGTAATCCGCCTTGGCTAATCCGGTTACGATTAGGTTTAGGCGGCCGTTAAAATCCCTGTTTGTAAAGCAAAAAATATACTTTGCCAATCATACAATCATTCTTCATTTCATGCAGCATTATTTTCTTTTATATTTTATAGAGAAATCATTCGTGCAAAGCATTGATTTCTTATCACGAAAGATTGCTCTTGATGCTGTAGGAGAAACTAAATAAAATTATTGAACAAGGGTATCAAATGGACATATAAGAAACAATATACGTTAGAAAAATATTGATACGAGAAAGTTGTTTTTTTGGTTAAGTTTGAGTCGCCGTGTATTGCACGCAACGCGATTGCCTCTTCCACGAGGATCCATTTACATAAAGGATGATTCATAAATGCATGGCCATACTTCAGAGAGCAAATCTACATATTAAAATAAGTAAAAAATGTCTAATGAACATATATCTCGTATTTTTTACTTTTCGAGGTACGAAGAATTAAAAAAAATGTTCCAAATGATCGCTTTATGCTTCAACACATTCCACCTTAGCGTTGAGCTCCGCATTTGCTCAAAAATGTCAAGTATTCCTTGAACAGTTTCAAACCCATGTTGTATCCGTTTTCGTAGATCGTGTATCACTGGGAGTTGGAAAGATGACTCTTGGATTAAGAGGAATATAAACAACAATTAGCGATATTTGCTTACAATTAGTCGCAGGCCTTCGTAGGCTGACTAAGACGCTCGAGCCAATACGATTCTTAATTTCTGACTTCACTTCCGTCGAATATGCAATACATTTTAAACGCTCCCACGATAAAATAGTCGAAGGACTACTTTAAACACTTTCTTTAATCGTACATAACTCTCAAACCAAGGTATACAGGACATATTTATATAACGTTACCTACTTTAATGAGTATCTGTAGATTCACTCTCTGGTGTATGGACATATATTTCTAATTCACCCTGTACCACCCTGTACATCACGATCGTTTATACTCGTGCGACATAAACGATATCCTTACGTGACGACACGGTACATCGACTAGTACCTTACACTGTTTGGTACAATGGGGGCTGTACAAAAGATTCAGAAGTTTGTATACAATCCTGTACATCGTCAGGATTCTCGTTTTAATATCACTCTAAAACGGGGAAACGTTCGGTGCATCGACACCCCTCGTAACTTCGTTGAATTCTCACGAGCATTTTCGTGCGAGCCGTTGCATTATGCACCAGGCATAAGGACCACATTACGGCACATCCATTTTCGAATCCGATGCTCTCGCGACGTCTGCGACGAATTATCCGGCTAAATTCTATCACTGGCATCCCCGCGGAGATTATTTTCCACGGAATATCGAGAGTCGCTTTTACCGTGCCTTTCGCTCGCTCGTTCCTTTCCTTTCTTCCCCCGTCGTAGTCACTCATCCTCCGGTTAGTCGCGTCACGACGACCTCGATCGCCGTGAAACGCTCTCAGATCGGGAAGAAGTTTTTTAGAATCCCACCGGGAAATTAAAAGTCCGACGACGCTTGGAGTCGATGACAGCCCTCTCCCCACCCCTGTTAATGCGAGGCCAAGCTATTGGAATATTTCATTAACAATAGAACTTTTACAAGATGGAAGTAGGCCGCCGAAGGAAACGAGGGGCCGACCATTGGGCCACAGTTCATCGATAGCCAACGGGTAAATAGGCCCGGATAATTAATTGGTATCGATTAATTATTTGCAAACACCGAACTTCGTAAGGGGGGCCAGTTATTTTTTATCGATTAATTGATCATTTCAGCTCACTGTTCCTTTGTGTCCACGTTCTTGGCTTCGAACTCTAGACGGAGTATTCTGTACATTTGTATAGGCAATTCTTCAAACATATTTTTAGAGACAATCCAATGAATATTTTGAGAACGATTATTATTGTTGTTATTTTGTTTTCAATGCGATAATCAGAGATTTGGTGAACGTAATTTTACGTTATGACGTCTTTATTTGAATTTTTTATTACTCGTTTCTAGTCGCTTCAAAAATGGTTTATCTTTGTGCAGTTTTTAGAAAAAATGGCTAAGGTTGTAGTCCAGCCTAGTGAATTTGTGTAGGTTCACTCGTGAAAAAGGTTTATCCTTTCATACATTAGAACAGAAATTGATTCCTCTATTATAATTAACATCTCGTGAAGTATTTTTAATTGATGCGAATATATCGTTGGCATAATTCTTTTACTTCGTTGTTCTTCTTTTTAAATTAAAATCGACATTTTTGAAGTTGTTAAACCACTTTCGAGCAGTAATATAATATAGTAAAAATATAATTAGTAAAGTATCAAGAAATAAAATCGAATATTTCACGTTTTTCTACTTAAACGAACCTGAATAGTTCAAGTTTAATACAGACATAACTGATACACGCTATTTATCAAAATTATGTATCTCAATCTACTCATATAATTTATCTCCTATAATCAGTATATAAATATGACATTTTAAAAAAGAAAGATTATTTTACATTCTGAAACTTGCATATTTTTTTTGTAGTTTCGCATTACCTTCATATTTCATTGCTTCCTTATCGCATTCTTTTAATTATTGTCCATGCTTCACTGTGGATTGACTGTACTTTCGAATACAATTTATAAACTACTTACATTAAGTGTAATAATAAGAAACTGTAATTAGCTATGGCTTGGCTCTACTATAACACTAATTATAATACTACGCTAACACCGCAGTAAAAGTATACACTTATATATAATATATATTAATTTCTACTGTGAGTTATTACCATAATTACTAAATACTTAAAAGTACATTCTTGAGTCTTTGACAAGGAAAATCGCTCGACGATGTTCCCAAGACGATTGCTTTGAAGCTTCTGATTTAATCCTTTGAACATTAGAAGTTGTAAGGAATCTTTATTTATTTAAAGTCAAGTTCTTTTAACTTTAAAAATTATACGGTTACGTGATAATCTCAACTCTACCAATACTTGAAACCAGTCACTCTTCCATCATTTAGAAATAATGTACTTCAAGTAAAATAATTAATTTTCATTATTTAATAATATTTAGTATTGTGTAATAGTAACGTTACAAATTAAAATAATATCTATATTAAGGATATTCGTAATTTTAGTAAACGCGGTTACATTTTATTAATGCAGCTAGATCATATGTCTGTAATTTTGTGTATTTTTTTAAATTATCCTCTAATACATACTAGGTTGTTCAATAAGTTTCATCGTTCGATAAAACTTACTGAACAGTATAGGACTAGGTTGCTCAATAAGTTTTGTCGTTCGATAAAACTTATTGAACAACCTATTATATGTAAATCCTACCAGTATGCAGTCCGATCGCTAAGAACCTAAAAAGTAGGAATAATGGGTGAAACAAACAATCGATTCTTCTTGCCCTTCACGTTGTTGAATTTGTGGGTGTTGTTTCAATATTTCTGTAGCCGCATAAGAAGTTGGCATAAGAATAGGCTGAAATGGCACAAGAGGTAAAGAAATCGTCCACTCGCATCACTCTACGCAGATACATTAGTCACTATTAGTCACTGTTGATGTTACATCGTAACAATAGAAAAAAAGTTCTTAGAGACAGCGAGGGTTTTAGCCCTGAAAAGTGTGGTTACTTTAATAGCCTCGATAATACATTTTTGGTAGAAACAAAAACTTTAAAAATAATGCAGACCCACATGCTGGCTGAAGTAGTTCAGATAACAAGGGTCACACCTGGCCATCGACTCTGTCCGCCGACACTCGCACGAACTGGAAAAAAAAACCATAAAATAAGCAGTTTTCGTAGCAGAGAAATGCTATATAACAAGCATAAAGACGTGAAACGGGGAGACTTGACCATCAACCACTGTATCGATCAGTACCGCTGTTCAATCCACATGAGATTTCAAGCTCTGTTGTCAATATATTCGTATTAAAGTAATTCGTATTCGAGTCCACTGATTTAATTCAATATTGACTTACGATTAATTTTATCACGTAAAGTGCAGCGATACCTGAAAGTATCTTTCACCGAGTTTGCAAACTAGCAACTATTATTTTCGTACCGCACAATTGGTTAAATTGGCCAAGTGTGGAAGTCCACTGTACGACGAAAAACGCGAATGAAACAGAACACGAGAAAGTTAGATGCACTAATAGTGGTTCGCGAACGCATCTCAAATACGTTTCGCATCTCGCTTTGTCGTGTTTCATTTCGTTCGTGTACCTTGTCAAGCAGTGGACTTCACACAAATGACGCAAGTGGAAGATTATCCTTTCCCCTGTGTCATTTCAGCTTATCGTATCCCGGCCAACTTCTGTGCCTATGGTACTTACAAATGCCTTGTCGAATAAAATTGTTTCCAGTAAACGAATAAAAAGTGCACATAAAAGAAGCTACATTAGACATTATTATACATCGCCTATTCTTAATCATAATATGCGTTTATTTAAGCTGTGAAGCATTTCATGGAAACGTAATTTAAATAATTGAACTCGGTCGAAGAATAGACGAAGAATTACCGCAATAGACAAATTAAACGCATCGATTGTAATGGAGCGAGGAAACGTTTTCAAAACACCAACAAATATACAAGTAAATGAAATCGCTAGATTCGCAGATGTGTTACATTTGTAGAATTCTACTCGAGATCAATGAAGTATCTAAATGATTTAACACTCTCTGGGCGCTACCCTTCGCTACCTTAATTAACAAAAAGAGCAAGATAAAGGAAAATAGCGCATCGATCTTAATTCAGGAATTAGAAACGATCGTCCAACTCGAACAGTAAATCTCATTTACACCGGTACAATTGGAATTCCGCTGGTTCCAATGTAGAACCGGTGAAGGTACTTTGCTACGAGAACTTTCCAACGGTTGAAAGATCTTGTTACGAAAAACTTAGCGCGAACTTGCATGATACGCCCTTCGTGCCCCTATCGAACGCTACAGGGATCCGATTTCATAACGTGGAACTGGAGCATCGTGAGGTGCATTGAGCCGCGAGATAGCACAAAAAGAAACGAAAAATTGCACGCGGGAACCAAGAAAGAAACGAACTCGTATCCTAAATATTGCAATCCAGCTGCTTTCTTCTGTGAAATCTGAACTGTGCTTTGAGACTTCGGCCTCGGTGTCTTCTGTTTCGTGCTTCCCGAGTCCCCGCGTTCCTCGTCCTTTTCCCGTCCTTTGACCGAATCGTAAAACAATTTCTTAAAATTGTCGTTCAAAAAAGTCGGGAGGAAACGGGGGTGACTGTCGAAAGAAATTTCGGAACGAAAGAGTTAACGTAACAAGTTATTTAGAAAGGGAGTTTGCGCAAAGTAGGGCTAGCGAGAGAAGATTAAAGTTGAAAACCGTTCTCTTGAATTTACTCTTCGGAACGTGACTTTGTAAAAGTGTTTCACAAAGATACGCAAGGAATGAGTTTTTTGTTTCCTGATACTGTTATAATGAAGGGAGGATTTGATATAAATTATAAGGAAATATATAAAATTCGACACAGTGTAACTAACAGCTGACTAACTCTCAGGTACAGGACAAATCTGTCGAGTGCTGCTCGCAGAAGTATGTTTGTATGTCTTTATATCTACTCGGGCAAGTCGGAAGCCTATAAAGCCAATAAATTGGAGAAACAAGGAGACAAATTTCTGTTATAATTAGCAAACTGGACGGTGTGAGCTACGAACAAATTCCGAGTTTTAAAAAATTTGAAATCGTTGGGCTGCAACAGTATCGTCACACGAAGCAAATGCTTTCAAGAAGATCAGAAAGGAAACAGACATTTTACGAAAAATCAAATACACTCTTGAAAAGCTAAAAAACTACTCAATCCCTTAACATTAACGATAGCTAATCAAGCTGTACGTTTGATTAAATGTTACCTAATATAGCCAACTGTGCAAGTTACGAGTACTATTCATTACGTGGTTAAAATTTTCTACAAATCAGCACCGAAGAAAATGCTACGCGCTTATTACGTATTTATGTATAAAAAAGAGAAGTGACAAGGTACGTATAAAGTACAGGAAAAATGTAGATATTATACGATGATTATTAACAACATTTAGGCAAGTTTTATATTTTATTATATTAAGAACAATGTTCTATTCATATTGAAAACAATATTGTATATTTTATTTATATTCAGAATACAAATGCACAATCTATGTATATGTAGGTGATAATTTAGTTTTGCCATTACGTTCTCAATTATTTTCACTTCAAACTGTTTATGAACATAACATAATATAATTCTAGTGCGTTTTTCTAGATTAGTTAACTAAATATCATAGTTGTACAATGTAGTGCTTTTCAACCTTCATTACATGATACAGTTGAGAGATGTTGACATTTATATAACACACTTTTTCAAATAGAGAAGGTTATGTCAATATTAGAAAGAAATTGTATAGTCATCTACATTATGTTAAAATTATAGACAAATCTTTATGATTAAAATAAATTATTTATTTTCTGTAAGGGTTGCAATGTTAAAATATAAGAATAGTTTAAAAAAATGGATAAAATTTAAGTTTTAATAAAATACTTGCGATTATTCTCTTGGACATAACTCTTCTATGTTCTAATTCCTGATTTAAGTCTTTCACGGTAAATTCATCACATAGCACCTGTTGGATACACTGCGTTAATGGATCAAGTCTGTTTACGTAATATGAAGGTGATAACTCATAGCAACTTTCCAAGAAATTCCACTAGGAAAATAAATATTATTTGAAAAGAGCAAATATTATGATAAATAAATCAGTTTTCTCGTGGCTATATTTTTCGAAATTCCTGGGTAATTTTTAAATAAAACTACATATCTTTATTATTTTGATACAACGGTTGAGATCAAGACCAAATCAATGATCAATGATAATATTGATTGAGTGAAGATGAAAGATGAACAGGAATAAATATGATTAACGAAGTAACTACTACAGAAGGATTAGTGAAGAAAATTAATTGTTCAACAAATACTAAAATTAATGCTCATCGTTTTCATCTTGAAATTTCGAAAAATGTGTTACGTATCGTAATATTTCCCCCTATCGACAAATAATTGTTTCTCGACATTTGTTCCTATCATCAAAAACTCGTAAGATAACACATAATACGCTTTTTAATGTTTTGTACCTTTGCTTCTTTTACCAAGATCCAAACAATATGCATTTCTAAATACAATTATAAGATACCATAATAAATCTTTCTCCCAATGTGTTTTCCATTAAGTCATAATCCGGTCTAACTTAAAATTAGTATGTTAAAACTCTATACTATGTGATAAAATTATACTTCGTTCACTTATACGTTAGATAACGAAATAAAATTCTTCGTGCCATTGAAACACCTTGACCGTGGGCTGTAATTCACATTCCCACAATTGTTTCAATTCTTTCGTTCATTCGATTGTTCGCTAGCTGGTGATTTCTTAGACGGGCAACGTTTAGAATTGCTGCAACGCGACTGCCGTCCTTCGAAATTAACTCGTTTACGGTTCTCCCGCGTTTCCAGCAAAGCAGCCGGGGCTATTGAATTGGAAACAAATTAATTTCAATTTTACGCGTGCCTCATCCGAAATGAGTTTCAGGCCGGTCCTGCCTTCTCGGGACTTCCTAAAATAATAACTTTATGGAGCCAGCATACGGCGCGAAGCCCTCAATGAGGCGCCCTGTGACAAGAAAAGAACCCGCCCAGAGAAACGGCCGCACTGGTGAAACCGAGAGAGAAGTGCGTATCGCGGGATGAAAGAATAGGAACTAAAATAGTTTTCTCGGCACCAAACGGAGAAAAACTCATTCCGTCTGCTCGTCCGCAGTCCGGAGCTGCTCCATTGTGAGACGGCCAACTATTGTGTAGTTCGTGGTAACCGTGGACTTCTCTCTCAAACGCGTTTCGTTTCTTTCTCACCACTTACGCCCCTCCGCTGAATTTCCAGTTTTCCATGCGGTCGACGTTCGTCGTCGTTTCCTCTGCATCGCAATCATGACGATTTTCGAGAATCGTTGATTTAAGGGCGTAAGTGAAAATAATCTAGTGATATCGGTCGAAACTACGAAAACGAAATAACGATTAAGAAACTGATCTGAAGTTAAAATGTAGTCTAATTGATAATTTTACTCGTATATATTTGTTCATTCTTTAAAAAGATTCGGGAATTTTTATACAAAAGAGTAATTAGTATTTGGAAAGTTACAGACTGAAACGTAAGGCGTGTTTATATTTCAATTGCTTCACGACTTTTGTGATAATGGTCTGAAATCAATAATTTTAAATTATGCTTAATCTATAAAGTTATCTTCATTGCTTGGACCATGATCATTGGCAAAATATTGGATACAAAAATGACAAAGTATAACGTGATGAATTAAAATTTTTTAAGGCAACTGTCCGTTTTAATTTTTTATTATCAAAAAGTATGACAGATATTTCTATAATCTTGATTCGAATTGTAAAGGAACATAGTTATCAAATACCATGCAAATCATTTTCTAAAATATAGCTTTGAGAAAAACATACTTAAAGTTTTTCGTATAGTTTGTACAATAATAATTAGAAAAACTTATTACTTGCATCTAATCAACGATACGAGAACCATATAAGAGTCGTTTCTCTATTTCGAAAAACTCTTGTCGAGTAGATTGCTTTACATTCACTTTTGGCTTTTTCTGCTGCGCCATATGTTCACCGTTCAAATCAATCGATTCGATCATATTCTCCATTATTTATGAATGGCATAGACTCTTGGCCTATTGTTACTCCTATAGTCATTTAACCTATAATTAGTTTCATAATTTTTAATATACTTCAAATCGAAATATATCCTTACTTATATTCAAATTGTTTTGTTACAATGAAAAAGATTAGGAGCTGATGTTATGTAAGCTTTCATTTTGACTTGTTATGTTTAACCAAAGAATGTAAGCTTTCATTTTGACTTGTTATGTTTAACCAAAGAATGTAAGCTTTCATTTTGACTCGTTATGTTTAACCAAAGAATGTAAGCTTTCATTTTGACTTGTTATGTTTAACCAAAGAATGTAAGCTTTCATTTTGACTTGTTATGTTTAACCAAAGAATGTAAGCTTTCATTTTGACTTGTTATGTTTAACCAAAGAATGTAAGCTTTCATTTTGACTTGTTATGTTTAACCAAAGAATGTAAGCTTTCATTTTGACTTGTTATGTTTAACCAAAGAATGTAAGCTTTCATTTTGACTTGTTATGTTTAACCAAAGGATGTAAGCTTTCATTTTGACTTGTTATGTTTAACCAAAGAATGTAAGCTTCCATTTTGACTTGTTATGTTTAACCAAAGAATGTAAACTTTCATTACTTTTGCGTGTGTTTTCTCCCAACATATTCATTCGATTAAATGGTCCAAATTTGATCAATAACCGACAAAACTTTCTCACTGAGTGGTTGTTTATGCTTAAATAAATCCAACGTTCTTTCCGCTTCGGTTTTACATTTATGATACTGATGCAGATTTTATTTGCTAAAGTTGTGTAATAATGCATTGTCCATATATTATTTCTCATGTTTTGTTCAGAACCAGAATTTCTTCTAATTGCCAAACCATTTTAAGTACTTAAATGACAGATTAACTTTTGCCATCACTTTTCGTAATTTGCCACGTGAAACCTACTTACTATTACTACGTTGTACCAGTCGTAGTTACTAAATTTTCTTTGATTTAGGGCCAAGAACGAATAAATAGACTCGTAGGAATGTAAAATTATATTTATACTGCAGGACTACAATAATAAGAATGAACCTAAGAAACAGTCAAAGAAACTCCACGCGTATGTACTTCAAAAGTAGGCCATTTTCTACCTACGCACAACCTATTCCAAAGCTCAGTAACTTTCTTCATATTTCGAAATTCGTTAGAATATTTAACACACATATTACGAACACTGCATACTTGATGAAAATGTACAAAAAGAATCGCCTTTTTTTTCTTAACAAGAAACGAATACTGCATTTATTCGTTAAGAACTCAGTTTTACCTAGCACTGAGTGCTTGACGTTCATCCCACCACATCTATTTCACTCGTGCCTTGCGAAAGCGAGAGCGAAATTGAATGAGAGCAAATCAGAGAGACTGAAAGCGAGTAAGGGACTGTACGCGAGACAGATGAAATATTAATACTTTATTTTGCTCCTTCTTTCGGACGTCTGGTAATCTGTCCTTCACGGGCAATGCTTTATCTATCTCGTATTATTCCATCTTAATCTTGTCTTTGGCAACAAAGAACCGAGAATCGACCGCTCGGTAAATGTATATCCTCTAGATAAGCGTCGCGAGCTCTTAACGAATAAATACTGTAATCCTATTACTTGTCGATATATACAAGGTGTTACCGGACGAATGTTATCACCGGACAGGTGGTGATTCTAAGTGCGAAAATAAGTTGGAAACAGTTTCTGAGAAAATCGAGTTTGAAAATTGGTAGAAGCTCGCGAATAGTATGATCATTTTTGTTTGCACTTTCATATTCGTTGTCCTCTGTAATGTCTACATTCTGTCTTCAGCCGTACAGCTACGAGCTGTTGTTGTTGGATAGGACGAGGCAAAATGATAAATTGGCTAACAAGATCACCAGATCTCAATCCACTAGATTTTTACTTGTGTGGCCATGTTAAAGAAATAGTGTATACTGAAATTAATGAGAATATTTAACAACCAAAGGAAAGAATAATAAATGCTTCCGATCAAGTAAAACGATATGGCATTAGTCCATGATTCATTGATAAGAGTGAGGTTATGTACACGTGAGCAAGGTTCACACTCTTAACAGTTCACTTAATGTAATGGAATTAATAATAAATATATTATCTACACATTTTTAAACTCGATTTTCTCGTAAACGACGGTTCAAACGAAAAAATGTTATTCTTTTTTTCGACTTATTTTTGCATAACACTCTAGATATCATTCCTGATAACTCTCGATTTCAAGTGATATTTTCTACTCACCAATTCGTATTGTTGACATCCATATCGTATAGTTCCACTGTACAATGAGATAATTAAAAAGCTAGTGATAAATATGCTATGAAAAGAAGTTCGATTTCTACTAAATAAGTAGGAAATATTTTATTTACTGATTCAACACCTAAAGACGATGGATAAAGTTTGCATAAACATATGTCCTATTTCACTTTATTTACAAAATATAGCGAGGTTTATTTTGTAAATAATAATACTTCAGGAAACAAAGCTGGTAGGACTTACTTTGTTCCACTGTTTACAAACAAATAGATATCTTCAATATGATTCATATTTTCTCGTAATACCCCATAAATTACATAGTTTAGTTTGTTGTTCCGATAAGATCAATACGTACCAAATTGTTATTCCCAGAGGAGTCTTCATACATGCGTTGAAGTGCATGGTAATCATTTCGAACATCCCATGTGAATGTAATGACATACAAAATGAAAGAACACGACATTCGCTATATCGTAAACAAGATGAAATAGAACATTGCATTATTACAAGTATATAAACCTTTGTATGATTGTATTATGTACATAAAAGTTTTTCGTTGTCTTTAAGTGTTGAATTAATACGTAAAATATTTTCTATATATTCAGAGACACCCTATGTAATAGAATTAATGTTAAAGAAATACTTTTAAATGTTTCACACCAACGCAGTTATTCTTTTTACAGATGTCGACATATAACTTCTTTAGAAAATTATTATAGACGTAAAACGCATTTCGCCACGTAATCCGCACGCAACAAGTGGTTTCTCTATACATAGTAGTTTTAGTCTGTAGATATGTTCAATATTAGTTTAAGAAATTTATATAAAATTTCATGAAACCCTTACATATACACACATACCTACAAATCTAACTACTTTTAATTAATATACTTTATTTTACTCAACGAAATATTTTCATTTTCTAAACTCAATTTATCGTTATTCTTTGCGTAGGAAAGAGGAAATATCAAGAAATAAAAATCTAAACAATCATCACATTTTCATGTATTGTTTCATAATTATTATTATTCACTGTAATAATTCAACATAAGCCGATAAATTTTACTTACAGTTAATAAATTAAAGCCACGCGGCTATAAAGGGTATTGTTTATTAACAAAATAATTTAAGATATGCAGAAAGTACAAAAGAATGTTTTAGAATCCTACATTTATTGTAAAACTGATTGTTATTTTAAGTAACTTTTGTGAAATTTTAAAAGTATCTAAACCTTAAGGGTTGCAAACGTGTATTGTTTGCTTATCAAAATTAATGGTCACTAATTTTTTAAATCAAAACAAGCATAAGACCACATATTATTTCATACAAATCTGGAAGCATTTAGGAAAATACATATTTGCAATACACGATATACTTTTGCGTATGCATTATATTCCTTGTGTACAAAAATTTCTAAAAGAATGCAGGAGGTATTTTTCTATGTAAATTCAGCATTTGGTAAGTGCATGTTAGAGGTTTATTATTTAATTAGGATCTGATCAAGATAGTATAATTATTTCCGAGGAACTTGAGGGGGCGTGGTTACAGGGTTTCACATAAACCTTGGGAATGAAAGGGTTCCCGACAACGTCGGTGTGAGACTGAAATTAATTTGTTTTCAGTTAATTTCGGGTCTAGCCGGACCACCTTGATTGCTTCGAAGATTGTTTAGTCTGACCGCGCTCTATACACTATCTCACATAAATCGCCGGTCGTGTAAAATGGCCATTAATTAAAACACTGCTACAACTAATTATGAATCATAGAATTCTAAGTGGATCGTTTCAATTTATCACGCAGCAGGACATCTTGTACGAAAAAAAAATTACCATATTTAATTACATAGGTCTTCATCTGACTCAATAATCTGTGCTCCTTTTAACGATGATCAAGTTGCGTTAGGCATTCGTTAGGCGCAAAAGTACAACGGTTCTGTATCAGACGTTTAATTTTAGAGACTGTTCCCACTATCGAAGAAAACGTGATCCCCTAAAACTATATGTACAACTGCGAGAAACATGAATATTTACTTGTAAATCGAACAACCATAAAGTCACAAATTTGGAATAGAAAATATTACAAACAATTTGGAAATATCAGATCGTAATTTAAAAACATTCGTGCAATTTATAGTTTATCGTGAATGTCTTATATTTATGTGGTAAATTTAACACATATATCGTAATCAGTGATATCTTTGTAGAACACTATTTTCCACGATTCATGTGTCTATTTTTTAAAGTAATTTAGTAGAATATTAACGAATTTTACACTCGCTTTTCCAAAAAGTTCTGTTCTGTTAAAAATAACGAACTTTTCTTTCCTTTAACTGTCATTTTAACTCAAAAGGGCGTATTTCAAGATATTAGTGTTTGGATTAGATTTTCTGAATTTGAAAACAATGCTGATATTTTGAAGTTATTTGTGGTATCGGAATTTTCCGTGTTCACATGGGTCTGCTTCGAGTGCAAGCCTAGAAGATACATTGCGTGCGAATGGATTTGCATTAGGGTAAACACTTTGCGTCGATTTGTCACCAGGTTTCTTAAAGGGCACGAGCGACCCTTTACAGGGGGTCGTGCAAGACGATCGAGCGTGGGAATGCATGAGAACGAAAGGAAATGCGTGTGGTTCTGAAATGAGAGAAATTGAGGATTAGAATGAAAGAGAATGAATGCACGTAAGGATATAGGGTGCAAAAGGAGCGTATTTGGGAACAGTATGGGTATGAGAAGAGATTGGTAAAGACGTAGTGACAGTATGAGTAAGAGTACGAAAAAGGACTGGTATAGACATAGTAAGAGAGGAGAGTTGGAAAGACTCACTAAGATGAGAAACTTGTAAAAACGTAGGCGATGAAGACAGTAAAGACACATGCCGAGGACACTAAGACGATTGGCTTAGTTTTATACATAGTCGATCTGTCTTTAGTGAAAAGAGAAACCTATCACTAATACCACGTCTAATACTAATAATACTACAACTACAATAATAATATACTAATACACCACAACCACCACCAATACACGCACCAACAACATATTCTTATAGTTTTTAATCTTATTTAATCGTACTGAAAGTTGAGCGAAAATGATTAATAATAAATTGATATTATCGAGGTATTGATTTTCATTAAGAATAAGATACACCTAAATGTGTAAGGAATTATTATACACAAATTTGAAATACATCTTATTTTGATCAGGAAAATGAGTTTTGTCAAAATCGCCTAGGTTGTCGTTATATATTTAAAATTACGCCTAATTTTATTAGTACCTTAATGTACTTTACAGTTAAGATAAGTTTATTTCAAACAAACCTTGGCAGAAAGTATGATATGCCTTTCTAGTTTAAGATGGTAATATATATAAACTATAACAGTATTCTCCAACGCAGATATTCTTCGCGTACCTATTTCCCCTTCCAACAGTACCTTTCCCTCACGCAGAATATTTACGTTGTAGAAAGCTCACATATGCTACATACGGCATACATATGTATACTGTTGAATTCAAATAAGAATGAAGCAACTTCAGAGGCTTTATAAAGTCTCTCTGAGACATAATAAAAATGATGGCCAATAGCTTTAATGCAATATAAATGAGGCCAGTTATTCAAGTGCTCATAAATATTATCATGCTACGAAAAGGAGGCACAAATTGTTTACATCGACGTTCCGCCCATAATCCGTTGTCGCTCGTACAATCGCAAGCAAGAATCTCCATTGGCCAAAGACTGACGGCGACCGTAGCGAGCCCAAGTGAAAGAGAATACTGTGTCATTGGCGTAGCCTCCTGAACAAATGTTAGCTATTAAACAATTAATTTGTATGTAATAAAAATAATATAATTCCGCTTATACTCATTTTTATCTATATAAATTCTATGTAATTACAATTTACACAAAAACAAGTTACACTAAAATTAAAACAAACATTACCTTTACATTTTCTTACATTACAAATCATAAAAGCTATACTTGTTTTAACACTAACATGATTTGTATTTGTGTAAATTTTAATTATATAGAGTTTATCTTTATATAAATAAGTATAAACGTTTTTGTGTAAATTGTAATTATACAGAATTTATCTTGATAAAAATGAGTATAAGCGGATTTATATTATTTTTAATAAATATAATACAAATTAGTTCTTTTCGCTATAAATAATTTTCAAAATGTAAATGATTATTATGTATATTAAATCCTATTCATTTTTTAATTACGAACAACTTATTGAATCAGCGGTAGAATCTAAGCCTTAAGCAAATTATTCTGTTTATGTATACTTAACGCTTTATTGGGAGCCTACGCCAATGTACCTTGTTACGAATTTGTTCTCGCTCGAACTTAGGATCGCTGCCTTCGGTCTTTATCGCCGACTTCGGCCAATGGCGCTTCTTGCTTACGATTGTAGGAGCGGCAACGGACTATAGGCGGAGCGTCGATGTAAACATGTGCCTTCTTTTCCCAATGTGATAATATATACTCACCACCGTCTACATGATACCGTCTACATAAATTCTTTTCCCTCGATGGAAAATTACTAACTGTAACGCACATTATAAATTTTTTGTTTTTCGCACTTGTACATAAAATACAACGCATACGAGACAAATCTATGTCAGTGTCTGATATTATTTGTTTATTTTCTGTATACAGCTTCTCACAAGAATGTCATACACTAATTCGATGTCACGTGGCTGAGTTTACTCTGCATTGATAAACAAACTAGTTTAATACAGCTAGAAAATATCAACTACCTTTTTCTAGAAAAGTGTCTAGTAACAGAGAAGTACTTCGTGAATACTCCACGATTTCAAATAAAAAAACATGTCACGTACCTGTATGAAACCATGAAACATGGAATAACCGTAAATCGAATAAAGCTTGGAAATAAATAGTTTTTCAGAATTTTTTGAATAAAATGCTACTCTTCTCTATTTGGTATGTTGTACACGATTTTGAATCGTCAAACGTCACAGTAAAAAAATATTCTACAATTACATACAACATAAAGCAACAGAATGTGTTCAATTGGAAATCTAGATTCATCGGGACCTTTCTCTTTTTTTCGTGAAGAAAATTTTCTAAAATCTCCTTCGACAGGGGATGGAGTCGAGATTAGTGTAACATTCTCTGTATCCAAGAATACTGTGTACGGAACCTAACCACTGAAATCCTTACGGCGACTATACTCATTCGATTTCGAGAGGACATCGGAAATTGCAAACAGCATAACATTTAATGCCCCTCTCCTCGTAAGACACGGTGTCCTCGCGTGTCCTATTTCTCCGTTGAGAAGGGGGCGTTTACCACTCCCTGTATCGCGTTGTTGAAACGCCCAACAGGGGGCAGGGCTATACTGCCAGTAGGACTAGCCCTCCCCTCAAAATAAACTATGCTACTTGGAGGACAGGGACGCGAGACGACCAGCTCGGGGGCCTCTCACGATCTTTGTCGGCGAGTCCGCGTTCCTGCTCCACGAATTTATTCAGCAACATTACACGTTTGCAAAAGTAGGCCACGGTCATCCAGTTTCTTTCGTTACGGGGCATGGACCTCACCACGCCCAGCAACGAGGAGTCCCTCCCAATTACACCCACCAGGATACAGCGCTCGCCTGGCGAAGCGGAGCATACCTTTACGGTGTATTGTGCCGTGTCCTAGTCGCTGAGACAATGCCAGCGCGTCTTCCTTTCCTATAGGGTGCAGGTATTGTTCCTGAACAGCACCTGTACCATCCGGTAGGTGAGGCTACTGTAACCTCAACCACTTTGACAAAAGTGTAGACTTATCGGGATCTGAAAGTAATTACTTTGATTCCTTTTCTGAAATATTCTAGGAAAGATAAATATTATTTTCACAAAAACATAGCTATTTTTGTATTTGTTTTCTTCTCGTTGCATAACTATAAAAATGATAGTCGATAAGGAAAAGTCGTATGTACACAATCGCGAATGGTGAATGAACTGCTAATATAAGAGTTTGCGAGAATGTTAAACTATTTTGTTCAAAAATTCCGCTTTTTTATTCAATCTGGCAAACGCAATTATATCGTCAATAATAAGTTTGCAGATATTAAGTTTTAAATGAAGTTAGAACGTATTTAAGAGGTTATTTTTACACGATTCACACCATTTTCCAAGAACATCAACAAATAAGAAATTTTCAACCAAAAAGAAAATTTTTAAGTTTCCTCTATAAAGCGACTCGTAGTTAAAGCTTCATTATATTCATGATAGACGGGCACCTAAATATGTTTATTTCATCAGATCGAAGCAAGTGAAAGTATGACTGCAGTTATACAGGTCGATGCAATTCTCGTGGTCTTTAGAACCCTATTTTATTCAGTTTACACGAGTGCTAACAATATTTTATTTATAGAGTAAAAATACCAATTATGAATAAGCTTTATAAACATTGCTCTAAAAATAAATGCAACGCGTTTTGCAGAAGATTACAATTTATTCGTACAAAATAGCCGTACGAGCATATGGCAGCAAAAGTTGTCGCAAAAATACTCGGCGAAACATTCTCGCAGAGGTAAATGTTGGCGAAAAAGCGGCGTTATCGTTTTCGGTATCTGTGTGGCGAGAGTAAAAGCTGTGGAGCGAGCGATGCGAAATCAGATCGAACGAGCGAAATTTGGTTCGACGCTTCGATGCATAAGCGTAATATATTTTGCTGCTCTATAGACGGAATTCCAAAAATTGTGGACATTCGTTTTGGTGGCGCGACGTATCTGCTTAATCGCTAGTTTTAAAGATTTATCAGCGGCACGGCCGATCCGTTTCACTGTCCAAAATCATTTTTCGATTGATTATCGGTGTCTGGCCTTTTTCCACGACTTTTCTCTCCGACTAAGCGTTGACAAAAAACGCTTCGTGATCGATCACCGCACCAGCCGACACGATATCTCTTATCTCGTTATATGAAACGCCGAATTTTCGGTTTCCGAACGAAATCGAACTAAAATATTGTAACGAATAGCCAGTGTCCTGTTTATTTTTCAATAAAGCCGTGAATAAAGGGAGAAATCACACGAGATGTCATGTTTTCGTTTTCATTTGCAAATAATGTGTGCGCGTTTCGAATGTTTAAACTGTGGATGGAGTGGAATTATTTCGGGCGGAATTACGATTTGATATCAACCGCTTAGATAGATGATCTGTGCACAGCCAATTCATTTTAACCTGCAGAAACGATGTATACGCAAAGCAACGTAACGCTTTCTAGCAACATTTTCGAGTTTCCCAGTGGGGGATGTTTCGATACACTTTTTAATAATACTTATAGATAATACACTTCAGTAGTCGTCAAAGGTGAACAAAATTCTTACCTAGATGAAAATTTCCTATAACGAATACAACATAAGTAAAGATTTATCGGTTGAATAATAATTAAAATTAGAAGTATAAAATAATACTATATCTTATGTTGAATGATCAAAAATTTGAATAAGAATTTCAATGAAGGAATGTTGCTAAATGTTGTTTTTATTCATTATCATTTACTTGAATCAAATTTTACCTATCTTTGCTAGTTGAAAGTAATTTTTGTTGTGTTTATATAATATCGATTCGTGTCGTTATAGATACTCTTAGATATACAGACTTTTAGATTAATAATCTCATCATAGAGGCTCTTAAAATTCAAAAGTCTCAAATGACATCAAAGTTTGAGGCCGAAAATTTCAACTACTATGCAATGTATTATTGTACTCAAAACATACTTTGTCAAAGGTATTTAAAAAAATTATTAATTTTTAAAAATTGTGTAACATAAGTTTTGTAATATTTCTGTTTTGTCATTATTTAAGACATTTACTTCAAAAATATTATAAACAAATCTTCCTCTGCTCGCTTATATGAAAAGCACCTCGAAACCGATCCACCGTGAACAATTCAAGTTCTCGTATTGAATTAAACTACTTTTTCTGAATCTAAAAGCCACTAAAACTAAAAATGATCGATGTAATAAATTGACCACACTGACGCAGAAAGCGACCATAAGAGTTGTAGATTATGATAATTACGTTTTTCGCATTTAAAGAATTGTACCTTTGTCATCATTCCGATTATAAAATAAGAAATGAGTTCGTTCTTAATAAAAAAAAAGAAGCTAAAAGCACAGATACGGTATTGTTAATAATATATTACTTGAATATTGGAAATATCTGCGGCGACGATGGCGTCCGCTATATACGTAGGTGCTCCGAAATCCGCCATCTTCGCCGGAGGAGAAAAGCTTGGGCGATGTGGGTCAACCATTAATAAGCAATGCCTTTTTTTAGATTGGGGGGGGGGGGACGGCGGCAAATCTTCTAAAGATTTCTCCGACCTCTTGGGGTGGGGTCGAGGGAAGTGTGGGATTCCCCGCACCCAGCTACCCTAAATGCGGAGCCTACCCACAAACACCTTCACGGTGAACAGACTCGCACTATTTCAAGGAGAAACCAAGAACTGCAAACAGCAAAAGATCTTGTACCCCTCTCCCTCGTGCGGTGCGATTGCCATACACCTAAGAGTGGGGGGGTACTCGTATCCCAACAGCAGAGGAGGCTCACGTTGCCCCACCACTCTTCTTTTCAGAAGACCGTACGAAAGAACAGTTGTGAGTCTTAATCTCACTGTGGTTAGGCGATTTCAGTGCCCAGTTCCAGAGTCAAATAGTGGACTTCCGTGAGAAGGTGAATCGGCTGAAGGTAGAAGCGTGTTTACCTGCGAAGAGACGAGCCCTGGAGAAGAAATGGACATGAGGTCGGTTCGACCAAATAGCTCTGGCAAGCCTTGTCTCAACTGGAAACTGCCTATTCGCCCAATTGGGGCATTTAATCCATCCCAGTTAACGACCTTTAGTGCGGAGTTTACATCTCCCAGAAGGAGAATGGTCACGAATATCCGGGACGGCAGATGTTGACTGATCTGCCGAAAGTGTCGCCTATAATAGCACCCATGGTATGCAGGACGTGGGAAAAATTAGGGAAGGTCAAGACTACTCTCAAGTCCGCAGCTAACAAGAAGAGTGCAAGTCCTTCGGGTCATTGATTTAGTTGAAATGTTGCACGTTTGTAGATTTAGATATTGACTGTTATCCACTTTAAGAAAATGTACCATTATAAGGACAACTACTCAATAGTTTTTGAGATATTTACAATTAGAGTTTTATTATTGCCGTAACTACGGATTTATTTCAAATAATTACGAAGTACTGTTGCGGTTTAACGGCAACATCCAAAGATTCCTACACTCACGGTTGGGGTTCGAGTCCCTTGTCCGTATTACGGAGTTTCAACTAAATCAATGACCCGAAGGACTTGCACTCTCCTTGTAAGCTTGGGACCAGGTTTCCCCTCGGTGGGGAAGCCAGCGGTTAAAGCCAGTGTGTACAGTGGTGCTGACTTCACCGCTAACCTCGCTTTTCTTGTCAGAGGCCAAAGTGGCATCTGGAAAGGGTGAAGCGAGAAAGCCCAAGGCACACCTGGGGCGCCCTCCAAGGACGATAGCGATTACGCTGACCGTGCCTGGGGAGGAGCTGGGGGACGCTATGTTGCGTATCCACACGCGATGTGGACAGCCAAGTCGAAAATCGATCTAGCTAGTCTTGACATCGTGTCCGTGCGAACAAAGCGAGCAAGGACACAGGGTGCTTTATCCTTCAAATCTCCAGTCCTGGAGGTTAGCCCAAGGCAGATTGCCTCGCTCTATCGACGGGTGACTCTCTCGCCAACCAAGGTGTTCGAGTCGTCCGGTCCACCAAGCATACGGACATCCATGTAACTAAGCTGGACGACTTTGCCTTCCGGCTGACGCATATATGGAGGACGTTAAGATTAGTGGAATTCGACTACCACCCACCGAGCTCAGGTCAGTTTGAGCTCATTACCTACTCCCTGCTTTCCGTAGAGCAGCAAAATGTATCCCTTGATGGGATAAATGACGGCAAGGATTGAGATCCTCGCGCCCAGCACCCACTTCGGTATTAGCGCTGAATAGAGACAAGACATGTCTGGCAGCGATGCACTTTCATGGCATCTGCTATTGCTGCAGTACTGCAGTCCCTGAATGTTCACTTTGTGCAGACTTGGTAAGGCCCACCGCGCACAGTATTGGGGGCAGCATCTGTGCCTTCCCTCCATCTTCTTGACCCAGAGCATACTTGGACCTGACCTCCAGCGGCTGCTGAACCACTACCTGGAGAGGCGATTTCCCACCATATGGGAGGTAGTCAGAATAGTTTTCCTCAGAAAGAAGAACAGACCCTACTTACCTACAGGCGTACTCTCTCTCTTTCTCCGTATACCTGTCTATATATCTCCTCGACGTTGTTGACAAGATATTCGAAAGGGTATTGACTGCTCGCCGTTGGATATCGCCAATGCCCTCAACACCCTACCCTAAGGAGCAATTAGGCGAGGGCTCGAATAATACCGAGTCCCCGCCTATATACGGGATATGGTTGAGGAATATCTCTATGGTAGATGGATAGAGTACCTTGCCGGGAATAGGAAGGAATATAGGGGGCGGGGGGAGTCCAGAGCTCCACAGGGGTCCGTCCTGGACCCCTTTCTATGGAACATCGGATACGACACCGTCCTGCATAATGAGGGCCTCCCTAAAGGCGTCAGTCTAGTTTGTTATACCGATGATACGATGATGCTGGTCAAGGACCGCTGAGGAAGGGTCCTGGCCGTCTAACAAGATGAAAAGGGTGCCCGGTGCGTTATCGAACGGATCAGGAAGATTGACAATTTTCATTTCTTTTCTTTTCTTTAAAAAAATTATGTAGATAAGTAACATAAGAAGCATAAACAATTATTCCGACAATGGAAAGGACAAAAGAACAAAAAAAAACACAAAACGTAAAAACTCGAATTACTTCTCATCAGTGCGACTTATCTCAATGAGAGCTCGATCAGGAGTCCCTTCTTACCGATGAGGTCGAACGCATCTCGACTCCTTCTTTAAACAAAAGGGCCGTCGACCCCACAAGACCACTTATATATTTGATATTTGAACGCATTTCAGTTTAAACCTAAATAAATCCGTCATCGACGCCAAGAACAATAGCGAGAACGCTTCTCTCCTCGTGTCAACAACCCTTGGTTATACATATCTTACATATCCTTGCTGTGTGTGGCCTAGCGTTATTGTGGTAGAAAATAATTCCTTTCCAATTCACTAATGACGGTCGTTTTTCCATTAAAGCTGCTTTTAAATGATCAAGTTATCGTCTATAGATTTCTGCTATTACAATTTGATGGTAATTTAAAAGTTCAAAGTGAAAGATTCTTCTGATATCTCACAACACACACAATAAAACCTTTTAAGGACGAAGCCCTGGTTTGGGGCACGGTAAAGATGATTGATCAGGTGATAACCCTTGTCGTTTGCGTTTAGGATTACTGCGTAAGAACCACTTTTCATTACCAGTAATAATTGGATCAAGAAACGGACGATTACTTTGCCGAGTTCACACTGAAGCACAAACTTTTATACACTGCATACAGTTAGAAGTTGATAATTCATGCGCTACCCATCTTCCAAGTTTCGATATTTTCCCGTGTCGTTGCAAATGTCGATGAACTGTACTACTACTATCTAATGTTTTAGCTATTTTTTCAGTAGCTAGAGATCAGTAATTCGATTAAAGTCTTTAATGCATCAGCATCGAAAGCTGTTGATCGACCGGATCTTAATTTATCAGAAAAGTCAAAATCACCGATTTGGAATTTGGAAAACCACCTTTGATACTTCCTCAAATTCAAAACACGTTCATCATACACTTCACAAATGTTTCTAACAGTATCTACAGTTATACTACCTTCTTTAAATTCATATAGCATACAATGCGGCAAATGATTTTCGCACACGCTCATTTTAAAATTTCTTTTCGAATAAAAGATGTCGGTCTAAATGTTTCGAACGCAAGCTGTAGACTCAAGAGAGCACTCTTTAAGAGGAATAGAAAGTAATTTCTATAAACATATTATCGAAATGCAATTCAAGTGTTATTTAAAGTAAGATAAAAAACAACATTATTTCTAAGTTGACCTAATATTTTTGTAAAAAAAACGACTAAAACAGCTTGAAAACATATTTTACAACAGAAGAGTCCCTTAAATGTAACATTTTCATTTATCTGAACAATTGTATACCTTTGAACCAGGAATCTCTATACACTTTCAACCAGGATTTCAATGTTCGTATGAATTAAAGTTAACCCAAATTAATTCAAAATATCTTTTATTCCTCATAAACACAAAAGATAAATTCCATACAAAGTCACTTGAGAAATGTCTCATAAATTCATGTGTCACTCACCACTAGACAATCTTTTTCAGGCATTAGCAGGAAAACGTGCGGCTCATGTTTATCGAAGAAAATGTAGATTGCGATAGATTGTTATTATTTTATGATTGCAGTCTCCGTGATAACAGGATGAGATACCGCAGTGTCGGTTCGGGGCTCCTGAAACAACCTATTTTGTTTATCGACAAGAGATGGTTCAATTCCTCCGGTGTCCAAGCGGACGCAGAATTTTCTTCGTTTAACCAACCTTGGACGAGGGAGGGCTCTCGTGATTATTGTTGTTCTCGTCATTGAAGTAGTTCCAGGAGCTGATTTGTTTAGTATACGCGGGCACGGTACTTAAACGCAGACAGAGATTCCTCAGCGACTTTCCCATTTCTTTGTGGGTCACGCTACTCTTGCCAGCGGTCACCGCCAAGTTTCTTGCATCCTGTAACGACTCCTCGAGTATGTCTGCTACAACCGCCGAGAGAATGGTTTCTGCCTTTTTAGATAGAATGTACGTTCGACCTATATGTAGAGAATGGTAAGAAAAATAATTAAATCCTGAAAATATATTTAATATGTGGTTCGTAAAACGCGATACAACCGCAGAGAGATTTACACCATAAACTTAGTCGAAATTTAAGAACAAATTTGTCTCGTACATTGCTTTATTTTCGGGAAAAGAGGCTGAAAATTGAAAGAACTACCGTACACTGATCTGAAATTCGGAGTAAGTATGAGAGTCCCACTATTATAACTTCGTATATGACTTATTTATTTCAAAGATAATTTTACAGTAATTCCCGATTTCAAGAGACAATTCTACTCTCGATACAAGTAACCGAATTGTCCCACCATTGTTTATGTTTCTCCATCGTGAACGATCCTTCAACTCACGTGATCAATAGTTATGTAAGTAAAATTCACTTGATCGTCAAAAGCGATGCTTTGAGAAACATTAAAATTTTCATGTTTCGTTAGATCTTGAATCGCTTTCATTAGGTTTGACAATATTATCAATGGAATGGTAAAGTTTTCTCGATCAAATGAATTTAAACGTGACATTATTTTGACAAGTTTTATTTATGCATAAAATAAATGGCTTCTGAATTTCACAAATACGTGCGCGTTCCAACGAAGTTGTTGTTTGGACTCATTTTCATCTGGAAAACTTTGTCAAGCCATTGCTGAGATTTTCATAAAGACGTAATGAAAAAGATGTAAATTTTTTAAACTAGTTTGTGGTAATTATTTTGCTCGGGATATATAAAGTTTAACTTTTTTCTTTTAGATCGATAAACATTGATTTATTTATTTATTTTGACATTTTGATCTATAGTGAAGGTCTTCAGAACTCATTTTGACAAGTGACAGAAAAAAAAGCAATTTATGAATAATTATGAAACTTACTTAATATGTTACTTGTTACTTATTTTCTTA
The DNA here is from genome assembly GCF_051014685.1 of Ptiloglossa arizonensis. Lineage (NCBI taxonomy): Eukaryota > Metazoa > Arthropoda > Insecta > Hymenoptera > Colletidae > Ptiloglossa > Ptiloglossa arizonensis. Next base: position 12,274,106 of record NC_135051.1, on the reverse strand, counting down.
ATACCTATTATTAGTTCTACTTATGTATAGGTATATGGATAATCTAAATAATAGTGGTTGTAGTAAATCGTTAATCAAAATGTACATAACATCGTTCTCAATTGAAACAGTATTTACAAAATGGTTTTCTAAAATTTTGTACAATGTCCTTTTTCATCAATTTTATAAAAAGCTATTTCCGTCTGATTCTTCCGCTGAATCTGTATTTTTAATATTTAATGATAGATTGTCAATAGCTGTTCCTAATAAATTATCTATATACTAATATTTTCATTCTATTTCATATTCATATTTTCTCAATATGCTTTCAAAAATTTGTCCATTTGCATCTAATACTTGTTCCTTAAGTAATTGTAGTTTTTCAAGCAAGTCTATATATTATTTTTATTTATTTTTCTTATCTGTGCTTAGGTTAATTCAATGAGGTTCAACTAGCATATGTGTGTGTATATGCATGTTATTTGAACCTTATTAAATCAACCTAAGCATAAATGAAGAGAATATACATATGTTGGTAATCTTAAAGTATGTCCTTTAAATTTGACAATTTTATCTATTTTACGTGCTTTTCCGGGTTAATAATTTCATATATTTCGTGTTTTTCCACGTGGATAATTTCATCTATTTTAGGTGTTATCATATTTTTACATTTTATTCGAACGTGGAGCATTATTTTGATATCTGTATTAAAGATATTTTTCATTTTATTCTTTACATTTCTATTCTTTAATCTTTTCATTCCAGTCTTCAAAATCATCTTCACTTTGGTCATCATCGAGTAATGTAAAACGGTGGTAGGTTAAAAGATAGAGAAAATGCAGGCCGGATTATAATCCAGCCTACTCGGATGGAAATATAAAGTAGAAACACGTATTTCCGCTATTGTCCCAATTGGTCACATCTACTAATTGCCTGTGTAGCCACACAGTGCTCTCGTCTCGGGAGGGTCAAAAGTGGGAACAGGTGGATTGATTGGTTTGCTCCTCTTGCCTCTGCGCGATCCCGAGTTTCAACTAACCACTGTTATATACTACTTATAAACGTATTCATGAACATTTACAAGTTTGTATTAAGGTTAGTTGATTCTTCAATATTTTCATTTTCAAAACTAACCCGAACCGATTTTCACAGAACGAGGTAGAGAACTGAACATCTCGTTTGACCTTTCTTAATCGCTTTTACCTTCAAGAAAAATTCAGAAACTCGGAACATTTTTTCCGCAACAGATTGCAGTTTTTCATTTCGACTCTTAACGTCTTTCTCTTTCACATTCAGAAAAATGATCGCCAGCGATGAAAATGAAAAGAAAGGAGAAACGATTCTCTTCGCGAATCGGAAGACCGTCGACGATTTTCAGTCACAATTGCGACGTTAGTTTAACCCTTGCTTCGCTGGCGAAACATGTCGCTCGTACATAGGTGAGGCTGCAGTTTTATAGGTGTGAGAGTATTTCATTTCGTAAAGTACGAAACCACTTCGTTCTGGCATCTTTCTGCCGGTATCTACACCGTTTTGTTTCCTTTTATCGAGATTTTCAACCCCCTGTATTTTCTACACTTGCTCTTCGAACAACATTGCCGTGCTTCCTTTTCGACGACTAAATCTACGTTGCGCCCTTAAAAATAATAACTCAATATTCGTCTACCTCGGCGATTTTCTAAACAATTTCTTAAGGATTATAGTGTGCCTCGAATCGCTCGAGACATCGTGACGAGTTTCTGAACAAAATTAGAAAGAGCGCACCATTTCTGACAACGCGTTAAGATTAAATAAACATCGATCGTAATTCATGCATGCATATGTAAAGGAGTATCGTTTTAATTACAAAATGTATTTAACGTGTTCGGTCGTGGTTTCGGCATTCAGTGTGGGACATTCGTAATTACCAGCTTGATTTAAGCTAATATTATTAAAGTTACTGAATTGGGTTTATGATACGAATGTGGTCTCGTTTTTTATAAAATTGAGCATTTTAATTTAGGCATATACTTTAATTTTACCTATGTATGACTAGAAAAATTTTCAATTCTTATTCGAAGTAGAAAATTTTAAACGATTCAAATAATACATGATATTATAATACTGAGTTATTTCTTTATGTAATTTAAAAATAAGGGAAGACACATATTTGGTTCTGTTTAAAAAACATGAAATGTTTCTTTAATGGAAAAAGTATACTTTTGGAGGTTTTTTCCTTGGATCAACAAATTATTCATTCGAAATCAATGAACTTTTTTATGAGTAATTGCTCCGGTGTTCAACATTTCAATACTTTTTAAGATCAATTTAAAGAAATTGATTTTTGGATTATCATATTTTCTTAAAGTATGAGTTTAAAAATATATTTCTGTAGTATTGAAGTAAAGTTCGTAAAATTATGCAAAAGGTCTCAAGGTTTACTGGCTCTAACATTTATAAAGAGTTATTCTTAACTTTCTTCTATTTTCTCAGCCATCCGGTATTTATTTTTTGCAAAAAATTATTCATACAAATATAATGCCAATTGGCTAAGAATACATTAACAATATTTCTCTCTAGTTCTTTACTGGATTTGTTCGAAACTTTGTACGATTAAGAAATCGATCCTATTTGTTAATATTTCTTTCGTGTGATTAATATTTTTGTTGTATGTCGTCTGCACCTAGTTATTGAACACACTTAAAATATATATAAGTTGTACTTAAGTTTGATAATATCAGTTAACCATTAAATATTTACATAGATAGAAAATCAATTAACATTTATAAATTTACCTGTTTGTTTGTCCAATAATAATTACCATTACCACAGAATTTCTCTAATCTTAAAATTCTACGCGTTTACTTAAAAGTTAGTATGTAGTAAAAGGTTATAGCAGATTAAGTACGTTATCGTTTACTTGTGCTTTTTTTTACTCCTAATCGTTCATTCCTGTTCTGTCCAGGGGGGTTCTTCCGGCGCATGCTTTTGTACAAAAATCTGTTGTTCCTTTTCGTTAGAACATGTGACACAACATAATAATTTGGAATCTCTGTGAAATTTTATATCGTTATGTGTATATCCAAATGGCGCACTGCTTTCTTGTTTACAACTAATTTCACGGCATAAGAAAATGATTGGAAGACAAGAACAGAGGAAGACAAAGAAAGAGAAAAAGAGTTAGTTTTCTTTTTATTATATACAAAGTGAGTCATATTGTATAGTGTTACGACTGAATATTTTCAAGAATGGTGAGAATGTTAAAAAAACGTTAATGGACAAAGTTGAAGTGTTCAGAGAGCACGTTTTTTAAAAATGTTTATCGCTATTTCATTTAATATTAAAATTGTGGACACTTAAATATTTCTATTTGTCAACGTGAGATTAAAATTGTTAACGGAAGCTATGAAGATATAATTTTTCCTGCTAACATATCCTACAATGTGGTTTAATTTCGAGTACACAAAATTACGGTCCTGTAAAATAGGTATATGTGTATTTAAGGTATTGTCAATAATAATGACAATTTGTAACCAAAACTAAATCATATTGTCGCCATTTTATATTTTATTACTAGATTGCTTTCGAAAATTCATATCTTCTTATTAAGTTCTCTTACATATAAAAGTGCACTATCTATTAATTAACCTATACAGGAAAATATTCAATTAATTCTTTGAATTATGTGGTCAACATACAACGATGAGTACGCAATGCACCAAGTAAAACCTTGTTACTTTTTCGTACTTTCGAATTGTCGTAACTATTATATATTGCTATCTAATACATAATCGATGGATATTTAATAGATTTCTATAGTACTACAGCAATGGCTAGGATGCAACGACGAAAATATTGTTAGCTGGTCCAAAATGCGAAGACTCTGGACCATTTTTATCGCATTTTTAATTCACGTTAAAGGCCACGGTAATAAATATTTCACAAGCTTTTGAAAACAAAAATTGAATTTTAATTGTTAACGATAACGGCCATCCTTTGAGGATAAATAATGAGTGTGGACTATAAATGTATGGTAATTCGTTTAAAGTTTAGTATTTAAAATACAAACATTATTTCCGATTTTATTTTACAGTATATTCTGTAATAATATGGATAACATAATACAATTGTTTTCGTATTGTGGAAAATACATTTTACTTTTCTGATTAATTTTAATATTTACTCTTGTGTACTCGATGCCCCTAAATAGAAATAAATTGACGAAAATCTGTGTTTTTAAATCAAAATTAATGTGTACAATATTTTTACGTGTCAGTAAAATGTACTTTTAAAAATATTATAAAAGTGCAATTAAAAATGTGTAATAAACGAGTTCATATATACATGCGATTTTTAGTAATATACGTATATAAATAAATATGTGGATCATGCGAGGAAGGCATTAAGCAAACATTTTACGTTAAACATTGTAAATGATTTACGATAAACAATCTAAATTATATCATTTCAATTAGTACAATGTTTTATTGAGCAGTTAATTTTTCTTTTTGAGATCATTGTTCATTTTGTACAGTTTTCCTTCTTGTTGATCGATTATGTCAACTGGAAAGAGGAAAGTCGATAGCAGACAAATTTATGGAATAATATCCGAAAAAATTCAAAAACAATTCGTAAACGTTCAATAATAAATTCATAATCGTTCATAAAAACACTTAACGGGATTTTTTAACGTCTCGGGCTGCCAAAATCGATTTTCTTAACTTTCTTAAAGTTAATAGTTCCTGTGATTTGTATCACTTTATTTCCTATTATTTTTAAACAATCTATCGAAATAAAGCATACGAATACATACAGCTTGTTCGATGAGGTGTTTGACAAACATCGCCAAAGTGTTTACCAGATCGCTAAACATTTATCACACGCTTAACATTTATTCTGAACAAAGTGTCATATACCTTATTGGTGAATTTAATTTCGTTAATAGATTCCAATATTTGTTTGTTGAGAGTTTGGTTCGACCTCCACGTTGAGAGAATTTTCTCCGTAGGAAAGGACAGAAAAGAGCGGTATCGATATCGATCTTCTAACATTAGCCGCTTTTGTTCCACGGAATTTCCTCACCAGGACATTCGGGCGGAAAAATAGTATAATGTCGTAGACTGGCGACGAAACTCCGACAAAGAATGCATAGTTGCTTTTCACGGCGAGTGGGGGCAAAAAAACGTCGATTCGTTGGACGCAATTAGTTGGTTTCGAGCGGTCAGAGCGGTGTCGCGCGGGGAATTTTCCTGGCAAATTGGTACACGGATTCGCGGCAGGGACATGACATCGTAAAATTTCACGGTGGTGCACGCGATATCTCGATACTCCCGATTTCGAGAGTCCTGTCGTGGCTGCGACCCCCGCGGGGCTTTCAACCCGCAATGCTTTTACTTTTTCCGCGCATCGGAGTACAGCCTGACGTTTCTCTGTGTTCTCCTCCCCCGGTGCTTTATCCCCAGGACGATACAAATTCTTGTGAACACAGTCGAGTGGTTTGTGTCAATGAAGAGATAAATCTCTTTCGGGCGTAATGTAACCGCGTAGCGGGTGGAATTTACGGCCGTGACGGTTCGGAAACGTTGCCGTTTGAAATTTTGATGCGACCCGGTAGGAGCCCGCTGCCTGAAGAAGAACATGCAAGGTAGAATTTCTGAGCAGGAAATGGGATTGAAGCGCAGCGTTGGAGAATATATGCGCCGCGAAATGGGACACGCAAAGGACAGTAACCGTGAGGGAGAGATAACAAATTTCATTTAATTAGAAATTATTACTCGAACGTAAATCTTCGGTTTCTTCTCGTGGAAATGGATAGATCAGTTGTTTATATGCCCGGTACTGTTCATCCATATAGTAGTTTCGTATATAATTAATGAGACTTTTCGATTGAACTTAAAACCAATTAAAACTATTCCTCTAGAATGTTCTAAACCAATTGTAAGCATTGTTATTCCATGGTCGGTTTGAAATTCCGTTTTCATAAACCTGTGCTACTACGAAACGAGGAATCCTAAAATAATACGGTTACAACGAGTCAACAGAGTCTTCTAGAATTTACCGCGTAGCTTTCAATTTTCTTAGCTACCGTTTAGTCAAGAAACAGTTCGTTGCCACGAAACGTAATAAGAACCAAATTGGAAAATGACATTTCTTTAAATAAACACGTACCATCGTCTATAACGAATGAGACGATACGAATAGAACGTTTAGAATGAAATTTTCTTGCATACGCATTATTGTTATAATACTTTCTTAAAACTTCGAGTCGACAAACATTTTTTATTTCTCATCGGTCATTCATTTATTGACCATCCGAAGAAAGTAAAAATTTTGATTACCTTCGGATATTGAATATGCATTTGATGTATCTTTAAGGAAATAAAAAGAATATTATACAAAAAGTAGGGAAAATATGTTGCAAAAATGTCTGAAAATAATGTGAAACATATATAGTTTCATAAACTTATGATACGCGACAACGAAACAAAAATTTATAATATCTTGTCTTTCTCCTGGTAGAGAAGGATTTTTGAATAAATCCGGATGGATACTAGGGTCTGTTCATTTTCAACATACTCTAAGTTTATAAATATATTGCACATTATTTTTATCCATTTTCTCTGTATTCTTGTCACAATTATTGCACGATACTAATTTCTTTCTTTATACGTACATTAAATCTATCTTTAATATCCGAAGGTGACTAAAGATAAATCGAAAACATTTATAATTTTTATTTTCTTCGAACAGTTAATGAAACAATTTTTATTTATTTAAAATTTTGTTGTACGAAACTACGTTTTCATTTAACACTGCCTTTCGTATCTGCCATTTTCTTCATATGGTTAATGAATAAACGATTGCCGAGGAGATCAACAATTTTTGTTTATTTAAAATTTTTTTGTACAAAGCTACGTTTTCATTTAACACTGCCTTTCGTATCTGTCATTTTCTTCGTACGGTTAATGAATAAACGATTGCCGAGGAGATCAACAATTTTTGTTTATTTAAAATTTTTTTGTACAAAGCTACGTTTTCATTTAACACTGCCTTTCGTATCTGCCATTTTCTTCATATGGTTAATGAATAAACGATTGCCGAGGAGATCAACAATTTTTGTTTATTTGAAAATTTTGTTGTACAAAGCTACGTTTTCATTTAACACTGCCTTTCGTATCTGCCATTTTCTTCATATGGTTAATGAATAAACGATTGCCGAGGAGATCAACAATTTTTGTTTATTTGAAAATTTTGTTGTACGAAGCTTCGTTTTCATTTAACACTGCCTTTCGTATCTGCCATAACCAGGTAGGTAAATATACGGTTTTCACCTGCTTCAGGTATTTCATTGTGCACAGCAACCAAGAGCAACTCTGCTTATAAAATTTTTGATATCGCTCTGTATAGTAACGAACGCGGCTCTTTACTATAAAAACGGATCATAAAAATCCGTTCACCGTACCGGGAACAATATACCGATATGTGTAGTTTGGGTGCATCGCGGCGGATGCAGAATTCCCACGAGGCTTTTGTCGAGGTTACTTCCGTTTCATGGTCACGGACGCGAACTGCAGTTAATAGACCCTTTCCTCCTGGTCGAAAAATGTGAATTCACTGCTTAAACAGACACTCGGGGGAACGTTCGAAGAGTTAAAACATGAAATGATCGATGATATCGGGTTTCGTTTGCGTCGACATGCTTTGATCAATAAACAAATTGTAAGTACGACGACAAAGACACCAAGTTCTTCGATCGATCGATTCAACCATCGCCGAACTGAGTTTCCTCTGTATCAAATTTATGACACAGATACACGTAGGTATAATTTGTATTAATTGTAAATTATATACCTAATCGTTAGAAATGGTCGTAAATACATATGTTTTTAAACTTATAGTATATTTACGGATTATTAAAGAAATATATTCTGCGTTTGATACAATACAAGATCAAAGATGAACTAAAATATTTACTTGGATAGAGATTTTGAATAACGATTAAAAGATAAAGAACTTTTGATGCGTTATTCGTTCAATAATAATTACAATTTGCAATTATTCGGTTAAATTATATTTTACATTAGACGAATGAAATCTTATCCGAATAACTGTTAATCGAATAAATGTTGAAAATGTGCAGTCAGTTGCACAGAATTTGTATGCGTTCATTATTCGAATAAAATTCTGCCCACCATTCTATAAGATATACAAGTATTAAATGTTATTTTCAAAAATCATGGTTCTATTGTCAAAAATTCTATACTGATTGGAATCAGTAATTGAGTTAAACTTACATTTGTTATATTTACGAATTATTTCAAGAATGTAATAATTCAATTCTATAAGATATACAAGTATTAAATGTTATTTTCAAAAATCATGGTTCTATTGTCAAAAATTCTATACTGATTGAAATCGGTAATTGAGTTAAACTTACATTTGTTATATTTACGAATTATTTCAAGAATGTAATAATTCAATTCAATGCAATATATATGAGAACTAGCTAGACAAAGTAATATTAAAGACTTCTTTACAGGCTTCATTCCACCAAGGTACTGTTCTTCTTCTAACAATGCTGGACTTGTTATTGATTATTACCGTGGCCTTTCCTGCCGCAATATTTATGATTTTTTCCATTTCTATGACGGTGTTATCGATGTTGTGTAGGTTAATTTCGAGTTTAGCTCCTGTTTGGGAGACGTATTGATTTATGGTTGATTGGTATAGACTCCAATTAATTTTGTTAATGTTCCATTTTAGTAGGTAGTGGATTTAAAGATCGCCGGAGGGGAGGAGTTATTTTCATAGGTTAGAATGATATAGAAATGGTCAATATGGTGTAGATCATTTTGTACTTACCATTTTGAATTTAAAGCTAAGTTTCTGCTACAAATAGACAGATTACACTGAAAGATCCATTTCTTGTATTGAAGTGGGTTGTGGTTTTGATGTTTTGAAGTGTTAAAGCAAGACTATACAATAATTTCTCTATTATTTTGTCTCTTCTATCGATTCTAGATGATCCCCAGAGAGAAAGTGATACCTGTTAAAATCTCCAATTAGAATCATTGGTTTCGGTATTTGTTCAATAAATTTTTTTAATTCTCGAATGTCTATCGACTGACCATATATATGCGTTACAAATATGGATTGTTTCGGGAGCGTTGATAATAACTGCTATTGCTTCAATATTTGCTAAGAGAGGGATTTCAGAGATAATATATAATATTTATCAAATATCGAGATAGATATTCCTCCATTTGCGAGGTCTACTTCTTCTCTCTTTTATACAAAAGTGTTGTAGTATTTTAAGATTGGGCAGTAGCTATTACTAAAATTCGTTTCTTGCAAGCATATTATGATCGTATTATGTTCTTTCAGAATGATTTGCAATTATTTGTAGCGGTTGAGGTATCCATTTATATCCCATTGTAAGAGTTGTATGACTCTTATTGTTAGTTTGTTTATGTGGTGTCTGATGCCCAGTTGTGTTTTTGAGTGTCGAGAGGGAGAGGACCGAGTTTTTTTAGTCTTTTTATTCTATTTTTAATACTCTGTTCTTTTAGGAATAGGTGGAGTTCCTGTAGTACTATAATTAACTCGTATATATTTTCGGTATAGTCTTTAGATATTTCTTTAGGGTGAGGTAATCCTATGATATTTGGCGTTTCTATAGAGCCTTTTAGTTCATAATTGAGGATAAATTTGGCTAATTATGTGTTTGGCTGGTCTGATCATTTCTTCTAATGATTCTTGGTTGAGGCAAGGAGATGAGAATTTTAATATTATCTTTTTATATTGTTGGCTTTCTTCTTTTTGGATGATATGAGCTAGGAACTTGAAATCAATATCTTTTGGACTGACAAAATGTTGAGTTCTCCGATGATTTGGAGAGGGGTCTTTTCACACTGGTTTGGACGTTTGTCTGAGGTATAGCTGTTGGTAATTCAATGGGTAGATCTAATTTCTCTGTTGGTAAATTTGCGTGTTCTGTTTCCATGTGGTGATCGGTGCTTATTAGTGGCTCTGTAGTCGGTAAAGTGGTAACACAATCGTGGGAACACATGCGTTTCAGTATTGCACGGCCAATGTTCAACTATGTGTTCGTCCTTGCACATAAAGCAGTTTAGAGTGTCAGTAGTTGCGAAAATACGGTATTTTGTATTGTCTCGCATTACTAAACAGCAAATAGAAATTTTTGCAGCATCTTCAGGGTTAACGTATTATAATTAGCCCAAATGAAGTATATTTGTCTCCTGAAGCTTACAATGTGACTAAGTTCAGGATCAGTAATTTGGCTATTTCTATGGTGAAATCTTTGATAGTTGTTCCATCTATTGATTTTAATATAACGACTTGGTCTTTTGTGTTTTACAGTGCATTCTTGTTTAGTTACGTTAGCATATGACTTGATTTGAGAAGCATTGAGTTACAAGTGATAGAATTTTCTACTGTATAATTATTGGGGGAGAGTGCTCGTGGAGGGTGTGATGTTTACTTGGTAGGTGTTGTCGGATTCGATTTTGAGAAACTTTTCGGAAATATGCTATAGCGTAACGGCCGTGGCTGGATAGGACTCCAACACGATCTATTGAGATGACGCACTAACACTACTTCACTGTCTTGTATCACACGCTGATTAATTCGACCGAATTCGTTAACGGTTAGACCGCGACCAGAGTCAAGTATCATTATCTCACTCGCACTCAAAATTTCTCATTCTAACAATTTACTAATTTCGAAGCAACTGGACAATTACTCTCAAGATATAGTTTCGACCCATCGTAAACCCAGTACTATTGTATTCCTTAAATTCGTTACTTTAAAAAGGCTTTTCAACATAAATATCTTAATAATTTTTTATAATGAATGGTGATTTGTAACAATCTTCTGTTTTATCATTAATTTTGAAAATATTCGCGCGAATAGATTTGAATGGTTCACTCTGTACGTGCAGAGATTTGTCGATAAAAGCACAATTAAGTTTCATAGTTCAATTTACTCGATGACGAAACCATGTAAGAAAAAATTTAATTTCATACTCTTGATTAATTTTATTACGACACACTTTGGACAATGTTGATACATTATATTCAAATTTATAATATTATATTTACATTTATAATGTTACATTTATAATGTATACGTATCAACATCATATAGAATATGTCACAACAAAATTCGTTGAAAAAAGATTAATTACGGTAAATAGTAAAGTAACTGCGAAGGAAAGTAATTAAGGGATTAAATAGGTATTAATGAAATTCATGATAAAAAACTACAATAATTTTTGCTCAAATTATAAGGGTAATTGCTATTAGTACTGAATATTTTTTTCGTGAGATCGGCGTCTCTAACGCGTTCATCAACGTATGACAGAAACGAATTACTTCGTACAGGTTTATAATTAAATTTTTAATTCGGATATTAGTCTTCTGGTACAATGACCGATGTGTACGATCCACGGGAGTCCCGGAGCGCATCCAGCAAAGAGGAAGAGGCGGCGAAATGGAAACGACGATAAAACGAGGGAACGGCCACGGGTCTTTGCCGCTTTCTCTGGTCTTTCTCCCTTTCTTCTTATTAAATTTCCAAATCGCCGACCTTCGCTCATTATTCGAAGCCCGCAGTCGCTGTCCTGATTTAGACGTTCGAGGCCCCGGCTAGAACGTTTCTATACGAGGGGATATAATTATTGCCGCGGAAAGGGCCAGGAAGTTCAGCAGAGTTACGAAGTTGCCCAACTAATCGTAGAATTCGTTCTTTCGAAAGGAAAGCACATGTCTCGTGTTCAGCGCGAGGAAGTAAAATTTACGAGGCTCCAAAATGTTAGGGCGTCCGTCATAAATCCCGGAACGAGTACGAAAGAGTCGGCGGTATATCAGCGCCGAGTTCAGGATGAAAATACTGTCGCAAGTTACTGATATGCTCCTAGAATATAGTTTACTGGTTACTCATAGAAATCGGATAATATCTTAGGGAGAATAGTTTTATATAGAGTGTTCCAAGGTTTAGTTGCAAGTCATAGATGTACAAAGTAACAGACAGAAATAATGTTAAAAATAAAGCAGCTTAAATTCGAAGCTTAACAATTCCAATTTTCTTTTTCACTGACAATTTTTGTCTTACTTTTATCTCATGGTAAAACTTTGATGTTCTTTTTTACAGATTTTTAAGCAAGCATGTGGAGCTTTGAATTAATTTGAGTCTACCTTAATACTGAAATAGGCCAGACTATTTGAAATAGTATTCTAATCTTTTATTTTTTGTAATATTGTTTAGTTTATTAACAACAAAGTAAGAGGTATTTGAATAACAACATTATTTCGAATATACTTTGAAACAACATGTATTTCGAATAAGCTTTAAAATAATAATCTAATGGTGTATATAACAAATAAATATTTATTTGCTTATTCGAAAAATTATTCGTTAGCTGTAAATAGAAAATTAATAATTAGATTTTAGTCATACAATATGCTAGCAATGTTTGTACAATAACCATTAGGCACTCTGTATAGTTATGAGTATTATAATTCATTATTACACCATATACATGAAATAATAGATAAATATGCTGAACTAAAATATGTACGAAGTATATTGTCTATACTGTTATTTTTTTCCCTTGTTTCATGACCATTACGTGAATTTCATAACCTAGAAATTTGTAATTTCATCTATTGTAAGGTTCTTTGAACAATGATCTCTCCGGACACGACGATTATGTCCCAGATCTTTTATTATTTTCAAACTAAGGACAATTTACATACTTTATTTCGAAAGTGATTAGGTTCAAAAGAAACTTAGAAAACCTTGTAAGTTTGGCGGTCCTAATTTTTTGGTAATGAACGCACCTGCTAGTGGACTCATCAGTAAGGCATCCTAGCAGGCCTTGCCTTATACGCCTTCTTGGGAAATCGGTAAGGGACATTTTAAATAATTAATTTGCCGATAGAAATTAATCTTGATCAAGATTCGAAGTAAAAACGTGTTTCTTAATGTTTTGAAGCATGGAAAGTAATAATTGTTCATTAGATACACTAATTTAACATTTGTTTAATTCTTATAATTTACACAATACGGGTAGAATTTGCATTTTTTATTTAAAAGCACCGAAATTCAATTAATCACTTTTCAAGACAGAAAAATCATCGTGATGACCACTTGTGAATTGATAATTAGTAGGTACGTATCGTCTTGACATTGTTAATTGCACCTCAACCAAAAATTCCTTCCCGAACAAAGAATGTTTCAACGAAATAATATTTCGAGCCATTATTTACACTAGGATATTGTTAATAATTGTTTAAATTATGATCTTACGACGGTTGTTAATAATTATGATAAATAAACATCAAGATATTGTGAAATCCGTAAAGATGTACAGTGTCAGTGAATGTTTGCTTCTAAACTCGATTGTTATTGACATTTACGTATATTTCGTACATTACTGTTGCAATACGCATTCATGTATGCATTATAAATTGTTGCGGCATAAATATCGAAGGCCAATTTACTATTGCCCCTCATAAAGACGAAAAGCTTTGTTTCGAAAAATCTGGCGAACAGCTGCCTACCGAGCGTGGCAGACTAGGTCATAAACCAAAAATCCGCGCATCCCTGTGATGCGTTACGCTTAATCTCTTTATAGTTTAAATGTTGCATATCACCACCACGAAAATCGCATATTTTCCTACTGGCGAACTTTGTCAAAAATATCCGTCCTCGATACCCCGACAACGACAAAATTAACCAATGACAGACCAGCACTGCCACGACAGAACTTTCCTCGACGATATCGACACGAGACCAGACCAGTCACTACAAAAACACGGAACATTAAAGATTCAAAGATACCTTCCACCGTAGTCGTCCAATCATTCAGTCTCTTCCTAGAAACACCGGTACATTACGTATGAGTCCATTTTAATAATTCACTCAGACAAGTTTAATTAGGCATGTGAGAACGTGTAGTGCTAAAATATCACTTCAAGGACTACGCGTCGCAATATAAATACTTAAACAATCTATAGAAATTAATTTTGATCGAGATTCGAAGTAAAAGGTGGTTTCCAATGTATTATTTAAATAAGTGAAGTTTTAAAATGTGGAGAGTAATAAAATCAGAATAAAACAGATGTTAAATTAATAATATATCTAATTGTTAGTTTCTATGTTTTTCTATTTAAATATTGCACTTTTTGATCATGTCTTGACTTGTGTAATATTTATTATAAATTTAATTTGGCTACCTTAACTAGGTATATCAAAAAACGATGTCCGAAGAGGACTCCTTCTCGCTTCCCTGTTTCTCAGTCCAGTCACCTCTTCTTGTTGCATAAGCAAGTGACGAGCCGTTCAGCTGATACAAACGGTCAATCGCCGTCTCTTCTGGTGCGCCTGCTTCCAGAGAGAACATGTTGCGAATACAGGGACAGGCATTTTTTCCTGACGCTGTGAAAGCCACTTATTCCGGAATAAGACCCTCTCTTTGTTATAATTCGTGAGTAAAGTCCACGCTTACGTGTGCACGAAAGAAAGGATAGAAGAGGAAACAGGTGTCCTAAAAGTTGAAGTCACAGGGAAAAGGAGAATCGTCCACTCGTATCGGTATTGAAGCGACTGCTATGCTCTTATGCAGGTACATTATCACTATTGGCCAAGTTGGGCAAGTGTAGAAGTCCACCGCGTGACGAGAACGCGAAGCAAAACACGACAAAGTGAGATGCGACAATAGAGTTTGCAAACGTTTCTATTTTGCATCTCTCTTTTTCGTGTTTTGTTTCGTTCACGATCCGCTTAAAGCGGTAAACTTCTACACTTGTTCAATTTAGTCAATAGTAATAGTATATTGCGTCGAGGTATTGCGGTCGCGTCACAACTGATGTGAATGGACAATTTCCCTTTTCTCTCTGACATTTTAGCTTTTAGGATAGCGGCCACTTTCTCACGCGTCTACGGTACACACGACAACGCTGGCCTAGGCCTAAAACCAAGCTATAAGGTATCATTCGATACTATCTTGGAAGTAAGACTATGAAAGGATGAGAAGAATCGATATGGAATTAAATTCATGTAGACGTCTGAGAGAAGGGTCTGAGCTAGAATTCCCGTCTCAGGGATCTTATTTAACCTATATACCTGTTCATGTTACAAACTAATTGCAACAGTTTCGTTCTAATCTTTCTTCAAACGAATTACCCTTTAATTATTTAACCGATTGCAAATTATAATTCAAACACGGAACACTCGGTTGCATTTAATAGAAACTTAACTACTGTAGACCAAGTAATTTCTTCGGTGCGTGAAATAGACTTTACTTAAGTATCTTCAATTACTAAGCTAAATTTCTTTAATATTCATTACACAAATGATCACACAATTTTAATTTGACTTATTCCTAGAGGAAAAGAAAATTTCTAACCTGTATAAAACTGACCAACCAGAGAAGGTAATTTTAAATGGCGTCATATATTTGATGACAGATGTGTTCAAAGTTCTAATAGCCAAAGGAAAATCAAAATCTTGAAAACAATAAGCAAACATTAGTTTAGAATGTGATAGTAGGCTATAATAATATATCATAAAATTTACAATCAAAAGTCATCTTCACTACTATTTATGTTTCTTAAACTCGAATGACTGTCAGTTTGAAAAATGTATACCCACATTGATAAAACCCAATTTGTCAAACTTTATCCCATTGGGTCCCATTCCGATGTAACATTCTCTACCTACAATTCGCATATTGATAATTAGCGATCCCGATTTTCGACTATTATGCGAAATACTACTATAACAATGAATAAAAGTAATTAGATTACTGCTTACCTGTGCACTGTTCGATCAGTAACGGGAAAAACAACAAACTCCATTCCATGTTATTAAATAACGAAGTTTATTTTCCATATATACAAACGTTTACATATTGATTAAAAGGTTCAATGAATCGATTGACCACAAAGCATGACAACGCGCTGGTAAGTGGAACGCGTTCATTTTCACGGTACATCAAACATTCTCACAAAACAATTTTCAACACGTAACCACGGTACTGAGATCAAGTACGGGTAACTTCTGGCTGGTATAAGAACATTCAAGGAAGGAAATTTATTGTCTATGTACAAACGTCGCAAATGGAATCCTTCGCAATGACGAAAGAGACATATCTTTTGTCCGTTGTTCCTTTTTACATCTACTTACTGTTACTTAATCTAGGTGAAAAATAAGAGCAAGTCTTCGACAGTTCGGGAGGGAATCTTAAGGATACTTATTGTCTATTTACAAACGTCTTTAAATGTGTTTGACGCTTTTGGCATAAATCGATGCAAATAAATTCGCACGAGAGAGTAAAAACAGTCAATCTTTGTTTGTCTCGATTTACGTGTACGGAAATCTAACAGGGTCGTAGTTTCGATCGTCTTAGCGTATCCTGTTCTTTAATTTTCAAGCGTTCATTGTGTTCGTCCTTTTCCAATTACACCTGCCTTCATTGGAAGCCAGGAGCTATCGCAACAAACAGGATGTAAGTAACAGTTACCCGAGCACTAGAAAACGTTCAATGCATTCGACCATGGTACCACCGTTCATGGAACACAACGATCTACAGACTGATCGATCTGGCATGTGTCATTTGTAACGTCAAAACCGTAAACGATCCGGAACAATCTCTCTATATACAGCTCTCCTGGACGCGCGAACTTCTCGTGTAAATATCTAGAGTACGATAAACCGGAAGTGTGCTTGGCCGCATCGGGCTTAGACTTTTCTCCACTTTCTCCACGTAGCCGTTCGGATAGATCCAAGAGTCTTTGGTGTGTAAAACCGACGAGGGTGATGGATAATCGAGGTCTTTTAGGTAGTCGAAGTCGTTTGTCCTTTCCGGTTTCACGATCCCACAATTTGGCTCGAAGATGTCCGGTCTCTTGTCCATCTTATTTGGAATCACGTCAGGATCATCATCTGGCATATCGGCCGATATTTGTCCCTTAGACTCGACCCTCGAATCTTTATTAAGCGGCGCTATCACCACTCGATCCTCTTTGTTCCCGTACTGTACGACCTCTGTGTGAGCTTTCATCGTCTGTGTCGGGTGGTTGCGACGATACAAGGTCAAAGTTATCCCGACGATTAGAATGCACACGGCTGTTACCCCGCCGGCGAAACAAGCCACCAGAAGGCTGTAGTCGGTGCTCTCATTTGAAGTTCCGAAACCTGGAGACAAAGGAAGACGTGACTCACGTGAAGACGATGGTTATCGAGTTGCGCAGTTAGGGGTTTCAGTATTATTGGAGACGGAGGACATTTTAAGACTTATAACGAGGTTTTTAGAAAATCTTGACGGTTATTGATGCGCACTGTGTCGTACAGAGCGTTTTCGTCAATTGTCGTACAGAAATTGCGAGTTATTGCAGGGTTATCTGTATTGAATATTGAAAGTGGATTCTGTATATGAAAACAGTCAATGTTTCCGAATAATTGAATTTCATAATCGAAGAATAAGAAATGTAATTAGAACTCGTTCACTCAATCGTGGGAGATTTTATAAGGGTATATTCAGAGGTTTAATTAACTGGGCTACAAGAGGGTTTATTGTTATAAATTCGAAGAATGTAGTTTTAATTCTGTTAAAAATATTTATTTAATCGATTATAGTAAAATTGTATCAGTATTGCACGTTCCAATAAACGGTGAATTAAATTTACTTATAAAGTAACCTTTTAAGAACCATGCAATTAAATTTTTCAAACCTTCTGTAAAATTCATAACCGTCGCTTAATTCAATCTCTATGAAAATGAAAGTATTAAGAATAACAAAGGAGGCATGCAAATTAATTTACATGCGAAAATTATTCGAATAAAGCGCAGCCAAGTAATCGACGTTGCAATTTCTGTCTACACTTTGTCAAATACTGCATTACACGCGCCTAATCCTTACCAAATAAATGGAATAAATAAATAAACAGTATAATTTTATTTAAAAAATTAGAGATCATTGTTTAATAACTTTATCAAAAGATACATCTGAACCAAATTATGTTCTAATCTCTTTCAACTATGAAAACGCTTAATACTTTTTTAAATTATTTTTTCGTATGGTTATAACGAAGAAGATAATTTATATTTAAGAGAGTGTTTCATTCTATAATTCCGTAACATTTTCAATCGTACACAAATTAAATTTTGAACTAAAGTACTGAAACAAAAACATGTCAATTATGACTATTAAGCTAAATTTAATGTAAAAAAAATTGATAAGAATTAAGAATTAAAATTTACCTAACATTCATATATAACCCCTCACAAATGAACAAAATAACGGACGATGGGGAAATTCAAAGTTCCTGGATTTCTTTATGGACTAATTAACAATTAATTCAATAAATTAGAAACTTGCAGATTACTCAATTTTTCGCGTGGAACATACTATTATCAAAGAAACATTATTGAAGAAATTAAAATTTTCCGAACTACGGGAATCCCCTTGTGGCATAGTACGTTACCGATAGAAGATTAGATTAGATTTATAATAATGAAATTTTTAGAATTGCAGAAATTTCCTCGTAGAGGTTCGATGTTACCAAGTCGTAGTTAATTCTTACTAGAGAAACTGCCGCGTCTTCTAAATTCCTTTCTAGATGAAATGATGAATCAAGCATTGTCTCGGTCGGAACGAGGATCCAAATTGACGATGACAACTTCCTCTATTCGTAGAAAAGCGTTTCAAACGTGTCTGGTAAACGAGATTCGCTCTTTCCCTGTATTTATTGGATCACGAAGAGAACGTAAAGAACTTCCGGCAATAAAGATTAAGAAGAAAAGAAGAGACCAAACCACTGACGACGATAGCCAAGCTTTTTGGCATTCAGAAAACGCCTTGGTTCGTTAGCCAACGAATGTTTCGCGTGCACAAGCTCCTTTGTGTACACGTGTGCAGACATAGGTATACATGTTCCGAGGCAAACATATACTGAGATAATTTGTTTTACATACAAATAACGTTTACAGGGAATTCGTAATCAGGGTAAATAGTTCCTAATACTCAAGTTTAACTGTAAATGGAATTAGAAAAGAGCAATGCTATTTTAACAAACGAAAACAAATTCGTTTCTGTGTATTTTAAACGGAGTTCAGCCTAGAATAGAGAGTGTTTAAATAAAGATTTCATGATTTTAAAAGTATTTACTACATAGTTGCGTGAAATAATTTTCCACTGATATAGATTCTGTTACAGTTACACGTGACTTTTTGTTTCAACAGGAAGTAACTTGTAACTTTTTTTATCAGCTACAAATCGGTTCTCCAATAAAAATATCACTTGACTATTATTATTTTAAAATATTTTGAACTCTATTCTGTCAAACAATATCTTAAACTTATTAAAAAATGCGATATTTGCATCATTATACTTCGAAAGATACATTATCAGTTAACTTGTAATTTTTTTTATCATGTATATTTTCATCAAACGCGATAAAATAAAACTATAAACAATAACACAAAGAAAGATATTTGTTTCAATTTTGCTAATGAATTAGTAAACTTTGACAAAATTTTGTAAAAAAATGATTAATGTAAAGTGTTAATCAAGTATAATGTACATAATGTGGTATCTTATCATACGTATACAATATACACAAACATGCTCCCATACACATGCATCTTTTGATGTATCGATAAGTATTCATTTCTTCATCGGCCTTTTTTTGAGTACCAACGATTGCAATTGTATGATATTGTTGCGAAAATTAGAGTTAACGACCAATCTAATAGTATTTATAATGCTATTGAGGTTTTTTATTTACCAAGATATATTATTCAGAGCGTATAAAATTATGTATATCGTTTCTAAAAGCGAAGTTCAGGGTCAAAATCTGTTAAATACAGAGTCAAGTTGATTTAAAGTTTATTTGACAAGTGCAGTCAAAAATTTGTCCGGTTTTCAAGGTTGCATCAAACCACACTAACTTGCTATTGAGTGTAATTAAATCGAAAGCTTTCACTACCATCTATTGATATATTACGTACTCCTCTTAGACACTCAATTACGATGTTTGTTGGATATAGGAAACTGATTGTCGATAGTTCATATTCAAAACGACGTTGTGGAGTGTTCAATAATCAAACCAAACTACTCCCTTCACAAAGACATGGTTCCTTCGCGACTTACTCATTTACCACCAGAACCCGCTAGCAACTCAGCAGGTTCTTCCATTTCGTTGCAGAGATGGAGCAATTCTTAATTAAGGGACTAATTACAGATCCGGACAAAAGAAGAAGTAATTTCGATGACTTGTTAGCTGACAGGGAAGCAAAGCCTATACCTCCATTTTATGACCATAATAATAGGTAAAGAAAAAGTTACTCAATCCAAAAAGGATAACTTATGAATTAAAAATATTAACTCAGGTAAACGCAACTCCGGTGTAATATTTTGAAATATTTAAAGCTTACATTTCTGTTTAATTTTACTAAGACTGGTTACGTAGACAATATAAAGAATTGTTACATTTTCTGCGTCAATAAAACATGTTACTACACTAGAATCAAATTTGTCCCAATGTTTCTTTTATATTTCAAATATGTCAATAGTTTCGCGATCCAAAAAAAAAAAAGTAGTAGATAGGAGCAACCAAAATCTCTGCATATTTTATGGAGAAAATAAAGTAGGCTAAGTTAAAGGTTTTGAAACCAACAGTAACTTCACAGCAATAAAATGTAAGATATACATAATTGAAATTGTAATCGTTAACGAAAGAAAGGCTGAAACTGTTCGCTTTGTTTCTCGAGTGGACGCTGAATACCTTGGAGGTCCCTTTTCTGATGGGTAGCGATTTTACTGGTAGAATAGGCACCCTAAACCATCTCCTCCAGGAATTTACAGAGGGTACTTGCTTCTCAGCTACACTGGCTTCACTGAACTTGGTGATGAATATGAATGGCACACTACTAATAGAAAGCTTGGGAGGCTTGAGACTTGCAGCGTTAAAAAGAAGGAGACTCTTCGGTGCACAGGACGAGCTCACATACGTTGGAAAAAGGAAACCAACTGTAACTAACTATACTTGGATCTCAAGAAAATATTTTTATGAGAATTTGTTGAATACACTTTATGAGAATATCTCAAATGCCCAACTTTTCAATTCTAAACATGAATTTCTTAGATCGTTTTTCCATGTCGATGGTTCTAAGCTGCACCAGCCCAATAGACTCAGGTGTGAGTCCTTTTTTTCAAAAAATCAGAGTATCATAAAAGCGAAAACCTATCAAATATCGAGAAGAAAAGATTGCAGTGGTCTACAATTATACCTACCTAAGTGTTCCTTTTTGTATCTGAAGAAGGTTCAATCTTTTGGCTAGCAACGTTCTAACCACGGTACTGAGATCAAGTACGGGAAACTTCTAAGTGGTATAAGAACATTCAAGGAAGGAAATTTATTGTCTATGTACAAGCGTCGCAAATGGAATCCTTCACAATGACAGAAGAGACGTATATTTTTGTCCGTTGTTCCTTTTTACATATACTTACTGTTACTTAATCAAGGTGAAAAATAAGAGCAAGTGTTTGACAGTTCGGGAGGGAATCTCAAGGATGCTTATTGTCTATTTACAAACGTCTTCAAGTGTATTTGACGTTTTTGGCATAAATCGATGCAAATAAATTCGCACGAGAGAGTAAAAACAGTCAATCTTCGTCTATTTCGATTTACGTGTATGGAAACCTAACAGGATTGTAATTTCAATCGCCATTTCCTGTTCTTTAATTTTCAAGCGTTCGTTCGTCCTTTTCTAATTATACCTGCCTTCATTGAAAAGCTACCGCAACAAACAGAAAACGTTCAATACATTCGACCATAGTTCCACTGTTCATAGAACAAGCAACGTTATAACTCAAGGTAACCTGGCTTTGGGAACTGTTTGGAAAATCTTAGCGACCAGCAAGAACGAATTTTGTTGTCGATGACTATCCGTCATTAAACGAACAGTGGGCATACTATTAGAAAGCATTTTGATTCAATAGTAGTGATAACACCGCCCTACATGCATCAGGCATCTGGAAACTCAACTATACCGATCAATTGGATCAAATACAGACCAGTTTCTGTAGGATTACCCTGGCTGATACTGGCTAGAGCGAAGAGAGGTATACACCAGGATTTCGCAGGGGCCCTTGCTAAGAGCCCTACTATGGAATCTCAGGTACAACACTTTCCTGCCAGATAAAGGTTTTCCAGACGACGTCAGCCTAACTCGTTACGCTGACGACACGTTGGTGCTGGCATTCGGGGCTATTGGGACGATAGATCGAGGACGATGCTCAATGCATCATCGAACAGAGTAGGGGGATCGGTTTGGAGATGATGTTCCATAAGATCGAAGTGCTGTTGATACATGCACCTCGACGAGAATCGCCGCCGCTCCCCCTGATCCAGGTGAGTGACGCCAGTGTCGAGGTGAAGTTCCAGATGAAACTTCTGGGACTGATCCTTCAGAATCACTGTCATCTTGAAGGACATTTCGGTCGTGAGTGTCTAGTGTGGAAGATTATAATGATTATGATTATAATAATATATGTGTAAGGCTATCGTGAATAAATTTAACATGGATGAAAAACGCTTATCAAGAACTACCAACAACGACTCTCGACCAGAGACACACTGCTTTCTTCCAACGAAGAGCTATATAACAATCCCCTATTCAACGCTACGGTCTCCTTTATATCCCCGATTCTGGGCCTTTTATAAGAGTTGATTTTAACTTTAAGTTTCTCCTCTTCTTTGTGTTTTAAGTTTAAGTATTTAAAGTTTATTAAAAATACTATGGATTGTTATGAACTGAGATACATTTTTCAATCATTTCTTGTGGGTTACTCCTGTAGGTAATCCTGAAATATCTTCTAAAGTTATAGATATTGAAATAAATGTTCAATGACCTTATTTAAATGACTCAAGGAATCGATTTATACCAAAAAACTTAAATAGTTCCAATTTTTTAAAAATCACAGTATTACTATTGAAGAAAAAAATATACCATAGCATAACAGAGGTCATCAAATAATACAAGATTTTCCTTCACCAATTTTTTATATGTTCGCTTAGAGCAGAGTTATAGTTCAACGCAGTTACTAAAATTATCCTGTATAATGTGTTGAAGGAACTCAACAAACAATACGAAACCCTTGGTTAATAAAGAGTACATTTTCACTCAATGAAACGCCACTGGCTGTTTTGGTTGTCAAGATACAAATGTTTCATGACGCAGGAAAAGTATTAGAAATGTGCGAATGCAAGTGTAACGCATAACAACGTCAATATTGTGCTGCAATATTTCACACAATACGGAATATGGAATCGATTTCATACGGAACAATTATTCGTGTTTATAAAACTGTACTCTACGTTCCGCATTCGTGAACAACGGAAAATGATAGAGAATAACTAAAAAGCGGGTTAGAACGGGTTTGAAAAGGTTAATGGAAGATTGTAGATAGTTTAGAACGGCGTCGATGTTAGTGCTACTGAAACGCATACAGGAAAAATTCAAGATGGGCTCATGTCGCGAACGTGCTCGGACACGTACACAGAGTCTTCCCAACACTTTCGAGCAAACGTTTCCACACACAGTGAAATCGTCCACCGAGCGGCATGAATAAACCATGAGGATGGAAATTAAAGGCGATAAATGCGCCTCGAATGAGACAGCAGCGAGGAAAGGGACTTGGTCTTTATGGGATTTTAATTCAGGGTCCGCGGAAAGAAGGGTGCGAAGAAACGTATCGTATGAAATGAGGCTGCTGGATGAAAGAGGTGTTGAAGTTAGCATGGATATGTGTATAATTGCGCCTCCGAACGTAACGGAAGGATGATTGCGATGTAACGCAGTGAGTAGTTAAATCCGTGACACAATAAGGTCCAATTAAGACACGTAACAGAGATCGTGAAAACGTTTTTTCGATTTAACTAACTCATTCACGTTTATTATTTACCTGTATCGAATATTCCCCCTGTCGACCACCGTACTTCGTAATCTTTTTTCGGTTTCACTCGAAACACGTAATTGTCGGGTATCTGTCATATTGTAAAATTTTCATTATCGAAGCTAATAAAAAAAACACGACGGTTCGAACGAGGCTATTTTCGAATAATGGAACGTTCGTTTTTTTGGCATCGATCATTGTATATTTCGGACGAAAGTACTAATGTCACTGTTGAGGATGAAACGATTTTCTTAGAAATTTATAGATACGCTATCTTTTTAACAGTATACCGTTACTCGGTAGATTTATTTCTCTTTTTAGTTGCTTTTATATAACATTCTTGATATTGTGTCATTAATGAAGAAAAATTGTACGAGTATGGTGCATAATTAACATATTAATTCATTTATCACTTCTTATAGAATACTAAGTCTTCGACTAACACGGTTAATTCATTCTGAAGCTTTTCATGTAACTCGAGTACTGCACAAATCGAATTGTATATGTAAATACAATATATTTAGGGAAAAACAAAGATTATTCCCGGGTTAAGAAGAATGTGATACTATCAGTAGAGGAAAGTGAACAATATCAGGCTAAGTAGAACATCTGATCCAATATAATTCCCAGTTCCTTCCAAATCTGATTTGCTTTTCTCCTTATGATACATTCGGTTTAGAATCTAAGTTTTAAAAAATAATTAAACGGATACACATGTACCTTCTCCTTTATGAAAAGAAAATGTAAAGGAAAGAAAACTTTGTTTAATGTTTAAATACATGCACATATGTAAAGCATATAGAATAACATAAGTGGAAGTACCATAGTGTATTTAAGAATATGCCTAACACGAAGGCTCCTGTATTTATTATACTTTCTTACTCTTTGACTGTAGATACTCATTTTATTGGCCTGATATCACGGCGTTTTTCTCATTGACTATAAATGATATCTCATACGATCTAAATAATTATTATGATACCTTCACTCGATACGATTTGCAACATCGATTCTTTATACTGCATTGTTAAGTATCGCTCAAGCGGATACAAATGTAAGCAAAATTAGTATACAAATTTTAATGTATATGGAAGGTACATTCATCAAAATAATTTTGCGTCATCTCAGATATCTTTAGCACCGAAGAAGATATATTTAAAGAACTCACCAGTGGTGAACATGGCGACACCTTTGAGCGTGACGGGTTCAAGGACTACTGGGTCGCTTCGTCCCTTGGCATTGACAGCGTAGATATGAAGTCTATAGTTACGACCGGATTCCAAATCAGAAACCTCGAAAACCGGACCTGACGAACTGGATCTCTCTGTGTGGTTCAAGTAAATGGTATTGGGATGATAAACGTTCTCCTCACTGTAGACCTCGAGTTCGTAATTAGTCAAGGGTAAACCGCCGTCAAATCCCTCAGAGCATCTGACAATTAACCAGTCTGCATCTCTCGAATCAGTGGATTTAAAGTTCTCATGACCTGTGTCACACAAAGAAACGGAAGATCTGGGAAAGATTGTCAGGTGAGGATTTAGCCAGCGAGTAGTTTCGATTCGTACAAGTGCTTTAATCAACCGAGCTATCCAGTTTCTCGACCGATAAGTAGGATATTTTAAAATATAAAGGAACGTACTATTTCTGAAAATAAAACAAGAAAAACAAATCATTTCGCTAAAAGATATTGTTAATAATTATACAATAAAAGCGAAAGGAAAAATTCAAGGGTAAGCAAACTATAATATGAAAATATTGAAAAAATCAAGATTCTTCTATGACAATATTTCATAGACATTAAAGAAGAATAATACATTTGTTTGTTCAACAAATATAAATTTTCAACCAAAATAAAGATAGTAATTATAATCGATTCAATTAATTTAGCAGATTATTCACCTTCATTGTGAACAATCAGGTGGTAGCATTTAATGCAGGTATAAGTATTATACATTTATACGTAGAATTCATTTGATGTGTTCATTTTACACAGTTTATTTACATATAACGCTTATATTCAGAAGTAACGAACGAATTAACACGAGACTATGAAAATTTCTGATAGTTGTAATAAACACACTGTGCCTTCTTCTCGTGGACGAATAATAACTAAGAACTTGAAAATGGAAAAGTAATTTGATTTAGAGATTAACAGTAATATATATGTACATACATATGTCGAGTGTAAAATTTACGAGAGAGATATGCGTTTATCAATAATTGTATTTGTCAAATAAAATAAAATCAAAAAATTTATTTTGCCTTACTTTTAGTGCTCGGAATTTATCACTTGCCTAATAATTAATAATAAAATTGATTTATTTACATCAACCTAATTCAATAATCTTTAAGAATTAATTTTATAACACCTGAGAAATTTACTCATAAACTATTCGTTTCCTGACACTTTCGAAATTTAATTAATAACCAACGATTAATGGTCAGAAACACTATTTCTAAAAACCTTGAAAAACTTAAAATTAAGGTAAGTCAATCGCGATGGAAATTTAGAAAATGAAAATAGCCTAACATCGTTCGAGATGTCTCCTTAAACAAACGATACCTAATACCACCAATCATTTCTGGCATTGCAATTCTCATCTCCGGTGTCACTTTCCTGCAAGGAAAGATCTTTGATCCGTTCTGTAATCGATCCTGAAAACACGCCTAATTTCACAAGAACCTCTTTCACGCACGACTGGCCACCTTCCTTTTTACGAGTTGTTGAACATAAGGCTATTGACTGTAAGCCGTCATTTCCGATTATGGGCCAATATAATGGTATAGTTAACGCTATTCGTGTCAGAGGAAGGACTCCAGCTGCGTAGGCTCAGTGTCACTTACCCATTCGATACGCGTAGGGTCCGTTCGATTGAAAAGCCGTACAGTTCTGCAGAGGGTAAGGTTTCCCGGCCACGATGATCTGAAAAAGACAGGGCGTCTTTTGCACCCCTATCCTGTTTTTGGCCCAGCAGGCGACCGTGCCGTAGTCCATGTCGTTTTCTGGTGTGTAATTCAGCCTGGACCCGTGCCAGTGGCTCGTGATCAGACTCAGGGGCTTGACCTGCGTGAATCTATTGGCCGGCACGTTCATCAGCTCTCCAGAATTGTTGAAGGTCCAGTGGAAAGTCGTGGGTGGTGGTTTCGATTGCACCCCGCAAACCAACGAGATCGTCTCGTGCTTCAGGGCGCCGACCACTTGAGTGGAAGAGCCATCCTTGCAGATCGGTGCGTCTAAAAATACGACAGGCAACGGCTCGAACTGCCGACCTAACACATCCTCTCCTTTCAGTTTGGAATGAATTTCATCGCGATTGCTTCCATTTTATCCTCCCTTGGAGATATCAAATAGGATGAGATTCTATTTGAAGCTTCACTCGAAGTCATGACAGTTAATACGTGTAAAGAGGTTATATTCGAACGGAAGACCTATCGCTACTTTCCGGATTACGAAGGTATTCCGACACGATAGCCTACTCTTGCGCACCAAGGGAAAACTAAGAATAATACGAATTTACGTAATAACCGATTTGAAATCGCGAACAGTTTAACACCTTCCATTTAGAGACCAGAAATAGTAGTTAGGTAAAAAATTTGCTAGGAATAGTCATTGAAAAAGAATTGATCGTTATTAATTTTTTATCAATTTTGATGGTTACCGTTAAGGGTGATCATCGTTATATTGTGAATACATTTTAAAAAATGAAATCCAACAAAACATAACTTTTATGTATTGCGGTTACTGATAAAATTACAAATGACGAAAATGGTTTTGAAGAATGTTACTTCGTTATGAATAACCCTTTTAATTGACAAGAATGTTAATTTGTTACAAATAACCATTATAATTGATGGAAATAGTCTTTGATTGTGAATAATCGTTATTGATAACCAGAATTTTATATTGATTGTAAATAATCATTACCGACGACCAGAATTTTATATTGGTTACAAAAACTATTAACGACGATCAAAATGTAATTTTGGTTACATGCGATCCTTTTCAACAAGTAAATATTAATATGCTTCGCTTCTCTCTTCATTTTAAGAAGAACACGTTACACTAGTTTGTACGTGTGATTTTTGCATCAAATATTTAATTTCTAAAATACTTTTCGAACTTAAGAATTTATAGTCAATGGTCGTAAGATTATTATGCGTTTCCCGAAACTAAAAGAGAATTTGTGGTATGCCTTTGGAATTATAAGAGAATTTCTGGTACTCACACATTATTTCAAGAGTTACTGGTCTGCTGGTGGATTTTCCTTCACTATTGGCTGCCTGGCAAGAATATTCACCGGCAGAATTCCTAGTCACGCTTTGCAAAACCAGAGATTGCCCACTGTGAAGAAAAATTCCAGCTGTCGCATTCTGATGCAATTCTTTGTCGTCTTTGAACCATGCCAGCTTGTATGGCTTTGGATTTGCTAGAACGTCGCATTCGAAATAGACGTCATCACCTTCGTTTATGTCGTTTGCCTTGAGATTTGCGCCTAGCTTGATTGTCACTATTGGAGAATCTGAAAATAGAAGGACTAAACAAATATACAGGCGCGAAAGATACATACTAAGCACATATTATAACCAAGTTCAAGTATTTTAGTAATTCAGTGGTCGCTGCTTCCAATATTGCATTAAATTCGGAAGACGATTGCTTACTCGTATTATTAAATCATTGTATATTAAATCAGAAATTGAAAAGAAAAACTTTTAATAACATTCGCTGCTCGATATTCACGATCAAGGAATGACACATTTCTGAGTAATGTAAAAGTAGGATTCAAATCAATTAAGAAAGAAATATTGTGTATTTAATAGACTGATAAGTTTGTTTTACTAATTTGTATCGAACAGTGAAACTTTTAGATCAGTTACATACTTTTTTAACCGATATAGTCATTTACATAGTGTTATTACTCTAGTTATTTAAAGTAATATAGTAACACTTTTAAAAATAAAATACAATTGGAAGACAGCTATACTCAACGAATTGAATCCTAATGAAAACTTAATTCAAAGCAATTTTTCATTTATCAAAGAAATTTAGTTAAGAATAATACTCATGGTTTGTCATGTATGGTTTAAGAAGTTGATTTCCATTAAACAGATCGCTGTTTAAGACACTCACAATGAATTAGGAGTTGCCAACTGTCTTCTAACGCACTATTAGGTACAACTGTGTTCTCAGCTCGACAAATCAGATTCTTCCCATCGTCCTCCATGGTCGGTACGTAACTCAACATGCTTGTAATGTTCGGATTATCTGCAAACTACGAAGAACTCAAAATCTAAGCTTGCGCATACTTCTCAGACACTTTCGAAAACCTAACACGACAGTTACAGGTTCAACAATGCCATGCTCACATTTCTAGCCATATGTTTAACCTGGTGGCTTCCTTTCCACCAGGTGATCACTGCCTCCGGTTTGGAACCCGAACTGGAGCATTCAATTTCGTACGTTCTCAACGCCGACAAATGTACTGCTTTGTTCGTAATATTCACCATCAATGGTTTCACTAGAATTCGAAAGAAATATTGTTAAATCAAAAGTAACGGAACGTTTCTCTAAAAATATAAATGTGAAATGAAAGATCTACACTCTTTCCCTGAATGTCATTGGAAACCCAAAACACTAACAAGGTTCTAAAAGACACTTAAAGACACTTTGCTTTTATTCTATTAAAATTCAGTTGATAAATAATTTTTCCAAGTTAAGGAACTAAACATGTTTTCACTTGTTGACAACACGCTTAATATTTGACAAAATAAGTAGACGTAAAGTATAACTTGTTCAAAATTCAGATTCTAATTTTCGTTCAACGAATATCGAAAAGAAAATTGTTCACTTCTCTGTTCGTTATCTGAAAATAATTTCTAAATAGAATTTTGTCCGTCTCTGCTGTGTATTGATCAGAACATTATAATGTGTAAAGGAAAAAACATGCGTCACTTTTATTTATTTTGCAATTATTTTGGGGGTGAAACATGCCTCAACGAAGTAACCACGTTATAATTTTTAGCCATATTACCGAAGAATCTATAAGGTCAACTAAATTCTCACTTACGATTAATATCTAATACGATCTCAGAAGTCAGAGGGGACACGAGGTGCGTGTTGCTCGCCTGACAAATTAATTTAGCTCTGAGGTATTTCCTTGTGACCTCCGAGATATTCAATCGATTTATCGTGATGTCCCCAGACTCCAGTGTGTACGTATCGTCCAATATTTTCCCCTCGAAATGCCATGTGACCTTCGGTGGCGGAGAACCTCCGATTACTTCGCACAATAAGGATAACTCGCTGCCTTCGTTGACGGGTTGCAGTGTCATAGCCAAACTTCGACCGGCACCGGTGTAAATCACCGGTTTATTTGGTAGCACTGTCACGAGGTGAATTTATGTGAGTCATATACTATGTGAACATTTTCAAAATCTTTCGAAAGATATCTTCATTAAATATCTTTTTTTCCAAAAACAATACATAATTCTGACCGCTGGTTTGTTATCAGAAACTTAGTTAAGGTGAAGAAGAAATTAATGATCGTTTGTATAAGTGTGGACCAAAATTCATGGTACAACCGCGAATGGTGTGGTTCTATAGTTCAAAATAAGTCGAAATAATAGCGTTTCTCAGGAAATGGAATTTTTAAAAGTTAATTAAGTACGCATGCACTTGACTGTAACTTGGAGTAACATATTTCGTTACAAATTATTATTATGCGTTATTACTGTTATGTACTCGATATGTCACAATGACTTGTTTACTATTAAGACTCGTGACTCGATACTTTCGATTACTTTTAAAAATTAGGTGCTGTGTACTGAATCTACCGTATCTCGCATTACCAAGATGAATATAATTAAATTTCATAAAGGACGGCGCATGGCCACGAATTAATTTTAAATTACAAACAAATAGTTTCATCGTAAACGTTGTCTCTGTTCTGTACGATAAAACTGCCATTCGATATTTTTGTTTTAGATAAAGGTGACGTTCTGTGAAGCGAACTTGCGCATTACTAAAAAAATATACAATATAGAATAATTTTTCAGTTTCGGAGCATGAACACCGACCCTGTAATAGCACCTGTTGATTCTGTACTATGACGAATTCATTCATTTAAAATCGTGTTAGAGCTGCCGCAGCAAAGTTGCAAATGGAATTCATAATGTTATAAGTCGTAATAATGCATTTTGAATTGTTCTTACAGCTACATGGAGTTAATGAAGTGTTTTATAAATTTACAATCCACCATGAAAGTTTCTAAACACTATATTTTTAATACTTTAATTTTGTATAAAGCGAAAGACAAAAGTAATAATAAAACATATATATACTAATTTTAATCGTCTCTATATACCGTAAAGTTATACCGAAAGATCTTATTTAAAATCGATGAAATCCCTCCCCCCCAACCCCCCAATCTCTCCCCTCAGAGTTGCACATTTATAGATATATGTGATAAAGAGACCGAAGGATGGATAATAATATCGCTCGGAAAATTGAAAAAAATGAATAACTTGACAATTATTAACTAACTTGACAAATAAAGATATTTTAATAACATTTAATGAAACATGTTGCCAGAAAGTAGCAACAAATCAATGCTTCCAAATCATGTACGTATATAGATTTTACGAGTTACCATTATTTTATTTGATTTATATCCATTGTTGCGATTTACCAATCAGAAAAATGTTTATATTAATTTTTATAGAAAAAGAGACTCTCTCCCAATTTTGACAACAATTCGAATCATGTTTTACGCTTGCAGTAAAAACGTTGACACGAATGCATGCCGTGAAATAAAAATAACAAGCGTGTGTGTATTTGTGTACGTCGTTGTTTACCGTATAATACAATAGTTTTACTAATTATTTGTGTTCGTTGAACCTTCAATAATGTATTCGATAAATATGTATGTATTTTCTATTTCGATATGTTTATACTGGATAGAGACCTTGAGCGTGTGGAGCGTGAAATATTAAATAAACTTAAAGAAAAAGCCAAACAGTTAAGTTTAAAGTTACATCCATAAAAATATCAATGTTATTTGAAGTTTGCAGAGCTGCCATACTTCCGACGTTTATTCATTGATAACAGTGATCTTAGAATGGCACATTTAATTTGATAATAATTAGCTAGGCAACGAACTTTCAATTTGCGAATAATACCGAGTACGATCATTTTTCAATCGTGGAGTATGAAAATCTTCAAAACATTTATTGGAAGTTACCAACTATCGTTGACAAAATCATGTATTGTTGACAATTTCTATAAACTCATATCAATGCAAATATGAATTTTGTATTGATACAGAAAGTTATATTTCTGATTTTGCATATTATGGATGATCTATTCACGTTAGTGAAATTGTATTTCTGATTTTGCATATTATGGATGATGTATTCACCATGCAATTTTAATAAAATCTCGATATAGTTCTCCAAAAAAGATTAAATTTTCATTCCAATATATATTACAAAAAATGTAGCGAAACCCATTACATCATACTACTGTGCGTATCGTAACGATGCAAGAACCTTTGGTTGCTGTGCTCGTGTACTGGCTTACATGGTACTTACGATTTGGACGTTATTTGGATAATGGCACACCTGCAGAATATTCAAATTACCATTTTTCACACATAAAATCTACTGCAAAAAATTCAGACGAAGCGGATGACGCGTAAAAGTACATGTAAATAACATTATCCGATAAAACGAAAATTTGAGAATAATTACGTTTCGGAACCTTTTAAATGCGTGATTTATACTGTTTTTTGTTCAACAAACCTTACAAGTATTCTACAAAACGTGTTAAAACCGATTGTGTTAAACATTATTCCTATTCTATGGCATGTATTCGCTCCAAGTTTTTTACGACTAGCGTGAAACACGATTCGAATTAAAGGTTATAACTCGTAAACAAAACATTTCCACAACATCTGATTTATGTCATCTGAAAGAGCACAATAAATGTTTCAAAATCTTGACATTTTTGTCAAAATCGGAGGGGAATATTATTTTCTATCTTATTAACTTCTGTAACATTTATTTAATGTAAAATCGTTCCAATTGTATTATTTCTTTCCTATACAGTAAGGTAAAACAATTATACAGTATATTAATAAGAGTATATGTGAAAAAATAATGAATATATTTTAATAAGGTTAACAATTGTAATAGAAGAACCGAGTTTCCTTTGATGTCAATTCTACTAATTCAATTATATTTCTCATACAATCGTACTCCAATTAATGTACTATATATTTGTAAATAATACATCTTTGACTACACGTAAATTCAAAATAATTGTTCGAAATACAAGTTTATATTATATTCAGTTTGTTTTCCCTTATAATTTCTATAATACATACAAGGAACGATCGTTATAGATCGTTACTTCGTTTTGCTCCAGAGAATCAAAGTAATACAGTCGAATACATTTTACATTAAATAAAATCTACAGAGACTAATAACGAAAAAGTTTAGCATCGATATGTATAATTTCCTAAATTTAGTAGAAATCAGTGCTTACGGTTAAACGAAAAGAATCATTTATCATTAGAAGAAAACCACTCACCTATCACCGTGAGGTTCACCTTCCGATTTCTCGTTGGACTATTTTTGTAATCCACCCTGCATCTGTACACTCCCGCATCGGTTGCTTCCAAGGGATCGATCTCCAATTTCGCAGGTTTCACGTTTATGTTCATGGTTGCCCTTTTACCAAGTACGTGTGGATCTGACCAGAGCCTTGCTTGATCTATCGATGTCCCGCGAGCATCCACGCTGTATATCGGCTCGCCATTTCTCTTGCCTTTGTACCAAAAAACCATGCTCACCACCTCGTTTCTAGTCGGTAGATCAATGTTGCAAGGTATTTGAGCCTTGGAGCCAGCCACGGCCGACACGTCTAATACAGGTACTGAAAAATATCGTAAAACAATCGGGTTATCGTGTAACCCTCTAACGAGCTCGCGAAAACGAGTGTTCAATGAGTACCAAGGTATCCAACAAACCTAATGGAGATTCTTTCCGCAGAAGGGTGTAAACTCTTTAGAGTTTATAATATATATAAATGTTAATTAAAAACTATGATTGTTTCTCTGAGAAATACTCTTAGCATTATATTCTATTCGATTGAACGATAGAGAACGATAGGAAAGGAATTTTTGTCCCTATAAAGTCTTCCATATCCTGGAATCTTCAAGGAGAATTGGATTAAGTTCCTTATAAGGTTCGAATAAAATTGAATTCGAAAACAACCATTTATAAAATTTCATACAACGTTTTCATTCGATAGTAGAAGAAATAACGGTACGATATTTGTTTAACGTTTATTTGCTTTAATTCCGGAGATTGGTTTCCAAAACGTATAAACGTGTAAATACATATAAACGTGTAAATACGTATAAACGTGTAAAATCGGTAAGAGAGACAAATTTTTTCAACAATTCATAAGTTCCATGCTGCAGTAATAATAGAGCATTGTTTATATTGGGTTACATACAGAAAATCAAAAGACTGGTTAGTCAGCCCCATTGTATCACACCTGTTGTCGTAAATTTAAATTTCTACGCTAAACGTATTGGTAGATTTTTCAAACTTCGTAGCAAGTGTATTATACGTTTGTACAAAATCTGTTAAGTCAAGGAAAGAAAAACGGCATAGACGATACACGTACTATAGAAACTAAGTTTAAAGCAATGGCGTAGAAGCACCTTGGTACAATACACCTCAAAGCTGTCCGATGTTTTCACATTTCTCAAAACGTTTAAGCTGTACTAATATCGTACCGTGCTAAATACAGAAGCTCGTAAACACTGTCGTTTCTCAAACTGATTATTATTCAAGAGATACCATACTATCGATAAATAGGGTTAAAACACGTTGAACAACAGCTAGGACGAAAACCGCGAAAGCCTTAGCTATCGACGTATCTCATTGGCAGAAAATTTACTGCCGGTTCAAAGCGACCCTGTTTCTCCGTTTCCAGCATCCGGTCGTGGAACACGAGCTGCCGCCAACAAACATACATTTTCTTCCTAATTCTACTTCCAAACAGACGCACGGCGGAGTTCGTTGAATCTCAGATCCGGGGCGCTGCAACGCCAGATCCCGTATATTTTCTTGCTGTAACCGCAAATTTCCAGTTTTAGTCAGTCACTGACCGAAAGCCGAGTTACTGCAAATTGGCGAAAGCCCGACCGACCCGCACTGAATCGTGCCGCACACCGGCCACCGCCGGAAACAAAAGTTCGTACTAGCACACGTACGATCAACGGCCGCGTATGTAGGTGTACACGCCAGAGTGGAGCCAATTAATCGGTCTACTTGCCGATTTATGCCCTTGGTCCCGGGGTTGCCGCGGCGTCGCGATTTTATTGGCTTTCATAGCCACCTCATTAATCGTCTCGCTACCTAACCTCTCACTCGAGTGCCGCGGCTCTAACCTCGTTATCCTTTTCTTTATCGACCAAGATACAACGGGACCTCGGAAAATTGCTCTTCGCTGCTCGCTACGGTGATTAATCGTGCGTGACCTATCGATTAGTTAGATGAATATTCGGCGATTTTTTTACTTCTTTCGGCGCGATCGGAACATTTAAGACGGTGTTTCCAAAAGTAGGAGTACTTGACAATCCGAGACGAGGAATAGAAATTTGAAACGTAAAGAAATAATGGAGAAATTGGACATACCTTTGTGGATTTATACATTTATCGAGGTGTTTAACAAATGTAGTAGTATATCTTTCTTGTGTCGTTTTAAATATTCCTCTTGTCTCATTTAGCGAATGCTTCCATGTCTGAATTTTTTATCCAAGAAAATTATACAATACAAATATGCCACCCGACTTTTCGCGATTTTTTGTTTCGTGTCGTATCATTTGCATTGCAAGGTGCAGTAAGTATGGTTTGTTTATTAATTCGAGAATTTTGCAAGCATTTAACTGCCCCAGAAACTTTCTTTAGATAATGTATCAACGATATATTGCAATACTTTCTGACGAAAAATATGTATTTTATTGTGCAACGAATAAGTTTTCATTTAAAGTTTCCTGTATTGGAGAAGGTAGGAGAAAAGTTTATGTAACTTTTTTATCCAAAATTTCATTCTCTTCAAGATGTATAGAAAACACTCTTTAATATTTTTTTAAATTACAAATAGATATGATAAATTTTAAAAAACTGTATTACACGTATACTTTTAAAACTGAAACTTCAAGAAAAAGCGAACATAAAGAAATGGATATTTTTCAAAAATAAAGATGGGAGAGCAACGAACGTGGTGGAACACGATTCACAGAACTTCAGATTGAATAATTAAATTTTAATGCACCATCTCTGATTGCGTACTGTCGATGGAACGTCGAATAACCAGCTTGGTTAAATTTATGATTTCGTTTCGGAACTTGGCCTTTTGACACAATTCGAAAAATTCGGCTACAGCTAGGATTTGCGTTAATACCATCGTCCTGCGTCATCAATTGATTGTGAAATATAGGATACAAATGACCCTTAAATGGTTGCTTTCCAAGCAGCCAGACAAGACGTATACAAACTTCAAAAGAATTATTTATTCGTACTCTATTCATGGAGATATTGTAACTCCTGTACTTCACGTTGCTTAAAAATGTCGAATATGTTCTATTCGATATATCCTGTGAAATACATTATATTGTTTTATTAATACGTACGGGATTGGACTGTAATTTGCCTTTAACAAAGCTCCTGTCCTTAAAAGAGATAGAATGTTATTCCATTCTTCTGTTATAATATCTCTCAATTACTTTAAAAGTTCTAAAGAAACATCAGAAAGGTTGGAAAGGTATTCCTATGTATTCGTTTTTGTCAACTTACTCTTAGAATATACAAAATTATTCAAAGAAAACCTTTGGCACGGTTAAATGTTTACAAAACTTTCGAAGTAATAAATAAATTAATTTCTATACTGTGTATAGCAAATAATGCAATCCAAAACAGAAAATCGTGAAAATCTGCTTTGTATTATTGTAACAATGTTTTCGATATACCTCGGAGGCGTCATATATGTATTAGGTTATAATACTACACAATAAATGATCGTGTGGAGAGTTCGTGCAATATTATTTTCAAGTTTCACTTTACATAATAAAATAGTTTAAATAGAATCGACAGAAGCCTTATTAGGAATTATTTTCATATAGGCGAGTTGAAATTCCAATATATATAATTTTATATATATATATGATACAAATTCTGATAATTCTAAGCATATTACCCAACCACTACCACTATGCGGTTAATACCATGTCATATCGGATATATGAATATACGGGTATGGGTATTACCTGGGTATCAAGAGCTCTATTGTAGTTGTATGAAACACATATAGATATAGAGAATAGAGTATAGTTGTCTCATTATAATGGACATTCCTGTTAAGTATTGTGTACTGTAAAGTAATTTCACACAATTTTACCGTCAAAATATAATTCCTACATGCACATGTGTACATACAGGGTGTTTCAGATAAATGAGATCACCTAAATATCTCTCTTATTTATCGTTCTATAAAAAAAAAACTTCTCAAGATAAAGTTACACGTGTGACAAGGGAATGAATTCTTTCTCAAGATCATTTTTTTCATGAGATTTCAATTTTGCGAAAACAAGTCAAGGGTACAAGAAAAAAACTTATAAAGGAAACATAAATACTGTACGTTATTTAATAATTCTTTAAATATTTTGAGTGTCTTTTTATTAAGAAATAAAATTATTCATTATTATCATGAATTAAATATCTTCATTCTATTTATTTAATAGCGTATGAATTATTAAAATATTTCCATTTTTGAACGATATTTTGGATTATTTTCGTTCCCTGATTTAACAATTTTAGAAGACACACGATTTTAGAAACTGGCAGATACAATTCAGGTAACCGATTGCTTAAATCGTACCTTTCACGCTGTTGTAAAAAGGCGTATAACGAATTAATTTACCTTTGATAAGAGATTGAACATACAATAAGTATCTTGAAAATCAAGCTGTAATTTCTAGTATTAATTTGCGTATAAATTAGTGTCTTATAAAAAATATAAGATGAAATGTCTTAAACGTCACGGTTTTGCTTCTAAGCAATGAACATTTCGTGAAAATTCACTGACACACAAATATGGTCGTATCGCGAAACGTTCTTCGGAGGTCATCAAATTTACGGACGATAGAACGTTTTAGCGGCGCGCACCATCGCAGTGCTTTGATGCGAATTTAAACGGAAAGCATCAAAAGACGCGTCGTAAAGAAACCTCCTTTGAGAAGAGGCATAAATTTACGGGCCAATTTTCGATATATAACCGAAGGCCTTCTTTGAGAAGGTTATCAGCTTGTTACTTATTAGATGGCTTTCGACGTGTAGCAAAAGTTTCCAAAGTGTTGAAGATGTACTCTCTCAGGAGGCCGACGTAGTTAGACGTTGGGGGATTCGAGGCAATCTATGCGTCGCAAAGAAGATGGAAATATCATATTACATATGTACTGTACTTTATACGTACATTTGGGTAGGCCTTGTTTATTTAAAAATTTGACGAAAGAATAATTTCGATGAAATCAAGAGTTAATCCGACAAGAGGAAATCATACCGCAATTAAATTGAAGTTTTGAAATTTTAGTACTTTCGTTTTAATTTCAGCGATACAATTCCAATATTTTCACCAAAAAAATTATTACTTGAAAATGTATTTCTTATTGGTTGTTTGATAATAATATTCACTTTTCGGCCAAGCAACATTGAAGTTTCAAATGAGAATCCATAAATCGACGCGTGTGATCAGCGCTGAGTCTCGTCCTCCCTTTAGTTCCCATTTTGTGTCTTAGACGCTGGTACACACCAATTTTGCGATTGCTTCCCTAGCTGTTATGTTTCACTGTAGCGTTAATTGAGCCATAGTTGTGGCCCGCCGATTGCCCGTGAGCTGAAATAAGCGCTATGGCTCGCGATAGCTTCAATTGTCTACTCCCAACTCTAGTGATAGTTTCTGTACTTATCTATCCCATTAAACGTGTCCACCCTCAAACTTCACTTCTGTTTAGTTGAATTATAGGGACAAGGACTGTTCCAGGTGCAACAGATCCATGTCCACAAACGATCATAGCAATTAACTGCATCCTTTGATAATGTAAAACTCACTTTGATAAATATTGAAAGTTTGAGTTTGAGATGCTCGGTCTATAACTTACAAAGAGAAAACCCAACCGGTCCCTCTACGATTTTAATGTACTTTTGCAGTATAATAGACAATAGATCTTCGTTACAATATATTATACAAGGTGTCCTAATAATCACCGGTCGATTTATCTTCTGAATAAAACTCAAACGGTTTAAGTAATCTTGATATTGTTTTTTTGTTTGAAAGTACACACTTGGGAGTTAATAATAGAATAAGATGTATTTCACAATAGCCTCGGCTTTTTTTACAGACCACCAATCTTTTCCAAAATTTTTCATGACGTTTTCGCACAAACCCGGGTCAATTTCACCAATCACACGTTCGATGTTGTTTTTCACTTCTGAAATTGTCTTTGGATTGTTGGCATAAACCTTGCCTTTGACGCGACCCCAAAGAAAAAAGTCCAAAGGTGTCAAATTGACATCATCTCTTCGAGAAATTACGCGTTGCGGAAATTTTATTTGCAAAAGTGCCTGTTTCATTCGCTATACGGCAAGGAGCACCATTTTGCTGAAACCAAATATTAGTCAAGTTAAGACCTTCCAATTGATATCAGAAATAGTCAGTCATCATGTCACGATATTGTTTTCCATTCACAGTAACCACTTCGCCATCATTATTTTCGAAGAAAAATGGTTCAATCGCGTCTTTTGTCCAAAAACCGCATTAAATAGTAACTCACTTTGGATGCATCGACAATTGTTCAACCTGTCGTGGATTTTCCAAGCTCCATATGCGACCATTTTGTTTATTCGCAGTACTTTTTACCGGCACACGATTTCGAGAGAAATGATTACAAAGTTCCCGAATCGTTAGCGTTAAAGATCGCGATTTTTCATAACACGCCAGAATAGTTTGTACGTGTTCTTTCACCGTGTACTTTCTCATGATTAATTTCCCATCTGTCTAGATGACAAATGTCAAGTTTCAGGTTAATCGGCTTGACGTTTTAAAAATAGCACAAAATTCAAATCGACCGGTGATGACTTTATACTCTATATAAAGTAGGAAAAATTAAAATAATAAAATATTATTTATTTATAAATACTGCTGAATATAAACGTCTTAAATGAATTTCAACTTTAAAATATCTCATTCGATATTTGAAGATATATTTTGTTTGGTATAGAGATACTAAATTCTGTATTACTAAAATTATAATTAAGAAGAAATAATTCGTATTCCATGAAAAAAATTGGAATTGTCATGAAATTGAATCGAAGGATTTGAAGAAATATATTCAATGATAAATAACATCAATTAAACCGTTCAGTGTTACATAGAACACACGTATGGTGAGAATTGTAACCGAACGGACTGATTTGAGTATGATAAAAATGATAATCGGGTACATTCATTTAATTATAATATTCCCCAGATATGAAATGTGTCTTCTAATTTTTAAATATTAAATACTCTAGAAAAGGGTTAGGCTAATTTCAGACACGTAAGATGGTAGTCCTTGAAATGCGCGAAATTTATCTCCAAAAAGAGTTCTCGTTCT
The DNA here is from genome assembly GCF_051014685.1 of Ptiloglossa arizonensis. Classification (NCBI taxonomy): domain Eukaryota; kingdom Metazoa; phylum Arthropoda; class Insecta; order Hymenoptera; family Colletidae; genus Ptiloglossa; species Ptiloglossa arizonensis. The sequence continues at coordinate 12,233,444 of NC_135051.1, read as the reverse complement.
AATATACGAGCACTTATGTTTCCCTATTGCATCAAATAGTGAAGGCTCCTCTGTACTGTGATAGATAGAAAATATCATTGAATAAATCCTATTGCAATTGGGAGTGATCGATAACTTAAACGGTAAACTCGTGAAAACAGGTAGCCAATGATTGACGAACGAATGACGACGTGTGTACAAAAGTGCTAATAGGACATGGTTGTTCTACTATCCGTTTAAATCCATGGATAAGCCTAGCAAACTAGTAACTCGTACATTGAGTTATTGGCGTACCGGATGCACATACAAACAACGGAATGTATACACATTCGACATACGTATTCGGATAGGTATCAACGTTTACTTGAGGGGGTTGTGCAGATCCGTTCTCAGGACGGAACACGTATCTGGATACACGTCGATTCTGGAGTAATTATTCAATGCAAACGCAAGCTCATGTCGCGAATTGGTAATGCGGCGCATTACCCGCTTCCTTGTATATACAAGTCCGTGCACACGGATTTAAGCAGACGGCTTGCAACGAGAGAATCGAATGCGAAACAGCACGTACAGCAGACACTTCGATAGCTGTGATCTTATTAAGCGCACAAATCGATTTGGTGAGCTAAACGGTTGACAGGTTCCGCCCGATGGAATTAACGGACTGTTTGGAAAGCTGTGCAACAACGAATGGAAGATGGGAGTATTTCTTTCCTTTTATTTTCTTCTCAGGAATTGTTAATTTACCAATATAAGAAATAGTAGAATTTATTTCTATTGAAGAACAAAAGAAGGAACAACCACGTCCGCATCGTGACTAATCGTTGACGATCGATTGGAACATCAATGTTGGCATTCGTTATCGTGATAATCAAAAAAATAAATTAACATGCGATAATAAATATAATTATTTATATTCACATGTTGTTTTCTATTATCAATGAACCCATGGTCCGAAAAAAGTAAAGTTACTATTTCACTTTAAACTCTGGAGTTCAAGATCAATTTAAGTATAACACTATTATACGTGTCTGAATGTATTTTCATGTTAACCAGAAGTTACAGGAGAAGAAAATATATTTACTTCTAAAGAGAAAAGAAAAATTTCTTTTTCGGAATAATTACATATTGGATTTAAATGTGTATATAATACGCATATAATATGTATGTGTATATGCATGTATATATATATGTATAGAATGTCTTTCTAGAAGAATCTAAAAGATCCTACTCCTCGGATACGTGATGTTTATGAAACATATAAATAAAAGTTTGTTTGTTACCGTGCAAACAACGATTCACAGTCTAAAAGCCGATCTCGTAAAGAACCCCCGCAAAAAAATATATCTTCCGAAATATCGATAAAATTTGATTTATCGATAAAATAGAAATACCGAGCTATTATTTAATGGCACCCATAACCCAAAATTCCAATAGCTTATGGGGTCAGAATACGCCGTAAATTAAACGTGTGTGGAAGTGCAAATCTAGTGCATCGAAAAAAAAAGGTGAAATAGAAACGAAAACTATAAATAATATATTTGTTTTGTGCATCGTGAATGATGCAAGAGCAATGGAAGTCGCGAGTGTTAAGAGAAACATTAAAGTGTTCGACGAAGATCGATACGGTACTTGGAAATTTATAATTCGTGCTATTTTAACCGAATTAAATGTTATAAAGGTGGTCGACGAAGTGACACCATTCGTCATAACAGAAGAGTGGAAGAGAGCTGAATGGGCACAAAGTGGATAATAGTGAATTATTTGGCGAATTTTTTCCTGAGCTTTGTAACACCAGAAAAGACGGTAAAAGAAATTTTCAAAAATTTAGACAGTATATACGAAAGGAAAAGTCTGGCTACGCAGTTGACTTTACGAAAGAGATTGTTAAATCTAAAGTTGCACGGTGACATGTCTCTAATGAGACATTTTACAGTTCTTGACGGTTTAATAACTGAACTCGTGGAAGCAGGCGCAAAGCTAGAAAAAATAAACATAATTTCACATCTACTGTTCACCTTATCATTTTCATACGATGTAGTCAGAACGGCCATCGAAACCTTATCGGAAGATAATTTAAGGTTGGTCTTTGTGGAAACTAGACTCTTGGAGCAAGAAGCGAAATTAACAATCCATGCAGTGAAGAAACATACTAGTGAATTTTTGACAACACAAAAAGATCGTCATCTAGGAGGTAAATATAATAAATTTAAATTGAACAAAGTATACAAGACAGAATGCCACCAGTGCAGAAGAAAGGGTCACTTCAAAAGGGAATGCTATTATTATAAAAAGGACTGCTATTATTATTAAATAATCGAGACAAGAGGAAAGTACCATTTCTGCTAAACTCTGGAGCTTCGGATCATCTAATCGATAGAGGAGATTTGAAAAAGGATTTGAATAGTTGACACTAATAAGAATTTCCGTAGCTAAAAATGGAACATATACATCAGCAACAAAAACGGGCACGCTGAATATTGTCAGCGAAACGGAAATAGATTAGGTCAAATAATTAGAAATATAATAAATGGTTTTTATATCACATAAAAAAATTGTATCTACTGATCTAAAAATATTAACTACCATTCGCCAAGAAATTCATTTTCCATGATCAATACATACACTTCGCAAATTATTAAACAATATAGAATTCAAATGGAAGAAAAATTGTATTATTACGAGAGTATCAACAGAAAGACAAAATATGGTTGTTTAAAAAGGAAAGTTTTCAAGAGCACCACCCCAATACAGGATGGAAAATAGAAACATTATTTATATCGACGAAATGTAGGTTAATATGACTTTTGGGAAATGTTGACAAAGTGATGAACAGTTAGGAGTGTTGCAAAATAAAAATTCTCCTCTCCGCTTAATAACTGTGCACGCTGGGAGGTGCGAACAGATTTATGCCAAATGCAGCGTTAATTTTTAAATCCTGTAGCACATCCGGCGACTACCACGGGCAAATGAATGCCATTAATTTTGAAAAATGAGTGGTTGAAAAATGATTATCAAACATCTCTAGAGGAACTGTAGTTATAATGGACAATGCTCGTCGTGCAACATAAATTAATGAACTAGCATAAAAATATGCAAATAAATTAATAGCGTGTCATAAATCACTTAAAAAATCCAATGGGTATAACTTTCTGAGCTTGTCCCCATATACCTACCTGGGCACAGATAAAAAGAAAGATAAGAGAATATAATGTATCGACTTTAACATTCGAAAGACTTGTAACGTGAAAAGGAGTACAAATTAAAGCGTGTCACGAAGTTCTCGTGATATACTTTACTTGGACAGAAATAATCGGTCGGTCGTCGGAGTGGCGGTTTACAATAGTGGATATCTACAAGAACTAGTGAGACGTTCCGTTTCGAGTTTATTTATATGTATCCTCGGAAAAGTAACGCCTTCTTCGAGGGTTCTTTCCTTTATCTCTGCTCTGTCTGTTAGGGGACAAGGATTCCTTGTCGTTGTCTTCGGGGGTGCAAGATTCGTGATTTTCCAGACCGCAAGGGCGACGTCCCTGTAGTGGTACACGGCTAGCGATGTTTCCTGATGTAAAGTCTGCCGCATATGTGAAAATCGTAAACGCATAATATAACGCATCTTCTTTATTACGATCGCCAACCGTGTGTCACTACAGACTGTAATCGTTCACACATCGAGCAATAGATTCGATAACATCATAAGTAATGTGCATATGCACATTATTGAGAAATTTTTCCTTAATCGTAAGTTTTACGAAGGTAGATCAAAACGTCCGATCTAATACCTCCTGTTATTTCGTGCCTCTAATGGAACATTAAACGAAGAAATTAGAGGGCAGTTATTCAAGTATGCAAATCACTGATGACTATACTCATGATAGAATTCCATTTGTATTTTGTAAGAGACATAAATAAGAAAATAAAAATCGTAATGAGATACTAGGTCGTTGAATAAGTTTTGTCGTTTTCTCCATTGTAAAAGAATACTGTGACACTTCAGCTTTGAACAACTGTAAATATACGAACGAGTCGACAGATTTATATGAAACTTCACGCATATGTATCAAACAGTAGTACCATCTTTAGAAAAATGAAACGACGAACCTAATAGCTCTATTTTTTATCGAACGACAAAATTTATTGAGCAACGTATTAAAGAGTGAAGTGAAATTTTATTTTCATTTTTAGCTGTACTCATGTTGCTCGTTAGCTTAGTGTATCTATTGTACAAATTTATATTTTCAACTTCTGGATATTTGTTGCTTTTAGCAAATCTATTTCCTTCTAACAGTCTTTACCACTTACTATAGGTTTTCATTGCTGATACTTACAGGTTCGTCGCGGTAAAAGTATTTTTTTTTTTTTAGTTATATGTTATAAATTAAGTATTATTGTTGTTGTTACTGTTGAGCATGATATTTCTGCAATTTATCGTAGTTATTGGGAATTTTCTATCTACAAGTACAATCTAATTTGTTCCTAGTTTGGTATTGTGTAGTTGTGGTTTGTAGGCATCGAATCAATTGTATATTTTCTTTTGTTTGGTATTGTGAAAAACTTGATGTTCGTGTTATTGATTGGATAGTGTTAGCAAGACCAGTATCATTTTTCATAGAAAACATTTTATGATCCCTTAACATTGGAAACTTCTTTGTTCGGAACATAAACCAGATAGTGGTAAGTGTTTCACATTTAACGTATTTCCGTCGTATGGCCTGATTAAAATATTATTAGATCACCAAATGTAAATATGAGAAGCAATTATACGCATATATAATTCTTTTCTTTTCTCATCTATTCTTTTCCAGGGTTGGACCAAGACATTAAAGACGTTTTGTTGTAGTGTATATGATCGATCGTGTTTGTGAATTTTACATCATAATTCTATAAAATTTATATGAAAATAAACATTGCAACTTCTGATGTGGAAAACAGTTATTGTACCTAGTCATAAGGAATAGCATCACATTGTTTCAGTACATATTTGTGCAATTCTCATAAACTGAACTTCAATAACATGTAGATATAATCGTATTCTAAAATGGTAAATACTGAAGCCAACTGCAATGACGTCAATTGATAGTTCATCTATTCCATAAAATACGAGATAGATGGACCACATACTTTATAATGCTGGTTAGTTGAAACCCTGACGACACAGGCACAAGGGGAGCAAACCGATCGTTCCGCATGATCTCACTTTTGACGTCCCCGAAACGTGCAGCTGCGCAAACCTGAATTAGTAAATGCGACCAATGAATGAATAAATGAATGAACGAATGTAGAAAATATGTTTGTGGAATATAAATAGACAATATTTATTCTGTTGCACATTATACATACATGGTATGTTTCTAAATGGTTGGATGCATGTTGCAAATATATTAGAAACATGAATCGTGTCTGATGCAAAATTTGTTGTCATTATTAATATATGTTAACACGCACGCGCACGCGCGCGCGCGCGTTAGCGCACTCGTTTTCTTTATATTATTCATAGAAAATCGTATTGTTTCTCTTGACTTCTGCTAGGAACAAAACGCGATTTTTCCAAAACAAAAGCTTCATATCGCTTTAAAATTTAAAAGAGAAGAGAGTAGTGTTGTGGTTCGATATATTTAGATACATAGCCTGACTCGCATAGTTCTTAAAGTCGGATGAAAAATTAACCGACTTCCACTCCTGAAGGTTAAATATTAATTATCAGTATTTAAAAGGAACGTGCAAAGGCTATTTATTTTTTGAAAAAATTCTAGAGAAATAAGAAATATGTATCTACGGTGATAGGACAATAACGAACACACTGTTTAAAAACTGTATTAATAATTAAACTTACATACGTTTAAAACCACTACCATTTGTGGATTGATAAATCCGTCGAGTAAAGATGCACCAGGAATCATTATCGAATCATGTTCGAAGATACTTGTGTCGCGTTCTCTAAACGGTCCTTGTTAAACGATACAGAAACAAGTGGATATACGAGCTTGATATCAAGTAGTTATTACGTTGTTGTATACTCGCGAGGATTTCTCTTCGACATGTTTACCGTCGAAAGAAAGAGAACGATGTAATTGTTATTGTCAGCCCATCTGAACCTACCGCAATGCCCGGTTCTCGGAAATTTCGCTGTGTAAACAGTGTCATTCATGTAAATGCAGTAACGATCCCTCCCCGACGATACTCTGGAAAACAACGTCGGCTCTCCGCAAAACCGTCAACTCGGCAAACACACGGTAACGCGTTGCAACGTCGTGAACCGCGGAGACATGGCCAACAACTTGTCAGAAAAAGAGGAAACGATGCACACGGGGTGCACACGGTAACAGAGGATGAACGAGATTTTTCCTTTGCGCGTGTACCCGCGCTGTGATCGAGGGTTTCGATTGCTGCTGGAGAGAGAGTTTTGTGTAAACTGGAGGAGAAACTGAGAGAAAGGGGTGGTTCGATCAATCCGCGTTGGAGTTTCTTCCAAGTTTTCTTTGGCAAGTTACACGACTCCCAAAGTGGCATACACTTCTCAGCGACTGATACAATTTAGCGAAAGAAGTGACGAATAAAAATAATGTACACAGAGCTCTCTCAAACTGTTCGTTACGTTATACGTTGGCGGGAAACTGCCAGCTTTCAAACCAAGTGTCGGCCATGCAAACATTAATTGAAATTTCTCAGTGATAACAGCGGAATATAAACAATCATAGTTAAATACCGTATAACAATAAGAACTGTTACGATTAACGATGCAACATTGCATAGCTTTCGTATACAGAGTTCACTTTGAAGACTTTTCGTATCGTGAAACTTAAAAAGATTATAAGTTAGCACATCTTTCAGTAACTTATTCATGACTAAACGAGTGTGTCCCGATTTCCTTGCATGCTTGACGAACTCTCACCGAGAGAAATTGATAAGTATCATGTCTACTTTGATAACTGGGTGAGCGCAACTTCAAGATTTCCTTTACTTACCGATACACGTGAATGTAAAAGTAACAAAGGATTGAAGTATCGAATCATCAGATTACATTCGATATAGTTCTTAGACATTGAATGTCTGTTTGAGTTTATTCAAAAACAATTGACCGAGTTTACACTGCATTCAACGAAAAACACTGCTACGTTTGAGACCGTTTATATATGTTTTCTAAAGACTCTGTGTTTGGAAAATATCTGTTAGCTGTTTCTCGGTAAATCAGTTTTCTAGGACAAAGACTGCACTGGCCAACATCGCTACAGGTCTCCTGCAGCAAGCCTTGAAGGCATTGCAAGATTTAGGAAGCAGCCCTAAATATCCATTAGTATTTGTTTGTTCTGATATCTAGACCTGCGAGATTTCTCTTATGGAGAGAATTAATAACGAAGTGAGACCAATCTGTTAAATTATTCCAACCTTCCAACCTAAGAATTCTTTGAACAGCAAGAACACTAGAATTTAATAACAAACAGAATGAACTTTTAACGTTATCTGAACTACTTTCGTGCTTTCCATTCTTTTGTGGATTTATTTTTTTGCGTTTAAAAACGAATTGACTTTATACTAGTGTAAAAGTACAGAGAGTTCGTTTTTAAAAATTAACGAAAATCCTAACAGATGCCCATAACAATGTAATTCAATTGTAAAGTAACTTATATCAGAATATCCTTAAAGAATTTGGGATTCGGATAAACACAATCGATATCCCCGGTGTAGTGCAAACACATTTGACTTTTTAGGTCTTAAATCTATCACTTAACCATTCAAGTATTCCTCAAACAATAGCCTTACATCGTTCCTTTCGAAGAGTATGCAACTTTTTGTACAGAAAATTCTCAACTTGCACGGTTAAATCGTTCGGTTTCCCTGTAAGTTAAATTGTATATATACGATGTATCGCAGAGAAAGAGAAAGATTAGTTCCGGGTTAGAAATAACATAGTACAATCAATAAAGAGAATGTAGACAGTGTCGAGTGATATTCGCTTAGTAGTAGGTCTCTCAAACGCTGTTTGAAATGTTTGATCTAATACGACTTGCAACGTCAATCAAAATTGATTTTTCTTTCTCTATAGACATTAATTTCATATTCAATCTTGATTACAAAAACTAATTAAAGTTAAACAAATGCATACGTACTACTCTACGAATTAAACAATTGAAGGTTGTTTAAGAGGAAAATATGTACACACACACACAAATGTATAGAAGAACAAAAATCGAAGCAACGGTGTATCTAGAGATTCGCGTACCTCGAGATCGTGTAACTCGAGGATTCACTGTTTGCACAGGTACTGCAATTACAATCTTTAAGTCAATTTTCAAGGAAGATTTGTTTCGAGCAGATTTCCAGACGATTAACGTCCTAAAACGTATCATTCGATTTCTGTAAACGAGAACTTTTACACGTTCACACAAAATTGCGATAACCTCTTAGACTCAAAATACTCCCAAATTGAACATTGTCTTTCGAATAAAAGATTTGGAAATGTGATTAGAAACGACAAGTTTTTTTTAATAAAGCCAACAAGTTTAAAAAACTTTTGTCTGTGTTTAGAAACGCGTTTATAATACATTACTGTAGACGTACACGAAATTTTAGTTTACTCCAACGTGAAAAGAAGCAGTTAATGGAGAAAAGTCTTTATTTTACTTGATTACAAATTTTCTTGAATTTGTGGTATAAAAAATTATTTCTTCGATTTAGTTTTTTAAGTAACTTTGTTCATTTTGAGGTAAAAGAATGACAAATACTTTCTTTATTCATTTGCGACGTAAAGTTTATATCTTTTTAAGTAGCATTGCACACTTTGGAAATAATATTGTGGCACATACTTCCTCCATTTATTTACAATGTAATTTTACGTAATAATTAAAATTTGGAAGGTTTAAAAGATAAAACCAGCCGTTATTATAAATTATAACGCATTTTAATTAAAATTTGGACACATTGGGCAATACGCACTTTAAATTAAAATGACGCATGAATTTTGATTAAACCATTCTGCGTGAAAATATTTTCATAACCGTATAACCTGCTTCAACCAATTCACCGTAAGATGAACAGGAACACAAGAAAATGATAAAAACATATTGCAACGCACAGTAATGACGCAAGATTTGATTTATAACAATTCCGCAAACCTTTGGAGCATAAGAGTTCGTTACGAGTATTTGTCGACATAATTTGAAGCAACGAACCAAGTTCCGTCGTGTTCACCTGCATTACGTAGAAAGCAAAACGTAATTGCGTGATGTTCTATTTTGGAACGTCCGTAGCAAACACAAATTTTCCTTGAAATTTTCATGCGGATGTCGTTCTTTAATTCAACTTCTATTTCCTCTTTTAGATTTAGCAACGGAATCGAAGTGTTATCGACGAAAATTAAGAGCATAATCCGTCACAGTCTTTATGAATCTGCATTTCAATTCACACAGTCGTGGCGAGAACTTCATGAATAAGTGATAGATGTTGGTTCGCTAATGATGTGATATTTTTCACCACTTTATATGTACCAGAACAACTGTTTTTAAATTGTAGAATATTGTCTGAATAAGAATTGCAATACTTGTGTAAACGAAATTCTCTAAATAATTTCGTTTCGTATGTTTTTGAAAAAGGTGTATTAGGAATTAATATTCTGATGTTGGACTAGTATTTTATTTTGATAGCTTATATCTCGAGCTAATTTCAATACGAATCTCACCTGTTTCTTCAACTACGACGAGTATAAAATATACATTAAAAAAATATACACAATACATTTATGTGAAATCTAAGTATGAAAACAACCTCAGATAAAGAAGAGATCGAATAGTTCTTTTTATTTCTTTTCACATACGCAGGAAAACCATAAAGAATTTCTTGGTGTATTTCAAACATAAAATCACACGATGTAAGAGATAAACTATGTACCACTAAGATATTTGCGAAGAGACAAAGTAACGCATTCACTGTAACGACAAGATATTGTTTGTTTTAGAAGGGCAAATATTGAGATTTCGGTCCGCGACAATTACTAAGAAAGATATTTATGCAATCCCATTTAGTTAGAACCACTTCGCGTGCTTGAGCCAACTTTTCCTATGACATTGTTACTCGTACACATCGTTAAAGTTGGAAACGTATAAAATTCCACTTAGATGAAAGGGGAATATCGAGTAACGATGAAACGAACTTCTCGTTTCTAAGCCATAAAATTTAAGGGTTACTCCTGCGCAAATATAAAAGGAGTTGATGCCGAGATGCTGAAAAACCGGTGCAGCAGAGTGCGCGTACGAGTATAACAGAACCGGAGCGGAGGCAAGATCTGTTTTGGTGCGGGAAGGAAGCGAACGAGATTGTAAAAACCGGAGAAAACAGCCAGGTCCCTTTCGACGTATGACATAGTATTTCTCCCAACGTTGGCGCGTTTCGTGGCTAATGTCCCATGCGTCGTTCCTCGAGTTTCGTCCATTGCAGTCTCGCAATTGGATTTTACGGTACATCAAGTGCGCAAGTTCTTTCTCGCGTTACACGTTACCGCTACGCGGACAGTGTATAATGCTCCCTGCCCACCTCCCAGCCAAAACTTTAGATCGAAAGGCTTATATACGCCCTTTATACGGTATCGCGATACATAATTTCGTATTACCTTCTTACGGACTCGGCTATTTTACCTTCTTCTCCCCGAGAAAGTATAAACATGCATAAAATGTTGATGGCATGAAAAATACGACGAGGATACCCCTGACGTTGTTACCGTTGGTACTTGGCTCTTTAGAATTTTTCTGCGACGCAGCGGTGCGTTGCTTTTCTGCGCCGGTTTCAGCTACGGGAATCTCAGCTACTTCGTAAAAAGTTACGGGGTGGAAGGTTTTCGATCAAACTCAATCGTTCCGACATGAGCAGCGTCGTGTGAATAGTAATTGCAGAAATCATTTCTTCGAAAAATGTAATTTCTCTTTCCTTTGATTAATAACAGTGGTCTGGAAAATTATTATTCGCTGACCTACCGGAGCATTTATTTAACGAACGGAAATATATTCTGCCATGATACTTCGATCGTCATAAAGATGCACGTTTTGTCATTGTTTGTCAATCGTAACAAAAAATAACTCAAAATATTGTATGAATAATATTTTCGATGATGAAACTACTATTGTGGTTTAGTATTACATATACACGCACGCAAGTACGCACGCACTTGCACACACAAAATATATATATAATCAATATAATAGTTCATGATAATGATAAATACTATTTGAATGTAATAATTAGTGTTGAATATTTTGTAGCCAAATTGTTTATTTCAGTTTAATTTCTAAAATTAAACATCGTAAACTAACTCGAATAAAATTACTTACGTTTATCCAGATAAACAATTTTAAAATTAGGTATAAATTTGATGTAAAAAAAAATAATAAAATATTTTTTCTTAAGTAGTATTTTTTTGTTAAGCGTTAGTAGAATATGGAAGGATTATTATATTTTGTGTTTCCGCCGTGAATTACAGAATGGAAGTTATGGATTTTTTCTCCTATCCATTTGTAGATATTTAATTATAATATGAATATACAATACAAACTAAAATATTTATGTTACATTTAAAACTTCGAAAGAAGATTCAATCAGTGTAAGGGTTCAATTTAATTTTTGTTGTGTTCTAGAATCGTTTGAATGATTTGAAGAACTATACAGGTTGAAACATGTAAAATGTTCACATTTTCACATAATATATCTTGTATTAGAATTATAAGATTGTAATATTGATAATGTTATAAACAATAGTATTTTCGTGTATATAATATAACTTCTGTCTTCTACTGTTACTATTACATATTAATAACGTACTGTATTAATTACTGATTCGTTAAATTTTATTATATATAGTATTGTTGTCACTCAATATGCATACGAAAACAATTGTCGTCCAAACTTAATACCAAATAGAAAGATTTCGATAACTTCTTTATTAATTTTTTAATTCATAATTTTTAAGAATAATACAAAATCAGTAAATAAAATTTAGTTCAGACTTTACGTTTTCATGATGGTAAAATTAATTTTTCAGTTTTCTTTATTAAGCAAAGTCAAAAAATTATTTCGTTATACATATTCAATGTACCATTCCATTACGATAATGTATTATAGAAAATCTTCTATCAATCGTGATGTATCCTAATATTATTTTCTCTAACGAAACGCGCTGTAAAACAATTTATTTCACAAATTGAAAAACAAACCATACTGAAAAGTAGGGTACATTAAACTGTACACTATGTAATACATAAAAGTTGTAAAAATCTGTAAAGCAATGTTCCAGGAACGAAGTATAAATTCTCGATGATTCGTACATACGTGAATTAATATTTGCTTGGATCAAAGTGATGCTTGAATATCATCGTTGTGTGTAGAATCGCATCAATGGTTACAAGAGAGTTAAATTTTTATTTGGAATTTCTGCTCCTGGATCACTTGGCTCATACGCTCGATGGAACCTAAACTCACCTCGCTGTGGTTTCGGTGAAATTACGCGTAAATAAATGACGGTGTTCCGTTTGCCGTAAATACACCGTCGTGCTTCCGGTTAAAGCCATAGAGGATGATATAAAGGGCTCAAATTATCAATTTCAACCATCCAATCCCCTTATTCCGAAACGTTACATGTTGCACGTATTTGTGCCCGTTTGCCTAATGTAATGGCCATGGTACTTACGATACATGAAACCATGTTTGTCCGTGCATATGCTTCCGCCATTCTAAGGCGCGCCAATGCTCGAGTATACTACTGTAATATGCGCCCGTTCATGAGACCGTGTAACAAACGACAGCGGAACGTAGCACACATAGAATAGACAAGGGAAGAGAGAAGAAACTACGTCGAGGAGGTAAGGAAAGCATAAGAGGGAAAAGAAACTATGGAATATCAAAAATCTTCCTTGGAAAGAAAAATACAGCGACAGAGAAATAAGGAGGTTGTAAAAAGGAGAAATCGTACGAAGAAGGACGTAGAGGAGGGTTTTTAAGATTGGACGGCGATAAAAATATACAATGGCAAGCGAGTGAAAAGAAATGTGACTTTGTAGAATGCAATGGAGGACAGAAGTGTGTACGTATGTCGGAAAAGTAAATAGGTGTTTGTGGAGATAAAAATATGGAAAAGGAGGAAATAAAAACACGACCTAATTATATACGAAACGAGAAAAGTATCATGTTTCATCGAAGAGAAAGGAACGTACATGGCTGATGAATGCAATAAAAATACTTTCAAGAAGTTTAAATTTCTAGAGAGTACGAGGAAGCTAAAGCAAATAGAAAAAGAAGAAATGGTTGTTTGGATACAAGGATAGATCAATGGCAAGAACAAGAAGACAAATGTGAGAAAGAAACAAGAAGAAAGAATCGGTGAACTTTGAAGAGAAGCAACGCGAATAAAAAGGAACGAGAAGAGGAAGAGATTATTATGCACATTTATTTAATTGAACTGCAGTGTGTTCCTCGCTATACACTTTTATGCTGAATTAAAATTAGTAATAGATTACTATGTTGAATGCGTTGCTGAAGAATGGATCAAAATGAAACGAGTTTGAGAAAAGTATTATGTTATAACAAATATTGAAACGTTAAACTTAATGTCGTGATTTAAAATTGTATCGTATGCAGCTGAATTTTTAAATTAAGTATTTCGAAAATTAAATATATGTATTTAAGAGTTCTTTTTTTAAATTATGTAATTTCTCTAATATAAACTGCTTTGATAATTTATGGACGAGAAGAAAAGAATTTTATAAATATTTTCAACATTTGTATCACGTAATCAAAGATGAAATAACTTATCTCTCACCAGCATTCTTGATCAAATTAATATCAACGTTTTATGATGATGTTTTTAAATTATAAATTGTATTATACAAAATAGAAAGAGATATTGACACAATGAGCTCTGTACTTCCTTTTAAATTTTGTTTCAAAATATGTTAATATTCATGTTTACCTAAAATTCAATGTATAAAGTATTTATTTTTCTTGAAATCCTCTCAATACAATCATCATACTTATATTTTACTATCGATAATCTAATATTTTTAAAAATGTAGTATACCTCGCGTTTCTCATTCATTGGTTATATTCATTAGCATATTGAAAAATATTATTTTTACTATACCTAAATGGCAATAGATGGTTCGATACATTTTCAATGGAAATAAGTAGAAATAAAACAACACGCTTCGTGGATAGACTCAAATCGAGACAATTAAGACCTCGCATATAAGACACTAACGTCCTAATGAATAACGTAGATGAAATTTCGTAAGTTCGAAACGTAATATCTTAGATCGAAAATTCCCTTCTCCATGCTGGCCATTATAACAAAGAAGGGCACGGTAGATCATTGTTTCAAGGAGCTCACAGATTCGTGGTTTGGGCAGTCGTTTCATCGAAGAAAATCACGCTCGTTCTTCACGATTGATGCCGGCAATGTTTCTTCCCGAACGTTGGAAGCCGAGAAGCGTATAAAAGTCCAAACGTTATAGGAAGTCGATGGCTACATGGGTGACCAGCAGAATGAATCCGGATCTAAGGGTTGAAATGAAGAAAGAAATTCTCTTTCTCTTTTCTTTCCAATTTACCGTTTATTGCATATCACAATTTGTTTTATCTTCATACTTTCTTACAGAAAATCTTCATTACGTGCTTCACTCGATAGGTCAATTGTTCCGTTCTTAGATGAAATTATTTTTGAGAATGTGCAAAGAAAATTGATGCCCCAAGATATCTTTTTAACAAATTTGTGCAATTTTCTCGCCAGAAAATGGATAGCGATTTAGACATTTAGCTTCCTTGTTTATAACGCGGTGGTTCCCATAAGATAGAAAAGGTTAGTGATATCTTGTTGCTTTCTGTTTCAAAGTATGCTTGTAAATATCTCCGAAAAGAATGACCCACAAGTGTCACTTAATCTAAGGAGAAGGTACAAATTCTCCAACCTTGGTCTGCCCATGTAGCATGCACAAAGAGACAAAGTTTTGTACAAACGACATAATCAGTGTCAACCCTTCAAACAACATTCTACAGACATGACAAATATGATCCTTTTCATGTCCACAATCTGCATTTGGAATTCCAAGTATAAGATATACAAAAGCAACAAAGTGTGTATAATAACGTCCATAAATTGAGAGCAGTTCTTACATGAACGTCATTGAAAATGTCTGGACAATTAGACTAAATTGGTTAAAACTTCTATCAAGATAAAGCGAAACCAAAATGAATGAACAAAAGAGAAAACCATGGATCTTACTATAAATTTTTGATGAAATCATTTACAGAATTTATTCTAAGATTTAGGACAACGTAGTGAGAATACCAGATAAGTGAGGATGTCTTAAATGTAACCGTTGACGATTAGGAACGAAAAAAGTCTTGTGTAAGCATGGATACTGATTCATGATCAGAAACTAAACTTATCTATACACTTGAAAGTTCTATCTGATGTTGACTGTGATACCGAAGGTGTCGCATTTTCATAATTAAATATTTACCTTCAAGATTCGATCCTATCGTCGCCCGAAGATGTTAATGATTCAGTCACAGAATCCTAAGTCGTGAATGACAGAATTGAAAAATAAGTGAAAATATATTGAAATCTTGGAAGTTGCTATCAAGAGTAAAACGCTCCAATGAACAAGCCATTGAGAATAACTCTCACAGTAACAACAAACTCTCGCAGAGTTGCTGTTTACCAGTTGGCTCTTGGGTGGTCACGTTCCAACCTACACTGAACCTACACTGTCCCAAGTTGTTACGAATTGTTGTCACTTACTCGTACGGTCGTTAGGTTACAAAGTGGTTTAGTCATTTAGTGTTTCATGATAAATATTTACTTGAAAGTAATCGTTGCATTTTACTCTCAGGAGTTGCATCACATATGTATCCATTCAAAACGGTAGTTATTTCTTCTCAATCGAAATTTTTTCCAAGCAAAGGATACAATTAAAATATCCGGGGTTTTTATCATTTATTTTGTATATTTTCACAATACAACAAATATATTTTGTATGTGAACAAAATACATAATAGAAGGAAAAGATAATATTTCCATAATGCGATGAATATTTCTAGTTCAGATTGAGCTAGAACACAAAATCAAAGTCTTTTTTAAACCGTTGAATGGGTCTTTATAGTATGAATTACAATAACTAATGAAGTTTTATAATTAACAAAATGATAATATTTTGAAAAGAAGTTTGACTTTTGGAAGAAAAATTTACTCTTTGCGCAAGCATACAAAGAAACTAACAAAGATAAAAGTTACTATTAGTGTTGAAGTTATCTACAACGAATTAAATATAAATACATTCTATGAAATTCAATCTATTGATTTGAAAAAAGTTTTTTTTTAATTTTTCATCGAAGAAAAAGGACTACCACTTGTGCAATTCATTTTTAGAGGTTTTACTGTCGAAAATAAATAAGACTGTATCAAAAACTAAATACAACAAAGTATTCACAAGACTTTGTGTATGTAACTGCAAAATAATGTCAGGATGACATAAAAGATAACTAAAAAGATACATTCTTCTCTGAATTTGGCTGGTATTCGCTTGCACCATACCACGATGCTTCTCCTAATAATTTATTGTTCCACATTTACTCATCGTCTTTGTGTTTTCTGGGGTATCTTATAAATTATCCTCCAAGCATGACGCAATTTTCAAGCTTTCATAATTCAACCTATTATATAAATTGTCGTGACTTTTAAACGAAATGCAATTTCAAGATAAAATTTGCACCATTATATTTGTCATGATAGAAAAAATAAATAAAATAATTATAATAATAGATACGATTGTTATAGCAAAACTTTGTTTTGATAAAATATTTTGAAACACTTGATACGTGTATAAATTAAACTCGTCTAGGGACGAAGCCATTATAGAACGATAAATTTTTGCAACATTATATAGCAGGAAAATTATTTTAAGGAGAAGACATTAATAGAATATTTTTATCCAATCAGATTTTTTAAGCTTTACGTTTTAGGTTCTTACATATGATATTCTTGGTGATTTCAAGGTATAAGCCATATATTTACAAGCTTTTGAATATTAAAGCAATTACACATTTGCTACACCACCTTTGAAAGATAAAGTTTCATTTGTAAATACAAAAATACATGGAAAGGACACTAAGCCGAGGAAAAATTATATAATTTTTGTTAAATATAAAGCACTGTGTAAATATTCAATTTTCAATGTATGTTTGGGGATACGCGTATATTGTTAGGTTATCTTCAAAGTGTCGGTTCAAAATCGATTCTTATAATTGTGTATGCTATTAACATGGAGCAATTTTTTTAAATGTTTCTTCGTATTACAAATATATATTATATCTATGATTACGTCACGTTTGTAATTTACACATAACTGGTTCATTTTTTATAAAGAATTTCCATGTATTAGTAGGAGACCCGTGTTTATAATTAAATATACGATAATTAACCAAATTTTATTGGAAAAGTGTTTAGATGTCGTTCCAATTGTTGTAGAAACCGTTGTCCATAATATCAGCTGGATAAGATCTTGATTAATCTTATTCTTTGCGTGGAACAAATGATGTCCAGTAATATCGTTTGTAATCACGTGTGAGGCGAAGCTAGTACAATGGAAGATTGCGGTAACAATGTAATGGAGGTTCCCCTTGGTGTGACGTATATATTTCGTCATATATTTCGTACGATAAAAGAGAAGTGACGTGTATGCCATGTGTTATTAATAGTGATTTATGTGGGAAATTAAAATTAAACAATTATTTCATACTGTGATGCATCAAGTATAGTTATTTGGCATGTGTATTGATTCGAATAAATTTCAGACACGTTTTGTGTACTTGTCAACAACACAGATATAACTCCTTACCTAGGTATAATAGTTAATAAAAAAAGCCAATTTTATTGTAATAAAAAAGCGATGACTCACACGGAAAAACTAGTTTTATACTAATATTTCATAACCTGCATATAATTCATTCAAAGAAAAGAATGGAAGAGAATATGGACAACAGTCAAAAGTACAAAAACTCATGATAATACAAAATTACTATTAGTAGTATCTCACTGTAATATATATAGAAAAGAAAAAAGCACTAACGAGTCAACTAAGAATTGACCGCTTTAAAATTACATACGAGTACCTCGCAAAGAAAATAAATTCACTTTGCTGCAGCAACTGCAACATACGTGCAACAATTAACCATTCGTTACACTACTACAGAAGATTTGAACCACGAACGTGAAAATACATCGCCCAACAAGCTTCTTAAAGGACCAATCGAAATCTCGTCGATGCGATATGAAACAAAATTTCAAAGGAACCAGACTCATTTCATTGGCGCCTACTGAACCGCTGTTACTTCTTTTTTTTAAAACAAAACCGCGAATGACCAATACTGTAGTATCGTAATTTTAACATAGCATAGGTTTAAGAAAACGTAGCTTTAAGAGAACATAGTTTCAAGGATCGTGTCTGAAAGAGGATAATAAAAGAAAAAGTAGAGGTCAGCAGGGGTCGCAGCAGGCCCAATAAAAGGGTGGTTGATAACGGGAGGCTTATATGTACGGTTAGCGAAATTTGGCAAGCAACGAGTTAGGGTGCAAGAGAATGTGTGGTGAGAGTGAGATAAAGCGGATAAGGGCCTTTTCTTTTTTCGTAAGGAAAAGCAGTGTTGAGCCGAGAGTTGTGAAGAGTTGTAGAGTGTTGAGCCGAGTATGTTGAACCGAAGAGTGTTGAGCCGAGTATGTTGAACCGAAGAGTGTTGAGCCAAGAGTCGTGAATCATTGTAAAGAGTTGTATCATATTCGCGTTATTTACTGTTATCTGGCTATCGTCAAAGTATTAATTATTCATAATTTAATAAATTATTCCACACTAGCAAGATTGATCCAGCATCGTTCTTACATAGCCGAGATATTCTAAAATAAGAAATTATAGTGTTCACGTGGATAGAAAGTCGCAGATCTTTCGCGACTATTGAACTATTCGTCTTCTTCGACCTAGTCAGCAATCGATAGCCCAACAATCACGTCACCGAGGGTAATTATTTTGAGAAGCCCGCGGATTCAGCCGTTGGGAAGTCTAGTCACGCGATTGATATCGACAGCATTTTTACCGAACGTTGACTCCGGGGAGAGGCGTTAAATTCTAGGCGTTAGAAGCGGTCGAATGAATCCAGCTTCGAAGGATAAAACGGAAGAAAGGATCCCCCTAACCCCTTTCATTCGACCCCCAACCCGTCCTCTTCCGCCACGCTTCTTTCTTTCTGCCCGCGGCCTTTGACGTTCTTCTTTGCCGGATTTCTTTGGCAGTTGTACTCGGGAGACAATCGCGGGCAACGGACAATCGCGCGGACCAATCAGTCCCGCATTGAGTCCTGGGCCTTCTTCTTTCTGTGTCGCGCTGGTTTCTGGCTTTGGGAAAGAACGGGACGAAAAGACGGATTTTCTAGCCAGAGATAAGAAAGAGAACACGAACGAACGGGGACGGGGTAAGGATGGCAAGGAGTGATCTTCGTGTGGTGACTTAAAATCAGCTTTATCGGGCTACGCCTGGCGCGCTCCGTTGGCAATCTCGACCCTTCGATCGGACATGGAAACGACACTACGGTTCAACGATAAACGGCTTAAGAGCGAAGCTGCAGACGGATGGAGTGGGTAATAAAAGGAGGACAGCAATTGTGCGGAATGTATAAATAATGCTCGAAGGAAAAGGACTTTTGATTAAGAGGCACAGCTATGATGATCGACGAGGCTTATAAATGTTGGCGTGTTACCGAGCGTGTTTTCGCGTAAGTTGATTAGAGGATAACGATTGTTGGATCAGTTTAGAAATCAGACGCACAATATCGAAGATCTGTAATCCAGACTCGACTCGATGATCGGTGTTACTGTATTCTTCGAAATTTGTACGGTTATGAAAATAACAATTACTCCTATAATCTTAAAACTACGTCTCTAGTTTAAGATCGTCATGAACTAATTGATGAACGTTCAGTTATTGTATCATCGAATGTCGAATAATCCGCAAGTAGTATAGCAATCTGAAGAAAATTAAATTGCCAGTGTATGGGGCAACTCTCAATCAGAGATGGGTAAAATTTTATTTGAATGAAATACGACGTATAGCAATTTACTCCCAACGATTTTCGAATTGGGCAGTTAAACTTTATTTGTCCATCGTGGAATATTTTATTCTATAACTGAAATTCTAATTCTCATTCGACAAATAACGAATGTAAATCGTTTATTTCTTATGCGTTATTCAACTAAGCATTGTTTTCGGAGACTAGTGTTTCTGAAGCTTATTACATTTATGGCTCATTTCTAAATTCCCTCGCATCTCATATTTGCAGGTACTTGATCAAAATAAGGTAAGTAAGTACTTGGTACACTAATTATTTATTCATAATAATAACAAATTAAATGATACGTAAAATATTTACGTAAGTATTTACCTAAAGTAAAAAGTAAATGACAGTATACTTTATAATGCAGAAATTTGTTTCAATTTCGCTATTAACTAAAA
This sequence comes from Ptiloglossa arizonensis, assembly GCF_051014685.1. Lineage (NCBI taxonomy): Eukaryota > Metazoa > Arthropoda > Insecta > Hymenoptera > Colletidae > Ptiloglossa > Ptiloglossa arizonensis. The sequence goes on along the minus strand of NC_135051.1, from coordinate 12,212,931 downwards.
TATTTTATCGGTAATAACATTTCTGAATTCAGCTTGAACAGTTAAATTATTCTGCAGTTCGATTAAACTGTTTCGTAATGTGATGCCATTTACATCTAATATCAAATATTTATCTATGTAGAATGTTCTTATAATATTATTTCACAGTGGTGTACAAACAATCGTGTTTATCATCTTTGTACATACCTTCAAAATTAAGAGAAGTATTATATTTAGATGTTCTTTCTTTAGAAGTAGTAACTTGCTCTTTAAAACCATACTGATTGTACAAGGCAGTGTACCTTATTTAGTACTAGAAGCAAAAATCATTGCAAAATAAACTAAAAAATTTTCTAAATTTAGAAACGTTTCAACGGTTGTATCATACTTGAAGAGTTACTACTCTTGTGAAATGCAAAATTACGATAACTTATAAAACAAGTAAAACGAGTAACTAACAATGTGTGGTCAAAACAGAAAATGTCATATTAATTCAACAACGTTGATTCGCGAGTCGGTATCAGATATTCCGTTTGAAATTTTTTCAAATGTAATATGCTATTAAAATTCTGAATCCTGTTTCTTCAAACACTGTATATGTCACTGGTTATTTCACTGCAGAAGAAAACATGCAGTGTTGCGCGAGTTAATAGCTACTGACCATTACTCTAAAGAGCGTTGTGAAGTTTCGCCTTAAAACGACAAGCAGTTGAAACGCGACAATACAACACGCGACAAGAACAAAAGACATTACGGTCAGAATCGCGTGGAATGCATAAATAATTCCAGCAGGGTTTCTCGATTAAGGTCCGCGACGGCGATCATTAACGTACGACGTATATCCTGACAAATATGTACGTACTGCTCCCTACGCTACTCTTAATATCGTAGCATGTTAACGTTTTTCATTGTTACGGTGATCGTCTATCGCGCCTTCGCTGCGGGTAATATTTCGTTTGCTGGGGACTTATTAGCGTGGACTTCTTTTTACCGACCGTACGTATGTTTCTATTACCGATTAATCATACCAAACTCCTACGTAACGTATAAATGAAATGTAAATTCAAATCGGTCACTCTCTGCTTCGGTGGAAACCGCGAATCGAGTTAATGAGTTATTTAACAAGAACAAATTGTTAATTCTCCGGTACCGAATTCATCGACGGCCTTGAGTTTAATTAAACTTGATGGCGCGACGGCTAGCGTGAAATAGGAATGGATATTAATGAAACTTGTATCTCTGTTTTGTGGTGAAATTCGTTCATTTCTTCGGTTTCACGACCACAAGATGTTTAGAGTGTCTTGGGTTTTATTAGAACATTGTTCATAAATTCGAGACATTATTTAGATTGATTGTTTGTAAATATACGAAAACTACGATTGTAGCAAAACAATCAGTAAAATGCAAACCGATAGCGAAAGTTTTTACTGGTTAGGTTTCAATTACGGTAATTTTTTCTTGTTTTTTTAAATCGTATTAAATCTATGTATCTGTATCGTTATACTTGCGTAGTAAAGACTTTTAAAAATTGCACGGAACAAAGTATTTTTAATGCTTGTGTGTTCGTAGGTGAGACACGGAAATGTAAATATTGGTACGATCAAAGAAAGTAAAGGAAACAGTGCAGTGGTGTCTGTTAAGACATCTGTGAGTAGAGATAAAAATATTGTTTGAAATACAGTTGATTCTTCGCGGTGGTATCTTAACTGTTTGTCCGATTTCTTCGTAATATAAATTGAATTTAATGTACAACCGTTAAAGATACTTTTAATATCAGCAAACACGGGGTATTTATTTAAAGAAATGTAACATTTTAATTTCTCTATCCTTAATTCGTTAAGTATCAATGCTTTATTTAAGAGACATTCTGAATAAAAATACTTTTAATATCAGGGTATTTATTTAAAGAAATGTAACATTTTAATTTCTCTATCCTTAATTCGTTAAGTATCAATGCTCTATTTAAGAGACATTCGGGATAAAAATACTTTTAATATCAGGGTATTTATTTAAAGAAATGTAACATTTTAATTTCTCTATCCTTAATTCGTTAAGTATCAATGCTCTATTTAAGAGACATTCGGGAAAACAAAAACGTTTATTTATCAATATTAAAATTTACTTTTAATGACAGATTTTAAAAAACAATTTTGACGGTACAACATTGAGACTTAAATAAAGTGCACTCTCGTTTTCCTAGCCCCCCTCCCGACGAAGACACGAAGTGCACGCGGACGCCATGCTGTACAGCGCGAAATTGGGGGCTGGAGAGGGGCACCGGATGTTATGCTGTCTGCAGTTCCCGATGTCTCCTCCAAAATCGTGCAAGTATGACCACTGTGGTGGTTTTAGTGAGTAGACCTTAATTTAAGCTTAGCTGAGTGATACTTTCCTCGACCATACTCCAAGATTTCGGGGAAGTCTTTACAAGCTTTTCTCCACGAAAAAAAAAAGATCAAACTCACGCTGGCTCGGCAGTAATAATAAAATACAATGTCAAACACCAGCTGCACAGCAAGATTGAACTCACTCATGTACAAGCAACATTATTAACAGTTATTGTAAACATTGATACGATAAACTTTACAGCAGTTTATTGTTTTTCTAAACACAAAATTGCTAAGGAGAACTACCAAATTTAATTCAACTCCCTCGGTACAAAATATTGGGTCTCAAAAGTAATATCTCCTAGGGGAAGAACACTAGAGCAAGTAATGAGAGAACTAGCCCTTAATGTCACCTCAACCATCGTGAGCTAACGATGAAACCTCTGATCTGTTAGACTTTGCAATAAATAAAGGAATCAACCATAGACCTGTTTTAGTAAAATCATTCTCGAATCTAATCTTGGATCACTCGTCAATTGTAATAACTCTTTCATAAAAACCAACTGAAATACCAAAACCAGCTAACCTATGTAACAATTGGACCGTAAAATCTTTTTAAAAACTCCAAACAAAGTAGATACAAACGTCAAACTCTTCAATAAGACTATTCAAGAAGCAGGTCGTCTCTCTACCCCAACAAAAAATCACAATAGCAGAAAACAAAAATATTCTGACAATTTATTCGAACAAAGCAAAGTCAAGCGAATAATCCAAAGGAAATATCAAAAACAAAAAACACCAACGAACAAAAATCTCTTAGTGCTGTCATCGATAAATTAAACTAAGTGATAAAAGAACACAACATCAAGTTTAGTCAGTATATAACCAATCTCTCACTTGATGAAAATTTTATTGTATGGTAATTCTATTCTATTTTACTCTATTCATTAGAAAAACTAAAGAGACCAATAGCTAATAAATCTGCGAATAAAAAATACAATGGGAACTGGTTTGTAAGAACACAAGAAAAAGTTAAAGTATTTACTGAACATTTGTACGAACTATTCCATTCACATGACTTCGGATAGTAAGAGGTACCATCAAGAGTATATAGAATTTTTAGAAGCCGGTTATACAAAATAACAATGAACTTAATTAAACAACCGTCGAAGAAGTCAAAAAAGTTATCTGAACTATACAAAATAAAAGAATTCTGGACACGACCTCATTAATGAGAATATTTTCAAAGAACTGCGCTCTAAAGCTACAAGAGTCTTGACTATCTTCATCAATGGTGTCCTAAAATTAAAGTACTACCCTAAATCACAAAAATTAGCACATAATATCACGGTGTGAAAACCGGGACAAACCCGGAACAAGTTGCATAAATAAAATATCATTTATCGAAGACTCATATCTATCGTCATAGATAAAAGACTGATACCGGACCATCAATTCAGCTTCCGTAAAAAGCACGCAACAACCGAACAGGTGCACAGAGTTATAAATAATATCCTCGAGAGCCTCGAAAACAAAAAATACTGCACTGCAATATTTTTTGATATAGGAAAAGCCTTCGACAAGGTCTGGCACGAATGTCTGTTACACAAAATAGCAAAAGACTTTTCTCCAAGCATTTATCATCTAATACATTCACCGATAGAACCTTTGTAGTCAAAATGCAAGATGCAATCTCAGACACATTTAAAATAAAAGTAGAAGCGCTACAAGAAAATGTATCGAGACCCATTCTTTACATTTTATATACTGCAAATATCCCTATAAACTCTCAAACAAATTTGACAACGTTTGCAAATGTTACAGCGATTCTAGCCACTCGTGAAAATCCAATAAGAGAGTCTGCGTTTCTACAAAACGTGTTACATAAAATCGAACACTACTTGAAGAAAATAAAATTTAACGAAGATAAATCCAAGGACTAAATTACATTTACACCGAAAAAACATTACATTACGAAGTCCTACCACAAGTCAAAGTTGTTAAGTATTTTGATATGCCCCTGGATACGAATCTAACATGAAAGATCTACGTACAAAAAAAAATAGATTGCACGGGAACAATGCGAAAGAAAATATACTGATTCATAGACAGATATTCCCAATTAAATCTAAAAAACGAGTTATTAATTTACATAATAATAATCGAATAAATTGATATTACTTTCAAGAAGTTATGACGATAAATATAAATATTCATTCTCAACATTGGCTTCAAGCGGGAATTTTCGTGTTTACACCTATAAACTGTGAAATTCAAATGCCAGATAAGAATTGCTTTACTGTTTCAACTTCGTATTATCGCTGTATGTAAATGTGTCAGAGTAATCAGGACGCACGCATTATCGTATAAATACTAACTTTGTAAAATTTTAATTTGATTAAAATTCGTATACAATCGGCGTGTTCCGTAAGAAACGTTTTATTGAATTATTTATAGATTCACGGCTCGTTTAAAAATTAAATATACCGATATTTAAACAAAATAGTACTTCATCAAACGCATAGAATTTAATCACACATTCGTGCTCCACTAAGATAAAAAATTAGAAAGTTAATTTTGAGTAAAAGCAAGATAAAATACCCTAGCTGGAATAATAAAAGGGATTTTATCGGCTGTTTCCTGCGTTTCGAGGCAATTTCTATGGAAGAATAATCATTTGGTCCGATCCGTGATGTGTCTCGATACAATCTTCCTACTTTTCTACCGCCTGAGTTGTTCCAAAAAAAAGGTTCGCCGAAACTGAAGCGGCGTTATCAACCAATCTCTGTGCCAGGATTTGCGAGGTTCCAAATATCTCTAAACAAGATCGCAATCAGCGGAGGACTGCGTGAAAGGGCACCCACATTTTCGGATGCACAAGTCACAATTACAATGCTGCTATGAAAATCACAATTACAAGGAAACCATCTTGTCAGGCGCATCTCTAAGAAAACCGATTTCACAATGATAAAGTGATGTCAACTTGAAAGAAAAGCACAGTCAGGCATGTCAGAGATAAAAAAAATCCGACCTACACCGGTCCGAAAACAACTGGAGTATACATAACGGGTTCACAAACAAGGATAAAAGAAAAATGTGCCGCCATGAGTCTACGTACAGTAGTCGTTTAACAATGTTACCCTCTATGATCCATCTTCCACGAAGACTTTATGATAAAACCATCTGATCTTACGGAACGTTTCAGATCTGTACAAAATCGACTTACTTACGTATTTGGAAGATTAGTACAATATTTCCTGAGAAGTTCCCATGACAGCTCGGTTCCAAAAGCCTGTGAGAACTTCTTAAAAAATAAATCAGCCAAGTGCAAACAGCAGTTTTGTAGTTTACTCTGTAGTCATCCAAATAAATCACAAATGGAAAATTTATTTTGTTCCTTCGAAATTCTATTTATAAAAGCAGGACATTTAACGAAAAGGACTGAAAGCTTCGGTGAAAGCATTGATTGGTGATTATAACGTTGCTTTTACAACAGTTTCCTGAATATTTTCGAGTAAGCGTTTTACGACAATATAAATGTTATTAAAATTGCCACACTACTTTGTATACTATACACTGTATGGAGATGGAAGTAGCAACAATCATCGAATATATAATAGAACACGTTTAGTATGATATATGATCATTTGAAACTAGTATTGGAGCTGACTAATAAGTTAACTACAGTGAAATCAGATTCAATTGGATAATCAGAGCTACTTCCCATTCTGTGAATTACCTCAGACAAGACTCCTACTTTTGCACAATGTCAGCTCGCTTCTCTGTTTCAGAAGCAACGAATGTGTCTGTAAGGTACAGATAACCCTCGGTAACCTTGAGTAGCAATTAAAATCCCCTATTTTACGTGTACACGAGTACACAGGTTCAAACTTAAGGAAACCAGTACCTACGAGTCGCGATGCTACTTTCACGCATTGATACTAATACGCATTAATTTTAATAGGTACTTAACCACTGCACTACTACATCTTCGATACATAAATTTAATATAACTTTTGAACCAATAGACCTATAACCATGACATTTTTCGACGTAGTGTGTAAAACCTCTGAGAAAATCTAAACACAGACACACATTAGACAGAGGTTTTCAATCTGTGGTTCTTAAATAATCAATGTAGATTATACGGTTTATGTAATGCTTCTTTTGATTCGTGGCTTTTTGAAAAAAATTGAAAGGTCGTTATTGTTGTATAATTTTCTTAGCGTGCAGTAATTAAGAGTAGATCGTCGAATATATAATAGAATAAACTAGAAAAAAAATTATACACAAGAGATCGAAATTTTATATTGTTATTTATTTGTGTGTAATTCAGTCTATACATTTTTACATGCAGCAGATTTTTTCCAAAGAGAAGTTAAAGGTGTCCAAACAATTAACTATACTGAAAGTGGAACTGAATCTGGTGCTTAGAAAAATTAGTTGCAGTTTTCTACGTACATTGACGATACACTTGTATTTTTAATGCTAAAAACTGTTTCGTTATTGATAGAATAGCTTTGTGGAGATGATCAAAGTTTCTCTTTTGGAAGATTTATAAAGGCGAACTGTAAACACCAACAGTTTACCCTTAGTGTGAAATACGATGGTGTAAACATCTAGAACCTAACTCGACTTAGGAAGAATTTGTTTCATAAAGGAAGATAAAGTTGCAGAAAGTGTGGATCGATATAAGATAATCCTCTATAACATTAAGACTGTACTTTATTACGTGATAATTATAAGTAGCGTCGTCATGTTAAAGGACATCCAAATAACTCAAATTAAAAATGAGGCCATAGTTGCATCCACAGATCAAAATGCTTGATTCATAAAGGATACAATAGTTGTGTCTACGATCTGTACAGTGTTAATACACGTACAAAATTGTAATCTTTACAATAATCTAAAACAGTAGTCCGTACAAGTGTTCATGCTCTTAACTATTTAAAGTTTCTAACATACATTCTTTATGAGATTTTACTTAATCTGTATTGTATATGTACAATACCTAAAAGAAACAAATTTAATTGAATATCTTACTTAGAGATTGTTTCATGACACCTAAAACATTTTAATCGCATAATATTCGTTGAATATTATTTAAAATTACTGAAGCAGCTGTGCACGTTGCAGAATTGCATTGGTTATGACTTTCGACAATGATTTCTAAATTGTTCAATATGGACCGATTAAGTGTAGTCTGCAAAGACAAAAAATATTCGACAAAAAATGCGAACCCTAGTAATAAGCGGAAGGGACCGCCTAATCGCTTTGAAATAAAAAAAGGTGTTCCAAGTAGAGCGAGTCTCTGCGGAACAATTCACTCGATGTAATCATTGATTCTGCACATGATTATAGAATATTGAACTTTTTAACAGTTTTCAATGCTCTTAGCAATTATGTAAAATTTAAAACGTGTGACGAGAACACTAAATATCTAGAAAGCAAGGTTCCTGGTCTCGCTGTGCACCTTGTAATCTTGCATGCAAACTGTGAACCACAATTCATAAATTCTTATGTGTTAATGAATAAACATAGATATGAAATAAATAAAAGAATCGATGCTACGATTGATAAATGTTTTAAACTTTGCAAGTAATTCTAAAACTAAGTTATTTGACAAAGAATTTGAGAAACATAGCTCGGATCACGATTGCAAAGCACACAGTTCAGAAGTCTACAAAACAGAGCAACATTGTTAATAAATAAACAAAATTATTTAAAAACGATGCTTCGAGATTTAAGTAAGATAGAATTGTATTGTGAACTAACATTCACTGATAGCATAAAAATAAAAAGTTTCGAAACTGACACAAGAAAATGAACATATAAAAATTTAAAGCCATTTTTCTCGAAACTATGTTTCTTAATCTGAAACCAGATAATTACTTAAAAACCGTTAAACCACGTTTTATGAAATTTAGTACTAAAGCAAAATGATTATTTGGTCCACACTTTCTACAATTTTATTCTTAATTATATTGTCTATCGTATAACAATAATTTTTTGCAATTGATTTTCGAAGTTTAATAAAACTGTTCTCGCGATAGAGTTCTATTTTCTTTTGAATGCAATAATTTCTACAATTTTTTCAATTTTAAAAATTCTTACGTCATACGAGAGAAAAAAGATGTAGAAGTAATAATATTGCTGAAGTGTAGCTTTCAAACAATGTTGAAGCTGAAACCACTAACGCAAGGTACCGACCATACCAAACACAGCGTGAGTAAGATCAACACCATATTGTTTGATCACGTCTAATGTATATGTATATAAAAAATTTTCTTTTGAAGCTCACCATATGTTTTATTCATAGTAAAAAATTCATTTCGATCGAGCATATAGTAGTGTGACAAAAAATTCATAAACGTATATTCTGTTCTATCGTTACGAAAATAATGTTACCCCTTAACATGTTCACTGCAATAGGGGACACACATTTATCAATAAAAATTAGCAAACTTTAGATTTATACGAGTTATCGTAAGCAGTCAAGCCTAATATTAGGAAATATATGTTCCACCAAACAAAAATTACATTCGAAAACCTTTTTTGATGCAACTCTCATTTTTTCATACCTTACTATAAATAGTTCATTAGAAATTAATGAATCTGTAAATATACTAAAAGTATAGATCTGTATAACTTGTTTCTTAACTTTTGTCCATAAGTGTATGTTATTCCTCGTCCCTTTTATACATAAAATTACATGTTTATACATTAATCATACATTCAATATGCATAATGTATTTTCTCCGTTATTACTACATTTATAAAACTCATATATTAATTGCAAAGTCCTACGTATAAGAAAAGAATACATATCACTTCTATATATCTAAGTTACGTTTGGGGTCAGGCAGATCTTATTGAAGGGGAATGTTGCAATTTTTAGTACAAGAGTTAAAAGACACCTGTGCCTAGTCGATTGGTATATCTTGATAGTTGCACAAATAGTGCAACTTCAAAATTTCTTACAAATTTGAATATTTCAGATTCGGTAATTTTTTCTTTTACGAGATATTCTCTTCTTCCTGCCAATAGTATTCGTCCTTTACACAACGCTGTTTCGTAGAGAATTGAAGGGGGAGGGAGGTGGGCGTGGAAAATGAGGCTATAAATGCAAAGCAATAACGACGCCCGGTTAGGAGTTCCACCCGAAGCAACGTCGCGGGAGACGTTTACCGGTTGAAGAACTTTTTGCATTCCATCTTTAGCTGTGATTGCTGAGCTTTTTGTCTGACAACAGCATTCGTACCAGCGAACGCTATCTTTAACGCGCCAAGGCTTATATTGCATTTTTCCATCTCGTCTACTCGAAACTCGGCATTCCATGGTCTCTTTTGTCGAGAAGCACTTTATCCCTTCTTCACGTCAGTTTTGGTACGCACAACCTTCAAAGTACGCGAGCAAACAACATTCGAGAACCCGAATTTCTGCCTCGACGAAAAATACTGGAACTAAACGCAGAGCGATTTATAATTAAAAATCAATAGGGCGTGATTTGTCATTCAAGAATCAATTGAAATTAAAATCGAACAAAACATTTGCGTTGTCTTCATCTTTTATGACTAAATTATTAATCTATCGAAATAATGTTAGCATTAAGAGCAAACATTACCTGTGAAATGTATCGATTGAATGTTTCAAAGTTACTTGAAATCGTTGCAAAAAACCAAGCATAAAAAATACCAATCAAGTGAAAGAATTATTAACAACTGTTTTCTTAGCTTCTTAGGTGACATAGAATATAGTTGAATATCATAGTTACGTATGCATCTAATAAAATCACATTTTTAAATAAATTTGATAAAATTCATCTATTTTTGAAGATTTGTACCAAAATAAATAATATAATTTCTTACCTTAAAATTGTAATGCACTATGGAAGGTCCACAGAATTGGAACAAGTCATACCTCTTTTTTAATTATTATGAGAAAAAAATGTTTGCGGAGAAAAAACAACGAATGTGCATTCTGCAGTTTACCATTTTTCAAAATAAAAACGCACGTGTTTTATACAGATTAATCGTCTCGTTATTCTACGTAAAAAAGTATTTATTATGGGGAAGTGGTCGATAAGTGATTACTTCGTAACGTATTTTAAACAAATATCTTTATCGAAAAAGACACTGAAACGCGATTTATAACCGTTACAACATAATTATTTTGTAACCACTTCGCTCTCGTACTGCGTTTCGCAGAACGTTGAAAAGATATATGGAAACAAATACTAGTATGTTCTCATTTCGAAATGCACATTCGTTGTCGCGCTTGCGGAAAAAATATGGTTTTAAATGTATAGTCCTGTTTAAACCGTTCACTTTTCTCCTCCAATACATTTTTAATCGCTATAAAAAAAAATGATACGATTTGTCGCAGTTCCGTGGACCACTCTGAATGTACACATAAAGAACATTTTGTTGTATCAAAAGTACTTTAACTGCAAAAAAAGTTTCTGCAGTGTGACTTATTCGAGGGATTATACACAGTAGGTAATTTGTCCTACATAATGACAGATAATCGTCACAAATAGTCACTTGAGAAACAATGTGAGAAAAATAGAACCTATGAAGAATCCCATGCTTTCTTCTTACTTTCTGCCTAAACTACAATAAACCGTGAAACGCGAAATTCTCCTCGGTCTTAATCCACTTTCTCTTACCTCACTTTTACAGAAACAACCAGAAAGTGGACTCAGCTACAACGCCATCTCCTTAAATCCAATCCGTTCCGTTTTGCAACCCAATTTCTTTCACGATAAAGTATTCCTCCGCAATTTCCGTGAATTACAACATGTCCTCTACTTCTATTTTATTCTCCCGTGAACAACATACCTTAACGATTCCAATCATTGCGGCGAAATCTCTAATCAATTTTAATAATCCTTTACAAGAGGACACAATCGTTGAATCACGTCGAGTACAATATCGTTAGTTTCTGAACAATATCATTAAATAAAATACAATAAGTAATTTTTTAACGTATTCATTTTTACTTAAGTTTAACATAGCGAGTATCTTACTATATGTAGCTTAGCATCTTAACTTTTTCGTTATAGTCAGTACAGGAACGAATTTCAGAACAAATAATTATATTCCGTTCAAGGAAACATTAAATTTAACAATTTTAAAGCCACTCAGGCACTGCGATACAATTTTTTTTTTTTGTTACTTTATCATTTCCAAAAAATGTTTTCGAAAAACTGTGTCAAGGACTGAGTATCACTGGTAACTGTGCAGTTGTATGTTGCATAGGTTGGTATTTCGGTAATTGAGAGCTCTTAAGCTCGATGCATACGTGCAACTTTTCACCGATCGTACCTTTTTCCTTATTTTTCCAATTGAAAACAACGATAACAGATCTACTGTCGCAACGGAAAAGTCGTACATCTGTATCAGCCCTTATCCTTCTCAAGCTCTTTCGCCTCTGACAAGGATCATCGATCAATCAATAATACTCAAATCTGATGAAACTTGTCACCCAGATAAGGCATTGAAGATATACATACGTATGCTTTTTTATTGGCTGATATAACAGTAAGGGATAAAAACAATCGTCGATGTTATATCGAATAATATATATATACTTGATACACTTGTATCAAGATCTTGATATACTTGTAATATAAATATATATTTGATTAACTTTTTAAAAAGTCTTTTTCGAAAACAAATTTGGTCGTTTACGAGCAATAAAATAGTGTGAATACAAATTTCACCAAGTCATAAGTAATGCTATTGTAATTGATACATCGCTTTTTAAAAAATATTTCTTATAAAACATGTTGTCGATTTAAAATCGGTCGATCTTCATTAACAAATGAAGTCGATGAACACACGTATCTATTTTTTAAAAAGTAATTTAATTTGTACTATAAAGTAGATTCCCATAACCAAGTTCTAATACAGAATGTCAAAGAAATGGATTTAAACAAAAAATTATAATGATTTAATAAATATATTAAATTTAGCTGCAAAAATTGTTTTTTATTGGCATTCCATAAATATACCAAACCTTAACAAAAGATCATTTACATTACACAGTTCATTCACATTATTTCACATTCTGAAGAATAAGATCTTATTTTACAATTATTCCAATATACAAAACGTTTACAGACGGTGGACGTATTTACAATCCAAGACATAAAAGAAGAACGACAATTTAAACCTTTTGACTAAAAAGTTTTATCAACTAGGCTGTGAGAACTAGTTTTTGTTTCTTGAATTAATTCTTTCTTATACCTGAACTGTCAGCGTATAAATAACATTTTATTTCTTTTTGTATATATTTGTCCATTTCTAATCCTAAATTAATGATCCAAGGATCCCTGTTCAATTGTTTCGATAGAAATCAAGTAGAAAAATGGAGAACCGAAAGATATGTTACATTATTTGGTAAAATTTCTATATCTTTAGTCAAAAACCATCGTTTACCGTAGAGAATGTCCAATGTACATTTAATGCACTTTTTTGTTATGGAGAATCGTTTATTAAAGTTTTCTCTTTACAGCGTTAGTTTCTTCCTGGAAAAGGTTGTAAAAGGTATTCTTTTAAGGGATACGCTATATCACCGACTAAAACATTTGGAAGAACAATGTTAGAATGTAGCAAAGCTTGAAGGAGTGGGTCGTTAAATTTTTCCGCTTCTAAAAAATGAAAAAGAGTTGATCCAATACAAGTACCTTCATTACTTTCCTTACCCCTATCGCTAACTTTAAGTGTTACACATTTTTTATTGGCATCTGTAACACTTTGCAACATCAGAGAATGATAGTGCAGATATTTAAATTGTGAGAACGGGGTTTGGCGAACAATTAATTTGATGTTCTCCTTCGATACACCCAAAATAATTGGGAAAGGAGAATGTTAAAAAATGTCCATTTTTTGCATCGCCTTGAAATGAAAAGTTCATATAAGATATTTTAGAGTGTCTCCCAAGGAACAAAAATGTCCTTATCACTTTCCCGAGAAACGATGGGAAAGTTGTCAAAAATGTGTTCAAAGTATAAATATGATGATAATCGAACTCACATATATAGTAAATATTTTACTATATTTATAATTTTACAATAAATGTATTTTACATTTCATCGTCTTCTTCTTCGGATATCGAACCGTCTTTAAACCAATTAACAAGAAATTCAGCGAGCAGATGGATTGAAACTTAAAATCGAGCAAATTCGAAATACCGTATAATCATTGCTACATGGAAACAGCACCCAACAACGCGTTCTACGATTTTGCATCCACATGAGTCTGCAAGTATGGCGCCGAATGCGGTTTTACTTTTGTCAATTGACATATATACAAAGTATTTTAAACTGTTCGAATGTCGTGAATGCAGTTTCGTTTTCGGTAAAATGACGTTTTAATTGGTTCCGTTAATCAGGTATTTTTGAAAATGAATGTTACGTGACGGTATTACAACTTGAAATTCAAAATCGCCGCTGCTATTTACATGGTCAGCGTGATAACCATGTGCTTGCTTCATTTGATATGTTCTGCATGCGTATAAGCATAGATATTTCTAACTTAATGTTTGGAGGATTCACTGTATCGATACGTATACATTCATGGAAGTATTATAAATGAATCAATGAAATTTTTCCAATGAAAATAAGTTTAATCACAACATTACCAGGACTCCCTTTAATTCTACGTATGTAGTTCAAAATTATTCAGAAACGATTCGAATTGTGTATAATTAAAAATAGTCCAGATTTTTATTTTCGTTAGTGGATGATTCGTTTCAACCGTGTGCCTTATTGCTCTCAAGTACGAGCGGTATGCGCAACGCTCAGTCTCAGATTGTAATAGAAAAAGTCAATTCCTGAAATAAAATCACTACATTTCCTTAATGTAACAATTCGAGGGACTGCGCACATATGTATGTAGTTATATCGAGTGTTCACTGTATTAATTTGTGCGTTGTTGATCGCAATAGTTTTCGGACATGCGTTGCTCAGTTCATTATAAATTTAGTATCGCAACGAAGAATTTACATGTAACGAAGCAACGTTCCACCAATTATTTATCGGTCATAATGCCAACCAAAGCGTATCAAATTCATCTGGATTTAGCAAACTCCTAACCCAAGCCAATGTGGATGAAATCACCGTCACGAGGAAAGAGGATTATCACGGCAAGTTAGTCGTTGGAATGTCACCGCAATTAAATATCAAAAGCGATATGTCACCAACATTCTGTCCATCCATTATGCCGTATAGTTAATAGCTACATTGAAATTGCCATGCGTTTCCAGTATATAATCAAAGCAAATTCCTGATAACTGATATTACGATGTAAAACGAACACAAGGCAACCGCTTTATTCCATTATCCTTTAAAGCAGGAGTAATGACCCTCCACCCCTATCGAAATGGAGTAAATTGCTTGTTTTATATGCAAATTTCTTTACTCTCTTCACCGTGATCGGAATTATAACCGCACGATAAACATGTTGCTGCGATCCATCCAATAATCGACAATCGGGCCTGAGGGAGGAGGCAAACATCAACGGCGATGGAAAATCAGTGAACGCACGATGTTGCGTCACTTTGCGCGCGTGTATATTACGCGTTTTGAAATTTTCATCGTAGGAAAGAGACTCGTCGATTTCGATTGCTGGCGTTCGGTCAAAGCCCGAACGAGTTTCTCCGTTGAAAGCTGCGTAAGCGCTTTTCTACACAACGAAGGATATAAATCACGTACATCGCTCTTTTCAGTTTGTAAAATGGATTATTAGAGAAATTAATTAATTGGCAATCGATAATTCCTCGGCAGATAAAAATGCAACGATTTTCCCAAAAATATGGAGCAACGAGTAATGGAAACAAGATATCATTTCGAGATGATAATGCACCTTTTGGGCTTTTCTAGGTAACTATTAATTGCTTTTGGTTTTATCAATTGTTGACTGCCTTTCCGTATTATAAATTGTTCTGTAACGTTAATTGTTGTTAAATAATACACTTTTGTGTCAGACAGTAAATATGTATATTTGATATTGGAACAAAATAAAATTAAATAGAGGTTAAAAGAACGCTCACTGGCACGATGATAATCTGATTTACTTAGAGATTTTTCTAGCAGGATGGTCTCCATTCCTCGTCTTCTCCTTCTTTATCTACTTGCAAGTGTTGCCAATCTCGACACCATCTCTCATAATTGTCTCCATTAATAATACCTAGTTTCACGAATCATTAGATAAACAACAAAAGCATGTGGATTACTGATGAATTACCAGTTAGAGAAAGAAAATATATTATTTTAGCTTCTCAAGGAAATATCTCCTACTTAAAACATACACCATACGCATAAGAGCACTTCTAGATCCATGTCATTTCACACATTACAAATAAGTGCAGGCAAAAAGAGAATACGATTCTTATTCTGTTCAGAAACGACATTACATATATTAACAAGGGATCTCTGCATAACGAAGATCACCTATTTTATTCAAATTTTGTACACAGTTAGTAAATATAATGAATAGTAACGTAATACACGCATAGACAGCAATATTCAAGTTTTTGCAAAAAAATTGTATTTAAAATTGAATGAATAATATTTTAAGGTATGTACGAAAAAAATTATATAAGAAATTAGCATAACAATAACGTTTCCCACTGCCCATCCCACAAGAGTGGGTTGTATGGTGAGCTGTGCATCAGATTGCTTTTAGCGAATCAATGTTATACAATAATTAACTTATAGGTTGTTAAGACATTCTTAGTGAAAAATACACGTAAAGGCAATTATTAAACAAGCACATTAGAAACTATTGGTTAGAATACTTGTTGCAAGTACGACAATAGAATTTAATCTAAACAAAAAGGTTTCATAGTCCTTATCCTACAACTGTCAAGACTTTTATAGATTCAGAAACTATTGATATTTATTATATAATAGGAACACGAAGAAAATAAAGATCCCAAATCTAATATAGAAAGACAATAACATTCTCGTGTAAGGAACGATTACATATGATTATTTTCAAAACTAAATCGATTAACCGAAAATATTAGGAGGAAGAGTCCTTTCAGAATTATCACCATTTATTCATTCATATTCATTGGAAAGTGGAACCTCTGTTAGCTGAACTGATTGGAAAACTTGTGCGTAGATAAGTTAAGTTTCGGATAATAGGACAACTTTGGAGGTTTAAACTTATACATTTTAAACGAAATCGAACAGTCAGCGTTTGTGCAAAAGCACATGAGTCCTATATCGATTGGCTGTTAAATTGCATATATTTAATATGTTTAACTGCTTGGGACTGCATTTGTTTTATGTTCCAAACCGCCTGATACGAGCTGATCATAATCCAGATAAATCAATTTTAACCCTGTAGTTCATTTCATAAGGTTTGCATGGCCTCAAACGTAATGTAAGTATAAATAGAAATGATATCCAGTAGAATGTATTTTTGTACGAACCTCTGTTACATAAATGTTCTATCATTGAAACACTATCTGAAAGTTTCTATTACCCGAACATAACATATCATTACACAATATCTATTATAGAATATAATTTTAAGGTTAAAACTAATTCTGATGATCACAGTTTAGCATAAAACTGGCAGTGTATAAGTTTGCACCTAACAACATCAAAGCAGAAAAGAATGAAGCTAATTACAGTAATAGAAGACAAAATAATTCATATAATGGAAAGTGTCACGTAACATGAGCAGGAATAGATATTAGAAACCTCTTCATCGAGAATCTTTAGAGCATTTGTACCATTGGAAAATGGAATAATGCAAGTAAACTGAGCTAGAAAAAGAAAGAATCAATAATGAATTGATAACATTGAATATATTTATATAAATTTCTGCAATTATATTTTGATCGAAATAAGTCACATCAGTATTGTGCTCGAAGATACTTACCTGACAGTACGTTGACAATTGCACACTTTTAAAATATACAAAAGCTTATGGGTTACGTACTATTCTCTTATCAGTTATAAAACAAAATTTATCGTTGAGCTTTACCGACTTTATCAGACTACCCTAGTTCCAGATGCTATATTTGTATTGGCATCAACGATAATATTTCTGCGCGATACGCAGTTGTTTACATTTTACTTCAACTCATACACTGATAAATTAAGAAATACAAATATACCAGTTGCGAGTATTGGTTTATCTTTATATACAAACATCATTGTTTTTAAACTTTGAAAACAGGCGATGCTCCCACTGATGTCTATTTCACAGTGTAATCTTGTATAAAAATTTCAGAAAAAGAAGTCGTTTACGTAGTACAAGTGGATGCAATTAAAAAATTGTTTCGATTAAAGAAATTAAATAATTACTTTTTTCACGCTACGAATGGATACTTAACCAAATTTGCACCATCTTGGATAACACGAATAAACCTTTTTGCAGCAAGTTGAGGAAATTTTTAAATATGTTTTCTTATTAAGCCAATTAGTAGTTCTGTAGAATCAACTAGGCTAGCGAGATAACGCATAAATACTCACCAGTAGCTTCTTTTTATAATTTTTTTAAAATAAAGTATGATTCGTGCAACAGAGGTTTGAAGAAATTACTTATTGAATATTTTGTTACGTATGGTTCTTATTGAAATCAGTCAATTATTTTTGTCGAACTAGAAATTAATTCTGACACACTGCACGCCACGAGTTGCGGGAAATATTATCATGTTCCACAATAAGTAGAAAATCGAGGAAATATTTGAGGCAGCTAATGCGTTACGCGTTTTAAATGTGTGGCAAACGAACGGATTACTTTTCAAAGTTTCTGGTGCATGAAAAGCATTGGCAACGAAACTCGGGATCGACCTCTGAAGTCCATCTAAATCCATTACTGGCTAAGCCAGGCTAGTATTCATTCAGAAGATTGATCGGTGGCAACTTATTTGAATCTACATTTCATTTTACCTTCCGTACAAGAAAAAAAAACTATCCGACGAACTGAGAGGCAAAATTTTGTTTATCGGTATTGAATATAAAATTAGTATCGTTTTATACATTGAAATTTACCTATCACTTCTAGCAAATTTATTAAAGAAAAATAAATTCATTGAAAGAATTTTCCTGTAAAGATCTTAGGTATATTTACATTTAAATACTATTGAATGGTAAACATTGTATACAAAAGATTTTATATGTTTCTAAAAATGTTCGAAATATAATTTTTTGTCTTTATTTTTTCGCAGTGCTTCGTATTCTAACACGAGTGACCAGTTTAATATCAAAAGCAATTTTAAGTATTCCAGCCACAGAGATACAGTTGCAGTGGAAAATGAGAAAACTTTAAAAAATATGTCCTCTCCGGAGATAATCTTCTTAACGTTTCGTATTTAACAGAAATTTAAAGCTATTACGTAATTTCCTTTTGAAAAAGTTTCACTTCGATTTACCATTGTCAAGACAGATCCAGCTTCTATTATTTTATGTTATTTAATTGTGATCAACAATTAAAAAATGAATCGTAGACACTTGATTGAACATGTATTCAATCGTATCTAATTTATGTTTGAAACAAACTAGTTGGTCTGAAATATGAGTAAACGTAATTTTCGATTAATAATAATTTAGTAATAATCTAAATATATCTATAGTGAAAAGACATAATCTGATGCAGACAACAAACGATTTTTAATGTAAAGGGTGTATATATACTAGGTTGTTCAATAAGTTTTGTCATTTTTTCCATTGTAAAAATATCTATGACAGTTCAACATTGAACAACTGTAAATATACGAATGAGCCGACAGATTTACATAAAACTTCGCACATGTTCATCAAACAGTAGTACCATCTTCAGAAAAATAGAACAACGAACCTAATAGCTACATTTCTTATCGAACAACAAAATTTATTGAGCAACCTATTATACGCTGCTTGAGACAATTACAAAACGATGGAAAATACTAGAAAGCCGTAATGTGATTTTCTTCATTATTTTGTTATGTATAATAGCATCTGGTAATGTCAAAGACAACATTTTCTCTTCAACTTTATAAAGTCATATGAAGGTCGCTTGCTTCTTTAATGTATCGCCGCATTTTCATTTCGGCATTATGATAAAAAGGAAGACACGTTCAATTCACTATTGTAAAGTGACCACGAAGTAATCACGAAAGTCACAGAGAACGAGAAATTGTTTAAATAAAATTGTTGAAACACACAAGAATCAAATCCTTTGCTATTTGATTTACTATATTTACAGATTATGGTCGAAATTTTGTATTACTCAACATGATTTGTTTTGATACACATACATATACATGAGTGATTCGGCATCTTTATATTCTCTGAAATTGTGGAATTTTAACTGTTCGATAAACAATACTTTTTAAATATCACCAAAAAAAAATAGTTTAGCGTTACGAAAACTAATAATTTTGGAGGCCATTTTCTTCGTAACAACACTAAGAAGTGACAGAGTGGCCAGGCCAGTATCTACTGTGGGAGTGTAACTACGTTTATGATACCGTTAGTATGTAAATAACTAATACTTGAAGGACGACGAGCGCGTGGTTGAAGAGTCTCCTCAATCTCTATAGCACGGTGGCTAACCGTCGAGTTGATTGTTCTATAGATGATAAAAGATTTCGAAACGAAGTAAACTCTATCTGGGCTTGCACGTAACATTCATGTTCTACTACATGTTCATATATAAGACTGTGGAGGCACTTTCCACACTTGTCACCAGAGGGAAACTGACCGCTGGCCGTTTCCCGCAAGTTCCCGTACCTGCTCCGATTGCTATATATACGGTCCCTTACCGACCTTCCAATATCCCGGCGTATAAAGTAGGGCTTGCTAAGATATCTTACTGATGAGTTCACTAGCAAGCCCTAGATGAAAAACAACAACTCTCCCTTCCTTTTCATTTACCTCCCACATTCAACACATTTAGGACCCCCAAGTAACTATACGTTTAATATTGTTATAGAATAAAAATTTTAAAGTATGTATGCCAAAAGTTACTAAAAATTATACAAAATTAATGTTACGTTAATTTTTCAGAATTTATTAAATTAGCTACAAATGAGACTCCATACGATTTTTAGTTGTTCATTTAGCTAACCCCAGTACAGGAGGACAATAAATAATTATTATTCAGATTGAGAAAATTGAATAATGTTTGGTTAATATATTATTGGGAATAAATATTGGTTTCTAATTAAATCACATGTTAGCTGAATAAGTTAATTGTAAATGTTGAACTCTATCCGAAGGAACGCCGTTCTATAAACGGCAATAGAGAAATCCAACAGTTGAAAATTCTAGGGTTCGGCCGATCTGACACATTAGTCACAATTCGGGGGTAGTTTGCGGAAAATTTTCAGCCGGTGGTTCCCGTGAAAAGTTTGCCGTTGTCCCATTCGTTAACCCCGCCAAACTTTGAAATACTCTGGGTTGTGTGTTTTTTTTCACACCACGTATTGGGCCGTTAGTTTCAACTCGTCCGAATAGTTTGGTGATTTTTTTGTTCATTTTAGAGGAGCCCCTGCGTTTCCCTTTTTCTAAACTAGTGCCTTTACTTTAAGGGAATTTATTTTTTCGTTGCTCATTTCCGACAATTCTGCGCCGAGCTCTGCTACCTAATATTTCTCGAAAGATATTCAATAATAAATTCTGCAGGGTACAATAATCTCCGTATAAAAAATCATTTCTGTTACTGTTTATATTTATTTACCATGAGCAAAATTTGTACTTATGACAATGTATTTTCACAGGAGTGTTATCGATGAATTGGTGAGGTTTTCCCAATCAAATCCAAACATGATCTTATACAAACAACTTTTAATTATTCATAATCGATGATTTTTTTAAAATTATATGAATAACAAAAATAGTTCGAAAAAGAACGTGTTTCGATTCATTTTCATCGTAAACACTGTATTGATCTATTTGTGATACAACCATGAAGGTATAATAACAAAAATAAACAATTTAGTTTTTTCTAATATATGACTGATAATTCCAAACGTTGTTCTATCTCACTTACTGTCCAAGATGAAACAGGTTGATTATCGAAACGAAAAATTGACCTTCCTCAAATAACTGAAACATTGAAGACCCGATTTTGATATATAGTAATTATCTGGAAATTACTATATATGTTTTCTTCTCTTTGCCCATAACAAATTTTGATGACTTAATTCGGACGCCATCTTATAATTTGTAAATTAACAATAATGACAGAGACATAATATATAAGGCCCTATTACAAGATACGAACATTCATTTTCGAAACAATATTCTACACTTTCAAATTAATTTTTCACAAAGAATTGACACATCCTATTTGTATCATTAATAACGACCCGTATGAAACGAAAAATCTTTGCGTTTTATTTAATGGAAAATAAAGCTAAATTTTTTTAGGAAGAAATATTTATTTAATCCATTATATAATTTCCTCAGCTAGAGAATACTATTTGCCAATGATCAACAAACTTTCAATTTCAGATTTATAACTTTAAATAAAAGTATACTTGTACAGTGTTACCGAGGTCTTCAAGAGTTCGGAGTATTTTGCTATTTAAATGACTTCGCAGTGGTCCAAATAAATGATAGTCAGAGGAACGCTAAATCTGGCTGAAAATATGGTGTGTGATCAAAAATTTCCTAATTCAATTCCTTAAAAGCTTTTTCGATATCATTAAACTGATACGAGATCAAACGTTTATTCCAAAGGAAAAGAAGTCTTTTCCTATTGACGATTTGTAGATGTTTTTATTGAAGGCATTCGTTTACTCGGTTCAATAGCTGACAGTAAACATTAGAATTGATGGTTTAAGTGGGTTGGAAAAACTTGTAAGGATTTATTTTTCGTATATCTCACCGAGTACATGTCACCATTTTTTGGAATGATCCTTTTCAGGATGGCTTCCGGTGTCTCTCCTCTGTTGTGCGCCATTATTGCTTTTACATTACGTTACCAAAGTATATATTTTTCGTCGTATGTTACAAAATGCTACACAATAGGCTTATTAATTGACCAATGAAAAATAGAATACATATCAACACTCATACAATATTATGATCTGAATATACATTTTACCGATAGACTTTTCTTTAATTTGTTTAAAAGTATGTTTAATTCATCGTTTATAATTATCGCCTTGTAATTAGAATCATTTTGTTATTAGAAGCACATAATCTCGCAAAATACAAGAAGATAGATAAGCCAATCGTGAAAACAAAGTTTTATTCAAAAACGACAGAATCTCCCCTCCCCCCTCTATGAATTTGATTCAAATTTTGCACATTTGTAGATTTATATGGTTGCCATCAATCTCCGTTGCAAGCTTTCCTCTAACAATAAGTCCTTAAGAGGCAGGATAAAAAATGTGCAAAACTTTCAACAAATCCATGAGGGTATGAAGTAAATTTTCGAGACAAATTTGTTACTAAAAGATAAGTTTTAAGACCTATTAATCACATTTTGATTATTACAAAAGAAATGTTTAATTTATGTGTGTACGTATCGTGGAAAGCTAGAAAGATGTTACCTAGCAGGAATTGCGAATTGTATTGAGTCAGACGTTTTACTCGGCTTTCAAAGGACTGCGATTAACAAGCAAAAATTGCTGGACACTGTTCACATTCCCTTTGCACACGATACTAGATTGTTCTTAATCCGGGTGACATTTTTTCAGCTCCCCTACTATGTAAATTTATACATATATACGTCTCCCTATTATCTCCATACATATGTCTCATATAAGTAAATTTTGTATTTTAACTTTATATTTTCATCTTCGGGTTTGATTAAATTTTTAGCAAAATCGGATAATGGATAATAATGATTACCTTTTACAGTGTTTCGGTACTTCTGACACCGTAGTTGCTCGAGAAGTTAGCCAGAATCCTAAAAACTAAAACAGTACAGAGTAAAAGGAAATCGCATCACTTGTGACTTGACTATTGCATCCTTATGCAGGTACATTGTCACTATTGGCTAAGTTAGGTACGCGTAGAAGTCCAACACGTGACGAGGAACACGAACGAAACGAAACACGATAATGTGAGATGCAGAACGCATCTTACAATGTGTTTGCGAACTCTATCGTTGCATCTCAGTTTGTTGTGTTTTGTTTCGTTCCCGTTTCTCGTCACGCGGTAAACTTCTAAATACATTTACCCGGTTTAGCCAATAGTGACAATGCATCTGTGTAGGGGTGTGTCACGTCACAAATGATGCGAGTGAACGATTCTCGTTTTCCTCGTGCTGTTTCAGTTTGTATTAGAAGTAATGCCAACATCTCGTGCGTTTACGATACATATATTTGTTATTTGGAAAATTTTTTAAAAATATCTCAACAAATTTTAAAGAGATTAAATTTTACATTAGAAAGTTAAATAAACCACATTTTGTTCATTAGAAAATGTGAAATATCCCCCCCCCCCCTGTTAATTCTATAACGATTAGAACTAATTCTTTTTCTTTATGGTTAAGGTTGCACTAACTACACCTATTGATCATTAACAACGATAGTTTCGTACTTCAGTCGATGAGATGTAATATACATAAATCATCGAAGAATATTGCATCTTTCGAAGATAATATTATCTAATGATGTTGCGACTATTATTGTATTTTTGTAGTTATCATCACAAATTGGAGAATTTGTTTTGGAAATTAAATATAAATCTGGGGGTTTAATACGACCGATCCTGAATCTGTTTAGTATTGTACAACAAATTCTGATCATTGTAATTTAAAGTAATATTGGCAATATATGCATCCATCTTTAATAATAGCGTCAAAGTAAAACAAAAGAACTACATAAACAAGACAAAATAATTCATAAATTGGCAAATATTGTAAGATTAGCAAGAATATAAAATATAATGTTATAAAAATCTAGAATATTGTTACTGACATTAAAAAAGTTTTCATAACAAATTTTTGAAGCAGTTATGGCATTAGGAAACAGGATTATGTACAATATATATATATTGGGAGTTATAGGTTATTAAAAGAAATAACTATAGAGTACTGTATTTTACTTTATATTTTATTTATCAGGAAGGTATATCGTTCTTGCTAGAATCTTACACAGCGCAAGACAAAATTCAAATGTAGAAGTGTAGAAGTCCCCTAATTCTTATCTACAGCGTGAAGTGTTTGTTTTTATTTGTATTACCAGAATCTCTTGGGCGCACAGTTCAACCTCCTGTATATTTCTTAGAAGTGATGAATTTTTGTACACAAATAAGTTTAGACGTATTTTATTTTCAACAATATAGATAATTTGAAGTAGAAAAAAAGTTTTATTACAGGCAAATACCTTGCACGACTCAAAACAGCTAAAAATACTATTCACTTATGTTATATTTTAATTTCTTTTTTAATATTTATACTATTTCACCTAAAATAGAGAACGACCAATCTCAGAGAAGTTATATTATTCGAAAGGAACAGTATTGTCTCTTGTTTGTAGGTATGAGATAAATATCGGTATGACTGGGTATGAATGAAAAGTGTTTGGGACAGAGCGAACGGATCTGAGCATACGGATCCGCATCGAGCGGATGTTTATAGTTTACAGTTGGATATTCATTTCGAGAGTGTGTATGGATCATGGGGAACGTGTCTGGAGTTTTTAGGCAAACGTAGCAGTCGAAGGAAGAGCTTTGTTATGTGTAGATGCGTCGTGGTCAGAAAGTTGAGATACGTGGATCGTAGAGTGGGAGTTTCATGTTTAAATACCTTTTACACTATTATTCTCATCAAAGAGTTGTATTGTCGTTAACCTACCTGAACGCCTAACATTCTTCCACACTATTAACAAGGATAATGAAGGTTCTACTGTAAACGAGTTCGTAATGAACCGAAAAATCGTCTGTGGCTGTCTGATATGTGCTTTTTATCCATGTAACTGCAATGATAAAATTGCAAACACATTACGGTCACAAGATGGAATACGTCTGCGTGGCACGAAGTTACGACAACCGGATGTATGGATCACCCGCTGTTTCCGCTTATCTAAAGACACCGATCGTTACTCTGTGTCTTGCGGAGAACACTGAATGCTACTTCTTTGTCTGGCTTCCATGTAACCCGTGTCGGGACATACACACGGATGATATCCCGAGAGGAATGTCTTTTCTACCTGTATTTCTTCAGGGTGTTGCTATTTCACGTACGTAATTGCAGCATCTCCTCGCCTTGTATTGAGAAACGTTGATATCGCGTTTTGTAAATACTGTGACAATTACACAGCACGTTTACCACCACGCTTTTAATTACGGATGTGTTTTCTCTCGAAGAGTGATTTTCCAGTCGTTTCGTTCCATTTATAATACATACATAAACGATTCTTAGTGCTTTCGGAACAGAACGCAGTTGTTGGAAAATAATTACTAAAGCAATCGAAATACTATTTGTTTCTAGATACGTATATGAAATGTTTAAATAATTTTTTTGAAAGATACGGCCCTAAGAAAAGTTCGTATTTTTAAAAAAGTTATTTTTCTTTCCTTTTACACGTACTTATGCATTCTGCGAAGAAAAGAGTTAAACGAGATCAATTAATTAATTAGGCTGCTATGAAATTACAATGGAGACGGATAGTTGATGTATAGATTATTTTCTACGTTTGTAGAATATGTAGATTTTACGACTAAAAATTAATTGAAACAGAGAATACAATTTTTTCGTACAAGGCTGCGTTTTCAAAAAAATTAGTTTTGAACATTTACCGGATACATAGGCTACTGAATGCAATTTAACTACAATGTTTATTCGTAACTCGTTATTTCTATTTATGCTTGTGTCTAGAAACATTGACGATTGTATGATATCGAATTTAACTGGCTCTAGCTACTTAGAAGATGATAAAATCGATGGAAATCTCATAGTACAATAGTGTTGTCAACGTTTATAAACGATGGACGTAGAAATAACGATTAATGGATAAATACGTTAGCCAATTCTTATTGAATCGTGCGCATATCTTGAGGAATATTCAAATCCAATTTTCTCGAAAATCAAGTCGCATAAGAATAAATTTTATTCAAATTTTTCGACTTAGTTTTAAATGTAGCATCGTAATTGGTCGAACCACCTAGAAATATTTTTTAGAGAAAATACAGTTATAGCAGTACTTACCAGAGGAAGAAACAGTATTAAATAGAACATTTAAATAAATGAATTTTTTATTTCTTGCTCTGATTAGTTGTAAAATTGACACTTCTAAATGTTTGTTTCTGTATTTAGTCTTAACGAGCACATCGGTTAGTAATTCAAAATTGCTTTTAATCCAACGTTTCGACCCTGGCTTTGGGATTATTAAACACATTTATTATATATATTTAATTTGATCCTTAGATTAGTGTTGCTAAAACATTATTTGAAACACAATAATATACGGCATGTAACGTTCCAACCGTGTATATAAAACTTTATTCAGAAAGATAAGAGTATACGTATTCCCCTCAAACGACCAAAATTAATGGATCTCTGTGTAAATTAAAATAAGCCGAAAGCTCGATAAGACAATAGCATCTACGAAACCGTAATTAATCCAGGTGCACAGCGGAAGACAACAATATTTAGACGAAAATTATATCTCACGAAGAAACACCCAGAGTTTCACACCTCAAATGGTATAAAACTTGGAAGGTTTTTTCTACCAGTGTTTGCACCGTGTGAACATCGTTCCGTTGAAAACGTCATCTCTTTCCGTGTACTCGCTATTACTTCCGCAGCGGTTTGTAGTTACCGACCTCCCTTTATTTCTAATCAAGAAATACCTGTGGAGCGCAGCGTTCATGTTCTACGAACTTCCTGCGCCTGCAGTAAAAACTTTCAGAAGCGGAAGCACTTAAGTAATGTTAAGTCTACTGAAATTAAAATTATTGGCAGAGTTTATCGTAATATTGTACGTGGCAAGAAAGTTCATTTAAAATTAATGTTGAAGTATGCTGAACCACAGTATCCAAACCCCTAATTAGAAGTCTCGACGGATACAGCGAAACAGAAAGCAAACGTTGTATCATCGATAAAGTATCATTTTAATTGTGATCAAGAATATAGCTTGTACCATAATCGTGAATTAGATGGCAGAAATTTTCTGGAACCAATTTTTTCCAATAAGCAAGTTTGATCCTACTTTGAAGATTCATATCTTTTTTATACGCTTTTACAGTTCAATTATTCTTTTTAAAATTTTACGGTGTTTAGTAATATTTGTCAGAAAAATCGTGGTACAACCGGGAAGAAAATCATTCTATGTGTAAAAATAAATCGAGAAAAAAAGAATAAAGTTTCTTCGTTCGAGATTTCGTTTGCGAGGAAATTGACAACGAAGTTTACAATTTGTCATTTCGATAGTTTTACGAATACTAAATTCAAAAGCTAGTTATACGCGATGATAAGAACAACAGGCAAACAACGACGTTGTTACGAATCATGACATTGTTTACAAATATGAATAAAGTAAATAAGTGCGAAGAAATCTGTTCAACCAAATCTCGTTGTCTCTCAAATATACGCGTACCTATTTACTTAACGGAACGTGATGGTTCTGAAAACGAAGCCTCGAAGGAAAAGATGTTTTTTCTTTCTTTTTAGTTTATTTTTATGCGTATAATCTCCTCGGTTGTACTACGACTTTCAACATACCCTGTATATGCTTATGCATAGCATTTGATATTATAATCCGTTGTAAATATTAAGACATCGATATTTTTCTGTATTGTCGATGACTTAGTATTATAATAAAACTTATTATTAATGTTACTGCAATAATAACATATCTAAAATAGTCCAGAAAAGCGTCGATGGCTTAATATTTACAATGGATATATATTTTATTTAATTTCAATTTAATATGCAAATCAAGCCGTATTCTAACCGATGTTTGTACTAACAATAAGACTTACCGATTCAATGAGACCATGAAGTAACTTGAAATAGTTGGAGGAGAGAAGTGGGAAGAGTAGCGATGCTATATGAGTAAGTATAATTAAATAAACGAAAGTCGTGAGAGATAAATATAAACTGAATTAAAATATGGATGCAAACTCTCAAGTTGTATTCCTGTTGCATATTGGTAAGTGTCGTCTGTCGATTACGACCTGCTGATACCAAATAAAAGACTTCATTTAAACCTAACGATTGCTCATCAGGCTTTGAACGACAATGAACCATCAGGCTTCGGATCATGATGGCCCACCGGGGAAAGTTCGATTTCTCAGTGAGGCACTCTAACTCTAGATAGATAGAGGATGAGGATGGAGACAAAAGACTATAGTCCAATGTAAGGTACGAAAGAAAATTTTGAACCTAGAAAAATACGATGTATATTCTACTCACACATTAATCATTAAGGTCGAACAACTGTAGCAAAATGTAGCAAGCACATACTCATATTTGACATCTCCCACAGTTCGAAGAATTTATTTGAAACAAAATTCCATTGCCAAGAATTATTTATATTTATTTACATTTGTCAGTGTCAATTATAAATTGTCGGTACGAGATTCACGACTGTCCTTAAGACTATCTAATTATTATTTAAAGCTTTGTCAACTATAATTTTCTAAGTCGATCTGCTTTGTAATTTTAATTCAAAGTTCTAGGTAACGTTAGCATTACTTACTCCAAAGACAATGTCTGTAGATTGAACATAATACGTAAGATTATAGAAGGATTTACCAAATTTATGATTACGATTTTTTTTAGCGGTCTCTAGAGTATGTTTGCTTACTTGAACGCTCAAGTATGCATAGCAGAATCGTACTAAAAAATCCTAATTACAGAAAGCTAACTTACTAATCCTAGAACAATAACGATTTTTCTTTTATGTCCGCTTGTGGATTTTGAGAATGAGATCGATGTATAAACACAATGATGAATAACTATTCTAACTAAATACTACTAGTCTATTAGCACATTGTGAATACGTTTTAAAGAAAGTCGAAAATTTAGAATTTAAAAGAGAATAGTACTCCAGCAAACTACAAAGCTCATTTGGCAAACTTTTCCCGTAAAAGACAAGTCGCCTCGTCTCACCTTGGTCAACGAGGTAACTTTAAGTCTACAATTTTTCTTTTTTTTTCTTTTTGAATTATATAAGCTTAAAATCGTCTTAGTTTAAAAATGAAAAATGTGAAGGAAGAAAATGTTTATTTTCTGTCTGGTATTGTAAAATACTTGTTGCATTATTGGTAGAGTGAAGTCAATTTGCAAACTCCAGAACTAAAAAAAAATCTATCAAATATACTATAGAGAAAAATTTCAAATCTTTCACTTTGGAATAAACCAATAATCAAAATCAACACAGAATTCTTCAGGTACAACAAATCGAAATTCTCTCCATTAGTAAAAAACATCATTCGATACAATTATACCAAATTGTAAAGACTATAACTTTAAAATTTATATCCCACGTTACATGTCCTGTAACCTGTAACCATATTTCAAATTAATGGAACATATTTGATATTACTGGTTAAAAATTATTTTATACTAAATGTATAAACATATACAGAATATACAGTATGCACGATATAAAGCCGATTGAAGTTCTTCGGCTGATAAATATGATTGAATTTATTGTCTGTAAGTAAGGTTCCTAACGATGTTTGATAATACACTTGTTGACACGATAATATCTCAATAATGGCCGTCACATAATATTGTATACTCTTTGAGAAGGAAACTTTAGGGTAGTTGCTCTTCGGTGAAGAGGGAAACGTGGTGAATTGGTACTTTCGGGGGAGAACGGAGCATTATGGGGCGTAGGAGAGAGTAATGCGGTAATGTGCAGGTGTAAGAACTTCCGGTTGGTGGTATAAGAACAAGGTCTAAATGTCTATGCTCGATGCCCTGCTGTATACAGATGTACAAATTTGTTTGTTAGATGGAGTTAGGTAACATTTATTCCAGAAAGTTATTTCGACCAAACAACACGACTTTTCATTCGTGTCTTTAGAAATTACTTATTACTACGTTTTAGAAGATAATAGAAATAGAAATTTAAAAGGTTATGAAAAAAATGAATAAGAAATCAAATAGAATAGGATTCAGTTATGACAAATTTTTAAGTTTCTTGATCGGACTAACTGCCAATACGAGGAATGTAATACGCTTGAAATAAATCGGTCGAAAAATATACTATTCTTCGCCTTTTTAAAAATTAAATTTTGATTACAAATGAAGAATTCTGGCACAGTCATATAAATCTTGATATTCGAGGAATTGATATAACAATTAAGAGTAATAAGAAGAGTAGAAAGAAGCAATCGTTAATTTTTAATTATTTTTTTCTTTATTAAAGAACATCGAGATAGAATCTATGTAAATTTTTATGTAAGATGTAATTCGCTGTAAGATTTATTTAGAATATTTTTTGCAAATTTTACGAAAATAAATATATGCATACCAGTAAAACCAAGCAACTATAAGTGGTGATCATCATTATCTATTAACCGATTTTGCTCAAATTCTTACCAGACGTTGAGATGAGAATATGAAACTTAAAATAAACTCAATATAATTTTATTGTTGTCCATTTAACTATTCAGGCTCAATTGTGTTGAAAGACACACGCGCGCACACACATGCATATGTATATATCTACGTATGTATGACACGCACGCGAGGAGATTACGTTCAGACGTAATAGCACTCCAGAGTTATAGCAGGTCTCATTTGTTCAGGGGCTATTTCTTCAGGCACGAATTGGATACGTAAGTACACGCATCCTTTTCACGACCGAGGAAGTAGGCCTCCAAAAAGAATAGAATCCGCAAAGCCCTAGATGCAATCTCCTGACACGCGTGCCATGCATACACATATTGCAAATAATATTTATTTTTTCATAATCGAACTGTGCTCAAAAAAATCCTAAAACTTGTTTATCCGTAAAAAATTGTTTAATATTTGTTGTAATTACAATACATATTCTTTCTTACAGCTTACAAAGCAAAAACAATAATATCTTTTTTAACTGAGAAGTGTAGAAGTACTGCACGTAATAAAACAAAAGTAGAGAAATGAACCTTGCTATAGTGATTAAGATACAAAATATGTCAATAGGATAAAATTAAAATTTATTAGTTTATTTAAAAGAAGACAATAAATGCTTTTAATAACTGAGATATTCACTATTCAAACTACGATTGTTGATTGACTCGACTGGAGCAAATAATAGTTTATCGAACGTTGGTGCATGAGAAAACTGAAATACAAATAAAGATTTCATTGTGACTGCAAAACATGAACAAAACATAATAAATTATTGCCATTGCTTTGGCAATAAAAACAGACTTCAATCGTCTATATGTCAATAAACCTTTCAAACACAAAAAACAACAATTTATAAATAACGTTAAACTCAATTTCAATATTCTTTCCAAATTAGACACGAAAAGCATAGCATTTCTGAAAACAAACCTAACCATTTCTCTAATAACCAATGTCAGCATTTTGTGCCAGACTAAAATTCCAATAAAAGAAAGATAAATCTATTACATTATTGTAAAGTAGCAAAGTAAAAAGCGGAGAATCAGATAGCTTTAAATGTATGTACAACATGAATCGTCATCGTGTCGTTGTTATGCTAGTTAAGGATGAAAAACTATCGAATGCAGAACATCGAGACGAATTCGCAGAAACCCCTTTGAATAAATTCTTAGACATCGTTTTCCAAATGACGTTAATATTTTTATCCAGCCCGTGTTGTACGAAATGGTGCATATCACCTCAGAACTATGACGTTATTGCGTCATTATAACGAAATATTCCAACGTGGCAAGTATGCAAAGCTCGCGTGTTGAAAATTATTCGATGTCAACGTTCTCGAAGAAAAGAAGAAGGCGAGGAATATTTCATGCAATATATTGACCCCAATTGCTCACGGTACCGCGCGATCGAAGTGTATTAACATCGAATTTTTCCACAATTATGCGTTATTTACGAAACCTCGCGGCGTAATAATATCACGAATTTATAGTAATTTCGCCTCCAGAGGTGGAAGGCAAACAGGAATGTTACCCACTTCGGTCTTAAGTTGTTGCACACACGTATAGAAGGGATAGTTTCTCAACCACGTTGTAGTGTTACATGCGGTACCATAATGTTTGTGTCGCGATGATAAACGGCCGCTGGTTCCTTTTCATTATGCGTTAAACGAGGAGCGAGAATATTCTGCTCATCGATTCGGTATCCGAAAGCAAATATTTTCCACGAAATTTGGAATACCATGCTTATCGCGAAGATTTTAATACTATTAAAACAGAAGAAATAATCAATCTGACCGAACACTGTGGATGAAAGGTTAACACTATTCAACATTAAACTCTAATGTTTTGATTTAGTACAGTGTCCACTATACTAGAATCGGTTTGAAAATGAATATCAGTGTACATCTTTTTAAATTCAGGAACGATTTTCTTTTTACATTCATATTGTTCCTTCAACACCAAAATTTCTGGTACAAAAATCCCTTGATAAATATCCGTGTTTTTCCTCTGTAAAACGTATCAAA
Organism: Ptiloglossa arizonensis; assembly: GCF_051014685.1. Taxonomy (NCBI): domain Eukaryota; kingdom Metazoa; phylum Arthropoda; class Insecta; order Hymenoptera; family Colletidae; genus Ptiloglossa; species Ptiloglossa arizonensis. The sequence continues at coordinate 12,180,127 of NC_135051.1, read as the reverse complement.
TCATCTCCAACACTTTATGATCTTCGGCTCGGGTAACCGTCAGCTGTGGGTTTAAACATCGACTGATCGAACTTCAAAATGACACCACGTGTATCAGTGAAACGTCAGTAATGTAAACAAAAAGTTTTTGTATTCGACATGCTCTCTCCGTTGAAATATTGTTGAAAAATAAGAGAAATTCTCACGATAGAAATGGGTCCAAATACAGTCATATCAAGATTATTCTTAATTACACGTAATTGAAAATTTGTCAAAAATGATTTATCAATACAAGTAGTCTGAATACGAACTCATTTGATCTTATTTTTATTAGGAGAATCTCACCAATCCATTCATAATACTTTCATGAAGATGTAATGAAAAATGTACAAGTTATTAGTTTACATTAATGTTGTCTAACCGATATAAGTACGCCATCTTTATAAAGTTTGGCGTTATAAATACACGTTGCTAGGTTCTAGGTTAAACACCTCTGCAGGGACTCGACAATTACGTATTATTCCTTAGATGTTCCATGGCCAATCACATATCAATAATATTTTTAAAGGAACTCAAACCGTGACTGCATCTTATGGAATTTTTTAAATATTATAAGACTTTTATATCTCCGTCCCTTTTCAAGCATATTTAACTTGAAATTCTTAATAGATGTTGATACGCATTAACGCTCTTTATATAATACAAATTATAATTCTTGATAAAACATTGATTTCTACCATAATAAGCCTTTTTAAGCAATGTGTACAATCAGTTATGTTCCAAAAACCGAAAACAAACAATACGTTTACACGTTTGGCAACGAGTATAGTTGTAAATCATTTATGGATAGCTAGGAAATGCTACAACAACATTTGCCTGCAATCATATTTATGTCGTGAAATTATTCTATATTGTATCTATTTTCGCGGAATTTATGTTGCCGCATCTCGAACGGATGTGTTTAAAACCAGACTTTAAAGTAATTATACAAGTAGTATCGGTTTCGATTCTGAAAAGTGTCTCGAAGAAATGTTATGCAGAACAACTGATATTAAGAGCAGAAATCGATGAATAAAGCATCTGTGCAGGTTTCAGAGCAGCAGTGGTTGCGACTTTCATAAAACGTACATTGATGTTTCGATATAAGATGATTAAGTGTAAATCGAAACAACAGAAAATGCAACACAGGAGGAGCAAACCGTGATAACAAGTGAAAGCAACCGACTAATTGCTTTGAAATGAAAACAGATGTTCCAACTACAAGCGTGTTCGCGAAGAAAGTACAGAACAATTTGCCCAATGTACTCATTAATCCTGTTATAGAATATTGGACATTTTAACAATTTTCAATGTTCCTAGAAATTAGGGTAAAATATATAACGCAGGACGGAAATACTAAACTTCTTGAAAGCAAAGTTTGTGGTCTTGGTTTTAACCTTGTAGGCTCGTGTACAAACTGTGAACGAAAACTTATAAACTTCTGTACGTTGTACATATATAACCAATGTCCTGGGCTTTGTTGTTCGTCCTGGAACTATTTAAATTGATGCTCAAAGAATTAGATCATGCTAGGATTACGACACATGGTCCAGAGCTCTGAAGAAGCTAAAAGACAAGCAATGTGTGTCAAAGCTGACACAAAGAAATGAACATATGAAACTTGAGTCATATTTTTCTTGAAATCATCACGTTTCTGTTGGCATTATTAATAACTCGAATATCATTACACCGATTGTTATTAAATTTGGCATTAATGTTCGAAGCATCTCTTTAATATCAATGTGACTTACGTTTGTTTTTTGTTGCAATCTTTTTCCGAAATATAACGAAAACATATTGGATAAAAAAAGATTCATTTTCTTTTTAATCTTTTAATTTCTGCAATTTTGATAGTTTGTAACATTTCTCTGATCATACGATAGATAATACATTTGTAAAGAATCAGATTACTCGTATTTGGATTTTTAAACCCTGTTCTGTGTGCTTATAAATAATGTATACATCAAAAATTTCCTTTCAAAGCTTATTACATGTTTCATTTATTGAACAACTTCATTTTATACGGACGTATAATATTGAATAAAAACTTATTGTCTGTTTTATCACTCTCGAGGTTACGTAATCTCTTAAAATTTTGTACTTCCGAAAATTTGATCAACGAATGCCATTCTGTATACTATAATAAAGCTTGCTACTGAAGTTCAGAATGATTAATTTAATCATATTACACAATTCACTAAACAAAAGTAAGAATACCGAAAGTAAATCGAGTAATCTTTGTGTTACACCTACGTGTGATTGTCTATCATTTCTCATAATTTCTCCAATTTTTCAAATTTTATTCTATTCGTTTGGTAAAATGTTTTCATAATTCGAAAATTGAAAAAAAAAGTTAAGAAAATAATCAACTCACTCAAGTTCCAGATTACGAAACTGTTTTACAGTTTAAATTTTTAACAAATTTAGAAATTTTTTTCGTATACTTTTACATAAATCGTGTCAAACATGTCTAAAGTTGATAAGTTTGTAATACTGTGTACAAAATATGTAATTTTTATAAATTTGTATGGAACCATCGAACAATTGTGATGTTTATAAATTTTGTAAAGATTATGAATTTTTAACCAATTTCTTTAACCAATATCTTAACCAAAATCTTCAAATTTGTGAAAATTTTTAAGAATATAAAAATCTATAAAAAATTTTCGTTTTCAATTCCCAATTTGAAGTCATATATACGTATGAATATGCACAATATCAATAAAGCCTATATGTTATACCAATTTTAATTTTTTCTAATCACAATGCATATATTTTAAAAATGCAAAGAGCTTTTTAATCTTATAAATAGAAAAATTTTGAAATATTATATTTTCGGAATACAGAACATTTCATTTACAATTTTTTATGCACAAAAACAAGATAACGTAATTATATTTTAAAATCGAAACAAGCGTGAAATAATATAGTATGTTATTATGAAATAGTATTTTAAAGAACGTTATCTTAAAACTACCCCTGTCTGTGTCACAGTTTTAATTCGAAGTAATAAATTGCAGGTATGTATTCAATTGACGGACGTGTTTGATTACAGCGCTATTTTCGCAAGGCACATATACGCGAAACACTGTCTTAAAAACGTTTGTCAAATAGGAAAACTTTCGAAAGAATACACAACAGCGTACGAGGTATTCACTCATTTCGGAAGCGTACTTCTATCAGCGTTTCGATGGACATAGAATTGCTAGATCCGTAGATTTAGTAGAACGGGTTCTCAATCACATCGGCCGAAACAATAGGAATAGCACTCGGATGATTGCTAGAATGGTGAACGTGGGACATGCAATTGTCTGGAGAATACTCTGTGTTGAACACCTGTATCCGTACAACATGTAAGAGGTGTAAGGAATTACTCGTACTGGTTCTCTTTCGCGAATGATCATCTGCACGTTGTCATTGTACAGTTGTATTGTTAATCAGAATTTTTTATATTTAATATTATTTACCCAAAACGATAAAAATTTAAGAAAATGAACACGTCATTACAATCAAGGTACTGACTGTTGTTAATTTAGTTTTATTATACATACTGATGTTAATTTAGTTTTAACATATGAAAAAAAATGCACGATAAACATTTAATTGGACTATGTTTATTAAGTGGTAGATTAATCGGTAAGTATTCTGACAATTTTGTAAAAAAACTGATTAAATGAATTGTCAAAACGTCTAGCTCGAAATTGTGTGTTATACATATGTGGTTTATTCACGACAGTACACTGTCACATTTTGAAACGAGCAATTTCAAAATAAATCTATCGAACAGAAGACTTGTCTGACCTCTTTGATCTTCAGATTGAAATACATTTTTCCAGTATAATGATAGCTAACGTTGAACTACTGTGCCAGTGTATTGAAGAAGGTTGTCAACGAAACAGAAGAGCACCAAGGATTTTCGAATAGATCGGGAGATCAATAAACAGATATTCAGAAACTAATATTAAAGCACAAGGTCATTTCAGGAATTTTTTTCAGAATAAATTTTTGTGAGAACTTCTGAACCGAACTAGTTCAGTTTTCAACAAAAATCATTGAATGTATGAATATTTGTGACATGGAAACAAGATCAAATAATGTTCACACGAATCTTTTTTATAATTTTTGTCTGTCAAATTCATCGTTAAGTTATGCCTGCATGCTCTGATACACCCTTAGACCAATATGGGACCTGCATATATGAAATTCGATATTGGAACAGTAAGCGGAACCGATATGTACGAGAACCTTTTCTGCACAAAGCAGATAAGATTTTTACTTTCCAACCTAGAAGGAAGAAAAGTATTGTAATCGAGTACAATTTTTCAGAAACTCTTTTCTATAAAGAAATACGTTTTAAGACCCACCGATCATGTTTTCGGTGTGAAAAACTATTCTTGTTTGTTACGAACGTAAATACGTACACATGTCTGTTAACACGAATGCATTGAAAACATTATATTTAAGTTTTATATTCTCATGGTAGGTTAATGCTTTTTCTAATATGCATTCATCGTAAGTAAACATTTTTACAAACGTTTTCAATAAATCTTAAAGATGAATACATTTCGAATGAAAAAGGTACATAAACTTTTTCTCCATTTCCTCTGATAAAGAAAAGATATAATGAAGTCTTGTTCATTGAATATTTAAATCTTATTTTTTTCGTAGCAAAGTATTGCGGTATATCCATCTCTGTTAATTAAATCAGTGTTGATTAAACATTTTCTTTTGGACACAAACATATTCTTTTATGTACCTCGTGTAATAAATCGAATCAGTAATTACTGGAACAATTTCAATAACCGGTTCAAACCTCTCAATGCAATAATTATCGTGTCCATTGTATATAATTTAATAGCTATGCAGGCATTTACGTTTTTAACTTTTTCTAATAATCGTCGCAACGTTTAATGCCTACAAATTCCACGAGTTATTTTCAATACCCAGATTAATTAAATCTTTACAGTGTATAAATTAATGCATTAAAAAGACAAGGGAACGTTTACATGCTTTTTCTCTCTACCGTATAATCAGTCCTCTGCAATTCATTCAGAACTGAACGTTTAAAACAAAGGAGTTCGATAAACATTTATTTCTTTTGCGTTAACTTGACATTTTTCAATTAAATTCTTTACAGTCAAGTTTATACATGCTGAAAATAACAGATTTTGGTTTTGCAAAAGCACTTCGTCGCTTTCTTTCGTGCAATGATAATCAACTTTCCGTTGTATTTTCTTCAATTTATACTATTGTAAGTAATATTCTTACATATTGTAAGCAACTTGCGATATAATACTATACGATTTGTTAAGAAAAAAAACAATACTTTGTGTACTTTAATAGAATCAAAATTACATTGACAAAATGCACTCACTACACAGAGTACATATTGTGTATAGTTAGAAATGTTAATGAAAGATTCAGCCCGGTACACGTCCAATTTATAAACGTGCAGTGACCACGCGTTTTCAAAACAAATGCAAGCATTTCTTTTTTAATCAATATCCATGACCAATACCCTTTTTGCTGTTATTGAAAATATTTATTTATGGAAAGAAACATTTAATTTTCGTTTATCTGATAAATGTAAACATTTGTTGTTAAAGAAAGAAAAATGGAATTAAGTGCATCTTTTTAGCAATTCATGACATCAAAGAGGCAGCTTTGTAACTTCTTATCCTGATTCAAAAGAAAATTCATAAAAGTAATTTTTGAAAATACTTCCGAACAAGTATTCGATTTTTCGAAAAACTTGCAACAGAAATAACACACGAGATTAGATTCTAAGATACGTTCCGTACCTCTGATATAAATATTAATTGTAACTGTGTTATAATTCTTGAAATTGCTGTCAATTAGAATAAATTTGTTGGAATTAATTTGGTCGAGATCGAACACACTGACCAATATATAAAAATGTATCGAAAACCGGAGTTGCGACTGCATCGACCGTACGTTCTCATAGAGACTGAAAATGTTACATCGATAGAGGTACTTATTATACCTATGTGTGTAATGCCACATCTAATTTGTAGTATCCTAAAGTGCAATTCCAGCACCGCACGGCTGCTGCAAATTCGAAAACGAATTTGTCTACCAGGCCCAAGGCGACAGTAGCTGTTAAACATTTGTAGGAAATTTTCAATGAAACTACTGTCTATAGATGACCGAGAGTTTACTTGTTCGGTTTAGAAAAATGAAAATTAAAATTGCCTGAATTTCTTAAAGGGTTCTTATTGCCTTATTTTGTTCTATTTATTTATTTTAAGTTATTATTTTACCATAATATTTATAACACACATATGTTTCAAGATAAACGCGTTTAAAATCATAGGACTTGTGCAAAATATTATGGAAAGGCTGAAATGAAATTAGTTGACAAATATTAAAAAATACGATCGACAAAATGCCTTTTGTTAACTCCATTGTTGACATATAATACGATATAAATTTTGTATTATGATATAGATGCTTTCATAATATAATAAACACTGCGTAAGTTATAAACAGTGTACTAAAGCTTTGCTAGAAAAGGTTCTAAATTTATTGTTACTTTTGATGCAATAAAAGTGACACAAAGGAATGAAATTTCAGTCTAGTAGTGATAAATTCCAGTAATTACGACGTGTTTTGCAGTAAAAGGTTTATCTGCGTGTGAAAGCACTGCAATTTAAAAACGAAGACGATTATTTTGCTAGTTACGAGATGTTTACCGATCAAAATTATCTAAATGTTTCAGTGTATGAAACAATGCGGTTAATACTGTTATAATTGCAACGTTCGCGTCAATTATATCCGACTTACGATTATCTTGTAAGGCAAATATTGTACCAAGGATTTATATTATATATAAAAAGAAAAGCAAGGCATATTAACACTTTCAATTTCCAAAATTAAATGACGACTCAGGCTGAGTTTAAGAAAATTAGAATCAACGTAAAAAGTTGACTATAAATAAATTTGATTAATAACAGTATATTTAACTGCTTTTTGTCAATTTTTAGATTATTTAAATTTCACTCGACCAATTGAGACTTCTGAATACAAAATTCCTCAAATTTCACTTCAACAAGAATAGAAAAATGAAAACATAATTCGTATAAATAATGCGAATAAAAAGTTACATCTCGATACGTAAGTAACCCATTCAATTCTAAATAATCCATGTAAATTTTAATATCCATACTGCACTTTTACTAGCAACAAGTTATTTACTATTGTTAATACAACTAGGACAATCTAGACTCTATTCTTTCTTCTAATTTGAATCACGGAATCGATTGCCTGAACTATAATAAATGTTATGTAGAGTATCGGACACCTAAAGTAACAACAGGAATATTCTTGAATGCTTTTTTTATTTCAATAGCAAAGGCCTGTGACAAAATTTGTGTCACGGACTTTATTTAAAAAGATTGATTCTTAAGATACTCTATATACGTTAAAGGTTACAAATAATAAATCAACCGAAAATTCGATATTTTTAACCTCGGTAAATTATGCATCGGTTTTTTTTCTATGTGAATATTAATACTTTCAAACTCACGTTTCACGTGTCAGATATGTTCTATATTCTCACTTACTAATAATAGAAAATTGATTTCCAGGTTCATTGTAAGATAAATTTATTACGATCAATGGATGTCTAATTAACCTTTACTTTTATTATATTATCCACAACAAATATTCACAATTCGGTATTTCAATACTATTTATTCCTTTCATTCGTAAACTTCGTTTTTCCTTTCTTCTTCCTAAATTTTTTTAACGAAATTTTTCAAGCCAATCTCCTCAATTTTATTTTATTTCGACTAAATTCGAACACGCTTGGCGGCCATATTCGTACAGTGATTACGATTTATTCGTCTTTACACCCCTTTATAAATAGTTTATTCTAACGGTCTTTCTGCACGTTTTTATAAAATAATGTTCTCTCGAGAAAAAGATTACCCTGTGAGAATACATTCCGTCCGAATAACAGAATATCCGAATAGTAGAGGATTCGGTTACGGAAGGTTTGGATAATGGAGATTCTCCTGTACTCGAAACCGTGTATCTGTCCATCGTTTCGCGTCCTGAGGTACGAAGAGGAAGTCCAGTAGCTTTGATTTTGAAGCCGCAGCACGCTACTGCCAATTATTCAACGTACACATTGTCCCATTGTGAATCAGTCGAGAGATGGTGGTCGATTACTGCATCCGAAGTGGAGCCGTTATGTCAATTTGCATAATGCATCGATTAAATAAACAGGTTGCGGTCCAGTCCGATATCGTAGAGCATGGCGACTCAACCGGCGCTGCCCACGAAACAACTATTGACAGCCGAATTCTCCATACCATCCACGTATACCATCAAATCTAGGCCACATTGAAATTAATGTTCGTCTCTTCGTTCTTTTCACTCCGTTCTTTTCGCCAATTCGCGCAAGCTCCATTCCAAACCCATAAATGCTTCACGATTACAAACCATGTCGACAGCGTCTTCGAGAACACGCTTGACACCATGGCAAGTTGTGTTTCTAAAAACATTAACTTCTTCCTCATTTTTTTTCAAAGAAACCGTAAGACTTTTCGATACGGGGTTTTCGTACGTGTATTTATCTATGTTTACACTAAATTTATGATTTTTTATAAATAAGAATATTAAAAATTACAGGAGTTATACTATCTTAGGCGAAGCGTGTTTCGAAACACTAATCCGAACGAATGACGCGATTTCTACCGTTTTTGCTTATGTGAAACGGAAAAACCAAACAACACCTTCGTTAATATGAAAGTAGTATAACGCGAACTATGAAGAAGAAATCTCGAAAATTAAAAACACTTGGGCTTTTGAAGTTTGAATATCAAGTTTTTCGTGTCTTTTTCGCCTTTAGTGTACTGGAGAACGATAGAAAAAACATGAAATTTTGAAGTCTCCAGTTTGTCCCATAAATGAACATTGCTGAAGATTCTCCCGAAATTTGAAGTAAATCGGTCAATTAGAACTCGAGATGTATATCTCCGTCAGTATTGTCAGCCTGTTTAACAAATACGAATTCGAGGAAAACGCGTTTAAAGTTTTATACACTGCTCTCCTTAAACGTCTATAAATTCGTTAATTTTACGAACTTACGGAAATCCTTTCGCACAGATATTGTCGAAATCGAAGACTTTGAGAAATTATGAGAAAAAAAAAATACAATTCTTTTACCGACTTACCAGAAAATCAGAGTGCCGCATATTTGACATAACGACAAACATTGTCCCGTGTTGCATCGTAGCCGACTTTCGAGACGGATTGAAACAAAACCGGGAAACGATTAACGGAGAAATAATTTAGCTCGCTCCGTGTTCGCGGAGCCTTAATTTCAAATTCGATCGTTAACAATTTAAATTTTAAAGAGGGCGTGGGAGGAGGATTTCAACGAGACCTAATTTTCGTAGCAACTTTCGAAATTCGTCTACCAATTAAGTAAAATAACCAGTCATGGATCGGTGGGGGATGGGGATGGGCGTTCGTATTGCTACTGCTTTACGCGAGTCTCCTTAATTGCAAATAGAATTACTCTTACGTCTTAATTGAACGCTTCCAAGGGCGTAGTGGAACGCAAATCAGAAGTTTCAATCACTTACTCGGCTCGTCGACGTTGCCGAGGAAAACTTCCGCCGCGACAAACCGAGCCATCATGCTCATCAGCAAACGCATCCCCTTCATCTTAAGTCTGTGTATGACCGAACGGACTAGTCCTAGCCGGCTCCTTTCCCTCCAGCCAGTTCAAATATCGTCCTCCTTAACTGCAGGATGGCAAGTAGGTCGAGAGAACTGATAAGTTTCAATGAATATAGTTCTCCGATGGCTCGAAACTCCGTGTTCCGATTCAATTCTCCGTCTTCCAAGATTCTGGTTCCTTGGCGTTGAACGCGCGAACTTCACAACACACCCGGTTTTTTTTTTTTTCACAACTTCCCGCCACAATTTCGATCGTTTGTTACGTTGCTCGTCTATGATCGAGCAGATCGGTAGATGTTCCGTTCGCGACACGAAAAATCGACGTCCAATCTCGTGACGGGATAACCTGTCGCTCGGCGTCCGAGTAACAGCAACTAGGAACACACACACTCTGAGCAAGCGTAGACGGAAGACGTCGAAGAAAGTTCATTCACGAAACAACCAGAGAATGCAGCTCGCCGAGGGATTTCGTCCTCTTTTAAACCACCGGTTCATCGTTCACCGGCGCAAATTGCGTACGTTCTTTATAAAGCGTCTTCCCCGTTATTAATGGAGCTACTCGATTGGCTAATCGTATATTCCGTAACCATGGTTGATTAACACTCTCTTCATACGCGACTACACTTCATACGGGTTTCCGTCATCGTTCATCGATAATGACGTAACGACAGTTCTTTTTTTTAGACCAAGTTACACATTGGATGAGAAAATTGAACGGCAGAAATAGATAACCCCGGCAACACTGACGCGGCAAAATGTCCATGTTGTCGTCAGAGTCTTCTCATGATGTACCACGGATGTATCGGAGTCGTCCTACGCATCCCAAATGTGCCGTCACTCGCTGTTGCTCCAATTGCCGGAACGACGACGACGATGTATAACGAAGACTTTCGATCAGGCGGTTAGGTCTGCATCCGCATCTTCGTTACGAGTTTACAATCAAGAGGTTCGAAAGAGGCGGCAACCCTTGGTATACAGCTAGAAGCGAGGATGTGGTCGGTCAGGTGGGGTCGATGTATTTTTATACACCCTTTAAAGTGCTGTTACGAACAGCTACAACTGTCGTTAAGAAGCTATTCAATCGGATTCGATCGAAGGAACCGTTTAATATGTTCAACTTTTGGTCGAATGTTTGCCGAGGAATCCGATGCAACCGTGTTCGAACGATCGCAAAACGGTGGAGCCGACACTGACAACATGGATTACGATTTTGACATTGATCGGGTCTGATCTGTTTGTCCACTACCGATTTGGAAAAGGAGGTAACCTCGTGACCGAACGCTGCTTTTCTATTGCACACTATAAGAAAATAGAACTTCGACAGTGAAAGCGATTGAAATCGTGCACTGTGTATCGTCAAGATTCCGGCAAGGAGGCGCGTAGTCTCTACACGAAGTAGAAGGCGCGCTCACTGCTGCGTTGCAGCAGGCCTACTGACAGGGGCAACCGAGCTTTCGGCTGAGCTCGGTACGATTCGTGCAATTTCGCCACCCTCCGGCGGCAGCTTAAAGCATTCTCCGAGCACTTTTCATACCCCCTTCCGCCCCTCTGCCGGCGATCACTACAGGCTATTCCCCTTGTTCGACCCCCGACGAACAGACAAATGTTAGAAAACGGTGCGAGAAACTCGAACGTCGTATTTACTATTCATTCGTTATCTAGAGAATTAGCGAGACACGTTAAAAACAGATTACGAGATATTTAGGTTACTTCGTGCAAATATGTTACGCCTTCTCTAATGGATGAATATTAACGAAGGATGTCTATTTATTCGTTAGAGAATGAATTCATTCGTACTCGAACGTATTCTATTTGGGATGACACAATACAAAATAAATATGCGATTAACAGGAATGTTTACTCTTCTAGCCAATTAGAGCGATGACATAGGATTATTTTGTAGAGGTAATTGCGGTCCTCTTCAGAAATACAACACTTTAAGTGAAAATCTATGTGCTTGCAGGTTATAGATTTCTTGTGCAACATCGTCGAAATTAATATTGATCTCGGTTTGAGATGGAAATTCTCAACCGAGAAAAGGAGCATCCGAAGTTACGCGACTCATGGTCCTGTGTTTACATCATCGGTCCACCCGTAGTCCGTTGCCGCTCGTACGATCGCAAGCAAAAATCGTCATTGGCCAAAGACGGCGACGAAGATCAACAGCGACCGTAGCTAGACCGAATGAGAGAATACTACGTCATTGGCGCAGCCTCCTAATGAAATGTTAGATATGAAGAAACAGAATGATTTCGTTCCTATTTAAATATTATCGCTAATTCGATAAGTTGCTCGTAATGAAAAAAAACGAATACAATTTAATATGCGTAATAATCATTAATACTAATTTATATTTATTAAAAATAATATAAATCCGCTTATACTCATTTGTATCTAGATAAATTCTATATAATTACAATTTACACAAAAACAAGTCATACTAAAATTAAAACAAGCATAACCTTTACATTTTATTGCATTAAAAATCATAAAAGTTATATCGATTTTAATATCGACGTGACTTGTTTTGTTCAAATTATATGTGTATAAGTGGATTTATATTATTTTCAATAAATACAAATCAGTTCTTTTCGTTATAAATAATTTCCAAAATATTAATGATTATTACGTATATTAAATTCTATTCATTTTTCCATTACGAACAACTTATCGAATCAACGGTAGTACCTAAACCGTGAGCAAATTATTCTGCTTATAAATACTTGACGCTTTATTGGGAGCCTACACCGATGCATATTGCTACGAATTCGTTCTCATTTGGACTTAGGATTATCACCGTCGATCTTCGTCAATGTCTTTGGCCAATGACGATTCTTGCTTGCGATCGCAGGATCAGCAGCGGGCTACACGAAGCGAAGGTGTAAACACGTTGTGCCTTCTTCTTGTGAATAGATAATACGTTGATACGTTGGTAATCCAACACTCGCTTGTTGTTCCGTCTCGTTCATATTCTTCACGGAGCAACATCTGTGAGACTTAACTTAAACACGAGATAAAAATAATCAATTTACGACTAGAAATTCTACTTTCCTCGAATATATGAAATCGAGTGGATCCACAAAATAGTACACTATATTAATTTTCATAGTCATTTTGTTGTCTTGGTACCAAGAATTTAAATATACGAGTTTACACTATTACGACTATGCAAACATTCAAATCGTCTGTGAAGAAAAAAGACTTGTTACCGACAAAGATGTGAAAAATATCATTTATGAAAGAAAAAAATGGCAGTGGATCAAGGTGGATGCTGCATCTCGAAAAGATTAAAGTTATCAACCTTAACAACGTCTAGGCATCAGAATAAGTAAAGTATACGCTTCAAGACTTTTAAAACATTCAAGACTTTCAAAACGTTAAAAATTCTCTAGATCTTAAAATTTAAATACATCAGTCTCAACTTGATGCAAAGTAATCTTCAGTTGCTTAACAAATTGTAAGTAAGAATATTGAAATCCCATCATTACTCATGAATTTAATTAGCATGTCTAGGACACAAAATTCTTTTTTTTTTTTATTCTTTCATTTTCGATCATTAACTTCAGCCACCAAAATTTTTAACAGTATGTATATAAACCATAGCTGTAAACTTTAGAGTTTGGTAGAATTTATAGCAAGAAGTGATCAAATATTAATTAACCTCTGTCCCAAACCAAATAGTTTTAGAGATATTCAACTTCCAAATTTGTAGTTCAAACGACTCGTTTGTACTCGTTTGTAGCCGTTTGTACCACGAAAGTTCAGTGTCAACAACTATAGTTAAAACAAAATCAATTTGCGTTTAAAAGCTACTGAGGAGCTATTCCCTTCACACGGTTAAACTAACTGCTCTAGTTCTCGTCTTTTCATGGAAATCTGTAAGTACATGGTTTCGGTCTTTCGAACAGAGAAGTAAGTTGACATATCGTCAAACTAGGCATTGTGCCATTTTCAAGGCAGTAACCTTGAGCAGTTAATTGATTTTCATCCGATTACTTTGTTAGAGATTATTTTAGTTTAGCACGAGGAGCATAATTAAGCCAATAATATGATTCATAAAAATTATTATTATCATACACAATGAGAGGTAATAAAAATAAACATAACTAGTGTCTATGATATTCGCCACGTGTATTGTTTCAATCGCCTATTGTTTATTTAAGTGGATAGTACTTCTTAAAAAACCTGTGGTTATATTCCCTTGTTTCACAATTCGATAATTTACGTACTATAATATTGAAGGATTATTCTCACAAAATAAGTGCACAGTGTAGTTTATTCAAAACAGAAAGCATAAAATATTTGGGATCACCTCGCCAGTGATTAATCACCGGTCAATTGTTGATTATTTTTAAAATCTGTTGGACAAACTCCGGAGATTAGCTTATCTGCTATAATAACCTTGATTACGTTTCCAATTGGATCATAGAAACTTGGTTTGGTAGAACTAGAAAATTTGTCGTCTGCGAAATATATAACTTCTATGTCTATTTTAACTATACTGATCTCTTTTATTGTGTCACTAAGAATCAGTGACAATTAATGATTGATTTTATTGTGACTAAAGTTGTCGAGACAGTGAACTTTCGTGATACAAACGGTTACAAACGACTACAAACAAGTCGACTGATCTACAAATTAGAAAGCTAAATATCTCTGAAACTATTTATTTTAGGACAGGGTTTATTAATATTTGATTACTTCTTGAAACGAGTTCTATCAAACTCTAAAGTTTATATCTTTAGTTTATATACATACTGTTCAAACTTTTTATCGCTGAAGTTTATTATTGGAAATGAAAATAAAATACTTATCTAGATAAGGATTTCGAGTAAGGAAAGAAACAATTTGCTTTCTTCTTTTGTTATAATTACAATCTATCTCTTGACAATAAGTAATTATTTTTATCCCATTAGTTATTTCGATAGCGTGCTGCTCGTACCACCAGTATGGTGCAAGCACTATTTGTGGTTCACTTAAGTGTTTACACTGTGATTTAGGTATTCGGTTAAATATATGGGGTTTCCTTTTGAGCCTTCTGAGTATTGGTTTATAACATATCGTCGTTGCGGGGTTATCATGCATCTTTACACGTCCTTTGTGTCTTTTTAAAAGCTAATTTATTTTTTCATGTATTGATGGCATTAGTAAATCTTTACATATTTCTTCGTTACAAACATATCAAGGGGCATTTGTGATTTACCACAAGCAACTCGATTGAGCTCGTTTCATTTTTGTAATATTCGATTTAGCAGGTATGCCCTCCAGCTGAATACCATATGTCCGAATTGGTTTAATAAATGATTTGTATATTAATAGTTTCTTGTACATTTGGAACTTAGAGTTTCTATTGAATAACCAGTACATGTTCCTTTTAATCATTTTTATGTATTCTATTTTTTGTGAGATGTGATGCTTCCAAGTTAGTGAGTTGTTTAAATAGAGACCTATTTGATGTTTGTTACTTGAGGAATGAGAGTATTGTTTAAGCGGAGGTTCTTCGATGTATCTTTTTTCAATGTAAATGCAATTTGAATAGATTTATTCGAGTTAATCATAATTTTTGTACTTTTCGTCCAGTCTTCAAGTATTATTAGATGTAATTTTAAATTAATGGTCGTTATTTTTCTAGTAGCGGCTTATTGAGAGAATTTAGTGAATAATGTCGTGCTTTTTGTTGCTCTAATGCAGTGTATGTTTGAATGATTATTTTGTATTCCAGTGTAGAATATGTGGTTTATGAGATATGAGATTATAAAAGTGGTATAAATTTTCAGAAAGAATGTCAGTCAGTTTTATGAAAAGGCCTTGATGCTACACTCGATCAAACGTCTTTTCTATATCAAGAAATACTGTAAACAATATTTCTATTTTAATGTAGTTAATATTTCGATGGTCATTCGATGCGTCTGTTCAATAGTATTGTTTCTTACGGAAGCCAAACTAATGATCTTGTATAAAATTCTTTTTCTTTTATTATATTTTATAATCTCTGCTAAATTTTCGATTTCTTCGAACAATTTGGATACAATGAAAAGAAGCAACTGAGCTAATGTTAGATCTTTTCCTGACTTGCGTAACATTGTAACTTCAGTATAGGAAAATAATAATCTCATAATTGTAAGTACAATTCTGATAGATCTGTTGATTTTTACAGGTAATTCTTTAAAAATCCTACCAGTTATGAAATATCCCTGTAGGCTTTCCCACTTGAGTAAATGCTCAAGTGGGAGTAAGCCATACTCTAAGTGCATGATACGATACATAAACACGTGAAACATTGGATTAAATATAAACTTAAAAATTTAATTGTTTTAAAAGAAATCGTAAAAAGAATTATTATGTCAGTAATTGAAATTCATAAATTTTGTCGAGATTAAATTAATCGACTTATTAATATATTTTATAATTATGCGATCTAATGGAATTAGACTTGACTAATCGCGGTAGCAGTAAATATAAATTAATAGATGTTAATGGTCGAACAACATTTCCAACTTAATTAACGACAGTGTCAAAGTTATAATCTATTTGCAAACGTATTGTCGAGAAAACATTCCGTTTGTACATAAGATACAGGATATTTCACACGTCCGGAAACGGCTACACTGTCACCCTCCATCGGTAGTGTGGCGAACTTAACCGCCACTTCAAAGCTCGATCGATTTTTGTTAAACTTTCGCCTCCCTTTGTAACGCAGACTCAGCTGAGATCCTATTAAAACGCACAAAAAGGACAAAAATGGTTTCGTATGTCTCGAAATGTTGCAATATTTTCCGCGCGAAAGTCACCAGCTATCCAAACAACGGACCCTTTTTCCCCGCGGGTAAAAAAGTTTCCCGCTTGCAACTGAAAACCGCTCCATTTAAATGTCGAACTTTCGAATCAACATTTTCATAAATATGTATCCCGAGCTCGCACTTTCCTGGCTTTTGTCGCGTCCGGCTTTATCGCCACGACAAAGAGAATAGCATTCTTTTCCTCCGGAACAAAGTTATCAACGTGCAATCGCGATATACTGTTAAAACTTGTTTATTAAATTACGCAAGCTAAATGTCATTCCGCGTTCATCTCGACCTATGGAACCAATTTGCACATATTCGCTGGACCTGTAAAAATATGAACACAAGCGTAAATCGTGTTACATCAGTCCGAGGGACGTGGTATTTCACTTTGCGGAATTTCATTGACTTTTTATGTACACTGGTTATTGGTAATCTGGCGGTATCGATTTTGCAACATATTTGAAATCTTCTAATTCACAGATTTCTTAAATGTTAAAGTATAAATGCAAAATATCTCACAAACGTCAAAGATGTTTATTGAAATATATGTATGTACCTACTTGTCGATAAATCAAATTAAATAATTTTTTTAACCTCTGAACATTAATTATAACTTGTGTTTTAATATTTTCTGCCGCTATAAAGACCCGTTTTAGAAACATTTTACAAAAGATTCACTAAATGGACCACAATTAAAGAATTAGGAATACGAATAGGATCATAATTGTGAACATGGTTTAAACGTGTTAAAAAATTATTTATAGAATCGCCATACATATTTTGAAAACAAATAAACATATTTACAGCTATTGTAAATGATTTTTAAATTATAATTAGTATTAAGAAACTATGGAAGATGTATTTTGACCTTACATAAACTGTATGGACTGTTAAGCACGTCTATTCTTGAAAGTTTCTAAATACAACTTAAAATGATGATATAATTACATTTACACAATTTTGAAATATGAAGATGATTTTAAATAAATTTGATATGAAAATTCTTACAAATTTAAATAAATTTGATATATGTAGGTTATAATTCCAATTCAACTTTGTTGGTTGTAATAAATTCACAACTAATTCATTTACTGTCTCATACTTTCCAATCATCATTATCGACAAGTAGGAAAATACTTATTAGACTATTATCATAAGTCAATGACAATAATCCCCTTCTTAAAAAGAAATTTCCAGAAGTGTCAGCTGAACAGTTAACTTAAAATTAATATCCATATCGAACATACATTACAATATTTATCTTAAAGAGCAAAATTTAAATAATTATATCACATATTCGTTTAATTATAATGATCAATTTGTTATACATAATCCTTTAAAAATAAATTCAATTTATAACAGTAGAAATTAAAACATAATTCGTCTTAAAATTAAATGGGCAGATTTTAAATGAAACACTGTATAGATGATACCAATATCGTTATTGTATCACCGGTTATTCGACAGACGTTGGCAGTAAAACTATCGAATATTCCAAAATAAAATTTTACATTTTGGATTCACTCTTCCACCTCACCAACCTCCTAAAATTTCGAAAGTACATTAATATAAACAAAAATTAATATAAACACACCGACAAGAAGAGTTACACCTTTTCCATTGCTCGAACCTAGATTACACACCCCTACGTTAAAATTTCCCAATCGTTCGAGTTATTTCTAGAAAAGATCGATTACTTTTTAATTTGCTTCTCGCAATATTTGGACTTCAAAGGATAAATGTACAAAACTATTATATATCGGAAAATTAACTGATCACAATTCCTGACCATCCAAGACATAAACATTTGAGTGCACTTGTAATACTTTGAACAAGTTTCTGGATCCATAACCTGTTACAGATTGCGAGTAGATCACAGCTAATGACGAGACGTTTGTGCGACACGAGCACCTTTGCAGTCCGGAACTAAACGATCCGTCGATTCCGGTTATGAAAATTCTCACAATGAGAAACGCGATTATCGATCGCAAGAGGCTTCTTATGCCTGATTATGATTTCTGGAGTCAGTTACAAAAGGATCCCCTGAGTGAGGTAGGAAGTGCTACGTTCGTCACAATTACGACGAGGTTACTAAAAGCCCGGGAAGGTCGACAATGGAGTACTTGAGAAGGAAGTTTATTGCTTCCGCAATAAGATTCTGGGGCGCACCCTAAGAAAGGGGTTAAGTTCAAAATACACACCGAGTAGATGATGTGGATTCTCGAAATTCTGAAATGTCTGTGCCGAGATAATACGACGGCTGCTGTGTTCTTTTTACGAAACGTTTTAATTTTAACGGTAGAATTCGTTGTTTAAAAAGACACCGTGTCATTTAACCTCGACGTTTAAACAGAACGGGTGACATACACACAAATCTTCCGAGTTTTTCAGTTATTTATCGAAATTGAAATTGTTCGTGTTACTTCGATTCCAATCTAATTCAAAAGCATTTCGCGATTGGCGACGCACGAATGTTTTCTTGCATAAAAGCACACAGTCACGCATTACCCAAATGAGTCCAATTTACTGAATTACAAGCTCTCTACCTTTTTCCGTCTGACGAACAAACGGAAAAACAAGAGAAGAGAGTAGCGAGACGGGAGACGTTCTTTTGAACGTGGGAAACATTTCACGGCACGATTCAAGGGAACCCTCGTCAAAATATATGCCGTGAATTCACAAATGTTTTCAAGCCGTGTTAAGAAACGTTTTGGAGAAACGAAATCTCAGAGTTGCAATGGAACCCTGTTCACTTTAATTTGTGAGCTCCGCCAAGGACAGAATGGCGCGTTCAATATCTCAGAAACACGAGGATCCTTAAACGCAATAAGACATTTTTCAAAGCGTTATCGATGCAGTTCCCTGAAATCGTTTCTAAACCAACTAAATGGGACACAGGATTTGCTGACTCGAAATCCTCGTTCTGAACCTCTCGGGATCGAGCCGCGCCGACTTGGGGTAAATATTGGTATCACGACGAATAGCATAGTCGGCTGCCCCAACCGGCTGACCCTTTCGTATAACGACTTTTGTTCGTATAAAACTATAACTTCGAAGCGATTTACCCTTAAGAGGCACCATCGTGACTTCGCCCATTTAAGTGCAACGATAAAAGTAACAGTTACGACATCGTTCTGTCGTGACAGTGATAGGATTATGTTATGCGGACCAAGTAATGAAAACCCACTCAGGAATTTATTACAAAATTTATCATCAAGTTGGCCAATAAGTTCTTGGCGTCAATTTTTATACAATAACAATCTGGTGTTAACAATAAATAAGAAGACACTTCAAAAAGACACAGAATCTCTATTCTAGATCCAAGTGAATTATTCGATGGTCTTGTACGTGTTTTACTATAAATTGGTATCTTAAAATTACTAAGTTGCTCGATAAGTTTTGTCGTTATTTAACAGAAAGTTAAAATTAATATAATATTAAAAATAATATTAGAGGAGCCTTGTCTAAATATTCTACGTTAAAACCAGAGTCCTCGATTTGTGACGATATTTAAAATATACCTACAAGAAGGCCCAATGTGTCTAATGCAAAAGAGTACATAATGGATCAAAGAGAAATAAATCCATAATGTGTCAGAGTTTTTCGAATATTTCTTCCTTTCCACGAGAAAACATAAATAACACGTTTATTAATTATAATGTCTTTTCTTATCTCTTACCATTTACACTTTCCCTGTGTTTCGGGCTTTCTCATTCTCTTTCCTTTCATACACGATGCACGATACGTATCTTCCCAGTAACATTTCCACTATACCGTGCCAACGCACATTCGCATACAGTCATACATTTCGCTTTTGTTCACATTCAGCTATCCTGTATCACCAAGCCCCTCTTCGAAACATGATTTTTCGAACCTTATTTAACAAAGTTACATGCACCGGCTCGTTGCAAGGTGTTTGTTACGCGTAGCTCGCTACCCAATTAGATTTTACAATTAATATTCAAATGTACGATTCGTAAGCAAATTTACCATTCAGATCGCTTGCTATATCGTTTTCTAAACACGTTTTGACAAAATTAACACAGTCCTTTGCCATCGTTGTACACTTTAGGCAATCGATCGTCACGATACTTTGAAACAGATACTGCAATTGCTTCCTACCTTCAGAACACACACAAGGTAATCTGCAGAGAAAAATAGACCTTTCGTGGGTAGACCTTTTACCTCAGCCCCCATGTACCAGAATATTTGACCTTTCTCGTGACTGCCACCAGCAATCAATATAAATATCATCTGTTGGTTTTGGAACAATAAAATTATACAATTTATAAGAAAGCTCTCTTGGTATCTAAAAACAAGTGACGTAGAAAAAAAAATGGAAATTGGATTCCAGAACTCAGGAATCGACTTTGTACCAATAGAAAATCGGAAAACGCATTACAGTATTGAATTGGCCATTCAATTGCAGTCACTATGCGTGAATTGAATAGAAAACTTTTTGGGTAACACGAAGATGAAGTTTCAAGGAAAACGCGTAGAATATTAAATAATTATCTCGATAGATACTAATATTATGGAAAGCTTTACTTCGAGAATGTGTAGTTAAGTTAATCGATAGCGTGCTGTCACGTTTTAAAGCAATTTTGGACAATGGTGATCATTGGATCAATTATTAAAATGAAAGTGTTATAGTAGTGTAGGTAAGAAGTACATATGTATACAATAATTTTCGTGCAATTATAATGAATCGTTATTAAATTATACCGGTCACGTTCTTGTTAGATAGACTATATAAAGAAGTGGTAAAGTTTCCGACTGCCCGTTCCAGAAACGTGTGAGTTCCAATTTCCACTGATTAACAATTCCACTGATTATTTATGAATGATAATTTATCTGTTATTCCAATGACAAGTTTGAATTTTACAAAGCTTAAATTTTTAACAAAATTTGTGACTATTGAAAATTTCATCAAACCGCTGCGAAACATGTATCAACATTCATGGTCATCATATCGAACACTTAAATTAGTTACATCTTGTTATAATTGTCTTCTGAAATAATATAGTTTTCTTCGTAACTGCCTTCTAATCACCTTAAATGACTTCTAGTGACGGTTAAATAACTAATGATCATACCATAAAAAAATATAATAATGTACTTATAATGCCTTTGGTGTTTTCACAGGGTACCAAGAAACGTTACACTATATCCCCCGTGCAATTAAAACATTTGTTTCAATAATTCTTTCCTATCTTTAAAAATAACGAGTTATCCAGGTGACTTGCCTTAAATGTCCTACCCTGTATACGGACAAATAAATAATAACTAGGTGAAGAATCATAATAAAGTTTATTTCACATTACACATTACATTTTCAATATAATATAATTAAATTCCTATTGTATGACATGGACGTTTCTACATGCTACCATATTTCTTTTCGCTACAATTTCAAGAAAAGATACAATATATTGCATACTTTAAAAAATAAGTATACATAACTATATTCGTATTACCCTCACTTCCTTTACGTAATACATCATAAGTGAGCGAAGTATAATTACATTAACACTATGTTCACGTTATGGGTGAACGAACTATAGGTTGAAAAATCCAATGTTAAACTTTGAACGAATAAAAACATCTAAATAAAAGTTTGTACATTTAACGTTAGCAACTGCTACATATTATAAAACTATGTTGTTGTTTCATTTCAGACTGTTTTGTCATTAAATATATTTTTCAACAGACCAGAAGGTAGAGTTACTCCACATGACTAGTTATAACTTATGTACAAATAAAAATCTTTTAATATAATATAAAGCATTTTGGGAAATGAATTCAAATATCTTTATATAAATCGAAGTATCTCCTTATATAATGACATTAGTTCCTGTTAATACGTCCATGCTCGTAAATGTTCCCTACTCTTCAAGTTTCGTCAGACTTACGTATACTCCATGAGCTGGTTGTAAAAGGAACAACGCCTTCATATCCATTATGTACGGTATTTTAGTTTTCTCACAAACATTAACTTTATAGTTTGACAAAATTTTGATAACTGCCACTTTCGCCTGGATGGTGGCAAATCTTGCACCTGAAAAGGAAATCGGATACAGTTATTGTCGAATTTGAAATCCATTTGATTTCATTCAACAGGAGGATACTTTACCGATGCAATTCCTTGGACCATCACCGAACGGTAAAAAATGCATTGCGTGTCTATGTTTGTTTCTTTCATCGATGAACCTTTCGGGATCAAAGACATCTGGTTCTGGATAAATATCTGGATCGTGCTGTATCGCGTAAACTGGCAGAAAAATTTCCTGATTCTTCGGAATATTGACTTTCAATTTCTGAAACGTGTAATCCGCTAGTGCTAATCTGGATAAAAACAGTAGTACTGGGTATTTCCTGAGAGTTTCTGTAAAAATCCAGAAGACATTAATGATTATATGAATTTAATAAAATAAATATACGATGCATAAATGTGCATATGTATATAAAATTTAATAATTTAGTAAATTCCAACCAAGTATTTGTATTTATTATTAATTCAAGCTTATAAAATCAAAAGTTACGAGAAGTGTTATAAATAGGAGATTTATAAAAGTATTATAACTTCAAAAGAAGTTCAAAGTATCGTAAGTAATATCGAGATAGAAAAAGTCACCTGTCTACGACAATATTACTGGTAAAATAATCAAAACACTCTTACCAAAAGCTATAAGACTACTTATTACAATTTTCAATTCTATTGGGTTGTTCGGAAAGTCATTTCGTTTTTTTTTTGGTGAAAATGAAACATGATTTTTTTATAGTGTATAAACATTTTATTAAATTATCTATTCTCCATTTTGAAAAACGAAATGACTTTCCGAACAACCCAATATATTAAAAACCCACTATTTCTCACAATTCAATTATAATATCTAAAGTAAAGATTACCGAAGAATTGAAAATTACTTGAATAGTGTACCTTGCGATATTATTCTTCTGACTGACACCAATCTCAATAATACGATAGAACATATTAATGCAAATATAAATATAGATCAATGGTTTTGAAACTTTTTGAAAGGCACCCACTTGAAAAAAAAATTCTGCGTCCGAGATAAGTAGTAGGTTTAAAATAATACAAGTAAAGTAGACTTACTGTTGTTAGACTTCAATGATTAGCGTATCATATTAATAAAAAGAGATAATTGAAATTATTCATATTTTTCTATATTACTAATTATCTCTTACGTCCTTCCTACATCTCTAGGAGTTGCACTACTCATATTGGAAAATAGATCTACAGATAGATACGTTCCGAATTATCGTTCCACATGTTATAAGTATTCCAAATAGTTCTTTAGTCAACTGATTAGATTAGTAAATAAAGAGAAACATATTCATCGGTTTTGCAAATGAACATATCCTCTCCCTGATTATCATAATTCTCAAATATACATTCTGATTCAAAGAGACTAGTAAACCAGTGTCGTAAAAATTACACTAACAATGTTGTACCCTCAAACCAAATGTATCATGTTATCAATATAGCTACTGGATATATGTTATCTTTCCTGTTTTTCAAATGCAACTTTTTTAATTAGTAAAATTATAAGGAATCTAACAAGCATAATTGTTTAGTTTGAAAAAATATACGTAATTGGTACAATTCACCAAATTAATGTATAATATTTTATCATTATCTTTTCCGGATAATGAAATACGTGCCGAATAAATATTGTCGAAATCGACAGATAAGTTCCTGTTGAACCAATTAGTCAATTAGCGTTGACAGCAACCGACAACACGCTCTCCACCATGTATGTTCGATAATAAATTTTGTTTTATTTTTGCCTGACAACAGATATATATACTTAAGAATAATTCACCATTTTGTAATTTAAAGCTTATTTACCAAGAGATATTGCGACTCCGGTACGTGACACTTATATCCCAATTAACTGCTATTAAAGGCTTTCGATAAGGAAATTTCAGATTACAAGATTATTTGTCATCACACTGTAAAATAATGCTACGAAAGTAGTATATGTTGAATTTCGGAGAGAGAAAGAGTATACGGAAAGAGTATAAATACACCACTTTACAATCAGATGAAGATCAGAACCTAGTTTGAGTCAACTATCAAAACATTCTACGAAATAGTGAATCGTAATCACGTGCACGCAAAATTGAAACGATCTACCTATCTACTTAGGAAACCTCAAAAATGACTGATACTTGCGATACTTGCTTAAAAAAATATTTGACATATCACTTCCAAATTTCTTACATAATTTTATTTATATTTTCCTAATCTACAGGAATTGTTTAAGTTCAAAAAATTGATTTTATTGAAGTAATATATGGTTGCGCACAATGTATACACACAAACTTGTAATCACGTTTGGAATAATAACTTGCTCTATCATTTGAAATAAAGAAAATAAGAAAATTACTCGAAAATTACAAAAATCGCAGAATGTTAAAGGAAAAATTCCGTTTCTTTACTAAATTTTATTACTACTTCAAGTGATAAAAGCAAGACTTTTACAGATAAGGAAGTTACCGAGTTTTACAGATGCCAAGTTTATTTTATCTTCTAGGTTCCTTATGTCAAACAAATTGGAAAATATCATCTCCAAGAAAACGACTTTAAATAGGATCAGTTTAAAGTCTTATAATACTACCAATTTTTTTAATTTAATTTTTGTAAGACTTGAAACTATAAGATAATATAAAAATAAAATTTATCCTCTTTATTTTCAAAGCAAACAAACCCCTTAATCGTCTGGAAAATATGAAAGAGAACTATCGAAACAAAAACACAAACATAACATACTTGACATATCACACATTCCTCGAATGAAAAGTTCTTTTGTATACTTTCCACCTCCGTTTTCATCTCATTTTCGTTTATACCACAATTTATAAAATATCTTACACGTAATACATAATTATAAATGCAGAAAATAAGTGAAATAGGACGATAAATATATACAGGATGGAACACATAATTATCTGCATTGTTTTTGATTGTATGAAAGAACTCTTCAAGACAAAGTTGCACTGCCCTTAAAAAGGTGCGTGTAACGGTAGCATTATTTTTTTTCTAAGGTCATTTTTTACGAGAATTTAAGGCCATTTACCGATATTCTTGTGCAACAGAAAAAGAAAAATTCAATGACTATATAAATCATACTGTTTCGATTATTTAATATCGAAAAATTTACATTAATATGTCTTAACGTTATCAAACAATTATTGCTTAATGAATGTGTCTTGAAAGTTTGTCTTGTTATCATTCTCGTCACTGAAGACGTTCATTGAAATTATCGTTTTGAATGAATATGCAGTTGCACGAAGCAAATATAGTTTTTGTTTTATGTACAATGTCGACGATCTACATACATGTACGCGACAACTCGAAAGAGAAAGTGGTATTAATAAGTATTTTGCGAATAATTCACCGAGAGAAATTTCATCTATATCATTCAATCAAATAGAAATAGTTGATTTTTTCTTTCATAAAATTCTTTTGACGAATTCCTTTATGAATTGCGAACAAGTAAACTAGTATAACGTGCATTAATGGTCATGCATTGGTATTCTCTCAATGTATAAAATCGAAGTATTAAATATTTATTAAATTGATTCTGATTTAATATCAATGCATAAATTACTTTAAATACCAGTGGAAAGCATTAAATATTTTATGTGTTATACGATTATAAGATCGAACACACAATTGATTGATCAATATTTCACTGAAAATTTCTGATCACTGTCTTAACATCCTTCAACTTCTACATATACAATTTTTTTTATCTATTTATTTATTAAAATGGCATAATTTTCTCGTTACTATTCTCAACTATTACTTTAGTAATTATTAAACAAATCATACCTTTAAAACATGCATCTAGATATTTCATTTCCTTCAAAGAGTCGTACGTGATTACACCATCGGTCGTTTGAAGAACATTTTTAATATCTTCTCGAGCTCTCTCTTGAATCAATGGATTCAATGCAAACTCGTACAAAATATTGGTAATTGTTACCGAAGACGTTTCGAAGCCAGCGACAAAGAAAACGAAAGCCTGTGCCGTCAAAAATTGCTCGGTCAGTTCTATACGTACAAAACAAAATAATTTATTAAACGAAGAACATAAAACACAAGAAAACATCGATTACATTATAAAAACGCAATATCTTTATATTCTAATTTTAAATATCTTTAAATACTATTTTCTAACATTGTGCAAATATTAAAATTGAGCACTCTATTTATTAAAACAAGCCCACAAATGTTCGCCTATGATCAAATTAAATTTAAACGTTCACAACTCAAACTAAAAATATGATGACAGATGTAACCCATGGAACGGAGACATGTTTTCACTTATCAATTGCTATAACAGCACTAAATTCAAGCTGTTTGCACCGGAATACATTTAAACAATTTAACTTTCACGAATTGTACATTTTATTAGGGATGTACAATTTATTGTAAAATAAAGACTGGATACAATCTTTACAATACAGCCAAGTAAAGGAGAGGGAGGAGGCTTAACGAGTTTTGCTTCGAAGTTTTATTTTCAAGAAAAATGATTCTTAATATTCTTTGGATATGCATGAAAGTGAATACATCACGGTTAACGATAAAAATATTATTTTTTCCTATGTAATTTTCTGCCAATCGTGACACTATGAAAGTAACATTACATCACGACACAGAGATTTAAGAAAACAATTAAAAGAAATACATCTTGTAAATACATATTTATACTCATGCACACTGTTAAACAACTCTTCTAAAGTAAAATATTTTTTAGCAAAAGTGAATACTACTGTGATTCGGTAACTAATTCGTAAATAGGAGCTCACTCGTACTTTATCCGATGCTAAAAACGTTTAGAAAATTTGCACATTATCGGGAAAAATAAAAATTGTTCAATCTATACCTTCGCAACCGAGTTTCTCTGGGTGTTGCTTCAAGTCCACCAATGTATCGATAAAATCGTGTCGATGGATGTTATTTTTAATTCTGTAATCTATAGACTCTCTTGTAATCTTTGTAAGAAAGTCACTGATCTCGTAGTCGTTGAGAACGCGACCAAACATCTTGTAGAGCAACGGATATTCTTCTCTCAATCTATCCCTAATAACGGTAATCCAGCTTGTTGCGAAAACTTTCCGGCCCACCTTGCGGAATTCACTCTCTCCGGTGAGTGCGTTCATCTCAATGCCAAATGCACAGGAACCAATCACGTCAGTGGTGTACCTCGCTGCGACTTCACGGCACTCAATTACGTCGCTTATAGCGACCAGGTCGTGCAGGTACTTCTCAAAGTGATTCGAACACTCCAGCAACAAGTAAAACATCTCCTTCAGCTTCCCCGAAGAAAAGATAGGAGAAAGTTTTGTTCTCAAGGGTTTCCATCTAGCGGAATCAAGTCTGAAGAGGTGCGCCGATAATGGTTCAATCTATAAATTACACATCGATATGTCATAAAAAAAGAGTAATCTCGGTTTCGGAATCCATTATGATAAGCTAAAAAGACTGTTTCTTTTTTTACAAACAACAGCGAGTATACTTTCTTCGCATAGAAACTAACTTCCAACTAAGTTCTAAAATAAATAGTGCCAACTTTGCATGTGTATAACAATCAATATAATAAGCAACAGAATATAAGTAAACGTGTACTTAAAAATCAATATCTATCCAAAGGAATGGAAAACGTAATATTTTAGTCTTTAATCGTTTGACAGGTTATTAATATTTAGTAATTATTCATAGGATAAGCAATTTCATTCCTTAAATTTATTCCTAATTTATATGATTTAAAAATTCATGCAAATTTAAACAAGTTAGAACAAGTCGGATAAGACCAGGGTACACCAATAACTCACTCATACGACAAACAATGTATATACTCGTGTAATGTACACAGAGAAGTAAGAAGTGGACTTTGAAAGTTTTTAAAATGACCGGGTATTTTATATCGTTGAGATAAATAATGTTTACTCTTTTAGCAGAAATATTTAAAAGGAACTAGTGTAGGAGACATAGAGGCATAATGTTGAGAATGCACATGTACTATCAGAAACTGAATGTCAATAGTGGCATATATATTATAACTGTATATCAATATAATTGCCAAATTGATAAACTTGTGATTATTAGTACACATGCATGTGATATTTCTTTCAATACTTTTACGGTATTATCGAATTATGTTTTTCCGAATTAATGGAACTTGTGATTAGTAAGAAATGGTGAAATTTTAGATAGTTCCAATATCTAAAATTTAAACAAAGCATTATTCTATACGTCCCAATAAATGATAACAGTAGTATTGCTTACAGAGAAAAGAGTATATTTTGTTTATGCATTATTGGACAAAAGTAGAAATGAACTTTCTTTAATCATCGGTCATATTTGCAGTTGAAAAATTATTTAACATGTCGTCGAATCAAAATTTGAATTTATATTTATAATTAATAAACCATTTATTTGTTTTACTTCTGAAAGAAATTTCTACCCTTCTAAAAGTCAAACATAAAATAATATATAATAATATAAATTTAATTGAGACTGACAAAATTATTTAACTACAAGATTCAAATTTTGATTCTTCGTTTATAATTTAGTTATAATTAGTTTGGTTTTAGGTAATTAACTTATTTCACTTATAAAGAGAACGCATAATCTAAGGATTGAAACATATATATAACAAGCTAGACCTTCCATTAAATAATTTTGGTGTAATTTCTGAATTTTACCTTTCAACTATTTAAAATCTCTTTTGTTTTTAGTATTAATTTAAGTTCTTACTTCCTCTTCAAAATTCTCTTGTTCGTTATTAATTGCGTACATTTATTTTAGTTTTTATGACTTTTCAACTATTTTGAATAAAGCATATATGCTATTAAATTTGTGATCTTAAACTCAATATTTTGTCACTAATAGTAAATTTTTTTCACATACATTAATCAATCATTTTATTACGTACATTTTGTTATTTTCCAGCAGTCATATTTATGTTTTTAGTTAATATGTATGTCGTTTTTATTAAAGCAACATTTCAGTTCTCTTATCATCTTATACATATTTTTGCAAGTCTAAAATATCAAAAAGGAAGGAATTACTTCTTCACATGTTGGTATAATCAATATTTAACAAGGTTGAATATAAGATACCGAGCGTTTCTTAAACAAATTTTATTTAATATACAAATACATACATACGTACACAAACTATTTATAATAAACCTTCAAATTTTACGGTAGTAACGCTTCTTACGTCCTTGTATTTAGTTTATGGGTGTACTTACATTTACATGATAAATAAAGTTTTCTTTTCTTAAACAAGTATATAAGGATTTGTTTAACTTTAATTAACTTTAGCAATGAAGATTGTATTCTGATCGTGAGTCAGAAGTTTTAGATAGCTTTCATTAGATTGTATTTATGCAATTCGACTTACATGAATGGCTACAGAATAAACTCGAGGACTCACTGTATATAGACATGTGTATATGTGGACACAACCTTGTATCCATGAATACGCGTAGTGTGAATATTCATTACATAGTCATAAAATTGTTCTGGAAACAACCTTATTCGGAAGTACCAATAAATTAGATACATATCAAATACATGATTATGGAGAACTATTTGTGGTGGAAGGATGCGTATAGTTATTTTATTAATTTTGAACTGATAAAATTGGACTGTTATACTTGTAAGTGAATTAACTGTTTAGTATGGTTTATCCGTAAGGAGAAACGGTACAAAAAAATATAAAGAAAGCTATTTGAATAACCTGCGATTGCTTCGTAAACAATTTACGGATAAATATCCGAGTCACGACATTTAAAAGCAGAGGCAAAAAGGAGCGTGTACATTTATAAACATAAACCAAGATTTTCCGAGGATAGTGTTCATACTATTGCAACGATATATTTAATTGTTTTTGGTTCTCAAAATAAAATTAATTTTCTTAATTCAAATACGTATATATAAAACGGAAATTTTTGTAATTTCTTCCAAGAAACGTTCGTTACACAATACCATGAGTATTTAATAAAGTATCGACGTTTTTATTCGATTAAGCCATTCTCCATCGATTCTATTTACCATCTATACCTGCTCATTGAGACAAGGTCTTACTCGTGTTGTGCAACTTTCTACGCAATATCAATTGTATTTTCAAATATTGAAAAGTATGTCCAATTATGCATTTTGTAATGACAAGAATGTCCTAAAGTCTTCACGTTTAATAATTTATTTTTATTGCTTTCCAAAAAAGCAAATACTTTCAATGCATTTAGTGTGATATTATATATCCCCTTAAATGTACTCATCGTATTGTCTTAAAGTATTGAATATGATTCCTATATATTGTATTACATCTTATGTATTATAACATGATGACTATGTTGAGAATATGATTATAAATTTCATGCGGAGTATCCCAAAATTGCAGGTGCATGCATAATAGGTATGTATTATAAATCGAACGATTCATTAATATACTTTCTCTCTCTTTCTTTCTTGTACGATCTATATATGAAACGAACGTATAATCATAACCATTTCCAACTAAAACATACAACTGTTATATATACCGGGATCAATCTTTTTTCCTACCTAGAATACATTTGGTATACAATCTTCATTGCTAAAGCTAATTAAAGTTAAACAAATCCTTATATACTTGTTTGAGAAAAGAAAACTTTATTTAACATGTTATATATACTATTGAATTTGTGATCTTAAACTCAATATTTTGTCATTAATAGTAAATTTTTTTGTCCGATTATTTCTGCATAGTTTTTTCAAGGTTACTTTTCATCAGGAAAACTTAAATTACTTTTTATTCTAACTTGTAGCGATCGAAAAAATTCATTTGAGTATACTTAAATTATAACTTTTAAGTGATCTTCAGAATCCAAAATATGATAAAATTGTAAGGTAATTTTGAATGTACTATTTACGTTATAAAATGCCCAAAGCCACATCCATCGGCAGTATTCCAAATAACAGGAACGAATGATACGCTTATCAACTGTTATGAACAAAATCTGTTTATTTGTTGATTACGAGGAACTCGTTAGTAATACATAAACGCGCCACAGTAGCTTATTATTATTGGGAACAAGAGAAGATTGAACTGGTCCACATTTATGATAAAGTTAAACGATGCATACGAGAAGCTATACAGGTCTATACAGAATGATTTCCTGTCCATTGCGTTTGTCGTATTCTAAAATAATTGAAAGATTTTAACAAATGGCACTACTGAAAATAAGAAACATTAAAGATCTAAAACTCTCACGCACGAGACAAATGTTCGAAAAGTTATCGCAGCAGGACATTAATATTAATAAATCGAACATATCACATATGCTAAAGATACAGAAATTTCATCCATTTCGTTTATTACTTTACTGGTTAGAATTTTCACGGCAGAGATTTTTAAAATCACGTCTTCTTTTGCCAATGAGCGTTACAATAATTGGAAGATGATGAAACGTTTTTTAAGAAAAGTCGTATTGATTGACGAAGCATCTTTTACCAATCGTGATCAGGTAAATCTTAAAAATATTTACTACTAGTTCGTAGAAAACACATTCGAGATAAGACAAGTAGATAGACAAAAATCATAAACAGTGAAAGATCTTGAGAAAACTATAAATAAATAATCGGACAATAAATTTTTCTTCTATGGTATTCCTCACTCGATACCGTTTAAATTATACCATAAATATTTGTTGCGCCATTAAAAATAAAGGAGATATTTAGGTAGTCTCCTTCAAGTTAGACACCTGGTATACTACAAAAATATAAAAAAGAAATATTGCTCTATTTCAGAAACAAGAAGTGTTCCAAATTGTTGATTGAGAAAATAATAATGTAGAAATTTTTTCCAATGCAATTTACCCTAAATATCAATGCACTTTAGTTGCAAACATATTTCATTGATCCATCAAAAATATATATCGTGGCAATAACACGAATGCCCTACATTAATCAGTACTTCTCTGCACAGAAACCTGTTTATCATGGCACCGTTACTCGATGTAAGAAATGACTACTCTGTAATTATGGTTCAAGCACAAATACATTAAAGGAATAAAGATAGAAAAATGACATTGAGATCAGAGTGAGGTTTACATAGAAATAAGATACCCCATTCTTATCTGATTGATAGAATAACTGCAGTATATGTTCATTTTATGCTACTAGAACTTAATCGAACAATATATTCAGAAGTCTGTTGTCGTCAACTTGAAATACTAAATATAAATCTAGCAAAGAAAACACAGATAATATTAATGAAGAGAAATTACCGAAGAGTGCTTTATCCTATCGTGAAAATGCATATTTATTACTGTCTAGATATTACCACGGGAAATTACTATCTATTTTGCAGTCAACAACCTATTTAACAGCAAAAGAAACTTTTAATAAAAACGAAATCGATAGAAGAATCTCTGAATAATTGCATAAAGAACAGTGTCCTTCTTTTGTTATGGTATTCAATGCATGCCTGTTAGATGGCACAATATCGTAGATCAGGTATGTGAAACTCATTTTGGCCTAAAGCCAAATAATTAATCCAAAGCCATATATAATTACATTACAACGGTCAAGAATATTTTAAACGTTATTTATCAAACATATTTATCAGTACTCTGAAATAATAATAATTCTCGTAATAAAAAGATCAAACGTGCTACAAAATTGACTATTGCAGATAACAGAGGAAGCACATTATTAGTTGAATAAAAATTAATTAATTGTGTTTCTTAGAATAAACGTTATTGAACACTGCACTCGTACTTATACTAATTCTCAATTTTTCATCAAAAAATGCTAACTTACCTCCTCCACAGGTTTGAAGGTTCTATCAGCAAAGACAGAAAAATCTTTGATAAGTACATCCTTCATTAATTCTGGATCTCTCAAAACTAAGAGCGGTTTCTGTCCTGCAAATATTCCCACCATCGGTTCATCTTTGTAGTCGTAGTAAGCCTTGTTCAAACAATCACTTATCGAAGCCTTCCCGAGAAACACATCTTTAAAATTACCCAAATAAGGGATAGGTTTTGGTCCCTTCACACCTCGTTTCTTCCAGAAATCGAAGGTTGACGTAAAATAATAATAAAACAAGAAGAGTACCGCAACACCAAGTCCGAGAGTTTCCAACATTGGCCAAGTCATCGTGTACGCAAGTGTTCAATTACTTATTCCTTCGCGAAATTCGATCGAACACTGCGGGTTTAAATTGTACACGATCACTAAATTAAATAAACACGACGAAATAAAGACTTAAACTCGGGTTAATGGCATCGATATTTTTCTTCACGCGTTTGGTTTCAAAGTGATAACAGGGAACGGAGTCATCACAGTCACTGGTTTCTTCTTCAGTCACACTTAGAATGATTTCTCCTCGTTGGCGGCCGCCTTACAAATAAGTTTCCCTCACACGCTACGCGTTTGATATCGTGACTTGCATTTCGCTTTAATACGCGTAAACTAAGAACCGATGAAAATAAAATCCATTAAACACGCGAAAAGTATATGTAGATTTGTTTCGAGAACCAAACTTGCGAAACCTTTGGTGGTTATTTAAATGAATCTTAATTAACATTTTCTTTTAAAATTGTTATCAAACGATAAAATCGACCACCGCAAGTATCATCATTTGATCAAAAATGAATACCTCCAGAAGGGTAAAATAATCGGAGAATACGAATACGTGCAACAAACAACTGTAGTATACAATAAAGTTAAAGAACCTTATTCAACTTCGATGAACTATTCTCACTTCTTTTCTCATTAAATGGATTTTATTCACATTTTGTGTATTCATAGATCTACGTGATCGTCATCAAACCCCGTTCTTAATTTTCCCCTAAATCTACACGGATCTAGGCAAGGGAGAAGAAAATCCAAATACATTAATAATTTTTGAACTATCGAAGGTATTTTAATAAAACAAATTTAATCGAAAAATTTGTTCGATCTATCCTACTAAAGAAAAATGCATATTAAGCATTATGGTAAAATATACCCTCTCCGAATTTTAATGGAAAACTATCCAAATTATATCCTATTTAATGGTTTTTCAGATGAAAAATTGATGCAAATCGAATTAATAAAGTAAAAGTAATCTTGCAATTATCTTAACATGATTTGTGCAGTACTTGTGCGATTTATCAATCATAAAATAACATAAATCATGCACTGAAAAGATCTGAAAACATAACTTTCTTCAGGTTTTTGCTTCACCAATGTTACATTTATTTTCATTGGACATTTTCTGTATTTTAATCTTTAATCTGGTTAAATTACAGAAATACAATTATTTATACAATATAAAATATAAATAAGATGTAAAATATTAATTTTAATTAAATATAAACCAAATCCCCTAATTTTGGTGTTCCAGGGTTGTCGATTTTTAGAATGCATAAAAATTAGGAAGGTATAACAAAAATCTGTCTCCACACCAGGCTTCAAATTGAACAAAAGGAAATATTGTGTTCGTTCCTCTCTCTTTCTCAAGAGAAATTCCCCTAAGTGGTGGAGATGAACAACAAGCAGTTATACTGTAGATCATTTCTTGCAATTACCCGACTTTTATCGGATACAAAGCAACACTTGATCGA
Organism: Ptiloglossa arizonensis; assembly: GCF_051014685.1. Lineage (NCBI taxonomy): Eukaryota > Metazoa > Arthropoda > Insecta > Hymenoptera > Colletidae > Ptiloglossa > Ptiloglossa arizonensis. Next base: position 12,144,975 of record NC_135051.1, on the reverse strand, counting down.
AAGTCTAGTTTTACTTTACATAAATTGTAAAATAAGAGACACAAAGCATATCTAATACTCGGATGTTTCGTGCCAACAATTTGGCTCTCAAATTGCAATAAGAGAAATATTTTGTATTTACATTTACTTTCATTTTTCTTTTTATACTTTTGATATAACTCTACAATACGTATGTACATTCGAACTCTTAACGATTACTAGTAGCAAACACTTATTCTTAATACTGACATGAGTCAAAATCAGATAATGACAGAAGAGTCTTCGCAAATAAGAAGAAAAAGGATTTGCTGGAAATCTACGACTGAATGACATTACTTCGACTCAACCGAACTTTCATCATTTAGAACCTTGAAAGCTATCTTTTACTATTATCTGCTGCCTATATTGACCCAAGATAAAATTTCAATTTATTGTAATATAAAGTAATATTTATTGTAAGGTAATTACAATAATATTACAACTATACATACACACACACAAACACACACACACACACACACACACACACACACACACACACACACACACACACACACACACACACACGCACCCACGCGTAATGAGTACGCGTTTTTGACTCTGTTGCATCAGCTCATAATCACTCCTTATCTCTTGTTTCTATAAACAACGAGATGGCGATCAACGACGAAACAATTGTATCGATTTAATAACTCGGCCGAGTAGACGGCCATCTCGCGACGACCGGAATAAAAGAACAACCCGAAAAATATTTAAACCCCTATTTTCTAAATATATAATTACCACATCATTGCCTACTTAATCTAAAGGTAATGGAAACTCTTTTTCCTTAGCAGCCGCCAAACAAGGACATACTATTTCTGTCTTAGAATGTGTTCTGCACATATGTGTATATATAACGAAAAATTTACTTGGATTATAAATTAATTAGAAATATAAATATGACATACAGATACATGAAATTTATTCCAAAATATATACATAGCTTTATCTATCTATCATAAATAAACCTCAATCGAGGCTTCTCGATTGCACATTTTACACATACGTATTTTTTACATTTCAGACGGATTATGTTAGTTTTATTGTCGTTGCAATATCTTATCTGGCATGTTTTCCGTTCATGTGAATCTGTAACTACTTACATTTGTAACTAGTGTTGCTTGATCTTCTTTGCCTAGCTGTTGATTGCACTTTTTGACATTTGGTAGCAAGTTCTTCTCCAAATTGAAATAAAAATTCTTTTGTATTTTCTGACCATTTGATCGGTCACATCTATACCGAATTTGATGCTGTTACATGATCTAATTGTCCTTGGTATACGGGTATCATTTTCTTCAAATTCTACGGAGTTATGCATGGAACTAAGAATCAGTACTTTTTTATTTTGTTTAGCTTTATAAACTGTCAGAGTACAATTATTCGAACGATATAATTTTGTTGAGAAACGTGTCAAATCATCTTTCTGTTTTGCCAATTTTTGTAACTCCCATTATAATAGGTTATCAAATGGATCTTAGAAAAATTGGTGAACTGGTGGGAAAATGACATGTGACCATTCAATACATTATAAATAAATATAAGACGAAAAATTTGTTGTTAAGAAAATCAAAGAATATCCATTCATAAATGCTCTAAAAATTGTAACGGAATTCGAAGCAGTTACAGGAAAAGAGTTTGTTCCAAAATGATATCTAGTAGACTTAAAAAAGTTGGGTACTTTTTACGTATTGCTCGGAAGAAACTGCTGCGACACGCAATCTTTGAAATGGTATCGTAGTTCTGCATATCATCACACGCTTAATTAAATTTGTGTGAGCGAAATTATTAAGTTGGACCGGTGTGTAATGTATTGCCCTCCGCTGACTTGAAGTCTCGTGAAATGACACAGAGGCAAAGAGGGTTCGGACCACCCATCCCCACCTGAGCCACCTGTACATTCTAAATCTTATCCACGCACTCTGCCATAGTAGTAGGAATAGATTTCAATTGTGTCCCTATCTCAATATGTATATAAATATAAAGCTTAGAGAATACTGAGGTTTCGTTTATGTTTATATTTAATGCATAATACTATTATATACATAATATTAAGAATTTTTCTACAGATAGAGCAATAAAAATGATTTTGAAATATAATTAATTTTCCTTAATGGAATCAAATACTTTGTATGGCACAATCCGACTTAACTTTAGTTATTTTCCACGAAAAAGTATTAAATCATGTTTCCCAAGAGAACAATGTTTCTAAGGTATTAAAATTTAACATTGCGATTACCGCATATAAAAAATACAGGGCAAAGAGAATAATAAAAATCAGAAAATTAATTTTGTTTTTTAAAGAAAAGTATACATCTTTTTAAGAAAGTAACTTATGAAAGCTATTATGATATGTACCAAGAAAAATTTGTTTATATCTAAATTTCTTACTGACAAGAAGCTGATTAACTTTTGTCTGAAACATTTTTTCATCATTCTTTTCAAATGAATGAGAATTTATTTTTATTTATTTCTAAATTAAATTTTTATTAAATTATTTTTGTCCCTGGAAAGAATTTTCCTTACTTCTACTAGTAATTATATAACCAATGCTTTCCTAGCATATTCTATAAAACTATCAAAAATCGTTGCCCTATATTAGATATAATTATTGTATAATAGTAATGTGTTGCATCTACGCCAATGAGGTTTTGCCTGCTGCATATTTCTTATTATCTCTCTCTATCTCGTTCCCTTCTTCGTTAGTCAATCTGTAACTGCCGCGACGAATAGTGAACTAAAATTGAATGTGTGCGCGAGGATAAATGTACTCTTAGCGATAAAGAATACTTGTATTTGCAAAAAAAGACTCGACTAATTTAACAGATATGTGCTGTTTGAAGGTACGTTAGATATTCCTGGTTTTCTTTTAATCGTTTAGCTCGTCGACTTTTACATAGTCTTGACTAGTGATGTGGATGGTGGTGAAAAGGAAGAAATAGCACGGAATTGGCGGTTATGGAGTGTGCGCAGTTGCTTGACCTTGGACGGAGAAAGGGAAGATTCCTGTCTACGTGCATTGCACCCGAATGCCCAGATAAGGCCCAATGGCGACGTGGAAATTTCCCCGGGTGCAAGCAACGTGCCAGCCAGCGTCGCTTCTTTATGGCTGCACCGGTAATAAATCACTTTCACAAGTTACCGTTATCCGTAATCCATTTTACGACTTAACAGAAACCATATATTAATAAAATAAATAGGCAAAAAAAGCCTGAATTTGCAAAAGGGTAGATAAATAAACTGTTAGAGTTTTAGAATACTGTTATTTATTCCGATGAGAGTAAGTTCAATATTTTTGGATCGGATAAAAAACGTTTAGTGTGGTGGGAAAAAGGAAAAGATTTAAATCCAAACAAAAATATAAGGGCTACAATAAAGCACGGTACCGGGAGCACCATAGTAGGGGGGTGCATGGCCGCGTGTGGTTTGGGCAATTTGCATTTTATTGAAGGAATAATGGATAGATATGAATACCTGAATATTTTGAAATTAAACCTGAAACAAAGTGCAGAAGAATTAGGAAACACAAGTCTCGTACAGTTAAATATAGGTTGTTGTACGATACACCATATATCTTTGAAATACCTTCGCAGTCTCCAGATATTAATGTTATAGAACACATATGGAAAGAACAGTTTCGTGTTCGAAAAAATACAATTTCAAAGAAAAACGAGATAAAAAATGTGTTTTTAAGAGACATGGACAAAAATTGATAAAAATGGAACAATAATTTAGTTGCATCAACATCCAGGTCATTGCAAATAAAACTCAAACGATTTAAGTAATCTTGATATTTTGTGTTTTACTTAAAAGTACAAACTTGGGAGTTAATAATCGAATAAGGTATCTTCCAAATGGTCACCTTGACTTTTTTACAGATCAATACTTTCCCAAATTTTTTCATAACATTTCGCACATATTTGGATCAATTTCACCAATGACACGTTCGATGATATCTTTCACCTCTGGAATTGTTTTTCAATTGTCGTCATAAAACTTTGATGTGATCCTAAAGAAAACAGTTCAAAGGTGTCAAATCGCATGACCTTGGTGACCAATTGACACCACTTCCTCGAGAAATAACGCGTTGCGGAAATTCTGTTTGCAAAAGTATCATTGTTTCACCATCTTGCTGAAACCAAATATCATCCAAGTCAACACCTTCCAAATGATGCCAGAAATAGCAGTCAATATGTCGCAATATCGTTTTCCATTCACAGTCACCACTTCGCCAACATCATTTTCGAAGAAAAATGGTCCAATCACACCTTTTGACCAAAAACCGCTCTAAACAATGACTCGCTTTGAGTGCATTCGCAATTGTTCCACCTGTGGTGCATTTTCCAAATCCCATATGCGACAACTTTATTTATTCGCGTAGCTACCGAGATGAAAATGCGTCTCGTTGCAAGATTATATAATATTTATTTAATAAGTAGATATACCATTAACGAATTAAGTGTTTATAATTGTTCTAATGTTTATAATGTTGAGAAGGTATTAATAAAATATGTATTCATCGAAATACATATATTTAACTTCCAGCAGTATACAACATATATCAAAATAACTACAATCATTCGTCATTCCGCAATACTCGGTCGTAAAAGTATCCAGTTTATATAACCTTACTTTGTTATTGAATACTTTACTTTAGAATTTAAAATGCTACAAAACATTGACGAGTAAAAGGGCGTAATAGTATATGAAATCTAGTGCAAAGTTACCGAGATATTCATAAAATATTTATATTTCAAAGAATGAGTTAAGTAGTGTTATAACCAAAGAACGGATACGGTGTCATTTAATGAAAACTGTAAAAATTACTCAAACAAGCAACAGTATTCGTATGATATGTTACAATTTGAAAATGGTTTGGAACATTCAGTTATGAATGCGGTGCTAGCACGATGACTAAACGTCAGGATGTAAATCACTCCAGGGGAATACATAGTTCTTACACACCAATCTTTATGAAAACTAAAGTTACACGATTCACCAGTACCTACATACAAATATTTCCTTCAACAGAGATGGACATGTTGACGAGTAAGAAATCAAATGATTTTTATTTTCAACGAACTCTCCCTTCAAATACTGGCCTATATATCTCCTCGACGATGTGGATAAGATATTCGAAAGAGTATTGGCTGCCCAACAAACACCTAACGCGTAGTGGCTCTGATCTGCATAATTGTTAATTCGAGTTCTGGGAAGGACAGTCGACGATTGACGTAACTCGACACGACCAATCCATCACGGGCTCGGTTGTCTCCCGAGGCGGAATGAAACTAGAGGTATCATTGGATAACGTCAATGTTTACTTCATTCTATCCTGAGAAGCAATTAAACTGGGCTTCGAAGAAAATCGAGTCTCCGCCTATATACAGGATGTGGTTGAGGACTATCTCCGCGACAAGTGAATGAAATACCCCAGCCGGTATGGGAGCGAATGCTGAGTGGTGTTCTGCAGAGTCCCACAGGGGTCTGGGTTAGGTTCCTTGCTATGGGACTTCATATGTGACACTATCCTTCGTAACGAGAGCCTCCCTGTCGGGGGCCACTAGCGAAGGGCCATCCAACAAACCAAGGAGGGTGACCGATACATCGTTGAACGGATCAGGATTGGCCTGAAGGTGGCAGTTCATAAGACTGAGGTGCTGGGATTCCACGTATTTTGGCAGGCGTTGTTGTCCCCTTTGATCCCGGTGGGTGACACCAATATCGAGGTGAAGTTCGACATGAAATATCTGAGACTGATCCTCAACAGCTATTGACGCTTTGAGGGGCATTTCGGCTGCTTGGCTCGCTGATTAGAAAAAATAGTCGACTTTAGTCGACTCCTCTCTAACCTGCGGGGTCCGAATGGACGAATGGTCCACTCAATGACCCTGTACGGAGCCTCCGTGTGAGAGAATAACCTATTCGTCTTCCGACGCAGTATAACAGTGCTGCGACCTCATACATAACATACTGGATAGAAGTAGAATCTCAAATATGATGAAGAAGTTACAAATGAAGACTTAAAATATTTTCAATTAAAAATTACAAATTTTTATACCAATAAAATAAATACACTTGCCAACTAATAATATTATTCTATCGGTAGGCATTTTGTCAGAAAGTGATCCCATTATCTCTTTAAATTCCAACGCCATTGAGAGTGAATGAAAGAGAGACAGAATTCCTCATCTAGTATTTGATTCTGTTTAAAAAATGTAACTGCAACAATGAAATTTTAAGAAGTACTGATCCCCCTAACAAATCAAATCCTACGTTATGTAGGATTAAAAATGTAAAAGTTACCCTCCCCTAAATAACTTTGACAAAAAAAAGGTTCTCATGCTTTCAATAGCGCGCGAAAATAATTACATGTACGCGAACAGGAAATACAATACGTTATAAAGGTACAATTGATAACAATGATACAACAGCTAATTAATGAGAAAAAAGTATCGGTGATCCGAGATTGAAGTCGGATCTCTGTAAAACGAGAAAATGCTCGTGTCTTGTGTCCTCTTTTACTAAAAAGAAGGAGCAGGAGAGAAAAAAGGAATGAAAATAGTCCGGTTGCTGGTAACGTGACCTCGCATTTTTACACGTTATTTTCGCTTAAACAAAATTATTTCCAGAGGGAAAAGCATCGTGGACGGACACACACGCGCGTGCCGCCGCGCCGGTTCGTTATACCGTCAAAGGGCGAATCGAGTTCCACTCAAGCACCATTATTAAATGCAACATGCAAACGCGTTGTGCAACATTGATTTTCTCTAATTGCCCCTTGTTCGTGGGCCGTTATAGCTGACTTCCCACCAAATCATTACCGTAGATTGTCCTCCTCCATTTGAGGGAGTTAGTTAATATGCATTGTCATTTAATTCGTTCTCGCTGACGGTCGAGCACGTAACGAAAAGGAAAGGAAAATCACATATGGTCTCTCCGGAAGAGAGAAGAGTAGAATAATGCTAACAAGAAACATTCACGAAGCGTTCGATTCATTGATTATGAGTCAATTTATTCTCGTTTGTTTGTCAATGATGACTATTCGGTTTTTTAATAAGAAAGATGTGTACCTTTGATAAATACTGTGTATTACTCAACTGCTTTGTATTTGTTCGTACTAGGTTTGATCGGAATTAAAACTGTTGCAATGTGTCTCTGTTTTTAAAACAGAATCTGACTACGTGCATGTGTAGGTACGTATGAGTAAGTGTACTGACTCGATTGTGTACTAATTATGACATTTCCAAGAAGAACTAAAAGTGAGGAAAAGGAATAACTTCACACGTTACACAACTAATCATATGACAATGCTCTTGACAACAAGATAAATAACAATTTTAATTTCAAACTGGACGAATTTTTGTGTACACCATCCGATAAGGAAATTGAGTAGAATACATCGATAATAAGCGAGAGAGGGAGAGTAGAATAGTATAATCATCCATTAATGTGAAAAAAAGTTTATACATTTTTATTTTCCAGCCTATAAAGAACAAAATATTGTATTTGAAAAATTCTAAAAAAATTTGATACACGAAAATATACCTCTTAAAATCACATTTAGACTATTAAAAAAGAATTTTTTTTGAATATGCATATGTACGTGTACATGTCTTTTGACACGATTACGTTTAAACAACTCAACGTATTTTAGTAAAACTTTATATTTTAGTTTTACAGTTTCATCTCAAGACTTGTTTCAATTTTAAGTAAAATCGGTTCACGAATAATGGTAGTTGCCTTTTATAGTTTTCTGATTTTCGTCGTACACATTATACATATTATTTATAAAAATATTTAAAAATATTTTAAATAATTCTTAAAGAGAATCAATTTCTATATAAGGAAGTTTTAAAAACTTTGTTTTTTATTTTATTTAGCTTGCGCTTTCGATTATTTTATCGCTTTCCTAATGAAAGCGAATCCAAACACAAATTTATTAAAAAACGAACGTACCTGCGGAATTCAGAAATGATTCGTTTTATGCAAAATTGAAATTAATCCGAATAATGAAGCTTCACCTTCGGGATTCTATGCAAACAAGCTCCTAAAAACTCTTTACTGTTAATAGTATACATATATTTATCATATTATTTAAAAAAATGGAAGTTTTGACCAAATATTTTGATTCTCTCACAAACTTGTCTCTTGAAATTTTTCTTTGTCTAGTAGTATTTTTATACCTCGACAACACATTGATAAAAGAACTAATAGAAAGAGAATAATAAAAGCATAAATATATTTTTATAATGATTTGTCTTTCAATAAAACATTTTGAAAAAGGATCCCTTCGTATTCTTCAAGATGCATCATCTGCGATAAAGAAATAAAAGTCATCGCAAATAAGTATTTCTGTTCAGCTCAACTAATTGATATACTGTAATTTGTCTAACAGCGACGGTGAAGGATGCAGCAACAACGGAAGAATTAATATCGTGATTACGTTTCGTTCTTCGTTTAACATCATTTCCTGAGATAAGAATTTATAACGTAGTATACAATATTACGAAATATTTATCATTAGCAATACTTTCTCGAGAATAACAGAATAAGGACAATTTTAAACTAAAAGAATGTGAAGTCAATTCAAAATGAGAAGAAATTTGCGATGGAGCTGGAAATTGACAAAAAGAAACTAAGAGAATTACTTTTCTGCTGATGTTTATAAAAAGGGAAATTACCCCTTTTACTAGAAAGCTCATAACCCTGATCGACGCGCAGTTGTTGAAAATCCCCCAAAAATGACTAAAATACCATTTTAAAAACTTCAAAATCAACCGTTTCAAATAATGTAAAGTAAATAACAATTGTCCGAACTATTTAGTGCAGCCAATTTTAACTCTGAATTTTCATTAGTTCTATCATTTTTTAAAGTTTAAGAACAAATGTTTCTAACTACAGCTAATTCATTCATTCATTTAATAAAAATTACCCATTATGAAAATCTCTTGTGTATATAGACAACAACTAAATGTTAACGTACAAATAAGAAAACATAATAACCCTGTGATGTTAATTTTTATTTAAATTAACATATGAATGTTATTAAACCAAAGGAGTTCCCCGTATACAAACAACATACCAACATTATAAAAATTTTATTTTAGTTATAGGGAAAAGCTAGTTTTTTTCAAGTATGTCAATACTTTTATTTTAGTGAAAATAGTTGTTGATGTACACTTTCTTGTTTTTATTTGTTATGTAATTAATTAAAATGCAAATATATAATTAAAAGTTACAAATACTTTCGCTTGCGACTGTGTGTACTACATAGATCCCCATATGCGTGAGAATGTAGTACAAATTTGCATTTTGATGTTCTGTAACAAATATGTAATTAAAACAATTATAGTTTTAATTTCATAATTTTGTTTTCACTCCATAGAGTTATTTGAAAGGACTAATATTTTATTAGAGATTTTAAGGGATTGTCGCTTTATAGGAAAAACATTTGTTTCAAATATGGAAGTTTTCTCGCTTCTTTATTGTACAAGGCGAAACCGAAATGGAATGAATGTGACTCATTATCAGCAAGACTGAAAGCGAGCGAGAAACGATACGAAACAGATGAACATTGCATACAAAAGAACGCAGTATCAAACGTCTGAAAGACGAAGCAAGATAGTACTCCTTGGACTCAAGGTGGAATTTTGTCCTCCGATTCAAGGTGTTGAATCATTCCCACCATTATTTAATTTTCTTCTGCACAAAAAATATAACGACTCGAGTAATCAACAAGCGTTTGGTTGGTCTTGGTGAAAATTTTTTTTGGTGAAAATGAAACACGATTTTTTTAGAATGTGTAAACATTTGATTAAATTATATATTCTCTATTTTGGAAAACGAAATGACTTTCCGAACAACTCAATAAATAAATATAATATATAAATTATTTATATAATATATAAATAATTATATAACAATATATACACATAAGGGAAATACCACTAACGTATTTCTACATCGAATGAAAATCAGTTCGAAGTTATTTTGTATTTTTCTTATAATATTTTAACAAAGCATTTTTGAGTCTATGTTTATATAACTTTCTTCTTTTATTTTTTTCTCGTAAAGTATGCTGATACCGTTTGACTGAAAAAACCTGGAACCTATATATTTATTAAATTGAAGAATTATTTCGTAAATTACACAATAGTGAAATACTCTGGAAATTGGATACAATAAAATAAATTGTACTTTATATTTGCAAATTAATATCTATTCTTTAGTATTTTTGTATAAATACATTGTGTGATAGTTAATACAATAATACATTATACCATAAATTATAGAACTGATACATAAATAAAATAGTTTAGGAATAGGGTATCTTCGTTCAATATTGTAACATTCAGTAAATACTTGCCAGTGAGAAATGAATCTGGCAAACCTTCAAAATTATCGATAACGTAATCCGCCTTTCCGTAAATTCCCTGAAACATAAACAATCCAAAAATCCACGAGTCTTGAACATGCGAAAATGATTAGTTGAGGAATAATTTGATCGACAATTTCTATAAAATCGAAAGGATTTTCAACATTTTAAGTTTTTGGAAAGAAATAAATCTACTCCAGAAACTAACGCAATGTCGAAACGTAATAACCGATACGAGCATGCTGCTAAAGTCTAACATATAATTCACGCTTTAGCAATTAATTTTTCTATTTACAATTTTTGGGGTCTTGTTACACTTAATTGTTTACATACCGGTTCTGGGGGGCAATTTTTAGGATTTATGTTGATTCCTTCTACTATGACACGTGCTATGTTATGACCACTGAATGCTTCGTCACAAAGGTCCATTTGTACATGAAGTCCAATGTCATTCGTATATTCGCCCATCTGAATTCCGTTTACATTACCTCGTGCCTGTGAAAAATGTAGCAATGAAAAATTCGACATGTCGACATATTTTGCGAAAATGCTTAGTCTCATCCTTCTAAAATGGTTACAATGTATGTATGTATGTATATAAAAATAATTCCTGTAAAATATGAGCTCGATTGGATAACAGGGACATGTGTTTTACTAAATGTACTAGGTGTATTAATTTCATATTAGTGTACGAACACTTGTGGAATACATATTTCGTTTTTTCCTAACTGTATAAAATATTCTTAAAAAAAAAAACAATACATTTTTATATAGATTAATTAATAATATCGTACATATTAATAAATAAACATAATATTATACAAAATTATTGTTTACTTTTTATAAAATTACCATTTTAGGGCATGTACAAAAACTTTCGTGACTCGTGAATAATAAAAATTGTTCACTTATTTGACTTACATTACATGTAAACTTTCACAAATCACAAGAACTCGTTTTTTGTTGCGGTTGCTTACTTTGTAAGACGATCTGGCGACAGGATGTTGACTCAAGTTAAAGTCAAGTAGATTCACGTGACAATAAAATCGTTTTTTAATTGAAATGATTCATCTGTTTAATAATCCTTAGTGGAATTATTTTTGTTTCAAATATCTATTTTACCAAGTGACACGTAAAAGTCCCGTCACACTGTCGTCGTTCACACCAAGTTATATTGTAACATATATTTCTTTATTTCGACTTTATATTCTTGTATGTACAATCACTATTGTATACGTGAGATTTCTGTATATTATAATAAACTATATATTATAATCTGAACTGAGCTATTGTTAGTTTCGTTTAAATAAATTATTATTTTAAGGGTATTATTATTTTGTACCGCGCTGGAAATGTTTCAAATATGTCGCACGTTTAAACGTCTTACTCGTTTTAATTAATTACATAACTTACTCATTACAAAAAGTGTTGTGAGTACGTACCTTAAGACCCTCAGGGAACTGTTTTATAATCTCCACGTGTGTAGTCAAGCTTGTCTCGTATTCGCTGTCATCATTCACCTCTATCGAGCATGAACCTGGTTTGACATACTCCTCATTGGCATATACACACGAAGCGTCGTCAATAATCAAGTCAAGTTCAGCCTTGTATGAACAATAAACAGTTAAAATATAGAAAAAGTCTTTATCGACGAATATTAGAAATCAATGTGGAAAGTATATAAACTTCATGGAACGTGTAGTTTATACACAATCATAAATGTATACAGCGTAAAATAATGCCAAGAGGCTACTTTCTTTTATTTATTCTTCAAAGTGGAAATCACCATGAATACTATACACAGTATATCCAATTTCAATATATACAGTTAATTAGAATAGTGTCTGGTAATGTAATTAGTTCTCGAACTAGTCATACTCGACGAACTGGAAGATTCCAGAAGAAGTATAAGAAACCTTTTCGAATTGAAAAGTTTTGCGATACTAGAAAAGAACAAGTTGTATCGTTACTACGTCACTAGAATACAAAGACACTTAACTCTTGATTACATTTCACGAAAGATATTTGTTGTTAGTTGCTTCAATATGTCAACCGTGTAGAATTTTTATTAAAAATTATACGGTTTAATGGAAAAAAATTTACAAGGGACAGCACGTTCAATGTTCGTAATATGCATAGCTAGCAATCTGTGAACCCTTATTCTATTTTGTAAATGCATTTTTAAATAACATACAGTATGAATGTTTAGGCTGATATTATCAGATGTTGAAACATTGATCCTCATTTTTTCATGGAAAATATAACATTCGTACTGTATTTGGATTTGTTACAAAACAATTGCTTCATAACAAAACATATGTTTGCTTGTAGCACAATCGACTAAAAAGAAAACTGTATTACGTACAATTAACGATAAAACAAAATCTAAAGGAAGAAACAAAAATGCGAAAATATATATTCAAACCTGATTCACTGTATAGCAAAAGACTGCTTAAATAGTACTAGAAATTACATAAGAAACATTCATTTTAACACAACGTAATCTTTTAACAAAAAATTCGATATCCACAATTAATAATAAATCTTTAGATTTGTATACTTATGAACAGTAATAAGAAAGGGCACTATTACGTTAGAATATTTATTGGATTTTGCAATAATCCCAAACTACGATAAAATCTGAACAAAATTTCAGTAATATTATTTTAAACTTTTCTTCGTGTCCAATTCTATATCACTTCTTTAACCGCAAATTTCTGATTTTGCACAAAATTATAACTCATAATTTGGCTTCTCCACGAAAACCACCGACAAAAACAAAATTCTTTAATTGTTTTATCCTCACCTGTACCGCGCACCATCGTAACATGCAAAATATAAACAATAAGAAAAACATTTTCTGATCGTGACACCGAGTATTTCCTTGCGACATACTCTCGAGTAATACTGAACATTGTTTCTAAAATTCGCTATATTATCCCACGGGGAACTTCCACCTCGTAACGCAAATCCCGCGAAATCTGTGATTTTATCAGAAATTCATTGTCATCTATAGCTGCGGAATTGCAATAATAAATTCCTATTTAAAAAACTTAACACAAAAATTGTAGTTATAGAAATCACGAGTACGACTCAATTCGACTATTCAGTATTACTAATGTAATAATCAATAGTTATTTAATATTGTTGTTATTTATATATTAGTATATTTTACCCTATAATTAGCTTAACAGCTAATTATCGTCAGCTAAAAGTTATCGTCAGTTTAACTGCTGACAATTATTTGTTACAATAGAATGACATTTACGCTTATCAAATTTTAAATAACGTCCCTGGTTATTTCGCCTGTTAGACCAATCTTAGAAGTAAGAAAATAAAATTGCATTAAATTAATAATTGATCCAATTAAAAAAAGACAAATTAACGTCTTGGCTACATATGTTCAAACACAAACAAATTGGAAAATTAAATTTTATATAATCTACGGGAAAAAATATTTGTTTTACATTAATGTTTTTGATTTATCCTCAGACAATGCTATACTAATGATATTGCAAAATACTTTATTGTCTAAAACGAATATGATCGTCCGCACATAGTGATTAGTCGTATGTACAAGTCAATCGAATCAACTTCTGTCACTTTAGAATTCGCATTGAATTGTTCACTCGAGTAATTCTATTTTTCAATTTTTTCTACTATTTTACCAACCAGAATTCGTTTGGACAATTAATTTTTCAATGCTTTTGCAAATTAGTAGCACGAATCTTAAATAATGAATCTATAATCGAATAAAAAATAGAAACAATATTGTTGCAGAATAGCTTTCATCTGAACAACGCATTTTTATACTGTCGTTGCACACTTCAAAATATTTACGAATGTTGCACTTTTTGCGGCTTATTATATTAATAGCTTTAAAGAGTTATCGTTAATAACTATTAATTAAGACTAATTAAATAACTAGTGACTAACACTTAATTATTAATATACTTATATGGATACTTCGATTGACACAGAAAGAACTAAATTGAAAGAAGAAAAGATGATAGGACACAGGATCAATATCTATATATCTGTTATAGAACTGAAATTTAACTGTTATAGAACCGGAACCGAAACCAATATAATTCAGAATCTTCGTATCTCGTAAATGTTATAAAATTATTTCGGTTCTTCGTAACTGTTTCGATCAGAACCGAAATATAACAGTTTGAAAGAGTCATTTTTAGAACCGTTTCAATCTTAATCAGAAATAAATTGTTAACATTTTATTAGGATGTTCTACCTCATCCTCTCTACTCTCCGGACATTGTCCTATTTGATTAGTATCTATCTCTGTCGTTGAAAAATTTTCATCGCAATGAACAGTTTAATTCAATAAATTGTATAAAAATGCACTTGAAACAATATTTTGCAAGCAAACCAAAGAAGTTTTGGTAAGATGACGTTATCTGACTTCCGGAGAAGTGGAGAAAGTTAACAGAGTTAAATAGATTGTATATAACTCAGTAATATAATATAGAATATAAATTACCGTGTATGTATTAATCACTGATAAAACGAAAGAAACTTTTGGAACAACTTAATATATACAATTCGCAGTAAAATTAAAGGATCTCTAATTTTAAGCCGAAAATTGTCGATATTTGTACTCTGTAACTTTATGGAAAAAAATCATACAGCAGCATCTAGGCTCGTTTTAAAGACTTACTACTTTCTCAACCATGGATTGAATTTTCTCGAAAATGCTTTTTGTACTAGTCCTTTTCTTCGAAAATTGTTCAAATTTAAACAATTCCACAAAGTTTAATCAATTTTTTTCGCAATTTCTTTTACAATGAATAAGAAAGCGGAAGCCTTCCCTTTGCAGCAAGCTATTAAAAGGAGAGGAAAATTGTACAATTTTTGCTATCGATTTATCGTACCACGAATGAAAAATATGCTGCCAGAATTAAAATAGCTCAAGGTACACGATTAGAAGGTTGTGTGGTCGAACTTGTACAAGATGATTCTCTTACCAGTGGGTGCAAAGACAGTACTGTCGCCTAACCACTGTATCTCGTGTGTGTTCTGTATGCATTAAGTGTATTTTTAGCGTGACTTTTAGGCTGTCTTGTGCATATATGTGTGTGTGTTACGTTTGTGTTCAATATGTAAAATTGTATGGAGCATTGTCTTATAACGGTGCTTTGAGAACAGCTAATTAAAGTTACCGATATTCTAACCGATGGCGTAACGTGAACGACCAATTTAGCCAATCGCCTAGCAGATGGTAACTGAACATTCACAGCAGCGAATCGATAATTTACATTATGACAACAACCTCTTAAACGTAGGGGTTTCCACGTAGGGAGTTAAACGAATGAAAAAAAATTCCTGTTAACTTTAGCAAAGCGATCACCTACCTGGCTTTAGTTTACTCGGGAAATTATTTGGCCCCACGTAACATCCTGCAGACATACATACATATGTAGTTCGCGCGAGAGTTCCATCGCAGAACGAACGCAACAGCTTCAGCGATATCGTAAATTTATCTTTCGGCTAGCGCGCTACGTATTCCGTTAGACCGCGATAACTTTTCTGCTGCCACAAGGAACCGAAAAATAGAGGAAGCTAGTCACGTTATGTTCGCTTTGTCGATGAACTGGTCGCATGCCAATGTTAACGGTCGATAAGCTATTCCATTTGGTATTCTTTCTGATACAGCCACGCAGAAAGAAGAGAAGACATCGAACGAAGTTGACTTCTGTCAGACGAGAAAGATGATTTTTATCGATATCGACATATTTCTTTTAAAAATTTTGGGTTCTACCTGTGTCACGTTGCGGATTGAAGGTAAAGAAACAGAAGGGTGTCAACCAAAGAATTTTCGCGATGGTACTACTGTAGAGATTCCATGTAGAGAGATTTCTCGTAGATTTTTTAGATTGAATATGTGGAATATAATTCCTTCTACCTATTGAGATATTCATTCTAGTATTTACCAATGTTTACTTTGTCTCCGTGAGAAAAAATTTTAAGAAATGGTATTGGAATAGAATATCATTTTACAGTATTGAAATTCAAATTGTATCTTCTACGAATGATTTTTCAGCACAAATGGCTCAATAGTTTTTTTATAGGATCTGATGAGCTGAATCGATTTGTTTGTTGAAAAACACATAATTATATTTTAAAAAGATTCTTATCAAATTCTTATCCTTTAAATCGTACAACTTTCAATTGAAATATTTTTTGATATAATAAATAATTCCCAAGATATTTAAGAGAATTAATTTAAATTATTCACCTAGTATATTCTCGCATCTTCGTAAGGTAGTAATAAATATTCATACATGTATCATTAACCAAAATGTGAAACTAGAGTGTTTCAATATTATGTTTAAAGTATACACTGTAAGTATACACTTTTTTTACGCGTAAATAAAGCAATAACATGTTATTCACAAATAACAAATAAATTATTTATATCTTATTTAAATAATGTTTCTTCAAAATAAAAAATGTAACTTTTGTTTGAAATAGAAATTTTTATTTTCGTTTGTTATTTACTATTTATTAATCTACTTAATTTCGTTTGTTTCTACATGGATAGATCGATATGCAACATGAACATAATCGATACACAATATACAAATTGCATTCGATTTTAGTAATTCAAGCAAAACCATATCGTGGCTAAAAAATGTAATCATCGTAGATGAAGCAATATACAAAAAATGTACAGGATTGTACGCGAGGTTTTAATCGGCGAATCGTATCATTGACATTAAAGTGAGCTAAACTCGTCGCGTTTATAAAACGATCATATAAATGTAAATCGACAAACCAAAATGGTCGCAAACTGGAACTTTCGAAACGCTGGCGTGACGTCGATTTGATGATACCGCGCATGTCGTCGAACATTCGACACTTTATAAGCTTATTCCAATTCCGTACGGATGGACATACGGATAAACGGATTTCGTCAATTCATTTACCACTTGATCTAGCCGCGCATTTCAATTACATGTATGTGTACTCTTTGTCGGGAATATCCTGTGCTTCCCATCGCGGAGCCCACACGCGACCCGTACATAGATAGATCCTGATAAAGTCGTGGGAACGGATGCGGTCCACGGTACAATTGAATTAATCTCGATCGAACAACACGACCTCCAAAACGAAACAGGAAATCGCGTTGCCGCGCACAAAATCGAGCAAACGCGCTTGCCGAATCTATTGGCCGTTATTAGCCGTTACTGTTTTCCAGAACGTTGCTTGTTATTGGTTCGCTCGCATTTTTCTCTTTCCCCTCCCGCTTCGTTAATTAGGGTGTAGCGGGTGCCACGCGGCTAAATTACTAGGGTAGAAATAATTTACACGATTACGAAACTACCCGAGCATTCGCTACGCTATATTAGACCGTTTTTAAGGACAAGTTGAACACTGTACTGTTAGAAATACCACTCGTTCACGAATTTAAATACGTATTTATTCATTTATTTAAACCGTACACGGATTCTGTAGCATTCAATAATTAACTACTTACAGGATGTTGTAGACGGATTACAATTTTGAACTAGAAGAAAAATGCAGTTAAGTATGCGATACGTGATACATTTCTTAAAACAGATTCAAATTGAAACATTTTAAACATATTATTCGTAACGATATTTCTAAGTACATATTTCTTTTTCGAAACTTTTACAAAAAGTATTTGCAATGAGAGCATACAGTTTCTAGGTGTTTCATTCTAAGTTATTCGTGGACTCACCTGTAAGGTTGACCCAACAGAGACAAATGCATGTTCGAAAAAGACTCCTATATGGGAACTAAATGCTTAATAAACCTGAAAGAATGGATACTCGACGTATAACCATCTAGTAGTGTTAACGAAATACTATCTAGTCTTTTTTAAATACGCGTGTTGTAGACAAAGTTAATATGAATTCGTCGACCCAGCATTCTATGATCTTGAAGTGACCTTGGATTGAGAAATTTTAATTTAATTAACGAAAGTATTAACGTATAAAATTACTTTGAAATGGTAACCTTCAGGATTAATACATAAAATTTATAAAACTTGTACCAACCTATTATATTTGAACTCACAAAACGGACAAACTAATCGTGAAAAAAACAGAGTTTTTATTCGGGTACACTTACATCGGTGATCACTGTAACATTGTAGCGAAAAACAGCAATTTCATTCAATAAAAATTTTTTAAATTTTCATTCAATTGCCCTGTTTGACTAACTTGTTTATCGTAGAATTCTCGACAGTTTTAACATTGGGCGGTAAGAACTGAATGGATACATTCTTTTAGTGTGTAAAATGTCTTCCACGTCGAGAAGCAACGTTGACTGCGGTTAAAGGTAACCAAATTAAAGAGAATCATCTATTTTGAACTGAAGAGCCAAATTGCGTTTTCTGTGTAAATTCATTTGATCCGAAATTTGAATCAGGTTAGCCTGTTCTTTCCGAAGAGCTCGCCGCAGTTCCTGTAACCTCCATCCTGCTTCTATTTGTTTCTCGGCTATCTGTTTCTGCAACGCGGCTACCCGTTGGTTCAAAATATTAGCATCCCCTCTTAGCGGGCTACCCGTGTCATAGCTAATTGGTGAGTCCTGCTGCACCATGTTCGATGTCAATAGACAAATCTTATCGTGAAGGTCCGCCAACTGTGTCAATGTCAACGACTAAAAGAAAATATATTGCTAGACTTAATAGTGAATATGTTCTTATTATTACAAAAGTAATTATAAATTATGTGTATAATGTAGGAAATCGATATATATATATATAGATCAATATTGAGCGACAGCTATTGTGTAGTAATAAGTTGTTCGATAAACTTTGTCGGTCGATAAAACGATAAAACTTATTAAGCAAGTTTTATTGCTTAATAAAACATATTGAACGACCTAGTATCTAGGTATTTACATCCAATGTACAAATGATAATATATTTTTCTAGCATACGCATTGTAAGATCTCAACGAATGAAGCACGAGTGAATAAGTATTTACTATTCGAACATTTAATTATAAAAAATTTACAATAAACTATTATATTATGAAATACACTGCGGTCCATTAATTCTAATAACGAAATAATGCGATGATATTTTTTTAATGAATGTTGTTAACAAAAGGTTCATTTGAATCACATTCGAGTAAGATAATACAATGGTATTTTTCTAATAAATGGTGTATGTGATCATCTGCATGATCTCATCAGAAAGAGATACAATTTAAAAGAGCCTCGTGAAGAAAGCTCTAGCCAGTTACGCTCTGGGATCCTTAAATAGTCATTCTGTAACTTAGCATCTTAATTTCTTGTGATAAATATATACATGTATATTTGAAACATAATATATTTAATACTTTGGAACTCCCAATTATTCTCATCGTATTCGACCTCAATTCCTGATCGAGATCAAGCTTGTGGCATAACCAGACAAAGTAAACACTTTCTTTCGTCTTTATCTTTACCAATTCTACAAACTAGTCGTACAATCATTATTCGTTTCAACATTAAATATTTAAAACAAATAAACGTATTTGAATCAAGTATCATTATCTCACTCGCACTCGATATTTCTTACTCCCTATGTCGAAATGTGATTTTCTTATCTATTTTCACAAGTAAAAAAATTATAAATCTATATTTTACAACTAATATTAAGTACACAATTAGAAATATAATATGAAGTTATAATTTTAAAAATAGCTGTATTTTATAACTGAATTAGCTAATAGTATATTTAGACTTACATTCAGCCACGTATCAGCGTCGAAAGCTGTAGTTGGTCTCTCGTCAAGTTCCGCATTCTGTCAAGTTTAATATTGACCATATTATTAAAATAATGATTTTATTTCAGGTACGTATTTTTATTCAATTATTGAAATTACTTATAAAATCTTTTTTATTATTAATGTGATTATAAAGAATGCCTCAGAGTGATAGGTATTTAATTGTTGATTACGAGGATTCATAAAAAGAAATATACAAATCTTGTAACAGAGATATCGACAGTCTCAATGCATAAGCTTTTGTAAGATTAAATGCATTTCACGCGCCATTGACTATGCTCGAGTCCAGAAAATCATTTTATTCTTATCAGCTTATAAACTGGAATTTTGATAATCATACATACCAAATGCGCATAGCTTGATAAATGAGCAACTTTTACCGCGAACCAACAATACTTTATTTAAAAAATTCCAGAATAATATACACAAAGAAATAAACAACTTTCTCGATCTGAAAACTGCACTAGTCTGAATTAGATCTGGGACAGAAATAAATATTATATTTATGAGACAGCGAATAAAATATCTTCAAATTTAGAAATGTTAAAACATTCATTATTTAGTAGGAAATAAATATCAATGCAAAAAACAACAT
Organism: Ptiloglossa arizonensis; assembly: GCF_051014685.1. NCBI lineage: Eukaryota > Metazoa > Arthropoda > Insecta > Hymenoptera > Colletidae > Ptiloglossa > Ptiloglossa arizonensis. Next base: position 12,124,223 of record NC_135051.1, on the reverse strand, counting down.
TTTTCATTTTTCAAAATGTTCATGTCTATTCTAGTGTAGACCCTTAAAGAAATTGATTTTTTTTTAATTTAAATTTCTTAAAAAACACAATTTTGAGAATGTATGTATGAAGCTTGTGTTAAAATTTCTGAAAATAGCGAAACTATAGCTATTTAAAGCTACTGTCATCACCATCAGCGATATTGTTACTGCAGGTATGTTTCTCTTATATTTTGCTTAACCTTTGTTGTTAATGGCTGGATTATGGGTTTTTTCATTCCATGAAGAGAAAATTGTCAGAAAATCGGTAGAAGATTCATGTGTACAGCGAGTTGTGCTAAACGGCAAATGGACAGACAAAATCATCTGTAATTTGACAACATACTACAGAGTGGCAATTCGAAAACATTTAAATTTCTTGAAAAAATAAAGAGGGGCTGTATGAATCACTTTTTATCACAAAAGTTCCACGGATGAAAATCCTCAACGTATTTACGTACTGTCCGTCGAGATTATCAAGCTCGTGCAAATAGCAAAAGGTAAAGGCAGATAATAAACCATCGCTTAGTGACAACATTTTAAAACTCATCAAACATATTTGTGAGGAATTATCTTGGACAAATTTATTAAAAAGATGAGAGCAGAAACTCAAAATACTAATGAATTACTAAATTCGCTTATTTTGAATTTTTGTCTTACATTACAGGGTTTGTTTACCCTACCCAAGAATTGATAACATTGATTGAAATTTCTTTTTGCTTTTTAATAATCACCAGGTGATCCTTGTAGAGTCTTGCTCCCTAAACAATAGTTCGGATCTCCAGTTTTCAAAAAAGACGAGTTTTTGTAAAAATCCATGTATTCGACAAAAATGAGGTATTACATGAAATAGGTTTTTGGTCCTAAATAATTGTAAATTAATGGCAAAGTTTAAAAGAGTGCTGATGTGCGTAGTTCTTCCGTATTATTTTTGTATTTTTACCAAAAGTTTTTTTATCTGGAACGAAAATCCTATCCAGGATTGGATACTGTAGACATTTCTGAAAAAGAAACCGCTCTACAGATGTGTCGGAACGATTTACATTTCGAGCAAGCAGAGAAAATATTCGTCGGCAACGCGTGTATTTACATACAGCGTTTTGCCACTGTATGATCCGCTGCTCCCTTGTTCGATTCAGCAACCAACACCGATGGAGGTGTTCAATAGGACACTCACTTTGTGTAAATAATGTTTAATTTTTTTTATCATTATAGTGTTCTGTCATTTTCTTCTTTTTTTCAATTTTTGAAATAGAAATGCTACTATCCTCATTTATATGAAATAGATCAAACACAATTATGTTTACTTTATCCAAGAGCTGTTGTAAATGATTTTATAATAATAGTTTATACTTCATAATATATCGAAACTTTTGAAACGATCCACATATCATTTGTGTTTATCTCCAATTTTAAAACGTTTTAATTTTGTTTATTATTCAACAAACCAGAAGGACTGTATAATTGCTTATTTCATTAGAAATCTATTAAGAACTTAAAGAATATAATGACAATAACTGATAATAGTTACCAAAAGATAATAGAAGTCGAGATATTTCTTTATGCAAATATTCTAGTTACTAAAAAACTATGAAATTTATATTCAACTTAACGAAAAACAACTTCTATACTCCTTACAAGCAAAAGATAAAATGTTATAGTGTGTATGAAAAATCTTTCACGCCTCAAAAGTGATCGATTTATAAACTTGTACAAAAAATGTTATTTCTTCTCTTAGAAATTCTATTAATAAAATAAGTTTTAGTTTTTTAATGCCTATTACTCTGAGGTACACGGTGTAAACAATATAAAGAAATATTTAATAGTAGTGTCTAAACAAAACTCATTCAGTGTTAATGTAAATAAATCATAAAAAATTTCATCATGGCTGAGAATTCAATGAATTTATCGCATTATTGCTGGAATTTTCCATTATATACTAATAATCAAATTAGATATGCTAAATATTACATTGAAAATAAAAAATCAAGGTATGATATTTCTATTGTAAATTGTAACTAATTTATCATAAATGATATTCGTTCTTAATTGTTTCTTTCTGCTACTATTATATTTATTACGTGCCTGAACTTGCTTCAATATATTAGCAATATTTTGTATTTCCTGTTCTGTTCGATGAATATTCTCTGATAGCGCTTGCGACTTATTCAACAAATCTGCTATCTCACGGCTTATTGTTGGATCAATGCTCAACTCGTCTTCCATCTTTGTTGCCATTTTGGGTTCATCTTCAATTTTACCTTCCAAATAAGTGATATAATCTCGAACGCGTTGTACACCTATTTTATCAAATCGAAAATGCTTTTAACCAATTAAGTGAAAATGGGATTAGTTGTGAAATATTAATTATGTTCTTACTTTTAAATAAAATTCATTAATATTGAACATATTGACTAGTGAAAATGTAATAGTATATATTTTTTCTCACTGAATAAATACGTTATTTGAGATAGATTTTATATTCTTTTGAAAAATTATTGCTTCTCGACTTTTCATTATTTTGATTCCTTCTATAATAACCAACAAACACCATTTTAATCTTTCAAATCTATTCAATTGATTCCACAGTAAAACCTGCCGTTATATATAGTAACGTACAAAAAAATCAATGGCTATTGAATTTCTACTGTAGCAGGTCTACCTGTATCAGATCATCGCATAAGTAATACGAATATTTCTCTCTTTTCGAAAATACTGAAATATAACACTTTATTTTCGATCGCTAATAATTAATATATATTCCTTCGTGTTCTGTAATTGTTTTCTATCTGGTTGTAAATTCTCGTGTTATAAAGGTTATTTAATGCGATGAGAAAAGATCCGCCCGAAGTCACCTTCTGCCTCTGGGAACATTTCCTAACTCCTCCATAGTTTTTTAGGCTTACATTACTTAGGAAACTACGTGACATTTGAAGCAGAAAACTTTAAACATTGCACGAACAAATTTTAAACATTTCACGCGGTAATAAATAAAGAAATTCAAAACTTTTAACCGATAATCTAATAAATAAGATATATTTATAAAGGACTAGTGTGTGTGAGTGTATTCTGATAATCAATTTTCCTACACTATAAGGCTGTATGCGGTAATAAAACAGAAGGGCCTACTTTTATCAATTTATCTTTCACAAAGTAAGCATTGACCGTTGTATTATCTACATGCCGTGAAATTTCTATCATAATAAATTTATTCAATTTACGGTTGCGCTACCAATGAAAAATTTTGAATGGTTGCATTCGATGTCGTTCATAAATAATAATATGATCCCACGGCTGTAAAATTGATAAAAGTATAAGAACAATTCTTTTTATCAAAGTGTCTGTTAAAGCTTTTACCTTCATTTTGCTTATCAAATTTCTTCCTCAGTAAACCGTTTACCTTCACATAATCACCGCAATCATCCACAGTATCTTTGTCCATTTCTGTCTGTTTCGGATCCAATGTACGCACTGTATTCATTTAATTCACAATTTATAATTATAAAATCATAAACAGATAACGGACGTAATAACATCTTAATTATCGATATTTGTATTTACTTTAAGAAATATTTAATAATTAAAACATGGAAATATTTGATTAATTGATCCATAGAAATGGATTATTTAAATATCTTTTGTAGAACTGCTACAACTATAAAATATATAAATTAAAGTACATATGCAGTTTCTAGGGACTAATGTGGCAAAGCAAAAAGTTTCTTAAATCATTTCTCCGAAATTACTATGATAATTGATAACTTTTAAAATAAAATTAAAGTTATGTGTCCTATATCAACCATGTAGTTTCATTTTCTATTTATGAAAAACCAAAATTACTTTTGTATCAACTCTACCACTTTACAAGAAGCCAGTCATTTACTCCTAAAACGATGTTCTATGTTTCTAGTAAGACTTTCTCGTACTTTCGACCAGTAATGTTTGCATAATTATAACAAGTTATCAATTTCATTAAAAGAGAAATTATTTCATTGCGATATTGAATTAAATACCACCACAAATATTAATTATCTCGACTCAAGAGTTTGTAAGTGACTGAATTGAAAAATTGTCCCCGCGTTTTAATTTCGTAAATGGACGTTCAAACAATTGAATTTCTATTTTAGTTATCAAACCTGGAGCCGCCTTCAATTTGACATATTCATTCTTCAAGTCTTCCAATTCTCCAGAGATCCTGTGGTTCTTTTCCTGGCAACTCTTTAATTCGTCTTTCAATCTCTCGATCTCGGACCTCAGTTTATCGTTTGCCTTCTTTATTTCGTCCAGATCGCCATTTAACGTTGCACCACGATCACTGAGTTTCCTCCTCTCCTTCTTTAATTTGTTCGCTTCGGCCCGTATCTTGTCGTGATCATCCTTTAATTTAGCGTTGGCAATCTTCAACATTTCCAAATCACCTTTTAACGCCTCATTGGCTCTTCTAAGCTTTTCCAAATCATCCTTTAATTTGTTCAATTCATTTTCCGAAGGCGGTATTGATTCGTCTAGCGGCTCCTTTTTCTCTGTCTTCCATTTATTCAACTCCAACCTCAATCTGTCCATCTCTTTCTTACAATCCTCTAATTGTTTCTTCAAAACATCGAATTCCTTTACTTTGTTCTCAAGATCGGCAATCTGCTTCTTCAAATTATCGATTTCGTTCTTTAGATCGGCAATCCGATTTTCTGCCTCCGTTAATTTGTTCTTTATCGTTGTTAATTCTGTTTCCAGTTTCGTATTCTCGTTCTTTAACGCCGCGTTCTCGTTTCTCAGCGTTTCCAGATGTTGTTTCAAGTTTGCTACCTCTGCTTTCAGCTTTTCATTTTCATTGTTCAATGTTTCATTGTCAGGGTGCATTTTATTCGAGGTTGCTCTTAAATCACTCAGTTCCTGCTTCAAGATGGCCAATTCTTCCACGGCCTCGTCCTTTGCGGTTTGCAGTTTTTCTAGTTCTTTCTTAAAATTATTCAGCTCTTCGCGGAGACGGTACAGTTCGTTGAGCAATTCTTGTTTCTCAGCCTGTAGATCCGATAATTGACCTTCCAACGTTTTCACTTTAGCTTCGGCAGTTGCGAGTGAATTTTTCAATTCTTCGATCGCAGCATTCAATCGATTATTCTCCACGTTAAGTTCATCAAGATCTTGTCTCATTTGATTCACTTGTGCTTGCAATTTTTCATTTTCAGACTGGCAATTCTGCAGGTTTGTCTGCATCTTATTGAAAGTTACCTTCTCTGCAGCTAGGTCCGATTTCAGTTTATCGATCTCTAGTTTTTGCCCATCACCCTCGCCCCTCAATTTGCTGGACTCTTCTTCTAATCTTTTTCGATCCTGTTGCAGCTGAACGTTCTCCGCTTTCAAAGTGTCCACTTCAGACTTCAGTTTGTCCCGTTCATCTTTTAGGTTATTTCTCTCGATGTTCAACGCGTTTACTTCGGCCTTTAAGTTGTCGTTGTTATCTCGTAGCGCAGCAATTTCTTCTCTACATGCATTAAGATCGTCCTTCAAGACTACGAGTTGTTTCCCCAGATGATCTATTTCGTTTTTATACTTGATATTATCTGCCCTCAGGTTCTCTAATTCTTTCTTCAGTGCCTCCAGTTCTTTTTTCAAGGTTGCGAGATCCGCTACATTTTTATCTTTAATCGACTTTTCTGTTTCGAGGGCTTTCTTCTGCTGTTCAACTTGGGCCGTCAAGTCGGCAATCTTTTTATCAAGATCGGCTTTCTCATTTTTCAGACGATTCAATTCATCCTCGTGAGCTTTCTTTGCAGCCTGTTGAAATGGAAAATTAAATATAAAAACAATGAACTGTGTTCTGAACATACATATAATACATTAAGGTGCGTCTCAATTGGGCAGGTAATATCATATTCCTATTTGAAGGAATAACTCTATTAAGAATTGTTAAGAGTCTTAGCAACTACGAATACAAAAGAGGCAAATAGATATGCTTCATAAGGTATAGTTGCCAACGTCGTTTACTTAATCGATAGAGTTGCCTCTTAACAACGATGCTTTTCCGCCTAAAACCGATATTACGGAATATGTGTCATTCTAAAAATATAGGGCAATCCTTGTGAGCCCAAACATGACTAGATACAGACTACATACCCTGACTAAGTGAACAACACCAACATTACATCATATGCCTACATATTAACCTGGTTAAAATAATGTACGGTTAACATTCGTAAGATTTAGGATCCAACAGTGAAAGTTTTGCATGCAAATAGTGCATTTTTTGTAGAACTGAACTCGAGCATTATTTGACAAAGAAAGGAAACGATTATAGTAGAAGCCGTAACTGGCGAGACTTGACACTACAAAACAATTCCGTTATGAAACAAACATAATTATGCAACGTACAAAATTTTACTTTTCATAATTTTCATGTTATTTTTCTAAATGTTTAAATAGTCCACCATGTATCGTTGATACGAAGTAATTAGAAAATAATATTTAGTTATTTAGTTCTGAACGATTATTTTGCAAATAAATCATCATCTAAAGAAAATAAATAATCATATAATATATGTATATGATTTTCATCTTATCTCGATCAAATAACTATTATTTGCTAATTATTTATGATGTATAGATATATATATATATATATATAAAATTAGCTATTTTCTAATATTATTCTTTGTATAAATAATCGGTAGTTAATTTTACCTGGCACTCGTTTAAATCTTTCAACGCTTTCTCAATATCAGCTTTCAATTTTTCTACATCCAGCTTGTCCTTCCAGTTCTCCATTTTCCAATGTTCTACATCCGCCTCCAACTTGGCAATTTGTGCTTGCAGATCGGAAATTAGCTTCTTCAAGTCGGCGATCTCCGATTTCATGTCTACGCTCTCTGCTCTCAGACTCGATAATTCTTGGTCCATGTCTAATACCTTTCCTCGAAGATTTTTATTTTCTTCCTTCAGGGCGTCATTTTCTGCCCTGAGCGAGTCGAGTTTCGCATTTAATTCCTGCACCTTATTTTCCAACGTCATCAAATCGTTCGTCATTTGTTGGATAGTATCCGCTTTTGCTGCCAATTTTGCCTGCAGCTCGCTTTCCAAAGTTTTTAAATCGTTTCGCAATTTGTTATTTTCGGTTTGCAAATTAGCCACCTGGTTCTCAAGGGATCGAATTTTATTTTCGGTATCGCCCAGTTGAAGCTTAAGCTTGTTTAATTCGTTGTTCAGCGATTCCAGTTCTCCTCGCAATTGTTCAATCTCAGCTTTCAATTTCTCATTCTCTACCCTGCACGCGTTTGCCTCCCCTCTCAGCTTCTCATTTTCTACTTCCAACTGACCCTTCTCTGTTTTCAGCCTTTCATTATCTACGATACAATCGTTCAATTGTTTGCTCAATTGATCCTTTTCGTTCTGCAAAGCACTCTGCTCATTCTTCAGCTTACTTAATTCTTCCGCTAAATTACCCATTGCATCACTTTCAGCTTTACATTTCGCAATTTCAGCTTCAAGAGCATCAGTAATCGACTTAAGATTGTTGTTTTCGGTTTTCAGATTCTCCAGCTCGTCTTTACACTTGTCAAGGGCTTCTGTCGAAATACCCAATTCGGATTTCAATTGATTAATCTCATTCTTAGCATTTTCCAATTCGCTTTTTAGACGTTGTAGTTCAGCAAACAAATCAGCAGTTTCAGATTTCAGCTTTTCTACATCTTCCTTAGCGTTATTGAAATCCTGTTCCAACTTCGAATTTTTGTCCTTTAGATTTGCATTCTCATTCGCCAAACGATCTTTCTCAGTTTCCAGATTTTCTATTTGTGCTTTCAGTTCCTCAGTTTCTGCTTCCTTTTTTGCATTTTCAAGATCACTTTTTAACGCTTCCATGTCTTCTTTCAGTGAATCGTTCTCAAGCTTCAATTTATTAAGTTGTTCACCGATGTTATTCAGTTCAGCTGTCAAATCAGCATTTTCTGATTTCAGCTTTTCTACTTCTTCCATAGCGTTATTGAAATCCTGTTCCAACTTCGAATTTTTGTCCTTTAGATTTGCATTCTCATTCGCCAAACGATCTTTCTCAGTTTCCAGATTTTCTATTTGTGCTTTCAGTTCCTCAGTTTCTGCTTCCTTTTTTGCATTTTCAAGATCACTTTTTAACGCTTCCATGTCTTCTTTCAGTGAATCGTTCTCAAGCTTCGATTTATTAAGTTGTTCACCGATGTTATTCAGTTCAGCTTTCAAATCAGCATTTTCTGATTTCAGCTTTTCTACTTCTTCCATAGCGTTATTGAAATCCTGTTCCAACTTCGAATTTTTGTCCTTTAGATTTGCATTCTCATTCGCCAAACGATCTTTCTCAGTTTCCAGATTTTCTATTTGTGCTTTCAGTTCCTCAGTTTCTGCTTCCTTTTTTGCATTTTCAAGATCACTTTTTAACGCTTCCATATCTTCTTTCAGTGAATCGTTCTCAAGCTTCGATTTATTAAGTTGTTCGATGTTATCCAGTTCAGCTTTCAAATCAGCATTTTCAGATTTCAGCTTTTCTACTTCTTCCATAGCGTTATTGAGATTCTGTTCCAACTTTGAAATTTTGTCTTTTAGATTCTCATTCTCATTCGTCAAACGATCTTTCTCAGTTTCCAGATTTTCCATTTGCGCTTTCAGTTCCTCAGTTTCTGCTTTCCATTTTTCTACTTCCTTTTTTGCATTTTCAAGATCATTTTCTAACGCTTCCATATCTTCTTTCAGTGAATTGTTCTCAAGCTTCAATTTATCAAGTTGTTCACCGATGTGTTCAGCTTTCAAATCTTTGTTCTCCGCCATTGCGTTTTCAAGCTGTTTCTTAATGTTGTTATTTTCACCGAGCAGAGCATCACGTTCTTGTATTGTCTTATTTAATTGGTCCTCGAGTCTGTTGACTTCCGCTTCCAGATTATGCAACGCCATTTTCATATTATCGTAGTCATTCTTCAAGACGTTATTTAAATTCGTCAGCTCCTCGATCTTATCCGCCAATCTCTTGTTTTCTGCTTTTAAATTCTCAACCTCCGCCTTCAACTTTTCGTTCTCCTCGACTAGATACTTCGGCGCTCCCACCGCTTCTTGGAGTTTAATGTTTTTCTCTCTCTCAACATCGAGCTGATCCTTTAGATCCGAATTCTCCTTCTGTAGCATTTCCATCTCATTTCGGGTACCTTCGAGCTCCAATCGCAAAGCATCCTTGGCTGCCTTCTCCTCCGCTAGTTGACCAGTCAGTATTTCGATTTGTTTCTTCATATTATTTAATTCTTTCAATAATTTTTCTTTGTCATCCTTCAAAATATCTAACTCCATTTGAAGATTCTCTATTGTAGTTTCTGCAGATAAGAGCTCACTTTGCAGTTCCAATGCTTCTTCCATGGCTTCTTCCATGGCTTCTTGTTTCTCCGAAAGATCGTCCTTATCCAAATAATATTTTTAATTTTATTTATTTATTCATTTCTTCCGATGAGTCGGTTAACAAAAACATCCAATTTATTTATCTACTATATTTCCTTGAAATTTACAGATCCAATTCTGATTTTCCGGTCTAATTTATTCCATAAATTTTGTGCAAAATATACAATGTAGATCCGGTAAATGTAAGATTAAATGTAAAACTTTCAAACAATTGTACAGCAAGTATTTTTATACGATTCGTGCTATATATTTCGGATTACTGTTTTGATGAAATTTAAAAGTTCTAAGTGAACCCCCATTTTAACGGCACTTTATACCGTACTTTTTAAAATTTTTATCAAAAAAGAGAAATGGAATGATGTAATGTTCGCAAAGGAAAGTAAATGTGGAATTTTTCATTCAAATACGCGCAGCTTAATGTGGCATAAACGAAACATAGAACACAACATGAAAAGTATACGATTTATTCTTAAACATAGCGGATGATACGTTCTTACATGGAATAGTAATTCGAGCACTAGATTTGAAAAATTACTTATTATTAATGAAATTGGGAAAAATAACAATTACTTAAATTTTATTCACAAAACTTTTGCTATCTTAAATTTCATTCAGAATTACATTCCATCAACATACTGCTCTCAAATATAAAGCATTAATCGTCCAAGAATACTTGCTATATATCACTTTTAGTGATTTTGACGAACTAATGTATTTTCCTTCGAGTATAGTTATGATAAATGAATACTCTGTATAAGATGAAGACTACTTTGTTCACGTTTACTAACTTATTTTCGTAACAAATTTTCAAGCAAACTTTCACCAATTCTATTACAAAAATATGAAACTGAATCATTTGACCGAAAAATATGTCAATTCTACTAATCAAATTAAGTAAACGTAGAACTATGATTATCTTATTTTCTATTATCACAATACCTTTTCATCTTTAACCTCAAGTTCCGCTTTCACGAGAGTAATATCTTTCAGCGAAGCTTGCTTGCTAATCATCGTTTCAAGTTGTTTATTCATCGAATCGATCAGCTTGTCTTTGTCCGCCAACTGATTTTTTAAATCAGAAACAACTCTTTCGCAGTCTTGGAGTTTCTGTAATAATTCTGACTCATCTGTGTGCTCCGGGACAGGTGTTTTGACCGTTTGCAGCGGAAGAAGTTGTTCTGTCATCATAGGACTCTCTTTCTTTTCAAGGGTTGATGAAGCGCGACGTAATTCAGCCATTTCGGCCAAAAGACGCTCATTTTCAATTCGTAAATTCTCACAACTTGTTGAGAGCTCTACTAACGTTTCTATTGACCTCTCTACAACTTTTGTAACCTGCTGATCTGCTGTTTGGCCTCCTTTCATCAGTTCACGCAGTTTCGCCCTCAAACGATATATCGCGGGACAACTGACGTCCTCCTCGGTCTGCGCAATTTTTAATCTCAAATGCGATACCATATCTCTCAATCTGTCACGACACGAAATTTCAATTCGTATTGGTCAAGTCCAAGTGACAAAAGACGTTACGAAGATGATTAATTGCCGTAATTAATTTATTCTTCATAATTACGTTCAGTAGAAAATGCGAGAAAAATTGTAATATCATAAATTATGGGACAAATGGACGGTTTAAGTGTTACGTAAAGAGAGAACATCGAAATCGATGCGTAGGTTTATGTCCGTAGATTTGTATCTATGAAAATTTATGTCCGTCAAAGACACGGAATGTGTAAAATATGGAAGGTGGAATCTTTGTCAGTGACTTTGATAAAATCGATTTAAGAATACATTACAGACAATATATGTGTACATTGAATGATACAAAACTTATTTCTACGTTATAGGAAAAGTAGTGCCGTCAGTTGAGAACTAGCACCACGTGGTGCACAAGTTAAGTGCACAGGAGACTGCCACTATCGCATGTTGCGGTTCCGCAGATTTAAATTTACACACCTGTTCTCAACTAACAGCACTGGTTTTCCTAAAACGCCAGAACAACTTTTGTGCCGCACAGTGTACTACATGGGAACTCAAGCAGGTCTCATGAACCCGATATGATTGGAATGGACCTTTCGCTGTTGTGTGTGATATTTGCCATGCTCGTCAGTGAAAGGAAATGAAAAACCGTGGCCTCCTTCTGTGAACAAATAATACTGTAGACGGAGGGCCACGGAGATGAAGCATGGAGAGGGGAAAAAAAATCTTACAGTCATTGCCAATGATATTGTGTATTCAACCGCTTACCCGTCGGAAGACTGCATCTGTATGTTTGCAGTACATTGTATAGACATGTTTTTTTATCAACAATGTAAATACAATTGGTCACACGAATTTCTATCAGCTAGAAAGGAAACATTCAATTGACGTCAAAATTACATGACTTTTTTATACTATTAGATCGGAAGCATAGGTGACAAAAATTACAAAAATTCGAATTAAAAATGCTATTGAGATCTAATTCGTCCGCGAGAAACGACTAAAGAACGAGAGAAACATTATTAAACAATTGCACAGTACACTGCAGCACGTGTCTCAACAGTACCGTTCGTCCGCGAGGAGGCACAGTTGTGTTTACGTCCCTATCAATGTGGCCAGGTTTTATTCTCTAAATCGTTGAAGAGTGGGGGAAGATAGTGGGGCCCGTCCCCCTCCACGCATCGTACGTTGAAGACAAAATCGTGGCGCGATTCGTGACCCCCACTCCGATGCCTTCGACGCATGATACGCGAAGGATGAAGAATCGTCTACGTTTAAAACCCAACGAATATTGAATTTACGCTAAAATAATTGCGACCAGTACTCTTTCTTTTCAAGCGCGAAACGCTCTTGCATATATCCCATCTTCGTTCTAAGATAGTGAATCGATGCAGAAGGATCGTCATAATAATCTCGTTCGGTGAGAGTTTCTTCTAGATCCCTCACTTTATCTTCGAGCACTGTGTTTGCATTTTGCAGCCTTTCGATTTCTTCCCGGAAATGCACTACCAGTGGATCAGGCTTCAATATTTCATCCGCATTTACACCTACGTAAAAATATCTGATCTTTAGAAACATTCGAAATGGGTTACGCGTGCGATACTGTTCACAGGAAACACTCGGAATTTTAAAGTACACAAAACCTGTGAAATAGAGACAGTACGACCTGCATTCAAAACGAGTCTACATTATTACCCGAAATTGCTATATATTCATAAATTTAGTATTGTAAAATCATGCAGTACAAAATATGTAATCACTATAATAAATAAAAATAGTAACGTTATAAGATAATAATGTAAATAGCATTATTTCGGTGAAAAAGAAAATAATTTGAAATAAAGTTGAATTGTTTGCTTGTTTGTACACAAATTTTTGAAGTCATTTTAGTTTCACAAGTTTCGTACATTTTCGGGCGAAGTTTTAGTCCTCTTCAGTGAACAGTCTCCTGTGTTTCGAATATATGGAAATTTTATTACTGTTGACCAAAGTAAAGAACTTTTATTTTTTATTACATTATACGTAGTACCTATATACAATACTTATCTAATTTGTGAGTTTTCATTGATATCCATCGATATGTACTCTATATAAAGAAAAAACTTCTTATACGTATTTTACGTTTCTCAATTCATTTTTATAACTGTATTACTATTGTAGTATCATAAATTATAGGACAAATGGATGGCTCGAGTGTCGAATATGTGTGTGTGTGTGAGAGAGAGAGAGAGTGTGTAAAAACGAGTGTAGGAACGTGTGACCCTACCAGTGAAAGAGGACAGTTACTGAAACAGAGTAGTTTTCGGGGGATGATGATACGAAGCAGACCCACCGTTTATTTATTATCTCAGCAACCACCCTAGGAGACACGTGCATCCGCCTACGCTGCTCACATCCCCCGAGACGGCCATGACCTCCTAACCTAGGTAGGTCACGAAGGCCCAGAATCGGGAATATAAAGGAGAACGTAGCGTTGAATTGTTACACAGCGTGTAGTTGGAAGAGAACAGACTCTCTGGTCGAGAGTCGTTGATGGTAGTTGTTGATAAGCGTTGTTAATCAGTGTTAAATTAAATAATGATAGCCTTACACTTTTACTCTAATAATAATCATAATCGTTATAATATTCCACACTAATGTAGATGTTTATTTACCGAAAGGACCCGAAACTCCGTCTAAAAACGTTGTAATAATAAAATTTGTTTTTAAGAAAATGAATTTAGAAAATGTATCAAACACCCATGCGTTTGAGTATGACGTGGTTAACGTAACTGTTTATTAGTCATTATTTCTATTTGTGTTGGTACTCGTAAATATACATGGTAAAAACAGTGCTTACTATATAAAAACAAAACATTCAAATATCTTCTTTAATAAAGTAAATACACGACTTATTAAAAATGTGAGATATCTTACGAAATATTACTTTTTTAAACATTATACAGTAATACTTTTTCACGGAGAATATTCCAAGGAATTGATATGAGTAAAAAAAAAGGCCATTTGCATTTTTCGGGTGCATCGTTACACTTATAGAGAAAGTGAAGTTACTGAAAAGAGACATTACTATGCTATTCTACATTCCCCTCTACAGTTTTTTTCCATGTCTGATCAAATTCAAGATATAACGTAACCCGTCTTAATTGCGCAACGCATCTTGCATTATAATTGAAAATTGATTTAGAAAATTCTAAAAGGAATTAAAGAGAAAAATGAATATCAATGAATAGGTTTTAAAAACGTTGTTTAATAAAATTACAATAACCTGCGTTAATTTTATCCCACGGTATTAGCATTTGCGAATATCTTTCTAATTGAAACGTATGCCCATACTTTTGAACGTTAATCCATAACTTTTCCTATTATGACTTTTTTTCAGTATTACACGAAGCACTGCGTCGTTCGATCGAGACATTGATTCGTAAGGGAAAAAAGAAACGCGAACGAAGAAGTATCCGTTCTGAATTCCAATTAATCAATTTGGCGCGAGCCAACTAGCTAACGTGTAGAAAGAGGGTACGAAATATCACACATCGATACCGAATGACTGGAGGGCTTGTTTCAGAGACCTATTTTCGCTCTCGAACTGAAGTCGTTCCATTCGCCATTTCTTCATCTGACATTTCATTACGGTGAGCTTCCTCAGGGCAAACGAGAGGTCGTGGATCTCCGTGTCCCTGGAATTGTCGCTAAAGGGATTGTAATTGCAGCAACAACATGGCTCATTCGGTGGATCTATCGATTCTTGCGACGACGATGCATTACATCCACAGCGACAAAACGATAAAGATTTTCGAGACTCCATCGTATAACCAACCTTTTAACATATTCATAAATTAGGAGTAGCTTGCACATATATAATACTAAATTCTACGAGAGTAAGCGACATTAGGTGCAACTTACTTATATTATATATATTATATATATATATTATATTATTTTTTACAACTATTTTATTTTGATTATTTCGTTGTTATTTCTTAGCAATTAATCACAGAAGATCTATAACATAAGGATCTTGCTTTTTGTAAAATACTTACTTTACTTTGCATACAAGGAGGAAATATAAAATGAATTAAATATTTTTTTAAATAATCTGATAGTTGCCATATTATTTTATTTCTCTTGATAAATTTATATTTTTATCAATAACGTTTATTCATAAACCACATAAACAATACTCATACTTTTCTGCATCGAGTTAATTAAGTTTATTCGTATAGCAACGGATCAAAAAACTGTGAGCAAAATATAAGTGCTTATATAATTTTCTTACTTTCTTTCATAATTTAATTCGTTTTCCAGCTATCCACTAGGTCGTATTTTGCAGGTTATCCGAGTAAAATTTTTGTCCTCTATTTTTTTCTCTACCAGAGTCAAGGAATCATCAACGTAAATGAATTATTAATGTAAATCGATTACAAAATAAAAATCCATTAAGCAAAAAACAGACCACGAAAACAAACAGAACTAAAACCAAAAATTTATCCACGAAATTCAAGGTTAAAGAAATGTATTTTGCCGCGGTAGTCACACTTTTATTGCTACACAACTTTGATTATCGATTAAATCTATTATACCAAACTTAATATCAAATTTCTCTTATTGGATTCTGTAATGAACTCTTATTTCTTTAACAATAAATCTCATGCAATTACTCAATGAATAAATACAAGATTTATTTTTGATGTTTAAAATTATTTTATTTTCATAGTGGAAAAATATTGTAGAAATTTTAAGTAGTTCAGGTAAATTGAAATTACGTCTCTTTTTTACTTATAAAATAACACAATACACTCAAACAAATAACTAATTTACCAAACTATACTGAACTATCGCTAAATCTCCAACAGCAACTCTGATAACGAGTCACAGGACTATTATGATTGCATCTCGCGAATCTTCTCTCAAAATTCTCAGACTTTAGATCATAATGTTTAAGACCTAAGGATTATGGATATTTAACCAATGTTTGATCGTAAGTGTATTCAACAGCTTACGAGATTTAAAAGATGGTAACTAAGTGGATAACAGTTTTATCTGGTAAAAGTTTCGAACGATGAATAAAAGATAAATAACTTCTTATGCGATACTCGCTGAATAAAAATTAATATTTGAATTATAAAATGAAATATTTCACAATAAATAAATAGATTTTAAACTGCCTAATCAAATAAGCATCGCGAAAAAATCTCTATATAATGATTTATTCATATTTTATTGTGTAGCTTCTTGACTTCGATCGATTATAAAATGTAAAATTAAAATTTGTAACACCTATACAACGTGGTCCACCTAAACGTTGTCACCTAAATACCTCTTTTACTTGTAATGGTATAAAAAATATTTCTTATGTAAATTATACGACAACGAAAATCTGATACGATGTAAACAATTGTCTTGGACCAAGGACATTTCCTCCGCAGTTTTTAAGGTCACCAATGTTTTTTTTGCACATAAGCATTTATTTTTCTCTGTGACATCTTGCAGCCGATGTTCAAATACATTCACATATGTATGATGACATGTCAAATTACTTATTTTAGTAATTTATAAAATAACGAAAATGTTGCCTTTCGTGTTGTAAAAAAATACTTACTCGACGATTTAAAAAACCGGGAACCTGTTTAAATTCTTGGCTGTTTTGAACGTACTGTATGATATTGTCTATTAAGTAAAAACAATTTTGATTACATCTAATATAAATCATTCCTTTAATGTGACTGAATAAAAGTTTAGAGTAGTGTTGAGGTCTGATACTTAATCTTGAGAATCAAACAACTATTTTGAAATGAACTATCAATTACATTGAATTTTCGTTCACATTTTCCCCAAATATGTGAAACTTATAATATCTATTTTTTTCTAGAAACAATTTACTAGATCTTCCAGTTTCAAATCTATTCGATAACGAAGATTTTTAGAGTTTCAAGAGTACTTCAATTTCGGTACCGTTACACTCGAAAAGTTATCAAGAGTGCATGTATTCAATACTGGCTATTCTAAGTCTCGTTTTTTTTAGTCACAAATTACGAATATTTTCTGTTATAGAATTTCAACAGTTCGTTGATTTAAAAAATGATTTTTTTCTAAATAATTCCAATAAAAACATTCAGACTGAAATTATTTTGATCTACTATTATAGGATGTCGAATAAATATGGATATAGATTTTTCAATTCTATTATTTCATTTACAAATATTGACAAAATAATCTCCACTGCATGATTTTGTACGTATGTTCTATATTTTATATATTTAACTGCTTATCAACTTTTTGTCGATAATTTTCATTACTATATTAATTATATTCAATTTTTAAATTATTTTTTTCACTTCTACTACATGTCGGATTATTAAAATTCTACTGTATTTATTTTTTCACCATTAAATTCAGTGAATGTTATTGAAAGTTTAGTTAATTTTTGCCGTAATCCACTATTTTAACTTGTATTTATCATAGTACTTATTTTTCCATTAAAAATAAAAATCAGTGCTCTAGAAAACAAATAACAAACACACAAGTGTTTACTATTCCCATGACAAGCGTGAAAATATTTATGAAATGATTGACTGATGTCATAACCATAAAGTGTAACCTTCGTTCGGTAGAAAAATTTGTTGTGAAAATATGAAGAAATTTAGAAAAATATAAAATTTGTATAACGGAGAGAAATTTAAAGTTAAAATGTGCAGAAAATAACTACGTACCTTCAAATATGTTGTAGTTTACTGATTACTTTCACATATAGATATTTGTAATCTAGATGAGATAGTATTCTATGTAATATTCGCATTTAGATAGAGGAATCAATAAATCCTCGTGTAGAATAATTTTGAAGACGAATAAAGTTATTACTTTTTGCATTTACCTTGTAAAAATACAGTTACCTTTATGACATTTGTATAGAATTACACTATATTATTAATTCGCTCACTGTGGCAAAAAGAATCCAGAACTTCTGTGATATTAATAATATAAAACCCAAATATAGAGTTAATTTGGTAAACAGTTTCTGAGTAATTTTGTTCGCCAATTTGAGAAAGTAGATTTGGAAAGAAACACATTAAAATTTGAAGTATCGATTATTTTATCAATAATAATCACTAACTTCTAACTTATATAGACTGGCTGAATTTATCGTCAAACTTGGATATTATTACGGCAAAGGTTGTTAATTTATTTTAAGAAAGGAATTTCTGAAAGCTACTGAAACATTTCTTTTTCTGAATCATAATCTGTACATTCGAATAACACAAATACATTTCAAACTGCTCGTATCGAAAAGACATTTTCAAAACACATTTGTAATTTCTAAAAACAAATCGATAAAATTTGTTCTGTTCTCTTCTTGTAACTTTCATCGAAAAGCACCATATACTAATTAGATTTGTTATAGATAACATTTTGGAAAGAATGTCACTGCGATCGACGGTCACGGGCTGTAATATTTGGGTAAGTGCACTTGTGCCGAATCAAAGCATTAATATTAATTACTAAACATCGTTAAGCACGTTCGTTAAAATGTGCATAAATTGGAACAGGAATATGTATCGTCCTTTAAAATAAATATACACAAATTTCTGTAACTTTCAGTTTAAACGATTCGACCAATTAAAATATTCCCGGACCGTAATAACTCTTAGGCAATAACTTTACAATACACCTCAACTGTATCGACTTGCAAATTCCTATTGAAATTAATTGAAGTGAAAATTTTGTTGCTATCTGTCGTTTGATACTCTAAAAACAACAATGGAGGAGTCAATTAATTCGAAGTACGAGGGGTGCAAAGAAAAGACGAGAATAGCCGAAGCTGCGGCTGTCACATTGTGCAGACTGAATAGCATAATGAAGCAGATGAAGGATTGGCGAGATGATCGTGTGAAACTGGGGTCCAATATCTGTCGACTGAAGCTGGCTCTGCGCGTTGTTGGACGAGAAACAGATGACATCTTACACGCTGACCCATTGATCGAGCATCAAAGGGCGGAGATTAAACGACTGGAGGCAGCAAACCAGACGCTGAAAAAGGAAATCGCAGACACTAAAATGATCCTAATCGGAGAAAACTGCGTTACACCGAAAGACACTTGGAAAGCCGACGATAAACATCTCGTAGCCAGGCAGGAGTTCTTTGTCGAGAAGGAACGCTTAAACAATGAAATTCTCTATCTGAAAAGTCGATTGAAAGAGGTCGAAAAAGAACACGAACACAGTTCGGAAATGGAACGTTTGCAATGCAATCTAAAACACTTCATGATGGTCGACCACACTATGGAGATTATATTCACCGACATAGTCAACAAAGTCGCTGAGACAATTGCAAACTTATCCGAGGAACTCGTAAATGTAAGCAAACGCTTACAAATGTCCACATTAAAGAATGATAATTTATATCTGACGATTGATAAACTGAAAGCGATGCTACGATCGAAAAATGGCAATACCGTGGATTATCAGAAAAGGATCGCCGAACTGGACAATCTGACCAATTGTATGAAGTCCGAGTTGCGTACACTAAAAGTTAATTTGCAAGAAAATTCCTGGAACAAGACTTGGGACTATCAAAACCTCCGAAACGCTGAACAACTGGCGATCGACTTGAGAAACAAGCTAAGAAACGATTACCAGGCCCTATTTGCTGCCGATGATCCGGATTGCTTGAATTACATAAAAAAGATCATTGAGCTACGACTAAAATTAAAGCAACTGCAGGCTGGACTGGCCAAGACCATTGTTTCTCTCTTCTCTAGGTGTCCCGAAAAAACGATCGAATACAACAAGTACGTAAAGCAGATTTCCAATTTGGAATCTGCTTTGAAAGAAGTCACCATCGAGATCGATAAATTAAAGAACAACTACGTAACGAAGCATTGTGAGTTCGGTGGCGCTGCAAGTCTAGAGTATCTGAACAAAATAGGAGAGGTCCGGACGATCGTCGAGAAGGCAAGGTTAACGATGAACGACTTGAATCGTCGAACGAGTGATAACTCGAACGAAGGAGAGGACATTAAAAGATTGGATGAATACTTTGGTAAAGTGTGTCACAAGATCAAACAGTTGGAAACGATCGTCGTGTCTAAGGACTATTTGAGTTCGTACACGAGAATCGAACAATTGGAGGAGTCGATCGTTCAATTGAAAGTGAAGTCAAACGAAAAGAACGAATGCACGGAAATTCTAAGGCAAAAATTATTTGACGTTGAAACGTCGTTCGAGCAAAGAATCGCGGAACTAACCGATGCTCAAAGACAGATTGGCATACTAACGGAAGAGAATAAAACGTTGAAGGAAGGAACGAAAAAATTGGAAGAAAAGATATCAGAGCTTCGATATGAAAACGAAAGTTCCGAGAAAAAAATGCTGGAACAATTGCAACAGATGAAAAAGGATGCGAATCTAAGGAGAAGGAAATTGGAAAATGTTCAGACGGAAAAAGGCAGGCTATTAAAGGAAAAGAGAAGAATGGGCGACGCATTGCAGAGAAGAAATAGCGAATATAAGTTCGTTGTCTCAGAGAAAGACGCCATGGAAAAGACGTTAAATGCAAAAATTCTGGACATAGGAAAGAATCTCCAGATTGCTACGAAGGAAAAGGCAAGACTGTTGAACAGAGTGAACGATTTCGAGCAAACTGAACGTAAACTCGCAGAATCGATGAGCTTAAAGAGCGAGAACGAAAATGCAAAACGATTGCGGAAATCGTCCGAAGACACAGATGTTCGACCACGGCAAATGAAAGTAGAATTGGAAACGTTGAGAGCAAGCCTGAATAACGCAAATCGTGAAATCATCGATCTGAAGGCTAAATTGAACCATTTTTCCGATGACGAAACAAAATTGGAAGCGGGCATTTCTCATTCGAAATCGGAGAAATACATGGCCGTACATGAATTGGACATTGAAAGAACTACCACTGAAGAGAAACTAAAAGAATTAACGGAATTAATGTCGAAATATGATGAGACGAAGAACGAGAACGCTGTTCTGAAGAACGAGATGCAACAATTGAAAGTAGAAGTAACGGATTTGGAGACAGAAAGGGAATTACTGAAGAAATCATTGGAAAACGGGAATGTGAAATATTTGAAGCTTGAGGGCGAAGTCGTCGCGTATAAGTCTGAATGCGGTGTTCTCCGAGAGGAGATCGGTAACTTAAAAACAAACACGGACGATCTAACGATGAAGTTGAAAGAGGCGCGAGCTGAGTTGGACGGTGCCGGGGATAAGATAAGGCGTCTGGAATCTGAAAATTCGAGTCACCGTTGGAGTTTGGATGCCTTGGCTGTAAAAAATACCGGCTTCGAAGACCGCGTGCAAGTGCTTCTGACAGAAAAGAATGACCTCGCGACGCGTATTAACGAGCTCGACGGTGAGAACGTCGTGCTGAAAGATCAGCTGAATAAAGTTAAAACGGAGAACGAATATTCCGCCATCGAATTGAATAAATTGCGAACGGAGTGGGACAAAGCGAGAACAGAAAACGCGTCTCTGGGTGAGACGCTCAACGAGACGAAAAGAATCAACGCGATGCTGCAGAAGACGAACGAGTTGTTGAAGATGGAGCTGAGCGGAATCCACAGCGAGTATCGAGTACTTGAGAATCAGCTGAAAATTTTCGAAACGACGAATGCCGCGCTGACGAGAGAGAAAGAAACGCTGTACCGCGAGTACGTCACCAGCCTGCGCTTTGGAATCCCAAAAGCAGAGAAAGAAGGAGCCGCAATAGTTCGTGAAGTGATTTTCGACAAACGCGGCGGACAATTTATCGAATGCGTAAAATCCGAGAAATGCGACAAATCGAAAGTAGAAAATACGAGTAACGAAATGAAGAAGCTGATAGTGGAAAACGAAACTTTGAAATTCGAACTGTTAAACTTGAGGAGAGAGAATTTCGAAGTCAAAATGAAGTTTAATCGCACGAACGAGGAGTTTCAGAAACAGAAGACCGAGGACACGCAGAACCAGATAAATGAAACTGCAATTATGCCTATCGTGAATCTTTATTACAAAGAGAATAATGGTTACACGGATCATTATTCTGACGACACTATAGGTGTACTGGCACGCATCAACCGATTGAGCGTGAGTTACAGCGGATCGACAACGGAACAACAGTCGGGAGCAGAAATCGAGAGACTGCTGGACTTTATGAACAAGTTGAAGGTCGAGAATGTCGCTCTGAAAATGGAACTGAAAACTATGAGATGTACCTTCGTTGTCAATCTCGCTGAGGACGAAAGAAGAAGGAACGAGTTTCAAAACGCGCTGGACGAAATTCGAGCTTTAAAAGAGGAATTAACGAAATTGAGAGACGAGAAGAAATCCTTACGGGTTCGACGAGACACAGCTGAAACGAAATTAAATCAAGTGGAACTTGAAAGAGTCGCTTTAAAAGACGAACTTTATGCCTTAAGGACAACGAATTCCGACCTCAAACGCAAAACGACCGAATTACGGTGCGATTATCAAAAATTAAAGGAAAGGAGCGTAGACTTCGAAAGCTGTATAATAGGAGCCATAAAGACAATAAAGAAATATACGATAAGCGCCGAACATCCGAATAGCCTCGATGACGAATTAAAAAATCTTTTGCAGAAACTCATTTCGAAAGAAGAATTTTCGCGATCGACGAATAAGTTAGAAACAAATTTAGAAGTAATTTATATGGATCCTGCACCGATATAATTTAACACATCTAATTTGTAACGTATTGTACAATGTGTTGTAGTAAAAGTAAATTAAAAAGAAATAATCAAAGTTCAATAAGAAGTGATCGATACACATTGATTACATCGATCACTTATGTATCATTTTAAATGATAATTGGACGAATCAGTTTTCTATGATGCTTTTATGTTCGTGAATAGAATTTCCAAAAATCTTGTAAATTTTGCGAAAGGTACTTCAAAATCCCGAGACCCTCATTTATACATATACGGTGAATGAAGTAGCTAGAGGTAAATATTAATGAAGTGATTAACGTCACAAATGTTTATCGGCTCACGTACTTATCGAAGAATAAATTGGGTTAAATATTTATAAATGAAATGGACAGGTAGAAATTAAAGTAAGATATTCAATATTCATTGGATCTATTTATTAAATATTGAAACGTGTAATAATCATTTAACAATATTTTGAATTGTATTTCATTGCGTATATAATTTCCTTTTTATTAATATATCATTTTTTCAATCATTCATAAGTACATATAGTATACAATGTTCTTCATAATTATTCGAACGACAAAGAATTCTACCAGTACAATTATTCTTTTATTGATAATTTTATTCTTAGAAGATGGATTTGTTTTTAATACTCCTGAGGCGGCAAATTCTAGTAATCAAGACACTTGTATTACTTCGAATGCTGATTTTGTACTACAATGAAAACTTTTCAAAATTGCAGAGTACATGGTGTTTGCTAATTCATAGCAAATATTCGTCAAGAAACAAACTAAATTTATACCTTTTAGACCTACTTCTAATAATTGCTTCACACACTGCAGTTGATACTTACAAACCTATAACTTTAATCATAACTTTAAGAATTTAAAAATTTTTTAATTTTTTGCCAGTGGAACATGTAATTTTAAATTGACATCTGAAACGAAAAATTGTGCCATTTTCTTAAATTACAAGAGAATAACTACAGTTGCATGTATAAATTTTTTAAAAATTAAAGTTTCTTTTAACATTATGATAGAACTATCTAATCGAAAATTTTGTATGTACAACTAAAAAGAATATTATTAAAAATCACTACCCAAAATTTCAATTAAATCAAATGAAAATTAACCAAGTTATTAAATTGTCCAGTTTGGAAAACACGGTTTCAAAGAAAAAGTATGTTTAAAATTTTATAATAAATTATCTATGAAATGACATTATAGTTTTTAAATTTACCAAAGAGTATCTACTTCAGGGCTATAAAACATAATCTTCTACAACAAGATCGTCATCCACTTCATTTATATCTCTTTTTTTTTCTATCATGTCTTGTGCTGTGTCATGTTCTTAGTTTTTACTCAACAATGAAAATATGAATCACATTCTGTTTTTTCTGATATCTAACTGCCTGTAGTTTAATTTTAATTTTGAAGACTTGCATAATTTCCAATGAGCCTAAATAACCATTATTAAATAAGATTATGGTTAAATAAGTTGCCAATTGAATCACTATAATTTTACTGATCAGTAGAATTTTTATGGAATATAGTTGTCTGAACTACTTTATACATATTATTTAAGGAATTGACATTTCTATGAATCATTAGCTCATAGTAAACACCTAACTTATCTATCAATTTTGTTGTCAGTTTACTTTTGCTCTCTAAGCCTTTTTTATTTTTTTTACATTCATAAAACCCGGCACACATTTATTTCTGTATATTCATTCTATTGTTTGTACATTTTGGTTGCATGATTCAATTATTCCTTTATATTTTGCTATCTTAATTTCCATTCTGGTAAAGGGACTATGGAGAATAATACTCAAGAACTTTAGAATCAAAAATACTTTCTTCTTAGAGTAACTGAGCTATAGTCAACACTATACTTCTAAACACTTGATCCAAACAGTCTTCGTTTACATTTCGTATTATTTTAGACTAAATACTCTTGACTCATACAGTTATCATGTTGACCTACTTTCTTATTATAGATAAAAATTATATAACCTAAAAATTTGGAATGAGCTTTACACTGTACAGAATTGTCACTTTTGAGCGTTATACTACATCTACTAAAATATCTGTAATTTTGAAATATTTGCGAATTGTACTTTAATATTTTAAAGGCATCTTTTTGATACCTTAAATATTAAGAAAAGAAACAAAATTTTTCGATCTTTTTCAAACCGATATAGTGATTTTCTCAGAGTTATATTTCAATCAATAAATGCTTGCAAAAATTTTAATATTAAATATATATCCTGCATATATCATATGTTATTAGCTTCAATATTTCAAGCTTTATGAAATTTATGAAATCAATGATACATCTGAGGATGTCTTCTTGTGAAAAAAGAGAATATTAAAAGAACCATCACTACACAACTAAAATTAGACTACTTAAATCCTCGCGAATCCACAACTGTAACTATCCTCGCCTAAAACAAAATACTTTGTTTA
The DNA here is from genome assembly GCF_051014685.1 of Ptiloglossa arizonensis. Lineage (NCBI taxonomy): Eukaryota > Metazoa > Arthropoda > Insecta > Hymenoptera > Colletidae > Ptiloglossa > Ptiloglossa arizonensis. The sequence goes on along the minus strand of NC_135051.1, from coordinate 12,099,187 downwards.
TGTGCAAAAGTATACATTGGAGAAATTGAATTAAGCCTATGATTAATGGAACACAAGAAGCGCAATACAGTAGGCTACACTTAACAATAACAGAATAGCAAAAAACTATCAGATACATGATCCTTTTCAACAAAACGTTGACACAAAAAATGTACACGTTGTTTGTTCAATAAACAAACGTTGTTTTGTTCAACAAACGTTGAACAAAATGTTGAACAAAATAGTTTAGTATCCTGACACCAATAAAGATATAGACTGTCAATTGAACGCCATCTGAAACACACTGTCTAAATTTGTTATTTGGTCAGTTGACCAATTAAAAATGTGAGTTTAGTTATCAATGATCCGTGGCATGAACATGATATATCACCACATCAGGATTAGTATGTCATTTGTTCACATCCTGTTTTATATCTGATACCCCTAAAAATACTAACTACAATGCTAGTGAAACGTTAGAATGTTTCTACGAATTAACCAATTCATACCTAGAAACAGAATTTTAATTATAAATACACGTATAATAAAAATTTTCTAATAAGTACTGTTTATATAAATATATATAATAAAATGGATCTGTTTCGGTTTATTGAGGCTTATTTTCAATTGGTAAAGAATCAGGAAGATGGTATTACATATCTAGGAATATTTTAGTAATTTATTTTGGTAATATCAATTGACGATCAACTCCAGGAGTGTGCGCCGTAGCTTCATTCGTTCGGCGACAATGGCGGCAGACCTTGATCATTTTCAACAGCTTTTAAACATACTTCTTAGCACGGATAATGATGCCAGAACACGAGCAGAGGTGCGTATATTCCTTCTAATTTTGTCATATATATATTGCATGTATTAATTTACTTAGAAACGTAAGTAACATGAAACAAGATACTTGAATTGTCGAGCACGTTGCCAACGTGTTGTCAGAACTCGCATGTGGGTACCGTTTACCGATCATTCGTATTGAATTACAATTATAATTTCAAGTTTGTGATAAAATATCTTTATACAGCATTAACATAACTAATTTATGATAAAAGTAGTTAATGGTGGGATGTATACTGACAAGTGTTTAGAACAACCTAATAAAATCCAAAATGGTGTCGTGCAGTAACATGCACCCCGCCAATCTTTTACAATGTTCTGTATCAATTTTAATAAATTTTAATATAAATAGCATAAAAATCTAGTCTGTAATTTACATTTTTTAAGTATTTTTATCAATATTATAAAAGGACGATTTTCATTTGCATTATGTACTATGCGATATATAGCGTGACTACTTAACGAGATTTATAATTTGTGTATTTTGCTTTCCCGCCTACACACAACCATGTTCGGTTGGGTTTCCGACATTTCCGCACATGTTTAGATGCACATTTATAGTCACTTTATTGCCGTCTTTATAATTAATATTTATGTATCTGCTGTTTCGTTATATTTATTATGTATGTAGGATACAATATTAATAAACTGTATAAGTATGTGTCATTACGAAGTGACATGCGTTCCGTTTTTGTAACCATTTTGCCTGTATGCGCGCGCGCGCGCGCGCGTGTGTTGGGTGAGTGAATGAGCGATGTGTGTTTTAAGTTATAAGTCACCTTTTAAAGAAATTGATGCTTATTCTTATTAGTATGTTTTTTAATTTTATATAATTAAGTTATGAATTAATAGCAACTATTAATAATATATAAACATTATTTTCTATAATAAAATGTTTTAATTGACATATTAATTTAAATATATTAATTATATATATATATATATATAATATATTAATATATATATATATATTATTTATTATATTTCAAGTAAAATATTACTATGATCTTGTTTATGATATGTGACATTAGAATCCATAATACATCTGTTTATTATTTTAGGAGGCATATAACAATCTCCCAGTGGAAAGCAAGGTGACATTTCTTTTAACTTCATTATGCAATGCCACCCTTGCAGAAGAGATGCGTGCTATGGCTGCTGTTTTATTACGTCGTTTTTTTTCTTCAGAGTTTATGGACTTTTACACTAAAGTAATTATACCTTTATTTTATTGGTTTCAAATAACTTTGTAATTATGTATTATATTGTATAACAGAGATATAGTAACAACATTTCTTACTAATAGATATAGAAAACTGAAGACTAAAATAATTTCAAATCATATAATGGTTTTTGTGGTTTATGCCAACAACTATTGCCAATGAAAAATTGATCTTTTCTATTTTATAAATGATAAATTTTTGACACTTTTTCATTATGCTTATCAATATAATTTTGTTTCAAAGGACAAGATTCAGAATAATTTTTTTCTCTGCATATTTGCAGAATTCTATCAGTATTACTACGTTGAATTATAACTATACATGCACATTTATGATGGAGTATGTGTCAGTATGCGATGCCAGGTAACCACCACTTACCTACTGTTTCCTTAAACTTATCAGTGATTCGCAATCAACTCCTTCCAAGCTAGTATGGACGAGAGAAAAATTAGCTCTACCTTAACTTAATTCGTAAAAATTAATACTGTTTTGGTAGTTACTAATCAGGTTAAGACAGGATTAATTTTCTCTTGTCAAATGAAGCAAGTGTGACTTCACACACCTAACATCACTTTGCGTTCGATTCACCCATTATATAAAGTTGGTTACTATTGTTGCCAGCCGTTGCGATGCCATGTGTTGTTAGGAAGAACAGATACGCGGCTGCTAGACACTTTCGCGCACACTACCACAACCACGTACGTATAAGACAAATTCAATGTAGTACTAGCAAAAGTATTTTATGAATATCTTGGAAACTAAGACAGTCCGCATATACATGCAGAGGAAAAATTTATTCCAAATCTTGGCCCATACAACATTCATAAGTAATCAAAATCCGTGAGTAGGCCAACTTCTAAATAATTAGACATAAATTATTTTAATATTCATAATAAATAGATATATTTTTATATATGCATGTACAAAAAAACTTATTAGGTATGTAAATTTAGTGTAATTATCAGATTGAATCAAAGGTTATTACAATATACATTTAAATTCTATGTAAATAGATTGCCTAGTTCGTAGGAAAAAAATTTTCCTTTACATAGGGGTGTAATTTCAATAAATATAAAAAATGTTTTTATGAAAAAACCTAGTGTAATATTACTATGTTTCACTACTTTTTTGGTCATGTTAACACTTGTATTGCATCGTTATAATTTTAATTTAGATTTCACCAGAAGCACAGACTCAGTTAAAAGAACAAATTTTATTATCTGTTCAAAATGAACAGACAGAAACTATTCGACGTAAAGTTTGTGAGGTTGCAGCTGAAGTTGCACGAAATTTAATTGATGAAGATGGTAATAATCAATGGCCAGAATTTCTGCAGTTCTTATTCCAGTGTGCAAATAGTCCTCTACCAGCGCTAAAAGAAAGTGCACTTCGAATGTTCACGTAAGTTCATGGTAATATTTTATTTTCAAATACAATACTTTAAACGAGTCCCATTTTAAATGAAACATACGATTTTAAATTATAAATCTAACTTTGTATTATTTATTTATATATATAGATCCGTCCCAGGTGTATTTGGAAATCAACAGGCAAACTATCTTGACCTTATCAAACAAATGTTACAACAATCTATCATGGATTCTACAAATTTTGAGGTAATATAAATTTATATTATATTTTTACATAAATCTATTTTTCTTTTTTATTGTTTAATATGGAAGACAGATACACGAGATTTAAGTTGTTAAACTTCTTGTCACAAATTCTTCCTACAAAGAAATTGCCTTCTGATGACTGTGACTTGTAAAGTTTTAATTTACAGACAGATACGGGGCACACAAAAATTTAATGAATGTTATTCATATGTATCGGTTATTTTTACTTTTATTTATGTAAGGTTAAATTATTAAGAGTTTTATTTTAATATAAACATGATTATAATAAATTCTGTTATATAGGTCAGATTTCAAGCAGTAAGAGCAATTGGGGCCTTTATTATTTTACACGATAAAGAAGAAAATATACAGAAACACTTCTCAGAATTACTACCTGCAGTTATACAAGTAACTGCTCAGTCAGTAGAAGAACATACCGATGATTCTCTTCTGAAAGTTTTAATTGATTTGGCAGGATCAACGCCTAAATTCTTGAGATTACAACTAGAGACTATAATGGAAATGTGTATGAAAATATTTTCTAATGAAGATATGTCAGACTCATGGAGACAATTAGCATTAGAAGTATTAGTAACATTAGCAGAAACTGCTCCTGCAATGGTACGTAAAGTAGGCGGAAAATATATTGCATCTCTAGTACCATTAGTTCTAAAGATGATGACTGACATTGAAGAAGATGAAAAATGGAGTTTTTCTGATGAAATTGTTGATGAGGACAATGATAGTAATAATGTTGCTGCTGAAAGTGCTTTAGACAGATTAGCATGTGGATTGGGTGGTAAAACAATGTTACCACAAATTATTCAAAATATTCCTTCAATGTTGAATAACAGTGATTGGAAATATAGGTAAATACTTAGATATTTATTTTCATTTTTCCATCGTTATACCTTCACAGAAACGTCAGCATTTATATGTTTTGTGCAAATAATTGCGTTACATCTGTGATAGAGTAACGTCTGCAAGTTATTCTCTTTTCTATCTGTTGTTTTGACAGCTAGAAATTTGAGATACTTGTAGCTGTTCTTTCAAGAGAGTTGACAATAATACTTCAATATTGTCATAGTTTTAGAACAAACATCTATACTTCTACAAACTTATTATAGATTTAAAAAAATATTTGATGTAGCAGTACTAAATATTTCTATTTAGGCATGCAGCTCTTATGGCAATCTCAGCTGTTGGTGAAGGTTGTCATAAACAAATGGAAACAATATTACCTCAAATCATGGATGGAGTTATACAATATTTACAAGATCCTGTAAGTTTAACTATAATTGACAATTCAATTTAGAAGCCGTGAATGAAAGCCGCTATTATGCTTATTGTATGAACATGATAGCGTTATATTCATGGTAGAACAAAATAAAAGTTCGATATTTATTCACGTTATCGTTTTGATAATGTGTGTAATAAAATTCCGACTTTAGTGTTCCAGAGAGTTGACTATTTATTATTAAATAGTTATTGTATTGGATCATATAGAATTCATATCAAACTATTATGCGATGTTACGTTTTTCTTTCATTAAACGAATAAATTTGTTTTAGCATCCTCGTGTAAGATATGCCGCTTGCAATGCAGTAGGACAGATGTCAACTGATTTTGCACCGACATTTGAAAATAAATTCCATGATAAAGTTATTCCTGGATTATTGATGGTTTTGGATGATAATGCAAACCCAAGAGTTCAAGCTCATGCAGGAGCAGCACTTGTAAATTTCAGTGAGGATTGTCCAAAACATATATTGACACCATATTTAGATGCTATTATGGCCCAATTAGAATCAATACTTACTGCTAAATTCCAAGAATTAGTTGAAAAAGGCACTAAACTTGTTCTTGAACAAGTATGTATATTAATTATACGTTATTAACTAAATATGATACATTTATAATTTATGAATTAATATTGTTTATGATAGGTTGTTACAACTATTGCATCTGTAGCTGATACTTGTGAAGAACAGTTTGTAACATATTATGATAGGCTAATGCCATGTTTAAAGTATATCATTCAAAATGCTAATCAACAAGAGCACAAAATGCTACGTGGTAAAACAATTGAATGTGTGAGCCTTATAGGGCTTGCAGTTGGACCTGATAAGGTATAATAATACATACACCTGTAGTAAATTATAGCATAATGAGATGCTTCCATAATTTGTTCTAAATATTGGATTTAATTAAAGTTTTTGCGATTTTACAGTTTATTGCAGATGCCAGTGAAGTTATGGATATGTTATTAAAAACGCATTCAGAAGGAGATCTTCCAGATGATGATCCGCAAACAAGTTATCTCATATCTGCGTGGGCTCGAATTTGCAAAATTCTTGGTGAGCTGTTTAAAATCCTTTTATTCAATTTTTAATTCAAAATATGGAATTCATTTCATACGTAATATTTGAACAAAAATAACACTTTTTATCTTTTAAGGTAAATTATTTGAACAGTATTTGCCATTGGTAATGGGTCCAGTTTTACGTACAGCTGCCATGAAACCTGAAGTTGCTTTACTGGACAATGAAGATATGGAAGGCATAGAAGATCTTGACTGGGAATTCATTTCTCTTGGAGAACAACAAAACTTCGGAATTAAAACAGCTGGCTTGGAGGATAAAGCTTCTGCTTGTGAAATGTTAGTTTGTTATGCTCGAGAATTGAAAGAAGGCTTTGCAGATTATGCCGAAGAAGTAGTGCGGCTAATGGTTCCTATGTTGAAATTTTACTTCCACGATGGCGTTAGAACGGCAGCTGCGGCAAGTTTACCTTATCTCCTTGACTGTGCAAAAATAAAAGGTTAAACTACACACCGTATTGTCATTTTTATGTTATATAGTGTAAATAAACTTGCAAGGGTACATTATATAACTGGGTTACAGGTCCACAATATCTGGAAGGTATGTGGGCATATATCTATCCCGATCTTTTAAAAGCAATTGATACAGAACCAGAATCTGATGTCCTGTTGGAACTACTTTACTCTTTGGCCAGATGTATTGAAACACTCGGTGCTGGTTGCTTAGAAACACAACCCATGGCTGATCTTCTGCATATATTAGATAAATTACTTAATAAACATTTTGAAAGAGCAGTGGCCAGATTAGAAAAACGTAAGGATGAAGATTATGATGAGGTAGGATTTTATATAAAATTATAATTTTACATACATTTAGCATGTAATTAAAATTATTAGCATTTTTAATTAAAATTATTATAGGTTGTTGAAGAACAACTTGCTGACGAAGACGATGAAGATGTATATACGTTAAGTAAAATAGCAGATATTGTACATGCTGCACTTACCACTCACAAGTCTTCGTTCTTCCCATTCTTTGATCAAATTTGTGGACATTTTGCAAAATTGTTAAGTCCTGAGAGATCTTGGTCGGATCATCAATGGGCGTTATGTATCTTTGACGATGTGATACAATACGGTGGGCCTGATTGTGCAAAATATCAAGAATACTTTTTGCGACCAATGATACAATATGTATCGGATAAATCGGCAGAAGTTCGACAAGCAGCAGCTTATGGTTGCGGTGTTTTGGGTCAATATGGAGGAGAAGCATTTGCTCAAGCATGTGCAGAAGCCTTACCTAGGTTAATGGAAGTTATAAATGATCCAGAATCTAGATCGCCAGAAAATGTTAATCCTACTGAAAATGCTATTTCTGCAGTAACAAAAATTCTTAAGTATAACAATAAAGCAATTAATGTTGATGAAATTCTTCCCCATTGGTAAGTTGTAGATTCATTATGTATGCATGTTATACCAATAATCAGTTACTATAACACTTTTTTTTTTTATTATTTAAACATAGGCTTTCTTGGCTACCAGTAGTACAAGATGAAGATGAAGCACCCTATGTTTATGGATATCTTTGCGATTTAATTGAAGCAAATCATGTAGCGGTTTTAGGTCCAAATAATGCAAATCTACCTCGGCTAATAAGTTTCTTTGCAGAAGCATTACACAAAGATGCAGTATCTACGGATAATTCAGTTATGGGCAGAATTCTTAGTATCGTTAGACAAATAGAAGTATGTTACACAAATATTTATGTAAATCCTATAAAATTTTTTACGTTTTAATAATGTCATTTGTTTCAGAACAACGAGTCTATGTTCCAGGCATGCATAAACGCATTAACAGCAGATCAACAACAAGCATTACATAAGGCACTTCGTGCACAGCCTACTAATTAGTCACTTGTTTTTACCCCGAATTTTAACGCTTTAATATAAAAGAAAAAAAAACACATTTGCTTTAATAAAGCTTATCGTGAAATCACAGATTTTAGGTAGCTACATTATACCTATGGAACATTTGCTCCAGCCTAATAATGAAGAGACACTATACTGTATGTAACTATTTGACATAAATCGCATATTTGTTGATTATATTTCACTGATAGGTACAATAGTTGCTCCATTTTTTACTATTCAGAATTATTACAAATTACATAAAACAAAACTTATGCTCGTCACTACTCAATGAAGTGTGATATGTTGCACATAAGTTTAGAAAAATAAATTTAATTAAATTGCATGAGTGAGTTCGCACTGACGAAATTTTGAAAAATAATTTACTTTCACATCATTTATAAAGATACGATATGATGTATATATGTGGACGTATTCTTAACGTAGCAAAATTAGTACAAGACTACATTTTCCGCCATTGAGAGCCGAACGATGCTAAATTTTTTTAATGTGGCTTTGTAAATTGCGTAGTATTCTAAATATTAATTATAGCTTTGTTCTGCGAACATGAAAGTGCTTATAGTTTTGTCACTGCGATCTCTAATTCGTCCCAATTATCTGCATTCTGAAGTTATTTTTTTGGCAGAATAATAAAACTGCGAAAAGTGAAAAATAGACTGGAAAAATACCAACTCATTGCCATCAAATGATGGTAGAACATATTGTGATTTAGGTATTTTTATTATTAAATTTAGGTACAGTAAATGTTATTTAATAATAATCGATAATATTACAGTGTTGAAGTTAGATGAAACTGTATACGAATGTCTTTTGAACGAAACGTAATGAACTTCAAAAAGTTTTAAGTCTCAAATGATATTGTAATATGTGGTACATTAAATTACCTGCTAATTCTACCTTGTCGAATTGTATTAAAAGAGACGTATATATTTTCAGTTTTGATATAAATTGTACTTGATCTTGTAATTTTACAGCTAATTTACATTGATTTATTACGCTTATTTAGCTGTAATTTTACACTTGTTTTATTATCGTATCATCTGCAGAAAAAAAAAATGATAATGCTGGGCATTACGTTTCTTCCAATTATTGTGTAATACCAATATAAATTGAGAACAGTGATGTTAAGAACAAAATGAATGCAATTACAATCTCCTGTTCTTATTGCTATTTATTTGTACACAATAATTAACACAATGTTTACTATTGCATACAAATTTGCAGTGGAAAATATACCCCATATAAAATTTGCGGCTAGTTGCAAAATAAAATCCTCTTAAAAATCTTTTTTAATACAACATATATAAGGAAATAGAAATAATGATTGAACATTTATTTGTATATATATATATATATCTCAAAGTATATAAATAGTATACAAGTACATAACGTTTAATTACATAAATGTAATTATCATTGATCAGTGATAGGCACTTCTCAATTATTTCATGAAGACCAACGTAAAAATTTTATGAAAAAAATACAATGTGCGACTGTAAACAGCTCATTACGACTCAATGAAGGACTGTTTGTGCGATGTATTATGATAAAATAATGTAGAAACAAAATTAATATGAAAAAAGGAAAATTATAATTCTTATAATTATATAGAGATTATTTTAAAGTTATTATTAATTAAAATAAATCTCAGCTTTTTAATTAATTGTTTTGCTTCACCTTTGGAAACTATATTTTCTACCTGACAAAAGTGATGCGTGTTGTGTAGTTCTCCAATCATAATTGTAATTAAATTACGTTTAATATTTCAAATTTAATAAAATTAAAATTTTCCGTGGTAGCATGCATCTGGCCAATTTTTTAAAAAATTTTGTTTAAAAACTGGCTGTATGATACTTGAATCAGTTTTTTGGCCCAGATTTGATATATTGTTAGTACACATCTTGGACAATGATTTATTAAATAAATAAGTGCGTTTTGTTACATGACATTTACAGTTATTGACAGTGATGATGTATATGTAGTTAGAGGACCCATGTTTATTTTTAATGAAAAATACCTCAAATTCAACTCAATATCGGGCTGTACATTTTTTTATTTCCATATATGTAATTTATAATACAAATTGAAACGTGATTTCATTGCAAAATTGTAAATAATGAGCACTCATTAGTAAACAATCTAAAAGTATTCACTAACTGTATATAAAGTTTAGACACAATGAGTAATCCACCTGGCGAGCAATTTTCTCTTAAGAGTTTATCGATCAGATAATTTGCAAAAAACTCACGCAATTTGTGATTAATTTTATGTTTATAGCTACACGTTCCTGCTTCAATCTGTTTCGAGTAATTTATTTGTAACGTATCGTCTTGTAGGTGATAGGTCAGTCGGACAACATTTAATCGACGTACGTATGAATTCAAATTTTATACAAATGTAACATTTTTTATTGTTCATACATTTTGTATCAAACAGACATTGCATCATTTATGACATACTACTTCATCGTTAAAGTTATTAAATTAAGTTAGAAAAAGAAACAATACGATGCGTTACATATACATATGATATACACAAATATATGTATAGATTTTTGTATTTTTAATGTCATTTAGATAATTTCACATCCTAAATAAATCCTTTACATTCTTTACAAGAAACTATTCTACTACAAATAACATATTAATGAACACAGTATTTTCTAAATAAAAGTCATGAGTTTTACAATTATCCTACAAAAAAATTCGTCTTTTTCAATATTGGTTTAGCTTAAAAACAAATGTGGTATTGCACATTATAATAATAATGTTACTTTATTATTGTTACAAATTCGTATTTTACTTAAAAATAAAAGAGCGATATATTTACAAAATATTATCTCGCATTGTGCATGAATAAGCTTATTTCAACATTGATTCGAATAAATGTTTTACCGACGTGACTATAAAACTAGGGTGCCCAAAATGTGATTTGGCGTAATTTATTGCAGAGGTCGTGGAAATTTCCATTAAAATGTTTCGTATAGAATCCGTAATAACGAAGTTCGCAAGATATGATTATTTTAATCATGCTCACTATTGTTTATTGTTAAAAATTATAATTTTTTCATACTGTTCTTTAAAATATAATTATAAAATTATTGATTGCCCATCTTTAATATAAAAAAACAATTAATTTATTCTCTCGTACAGACGCATGCTAAGGGAAGCAAATATATCATGCACCATGTTTTCTTAATTAAATGCGTAATATGCGCATGTGATATTACAAGTATGTATGTGACGTTTTTGATCATCCGATATTACGTCGTCATTTTCCCCCTCTTTCGTATCCGGCGCTTATTCTATCGTGAGCATCTAAGCATGCACATACACCGAGTATTTTAAGCGCTTTTTATACAATAGAAGTGACATAATCTATTGTGTGGAATTGATTTTTATTTAATCGTGTTATATTCAATTTGCAATTGTTAGTTCCCTTTTCTCGGTGGTTAAGAAGTACACACGGCGTAGCTGTCATTTTGAAAACGTATGTTACCTTAAAGCACAAGTTTCGAAAATAGCCATTTTCTTTTCTAGAATGGCTTTTACGCGGTAATTTCAAAAGATCATTTTTTTTGCGCTAATAAGTCACTTCTACATTCCAATGATCTTATCCGTAAAAATTTTTAATCATTTTCGACCCGATTTAATAAACTAATGAAAAATAATGACATTTATGTAATGATGGAATATCGATATCACCGTTTTATCTTACAATCAATAAAATAAATTACTTTATCTAGTTTTAGGCAAACCTAATTCTCATAAATTTATTAAATAGCATTTACTTTTCCAATAAAGATGCAAAGAAAGAGAATTCCGGTTCGGATCATTGAGAGCATGGTATTTCTGTACTTTTATTTTCAGTACATGTGGAAACAAAACTAGATTTAAATAAAGGTATTGGTATATACGGCTTCTTGCCCTCATTCGTAATTCCCGTGTTCCTCTTAACTTGAAATGCACATACCTACACTACGCTACTTTGTGGTTCATTACCTGGGGTTCATAGTGCTGTTATTCGGCCCTGGATGTATGTTGAAGCGCGTGCAGTATGTAGATATCTCTGACAAGTGTCGTGATGGGCATCTGCTGGGTCAGCTATTAAATAATATATAATAGTGGTTTAAAAAGTGAAATATCTATTACATCTTGTACTAATTTGTTTCATAAGTTATACTGTAAAACAAGTTCTATAAAAACCCGTCAAACTCTACAAATTCAAGACTTCTAACGGAACTCTTCGATTTTTCGTCATATCGTGTTACTTGTCGTTGTAGTAGTCGTGTGTAATAAAATTAGGGCGTGAAAAGGTTCGTTTAGTTCAATTGAATGTTTTTAAAATTTGAAAAGGTAATACATGTAACAATAAAAAGTACATATGACGACAGATTATCGAAAGCCGGGTCAACAAGTTACTTATTGTAACGTTCCTTGTATCGTTAAATTATTATCACTCCACAGGTATTGTATTTGTGATTCATACTGTTACGTTACATTTTGTTTCATGTATTCTTCTTTTTTAATTTTAGAACATATTTTGCGACATGTTAATGGTTTGCACAAAGTGAACGATATCTATAAAATTTCATTAAATAATTGAGTGTAATAACACCAAACATGATTGATATACACCAAATTTTAAAACTATAATGATATACATGCACAGACCTGTGCTAATGACATTTGTCAATAATTTTAAAATAATGTAAAAAAACCAGGTAAACTGTTGTTACTTTTCTGTAGGTTACTAACTGTAATATATGTATAAAATAACATGTTTAGGTGTAATTTAAATAGAATTAATATTTTTTAAATTAATTTAAACAATATTCTTATTTTAAATTAAATTTTACAAAATGCTTTGATAAATATTTCCAAATTTGTTTCTGTTTCTGTTTCTATTACACTTAATATACGCAAACCCTGTGTTACTAAATAGTTGCATTGTGATATAATTAGTAATGGTAAAATAAATTAACATCCTGTATGTTTTTTTAACAGGATTTATATGGGCCTGACATTGGCACAATAGAAAATGTCTAGAAAGCGTGCTAGAGAAGAAACTATGTTGAATTCTACATCATCTTCAAATATTCAAAATGGAGAAGATGCATCTTGTTCTGTGAGTATTATTGTACATTTGAAATTTAATTTATTTTTAATATTATATTATTTATATTTTAATGTTTTGTTTTCATTATTAAACAATATAATTTAGCATTTCATACAAAGAATGTTTAATATATTTTAAAGGCATTTGTGAATTAAAAAACATAATCCAATCATTGATAAATAATTGTTATTATATTTAATATTTGATTTTAGAACATATTATCAGTGTAATATTATTATATACAATGTTATTCTATATGTTAGTTTTACTTCAAACAATACAAAGTTTATGTGTAAATCAAGTTGTAAGATCAGAAAGTAATCCTTAATCATTTAGAGATAATATGTTTTAATGTCATAACCAATATGTGGAAACATGTATTTTTAATGATAATGACATGACGTGATGTAAGATCAACATATCTGAACTGATATATTGCAGATACTTTATTCTTTAAATAGTCTTGTTGGAATGTTTCACAAGCAAATACATTAATATAAGGTTTGAATTATATTATACTTTGCAATATAACTGGAACAAAAAGAATTTAAAAAAAATTATTTTTTTATTTTATTAAAAAAAAAGTAGTTTGAAATTGTGGAATAGTCACCAAAATTATTAAAATTTGGTATACAAGAAATTTGTCACTTAAATTAATTAGCATTGTTTATAAAATACATTTTTTAAAAACATTAACAGATGGTGACAATGACTTGGGGGACCAATAGGACATCAAATAATGACTCAGGTCAAATTTCACTGAAAAAATATAATAGTGAAATTTCTATTTTCCACAAAGAACTTCCAGTGAGTTTAATTTTTTTTTTTTTAATAATTTTAATCATATTAAACATGCAATTAAATTCAAAAACTTTTATTTTAGTTTTAAACACAAATAAAAGTATTCTATGTATGTTGTATTTAAAATGCAATAAACAGAAAATATACCAACCAATTGTATTGTTGACCTTTTTATAAATAAATTGTTATTATATGCTCCAGTTATTACTGCTTAAAAATTAGGGAGATGTTCCTAAACAAATGCTTACCTTTATTAATTTTTGTTAATTATAATTTATATTCATATATGTTTACACATTCACATAGCTTTCAAAATGTAATTCCTATTATTGTATTTCTATTTTAATCAATTCATTTCAGTCGATTTTTAAGGAAGCTCCCTTTAGCGATGATCCTGAAGCACTTGCTGAAAGGAATGCATGTGATTATAATATCCGTATTACATTAAAAATGGCAAAAGGTGGTAAAGGTTAGTTTGAATAAAAGTCAATGCAATATTTTGTAACAAATAATAGCAAAAAATTATAAAACCTTATTTAAGATGTTGATAAGTAATGTGATTTATATTTAGCTCCTAGAAAAGTCAGAGTATATGCAGATGGTATTTATGATTTATTTCATCAAGGACATGCACGACAACTCTTACAAGCAAAAAATATTTTCCCTAATGTATACCTGATTGTGGGAGGTATGGAAAATTAATTTTAATTTCTTTGAATGTAATAAGTGAAAAATTATGTAATATAGCATAAAATGTATAATTTGTATAATACTGCAGTTTGTAATGATGAACTAACACACAGTAAGAAAGGGAGAACTGTCATGACAGATATTGAAAGGTATGATGCAGTAAGACATTGTCGATATGTTGATGAAGTAGTTAGAGATGCTCCTTGGGAATTGGATGATGAATTTCTTACAAAACATAAGGTAAAATCAACTATATAATTACTATTTTTGTAGATATGTTTATGGAATATTAGCAAATTAATGCTTATTGTTGCAGATTGACTTTGTAGCGCATGATGACATACCCTACATGACAGATAATAGTACAGACGTTTATGCTGCACTAAAAGCTAAAGGCATGTTTGTAGCCACACAAAGGACAGAAGGAGTATCCACATCAGATATTGTAGCCAGAATAGTTAAAGATTATGATATGTATGTAAGAAGAAACCTTGCACGAGGTTATAGTGCCAAAGAACTTAATGTTTCGTTTCTCAGTGTAAGTTCGTGTTACTTAAGTGTGTGTGTAATGTTATGACTATATACATATGTATATACACTTTATGCTAAATAGTCCACCATTGTAGGAAAAGAAATTCCGGTTACAAAATAAATTCGACGATTTAAAAGATAAAGGTAAACGTGTCATAGAAAATATTGGTGAAAAGCGTATAGATATGATTAGCAAATGGGAAGAAAAATCTCGAGATTTTATCGATGCTTTTCTACTATTATTTGGCAGAGAGGGCAGATTGGTGAGTAGTATTTACAAAAAAATTGTGTTAGTAATTATTTTGTAATAAATATAAAGAGTACATTAGGAAATATGCATTAAAATGAAATAAACAATATATTGATCATTTGATAATTAATTATTTTTTCCAATGTCAATCAGTAATTATCAAGCTTCTTTTAAGGAAATAGATTTACAAGTGTAAATATATTTACTATAAAAAACTTGCAAAACACAATTCTTTATTTATAAATGTGTATATGTGTATTATAAGATTACTACATATTTATTATTAAAGTTGAAAAGAAGGTATAAAATTTTACTTTCTTTTTATTGATAGTCAACAATTTGGAACGAAAGTAAAGGTCGTTTGATGCAAGCGCTATCTCCTCCTGCAAGTCCAAAAAGGGATGGCAGTCCAAATGGCAGTAATAGCAGCAATAATGATGAAGATCAGATAAGGTACATCACAGCATTCGAGTCAATTGACTAACATGCAACATCTCTTCATTCTGTACTGCTTCTCTATGAAAACCTTCAATACTTCACACCACCCATTTGCAGCATGTTATGTTAGTATACAGTCCCCATGTTGTTAAATACATTAGATTAATTTTAAGCAATAATACACGATGTAATCTAATGCTTGTTGTTGAAGGTGCGTTCAATTTTCTTTATTCTGTGCTTCAATATAAATATTGTATAGTATTGTCATAAAAATCTCTGTTTAAATAGAATGCAAATGTGAAATGCAAACATGTATATTTATCGTGTGTTTGTAATTAATGTATTTGTATTATGTTACAGTCCACCACCAAAAAAGACTGGTCGCTTCGAATTTTCACGGAATAATTATTACTTAAGCGACGATTATAGCGACGATGAGGTGGAAAATTTGTACTCCAAATAACAACTTATTTTCCCAGAATAGCATTCTAACCAAATATATTGTATAATCTCTTCAAGAATGTATAGAGATGTTTTCATACAGCCATATAATCTGCTGATATGAATTATAATGCTATGCTTAATAGTCTTTGTATGGTATGATTCCATACTATACATAATATAAAATTGCCTGTATGGTGTAGAAATTCAATTCAATTATAAATTATAATATATAGATTAGAATATGTATTATTAATATACACAATGACATACAGAAATTTAATACGCCTGTTACGACTATTCTCAAGAATTTTTTATTCTCATTACTTGCAATTTTAAGGATTCCTATGTTACGAACGATAGTTTATTATATATTTTGAATTTTATAATTCTTACTAATTTTGTATAACATTTTTTACAAGTTACCTCATAATTAATTACTTAAATAATGTTATATACAGGGGGAATATCGTAATATGACGATTTCAAATATCAAATAAATTATTTGTTGTACAAAAAACTATTTCAAATAAATATCATGTGGTTTCCAGAGGCACTATAATTGGTTTCGTATTATTTTGTTTTTTTTTTTTATTACTGATATAAAGGTCACTTTCAGCTTTTTAAATGGAGTGACTCATATTTTTTCAAAATTCTAAAATAAATAATTAGTGAGTTATTCTCACATAAATTATCTTACATTAATGATAGCAGGTCATATTGGTAAATACAGTCCTTGTTAGATGTTAGATATTCTTAATCAATTAAGCTTAGTAAGTTGTACACGAAAAAGGTCTTACTTTTGCAATGTTTGTAACAGCAAGAATTATTAGTCATTCCATTTCAAAAACTGAAAGTCACTTTCAAATCTCAATAAAAAAGCGAAATAATCTAAAACTGATTACAGTACTGTATGTCCCTCTGGAAGATATGCAACTCGTATTCGAAACTCTTTTTCATATATCAAATGATTTACAAGTTATTTGAAATTACCATGTTACGGGTTTCACCCTGCATACAGTCAATAATACTTCTGTTTCAGTATATATTAAATTATACTTCAATTTTCAAATAAATGTTCAACATATTTTTCAAATGATCTATTTTGATAAATATAGATAAAATGTATGATACAAGTATTATTTATTCTAATTTTTGGTATGTACCAACTCTGTTAATAATGTATAATTCCAGGCTAACTATGTTAGGTGAGCTTCAGATATAAATCTGAAGTCGAACGAATCTAGACCATCTATAAAACAAAATGTATGTTTGTATAAATTAATAACTTTCTGCTTCTTAAGATGTATCAATGGTGTTTGAGTTCGATATCTTTAATTTAAATACATATAGAATGTGCCTTTTTAAAGCATGTAAGAAAATTGTTAAAGTATGATAATCTTTGTTTCTCTGGTGCATAAATTAGTAACATGTAATAAGACTAGTACTTGCAATCTTTTTTAATATCTGCATCTCATAATGGTTGGACACGCACAGTTCTATAAGCAAAGAAACAAATTTATGCAATTTAAAAATTTTTCCTTTAAGATTAGAAATCATGTACAATACAAAATTAAATTGTATATTTTTAAAGCGAAATATATCCATAGTAATATCAGACGTCATGTCTGCTTAAATATGAACACAAAATGTAATAATCAACATGCGTGTTCCATGCTATTTGTATGAGGTTATAAACTAGTAGAAGTTATTTAGTGAAATACTTCGAATTGTTTGTGAGATTCATTGAATAAGATTAATCAGTTGTGTATTAAATATAAGTAATGTATTTTGACTTATTTATAGGTCACTATAAAATTAGTTTATATATTTATATCCTTTGAGTATATGTGTTTTCTTTTAGTATAAGTGGTTAGAAATACTCCATTTATGAACAATTTATTACATTGTCAATAACATATATTTACAATGTAAACACGTCATTACTTTTGACTGTAATAAAAACTATTGATAAAATTTGTATATTTTCAATGTGTAGAAATATGAAGTGTAATTCCTATTATCTCCTTAAATGTCCATTGAGTATTGCACTGTTAAATTTTGAATTTTTATTTCTTTCAATGAGTAAGTGCATGTAATCATTAAAATTTATATAGATTTTCTATCGTTTCAAAAACTCAAATTATTCACTAAAGAAATATGGCGAAGATTTGTCAATGTTACCAAATGTTTTGCTCGAAGAACATAATTTGAGCTACTTAATTTTATATAATTTTTTCTGCCATATAATAAAGTGTGACTTTCTATTATATATTTATTAATTGATAAGTATACAACTTTGAAATTATTATTATTTGTATAATTTACTAATTTCTTTTAATATAGAAACACGTAATTGATATCGATACAAATTGGTACACAGGACACTTAACATTACCGATAACTTCACGCTAATTTAGTGTTAACAGCGTGTGCAGTCCTTGGTATTCGTTTGATACTATTTTTTAATATTTAAGGTCGCCTAGTGATATTAAAATACAATCTTCCATTGTAGAATGTTACGCATATGTAACTGTCTTTAAATTCTATTATAAATTATAGTTCTGTCGCATGAAATCTTAATTGTAACCTCAACTGATTAATCTCTTTGTGAACGATACAGCGAATTATTCATACGTAATCTGAAGTGAGTGAAATTAATTAATTGTGTGTGCGTGCTAGAAGTGGAAAAAGAAGCAGAATTTCAACGATGAGTGAGCAGTAGTAAGTGGGTAGAAGAATACAGAAAAGAAAAGACGGAAATAAGTAAAAAAAATGCGGTACTACTGATAATTATGATTGCGTGCAACTCCATAATTTCCGTGTAGAACTTCGCAAGGAAACACAGTGGATCATACTGCAATTATATTCATAATGGATTTTAAATAAACGCCGACAGTAGAAAGTGTCATTTAGTGCCAATATACAAGCATATACAATCGCGTTGGTATTTATATTGACGTATCATATTTTATTTAACAGAAGAGAAATAGTGTAATAGAAATGAAGATGACGTTTATTTACTACATAAACACATTTATTAACTTTTTTTACAATACTAATGTAAAGAATCAAATATTATTTTTAATAACGGACATGAGAGCATTCTCCAGTGTATAAGTATTGAATATTAAGCTGACATTAATATACGATTATAAATTATGCTGTCCAAATATTAAATTATTTAGAGATTAGAGAATCCTATGTTCTTATCACTTTTAAAAGATTATTGATTATTATGTTAGATGTTAACTTTTCTTATATTTTGAAGCTAATAATTTTTGTTTTAAGGTTAATACAAATTGTGATTCACAAAGCATTGGTTTTGAAGTACTTATCTACTTAATTTGTCCTTTAAATGTTCTGTCAAATTTAGATCTAGGTTTTGAAAAGTTGAAAAATGAAGTTAGAGTATTTTCTTTAAACAAATATTTTACCATTTGTGTAACATGTTTAGCATTATTATTTTATTAAAAATTGTATAATTATCTTCCTAAAATTTTTGTATAAAGACAATAAACTTTCCCTCAAAAGTTCTATGTACTTTATTCTTGATAATATTCCATTTACGACAGTTAATTTTCAATTCTTACATTATTCAAAGAACCTCATATCAATATAAAACTACTTCTATCTTTTAACTAATTATAATTAATAAATTTTAGTCAAAAATTTTTTTTTTTTTTGTACATGTTATTCTTCTATTCCATTTGTATTTAAATTTTAATTTATTATTTCATACTTTTAATTTACGAAACAATATTGTTTAAATATTTTTCAGCAATTTATTAACATGCAAAGCATTAGTTTTAAAAATATAAAGTTTATAAGATATAAAACTGTATAAATTACATTCTTTTATTTCGGACTTTATCTGCATAATGTATGATCGATGAGAAATTCTCTTTAATTTATTTTAGTAATAATTAGTATATATTTATTAATACCTCTTACTATTTATTTGTTTTAATATATGATTCTTTTTCTTCTCTTTTAATCAAATTTTTAGTTCTTATACAACAATTTACTTTATTTATATATTTATTTAATATTTTTTATGAAACTTTAGAAATCTGAAGTTTTCATTTTTGAAAATTTTTTAACTATGTTACTATTTGTTCATTGTCCTTAGCATACTAGAGATAAAAAATATTTTATTACTTTACAAAAGTATTACAATTGATACTTAATTGCGTTAACTTACTTTTTAACTAGTCAAAATAGTAGAATTACTTCTTGAAAATAATTATTTTGTTCATTTATTTGATGCTTTAATTTTTACACTTTGTAAATTATCAAGATATTACCAATATTTAAGACTGAGAACGGTAGTAACACAAACAAATCAAAGTATCGTTTACATTAAAACAATATGACAAATTTTTAAATTTGACACGTCATATAATACCGATACGAATGTAATATCACATGTGTGCGCACGCGCACACACACATATCTGAAGTTTCTCGTGTGCTGTAGGATCTGTAAAAAAAGATTCACGTGGGGACCTGTTCAGGATTTGAATTCGGGTTTCGTTTATACGTACATACCAAGGGCGCTATACACTGCGCCATCAAGCTCCACTGTTCTACCTTATTTTTCCGGGTCCTTTCTCTCACTGGATTCGCCTATAGGAGGCGCTCCCAATAATCAGTACGAAGAAGAACGTACGACTGAAATGATGTTGTAACTAACGGCCAAAATGGAAGAGCAAAGCGTTCATAGCAGTATCAGTGATATAAATAGTGAAGAGGCAGTTAGAAGTGATCGTAAGTCCGTCAGTATTGTCATTTTGTGCTTAAGGTCTGATGTACGATATTAAACGATACGTATTCGTTAGGCACAGCACAAACTAACCCTACCTCACTTTTTATCAAAACTCACGCGACAATACTCGTGTCTTATATCTGTCACCTATCTTAATCCATAGATAAATTGAAATATAATATGCGTTACTCGCCAAACATTTTCGCATTATGTTTTGAACTTTACGCGGGAGGGATGTCAACGGTTTCTTATAAATTCGGCCTTGGCTTATTCTCCAAAATTACGTCAGAAACGAACAATTTATCAATTCGAAATACCTTTATAAGCTTTTTTGTGGTATGTCGTATTCTTGTTTTGTGTTTACTTTCGTGTCATTTAAAGGTTAATTACGTATATGAATAAATTTTTGTTACACGAAAAAATGTTATCTGTTGTGCATTATATCATTAAATATATTACATAATTTTACAAAATATCCCATTCTTTATAGTAATAATTTATTTATATTTGAACGACATGGACATTACAAAAAAAATTATAAATTATTATTGGCAACTTTTTGTTATTAATTAATAAGTAACTAATAAGTAAATATGGAATGTCACTTTAGGTACTTTCTGCCCATATACCTTTGTTTTGACTCAGTCATTATTTATGGGGGACCTAAAATGGAAAAGTAAAAGGATCAAGAGGGTTGTTTCATATCTATTATATGAAATAAGATTAGGCATGGAACAATAGGTATTAATACAGCCTTTGTTTGTGAATATAGAAGGATTTTCTTTATTGTCAGTTGTGTAGATTATATTTATAAATCGTCACTCATAGCTTGTGTCATTTCTTTCAACTTTGACTATTATTTGAATCTAGTGATTCATTGATATTATTGTAAATATTCATTTAATGTTTTATAATTATTTATTATTAAAATGTAACATTAGAAATTTTTTATGTAACAAGTGTTATAAAAATTAGCATTGACTTATATGGATAGCACATATTGTATAAATTAATAAATCTCTATAATATGTTTATGTTTTAATTATAAAATGAAAGTAATAATTTATAATGATTTAAGTTTATGAAGTATATTTGATTTTAATTATAAAAATATTTATATTATTTTAATTGGGATATTATAAAATTATTTTAAAATATTTAAAACATTTGGATATAAACATGATATAATATAAGTTTTTTATATCATGTATAACCAGTAACAATTAGAAATATTTTTCAGTTAGCTTTTTGATAGATAAGGTATTAGATCATGTTTTACTATTTCAACTCTAGTATAAGTAGTCTAAAAAAAAATAACAAGAATGATAGACAGGTTTTACCAAGTTCAATTAATAAAATAAAATTATCTATGATTGAATTACTATACAGTATACAACAGAATAAAAGAATATGTTAACATTGGATAAAATAAAACAGATATAAATTAATCAAGTAAGAACATGTAGGAGCCTAATACTATATCACCACATATGAGCAAATAACTGATTTTGAATATTACACTTTGTTGAGGATCATATTAGAAACAGTACTTGATTTGCTGAGAAGCTAGTCATTCAGTATTTAAGCTATATACTTTTGGACCATTCATGGTTCCCTTTGAGTGAAATTGAAAAAGACTATTAAGAATATCCTAAATAGCTTGTATATTAGTTAATATACATTTACACAGGTTAATTCAAATAAAGTGTCACAAGTTATTTTTTTAGAAACTATGGAGTGACAAAATTCTTTGTTATTTCGCAAAGTTTGTGGAAGTTTATTGTGTGACTGTAGTTGGACATTTTACAGAGAAAAAAGAATGTCAACTGTCATTTTTTTTTAATGAAGTGGTACATAAATCTTTGCATTCTTGGATAGTTTATTTAATAAGAAATATCATTTATTTGAAACCTTTTTTTCTATTATCTATCGTTTCAAAAATACAATGATAATTATATTTTATGCTAACAAACTTTTAAAACATTTGATCAATATATTAAGGTTGCTATTTTGCAAAAATTAGGAAGAAATTATACTAAATGCTATGCCTTAGACTTTTTTATAGAGTTTTAATACCTGTTTTATATCTGTAGTTACCATAACAAGAGAATAGGAATATAGGATCTCCAACATTTGTGTCTGTTTCTCTTACAAATCCATGATGCAGGAAGTAATGAATAAATTTGTAGAAATAGATATTTAGATATTTATTTATAAATAATAGATAGATTACTCTAAACATTTAATAAACTAAAATTCAACAACATAAAATATTTTAATTAATGCCTTCCAATGTACTTTTTAAAATTTATTTATCATTTTATTTTTTAAATCATGTGTAGTAGGAAAGAATGTTTTGAATAAATGTTATTTGTTTTTAAATGAGCTATCTATAAATGCAAGAATATGTATCATACCATTTAATAAAATTATGAATAACACCTTCTAGTCCTCTGAGACATTTAATTGCAATGTTTTATATGTCATATAATAGGTTTTCAAGAATTCTATGAAACTAAAACAAAATTTTGTTGTCATTCCTAACAACTTTCTAAAAAACAACTTGTAACACTTTATGTAGACCAAATATGGTTGATCAAGATTCATGAACACTGAACCATAGACAATGATCTGTAGAATACTACGACTACTGGACAGCATTTTATATACAATCACAAATTACAATTTACATTGCAAAGTATAATAGGTTATTATGTAACAGTCATATATTAAAGCAAGCATATAAAAAATATTATTTACCTTATTCTAATTTCAGCTGTGATTATACCACGTAAAAAGAGGATATGCTTAATTGGTGCAGCTTGCGATGATCCTGCACTTGGTGCTGCTGCTCAGCAGTTTAGTGTACCTGTTCTTAAATCAGAAACAGGTTTAGAATATATAGAAGATACAGCATATTGTACTTACTTTATATTAAAACAGTTTGAGGGACCTGAATACGATGCTCTTCATAAAAGTGCCCATAGGTCTGTTGTAATTAATTTCATATACTTCTTAATTTGTTAAAAAATAAACAAAAGAATCTGACTTTTGGTTGTTTTAATTTAACAAATTATAGAATATTGGGACCGACAGCACTTCTGCAATTGGCAGAAAGAAAGGACTCACTACCTAGTATTAATAGACCAATGTATACGCAAGCTATGGTAGGCATGGTAGTAGTATTTACTGGGTTTAGGAAAAAGGATGAATTGGTTAGTGTCAAAGTATAAACTTATACTTAGTGTATTAAAAAATTGAATAAACAAAAAGTAGTTTTATAATACTAATTTTATCATCACAGACTAAATTGATCAACATGATCCATAACATGGGTGGAAGTATTAGAAAAGAAATGGGTGCAAAGGTGACGCATCTCATTGCTAATTGCTGCGGTGGAGATAAGTATAGATATGCTGTTACATTTCGGGTTCCCATAATGTCAATGGATTGGGTGGCAGCTTTATGGAATGCCAAAGACGATATTTCCAATTATGGAAATAATGAAGATCTGGTAATACTTTTATTAATAATAATTATTTAATAATTTCTTTTTTCTTTATTTTTATTAGTTATTTTTACTAATATGTATGTGATAAAGATGAAGAAAATAGAAAATATGTAATAGAACTTTACCAGATTTCAAGATTTTATGCTTGACATGACAAAAATGTTATGTTTATACAGATCATAAGTTATAAACTAAAACCATTTTTTGGTGCAAAAGTATGTTTCTTTGGTTTTCCTGATGAAGAGAAACGTCACATGTGTGAAGTTCTTCAACAGCAAGGTGGTGAATCTACAGAAATAGATGATCCAAATTGCACACATGTGGTAAGTTTATAATAAAATATTTCATATCTAACACCTATTATTTGCAGTGTACAATATTAGTATCATGTACATAAACATTTAATATATAAGAGGACATTAAATTCTTTAGGTAACAGACATAGGAAGTCGTGAATACAAGAAATTCAACAATACATTTGACATGTTACCATGTACTAAAAATCCTAATTATATTCCACACCGTTATACAAAAATAAAACCATTTTCCTTTACTTTTTACAATCCATATACTAATACTATTCCTAACATAAAAACAGTAAATTCCTCATATACTAGCAATATTAGTCATATAAATTTGACAAAAAATTTCAAACATTTTCCATATCGTTGTTGTTGTTCTATACCACAATATCTTGAATGCAAAGAAAATAAATTCAATTACTCCATACCAAATGATATAAGTCAAGATTCAGCAATTTGTATGGATGATAATTTATATGATTATACAAATTTACCAAATGAGTCTCATAATATGTCTGAATTATCTGTAACACAAACTGATTCTGGTATTGATATGTCTACTACAAGGTATCCACATAATCCAATACAAACAAATGCCTTAACTGTATCACAGCAAACTAATATTCCATTAACATCCACAATGTTGGATATGCATTCTACGTTTTCATCTTCAGTAATTAGTAATGGTAGAACATTAGGAAATAATATATTTGATGTTATTTCAAATGAAAACACTGATAACAAAAATACATCTACTCAATTAGGAGTATATAATTTCAAGTCTTCCACACTATGTAAGAAAAGAGTTACTCAACATATAAATGAACAATGTCCTGATAGTGAAAGTCACGTTTCAAAATCTTGTAAAAACACACATTGTACACAAAATTTTTGTTTCCTTAATAGGAAAATTTTTACTCCCAGACAGTATATTAAATGGCGAAAAGTTAAATCTTGTATTTCAATTCATAAGCTCACTTCTCCAGATAAATTCAAATTTAAAAAAGTGTATTCTCATCCTAATTTAGTAAAGCGGTATGACTCAGAATTTAATGATTCTCTTTTGCACAATTCATCTACACAGATAACAAAAAAAAAAAATTTTTTAAGCACATATAAATTAAATTCATCTATTTTGTCAAAATTTAGTCATTTCAATTTTTCTCCAATGTTTAAGCAATATGTGCTTGTTAGTTCAGATCCCCAAATTCCAGAAAATCATCAGAAACAGAGGTATACTCCTTTACATAGTCCTTTTCCTGCACCTGTAAAAATAACAAAATTATCAAATTCTGAACATGGCTCAAGAAGTACTTTTACATCATATGGAAAACATTCAAATGTTTCTTCTAAAACTTGTGCTCCAAAAGATGATCATATAAAACAGGAGAAACAGGAGGACATGCCCGTATCCTCGGTATCTTTATTTTTTTTATGGGATTTTATAGGTTGTGGAAGTGCAGATTGATTGTTTATTTCATTTACTGTTAATTTAGACAACCAAATTTTAAGAATACTATGGAAATTACGATGTGAAATGAGAGTACAAAAGTATTAAATGCAAATGTAGAAACAAAGTATTTGTTAATAATGTGTGTTACATGTAGGTCACATAACTTTTAGTAATTTAAATATAGTAAATTGTTATGTCTTTGTCATGTTATCTTTGTAATGTATCAAATTGTATTTACACTTATAGTAGCTAATACTGGATATTTATGTAATTAGTATTTTATTATTTGTAAGTATATTTCAACTTATACAGTATATTACGTCACTATAGACTTTCTATTATAATTGTCTAATTGTATTGTTAAAACTAACAAAATATTGTGTTTATTATGTGTTTCTAATATATCTGTCATACTTGTTTGAACTATTAGAAAAACATAAATTAATTATATACCTCTAAATTTTTTTACTTTAGGTTGTGGATGAATCAAATGTAAATGTATTACCGGATTTAGCTTCTGTGAGGGCTCATATTGTAAAAGCAGAGTGGTTTTGGACATCTGTGCAAAATGAGGGTGCAGCTGATGAAAAGGAGTATTTATTTGAAGATGTAAGTTTATTAAGATTATTAGATAAATTTCTTATTTAATAGTTTATTTTATGTCCAGTACTTGGAATCTGTTCTATCACCAACTATATCAGCTAGACGAGATAGTCAACAAACTACAACTCCGAGTACAGCGTCTACAAGACGAAAACGTAAACGTTTGGCAGAAACTTTATCTAGTCTGGTCCAAAATGGTGCAGACTCACCAGCTCTGCATAAGAGACGATCTAGCATTAGTGATGCAGGACTTTTAAGTGTTAGTGGAAGTTTCCTTGATTGCACAGCAAGTCCAGATAAGCCATTACTTGATGGTTAGTTACCTTTTTTTTAAATATATAGCTTTTTATATTTTATTTTTTTCTAAGTTTATTTTAGTTTTTGAAAATTTTCTATAATTATTAGTTGTCATATACATAACATTTTAATGTCTTTTTAACGATCCTACTACATCTTCTCTTCCTTTGTGGTTCATTTGCTTTGTTTAATACAGTGATATACATTTTACATTTATTTTCTTTAACATTATCGTTCTAACAGCACATATAGTCCAAATTTTTCAACTTAATATTTCTAACGATTAGTAAATTTTTATATGAACCATATGAAGGGGAAGATAATATAAAATTGAATTATTGATAACTATCAGATATTCCAGAAGTGGAAGCTGTTAACACGGACAGTTCTAGGAAAAATTTATCACCCAGGCATCAAGTTTTCTTAGAATTGGTACAAACAGAATCAAATTATGTTGGCATTCTTAGTACAATTATGACGGTAAAAATTCTTTTTTGATTCATACTATGTGGAAATAAGTAGTGAATATATGTATTTCTGTGCATTAACATTATTTATTTTTCTAGTTATTTAAGTCACCATTGGAAGATCTCATAGATACAAGCGGCGAATTATTAAATGGTACAGAAGCTAAAATTATATTTGGTAATTTTCCACCAATTTATGAAGTTCATAAAAAAATGTTAGAAGAATTAAGATACAGCGCCACGCATTGGTTGGAGGATATTAGTATAGGTAATATATTTCTGAAGTTTGCACCTGACCTAGTCAAGGCGTACCCACCATATGTCAACTTCTTCGAAAATACAAAGGACATGCTTGATCAGTGTGATCAAAACAAATCTCGATTTCACGCTTTTCTGAAGGTTTGTCAGACAAAACCTGAATGTGGTCGACAAAGCTTAAAGGAGTTACTGATTAAGCCAGTACAAAGGTTACCCAGTATTAGTTTATTATTAAACGGTAAGTTTGTTAATTATAGTTATTTAATTAATAATAATAATAATAATAATAATAATAATAATAATAATAATAAAGGTTATTAATACTTATGTATTATAGATATCCTTAAACATACAAATAAAAATAATCCAGATCATAGCGCACTGGAGTTATCAATTAGCAGTATTAAGGAAGTCATGACTTATATAAATGAAGATAAAAGAAAAACTGAGGGCCAATTAGTTATGTTTGACATTTTCAATGAAATTGACAACTGTCCACCGCATTTAGTTTCTTCACATCGATCATTTATTGGTAAATGCGATGTGATGGAACTTAGTGAGGGTCTAAGCGGGCGTGGTGATCATTTAGTTTTGTTTCTGTTTACCGATACACTTGAAATATGTAAGAAAAGATCAAAAGCCTTTAATTCGTTAAAGAGTCCTAATACCGCAAATGGATTACATACAACTAAATTAAGTCAAGGAAAACCTTACAAACATATTAAGATGTTATCACTGAGTACAATAAAAAAAGTTGTCGATATACGAGAAACTGATGGTAAGTTAGTAATATATAATACTATCAATCCTGTTTGTTTCAAAATTTGTACCAGGTTATTTTCAATTATTTAGTTTAAATATACTTTTCGTTTAAAATTTCAATTTCCTTTTGGAAATGAATAATTTTTATAATTTTGTTTTTCAAACATAGTACACACTTTATGTGTAAAATTAATTTTATCTTTAAAAATTTTCGTATAAATTTGTATAACATTGATGTTAATTTTTATTTCAATTTTTTATATGATAGAGAAATGCCTTAAATTGATTATGAACTACAAATTAATTGTATTGTATAAATATTATTTATTTTGTACACTTATAGAATGTCATAAAGTATTTGCTTTAATGGTGAGAAGTAATCAAGAGTTGAAAGAGAAACTGTTCTCATTTACCATCACAGATGAGGAAGTGAATAAGACAAATTATTTACGGACTTTGTGCAGGCAAATGGCTAATACAGTATGTAAAGCTGATGCGGTAAGTCATAATATTTGTTTAACATATGTTACTTTCTATACATTTTATTTCATTTTTTATTATATTAGTAGTATTTTATTACAAAATTTACTGGTCACAGCTTGTTTTATCTTTATTTTTAGGATACGTTCCTGATAAGTCTAGATTCACATCAGCTTGAAATTGACACAAGTGATGTAGCGTTAGGAACATTAAGTAAAGCATTTAAGTAAGTAGTCAAAGATTAATTTAAATTTTTTATACAGTTTTAATATTGTAAATGACTGTGCTTCTCTCATAACTGTAAGTACGTTTTTTACATATTATACATTACATATACAGAGTGTGTCATCTATTAGACTAAAAAAATTTTAAAAATGATCATACTGGCTTTGAAATAGTGTACAATATTGTAATAATAATTTTATTTTATAGTAACAGATTTCAAAATTTTAAGATCTTTCAGGTGTTTTACATTTTTTGTTAAGATGTATACAATATGCAGATTAGTTTGCATAGACAATAAAACTTAAAATGTCTTCTATTTTCCACATTTTCAATAAGACGATACAACAAATTGTATAAATAAATTCATCTTTACATACTCCTTTTATCTATGTTAAAATAAGATATAGATTTCACTAAAAAACAAACTAAATATACTTGACATTTTAAAATTTGTAATTGAAAAAAAATGATTTTTATCATGTGTCATTATAAGTTAAATATAGGTAGTTTACATTCTGGTTTTATATAACCCACCTTGTATATTTTTGAACATTAAATTGCATTATGTATCATGAGAGTAGTACTTACAGTTTTGTAGAGGAATGTTGTAATATATACTATTTTTATTTAGAAAAGTTGAAATTCTATTAGATATAACTAAGAAAAGTAATTACTATGTAGCATTTCTGTTCTCGTAGATTAGCTTAGCCGTATTATTACTAAGTTTTACTAAACTCTAGGCTCTTCAATGATATTCATATTTAGAATGTCTTTAAAAAATTGATATAGAAATATTAAATTAAAAACACCTTTTTATGAGCAATATGCACAGTTGTGAGAGGAAAAATGATTAGGTGTTCTAAACCGTTTTTCTCCTGTATTGCATGTTAACAAAAAATAATGGGGCGACGACTCGTTTGGTTGCAGGAGCCTATTTCATAATTTTTACCTGGAGTATATGGACCCGTATGTGTTCCTACTCAATAGCATGTGTGAAACCACGTTACATGTCCCACTACCGTCAGTTTTCGCACCAGGCTGATTATCTTTTTTTTACTTGCTTTGGTCCTTTGTTCCCTGCTTGTTTGGATCACTCGGTTTCATTCTTTGAAGTTGAAAAATAAAAGTTCAATTGTTTTGCGAAAACAATTTGACCAGTTCAAGCTTAATATTGATAATATCAGCCTGTTTTAGATTAACATCAGTCAATTAAAATGTTGGTACATCTCACAAACCAATTAATTAATATACTTCGATCACTTATGTTTTTATTTTACAAAACGTAAACAAAATTATAATAATTATTTAAAAGTCATCAGTTTTAAAATTGAGCCCCATTTGCACGTTTACATATTTATAGTATAAATTGACAGTTATGACATAATTCTTTCTTGTAGGTCAGCATGTAGAAAATTTTATAAACTATAATATGGCTTTTGCATGTATATTAAAATTAACAGTTATGGTATAATATTTACTTGAACTGGTTTAATAAGATTTGGGATTTTTTTTAAATTTTGTTTGCTAATTCCTTTATCAATTGGAAAATTTATTTCCCTCTGTTTACGCTGTTTAGTAGCATAAATTCTAAAAAAAAGATGAACTATGTTCTTTCATATAGTTGAATAAATGTTGGGGGAAGTAAAGTTTCGATGTTGCTTTCGTTTTTCTGCAAAATAAAATTTAAATAAATTTATAATGAATATTTTTCTTCAGGTTTGCATCTCGTACAAGGATGAAAGTCGGCAGAGCGTTTAGTTTTAACAAAACCCCAAGCAAATTGAAAAGAGCAATGTCAACAATGATGTCGCCATTTGGATCAACCAATAGTCTTACTCCAGCAAGTCAACAACTTGCACAGATGCGGCTTGCTAGTTGCAACAATATTAACGTTAGTTGACAATTTATTATCGCATGTATTTTTCTTTTGCTATGTACTTATGCTTCTTTTTTATTTCTCCCTGGTTACTTTCATTTCACGACAGGAGATTGTTATCTCTTCAATATTGATTAAAATCAATTTTTTTACTTATAAGAATTTCTCTTTCATTAATTTTTATTTAACTTTGAATTGCAGTTACTATTGTTTATATTGAAATTTTTGTCCTTTCTTAATTGAATCCGCTTAAATGCATGGCTACAAAATCATTCATACTTGTTTTTAATATTATTTCTCTTACATATATCTTGACAATATGAGATTATATAAATATTTGATATTGTATTTTTGCATACTTTCAAACATCGAATTAAATTAATATATTCCTTTTTTGTCCATTCACTTTAAAGCATCATGCAAATGCTTCAAAAGATTTATTTATTGTATATATATTATAATACACTAATACCTTATATCCATCTTAATACATTACCTAATCTTTTATTTCGTGAGTTACATTAATTCATCCATATGTCTTTTTACGGTTTGTTCTGCCACAAGATTAATTGTTAACTTTGTGTTTATGCCAATGCAATATTAATGGATAAATTTTTATTCTCCATCACGTAAGTATATTATAGCGCGTTATTTTACTAAATATTTCCAAAATTATATAGTATGTTTTAAATAGTTTGTTAACATTCATTTATGAATATGTATAAAATAATAGTATAACCTTTTAACGTCTTCTCTCGTGAAAGGGAGTAGAGAGGAGGGTTAATAGAGTCCTACTTTTCACAGGCAAAATTCATTTTAGGAGCGTGACGTCACGCAGTGTTTCGACTGGATCAAAATACTTTGCGTCACAAATTAGCTATAGAAATGTATATTTTCTTGTTAACGAGTAAAGTAAAACCCTTAAAACGGATTCTACAGATGTTAAAAATTTATATTTTTATAAAGTTAATTTTGCTCTTATAGAGGCATTTTGTACTGATAGATTTTCGTTTTTTTTTTATTTGTTTTTGTTATGGCTTGCAATAAAAAGCTCAGATAGGCTGGATCCCTTGTGTATTTTTCATATTCTTTTTTTTTGTAAAATATATTTGCACTGAGAAAAACTATGTACACAGGCATTTTTTTCTTCATTACACCTATGAAATTGCATGATTTATAAATTACCTTTTTTTTTTACAAATTACATTTAGTGTGAATTAGATGTTACTTGTGTGTTCTAAGTAGTTTTTTTTTTGGTAGATAATCGTGTTTTTCATTCTTTCAATTGTTTCGAGTATTTTTTGTCAGAATTGTGTATATGAATAGGATAAATGGATATTCATATATCTTTCCAGGAGCTGGGTAATGGTGGTTCAAGCTCTCCATCTAGAGATGATGTTCTAGTAGCACCCATGTCGGTTCAGCCGACACGAAAGGCCAAATGCAGTTCCCTCAGTATGGCTTCATTAAGAAGGTTGTAATTAGTATGCCAGAAGCAATGTATTTTTGTTTTTGCTACTATTGCATAACCACATTTAGTCAACTTTCTCATCATTAATGTGCCTTGAACTTCTTTCATTTTGAGTTTATTTCTCTTCCAAAACATAATATTTATAAACTCACGTGAGATCCATAGACGTAAATATCTTTTACATATTGATATAAATGTATCACTATGCAAATGTGCATAGTCATTTAATTTTGAACTGGATTGAAACTTCTTGTATGTACATTTAGAATAATGTAAAGTTGTTATTACAAAATAGAATGTAAATGTCTTGTAGAAGGTTGTTACCTCGTCTGGAAAGATTTGAATGAAGATTTATGGATAATTTGTTGTAACTTACGTTATGGATTAAAATACTCATGTCGGTCAAGGAAAGTCTATTGTAACAAATTATGAAATTTGCATATTTTGCAAAAGTAGTGTCGAGATTGTAATTAATTATTTTTGATCGTAGATTTAATGTTTTTCGCTGGTATCGATGTTTGTATATACATACGTTTTTGTGGAAAGAAATCCTCTATATTATTTTTTTCATGTTGTACCAAAATGTTCGCAATTTTGTTGTTTCTCAAGATCAAGATTATTCATAAGTACCTAATACTGACTTAGAATATTGTAGAAATGATACTAATAATAGAGCCTATTTAGTGCCTATAGCATTAATTTGGGAGGTTTTTATAACAACTAATTTAATGTTTAGCTTAACTAATGCATATTTATTAAATTATTGTAGGTTTTTCTTTTGCATTTGTCTGTGCTGGTAAATTGCAAACCAATTTTGCTTGCTACATTTTCTAATTTAAAATGGCAAAACATTGTATGAATCTCTTTACCAATTCAGTTTACAATATTTGTTAAACATGACTGTTGCAGAAACCTATATAAAATATGAAATTAATAGAAGTGTATTTAGTTTTCATTTGTGATATAAGAGTTGGTGCAGTTGTCTTTGTTCTATATGTTTCCATAGTCTTTTTGACTTTACTTTGTTTATCCTCCAGAAATTGTTCAGAGGAAGTTATGCAGGACAAATCCGAACTTTGAAGTGCAGGGCATGAATAATATGCAACTATATCATACCTTTTTCTTTGGCATCAATAAAAGGCCTATATGAAAAAGTAGAGAGGATTGGAAACGTTGATGGGAACATGTGTTTTTATATGATCAAAGTACTGATCTTCGAAATCCACGAAATTGTAAAATATTCGTGTAAAAGATAGACACAAGAAAAATGGTGTCTGCAAACTACTATAAATAAATTACAATTTTCTACTTGCCATGTGCCAACAGAACCATATATGTTTTATAAATAAAATGTACATTGCCAGTTATTCTTTAAGAAGCTACAACTATATATTAACGATGCACTGTATTCAATACCGTATCTACCGTTAATTTTGTATATGTAACATTTAGATAGTTCAAGTTTTTGTCTTAAGATGACATATGGAATTGAATTTACAGTAAGGAAAAGGATATTACATTTCCAGTGCTATAATGCAAATTTTACTATGATAACCCTTTTATAAAAAATGAAATTTTTTGTGCCATTTAATTATATTCTATAAGATACATTTAGGCGTTATTAAGATATCCAGAAGCAACTTATGCTTCATTGAAGAAGAAAAAGGAAATGTGTAATATTAATTTAATACACTAAATTAATATTAACTATACATTTCTTAGATGAACTAATTTTATTCAGATTTATTCACTTTAACCTTTATCCCTCTCGTCGAAATTGTGTACGATATAATATCACTGGAAATTGTAGCTCCATTAAAAATAAATGTCTATTGTAGTGTGTTTATTTCTTTCTTATAACTGTGTAATTGCATTGCATTAAGATTTTTGAAAAGATTGAACGATGATACGGTGAAAGAAAATAGGATTTTGATCGCGTTAATATCAATACCTCTTTCTTCTGAATAATGTACTATATAACATAAAATAGTTGTAAAAAGCCATAGTTTACTAGCATTATAATACTGTTACTTTTTTTAAGTCTTCAATTATATATTTATTGTAACTGCTGACTTTATAAAGATTTACATTGAAATATGTAGCTGGTCATTTAGATTACAAGATATTCTTACTAAATACGAAATATATTTCACTAATTTGACTGCAGGTCTGAAATATGCGTATAAATATTTGTACGTTTTTCAATTATATTAATCGTATATGTTATTTGTATTGTAAATCTTCTTAAAATATTCAATTATCGAGTATCTTGAACGATTGTGAGATTTATTACAAATATAAAAATAGAATATTGGTACAAAATGAAGATCACTCTTTCCTGTGTTGTAATCACTTGGATGTACAATAATTGTTTCTAAGAAGCATATTATAATACTATGTCTAGAATTACCTTCTACCCATAGTATACATCAAATATTTGTAAATATTCCAGCTCAATGAGCAGTCTGTTAAACGAACATATCATAAGATTTGGGAGATATTTATTATATTAATAAAAAAATGAAAGGCACATCATTGCTTGAAGTATTTCTTTCATTAATTATAAGAAATCTAAACAGTTTCTTCTTTTGGTTGTAAATAAAATCTCCCTGAACATGCCAATTTTTCTTTCTCTGTACATCAACCATGAATGATAGTGTGGCATGATAAAGTTTCTTTAATTTTTACATTATCTTAATAATTTTGCAGTTGTCTTGTACAAAGGCTGAATTCTGAATAATTAAGTTAGAGAATTAACACAATTTATTATTGTTATATTATAAAAGAAACATAAACACAAAACGTACAGATTTGGTTAAAACTTATATTGCAGAAAATAAACATATCATTACGAAAGTAAAAAAATTAAAAGATATAGTAGTATTATTGTACAAATAATATTATCAATCAATGTGTTTAACAAATTGATTAATCGTATGGATTTAAGTGTATAAATGTAACACTTGTTAATACCTTAAAGAATTGAAAGGAAACTGTTTTATGAAACATAAACATCGATTATATATGAAGTCTTTGTGGATATAACAATGTACTGTATTCTTTGCAATCTTTTCTCCTCAAGCTCAATTATCATTTTAATTGTTTCCAGTGTTGTTAATGAAAAAATATAGAATCTACCAGTAATTTTGTTGTTTAATCGATACAGTGATTTAAATTGGAAGATTGCAAGGAATGCAAATGAAAATTTGTTAATTCTTTACAATGACTCATTACCGAAGTTCTTGTCTTATTCACACTTGCGTACAATAACTATAAATAATGTGCCTTTGAATAGAAAGGACCATTAAATACAAAGATTTTCTCAATGTTTTGGTGTGAGAGAAAAGAAAAATCCATGGATAATATTTTTGTAACTCTCCATTTAGCACTCGAAGTGCGTTCTTGCGCGTAATTACGGATGCTCTGGTAGCACTTCGTACTTCAATTTTTAACTTATACTAGATTCTTAAGGTTTTAGTGTCACTTATTGTTCCAATGTTTGATTTCCATGAAACGGTCTTTTCAACTTCTAACGAGGCAAACAGCATCTTCTAGCACGGTGCATGGGCAAATTAAAAATATAACTTCATGTAAAACTGAAGCAAACTAGCTGTTGATTAACTAGCACATTTATATTATTTGTCATAATTATTTATCGTAAAAGATATAATTAATGGAAAAAACGTGTACGACGTTTTCTTTTCTTATGTGTTTCAAAATCTTTTGCAGTATTATAAATATCATTAGTACTGAACTTTAGGAAGATACGATTAGGCTTGTAATCTATTCCTGAATAGTTAATATATTTTTCTAGCGTCCATGGACTGTGATAGATATTTTAATCTTTTATAATAATTATGGCGTCTCGAATAAATAGTCAATGTTTCGACCGTATGGTTTTCGAAGCGTTTACACAACATTTGGACTCATTGAGTTTTGTGAACTAGATGTTCAACGTTTTCTTCGATAGGAATGAGAAAAACACCGTTCAATTCGAAATACTGTATATATTATCGATAAGTACCATCTAAGTGTAGTATAGTGCAGATGATGTTTTTTACTACACGCGTAAAAATATTATAATACTTGTAATTCGCATATAGTTGTTACTATTTATATGCTACTGTAAGTGATTGTATAAATTTTCTCTTTATTATGTAAACCAAAAACTAAACTGCTTCCTTTCTTTCCCCAAAGTTATCTTAGCATTCTCGTCAAATTTTCAATTACGTCCATAGTAGGTAATTTACTTAATTTGAGGAATATACATTATTCGTAAATTGTTCTTTGTATGAAAAATTATCAATTAAAGCCTAAATTACACATTAGGAATTGTATAAAGTCGTTTAATATATGTTTTCATTATTAAAATAGTTGTCAATTACAATTTTTTCAAACTTCAAACAAACGGAACACACAAATAATTATAAACGTAGGATTGGGAAGAAGGTAATGTATATTTTTTACGCATTCTTATAAGTGTACAAAAATATATTGTATACAAAGTTAGGAGAATAAAGATAAACGAAATACTGAAAGGAACATGTTCGAACTCGTAGGATTGATCTTTTTCAACAACTTGAGCGACTCAATTCTTTTGTCGCGCATTACGCACGCACCAACCTAAAATTACAAACGGATCAACACTAGCTGCTAGATTGTTAAACTGCTCGACACAATATCTACATATATACAAAATTCGATCTTTCACTCAATCATTCCTGTACGAATATTTTCCATTTCCGAGGAGTTTACAACATATAGTTGTATAAAATCAGCCGCTGCTGATGTAATTTGCGGTCCCTATTAGTCTTCTAACCTAAGAACTCTATCCGTTATTCCTTTTTTCTTTCTTCTTGCTTTTAATTTTTATCCAAA
This sequence comes from Ptiloglossa arizonensis, assembly GCF_051014685.1. Taxonomy (NCBI): domain Eukaryota; kingdom Metazoa; phylum Arthropoda; class Insecta; order Hymenoptera; family Colletidae; genus Ptiloglossa; species Ptiloglossa arizonensis. The sequence continues at coordinate 12,061,656 of NC_135051.1, read as the reverse complement.
GTCAAATTGTGTTTTTTAATCACTACAAGGTCATCTTTTTTATTTTGAGCATATGTCGTACGTTTTCTTTAGCACAATATTTTCTGAATTCGACAGACGTACAGATTATTCTTACCGAATTACCAAAATTCTTTTACTTGTCAGTTAATCTTGTTATCATTTCTTTAGTCTTTAGGGTCATAATCGCATAAATTGATACAAATTTTGAAAAACTATCTGTTACTACGAAAATATATTTGCATACATATATACATTACTTGTAATCGACACTGACCCCAAATAATCTACTTACGTGGTAAGTAAATCAATAACGGAATGTCTTTCTTCGGTATTGGTGCTAATCCCCTTCTACTTGGCCCTTTTTCCTTTCCGTAACAAATATGACGAATTTCTACACCCTTTACATCTCTACATCGAAATGTTCGTTTCCATGTGTGTTTCTAATAATTTTTAAATACATAGTGGAAGGTAAAATAATTATCTTTTACTCTCGATTTGCTTTATGAACAATCAATTTTACATTAAATAATCTATGTTGCATATTAATCGAATACGTTCGTCTTTATCTTGTCTTTTAGGCAATATTGTTAACATTGTATCATTGATGGTAAAAATAGAATATCTACTAAACGCGTCGACGCGACTCAAATGTTATTCCGATCAGTGTTTGACTTTGTACTTGAACTCTACCAACATTAACAACCACCTTACTACTTTAGGCGATATATCCTGTTTGTATAACATTTTACAAAACGCATCACAATTTGTCACGACGATTTTAATTTCAGACTTAAAAGATACACTTTAAATTTTGTTATCGCTCAAATGACAGCTAGAATTTCCAATTGGTACGAATGATATTTATTTTCAGCCTGTAGTTTTCTTATTTCTGAAATATATCGGATAAAACAATTTTTCATAAACTCTGCAATTGTATCATGCCGTAGCCTTGTAAATTTGCTTGATGCGTTGTGATAAATAAAAAAAAAAAAAAAAGAATAGACTGTACCATGTTTAATGAAACAAGGTCGAAAAAATAAATAAAAAGCAATCCTCGTATAGCCGGGATTCCATACTTTTCGAGTCCCTGGCTAATTGCCCTATAGGGTTGGGTATCAAAGGCATTGGCGATGTCTAAAGCCATTCCATCCTAGGAGACGACTAAGGTCGAGAGAGACCGGATGCGATGAATCGCATCAATCGGGGCTACCTCACGACAGGTGGTCAATGATGCAACAAGCAGTTAATACACTTTCGAATAATTTGCCAATATCGTCGAGAAGACATATAGGTTGATATGCGGAGAAAGAGTCCACGGGTCTGCCCGCTTTCTAAGGAGGATCATCCTACTGACGATCACCTACCATATGGCGAGAAAACGTCCCTCCTCTAGGCAGCGGTTCAGCAGTCGCCAGGACACCCACAGAGTAGTGTTGAGTAAACTCCAACCCTGGGCGGTTCTAATCACCAAGGGTTTTGACTTCCTAATTGCTCAATGACGAGGTTAACGCATTCTACTCCATAGTGGCGGAGAGGAAATCATGTCCCCCGACGGATCTCATCACCTGGTCCGTTAGAGGACATCAAAGAGGAACTGGCTGCGACTATCTGAAGGCAGAGGGCAAAAAAACATTGCTCCGGTTCCAGACGGTATGACAGGATGAATCTGTGTTTTAATCCAGAATGTCCTTAGAGATGGTCTCTGGCAGCTGTTCGACCGCTGCCTAAGGTACTCTGGATGGTCCTTCTGCGAAAGATAGGTTGCGGACTTCCGATTAGGCCTATGGCAGTGGTCAAAAGGGCATGATGGCAGTGTTGGATCCAGTCTCGTTTACTTTGCAAGAGAAGGTTCAGAGCGTGGTGGTTGCCCTCGCTTCCCCGTGGTTGAGAAGAGCGAGGTGAGAAAATCCAAGATCCATCTGGTAGGTTTCCTTGAGGATGGCAATGATTAGAGTGACGATACTCGAGGGAGGGAAAAATCGATCTGGCTGGTGGTGAGATCCTCGGTTTCAATTACAGGCCTAAGACCGATTGCCCGTTCTTTTGATTCACAACACCCTCGGTAGGAACAAGTCCTGGTATTAGCTAGGGCTGGAACTTGCACAGTGGGGAACGTTAAAGTTGAAATCTTCGCCCATTGGCTGTTCCAGTGCTACAGTTGCCTGGAGGCGACTCCGGCGAATGCAGCCACATCTGAGAGCGCCGTGTCCTGTTGAAGGAGATTGGGAAAACCTCTACCACTGTCTGGCGTGGTAAGGGCCATACTCTACGGCGAGAGAGAATGGATGACTGTGACCTCCTTCTGTAAATATGTAATATCGCAAAAAAAGGTTGCGAAGCAGGGGCATGAGGTCGTCAACAAGGGCCGTGAAAAGCCTTCTGAACACGCTCTTGCTCCAACCTCCGGGAGAAACCTCCGGGGCGGACAACAACGACCCAGCCTCACCCATATACATAGGCTGCGTATTTCCTTCCCCTTGATAATACAAGATAAAATTCGGGCCAACAGTGGACCGGCCATCTTACCACCTCTATGCTGTCGGGCGTGATCGTGGGCGGTTGTGAGATTGGAGTTCATACAGAGGCTGGTGTGTTATGCTATCTGCAATTCCTGGTGCCCCCTCCTCCCTTTTCCCGTAATTGTGCGGGGGGTAATCATGCATGCATATTAAATTGTATTCAGTTTGTCATTGCGAGCAACTTATCGAATTAATGATAGTATTTAAAAAGGAACAAAATCATTCTGTTTCTTAATAGCTAACATTCGATCAGGAGGCTACGCCAATGGCGCAGTATTGTCTCTTACTCGGTCTCGCTACTGTCACCGTCTTCGGCCAATGGCGCTTGCGATCGTATAAACGACAACGGATTACAGGCGGAGCGTGGATGTAAACATACGGATAATAACAATAAGAACCTCTAATCTCTCGTTCTGCAAAAGTAGGTTAAAATCGAAATGAACTAGATTGAATCATTCACATCTTGACCGCTTTAAAGAACTTTATAAATAACGAAAAAGAGATGAATTACTAATGAGTCGTTATTCGATGTCGAATAAAGTACCATCAGAAAAATTGTACTATATATTCATTGTCTAATGAAGAAACAAAAAGTTAAGAAATGAAAGACTTCTAAGAGATTTGAATTACACACACTGATGAACCAGTATAATGATATAAAAAAACCTCGTTTTTAAACGAAATTTTACCCAAATCTCTAATGATACGAAAATGGTTAAAACGCGATAACGCGTTAGATTTCTTAAAGTGGCAAGCATAAATTATCGAGCATGCGCGCGTAATAATTCTCGTGTAAAATTACGAAGGAGTGAATAGGTTAGAAAAACGAGTACCAGGATCAGAGACTGGTGTATAGAACTGACCGATGAAAATCGACGAACGTAGACATTCAAAGACCGGAAATCAAAAGACCGCTCTCACGAATCACGCTCGATGCGGAACACCGAGATATTCGCAGATCCGTATCGAACAGGAATACCCGAGCAGGAAACGTGGACATCGAGAGTAACTGATTTAGCTACCGGAAACGTGCCCGCTGTCGCGACGCCAAGAATGCCATGTACAGTGATAACGAGGTTGATGCGTACTGCGGTTGACGAACACTCGACGTTTCGCTGATAGTCGTCTCGGATATTGCAATTGCACCATCCAGATCTTGTCGCATTACCCCGACTTCGTCTGGCTTTAAAGCTAAAAATACAATCAAATCTGTAGAAAATTTTAGAGACATTTAAAATGTAAATTGTATCAAGTATACTATAAGAGGGACAACGTACGCGCAACTAACTCGATGTTCCGAGATGTACAGGGATTTCAAAGGTATACTAATACATTATCAAGTATTTAAATATGCAGAGTGCTAACAAAACGATCACGGTTATTGGACAGCCACGGTACATGGGTATTTCATGCGTAAGGTAATATTTAGATTTATTTCGATCGGGAAATGCTCACCAATCGAATAGAAGTATTGTTACGAAGATATAACGAAACATATAAGAATTTGTATTTTTATTTGTGGATGAAATTTGATCGGATGCGTGAGAAGCATTGCTCTTGTTTACACAGCTGTCGGTTACGTGACCCGATGGGTCATCCACGCAAAAGAAATAGTAGTGGATATGATTTTGTTACTTGAATTCCGAGTAAACACTCGAAATCGAGGATTATTGTATTGTATTCAGGATATGTGGATTCCGGTAATTAATATTTTCCATTGAAAATGATGTCTACGTAAACATTAACACAGTGATTTTGTAATGTGTATGTGAATTCATTATTATCAATAATTCTATCGGCACGTGTCAATTTCTTTCCAAAATGAGCGTTACCATCGGAAATCTGGTGATTTTACATACAAAAAGAAACGAAATACGTGAAATATAATTTTCTTATACGAGTCTTTCTTTATGTGTACTATATATCATTGTGAGTTTTATTTTACTTATAAGCAAAGTGAATAAAGTTAAATATCATAAATGGTATTTTTAAGTATAAATTATTATTTCTACGTATTGTGTACGAATAAGATAAATATCTTTTTACAATGTGATTCATCGAATTGTTTTCTAGTAAAATGTATAAGTGACTCAAACAGCTTCCAAATTGATTTTCTCGAAAATAAAGGTACGGGTAAAAAAATCGTTATTGTATATTTTTATTTAATTTTTTACACAGAATAATCTCCTTCAGAATCGTACCATTCATTGTAGGACATTTTGTACATATCCTTTTTATATATATCATATTTTTGGAATTTTGTATAGGTGAAATCATATCGTGAATAATTGATTTATTGGAAATTCTTGAATAATAAATTATTCTATTTACAAAACGGCATTATCGCATCATTCTCAATCTGATAACAGAATAAATAATTATTTGCAACGATTATTATTTCGTCCAATAATGTATATAAATATGTTTGCTGTGTCAAGTTCGTACGAAAGGTAGTAAGAAAATATTTAATTTGTAACATTTCAAAACGAAAATAGTATAAATTAGAACGGTCAAAGGAGCAACTTATTTTCTTATTTATATTTTTTCTCTTGAATACCAAACTTCGGTAATCAATTTTTGAAGACAAGGTAAAATTTCCTCAGAGACTCGTATTTAATAAACAAATTTCTACTAGAAATATAGAAGTGACTAAACATTATTTTCAAATTAGCAATGTGTTATAACATTCATAGTATATGTCAATGCATATAAATCTACTGAAAGATTTTTGTAATATTAACGGAAATAATATTAAGTATGTGTAACTTGCAGGATGATGGTTGAATAGATTTGAAGCGTGCTCTTGACAAAAGATAAGGTAGCAGGTTAGATAAGCTTTTGAATAAACAAAAGCATAGATGGAGATTGTTGTAGATAACATTGTCACGTACCACTTCTAGCACCAATAGACGGATATCTTTGGAGGATTACGAAAAGCCAAGGATCACAGACACCAAGACACGAAGATCAATGGAATATTCTTCCAGGAGTTTAATTATTTTAGAACAGGATAGAAAGGTAGAGTAAAAAATAATAAACAATTAAAATATATCGAAGAGTATATGAAATTGATTTACAAAAATTCATATATTTTGAATAATGTGTATATATCTTTTTCTTTCTTCAAATTCGAATTTTAGAAAAGAGTAGACAATTTTCTTGTATGAAATTATTTTTGCTACCACTATTATTTGTTGAACTTATATTTAATACAGGACAACAATTTTTGATAGTTTTATACAATGTGCTAGGAAAGCATTGGTTACATAATTACCAGTAAAAGTAAGGAAAATTCTTTTTAGGAACAAAAATAATTTAATAAAAATTTAATTTAGAAATAAATAAAAATAAATTTTCATTCATTTTAAAAGAATGATGAGAAAATGTTTCAGACAAAAGTTAATCAATTTCTGCAAAGCTACAAATTTCAATATAATTCGATTGTAATTTTTCTTGATAAATATTACAATAGTTGTCATGTGTCGATGACGGAACAAATGTATCCGTTGTTTTCTTAAAAAGATGTATACTCTTCTTTAAGGGAAAACTTAATTTCCTAATTTTTATTATTCTATTCGCCCTGTATTTTTTATATGCGGTAATAGCAATGTTAAATTTTAATAGTCTGGAAATACCATTGTTCTTTTGGGAAACATCGCTCAATACTTTTTTGTGGAAAATGACTAGAGTTAAGTCGGATTGTGCCGTACAAAATATTCGATTTCGTCAAGGAAAATTAATTATATTTCAAAATCATGTTTATTACTCTACCTATAAACAAACTATTAATATTGTATAATATTCTTTTCTATATTAAATAAGTCGTATAAGATAAAACAGACGTTTTATGCATTAAATATAAGCATAAATGAAACCTCAGTAGTTAATACTCTCCAAGCTTTATATTATACATATTGAGATAGGGACACGATTGTAATCTATTTCTGCTACTATGGCAAAGTGCGTGGCTAAGGTTCGGAACGTATGGCTTAGGCGGAGATGGACGGTCCGAACCCTCTTTGCCCTTGTGCCATCTCGCGAGACTTCAAGTCAGCGGAAGGCGATACATCATTGCTCTGCAAGAAAAGAGGAAAAGAAAAAAGAAAAATGGCAGAGGAAAAAATGTTAAAATTCGAAAAAATTTCGCGTAACTGCAATAATTATCCATTGCCATTATTTTATTATAATTTCATCGATTGGAGGGAACGAGAAAGTGAAAAATAAAAATGGCAGAGGAAAAAATGTTAAAATTCGAAAAAATTTCGCGTAACTGCAATAATTATCCATTGCCATTATTTTATTATAATTTCATCGATTGGAGGGAATGAAAAAGTGAAAAATAAAAATGGCAGAGGAAAAAATGTTAAAATTCGAAAAAATTTCGCGTAACTGCAATAATTATCCATTGCCATTATTTTATTATAATTTCATCGATTGGAGGGAATGAAAAAGTGAAAAATAAAAATGGCAGAGGAAAACATGTTAAAATTCGAAAAAATTTCGCGTAACTGCAATAATTATCCATTGCCATGATTTTATTATAATTTCATCGATTGGAGGGAATGAAAAAGTGAAAAATAAAAATGGCAGAGGAAAAAATGTTAAAATTCGAAAAAATTTCGCGTAACTGCAATAATTATCCATTGCCATTATTTTATTATAATTTCATCGATTGGAGGGAATGAAAAAGTGAAAAATAAAAATGGCAGAGGAAAACATGTTAAAATTCGAAAAAATTTCGCGTAACTGCAATAATTATCCATTGCCATGATTTTATTATAATTTCATCGATTGGTGGGAACGAGAAAGTGCTTAGAGAAAAAATAATTTATGCAGTAGCTGTAACGCGTAAGAATTGTTGCTTTTACATTCTGTCCAGTGAGACAGTTTAAAAATTCGTGGCGCAACAATGTCTCGAAATAGAACGAAGCTAGAGTTTCAAAAATCGTATTGTCTTTTTCAGTGGTACATTTAGCCTTAAATCAGATATACTGTATAATTTTCTGTTACCTTGGAGCTAAAGACTGGAATTGAATCAATCACTGGAGTTTTAATATACTATTGTTCTATTGGAGCGAAATGTCATCCAGATGTAACCTAGTAAATACACTTCACAGCTGGAAGAAGAAAACATCAAGTGGTTATTGTTCTCGAAGGAATTTGCTTAAACACAATGTTTAATCCTTGTCTGGTTCTCAGGGAGTTGAATTCAGGTTAAGCATCATGAATCAACATTACTGATTTCGATAATGTTTTTAAAATGGCACAAGAATTACCTGTTTTGTTGAGACTTAATATTTCTTTTCTCTATCATTTTTGTTTTATTGTCCTGTTTCTTTGGGATGCAATGACGTATATTTATTGTGATTTTCTAACCAATTCTACTTCAGTTAAGCCTCTTGCCTCTGCAGTTAAAACCTTGGTATATTTTTTACCGGGGGGGAGTGAATTGTTTGTTTTTAGAATTGCACGGGTTCAGGAAGCAAGGTTTAATGCAGACGTACGACTTTTCGCCGCACGATTGTATGTTTTTCCTTATATTATACTTCTAATTGGAAACAACGAAGACAGACACGCCGGACGCGTGTTATGTACTAAACCATTGTTGAATAGGCCTTTTTTCCTTCTATATTTGCTTCTCACCGACAAATCAGATCCCACTAATATTTGAATTTACGTTTCTGTAACCCTTGTCGTCTATGCTTTGCAATTTTTGTATCAATTGAATATGTTTCCTCGTTAATAGATAGTATAATATTTCTAAGCGATTAGAAATAGAAGATGTCTATTCAATTTTGTCCACATTGTTTCGTTCAATTTTACCTTGCGATTGCTTTTATTTAAAATAAACCACATTATTTTACAAATCTACTGGCAAAATTTATTCGTGAGAACGTAAACCGTAATTAAAAGTAAAGTAATAAAAAGTTAATGACTGAATTATAATGGTCTTAGAATAGGTGTATATTTGCTCAGTTTTGTCCGTGAACGTGTATCAATTTTGTGTAATTTTAATAACAGTTTTACGGAAATTTTCTTCTCACTCTATATTTTCATAAAATGCAAAAGGATCGATATTTTAATTTCGATCGAGCGAGAAGACTCGTAACTCAAGAATATTCTCACAGGTTGGTTCGCACATATGTACATACATATTCGAAGACGAGACGTAAATACTAGAGTAGTGGAAAATGGACGAAAGAGGAAGTTGGGATTCTTGGGATTCAGCTTGCCGCTGCTAATTTCGCACCCAAGGACATGGGGTGCCCAGGTGACCAACAATTTTAGCTTATGGTTCGGCAGATAATTGTATTTCTATAAATAGCAAGACTTTCGCGACCATCGCCTACTTTTCTTGCGTCACAATGATATATTTTTCCACACCTCTAAACAAAAAATATTTTTAAGGAAGAGTTCGTTCTGTTGGACAAGATATCTCGTCCGACAAGCATATTGAATTCTCTTCATTTCTTACGTTTTTCTTGCTTCCGCCGACCACGTATATGGGAATCTAAATAGCGTGGGAAGTTTTGACTGATAATCAGATAAACGTTTCTCCGACAGTTTCCCGATAACGGGCCGGTTCGCTGGAAAACGTGGATAAAGACATTCAGAAATCTCACTTTCACTCGCAGTAATCTGCTGTCAGATCCATTTCCCTCGGTTCAGTTACCACGTGCTCTTTTATAGGAACCGGGATCTACCCAAGAAAGATCAAGCTGTCACATCAAATGCGCAAATAGCTCGACATTCCATTGAAGTTTCCTTCTTTACGAATTAATGTATCCGTTTATGTTTCATTATTGGGAGGAAAAATGACGGAAATGCAAACATTTTGTCCGATGTTAATGCGATGTAATCGAACTCTTCCATGTCAAATCGAATTTATTTTAATACAGGGTGAGTTCGAATAACGTGTGCGAGAGGGTGGGAGGTAATTTCTTATGAAAAAATTAGAACAATATAGAGAATAAAATTTGGTTGTTTTTGGCTTGGTTTTTAAGATAATCATCTTAAATGGAAAAATAATATCTATCGTGTTTGTAAACAATGTTCTGTGACTTTTGGTGTGCTATTTGAATTATCGGTTTCTCGTGAACAAATAATTTTCGTATAGGCTCCCATTTTTTCTTGCATATTTTAACAGGAGAATCTTATTTATATTTTTATTCATTAACATTATTACATAATGTGTTTTATGCTATAACTTTGTGAATGAAAATGATCAGTACTGGATTGGTCATGCAGAAAGATTGTCCGATCATACACATCTTAAATTTTAAAACTTTTCTCGAGTCGTACCGTCGAAAAAGTTTATAGCGCAGACATTAACGTAACGTATTTATAACGCATTTGAAAGCTTGAAAAATGGAAATACGAGAATGAAGCAACCAGTAATAGTAAATGAAATAGTTAAGAAATCCATTTTTTTTGTTCATTTCTAGAATGCAGTAATTTGTAAATATTGGGTAAGCATTCTTTATAAACTTTAAATGTGTAAATACATACATACGGAGTGAATTTTCAAACTTGATTATTTCGAAAAAGCAGCACTTTAGTATTTTGCTAAATTTCATTTAAATCAGGTAAGAAAAATTAAATAATTTTGAAAGATACATTGTTCGTCGATTTTTACTATGAATTACTATCCGGCATGGTAGAGTGGTAAAACTTATACTGAAACACCGATGCATCGTTTTGAATAATAACGAAATTAATTTTCATACATTAAGAACACCGAGTATATTGACAGTTATTTATTGTCATACCTACCGTAAAATGTAAGAATAAAGGATCCCTCGGATGAATGTGAAATACTAGGTTGCTCAATAAGTTTTATCGAACGACAAAACTTATCGAACAACCTATTATTTGTAGCGAATTCACGATGAATTGAGTAAGAGACCGAATTAAAAAACATAAATCGATATTGGTGCGAAGAGAATGCTACAAAAAATTCGCTGCTACTGTGAGTATTTTACTTCAGATCTGTTTTGCGCCAAGATCTTTAATCATGCGGTCTCGTTCCTTTAATCGGTGGTGTGTACACTTTAATTTAGACCTTTCGTCCACGTTTAAATTAATGCCAGTTTCATTCTAAACGATCAACGTATGTATTTAATTTCAAATCATTAAAGTCTCAAGCTTCGTCTAAATAAAAATGGCAGCCAATCTGACTTATTCTTATCTTCTTGAAATTTGTACAATAAGGTGGTATATCGAATTAAAAAATATACAAAATTAGTATTCAAATAAACAACTTAACACACAGATTCAAATTGATTACACAATTTCACGATATCGTAGAAAGTTATAAAAATGTTCGTTTATAAAAATATTCGATAAAGAAAGACCATTAAATTTGACGTTCCCTTCGAACGATCACCAAATTCCATCCTAAACGATGATTATTCCAATGTGCGAATCGCTGTTTTGAATCCATTTAGTAGCATTTTACTGAATTTACAATGAACGTTAAATAAGTTTCTCGGTCTTATTAATGAACTGAAATTGCGCTGCCATGCGGAAAACGACGCATCGATTTTATACGGTAATGGTGCACTGATAGAATCACCTGTTCGATCAAGGGGAAACGATTTGAATTACAAATACGTCGTCGATAATAGAATAAATGTTATTCAACCAAAAGCCCGATTAATTTGGAAGTTCGGAAGTGCTGCATGCTCCGGTTTCATTGTGTCCTACAAAACTCGTTTCCCACTTTGTTAATAGTGCCGTTGGGAATGACGGAACGAGGATACCGCTGGGAACAACATTGCTTTTTGATCATTCAAACGATAACTTTCCCGATTATTTTACAAATACGGAGAAAACGAACTATACAATTATTATACCATTTATGTTTATCACACTGTCACTTGTTGAATAAGTATCTTCTAATTTCTACAACAAGACAACAGTATATTTGCTCTTTCTTAATATTCAAGATATACTAAATCTTGGTATTAACTATATCTTCTAATTTCTCAAGACAACAGTATATTTGCTCTTTCTTAATATTCAAGATATTAGTAAATCTTGGTATTAACTATATCTTCTAATTTCTCCAACAAGACAACAGTATATTTGCTCTTTCTTAATATTCAAGATATACTAAATCTTGGTATTAACTATATCTTCTAATTTCTCAAGACAACAGTATATTTGCTCTTTCTTAATATTCAAGATATACTAAATCTTGGTATTAACTATATCTTCTAATTTCTCCAACAAGACAACAGTATATTTGCTCTTTCTTAATATTTAAGATATACTGAATCTTGGTATTAACTATATCTTATAATTTCTCCAACAAGACAACAGTTATATTTGCTCTTTCTTAATATTCAAGATATTACTAAATTCCGAAGTATACAAATTTCTTACACTATACAGTGTGTTTAAACGTATGTCACGTATAACACACATATGTGTGTTCTTGAACTCTACGTTCGATGCAGATTTTATATTCACGCTATTGCTTAACTAGCGTAACTTGTCGTCTCAAAGTAAAGACTTAAAATAATAGATATTTTAAAGAATTTTAATCGTTATAAAATAATTAAAATTTTGCTTGGCTACCGATAACTATTATTAAATTAACTATTATGGAATTTTATTTTGGATACCGATAACCACTATTAATGATAAAATAATTTGTCGATTACATTAGATCATAAATTGTTATTAACATTATTGATAATAATTTGTATTCATTAAGAACGTTAAATTAAACGTAGAATTTACATATTTTACTAACAAAGAACGATAGTTAGGTGTCCGTCTTCGATTGCTTTGATTTTGGATGTTGCAGAGTTTTTGTTACTTTAATAATTAAAAATGTTTATTACATGCTCGATTTGTCATTAGTAACATCAAAACAATATACTTGATAGTATATATGAATTGAATGCAATTGAAGTTTTGGAAGAATTTTCATTGAACTTTTTGAATGAATTTAAAGAGATATAATAGTGATGAAAATTGGTTTAAAAAAACATACACAGGGTGATGATATATATGTTGTGATTGAGTATAAGCGGAAGGCAGTTGTATTTTGAAAAGGTAGGGAAAAAAGACATAAGCTTCAAACGGTAAAAATAAATCGAAAATATTCGATATAATTTTTTAATATGGGTCTTCGTTTTTGAGAAAATTAAGTTTTAAATATTCGTCAGTTATGCGTGTGACATAGTACGCTTTGGCAAACATGTGTTTTCAGTTATTGTTTCCTATTTGTATTGGTGGATGTTCACATTGATAGTGGTTAGGTATTATCTGGTTTAATTGATTCCAATTGCTTAGCAGATAAGAAGATTGACAATATGGTATTAACGGTGTTAATTGATTCTAATTAGTAACAAGATAATGAGATCGACGTATAATATGGTATTATCCGTTTTAATTGATACTAATTAAAAGCTGGTAAGATCAACGGTAACAGATAACGTTATATCGTAGACATTAGTTACAAATATCAATACAAATATAAATAACGAGTAATGGACGGATACAACTATGTCGAATTCAGTCACACGCGAATCAGACAATTTTTTGAAATCGATTTTCGTGAAAACTAGAGCTTACGTTAAAATATGTCAAATATTATTTATAAAAATGTGTAAAATTTGATTCAAATAAAAGATGACAGATAAAATCAACGTATAGCAATTTATTCTTTAATAAGTACTTTTAACTACAAATTAAATTTGTACTTATCCATTATGATATAATAATAGTTCATTCTATTCAGCGATGCATAAAATATTATTTACTCCTTATTTGTTATACAAAAGTTTTATTTTCGTGTTATCGACGAGGAATACAAATTTTATAATAAAACTTTCATTATTTATTGAACATCGCTAGGATAAAATTGATCAAAAATAATAAAAATGATTTTTTGAAAAATAGTATAAATTCATATCATTCCTGCCGGTATATTTCTATCATCGAGAAAACAATTTTCCTATTCGTATATAACACTCGTTTAATATCTGATTGGTTCATTTTTTAATTATGTTATTCGAATTCTCTTCTAAGTTAATCACGAAGAAACAGAGGTACTTGGATACTTGAAAATATCTTTTGCATCGTCGCAGATCTGTAATATACGAAAGTTAATATGAAAGTTAATGGCTGGGCAGAATGTAAAAGCGTAGTTGTAATTCATTCGTAGACGTGACACCTTCCCGTTGACCAAAAGGTGCCTTCTGCAGAAAATGAATAGCCAGTACGTACTGGCTGCTCATGAACAGCGTCTGCTCCCCGACTCATACTACTTTTCGTATAGAAGCGGTGTCTGACAATCGATGTACTTTTCTACTGTCAGCCAGTGTACATAATTTGCGCAACTCGTTTCAAATTTTCTTTCTATCGAAACATTGTAATTTATTACTAGTAGCAAGTGATGTGTTAATAACTCTTACACCTTTCGAACGATATTACACCATTGTGCACATGCTTGTCAATGAAATCATTTTTATTCCAAATTGAACTCTTTCCAAAATATTTCGTGAAATGTACAATGACGAATTCGTTAGAGTTCTAGACAAACATTTTTCTGGATCGTTGATGCAGTTTTCTATATAACATATAATTTACTATTCTTAATTTAATTTATTTAAGATTACTCTGACGCGTGTGATAAATAATTTACTAGTAAAAGTAATTAAAATGACGATACGAAAACTTTTAAAGAATTTTATGTAAATTATACATAACAAACTTTGTACGAATTATAATATTACAAGCATACGTGAATACGTGACGCGTATGCTTAACTCAACGAACGGTTTAAATTATAATAAGCTTTAACTTCAAACACGTACGTAGGTTTAATTGCAAGGAGACGAAGACGAAACTTTACAATTTTCCACCATGTGGAACTCGCAAATCCACGCAGATTTGCGAACTGCTACAATTTTTCTACAGCATAACTTGACTATTTACCAAAAATCTTAATTACCACTCATTTCGATGTATGTTATTCCGGTAAATAAAGTTTCATTTCAATTCAATACAATGAATATTTATCGGATGTGTACGCGTTATTAGGTACTTCTGCGAGGCGATAAATTATTGACAGTGTTCGGAGATACAACTAACAATACCTTTAGAATAATAAACCATAAAGAGGAATAATAATTTTAATTTAATATCAATAATTTTTCGTGGAGGGAAAGGAATGCGTGCTGTATCGTAATATCTGTTTTCATACGTCACGGAACTTATGTCCTGGCTCGCGTGATAAGTAACGAAACCGTATAGTACACATAGCGAGTCAGAAAATTATTGGCACAGGCAATAATTTGATAGAACTGCGCGAAATAAAAAAAAAAATAAAAGAATTTTAATATTTTCCTATTAAGAAATATATGGTATAGTATATTTACCATGACACGAGGCGTCAGGGCAGTAAGCAACAAGAGATTTTATTACAAAAGTAGTTACATTTTGTAACGATTATCCAAAGAAGTCTATTTATGTTTAACATGTGTTAATATAGGGTAAATCATATAAAGTATCATAAATTCGATACATTTTATAATTTTAGTTTCTCTGCTCTTTATGCTTCGATATAAGGTATACTTTCCTTGAAGATTATACGTGAGAGAGTCAAATTTGGTTCTATCATGGTCATAAATTCTTTGAAATCTAATTACAAAATTGTTGTTGGTGTTGATTGATGAGTTGATGGCGATATATATATATATACTACAATAATAATGATAATGTTAATCTAATACATTTTTAGTGTATTACTTAGTGTATTACAATATTTATTAGATTAACATTATCATTATTATTGTAATATTATAGATTAGACGTGGTATTAGTAATAGCTTTCTCTTTTCACTAAAGATAGATCGACTATGTCTAAAACTAAGCTAATCGTCTTAATGCCCTCCTCAAGCGTCGTTATCGTCTTCGTCACCTGCGTCTTTCCAACTCTCCTCTCTTACCACGTCTTTATCAGTCTCTTCTCGTATTCTTACTCTCTTTACCAATCAGCAGTCGAGTAGTCCCTTCTCGTATTCTTACTATTCCCAAACACGCTTCTTTCGCACCTACACCTACTTTTATATCCTTACACGCATTCGTTCCCTTTCATTCTAACCTCAATCTCTCTCACTTCACACATCTGGTCACGTTCGCCCATCTGAATCGTTCGTCTTTTCCAAACACTCTTCATTTTCTCCAGACCACAAGCATTTCTTTTCGCTCTCGTGCGTTCTCACGCTCGGTCGTCTTGCACGACCCCCTGTAAAGGGTCCCTCGTGCCCTTTAAGAAACTTGGCGACAGATCGGCGCCGAAGTGTTTACCCTAACGCAGATCCATTCGCACGCAATGTATCTTCTAGGCTTGCACTCGAAGCAAGCCCAAGTGGGAATGAAAAATTCCGATACCACAAAATAGATAGCACATTTTTAGCCATCATCTTCGATAATGTATCTATATCTCTTTTTGTCACTTGACTGAAAATAAAGTTTATTGAATCTTTTGTAATAGACGTTCACTGATTACGCATTCATTGGATTTATTTTATACGATATAATATACACCTAGTATTCCTAGGTGTATGTATATAGTATACATACCTAGTATAGAAATGAGTCCTAGTTTTCGAAAAATTCGAGTCTAAACTTTCCGTCCTCCTTGTCATTAATTACGCTAAATGCTATAATATGTAATAGTCGAAGCGGTCGTGGCAAGACTTCTGATTATTATACTTATGGTTCTGGGTTCGAATCTTATGTCAGTATATAACAAATACGTTTCTTTTATTGCATTTCTCATTTTAGTATTATCAACGAGTAATTAATAACAATTGATATCCAATTGTTAATTCTTAGATTACAAATATGTATTACGTGTGACATTGCATGTACATTTCTATAAATGGAATGTTCACGTTTATCAAACCAAATAGGCATCTTTGTAGAAATATTACAATTATAACATATGAGTTTAAAAAACATAGCGATTTGCGTAATTTTTTTTCGTCAACATGTGAATTTTATCGGCTGAACAACGAGAACGAAAAGAATTTCATTGCAGGTGAAAGGAAAATTTTGTCAGAACGATGTACACGGTACTCTGATTGGGTTAGGATTAAGTAGAGCTTGGTCGGCTGGTAATGTGCGGTCCAGTTTCAGACCGCGATCCTTTAGCCATAAATGCCTTGGCAAACTTCATTAAAGTCGGCCCATTGCCTTTGTTCCACGTCATGGATGTTGCTGTTGACGTGTGCTCACGGGTAATATATTGTTGAATATCAATCAATAAAGGCAGCCACTATCCATCGTTGAAAGGGTGGTTACGTAATTACGTGAAAGTCGCTATCTAAATTATAACGTTACTCCAATAATGCTACAAGCGATTACAGCAATAATTTTGTTAAACGGGGGATACTTGTACGCAGACGGGCTGAAAGACAACTTGCACCGGATATTAACGAGGTAATGGAATCATTCGAAGGCGTTCCCTCAGTTTTTACGATAGATGAATAAAATTGCGGCGTGATACGTTGTCTAAAGTGTGCACACGTTTTATTTCGTGACAGATTTGCTGCTTTCTTACTTACTACATTACGAAGAAATGCATCTTAAATTTTCGTAAGTATGTATACACTGTTACGCATACGTGATAATGTTGTAAGAACGTTTGTATTACAATTTATCCAAGTATTTTCTACACTACGAAAGGAAATAGTTCTATTTACTTGTCGACTTATAAAGAAGAAGAATATGGTGAGCAAGAAAAATTTGGAAAATATCGTTATTACGGAAAACATATTTAAATCATCTGATCACGTTTTGATTATCAAAGAAAGGAAATTTTATCGAATGTGCGTATATACGTGTGTATGCATGCTGATACAATTGTGTCTAAGTGGCTGAATGTATTTATATAAAACTTTTATCTTTAAGTTTTATACTCTAATTTAAATAAATTTAGAAAGATATTAAATTTTACGTAAAAAATTAAATACACTTCTTCTCTGTCTTCTCGAATTAGGAGAAAATTAAACGAAATTCATATATCGCTTATTTAAACCATATTTTTTCGTCTAAAGTTATTGTAATATTTCACTTATTTTGAGAATCGCTATAAAAAGATCATTAACACTGTCTGACTCGAATTTTGCCTTGCAATTATCAACGGATAGTTTTTGTAGAGCCTCGTAAAGAAGAATCTGGAAGCTTTAATTGGTTTTAAAAGATGGAAAAGAGTTTCCTGAATATAGTGGTATACGATTTATTAATTGTTTTTGGTCCTACATAGTTATAAATTAATGACAAAATTTTTGTCGAAAATCTTAGATTTTCACAGAAACTCATTTGTACATTTATTTTATAAATAATAATTTTCTAGATATTTGGCTTTTAAGTCAACGTTAAATTACTGTCTACTGATTGTTTACATCCGAGATGATGCAAACGACATTGTAGATAAGAAATTATAATTTTAATACTTTAGTAGCTAAATATCTCGGAAATTATTAATTTTAGAAGAAATATAGATCGATACTTTTCTTTCCGAAATTTATTCTTTTCCACAAGAAAGCTAGAGATTCTACATAAAAATTTAATCTTTAAATATCCATTCCTTTGTACCCCATACAGAAACTATTACCGCGATGTTATGTTTTTCTTAAAGCAATGCTACTCTTATAAGTATTCCTTGTATACTCCTAACATACTTAATGCTATCTTCCGAAATATCTTGCTCATCTAATATATTTGAAACAACGAAGAGATATTCGGACCGATTCAATAGAAAACATTGTACGTAAAGCATCATTCTATACAGGAAGAGAGCACTGAATTCCTAAGTAATTTGAATCGGTATCTTTAGAAATTGAACGAGGGATTCTTTTGTTTTACCAATATTCCTTCAGTAACAAACTTTTTTACACTTTCATCAAAAAAAAAAAAAAAAAAAAGAAAGAAAAAGAATCCATTCATCACACTTCTGACAATGGAAAAGCTCCAAAGGAGCAAAATCCAAAGGAGAAAGAAACGGAATAAGGTAGATAGGAGAAACGAGAAGCTGTAGAAGGTGAGAATGGAAAGAACCAAAAGGGATGAATAAGAGACAATTGAAGGTCGAAACTCCTATTTCCATGATCTGCGAGCACCCTCCCCCACCCCCAACTTCCCATGAAAACCAATGTGTTGAGCGAAATAAGAATTTCCTTTCTAGACCCTCTGTAGTCAGCTGCTTTATTGCAGGGGATTCGCGGCGTCGGTATAATAATTCAACAGACGCGATTCCCGAAGGCGTTGAAGAAGTTAGAAAAACAGCTAATACAGTAAACACTGAATGTTTACAGTGCAATAAAACATATTGTCTCGTTTGATTCAATTCCAAACACAAATCAGGATGTTAAAATATTTTGTATTTATGACACGCGATCCAGGATATTCTGCGGTTGCTCATTTTATTTTAATATTGGTAATTTGTATATTTTTTTTAAATATATTAAGTATTATAATACTTTTTACGGAATCTCATAGCGGTGCTATGTCGCGCCGTTGAAACAATTGCAGTGAAAAACCACATGTGGCTATATACAGCGGACAACTTTGCACTATGTATGCCGCATGAACATAGATAGAAAATCGACTAAAGGATTAACTATTTAAGACACATTACGCCATAGAACCATCCTATCGATACGTATGAATTACACGAAGTTTAATACCTGTTTAATAACATTCACGATTCATTCATTCAGAAAATAACGATGGTGGTCATTACGGGTAATTGATAGCATTCAACAATCAGCGTAAAAATTAGCCAAATATAGTACCAGAAGCTGCTTATTCAGAACCTAATGAAGATATCAAGATTTCATTTTTGCTATAATTAAATGATGTAAAAAGGCTATTTTTTTAAAATAGAAGGTTTGAAAATGCCGCTCCATAAAACCGAGCTGCTGACTATACACTCACCTCGGTGGGAGTCGCTAGCCTCCTGATCCGGGTAGGTGACTCCAATGTCGAGGTAAAGTTCCAGATGAAATATCCAAGACTGATCCTCGACAGCCATTGGGATTTTGAGGTAATAAAATCGGTTCCTCTGTTTCTACACGGGCAGGGTCCACTCGGTGGCTCTGTACGGAGTTTCTGCTTGGACGGGTAACCTCCATAGATGGCTGATGTTGAGGGTCGCTCGTGGTCATAGAACAATATCTTATGAGGCAATGATCGTTCTGGTGGGAGTAATCGCGCGGACTTCTCGCTGTCGAGCTTGACGAGGACCATGATTGGCCGCGAGACATTGGATAGACATGGCTAATATGTAACATGTAATGTCACAGAAGGAGGCTCCGAAGCGTGGGTGTGAAGTTATCGGCAAGGTGTTGCACGAGGCTCCCCAAACCGGTCGCCTCATACTCTTCTCTCCCGGAAAGTTTGGGAAGGTCGACGATAAGTCTTATTATCTGTCTATTTGTACAACTCGCTGGTTCTTTATTAATATTTTCTCAAGAGTCATAAGAATCGTTATTTCTTTCAAATAAAAAATGTTCTTTAAGCAGGTTTAAGAGTACGTTTCGAGTTAGTTGCACGAGTGTTTTGCATACCCACTGTTCACGAGCAACAGTGATATTTAGATGCTTTCACTCAAATGATTCACTCTGTACACGTAGGTACTTTATTCTATCGGTAAATATTCTTACGTCTAAGACGGGGTTAACGAGTCCACTGTATTCAAAGTAGATTCAATATATTGATCAAGGTCATCGTGAAGTTGTATCCGCGACATCATTTAGCTAGCTCACTGGTCAATATTTTATTTACTCCATTCTCGTTTGCTTAAAAATAATTATTTGTTCTATCTCCAGTACTCTATTTAGAAAACAAAGCACAAACCTATAGGCAGACCGTCTCCGTCTTTCAGAGAGGCAAGCTAACATGGCTTCAAATGTAGAGATTGTACTTGCTGAGATTCACAATCACAAACCTTGACAGATCAATTTTTTTTGTCTCGATTACAGTAAGTACAGTACGTAACGCTCTTGTGCATCGCCCTTTCTTTTCCGCCCTTTCAATCTCTCAACGTTTTGCAGTAGCTGAAAGGGATGCTGCAGACTCGTTTTTCTTCTTGCATACTCTCCATATATGTATGTGCGAAGGATATATGTGTATAATTGTACGAAACTGTAATACGAAAAATATGAATGAAAATGTGTTTGGGATGGGGCAGAGATTGGATAAATGTGTAGATTAAAGTATCGGTTGCAAGAAGTGAGTAAATGAGTTCTAAGCATGTATGTGACACCTGATACGAGTGCTGATGTATACGCGTGTGAGAAGTTTAAAAGAGTCGGGAATCGAGACAGTCTTTGTCCCGAAGCTGTAAGAGGCAGATGAGAGTCGAGCTCTGCAGAGAATTGGGACAGAGTTTGTAAGAGAATCATCAGAAAAAGAGTTTATATTAATTCGTTTAAACATTTATTATTACTGTTAAAAAGTCTTATTGAATAAAATTCCTCCACGTGTATCAAATATATTTAATTTATGTACTACTACTTATTGAATGTGTATAGTGTATACTGTTTTGTGACTTAGTATAAGTCAAACTAAACCATTTTAGTTCATAGCTAAAAAGATCATTAACATATAATTGCTGATATATAGTTCCTGAAACACAATACAAAAGTATATCGGTATTGAGCGATATATTTAGTGATACGAGCCTTAATAGACGTGTCGTAATAAAGAAAAGAATTATTATCTATCACACAAACAAATAAAAGACTGATATCGACAAAAGTCGACCAATTCTAGATAACTGAGAACTAGAAATAGGTATTGTGAACTGAAGACTCCAAATTTGAAATTCGTGGCAAAAAATGTCGCTCCTATATTAGTTAGAGTGAACGAAACAAATAAAAGACTTCTTGACGTTCCTCGTCAAGCAATTAATTTCTACACTTGTCTAAATTAGCCAATGGTAATAATGTATCTGCGTAGAATGATGCAAGTAGACGATTTCCCTTCCCCTGTGACGTTTTAACTTACAGAACCCCAACCAACATCTCGTGCGCCTACGGTACTTACTTTTTTATCATCTTCTTTAGTGTGGTCACCTTTTTCCAGGTGATAGTAAATTTTACCACTGCAGGAATAATAAAGTAGTTCTTGAAAGGTACTAGAAACAAGGCGTGGAGAGATACAGGAACAGAAAAGGTTGGACAGGGTATGGAAGTCGAAATATGTATTATAGTACAAAAAAGATACGAATAATAACAAGACTGAGATACAGAAATGAAGAAAACTTGGTGGAAAAGTGTGAAAAATAGTGGAACACTTGGCGCGGCAATGTGGCAACGGAGGAAGTGAGAGAAATTATTATAACAGAAAAGGAGAACCAGAAGAAGGATGCAAGGATGGTGAAGCGGTTCCCGCGATTTAGTTAAGGGTTTAACTTTTTAAACGTCGAGTAACATTGTCTGCAAATAGTACTACGTGAGAAGAATATATCGAAATGGTAGGAAATCAGTGTAAATATTACGTAAACTAATAACAAGTACAAGAAAAAAAGAAATTGAAAATCTTTACACAGCGATAAAGGAAGTTTATTGGTCAGATTTTCTAAAGAAAATTAGAAAAATTATTTTCTAAAGAAAAATATTTTCATTCATCAATAAAACCTTTTCGATCTTAATTCAGGTCGTCTTCTATGATAAGAAAAATTTACAAAATTTAAGAAAAACTCCAGATTATGTTAATAATAAAGAATGAAGTAGAGTTCCAATAGGAGTAATTTAAATTTAGAATAACTTATTAGTTTACAAAATTTTTTAGACTTTTGTTATCATTGAAGATGGCTTAAATTAAGGTTGAAAATATGCTGATGATAAATTAATATTCTTTTTTAAAAACAAGAAAGTGTTTCATCCTATATATAATAGAAAACAGTTTTTGTTGTTTCGATTAATTATCTTATGCAGAAAGAATATTCTGTAATAATATAAATAATACTTATGATAAATAGTATTATATTTTATTTTTCCCTTGGTACGATTTAACTTATGAATGGTAGTGTACGTGTGTATATGTTCTTATGAAACTTAATAAATAGTGTAAAGTCTGCTACTAAGTGTCTGTTAAATGTGAGCTCCATTTCTTTCTTTTTTTTAAATATTTTTCGTTTACTTAGAAGAAAAAGAAACAAGCACAGTATTTCTATAGGTTAGATAAATATGTGCACACGATTTGTATCGGAAAGATTGTTAAACAGTATGAAGACACATTTACTGGGTCTCATCAATCAAACTTGACAGAATTTATACACCCAATACCATAGAAATGCTACACTCCAGTAAGTTCGATGCACTCTGCAGACTGTGCATATTACATGGCCAATGCACCACTGTCGGAGCGTTCTTGGCAAATATTGCGACCGAAATAACTTGACTGAAGATATGAAAATTGACAAGAACTCAGATGCCAACATTTACTTCAAATGAGAGAAGAGGAACTGTTTGAACTAAACAACGATGAACGATTAGTAAGATAGTGATAATAACGAATAAATATGACCTCGTTTTTAAAGATGAAATTGCAAACTCTAAAGAAAATTAAAAACAAACCAGTTCGAAGGAGGCCTTTGTCTAAAGAAAGACTCGTTTCCATCGGCCATCCTGTTTATAGATTAGATGAACTACTCTCATCGAGATAAATATGCAGACTAAGAATAAAAGTTAAGTGTTTCTTGCTAAATATGTTGTGTATTTTTGCTAATTCGAAAAAATTGTTTCCTTTTGTATTACATACAAGTCACAGTAATTGTTTGTTGTCGATAGTAGAGTTATATAACAAGTTGACGATACGATCAGATTTACTAAATTGTAAGAATAAATTGAATGTAAATTATTGTAAATAAAGCAAACGTTGTCATTAAAAAAACAACATTATGTTTGTAGTCCTAAAAGAAAATAATCTATTGACGATATCACAGAGGTTAATAAGAATTATGAAACACACCGCGGTGTTCTTTCAGAACTACATTGTGCAGCTTTCTTTTGCACCCTTTAAATAATATTGAAATCCGATTTTTTAACACGAATCCACAATTGAATCTTGTATGTCTAGATCGAGATAAGTAGCGTTCGAAGAGACTTCCATCTAAGGATCCAATTCAGCTTTTTCATTTTAAGGTTTACTTGTTTTCTTTTCATCATTAGACGCTGTTTCTACGTAAGTCTTTTATCGAGGTGCATGTCTGGAATAGTTCTTTGCTTGAGACAAATTTTCGTATTTATAACAAACGGTGTGTCAATATATTGCAGTTCCAGAATAAAATACGCATTGATGGAGGTTTTTCTTTCACAGCGTGATAAATTCGTTTAGAAATTGTAACTTTAAGAGAAAAGAACGAATAAGCTTTTTATTGCCAATAAGACCAAAACAACCGTATTAGAACTATTTTTAATTATATGTAGAGTGTTTCAGAAATACTTCAGAGGATGAATATACAGATTGATTGTAAGATGAGTAAAAAATGCTATATAAACGTATGCTTTCTACATCTTAGTTTTCGAGTTACGGATGATTGAAGAAAATATTCTAAATGTCTGTCTCGTGATTCAACACATCCTTCTGCACATCTTAACATTGAGTTTTGCACTCACTCGAAAATGCCAGGTGTTCTACAAATAGTTTCAAATACATTTTGTATTCATTCTCATGTATAGTAAGGAGCTAGAAAGATGACTCCTGGATTAAGGGGAATGTAGTATCCATGTTATAGAGAAATGTGAATAACGTCGAGTAATTTCTATTTATTGTTAGTCACAGGCTGTCAAAAATCAATAAAAATATTTGAGCCTGTACGATTCTCAATTTTTTCCAGAGGTGAACTTCTCAGCTCCGCACAATACATCGCTGGCTTACATTGAAGTATACAATAGAGTTTAAAGCGACTCCAAAATAAAAACGTTGAAACAGGAAGTGGACGCTCTGAACATTTTCTTTAATCATTCATAACTCGAAAACTAAGGTATATAGGACACGTATATACGACACCATTTACTTATTTTAATGCGTGGATTTGTCTCCTGGACACATATTTATGAAATACATCGCACAGTTGAAAGTTTATCAGAAATGATTCGTATAACCTAAAGATGAAAATAGCCCGCATATTCACGAAAATATAATGAGAAATATAAAAGTTGTTAGTTTTCATTAGTTGTCACACTGATTCGCGTGCAGCATTGCTTTGAAGCTCGGCGACCTGTAATACGAGTCACGCTCGTTGTTGCGCTCATTTTTGGTGTGCCTCGTTCATTTTCCTCGTTAGACCGTTTGCATGTGGTTGGTATTCAGCCCGAAATATGAAAGGTCGATTCTAGGAAAAGAATTCGGTACCACCTCTCCTTAAATAACTCCATCCGATGGTGCCTTTTATCGAAGAATTACTGTACTCTCTAATGCGTCCTAAACTTCTAAAAAGATAACTTGGAAGAAGAATTAATTGAAGAAATAAGTCAAATTTTCTTTAAGTTTTCTTGTCGAGAATACTAAATAAATATTTCTGCATTACACCCATTTTTGGATTTATGTACGTTTTTTCAAACTTTAATTAAGTTATCCACCTTCCATGAACTAGTCATGTTGCTAAAGGAGGCTACGAGAAGGGAGTGTGTGCGCGGGGGCGGGGAACACCTAGGAGGACGCCCCTCTAGGTGTTCGGTACACGCCCCCTTTTGGAACGATGAACAGGGGCCTAAAATGCTT
Organism: Ptiloglossa arizonensis; assembly: GCF_051014685.1. Taxonomy (NCBI): domain Eukaryota; kingdom Metazoa; phylum Arthropoda; class Insecta; order Hymenoptera; family Colletidae; genus Ptiloglossa; species Ptiloglossa arizonensis. The sequence continues at coordinate 12,036,379 of NC_135051.1, read as the reverse complement.
AGGCCACAGAAGCATAAGGTGTTTGGGCCTTTTCCTTATGGATCTGGCAACCGGAGGAGTACTTCCTCGCCACCGGGCTTTCTGATGCTGTAACGACTTGGGGAGGGGGTTGAACGTAACACGCCCCTCTCTTCTAATATGTACGAGCGCAGGCGTGGCCATCGCACTGCTACATATGCTGTTGGTAGTTCTCGGTGCCTTTCTGTGGTCATGCGAGGATGATCACCGTGGGGGTTTTAGTGGGTAGGCTCCATATCTGAAGTGCCGGAATGGGAATCCCACACTTCCTCCGACCTCGCCCCAAGGGATCGGGAAAGTCTTGAGAAAATCTCCCCCACGGAAAACAAACTGTTCATAAACACACCGAATAGAACAGAGATCCTTGTATTGAGATAGTCAAATCACATGTATCTAACAAATATTCAAAGTTATTCTTTTCGAAAACAAAACCTCGTATGAAAAAATTGTGTAATATTATTAATATATTACACATACCCTCACACACACATACGCGCGCGCGCATATTGCTGTTTATATCACCAGTTAGCAGACATCCTGTGTATATAGGTCATAGCACATAAATGGATTCGATTTGAAAACTTCATAAATTCTCTAAATAACTTCAGTGAAAATTGGTTCAAATGAATGTCATGATTTTTAGAGGGACATACTTTGATGTTATTTGATCTTACTTTGCTGGAGTTGTAAAAGGTATACGAAGGTCAGATTCGTTTTTTAAAATGAAATCATTTATTTTCAAATATATTAATCGCGTAAAAAAGTATTAAGCTACTTGCTACAGTTATGTAACGTTAAATATTTCAAATTTCGATTAATTAGATTGAAATACACATCGTAAATCATCATTTGTTCAATTATTGCGTTTTTTATTCTATTGCAATCTTTTCCTTTTGTTTAAGAGTAAATTATAAGAGTGAAGTAATGGATGTTTTGATAAAAAATATTGTTTAACAAATTCTCTTATCTCAAATGTTCTTTTATGGTTAACAAAACAAATGGTGTATTTTGATTTCCATTTAGGTCTAACGTGAATTTCGGTCCTGTTAACATCTTATTTTGTTTGTATGTGGTGACAACTCATCTTTCGAAAGGCAACCGCCCGCAAGCATGCTTAGTTTATGTCAGTGTCCCAATTAGTCTCTGACCCGGCTGTAAACCTTTAGAAAGCAAAGTAATATCAGTCTATCTGTTTTGAAAACATATTCAAATTAAGTCGTCTCTAACATGTGCACATCTATTAACACGATTATATTTAAACAGACGAATGAATTTTAATCGAACGTTATATATCACTTTTACATTTAATACCTAATCAATCTAATTCGATTTTGAGCAAAATCGGTTCATCAATGATAATGGTTACTTCTTGTAGCTTTTAATTTTTTTTTTATACGTATTTATTATTTGTAAAAATTAAAAAGAAGTATTTTAAGTAATTCGTAAAGAAAACTAAATTTTGCATACAAAAATTATATAAATTTCTCTATTTTTTAAATGAAGATAAAACTAAATGAAATCGTATTCAATGCATATTTAAAACACATTTTCATGTCGGAAAGTATTATGAGGTTGTGTAATTCTACTACGTATCTGCTATTAACTTTAAACTATGGCATCTATTATTTTTAACTACAAGTCCACAGCAGGTATTTATAGGCAGTACAGCCAAATGTACCAGAATAATAAGAATAAACTATCTTCACCAACATGGAAGTAATGAAACGATCTGCTCCGCAGGTATTGAACATAATCTTTTATGCCTTAGAACTCTCAATTCCACGAATGGATACTTCAGGAAAATCACTGGTTTACAATGATTTATTTATTAACACAAAATTTGCGAACTTTTTGTGAAAAATGTAGAAGCCATGATTAAATTTTTAGTTAACATATTAATAGTACACGCTTTGAAGATTATATAGAAAAGAAATATTGCAAGATTTTATTTTAATAAACGGATAGGTTTTGCTAAACCCAGACCTTTCAGTTAAACAAAATTGGCTCTTGACAGCATTCCTCCATAATGGCTTATTTTTGTGGAAAATCTTCAAAAGCAAGCTTGATTGCTGCAATTACATTTTTGCATAAAGGTGAGTCTAATTTTCTAAAAATATTTTTTCGTTCCCAAGTGCACTACGAATCGAGGACTTATGGGCAATAATTGTGTTGCGGTGTTTCATCTTTAAAAATTTGATAAAAATGTGGTACTAAAATGACCCTTTTAATTGTTTTTCAATAAAGTCATTATTTTGACAAATAGCATCATAATATAATTAAACCACTATCTCCGTGCAGGGAGCTAAAAAGCTAAGTTCATCATCACTTAATCTACTAAAATATACATGCTATTCTAAATTTTAACGGTCAAGTTGGTATTACTATTATATTTCATTATTATCTCATATTTCTATCATATCATTTGAATAAGGCTCTAAACGATATATGTTTGTATAACATTCTTTTCTTATTTAGATCTAAAGAATATACTAGCGAAGTTTCACCGTTTATACATTTTTAAGGTTCACATTTCTAGACAAATAAACTTATCACTATTGTTTCTCGCCGTGCATTTTTAAAAAAATTCATATTTTCGTTATGTTTTAATTTTCCGCATGAGATTAGGAAAAAATACTTTTGGAAATTTCTATTTAAGAAAAACGAATTTTTTGATCGATTTTTGAAAGATTTTATAGTGTTGTAACCCAAAATAAATATATGATAGAATACAGCCATAAAATTTTCTTTAGAATACATTCTACGGCTCGCACATAAAAAATAGTAGTCTTTCTGTTATAAAATATACAGAAAATGCTTTTTGATAAAGTTCCCTGTCTTTAAAATAACGACAAAGGCGTTAATCGTTACTTGCTATATCAGTATTAAAAGGCTCGCTTAGTTTTACTATTTTGAGGGTGTCATAATACACTACTATCTGTTATTGATTAAATTTGTTGCTTGGATTCATGTTAAATAGTCATTCTACCACTGTTTGTGTTTCTCCAATTACAGTGACCGTCGACTCGAGTGGGTGGTAACTATAGAAGCAAAACCTGACTGGCGAACTCCATTCCATTATGTCCCTTTCATTGTCCTTTTCGAACTGCTCATTTCAATTCGACTAATTTCGACAAAAAGTTCCCTACTGGTACTTCGCATATTGATAATAATTAAAAGCATCGTTATCTGAACATTATGTGAGGCATTACTGTAATACGTAAGTAATATCTTAGCAAAAATAGTTAATTCCACCTTGAGAGTAGTGAAAATAATTTTTTGCTTCCATCTTCTTTATGCTTTACAATATGTCCATGAAGACATTAGGTAAATTGTTATATTATATATATATACATATATATATATATATATATATATATATATATATAAAAATATAAAAATATAAAAAAATATATATATATAATATTATATATAATGTATTCCTGTAATTTCCTTAAATTATTCTCCAAATAACTACATATATCCTTGTTATGATTCTGAATGCAGGTGTTTGGCGTCAATTTGAATTTGGCGAATTTTGTTCACTATTGGATGTCACCTCATATCCAAGCAAGTCGGAGAGGTTGAAAAGTTTGGAAAAAATGAACCGAATAATGTTCGGTTCGAATGGCTAAACTGAACACGAAAACATCGAACAGCTCGAAAGAAAACGAACGGTTCGAAATAAGATCGAATCGTTCGAATAAACTAAACAACTTGAGAAAAATTGAACGGTTCGAATAAACCGAACAGTTCAAATTGAGCCAAGTGGCTTGGAAGAGGAGGTGCAGTGTAAATTCCGAACATTCTTTCAAATCGTTCAGTTTTTCCGAGTCGGTAAAGAGTTCTCGCTAAATGAGCAAAAGTAATTCTTGAAGCTCAAGAAAATAGACCAATAATTGCAGACTTTTTAACTGATCACGCAGTCGTTAATGTAAACATTGATATCTCGTCTGTTTAGGTAAACTATAATAGGTTGCTCGATAAGTGTTGTCGTTCGATAAGAAATAGTGTTATTAGGTTTTTCATTTTATTTTTCTAAAGATACTACTGTTTGTTAATCTGTTTTTGTAGATTACTTATAGCTGTTTGTAAATCTTCTTTAGTAACTATTTTGTCATGTTGTCTGCGAATGTTAGAATTTTACTGTTTCCGTTTGTTGGTGTGTCTGTTGAACGAATGTAATAGATTTGTAGATGAAGACAGTAAAGTCTCTATCGCAATATTCAAAGCATTTCAATAATAGTGGCCATTTTACCCTGAATTTTCTTATGAATTATTTATGTTAGTGGAATCGAGGCTTCCAGCCAAGAAAAGATGTAGAGAAGACCAGGATAGTCAGGTGGTATAGTGGGTAAAGTAGCAGCTGGTCAGCATGCAGAATTCCGAAAATCCTTGAGTTCGAATTACTCCGTCCGTCTAAATGCATTTAATGCTTCATAGTTAGGACAAGAAAATATTAGGTTATTTCATAAATCTGCATTCATTTATATACATATATTCTAGATCTAAATAAACATCTTTCCGCTATTGATCAATTAAATATATAATTCTTTTTCCGCTCCCTTTAATAAAATTCTTTTGATCTTTCTGCAAAAAGTTCCTCAGCGATAGTTTAAACATCGTAACTTACTTTCACTCTATTCCGATCTAAACATCCGGTGTATATGTCGAACAATCAATAACATTCTAATCAAAACGTTGCGATAATAATAGTTTTAACGTTGTCTTTGTGAAAGGAAATACATTACGCAATCAAAATTTGTCATTGCTTTAATATTGGCTCGAACAATTTATAATTAATGATTTGCTTATCAAATTAAGCTAATAATTATATCTTCTATAGGCGCAATTCTCTTTTAGCTTATAGTACTGGGGTATCGCCATTAGTAATTTAATATATTTATTATAAAAACTGATCAAATTTAGACATACATTTTAATAATTCCCTATAAAAAACTCATTCAATAGCGATTTTGGTTACGATCAATAGTAACAGTTAATATAGGGTTATAGTCAGCTACAGTAAATTTGATTCTTTTAACTTCGAAACCCTAACTGAGAAAACATCGTTTAATGGCACAACGAAATTCTTAATGCTGTGAAATAAATTATGGAAGAATTTCAGGATTGCAATAATTCTCATTGTAGCAATAAACAACAGCTAATATCAAAAGGCGGTAATACCCTTTCGGAAGATGATTGAGTTATATGACTGAGTTTGAATACCCATTGATAATGTCAGTGTTAGAGATCGATCGCCTGAGACCCCTGTGACAGTTTTATCAGCCCGTGAAAAGAGGGTAGGCACTCAGCCGGGCTGGTCATGGTAAAATGGTTCAATGGCCATCGACATTCTTTCTTTTTTTCTTACCTCGGTTTCTTATTTTTGTCAGCAATATTCTTTTCCTTCCTATCACTTGTTTCTCGTGCCGTTTCTTTTGATTTGATTCGGTTTATTCTCGCCGCTCCGCGCTTCGTTTTTTGATCCTCTATCCGTTTTTCTCCTTTTCATTTACGTTCGCTTTACTCCGGAACTTATTCGAGATATCGACGATTTATTTTCATATCCTGCACTTGTGTGCAACAACCATTTGATACTGTCCTTCGAATGTGTCAAACTGTTTCGTATTCTCGCAACTTTTTCTAGGAACTCATAAGTATCTGTATATTGTAAGCAATATTCTGACCTTAATATAATTAATAAAATAAAAGAAAATGTATTCAGTAAGTATGGATATACCACAGTAGAGCCTGTTATATTCGAATATTCTAACGTGCGATTATTTACGTAACACTGTTGTTACAAAGCATAAGATCCTTAAATATTTGAACAAACTGTCAATTCTCTTGATTTCTATCCGAATAAATGAAATTTAATATAAAAAAAGTGATTATTCTATTATGCAAACTGTTATGATGTTACAAAATTTTCGAAAATCTATCTATCGTATTTTTATGCTTAGGTTCGGTTTATAAACAAATTTTCGGGTAGTGTTATTCCCAAAATAATGTGATTTTTTGTGAGTTATTATCGTTATACACTTTTCAGAATTTGCTTATCTGTTTTTCTTAATGATCTTTCCTTTCAAACGCAACTAAATTTGAAGTATTATCAACAAGATAGTTGAAATAATCAAAAAATTAAAAGGAAGAAATTATACTAACAGTATGATGGTAATAATAAGTTCCTGAAATTACAGGACAATAATTTTTGTAAGTATAACATATTACATATTGTTAAGATGGATCGGTAATGAAATTGTGAGTACCAAATTGTTCTCTTTTATAGACTACCTCTTTAACTCGATGATGTTATGAAAAGCATTAAGAAAAAGTCTAAAATTATGGAATATTTGAATGTTTCCATTGAAGTAAATTTCTGTCATAAAATATGGAACATCTTAGAAGCTATTCATACTTTAATGGACTTGTCCTAATAATACTATGCACAAAATAATGAATATACGAAGATATAGTACCACGTTCAAAAATAGAATAAAGTTTCGAATAGCCCCATTTCATGTTCAGGTATTCATTACATTCTGAGATATTATTATAGTACAAACATTTTTTGTATTATACATTGTTTTCTGGTTACATAAACACTTGTCTTTGTTGTAATAATCGTTGTCGTTAATTGTCAAGTAGCAAATGAATGACAAGATAGTGATAATGGTTTCAGTATTTACATAACATGTGCAGGGTGTCTCGTATAAAATCAGTGTGTGTCCTTGTCTATTCTTCGATCAGTGAGATGTTACGCAGTAATCGATGTATCTAAAAGGTATAGTTGTAATATTGTTTTGATAATGCGATTAATGCACTTTAGAAATTTATCTACCACGATCGAAAAACTTACTCCTTTTATCGACAATGGCGAATATCATTTTAATGTCCAATTCCAGGTAAGCTACTTGGGATCGATCGAATTGTTTTTGCGAACAAATCAAATCCTTCCTTTGTTCTGGCTTGTTTTTACCATGAGTACTTGCAATGACAATCTAAATTGCTTTTTCCCCTCCAAAGTCGTAATCCAAGCCCGAGAGTGTTAGTGTTAGCTCCATTTATAGAATTTTGGCGCGTTGAAATAAAGTGAGGCAGATAGAAGGTAGGTAAGGTAGGAAAAGGAAGGGAGAGACGTTTTCATCCTAAAACTGCTATAGTAGACTCGTCAGTAAGTAAGGATTCCTAGCATGTCTTGCCTTATACGCCAAGATATTGGGAGACCGGTAAGAGATCGTATATATACCGATCGCAGCAGATACGAGAACTTGCGGGAAACAGTCAGCGGTCAGTTGCCCTCTGGTGGCAAGCGTGAGAAATGACGCCACAGAATTTACGAAGTTAACCCTTTGCACTCGAAGCGTTTTTGCTACCTGAAACTGGCGTCTCGATGAAATCTTTTAAATCGCAAAATTAATACGGAATGGAATATTTTTATTTCAATACTTGACATACATATGTTTACATCTTAAAAGAGTGTGATACCTAATTTCCAATTTGAATTTCAAGTCACAAAATTTCCCCGAATTGAAGGAAGTACACTAAATCGAGTGGTGATCGAGGGTCTCCTCTTGAGTTCAAAGGGTTAATGGAATGGTTCACTGTCAAGTATTCATACTCCTTATCCTCGAAAACACTCATAGATGTTTTCAAACAAAAATGACTTCCTAACACAAATTGTCTATTTATAGTAACATATTTTCAAGAAATCACGATTATTCTACGAAAAATAGAAATTGTCGATCAAAATTAACATCATATTTATTTCGATTATTGTGAACAAATGCTCATTTTTATGATAGAACTCTATCGTTTAAATATTCATCGTGTTTGAAAAGGGATAATAGTTTCGTATAAAGAAAGAAAGAAGTGCAGTTTTAAGAATAGTTTTATCAGTATTTTCTTCATCGATTGAAATACATTGAAATATTTCAATTGTCGATGTTTTTAAAGTTTCATTTTGTTGTAATCGTTTTATACCTCAAGTTGGAATTCTTTGCTATAATCAGTGTCGTTGGTTAATCATGCAGATTTTCTTTTAAATTGTTTATCAAATTTTCTTCAATGATCGTACAACGAATTCGGCTATGAATTTTCGGAGTTTACTCGAATAGAAATGACCGATTATTTCCTAGAGGAAAACGACGTCTTTTTCAGAACGTGATGTGTGCGCAACATTTATCGTGAGTTGCTAGGGTGATGGTTTATGATCGTATTGTTTCGGAAGTCAACAAGCACAACGGTGCATTGGAACTATCGTTGTGAATTCAAGTTGTACCACGACGAACGTCTTAACAGTGGAACAATACACGGAGTTTTGCAGGCACGAAAAAAATCTGTCTGTTGCTGAAGCATGCGAATGAGAAGATGAAAGCCAAGGGGTACTAGGGGTAACTGAACCTGCTTCTTGACATCCTCTGTAGACTGTAATACATGAACGTTCGTATACACTAAGTAGCTTATTGTTAGTATTTGTGCGACGAGACTGAACACCGACATAGTTAAAGTATTTGACATCAGGGAATGTAAATTATTAAGCCAATTAAGGCATCCAATCTACCGATATACATATGTTATACAGTGATTATAGATTGATAGTGTACAATTGCCATATTTTAATTAGGTATTACTATTAAAAGTAAATTATTCTTAAAAATAAATGTTTTTCGTCCTTTTATATTTATTTTATCTACCATTTAGCTTATTTTATCTAGACTTCTACTTTTTAATACTTTTGTTCGCACCGCTAATAAGGAGAATCACGCTTTTTAAAAGTTCCAGTTCATGTAAATTTGGAAATTTACAGACTAGGAATTACATTTTACGAATTTTTAAAACTATGCTTCCTTTCAAAAATTCCCAAAATATAGATTTATTTGTAATTGTCACATTTAAGTGTTTTTGAAACACTTTTTATTATACATTCGAGAGACTGCAGCAGGGTCAGGTAAGAATGTTAGTTGCATGTACGTGTGAAATAAAATAGTATGCTAATTAATAAGCGACTCTTTCGAGAGGTAACACTTAGCTATATATACGGTTAAGATGATGCAAAAATAATTTTTAACCATTAGGACCTGCATTACTCGCAAGTCTCATTTTTTCATGCGTTCACGGATAGAAGCACGTTGTGGATTGTTTTGAGCAGCAAAAAATCAATAGATTCTTGCAGTTCAAAGGATAAAGTAATAGCAACGTTTGTTACAGTGTATCATTTATAGATTGTGAATTATAGAGTGCGTTTTAATGGATCCATTACCATCTGCATCGGGAGACTTGATATATCTCCCATGAGTACCTAGATTCTGACGAAGAGAATGAGAGTTTGCATTGTTCTTTTTTTTCCACTGGATAACGTTGATATCAAAATCAAAATAAAAAAAAGTATTGCTATATTGTCTCGACAATGATTTACTTATATCTGAAAGATATGAAGTTATGTGGAAATGCATATATATATATATATATATATATATAAATTAAATATATATATATATTAGTAGGTCCCTTTTTTCTCCATAAAATCTATGGTATTTAATATACGTAATAAACGACTACACACACACACTATATATATATGCTAGGCTTAATATTTTATATATGTTAAGATAAATGTGTATTAATTTATTACCATCTTCAGACGTAGCAGCGCATTTCTCTTCACTCTAAGTACTACTTGTAAAATTAATACCTATTCAAATCTGTGTAGTAAGAATGACAATTTATTCTGGCATCCTGTAAAGGAATTAAAAGAGGACAAATAAATGAGGATAAAATCACACACACATACTCCGTAGAGGAATTTCGAATTCGTCGCAACGCTACACTGCATAGATAAAACTTCAATCAACGATTCCCTGTTCTGCAAGGTTTTTGGGACACTCCAGTCTCTTGTTCTTTTCCTTTGTCTTAGTAATAATCACTAAGAAGTTCCAGTTTCGTTGATGGGTGCGCATGCCCGACATAGCTCTTTCACAATGTTCTTATAATTGGAACATTGGAGGGAGATTTCTCCTTGACGGACGAACTGATCTAGATGGATTTTGTAGCAACGGATGACGCAATTTCCGACTGCATCTCATTTAAGAGACAAAGTGAGCCAAAGAGAGGAAGGGAAGTCTTGAATGAATGCTACTGCATCGCGAGAAACAAAGAGTATGCTCGAAAAGTCAAGAACAAATCCTTAATTTCGAGTAGTTATGAAACTCGTGAAGTTACGATCTAACTCGCATATCATGGATGCGATTGCATTTCTTCATTTGAGACATCGCTAGGACAGTGTCTCGAATGAACGTTAAATGAAATTAAATTTACTGTACAGTTTTTGATAAATATACCATGATGGACGACGTCATCGTTACAATTTTTCAGGTTTTTGCTGGAGGTGCAACAGTGTCTATAGTCGGGGTTACTGCAGCGAGAATCCTACGAGGCGCTGCACTCAAAGTAACGAATACAGTTTAAATGAATTGCAATATCATTATATAATTCTTTAATTTATATAAAACAATAAAAATGTAGTCGTATATTACATACGGTTAAATATTATAGATGTCATGGAGAGAAAAGAGACCCACGAATGAAGACACGCATAACAAGTAAAAGTGATCACTAGACGGTTAAATCATAACTTTAATTTGACTTTTATCGATTCGAATTGTTTGAAGTGTAATACAATTCATTAATATTGCGTTCAATCTTTCCATGTAATTTCCAATAGTTCTTTTTATTGTAAATGGTACTTTTGTCATACGTTCCATAAGTAAATTGAATATTTGTAAATTTCATTCATCACTGAGAGAGTAAAAATCAGAGTTAGTGTAACTAAAAATAATTCTAAACTACGATGAAAATAAGAAAAATCAGTTCGAAAAATGTTTCATGCGTGGTCACGTTTAATTTACCAAGGTTGATGGAAATTTACACGACAGATATAACAAATTTGAAAAGAAACTTTGTTTTGGATCAATGATTCAATTTAATATTAACATTAACCTAATACAATTTAAAGCGACATTGTAATTCTTTTAAAAGGTAAGATATAAAAATGTGGTTAGATTAATCTATGTTTTCTTTAGAATCATGCAAATATTGTTTGGTAGTTTTTTTTTATGTAACGCGTAGTTTATAATTTACAAGTTCTTTGAAGTAGTTATGTCAAGAACCTTATGCTCTATTTGCAATTTTCAATTAAGTCGGAAGTGCCTTTAATTACCTTGCAATTTAGTTAAGTGCATATTAATTTGTTAGCCTTTAACAGTTTTGCTTGTTACATTTTTTTTTTAAAGAAAGAAAACCGCAATCATTGCGAGGTAGATCTAATGGATTCGTGATCTGAATTCCTCAGACCGGACATCTTTAGAGATTATACTTTGGTTGCAGTTACACGTACTGTGTGTCTTCTAAAGCTTTTTGTGCATGAATAGCTATAGAATTCAAAAGGTATAGTATGGAAGGATTAGTTCATACAACTTAACGTTGAAGTTAAATAAGGCTATTCGTATCATTTCGATACGGCACCAGTAGCCATCGTGTGTTTACAATTTTCAGAATCCTAAAAAAGTCATACAATTTACTTGGATACTAATTACTCGTAAGTAATTAACTATACATCTCTATTTATTGGTAACTGAATATTATAATCCAAGTCAGTTTTATGCTAAAATTTGTGAAATTATTTTAAATATATTATCGGTACTAACTCATTATGTGAATGGCAATTGTGGTTACAGAGATACGAAATAAAATTGTTTTTGGTTCTAAGTTAAGCTTTATGTCCTTCTACGACATTAATTGAACATGGAAGTATAGAACGACCTTAGTTCATTAATTTGGACTATCCTGTGGACTCTACGAGCCTTTGTTTTAAGTTAGAATACTAAGACGACTCTAACGACATACGATGTGAAGATTGTGAATAATTCATAATTACTTTAACTATTTAACGGTACGATCGGAAAAATATTTTAAAATAATCGTTTGACTAAAAAAAATATACACACAAACTGTGCACACTTTACGAATTTATGAAAAAGTTTCATTTTATAATGTCCAATGACAAAAACTCGCTGATCGTGTATAGTAACGAACGCTCTAGTTGAGCTCTGACTGATCTATAAACCGTTAAATTCATTGAAACAAGTATTGTTCAAAAGTACAGCATTCCCTTCTATTAAAAAGGACACTACACAGAGGTCGAAAAGGTCGATCGAAAAAATGCTTACTTTGCCTATAATTTAAACACTTATACAGCATGCAATTCTTTTACCCAGATTATATAGAGTCCAATACATTAGGTATTTTCCACAGATTTGCAGTTGCAATCGTCACAACTGGCGAATACCCTGAATTCTTGATCGAAAAGTTAATTTGGTGTGCAATAACAGTGAGTACATGTATAATTGAAATAGTGTATGATTAAAAAAATGCTTACTTTGCCTATAATTTAAACACTTATACAGCATGCAATTCTTTTACCCAGATTACATAGAATCCAATACATTAGGTATTTTCCACAGATTTGCAGTTGCAATCGGCACAACTGGCGAATACCCTGAATTCTTGATCGAAAAGTTAATTTGGTGTGCAATAACAGTGAGTACATGTATAATTGAAATAGTGTATGATTAAAAAAATGCTTACTTTGCCTATAATTTAAACACTTATACAGCATGCAATTCTTTTACCCAGATTACATAGAATCCAATACATTAGGTATTTTCCACAGATTTGCAGTTGCAATCGGCACAACTGGCGAATACCCTGAATTCTTGATCGAAAAGTTAATTTGGTGTGCAATAACAGTGAGTACATGTATAATTGAAATAGTGTATGATTAAAAAAATGCTTACTTTGCCTATAATTTAAACACTTATACAGCATGCAATTCTTTTACCCAGATTACATAGAATCCAATACATTAGGTATTTTCCACAGATTTGCAGTTGCAATCGGCACAACTGGCGAATACCCTGAATTCTTGATCGAAAAGTTAATTTGGTGTGCAATAACAGTGAGTACATGTATAATTGAAATAGTGTATGGTTAATCAATTGGCAGGTTAGTCACTTACAAATCGGAGACAAGCTTGGCGGTTTCTCGTTAATTATTATAACAGTTGGTGGATCATCCGCTTGTAGATAGAGTTAGGTCGACTCGCAATTGCAGCAGCCGATTGTTTTCAAGGCTTCACCCAGGGTCGAATAATCGATAAATTTTCCGCGGTTCCCGTTGCGGGAAGCTCGTGAACCATAGAGTCGGTGACTGGGATATTCTGATAATTACTTGGTCTCGTATTTCCCACCGAGAGAATTCCGTCTTTCGCATCAGGTACTGTGCTAATTGTAATTATGTTACTAACAAGTTCGTCGATCGTACAAGATAACGTTTTCCGATCTAATTAAACGGATTCTTGTTATAAAACGCTCAGTACATTACTCTTGTTGTTATTGGGACAACGTTTTTTAAAGTTACACGACAACATGGAATTCAATTATTAACGAATGGGTCTATAATGCTTTCTGCGACTTTTAATACATTACTCTTGTTGTTATTGGGACAACGTTTTTTCAAGTTCACGACAATATGGAATTCAATTATTAACGAATGGGTCTATAATGCTTTCTGCGACTTTTAACGCTTGCGATTGATGTGTAGTTGCGACATTCTTTGTTCGAGTCATCCACTGTTGATGTTGGATAGATAACAAATTTCACTGCTGCGTGCTTGAAATTTTACAAAGGTTCGTATATTGTTTTCCGAGCCTGTATTCATCCAAATTGAACATCACTGTGTACCCGTGTATTTAAAGTGCGTCAAAACGTATCTTGTTCGAAGATCAAACAGAATCGTTATAAACGTTTCGTGTATTTTCTAACACCGATTTCGGTAGAGATTTTTTAGTATAATCTGGTTGTTATAATGGTTGTTATAAATGGTTGTTTTTAACACGTTAACCGTCAGGTCAGGTTTCCATACTTAAGCATGTCTATGATATTTGTTCAAACTGTAGTGTAAAAAGTAGAAATATTCGATAATTTGTCGATGTACTTGTTGTTTAATAGCATTGCTAACAAAAGTAATGCTATTTAAAAATTTTTAAGTATTAGAGTTCATGTCTTGTGATGCTATAGACAATCGTTGTAACTTTGGAGCACCGATCACTGGTGACCACCATAGCGTTCAACGTGTTAATAGACTCATTAATTATTAATGGGATCATAAAAATAGGAGGGTGTATCGATCAAAAGTCTTGCCTCTAGAAATAAGATCAAACAGCATTGCGTGAGATGGTTTTGATTGTCAACTTACCAGCAATACGCGTCGGAACAAAACATTTTGAAAAATGTTCCATGGAGTATTTGACATGTCAGACGTGTCCATAATTCAACAAACCACATCGTTTATAAAATTATTGTGAAATCTATGAAAAAGTTATTTATCATAATGTCCAAATATTTGAAAATTCTCTCTTTAGTGAACTCATAGATAATAGCTAGCCATACACTGGCATTTTTTCCATGAAGAAGCAAAGTACTTGGAATAATAAAGTTATGCTATATAAAACAATAAAAATTTCTAAGAAGAGAAAAAAGGCAGTGTTGTCAAGACAAATTTACACAGCAGCCATGTCAAGGGATAGATTCAAAAATACTTTTGAATGAGTGAAAGTTTCGTAGTCAATTGTCGCAAATTCTCGTTCACAGTATATATTTTTAATAAATTCAGCAAGTACGGTATAAAAATATGAACTCTTGTGATTTAAAAACATTTTATTGCTGCAATTGTGATATTTCGTTAGGTAAAATTGAAAGTACTACTGTGAAAGAACATGGGAAACGTGTGGTGAAATAATTCAATAATTTTTGGATACAGCTGTACGATAACAGTGAATAATTACTTCATTGATATTACGTTAGCTGAAAATTTACTAACAGATAATATTTTCCTCGTCAAGATCATGCATAAAAGTAGAAAGAATTGAAACGCATATTTTAAAACAATATTCATAGAATTTTCTATTCATACGAGATCTTATACTGTTGTTCTATCGTACTATTGTACGTTGATTATACTAAAAAATCTTAGAAGTATCTATGTAGTATACCTTTCGAGCAAGTACCACGAACATGAAATATTAGGAGCAGACAATAGTTATAAATCAAAAATAATATCTTACTATAATTCGATTAATAGTAAGAGCGGCGTTACATGTTGGACAAAATGAATATATATGCCATAAATGAACTAGACACTGGACATTAGCTCTATTTATGAATTTTGTAGATGTCACTACAATCTATTGAAGACGCGGCTAATGAAACATTCCGAATGAGAGTCACGTAACTCTATGAAATAGAAAACAAAAATATTTCTCGAAACTATAGTTGAAGAACGACATCATAGAAATGTGTATATATGAAATGGAGAATCTAAGTATTCGTGAATACATCATCAAAGAAATCGGGGCTAAATGCACCAAATTCAGAAAAAGAGATGTATAAATACAGCAGAATCACGAAAACGAGCCAGATGCTACATTTATCATTTAAATATAGCACAAGGTGCAATAATGGTTATAAATACATTTGTAAAAATTATACGATAAGTATTATTATTTGACGTATACATTGTAATGAGTTATGATAAACCAACATTACTAAAGTTTAGTACGAAAAGTTTTTTTCGGTAACGATTGTATCGAAACATTGATGCTGAATCAAAATGATCCGAACATCGTCGATCGTGTTGCTTTTGGAGCATCCGTCCTTTAAGATTTAAAAAAAGCCAATGGTCATAGTGTCGTGGAAGCAATACCACATTATTGAAATAAAAATATTTCACCATTTTGTTTAATAAAATGTGAATAATAATAAAAGGTGCAAGTAGTCTCGATTAGAAGGAGAAACGACTACCTTCCACTAATCACGTTGAAGTATCTCAGAGTTCCTTCAGATCTGCTTGGGTAGCCGGTGTCTTTAATTGCACACGCAGCACCACTACTTTCACCAGAGAAACGTTGATCTATCTCTTTCGCGAAAAACTCATCTCCTTTAACTACGTCCCACGCCAAGTTTAATCGAGCCGCACCCAAAAGAGTGAAAATGATTACAACTGACCTCGTAGCATTGACCCAAGGACGAGGTAAAGTTTTTAACGATACCTTCATCTTCTCTGCTGACTTTTGTTTCTCAGTCTTAGATCGATAGGATTTTCCTCGTAAATATTTTACACAATTTCGTTCGATCGTTGAGAATGTTAATAATAGCGCATTAGTTGGATACTATTTCTTTAATCGCTGAGTATTTTGACTTTTTGGAATTTTTAGTTTTATCATAAAGAGCGGCACGTGTGCAATGTATAATATAACACGAAGGGTCTACGTTCGCGTACTTATTCGTGTATCTATTAGAGCACGTGGATTCGATTACAGACACGAGTTAACGTACATCGCGTTAACCTCGTCATATTGATATTAGGTCTGTGGATAAATAAATATTCTTGCGTGCGATTGCTCTCTTTGATCTCGAGTTGTAAGGGATTTCGCTCAGTGAATTGTCTTGCATTTTTGATGCGCTCTGGGTCATGTGTCCGATAATCGGACGAGAATTAGCCAATCTATATGTTCCAGTTTACTTAACAGTCGTAAGGTGTGGAACGAAAATTGGTTTAAGGGTACGTGCAATCAAGAAAGGCACACGTGATATTGGAAAAATAAACGCGAGATACGATTAGAAATCGTTTTTGAGGTCAAGATAGAATAATCTCTCGCTCAGTGTATACACTATAAATTGTACCTATATCTCAACTTAATTCACAACCGAGACTGGCAAAGAAATTTATTATGTTTTCTTTAATAACGAATTTATCAATGAAATTGAAGAAAGTTTTAAAATGGTACAGCTTTAATATTGTATTTAGATGTACAACCGAGACTGGCAAAGAAATTTATTATGTTTTCTTTAATAACGAATTTATCTATGAAATTGAAGAAAGTTTTAAAATGGTACAGCTTCAATATTGTATTTAGATCAATCGATAAATGAAATTCTACTATAAATTTAGAAAAAGGCAGAATAATCTACAAAGAGAAAATTAATTGAAAGGATTGTTTGTACATAGTCCAGACAAAAAGACAACTTCAAACCATAATAAGACAGACGTGAAATTGCATTTTAAGAATAACAAACATGGTACAGATTGGGACAATATTTAAAATTTATCGAACCTAATTACCATAAAAGATCCACGTCAGAGGTGCTTTGTACAACATGTTGTAATGAACAAATGTTTAAATGTTTATATGATAAAATTATGAAGGATTCTGAAATTAATTTTGAAATTTAGTCCGTATACAATTACAATAATTACTTACCTATAGAGTATAATCAATGCACACATTATGTTGGCATATGTTAAAATAATATACGTACAATTTGCTTACAATGTCAATAAATTTATTTCAAATACCATTAAAGGGTCATTTTACGCGAAACGGACACCGAATGGAATATTATTTTAAGTATTGAAATAGCGCAATAATTTTTCAAAAAATTATAACTATTGAACCGGTAATTGGACGAGAATAAGCATCTGGTAGCTTACACAGAAGACTTAAAGACTTACACAGCAGACTTTTAGTTTAAAACAATAATTTTTTTTACTAACGTTGTGCTCCATCTAGTGTCCGATTCCGCTTGGTATGAGCCTGAAATAAAAAATATTGTATCATTTTTTACTTATATAAGTATATTATTTTCTTCGGTTTTAATTTTTACTTTTTACTTTTCTCTAACTTATAGATTTTATTATTATAATTATTATGGTATTAATCTTTTGAGTTTTTACTTTTGAACATTTCCTTGCGATGCGATCACAATTAAAGCCAAAAGATGGGAGTAATGTTTATTTATGCTCTTATTACGTTACGTATATCTGTTTTTTTCACATTTAAGAAGAACCTCAATTATACAAACCCCCATTATCCGAATGTTGAACCATTCGAATGTTCCACTATCGAAGCAGTGTTTGTTCTTTTAGGATGCTCCTTTTCTTATACAAAGATCCTTTCATTGGGAGAAAAATCAATTAGTATAAGAATTTAGTTTGAATAGTAGTGATATCGAATTGAAATAAAGACAATTAGTGAATTGAAGTATAACAATTGCACGATATAATAGAAAGCTTCGATAATTGGCATCAAAAATATCTTTATGGGGAATTTTCTAAGTATTCATACGATTACAAAAAGGGCTTTTCAAAGAGGTTTTACAGAGCGATGTAGGGCGATATACAACGATTATGATATGACAGGTATATAAGGTTAATAATTTACGGGATATTTAATATTGAACTTTTGACAGCGGATTAGTTGCTAAAGTACGAGCTGACCTTTAAGTGAGAGCGTAGTGTAGTTGATATGGCACATGCTGTCAGGCCGTTATTCTTCTAACCGTAGGCGTAGGTTCGAGGCCTATTTCAACATTACTTGGAAAATGCTTGTAATGGTGGAAAATTGACAGCTTACGGCAATTTTTAAAATATCTATACAGGAAAATATGAAATCACAAAAGAAACAGAGTGAAATGGGTACTCAATGTAATGTATTGCAATGGACAATTGAACAGCTTACTATATGATACGTGGAAATGAGAAACTTCTAAAATATAATGGAATCTATTCCTTAAAGATTTTTCTTTTATTTATTTAAAACATTCCAATGTTTCATGTGAAAAGAAACTGTATGTTTATTTTAACGAATGATTGGTAAATTAAGTTTTTTATACATATGAATCTACATTTTACATCATTTTGCTATTTTATTGAACGTTATAAGTATATTTTCGTTTATATTTTTTTCCTAAGAGAAGTGTTTTTCAATAAGAGCGATAGAAATTTGAATCGAAATAAAATGAAAACCACAGAAGATAATTTGGTGCTCGTTGTTTTATTTTTAAATACATTCGATGACAATATACACGAGGTGGAATATTGTTTAAATGATCACCACAATTGCATTTGGTAGAGAAAATACGACAAAGAAGTCTGAGGAATGTCTAATTCTTGAAATTGTTATGCAATCGATAAATTTTGATACTCGACAATACTTTCCCTTACCGTAGAATTATTCCTTTCATTTCTTAGACTACGTTGAACTAGTCAACACATGTTGCAAAGGGTTAATCAACAATTGAACCAGTGGCATCGAATTTTTCCACTGAACTACGAATTGTGAGTACTGTTGGTCGATTAGGTGCAGAAAACGTTGTTCGAATTGAACAAGAATTTGGATAATAAATTTTAATTATTTCAACGCGTTGAGCAATTGTCGATCCCCAATAGTTTGTAAAGCGTTATCGAATACAAGTATTACACGACTCTGACAATTCAACAACAAACATGGTGACTATGGTAATTCAAAGTTCTATCGCTCTTATTGGAAAACCATATATCATATTTTATTTTTTGTATGGGTGTTCTGTAGATGACGTTAATAATTTGATGTGATTACAAGCAATATATTTCTACAAGTTGTATTTCTATTAATTTATTTGAAACAATTTTTGAAATTTGACATAGTTTATACGATACAAAGGTAAAAGTTATTTTACGGTAGGAGAACACATCGAGATATGAAACAGATCACATTGACATTATTTCAAGCATCCGATAACATTACTGGAATTAATATTAATGTACTAATAGAATGAATTCCTAATACCGTAAAAGTTTATAAATTTAATAGAACAATATCCTCTTTCATTCCCTAAACAGAAATGGCGTCAGAATGTTTCGATTTGTGGATAAATTTTAAAAGAAACAGGTACTACATATTTTACATATTATTTATAATCCTGTAATCGGCGAAACACGATTGAAGTAAAAGAAAATAAAAAATATTTGTACCGTTTATGTGGCAGTAATGTATTCCAAATGTATTCCCAGATATTTAAAATCACAATTTTTGATTGAATTTTTTTTCTGTTGGAGAATATTTCAAGTTTAAGTCAAGAATAACAAATAATTGTTCAAGTGTATTATTTTTACTTTTATTTCTTAATTTTCTTTTCTTTTCTTTTCTCTCTTCTTGTCACTCAATACTGTATTTTTTAATGTGAACAATCTTGGTAAAATAAATATGTGTAGTTGTTGTTATTCTTTTTCTTCTTCTTCTTCTTATTATTATTATATTTCCTTAACTATGCGGTGTATAAGAATATGCTTCGTATAAATGTTATTTATTTTTAGAACAACAACTCATATGTGCGAAAACTGACGTAAATACCATTTTATATAAAAATGAGAGCACGTCATCTCCACCTTTTAGAAGTGATACGGGAGTAGTACCGCATACATTATATATGAGCGACTTGCAAGTGTGTTTTAAAATACAAATAAAGGATTTTGTCGTTACATCATTATCATGTGAGATACTTTGTGCAGTATTTCTTCTATACTTTTTAATAAATTTATACTTCGAACACGATTTCTTGTAATAATTTTGTGCGATAGATAGAAATAGTATGTTGCGATTTGTATGAACGTTTATATAAGGACATTCGTATTACAAAAAGCATGATTTTCTTGCCAGAAAATTGTAGAAGAAATTTCAAAAAAAAAAGTGATTCAAGTATTCGAAGTCTCGAAAAACTGAACCATGTCTTGAACTGAAAGAGTACAATTGATAATTTATAAAGCAATGAAATAAAATCGGTATGAAAAGAGAGATATTGTATTTTTTTTATAGAATTGTAGGAGGGTTAGAGCTAATACCGTGACAATTTGAATAATATCGACGTATTTTGAAGAACAATTATATATCAGCTGATCAATAAAAGTATCACCTTATGTTTATGTAATTTCGTGATAACTAATTTTATGCAACGCAAATGTGTGCCGTTATTTGATTAGCACTCGTAGAGTTGCAAATACATAAGGAGATAGTATACAAAATATTGTTCTCTTTTTGTATTAAAACGTTAATTGCTTACAATAAATTTAAGACGAATTAAGATTTAGGTATATAATAGTATTTTAACAGTATTCTGTTAAAATATATAGGTATAATAACCTTTGGAATTTGAGTGCTAATCGTATCGTAAACACGTTATCACAAAATTATTTACATCCTGACTGGTATACTTGAAATGAGTCTGATAAGAAAGTAAACAATCGATGAAGGTTGTTTTAATGTTTCAAAAGAACGAGCAAAAATATTCTTCGTAATCGAGTCTTCCTTGCATTTGGAGTATTGTTTACATTCTATACAGTTGTGATAAAAATTTATATCGCGTTCCAGTGTTTCTCAGTGAAGTACCCGTTTACGGTCAATTTATTTTCAATTTATTTTATTTCACTCTTTGGGACAATTTATACAAAAATAAAAGTCTAGCGATTGGATACTTCTTCCAACTAATGAAACGATTATTCGAGTTTTTCTATGTGGTCTTTACGTAGTCTTGTACTTAGATTTTGAGCCTACTATTCGATCGAGGGGTAGTATTTACTCCGCGCGCGCGTTTTAATTCAGATCGCGAGTGAGGCCAGCATTTCGTCTTCAAAGATTTGTCGCACCGAGTGAGCAATTCAGGATCAGAGGATGTAGAAATCCAATAACCGTAATTATAATTCCAGTCGTTCTTGCCGACATTCGTATCAATTTTCCGCGATTGCTTTTATACGGAAATTTACACCTACGGATATAGTAAAACAATGTACACCAGATATTTCAGTCGGCCTTCATTTACAAGTTTCAATTTTATCGCTAACTTTATATCTGTATCAAAAAGATACGAGACTTTACGAATTCTATTTTGTTAGAAACCCGTTTCCACCGATCTGAATGTAGCTGCTTCTTTAGTTAATTATACCGTTTCTGTTTTCTGAACTAGAGAACTGGTGCACGGAGGGTTTAAATGGCTACACATGCTTGCGTTTAAAGAGGTTTTCAGCACACTTTGCGGAGCAGATCGGTCGGTTTTACAGAGTATAGAATACAGTTTCAGACTTGTTTTTTTTCCCTCGAATCTTCGGTGCTGGAAAAGCCTTGCTTGCTATTTGTAACCGTGTCACGGAGCGTCGGAAGAGAAGGGTGTTTGCTGTTTCTCACTCTCGCTTATTCTACATTCTAACGTCACAGAGAATATTCGGTGTCGTATCTACCTTCACTTTTATATTCGCTACTTAAAAATTTATTTTTTACTCTTATTACAACATTCAACGCTATTCGCGATTAGCGTACTATATATTCGTCTGTTTTTCGTACAATTTTATTTTTTCATTCCGTTCCAGAATTTTCAATTTTGTACACTTTGGTCATTTCCTTACAACTCCTCGTCGAAAAAAGAAATACATGAAGAATATATATATATATATATATATATATATATATATATATATATATATGTGTGTGTGTGTCATTTATATATATCGTTTTCATTTCTTCTCCCTTCCCCGCCGACCCGATGTTTCGATTATTTTGTCTCCTCTCGATATCGTCCCCCTTCGACCGTGTTATTTTTTGTCCACGGCTATTTTCATCGTCTTCTACTTCCTCTAACCGTCTTTTTTGTATCCGTACGATCGCGTTTGATTTTTGTCCCTCTGTCATTTTTCTCTTTCTAATTCGCACGCCTATTCCGACACTCTCGTTCGCCATCCCTCTCTCCGTCTGACGCGCAGTTCCTCCCATCGGGAGCAATTCCCTTCTTTTTCTAACCTGCAAATTCAACGCGTACCCATTTCTTTCTTTTCGCATTTGTATCTCTCTCCGACTCGGTCTCCTCACGGTTTCACTGTCCAACCCTTTTTCCTAGTTCGTCTCTCTTTCTGTTTCACGCTCCAGCCACCCTCCTTCGCTCCTTCAGCCTCTTACATTTCACCCTCGCCGCTTTCTGCAGATGTCTCTGTTCAACTAGCGCCCTCTTTCGTGCATTCTGTTGGCATCTCGCCGTCTCTGTTTAACGCAGTTGTTGTGTCGTGCGGACTGGTCCTGCGCGATGGGGATGCTGCGAGATAATCGTTCCCCCTTCGGCCCGCAAGCAACCGACCCCTTTCGGTTACCCCCGCACCGAGGAAAGCAGCAGTAAGAGCCAGGCCGCCGCCATAGCCGCTCCCCGGGCAACGAAGGTGGAGAAACCGGCGTACAATTTCTCATTTTCTTTTCTCCTTTCTCTCTTTCCGCCTTTCCCTTCGTTGATTCACGGCGATACGTGCTCCACCGTCAACGTTCAAAGGTGCACCGTATCGGGGTCTCCGCTCGGCGTGACGTTGTTAAGACGAGCGGACCGACGCGAGCCGAAAATCCGCCGGCGGATCATGTGACGCGGACCTGAACACGCTTTGCTCCCGCTAACGTGCTCGATGACAGCGGACGGACGGTGCTGCTGACGACGTCGGTCGCAGAACATCTTCGATTCGCTGCGTGAATGTGGACGACTGGTGCAGCTTGATGCCAGTGCGCTAACCTCGATTCCGTGGCACTGCGATGCGATGCGAGACTCGAGACTCGTGGATTACACCATCGATGCTCGGACGACTAGAACCAGGTGCTCCTCGATGATTAAGGACATCGGTGCGCGTGATAGAAACGAGCAGCCAACGGTTTAAACTCGGCTGATCCCGAGACGAACCTGGACCATGCAGTGCCGGCTATTTCGAGCAAACTCCAGCTTCGAGTTTCTCGGTAATGAGCAACGAGGCATTGTTTGACGATTCGACGCTACCGACGATGACGATCATTTATCACTGCCGATCGTAGATACCCGTGTAAGTGATGTTAACCGAGCGAAACTTTATCCGTGCGATACAGAGCCTCGTACATTTCCGCGAGACATCGTTCACCGAGAATCATCGACGATGAACCTCGTCCGGAATAACACGGTGTGTTCGATGAAACGTGTATTCGACGAAACGAGGCCGAGGTCCTCGATACACGGACTAATTTTTAGCCCCTGAAACCCTCCTCGGCGAGAAACGAGTATCTCGGAATTAGGTATCCGGTTAACGAAGCAAGGAATGCTCCAAGAGTTCGGTAATAGGTCGAGTCATTGAGGGGAAAGGATGCGGGGAAAGCAAAGAATAACGAAGAGGTGCACACGTGTTGCTTGAGTGTGGTGAGGTAGTCGTTTGTGTATGCGTGCATGTGTGCGCCCGCGCGCGCCTGTGTGTGCGAAACGCTTTGAACTGGTTCGATGAAAAATTACATCATATTGTGCAACGCGCGAGTTAATACTCTTCCAGGACATTCTCAAGCAATCAAGAAGGTTCTCGGTGGTTTCGTCTTGTTCGATAGAGTTTCGGTAATACGTGTACATATTTTGCGCGTCGTCTAACAATTTCACCTAAACTTTTCACGTTCAAGCTTTCGCGTTTGGAAGAACGAGTCGGGTCGGTGGATCGTGTATCGGACAGGTAGCTTCGTAGAACGTGAAAGTTCCAAAGAGTATGGTCTCCGGTGCAACGAATCTAATTGAACGTATAACTGCTCACTTTGTTCGACGAGACATCCTTTGGAAGAATTGGAGCAAACGCGAAAAGAAACGCACCGATACGATCGTGTACGTTTATTTCACGAACGTTGCATACCTTTTTGTATCGCAACTCTTCCCCTATCACCAGTGTCATGTACTTCAAATTTCATCGATTGACGTAGCGAAACGTGCTGCAACGACCGCAATACAATTACCAAGTGTCTTCTGAGTATTAGACGTAACAATCTACATCGAAGGAATCGTTTTATCAATAAGAACGTTACGGGAAAAGAAGAAACGTTTTTATCGAATATTTAGATAGCGACTTCTTAAATTACGTACGGTTACTAGGATTATCGATATCGCATCGGGCACCTGGTCGAGTAGCCGAGTTTATTTCGAACGAACGAACCGAATCGTTCGATTTTTACGAATAATCGACATCGAAGATGCTCTTTCGAAAGGAATCCATGCACGAAACTCGTGCAAACTCGTTTACGCGCTAACGAGACATCGACACACAAAATCGAACGAAACTCGGTGCATTGTTCCATCCAGCACCTAAACGTTAACCGTGACTCATGTGACCGTTGGATGGTCCTCGATGAGTTCGATTCAAGGGTAACTCAACTTGTTGCGAGAGAATACAAGTACGAGGTGGGGAGCTGTGCCGAAGTGTGTTCTCGCGTCACTCGTGAAGCGGAGAGTATCGTAGCGCTTCGGTGTGGGTACGCGACTGATGTCGCCGCTGTTGTCGCGAAGCAATATACCTTTTCGCGCGAGTGCTGTACAGTGACGAGGTATCGTTGTTCGCTCGATTGTCGTCGATCCACTCGGCGATCGATTCTATATTCCAGTCTTCGCTTCTTTCGTTCGATTTAACGACGGTGTTGTTCGACGATGTTGCTGCCTTCGCTCGTCACTTCGGCCAGCGTCACATGAAGTCAACGTGCCCCGATCATCGGTGTGGGTACGTATGTCGCGATCTATGTTACTTCTCTGCATTCGTGTGTGCACGCGCGATAAAATCGTTGGTACTTGGTAACTCGTTAGAGGCGCCGAACCGCCGTCAAACTAGTTTAATCTAACGACATTGCTGCGTGTTCTATTAATGTTATGCCGTTGGATGGTATTAACTCTTTTGAAAACGGTGCCGTGACGAATCGACCAACGAATGATTTTGTCGGTTACTGTGTACCCGGTGATTAGTTTTTAAGTGAAACGAGACAACGGGTCAATTGTGACCCATCGCTTAGGACTCGGAGTCGGGCCATGTGTTTATCGGTGTTGTACTTTGAGCGATGGCGCATCTTTCTCCCCGCGCGCTTGATTTTCGAACGATCGGCAAGCATTTCTTGGAAAATACTATTGGAAGATCACACCGCAACGCTCACCGGGAAACATGAGTTTCGGTTTTCACGAGTTTTCCGTGGAAAATTCTACAGTTAAGACACATTGTCAATGTAATTGTATGTAAGTACAGGCAAACAACTACAAAGGACTTTCGAAAGGTTTCGTTGCATCCCTTGCATATGCGTTGGGAATGATAGTTCACAATGTGAAAATTTACAATATATTCCTGTAATGTTCCTGGGAATTTTTATTATCTTTTTGAAAAATCTTTTGATACTATATAATTTAAAAATAATTGTTTGGAAAAAGTAGTTCAGAAATGTAATAATTCGTATACAATGTGCACATTCGACCTAAAACTTTCTTCCGGAATGCATACCAAAGTAAGTATACTACTATATGTACAATATATAATCGTATAATTAGTATAACTAATTTATAATAACTTCGAGAAAGTGTTTATAATACGCAAACCAGTGAATTATTAAAACTATGTATGGAATTGGAAACGATGTCTAAACGATAAATAATGTTATTCCATAACGTTTATTTAAACCTACAATTATGGTACAAGTAACCAAAGGATAGAATACAGAATAATTTATGCATAGTTTATTCGATACTTTATTCATTTTTCTCATTATGCGTAACATATGTATATGTATTGGCACTAACTTAAAAAAATTATTGGGAAGTAAGCAGAAATTTCTGAGTGTAAAACTTTAGTAGAGTAATGTATTCTACATTTTAATCAAAG
Source organism: Ptiloglossa arizonensis (assembly GCF_051014685.1). Taxonomy (NCBI): domain Eukaryota; kingdom Metazoa; phylum Arthropoda; class Insecta; order Hymenoptera; family Colletidae; genus Ptiloglossa; species Ptiloglossa arizonensis. The sequence continues at coordinate 12,009,778 of NC_135051.1, read as the reverse complement.
TTGTCATCCTTTCAACATATTATTACAGTAAATGTAACAATTTTCTTTGTAAATTGAACTGTACCATTTTGTATATATGTAGAGGCACAATTATTCATTTATCGATTCAGCGAATCGTTCTGCGTATAAAGATGGTGACGCAGACATTGTAAATTAAATATTTTGCAAGATATTTAAAATTTTATTCCGTACATTGTGTATGTACAATGTCGATATTTTATATATGATTGTTAGTCATGTTCTTCTAGGTTGATACGTAGGTTCAAAGAACTTTTTCAAATGAGACATCGGTTAGTATCTTTCGTAGGATTCGTTCATTGTTACATTTGGATTTATCCATTGAATCCTTGATCTTAACAGTCATAAATTTCACAAATTTGTGTCAAAGTTTTTCACAAAGTAATTGGTATTTCGATCGATTTTCATGTTAAAGATGTGGGCTTTATATGCTCGTATGTACACTGTTGCTCATAAAAGTATTCGAATGCTTAACGATAATCAGTATTTACATTGAATTTTCGCAGCAAATGTTATGAATGACACACTCAGTTAATGTCAAGATATCGTTTGGAAAGTTTTGTGTAATAATCGTGCGACGTTATTAGAATTTATACGTTATGAATTCCAAAAATTGGAATCACAATAATACGAGTGAGAATTAATATTAAAACTTCATACAAAAGAGAAATCGTGCAACGAGATAATCAATCGTGTTAGTAGAAGCAATGATCGACTATATTGTAAAAAAGGTGAAAGACCGCAGAAAATATTGTAAATGAAGACTATAAAAGTCGTCTAAGTTGATACACCGAGAAGAAAAGAGTTATTCGCTATATAAAAGAAAAAAAAAAACGCGTATGTCAGCTCCGAAACTTGTGAACCTGATTTAAAACGCATTTGGAAAACATGTTCATCCAGAATTCTGTTGAAGGCTTTTACGAGACGTAAGGCTTTTAGAGTTGCAAGGAAGAAACTGTACATCAAGAGAATAAATCAGAAAAAGAGATTACATTTCGCAAAAATGTATATTAATAAAAACAATGCATTCTAGGATACCATTATGCTCAAGATGAAATGCAAAATATAAGATCGACGGTAAAATACAGAGATGGTTAAACATTAATGTTATCATGGTGTGGAGTTATATGACATCCAGCGATATAGAAAATGTAGTATTTATAGATGGAATCTGAGATAAATAGTATAAGTATAAGTATTTGCATGTATTGCAATACTATAAGTATAAGTATTTGCATATATTGCAATACTATAAGTATAAGTATTTGCATATATTGCAATACTATAAGTATAAGTATTTGCATATATTGAAGAAAAATCTTAAACAAAATGTCGAAGAAATAGGCTTGATGCAAAATTTGTACTTTCAGTGGAATAAGAATCTGAAACAAATTGTTCGAATTCTGAAAGAATGGATACTATAGTATATGTAGAATACACTTTACACTTTGGACACATCATCGCAGAACCCAGACATTAATCCTACTGATTATTTATGGTTTAAAATAGGTAGAAGATTAAATAAATAAAATAAATAAAGAAAAAACAAAACATTGCTGAAACAAAAGATTATAAAAATATGGAATGCTGAAGGGTTAAATGCCATGCAAAAATTATCCACAATATGGAAGTCCAGTTTAGAGATGTTATTAGAGCCAATGGTGGACCAATTAAATACTAATATAAGGTAATGTTTAAAAATATTGGTAAATATTAGTAATATAGCGTTCGAATAATTTTGTGTCTCCCTTTCAGCAGATGTTTATAATGAATGTTCCATAACTTTTATAAATACTATTTGATTCTCTTCAAATGTTATATATACATTCTTCATAGTTGTATTTTTCAATAGTTGTAATATTACTTTTATAACATGAGACATACAAATATGTATTTATTATTTTAATGTTTTAATAACGAGCATTCAAGTACTTTCGTGAGCAATTGTATATCCAAGAGACTACCACAATTTTCAAAATGTAGGTGGATAAAATTATGAAAGGTATATTTATGAATTCTACTGTTATAGTTTTACTGGTTTTAAATTTACGTCGATTATTACCTTGAACAACTTTCTAAACAATGTCAACTATGGCCAATGAAATTTTGATCGCTTTGTTAATAACTAAAATATTAGAGATAGATCACATGGCTCACTCTGTAGAAAAACTGTGAGGACAGATTGAAGCAGTGGAGGTATAGTTAATTTAGTATCTCAATACATAGTTCTATCCATAATTTTTCTGAATTTTTAAATGTAATACAAATATTTTACTTAGTATTAAACATCAAAATATCAATGAGTGAGGAAATGTCCTACCTTCCTATCATTCGTGGCAAAGATACAAAATATAAAAATTACTTGATGATCTATCAATGTTTAACAAAAAACTAAAGGAGAAATAATGTGTTATCTTCTTTTGGACCCAATTAATGCCTACTTGCAATACTGTCCATTTTGGTTAGCATAGGCAATTTTATTGAAGTTAATTACCAGGAAATATCTATTCCAAAAATTAAATAGATTTTTATAAGTTTCAGAAACTCGATATTTAGTTTTTGTCTAACAATAATTTAATTAATGAAATAAGCCATTGTATGTCATGTTTTATAATTTAAGCTAAAATAAAATTATTAACATAATATTTAATAAAATAGTGGCCGATAAAAGAGTAAAGTTCGACTTTCAGTACAAATTTTACAGCTTTCACTGCTCATAATGTAACGCATGTATTAATAATTTCATTACTGATAAATTATTAGGTTGCAACATATATGTATACATCCCGATTTTTCGGTCGCTAGAGTAACATAATTTACCAGACCCATTATCAACTTCATGCCAGCGATTGTTAGATTTCAGTGATCATCTCGATAAGTGTCTTTTACAATTGACGATCCTTAATGCTTTTTATGTCATTTACTGGTTGAGGCAGCACAAACGATTGGAAAGGTTCAACTTTGTCCAAAGAGGGTGATATTGTGTGTCTGGTGGAACATTGGAAAGGTATCGTTTGCTATGAGTTATTACCTCCAAACGAAGCCATAAATTCCATCAAGTATTGTTCGTAATTGGCCGAATTAAAGAAGGCAATTGATAAGAAGAGTCCAGAGTTGACCAATAAAAAGGATATTGTGTTCCTGCACGACAACTCTAGTTCATACGTATCTATAGATGCTAAACAAAAATTGTTACAATTTGGCTGGGATGTTTAGTGTATCTATCGTATAATCTGAGCCTGGCATTTCGATTTTCATCTGTTTAGATCATTACAGAACGCTCTTAATAAAATAAACAACTTTAAAAACCTGTCAAAAATTCCTGGATCAATTTTTCACAAAGAAAATCCACAAATTTTACATGAGAGGCATTTTTCAGTTGCCAGGAAAGACGGGAGAAGGCTATCGAACAAAATTGAACATTTATGATGGATTAAGCTTATCCGTAAACTTGTAAATAAATGACTTTAAAAGGAATGAAAATATGAGACAAACTTATGTTACAATCTAATATATACTATATACTTGCATAAATACACATCTAATAAGTCAAGTACGATACTATGTGTTACTATACATTACCTTCTGTGAGAAATCAAAGACAATCATTAAAGGAGAACGAAATCTATAGTTGAAAAAGAGTTAAATAAAAACAGTCAAAAAATAATTTACGTACTATTAACAAAACAAAATAATGGGAAAATATTATAGATACAAATGATGTGTGATTTCCTAATAACTGGTCGATCGATACGAATAAAGTCAGAGAGACTATTTTCTACAGCCAAGTTGAAGTATACAAAAATCAGATTACAATTAAGGAATCACAATCTCCATAAATTATTCTTTCCACGCATTTATTTTTCAAAACAGGTTGATAAATAAACAGTTGTTTACATTTTTTGAATGAAAGAATTGCTCTGTATTTATTTATTGTGTTTCTTATGATATTCATAGTTTATACATAATGTTATTTATTTATTTACTTTTAGACTTCTCGATTCAATGGGAACAAAATATTTGATAGTAGTATTTATTATGTTTATTTTCAATAATAATGATCCTATGAAAAATGAAAAATAAGGGTAAATTAATGATAAAAATTTTTCTCAATTACCAATAATTGAAAAAGTTGGTAAAAGTTATAGTCGAATCGAGGAGTCGAAATTGTTTGTAAACCAAATTTGACTTGTAATGCGCCATTCGATAACTTATCCAAAAAGAATCAATTTGTGGCAAGTTTTGATTCTGTATTTAAATTTTGGGAGTATTCAAAAGTTAAAATATAAAAAAATCAAATATAATTATAAAAGAATTAAAAATCATGTTCTTGTTCAATTTCTCTATTCTTTGCATGAAAAATTAAAAAAAAATCGAAGCCATTTCAATTACGGGAACATTTATGTATTAAGGAACCTTTGTAGAGTTTTTAATCGAATATCTGAATTGTAAAAAATGAAAAATGCCAAAGAATAATGAAAAATATCAGTTTTGTACAGAATCAATTGCCTTTTTCGTCGCCTTTTTCGTGTCAGAGGAATTTGTACCTTGATTTTTGATTAAACGAGTGTTTTATGCTATGTTGAATGTGTTTACATTCAGGAAAATAGTATGGTAATTAAAGAAATTACTCTAATCAATAAGAACTACATATGTGTAGGTATTACATTGTAGCTTTTAACAGAGTTGGTGGTGCAACGATGGAGTATCTAACTGTTGAACCGTTTTATAAGCTTTTTGGACGTAGGTTCAAGTTGCCCTTTTGGCTCATTTCCTTTTTACATTAATAATATACTTTTCTCAATTCTTAACTACATGACAATAATCAATATTTATTTAAAAATGTTTCAAGATTGTTTTAAAAATATTTTACCCGAATCATAGATAAAAGTAATTTTGGAGCGTTTTTTTATACAACTTCTCTTGTATGATATTCTGTAAATTACGTTATTGTTAAACATTTTCTATACTAAATTAGTATATAAAATTGATTTTTATATTTCTTACTTTCAACAAGTATGAATGTTTTGCAGTAGAAATTGTGTGTTGTTTTGTGTATTTCTTTTTTATTTTAGATTCGCAATATTTTCCCAGAAAAGTCTAATAGAAAACGAAACATCTTCTTCGTTATTAAATAATTATATGATATAATAGGTGATATGATATATACCATTATTCGGTATGAGAATAGTTGTAATAATGAGTAACAGCGAAAATCATGTTTGCGTAACTGATTGCTGCAAACTCAAATGCATTTTCAGAATTATTTTCCTGTTTTTTATTTTCTATAACTTGGAGTATCAATTAAAGGATATGAAGAAGTTCCCTAATATGTGCTTCTATGACTGAAATTCCTTTAATTTCTTTTTTAATTTGTCATGAAATAGACTATGAGAAATTAAGCAAGGCATGCTGTTTAATTTTTAATATCGTCACAGTTGAGATACAGAGTTAAAACTTAGCATCGCAAGTCAAATTCGGTTTAGAGATACTTTTGACATCTCTATTGGACTATATTCTTTACAATCCTTAGTTACAAGTAGATAACGACAGTACTTTGTTTATGACACTTGCTCCAAAGGTGCTACATACTTAGTTCAGAGACACTTGTTACACTGAAACGAATGTCTTTATAGCAGTTTCTGTAAACAACTGATGATTCTATAAAATTTGAAGTCATTAAATCTTCAAATCTCTATATCCTTAGCAATTTTACGATTTTTCCCAATCAACTTTTAAGTTTAAGCTTCAGCATATCCAATAATTAAAAAATTAATTTCTTTAACGCTCTGGACCGGAATACTAAAATTTTCAATTGTTGTCTACCACCAATTATATTTTACATTCTTTTGGCTACATTGAACTCATTGATGAAAATGTTATCGATAATATTCTCATCTTAATTACATGTCACAGAATTTGACTGGCATACACATTCATTAAAAATATATGTATCATCGGTCTTCATTAGCGTATTCATTTTGTTATAAATTCTTTCAACAAAGAATTAAAAGTAAACGAAAGAGAGTTCTCGTTAGAAAAATGTTGTTACATATACACAAATAATATTAAGAAATAAACAGTAGATACAAAATATAATTTATACAATACACAAAAAGCAAATAGTTTTTATAACGTTATAAACATCTTAGAGCTTGTGTTTTTAACACTTTCACTATCGTTCGTCATAGATGATATATATAAACAAATGAAGTAACGTGGTCTGTGATAAACAGTTTTCGAACCGAATGCTGGTAATGAATTTAAACTGCGCAGTTCTTATGATATTTAAGGATATTGTGTATTCGTTTTTTCAATCGATATATTTTTCTTTTTTTATATGGAGTATATCGGTTAAAGACAATGTTGGCGATTGTCATATATTAGTCAAATTGTGCCGCTGAAATAGTGTCATTTACAGCATTGTTTGACATTTTTCTCGATAATTTTAGTGTAACCATAATCGTTTACAGAAAGTGTATATATATAGTTTCGCCGCAAATTATTTTACTAGTACTGAAAAAAATAGAAAACGTTAATAACAAGAGAGAAACAGTAATATTAGTTGAAATGGGAACCATCGAAATTTCTGCTAGAAGTTTTGAAAACTATCCAACGCTGATCAAACTTTATGATCGTTTATCAATAAATTTAAGTATAGTTCACCAGAATAAAAAAGTTGGCGATTGTTTCGTGGGAAATGTCCCATAGAATTGAGACGCGTCTTCATTTCGATAAGAAAACCATTCTAGTCGAAAGAGGCCAACGTCTACCAAAAAGCTATGCTAGAAGGAGTAGTAAAACTCTTAAGTATGACTCTATTTCAAAGGCATAGTTGGGTGTTTCGAGAAGATTCCATCCCAACTTACAAAGCAAAAATATCTCAAGAATGGTTATGGAACAATGTTCCAGAGTTCATTTCAGCTGAAGTCTGGCTTTCTGGCAGCTCAGACTTGAATCCATTTGATTATAAACTCCAGTCAGAGCTGGAAAACTTCACCTGCAAGATTTTTTATTAAAATTTGGATAGTTTGTGGAATGTCTTGGTAAAAGTGACTTCTGAACTAACCAGATCGTATGTATCGCGATAGGTAGCTATTTTGAACAATATTAGTATTTTTCCTTCTTATTAGCTGCGCAAATAAATTTTGATAATGTTTCATACGGTTTCTACAATAATCCAATACTTGTAACAGAACTCATGGCAGGGCAAGGTATTGTAGTAGTGAATATACTCAGTTGTAAATATGTGAGAATTGATTGTGATGTTTTACTTTGAATAGGATTAGCAGCGGTGTTTAATTTCTAGATATACGATCGATTGATTTGATTTTAACAATTTTCGTGTATTCTTGTACTCTGTGTGACCGGAACTACGTTAACAAGTTTCTTTCCATTTTATTGAGTGATACTTTGGATTATCTTTCTTGGAAAATTAGAGACACATGGCAGTGTCATTGCGAATGTCTGGAATTTCATATCTAAATATCTACTTACTATTATTTATCAGTGTTATTCGAGCAGTTGCGCGAGTAAGACATGTGTCAGTAAAGTGTAACTTAAAGTTTTGATCTTGTGTACCTATTGTATTGTATTGTTGAACAGTTCACGGTAGGGCTATTGCCACGATAATGTCTAATAACAGTGATAAAATCACACAGTTAAAAATTCGTAAATGGTGCTAGTGATTATGCTGTCATTTGGAACAATGGTAGAAGAATCATTCAACTGTTCAAACTGATTAACTAACCGACAGCATGAACACCAATGATGCAATTGACGATCTGGACGATAACGTTTGGGAAAAAGAAAACTCAAAAACGTAAATATGGCCTATCCATTACTGTAGAAAACACCTAAAGTAAAAAATAGTTTACAAACATTTTTACCTCAAACATATACGATTTCTTGACGGAGAAAAAAACGATAACATATCAGCTGTATGTATCAACCCAACCCAAATTGCCATTGATATTCATAATAGCAGAAGTAATTGAATCGTTAAGACAACTTTTGAAAGAAATCGCTAATAATACATCCAACACCTACAGAAAAGTCATTAAAGTACTAAAAGGAAAAGACGTGAATTTTCATACTTCTCAATTTCAGAAAGACAAAAGCTATAAAATAATACCAAAGTACTAACACAGATTGAAGTACTGAATAATTACCAGTCACATTAATCACGTTCCACTCGATCGCACGGGTGTGTGACCAATTTTCAAAATTCATTTTCTCGAAAACGAAGCCTCATTTCAATGTATTTTTGTGTGAAGAATCAATCCCTTTCTGGTTATACCACTTATCTCCTCACCATGTATATTGGATATAAAATATTCGTTAACATTTTTTCGTTCTTAAATTCATTTTTTATTTGCTAACACTTTACCATGGTATTAAATCTAACAATGAGTGGCAAACTCGAAATTCTACCTGATCTTTTGAGGATGTTCTTGACGTTTTCTACTGTTTTTTTTTTATGGGGTATATCCATTGCCCACAGTCTGCTGTATATGGGTTGATGGTATGTAAGGAAACTGTATAAAAAGAATTTAGTTTCAAAGGGAATATTCTGCGACGGACACTATTATTTTAGAGATGATAGTGTTGTGAGCACGTCAAGCTCAGCTTCATTTTATAACATGTAATTATATATTTATCATATAGGGTGGCATCTGATTTTAAAACGAAGGCAGCAGACCATGCTACAAGATGATCAAAGATCATTTCGGGTAAAATCGCATAATATAATATTTTCTAAAATATGTCTGGTATTTTTGTTTGTTATCTAATAAGTAATTCTCTATTTAAGAAACATTTTTCTTAAAAATAACGTGTATGGAATTCCATTGCTTCAGTAATTTTTACTAACGTATCATGATTTGTAAAGGTTTGTATCGTATACAATATTTTCGAACAATTTTCTGATTATTTATTTAAAACATATTTTACCTTGCATTGTTAAATAAATATAGCAAAAAGTAGTTTGGTCGAAGCTAACTTAAAGGTGGAAATGCAAGGTGCGATACTATTATATGTCCAATATTTTATTAGATTGGAAATTATTTTATTAATTGTTCGAAGTACCGTACAGGATGTCCCAATCGTCACCGGTCAATTTGAATTTCGCGCTACGTTTAAACCGTTAAACCGATTAACCCGAAACTTGACATACGTCATCTAGATTGATGGGAAATTAATTATGGAAAAGTACACGGTGAAAGAATGCGTAAAAATTATTCAGGCACATTACGATAAATAGCCATCTTCGACGCTAACGATTCAGGAACTTCGTAATCATTTCCTTCGAAATCACGTGCCGGTAAAAAGCATTGTGCAAAGTTTCGTCGCTAGATCTGTTGAAACTGGTTCAGTTGGAGATCTGAAAAAGTCACCACGTCTCCGTGCTGCTCGTTCAAGTGAAAATGTTGCTGCTGTTGCTGAAAGTGCGAGAGAAATCCCGGGCGTATCAAATCGACATCGTTCTCAAGAACATTTCGAGGACCAGTTTGCAAAGAATTTTGACAAAAGATCTTCATTTACACGCTTATAGGATTCAATTACGCCAAGAACTGAAACCATTGGACTATTTCCAATGTCGTACGTTCGTGGATTGGGCGCTGCAAAAGAAAGATGATGATGACTCTTTCGACCAAATTATCCTCCGCGCAGTTTCACCTCGGTGGCTACGTGAATAAATAAAATTGTTGCATACAGGGCTCGGAAAATCCACGGCAGTTGGAACAATTGCCAATGCATCTAAAGTAAGTCACTGTTTGGTGCTGTTTTTGGTCAAAAGGCGTGATTGGGCCATTTTTCTTCGAAAACGATGATGGCAAAGTGGTTATTGTGAATGGAAAACGATATCGCGACATGTTGACTGGCTATTTCTGACATCAATTGGAAGGTAAGGTTTATGTCGATAGTCCAAAGACAATTTTAGAGCTGAAAGACAACATCGAACGTGCCATTGGTGAAATTGATCCGAGTTTGTGCGAAAATGTTATGAAAAAATTATGCAGAAAGATTGCTGATCTGTAAAAAGAGTCAAGGTAGCCATTTGGAAGATATCTCGTTCCATTATTATTCCCGAGTTCGTACTTTTAAATAAAAAATAAAATATCTAGATTATTTAAACTGTTTAAGTTTTATGCTAAAAGTAAATCGACTGGTGATGATTGGGACACCCTTACGGATTCTCTTTTCAACATAGCTTGAATTTATATATATAATTTAAATTATATACATTTTTAGTATGTTATACGATCAGGATGATTCTGAAAACTGGAACAATAATGCATGTGCAATAGGTAAAACATAAAGAAGCGAGAAATAAAATTGTATTACGTTTCTAATAGCATTTAATACTTTTATATAGAGCATGATGAAAAGAATTCTGCATATAATATGTAAAAGAGAATGGATAATTTCACTTTAAATATCAAATGCAAATGCATAATGCACGTGTTCTGTTGCACGATAGAAATATGTCACGAAAATAATAATCTCCATTAGGATATTTAACTTTTCATCCTATCAACTTTTTTATCATCTCTTAGAAAATAGTTATAACTTGTCTCTGTTTCTAGGATCACCCTGTATGTATTAACTATTTCATAAGCAAGTGTAGATAAGAATAAAATTTTGAAATCCCTTCAACAAGGCGAATAATAATGAGGGATAAAAATAAAATATAAAGGAAGGGACGACTGCAGGAACAAGAGAGACAATTCGTTCAAGTGACAGTAGAATGTCAGACATTGAACGAAGCAGTCGTATTGTTCTGAGAAATATTAATCAGATTAATGTGGGATTTGTAAACATCTAAAGCATAAAAATTAATGACGAATGTAATGAAAATTTGATACAGTTATTTTGTAAAATTTAATTACATAGAGGTGATTACATAGAGGTGAATCTGTGACAAGGTATTTGGGTTTGTTACTTCCGTTAACATAATCGACAAAAGTATCAAATTGCCAGAGATTTTATGGGATTACCGAATTAAATAATAAATCAAGTGTTTTTACAATAACGTATATATTTATCAAAAATTCCATATTTAAGAAGAATTAATTATATTATATAAATTAATTCTTCTTGCTTCTCACTGACATATATATTTCCAATCTTTTAATAACTCTTTCTTCTTACTTAATTTTGTTCGCTCTCTCGTTTCATTTTAGCTAGCTATTGATTACAATCTGAATAGCGTAATATTTATTCTCCATTCATAACTTATTACTTGGTGCACCAACGCATAAATATTTCCACTTCACATTAATCCTTATTCTCCAGTAGTCCTATTCTTCTTGTAGTTTCCTCTCAGCCATATATTCTGGATTATCGTTGTTTTGGACTACTACAATCAAGTTGTCGGTAATTGTAAGATACTGTGTTTCGTTTTATCATTGATCTTGTTGAAAATATGGAATTTATAACGCGGACGGACTATACTGACTATGCAGTATATTCCTAAACTGTTTGAACAAATTTTATCAACATATCCTATTAATTATACCATTGAAATTATATCGTACAAATGTAGGTTCGCAAGTGCTGTTCACGGTGTTACGAGATCGAAGTATTGTAATTTAAAAAAAATTGTTTCTTTTTTACTTCTAGACTAGGTAGACAGCAACGCTGATTGAGAATTGTAGAATCGAATAAACTTTGTTTCTTATCTACCGTATCTATTTTTCTTCTTACAACAAATAATATTAAACATAAGTTTCGTAACAAACCTGGTACTTTGAAGAAGTTGCACAGAGTAAAACACTGGTTTGTTTTAATGTGAAATGACTTTTACAGACTTGATAGATTATTCGTGTTGATGTCTATTATTAAACAGTGTGAATCTTAGGCTTTAGGGGACATTGAACCTATTGGACAGAACAATAAGTCCACTTTGAAGTAAAGTAAATTTGTTATTATATTCATTACTTATAGCACCTACAAGATGAGTAGTTGAATTTCCATTCTTTAATAGAATTCCTCAAACAATATTAATGAATTTTTATGTAAGCGTAAAATTGAGGTAAAACTTGCTTTTCACGCAAGTGTCGTACCGTTTACAAATTTCTTGTAAAATTATAATTTACATTTCGAATTGAAGAAATACTTAAAGTCACGAATACCTCGCGAAAGCACCATACAAAATTCACCATTCTAATCCCAGCATGGCGTAGCTTTAGTTATTTTGTATAATTATAGCGTAAACATAAAATATGTTATTACGTATGCATTATTTTTTCGTTGAAAACTGGGTTTTCGAGAACGAGATGAGAGCAAGTCAGGAGAATTGAACGCGAGCATGGTATATGGTAGACAAAGTATTGGTACTTTGTCTCGCTCGCTTTCAGTCCCATCGGTTCACTCTTTTATTCCATCTCGTTCTCACCTTTGTAAAAAAAAAAAAAAAAGAAAAAAAAACGGGACACGTCAGCCTGGGAATTGTGTTCCTCTTTTATTATACGAGGTGTTTGCGAAATCGTGGTGCAACTGATAGGGAGATGAATTTGCAGATAAAATTGATTCGAAAATATAGTGTACATTTTTTTCATACGGGGTTTCGTTTTCGGGAAAATCGAATTTGAAAGTTCGTTAGGTACGTGTGACGAGGAACGCGAACGAAACAAAACAGGACGAAGCGAGATGCAACGATAGAGTTGCGAACATATCTCATTGTCAGATACGTTTTGCGTCTCAATTTGTCGTGGTTTGTTTCGTTCGGGTTCCTCGTCAAGCAGTGGACTTGTACAGATGTCCAATTTAACCAATAGTAACAGTATAGTGTCGAGGGGTCGCCATCGTATCACGACTAACGCGATTCCCCTTTCCCTTGTGACTTTTTAGCTTATAGAACAACGACCATCTCCTGGCGCGTTAATAATACCTCTGGTTTAAAAAGTTTTTTACACCCTGGTAAAGTGTGGCGGTGCTCCGTCATGTTGAGAAATGAAGTTCTGTCGGGTGAACAGCGGTACATCTTCTAACAAACCAGATAAATTACCAACTAAGAAATACAAATACTCCTGTTAAATTATCTGGGAGAAACTGTGGTCCCTGTAAGAATTTCTTTTACCACACCAACGAAGATATTCTCGGCTTACTATTAATCGATATTATACCGTATCTTAAACAATACTGCTTACAGATACGAGCAGCGATATTTAATGAATCGTCGAACTCAGATTTCTCGAAAATGAAGCCCCGTATGAAGAAACTTTGTTGTATATCTTCGACTGATTTTTATCTAAAAAATCAGCCCCTTAGGTTGTATTACGATCTCGCGATCAACTGTTTGTATGTTAAGTTCTTCTTATTCTTCATTAGTGTCCAGTAATGGTTGACAAGCATTGTACACATATCCTCTCCCTGAAATCGTTTCTCCATTCTGGAAATGTCTTGGTGGAAGAATTCACCGTGTTCGTCAATTACGTCACCTAGGTTTGAAGGAAAAACATCCACATGGAAATGCAACAAGTGAATCCTTAACGACAGATTGCAGCCAATATTTTGACATGCTTTTAACCTCGGTGAAGACGAGCAACGTTTTAACGCCTTCTTTTATTTTCTTAACTGACAAGGAAAAGGAGACACGTACAATCGTGCGTCAAAAAGACACGCTTGTCTTTTCGGGGCTTTAATGTGCCTCTACGTAAACGTGGCTGCGATTTAGTCTCCTTTCTTTAACATTCTGATTTGGGACTCTCATTTTTAAATAACATATGTGCACCAAATTTTTTTACTACGATGATTAATACTATACGTAAAAGTATAATGATTCTATAATTAATACTATACGTCAAAGTATAATAATTCTATAATTAATACTATACGTAAAAGTATAATGATTCTATAATTAATACTATACGTCAAAGTATAATAATTCTATAATTAATACTATACGTAAAAGTATAATAATTCTATAATTAATACTATACGTAAAAGTATAATAATTCTATAATTATTACTATACGTAAAAGTATAATAATTCTATAATTAATACTATTACGTAAAAGTATAATAATTCTATAATTAATACTATACGTAAAAGTATAATAATTCTATAATTAATACTATACGTAAAAGTGTAATAATTCTATAATTAATACTATACGTAAAAGTGTAATAATTCTATAATTAATACTATACGTAAAAGTATAATAATTCTATAATTAATACTATACGTAAAAGTATAATAATTCTATAATTAATACTATACGTAAAAGTATAATAATTCTATAATTAATACTATACGTAAAAGTATAATAATACTATAATTAATACTATACGTAAATGTATAATAATTCTATAAGTAATATTATAAAAGTATAATATTATAATTAATACTATAAAACGTAAAATGTACGTAAAGTATACGTAAAAGTATAGTAATACTATAAATACTCTACGTTACACTGTCTTGTGTGAGTGCATATTGGATTGCAGTGATGTCGATTACGAGTAGCTACGGCACTGCTGAACCGAGGCAAGCGATGGGCGCATGACGGCAAATCGCCGTGCACACGTTCGATCTGTGTGAATTGAAAACCGCTTTGACATTTCTACTGGATGATTTCCTCTCCAGAAATGTCTACAAAATTTGATACTGTATAGTAAATTTGTGTTACCCAAACAATATTTTGTAGAAATGTAAAAATAGTACGTAGAAACTACGCACGTCGGAATTTTTTTAAACTTTAACGGTAATTTCAATCGTTCAGAACCAACAAATATTATAACTATAATCTATATTTATTAAAACTATTATCTATATTTTAAGACCAATTAGATCTTCCCAACGGTTCTAATTTTCATGTAATACTCCATTTTAGCTGAAAATTGGAAGGTTTTATAAAAATAAAATTTTTTCGAAAATTGTTTACTTAATGAAAGTATTATTCCTTATATGTATAATCGTAACCTGTATGTACAACTTCCAATGTTGTACTCGAAATAAATGAATTTTATGATTAAACTTGATATATGTACAATGTTTGAATCACAATGCTGTAATTGGAGGAGTCAAGCATTGTGACACTTTTTCGTTTGAAGAAATGAGTTCTTTGTTACCTGTTTCTTTAGCAAAGAATACAATTATATGTATTATGTAGTTGGTTTGCATTTAATTAAGATTTATATTTTACATTTCACTATATATTTTATTTATATTTTATATTTGTATACACAGCCACACACATGTATATATATAATATAAAATATAAATAAAATATAGTAAATTAAATATAAACCAACTGTATAATACATATTATTTTATTAAATTAGATTTGCTTACAGTTTGATAATGTTGCCGATATTCTTTTCATAAATCCAAAATATATTATTTATTTACTTTATCTCTGGATAATAAGTTGTATTCGACTACCAGTTTCACGCCACGCTCTGCAGTAGCATTTACTATTTTTAAATTTGTTATAATTCCTACTTTTTCTATGTACGACGGTTTATTTTTCCAAATTGATTTGTATCTTATTCAACGTTTACTTATTGTTAGGTATTTCTATTGTTTCCACAACTTTTAAACATTATAGTCAGCTCCCCTATTTTAATATATATCTGTCATATATTTTATATTTCAAAACAATGCCTACGTGAAGAAACGGTACTTCATCTTTGCTAAATGTTCGAAAATGAAATTGTGGGTGACTCATTGAATGACCCATCGGTGTTGGTTACGTATTTACAACTTCGGTCCTGGCCAATCGAGTATGCGTTGCTAATGAATATTTACTCGGTCTGCTCGAAATATAAATCGTTTCGACATTTGTGCCGGGCAGTTTCTTCTTCAGAAACGTCTACAGAATTTAATCCTGGCCGGGGTTTTCGTGCCGGATAAAGAACTTTTCGTAAAAATACAAAAATAGTGTGGAGAAACTATGTGCATCGGCACTTTTTTCAAAATTTGCCATTAATTTATAATTATTTTAAATCAAAAGCAACCAATAAATTGTATACCACTATATTCGAAAAACTCTTTTCTATTTATCGAGCCCAATTAGAACTTTCTAACGTTTTCACTTTTTATGCAATACTCCATTTTTTTTCCGAAATCCTGAGTTTTTATAAAATTTCGTTTTTATAAAACGTATTTTTTGAAAACTGAAAGTGATTGAACAATTCGATTCCAGATGCTTGTTTGAGGAACAAGATTGTAAATACAAATTTTAAAGTAAGTGTAATCAAATTTTAAAGATATAGTCAAAGAATTGGGTATTTTGCAATATCGTGTTAAAATTTTTATTCAACTTGGGTTATCGTACTAATGGGATACGTTTCTTCTAACACGTGCGAGTATCAAAGCGATAGATCGATCAGTTAGTGCTGTTCAAATATATAGTACATTATCCAAGAAGACTGGACGTTTTATGGAAATAGTTAACGGTGAGATGATGTATATCAAAATTATTTAATTCAATAAGGAGGAAATGGTAGATAGTGTAGCGAATGAAACATGAGTTTTTAACGAAATAAGTTTTTTAACAAGTTTCTTAACAAGTTTTTAACAAGTTTGAAGAATGGCTTGCTGCTTCTATAGCGTTTCGCATACCCAAAGTGACTCATAAAATACCAATAAATAAAGGTGGTCGACTTTATTCAAAATTTAAATCTTTTAGCGAAAGATCAAAACAAAGAGAAACTGTCGTCACTTGGTCAAATTGTTTGCAAGAGGAATTATTTTGCGCCATTTGTGCGAGCCTCCGTACTTCAAGACAAGTGGACAATTTAAATGTAATCAAGGATGCGACGTTAACGAACCTATCGAAAACAGCAATGTGCAGAATAACACTATCTGATGACATTATTTTCCATTTTAATATAAAATAAACTATCAAAGAGGTAACAATTAGGATTCCTGGCTGCAAATCGAGAAAATTATTGCTGTTTGTATCTACCATACAAAGCAGTGTTCGATGCAAAACATAAATGGAATCTACCTGCAATGGAAATTGTAATCATAGAATGCAGTGTACAAAAGAATTGCACGTTTTATTAAATTATACAATCTAACAAATTTTAGTAATTTAAAATGATGTCGGAAGCTTTAAAATTGTTATATAGGTAAAAATCTCGAATAATGAATAAAAAAAACAACTTTCTATTTGTTATTTGTGGAATAAAAATTAAAATATGAATTATGGAATATCATATCTTATCTTCTTTGAAGATACGATACACGCCATGTATGAATCAACGCCATTTTGTTTTCGTAGATCTAATGTCTATTAAGACATACAAATCTTTTATCAGAACTTTGACTAATCATTATGAACTTATATCAGGCTTGCTTTGTAGTAAGTAATTCTGATTAATGAAAAAGAGTTACAATTTTGGCAAATGTCTTATTTTATTTTTGTAGCTCACGATACCCAGCTTTTTTGCTGGGTAATAAACTTCGAGATGCTTTTATTTTTATAGATATATTCTTTTTCGCAAATAAACTTAAAAGAATCAGAAATAAAAAAGGAAAAAAAAACACAATAGACGCTTATTTACTTATTAATTATTGAAATCTATGTATTATTTACTTTCGGTGACTGAAACTATGAGATTAAGGAGATCAAACATACTTCTCTATTGTCTCAAAATTGCTAGCAAAGTAGAAAGATAGCATTTATGTAACATAAGCATATCTGAAATGAGAATTTATCATTTTAAACTTTTATCAGCTACTGTAAATCTTGCACTCAATTCACCAGAACTTCAAGCGAATGTCGCACTTCCCACGTTTCTTAACTACTTACTTTGCATTTCGTATGTCTTTTGAATTTCAAGACGATGTTCCTTCCAAGTCTTTGTAAAGTGTGACTGCTCAAATCCGATTTGGAACAGTTAGTATTCTTTCGACAGTTGAACCGAGAAGAATTATATCGAAGCATGTTCAAGTTACAGCCTATGCAAATGAAATAAAATTTATTTGTATTGGTATTCTGTGCAAGCAAGTGAAACTTGAAGATGGCCATTATTCGAACAAATTTTTATTTATTATAGATATTTGGAATAATTTATTTAGATAATTGTTACTCATATACAGTACTTACCTCGAACAGGTCAACTGGATGACAATTTAAGCGAATAATATGTATGACGGAATAAATAGTTATTTATTGTATAAATTATGAATCTGTTTATTACATATGTGCACACGTGTATATACATAAATATGTTACAAACTTTGTGACGTGAATATGTCTTCACTAAAGCGGTCCCGATTCTTTTTTATCCTATCACCTCAAAATTATAATATTTGATGAAAAAATATGTGCAAAATTTTAAAGTGATTGGATAGCGGGTGTCACTAACACTTACAAATGCATATGTATGTAGATTTGTCGCCTGAAATTAAAGATGTGCGAAAATTCAGGATTAGAAATTCCTACTTTTAAATAAGTAATTTTGAAACACAGTTTGACGTCGTTGGCTCTAAATAAATTTTCGATTTGTGAGTTTGAGATAATAGATGAAACATTCGATAGTATGATGCGTTGAGCTGGTAACATCTTTGGGCGGATATCCATAGTTTTATTATTTATTGTTATTGATTTATATGTATTCAGATGTTAGATTTGCAACTGTTGTTTTATTATCCAAATACACGCAGACTTTTCCATTGGATATTCGTGAGGTGCATTTTATAGCTTTTGTCCCAATTATGGGCCCTACAGCTTGAGCGTATACTATTGTTCTAATTCCATTAATGAATCGTAAGATGATAGCTTGTACTTTGGATGGTGTGTGTTCTTGTTTTGTTGCATTTGCATAAGAAGATTTCAGTTCAGATACATTTTTGAATTGGGTCTCTCGAGTGTTGCACATTTCTGTGAGATCTTTGTACTAAAAAATCTCGTCCATGTGTTGACACATAGTTTCCAGCCGGGCGATACGTAGTATTGTACGTATACCTGAGCTAAGAGTAGTATGATGGTGTTGGTATTACCAGTCCAACTTTGTTGTCACTAGAACAAACAGTCACTAACACTTTTATATTGATGTATTGAAAAATCAGAACTTACTTCGTTTGAGGCAAAATTTGCTATATCTTATTACCAAAGAATTAGTAATAAAAATGTTCATCTTTGCAGTGGTATTGTTACATCAACGTAAGCACTTATCTTATCGGTTAGTGTTAGATTGAAGTCAATTGACATGTTTCGTAAAGTATTAGATTAACTTCTCCCCCTCTCTCAAGTAGTGAGAATAAACTTTTCTTTTATCGCAGACATCAGTTTCACATTTATGGCGACAAAACTGTACTAGAAATAAATCCTTCTACAACAAATACTTTGTACAAACAAACTTACACAATGGCGTAGTGTACGATTACTATAACTGCTCCTTAGCCACTTTGCCACTTTAGTTTCTTCATCCAGGGAACTTTTTCATTCTCCGCAACTAAAGTTTGGCATAAATGGACAATGATTCGCGTCTATTAAAGAAATGATCAAGAAATCGAGAACAGAGCTGTTCGAAAACACGGGAAAAAGCTTTTTAACATTATATAAGAAACCAAGGGAATTAAACGAGGCAAGATCGATTGGCTTTCGAGTGAAATGAACAAATTTTACGAACAAAATTTCAGGAATATTTGTAATCGAGATGCTTACACGACGCGGGTACCGGAACCATTTTTCACGGACAACTTTAATGCGATATGAAGAATTCGCTGACGAATACCGTAGCTCGCTCAAACGTAATTTTAGAGAAGCAATTCGGTGGGGATGAATAAGTTTGTAAAGTGAAATCTGGTAGCTTATTAATCTTACATAGAACGGAGTGGAAGGATCGGTGATCCTAGCCAACGGAAATTTGATCGGCAGCTCTGGAAGCAGTTCGTGCGCGGAAATTTTCCCTTTAGTTCCAATCGCGTCTTCCGTGAAGAATCACGAGATTATCGTCTTCGATTGCTTGCCACGAGATCGTGAACTATTGGCTAGTGAATGTCAATTGAGCGTAGCAAACGGAGCAATAAAAATTTCTGCAGCTTATTAGGAATAATGCAGATCCAAAAGAGAGCGAAGAATAGAACATTGAACGAGGTCAAATCCATAGATTTGACTAGATTTTTACGGTTCTTTTTAATTCGCAACTGTATAACGATTCGGAGATTGTTTTTAATCAGGATAAATTATGTCCTCTCTAGCAGATGCAAATCACTGTTGGGTAGAATTTAATCTGATTCATAATTACCGATTATCCAAGTCAGTTGTTATGTACTGCGGATTGTATTCGTTGCAAGCGTATGCTGATGTAGAAAATGTAAATTGTGTTCATGTAAAACGAATGGAGAATATATTTTGTAAATTAATATGACAATGTTAATACTTCCTTTTGCATATGTACATTCCCGTTCATAATCGGACGAGTGTTCGTTTACTTTGAACAAAATGGTTATTAAGACAGATGTACTTCTCTGGATTAATTTCATTGTAGAATTTTGTTACATGTACTTATTTTACAATGACATCTGGAAACGAAATTAATATTTTACACGTACAGCCTGAATAAATGTTAAAAAGGGACTGCATGCGCTTAATATTATATCCAACTTAACAGAAGAAAATTCTATAGGCCCGTTCTTTTTCGTTTGGAATTTCCAAACTATCTGAAGAGTATCTCTGTGCCATCTTTGAATGTTTACAAACTCTCTTAAGAGGTTTCTGATTCAATAGAAATAGGACATGTAACTGCTAATAGGCAGTCGAATCTTTTTCGTCATTATTAATTCGACAGTGTATGCGATCAGAATGAGTAGTCACAGCAAAGTATGTGCAAAAATGTTCAATTATTGTTATTCTTGCAAAATAATAATATTTATGGTTACTAATTACTCACATATTTATGATTACTAATTAATCACATATTTACGATTAATAATTAATCTTATTAATAATTATTCTTTCTGTGATTTTTTATATTAATCAATTGTAAAAGTAATCAGAAAATAATCAATTATTATCGGAGTCTGGTACAAACTTCTTTAAGCTGATAATTGAAACGCTAATATTATCTAAAAATGTTACAATTAATACTTTGGCACGCGGAACATTTATAGGGAACAACAAAGTGTTTGCAAATGCAGTTATTGCAGATTATTTGATAATGAATCGGGAAGAGCGGGACATAGGAACAGCAAGTGAGTAACAAATCATCAATATTCGGTGTGACAACTTCTCGTTGTTATGTCTTCCATTTGCCGGTGTTTGTATGTGTATGCATATACATCGTGCGATGGACAATGAGACCGAGATATAATTAAGATGGCGCGAGCATTTCTACCAAGAGACAGAGATAACTTGGGACAATTTCACAAGTAATATTCTAGTGACGAAAGAATTAGAGTATGATACAAATTACGACAAGAACTGAATCCAAAAGTAGCATTTGTGAAATACGGTCTACCAAGTATGATGTATGTTTTGACATGTAGTATAATAGGTTGTTTAATAAGTTTTAACGAACGATAAAACTTATCGAGCAACCTAGTTTAGTATGGAATTATTCTCGTTAAATAACAAACTTTTGCAGTGACATATTGGATTTTGAAACTTGGATACGTTCTACTTTTCAGTAATATTTCCATGTATGTATGTGTATTATAGAATTTTTCAAAATTTTGAAAATGGTTGATTTTATAGTTCAAGAAATAGGGTTAATCGATTTTCAGTAATAAAGTATAATATTAGAACTGAAAATCGTACGAGAATGAATTTCTCATAGTGTCACAGTGAATACACGAGAGTGCAGAATAAACATTTTTTACCAATGATGTACCCATTTAATATGAACAAAATTTTGTTTTCATTTCATTCGTTCGAACTTTTATTACTTAAAAGATTATATGAGAAAAATAAATAAATTTTGTATTATTTGTAAGCAATGGTTAAGAATCTAACACGACATAAAGTGAGTTTCTACCATAATTACGTTAAATATAAATCAAGACAGTCGGAAGTACCACAGTGTAAGAATATTTTTATGACAGACATTTTCACGTACATGAAAGTTCGTGTGAATGTTTTAAAGCTTAAATATAATTAGGTTCTACTGCCTATCATTGGTAGTGACTTTGAAATGAGAAAATACTAAATTAAATTTGTTACCGTGCATCATGGATATAAATTCATTCATCAAAATACAAACTATATTTTCTCTGGTACAATTCCATGCAATTTTAACGTTTCTCGATTTCTTGTATACGAAATGCATAAATTTAGTTCGGTATGATAAAGCGGCCTGGTAAGAGACGCGATGAAGAAGAAAAGGACACGAGGTGCGAAACTTCTATTTAAATTTATAGTAGTTTATGCGATACCCATAAAATATTCTACATTGAATTTTTTACAACACTCAAATCAATGCAAAGTTGAATAACTTGCCTACCTATTTTTATTCTGGCTTTTCCAATTTACTCTTTTCTTCACTGGTAAATGTATGTACACTAGGTGATACATGACGATATGTCGTGCAATAAATCATATATTTATCAATTTCACCCTGCAACGAAATAAAGGAAAAACTTTTATTAATAATCAGGCAAATACAGCTTTCATTTAACAAGACTCGTGCAGTACGTTACAAGTTAACTGTACAGTAACGAAGAGAAAGAAAATAATTTTGTTTTTATCAATTTTTCAACAGATTTGTAGGAAGTTTCGATGCGATAATAAATAGTTGTAAATGTAGTTTAAGTAAAAGGTATCTTCATCATCTGACATTTAGATGTACGATATTAGAATATAAAAGGTGTAACGATATATAATATTTAAAAATATATAAAATTAAATTTTGTTTTTTATTTTAGAATTCATTAGAGTCCTTAAGCGAAAGATAGTATATTGTCTTTTAATACGCAAGGAAAAAAAAACAATGGTCTCTTTCCATACTTTTAAATGAAACGGTAAATATTTGCATTTTTCAAATTTATTCGTCAAATCGGTTAATTCTCGTACATTTCGCGGAGTATATTGCATAATAAACAAAAATGTTGATTGCAAAACAACAAACTGTAATTAATTCGGCAGTTTTCACGTAAACTTTTGAAATGTAAGTAAAAGCACGTGAGGTGCTCGTAGACCCCCAATACAAAGTAACACTTAACGAACACAATGAGTAGAAATTATTATCCTCCACATCTTTTTATTTATTTTAGGACAATTTGAATTTGTTAAAAAAATTAATATTATTTTATAAAGGAAAAATTACTTTATATAATCAATATATAATCTAATTACCTGAGTATTCTATTTCTTCATCCAAAAATTTTTGTATAATAATCATAAAAGTTTTTAAACTATTCTATTGGTTCAAATATACGTGGAAGTACTATTTTTATTTCTTAAAATCCTTATAAAGCGTTAGAATCAAGTTAATTAGGATTTGAATGTACTTGTAAACTTTTTGATCCCCTCGCTACACATAGAATAATTATTTATGCTTACGAATGTGCCTAATTTTTAAAATGTAACCGGAATTGCACAGAATTGTGTCTCACATAATTTCTCGTGTTTGCCGTTCAGAATATCTGTGGCAAATAAAAGACAATATTGACCTTTTTACTACTAGCCAAGTTAACTTGGTATTTTCTAAAACTGTGAAGCTATTTTCAGAGAAAATTCAAGGTACAATTTTATTAAAGTTACCGCTTTCTCTATTTTACCACGAACAGTTCCGAAGAGTCGAAATAATGGCAAACATGGAAGTTTTCGCGTATCAACGTTCACTGTCATTAGATTATATGGCTTGTTAAGTACGAAAACGTGTCCGGTAGAATGATCAAAATGTTAATTATGAAGATAATTGGTGAGCTGTTCACGTCTTTCTTTTACGTGAAATTAATGCAGCAAATGTTACCTATTATCGTTGTAACTGTAACTGTAATGTTCATTCAGAACGTACTGGTTAATACATATATATCATTTTTTACATTTAATATTAGATTTTATCACATTTACAATAGGTAACACTAAAAACGATGAATCGTTTCTAATTCGTGTTATTACGTATTGTTTGTGATGTTTAAACGATCTGATTTGTTCGAAGTATAATTGTGTTTTACATAAACTTTATTGAACTTTACATGAACTTTACTTTTACATAAACTAACTATTGCGATGACCAGATGGAAACGGTCGTCGTCGACTGCATTTTAATTTTTGCTGAAACGTGTGCTCTGTTGTTAGTGAAAATGTAGTAAAGAAGAAAAACGCTAACTTCGTTTCTTTAACAGTACAACAATCAAGATTCTTATCTGCGTAGCTCAACGACTCATGGAACAGATAGTTGATTGTAAATTATCGATCGTTGCTTCTTTGGTCACGACCAACTTTCGTTTATTATAATTTACACTGGTGCTAATAAATATTGTTTGGTTTCAAATAAAGATGTATCTGTTAAATAATCGGCTTCGCGAACTCTGTAACAGCTAAGAATGAGTCTCTCCGCTTCGATCTTTATTGGAGAAGTTAAAACGATATTCTTTAAACTTCTTCAACGAACTTTGGCAATTTTCTGATATTTAATACATTTCCATAAACTTCGTTTATTACTTTTAGTTAGAGCTTCTCGTAGAGTTTGTACCACCCTTATATTTAAAAGGCATAACATGTCTGATGTAAACTTCACAGATATACTTTATTTATAGGAATATGTTTCACGTATCGAATACTTGTTGTAACAAAATAATTTTTTTGACAATCCTTAATTTTATACTTTTATAAATACATGAAATTACTCATAGGTTCTACAAATTCCATGTACATACACGTAGCAGGCAGTCAGTAGAAATCGCATTAATTGGTATTCCCGAGCAATAAAATAAACTCATAAAAAGTGTTTCTGAATTACAACAAAATACAGCGTTTGTGATTCTGTCATATATTTTATCAACAGTTAATGTTAATTTTGTTCATAGAGGATAAAATTCATGGACGATATTGTTCCACACAATTTTCTGTATATATACATATTATGAACAATGCAAATATACAATGCAGGAATCAGTTTAACCCTATTTTAAAGATCTGTTTCAGGGATGAATTTATCACTCGAAAACAATAAAGTAAGGTTCTATCAATATATGTTCTATTTGATTCTTTTCGCGACTTATATCGAGGTTTTTGTTTCAGTAATTTGTATCGGCTTACATTTACAAGATCCGCATAAAACAACCGCTTTCCATTTTACTGCAAGTATACAATTATGGAAATTTGATATTGAAACCTCGATTTAAGCTAATCATCAACGTTTGTCCCTTTAATGTGTTTAAAGAAATCGAAGAAACTTTCAAAAGTTTCTCATTTCGTTCGTAATAAACGAGAACAAGTAATCTTAAAAAAGATTCTTGCGGCTTTATCTAGTAACGAACTCACTTTATATTTATCTAAAGTGACCACAAGTTTTCTACTAATGATTTGTTGCTTTTCTCTCCTCTTTCTTGAACTGATTGAATTTAAAGGAGTTAATTCATTAGGTTTGATCATGACAGGATATTCAAATGCAGAAGAATTTCCGAATATAGTATTTTTTGCTTCGTTACTAGACAAGCTAATCCAAATTGTATTTCTTCTGTAATGAAAAAAAAAATTTTTCTTCTTTCTACAAAGAAGTTAGAAAAACTCATTAAAAACATATTGTATCTTCTATTTCTGGCATTGCTTTAGATCGTTATACTCGTAATTCTTCCTGCTGTTGTTGAATTGCTTGCTGGCATTCTTTTCTCGTTAAATTTACATTTGCTTTAATCACGAATCCGATTTTCCATTTCTTCTTTGATTTACGAGGAAATATTTATCTTCTTTAATTTTTATGAGACTTAATCTTTCTTTATGGGTAATATCCAAACGATCGTTTAACGAGTCTAGAAACTCTTTACTCTTTGTTCTTATAGCGCACTACGGCGTTTTTATGGTCGTTGCAACATTCGCCGGTATTAGCACAACGTTAATAATTTATCGATAGTGTAATGTGTTTTTTTTTATCTGGATACGTGCATTCTCCCACAAAACGTCCACATCTTTTATGACTATAGCAGCACTTGATCGGAAGTTCAGTTTCACTTTACGTAAATTGTAAAATAAAACATACAAGACATGCCCAATACTCGGAACTTTTATGTAAACGATTTGGATTTTAATTGTACTCTAAAATAAATGTTTTTATTACCATTCCTAGTTTACATTTTTCCGCTTTTGATATAACTCTGCGATGTGTACATGTTCTTAATGATTGTTCATACTACGCTGTTAATCTTGATGCATAAGTAGATAATGATAAATATCAAAATTATGCCTACATGTTACTAATATACGTGTATGAAATTGTAATTTTATTAAAAAATGTGGACCACTTGTGTTTACATTTTTCCTCTGCATTTATCAAACCATTTTATTATTCATTTCTCGAGAGCAGAAAATTCTGATGTTCTTTTTTTTTAAATATTTGTATTACTTTCCAAGATGTTTTTGTATGAACATAACATATTGTTCACTTGTTCCCTGTCGCAAAGGGGAAGTCCATCATTGGTGCAAGTCCAAACTTTTAAAGTTCGATGATTAAAATATGATATACATTCATGTGTGATCAGTCAAAACATATTTTTCTTCTGGTAATGACCATATTCTTTAATCGCCTGATAAAACTTATCAATGATCACCAAAAAGGTAGAACAAGTCAATTAACGTAGATTATCTTTTTAACTCGATCGAAATACAAAACTCAGATAATGGATATTGTCGTTCACTTGCATATGTAGATATAATATCTATGAATTTTATTTTCTTTCTTCATCTTGTGCTAATTACTTGTTTGTGATGTTTAAATGATCTGATTCGTTAATTAAACTCAAAGTTATTCAAATACGATCGTGTTTGATATTATTTTCAATATAAGACTGTCGATTGATCCACTTGAAGCAATCTAAGTTAGGTTTCTTAAAGATAAACGAAAAATATGAAAATTTGTCTTGCATCGGTGATTCATTAGTAGGTGAGTAATTATCGATTGCGGGTCGTAAATAGGGCCAAGGTTTGTTTGGGGAGAGCAGTTTCAGGAAGTGGGGCGAATAATTTTCTGACAAGCTGGCAGAGAGAAATAACCTAACTGAGAGAATTGTATTTCAATATGGTTAATAATCGTCGTATAGATAAGAAACATTAGACAACACCACGAGTACAAATCTAATGGATTTAAATCTGCGAATAGTAAATAAGTCGAATAGTCGAATAGTCAAATGGAATCAGTTATAGATTAATTTGTTCAAAGCGTTCCTGCGAGACAACAATTGCTCTATCTTGAAAACAAGGTCAAATAGGACATATGTTTGTATTATGCATGTCATGTATTGCGAATCCATCCTGTTTATTCAAAGTACTCGAAGAGGTTTAGGTTAGGGGGTGGTGAATATGTGGCATTCGAGACATCTTATTGGCAAAATAATATATTTAAAATTTAAAAACAGACATGCAAATTCTTGGAAATAAATATAAATTCAAAATGTCAAATCAGGTGTTATAGTCAGCCTTTGTAAGGCAAAATTATCAGACGTAGCTCACATTCTATTTATTCGTGGTACTGTATTTCTTTAATCCAAGATAGTTCTTTTTTCCTTCCTGTTTAAAAAAAATGTGATACCTGTTTTCTAATTAAATATTACATGTGTCGTATATATTTTGTTTCTTTTAAATTCATTTTTGATATCGGTTATAGAAATGTTTTGTTCGATTGTCTCGTTGAAATACAGTTCCGATAAACGCGTGATGCGTTTACACTTACTTAGTAGATAAGTTGTGTCCGGATTTCGTATGATCGCGAATGACAAAGCGGTATTTTTCGGGCTCTTGCTATAGTTCCCGTGTATAGACTAGCACACATTATAACTATCTGATTAATGCTTCATATCAGCGTCATTATCTCGTTCTATTCACGAACGCGCGCACGCTGCAGGTCCCTTGTCGGTGCTATTTATCGACAGCCTTTGTGATCTCATAGTGGAACTAGTTTATGGTGAATCTCCTGGACAAAATATCGACCACCGAATAATCTAGATATGAATTAGAGGATGAACGTATTTTTCGACATCACGAAATTTCTCGTAAAATTAATCTTACAGATATTTCTACCTGGAGAATTTTCAATGGTTCGTATATTTATGGATATTTATTTTTAGATTGAAATCAATAACTATTCGAAAATAAAACTAAGAATTTAATTTATGAAATTTAAGAATATTCAGCAATTCAACAACACTACCCTAAACGTGACTAAATACGAGTCACTATTGTGGAAAGAGGAACCAGTGAAATTGCGGAGACGATAAGAAAATTGATTTATAAATTATGTAGTTAATAGAAGTAAATGCGCGATATAAGAGATTTCTCAGAATAAATGAATTTTCAATTGAAATCGAAATTTATTAAGCGAGTCGCTGTTATAAAACTGAAATTATTAATTACGCACGATAGAATGGTGTAATGCGCGAAAGAAGAGAAGATTAATTTTCTATTAAATAATTGATTAATCAGCAGTCCATAACTAACGACTTATTATGCAAATGGTTCTGATAATGAAGTAAGTGCTGAAATATGCTTGGAATATTAATTAGAGACGATTTTCGTAGTCAAGCAGCTCGAAGGGAACCTTTTATTAATAAAATAATTTCTAATAAAGCGATTAAATTTTTCAAACAATACGTACACGTATATAAAGAACCTTTATTCTTGAAACATGTCCTGTTTTTGGATGAAAATAATATTTTGAGGATGATGGTACGTAATAAATATCGTTGCTTCGCGGGAATAAATAGAGAGTTTATTAAACATTTATATCTATTACTTATCAAATAACAAAGACGAAATTCAACCTTCAAAGGCCAGAAAAAGCCTGCTTTTTGCTATATTTTTGTAACAATGGATAATATCAACAAAGGTCCACTACAATATTAATATATTATGTTATACTATTAGATCTGATAACCGAAGCAACATAAAAACTTTAAGAGAAAAGGTACGAACCTAATCGCAAAACATGGCAACTTCGTGCTTGTATAACATTATGTTGTATAGTAATAATTCTAGTATGTTGTTAAATAACAGTAATTTCTGCTTTCAAGTGACAATCTATACACTAAATTCGAGTAACTATTTAACGGGGAAATCTTAAATATCTCACTGATACATATTTTATCGTAATAATGTAACAATTTACACGAATATCTTACGAAAAATTCAGAAATGCATTGGGATAAATGTAATTAATGAAAATATTCCGAAAGAGGGATTTATGACAAAAATTTGTTTTGACAAACATTTAAGAAGCACATTTACTAATGTTTAGCCAACATTCAGGTGGTCATATATTTCTGGAAACGTAAGGAGGGGCAGAGAATTGTTAATTTTTTATCTATAAAAATATATCGAAGTTGATGGGCATCATATTAAGTATCTATTGAAGTTACTTTTCTTTACTAATTTCATTGTTATGATTATTTAATTAATCACCTCTAATGACTTCGTTGGAAATGAAAATTGCTACCTATCTCGTTTTCACGTGAATTAGAGCATTTACAGTGTACGCTAGAGCATTTACAGCACTTACTGAAGCTGACGGTTATCTTATAAATGTAATTGCCTTTGGCACTAAAACGATTAAGCACAGATTATCAAAATATACTTTCCATCTAATCAAATATTCAATCAAAAGTATCTAGATCCCGTGTGCCAATTAAAAGGATTTTGATCTTTCTGGAGGGAAAGCTAACTGTAACGTCAGCTTGTAAGGAATTAAAATCTCATAAGCTGGCTCGCGCACAAGCTCTTCCATTACAATGTAGTTTCAAGTAATCATTAAAAGCTTATTACGCCATAATCCCTTTTGTCGCTTTAATTTTCCCATTAACTATAACACAGTTTTACCTTGCAGCGATGTACTATACTCTCGGAAAGAACAAGCAACTTTCGTTTCAAGCAGATTACGTGCTTCGTTGTCTCCTTGCTGGACGTTCTCGATGAAAAAATCATTTAAAAGTGTCTAATTTCCTGTAAAAGCTCCTATTGGGTTTAAACTTTCTCTCCACAATCCTTTCTAGAGATTGCATGACCGTAATTTTATCCTGGATGCTTATCGTTAGAGATACGATATCACGAACGCAAATATTTCGCCCGAAAAATAGGAAACTGATGGAAATACCTGTGCGTTGCATCCTGACTACATTCTGTTCGAAACCTATATCTATGTATATACATGAAATGGATCGCAGATATTTTTTAACGATGATCGAACGTATCGCTACGTACAACGTAGTTGTACGAGATAGTTTCATACGCTTGGGCACTTCGAACAGGAGATGTAGCAGAGCTACAGGAAAACGGGACTCAACATTTCTGGAACGACCGAGGTTTGTGCAATAACGAAGGTAACCAATTCACTATGAAGGAGCCCCACTTAGAATCAGACAGTATATCTCCGCTACTTGTAGTCACTACTACCACTTTACTTTCCACTCTGATTTCGCTCATTACTAAGTGATCATCCCTTTACATTTGTCAACGCACGCAATACAACGTTATTTCACTTTTTAAAGTTTGGATGTTGTCGTTGAGCGAAATATTGAACTTTCGTGCAAGGAACAACGTTAATGTCCAGTATTTTTGTATTTATTTTCATAAAGGATCTTAAACAAAATCGACAAACTTTTCTGTTCCTATATGGTCTTGTATACCGAAAACGTGTAAACTGTTAAAAAGTAAATTTCAATTATTCAATTTGTCTTATTATATTATGGAAGTTATATTTTCTGGAACATTTTTTCATGAGATGGAAGGTAAATAAATTATTTTAGATGCTGTTTCGTGATCATTCATCCTGCTTTTTGCCATTTTTAAAATCTGTAACTTAACCATGTGCAGGTACGCATCTTTTATTGCAAGAAACAATTGTTTTTTATCATTCTTATGCGTTATTTCCCGCTTTCGTAGACTCTTTGTTATTATGCTCTGAGAGTACCACTCAGATTGATGAAAAATGGTCTATATTATAAAATACGAGGGTATTTAATCCGTATTACTCATTGATCCGCAACCAGTTTTCAATCTAGGAAACCTTTGAAACGTACAAACATTTTATTCGCGGTAAATTATTTGAGATCGGGTAGTAGTAATTTAAAAATCCCTATTGTTCACCTCTGATGCAACTGTATTTCTTTCTTTATTTCTTTTTATCTTTCATCTGCAGCTTCTTCTTTTATCCTTGTTATTTCTTCTTCTTTATCTTTTTTATCGTTTATTTCCCCTCCCCCTTCTTCCGTGTATCCTGCAGCCTTCTTTTCTGGCAACCAGCTGAGTAATTATTGAGCCTGGTAGATCACTTAGGTGATTAAAGAAGGAAATGGATGAGCTTTTATTTTACTTCTAGTTTTAATTGAAGAAAGGCCATGTGTACAGTATTACTAATAATAAAGGAAACCATACATAATAGTCTATCGCAATCGGACCAATATTAACAATTATGAAAATTATTTTGCTAATTACTCTATCGTTTTTCCTCGTATAGGTACTTTCAAGGTTTACAAAAATGCGTTTTCGATGAGGATCAGATTTAATTAATTTTATATTTATGTTAGTGATTATTGTTTCTCGAATTGATTGTCTCATTTCTTCAAAATTTCCTAGATTTATATGTATGATAAAAGCTTCAAGTAGGTCAGTTATATTGTGATACTTCTTTTTTATGAATAAACAACTTCATTACACATATATGGTAGTAGGTGTATACGTGAATATGGATAAAAATGAAGTATAACGAATGTAAAGGAGTTAAAACCATAGCTATAAGAACCAAACTTCGTTTAATAAAAATATTTTCTCATTTTCTTGTTACGTTTAAGCATAGAGATTTTAAACTGCAAAATTGAAATTAAGTAACGCGATACGTAAATGAAATACATAAACTTAGTTTATATAATATCAGAAATAAACTAAGCTTAATTAACGATAAAAAGGGGTGGTAAATGATATATCTGAATAATGGGTTAAATGTTGCAAATTTGATTTGCAATGGGTCATTCGATATTTTATTCAAGAAACCTATATGTGCCAAGTTTTAATTTTATATCTGTAATTGGGGGAGGGGGGAGGATATAAAGAGAAAAAAAAAGAAAATCTGATTTTTACTTTATTTCTTCTATTCTTTTGCATAAAAAATTATTTAGAAAAGAAGTCAGAAGTATTTTAATTACGAAGCCACATATTGTAAACATTTTAATTGAAACTGTAAGTTGTGCAAAATAAAAAACTTTCAAAAATGCCGAAAAATACCAGTATTGTGTATTGAAGTAATTGAAACTGCGATTACATTTTTATAGGAAGTATACATTGTTGTTATAATTATCCTAAATTTGTTTTCAGATTTTTCAGTTTTGGCGGTCCTAGTTAAAAATGAACCGATTTTTTCATCATTTTTTGTGTTTGCGTTTTTTTTTTTGGGCGGAGTAAGCTATTGAATGACCCATTGCAAGTCAAAATCGATTTAATGGTACATTTGACCACTTATTTGGCTGTATCCTTTTGTTATCCAGTATTATCTTCGTTACATATAGATTTCAGTCAAGACTACGTTCAGAAAATAATATTAAAAGTAGGTTATTAAATTCTTAGTACAAAATTAAGTTTTATTCGTATTCATTTTATCCAATATTCAAGATAGTAAGGTCGATAAAGATAACCATACAATGAAGTTCAAATATATTATGAAATGACAGGAAAAATTAAAACAGATTGAGCTTAGGAATCTCTTATATTGAAACATACTCTTTTATTGCATAGACGCAACTAGAAATTTTTTTTTGGAAAGAATCTTTTAATGTAATACTTCAATTGCATTGTATGCTTTTTTTTTATAATTTTATTGTAAAATAGTATTTATATATTTGTATCTTAATTTGGGATGAAAATTTATAGAATGGAGAACTCCCGTAATTAGTGAATTGTAATTGGTATATGCATACAAGGTGTCCTGATGTGTGGAACGTAATTTTAAAGAATTTCACGGTCTATAAATCTTGTTTATTCGAAATATTCGAATCGCTTGTCATGCATCAAATTAATGCAGTATAACACTGCTATCCGCCAGACCTTATCAGACTACATTAGAGCTGAAAACAATTCGAATGAAATCGTGTTTGAAATTATTTTCGCCAAAAGAACACCTCTAATCCATTGATAATACTGTTACTGGTTTGACAAATTGACGAAACGCTCACGATAAATAAATAAATTCATTTTATATTATACTATATTATTTAAAAGTTCTAAGTTTGGTATCTTTTAAGAATCTTATGTGTTAAATCATTCAAAATAATCGATAATTGAAAAGTAATTTAAAATTAATAAATACAGAAACTTAAATTTACGTCCAATTATTAAGAAACTATAATACTGCTTAAATTTGATTCTTATTGTTATTGGTTGTATTAACTGTTACGTTAGTTATCTCATTATTATTAATCAGTTTTTCCTTCTTTTGTATCATATATAAGTGGAAATCATATATTAAAATATTTTCCTGTCAAGATATAAATAATTATCATTTAAAAGAAGGTTTTTTGTTTGTATAATATTTTTTTGATGGAATTTTAAATTAGTTAAAAAAAGGTATTTGTATATTAAATGATGAATACATAATACTAATTTTATGTTTTAATGGATGGTTAGAATAAAAATTAATATATGTTTGAGAGTGAATTTGTATGGATACCAATTTATAATGATGTTGTTATTGTATCTCATCATTTTTACAACTAAAATAAAGTGAAACAAGATGAAACTCGTTACGTTTGAAATTATAAATTTTAATAACTTCTGTTTTACCCCTTTGGAAACTATGGTTCCAACGAGCTGTAATAAACGGAAAAGAAATGGTTTTTTATTTACGTAGTACATTCTATGCAAGAATATTTGCACAGATATTCGCAGTGTATACATCAGCAACAAACACA
The DNA here is from genome assembly GCF_051014685.1 of Ptiloglossa arizonensis. Taxonomy (NCBI): domain Eukaryota; kingdom Metazoa; phylum Arthropoda; class Insecta; order Hymenoptera; family Colletidae; genus Ptiloglossa; species Ptiloglossa arizonensis. Next base: position 11,975,751 of record NC_135051.1, on the reverse strand, counting down.
AAGTTGCGTGAAAGAGTGAAAAGATTTTTTCATTATCCAGCAATCGACAATCCCTTGTTTAAATAAATTTCCAATTAGACATTACTTCATTTAGGACTGGGAAGGGAAAACAGTATAACGGTCTCTTTAATTGATTCGATTCTACTTATTTGAATTATTTACTGGCACACCTATGCGTGACGTGCCTATTTTATCCATTTTATTTCTGTGAGAATAAGTGAAATTTGATGTAAATAACTTACATCGATGCTTTTGTTCCACCAAAACCGTCACTAGGATTTATTAATGCAATTAAACTGTGTCTAATATTTTAGTTCCCAAGCTCGTGGTCTATTAAGTACAGACCACGATGTTTCTTAGTGAAAAAAATGGAGAAATAAAAGGAAGATTCGTTTTTTTTAACGAGAAGGGTTAAATTTTAAAAACTTGAATAATTTTGCACAAGTTTTTTATTTTATATCTAAAAGTATTACGTAAAATGTTTTTAATATTTAATTTGTTTATCCAATGAAGAAGATATGTTTGCAAATCAATTGAAAGGGATTGTAAGTTTAACTCCGCGTACATTAATCAGATTAAAACGTTAATTCTGTTACAAACAGAAGGATAAATGCAGTGGATAAGTTTCATTATAAACAAACTCACATTATAAATATTGTTTTAGATGTAAGATAATGATAACTATATAAGAATATTTAAAAATTTGTACTCATAAAAATATAGTATATTCTTAAATATTGATAAATTGTTTGTAACTTCCAACTACTGATAAACTTCTTTCCAATTAGAAATCACATTCAAAGAACGATACGTATTATATATGTATGTTGTAGTATTTAAATTCTTAAATTCTTTGCAAGTCATAATTCCATTTATGTACTTTCAATATGAGATGTTCAACAACCCAAGGCATGCTAAATACATTATACAAAAGAGCAACTTTAGGGAGGTAATTTAAAGAAAAATATATCATATTTCTCTTTTTTCTGTTCTCTAGAAAATATTTAGAAATTCATTTACATACAAAAATATATAGGAAAATGTAACCAGACTACACCACACAATTTTCATCGAACGAGTAAAACTATATTCGATATTACCAGAAAGCGATAGCTCATGTGTAATTTACGAAAATGGAAGAATTAAATGGCTGAAAAGGAACTTGATTAAATTCAATTTATCAATGAAAGTTACGCACAAAATTGTTAAGCGACAGAACGATCCGAGTACTTTGTTTCTTGTTGGTAACGAATTCAATTTAGCAATTTTAGGCGAACGACTGCAAGTATCGTCTATCTAGATATTATTCTGTTCCCAGTCTAACGAACTTCTTAAGAAAGCCTTTACTGGATTTTATAAAATGGTACGCTAGCTCTTTCGACTGCTTAATTCTGTCCGTACAGTGATTTAAATGTCCTGTCAAACTTAACAACGGAGTTAATTGAATGACCTCGTTTTTCTTCTTCGTGGCCTGATATAACTTATTAATTTCAGAGAAGTTTTTTACGATGTTGCTAATTTTATAGCCGAAGAAATTATTTCGCGCGTCAGAATTCTTCGTTCTTTCGGTCAGCGAGGATCTGTATTAGTATAATTATCTTCGCAGAGAGAAATTGAATTTAGTGTTTTTAAATTAAAATAAAGTACCTCGTTAGTGAGCTCTTTTACTCTGTATTTTAACAAAAAGTGATTATTGTTCTTTTTGAATTTTCTCGAAATTTTAAGTGTTAAAAATATGTTTCTACAATATTCGATTGAAATTTGATAAATATACAAAGTCGTTTCAAAGTAATCGTGTATAAATAAAAATTGAGGCCCACAGTTTATTCAAAGTGCTTATTTAAAGGTTTAACCTCTCACGTTCAGGGAATTCGATCAGTTTTCTGTCCCAGTGGCAGGACTGATTTTTATATGACCGACCTAAAGTTTAAATACTTTTCAGAATTTTAGAACTGTCCTCAGAACTGAACTCTGTACATATCGTATGGACTCCATTCGTGTTTATTCTCACACAAATTCAACCTCAGCTACCGATAGTATAGAGCAGGGATTGGCAAATTTTTGTGGCGAATTCTTTTTTTCTAAATAACATTTCATTGCATCGAGGTTCAACGTTTGTATTCCTTCTTGTTACCATTGTTTGCAAATGTTCGTTTGTTAATACCGACCTACATTGAAGTTTAACGTATTTCATTTTTGAAAATGTCTTTTTGCAAAGATAGGTATTACTAAATATTGTCATAAATCTACGAGCATATGATTTTACTTCTGCATATTTATCACTTAGAAGACATTTATAAAATTCTATTAAATTATTCTCTTAATATTTTTGTTTCAATGTGTTGCTATTGTTGAGACCCTTGCGTATCCATTTGTGCGAGTGAGGAAAGCAAAAGTTGCAAACATTAAGGATTGTACAGCTGCTTTTAAAATTTATTCATCTGGCACCCACTCCGCTGGAAAGCTGTATTACGAAGGATTTCCAATTTCAAGTTGAACGTCTTTTCGTACAAAGTAGATTTGTGACCAAAAGGACCGACTACCAGAATCCTTCACCAGGTCCTCGCAGCGATGGGACGTAGGGGTCAAGTGTGGTGCAGATGATCAGCCAGGACTACAGCCAGGACATTGACCGGTCTCACGCATGCAACGCAACACAGCTGCTACCTACGCAGGCTTGTCGCCGCTGGGGTTTACAAGCATGCCAGGAACTCACGAAAAACAAGGACGACACTTTACCTTGAAGCTACGACCAGTCACAAAGTTCAGATTTGACACCAAGAGGCAAGGTCGACTGAAGAGGACACGGGCGGACTCTGGACTCAACCGATCACCATTCTATTAGTAAATCTAGCCCTCGCTTTCTCATATCCATTACCTTATTTATAAATATTAATTTACATTAGTTAATAAAACAGTAACTACAACTCAGTGTCTCGATCAATCAAGCGACGAGTTAAATCAACTGCATTAGAGATTATTTATTTTTAGGTGAGGGTTAAGTAGAAGCACTTGTATGACTATTAAACAGATTTTGAAGGAAGAAATTTCTTTTGCATTTACCTTCAGATTTGAGAAACGTTGCTGGATACTATAATTTTAGTTTTGAGAATCTATTAATTGCAAATTCGTATGAAAATAATGATTTTTCTTTATCCAATATCTTCTGACAGCACGAGAAGTCTGCAAAATAATTTGACACCATTTATGATTCAACTAATGATAATTGTCGTCGAAATGATTTGATTAAATTATGAATTTTACTTAAAAGCTGCGTGTTCCTTTTAAGATAATGCATTAAGGTGCACTATCAAATCTGTAGTAGAGGTTAATTTCCAAAGCCATTTATTGTCAGTTAATAATGGCTGAGGGTGATTTTTCTTATTTAGACAAATTTCAATTGTAATCCGGATTTCAACAAATTTTTTTCATAATTTGCCATTGCTAAGCCAACGAACTGGCGTGTAAGGTAGATCAGGGTATTCAGCTTCTATCTCTAATAGTAAATTACGAAACTTATAATGGATAGTCATATAAGAAGTTAATACGAGGTATGGATTCTGTACGTAAGAGGGTAATGTAAGATTGATTAATAATCAATTTATTTATGATATCTTTATTCGCATTTAGTGATATATATATATATATATATATATATATATATATATATATATATATATATATATATAATGTGATTAAACTGATTAAAGTTTAAATATAGTAAGTATTTAGAAGTTTACACTCTTTATCCATTCCGATGACCTTGAAATATGTTGTTAAGGTTTTTATTCTAAACAACTTTTTCCTACGCATGTTATCGCAACTTGACTTTAATTTCAAAATTATACACAAAAATGCGTTCGATAATGTATATTGTATTCTGCTTATTACAATGGTCCCGAGTCCCAAGTATGCTTATCTCCCAAGATAATCGAAATTCTTCTGTATCTTTTTATCTAATCTATCTTAATGTATTCTTGATCACCGCAATGTAGAATGAATAAATCAAATCAAGTCTAGGTGCAAGGGGAACACCTGACCCCAATACAACGTAACTCAACCTAACCTAATTATACTACATTCTTGTAATTCATGGATAGATTAAGTCCGATTAGATTAAGTTGAGTTAGGTGAGGTTAAATTAGGATAAGATTGAAGTTTTAAACTCTCGTCAGGTGAACTTTAATGGAGTGTTGAAGTCCGAAATCTATGAAGAGGTACTTGTACTTTTCTATAAATTTATCTTCAACATTATAGTACCAAGAGCATTCTTTTGCGAAAAAGAACATTTGTTTTTAGGTATCTGTATTAGATTTTCTTAAGTGGATTCAGGTTCTTTTAAGATATTAAAATACGCTTTACAATATCATTGTTGCGTCGTGGCGAGAAATTTAGCAAAAGGATTTTCTGTTAAATTTAATTAGTAAAATTAATTGTAATTCTCTCACAGAAAGAAACACGGAAAGGCTTAGAGTAGATCATTTAGGAACACTATTTCTATAAAATATTTTCGTATTTATTATGTCTCTAAACATTTAGTACTTTGATAGTCTATGGTTACGTAACCTCAGGTCATTAGTCATTGCATTGCTTAGGGTCTGGACATTTGGCTATGTGCTCAATGTTAAAGCCTCTATTCAAGTCTAGGAAACATATAAATGCTATAATATACAAGCTAAATAATTCTGGGCTACTTCTACGTTGTCTTTAAATATATTGCTCATATATTGCAACAGGAAATGTAAATTATTTAACAAGTATTTTCGGAGGTTATTTATCTATCAGCACATTACAAACTGACAACTGATCTATAAAGAAGCATCCAGAAGTTTTCGGTCTAACTGCAAAACATGTTTCACGGAATAAAGAAACTGTTCATTATGTTTTAATATAGCCTTCCCTTTATCACAATACGTTTCTCATAATTTGAAATTAACATGCTAATATCGATGAAAAAAGTATTATTTATCTTTGTCTTCAAAATGTTATAATACGTTCGACTTCATATCGTCATCATTTTAACATTTTCTGCTCCGAAGGCTGGAATGCCAATTTTGAAAACAAATAAGATTCACTCGGAACTGTGTGCGAACTGCGAGGCAGTTGTCTCAATTCGATAAATCTTACTTTTTGCACTGTTGCCCTCGCGACACGGGCAGTGTGAACTGGTGCATCGCCATGGAGAAACCACACGCTTCTAGCCAGTCTTTCTCGTCCTTTTTCCTTGATGGATGAACCCAGACGTCACTGCAGCTCAATGTAATATTTACCATTTGTTTTAATGTTGCTTTCCTTACGATCAATCAAATGTACACTCTTACAATTTCTAAACATAGTAGCCATTACTTTGTTCGTAAATTGACCGACTTTTGTCTTATAGACTCTTTTCGAAAGAGAGTTATAGAAATGGATTATTTCAGTTATAGAAGTGGATTATTTCAGTTATAGAAATGGAGGAGCATGTGGAGGGGTCAGTGAATTTAAAAATAGACTGATTAAACTTCAAAGCGATGTCGACACATATCGGCAGAGAAATCGTTGATATAAATTAAAAAACTTTTATATTTCTCTTTGTCTCTTCATGAGAGCATCGCTAATGGATCGACGAGATTTTCACGATGAAAATGAGACCAAACACGATCGTATTCGTACTATTTTTAATTATACGTATCTGAAAATTATTCAGAAATGTTTTGTATAACGCACAAGCGTAAGTATCTTCGGTACTTCTAAATAAATAAAAGTACTTACGAAGTAAATACTTCGATTTTATTTTCATTGGGAGAATTTCACTTGCTAATACTCTCGAGAAGATAGAATAAAAAATACAAGAGTTTTTAAATTGTTCCTGCGGTATTGCTTTGAAGCTCAGGGACTGAGTGTTTATAATACGGGCTACTCTTGGTGTTGTAGTTGCTCGTGGTAGATCTCGAGGATCTTTCGAGCATTGAATGTGTTTGCACGATGGGTGCCGACTATAGATGACTCGAAGGACCACCTTCCCGTTGGAAGGACTAACTGTTGTTGATCGTTGTCCACTAGGCTGGACCGATGGAGGTTGTAATGCCGCCTTCGAGGTCTCCGCCGCTTGCTGCTCTCACGTCCAGGGGGGTGTTGAGCGTTGTCCTCACACACGGCGCCTCACTGGATGCACAAGTCGGCTGCCGAACTTCCTCGAAGGTCCAAGATTCCGTGGAGGCTCGAGGGATTGCTGGTAATTCCCTCGAGGAGTGCAAGTTCTTTGTGGGAACTAACGCCGGAAGCTTCACACGTCAATCCGTGCGTTCAGGCCAAAACTCTAACCGTGATCTCTTAGCTGTACTCTGTACGCCTTGGTTGTAAGCCCTTGGCGATACTCTGTACACTCGTCGTCGACCCTTGGTTCTATTGTCTTGGTGGTATTCTGTGCAACTGATCTAAGATTTCTCGGGTCAGTGCAAACGTCGCCTCGGTTCGCCCTACTCCCTTGAATTAAGGGTGGGTGGCGACGAATGCCTGACCAATTACGACGGGTCCTAGTCCCGCCGAATCTAGGACATGCCCATCGCTATGGGGCTTAGGTGGGGGCGTCGCGACGTAGACAGGGTGTCCAAACCCCCGCAGGCCTGGGCTAAATTTTCCAGCATCTTGAATGATGCAACAAACGGCGCTAGGGCCTCGCGTGCCAGGCGATGCGGAGGGTCCCTGTCTAAGTGCCTGCAGTGGTTTATGACGGGAAATAGCTATCACTTGCTCCGTGCCTCGAGTCGAACAACAAATAAACTGACCTTCGGTGACAGGCCCGTGCCGTAGCCATGTGGACAATTTCTCTAACAAACTCGAAGCACGGTCCCGCCATAAACCGCAGCTGCAAGCCTCTACATACCGCCCACCTTGAACTACTCGAGTTCAACTAAATCAAAGTAACCTAATGCGACTTATGCTATATCGCCTATTGGTTATTGTTGCTAAACGACTAAAATACAGTTTTTAAACACACGCATCGCGATCAATGTACTGTGCATGCTCTTCTTCGCTTGACTGCGACTGAAGTCTCTTCTTCACTTGACTGCGACAGAAGTCTCTTCTTCACTTGACTGCGACAGAAGTCTCTTCTTCACTTGACTGCGACAGAAGTCTCTTCTTCACTTGACTGCGACAGAAGTCTCTTCTTCACTTGACTGCGACAGAAGTCTCTTCTTCACTTGACTGCGACAGAAGTCTCTTCTTCACGTGCCCTGAAGGCAGCACGCAAATCCTCGTGAGTGGTCTCGTCAATGATCCACTGGCCGTCCGAGGAGAGACCACTCGCGTGACGCCATCCTGACCGGGTTGCAGCTCCGAGCTGCGCCTCAGAGCACACTTCCTTGGAGGCAGGTTGTCTTCCTTGATCGGGAACCCTCGTCCCGACCCTCGGGTGACTGCGTGTTCCAAGCCGCCATTTCTGCCGCTGCTGTAGTCCATTTAAATATTCCTGCTGCCATCGCTTCCAAAGATGGCGGAGCCTTGCTGCAACAGCTGAAATCTATTTAACCGATTAAGCCGAACACGCGTCAGATCAACCTCGGCCAACGCCGTCAGTGCCTCTCCACTCAAGAAGTGCCCGGGAGTCAAAGGATGCAAATCCGACGGCTCGGGTGATAAAGGATGGGGTTAAGACATGCTTCAACCTGCGTGAGAATCGTGTATAATTCCTCAACGGTCAGTCTGTGGTTGCCCAGTCCTTATGCGCGCGAGACGTCAACAATAAACCCAGGTGCGTCGCCTTGGCAACAAATCATATAAATAGGCACAGGTAGGCCTTTCTCGAGGTGCGGAAACGTCCGCGGTCAATGACCAGAAAGGGTCCGGCATCGCCTACACCGCAGGTAGCGAAACACGAACCGGAGTCACCCGTGCGGCAGGCCAAATCCCCATTTGAGCCTGTTCGCTGCTGGGATTTGCCTTTGAAGCACGTGACACAATCGCGCAACACCTAGTTGCGCGTCTAACGTATGTAAGCCAGTGTTTTTCTGTGGGGGACGCGAGGGTCTGTTGCCATCCGGGCAACAGTCGCACAGGCTCGCGTCGAATCAAAGCTAATTGTTTTTAGAAGAGTTATCCGCGACCTCGCGCATACCATTCGAGAGGCCCACGTCTTTGTTGCGTTCCCGAACGCGGGCAGATGGCCGCTCCGTGTGCCTGTTCCGAAACGTCGGAGGACCCGCGCAACTCGGCGCCCAGGCTGGAAGACGGCACACGCCGCAGGACACGCAACGCAGAGATTTCCCGTATCTCATCTCGGAAACGGTTCGCCTTTGCAGATTCACAAATCGTCGTTCTGCCTGAGCGCGAGACCCACCGAGTTCCTCGATTCGTTCATTGCGTGGTATCGCGGCCACGAACCGGCCATTTCTATTGCGCGTCGCGTTCCCCTTAAAACGTTTCTCGGTGCGACCACTGTCGCTCACGCGCCCGCCGTTGTCGAACTTCTTTACCTTCCCGGAACGCGAAACCGCTGCCTCTAATTTCGCAGTGGTGCTTGCGTGCAATCCGGAAGCAAGCTTGACTTTACCTTTCGAAACGGGCCACTGTAGGCTCCCACCTAGTACCCACCCGAGTCGTGTCTTTTGCCACAGAAGGTGGCTGGTTCCCACCCTTATCTGTCCGACACACAGGAGCTCCCAGAATAGGCCGGCGCCTATAAGTAGATCTACGTTCCCCGGGACTCCGAACTCTGGGTCAGCGGGCTTTATTCCGTCGGGTGTGGGAATGTTTGCCTTTTCCAACGGCATGTTGGGTAGCCTATCCGTGATTGATTTTATTACTAGGCACTCCAGGTTTGCCTTGAAGTTTCTACTACTGGATTCCATCTTTACCTGGGTAGTAGACCGGACGGTGCCTTTGACGCGCCCCAACGCGCCTACCATATATTCGAATGCCTGACACGGCAGGCCGGCCCGCTCGCAAAATTCCCTACTCACGAAATTTGCTTGCGAACCCGAATCTAACAAAGCGCGACATTTGTACCTGTTCCCTCCTTTCCCTATGACGACGACGACCGCCGTGGAAAGGACGGTGTACTGGGTCCTGGGTTGTGCCGCGCTTGAGCTGTGAAATGACACGGTGGGAGGATCCGATTCTACCTCGCGTTCCTCGGGATCCGACTCCTCCTTATGTAATAAGGTGTGGTGCTTCTTATCACACTTTAGGCACGTTCTTCGTGTGCACGTTTTGACTCCATGACCGGGAGCCAAACAGTTGTAACACACTCGCGCCTGTTTTGCTACTGCATGCCGTTCAGAAACGGGCATGGCTTTCCACTTTAAACAATCGTTCAAGAAATGATCACCAGTGCACACTACGCATTTTCTAGCCTTGCTAGCGACGTGCGACACTGGGGAGAACGTTCTATCCACTACTTCACGCGATTTCCTAATTACTGTCTTCGCGCTTGGTAAGGAACTTGGAATGTTACTCGCATCCTTATGAAGAAGGTATTGAGATCGTTGCTCAATGAATCCGACGAACTCGTGAAACGTGGGCAGCGTCTTTGAACCCATGGCTCGCCTCTCCCATTCATCACGGGAATCTACATCTAACCTTTTCGCGAGTGCCGCATTAACAACAGCATCAAGGTGGCCCGCGGGCTCCAACAGTGACCCGAGAGCACGCATGTTGTTAACTGCCCTATCCGCGAACTCACTGAGTGATTTACCATCCTGTCGCCTAGTCGGTTCGATCTCTAGGAGGGACTGAATATGATGGTTCACTAATAGCCTAGGGTCGTCGTATTTTTCCCTAAGCCGCGCCCAAGCTAATTCATAATTGGCTGCTGACACGCTAAATGACTCAATTGCTCGTGCCGCAGCACCCGATAACGAAGTCGTCAGGTAGTTGAAACGGTCGATAGCGGACAACTTGTCCGAATTGTGGACTAAGGAGAGAAAAGTGTCCCGAAACCGAATCCATTGCCCACAATCTCCGGTAAAGATTGGCAATTGTACGACAGGTAACTGCGCCGCCGTATGAAGATCGGACGGTACCTGTCTGCCGACGGTGGCCGACGCCGTGCTAGGCGCCGCTTGACCGCGAACCTCTATTATTCGTTTTTCGGCGACGACCATAATACTGTAGTATTTCTCCTCAAACTGCTCGCGCTCGTCTACCTGTGCTTCCGCTTGCGGGGTGTCTATTACGGCCATGTCTATTTGCCCTTGAATAGATTCAAATTTCTCGATAAGGGATTGACCCGACTGAACGCGTTTTTCGAAAACGGCTAAATTTTCGCGGACGTCTGCTGACTCGACAAATTTTCCGAAACTGGTCAACCTAGACTTCACAAGCCTTCGTTCGAGAACGAGTGATTTTACGGACTCCATCTTTACACGATCAACACACAGATTGAAACAATAAATGACTCACGGACAAGAGGAGTGGATTGGCGGCTTCAGGCGGCTTCCGTAGACCGTCCTGCAGAATACTCGTTGTTCGTGCTGTCCGGATCCTAGGGCTGATGCCGTCCTGGATGCTGCCCCCTTCGGTTGTCTCCTCGTCGCTGTGGTCCAAGTTTTGGGTGTAGCAACCCTCGATGATGCCCGTCGCTTGCTGCCTTCACGTCCAGGGGGGTGGTGAGCGTTGTCCTCACGCACAGCGCCTTACTGGATGTACAAGCCGACGTGCACGTTGCACGGAGCCCAAAATGCTTCGTGACTGTAGATTCCAGCCGACTGTCCGACTCGTACGGACACAATGGCTGCTTTCTGGCTGGTCCTCTCTGAAGGACCGATGTTGCTGGATGATCCGGCTCAACACCAGAATGTAGCTGGATTATCCAGCTCGTGGGACCATAGGTCGCTGGTTCAGATCCGGCTCGTACGGACCAAAATGTAGTTGCTCGTGGTAGATCTCGAGGATCTTTCGAGCATTGAATGTGTTTGCACGATGGGTGCCGACTATAGATGACTCGAAGGACCACCTTCCCGTTGGAAGGACTAACTGTTGTTGATCGTTGTCCACTAGGCTGGACCGATGGAGGTTGTAATGCCGCCTTCGAGGTCTCCGCCGCTTGCTGCTCTCACGTCCAGGGGGGTGTTGAGCGTTGTCCTCACACACGGCGCCTCACTGGATGCACAAGTCGGCTGCCGAACTTCCTCGAAGGTCCAAGATTCCGTGGAGGCTCGAGGGATTGCTGGTAATTCCCTCGAGGAGTGCAAGTTCTTTGTGGGAACTAACGCCGGAAGCTTCACACGTCAATCCGTGCGTTCAGGCCAAAACTCTAACCGTGATCTCTTAGCTGTACTCTGTACGCCTTGGTTGTAAGCCCTTGGCGATACTCTGTACACTCGTCGTCGACCCTTGGTTCTATTGTCTTGGTGGTATTCTGTGCAACTGATCTAAGATTTCTCGGGTCAGTGCAAACGTCGCCTCGGTTCGCCCTACTCCCTTGAATTAAGGGTGGGTGGCGACGAATGCCTGACCAATTACGACGGGTCCTAGTCCCGCCGAATCTAGGACATGCCCATCGCTATGGGGCTTAGGTGGGGGCGTCGCGACGTAGACAGGGTGTCCAAACCCCCGCAGGCCTGGGCTAAATTTTCCAGCATCTTGAATGATGCAACAAACGGCGCTAGGGCCTCGCGTGCCAGGCGATGCGGAGGGTCCCTGTCTAAGTGCCTGCAGTGGTTTATGACGGGAAATAGCTATCACTTGCTCCGTGCCTCGAGTCGAACAACAAATAAACTGACCTTCGGTGACAGGCCCGTGCCGTAGCCATGTGGACAATTTCTCTAACAAACTCGAAGCACGGTCCCGCCATAAACCGCAGCTGCAAGCCTCTACAGTGTTTCGCTCACTTTCGGTGTATTTCGTTTATTCTCCTTGTCGAATGATTTGTATCTAGGGCTAGGTCTCAGCTCCAGATACGAAAGGTCGATTCCAGGAACTAATTGGATACCATCCCTTCTTAAACAGCTCCACGTGGATTCGACAGTGCACGTTTTATCGAGGGATTACTTTACTTACTATAAGGCAAGTGTCTTCAAATACAGCATTTCCTTAATAATTTATGGAACGAGAGTGTCGATATTTATGCAAAATTAATATTTTGTAATATGCAAAATGTATGCTATAATATAATATGACGTATCATAATATGTTAATTACTAGATTATTCAATAAGTTTTGTCGTTCGATAAAACTTGAATAGTACTACATTGAAAAGTACTGTTCAATAAGTGTTATCGAACGACAAAACTTATTGAACAACCTATTATATGGAAAATATATGGAAAATAGATGGAAAATATATGCAAAATATATGGAAAATATATGGAAAATATATGCAAAATATGTTCAAAATATGTGCAAAATATATGCATAACATATATACAATTATGAAATCAATTTTACGATAAATACAAATTTTCATTTATTGTTTGTTGTAATTTGCATTACAATACGTAACTATAATTTGCTGTGGTAACTAGCAATCTCCGGAAATTAGTTGCAATATTCTGTAAATCATCAAATAATGTTTCATTTTTTATAACTCATTGAGCTAATCATACAACCTACATTTCTTTTATCGAATCGACTTCCTACCAGAAACGTTAAAATAATACTGGCTGTGATTTGATATTGATATTTCAAATAAATGTTTACGTATATCAAGGCTAATTACTTCACCACATTTATAATGCACAAGAGCAAATGCACGCAGGTGTACACATATGTAAAATATGCAAAAAATGTGCAATATGTAAAATATGTAAAATATATGCTAAATGCGCAATATACAAAAAATATTATATTTTTGAAATCCTCTAACGATAAAATAAATTCTGGGTTCCATAAATTTGTGATGTTCATCGAATTTGAACACGTCAACATAAATACTGACGCGACGTACATCCATTTCGTTTTTTTACATATTAATTAAGAGATTTCAAGTCTGCATCAATGTCAATGGCTAATATCCCTCTTTTAACAATTCAACACTGTCCTGAATTAGTTATTTGTACGTTCATAAACAACAGAGACATTTATTACAATATTTTCATTCTCGATGTGTATTAAAATCGTACGATTGAAATAATCTTTCATGGCACAATTATAAACTTCTGATCATGATTAATTGATCGATGAAAACTTTTATTCTAATTATATCATTAATTAGTTACAGAAATAATTGAAAGAATAATCAATTACTTTCCAACCCTGGTTTCTGATGAATACAACTTGCATATTTACAGACATATTTAAACATTATCCAATATTTTACAACCTTCCTTGTATGCCGTATATTCCGCATTTTCTGCTTTTTCATTACGAAGCAATTTCTCCAGCAGCGGAGAAATAATCGAGTTCGAGAGGCGATTGATAGGAGACTAATTGTGAACGCAGACGTACAATTCTTTCCCGATCCTCTTGTTAGTCGAACCTGACTGTACCTCCACCCCTTTGATTGATATTCGAGGTCACTTAAAACGATGGAGGTCTGCTGTACGATCTAAAAGGATGAACAAACAAAACCACCCCTTAGGTACACTTGCGGTTACAATTATTGCCCGTTACACTCGCAGACTTCTTTTCGCTGCATATGATAATTTATAAAAATACAATATACACAGACTGTATCCTGAGTAAAGAGAAAATTAAATAAAAAATTATTTAAATAAAATTCGAAAAATGTGACTGTGTATCTTCAAATATTTTGTAACCTGACTTCAATACTATCTACTTCTAAATCATGATAGATTTTCAAAATATTTTTCCGAGTTTTTCTCATTTATTTCCTTTCAATAATCTTTAGGTCGATCAAAAGTGTTTAATTATTTTTTCTTATTAAAACTTTGATTAAGAAATTGTTGCCTCTTTCTGTCACAGGTCAACTTTAAAATCTCTTTATATCATGTCACTGTTTATATGTGTTAGATACACAGATAACTATAAATTATTACCAGATTTAAAACCGATACCTGTTGTTTGCAAATTAAATGTAAACAATATTTCTGAATAATTATCTAAATTATATGTATATTTGTTATTTTCACACTAGATGTATATTGTACATACTCTAGAGTGCACAATGGTTTGATACATGGTAATTTTTGGTCAAAATTAACTAAAAAAAATTGTATTCGTATAGATTAGTTAGTCGATTTGTAATCTCTTACATTAAAATCATTTTAACAAATACTTCGTTATAAAAAAATGTAAATAATCCCTAGTAAAGTAATATAATATTTAATAAGTAATGTAAACATAGTGCAATGTACTATAAATCTTCTGAATCTAATTTTAAATCATCTAAATATTACAGTGTAAATAAATCTTTGAATTCTTCGTCTAAATTCTCAGCATCATCATGGACAGTTATTTCTTTAGTGCTTGTTGCAAATGTAGATGTTGACGGTTCTGCGTGTTTCGTATAATGATCCTTGTTCGATTATGTATGATGACGAATACAGTAATGAAACAGCCTTGGAAGGTGTTTTTTTAACTCCTGCTGTTTGATCCTGTTTTATAAAGAAATATTTAACGAACACAGATCCCTTCCATATCTCGATTAAGTACGTCTTTCAAATTTCTTTTTCGACCAATTAAAATTTCTCCTAAATGTCCTGGAAATAAAATACAATGTTTGAGAATTTGTTTTTCGTGTACTAGAATTTTGTGTATCATGAAGAGTATTGAAATCCATGGGTATACCTTTTCAAAATATTCGACGAGGAGTGTTGTTATTATTTGAAGAGTTGCTACCTCCAGGTTTTGGTTTGTCAACATTCAACTGTAATTCTTGCCGGAATAGTGTTTGTATTTTTTTTCCGGAAAAATAACTTTTCCTTATTACCTTTCTGTTTTATTTGCTATTTCTTACTGTTTATTTTGTATAACTGTAAAACACATTCAAAAAATCTTATCCATGCATTTATGATATCAGGTATATGGTAACATGTGTATGTGTGTGGAGCAAATGAAAGGAAAAATTTACAACAAAAAGTTACAAACAATGACAATAAGAGAACATTTGACTGATACATATTTTCTAGTTAAATATTTTAAGGTTAATGGTATTGAAAATGAGATACAACAACTACCAAATTAGACCTTTTATTTCATTTAATTTTTCTGTACTTTTGTTTTACTTCTGAACGAAAGAAATATTTTACGTTGCTTTCCTATTACAACAATTTCTATTAATTGTGATTTCCGTTAAATCATAAAACATGAAGTGAGATACTTGTGTTTATATAAATATTGCTCAAATCGATAGAAATCAGTTTCGAAGGAAGCAATCTGTTCATATTGAACATGTTGTAAGTTTTCGATTAAAACGGTGACAATTAATTCTCTGTAATTTTAATATTTAATGAAAGAGATCAACAAAATCTCTGCTGTGTTGTATCTTAGCTGTTTTAATTAAAAACAGTTCCATGCCGTTTGTGTACTGCGAAATAAAATTCTGCAGCAAAAACATCGTCGCAGAATTCAGTTTTCCGCGTCACGGTTAGTTTGTGGTTAACTGGAACTAATAAAGTATACTTCTGTGGATTGCAAGAAAGGCAAAAAGGAAAACTGGCTCGAAAATTTCACCCGCTCCGCACTATGTTAATTACTGAAAAACAAGAATATTACGAACCGGTGTATTATTCCGCCAGTGAATCACTCTCCGATGTGGCTAATGAGAAGTTGGAGTTTAAAAACTGAAATGTTTTTGCTATTTACCGTCAGTCAAAAAGTTCCATTTTCCTCGATTTTTAGCGTTGTGTTTTCTACACGAAAATTACTCTTTAACGTTAACACGAAAACATTACCAGCTGTCATAGGTCGTTATTGATTAGTAATTTAAAAATGTAATTCAATGACTGCGAAATGAAGCTGGAATCTTTCCTTCTGACGTGAGTCGATGCTATTACTTTAACTCAAAGTTCGATTTCAAAATGCAATCTGACGAACTTATGTACATCTTAGTTTCGTGTTTTCGTTACATATTTTCAGAATCTCATAGATGGAGAAATCAATTACCATAAAAGATGTTTAACTTTTGAAATTTTCATTTTGTTCAAATTGAAGACTTTAAAATTTGATATTAGTCTTTCTGTTATTTTAATAATAGGAATACTGTTATCTCTAATCAGGAAATCTGTGCAATCTAACGATTCTGACTGTTTTAAAACAATTTGTCCCATGAAAAAATATACAAGTACACAAATGTTGAAAGCAGCGGCGGATTGGTGTGATCTAGAAAGAAGTTGTTTGAATAAAAATTACGTACTTTCGAATAATGAATTTAACCTTCCGAACAGTTTTGCAAAATATCAATTTTTTTAAAGAATATGTTAATGAACTTTCTTTATTAACGTTAATAAACTACTTTTTGTATCAGTTTGTCTGTCAGGATGATGTCGATTAAACTATAATTATATACAAAAATGTAGCTAACACATTCCTACAGCAATGTTCTAGTGTCAAGAATATAGTCGCAGTATCTTGTCGTTTATATGGCTGTACTTTGCCTTTGTCCCGCTCGTATAGTGTAGACTTACTTTAGCTGCTTTACGATAGGATTATTCTTTTTTCCTTTTTAATGCATACAATTTTGATGTAGAACGTATTATTGCAATAATCCTACTGCTCAATGCGGTAGGATTATTCTTTTTTCCTTTTTAATGAATATAATCTTATTAAATTATTATTAATATTATTATTATTATTATTATTATTATTATTATTATTATTGTTCACTGGGCATATTTAAATAGATTGTAAATAAGAAAAGAAGTTCTCGTGTCGTTCTGAAATTGCATTCTCCAAATTGCAAACCCTGAAATTCGATTTAAAATTAACTTGTATTACACTAATATTATCCATTGCAATATTCCACTGTATTCGTTCGTAAATTTGCAGGATATTCTCGGTTTGAATCCCTAACGTGGTTTCCAACTTACGTGAGCTTCCCATAGAGTTACCGTTTCGGAGACCCGTTCACCCCTCCCTTTGGAACCGAGGAGCTAAATGCAGGAGGGCAAACATCCGTAGAATCGAACTCAAAGGGTGCCGGTTTTACCTTTCACCTCGGAGCGAGTGAATATCCTTCATGTAGAGATGTCCAAAGATAAAGGAGACACATGAGGATTCTTCGCTACGGGAGGAAAAAGAGAAATGTTAAAAATCGAACATATCTTCTTGGTTATTCCCAGGTTTTATGTAAATTCACGCGATAATTCTCAAGATTTTTCGTCTTTCTGAAGTCCCTTGTCTTCATTTTTCTGCTCTCGGCTATCTGACGCTCGAGACAGTTTTCATCTTGGATATTTATTCTTTATTTACGATCCGAGAAAGGGCAGTAGGAGTTTTAATGATTCATTTTATTATTACAAGTGATAAATTGTGGAAGTTGAAAATTTACTCTGGCCCATACTAACGGGACTAAATGAATACTAAAATTATGTTTCGGTCGTTTTTCAACCTTTATTAAAAATTTTTATGTATAGATGTATTATCAAGAGTAATTTATTAAGAATATCAATAATTTGTTAATAATGATAAATGTAGTAATAACTATAATGTTGTTCTGTATATCTTGTTTAGAAAAAGCATACTAAATTTGAAGTTCGTACAGTTATTAATTAAATTGCATTTTTATTTCGATTGTTTACTTTATAATATGAATATTTTTCAACTTATTTTGTTAAAATCAAGTTTTAAATATTATTACATATAATGTTTTTTAGTGGAAATACTTGAAATTTTAGTCCTCATCGGTAAATAAATGTCTACAATAGTAATAAAATGTAGACCTTTATATAATGAAAAGAATTGAAATATCCGATGAAAAGGTTATATGTAGTAATAAAAGTGAAATCTTGAGACTAAATTGAGTTAAGAAATCAAACTTTTATTACTTTATTTCTCTATAAAACTACAATATAATTGCATCATTATCCTATTACAATTTAAATTGCTTTTAACTGACGATTTTAAAAAATGTATAATAAACGTTTATACATTTACAATAAACAAATATGCATTACATACTTTTATCTCATGTTAGATACTATTGACACACTAAGCTGTAAATGGTAAATACATGCATAATGTGACCATATTACTCCAAGATAAAAGTGGGATACTCGTACAAAAATAGACGACCTTTTGTGTTTAATTAAACAATACTATATGTGGAATATTGCAATGAATATTACTATGAGAGTATATGTATAAAGTTAATGTGATTTAATATTGATTAATAACGCTCAACGATACTCGACTGCTCCGACAACGACTTTCGACTAGAGACACACTGTTTTCTTCCAACGATACACTATACAACAATCCTCCTCTTCAGTCCTTCGGATTTAAGTTCCTGTAGCAGGATAACGATGTTCGAATCGATACCGATATCATCGATGATATTCAATCAATTCGATACCAAAGTACTCAGTAGGAAGTCTCGATGTGTATCAAAATTTCAAGTAATCGTTACCAATTTTCGATAACAATACTACAGGAATCGATACTTGTTTGATACTACAATGAAAGCTTCGATGCCTGTGTGATACCTTACAAAAGTATCGATACTCGTTTGAGACTTCTATGAAAATTTCAATATCTGTTTCATATCTTTCGAGATTTATCGTTAAATGTCTATCATCTAGCTCAGTTACTTGAATACGTTCGTGTTTAGTGTGATTTTCATTGCAAGAACCTTATGGATTTGATTAAAACAGTCATATAATAATGAAGTAAAAATGTACGAATTGAACTTTTTCAAATGCACCTCAAATTTGAGGTATGGTGAATCGTGGTTTAAAGGTAACACTATTCCAGAAAGTTTCAGAAAGTGGTGAGGATAATTGTGAAATAATTTGAGGAACAGGGTACCAAGCTGAAAGCTATGAAGAAATAGATGAAACGCAAACTTGTGGAAATATAGTATGTATTAGTGAAATGTCTTTCGGTGACGAAGACGATAGTTGTCATCACACGCAGATCCGGCTCAATTGATTTGTACCATTTGAGAGACCTATAACTTTGTCTTTTCCATACTCATACAATTGAGGCATTTGATTGTGCCTTGCGCAGCTACCTTTTCTCAAGCGGCACCAATCGATTGAGCCGGTTCTACACATTCCTGGGTTAAAAGTATCTACCTATGTATTTACTTGTTGAGTTCAGTTCGAAATTGGTCAGTTTTTTACAGTTATGTACATGCAAGCCACGTTATCCTAGAATTTAATAGAGATAATATCATAAACTGTTATCTAGAAACAGTATTAACGACATGGTCATTTCCTAGAAGATTTTACTAATAAACTCTCGGAATTTGCGAATTCTTATTCTCAAGTAATATGCATTCTATCAACAAATTGAAATAAAAATCGAAAATACTTCCATCAATTAGGCCACGCATCTGAAAACCCCATTAGCGATACTCAGCATCGTATTTTGTTGGAAAATTTGTGAATCAATAGGATTGTAAAATTCAACCAGTCGATCTTTCGTTAACGAAAAGTTTTCGATAATTTAGTTTCAATGTAATTCTATTACATTAATTTAAAGTATAGATAGTGTCAGTCGAATTTATGATTCATCATCTTACTAATACACCCAATCATTTGGTATTAAAGTTGATAAGCGATGATTCATAGATTATATTATATATAGTGTTCCAAACTATGGATCTATCCTTATTATAATAAACTGGAGGAGAGTGGTTTTCATAGAAAACTTAAAAGATTTTATTAACTAATTCGGATATGATCTATTGAATGATAGTAGTTTAAACCTCCAATCTCACTCTGTATATTATGTTTTTCCATGAAAAAAACATGTCTGTATTTAACGTATAATAATCTTCATACTAAACAGTAAGAACTAGTCGATCACGTTAGAAATTTTGTCAAGATAATACACATAACGAAAAATAAATGTTGACACTATTATTTTCCTTAGTTATATTTTTTTCATTTTTAACGTGTATTGTAACGAAAATTTAATAATGCAGAATTACTAAATTAATAATATGAAAGTTAGAATTTTTCTACCATAAATTTATTATTTAATGATTAGTGTCACTTTAAACATTGTGTTAGTTTTGCAGCTTCCTTTGATGTTTTTTTGTCTTCGTATTTTATCGAGGGTTTATTAAGTGGAAAGATACCTTACCGTTTCATCTTCGTATCCTTCCAAGAGTATCGATGAAGTACGAAGTAGTCTTTGTCAAGTTTTCTCTCAACCTACGTAACACATATCTTCAACAATTTCAGTGGCAAGAAGGATTATCTTTCAGTAAGTGTCTCTCGAGTATTTTGAAAAATGAGGACAGGCAGTTCGTGTAGCAGGATAACGATAGAAATGGGATCGTGATGTAGGCAATATACATATATATGATACATTAACTGTTATCGCTTTAAACATTTCTAAAACTGTGAAAGTGGAAAAAACTTTCCTTGGAAAAGGTACAGGAAAGAATCATTATCTTTTTTATTCAGAAGTGTTTAAAAAGCAAAAGTTAACGTGGTATGAACGTGGTATGACTTAAAGTAAGATTACGAAATTATAATAGATATTGCCAGAAATATAAAATGTTTAAAAATAGAATTTTGAACTTGCAGAGCGGATAGTAAAAGGCGGAAAAGAATCCTAATAAACATACGTTGAAATTTCTTGGAATTATAAATAATTCTCTCTTTTGGTTTTTGATAGTCATTCGTGACATAAAAATAACAAGTTACTTTACTATTTCTTCTTTTGACGTTTACAGAAGTGAACACTTCGTTCTTTAGATTCACGTACGGTTCGTAACAAAGAATTAACATATTATCATACTTCAGCAGAAAAATTTCAGTTGCATATTGATGCGATCAGTGAACAGAGAGCTATTATTTTACAGCTAGCTATGACATCATTTTATTTTAATCAAGAAATGGCAGAGATGCATTTCATATATGGCCTTGCCAATGGAAAACCCTGTAACCGCATGGAAACTTTGTGTGCACAAATATCCAAACCTAAAATACAATCTCATACATTTCTAACGACATTTTATCAACGTCTTTCTAAGATGAGTTAATAAATATGATATCGAGATCGAGAAGACAGGTCTGTTTCGATTCCTGAAAAGGAAATCCACATCTTTGGAGCAATTGAATAAAACTCACAAACAAACGCGAGGAGAATTTCAACAACAGCAGGAACGAGTTACTTTTTTGCGTGAAAATTTGTTCACGATCAATTTTTATACTCGTAGCATATTCAACGAGTGCAGGCACTCATTCCATTAGATTATTTAGCAAGAGTAAAGTTTTTAGAATGGATGCTCGTAAAACGTGCACTAAATGAACAGTTTATCCCGTATATTTTAAGCACGGACGAAGTTGCATTTATAAGAGACGGCATTATACATTTTTTCTCAATTATTCAAACATTCAAATCATGAATGTCAATTATACGAATAATCAACATTGATTTTCATTGAACGTATGGATGCGTATCGTAGCCGATTAATTACTAGAACTTATTATTTTACCAAGTCTGCTACCAGGCGTAACATATAATCATTTCTTTAGGCACATGCTACCACAGTTTTTGAATAACATGCTTTTTGGTGATAGTGCTTCAGTTCAATTTGCACTCAGCTTTCGGCAATATTTGAATTGGGATTTCGGTAAAAGATAAATTGAGCGTGGTAGAATAGTTGCATGCCCTCTCTTCGACCCCTCGATTTAAAATCCCTTGATTTTTTTCTATGAATATTTTTTAAAAGGGGTGGTGTACTGGTCTTCATTGCTAAATAACATAGACAAAGTACACGAGCAAATAGCAAACTCTTGTCGGACGGTACGAATGAAGTCAGAAATTTTTGAAAAGTTTCGAAATTCTCTCATATAAAGGAGCAAAGTGTGTATGGAAATGGACACGAGGAAAACCTTCTGTAAATATCAACAAAAGAAACATTAACACAATTCGATGTTTCTACATCTAGATTGAAACAGAAAATTATTCATAATTCCGAGAATATTAATTCGTCAATCCATGTTTTTAAGAACTTTTCTTTCTCTATTTGGCGACTACTATACGTTTTAAAAATCTTTCTTTTTTCTTAACACTCTGTATAATGGATTCTGATAAATATCTTAGATTCTGCATATGCGTTTCAAGAAACGTACGTATGTAGATGTATCACGTTCTACACGGGATAAGTAACGACCTACTTTTGAAAGTTAGCTGTCAGAACTCTAAGTGCTTCCAAATGCCAACTGACGAACGAATACTTACTGAATGCCAACTAACTGACCAATTAACTCTTAAGTTCGTCCGAAGGTATCGTGACCTCGTTTCTATTACGCCCTTAGCGCTCTTTCCTGAAGATGGCGTACAGCGATACTTTGGGACATTCAATTTCAGTAACAACGCCGAATTTCCTTCGAGTATCAGGATCATCTTCTGATGTATAATAGATCTGTGAGACGAATGACCTTCACTGACGAAACTTTAAATAGCAAATTTAATTTTTCCTAAGTTCATCAAATAAAAATTGCACGTTGAAATGCAAAAAGGAGAGTATGCAAGAGAAAATCAAATCTTGATTGGAGTATTTAACGTATTTTTTTTTTTGCGGTTTTGTTGATTCAAAACTACAAACATTAAGCATAATTTAGAACAATTTTTTATAAAAACTATCAAGAAATGACGGTAAATCATCCATCATAGTAAGACATGTTTCTAATGAAGGGTTCTGCGATGACAGAGTTTTTACAGAGGAAAAATAATTGCTTAAAATATAATAAATTATCTAATTTCTATCATTCCCGATTTCAAGACTAACGATTTCTTGCAAAATGGCGGACATTTGAATTCAGAATAAGAAATTTTCCAAAATTTTTATTCATTTCTCAGCTATAAAATAAATAGGAATGCTTGAAACGAAAAACTTGTACGATAAAGAATGATAAAGTATGATAATGTAAAAATGTAAGCAAATCGGTTTGAACGTTTTCGAAATATTTCAGTCACGCGTTGTACAATGTTTTGAGAAACAGAAGTTTCAAATTTGACACGCGTAATAACGTTTTTGAACTTTACATTGGATTCTCCACTCGGAGATCATAAAGCAAAAACCTCCGCAGACTTTACAGCCTCTAAAATGTTTTTTCCTTCTTATTAGCAATGAAAGCTGTTATTTCAAAAGTAAGAGTACCGTTATTTGTAGTTTTAGGAGCAATTTTCCATGTCATTGTTCAAGTTTTCATTAGTAATTTGCATGAATCTACCAACGGAACGTTCCCACGCAGTATCCATACTAAAATTCTCGTATAGTGGTCGAATAATACTCAAAATATCCCGAGGCAATTCTTTCTTGCCGAGTTTGTATAGTTCGATGGTATCAGTGGCTGTTGCGCGCTGTTAGATATATCATGACACGGAGCCTTCAGGACATTTTTCATGTTGTGATTCCGTATGTGTAAAACAACAGTGAACGAAATTGCACAAATCCTGTCTCTCGTCTTCCTTGCAAAATGATCATTTTATTTCATAAATAACCTTGTTCGAAAACCCTAATTCACCATATTAGAATTCTCATACTCACTTGTAACAGTATGGTAGTATGTAACAAATAGCTCGTTGCAAAACACAACATGATTAGTTAAACTTCCTTATATTTAAGGAACTCCAGAAATTTTAAAGACATTGTTTTAAAGGGCTAGTATTTGAGAAAAGATTGTTACATTTATATTCTACCAATACGACTTGCAATTTTTTTCAGAATACATTTTATATGCAGTCTGAATTTTTAAATTTAACGAAAGTTAAACAAGTCCATATGTACTCGATTATGAAAAAAGAAACCGGTATTTAATTTAAACAGTAAAGTAAATACGAAATATTTAAGAAAGCAAACTTGCGATTTTTTTAATCTTCAAGTGTAGGTATATATTCTCTCAAAGTAGAATGAACTAGGGGAAAGCAGGATTGTTTGTTTGGTTTGAAGACACGCAGATGTTTTCAAATAATTCTTATGCAATTGTAATGCATTGCAATCGAAAATAGAAGAATTTACTCGATACATGTGTCGATATTTTCATTTATTTACAAGAAAACTTCTAAGTGTACTCTTGTCAATAGAATGAATATATTTATAGCCTTATAGTGTTATTTCACAACAAACATATAGAAGTTTAATGTGTGTAATCTAATCAATAATGACAGATAATGACAGTAAAAATATTTTAATCATGGCATGTGGTAAAGTTGAATTTAAAAATTAAATTTTAAACTGTATAAAACTTGCTCTACCATTGGTACTTTCAACGTATTCAATTTTTATTAATTATCGTACCTGTCATTTACATAATTACTTTTGACAACTCTCCGTGTAACTTGTGAGTTTCTATGAGGAAACTATAAAAAGAAACGAAAGGGATGTTTTTCTTGATCAGAGATCAGAATATATGTCGGTACAAGTTTAAATAGAGTTCTTTGTGTGCTCAGATTTTGTTACTATAGCTTGTTCAACTGTAAAATTACCGTCACTTTGAACCACACCGTTAGAGCTGTGTTAACTTGGCATTGTCCATCGAATAATGGTACAGTTCAAATTGATGTCACGTTTGGAATATTCTACCAAGTTTCCCTTGTAGTGTACACTCACTAACTGCTTTTAGTGAACTACACGATGGATTATGCTTCCGTTAGATAGTGTTGTAAGTACATTCGGTACACGGTACCTTGTATACATGTCGAGCTTGCCGAAATATTTCAGTCATAGGTATGAAAACGAATGGTAAGAAAAAAATTACTTTACACTTTTGCCGTAAAAATGGTTGTACACATTTATTTATTAATCGTAGACACATTGGGTTTAAATTATGTCCGAAGCATACATATTTTCGTGAAAGAAACAAATATAAAAAGGAAATCGAGTAACTTAATTTATAGCATCTTACTGTTGAATTTTATTTCATCGAGTAGATAGTCTTTGAATAATTTCATGTATCTTAGATACTGATTCAACATTTTTAAACATTTCTATATTTAATCTTAGAATAAGATTATACATTTAGATCTTTAAATACCTAGGTACGTTAAGCACTAAATGCATTCAGACATCTACGATTGAAAAACGAAAATACAGAAATTATTCTGAGTCTTTAGTGTCAAACACAAATGAAGCAGAATAATCACAAGACTGTGAATATCTAGACTTTTCGCTCTATTTGGACGAGTATTGTTAATTAACTTTAATAATTTTGAGTAGCATTCAAAAGCTAGAAGATCCAACAATACTCCAAAAGTATTCAAATGTGCCATTCGTAGCCTGTAAGAATATTTTCATTATTTTTTATCAAACTCGGTTCGACCTGTCCAAGTTTCAACTTTCTCTGAGCATCCGCGAAAAAAACATGTATTTAGGTGAGAGTATGTTAAAACCAATTAAAATTGAGGCGGTTTTCTCATTATGTAACACCTACAAAATTGTATGTAATCGTTCTGCAAAAAGACTGCGAAGTCACGTTACACAGGAAGCCCTTTGTTCGAGGAAACCGTCCTGTGACATTGCATAAGTCTTTTCGCTGCGTGTGGGCTCGCAATGCGGTAAGTGCCGTTGAGAACAGTAGCTACAGTTGGACAATTTCCCAGAGTGAGTTACCTGATATTTTCCAGGTCGGAACAGCTGTACTCTACTCTTTGCAATTTAGAAAATTCTGAATGCTGTAATGATGATTCCAAAAACTACATGGTTCTCATCGACACTGTGTAAAGTAAACTACATAGCCTTGACAATATACAATACAATTAACCAATTTGTCATTCTGCATATATTCTATAATATTTTGTGCACATTTTTTCTTTATATTTTAAAATATTTTACTCCATGCTGCATGTTATTTAAATTTCATTTTCTAATGTATACTGTATGTTTTACATACGTCATTGATTTTGACATAGTACTTGTATCTATTCGAACGATTCACATCTTACATGTATATATACATTATTAGACAAAAATGCATTAAACTATTAGTTAAATTTTTAAATTGATTGAATTATGATAAATATGACGAAGCAATATTTGATGATTAGAAGCATGAAATGGTTGTAACACACAGTGAAATAATTATTTATAACGTGGTACAGAAAAGTAATTCGTAATTGCATTTAAGGTGTAGGTATATTAATAGACGTCATTCAAAATCACTTATATATAATATATAAGTTTCATGTATCAAAATTAATTATTGGAATTCATGTGACTGTGTCGTAAAATTGTTCATTTTTTGCGTTATCTACACGAGTGTTGAGTATTTATGATAGACGGAATTCGTAGAGAGGCAATTCTTAAGTTGTAATATCGTGTTAGTAACAATGTATACGTACGCGCATTATTGCTTAGTTGATTTGAATAACTACATGCTGTTTTCATTGTTCTAGCTTTATGTATTTGTAATGTTGTGATTGTTTGAAAAGGAATTGTGCTTACATAACTAGTAAGAAATTTTTATTTTCAATTATCTGAAAGACCTTTAGATTATAAATCCAGTCCATATTGTGTGGCTTAAAGTAATATATTTCTCACATTTATAACAAGACAAAAAATGTTAACAATAATCCATACCGATATTGAACTTGGCTATGATTATGATTTTTTATTATAGTTGCGTGAAAAACGCTGAAGCTATAATTTAGTAAACTAAAATTAAAAATACATATGGAAAAATTGTATTTGTTTCCACTTCTTTACTTATTGTTCGAAAAAAATGGGATTTTATTTCGACTGATAGTTATTTCATAATTTTTTTTTTAAATCGTATAAACAAATATTTATCATTGTGCTAAATATTCACCGTGACAACTTTTTTACAAATGTTATATTCTGTGATCGTTGGATAAGCAAACTTTTATAAAAATCTATGGACAAATTGCCATGTTTGCTTCATTGCAAAAAATTCGGAAGTAGAGAAACAATTTTTCATCCACTTTGTTTATCTTCACATTTTCTCGTATTTCAGATGAAATTTTCTCATCAGTTTACTCGACGTGCCATTTCGTATGCAAATAATATCCTACTTGTGTTCCTTGTGTGTGTAAACAAACTTACATTGTAAAGTATACATTTCAATTGAAGCTGATCAACTTGGAAAATTATTTTCTTCGTAAAATTAAAATTGTACGATACAGATGATCAGTCAGCGTACGGTAGAGCGTTTAATGGTTCTTCGCACTACTCTCGAACGCACTCTCATCAATCGATATCATCTCATACGTGAGAGTACTTCACTTTTCCGCTAGGAGGTTCCTTCATAATTTGGAAGCCTGAATGTTATAATACATCGTACATTGAACGACACGTCTGTATGCCTTTTTACACCAAATGTCAAAAGTCACTGACTTTCACCTAATATTAGAAATGGAAATTTAAAATGCAATATTGTAAGATAAAGAAATTAGCTAGCTTTTTTGACAGTATCTGAAATATCGATGTACTTTGTTATATTCAAAGATCATCTGCATCCTTAATATGCTTTTGCGAACGTCCACGTGTATTTGTCAATTCTTTAACACGAAAGAAAACATTTAACCACGGAAATATTTAATATTAAAATAACTTCAAACCAAACAAAAATCTAAGGTTCGAGCAATAAAATTTCTAAAAAATCATGTTCTAAAATTTGAATACACAAAATTGTACGTATCTTGTGTAACATTGTGTATAAGTATGTATATAGACGCTTAAGCTTCTTGAGAACATTCTTTTCAATAATACTTCCTTCAACGTCGAAAACGTTCAGTGTTCCATAACTTTTAAAGCGTAGCAATTTTCTGATATTTCAATTATGTACATATATCGAATTCTTCGTTCTTCAACGAAGTAAAGCGACAGCGCTGAAAAGAACCGACTAAGATCGAACACGGATCCGTGTTTCAACTTGCGAAAGAGTGTCTTATTGTATCCATAGAAAGACATATCATCCTGAAATTCAGTCGTGGGGCGTTCGGCTTCGAAAAAGTTTGCAACAGAACTGGAATCGTTGCTTGAAAAATAGTATTTCTTTATCGATCCAGGCGGTGTGCTGTTGTGCGGATAGAATTTACGCTTTCTCACGAAACTACTCTAGTGGTGATAGTAAATCAGAGAATTTAATCAGGATAAAGGTTCGACGGTGCAGAAATTTCATTCACTGTAGCAAAGGTGGATGCGCGCATAAACTGAAAATGATTAACCAGAAAGCCCCCCTCGTGAAGTTTGCCAATTTCGTAAAACGGTCCACGCTATATAAAACGTTGAATTATCTATTAACTGGTAATATCATTTTCATAGAAAAAAATATTCAACGTTTAAAAATCAATTTCGTAACAACAGACTTTTTTTTAATTAATATTAAAATATTTCGTTCGTACTGTGCAAAATATCAACCAAGGGTCAATATACAATACGAAATGCATGTGGAAAAAGTGTCACACACTAAAAATCTCCATTCATAAAATTTGGGAATTTCCTGAACTGAAATATGTATGTACAATCATACGTTTCTTAAGCATCATGTTAGTTCATTTTCTGAAAGAAAATCTTGACGTGAAATTGTAAAAATCGTATTCAAATAATCAAAATGAGGATACGTATTCTGTTCTTTTCGTTGAATTCTGTCTATTTTGAATAAACTACCCATTTTGTGTCTATCAAAGCATCTTCAAATCATTACACTACCTTCATGTTTCATCGTGGGCATAACATACCGGGACAATAATTATTCGTTGAATTTCTGACGCGCAAAAGCACGACATATATTTTCAAACAATTCGAATTTCGATTCGTGCATCCATAATAATTTCTTTCCAATCTGCTATTGCCTAATTTACATATTTTTCGGTTCATTGAAGTCTTTTTAATTTATTTTTATGTTAAAAGAGTTTTATATGTATGTGAAAGAGCAAGAATATCAAAATGGATAAAAGAAAGATGGAGACTCAAGGAGGAAAGAGGATGTGTGACAGAGGAGGTATCAGATTGTAGGAAGGAAAAGGTGAATATAGGTAATTGAGGAAGTAGAGAGATATTACAGAATTTACAGGGAAATTAAAACGGTAGAATTACCGAGATATTTGTAGAAGAACGGAAAAGAGAGGAACATGATAAGAATAGCGAATTTTAAATTAGGAAATGAAACGAAGAAAGAAAAACAGTGGAGACGGAGAGGAAAATAGAAAATATAGAACACGTGTATGTGTGTGAGTGGAGGACCTTAAGTTTTCAAACATTTATTAATGTGTTCAATAAATGATTAGATAATAAAGTTCCTTTTCTGTTACAACGACAGTTATGATTTGCTCTTTCATATTTTCTAGAGTAGTAAACGAATTTTCATAGACCTTTCTTCTAAGGTCATCTCATAACAAATAAATTAACGATATCGAAGCAGGTGACCTTACAATTTAAATAACTGGAGAAAAAAATTCCTTATCGATTTATATTTCATTTCGAGCCCACTCATAAAATGTCATTCGGCTTTGAAAATCATTTCTGTGAAGTTTCCGGAAGTAAGATTAATAATACAGCATTAACACTAGACATATAATCAATTTCATAAGTTCCTTTCTAACATACTGGAATCTATCGGTAGTTCTAGTGTTAACAAAAGCATGGTACATCTATGAGCTGTTATTAATCTAAACTTGGGTGTTAAAAGAACTTTATACATTGTAAAATTACGATGTAAATTTATTTTCCAAAACAGTGTAGAGTTTCGTTTGCCATATAAATATTTATACACACACACGCGCGCGCGCGCACACATATATTTATATATTTATGTATTAAACGAATAAAAACTTATATAAGCCTTTTTATAGTCTATGAAAGTCACAAAAATATAAAACAGCAAACACTAACATGATTTGAATACGTAATTAAAAATATGTAGTTTCATTATTACATATATGTTTATGGAAACAGAAAATAAAAATGTTTCATAAAACTGAAAACAGAAGTTATGTTGACACTATAAATTATTATATGTTTCACTTTGTTACAAGTGATCAGTAAGAGGTTTGATATCCTTTTACTCAAATAAATAAGAGGGGGACATAATTTGATGTGATTCATTTTTATGTAAGCGCTTGCATAAAGATCATACGAAGATCAAGTTTATTTTTTTAAACAAAATCATATATAAGGATCGACTGAGAAGTAATGTATTTTACATTCGCGTATAACTTGAAAATAAAAGAACGTACGGAGTAACATACGTATGTTGCCAATATGTAAATAGTTATCAGCGTGTAGCTACATTTATCGTCTACAAATGTGCAAAACGTTATTTTGGTTTGTTTAATTGTTTACGATTAATTCGTTTCGCACTAGAAACAAGTAAAGACTCAATGTCATTGCGAGTGAAGCAAAAAGTAGCAATCGAATTTTAACCGCTCAAAATTTTAATCCAACTGACATTCATTGTCGCTTACAAGCTATTTATGGAAATGAAATTATTGACCGAAGTACAACGGTTCATTGAACATCACGGTTTCATGAATTTGATACGGGTAAAGCCAAATTTTTCACAATGGACGGTCAATTTCCGTGATCGACGTAGACCATCAAAATCAGATGGATGAACCGATTGAAAACGATCGTCGTTCGAGTTTACATTGAGACATCGAGGAAATTGAAAAGACGACATTAAAAAGACGGATAAATATAAATTCGATCGAGTTCGTTAACCACACTGCGTTCGAATATTTTCCATTTGTGATGTTAAGCGACGAATTGCGAATTATACGTGTGTCGTGTTTCGTAAATCGATAGAATTGATCGTGTTGGAGTAAAAATAATATTAAACTATAGACGTCGCGCGTAATTCTTGAGATTCCAATGAAGTTGAAATTTCAACACTTGTCGCGCTTAACGTACTCATCTGATTCGCCACTCGTGTCAGTAATTTCCACTTCTTTCTATACCTCGAGAGGGACCTTAAGGGCATTCATTTCACTTCAATGACGAAATGAAAAACTTGTCACGCGTTAGAAGAAATGTAGGTATATCTTTAAATAGAGATTATGTTGAAAAGTAAATAGATATGCTAAAGTCAATGAACTGTACTTACATTTCTATTTTGAGTTTCTTAAATACGTCTGTTTGTTCTTGAGATATACTCAGGGGTGTATCATTTTTCAGCCGACACTCGCATTTTTTATTACGTTGAACAATCCACTTTGTGGTTCGATATAAGACAATATTAACCTACTTATATAAAAAAACCATTAGTTTTAAAGATATTCTAATTTTAATTATTCGAAGAGGTATAACCAAAACTATCGCGATAACTCCAAAAGTAAGAACTTTAGTGAAGATTACTCCAAATGAAATCTGTATAGTTCCATGGAGAGCATATAGTTAAGTATTCGATTTGTTACTATCACTTTCTATTTGCCTAAATCTATTGCAGTGTACGTACGATAGTTGTACAGAGCAATCATATTCGATAATAGTGTTACTGCTTGTGTATAGTCAATAGTGACTGTGTTAGTGTCTCACAAAAGCTAGCCCCGTACACATGTACGGTCCTAAACCAGCATAATGGAACCACCCAAGTAATACCCAACAGGCAGGGCTTTTGGGAACAGGGATATCTCGTCCAAAAATGTAACAAAGAGAAACCTGGCAAACAATAATACTGCAACCAATAAAACTTGCGTTCACGTCATGCAATTCGAAACCTATACCACTAAAGAACAAGCCACAATTATACTTTCACAATTGGAAAATAATAAGACCCAAATGAATTAAATTCTAGAATCTCCAACGGATGAATTTGTACGTACCTAGTAAATAAGGAAAGAGTAATCTGACTAATTGCCAACCACAAGAAGATAACAAAAAACAACAACTCAATTGAAATCAGACCTTTGCTGACATCAACACAAAGAATAATACTACGTATCTAACGTTTCTCTAGCAATACCCACTACAACGAAAGAAGATATATTCAAACGAAATAATGTAATAGGTTGTTCTATATAGTACTATTGAATAAGTTTTATCAAACGACAAAACTTATTAAGCAACCTGGTATAACTTCGCTCAAAAATATCCTTTGCAAATACAGAAGTGACCAACCCAGAGTACACCAACATCCTAAGTTTTAGAAGGCACATTTATATTAATCTTGAAGATACCAATGAAATACCAGACTGTCCAAATAACAATAGATAACATGACATAATGTTTTTTCATTACAATTGATGAACTAAATTGTTCATTTATGCAAACAGGAGAATCATACAACGAAACAATGCCCGTATAAGTCCATCACAAATCTGATCAAGACTACCACACAAACACAAACATAGTTTACTACATACTCTGTCAAATCACAAAACCGTCGATAAATAAGAATACCTTAGAAACTGACTTACCAATTGATAATCTAGAAGAGTTACCGACACAACCATCAACAGAACCGCCAAAGATTCAAACTGGTGCAAAAAACCCTTATCACTATCATCAAGTGATACCCGACTTAACGATATGAAAACAGATCAAACAATCAATCCATTCCACCTCTATCTATTAAAACTATTAAAAGAGTAATTATCTCTAAAAAAAAAAAAAAAAATTACAAACCATACCCCAAGCATTGAGTCCCGAAAAACTGGAGGAAGTGCTAGAGCGAGCAAAATAAGTTTTAAACTACTACCAACTGACATATATTTTAGAAAATTGTTTCAAGCAGACTGATGAAAAGTTGCATCGAAATTAGAAGTCTAAATCCACATGTTTCACGAGAATGAAGAAAAATAATGCTACCCAATATTCTTGGTACAAAGAGCAGTATCACTGCACTTCGTCCGGGATCTACTAATTGGACTCATCGATGAAGCTTATCTAGCTGATCCTACCTAAGGCGTGATGCTATTAATCATTTGAACAGTCTGTTTAAACTGCGTACTAATAAACTATCAACTAATTAGAGACTTATCAAACGATTAATAGCGTCGCGTCTAAACCAGAGCCAACTAGATAAGCTTTATTGATGAGTTGAACCATCAGCTCTGGGATAAGAAAATGCAGTTGTGTTGTACCAAAAATATTATTTATTGCATAAAACACAGTTTTCTTCTTCTAGTATAGTGGCAGTCTTTAGAATGGTATGGGAGCCTATAAAAAGTAAACAGTCCAAATTTCTTTTGATATCTAAGAAGAAGTAGGGAAATGATCATTTGTAGGAGAACAAGTATTTATCTATCGATCGTATCGTTGGATCGAGTTTCGAAACACGAATCTTTTGTTTATAGTTAAGCGACCATCTGTTTCAATCATTTAAGCTATTCAGACTATTAGCGATTCTTTTCCTCTTAAGTATCATAGTTCACAATGATTAATGCTTATATATTCTGTAATTTTTGTACGCTAACAAAAGAGAATAAAGAGAGAATGTTCTGTTAGAAGCACGTCAATAAGTTTTGCATAGATTCATATGTTACATACTAGTTTTATTAAAGGCTTACCTTCGAATAAAGATAAGAAACAACATTATTTATCCAATATTATTATTCTCTATTATAGGCTATAAAATTAACTATAAAATGACATTATTCGGTTCAATTGTCAGACTACCCTCAACTTACCCTCGTATCAAGGTATGAATAGTTTTGTATGAAAAAAGAAGTTCCTCCAAAATCTATTACAGTCCATCACATGTTTCCAATTTGAAGATTAATTTCATTTAATATATTTGTATAATTTAAATTGATCAAACTATTGTAACTCAAAATATTTTATTGCATCGTACTTTTCAATCCATAGAATGGCAAATGCCCTGAAACATTATGCACATGTATAATAAATTTTTTAAAGCGTTCTATATTCTTTAACTTACCTCCTACATCGAAACCATATTTTGCACGCGTACATTTGGCACGACTGGCGTAGCACAAATATGAGCAGTGTTTGAAACCAAATGAGTATTTACTCTTACAATAAGTACAGAGTTTGTAATATTATGCTATCAAAGTTTAATTAAATTTCTGAT
The DNA here is from genome assembly GCF_051014685.1 of Ptiloglossa arizonensis. Taxonomy (NCBI): domain Eukaryota; kingdom Metazoa; phylum Arthropoda; class Insecta; order Hymenoptera; family Colletidae; genus Ptiloglossa; species Ptiloglossa arizonensis. The sequence goes on along the minus strand of NC_135051.1, from coordinate 11,941,759 downwards.
TAAATATTCCCCGTTAATATTTGGCAATGCAAAAAGCTTTATATATTTTTAATAAACGATGTCTAAAATAATTGTTTAGTTCCTAACGATTGAAACTTTACAAAATATGAATGCACCTCGTAAAATTATTACTGTCAAGTAATCGTTGCTATGAAAATCCTGTTTTGTAATTCTACAAACGTTCCACTTACTGTCACAAAGTTAACGTTTATTCTGTTTAAATTATTGCTCCATAATTTATACTTCGCTTCATTTTTGACACCGGATCACGACAACAAACTGTAATTTATACAGAATTTTTCATGTATTACAATTGAGTTGAAATTCGAATAGAATTTTTATAAAGGATTGTAATTTCCTATGGAGGATAACTTTATCATAATTGACTGTAAAATGAAACAATTATTAGAATGTTGGTATTTAATACAGATTTTAATAAAATAGCTTCAAAACTTTTTAATCAGCGAACAAAATATTTCCTACTAATATAAATTATCATAATGTTGTTTATTCAATATTTTAAGTGTTACGTCAATCAAATTAACAAATTATTAATCTTGTCTAAATATTATCGTCAAGTTTGATTGTATACGACGACATTCAATTTCTCCTTTCGGGAAATACAGCATATATTTATTAAAAGCTGAGTTTGTCCTACACGCTGAGAGCTGATCTCATTATTCTCGTCACCGTTTCTGATTCACTCCTACCTTATGAAGGCAAGAGTGAGATAGAATGAAAACGAGGCAGAGTAATTGTAAGCGAGCTCGAAAAGGTATGAGTCAGATGAAACATTGATACTTTATCTCCATCCTCTGAATGCCTCATACTTCATTCCTCGCATGGAATGTTTTATATATTCGGTGTTGTTTCTCACTTTCGGTCAAATTGATTCACTCTTATTCCATCTCGCTTTTTTCTTCGGTCAGAAAGAAAGGATAAACGAGCACTCGTTGAACATCTTCTCTTTACATTCTATATATCACGCGTCGGTTTCAAGTTATGGGTTCTCAACGAATAAATACTGTACTGCATGTTAAACGTGTTCTCTTCGGTAAGTTTCTGGTTATCACGTGGCTGCAACGCTAGATGGTGTTACTGCATGACGTGACGTAAATAGATGCAGACTCGCAATGGCGTCATCACATAATAGAGCAGTTCGTACCTTCTCATACATTTTCACAGCTCCATAATATTAAAAATTTAAAACAGACTTCCAATTCAAGGATTAAACTGTTACCCATGAAATATAGTTTTCGTAAATTAAATTCAATATATGGTATCTATATCTTGAATACTTTATTTAAACGACATATATACAAACTTACGATATACGTTTCATAGATCAGAAAGTGTGGAATGTGAAAAGCGTAATCATACGTATTTAATAAATAATAATTTGTTTCTTTGATCGATGATCCATTTTAAACTTTAAATATCGTGGAATTATGGGACAGAGCATTTCTTATCTGCTGCATAATATTTTTGTATCAAGAAGAAGTTAAAGTAATGTCTAGCAAACCGTATTCCTTTGAAATAGAAAATATCCGCATAATTCATTATACATACAATTTCTAAATTTAATATTTAAACAGATGCTCTCGAGAAGTCGAACGGTTCACACGATGGTTAATGCAACGTTAAGCAGCGAATAAAAAAAAATATTTGAAACAAAAATTTGCACAAGAACACTTTAGTGGAAGATTCTACTAAATTTTTAAAATTGAAATATAGTAGTAGACGTGCACTATTAACTTCCTACGTTCTTCTTAGTGCCATTTACTAAATTAGTTGTAATTATTAAGGGGGGACACCACTCTGAGCTGTCAAAGATGGATAAATTTTGCGAATTTTTTTCTATATGAATAGATAAAGATCGGTGATGAAGATCAATGGCGACAGTAGCGAGACCGAGTGAAAGAGAATACTGCGTTATTGGTGCAGTCTTCTCATCAAATGTTAGCTATTAAGAAAGAGATAATTTCGTTTTTGTTTAAATACTATCACTAATTCGATAAGTTGCTCGTAATGAAAAAACGAATACAATTTAGTACGTCATATAACCATTAATATTTTGAAAATTACTTATAGCAAAAATACCTAATTTGTATTTATTAAAAATAATATAAATCCGTTTATACTCCTTTCTATCTAAATAAATTCTACATAATGACAGTTTACACAAAAAGAAGTTGTACTAAAATTGAAACAAGCATAACCTTTACATTTTTTTACATTATAAATCATAAAAATTATATTTATTTTAATACTAACATAATTTGAAAAGGAATACGAATGGTGTTAATTAATGTTTCTTTAGTCGTAGATCTTACGAAGACTAAGTGAAACATCTGACCAAATACGACACACAATTCTTTCCTGAATTGATCTTTCTTTCCTCTTATCGTACATTTGGTATATAATCTGAGTTTTAAGAGTATAATTGCGAGTAAACAAATCCATAGATACTTCTTTATGAAAAGAAAAATTGTAGAAAAAGAAAACTTTATTCAATGTCTAAATACACACACACGCAAGATATGTACAAGGACACAATGGTGTATCAATGAATCTGGGTGATTCGAAGACTCATTGTTTTACCTGGAAAATCAAACTTCATATTTACTTTTATCTTATTATGTAATATTTTATATCAGTGATTTTATTTGTAGAATGTTCTTGTACAGAGCCCTCAAAGCGACCAAAACCGTTAAATAATAATAAAAAATGATTTATTTCAATTTTATATTTCCCCGAATATAACATATTTTATAAATTTTCAATGCCGAAGGATTTTCTTGTCTATCGTCCGATTCGATGTCTTTGCTAGCAAAGGCAAAACGATAATACGGTTATTAAACTTAACCGATCATCTAATTATTCTAATATGCAACTTCTTCTTTCAGATACCGCACCACAATAGGATCTTCAGAGTGGACTGTTGATTATTGCGACTGACATCGGCGAGCTGAACAACAACGAGGAGCAACGAATTCGTCGCATTGACTAGTTCAAGGAGGAATAAGTGAACACGAGTGAGTTTCGTAGCTAGAGACACTTGTTGCATGTCGGCTGTCTTTTAAGAATATCACCCGGAGTGTGTCGTCAACGCAAAGGGATTAGACAACGTCCAAAAGAAAGGGAGCAAAGCGTTCGTGCTGTGAATTTCTGTTGATGTCGCATTCTTCGATGTGACTATAACTAGCCTCTGGTACATCTCTATGACATAGTTCACGAAAAGTGTGTTCACGTTCCAGTTTCAAAGCTCGTCCGTTAACAGAGTGTAAAAACATCTGTGTTGATCGTGCCGTGTCGATCGCCGATTAACGTGTTCACGTGGTTTTGCCAAATATTCGTGAAATTCTTGTCGCGCATGATCCAAGAAATTGTAGTCGGGGCAAACAGAGAACCTCAATGTAATTACATACTCAGGCCAGTGATATCGGTCGTGCTTGTATTTATGTGTACGTTGCTATCGTTGTTGGTTCTCCTAGTCGGTAGACGATCGTTAGAGCGACGGATATTCCCGAGCGGTGAGTTCAGATACGCTGTTAATAACCAAGAAAAATTTAATAGCTTTTTAGAGTCCAGGGATGGCAAATTCGAGAAACTTTCTGCGACTGTTATTAACCGATGCTTGATGCGCAATCCCAAAATATCGTGTTTGTAAGAAACTACATATGGACTGAATGTGTATCTAAAACACTAACACGTTCTTGCTTAATAACGAGTCCAATTTCTTCCATTAACTTGATATTGTCTTGATATATTTTCTATATACTAATTTTTCGGTGTACGATATAGTTAGCAATTTCCATACTTGTCGAATACGGTGTACTAGGGTTCGTAATTTTGAAATGATTTCTAAAAGCAAGATTTCTAAAAAAATATTCAGTTATTTGATTTACTGTTTGCAACACATCTTAAATATACTTATCTCCAGGATATAAATTATGAACTGTTTGAAATTTTGATATTTACTATCTTTTTAATCTGTAGATATTATATTTGTGCTCATGAAACGCATATTTTTAATTTAAAATTGATGCCATCGTGTAAATGTTCAATATTCTGCAAAATCTGAAATTTGTACTACATTCACAATCGTGATAAATGAAATTCTATTTGAATAATCATTTCAGGTGATTCTCCATTGACAAAACATCTCTTTCTTTCAGATTAAATTGTATTAAAATGGTCATTATAACTTTCTGTTATATAATCTTCAAAGTACGAGGAATACGCGAGTAAAGTTTTGAAGCAATCAGTTTGATCAATTTTTTAAAGAAAAATTTTAAAAGTACCTTGTTTTTTTATACTCTAAAAATGAATGTCTCCTACAATGGATAAAAGTACTTCTTCGTTTAATCTTTGCGTATCAAATTTTCATGTAATTAATTTATGATTAATTTTCAAATTTAAACAAAACTTTTGAATATAAGCTTTCCAAACAGTGTAAAACTACATCCGATAATCATATTAAAATAATAGAATTGCAATGACGGTGAACCCTCTCTAATCCGGTTGCAGTTAATCCGGATGCTGGTTAATCTGGTAAATTTCCTACTTTAAAAGACGCATAAAATATAGGACGACATAAAAATTATTCTGATTAGGGCTGGGACTGTTTATCGAATTTCTCTGGATTCAAATATTCGAGCAATCGAATACTTATACACTCGTCGAATATACCTAATGTACATCTTTGAGAAATAATAATGTTTATAGATCTAGACATTCGTAGTAATCATATACTTGTGATGTGAACCATAAAGTTATTGTTTCTTTTTAAGCTTTATTTTTATTTGAGTTTTTATATACCTTATGAATCTGCACAAAATTGAGATTTTCAAACAAACACACTAACGTGTTGGAATTTTTTAGATGCAAGCAGCTTCTGCTTGCAACGATTATGTTTTTATTTGTCGATAGAATACTTGATAACAGAGGATCATACAACTGTAATATTTACAAAGCATTTAATTACTTTGTGGGAATAAATGATAAGGAACAATCTGGTTTAGTATATAAGAAGTAAGAATATTTAATAAAGATGGTATGCATTAATTACTCATAGGCAGAATTAAGGCACCTTCCTCCTTCGATTTGCCACGTGCTCGTCAAAAAGAAACCATTATCGTTGAATCATGCGATACGAAGGAAAAGACAGTGCATAGCCTTCGTTCTTCCTTCGTTTTGGTACATACGCATATGACGATATAATTAAGTTCTTTTTAATGTTTAAATTTCTGCTGATTATTGTCCGTATGCAAAAACTTAAACTGTGAAATTATTTGAATATATAGATACATCCACATTTAAGTAACAGTATTTGAATATTAGAACGTTTGTGCAAAGAAAGAGTGAAAGAAGGAGAGGGGGAGGAAGAGAAGGACAATTTTAACAAAATCTTAGTTGTAGTATCGATATTGACTCTCAGTAGACACTACATACAGGTCATTAAATTTTCTATGTGAATGAGTTCCAACTTTTTTTTGTCATTTGCCTCATTAATTGCGACGACTCTCTCTCCCAATTATTCCAGGTTAACGAGATTTTAGTATTTACGAATTGCTCAAATGTTCTCATAAAAAACAATCTATCAATAAATCATAAATAAAATACTAGAAACTTTGAACCCTATTAATACAAATACACGAAGACACAGTATTCTGTGACTCGGATTCTCGTGAACTCTCACCCAAGTAATCGCTGTAGATAGAAAATGAATTTCTATCTCAATCTGGTCAGTCATTATGTTTATCACCTCGAAAATATTACCTTTGTCTAAACGCTGAATGAATAAATCGTAGGTGGACATCCTTGGTCGCGAGCACGGGCGACTTCGACAAAGACAGGAAGTAAAAAAGACCGGAAGGCTGGATCACCTCCGTGGAATGTCTTCGAGCGCCAAGCGGCTGGTGCAGTCGCTTAGGGGCCGTAGCGGAGGTGGTAGAGGCAGCAGCGGTGGTCGCGGAGATGCTGGTGGTGGGGAAGGCAGTGGCGGCGGCGGCGGTGGTGCCAGTACCAGCGCGACTAGGTTATGGCATTATGACAGCGGCCACGAGCTCGACGAGATCTCAGTAGTTGGTGCTACTACCAGGGGCAGTGAAGGTCTTCCTACGCCCACGACACCCTGCCACTGTGGTGGCCTCAAATATGGCAGCGGTCAAACTCTCTACAGTATCGCAGGCTTGGTACCTCCTGTACCCACTGCATCTGCGCACGGAGTCGATTCAGGTGAGTGACATTACAAAACCGTCATTGAACAGTTTATTTCAAAAACCTTTGAAATATATTGTTTAATCCAAGTCTGGTTAACTCGTTATCCATATGTAGAGCGAGTCTAGACGTGTAGCTTTCTTCGAGCAGGAAACCACGTTTCCGTACAGCGTGGATTCTGTGTCGAGATAACACACGAGTACAGAACAGACATGTTCAACTTATTGTTATTACTATGTAGTTCGTAGGACAAATGACTTCCTCTGACTCGACTGGCTATCGAGGTTGCGCTCACAGTGTGGGCATTGCTCAAGAGAGTTACATATATGTCTTCCGCTTCTGGGAATTCATGAGCCTTTTACGACTCACATGTCGCACGACTACTAAGAACCTACTTGTAGAAGTGCCCCGACGGAATGTCATCTCGTTTGAATTAAAAGTGATTGTGTCATCGATCCAAACCTATCGACTTAAAAGATTGTTGCCGAGACCATTGGTTATCTTACTTTTCTAATAAGATCCTCATTGGTGATGGACAGTATCCCTAAGCAACTCTCTATTTACTCCACTGTCCTATATATGTCGAGTAGCCCAGAATCTTACCGCTCATCTCGTTGGTAACCATCGTAAAAATGATTTTCACCCTTCTTTTCGAGAGACAGACACAAGGGACGATAGAGGAAATAGCTCGGATGTAGTAAATGTTATTTCAGGTACACAAATAGTATACAGACGAAGATTGGTGAGACATGGGACTCTGAGTCCACAGAACGATCCAAAGGAGAATGTTCAACTTAATCCACACCTCCGTAGGACAGGGGACCCGCGATGAAATATTCTATGAATGTGTACAAGTGTAAATAGTGAGCTGACTAAGGATAGCAAGAAGATCCGAAAATATGCATAAGACGTGTTGAAAAATCAAAACGTTTCTAAAAATATGCTTTACAATTTCGTGAAAATTGACTGATGTAATCATAAAGGTAATACTAGGGAAACAAAAGATTCAGATAAGTAACCTGCAGTCCTTCAATATATTGGTTAAATTTAAAAATATCCAACACCAAACATATTTCTTGTGCATCTCTCTGTTTCTATTATTATTTATTATTCTACACTGTATTAGGATTTGATTAAAAACTATACGAAACACACATATTACTATAGAAGACACGAAACAATACATTTGAATAAAATCGAATGTTGCCAATCCTGATAAATAATCATTTATAATTTTCGAAATTAGTTTTATTCGCAAGAAGCTATATGATTGTGTATTGACGAAATTGGTGATATAAATTGAATGGACTATGACTTAGCAGCTGGAAAATCTTACATATACATATGTCGTTAGAGTAGCCAATAACCATGACTCACACATGGTACATGCAACGGCCATCAGTGCAAACCTACAACACTGCTTCTCTAAGTATGAGTTAACGGAACTGCATCTCAGGTAACGTCTGTGGGCTGTTTCATAGCGACAATGTAAATATAGACGAGCCGGTGTTTCGGCCTCTAGTGAGGTTTGTGTACATTTGGATTATTGTTAGTAACTATTAATGCTTGTACGTAAGACAAGGCAGTGCACCTACCTACCTGTCAGTTTCTCTAGGTTTCGCTTAATCATAAACATCAACAAGGACAGCACAAACATTTTAATGCGGCGTAGTACGATTGCAGTTGATCGTCATCTGTCATTTCTTGCTACGGCATCGATCGATCGAAGCTTTGTCCACGAACTATAATGAACGTTTATGCCTACGAGAAGCTTCTCAACTCAGCTGAGTTGGCCAGGTTTGATTTAATCCATTTACAACGACAATGATCACGCCCATACTGATGTGATCACTAATGTGACGAATGTAAAAGCAAACACTCGGTCAAGACTCTACGTAAACATCTTAAGTAATAATAATGGAAGCAGGCTACTGTATCTGCGCAACGTATTGGTCGTTAATCGTGAAGATGGCCATTTGGGTTTTATCCAGTTCGTCATATCGGTACGTCGTTCCTGAAAATGGCTAGTAAGGTTTTGATGTATCAGAACATCATTCGTGAAAATATATTGTCAGACATTTACATACTGGTATCTAGTTCATTGTGAATGGCTTAAGAAGATGGAGATTACAGCAGCGTATAAAATCTTTTAGTTAGTTTCAGTATTTCATAAAAATATTTTCTCGAAAATTTCAATAATATCTCAAGGGAAATCATATGGTGAAATCGTTTTTGATTTTCTTTCACAGTATGTGTGCTTTATTCTGCAGGTGCTGAAAATAAATTAAACTATGTGTAAATGTTGGACCATATGAGCCTGTTTACTTAATTTAAGATTTTTACGATATTAAAGTGTACGGATAAAAACTCTTCATGTGATATTTCAATATTTAACGATCTTGAACATATTTTAATTACGCTTTCTGCGTTTGTTTATATACCAGTCGTATTTGATGTTAAAATATTTTTATATTTATTAAACGGCATTTATCAATAAGTGATAAATTGTGCATTAACCAATTAGTAGCTTCCACTCCTTGTATTGCTATCTGCTCCACTCACTCATACTTTTGTCATTTATGAAATTAATAATTGATTCATTGTACGATTTGTATTTGTCTTAAAATATATTTCGCGCGATATATTTGAAATTTATGAAGGTAAACTTCATCATTTGCGAAATAATAATTTTCAATGTTCAGGCGTCTGTTTACTTAAATTTCAAATTGGACACAGATGAAAAATATGTATTTCTCTAATTCGTTCTTAAAAACATATAAATGTCCTTTGTTAATGATTATATTTTTTTCTTCAACTTCTAATATAGTTATGAATGGTAAATCAAACAATATTATTTCAATTCTATTCACTGTCTGAGACAAAAAAAAACAACAAGATATATGATTTAGTTATTCTATATAAGTTGCTCCTAATAAAAGTCAGTAAATTATATGTACAGATTTCAGAAAAGAAAATTTTATTTGATGGACTACGATGTTTTTATAAATGAAGTATTTTATTTGGCTGCCAAGGGAATTTTTTAGCTTGGTTACATAACTCTTTTTAATATACCTCAGGTGGGTCGTCAGAGTAAAAGATAATATAATTAATAAAAAAGATTGACGTGTTATCTAATGTTTTTCGAGATTCGAATTTACATCTATTACTATTTGTAATTTTCATTAATGATCTTGACAACACACTAACCAATGTTAAACATTTACTTTCTAATGTCACGTAAGTTTATATACTTCAAACTTATCTCATTTTTCAACAGACTCCGGACTGGATATTTAAACAACAAACTTGATCCTTCTCCAAATTCCATACAATAAGGATTGCTCTTAACCGTCATGCTTTCAAATATTTTGGCACAACAAACAATTTACTGTTGTGGCCAATTGCCAGAATCTGCGGTTTAGGTGTAATCGATAATCATTTTTCTTTTACTTTACATGTTAAAAGTATTGTTATTGGATCGATCAAGTTGTACAGCCTCATCAAATGATATTACTCCAGCTTTAAAATCTCTATACAAGTAATAACTCTGTTCTGTATAGAATTGTAATAATCTACACATCATATGCCTACTTAACCTACTGTGCCAAGTGGATAAATTGGGTTAAGGTACTTTTACGAGGTGACTCTGGCTGACGATTGTAGAATAATGTTATTTATATGAGGAGATGTTTTAGTGGTTAATTACGAAAAAAGACAACTTTGGAGTTTTGAACTTATGTACAAGAGAACTTCGGTAATACAAAAATTGGGACATTTTTTCAACTTTGTAGTTTGTGGAGGATCTCGAGAAACATATTCGAAAATCTTTTTTATCAACATATATAAAACAAGTTTGGAGTTTTGAACTTATGTACAAGAGAACTTCGGTAATGCAAAAATTGGGACATTTTTTCAACTTTGTAGTTTGTGAAGGATCTCGAGAAACATATTCAAAAATCTTTTTTATCAACATATATAAAACAACATTGGAGTTTTGAACTTATGTACAAGAGAACTTCGGTAATGCAAAAATTGGGACATTTTTTCAACTTTGTAGTTTGTGGAGGATCTCGAGAAACATATTCGAAAATCTTTTTTATTAACATATATAAAATAAATAACGTTTTTATATCTATCATGTTTTCAAAAGAAAAACTGAACTTCGTTTTATTGTAAAATAAAACGTTTAAAAATCATTTTAAAATAAAGAATGAACTTGAAATAAATAAAAATTTCTATTTCTTTTCTAATATTTCAACATTTGAAAAACAGGACTATGTAGAATATTTACCAGTCACAAATGTAAATAATCTATGAATACAAATATTTTGATGATAATTTTAAATGTATGACGAAAATATAGTATAACGTATAACGAAATGAAGTAATTTTCGTTACTTTAATGAAATGAAAAGTATCCTTATAAAAGTTATACGGTTTTAAAGCATATAATAAAAAGTAATACTGTGATACTATCTATGATAAAAGATGTTCAAGCTTGTCTTCAAGCTAGAGGTGATCTCATATCGAACATTTCTTTTGAAGGTAGATAGGGTAAGGTAAGGTATTTCCAACCATTGGGTATTTACTCAAATGGGGTAAAATTTTCGCTTTATTACCTTCAATATAAGAAAAAATAAAATTCATTACACTATTCGTTATTTTACACGATATTTCACGGTATGTCTATGTTCCAGTAATATTAATTTGAAAATATTACTAAATTTGCATATGCTATGGAATAGTACATGAATTAATAGTTATGAAATTTCAAAATATAAAATTTCAAGATTTTCAAAACGATGATTGTACGATAATTTGAAGCCAATATTTGTAGAATATCAGTTATCTGCAAATTTATCGTATAAATAAATAATTAGAGAAGTTAGAAATTGAACAATATCTCTAATAATTCGTTGTTTAAAGATAGAATTCTAGCACGGGATTAGATATCAGGAATCAACTACCATCACTGTTTATGTTTTTTTAGTTCGAACTGCCAGTTACCTGTGGAAACAAAAACCAGCTAATCGAATTTCAAAGCGATGCCGTATGCGTATGCGTGTGGTAACCTTTAATGCAAACAACCAATCTTTTATTTCACATTGTTGCTTCATAAAATATTATCAATGGATTGGTAAAATTTTCTCGATAAAAATAAGTCAAAAGTTTTTCAATAATGTCAAAATCTCATTTTCATTAAAAAAAATGTTGATAATCGATTAGTGGTTCTCTCATAATTGTATAATGAAAATTATTAAAAATTTCGATTCGCATTGGTCTTGAATCTCCGATACGCAGCATCGTTATGAAATTTTGACCATTTACTCGCTGTTATAGTATATATCTCACTCATTAGTGTTCTGTCCATTTATCATTCTCTTCGTGCGGCCCATTTAAGTTTGGTCAGATAGGGGAAATAATTCTCTACCGATTCTCGATTAAAGAAAGTTGGTGGTTCCAATGTTCAATTTTGAAGCGAGAAGTTACTGTACTCTGCAGCGATATATGCGATGGTTCTCGATTCTTTCCTTGACCAAACACAAACTGTTGGTCCTGTACGAAGTTGTTTTGTTTTCTATGGCGAAATCAGAGGAAATGAAGCTCGATGATAATACAGAGTTCTTCGTCAACGGTTTAGCGGTTATTACAAAAGAATCTTTATGGTCGCGTTCAGCTTCCAAAGGTATTAAGAGTACCGAAGTATTGATCCCCTTCAGTCCACATAACACTAACGCGATATCAATATCAACACAGTGAGAAAGCTATTTTAGAACGGTAAAGAGATGAGGAGGGAGGGGACGACAAAGTGGCTATTTATGTCGTGGAAAATCGAAAGCTGGACTTGAATCTCGTACAATGATGAACAAATTATATCTGCACCTATTTTTGAAGATAATATATTTATTCGATATATTATGTAAAAGAAATGTACGAAAAGCTTATTGTATATGTAAATAAGCAAACCACTACACAGTTTACCATTTTTTGCTTTTACTTTTACAAGATAAACTATTTTTATATTTTACTTACTTAGGCTTTCGTTAATTATTTATTATTTAATTATACATTCGATGTTCAATTAGATATTCAATGGATGTCTCGGTAAGCATTTTTAAATCTATGTACATTTATAACTTTTTACTCGGTTTTTCATACAATTTTTAATAGCAGGATCAAATTTTATACATTGCGACTAAAAAATTTAAGATGACCTTCGCATTTCAATAAAAAAGCGAAGTGGAAAGAAACTAATCACAGCAGTACGTTTTCACACAACAAACGGTTTCCAAGTAATTTATCTGGCAAATCTTGATGTGCCACCCGGTATATTACGCGATAAGAAGAAGGAACGAAATCAATCTTCCATCGAATATATAAGAGAAAGGGTTTCAACAGTGATTGAAGAAATTGTGAAACTTTGAAGATTCTATTTGTATATTATCGAATCTAGTGACCAAGATATTAAATGTCAGCGTCCATCGTAAATAATCTTGCGTCCGTGGATTCAAAAAACCTACATTTGTAACTATTATGCTTTAGAGATTTGACCTTTCAGATGTAACTCAATCTAATGAAGATGACTAACGAGATAACAATTTAGTTTTCCAATATATAATACTAGTTTTGCACGTATATTTTTTACGTCCTTGTGCTTTGGGAATAACATCTTGCAAGATTAATTATAATTAACAACTTGGAAGACTGCAGTTCACGACTTATCAGCAAGACCAGCTGCAAGGGATATGGCCCCTAGGGTGGCTCTTTTAGAAATGCGAGTCTGATTGAAGCAGGGTGCACCGCTCTCACGTACTGGAAGTGCTAATTAACCAGTACTAAGAACTGCAAGATAACTCAACTGGAAGTGGTGTTGATAGCGTCACAAAGGTTTCACCGTGGCTTAAATGTTACCACAGGCGTCGCCTGAAGATGTTGACAGAGTTGACCATTCCCCAGTCCTTCCTAAACTCCAGGGTTGACAGATGGTGGCAATTGGTGGCTTCATATTGAAAGGTAGAGTTTTTACTTACCGTGTGAGTTGCGGTTAATCAATTCGCGTAGTGTCCTGCGGAGACGGTAGAGGTTTAGAAAGGCTTCTTACCAACCGGTGTGAGTACATGGGGCTTCCATCCCGGTATCGCGCTTGTAGATCGCGTGTCCGTATAGATCGTCTCTATACGTACACGCTGGTGGGCGTATCTCAATTCCAGGCTCGTGGGAGCCTTTTTTGTGGAGTTATCAAAGCGCGAACTGTCACGTTGAATGTACGAAGATGAAACGCAACGAATATTCGAAATTTTCGCTCAAAGGAGCGGTCTACTACCTCCGAATACTTGTTTATTAAGAACAGCTACGTTGTTCAATTCGTTCGAATGTTTTAACCCTGGACTAGTTTAACGAAACATTGTAACATATGCAATCAAGAAAAATGTCGAAAGTGAGACTAACATGGGACAAGGTAATTCATTTTTCTCAAAATTCGAATCTAAGAGAAAATGTCAAGAAAAGATCGATGACGTATTTGTTAATAATAAAATCAAACAATTATAGTAATTCCAAGTACAATTCAATTTATACATATATTATTAAACGTTTCTACCCTCCACTTAAGTAGTCTTCAGTAATATATACGTAGTTTCATGAAATCTATCGGTCCCCAACAACAAAAACTTTTATATTAAATACAAACCATGATGCTTTCGTGTGTTGAAATATTCTAATTATTATATAGGTGTTGTATTAATAATACATTACAGCGAAAAAAATTCATTATGCATATCTACTAGTCATTTTACACCTCACTTCATGATAGAATGAAGTATCTATCTATTGATTTTTCACCTGCTCGCATTTGTTATATGCACGTATGTAGTGTGAGAAAGTAAATGAAACAAGCTTTTGACTGCCCTTTCTCAATGGCCCCCGACGACCAACACAACACTAACGTGCTGTCAGCGTAGCATGTTAGACTGACGCCATTGGGTCTATATTGTACTCTGTTTCATTTTTATTGTCCTAGGTATTTATGAAATTGAATTAAAAGTTGCATTTAAAGAAAAAATATCAAAATCTTCAAATTCTGAAGTAACAATATTTAAAGAATTTCAGAAGACATGGCTGAAAATAGATCAATTCGATTATTTGTTAAGCGTTAAAGATTATTATCACAAAAAGTTTCAAGACATGTAACAATTAATACTATTTAGACTTCAGCTCGAGTAAGATGAAGGAAGTACGTTTTTTCTACTTGGAGCTTTTTATCAGACAAGATGGATGACTGAAATCATTTAGTATTAAAATATATTTATTATATTTCGTGTTTGAATAAACGTATTAATTAAATTATATATATATATATATATATATACACATACATACAATTTATTCTCACGCTAAGGTATATCGCTCTAGTTTCATATTGTTAGATAGTATTTGATTATATTAAGACGCGGTATTAAAATAGATTTCTCCTTGTATACTAAAAGTAGATTAATTGTTACAAAACTAAACTAATCGTCTTAGTGCCCTCAGCACGCGTCGTTACCATCTTTGTACAACTCTCTTTTCCTACTGCCCCAAACACGCTTCTTTCCCACCCTATACTCTTACGCATATTCATTTCCTTTCATTCTAATCCTCAAGCTCTCTCGTTTCAGGCATCTGGTCACGTTCACCCATCTCAATCGCTCGTATTTTCCAAACACTCTATATTTTCTCCGGATCACACGCATTTCCTTTCGCTCTCGCGCATTCTCACGCTCGGTTATCTTGCACGACCCCTTGTAAAGGGTCGCTCGTGTCCTTCGGAAAACCTGGCGACAGTTCGGCGCCAAGTGTTTATCTTAACGCAGGTCCATTCGCACGCAATGTATCTTATTCTAAGCTTCCACTCGAAGCAGGCTCAAGTGGGAATGGAAAATTCCGATACCACAATATTAAATAATTTACAAGCGGGTTTCAACTAAATACAGCTGCAATAGACAAGTCGGTGACGCGTAACAAACGCACTGAAAAATTACCAAGGAAAAACTGGATTTTGGATCCAACTTGATCCGATTACCGGTTCAGTTGTCTCCGTTTATGCTCACAAATCCCTTTAGTCATCCCCAAATACGGGCATATCAACCGAACAAGATCGATACACGCTTGTCATGACATCGCATTAACGTCAACGATTTCTCATCTGTAATGTAATGTTAATACTAATGATAAGCTGATGACTCGGAGACAAGATTATTAGCGAATCTAGACACGATTGAACAATATACATAATCATAATGTTGTTAATTTGCCTATTTTTCATTGAATTTGCAACTAAATTCACCGTTATACCAGTATCAATGTTAACCTCATCAGAATTGAATTTTACGGTTTCAATGTTGTCAAACATTTACACTTTCTTTAGCAGTTTCATACATTGTTGTTTTTTTGTGTTTCACGGTTTATGGTGAATTTATTGCTATTTCTAATGATTTGGAGATTTTCCTTTTCTACCACTTGAATATTTAAACTTGTCTTCCAGCGAATTTAAACGGTCTATACTATACTCTTTTACCTATTCCAATGTTAGTTGTACATTGGTTCGTCTACGACACACCATAGGCGTCGAATGTTAAGAAGTACCGGTTCGTTCGTATACTCTAATACAGTTCCATCCAAGTTAGACCTCGTGAAACCTCTAGAATCTTCTCATTCTCGTCTGAATGCGACTTAAGACGTCCATTGGCTTTCTTATGAAAGAGACGCTGCCTTTTCATGGCTGGTTCTTTAGTACCAAACTGTTTCTTTGATAACGTAAGTAATTAGTTATGCTGCGAAAAAGAAATGTACAGTTAGATAGACAAATAGACATACGAGGGGTCATTACGCTGGATGGTATTGCTCCAATAGAAATTTCACTCCAATTCGATTCACGGCTTCATCGGCTTGTATCAATTGGAACTTTTTAAAATTAATTTATAATTATTTCCATTTGAACAGGTATCCTGTATTTTTAATACGATCCCGCAATACGAACCATTTCTAAATTTAGCAAATACATTCTCCTTCGAACGTGGTTGAATTTTGATTCATATTCATCGAGAAAATATTGTCAAATCATTGGTAAGACCGTTCTTCTATAATACAATACATACGCGACACGACACAAGAAAAATGCGAGCGAAAATTGCGTGCGAACAAACATCGTTTCTTAGGTTGTTCTTTCATCTAAACCTGGGATGAGGAATTGGCGCCCCGCGGGTCTGTGTATAAGAAATGCAGAAACTGAGAGGATGGGACGTGGTTTTCGATAGTTTGTTGTTTTAACGTCAACGAATGATAGAATGGAGGTCAGTAAGTAGAAAAAGAAAGACAACTGTATGTAATACGATGTGTTCGATAGAGAGGAGAAACGGTAGATTGGTGTGGAACTTCTAATGGAAAAGAAATTCCCCATCCCTGATCCAAACGATGCAATCAAGCAAAATGTCGACAGTGAGACTAACATGGGACAAGGTAATTCATTTTTCTCAAAATTCGAATCAAAGAGAAAGTGTCAAGAAAAGATCGATGACGTATTTGTTAATAATAAAATCAAACAATTATAGTAATTCCAAGTACAATTCAATTGATATATTATTAAACGTTTCTACCCTCCACTTAAGTCATCTTCAGTAATATATTACGTTAACCTATGCTAAATAATGGAACTGGTGGTCCTAATTTTTGGTAATGAAGGTAGGAGGAAGGAAAGCGAGAAAAAGGAAGGGAGAGGCATTTCATCCCGGGTCTGCTAGTAGACCCATCAGTATGGCATCCTAGCAGGTCCTGCTTTATACGCCGGGATATTGATAGATCGGTAAGGGACGATATATCTACCGATCGGAGCAGGTACAAGAACTTGCGGGAAACGATGAGTTTCCCTCTGATGGCAAGTGTGGGTAGTCCCGCCACAAAACCATAATGGAAATCTAGAACTAATATAGAAAAAAATGTTTTTGATTTTAAAATTAAGAATGATAAAGTAAGTACTTAAATTTTATAGTACTGTTATGTATTATATAGTTATAAATAAGAAAAAAAACATTGTAATTTGTAACTTAGCTTCAAGACGAAGATGTAGAGGAAACACAAAGGACAATTTCGTTTTTTTCTTTTTAATAAAATGATATATTTTTTTGTCTACTTATACTCTCAGACCAGAAATATAAATACTTAATGAGTTCACTGTCGTGCCATCATTATGCTGGATAATGAAGTTTTTCTGATGAAAATACGTCCACACACGACCATATTTGGGCTACTATTAATTGTGTATAACACGAATCAATTTTAAATTTTACAAATACGTGATCTTTCGAATGAAGTTTTATTTGAACACATTTTCATCAGCAAGACATTGCTAATCCATTGGCAGTGTTCATATTAAGAGAAACATAAAAATTTTAATTTTCATTATTCAATGACATTCGATCACAGTAATCTGATTAGTATACTCCATATGTTTTAGTTTTTTTATTTAAAAAGGTAATCCTGCTTAATAACGACAATTTTTCCATTAGAATACTCCTCTTTGAAAGTTATAATCTTTTTCGGGCGATTCTTTCACTTCTGGAAATACTCGTTATAGTTAGCTTTCGGAATAACCAACTACCTTGTCACATTGTGTTTCATGTTCTCTACATCCTCAAATATTTCGTTTGCTGGAGAATGTTTTAATTTGGGGAACAGATAGAAATTGCTGGAAATCAAGTTAGAATTCTACGGAAGCTGACAAAATTGTACGATCTCGCATAAACATCTAACTTTTAATAACGCGTTATGCTTTGAGCGACAAAAGTACAGTACCATCTAAATAAATGAACGCATCCTGATGGAATAGTTTGCTTGTCCAGTCAGTCTCTGGATCTAATCTGGCAAAGATTCTCTGTAGACTCAAATTTTGGGAAATTGCGACGAGGAACACTCGGGGTCGGTGACGAAATTCACGTGTAGAATATCGGTTGTTTGCCACGCCTGCGAACGGTAAAGCCCCTTTTACACGAATTGTGTTTTCGTGCATGGTTCCTAGCAGGGTATCCAACATGGCGTTTGTAGCACGGTACGCTGATAGAAGCTGTACTTGATTACCATTCACACAAGACGCGCTGCTGAACCTGATTAAGATAGCAAATTCTGCACAGCAATGCGACTACTACGAGTATTTATTTTTCTACGTTAATACAAAATTGTTGGTGCAATAGACCTTTTACACGTATAAACATTTCTATGCGAATATATGAAATTGCTTCTTATTGTTCTTGTTGCGATTGTTGCGTAATGGATCCATGGATCAACTTTCTCACTCACTCTGTGTTGTTCTCTCCTTGACACTTTGTTATCTACTGTTTGTATATTTCGTTCTTTCTATCCCTACTTGCTCTTCAAGCTATAGCATACATACACTGTTTATACACATTCGTCACATGCACATTCATTTTCATACTTCGAACTCTAATCCCCATTCGTCGACAGAATATTTCATGTACACTCGTCATACTCATTCTTCCATGCAAACATCACTCGGTTTCACGTCATACTTTCTTAACACAACTACAAGATCAACCACGTCACGTGATTATTTTGATCGGTCAAAAGATTATAAAAGAATTGACTGAAAGTTATGCAGCTTCTGTAATTACAAATCATTTAAACGAATTATTTACTACACAGAATGAAGTAACAACTGTAGAGATTAATAACGGTACGAATACATCAACTGCCATGAAACAACTTCTTTTTTCTACTGATCACACATTATTGTACATCTCGCATACATGTTAATTTCATTGTTAAACATTCTCTGCGTAACGTTATTGAAATTCGTATTTTCGAAGAAAAGTGTTATTGGACAATTTCAGTTTTTAAATCAAATTATCACCGGTATCGTACATTGATTTCGAACCCCTGATCTTTCGATACATATCGAACCTTTTAAACAAGTACTGAAGCAGCGAATTACTTAAAAATTATCAGAAAGACTGGTATCACGCACATCACTTGCTACCTCGTTGTCTTTTGCAATTTTCAATAGTAATACTTAATGTCAAAATTGTATCGATACAAAAAATGTTGAGTTGGTACGTATCGATATTAATGAGTACGTCATTGGATTATTTCCATTGTTGACAATAATTGCACTTTTACCTATAACGCACCGGTTGAAGTTAATGTGTCGCTTGCACCTACATAAACATATACATTAGGTGGGAGGGGAAATAATTCTGTTATCTATTGTAATTATTGACTTTTAAAAGCGATATCGACATTCGCTCAAAAACTATTGGTTATTCAATTAAAATGTACAGATGTACATTATCAACACTTATTCAGGAAATTTTATTACGTTTTACGCGTATCACACCAGATAGCTCTCGATAAATGAAAAAGAACTTTACACGTAAGTTTTTAGGATGCGTATATTTAGAATCATTATAGTAGCGCCGATGGAAAGTGTCCTAGCGGCAACCACAAATAATTCGTGGATAGTATCTAAAGGCAAATTGCAGAGGAAAGTGCTACTCCCTTATCATTGGTGTTAGCCGGATTCTCGCGAGGGACATTACCGCTTATATTATGTATACGTGCATGTTCAGCAACGGAAACTCCTGTTTTTTTTACCCGACATCGAGTCATGATTGTGCCAGACACGAGGTAAGTGCTTGAGTATAAACAGCTGTAATTACTGCTACAACAAAAATTAAACCTCTCAGAAAGGTTTTTGCATTCAGTTTGTTGTGCAAAGTTTTCTCCACTTCGCACATTTTTTCGTTACTATCCAAGTAAACAGAGTTTATCCATTCGAAATAGTAATAAATTGAAAATAATCACAACTGTTAATTATCATTTAATAAAGTGAAGCAATATTTATATACATGTGTAACTACAAATATTTACGTACACGTATGAGTCAAATTAAAAAATTGTCATTAACAAAACAATCAGAGTTAGTAATTGCAGGTAGCCTACGAGGAATCAGCGTTAACTCGAGAGAAGATCAATTTCGTGCTCTAAAAATGGAATTCAATATTTTTGAATTCAGTGGAAGAACGACACCCAATTTATAAAAACTTCTGGATGTTTTATATACGATTAAGACAACATCTACGCAAAGTGAAAGAAATTTTTCTACAGCTTCTTTTCGTTACAAAAGAAAGAAACACATAGATTGGCTGACACTGCATTAGATGCATCGTATTTTATAAAAAGTTATTTTAAAACTAAAGAGTGGTATATTATTTTGTGAAGTTTCTTTACTAAATAAATAAATTTAGTTGAATTCATCAAACATAGTTAAATTCATAGTGTTACGTTATTGTCATTATCATGTCTCTTTCTAATCAATCAAATATTTCCTCTATTAACTGTCAAAAAGTAACAAAGGCTAGTAAACAGTTAGCACATCCAAGAACAGTCAAAAAGACAATTGGAATAGAAATTGCACTATCAAAATAACTGAATAATAATTATCAGTAGACCTTTTCGTAACAAACTAATTTAGTGTCCACTTTAAATAATCTTAATTTAAGCACAAATCAATATCTATTATTGCACAAGTTCGCTACATTTGGACAACCCAAGTAATTTGTAGCTACGGTTTTTAAATCACTGTGCAAATATCAATAATGGGACTCGGACGTGTTTTAATACCATCGATACATTTATGTTCGAAATTAATATTCTTGCAACAAACCATTCTGATACACTTCGATATTTTTCGTCGTCATTACTTCGTTAGCAAAAGCGTGAAAAGTATACACAAAAGTATGAATTACTATGTTGCACCACTGATTTAAAATGTAAGACGAATCCCTTGATGTCATAAAGTGAAAATTTAAAAAATTCTATTTCATTTACATCGACCATCAAATTCAGTGGTACTTCTGTTTTCTTATTTGTGACCACTTCGTATTGCATTTTTGAAGAATCGGTTTCGAATTGTGGAACGACGATTTACCTTTGATTAACGTCTTCCGTATTCCTCCCAACAGACCTTATGTAGTCGTCGGGACCATTCATTTACCCGGCTACCTCTTTCGTTCAGGAATGTAGACATGTTCGGCCAGTTCGTAGCAAACCAGACGGTTAGAGCCTGAAACTCGCTAAGTGGATATGTAAATTACGTCCTCTGCAGGTACAAGGCCCCGGTACATGGGAACGTTTACAAGGGTTTTGGGTCAAATTTACCTTGACTAGTGAGCACGATGGTATCCTGATGACAGGTCTCGCTCTTTGGTTAACAACCGTGTTTATCCACTATGAAAGCAAAAGAAATGTAATAGCTCACATTTTGTATATTTCGTTCGATTTGCTCTTCCGAAGAATAAAACCGATTGTTCTTTCTGCATATTAAATTAAGAACTTAGTTCCCTGTGATCACTTAGGTTAACGGGATGAAGTGAATGTTTATTTACTGGCAATACGACAAAGGAAACAAGAATTGTTCAATATAAAAAATAGCGATGATTAGAGTTGTTTAAATTGCATTGGTTATGCTGTCGTTTATATAATGATACCAGGAAGTGAAGTGGACGAGTTCGTGACATATCAAAGGACAGAAATATCGACAACTTGGAGGACAGTACTCTTTATCGATGGGACCAATGTTTTCATGATCTTGTTACTATGTTCGAATTTTAATGCAAACTAATTTTGAAATTGTGCTACAGAATAAGGTTAGAAAATAATAAATCTACTATTATACAGAATGGATCAATTAAACCGGATAATTGTTTTAAAGATATATCTATGAATAAACTGTTAAGAACACAGTTAAACTGTTCCAAGAGGCAAACATTATGATAAAAAAAAGTTTTTCTCTCTAGTTCTATTTAGCGATAAATTATGTTTAAGAACGAATCATTAAATTACAAAATATTTAGGCATCGTTTTATTCCCCTCTAAAAGAATATTGTATTCGTATAATTTCATAAAAGATGATCTAAAAAGTCATATTTCAAGTTCATTATCCGATTTCATTAATTTGTCTGTTCCACAGTACACTTTTAAATGAAAAAAGTAATTAAAAACAGCCGATTTCAAAGTTTTTTAATATTTCCTCAAAGTTTATCAACTTTCAGTTGTTTCTCTATAAATTCGACCATAAGTGCCTTCTTTATATTCTTCGTGTTCTGAAGATGATTTCATAAGAATGTGTGATTCGTTTTCCTTTGGTCTTGGTTCACAATTCCAAATTTCTATGGGAAATCGCATAGTTTCGTTTTTAACGTAATTGTCGTTGATTTTTGGTAATGTGTAAGAGTATTAAATGGAATCTCGTTGAGTTTAATTGGTGGGTGAAACTAAAAGCATTGCAGTTAAGTGCTCGGAAAGTAAAGTATTTCCGCTTGATTCGTGGCATCACGAGAGAACGGTACAAATCGAAGTACCGCCTTGTAAAGAAGTCGAGAAAGTTGTGTAATCCGGTTGCACTTTTCACCAGACCCTTGTAGGAGCTCGACAAAGGAGCTGCTTTACGAAGTGGTCGCAGGATTGTCCATTTAAAAGTTATTGCGATAGTATCGGAATAATTAAAAGACTGATAAACTATCTTGGATGAATGAAATATATATTGATTTGTCTGAACGTATAAAATGTACAGTATTAAGAAATATTGAATAGACGATTAAGTGGAATCGAGAAAATTAAATGGAAGAAAATAGAAAGAAACATCGCTTACTACATATATTATTTTCCGTATTTTTTGCTTCATGAGTTTTAAATATTTTGAGCGTTTGATATTACGATATAACGAAACACTTATCTACAATGATAAACTTTTTTAATTAGTTCCTTTATGTTTTACTTAAAGATGTTTTCAATAAGAATAACATCTCAAAAAGCAAGTGTTAGTTTCATTTAACACCTTACGTGCTATGAAGAGCAATGCGAAGATTGATGACGCCAATTATTATGTTAGCTGCATTTATTACCAAACTATAAATGACAATCACTAAAATGCATACACGTGTTATATTGCTGTACGAGTTTTAACAAATGTTCTCTTCTTTTCTCATTAACAAAAACATCTTAATTTGTACCATTTTGTAATGTGTAATGGGAGACGTATATTCGATGATATCATTATTTACGTGCGAGTCTCTTCTTGGCTCATGTAGAGAGTAGACGTGATTTGATTAAGAGGTTAGGACACTGACGCGTTCAAATATTACTCATATCTTAAAACATCAACAGAAAAATGTCAACATTTGATTGATATAAGTTTTTATGGCTTATTTTATAATGATATAAACTATAAAAAAGACATTAATTTTATTTTAAATGCCATTTGTTTAGGTCTCTAATGGCATCGCTTTGAATGATATTTTTTAAGATGGCCTAAAGGTGTGCAGAATTCCTGCTAAGGGATTACGTGGAACAAAAATTCAAAAAATCGTACGTAAACTCTCATTATGTGCAGTTAAATTGTTTCTCAAAAAATATGCATTTGTTTGCACGAACTTGGTAAGCAAAATGTTAGTCAATGTAATCTCCATTTGAGAAACGTCTTATATATTTTATATAATACGTTAATGCTTTAAAAGTATTGGGTATCTTACTGAGCGATAGAATCATTTCAGTAATCCCTTAATCCTTGAAGGTTAATCCTTCTAATCTTTAATCTTTTAATATACTTAACTCTTAAGTAGGCGCGCGGGGGTCTAATAGACCCCTACTGGAATGCATTATATGGTGCTGCCTGATATAGATTGGCTATTTATTAATTAAATTCATTAAGTTCATTAGATTTGTTTCAGCACTATTGACAGAGCATTATTTGTGTATCATACATACTCTTCCTATTTTGAAAATAATCGTTAAACAATAGCTAATCCTTACATTAATAATCTATTTTGAATTGTAAATATTGTAAAGCAATCTGTGTCAGAATCAGGCGTAGTTTCAAACTTATCATACTCCCCTAAGTTGACATAAATTTCTATAGTCAAATGTACAATATTTATGTGTTCAGAGCAGACAACACAGGGACTGATCCGTGTAGTAGATAGCCTAGAGAAAATACGATTTTCGAGCCGTTGTTTCTCGTTTTTTTCTTACCAAAGATGAACGAGATAAGAATGAATCAGAAGGACAAAAACCTAGCGAAAAATGGCACAGAACAGACAAAACATTATTGCACGAAGAAGGTCGAGTATCGGACATTCGTAAGAAAGTACGAGACAAAGTATCAATGCTTCGGTTGTCTCTTACCATTCCCTGACTTGGTAGAACAAGAGTGAGTTAGAAATGGTGGGAGCGTAGAGGAAAGAAGAACGAGAAGCTCCCAGTTATCAACACATAGAGACTAACACTGTCCAAGCCAGATCATAAGATCTGTGGGGTTCCTCCATTTCAACCTGAATACGACACTAATACATACTTCGTGCGTAAAGTTTGTAAGCTTTCTTACGATCGGAACGCTAACTTTTTGCGGTTATATTTTAATATTGCGTAGTTTCTCTTATAATATGGGTACATTAAACCACCTACGTTGAATAGCGCTGCTGTAGGCAACCTAAGCTATCAACGAATAAATTTTGTATTCCCGCAATAGCCACCAATGCCCACAATAGGCTAAGAAATGTGGCAACAATATTTTGAAACCCTGGGCAACGAGGGATTATAACCATTACATCAAGAGGAAGAATAGTAAAAAATTTTTTAAATGTAACAATCTTAATATGTTATTAGCAGGATAATCAACATATTGGCCATTGATTTTGCAATTATAAAACGGCTTAGCACAAGTATATTACTAGTTTTGACTTTAGTTCTTACTACATACCTTTAATCATAGAATACACTAGAAAACTTGTATGCAACAATATAAACTCATTATACAACGAAACTACTGATTGGGTAAATTTCAAGTTACTAGTTGAAAATAATATTAATTGCAATATTCCACTTATGGTTGGGTAACTACTTCATTTAGAATAGAGAGAAGGCAAAATAAAACAATACCATCTACCATTCTCGATGAAATCAAAGAAAAGAAAATAGCGAAAGCAAAATGGCAAAAATGTAAAACCTTAGAAAATTAAAAGTGTCTAAATAAAAACAAAAGAACTTAAAATTGGAATAAAAAACCACAATAACGGCGAATTCGTAAAATATCTGGAATCACTCTCTGCAAATGAAAATATTAATTTTTATCTCTAGAAAGCTACAAATAAAACGAAATGATCGACAAGAGCAACTCCTGAAATTAAACAAACTGACGGGACATGGGCAAGAAGAGACGAAGAGGAAGTACAGGGATTTGTCAATTATTTATACATCACACATAATCAACGATGGTAATTCAGACAACCGAACATGTGCAACCAAAGGAAATTACAGGACGAACATTATAATAATATTATAATGGTATAAACCTAACGTAACCAACAATGAACTTCTTCACACGATCAAAAACGTTAAAAATAACGCATCACCAGATATTAATTTTATCAATGGAATAATTCTAAAACAATTACGAGAGTATTAGAAACATTTAATTTGACTAAAAGCTTCTTTTAAGCAATTGTGTGTATTTAAAACCAATTTAATTTTGAATTAATTCAAATAATAAAATATTTAAAAATCACTGGCATTGTATACTTATAGAACGAATTGTTATAGAAAAATAAAGAGATTACTGACGTCATAATTGTAATTTTTTACAATTAATTATTTAATACTAATAATTCCTGTAACATTATTTCTTCTTCTTCTTGTGATAAATACAACAAGGAATTGGGAAAGTTGCTGAACAATTACTGTTAAGTGATTAGTCTTTAAACGTTTTCTGAATACAACTCAAGAGAAATGGTTGTCTAAAAAGCGAGAAACTGAAATTAAAGAACGACACGACGTTGAGAGCCCCCTTCTTCTTTTTTTCTCCTCCTTTTCTCTACAAAGTTGAAAGAAAGACTGCAATAGGACTGAAAATCTTGTTGTTGTAAATGTTTCAAAATATCACGTTCAGAGAATTTTGTTCAAACATTTAATCCTTCCCCTCTGTTTAATTACATTACTTTCAATCATATAGAGAATTATTTTACACGATTTCGAGTTTCATTTCTATGATGTTCAAAGTAAATTCTTGATACTTGTAATCAAATACTTTCGTATAAATCACTATTTCAGCCTGTTTCATTCTTCGTATACAAAATAAATAAAGCTATTATGCAAACCGACTCAGAAATACATGCCTATACTTCAGGGAATAAATCTACACACTAAGATGATTAAAAAATGTCCTATGAACGTGTATCTTGTATATCTAAGTTTTCAAGTTATTATTGAAGGAAATGTTTAAAATATAAAAAAAAATATGGAGGTCACAGGAGGTCACAGTGCCCTAGAGCCAGAGAGCAATCACTTATCAAGTAATCATCAGTATATAATCTTAGTGTGAGCAGTCAGTTAGACAGTCAATTCTAAAAGCAATCAAGCTTGCAGCGGTTAATTTGAGGGAGAAATCAGGTTCCATCAGTTTCCCGAGACGCTTAATCAAACATACGTCACTCAATTACGAGAGGAATCAGGATCAAGTTACTAGTTGTGTTTTTATTTGTTAAATATACACATTTTGTCACTGTTAACAGATTCCCATAATTATTTAAGTGGTTTTTCACGTGACTCTGGCAAGAACATTTCTTACAGTATTTAAAACTTCGATTGTGTCTTTAAAAACTAACAAGAAATATGTATAATGAAAGTTACTCCTATCTTGAAGTTACATTTAAACACATTATGTTAATGTAAAATTATGATCGGAATATTTTTTGCCGAACAGTTTGTTAAAATCGTTAATGACATTTTCCACGTATAACTTGCAAATTTTCTATGCGGACAAGTTGTAGGAGACTTTTCTTTTAACGTGGTGGAAGATGGAGGGGAGAGTATGGGATTCCCAGTACCCAAAAACACTATACGGGAAACCTACCCACCAAAACTTTGACAGTGACCAACTCCGCACGACTTGAAAGGTCACACGTCACATTGCGGGAAACCTAAACCTCAGAGACAGAACTAGGTTAAGAATACTTACTGCGCGCGACACGTCGTTGGTTTATAATACATTAGTCACGAATTTTGGGCAAAATGAGTGAGGCATTACAAGTGCTTTTAGCGAACAGAAATACAAAACTTGTTACTATCAAATCAACTTTAAGAGCATTCATGCTTAAACAGCATTCATCGTGTATCCAAATATCGAGTGAAATATGACGAGTGATTTACAAAGTATTCAAAATGTTTTTCAAAGCTAGTAATGTTCCAGAGTCTCGTATCGTAACCTCAGTTTCTGAAAAGTCCTATCGATATCCGATGTCTAGAAACGTAAGTATATTGTGAATGTTATATATGTGGGGACGAAAGGAAATTCGTGCGATTCGGAGAAAATATGAAGTGTTTGGGATAGAAGAGAGAGTGAAGTATTTCCGAGGTGTGAAAGAAGAGCGTTTTAAGTGGCAGTGTGCGAAAAACGAGCAATTGGGATGACGCCAGACTGAGAAATTTTGGGTGAACGTGATCAGATGCATGGAGTGAGAAAGGTTAAAGATTATTCATTGCAGGGAATGAATGCATTTAAGAATATAGGATGCGAGAGAAACACATATGGGATCATTTGTTGTTGGAAATTAGGTAGAACGTGTTGTCTCGCGTGAGAAAAGAATTGTATAACCAGTGTCGAGCGTAGTCAGCATAGTTATAGTTTGTGTCTTTTGTTGTTGTTTCATTTCTACTATTTCATTCAATATACATATAACCTGAAACTGTATCCACCTTTTATTTTATAATAACCAAACTAGTAATAATTCCTACATATATGCGTATTATTCATTTACCAATAAGAAAATAAGGAGAAGCAATATTATAGTAGAAAGGAAATTGAATTGGTGTAAAAGTGTATTTAATCCTAATGCAGATCATGTCATTAATAATAACCATCAGAGATCATATATTTCTTTCATATTAATACACTTTGTAAATAAATCTTAGTACTCAAAGTTCTTAAGTCATGAACCCTAAAGTAAATGCATTTCTTCGATTTATCTTCATTTAAAATAAAATTTTCTTTTCGAATAAACGGAAAACACTTCTTAAATTTAATATTTTAAATAACATTTATTTTTATCTAATTAAAAGTAGCAACGGGGAATATAGTTTATATTTAGTAGAAGTACAGTTCTTGAACGACTTTAAAATTTGTCACACTGTTTAAGTATTAGATGTATTCAGTATATATATTACCATTATTTTAAAAATAAAAAATTTTTAAATTTACTAGTTCTAATTTAGGTTATAAAAAACTGAGAAGTTGGAAGGTTTCAGAATTCACTTTAAACTTTTCAAATAAAACAGGTTTTACTGCTTGTCGTCGTTATTCAATTATGGAAATTTTCTAATCGACCTGCGAATAATCTACAATAACTGTGAACAACATTGGTGATTTCACATGGGCTACATTCTCAAATTACACGAGAAGTGATTTAACAACCAAACAAGCTATTTAGGGACAAGTCAAGTTGAAATATCGCATAATGATAAGTAAACTATTTACTTGTGTGTTTTTCCTCCATGGTATTTAACGGCTGTTTTTAGTTACCTATCTAAACATTGTACGATTTCGTTAGAGGTTGGGTGGTAGGCCATTAGTCGATATTTGCAAATTCCCAATATTTCGCATAATCTCTTGAAGAGACGAGATCCAAATTGAGTGCTCTTATCCGTAGTTATTGATTCTGAACATCCAAATCTAATTACTTAGTTATTTAGCAGTGCATCGACGACCATTTCGGCCTCGATGTTACATAGGGGATTGCTTCGGATCATATAGTAAATCTATCGGTGATGGTTGATAAATAGAAATATCCTTTTGATACGCACTGATTGTGTTATATCTATATAGATGTTCTTGAATCTCTTTTTGGGTAAGTCGAATGATTGTATCAATGAACGATTGTGTCTCGTTCCGTTTTTGTGGCAAACTAGGCAAGTCTGGCATTATCCACTACTGTTTTTCTTCATTGTGAGTCAAAAGTATCTGCTGCAATTATATACTTTGTCGTTTGCTTGCCACTATGTACAATATTTATAAAAAATTACTTTTCTCCACTTAAAAAGTAAGTATGATCTGAAATTTTTTAAAGGGTTCTCTCCCCTCAGGAGCGTACCATTTTTTGTGTGTTGCTTTGACAATTTGTTAGTGTCTATTTAATTCAACATCTTCCTCTTGACCTGCTGCTAACGTTTCGAGTTCACAGTTATTCTTTGCGAGATTGATATTGATCCTAGAAAGAGCGTCAACTATAATGTTTTTCAGCCCTTTTATGTGACGAATGTTGAACGCGAACTGAAAAATATATTCTGTGTTTTCTATCTCTTTTATGTGACGAATATTTGCCGCGAACCGAAAAATATAGTCTGCAATTTATTCGCAGTGAATTTATTTGGGGGATAAAAATGCTGTTTATATTTCAGAAACGTTTGTCAAATATATGCTTATTTTATACAGAGGATTCTTAAAATAAAAAATCAAACTTTAGCGGTATATTTTATTCATCGTAATAATAAAAATGTCATATAAATATAAGTCTACGGACTCTAATGCGCAGTTATAGTCATTCAAAAAGTTTCATTAAAAGTGCATTCCTAAAATTTTGCGACGGTTTCTAGAGTATTGAAAGAAGTTTTCTCAGTAAATATTTTCAATTTAACAATGTTTTACAATGTGTTTGCAAAGGTATTGTAATTAAGAAACATCCTCTGATAGACATAATATGTTTAGACATAAATATCGCTTATTAGAATGTTTAATAAAAAATGCTAAACCAAATATCAAATTAAGTAATAGAGTTTTTTTTTATTTAAAAAAAATAGGACACATCAATTAATTAAGTATATGAAAACAGGTTATGGAGAACTACTTTTGCATAAGTTTATAAAATACAAAAATCTGACTGTAAAGGTTGATAGTGGGACAACTTGAAAAGCATACATTTTTCGATAATCATTTGTAAACAGTTTTGTAGATATCAAAATAAATGCAATTTTTAATTGAACCTTTTTTTGATACCTGATCTCTTTCTGAAGACATTCTAAGAGATAGAAAAATCTGTATTTCTTATACGAGTAATTTACCAACGAAATATGATTTTGTACACGAATGTTCCAATTTGTAAACTCTTCGTCTGAAATCGAACGCTAATACCGTTGTTCCAATTATTATTTAATAAAATAAATATCATGTTCGAGTTTCGAAAAACTATAATTCGGTAGAGTAACCCCTCCATAAAACGCATACTTCCGGGTCCGCGTTGTGCTCTCTACGGAGGGGCGAATTTTTTCCTGGAATCAATCTTTCGTATCTTATGCTGAAACTCAGCCAGGTGCAAACTATATGACGAGAAGAGTGAGCGCAACAGCGAGTGCAATTCATATTATGCTGGATCTGTACTGCTGCTCGCCGTCAATGTGGATAATTTTACGACAAGCACGCAACATGTAACGAATAATAAACACTGTCTAGTACATGCAACGAACTGTTCATGAGCTACGAAGCATGCCTGAACGTACTGTTGTAACTTCGTAACACGATTTCAGTATGGTTATGATTTATGATCACATCATTTCCAAATGTCACTTGCTATTTCATATTTGACCGATGAACATCGACATGGAGTAGATTTATTCAAACAATTGAAATGTTAATCGAATGATATTGCGATCGTCTATGCTTGAAATACACAAACGTACGTATCGTATGATAAATTTAAATTTATTTCTTTAAAATCGGCAACTTCTTTTTTAAATCAGTTCCAAAAATTTTCGTTACGATTTAAGCGTAGCATATTATTCGTTATTCGGAGAAACTTCCATTCGTTTAACGTGAATTCTAATTTTATTTCACAGTCCAGATTTGTTATTTTTATTGGACAAATAACGAATCAAAAATTGTTTACTTTCATTCGGTATTCGAAATTGTTATCTAAAACGAATTTTGCGTATCTTTGGTTCATACGCACCATAACTTTGTTTCGACGAAATAAATAATTTGAAATTGCAGTTACAACTCATATTCTAACAATTGGTGTACATTTTAAACGTTTACCTAGATACATATAAATACAGAGAACGTTAGTTTGTTCCTTATTCAAAAATGAAAATGTTTTACAAAGTTGTACGTACTTTATTCCGTTAAAGTACCGCGAAAAATTATTTCATTCAACAGTTAAATACACATGCATTACAACGATTAGATAAACGGCAGTGTTGCTGAAACAGTACAACCATTCATGGTGTTCAAATAACATTGATGTACGCAGTGCCCATGCAACTGTTCAAATACCGTAGATATTTGTGTAATGGCGTTCGCACCTGCAATATTGTTTTGACTAACCGTATTACAATATTATCGCTAATTGTAGAGTGAACGTATCAAAAAGGTTAAGTTTTAAAATTAGGGAGATTCAAGTTTTTCCATAATTAAATGCTACGTATCAATAACAATATCCACAGGAAAGAATAAAATATCAACAATTTCCTTGTGTTACATGTATATATATATATATATACAGATATTTCCTTGTGGTTTATTGGCAACATTGCAATTCTTAATTATATACGAATCCGAATTTATTTAATTTTAGCATTTACAATTAGTTCCTTTGATGGGTCGAAGAAAAATGTCACTTTGTTGAATACTAATTTAAATCTATTCAATTTTTAAGTAAGAAAAATTGATTTTTTGTTTCCCTTTCTCGAAACTTAATATTCTAAAAGAATAATTGTAAAGTATTACTGTGACATTCGAAAAGTTTTCAAGTGTTGAATTTTCAATACCATCTGAAGATGATACAACAAAAATCATCTCTAGTAGCCATATGCATGTATATGTATATATATGTATATACGAATGTATGTATGTGTATATGCTTGTATATGTATAAAATGTCTCTCTAGAAAATTCTATTCTACGGATACGTGATATTTATTCAATAAAATAAGAGTTTGTGTGTTACCATGACGAACTGCAATTTGTGTTTTACTCTGAAAGCTGATCTCGTAAAGAACGCACGCAAAAGATATACCTTCCAGAATATTAATAAGTCTGATTTATTGATAAAATAGAAATACCGAGCTACTATTTAATCGCACCCATAATCCCAAATTTCAATATCAAGCTTATAAGACATTAAACCAAGCTTCCTATATATGTAACACTGTACGTTAAATTTTAAAGTTGGTGTTCTCAAACAATAATTTTCAAGATCTTTGACCTAGTATATATTTCTGGAATAAATAGACTATAATAATAAATGGATATAAAGTGAATGTCAATTCCATATATGCAAAGATAGTTTTTGCTCTTGGATAAAGTCGCAAAATTTTATGTGAAATATAAATTCTCATTTATAATACAACCAATTTTTTAATTTTGAATCTTTTGTACTTATTTTGGCTTACTCGATAAATAGACACACGTGGGTTAAGAAATTCATTGGTTTCTTTATTTTCGATGACCAAATTTAAAAATATATAAATCGTGAAATCATAAATTTTACTTCGATATACAACTTCAATGAAATAACATTTGGCTTCTGTTTTATTAAACAACAAATACTATAGACACACATAATCTGTTAGTATCAATGATCAATAAACGATTTACACGAGATAAATCAAATTTCTAGTAAATCATTTGGATGTTTTATTTCAATCTTCTAGCCATTTCTTTGTAGCAGTAATTCTTTGTCAGTGAATTTTGATAATCTTCGATTCTAATGTAGTGAGCTTTTGTGAGTTTATTTATTTCCTTCTAGACAGTGGGGACATTTAAAATTTTACGGATACCGTCATTCCTGACGTACCAGGGTGCATTTAATATCGTACGGAGAATTTTTACTTGCACGTTTTCCATTTTATGGATATGAGATTTGACTGCCATTTCACAAAGCTCCACATATCTCCATATTGGTTTTATTATACATTTCTATATTAATAATTTGTTATCCTTATTGTGTTTGAATTTCCTGGACATTAGTCAGATTATGTGTTTAGTATGTATTTTAAGTTGTATTTATTTATGTATATGTTGCTTCCATTGTAATTTATTTTCCAGGTGCAATCTTAAGTATTTGAGTCTTTAAACTTGTAGTATGGTATTGTTGTTTAATTTCAGATTAACTGTTTCTCCCATTTAACGTTTTCTTTGACACAAATTAGTTTTCAGTTACAATAGTTCTTTGTTCTTTGTTCTTTGTATGATCATACGATTGACATTTCATGCATTATGGTAGATCAATTTTGGTTCTTGGTGGTTCGATAATGACATTTGTGTTATAAATTAAGTTAAAGGAATATCGGTAGAGATATAGAAGCTCTGCTTTTCGTTAAATCGAAATTATTTACCGAAAAAAATAGTTTTTGGAATTTTTTATATTACAGTTTGTAGGTAACTAGAAATTGGTTAATTTTTATTCGAAACCTTTCTTTTTACACAATCGAAAGTGCCTGAAAAATCGTGGCAAATGTTACATACCTCATTTTGTACATACAGTTTCAATACAGTAACTGCTTTTAACTAACCGTGGTTCTCAGGTATAGGACCAATTTCTATATGGGACGAGGCAAGTCCCATGTGTCTCTACATCTGCTTGTACAGGTTGTACAATAAAACCATACAGCCAATTTCACGAGAAACACGCGGATAAATGTCTACATCAACAAACCGGATGAAATGGGCTGTAAACAAATTTTCAGTTTTACGAAATCTGAATTGCCACTGGCCTTAAAAGGTTAATAAAATATGTTTTGAAAAAAAAGAGTTCCAAACATATCTTAAATTATAAAAGGTAATAATACATACGCAAGTATAATACTGGAATATATTAGTGGAGTATAATTATTTCGTGCATCTATGTCACGCAGCCACCAAACGCTTTAAGGTCCCTTTACACGAAACATAGTGAGTCATACGCAGTCATACAACATTGTCATTCCAAGATCAACTTTAACCACTTCACGTAATATTTTGGCCACTTTTAGTGGTCCAAGAATCTTAGCATACTCGAAAGCATACAGTGAATATTGCACAGAATCAATCACGAAAACTGTACACGGGAGGATGTAGTCTGACCCGTCAGCTGGTTCTCAGCACCCACTGTAGTCTGCATACTAGCCTGCTAGGAATCACGTACGAAAACATACTCTGTGTAAAGGAGGCTTTAGTATGCGGGACTGTGACACGAGTCGGGTGAAGAGATAGCATTAAACTGGCCACCACTGACCATATTTCCATAACTTGGCACGAATTTCTGTAACCCTGTGTACTTATGCAATGTTGCAAATTCCACGATGCATAAGTGCACTACGTGGTGGATATACGAAACGATCGCAAGTTACCACACTGATTTGCAAGATGTTTATTGTCCAAACAGATCACAACACTGATAAGACGGAAAACTAAAGACCATTTTCGTTTTCAAGAATTCTTCCCTGATACGAATGCTTCCCGACCAGTTGAAATGATTCTACTTTATCACTTCTTCTATGTTGTCACACTGAGCTTCGACATTTTTCTGTGGTATGGACAAATGTCTTGGATTAATCAAAGTGTAGTCATATTAATCTCCAACGTTTGTTGATACTAGCAATTACATTTATTGGTCTTCGTTTCACAATCCCATATTTACTTCCTTAGTCTTATTCGCTTCGAGTAAACTTTTAAATAAGTTGAAATTCATATACTTCTCATCATAAATTGTCCACACGATTTCTAATCAAAATCGTACCGTGTGTGCGTAGCTGGTACTTTTGTGTGTCCCCAAAGACTACACGTCCAACGATAAACTAATGGCGATGAAGAAATTTTAAATTATTGTTGATCAAATGTGGACCAAATTAAAATATAACCTTCAACGATATTTTTGTGAATTGTACAAGGTCTTGTCACGAGCTGAATATTACAAAGTTGTGATACGATCTCATCTGGCTCGGACGACTACCCGTGACGAAAACTCGCTGAGGGTGGAGTTACAATTTGTTTAAAGAAAATTGACATATCACCGGTCTCGACTTCACCCTGTATATTTCCAAAGGCGTTGTTTTCGTGAAATGAAACCCCTTTCACCAAGAAAAGGGAAATTCAATTCGATAAACTGGAAAAACTCGACGATGTGGAAGTCCAGTGACGATTGGAGGACTCATAAATTAAACTACGGTCCCGGTTTCGAAGTCTGTTTATTGTCGCTTCTAAAGCGTGTTCAAAAAATAGTTACGAAGCAAAGCAAGTTGACACTTATCTCATCTATTCTTAAAACCGGTTTTTATATTCCGTTGAGGACAAAACACATCATATTTGTATGACTATTACCAAGAAATTGACGAGCTGATTTCTTTCCTACACGATGTAGGTATTGTTGAAGTAATTATATGCAGATAGCACCTACACCCTTCGGTAGGTGAGGCTAGGAAAACCTC
The DNA here is from genome assembly GCF_051014685.1 of Ptiloglossa arizonensis. NCBI lineage: Eukaryota > Metazoa > Arthropoda > Insecta > Hymenoptera > Colletidae > Ptiloglossa > Ptiloglossa arizonensis. The sequence goes on along the minus strand of NC_135051.1, from coordinate 11,906,044 downwards.
TGCCCAGTCACTTTGGGACAAGAGTGAATTTTCAAAGTGAATCAAATATGTAAAATTTCTTAATATATCACTTAGTAAAATGTCCAACAGAAGTGGCCGAGTATCCTCAATAGTTTACTGGTCAGCGGTGAGCTGGACCAGGTGCTGCTGCCACTGCAGTACCGTAGACTACTAGGCCTGACGCTTGAGAGTTTTAACTTCGCGTCATGGGAATTATAACTCTACCTGCTGGAATCTCCTCTCGCTCGCGGTACTTGCAGTGGCTGTTGTAATAAGCCGCATGCAAGTCGGTAAGGGGAAAGTTCCAACAGGACGATCACAGCCTTATGGAACACGGTCTTATAATCACCATCGAGTTTCAAATTCAAACGGGAATCTCACGCAAGGCTATCGAATGGATCTTTCTTTTACGCGGAAGAAGAAATCTTTTAAAGACACCTTCGACCACAGGAAGTAGTATGGGATTCTTCCTCAAATCTGGAATTACCAAATGCAGAGCTTTCTCATTAAAATCGCCACGATGGTCATCCTCGCACAATTTTTAGGGGACACCAGTGTTTTTGGAGGAACTGACCCAGGTCACCGACCATCCTCTCGAACCATAAGATCAGGAAGCCGAAATGCCCCTCAAAACGTCAATGGCTGTTGAGGATTAGTTCCAGATGTTTCATCTGGGACTTTACTTCGATACTGTACAAATGATTGTGAAATTGAAAGTAAATAGAATCTTAAGAAACAGAATAACAGAAACACACAAAAATGATAAGAAATATCAGCTCTTTTTTTGCGCACGCATGCGCGCGCGCCCACACACACACACACACACACACACACACACACATTCATATAATGGAGAAAGTGTGACCGAAAGTACGATTTGACGAAATGTCTGACGTGCAATAACCAGCATTGTTTATGACTCGCGCGTCAACGAAAGCTATTTTTGAGGAAGTAAATTTTTTTCGGGCTTTCTTTCAAGAATCATTACGTAGCTTTTTCCAGGCGTCCAACAGCTGATTCCAGGCATCATAAACCGAGGATTCTGAAAGGCACCGTGTAAGATCTAAAGGGCTACAACCGATTAGCCACGTATAGCGAGCCTGAAGGAAATCCCACTACATCGCCAAACTTTCGATTTCCCCGCCTTAACTCGCCGTTCCGAGAAAGTGTGTTAAGGACGTAAGAAATATAGACGTAATTGGTAGAATTTCGAGAATGTTCACGAGAACCCTTCAAGAGTCGCATAGAATCGTGACAGTGTTGTTTCGCTTGCTACTTGCTAATCGCTGATACATCCACTCGTGACTAATATAAACCGTGACCCAACTCAGAATACTACTAAGCACGCAGTTATTTCACTTAATCTACCCTTCAGAATCATTAGTAAGGCATTCTACCAGGCCTTGCCTTATACGCCGGGACATTGGAAGATCGGTAAAGGATAGTATATATACCTGGTACGGAAACTTGTGGGAAACGGTTTCCCTCTGGTGGTGAGTATGAGAGGTGCCACCACAGGACTACTTCCATGTATTACCACGATACTGGTCTCACCTACCTGGATCAGGGAGAGAAGGATGTTCCCGCTGAGATGCGTGTATCACCAGCATCTCGATTCTACGGAGTCGCCACCGGCAAATCAATCCCTCTGGTCCGTTTTACGACACGCCAGACTCTGTTCCCGGTCTTTCCCTAGTGGCTCCCGGCGGTCAGCACTAACGTGTCATCGGCGTAACACGTTAAGTTGACGCCGTCGGGGAAACCCGAATCACTCGGGAGTGGCTGGACAGCCTCGACAATCCACTGCCGAATGGTGGACTAGGCTACCTACTACTACCACTGCAACAGTACGGACTGCCCGGCTTGGCGTTTGAGGGCTTCTATCTCTCGTCCTGCCAGGGCCTTCAACCGCTGGCGTGACTCGCAGCGACTAATAGTATAATATACCATAGGTGATCTCGTTGAATTATCAACAACCTGTTAAATCTGGATGTTGCGGAATAGGTGCGATCTGAGTGATTTTATTGAACCGGTATTCCAATAACCTGTGACACGACAGTGGCTAGAGAATACTTTCTAAACCATGGATCTGTTAACGAGAGTTATGAAAATGGTATTGTACCTTTCAATTTCAGATTAAACTTAGGCATATTTCTGTGGAAACGAAAGCGATAAGAACCACGGGAAGAACTAACGACATTTGACCACGATGGAGAAGCGGCACGTGGCCAAGCGTTGTATGCGTATGTGTGCGTTTATGCGTGTGTGTGATCGTGATCGTGATCGTGTGCGTGAATCGATAAAAGAAAAAAACAGGAATGGTCGAGGAACACGTGGAGAAAGCCAGTCGGTGACGAGATGTTGATGAGTACAATTGTGTAATTTATTATTCTTATTAATCAATAAACTAACCATCTATCGTTAAATCTTGCCTCAAACAGTCGAATGTCGTTCTTTCCCGAAACTCTCTGGTAACTCATCCTGCATGTATATCTTTAACAGAATGCACAAGAAGAACAGTAACGATATTGGGTAACCTCATTATGTGGATCACCGAGTGCATTTAGTATAAATATTTGAATAAATTTGAAGAAACCACTAAAATAAAAAGAAAGTTTATCTTTGCATTACTATTGTTTCACCAACACAAGTATTTATTTTACCTGCTAGTGTTACATTTTAGTCAATTGACAAACATCGTAAAGTATACTACACTTGTTTTCAAAAATATTGGCCGAACAGGACCGTTAAAGGGTAAACATACTGTGTTTCTGTTGCTGGTCGGTCCCTGTTCGTACAGCCTCACTGTTTGCTTTAAAGAGAGAAAACAAGACGTCGTCTCTGTCTACTAAGCGAATAACTAGTCTCTCAAGGAAACATACAAACTATCGATGATTGCGATGTGGCAACTAGATCCTAGAACACAAAGTATGCTAATGACTCTGGTGATTTATATTCATTAATTCACAAAATTCTAAAACTTTGAGAGAGTATAGAGTATACAGAGCATTCTTTTTTCTGTCCAAATTCACTTTAAGGAGTAGAAAGTGATGTTCGATTTCCTTGTTGCAATTTGGAAATTATATAAGTTAGAAGAAAGGTTTTCAGACAAAAGTTACTTCTTGAAACTAGATCTATCATGTGATAAATAATTCGCGAATGTTTTTAGACAATTGAATAGAAATTATAAATAAAAGTCGATATTTTTATTCATCATTTACAACTTTTAATAGGAGCTACGACAATTTTTAAAAAGGTTAAGTACAACCGCAAGATATATACTATATACAGTGTATGACGTGTGTGAAAAGTAATGACAAGGAGATACACATATGTAAGAAAATTGTAGCCTGAAAGTTTTTCACCTACAGGTGGGCATGCTTTCAGGAACTGATTCCACTGGCCAAAGTAAGACGGCAATCAAGAATGACGAAATTATGTTTGAAGTTGCGACCGAGTATTTACTGCTGCTGATGCGCAGGCGTCAGCTGTATCACAGTAAAAATAATAACCGGCAGTGCTGTAGCAAACTAGAAGGATCCACTTACCTCGTAGTCGACACAGTAATCTACGTCATTACACGATACTACTATAGTTCTTTCTAAAATTTGATAAAACTTGTAAATAGTAGCAAGTTTATGGCTGTGTAGTGCGACATCATATGTTATTGCATCGTTTACGAGGTATGGAGATCTATTGCATGACTATAGCATTGTTGGTCGCTGCGAGACAGCTGACTTATACTCAGTACAAGTCCCTTACTTTTGCTACCTTTTATTCGTATTTCTAGGAATGAATAACTCGGGTACAAAGCTTCGAACGTAATTTCGTTATTTTTGATTTTTCTCTTGTTTTAACATTTAGAATTGCCCCTTAAATTCTCATACATTTGTTGCCAAACCCACTATATACCGTACATGTCCAAACTAAGCTCCGGAACTAGGCATCTTCTCCCACTTTGTCCCATTAGCATGGCACCACAATACCAGCTGATGCCACGGTATACGATGTCCATCCAATTTAAAAATGCCCATCGTAAATTAATATATTCTCTTTTCTCGTACAAGCAAAATATCCAACAGAATCGAAAACTCGCGATTTTATTAATTCTGTTTGTTTCTCGATACTGATTTGTAGAAGGAGAATAAGCCACTTAAGGGACTCCATCCATGAAGATGCCTGCCATTTGCAGACACATGCACAGTAGGACAAAATTTCTAAATCGTGGGCATGTATAATTATGAAATTCACAAAATGAAGTTTGTGGTTATTTACAACGCGGTCACCTAAAATTGCAAATAGCTATCAGCAGCCAATAAGCCCATTTATTTCATCTCTTTTGATAAACGATGTATACCAAGTAGAGCAGTGTAAGCATTTCTGAATATTAAGTGTTTGAGTTGAATTGTGCTCGGTTGGTTTGTAAAATTTTACGATGTCGTAAATGGGGCAAGGTATACGCTTTATTCAATCCCTCGTAGTAGTTTGTTACATTAGTCTCTAGTCTGTAATAGCATTAAGTGTTTAAGACCGTGCAGTAAAGGTTTCAATTTAGTTGGTAGCAGCATTCATTATTAGGTATCTCTGCCTTTCCACGTACTTTCATTGTATCTATTTAAACAGAAAATTGCCTTAGAGTCTAAATTCAAAATATGAAGTTAAGTTGAGTTATAATAGTTTGTTTATTTATTTGCCTATTTCTGTTCATCTAGTACTGATTCATGTGTCTGCATATTACAAGTTCTCTTACTTATTAACCACTTGTTTGGGAAATTTTAAGAAGCCAGAAACAAAGGTCTCAAAAGTTTTCAAAACAATTTTGCCGGAAAATTTCAAGAAAAATTACGAACATTGTTAATAATTTACGTTCTCTTTCATTCAGTATGAAAAATAACTTTTCTTTGAAGGTTATGTTGCTCCTTAAAGAGTCAAAGGTGTTTTTTAATCAATCTGAAGACATGACTTGTAAAGAAGTAAAAATGAATTCCAAAACCTTGGAAGGAAACACTACATACTGAAGGTATAACTATTTAAGACAGTAATCGTTGAAGATGCATGTAAGTCTCAATGACACTTCTCTTAGACTAATATCTATGCCTAATGCATTACTTTTCTGAATACTTTAATATGTTCGCATTCAGAATATTGGTGAATCAATATAATTATAATTGTATAATGGAACGATATAGTGATTGATTGTTTGGTACTGAAAAGTTGTCCCAATAAAACTAACAATAAGTTAAATTAGTTTTAAGACAAAAAGTTAATTTTTATGTTAAACATGTACGAGATACATAATTACTAATAGTTTTAACGAGTCATGTAAACGTTGTATATTTAAGTTGATCAATGTATGCAATACATGATTACTAATATTTATAACAAGTCGTATAAATGTTGTTAATAAGTTAAAAATTTCCATTTTGAATCTCGATTGACCAAAACCTGTTGGTACGTCCGATTCAGAAGTTTATTTTTATTTTATTACACTTAAACAACTTAGTAAGCAATTTAAAATATCGACGTTATTTAATTTACATTGCCGTATTAACAATGCATGGAGTGCGATCGTGGAATATAAATATAAATTCACCTAAAATGTTTTAAACGGTGTCGTCGTAATCTTCGTTTTACGATATCGTTTCCCGAGCAGTTATCGCTTAAACACAGTGCTCCGACAGAACGTCGCAGTAAAACTGCGAAGAACTGAATCGCGTAATAGTACGCCTTATCTCTTTAATAGGTATCTCGTAAAACCTAGTTATTAATCGAATTCCGTTTGATGAATTCAATGAAACGACGTGACCCTTCGTTACATCTCGAGAAATATATATAATGACAAGGTCTGGCAAGATATCGTGGCTTATTATAATATAGCTAAATATTCTGAACCTGACGTAGTGTCATCGTAAATTCTACACTCTATGATTAACTTCCAAGTTGCAGTTTTTCTTTATTGCCGAAACGTCGCTGTAAAGTTAAATGAAATTATGTTTCTTCTACGTTATCGATCAATTTATCGACAGGAAGTCAACACGAAAATTTGTAAGAGTTTCACCTGAAATAAGAGGTTTCTCGTAAGTTTCTGTATTTTTACGATATGTATCTACTTTTCCAAGTTGCACTTCCGTTTTGTGTTGACGAGAACTATTCAGTTAAAAGAATAGTAAAAGGAGAATATTCAAAAATACTCGTTTTTGGCATTGCCTGGAAATGAAATATTCATGCAGGATCTTTTAGAGTGTCTCTCAAGAGACGAAACATAACCTTATCATTTTTTTTGAGAAACGAGAGGAAAGTCATCAAAAATGCGTTCAAAGTATAAATACGATGATAATCGAACTTACATTTTATACGTCGTTTGATTACTTCGATGATATATCGATATATTGTAATGAATTTCAATTAATTAACTTATTCAACAATTAATGATTTTAGAATTTCCACCATAGAGTATCGAAAGTCACGATCCACAAGGAAAATATCACCCAGTTGAATCTATCTTAAAAGACGTCTTGAAGCGTCTTAGAAATAATTAATAAATTAATTAATAATTAATAATTGATAATCACTAATCAAGACTAATAAATCTTTTTAATAACCTTAGTTATTAGGATCACTAATTAAGACTAATAAATCGTCTCTTCTAGTTTCTATAAAACTGGAAGAATCAGAATAGAAAAAAGAATAAACATGCCACAATTTATAATAGGATGCCAGTCTCTTACCCATGAACCAATTAACTAGAGACGAAATGGTACTAAACGCGATGAAAGAAGCTACCTGGAAGTAATAAACGATAAACGATGAGTGTTGCACTAATTGAAAACGGCTCATGATCAAAATGTATCTAGTCATGCATCTACACTGATCGTAGCTGTCGTGTATCAGCTGGTTTGATAACGAACGCATATCAGTGTCTCCACATATTTGCGACTATCGAATGAACGGTTCTACGCGTGTCTCATTAATGTGTACATACGAATTACGTCGGTGCGCGTTGGATCGAATCCCATCGGTTAACCGATAAGCAAGCTGCGGCTAAACACGATCGTTCTAAGCAAATTTAGATCCAAACTATGCAGAAATCCTAGGAGATTAACTCTGTCTCTTTAAAATGCCAATTCTTCGACGAAGCACTATTCTTCGATTCTTGAGATTACGAAAGATTATGTAGAAACGTTAACAGATTGCTAAGGCTACAATAATCGAGCCGTAAATATTCCAGTAAAAATAATCGACGAGTTTAATTGGGTTTTGTCAGAACTTGATATAGGATGCCCAGTGATCCTTATTTGTTAACTTTTAATTTTTTTTTCTATCTGCGTAAATGATAACATTAGACGAGAAAGTAATAATATATAAAATTTCAAAGTAGTTGGAGAACGAAAAACCTGTACCGCATTTAAATTTAGGTTATAAGATTTTGGGGCGGTTCTAATAAATGCTGAACGGTAGAAAGAAGGAAAGCGAGGAGGAAAAAGGAAGGAATAGCGTTTCATCCCTGGCCTGCTAGTGGACTCATTAGTAAGGTAAGGGATCGTATATATATCGATCGGAGCAGGTACAGAAACTTGCGGGAAACGGTCGGCAGTCAGTTTCCCTCTGGTGGCAAGCGTGGATAATGCCGCCACAAGATCATAGTAACTTCAGGTCAAAATTGAACATAATTGTATTTCGCTATTTTAAAAGTATGCATGATTATTTTTTAAATTACAAGAGCCGATAAGGAACATACATTGGCAATATTTGAATTATTAGAAAACTGGGAATTAGCATACAAACTACAAGCCATTTGGTGTTACACAACGTCAACTGCCGGGTCGTCATCAGGTGTATGAATTAGTTTTAAGAAGCGTATTTGAAGATAAATTATCGAAATCATCAGCACTTGAAATATTCATGTTTAAAAAATTGCAAAAAGCTTGGTTGAATATTAACCAATGTAATTTTTGATCGAGTGAAAAAGATATAATATTTACGTTCGTGAAAAACTCCAAGATATACAAGTAGAATTGAAAAATTGAATTTCTACTTCGAGACCGTAGTACAGAGGTATCCAAAAGGTGCTTAGGTAGAATTCAATGATCATTATATAAACAAAATATATTTTATATTCCTAGAGCTTTCCTCTACTATTTTCGTAGTGAGGAAATTGTAACAATCACGGTCAATTTATGGTCAATTTATATATTGAAGTTTGTTTTAATACCCGATGTACACGATATTTGCAGTACACAAATATAAATTTTCCTCAGCACCTGAACGCCCGATGACGGGGCAGGGTCACAGTGTCCCGCCACCACTTTCCATAGCGGGCCGCACGAAGAGCGACTGTAAGTCTCAACCTCACAACTGCCCACAGTCCCCGTTCGTAGGGGGCCGCACGAAGGGCGGTCGTGAGTCCCAATTTCATAACAGCCCGCGGTCCCTATAATCGCGTCCAACGGCACGAGGACGCATGACACCCTCGCTTGCCACCGATGCGACGTTTATCTTGTGTACGCTCTCGGAGGGAGGGGCCAGTTGACTCCTTTCACCGAGAGTGGCTCCTCCTCATGGCAGGGTACCTACCTCTTAGGTGAAGCAGTGGCGGAGGCGCGAGACCCAAGATCAACAAGCCACCACTATTAGGGGGGCCTACCACTACCCTCCCGAGATCGTTCCCGCCTCTGGCCCGCGGCCTCCCGCGAAATTACATAGGATCTCACTATATCCGGCAGCAAGAGGTCCGCTCCAATTATGTCGACTAGAACACGACGTTTGTCCGCTCAGGTGGAGCCACCACCATGGTGTGCTATGCCATGTCCTAGTTCGCTGGACAGACCCACGAAAGCACTTGTACCATACGGAAAGTGAGTGAGTCGTAGCCACCGTGCAGCCACTCTAACAGAAGTGGCTGGGCAGCTTCGCTACTGCCTCCGCAGAAGCATGAACTATCAGGCCTAGTGTCTGAGGGCTTCCACCTTCCGTTCGGTGGAATTCGCAGCGACTTTCATAGAAAGACCAGCGGGATAACTCCAATAGAACGATAGCCACCACATAGGATATGGACCTATACCCGCAAGCGACCCGCAATGCTGGCCGTCACCCATACGGGGAGCTCATACAGGGCCATGAATGGACCATGCCCATATATAAATGGCAAACCCGGTCATTCGGACCCCAGAGAGCTGAATATTCTCTCTAACAGCAGGGCCAAGGACCAGAAATGTTCATCAAATCGTCAGTGGTTGTCGAGGTGAGGTCCCATATGAAGTATTTGGGACATCACCTCGACAATGGTCTCACCCACCCGGATAAGGAGGGAGAGGAGGGCACATGGACCGCTAGCACCTCGGTTTTATGAAGAGCCATCTCTCCCGAATCCGGTCGACGACGCGTATCAGCTGGACACTACCCTCAGCCTGCTGAATGGCCTTTCTGCAATCCTCCCTGACAACATTACCAACGTGTCGTCTGTGGAACACGTTAAGCTGACGCCGTCGGGGAGGCCTTCGGCTCCCAGAACGGTGTCGTACCCGAGATTTCATAATAGTGGTTCTAGGATGGACCCATGTGGATCTCCGGAGTCTACCTCTTTCCGTTCCATACCGTACTGACTCGGATATTCTACTACTGCAAGATTACAGTTTTGCAGAAGAAGGATACGGCCTTCCACTTTTTCTCGCTGTCAAGCATGGCTCTTACCACGCATGGCAGCGAGAGATCCGCCCCAATCGTACCGACCAGGTCACAACGCTCACTCGCCCAGGCTGGGCACACTTCCAGGGTGCATTGCGTCGTGTCCTGGTCAGTTGGAAAGTGCCTATCTTTGTCTATACGACGCAGGTATCGCCCAAAGCATCCATGTCAGGACAGCATCTACCCCATACGGTAGGTGAGGGAGCTGTAGCTTCTACTCAGCCACTCCAACAGGCTGAGAGAGCCACCTCCAAACCTATCCTCCCGATCTGGTCGGTGAGGTGTCGGGCACCATGCTCGCTCCGTTGAATGGTACTCCTCCAATCCTCCCCAACGGCCAGCATCAACGTGTTGTCCGTGTAGCACTTTAGACTGATGCCGTCGGGAGGGTCCACTGTCCGCAGAATGGTATTCTACCCGAGGTTCCATAGCAGGGCCCCAGTACGGACTCCTGTGAAACTCCGGTGTACACCTCTCTCTGCTCCGTACCGTACCGAACTGGATACTCAAGGAAACTGTATAAGTACAGTTATACTATAAGTATAGTATAAGTATAAGTACTCAAGAAAAATCCCACCGAATTTTTTCTGCTTCCCCCCGGTATTCTAGGTGTCGTTGGACAACACCAATGCCACTTTGAGAGGCGGTCGAGGCCGAGAGGGACCGGACACGACGAATCGCATCGATGGTCGACCGTCCCTTCCGGAACCCAAACTGGCGCTCGGCCAGATCGGACAAATCACGTAGACCTACATAAATTTGGTGAATATTTGTGGTATCTGGTCCCAGAATATGCAGCATTATTGCATTCTTCGATGCAATAAGTATATCTCAATACAAAAGAAAAGAAGAACGTATGGTTAAAAATTTACACAATATCGCTTTAATATCGTCATTCCCTGAACATTTGTTATGGTATTATAAATGATGTAATAATTACTTTTTCCAATTCTTTAATCTTCTTCTGTATCTAATTACACGCTTTTACGTTCTTTTCTTTAACAATTCATTCAAACCAAAATAATGGTTATAATTCTGATAAGGAAGAAAGACATCAAAGACAGAACATTCGTAAAATTTGTATTTTGCGGATAAAAAGGAAATTCCGTGCCAACGTATTGAGCCAGACGTGAGATCTTGAATATATTTTTAACTCGTTAAGTTAAAGTAATTAAATGATTGAATTAATCATTCGTGTGTGTACTATTCTTTTCATAAAAATAATAGGAGAATACAAGGTGGAACATTTTAAATAGAACATCCACTATACGTTCTGTCCTTGACGAAGTATTATATTTTCCAATAGCTGCGGTGAAAGTTCCAATATACACGACAAAATTGGATCTGGTTTTCACTCATGCTGAGATGTCTTCCTAATTGTGCTGCTGGAATAACGATATTGCTCCTGTAACCGATTACTACGACGAACAAAAGTACTATAAGTGTCCATTGACCACATATTGAAACATTTGTTTGCCCTTAACATCATACATACATTCAGTTACTTCTTTTGAAAATTTTAAAATCTCCATTCAAACTGAAAATAACTTGCAATATTTGTTGTTAAGAAGTAAGTTTACTTCCTAAATGGTAGTCAGTTACTGTTATTATAAAATTACTACGATTATGAAATACTTAACAAAATTAGCATTCATGGAAATGTCTGTTATAAAACTGGTAGCAAACCAAGAAAATTAAAAATATGATAGAAAGATCAGAAATTGGAATACCAAAACTTAATAATCACTAGAACTCCAAAATTTGTTCAAATTGTTTGTGGGATGATTTGACAGAATTGAAGACAGATACTTCAAAATATGCCAAAATGTTGACATTTTGAAGTTCACGTAGAAAGAAGATACACTCATACTTCCTAGAGTGTGGAAATATTATATATGAACAAACTTCTGAATATATATGTATTCTTAAATCGAACACTGGGACGCAGAAAGACAAAGAGCGGCGTATCTACTAAGTGAATAATAATTATTATACAGTTTTGAAACAAAAAACGGTTTGTTATAGGGGAAAAATTACTTTTCTATTGTATCTAACAAACCACGGACTCCTAAAGAGGTCTCAAAACGTGGATAGTTCAATGATTGATATTTATTTGCAACACGTTTATTGTTAAATGCGACATAGAATGAATAAAAATGTTTCTCTTTTTAATGTATAATAGCTTATATTGAAAGTTAGCTCCACTTTTCTGATGCAACATTTACAGTTGATACCACGCGGCATATCCTGCAAGTTCCTATCGTGTTATCCGTGAACGTAAAAGCCCAGAAGGTCTGAAAGCTACTTACACACGTGCAGTAATTTACTTGTATTGTGAGCAACGCGATCTCATAGAAGTCGCGCCACTGCAAGCATCCCTAGAACTATATCCGCCTTTGCTCTTGTTTTCCCAACAATTTCATTGTTCCAGCCACGCTACAAAATGGCCTTTATATTTCTATTCATCTGTAAAACCGATACTCCGTTCCTAAGAGTTCTTTTCAGAAACTCGCTGGGCTTTACACTTTAGCATCGAGAAATGTTTCCGTGGAAACGATGTTCGATCGTTCCTCGCAAATATAGCGATACTCGACAGATATCCGTAGCGAAATTCGAAAAGCATGTTTATTGTAAGTAGAGAAATATTGCAAGAGTAAGAAGGGTAACAAAAAGAAAGATAAAAGGTGGAAGGTGAAGGGAGAGGGGAAGAGAAAAAACGAGAGGAGAAAAAGGAAACAAGAAAAAGGAAAGAACGATGGAACCGTGAATAATCCAAGTCGAGACACGGACACTTTCGCTCGTATAAACTGGCGCAACTCAGAATTTATTTAGCTATAAACCGGTGGATCGTGCCTGGATACGCGGGTCTGTTGTACGGTGAAGAGCCATTCCGTTGCAAAATGGTGGAGTTTTAGCCGACGGGTAATGAAACGCAGCGTCGCGAAACAACGAGCTATCGAGAAGGAGACCGATCGTAATCGTGTAGGCTGTTTCGTTTGCGTTTTACGAAGGGTGACGGAGTTTGTTGGTTGGAACGAGAGACAATTTATACGTCGAGGCTTCTAGAGCACACCAGCCGACCGTTTAATATCGCACGCACGTATTTCCTGACCAAGCGTTTCTGCGCGAACGATCGTTTCCCGTGAAACTAACCCCCTTAACGGATTAACCGCTGAACGCAGGTGGAAATCAAATGGCAGGTACCGTCAGATCGAAACGATAGCTCGTACGCTTCGCTGCTAAGGGTTGCTATTGTTTACTGGTAGTAGACTGGTCACTTGTCGCGGTCACAATAGAATTAATACGTATCGACGTCTAACAATATGCGTACATTGTTTCTGATCAGGCAGTTTGACGATAGATTAGGCCGATCAGACAGAGTCTTAGATTATCGATTCTTTAATGGTACAAAATATTTAAAACTGTTTGAATATTAATGTTACTTGGTTTGAAAAGACCCTAACCAAGTTCGACAAAATTTATGTTCCGATTGAGTTTGAAACACGAGACGAATTCCATTTCTATATTAGGCGACGAGACACTGATGCCACACCCATGACATAAAGGGTTCTACTGAGCTCTAAAAAATGAAACAGAAATTATGTTGCTGTCACTGATAATTTGGGAGACTAAACAACAGGAGATATCGTCATTTGTTATTTATTAACAATTGATGGAGATAGATTTGTTGGTGGTTCATAAATTTGTAAAAGTTCAAACTTGATTTTTTTTGTAATCAAGTTAAAATTCATTTATTATTGTAATCAATAACATGTATACCCGACAAATTAATGTTATTATTTGACTTTATTCTCAAGATACACCTTATTAAGATATAAATAGTATAAAAAATTTATCTCTCCAGGTAAAATCTCTTAAGCTCTCGTATTAGAGAATGTAGTTCCTTCTGTTTTTGAATGTACACTTTTTGTAATTGGTTTTGTATTCTTTAAAAGTTATATTTTCCAGTTATTTTCGTAATACAGGTAATATTAATACATAAAACTAAACGTGTGGATCACCGTAATCAAATTGTGAACTAATTAAGTAATTAAATCATCCATTAACCCTTTGAAACATTTTACCAGCGATGCATAATTTCAATAAACGACCCCCGTTATTCGATTTTAATCGAATATTATTATATTATATTTTATTTATTTCAACTGCCAGTTCACTTAATTGATCTTCACTGGTGTAGATGAGATATCTTTGTAATCATCGTGGTGTTTCAAAAACTTTCAAAATTTTCAATAATAGCATGCAAACGGTAATTTTGATTTTCTTAATTTATTTATATTTCGATTAACTCCGATCATAGCTCTTGTTAATCCTTGTGAAGAGTATGATGCATTTTAAGATTACCTAACACCAGTTTCTTCCGATTTCACGAAAATTTCACGAAGATTACCTAACACCGGATTTCACGAAAATTTGTTTCATTAACTTTCCGATTTTAAACAGTTTGAAATACTTGTCCATTCAGTTGTTAACATTTAATGATCGTTAAATTATATTTTTATACGTTAACTTTACGTTACGACTCATCATAATTCAAATCATTGTTTGAATCAGTGTTGCGTGATTACTTTGACGTAAGACATTTCGATACGTGTACTACTGCTATTGTGCGTATGTGCAATTTATGATCTCGCTACATTCTCACTAATTGTGGTTTACGAGATAATTTAAATTACAGCCATACATTGTAAGATATTCGTCATATTGAAATATATCATATCTCTTGGAATTGCGTACTATACATCGTCATTTGTTTATGCCAAAACTGAGAACGACTTATACACGGTAAATAACGATGATTCATGTCGTGTAAAGTATCAATAATTTAAGGTATGTTACCTCCTTCTTCATCACTGAATGCTTCCAGTGGTCGTGTGGCCGAAACACCAGATGACGCTACTAAAACAGTGTGATATAATGAGCAGAATTTGCGATTAGATTAATATACGGCTAACCTATTTACGATTCGTCGCATGTATTACTATGAAATAACAAACAGATGTTCAGTCAATAGTTTCACCATAGTAAAAGTTTATAATAAATTAGCATTTACTAAATAGGGAGCTCCGAAATATTTAATCAATATTTTGTGTATTTCATTTAAACTATGTACACGTATAAACATATTTAATACACCAGAATATGTACGATATATTTACGATATACGTTTAATAATTGTGTAATAATTGTTGTTGACGAAACATTTTTATTTCAAAGTACAATTAGTCGCATTGGGGTTAGATATTTTGCAAGACTTTTATTATTTTGTTGTACAATAGATGACACTACATCGTACCTCTACAGTAACGTCGTGTAACAACATTTTTTATTATGCATTGAATAATGTACTAAAGTAGTTTATTGAATTTTGTTCACTTTTAAGAGCGCTTGCTAGTTCTCAAGGGTAGGCCCCCATCCCCCAGTCACGACTCTGCCTGCAGGAATCAGGTATTTCCTAAGTTACGGCATTTTATCCGCAACCATGCGCGTGCTCGGAGTAATAAAATTATGTATAAAGAAGCTACATCGTTCTAGAGAGAAATATTTGGTTCGATTCTTTGGATTTATGCTATTTGGAATTAGAAACATTTAGGAATCGCTAGGCTCTGATGTATCTGTTGTACACGTGAAGTAATAAATTGTATGCGACAACTTTATTACTGAACAATATCCTATGGCCATTTGTTGCTCGCCAACGTCAATCTATACATTGAAAAGCGTTCGAATGTATTCGTGTACACTGTACATGCAAGCTCCACGTATTCTACTAGTAAGACTCGAGCACGTGTGACTTTAGTTACCTTGACTTTTAGGTACAGTGACTGAAAAAAGTATTCGTACGTTATGTAATAAGAAAATTCCTCTAACCTACAAGTCTGTTTTTAATGAAAATTTATGTACATGTAAAGCATACTGGGCCACATATAACATAATTTGTTTGCCGAATAAATGTTTTCGAGCGGATAAAATCAAGACTCGAAAATTCAATATAATACAATTTTTTTCTGAAATTCGTTTACATTAGACCGATAAAGAACTAAAAACTGAACATTTTTTGTGAGAAAATTTTTGTTGTATCTCGCACGATTACGAAATTATAAAGAAAATGAAAGTCATTGCAAGCTTTCTACTATTTTTTAAATACAACTTCGTGTTAGTGCGAAATAGAACAAAGCTTTTCATATGAGAAACGTTCAGCACTTAGTGCTCTGTCATTCTGTTACAAAAAATCCTCAAAAAAGATGCATTAAAAAAATAAAAAAAAAAATTAAAATCTTCGAGACTTAATTTTACCTTCTTGAAGTAATTCTCTGTGGACAAAAGATTGTTCAATGTGTGCACCATCGTGTTCTACGTGCACATAAATTTTTATTAAAATCAGACTTACAGATAAGAAGAATTTCCTTATAATATACCGTGCAAATACTTTTTTGAGCCACTGTGTGCATAGCTCAAACGAGAGTGAGATCTACTAGTGAATGCCCTTGGTGAAGTGGATGGGAAGAAAAACTTTTAGCAGATTTGGAGGTGGGTAGCTGATGCCCTCGAGAGTCAAAGGCAAAAGAAAATTGGTTAGTTACAGCTGTAAGTCAACTGACACAATGAAACATGGCAGGTGGTGAGCAATCGTAGGATTAATACGTACCGTATGCCTACACGAAGTTGACCGAAGTCTAATAAGTTAAAATGATACAGGAGAAAGAGGTCCACTCGTATCATTCTATGCAGTCACATTGTTACTATTGGTTGAATTAGGCGAGTGTAGAAGTTCACCGCTTGACGAGGAACGAGAATGATACAAAACACTACAAAGTGAAATGCAAAATGTCTTTTCACAATTTAACTAATAGTAACAGTGTATCATGTCCAGACGTCGCTGTCACGTTATAACTTTCCATTGTGTCGATTTAGCTTAAGGACCCCGGTCAACTTCTTGTGCTTCTACAGTACTAGCATCTAAAACAATGAGAAGAGAAAGGAGACAATTACACGCGCTGATTTACACATGCAGCTTTGGGATCTCGCTTTCGCTTGAGCAAATACTGGACACAATTATAGTTGTAGCTTTGACTGTCGAATTTATATTTTGTAATGCCTATAAGAATGATATTAGCTCAAGAAATTTCCCAGTAAAGTGGATCAAATATCTATGCACTTCACTGAGGGTTAACGACGCAACATAAGGATCCGCAGTATTTGAATTAATGGCATGAAAGTTGAAACTAATTGCTCGGGTATAATTACTTGACAGCTTTTAGTAATGAATCATATGTAGCTAATTCCCGTATATAACGGTAATTAGGTTCTGAGAGTATGCCGTGTTACGCGAAATCGTATTGTATGGAACAAAGCACACAAAATTAGGCATTTTCACCTGTTTACTTTTTTTTAAGTCTTTTGTATATAATATTATACATTATTTTATGGTATGGAGTAATGAATTTCTACGATTCTCTCTCGAATGCTGTGTTTCTTTCTGTGCAAGAATCTGTATTTACGAAATCAGATTCTGATTGTTCAGCTAAGTGTATATCATTTTATGTGATCTTTAAAGTCTAATTTAAAAGCGTTGCAGACATGCTGCGAATCTTTTGATTTTCTTGGAGCGAAAACATGTTGTAATAGTTTTGTGTTATTTGAGGATAACTTGTATTAGTCAACAAATTTTAACATATAAAAAAAAATACTCATCACGTACATTTGAGTAAGTAAATACAAGAACCAAGCATACCATCGTCGTTTATTAGTTTAATCAATGGTGATTTTCATATTGAAGTATTAGGAAAAATTTTTTCGAACAATTCACAAAAAGAAAATACTCATAACATTGTTTAATCTGCGATGCCTTAAATAATTTCCTAAATGCATAAACTTCGTAGTTAAAATTTTTCAATTTCCAACGGACTTCATTAAAATGGATAATATTTGCTTAAAAGTTCATTTTTTCTAGTAATATGTGGGGTGTACGTTGCGACGCACTTTAGTAAACAAGACAGATTAATAGCACAATGAATACCCTCGTGCAAAAAAAAAAACACGTCAGCATGAATTTTTCATATTAAAATTTACATTTTTTGTTTCCCCTGTGTGTTAATATATTTATGCTGAATTGCCCATAACACTTTCGCGATAGTAGCGCACAGTACTCTGTTGTTTAATATGTACCAGTTAAACGCCGTTATTGCGGTCTTATATTATTTTATAGGTTAAGGTTTTGAAGTCTTTATGATACTATCCTATCCTTTGTTATAAGTCTTCTTAAAAGATAAAATACAGGAAATTTGTCATGTTCCTCGTTACGACTTAATTGATTATGTTTTTATTCTTTCTTTCTTTTCAGTATTCAGCTCGAACAATTATCGACTAATAAACTGGTAGGTACGTTGCCAGCTAATGATGTTCAATTTCTTTTTAAATATTCATTTTCGACTTTTCCAAATCAATTTTTGTAATAACTCTATGAAATGTAGATAAATGGGATAGCTAGATGTACGACAAATTTTTGTTGTGAAATTGATTAATCGTGGAAATTTCAAGTTTTCAATACGATAATAGAATATTTGTATAATATGAAATTTATCATGAACTTGTACTCATAAATCTATGAAGCTCAAAGTTAAGAGCAAAAGACACGGTTTCTTATAATACATGATTCTTGGTTGAAACTTATGACATCTTTATTACCCTGTAACAAAGATTATACACGAACATTTGTCTATGTTCTACACCTATGTAAATATCACCGGTGTCGATGGAAATATGACAAAATTGTTCGGGTCAATAGTAAAACTTTGTTGAAAGAGGAATTATAAATTAAAATTGAAAACTAAATAGTGTTAGAAAAATAAAATTCGTTTTTATTGGTGTTTTTTGATACGAGAGAGAAAATTCAGAAACTAAATGTAAAGAAATTGCTATCAAGTCGTGTTCTACTGTACGTTTTAATCTACGTATTTGGACAAAAATAAATTAAAAAATATGCAATCATACCATACACAGGGTCGAAACCTATATATTTTACTCAGATTGCACTTAGAAATAATGTTAAAAAAAAAAGATGAATGGTTCAAAGAGGATTACATTTTCAAAGCCATATTTTTTCGCAAGTATGATGCACGAACATATTATGCACAAGTTTTTAAAAAGGAAACGTATATTTTTTTACATAGATTAAATCCTCGTACTATTCTACATTAAAATGATCGTAAAATGATTAGTTCACAAAATCTTTTCATTAAAGAAGTTGCTAAAACGCCATATATAACTATATTTATTTTCTTTAATAAAGACATTTATTTAAAATATTTCACCCACTAATCATTCACTAATCGTTTACTATTACGTAGTTACAAGATATTCAATTTCATCATTGAGTAGTATGTTTGCTCCAGGAATCAACCATTTTGATCTATGACTGAAGCTGGTTCTTGCATGTATTGTTTAAACATGAATGAGATAGGTAACTCACAACAAAAACGATAAGGAACGGAGGCAGGATGAATAACCACTAATAAATACTGTAATTTTTATACTTGTAATCATATTTTAATAAAAATTATCACCAATGGATGAACGAGATTTTTCAGGAAAAAATAAATCCAAATATCACCTCGTATAAAAGTGTATATATCTGCAGAAACCAGCCATAATAACGTATTACATATATAATAAATAATAGTTCAAGGGGGGTTGTATCTGGGCTCGTGAAGTGTCGGAAACTTTAGTATTAGTGAGTAGTATTTAGTATTATTATCATGAACATGTGTTAAAATAATCAAAAAGCTTCAATTTTCATTAATGATCGAAATCCAATCTCGTGCGTATAAAGGATTTCGCGCACTTCATATATCCAAGTAGAAATTGCTCTACGTACATCCGTAGAACTGTACTCTGAATGATAAAACGTGCTTAAATGCGCATTTGCACGTGTTTCTCGTGTGTGAGTATGTGTAGCGTATGAAAAACGAAGGACTTTTCTCAGATAGCCAAACTTATTGCGTCAGGAACTTTTATCCCGGATTTAAGGCGCAAAGTAATTCCCACCATTGTGTCCGTCAGCAACACAGCATATTTACGTTGTCAAAGAAACTGCGCAACAAGTGGGAGTGGAAGAATCTCAAAGATCTTATAAAACCTGACTCGAACAATGTTGATTTCTTAGGAGCAAGAAATTTGTCAACTCGAGGCGAAAACGACTCTGATTCCACGTCGAACTGAGTAAGTTTCCAATCAAATTTACACTTCTTGTATTTTTCATTATATCTTCATGGCTGTGTTACCAATGCTAATGAAGAGCGTAAATTATTCACATTCCTCGATTTAAGATAGAAATCACTACCTGTCTCGCATTGAAGTGTACTAACGGGTTCGATTTTAACATTGGAAGGTGAGATTTAACATAGTTAGTCGTTTTCTGACTGTTGCATTTTCTGATAAGCAGCTCTAAAACAGAGTGCATGCTTTTAGCAGGACAGCCTTCGTGAGACTTGAAACACATGGATTTGGTCGGACTCTTCGTATTTTTATTGCACAGCAAAGTGATTTGTACTGAAATTCCGAAAGTTTCATGGTAGTAAATCAGCTAAGAGTTTTCTTTACTGTATTACAATATCTTGATTATACGTGTTATCTTGTACAAGTTGAAGAGTGTGTACCTTTGTAGCCATTTGATGTTTTTGAAGGTTCATTTTCGTAGCATTCAGCAATTCTTTTAAAGAGAAGTTATCTACTATGATCTGGTTCAATGTATTTTTTTACTTTAGAAGGTTGACTAACAAATGATTTCGGCCTCACTGTAACATTTGTTGAACTTGAAAATAGGATTTCAATTAATACGGTATCGAAGTATGAGATATCTTTCTCTAACCATTCCTTACTACGTTGAAGAAATTTATTTCTCGAACTCTATCATTACATTTCATTTTGTCGTTTATATTTCATTTTGTCGTGTTTTGTTTTGTTCGTGTTCCTCGTCACGTGATAGGCTTTATACGTGCCCAACTTAACCAATGTGACAATGTGTCTGAGTAAGGACGTAGCAGCCTGACTGATGTGAGTAGACAATTCCCCATTCCCCTATGACATTTTAGCTTTTAGAACAGCGGACAACTTCTTCCGTGTGAATAATACTTCATTTACTATTCCGTGCCCGTTTTCTCTCTCTCTCCCCTTCGTGTGTTTATGCTTTTCAGGTAAAAATTAACGTACTGCTAGATACCGTATTGCGACTAGGTGGCTTTTTATAATAGTAATCATTTCAAACACGATGTAAAAGTCATTTAACATATATTTATCCATCAATATCTTTATGAAAACATGCATTGTTCATGAAAAGAGAAATGGTTTCCTCTCAATTGAGAAACTTTAGAGTATGTTTTTCTTTTACGTTATAAGATTCAATTTAAAGTTCATTATTTACAATTATTATGAAGGATTTATATTATAATAATTTTATTTAAAAGACACCACATTAATTACGTATTTTCAAAGAAAGAATTATTCTTATATAACTATATTCGTTGCTACTAATAATTAACGTGATGTAATCTGGATAACAGTTATACGAGTATATTGGACTTGCTTCCTATAACAAGGAAGGCATCGTTGTTTATTCAATTTACATTTCGGATAAAGTAACAAAAATTTCAGTGATAGATATTGAAAAAATCCCCCCAGCTTGGAAATAAATTTTATAATTAATCCCATGAAATTTCTTTCTTTCGTCGAATCATCTAATTGCATATTTTCTTTCAATCCCAACAAAGACATTTGTAATGCCAGATATCGTAAATTTCTCCAACTTTAACGGTGAATTGAGGACACAGGAACGATGAGAAAAATCCATTTAAATATGTGCTCCATTTGACCTAGCTCCCAAGCTATATCCGTAAGAAGTATATTCGTTTTCAGAAGTGTCCATTTATAGCACTGTTGTATACCAAGATACTCTTGTACTCTTTTACTAATTATGTTAAATTATCAAGCACTACAAAAAAAAATAGCATTTTCGTTCTGGAGTCGAAGTGCATCTAAAATTTTTAAAACCAACGACACCCTTACTTATCTTCAATGTCAGTAACTTTTAGGGACTGGTCAAGGACATAACCTAAATCGAGATCTTATTATTGTAAATCTTAATACGATGAACTGTCGCACCAACGGTCTGTTCTCAATACGAAAATACACTACTGTAAACCGAGAGTCATGGATTTAAGAAGGACTGTCTCTTGTAGAAAAAGGACATACAGTTAAAGAAAGTGAGAACTAACAAACAGTCCTGCAAGAATACCTTTAAATAAAGTCAAACTACCAGTTTTGTCCAGTTTTAGCAGATATTTTCTCATTAACTCTAAATGCATCTTATAGGTGAAGTTGTAAATTATTACTGTTCCAATTTTCGTTTTAAATATTTCATATTGTGTAATATGAGGCAGACCTAGTAGTTAGTCAAGAAATGATCATGATGACCAATTATGACCAAATAGATGGAAATCCGTAGAATACGTTTACAAATGAAATCCATAAAAACTACAGAAACCGAATTGTAAATCTTATAAACGAATTTGAATATAAGCAGTTTAAAACAAATATAGCTTCAACTGTTGGTCGTGTAATAAGTCCTAGTAAGTTATACTATCATACTGTTTACGTATTGAAAATCCTAAATATTTTATATATCTCTATAATAGGTTGCTGAATAGGTTTTGTCGTTCGACAAGAAATGGAGCTATTAGGTTCGTCGTTTTATTTTTTTAAAAATGGTATTACTGTTTGGTGAACATGTGTGAAGTTTCATGTAGATTTGTCGACTTATTCGTACATTTACAGTTCAAAGTTGAAGTGTCGTAATATCTTTTTACAATGGAAAAAACGTCAAAACTTACCGAACAACCTAATACATTTAAATATAAAATAGATACCAAACTTGTCCATTTATATTTTTTCATAACACCTTTAAACGTAAGAAAGTAGACGGATTACTAATTTGTTACGTGTCCATTTAGAGAACAGAATCATTGGAAATGACGTGTTTCGTTATTTCATTCGCAAAACTGCATATACAATACTCTTAGTTTTCTACTTACCCTGAAGTAAATGGTGGATTTTCATTACGAATCACCTACACATACGTAGATAGTTGCTTCTTGCCTTCGGATTAGTGACGAAACACAGGCCTGTTTCACTTGCAAATCTCACAACGACACGATGCAAACAAATATTTATACGTGAAAACGTTGACACTGAGAATTTCAGAGAGGCAAGAGCACATGAGGGACTGTGAGTATGCTGCGTGTCAATACTGCAAGCGAGGCTGTACCGCGAGTGTACGTGCGATGCTTTGAGCGACGTCGGCTTTGTAACGTCGCGATTTGTTTGACCGACACCCTAATACATAGACTGTACGTTCCGTGTAGGTTTACGATTGCGATACAATATTCTACCACAGTAATTCCACGACCTTTGATCCAGCTAACCCTTCGAACATTTGCAAGAAAACCACTTGACAAAAGAAACTGGTTATACTATTTGACCAGTGGTGTATGTCATAAGATTCAAAGAAGCAGGAGAATTACGGCTTCTCGATTGTAACGTGAAGTATAACAAGGAACATCGTTTAAGTATCACGCGCCTATTTTCATGAAGTTTATATAGATTATATTTTTTGAAAAAGTACTCGACGTGTACTCCTTTCATCGGTAATTATGCATATCTAAGGCGTAAAACCAGCCCACAACGTTTGGAGTCAAAAACACGTTTACTCTACTACGTCGAGAACTGTGCACTATAAAGGAAAATTTTGTCGCTTGTCTCATTATTTTCTTTGGAGATATTCAAAGAGAGAGAACCATGTTGTTAGCTCCTACAACGCGAGATAATACTAAAAATAAAATTTGCAAAGTTTATACCGAAGTAACACCAGAAATTTTGAATAGAATGCGATTATCCTTTCGTAACTGAATTATGAAATATTTACAATCATTTTGTAGGACAACATTTTGAACATTTGCTCAAATAATAATAAATAAAAAGTATTAGAATGTGGCACTCATACTGTAGAATAGATTTATGGAAATATGCAGAAATGCGGTTCACATGTATACACGTAGGTATATATGCATTATGTTAATCCATAAAATTCCTACATAGATATTATATAAATAAATGTAAGAATAAATTTGAATCCAGAAATAAATAAATTTATATCAATTAAATAAATGTATTTTAGCGTGTTTACTAATCTTGCAATGAAGTTTCTTTATTCATTATGGGAGAATTAATTACTTAAGCGGGAACAATAGCTTATATTTTTTCTGCAAAAAAGTAGCACCTATAATATTAAACTGCTGAAATAAATTGTATTTCTGATAAAAGTAAATAATAAGGAAAAGACCAATTCCGCATTCCAAATGTGTTTCTATTGCTCGTTAAGCATTAACCACATTATTATCAAAAGTAAATAATATAGAAAAGTTTTTATTGTTTATTTTGTATTTTCAAAATGTATTGGTTTTCATATTAAAACAGAAGTTCGGCTTACACATACTCTTGTTGCAACTGTTTGAAACGCAAAATCAAAAATACATAAAATTTGGTAGGGTAATTAACGATACGTAATTTTTAAATGAATTTACATGGAAGCACGTTAAATTGATATTTGGCTTTAAACTGAGGGAACAATGTTCCGTGCCAAACAATATGTTTTGTTTATGCAGTGTGTACATACCCCGGCATTCTGTTGGACGTGCGTTTAATTAATCGATAGCTACGTTTCAAATGAATTCCTAGGTATATTTACAAATCAATGCTGCAGTTTATGTATCTGATGTACTATGCATTAATACAGATTACAATCACTGGAGAGTTTACAGGGATAGTCCCAGAAGCATCTGTCCTAACGAAGAAAACACAACAAATTTGGGAAGAAGTATCTTTATTTCTCTACACAATCTTCTTTTAGATTGGTTCACTTTTCCCAATGATGTTCCATGGCTTCGATACCCTGTTTACAGTGAGAATCGTCGAGCTCTGCAAAATAGCCATCAATTGCAGGTTTCCCCATGTGCTTGGGCATGGTAGGTCTATCAATGGATTAGGCGATCCGTTTTCGACTCGCGGTTGGAACCGAGGATCTCGAGGATGAGACCCCCAGTCACCGCTTTCTTCGTTCCCACCGATGTGATTCCAAAACTAGGCAGATTTTTTACCTAGCGTCGTTGTGAGGCACGGTCAGTGCAATTGAAGTCGTTTTTCTGGGGGGGGGGGGGGGCATCAGGTGGCCTTGGCCTTTTTCGCTTCGCTCTTACTGATGCTGCCCTTATTCCTGAGCAAGGTAGACAGTAGTGACAGTTACGGCCGGCTTTCTAGGCTACCTTCTTAGTCTTCCGGTAGGCCACCACGCTCCAAACGTCCTCCAATAAGAGGGGTGATGGTAGAGCCAGTACTACCGTAGGTGCTTCTGTGGTCCCTGACAGGCGTCAATGGAAAGGCTCCCATTACCTTTTTTTCGAGCTCACGCGAGCCTATTCTAGCCTCCGACCCGCGGCCTCTTTCTGCAAGATTACGGTTTTGCAGAAGGAGGCTATAGTTTTCCACTTTCTCTTGCTATGGAGCATGGATCTTACCACGCCTGCCAGCGAGAGATCCGCTCCAATCGTACCGACTAGGACATGACACACTCGCCCAAGCTGTGCACACTTCCAGGGTGTATTGCGCAGTGTCCTGGTCAGTTGGAAAGTGCCAGCAACGCGCCGTCGCCTTTTTGTCTATACGGCGCAGGTACCATCCAAAACATCTATGCCCAAGCAGCACCTGCCCTGTACGGTAGGTGAGGGAGCTGTAGCTTCTACTCAGCCACTCCAACAGGCTGAGAGATCCACCTCTAAACCTATCCTCCTGATCCGGTCGGTGAAGCGCTGGGCTCGTTGAATGGTCCTCCTCCAATCCTCCCCAATGGCTAGCATCAATTTGTTGTCCGTGTAGGACGTTAGGCTGACGCCGTCGAAGAGGCGGGGTGTCCGTGGTCAGCAGAATGGTGTCATACACGAGGTTCCATAGCCTCAGTAAGGACCCCTGCGGAACTCTGAAGTACACCTCTCTCTTCTCCATACCATACCAATTCGAATACTCGATCCACCTGTCGGGGGATCCACTGCTCTTAAATAGGCAGGGACTCGATGTTCCTCGAACCCCTGTCTGATTGTCTCCCAAGGTAGAGCATTAAAGGTATTGGTAATGCCCAACGACACCGCCAATGCCACTCCACTGTAAGAGGCCCTCCAGGCCGAGAAAGACCGAGCACTACCAAAGGTGTTGATTGTCGACTGACCCTGCCAGAAACCGAAATGGCACTCAGTCAGATCAGACCCACCCCGCGACTAGTGCCCGACGATGTGGATTGCCAGCACTCTTCCAAACAACTATCTCACATCCTCGCGGAGACAGATGGGTCGATACGCTGATAGAGAGTCCGCGGGCCAGCATTCCTTCCGAAGGAGGACCATTCGCGCCACCTTCCAGGTGGAGAAGAATTTCCTGGCTTTCAGGCAGCGGTCAAACAGCTGCCAGAGGTCATCACCAGGAACGCCCTGGGTTTAGAGCCAGACCCGGCCGAATGCACCGTCAGGACCCAAGGCGGTGTTCTTCGTCCTGAGCTTTCGGATGGCCGTGGCCAGCTCCTCAACCGTGGTCCCCAGCTCTGTGGACCAGGTGGTCGAGCTTGCGAAGGACGTGGCTCGCCCTTACTCACTACAGAGAAGAGCGAGTTAACCACGACCCTCGGGAGCTTGGGAACGCCCATAGGCGGAGTTTGTTCAACACCACCTAGTATGGGCGCTATCATGGATCCTGCTTGAGGTTTTCGAGGAGCTCCTTCCAGCAGTGGACCTTGGCTCGTTTGATGGCGACAAGCAGAGCCAGACGAGCCGGTAGGATTCGTGCAGATCTGCCATTCTCGCCCACGTGCCTTCCCATCACCTGGCCGCAAGTTTGACTGCAGATTTAGAATTAGCCCTTGCCTTATGTATTAATTTGCGTTCGTGGTACTCCTCGTGAACGCCAAGCACGAAACCAACGTTTTCTCATACTTCTCCTCCAACAGTGTCGGGCAAGGCATGATGGTCCTGTTAGATGCTGGAGTTTTACAAAGCAATCGTGTTCTTGAGCTCGCTTTCCACTCTCGTTCCTCCTCACTGTTCCTATTATTTTTGTTTCCGTACTCGAACAAGACTATATATTCTAGGGGGTTCACAGATACCCCAGAAGTGGTCGCTTGCGACTCTACTTCTCTCTCTTCTCCCCCTCTCGCCCTCCTGCCGCACATCTCATTGCCACGTATCATAACTTAGGATTGGAGGCAATTTAAAGAATTGCCATTCCCGTGACCCGGGCGGGTAAGCCGAGACCTTCGTTCCTCCTGCTGTCACGTACCATTCACAAAGCCGGAAAAGGAATTGCGATTGGATTATTGTAACGACTAACAAAAATCTTACAGTATGGCTGGCATCAGATACCTCGGGTTTGCCAAACCCCTACTGCAGTAAGCATAGCAAGTTGCAACTACGTAACATTTGCCAGGTACCAATCTATCAAATAGTTTCTATAGTATATCTATGCTTTATCATACTATTATAATGACAAATTTACGAATGATATATTTCATTTTATCTAATGACAACATCTACACAATGTTGTTGAGAAAAATGTTGATGCGTTCTTTGACAAGTTTTTCGTATAAGAGAAAGGTGTGAAGAAGAAAACGTTCAGTCATTTGTTTTTCAGGAAAATATTGCTCATTTATTATTTATCTTGATCACGTCGCCCAATGAATGACAGTTTTTTTAACCTAAACAAGTCGAAATAAAGTCGTACAAAGTTTCTGGGAGCTTCAAAGCCAAGTTACTAACGAGGCCGCAACTTTGCTAGGAGTTCGTTCAGAAATTGTCGGGAAGCTTTAACTACAAGGTGAACTGTCAAAGAAAAGTGAAAAATTGGAAGCACGAACTATAATATTTGCTCGCATCTTCGTTTCAAATAATTAGTAGGTAGCTTTCAGACGTATTCGGCAATTTTCAGTCCAACTCTCTTCAACCTCATTTTTTCCAAATTATTACATCAATTCACTACTCATCGCGGACTATTAGAATGTCGTGGCATTGTACTATGAAAAATGGTATGTTCAGTCAGGGTTTTAATCAGATACAGTATAAGTTTTATTTACACCGATTGGTCCAAGTGTTCTTGAGATTTTTATCAGTTTTCTAATAAAGATATGCAGATATTTACAATATAGTATTCTATACTGTATATTTCATTTAATCTTTCGTTCAACATTTCACGCATATATGAAATAGTACAGTAATGTATCAAAATATGTTTCATTTTGTGACATTAAGGAACTTTAAGTTACCTTTTTACATTCTAAATTCCATGAATCCTTTTAACTATAATAAAATAATCTTTACATACAATATCTCTACATTTTTCATTATTTTTACTTACCATACCTAGATGGAAGCCCCCCCCCCCCCCCGGCCTGATTCAGTTTTTCCTTATAGTTTTTAATCATTCCTTTTTATTTTTGTATTCTCTTCGTTGTTCTTCTTTAGTGACTCTTTAATCATACATTTGTTTTATTTTTCAGGATTTATATTATTTTTACATAGAACTTTGACAGTACTCACTCCAAGCATGGAGTGCCCATATCATAAAAACAGAGAAAGAGTATCCCAAATGGTTAGATTATTTTTTCTGGGTAGCAAAATGGTTAGATTATTTTTTCTGGGTAGCAAAATGGTTAGATTATTTTTTCTGGGTAGCAAAATGGTTAGATTATTTTTTCTGGGTAGCAAAATGGTTAGATTATTTTTTCTGATTGTATCAGTGCTCATAGTTTCTAAATTTCTTAAGGTATGACATTAAAAATAAGCATTCAAGTTTTCGAAATCTATATTTTCATGGTGGCAACACCTTTTATCGTTAGGTAGATGATTCTTTTACCCCACTGATGTTTTGTAAATATTGTTTACCTTGTTCGAAGTTTTTGAAATTTAACATCTATAATGCTGACATTTGCGTAACCAGTGTAGTAAAAATATTTAAAAAATTGATCTCGCGATCAACTGAACCTGATATTGTGGACCTTCACTGAGACGTAACAGAGACACACCATCTTAACTTTTTCGCTACTATGGTAACATCAGCTATAATTGTTCCCCGTGAAATGATCTATAGGTAAACAAAAGAACAATAATCATTATCCGCAAAACGATTTCTGAGCACGCAAAACAATTTCAATGATTTACAGCACGAGAACCATTGTGTGCTCCGATACGTTATCTGATGGAATCTTTTCATCGACAAGAATTGTATTTACAGTTTTCATGCGATTCAAGTTAGACGAGCAACATTGTGGCGGGTTTTCTAGATAGAGATTACCTGTGCAACTGGAATCTGGAGGTTCGCGAGTTCAAGAAGGATTTTGATGTGGTTTTCCGAGATCGAACGCGCAAAGAAAGTGAAGTTTGTGTAGGGACAGGGCGCAACTCAGAACTCGGTTAGCGGAGGATGAGAATGAGATGTAGAGAAAGGAGATCGTTTGTAACCTGAAAAGGATACGATCATTAAGACGGAAATACTCGGAGAGAAGTGCCGTATAACCTGCGAAGAACGTCTTCCTCTCTCTCGAGATTGGATAAGGTTAAGGTGGAGAGGCTATATATCGACAAAGGTCGTTTGCCTTCGCTTCGTGGAACGTTTTAGAAAGGATAGAGGTGACGTTATACCTACGAAGGAACGTCTTCTGCTATGAGAATTAGGAGCGGTAGGAAAATCTGTACTCCTTGTGGTGAATTAAACTTCTGAGATACACTGAGAATATGCTGAGTTTGTCTAGGAGATTACCGTACATCCGAGAAGAATGTTCTCTTTTCTAAAGTACTTAATACTGTCGTTGCCACTTAACTTTCTAACTGTTTTAATACTCTCTTTTATTATCTTTACTCGTTTGTAGTTTTTGTGCTATTAGTATTTCATATACCTAAGCATAACATAAGATGCAACGTTTAAAAACTGTTCGCCTTAAAAGAATGAAATGTATCATTAATATTAGCTGTTCATACCTGAAATTATTTTAAGTATCATAAATCTTAGTTTTAGTGAAATGCTCAGTTTTAAGGGAATGATTATTTTACCATTGACGACAATTCTTGCGTAATGTGGTGAGCATTCGTCCAGTTATATTCACATGTTTTTGGTACAAGATAATACAATGTCCTCTAAGAGAAAAGTAAATTCATTTTGTAAAAAATCCAGAAATGTATTTCCAGTTAATCGTCGACTTAAAAAGTACGGTCCAATTAAGATATTATTGTAGATATCGATCCATACATTGCAACTAAAGGGATATTGAGAAGCTGCAGCTCGAATTACCCCTGGATTTTCTTGCGCTCATAAATAATTATTATGAGTATTAAAAATTCCATTCCTTGTGAGTCTGATTTATCCACAAAATCTTGTAGGGGAATAAATCATTTTCACGTACTACATCTACGTATCATTGACAGAATTCGACACGTTTTTCATAATTCGAAGCTCGTGTATCCATATGTAATGATAAGAATGTCTTCACTAGTACAAAGAATTCATCACGTGGTAAATTAACTGAGTAAGAAATTCAGATTTTCAAGTGACACGTAGCTTCACGAATGCTCGATGTAGGCGTAGTATTAAAGAAATTTAATATTTTTGAGATACGATTTTATTACTGTAATGAATACGAACCTGAGAGTCCTTATTGCACATAACATCTCGTAAATACTTTGCGACATAGTATTCTCCTGTCGTGAATATGAAAATAAAATGCATATATCTGTACTTTTCATTTGTGAATATTTATGACATATTGTTTCAGAATCCAAATACATACTAATTGTTCTGGTAGAAATTAATATCGATAGTTTTAATGACCTCAAATAGCAAATATGATTCGTGAATGCAATCATATTGCAGTAATCATAGCATTCACTGTTTCCTCTGAATTTTATACTTTTGCTTA
This sequence comes from Ptiloglossa arizonensis, assembly GCF_051014685.1. Taxonomy (NCBI): domain Eukaryota; kingdom Metazoa; phylum Arthropoda; class Insecta; order Hymenoptera; family Colletidae; genus Ptiloglossa; species Ptiloglossa arizonensis. Next base: position 11,875,287 of record NC_135051.1, on the reverse strand, counting down.
TAACTTTTCGATAAAGTGTTAAATAATCCATGTTTAAATAACATTTTTCTCTTGTCAGTAACTGTAATGTATAGCAACAAAGTCTTGCACCTTAAATCTGGTACATTCTGCATATACTTAGGTAGGCGATGGTAAAGATGGTGTTTACCTCCCAGAGGTCAACTTTGGACAGTGCTGATGTAACCATATGGCCATACCATAACCGCGAATCGCAAACATAGAGAAACGTTTACAAACGCACTACGACTTTTAGATTTTAACCAGCTCCTCGGCAAAGTATAAGGCAATTCTCCCGAAATATAAGTTTATTCGACAAGAACATTTGAAGGTTTTGAACTTTAATCAGCTCCCTAGTAGAAACCACGTTGGGATTTTTGTGCTTTAACCATCTCCGTGGTTGCATCGAGAAATACGCCCCGAGGATACTATTTTTGAGCGTACCTTGACCGATTTAAAACAAGCAGCATTTTCGCGAACTTTGTACATGAAGTGTGCGCGGTCAGTTGAAATGACCTATTTACCATATATGTGTGTGTGCGTGTAAATTATTTCCTGAGTTTAAAAATTTTGCTTAATGTCTACAATTATTTATAACAAGAAAAATAGTACTATTCCTATCCATACGGAGGTGTGTAAGATACGTTGGTCTCGGTGATTCTAATTTCTTTAGTGTATGAAAATCGAAAATTCAAAAGTCTTTTTATTTTTAAATAGGAAAACTCTCTCTATCGAATAATGTACTATTTTTTTTTGACATTCAATTTCATTTTCAAAAACTGGATTGTCTGTTGATAACTGTCCTTTCGTATAATATCTAGAAAATTAATTTAAAAAAAAATTGTACATCATGCAATAGATAATACCATTGCGAATATGTGTATCAAATTCCATTCCATTAAACAATTTTTGAATTATTAGTAACATCAATACGGAATGTGTAGTTTCCATTATCATTTTATAAAAACCATATTTCTTTACACACGTTTTGCAGTGAATGTTAAACTGTATTTAAAAGGGTAATAAAATATTTTTATTTGTCTCAAGTAAAGAGCGGAAAATATCATTCAAGATAGAAATTTAGGTATCACGTGTACCGTGTTGTTATATAATTAATATTAATTATAGATATCTGACCACTCATAAGTGCTACGTAATTATTCGCGTGACTGCGTCTCATATTAATGCCAGAATCTTATTTAAAAATGGTAACCCGTTAAAACAGAAAAGTTTTAACAATTTTCCTACGTGCACTGCTCACGCTAAATTAATATTATAATTTAATGTAATAAATGTAAATATTATTTAGGTAATAATATTATAGGAACCTGAAACTGAAGAGTCTTGCAAATATCGAGATTATTGCAAAAATCGACCAATTAAACCAATTAAAGAAATGGGAACCCCACTTACTCATTATCAGTCTATCTTCATTACCTAGGATCGTTACTATCTGTTTCTTTTACTACCAACTTCACTATTGAGTGGAAGCAATAGCGAGCATATTAAGGGATCATTAGTGAACACAGTATAACGAAAGAAATTCTCGTGCAATCATTAAAATTACATATGTCGAGGTTCTGCTGTAATTGAGAAGGATGAAAGTTGAAGGTATGTATGCGGTATAATTAGTTTTGTTCACCATGTAAATATGAAGAATAAGTGGTCTTAAATGTATTGTATAACATGTGTTTACTGAGAATCTCTACGACATCCACTTGTGACTATGTACATTTGTCTTTGTGAATCTTTGTATGTGATTACAACTCTATTTAACATTATTGATTTTAAGATTATGATAGGGACATTTAAAAAAGAACTAATTCGTATTATTTATTGAATTTTCTGCTTATTAAAATGATTGGACAGTGGTGGCTAGTATCACCCACAGTTGAAGAAGTTAGATTAACAATGTTTCTTATAAAACTAAGTCCTCTTTGATTAAGTAAATTTCCCCGGGAATTGTACGGTTGCCAGAAACCATTTCTTGGGATACGAAATGAGGATACGAAGTAAATGAATAAAATACTACGTTGCATGCGCAGTTTTGTAGAAAGTTGAGGGAAGGAATGCCAGTGAGCCAATAGTTTTAGCGTTCAAGTGACAAGAAATTGTCTAAAATTGACAATTACACTCCAACAAACTGAATTGTTTATTACGTAATAATATATGAACAAATTCACAAAATAGATTATCAGTACACTATTGAGTGGAAAATTTACCAGAGCTGTTCCGTTCAGTAGAATTGAAGCTTTCGATTGAAAAAGTGACAATGCTGAAACTTTATTTCGTCATGTTTCAATGCGCCGAGGACGCATTCGTGAAAATTTTAGTCGAAAAGCTATAAACCATTGGCCCTTTTATAAACTCACTTTTCCCCCTTTTATCTCTGCTTCGTTTTTACACGTACGGCGCTACGTAACTCCTAACGATGTATCGCAAAACCGTGGTGGCAAACGAACCTGAACATCAATTCGAATAACTAAAGTTCGCTAGTTTGAGAGATGTCGCGTCCGTGAGTATTCCTCACCTTCGCTGCGAGTGTAATTGACGGCACAACAGGAAAAATGTTCAGAATAAATGAAGAAAAACGGCGCCAATTACCTGCTCGTCGATAAATCAATACCGACTTGGACAGTTTTAGCCTGAAATTAATTTAAAGCTGTCGCATAGTGCTGTCAGATGAGAAAAGTGATCGCCTTACGTTCTAATTATTATCAGAATTCCTTGCAGTCGGCTATTGAAATCAATTGTAATATTGACTTCAGCTTTTGATATAGTTTAAAGGAATTATTTAATCGGAATAATTGTTACAAAGGAACAAAATTGCTGCATTTATTGACTTTGATTACGATGGTATATCTTCAGTCTGCATGGATTCTAATATGTAAGACATTTATATCGATTCCATATGTACATCTGTCCAATAATGATTCTATACCAGTGGTAGTATTAATTCCGTGCAAAGAATGAAACCATGTATGCTATGTACACTCCATTGAAGATAACCTCATCGCGCTAAAGTTCGATTCAAAATTCATTGGTTGTCACCTTAGAGCGTTGATAAGATTGATTTTTGTGCGATTAATGCTACAAAAATGTCGATTTGCATTTTATTAACACAATTGCGTTGCGTGTAATTGACGTATTATGTTCATTGTCGGACACACATACGTTGAAAACTCAAAATTCTTAGTTGTTAAAGTGCTTTATTTAGGTCTAGAGCATCAACTGTATCTAAATTACTTTATCTAATTTAAACTGTAGTCTTAATTATAAAATTATACTAAAGATGAGGTGAGAGATTAGTTACACAAAATGTTGGGATTATTGGGAGATGTATGTACTTTGTCGCTGTTTCTGTCTCTGTTGTCTTTGCGTTTCTTGCTCGCTCTTAGGTTACCAAGCAATCGCTCCGTCTGATTAGTTGCTTTAAGACAGAGAGCGCAATTTCAAAGATGAAGGAACGACTGCCCTGGTTTTGCCAATTGACACAAAGTAACTGTTCAGCGGACATGATCTTTCGACAAGATCAAGGAATAGGCTGTATCGAGTGTGAGAGAGATAGAACAACAGAGACAAAACCTCGGTTTACTAGCTTTCAACGACAGAGAGCTGAAAAGAACAAAGTACCCACGCAAAAGAGAAAAACAAAGCGCTTTCATCACTAGTGAGAAGACTAACGAAGGCTGAATTACATTTCTATACGTTCAAATACATCCGCCCACACAATCGAAGAACTTATTCTCGTGTTTCTGAGAAAAAAGATCACATAAAGCTACGTCGAAAAATTCTTTATTGAAAATATATGTGTTCAAAGATTTTTTAACATTTGTAATGGCAATTATAATACATGTTTGAAAACTTTTGCGTATCTTTTCGTCCATTACATTGCACCTCTCCGTACACAAAATGCGCATAGCATAATTCAGAAAATGTATACGTGTTAATTGCAATTGTAAAAACGAAATCATAAAGAGAATATATCTCGTAGGACTAAATGTCTAATAGACATTACGACTGATAGTATATGACACAGGTAGGGATATATAGACGATAACTATCATTGAGAAGTATAATATGCGTATATGAATCAGTGCAACAAATTGTAAAACGAATTTTGTACAATTTTAATAAATCTTTGAACGCTTATATCTTTTCAATGTATAATTTTCAAACAGATGTTTATAGCAACTTTTTTCACCTACTTGACTTCAGTAACACGTAATGCAAGTTTGGTATCGACATCACTGAACACTTTATACATTGTGAACCGGTTGTGATTCTAAATCTCTAGTAATTCTAGTACCATTCTGCCCCCCCCCCTTCCATCCCTAATTTACCGAATCACGTTGGCGATAACACCATACTGCCATATCGCTTTTCATATCCAAAACCGTGTGCAATCGCTCGCGAGCTCTAATTCGCGACCACTACCGCAACTGTGATTGTCGGGTGGGGAACAAAATGACGGAGAAACATCTCTGCAACCCCTTTCCTCCTCATTCCAGGACTAGCAACCCATAAGGGGGCAGACTGCTCCCCTTCGTCTCGAGGCGCGATTTGGGAAAGACCTTTGTCGGGGTCATTAACCTCGCAAACTACCATTCCGCGTTCTCCTTCTGCAGCATCATCTACTCGAAGAAAAAGGCCATCATCTTCTATGGTGTCAAGCAAAACACAGCGCTTCCCTTCCCGTGTAGCGCATACCTCAAGGGTATGTTGCGTCGTATCCCGGTCAATCTCACAGAAATGTCACCGTTTTTTTTTATTTCTTTTTCTTTTACGTGGGGGAAATCTTCCAAAGATTGTTCCGTTCCTTTGCGGTGGAGTCGAAGGTGGTGTGGAGCCTACCAACTAAAACCCCCACGGTGATTATACTCAGTCGGCTGGCCAACCATGGGCTGAATCAGCCGTTGCTGTTATTGCAGTAATATGAACTGCCTGGTCTGGCTCTTGAGAACTTCAACCTCCTGTCCCACTGTGGCCTCGCCACACTCCTGGGACTCTGAGCGGATGTCGTAATAAGCCGTATGCGAGCAGGTGATACCGAGACCTGCCAGATCGATCTTCGACCTAGCTGTCGAAGGACACAACGTAAAAGACGCTCTGGACGACAATCTCCACCCTACGTCGTACTACCCACCTTTGGATCATGGATCGTTAGCCTACTCCAGCAGTCGAGTTTCCATAATACCGAAGACTCTCGAGTTCCAGTTCCTCGGCCTGGCTCTGTCGTTGTCTTCCTAACGATGGTGACTGTCGTCCTTAAACTCCTCATCGGTACATTTAAGGTTTCTCGATGAGACCATTTTTTCAATTTCCACCAGGGACGAGGCGATCCGCTACGCCGGTTCTTCGAGTGTCCCTCAATGAGGTTTCTCTTCTTTCTTCAACTCTAACTTCTTTCTTTCAGTCTCCATCCACCGACTTTCGACCTCGACCATGCTTACGTATTCGACCGTAGCAGCCGATCCCACCTTATTACCTTCCACGTTTGCATAACCTCCCGCGAATATAATCGAGGGAACTGTCTCTCACGGTCCGTTACAATGGCGGAGGATTTGTCTAGATCGACTTCAGACGCGCTTCCCGCAATCGCTGTCGAAGAAGGCTCTGGATTGAGGATTCTCACTCTGGCTTCTTCCATTCAACACCACCGACCTAATACCTTCTTTTTCTTCTCTACACATTCCTCATTCTTTTTCTACAATTCATAACATTACTACGAAGTAGGTCGAAAAACATGTCTACCAGGGCAGAGTTACCTTACTTGAGCCAGTCTTATACGCCGGGGATTCGGTAAGTATCTCAAAGTTTAGTTGCTGGGGTTTGCCCCCCCCCCCCCCCCCCAACCTAACACATTTGCACTGCTACATTGATGTAATGTGCAGGTCAATAACTATATTAGTATTTGTTTTATATATGATGGATATTTAATGGTACATTATCTGATAAAATTGATAAAATTTCACTTGACAGATTCGAATGCTTTTGTGTTATTAATCGTCCATCGAGAAAATATGATTCAATTAATCTTGGACATCTTATAATTAATACGAATCCCTGAGGACATCATTATCAAAATATCATGGAAGCGATTGATCAGTTCCAGATTAATTCTTTGAAATAAGAACGTATAAATTAGTTGCATTTTAATATTTAATACAAAATACAATATTGTAATATCTTATTGACAAATATTTAATTGTTAAACTGATATTACTTACTCGATAAAAATAATCATACTTTTAATCGATATATCTCAAATAAAAAAATGCTAAACTTTGTAAATTGTTTAAAAATGTAGTTACATCGAGAATAATTTATCGACCGCATAATCTGTTGGTTATTGGAATATGTGATCTACCACAGATTTGACTTTATCGGGATTTCCGTTATTCGAACAATAACTTCGGCGCAACGACTTTCAGATTTTTTAGTTTCTCGATCAGAATAAGCGAAAACACAAGTTGTCCACCATTTGAAAAGAATATTCGAAGCCGTGTAGTGTCAAAACAATGGTTGAAAGAATGGAGATGAAGATAAGACAATTGACGTTACCTTAAGTAATCGTTCATACGTATGCGTTCTCAAAATTGACGAGCACTTTGGTTACCAAGTTTGCTTTCAAGCCACTAAAACGTTAAACCTGTCTCTGACAATCTATATTTGTTGAATTTCCAATACCATCTAAAGATGATACAATAAAAATCATCTCTGGCAGCCATGTGTGTATGTGTGTGAATGTAATATCTTTCTAGAAAATTCTATTCTACGGATACCTGATATTTATTAAATAAAATACGAGTTTGTTTGTTATCACAACGAACTGCCATTCGCCGAACTCTGAAAGCATACTCCATATAGAACGCACGCAAAAGATATACCTTCCGAAATTTAATAAACTTCGATTCATTGATAAAATAGAAATATCGAGCTATTATTTAATCGCACGCGTAATCCAAAATTGCAATACTATTTTTGCAACAATATGGCATTTAGGGCTCGATTATTAAAAGCAACTAGCTTATACTTTCGTTATCACGAATACTATACTCTAGAATCTCTGCGTTCATATTCAAATAGGTTGAAAAACTTCTTATATTGATGTAGCTCAATAATTTGGTTCATTAACCCCCTGCCCTACAATTTGAATTTCGATAACACGAGTCATAATTAACAAGGTCGGTCACAACTCTCACTGTCCTCGTAAACGTTGAACTTTCTTTTCGAAGACACTGTGTAAGGGTTTTTTCTAATATTTTTAAGAAAATATATTTGCATACACGAATATGCTCAAGACTCACCCGTGGTTCTAACGTTTAGCCCAAATTCCTCACCACGTGTCTCACACGACATTGTCGGTGAAGAAGTTAAAGCTGCCAACGTGACGAATAGAAGTGCACTTCTACACTGAATGAACACTTCCATTGCAAATGCGTTTTTGAACACTCAATTTCTCGGTCGATCTGCTACTATCGTTGAATTATTCGACGAAAGTTGCAACCAAAAGGTAGATCTATTTTTCAATCCCTTTTCTCCACGTGACGTAAAAAATCCGTCTCACGAGAAGTTGCACGGTTACGCAAGTCTCCGTTATCAGTAATCGAGATTAGTTTGTTTAGTGGCCGTGGTTCTCCGCGTTCATGAAACATCGAGTGGAGATCTACAACCTCAGCTTGCAAGGATTCCCTTTGAGGAACTTTGTATAACTTGCATTCGCCGCAGAAACGAGGCTAGATTCGACTCGGCGCACCTGCCGGCAAACGTTTCTTTGGAAATTCCAAGAAGCGTTGATAATACAAGTACACTCCTCTACCTGTATGACGTGGCGATGCAGTGTTTCCTCCTTCTGTCACAGCACGATTTTCGTCGCTCGTTAGACTGTAGAGGACAGACATTGTCCAAGAACAAACTGTGTAACACTGGTAAATTGGAACCTGAAAGGAATGCGGGTTAGATTGATCAAAGCGAAATAAATCAGTCTACTTGTACAGAAATATAGAATAAGTTCGCATGTATTTTCGCTGTTGGTCAAATTGATCACATCTACTAATTGAGGTCTACATAGCGCGAGTCTCAGGAGCCTCAAAAGTCGAGACAAGTTTGAACTAATCAGCGTTGTACAGTATATGATTTTCGTACTATTCTGATGTTATCGCGTCAACGTTCTTTTGTTACAAGAACCCTAAATCATAGACCGGGTCTCTAGCAGAATTATTTTATAATCAAATGAAAAGATATAAAATAAAAAAGGGTTTTTTTAAGACAGTCGAAAACTTATTTCATTGTACAATTGATTTCTTGATACTCAACCCTCTCCCTCAATTCGAGGCAACATTGAGAGAAAGTTTCTTTGTGTTCTAAGATCATTTATTCTCTAAATAAACTATTAAAAAAATTTACCAGTAATTTCAGACGATGAATTCTGGGATGTATAATTTCTCTACTAGAAGAAAGAGAGTCAATGCCATGTAACACATGAAATTAGAATTGAATTTACGAAATACATTTATACACATGATTGTGTGCCATAGCAAGAAAGATACGAATGAACCGTGTCGATATTATTATCATTAGACATATTGCAAAAATAAAAAATGCGAAAATTTGGAATTAGAACTCTTTTCTACATTTTCTTTCCATCACTCTAATTATAGAACTTATATTTCACGTGTAGAAGTTTCCATTGTGTTGTTTAGCAAATTTTTATCGTATATTATATTTTTTGTTTTTCCTTTTTCTTCCTGACATTTTATTTTTCTTTACGAAATTAGAAAAGATATTGATTCATTCTCCTCTGAATTTCTGGAATATTACAATTCATTATAGACGCTATTAAATTAGCAAATGTATCTTTCTTCATGTGCCCACTCTTTTATTTTCTATTTTATAACGTAATTTTCGTGCCCAACGTACACGAACAATCGCGATATGATTCGATTAGTATCTTAATTTTCGAATTAGACCACTCTGTAATGATCTTCGTCGACCAAATATTGGGTGGAAATTGTCGCTTAACAGCAAAGTGATCGTCAAATTCAGTAAGATCGTGTTACGATGTGTCACAAAAGCGTCTAGACATGCTCTGAGCTCACGAACAGACACTTCAATATAGGTAGGTACCTACCACCTCGCGAGTAAACAATGTTTCCTGTTCGCTGCTCACTGTTCGTAGAAATGTCTACACTACTGACGAATATACATAGATTGCGAGCTATTGGCTAGTTGTTCGCTAACAACAGTATGGATCCAACATTAGAAAATGTTTCTCTCGCTTTAACAAGAAATGGAGTTTTTGAACACGATGGGACATCAGCATATTTGAGTGTTGAAGAAAGATACATTTTGAACGAACGATACGATTGTTGGAAGAAAATTGTAAGTGTATATCAAATTGTACACAGAGACTCGAGTTTTGAATTACATTTTTTAGTAATCTTAAATGTATATATTATCAATATGTTAACTAATAATTTAATTATGAAGTACACTTCATGTATATTTCGTATACATATATACAAAGTATTGCACTCTAAGCTATAAATTGATATATGTACTTCAAGATATTAGTTGCAAAATACGGAACATAAGATTGATAAAAATTGAAAACGTTAGTAAAATTATAGAAAATCTTGATATGGACATTTGGAGACGCACTAATTAACAGATTGAATATTCGTTCAGATGTTAAAAATATTTGGCAAAAGAAAGAATTTTCGAAATATTTCAACGTGGAATGTACTGTATTTTTAATAATAGTCCTCTGAGTATAATAATATGCTGCTTCACGAGTAAGTAATGCATAATCTACTCGTGATTAACTGTACGAAAGTTAAATAACTTTTACAAACTTTAAACCTTCAATTTCCCGAGCTTTAACTCAGTGTCTTCTGACTATGGTCATATCGTTAATAAATACTGCAAGCAAGAGCTACAACAATATTTTAAATAGGTTTGGACAGCTAGTAACGGAGTTCTATTCATCTTTATTAATATTCATTAAATGTCAAACTAAACTTATGGCAATCAGTATTTTTTCGGCAATAAAAACAAAAAAAACTACCTCGTCAAATCTTGACAAAGTCTGATTAAAGTGTTAGTAAAGGAAAGTTCAAGATCAGCAAATTTCAACTACTATAGTACTATTACGAAAATTGAGTACCAAGCTACAGAATGGTAAAGAACTTTTCGATTTTTGTTTCACTTGTTTTTGAATAAATTAATTATACATAAATTATTTATAAATAAACAGTATTACGATTGAATATGTAATTGTACATAAGAAAATATATTTCTGATATTTTTCTTATTCGTCTACTTGTTTTTGAAGTTCTTGCTTATTTTGTATATTTTATGTCAACGATATTGTTTACACCGTCCTGATTTTTAAAGACAATCATACCTCAAAACCTCGAAACTCGTCAAGAATTTCTGTTCGTATTCTTGAATGTTCCTATTCTTTTAAACATTCTTAGAACATTCAACAATATTAGAACGCCCATCATTACCTGCAAGTTTGTGTGAAATGACGAGAAATGGGGGTAGCTCAATAGTATTATATAGTGGAGAAGTCACTGACCTTGAGAAATCGATTGATTTTTATTAGACTATACAAAATATCTCTTTCATAAATAATTGACAAATCCAATTACTCTTGCTTCTTGTATGAAAACACTATTCTTCTACACAAGAACACACCTGACACATACATTCAATAAAAATGATTAAACTCATGGAAATATGTGTATTCGATTAAATTTGTAATATTCAAACCTTTCTATTTTATATACGTATCGTAGTATCGGAATTTTCGTTCTCAATCGAGCCTGCTTAGAAAGCAGACCTAGAATAAGATGCTTTTTGTTCTGCGTGCAAACAGACCTGCGCTAGGATAAACATTTTGGCGCCGACTCGTCGCCGGGTTTTCCAAAGGACGCGAGAGACCCTTTATAAGGGGTCGTGCAAGATAACCGAGCGTAAGAATGCGTGAGAGCGAAAGGAAATGCGTGTGGTCCGGAGAAAATGTAGAGTGTTTGAAAAGAGGAACAATTGAAATGGGTGAACGTAACCAGATGCTTGAAGTGAGAAAGGTCGAGGATTAGAATGAAAGGGAATGAATGCGTGTAAGAATATAGGGTACAAAAGAAGCGTATTTGAAAACAGCAGGGCAGTTGGAGTTGTAAAGCAGACACAGTAGTTGTGAAGACGCGTGTCGAAGACACTAAGAAGACTAGTTTAGTTTTATACGGAAATTCTTCGTCTATATAATTAATCTCTTAATAAATAAGTCTATATTTAGTACATAAAGAAGATTTTATACGTCCTACCGTAACAAAACTATCCCCACAGTGTATTAATTATTATGTTCCACTGAGAACACATTTTTAACAAAGTTCATGTTAATGTTAAGTATTCTTTCGAGTATCTTCCTGTCAAATTTGGTCAAGTTATAAATAATGGAATACCGATTTGAAATTCCCAAACTGCCGTTTTCGTTATATTATTAAACTTCTTAATTTAAGTTCCTTCATCAAAGCACTCCTTCAATTTTCGTACATCGCTTCTAAAATTTCGTTAGAAATATTGTCCATCAAACTTTTCCGAAGATATAGATATGTAACTTACCAGGAATTTTGTTCATAGTGCCGGTAGCATCCTTTTAATTTCTGAATTTTCATATTTTCTTTTGAGACGTTCAAATATCTATATTATCTACAAAATACAACTATTAATATATTTCGTTGCTAGACGTATTTCAGCTTTAATTATTTTCAAACGTTAGAGTTTCGTTCTTTATTGGTGAACGATGGAGTTTTTCTATTTCCTGAGCAGAGAAAATATCTTGCAACTTTAATACGCACAAATCGCCCTCGTTCCGTAGCAAATGGCGGTTCTCGTTAGGTCAGTCTAAAATTATATCTTCATTCGCTAAGCTCGCGGATAATACTTCTTTTTTGTTTGAAAGTACTAAGTTGATACGGATATAAGATGCTTACAGCGAGCTGCTGAGTTCAGGATGAAAAACGGATGTAGTAAGCCGGATATTGGAAATATGATGCTTTCGTCTTAAAAGTTTGAAACACAAACTGTGTGAATACAATCTTTAGGGAAGTTACTTGTTTTTGAGAGAACATGTCAAGAAAATATTGAAAGGAATGGATAAATGTAACGAAGCGGAGTGAAACTATAAAAGCGTTAATGAGTCTTGTCGTTGCGTTTAAGATAAGGTTTTCTAGGTTAACCTTATCGACGAGCCCGTTAGCAAAACCTGGACTGGTCAATTTTTATTTTCATAGTCTTTTATTTGTTACTTCACACTATCGGAACATGTAATTAACGTATTGAACTCTATAAATCATACTGATTTGAAATTTTTATTTAATATGGAAGCATTAATGACTTTATTTGTTATTGATGGTGCATTATTCATTGGATGATCTACCATCAGAAATCTGTATACATTTTTGAAAATTGGGAATCACTATTTCCATAAAATGGTTAAAGTTTACAAAGAAAAAAAATGAGCGCTGTATAAACTGATTGAACACAATATCGCACACATTATACATAAAACTCTGTATCTTACCGGATATGTATAAAAAATGAAGACGTTTTCGATAAAACTGTTACCAATGATGAGAAGTAGCTACACTGAGATAATCTCGATTTTAGAAAACGAAGATTAAATCTGAACCAAGTATTGATCTGAATCACATTATGCATAATATATCTCAAAGACAAAATTATCCGCGAGGTGCAAGCTTTTGCAAATAATTGCCAATACTTTCTTTAATGTTCATCATTTTCGAGATTTCAAAGCATACAAATTCGACTACGTACAATGAGGAGAAAAATTGAACAAATGCAAATACACTTTGAAAATGATAGTTTATTTATGTATTGTGACAGTATATGAAAAGAATTTGTTATATATATTAATGTACATTTCCTTTACTGTACGTGTAACAATTCTATTAGATCCAATTTATGTTTGATAATTACATTTATTAATTTTCTTTTTGTGTCTCAATTTTACATCATCCCAAAAAGTATTAGACTTTGCACACTTTCTACCATCTCTGTGATGTTCGAAAAATATATTACTATCTTCAATTGGCATATTCTCTACAATTTTGGGTAATTTCATATTCAAAATTTCTGATTCGTTCTTGCATTAATACAACTAGACGATCCTATACCATATACTAGTACTGTAAAACAATTCCACAGCATAAGGGATCAACCATCAAATTTTACAGTTCCTTTTGTGTGTCGTTTCTGTAAGAATTCACCTTTTAAAATCCAGGGCTACTGACATCCATCAGATAAAACTCTATTAATTTTAAATTCGTTTGATCATACAATGCATCTCCAATTATCTACTGTTCAATACCTTTTTTTTTTTTTTTTTTAGCAAAAGCTAAACGGGTTTTAATGTTCTTTTTCAGACAGTATCGGTTTTTTTTCTATCATCCTGAAATTCATTTCTTTGGGAGCTCATCAGCTACACTGTACATCTCCATACATTTTTTAGTCAGATAATTTCCCTGTCATTACTGCTGACTTTGCTACGTTTGTAGACACGAAACGTAAGAGTCTCCTCTCATTTTTTGTGACAATATCATCGGTTTTCTTGCAGAAGATCCAGAAATATTGCCATAATATGGCGCAGAATTTTTCAGTATTGAAACAAAATCTATCTATCCATAAGAAATCAGCTTAATAAAAGTTTCAAATATATTATATAATACAATACTTAATAAAAAGATTTTTATATCAAAATGTCCGACATCAATTATGCTACCTTCGCACTGAAACATTGCACACCCGGTAATAAGAAAGCGACCTACTTTAAAGTCAGACAAGTGAAAGAATCGAATTGGGAAATCTCCTCCCAGTTGCCCTATTGAGGGGAGCTCTTACTACCTCGGCCGGCAGTTTGGATGCTCAGAGAATGACAGCATTCAATGAATGTGATGGGATCGAGACTCTACGGCCTCTCGACCCTTTTACTTTTTTTCTTTCAGGTGGAGAAAATCTTCCAAAGACTCTATCGACCCTTTGAGGAGAGGGTAGGTGGTGTGGGATTTTCTCCGCACCCGGAGATGTTGGATGCGAAAAACCTACCCATTGAAACCCCTACAGTAACCATACTTGTAGGATTTGGAGGTAGGGTGGCAGTATAACATCTGGTGCCCTCCTTCCTACCCATACAGCACGATGCCCGCGCGCGTTCCATGTCTTTTGTGGCGAGTTTCTAGAGTGTGATAATAAAGGAAAAGGAGGGAGTCAAAATGGAAAAGGAAAGGAAAAGCGTTTCATCCTGGGCTTGCTAGTGAACTCATAAGTAAAACGTTCTAGCAAGTCCTGTCTCATACGTCAAAAGATTAAAAGATCGTATATATATTAATTGGAGGTGGTGCGGGAACTTGCGGGAAACGATCAGCAGTCGATGTCCCTCTGGTGGCAAGTATGGGAGTTGCCATCGCGCTTTTATAACCTCTGTTTTCATGTCACGGAGACGGGATGGCCTACAGCGTGGCAGTGCCATGCTTTCTTTTTTATTCCAAACACAACAACCCGCGTGTTCCGCAGATGGTTTAATTTTAGGGGAGGAACCAGTCCTTTATCCGAAATAGGCAGCGTGATGCGTGAGGCGACTGCTTTCACTGCATTACATTACAGTTTTTCTTACTATCGAGCATGGCGCTCGCCACGCTCGGTAATGAGAGGTACTATTAGGAAACGAGAAGATGAAATTGTACCCAGAAGCTAAACGACCCAAGGAGCAAGGAAAATCGGTCACACGCTTCACCTAGCCCCTTCCACCTTTCAGATTCTAGATTATTATTGGTTAAGTCGAACACGTCTTCTGCTTATCACATAACAAAGAAAGCAAATGAAACAAAATGCGACAGAGTGAGATACAACAACAGTGAATAACATTGATGTAGACATAAGAGTCGTTTAGAAAACAAACTTGATCTTCACCTTACAAAAATTCAAGTCGCATAAAACAATGTATTCTTCCAAACTATTCAATCTTTATCCGAAATATTTTTCGATATCGCTAACAATTTAGAAAAATTATACGTGGATACGTTACACGTACAGTGTATAACCGTTTGTTTATTGCAATATTGAAATGTATTCCAGTAGTCTTTTCTAAATATTGTTAGAATCATTTTTAATTTACATTTGATACAAATATTAAAAAGTGGACGAGTCAGAGTTCATTATTTCTTGCTATTTAAAAACAATATCGCTTCTATTAACTCTAACATATTGATGTTCACAACATGCAGATGACAACAAAAACACAGTACTCGGCTAATCTCCCCTCTTTTCTTTCATAAAAACCGGGAAGAAAAGAAATACAGGCTTTCGCGGATGGAACATGATCCATCAACCAGGAATGACACCCACCTTTGTCTCTCGTCCCAAAAATTCTAAAGAACTGACAGTCATTCTCCGTGTCCATCATCTTCGTTGTAATCTATGCCACTCAGTTGGCACAGCATCCTTGCTAATTATTACATCGTCCGTTAACTCTTGAAATTCGACGCCCGGCATCGATCTCTGCCCGTTATACGATGTTTAACGGTGCCTGATACCCTTCGCATAACACTCGACCGATAGCGGATCGATTGGTTCGTGTTGCCAGCCCCTCCTGTTTGTTAAGAGCGACGAAAAGGATAAAAATGCCTCTGTTTGACATTGCAGGTGTTATCACATCGTCCAGCGGCGGTGGTGCGAGAGATCGGTTCAGCGGTGGCTCTATTTCTGGTCTGAGCTGCGGGGGTGAGAAGCACCGTGATGACAAGCAAGGAAGAGCCGTTGATGGCAAGTCAGGGGCCAGAAGAGAAAGAGAAGATGACACAAAAAGCGTGGACAACATATCTAGGAGTGCTATACCTTCCAGGCAAAGTCTTTTGGAACTAGTCAGCGGTAAATGCATGAGTCGTCACACGCCTACGCATCATTATTATCATCAACAACAGCAGGTCAGTTTATTTCAATGTCTCGGTATATCAGAACGATAATGGCAACAAAATTTAGTGGACTTGACTTTGCAGATTTAACAGATACGTATTTCTTAGCTAATTACAAGAATAGAATTTATCACTACGAGTAAACTTTAATACAGTTACGTGCAATATTTGTTTATTTTTCTTTGAAACCAAATGCAATTATCATGTGTAGTAATATTTTTAACGAGTACTCCTCGGTACGTACATAAGAAAATGCATTCTTTTTAAATTTCACCGACGTTTAATATCTAGAATTTTCCTCTTTAAATTTAATGACTGCCTGCAAACTTAAGAATATTTTTCACTGAATGGTCAACCTTACTCGGTATATCCAGCCATGAATGTTGTAAATCCTTAAAAAATACAGTTTTATTCGATCATTTTATGATTTATATCGATTTATCCAGTATGGTCTACAAGTTTTCTGTCGTGTTCAAATCAAGGCTTTATGTTCATCGTTCCTTTGATTTAAAACATAAGAGGGTTGTTGCATTAGAAGACTACGTCACATTTTAATTTCATTGAAGTTTCAGAACATCGAATGTATAGAGCGATTAATTCGTTCGAATTGGCCCCATTTCTCTCTATTAAACTGATTTAATCTTATTGGATTAGTTGTCATATGCAATAAATCGCCGTATTTGTATAAGTTGATCGAATAATTTTGTTTTCGAAAACGTGTTTTCAAATTTAATCCCATATGAACAAATTTTATTAATATATTTTGCTCAACGTTTAAAAACGTATCTTATGGTTACAAATAAAACGTTCGAATATCCTATGAAGAAACAAATAAACTTATTTTCCAAATCGGCCAGTGAATTTTCTGTTGTAACAATTTTTTCAAATAGAAAAAAAAACAGAAAAATATTTGACCTACCACATTTGTAAATAACGAGCAAGAATAGTTAAAAAACGGTATAAAGATTTCTATTACTTGAAACGGTAACAATAATGTTGTACATTCCTGATTAAATTAATTTTAGGAAACAATAATAGTGTTTTCTATATTATATAGATAGATAATAAAAGAATCACATTCTATATTATATAAATTGAGCTTATTTTACTCGAAATATGCATTAATACATATACTAACTAGTATTTTTACAAGTTCCACATTCTTTTATGTTACTATTCTCTTATAATTAATATGTACTATACATATAATGAGAATGACATATAACTCGATTAAGATAAAAAATACAACTTAAAAGTAACGATTATATATCACCAAATTTTCTGTGTTAATTCACCTGTTGTTATGATAAAAATATAATTTTCTTTGGTATTTGTTGTCACTAAAAATCTCAAGTTTGAAAAATTCTTTCAGTCTTATTATATTGTAAATAAGCAATATTTTATAAACTTCAATACCCTTTTCATTAACCTTAATCTCATATATAAATGTATCTCATTTAAGAGAATTTCCAATGAAAGAACGTTATTTATTAAATTCATTATGGTTTTAATCACGGATTGAAACGCTACTGAAAATGACTATTTCGAACTGTTATATTAATTTCGGTTCTGACTGAAACAGTTATGAAGAACCAAAATGATTTGATAGCAGTTATGAGAAATGAAGGTTCTGACTTATATCGGTTTCGGTTCAATTTTATTTCGGTTCTATTATTAACAGATGTGTACATATCGGTTCTACGTCCTGTCCTCTTTTCGTCTTTCAATTTATTTCTTTCTGTATTGACCGAAGTATCGAAATGAAAGATCGATGATCGAGAGGAAAGCTCCGCAATAAAAAATGTATAAATAAACGAATTATAGGCAGAACGTTACTTTTAGTTATGTTCTAAAGTTAGTGACGAGCATTTCATTGGAAGACAAAACGAAAATAGTGTTTTCATCCAAGAACCATTTCAACTTTAAACTAATTGTAAGTGTCAAATTAATTATAGTTCACAATAGTTATTAGTGATACTAATTAATAGTTAATAGCTATTAGTAATAACTTTTTAATAATTAAGTATTAGTAAATAATTATTTCATTATTGTTAATTAATAGTTATTAATGATAACTCTTTAAAGCTATTAACACAATGAGCCTCAAAAAGTGTAACATATTTTGGAATGTGCAGCGATGATATTAAAATGTGTTGTGCAATCGGAAGCTATTCTGCAACTATATCGGTATGTAAGTACATGCATTTATTCTGCTTAAATTCTTAATTTGTAATTTTTATTCTTTATCCGATTATAAATTCATTATTTCAGGATCAACATACTAATTTGTAAAAACATTTAGAAATGCATCACTTGAATAAATTCTCATTAGTAATGATAAAAAGAGCTGAAGAAAATAATCGCTCGAGTGAACAATATAATGTGAATTTTAGAGAGACAGATGTTAATTTGATCAACGCGACGCGTGTATAGGATTATACAATGGTCATGATTCACGGACGGCCATTTTCGTTAATAAATGATAAAACATTTGAGATATTAGTACGGTACCCAGCAAACAAACAAAATTAATGCACACAACGTACGCGATGCAATTGCAGTAAAAGAATGGTCAACAATAGGTAATATAAAAGTAGAAATAAGCGAAATTAAAAATGAACATGTTTAAAAATTGATACTGTGACTTGTATGGGTCTCTGTTTCTATACATTAATGTGCAGTTTGTTAAAATTAAAAAATATACAAATACGTATATTACGCAAGGAGAACCGTTTAGTAAACATAATTCTGAATATTTAAAAGAAACAATATTAAATGTGTGAGACACGTATTATCTATAACCATAGACAATGCAGCAAATGTGTTGAAAACTATAAATATTCTAGATGAGTACGAAAATAATATTGATGATGATGAGACTAATCAACAATCATAATTTATAGTAC
The DNA here is from genome assembly GCF_051014685.1 of Ptiloglossa arizonensis. NCBI lineage: Eukaryota > Metazoa > Arthropoda > Insecta > Hymenoptera > Colletidae > Ptiloglossa > Ptiloglossa arizonensis. The sequence goes on along the minus strand of NC_135051.1, from coordinate 11,856,386 downwards.
AACTGGCACGGCAATGCCAGATATATTATGCAAATATTAATTTTTATAAATTAACATTTCTTCTGATTTAACAATTTTAAAGGGTATTCCAACGTGCAGCACACACATTTCAGTTAGTAATGAATAATCTGTTGAAAGAAAAAAAACTATAGGAAATTGTAGAAAAAGTTAAACAGATTGTAAGAAAATTGCAAACGCCACTTTTAAAGACAGCCTTACAAACACTGTGTAGAAAACATATTATAGTAAATTGTAATACAAGATGGCATTCCATTGTTGAAGTGTTACAATGATTACTCAAAGATATTTAAAACATAGCAATAAACTAGACGATAAAGATTTAAAATTAATATCGGTAATATGATCGAAGATTGGAGCCCTATATAATATCTTAAGATTGTTTACAGAGCAAACAATTGTTAGTTTGACATCTATACGAAATATGGCAACGATGTTTAATAGAGATAAATAAAGTAAAGACAGAATTCACGGATATATTAATAGGTAATATAAAGAAAAAAAAACATATATTATTTGATATTAACATGTATTTGGCATTTATAGTGATAAATGAAAGTATTTGAACACTTACCATAGAATACTTTAATATATATAATACGTGTGATATATGAAACTTTTTAAAACATAAGTAAATGCAACTATCAAGATTTCGTAGGTGCAGTTTAAAGTAAATCCACAAATACATATAAGAGTTATAAAACATGTATTACAAATATGCATTTCGCCAAGGCCACTAAAATATTTGAACAGTTCATTTTTGATACGTTGATAAGTATTAATAATTAGTAGATCAGACCTACGATATAATGTAATAATGAACGAATAAATTGATGTTACGAAAAAGTGTCTTTTAAATGTATGTGCTAAATAGGAATTAATTAATATTCTACAAGAAGAAGCAAGAAAGATTAATAACGAAATAAATCAAGATATATCTGTTGAAGGGGAAAATGAAGATGAATTCGTAAAAGTTATAAAAAGTGCAGAAGAATATACGACTGTGCTCGATCAAGAAGTAGCTTTCTCCTCAATATTATCTTCTTCAATTGAAAAGGAAATTGATGATTTTGTATAACAAAGTTACTGGTCAGCCTCTACTGACATTTTAAACTTTTGAGGTAACAGATAACGATGAAAATTACAGAAATTAGCAAATATTATTCTAAGTATTGCAAATACGCAGGTTAGCGTCGAAAGACTATTTTCAGCATTAAAGTTCATTTTATCCTTACATCGCTCGAAGTTAGGTTCTAATATTATTGGCTATCTACTGATTGTGCGTTTAAATTATTATAAAGTTGATGACAAGTGATAACTATGTTTAAGATTAACAATTAAGAAATGATTAAGATTTACTTATTTACCATTACCCGATCAATATATACTACATATTAAATGCATATATGTATAATAATTGTTACATAACCGTTACGAAACCATTGCAGAATCGATATAGATTAAACCTGTTTTCCTTCATAATTGTTTCAAAATGATTTCGGTTCGTATGATTGTGTAAAAAATTGAAACTGATAACATAACTGTTTTCTTCTCTTGGTTTCAATTGACATCGTTTATAATACACATGAAAATGATCGTTATGATATTTATGTGAAATTGCGCTGCTACAGCACATGCGGTGCTCCACGATAATCCGAAACTGGGAACGAGTAAATGAAATTTAAACCGAAACGGTATTTCCATCACTTGAATAACTTGCTTATATTTGTTGATAGAAACAATGCATTAGACCATTTCCGTGTTTTCAATGAGCGCATAATTTCATACAAATAATTCTTTTGTAAATAATTTGCGAATCAAAACCCTATTTAAAAAATAAAGTTTTCACACGTTTTATTTAATATATTCTGCAATGGTACTTCACATTTGTCTTCCGTGCAGTTAATTCCATTCGGATAAAATTCTTTTTTGTTTGTAACATTTTATCATATGAAGGATACAAATAATGTCTATGCTTAAGGATCAATGTACACAGCTTTTTATATACTTATTTTGATCAATTAAGTAATATTATTCAAGTTATTGCTTCCTCGATTGACAGTTTGACGTTTCAGATGACGTTTTCCACTTACAGAAGATTTGTTTAGATATACCGATGCAGATGTAGTGTATTCTTTTAATAATTTCACAGTATGTGTCTGGCCTTCTTCTCTAAGTTTCATTTCGGCTGCATAAATTATCTCCATAGACGAATAAAGTTGACGAAGTTTTTCCATTTTTCTCAGTTTCACGATGTTGGAAGAATCTTGAAAGCATTTTGCTGGGCGTCCTTTTGTTGTTCAAGGTCCAGGTATATCGCTGAAATTCACAATTTCTTAAAAAAAGGTACCTGTGATCTATGATATGAATTTCAACGTTTGTTTACTTCTCGTTGGATTTCTATTTGAATAGACAAATGCACTTACAGCATTAATAATACGTTTTTGATATAGTAAGTATATTAAGTTTTAAACAAAATTAAAAAACAATAGGAGATTATGCATACGATCCACGACATTTTTCAAGAACAAACAAAAATTGTCTTTATACGTTTAAATAATTAAATTAAAAATTAACCGATAAGAATTTTGAAGTGGAGGGAGCAATAACCATAGACTTGGTGTAAATTAATTTGTACAATTATTAATACAAAGATGAATATAACGGATATATTACTAAGATGGATGTTATTTTAAATTATTTTTTTAAGTTTGCGAATACTTTTCTATTTTTCTGTCACAAGAAGTATACATTGATACAGTTAGGCACAATGTTTTCAACAATACAAATTTTTATATTTAATACATTACATTAACATTTAATACGTTACATTAGAATTATTTTCCAAATCAAACATACCGACACTATGTAAGTTTAAAATAATAAACAATTCTTTGAATAATGAACCATCCGCGACCTGTATGTATAATATTCTATAATTATAATTTCTTTCCAACACACAATTGTCTTTGATTTCCCTATCTCCATTATTATCCTTCTACTGTGTTTAAATTAAATGTTATTTATTTCCCACAGCACTTTCCATTGACGCATTCATTGTTCAAAAGAAACTGTAACGAATAAAAGCAATTCCAGTAGTAAAATTTTATGTTGCAACTTCCTCTTCCGGCATACAAAAAATAAAAAAGTGCATATCCTGAACATACAAAAGAACAAACATTCCTTTCCGTAAAAATGAAGCAAAAATTATTTCTTAACCAAATAAATTGTCCGTGTTTACTTTACGGAATGATTGCTCGAAGCTTCTTTTACACAACTCATTTCATTCTGATGTATCATCTCAGTCGTTTGCTGGTACAAACGATCTTCGATAATGACCCTCTTTTTACTCCTAGTACTCGCGTTAGCAATTCTAGCATTCTATCGTTAAATTATCACGAATCTAGCAGAAAATAACCCTGCCAGTGAAACGAATCAGTATCCAATGTACTCGCCATAAATTCAGATAGACGCGTCAAGGATGTATCGACTAACAAAAATTCGTAAACTGAAACTGTTGGTGCAGGTGTACTCTGTGTCGCAGCGATACTTCAGCTCGTCTCGCGACTCGCTTCAGGGGGCTTATGTCAATCGAGGGGCAAGCGAGCTCGACCTAAGCCGCAAGCCGAAGAGGAGGGACCATCTGAGGAGCAGATTCAAGTTGCCGTACACAGTTACGCTGACGCCATCTCGCGACCAGTCGCACCTGCACACACCGGCGTCTGTCAATCACCTCAGCAACAGCAGCTGCAACGGCACCGAAACGTAAGTATGCAATCGATTACAGGCGTTGTGAAGCTGGTGATCGAGCTTCGTGTCTTTGGATGAGATACGGTTCTCGATCCAAGTAATAGCCAAACATTGCGACTGAAGTGCATGTGAGCAAAATCCTCCAAGAGGTTTCATACAGTTAATTTCAAATTCTTCGAAGTCTTTATAGGGAAATATCAGGTTATAAATGAAATATTATGAAAAGTAAAGTTAGAACAGTATTTTTTGTTATTTTTTATAGTAATATAATCGAACATTGTTTCGTACAGTTAATTTAAAAATCTTCGAAGTCTTTATAGGGAAATATCAGGTTAGGGTATACTAAATGAAATATTATGAAAAGTAAAGTTAGAACAGTATTTTTTGTTATTTTTTATAGTAATATAATCGAACATTGTTTCATACAGTTAATTTAAAAATCTTCGAAGTCTTTATAGGGAAATATCAGGTTAGGGTATACTAAATGAAATATTATGAAAGGTAAATTTAGAACAGTATTTTTTGTTATTTTTTATAGTAATATAATCGAACATTGTTTCGTACAGTTAATTTAAAATTCTTCGAAGTCTTTATAGGGAAATATCAGGTTAGGGTATACTAAATGAAATATTATGAAAGGTAAAGTTAGAACAGCATTTTTTGTTATTTTTTGTAGTAATATAATCGAACATTGTTTCATACAGTTAATTTAAAAATCTTCGAAGTCTTTATAGGGAAATATCAGGTTAGGGTATACTAAATGAAATATTATGAAAGGTAAAGTTAGAACAGTATTTTTTGTTATTTTTTATAGTAATATAATCGAACATTGTTTCATACAGTTAATTTAAAAATCTTCGAAGTCTTTATAGGGAAATATCAGGTTAGGGTATACTAAATGAAATATTATGAAAGGTAAAGTTAGAACAGTATTTTTTGTTATTTTTTATAGTAATATAATCGAACATTGTTTCAGACAGTTAATTTAAAAATCTTCGAAGTCTTTATAGGGAAATATCAGGTTAGGGTATACTAAATGAAATATTATGAAAAGTAAAGTCAGAACAGTATTTTTTGTTATTTTTTATAGTAATATAATCGAACATTGTTTCATACAGTTAATTTAAAAATCTTCGTAGTCTTTATAGGGAAATATCAGGTTAAGATATACTAAATGAAATATTATGAAAAGTAAAGTTAGAACAGAATTTTTTGTTATTTTTTATAGTAATATAATCGAATATATAAGAAAATGTACAGAAGCAAAGGCGTTTCGAGTATTGGGAATTAAATGGAATTTATTTATTGCAAAATTGTACGCATTTATTGGACTTCTGTATGCATGCGGCAAACGTGAGTCTAAAAATGTAGATATATCATATCTATAGAACGAACAGTGGGATCCATTATTTTTCTCAAATATTATGAGTAGAAATAGCTTTGCAGAAATTATACGGTTTATTCGGTTTGATAAGAGAAATCAACGATTTCAACGTCTAAAAACCGATAAATTCGCTTTGATTTCTGAAGTTTTGAAGAACAAAAGCTAACATCCGATATAAATAACAAATATATAATAAAAAAATTTCCAAATTTGGGAATAAATGAAAGGAGAACATTCAGTTCTGCTTGGGGAGTTTGTTACGTTGAAATTAATAAAACCGTGTACAGGCTGTGGAAGGAATATAATTATGGACAATTTTTTTAGAAGTGTATTTATTATTTGCGACTAAACTTTTAGAGAAAAAAATTAGAATCGTTGGAACGATTCGCAAAAATAGAAAGGAACTACCAAAATTTGCGAGACAAGAAAAAGACAATATGTTTCACAAAAAACTTATACCGCTCAAATAATTGTACTCTGATAATTTACAAAGCTAAAGCCAATAAAAGAGTACTGGTACTTAGTTCAATGCATACATCCGTAAAATTGAAAAAAATAGTGTTCGTATACCAGAAACAATTAGACTATACAATAGCACCAAATTCGGTGTAGATGTAAACGAACAAATGACGAAAAAATATACTGTAAAGTCCAAATCTCAGAGGTGGCCTCTTCAGGTATTTTTCAATACCCTAAACGTAGCCGGGACAAATGCATGGATTTTATGTAAAGAAGCCACAGAAGGTATTTCCAGGCAAGAATTTTTATTTCAACTGGGACAAGAACTTGCCACTGAATATCAAGAACAACGAAACAAAATAGCAAAAATAGTTACAGATATAAATACAGGTACATCCAAAAAGGAAAATTTGCCACATAAGATATTGCAAAGACAATAAAACTGACTAAAACAAAATCTGTCCAAAATGTAAGAAATATATATGTGGAAAATGAGTAATGGAAAAGCCTATAATTCGTAAAATATGCGCTGAAAAAAAATAAAATATATATAATTCATGTTTAAATTAAAGAAACTATGTTCTTTACTATCAAATTAGTTATCAAGTTATAAATGTAAACTTTACACTTCAACAATACAAAACAACTTTAAGTTCAATAGTTATGTTATTTGCGAAATTTAACAGCAAAACATGTATTATTTTTTAAAGGAATATCCCAAGTTTGACATCTAATCGAAACATTTTGCAGAAATTTGTAGCTTTGCATGATATTTATATTTAAAATAACAATCAGTAGAAACTGGTGCTCTTCGCGAATGATGTTGAAATTACTCATCAGTTTTCATTAATTTTCTTAAATTTATAGTACTAAAAACTTAAAACACGACATATTGTTCATAAAATGCCACATTTTCAAATCAGCAAATAGCAACAAGTTATAAATTTAAGAAAATATTTTTCTTAATAATAGGAGCATACTTATTTAAATGGTATCCGTTATTGTTATTGATTAGTATATTTCAGAACGTGTAAATGACGCGTACTTCGGTAGGTTATTCTAACTTAAAGGTGAAGGCTGCAAAACCCTTGGGCCTTTTATCCGCGATGCAACGCAATCCCGCGGAGGGCATAAATTATGGCACGCTCAAGTGTTTGCGTTTTCTCTTCTTGAAGCCCAGAGTAACATAAATCAGATCTCCACTTCGAACGTGTGAGGTTCAAATTTTTTGAAAACCATGTTGAATCGAGCGAAATTACTGCCACGCATTACATATTCAATTTTCACTTTATTCACTATGCATATTTTTAGTTTTGTACAATTTTTATTATCATTGAATTAAGGTTTAAATTGGAGGAATTAATGAATCGTTCATAGAATCATTGTATAATATTTTGATACAATATTTGATACAATATTAACTATGCAGCTTTTAAACATTACTGCATAAATACAGCAAAACTTTATGTATCTTTGTATTCATGATATTATTCGCTAACGTGGTACATGCAGACACCACTGTGACAAAAAATAGTATTATACTTATAAGAAGTTAAAAATTTGACTTTAGTTCATGTTTTTGCGGATTCAAAGTATAGTATTCAGTCAGTTTGAGATCAAAATTGCTACCTATTCCGCTTTCAACTGAATTGACGATTTAGATTTTGTCACTAGAATACGGAAATTATCATACTTGCAACGTAGTAATTCAAAAACAACAATTCTAATACAGTTAAACTTTAATAGTTGCAGAAAAATGTCTGCAAGTATCACGATCTGTGGAATTATCAAGGAAATCGATTTAACAAAAACGAAACTTATCAATATATTAATAATTTATTTCCACCTGAAAACGCGGCAATCATTGCCAAGTGAATCTATATTTGACTAGTAAAATAGTAACAAATATCAGTCACTATAAATCAAAGCACAGTACCTTACAGTTTGTTATGCAACTGTTTGATCCTACAACATCGAATGTTTGCTCAATCTCATGACGCATGCATTTGACATTCTCTGGCCCATGTGTATTCGAAGTTATATATTCACAGTTAAAAGTTAGTATGTACCGCTAGACACATATTTACTGGTAGGTATTTCCTGTCGTCAAACACAGTATACGACTACAAACTACAAAAATCACAGCGGTTTGTTGTACGCTTGCTATTGTATATCGTGCGGATCTCTGTATATCCAAGCATTGTATGTTCCGTGCTAGAGACACTAGGATGGATATAACGCACATACAAAACAAAGTTGTTTCACTCGCGCAGCTCTGAGAGAAGTTTCTGTTTATCTGGCTGCGTTAAACTAGTTAGAAGTTGAACGCTTGCATGTCGTAACTGAAGGTCGGCATAACTCAAATGGTTGAATGTCTCACAAAATTCGCCGCCTGAAATTGCTTTGATGTAAGCAGAAAACCGTACGGGTAATTTAGCAAGAATAAAGTTAGTAACAACGAGAAATAAGTGTTGCAAAGCAGTACCAAGTTGTTGTATAAATTCTGTGTCAATACGTTATCAGATATAATGTAAAACAGTCGTGTAAGATGTTATATACATTTCAGAAGATAACAGAAGGAAATAATTAAAGTAACAAAAGGTTACTTAGTTGTTTAACCCCTTCGATGTTATTTATTTCATTGACACAAAAATAATACAATGCATCATAATTGTAGCTTTCATTGTATAACACGGAAAACAACTTTACAAAAGTATTTGTATTATACTTATTTTGTATAATAGAGAATCAATATTATTGTAATTAATATCTTGTAATACCTTCATTGCAGAAAAGGACCTTATTGAAAACCGTTGAATATCCACCCTTGGATTTGCTTTTAATTTTGCACATTTTTAGATCTATGCGACCGTCATTAATTTCGGTTGTAAATGATTTTTTGAAAAAGTCAAAGTAAAAAATCAAATTGAACGCTATACAACTTGTCGTAACTTGTAAACTCAACATTTTTCTTACATCAGTCTTATGTGATCTGAAAAAACAATAAACAAGGTACAATGGAGATGGTTTTTCGTCAAAATTTTGAGAGTGTATATTTTGTTATAATTACATATGAATTTTTTCTGATCAAATAAATAAGAAAAAAGAATATAACTCATGTAAACTAGCATTAACCTTAACAATTATACATATACAATTCTTTGATATTTATTAGTCAGAATCACATTAAAATACTATTGTATCATACTGCAGGGATTTCCTGGAATAAAAGTTTAATAAATGCTTGAAATTAGACATTGACGATCGAACATTTCCATTTTTGTAAAAGTATGAAACTAGTAGCTATTTGTATTTAACCTGTCGAATTTGTACAAAAAACTTTTATTAACAGGTTATAGTTGAAATATTTTTTGTAAAACATCAAATAGAAATATTGTTAATTAACACAACTCATTCAAGAGATGAACACCGCAATAAAAATACCACATTTTACAATATACCAAACAAACTACCCTCAAGGTAAAGCTCACAGTGGAACGAAAGTGGCTATCGCAATCAAGAACGAAATATCACACGATCAATATTCCGGGGAGAAAAAAATATATCTAGAGCTAAGAGCAATTATGATTCTAACGGACAGAGGAAAAGTGATAGTTTGCTCGGTATGTGTACCACCTAAAATTAAACTCAACTTGGGATACACTCGTTCAAGCATTAGAAACCAAATTTTTAATATCCAGTGACTTTAACACTAAACACTATGCATGGGATTTCCAAGTAACCACACCTAAAAGAAAGACGCTCGACAACGATATAAAAAAAATCACGCCTTCATATTCTTTCAAGTTACGAGCCAATATACTGACCTTATATTATAATTCCTCAAAACATCAACTTTGACATTTCTAAAGAAATAGATTTAAAAAAATCTTCCATATATACAAATACTCATTTCAGCTCCAATTAGACATCGTTATTTTTTAACCTCTATGATAATACTGTTTCTTAGGTACAAGTATTACAACTGACTAATGAAACAATAAACTAGAATATATTCAGGGACTACAATAACAAAAAATTACAATGTAATATTCAGAATCATCATTGAAGACATTCCACGACATTGAACAAGTCACAAATCTCTTCTCGGATATAATTCAAGCATGGGTTAATACAACATTTAAAATTAAATTAACCAGGAATGCAACGGTACCTGTACACATTCTCAAACTTATTCAAAAGAAAAACAAAACAAAATACTAGTAAAGGTACAAAATAGAACAGCATAAGAAAGAGCTAAATTAATACATCAAGATTTTGTCACAAGAATTATTCAAACTGAGAAATAATAACTTTGAATCACTTATAACTAAACTGGCAACAACTGAAGATACAAATTACTCTTTATGGAGAGTAACCAAAAAATGTAGAGACCTTTGAATTCAGTACTCGCAAAAATTTTATAAATACTCGTGACTAAGGACGTCAAATAACACGTGGACAAGAACAAACCAGGGTAAGACCAACATATTCGCAAACTTCTTAAGTGACGTATTCACACCACATAATACCAAACTTCACTAACTGCCCAAAAAACTATCGATCATGATCTTACCACAGAGACAACAATAAAACCGAGCACGTAGCAAAAAGCATCTAAAATCATCGAAAAATTAATGTGCATCTCTATTCCTAAATTTGGAATTTAATTATTAAAATAGGTCCATTTATTAGAGCATCTTTTATCTCTTAAACAACTTCACTTTCTTCAGGACCCCACTTCCAGGGTATAAGCAAAATCATATATGAATTTACGAAAGTATCCAGCAGCCTCAAGAATAGCCCGACTTGCTTCATATTCCGAGGATCAAGAGCTTTCAACACAGCTTCTATCTTATACTATAGTATGTTCATGGATATATTTTATCCTTCGAAATTTTGCTACCCAAGTAATGATTTTGCTTTTGTACAAACCTATACTTAGCTAAATTTAATGGTAGGTTATTTGCCCGCAATACTTAAAAAGTGCCTAAACGCCCCCTTTAATGTTTCCAATAGTATCAACATATCATCAATATAAACGAATGCCAGATCTTTAAGCTCCTTTTAATCATAAACTGAAAAACAGAGAGGGCGTTAACTAATCAAGAATAATAAATATCGACTTCTCTATTCAGTTAGAATGCATCAGATGGTAAAGTCCCAATTTCAAATACGAATACGTAAATAATTTATTACCACCCAGTTGATCTATTCGGTTTTCAATGTTTAGTAACGAAAATTTCATAACTTTCGTCCTTCTACTCAATGCCCTATAGTCTACTAGTATTACCATACGAATATTTTCGGTCTTTCTTTAACCAGCATTTTTTCTTATAAATCTTTTTCTTATCATACTTATTTATAGCTTATTGTCTATTTTGCTTATTCTGTTATACATAAATGTTATACTCGAAAAATTGAATATGGCTTAAACCCCTATCTTATGTAAAACATTCCAACCAATAATAACCTTCGACAATTGATTATCAGATATTAGTAAAATTTTTATTCTAAAAGGAATGGTGTCTATAAATACGTCAATTTTTGAAGAAGCTACAGGTACTATTAACGAATTATCAAAGTAACATTTTTTCATGTAATTAAATGGGAAGTTCTTTCGGATTAATGAATAATTACCACCTAAATCAATAATGTACACTTTCTCCTCTTTTCTTAATAAGCATTTCATTAAAGGTTTATTTATTCTCTTATTATCTAATATTTAGTTCGTGAGACCCTCATCATTTAAGCATAACGAGGTCCCATCATCTACTGATCATGCAATGTTCTCCTTTTTTCCTACTATCTCTATTTCTTTTTGTAGTATTAGTTTCCTATATGCCGTAGAATTCCACAGTATTCGCATTCTATCGTTTTACCTTTATCAATAAAAATTGAAGTACCTTTTCCTTTTCTGATCATATTTATTATTCATAGTTATTATTCTCTTTTGTTTCTTTCCTCTTTAATTCGGAGAAAAATTTGTATACCTCTTTTCCCGCAATGGAAACAAGCATGCGAATTCTAACGTTTAAACTTACTTTTATCCCTTCTTGGCCTGCAAAAAACCGTTTCTTATCGTTTCACTTTTTAATAGAATCAGCTATCTCGACCGTTAATGATTTTAAACAACGCGCCAACTTTCGAAGAATACTTTTCTTTGCCGTTGTTAAATTCATTCTAATCGGATCATCTTGTATTCTATGAACGACAAATACAACCAACTTCTCTTAAAGTAGATTTAAATTTAGTCTATTCAATCTTTTTATACTTTCGAAATATTACTATTGCAAACTTTGACCCGTTCCGCTTTTGTATAACGCGGCAACTTCCAGCAATTTTCCAAAGTTTTCTTCTTCGGAAAACTGTCGGATAATCGATGCCGAGAATTTATCCCAAGTCATTGGAGAACTCTTGAGCCTGTTATACCACCTTCTGGCTATTTCCTGCAATTTAATAATGACAAAGAAGACCTTATTTCTATCCTCCCAAGCACAAACCTTGGGGAATTTGCTTATTTCATTCAGCTACTTAGTAAGCCCTTCTAGATAGCTAGAACACTGTCACGCGAATATATAATACAATCGTCAGAACATTGCCTATTTTTTGCAATTGGAGCTCTAAACGAATAACACGAGCCGTTTTCTCGTTTGTGTTTTCAGATACTAGTATTCTCTTTCTTCTCAAATTTTTCCTCTACTCTTAAATATTCTTTTCATTTCCCTTTTTTTCAATTAACATCTTATAAGAAGACAATGTCAATAACTTGACCTTAATCATCTTTACTTCGCTGCAGATCTCTTCTTAGAACCAGACATGACAATATTTTGGTAATTGTTTTAGATGACAAACTGTCTGCTAATGGAAGGTATGACATTTGTCTCCTTCTTTGTGTCTATAGGAACACATTGGAAACAAAATTTTTTTAGAAACCATGTACATAGAACTTTTGCACATAACTACGTGGGTTCAGGTAATGGTTAATGTGAAAAAAATGATCCTAGATATTGCCCTCGTACAAATATTTACAAACTCTTAACAAAATTCCGTTTTTATAAAACTGACAATTTTTATTTTCGAAAGTAAAAGAGTTACCATATTTACATCCCTACAAATTACAATAAACGTCGTTAACTTTTTCTAGTAGTAATATAAAATGTAGGTTTATAATATACTTAAACGAAGAACCTTGTTCAAAATAAGGAAAATTCTAGCATCACCAAAGATTTGCTTTAAATTTGGTACATTCGTGGATTTAGGTGATTATAGTCAATTCTCGTTGTCAGTGTTTCGCTGTCTACCAAGTGTGTAGAAAGGAGGAGCTGGTGAAACTACCGCACAGTGAAAATCAAAATAAATGAACTGTTCCCGACAAAGTGCTTATGGCTTATTTAAAACGAAAACAAGAGAAAATGAGAATGAGAGAAACATATGTATTATCCAAAGATTAAATGTCCTTTCGTAAGGGGATTACTGGGTTGGTAAACGAGACGTTTCCCGACTCCGTCTCTACCTTGGCAACGTTCCGGTTCAATGACGTATCTGGCTCATGTTACTAGTTGTGTCTTAGTTATAGGTCAAAATGAGTACGCTTCTGTGCGACGAAACGACCATAGGTTAATAAGTGACGCTGTTCACGGTTATCGCTTAGTCACAGATGTAACAAAGGAGGTGTTAAATATTCTGGCAAGGGAGGAAGATCCATCAACCTGCAAAGGTCTTTCCCAATCTATATAATATACTCCTGTCCAGGAGAGGAGCTCCTCACACCGTTTAATCTCCCACCACTGTCATTACTCATAAGAGACAGAAAAGAATAACGCAGGTGGGTGAAAGGTAACGACAGACCACCTGTCTAGAGCTGACTGGTTCCAGAGTGACAAGACAATTGAATATTTCGATCGATAGAAACAGAGTGGGACACTCTGTGAATAGACACGACAGGTGAATAGACACTTCCTATATAAAATCAGATCTTCTGATTCAGGAGCCAGTTTTGGATAGGCCTGATATACATGGTGGCACTAATTCGTTCCGTCTTTATCTCTTTCGCAAAACATTTTTAATTGCCACGCCATTGAAATGATAAATAATCTTACTACGAGTATAACGGTACGACGTTGGTGTACAAAATCATTTTGCCACTGATCGCATGTCAATTGAAAATTCAAACGCATCTAATCTCGACCTGATTAAACTTATATTGGTTGAGTCGCATGAGACGTTTAAACCATTAAACAAATTATTATTTATTAAATACACATAACTGTATTTTTAAAATTAATCCTAATATATATACTTACGACAATATTGTGTCAGCAGTTTCAAAATATTTAAAGATTCAAATAATTTGTCAATATTTGATTGAATCAAATATTTTTTATAAATAGGTATCATTGGAGTTTGAGAATAAATTCTATTATATAAATTATACTCAAAATACAATATTCAAAATATACTTTGTTTTTTTATTAATAATGTATTATAATCTTTATACCGATTTATCGAGATTAAATGTTTTGAAATGTTTAAGTTGCTCTGTCATTGGATTATTATTGTAATAACACCATTCAGTGCTTCAATCGTTATATAACTACAATTGTATCGTGGAGGAGAAGACATAGAAGTAAGCTATTGGCTCAGGCTAGGAACATACTATCGAATTACTATCACGCGACAGGTGAGTCGAGTAGGTAAAATGCATGGGTTTACACAGGAGTGCATACTTGGTCGATCACTCCTTGACTATAGGGCCACGTGGTACAGGGGATGTCTTTTGCTACCTCGATTCGACTGCTGTGCGATGCAAAGTCGACAGTATGTTAGTCTTACGCAGCATGAATTAATATCACTGAATATATTTTGTGGAAAAATAAAATCCTTCTTTTTGTGCAAGAGTATTCAATTAAAAGTCATAGTCAACCTTCGTAGGACCAAATTATTTGAATTTTTCTTTCTTCCTGCAATGCACGATATAACTGAAAATTGTTTTGATGATGTATTTGGTGTCATTTTCAACAGAAGAACCTCATCAATATAATTATTAAAACTGATTCATCCCTTTCGAGCGCCTGTCGCTAGGTACTAGTTTCGTTCTCAAGAATTTTGGTTGATCAGGATTATTCAGGGATAAACCCATTATGCATCTGCCGCTAGCTTCTCGACGTTTCGCTCTGCATTTGCTCCTAAATCGCTCTACAAAGCTTAGATTACGCTCCTATTAGACCAACGCATTTGCCTCTGCTACGTAAGAACGCTGACGCTCTCTGTGATAGCATAAGAGAGAAGGTAAAGTAGGATGGTCTTAGCTGGCAGGAAAGCGTCTCAGACCGGTCAAAATTCTTGAAAACGAGAATAGTAACTTGAAGGTTTGCTCTTTTTAAGCTATTTTCAGAATTGAGGCAGATATAAAAGTACAGATTTTGAGGTTAAGCAGGCAAGTACCTTTTGGGGCGCTATTGTACTTCAAATACAAAATAAAACTTTGCAATATCATTTCAATATTTCTACTTTGATTGTCAAATCTGGCCCACGAACACTTTTTATACGGTTTGTAAATGTGTTTCTGATCCAAATAAGTATTATTTGACCTATTGATTCATCGAGCTAAAGCAAAATAATGTCAGGGGTTGGCAAAGTGGAGCATGGGAGATGCAATGGGCTGAAAAGTGGAGTGAGGCATGAGCATGGTTATATACACAAGTCTGGAAACTGTCGTGGAAGGGGACAACGTATCTTTTTTATTTCTATGTATCATTTTGGTAATGAATTTCTCGAATAGTTTTCTTATACATATACTTGGCTATCGTGGCGTCGTGTAGTAATTTTCTATTGCCTTTAATTATATTTCACTAGTGTGTATCTAGTATGACGAAACAAAAAGAGAAACGAAAAATAAACTCTGAACATCGTATCTTTCAAGTACAATGCAGTGTAGATTACTTTGTCATCAATCTAAATGACTATAAACAAAATGTTTTGTGTGTATACGTAGTGACACTATAACTGTGTTAAAAGAATATAATATACGTCGAAAACCATTTACCAAAGTATATGGTATTTGGTCCCTCAGGAAAACAAGTTTATCAACTCCTGATCTATGATATAGACATGAGATGTTTATAATAAATAATATAATTCATCATGGAATTTTACCATTTATTGCAGTATGGTTTTTCTGTAGTAGGTATACAGTGCAACAACAGCAACAACAACGTGGTAGCAGAGGTTACCCAGGACAACCGGGAACAAAAGGTTTTCGAACGGGTGCCCCTAACTGGTCCTTTATCTTCGATCCCGCGGGACGTCTCTGTTACTATTGGTCAATGGTGGTGTCCCTCGCCTTTCTCTACAACTTCTGGGTCATCATCTACAGGTTCGCCTTCCAAGAAATAAATGGTTAGTCTCCTCCTATACAACTTGATACATTGTCTCGTGTGGATTAAGTATGAGGCGTTTATTTCTCAAATTGAAAGTGATTCGTAAAAAGTTATGAAATTAATAAAAATAAAATACAAATTGTGACGTTTGGCTACAGAAATTGAAAGCATTTAGTAACGGAGTATTAAAAATATGGTTTTTTTAGTACCGATAACAGATCGGTTGTAACTTCGAATTAATTTCTTATGAGAAGTAAATTTCTTCAGAAATCTTTAAAAGTAAATTCCAGCAGTAATTTTTAGAAGTAAATTCTTCATTACGGTCTACATGAAACTATATAAAATGGAAATGATTAATCGTGTTATATAAGTCGATAAATTGCAATTAATATAAACTTTAATTGCCATTACAAGAAACACGATGAATCCACTTATCTTTGTCAAATTAAATTATACGATTTCAGGTATAACTTTCTACAAATTTTTATTGCGATAACATACAAGTTTTTATTATATCTTTTTTTGATCATACGATGTGTTCGATTTTACGTATTTACGTATTTATCATACCTCGACGAACAAATTAATAACGACAAGGAACACATTGAGGCGAATCTAAGATTTGGTCAAACGAGAATGAATTAAGTTATATTTTTTGATGTTTTGAGAATTAATTCTCGTAAAAAGTAACAACCACTTAACCACACTGCAAGTGGTGTCTTACCTACATATATTAGGTTTTTTAACATCAGACGAATTTTTAAGTTAACGGAGATTAAAGTTCTAACATCTATTCTACTATTTATTCGTATAAATTGTAATTATATAAAATTGATCTAGATAAAAATGAGTACAAGCGGATTTATATTATTTTTAATATATACAAATTAGTTCATTTCGCCATAAATAATTTTCAAAATATTAATGATTATTACGCATATTAAATTCTATTCATTCTTTCATTACGTTCTTTCATTACGAGCAACTTATCGAATCAGTGACAGTATCTAAACAAGAACGAAATCATTCTGTTTCTTAATAGCTAACGTTTTGATCAGACGACTACGTTGTTAGTATGCCACAGTATTCTTCCACTCGGTTTCGTTACAAGTCTCCGTTAATCTTCACCATCTTCAGCTAACGACGATTCTTGCTTGCGATCGTAGGAGCGGCAATGGACTGCGACAGGAATGAAGATGTAAACACGTTGTGCCTTCTTTTCGCGGGTGAATGACGCATGCGGTAGAGCACGAGCTCCCCCTCTCTAATGCCTGCAGCGTACAATGCGCAAAAAAGTGGGACAGTTCCCATCGTGCTACCTTGTCCCATTCCTTCTAGTCAGCGATGTAGGGAATCAAATAGGGCCCACTGACCACCGTGGCCGTGAGCCCCAATCTCACCACTGCACCTCTACCTAATTACCTCCCAAGGTAGAGAGGGTCAGATGCGACGAATTGGGTCGATGATTGATCATCCCTTCCGGAACCTGAACTGGCACTCGGCCAAGTCGGGCCCACTCCGAACAGGTGTTCGATGATGCCAACACTCGTTTAAACAGTTTGCCTGCATCGTCCAGAAAACAAATAGGCCGATACTCGAACGGAAAGTCAGTCGATCTGCCTACCTAGAGGAGGACCAAGTTTAGAGAACTCTGCCTACCTAGAGGAGGACCAAGTTTAGAGAACTCTGCCTACCTAGAGGAGGACCAAATTTAGAGAACCTACTTTCTAGATGGAGGGGAATCGGCCAGCCTCCAGGCAGCGATCGAAAAGCTGTCGAATGTCGTCATCAAGCACGCTCTAGCTGTTCGCAGCTGGTCTCTCCAGTAGAATAATCGGCTCCATAAAGGTCTCACGAGTGAATCGGGAAATAAGTCGACCCAGGCAGAATCCCAGAGGTGGCCGCTTTTTTTTTTTTTTTACGTGGGGAAATCCTCAAAAAGCCGCCTTGGGACTGGGACGCTCCAGCCACGCATCCCATTGCCGCGCACCATAGCTTAGAATTGGGGGCAATTTATAGTTGCCATCCTCGCAGCGCGGGCGATTAAGCCAAGGCTCACGGCCCTCCTACCGTCACGTACCATTCACAAAACCCAAGAAGTAATTGTGAATAGGTCGTTACGACGACTAAAAGGAAGTTTCGGGTATGATTGACATCAGGTACCTTCGTCATACCAGCACTGCAGCTAGCACAGCAAGCTGCAAATCCTGAGAGAAGTTCTTCGTGTCACCGTGAATACTTAATGTCGTAGAATTGAATGTTATTATTGACATTTACCAATGATTATTAACCACAATCATCAATCATCAAACAGATTACGTTTTGTCCAAGTCTGGGACGCTCAAACCCTTAAAGTTCTAACATCAAAAAATATTCTCCAGGCTGGCCCTAAATTATTGACATCCTGCGGTCAAGAGCGTTACTACCTTAGTATTCTGCAGTTTCTCCAATATCACTATATTTATTCCACTAAATATTGAAAAATATAATACATGGGAATATGCAATACAAAATGCGTGGATTACGGTAATCTTCGATTTTAAAGCAAGAAATTTATTCTTAGAAACCATCAAATTCAAGAAGAGCACAGTGAATGGGATACATTATCAAAAATAAGTGAGGTAAAGTAAAAGTGAACGAGTCGCTGAAATTTCAAAACAACATCGAACCTATATCGATGCGACAATCATTAAAACTTTGCAAAGTGTTTTCAATATGAAAATGAATCCGAACATAACCTTATTTTAAGGTACGTGTACTTACGAAATTCAGAACAGTTCAATTTCACACATAGTTAAGAACAATCTGAATAGAAATGTGTTTGAGCTCGTTTACGTTGCGAGAACCTCATTCGCCCACTGATAACACTCTCGTGAAAATATAATGAAAAATATAATAATATTAACTTTCATTAGAAGATGACATTCGATGCAGCGCACGATAAAGAGTGAGGATCACATAAATCCGAAGACAAAATCCTGTCTTGAAACCGAGGACTTTAGTATATCAAAATGTACAGAATATAGAGCGTTTATTGGCAGAGCAATATAATTTGATAGCGATTCTTATAACTTGTCATAGATATGCACGATGTTCCATAAACTTCGCGTATCGTGAACGAGAAGGAGGAACATGAACCTGGTGTATAGCCCAATCAAGCAAAAGTAAGGTTTGAGAGCAAATACGTTTGGTGGAGTAAGTAGATACAGAAACTTTTACCAAACCAGGAACAGGGAACTGATGTCTTCGCGAGCCAAAATGCTTGTTTCAGTTCACTATGGGCCAATTGATGTCACAATAAAAAGTAATGGATGGAGAACAATCACATAAGTATGTTCCAACGCCTAAGACACAGAATGGGAAGAGGAATTAGATGAAACTTCACGCTGATCACAACCCTCGGTTTCATATGCATATTTAGAATCTCGTTCTCGCGTGACCTAATAATAATATACGATCCACGAATCAAACGAAATCAAATTCAGATTTGTTTCCTCGAGTTCTTCCTTGAGTGGTATAAGCTTGTCCTTGGAGACGTAATCGATACATAAAATTGAACACATCGTACGATCAAAAGAAAGCATAATAAAAACTTGTATATTATAATAATAAAATATATCGAAATTTATGTTTGAAATGGTATAATTCTATATATCCGATACACCGATTCTTAACATCTACCAACTATGAGGTAAATAATCTAGCTCAAGTTTTATTTCTTTTCCTTTGTGGTACACAACTTGATCTTGTACACCAAAATGCTTGACAGTTGAGCGACACGAATGCAAAGAGTTATTAAACTCCTGATTACATGATGGAACAACTTTAATAGCTGCAAAATAACAATATTCTGTCGATAGTGAGAGACATTTAAAATTAAAACTGATTATAAATGTAAATGGACTTCACTCCATTAGATCTTTATACATGGGTTAAACTAAAAAGTATTCTATGTCATGGGAGAATATAACACCAGAGGATATGTGGCAAAGAATTACACTAGAAACACGTATAATTTTATTTTTAAAAAGCACCGATGATCTTGAAATCTCAATAAAATATGACCATCTATAAAATTTGTTTTCCAATACTAACATTTACTTATTTAACAGATTTAGTTCGTTGTGAACAGTTTTTACATACTCGTATATCTAATATATAAGCGAGAAAGATATTTAGGTCTCGTTTAAACGATCCATCGAATACAGAAATTCCTTGATACGAACCAGAGAATTGGATCCGGTCGGTAACTTTTAATAAATATAGTTGGCGATTTTATTTTAGGAATCAAGTCTAATGGAGATGATTTCTCTTTTTTTTTTTGTCGAGGTAATATTGAAAACTTTTAACGAGACTTTTTGTTATTCTATTTGAAAAAAAAATGCGAAAGTTACTTTGATACTTTCATAATTAATTATGTAAAAACGATTCACTTTGACTATCTCGTTACGTCTTTCGTAAAAATAAATTTTGTATCTTTAAAAATTGATTGTTTCTATACAGACATAAACAGTTAATATAATAAATAATGAGAAAACGTGAAAGTGTGTGTTTGTATTTAACAAAATTTGTTTTCACGTTTTCTAGGGGAAACACGCTGGGTGTGGTTTTGCTTGGATTACTTTTCCGATTTTTTATACGTGCTGGACATAGTATTTCACATACGAACGGGATATCTGGAGGACGGTGTGTTGCAAACCGACGCAACGAAACTACGAAACCATTACACGAACAGCACCACATTTTACATGGACATCCTGTGCCTGCTGCCCCTCGACTTTTTATACTTATCTATAGGATTCAATAGTATACTGCGAAGTTTTAGACTTGTAAAAATATATCGGTGAGTACATTTCTCACTTATGCAATCTTTTGCAATTACATACTTATAACATATTGATTGAAAAACAATTATTGACGATATTAATCATTGTTAATAGTAATAAATTGTCCGAATCTTACTTAGAATAGTAAATGAATCGTGAAGGAATAAATTTTGAGTACAAAGTTATGAATAATTGTGTAGAATTCTAACGAATTAAAAAGAGAAGAGTTATTTGTGTTATAGAAATTAATTTGTATACGCGCTTAATTATTTACTTCAAAGAAACTGCGATTTTTGTGTTCACTTTTGACAAAATATTACTATCAGAGAAAACGAAAGAATCAGGAAAAGTAAAAAGGAAAATCATTGAATGTATGAAGAATTGCCTTAGAATAACTATAAAGGCCAGTAATGTACATTTGTAAACGGTAACTATTAGGGATTATGATAGAGGAGAAAATAAATCATAGACAGCCTGGAGAATTTATTTAGTTAAACGAGTCGTCCAATAACAAAAAATCTAAGTTCAAATTTTGGTGCAGTAACTTCGATCAAATAGTAATCCTCGTTTTCAAATGACAATTTTGATATCAGAATCAAGCGATGGAATAATTTCCAATCACTATTTATCTTTCATTCAGTTGAAGCGATCTATCGACCCAAGCTACACATGGTATAAAACGAAAGAAACAAGATATATACGCAAGATAAAATTTTCGACTACTGAGCGTATGTAACGCGAAACTCGCTTGGTATAATTTTGTTTTGCTTTTTTTCTATCTTCCCCGCGTTCAAATGAAACACGATTTTATCACCCCAAAGCGTGAATTATTATACTTTTTTCCTACACTTTTCCTTTTATTTCAGAATTAAACTGGAATTGAACCGAATTTGAATTGTATTTATTTGATTAGAAATGTCTGTATATAAATGCTAAATGTATTTTCTGGCATTTGTGTATGTAAAGGGAACAATATTATAGAAAGTGCTCCTTTTTAATGGGTAAACTTTTCTAAATATGCTATCGGAACGGTTTTTCTCAAATAGAATTTTTTTAGTTTCCATTACAAATATCAAAATGAAAAAGAAATTTATCAATGCAATTATGTTATTATTTATAAGGAACGATTCGGTTTTAACTTTACAGTTTGTTAAATTTAAATGATTGTGTATCTAAAAAGAAAAATTATACGACGGTTAACATCTCAAATAGTACAATGACATCTTATATACATTCACACAATTATGTATTAACATCCTCGAACAATTTTTAAACGGAGGAAAAAAAACATTGTATGTACTATGCGTGAACGTTTACATGATTTGTAACAACGCAATGGTAGTGTCTTCAAAAATATATAAGAAACCCTGAAAATAATGCCTAGCATACTTTGTACTATCTTATTTATTTTAATCTTTCAATTTATAAGTATTAACATGAATTTTTTATTCTTTCACGAATATTTAACATAACATGTGCACTACTATGTGCATATATAATCAAGTGGTTAACAAGCATTTAAACTTGACCTAACATATCGTCAATTAATTCCAAATAGAATCCAAAATGAAAAAAAAAAGATAAACGAGTAAAGTCAGGAGTAAACAAAATGTGGTCGGTTAATAAACATTCCATGGCAACTCCTCTACTCAATGGTTAAGCGGAAATTCCTTCACGATCGTACAAGGAAATTCTCGGTAGAATATTTTCAGAATTTTTAAATTTATCATCGAGCTATGACGACCGCGATGGAATTTCATTCAATTTTCTTCGTCTATTGTCACACAGATTCTGGGCGTTCATGGACAGAACCGAGCGACACACAAACTATCCGAATTTATTCCGCTCCACCTCCTTGATACATTATTTGCTGGTGATCTTTCACTGGAATGGGTGCCTCTATCACATTATTTATAAGAATAACGGCTTCGGCAGTAAAAACTGGGTGTTCAGCGACTCTGAGACCGCAGATGTTGTAAAACAATATTTACAGAGCTACTACTGGTGTACACTAGCCCTCACGACTATCGGCGATCTACCCAGGTAATTCTATTTCTATTTTTGATTCATTAAACTATGTTTCAGAGAACAGGATCAATTTTGTAATACGAACGAAATTGTAACGCTATTTTTGACGGTGTTAAATTTATTTTTGCCTAAAATGGCATGGAGAACTTAAATTCATCAGTATGGAATTCTTTTACTTTCTCAGACAGTCATTAGGTAAAGCCGATTAACACAAGTGGTCGACGCCAGTAATACGTAATACACGAAGTGGACTAATAATATTACATAAAGTGTTTTTAGTCAGAGAGGTGTGAAAGTTGTTTTAAAGTGTGACAGCATGTATCCTAAAATCCGATTATAGTGCTTTCCTACCTAACCTCACTTCGTTTTCCTTGAATGTGTTACAAGCTACGAATCTCAAACACGGTATATTACTAGTAATATTATTATTTGTTTTTTTTTATTTTGTTACTTCAGTTTGGTATTTTGTGTTTATATTTTTTCTTAACCTATATATTTTAAAATATATTTATATTTATTTCAAAATATATATTTCATTGTTTTTGTGATAATAAATAAATAACTTTCGTATATAATTTAAGTTTCCTAAACAACTCGATTACAAAATTATTTCCATATTTTTCCAAATAGTTCATCCTTTCCCGTAGATTATAGTAAGTACTACCCTTAATTGTAGCGTTTCTATGAAATTCAAATATTTCTCACCAATTATTGGTGTTCTTTAAAAGTATTGAGTGTTGATAAAAGTCTACACTAATTTCAGTAATTAATAAACATAAAATGAAATTAAATTTAATAAACATATTCTTTCAAATTGTAAATAAGATATTGTTTGTGTTATACAATTATCGAACGAACACTTGGACTTCCAGAATTTCTACAGACTTCCTACAGTCTGATTTGATTAATATTTAGTATTTATTTTTACTTCATACTTATTATTCATTTACATTTAATATGAATTGTAGTAAATTCTAAGAAATTGTCAAAATGGTCGTGTGTATACAATAATCGTTCGTAAAATATACTAACTTATATAAATCGAATGTACGCTTGGTTTTTTCTTCTATTTTCAGACCGAGAAGCAAAGGCGAGTATTTGTTCGTAATAGCTCAACTGCTGTTTGGTCTGCTACTGTTCGCCACGGTGCTCGGACACGTAGCCAACATTGTTACTTCTGTCAGCGCAGCTAGGAAAGAGTTTCAGGGTAAGTGAAAATCAGATTCAATTGTTTCGTGTGTATCCGATTTCTTTCAGTTAGTAAGACGCTGAACGATATATTGCAATTCTAACAATCAAAGCTGCGATTGTTATCCTTCAGAGGAAACTCAACATATGTGGCTGATTGCTTATCCGTACTAATGAAAAAGATTGTATCGCAAATGTCAGTGACCGTATTTTAAATTCAATGTTTTTAAGAAGTGGTTTGTTAAGAAAATCTCACGTGTAGAAATAAATATATAAGATAGAAAGTCATGAAATAAGAAACATAAAGAAAACATATTTTACACAAGTTCTACTATTAAATAGGAATCACTTTTCGATAATGGATCAAACATAGTAGCCCACACATACTAGAATTGTAGGGTTCGGCTAATAATAAGATGCGAATAGTTATTTTTATGGTATGAAAATTTATTAATACTTGTAGTGACGTACAATTTTAAGGCGAAACAAAGCTGCTAATTTTGATCGGTATGTTATCTATTAAATTCGTTAAATTTAATTTCTGGAGCTCGAATTTATATTGACGATGTATATAAAATTAATCTTTTTTGTCTTTAGCAATGTTTGTTTTCTAAAATAAATATTAATCTATATGAGACAAAATTATTGAAGAGTTTAAACGTACAAAATAATTGTGATGTTTAATATAATTGTGAATTATGAAAAGTAACAATTTATTTTGTATCCCTGAGAGGAGGGACCAGCCCTTCCCCCGAAATATACTGTCTGTACGAGGGGGCGTTTACTTTCAACCGCCCCTATTCTCCCGAAAGTTGGGACTCGAGACGACCGGCTAGAGGGGCCTTTCACGTACCCTACCAGCGAACTCACGTCCTTGTTTCGCGATCTCCTCTTGTGACATTACATGTTCGTGATTTTCACTCGTCTTACGATTCTCTCTCGCCATCGAGCATAGCCTTTACCTTACTCGGGAGTAAGAGGTTCCACAATATCCCCCACCAGGACACGATGCTCAAATGGGGCATATCTCCAGGGTGCATTGCAACGTTCCCTGATTGTCAAAAGAATACCAGAAGCGCATCGTCACTTCCTTTTCTATACGGTACAGGTTTCTTTCTTTTCTTTTACGTGGGGAAAATCTTTGAAAAACTCCCACGATCCCTTATGCAGGGGCCGGGGGAAGTGTGGGATTCTCCGCACCCGGAAATGCCGAATGCAGGACCTACCCACTAAAACCCACAACGGTGGCTGTCCTCGCACGTTCTCGTAGAACACCGAAAATTAAATGCATCAAAGCTTCCGGTACCCCCCCCCCCCCCCGTGCAGCGTGGTCGCCGCACCCGCCCACAATTCCTGCTGGGAGAGGGGAAACGACACGCCCCCCTCCTACTTTCCTCAGCGCCAATAACCTGCCGCACATTGGCGGGGCAGGGCTACACAGACTCGCAGTCACTTTCCGTAGAACACTTCAATCAAACGACCGCCCGCGGCTCTTACAGTCATACCCAAGGGCACGGGATTCAAAACGCTCCTGTACCGTCGACGTGGCTTTCATCTTATCTAGAGAGGAGCTCTGGATTCTCCCTCCGAGAGCGTCTCCCTCTCATGGCAGGTTCACCGACCTCTTAGATGAGGCAGGGGCGGAGGCACGGGGCTCATGGCCAAAGAGTCACCGCCCAGCACTGTTAGGGGGGCCTAACGTTCCCCACCCGAATACACTTCCGTTCCCGCCTCCGATCTGCGGCCTCCTTCCTCGAAATTACGAGTTCCTCTCGTTGCCGAGCACGGCTCTTATCACACCTAACAGCGAGAAATCCGCCCCAATTACGTCGACTAGAACACGGCGCTCACACGTTCAGCCGGGACACACCTCCAAGGTGTGCTCCACCGTGATCTGATCCTCTGGATAGTGCCAGCAGCGCGCCATCACCTTCATGCATATACAACGCAGGTACCGTTCGAAGCAACCATGCCTGGACAGTATAGACTGTCGGACTTGGGATCTGAGGGTCTCCACCTCCTGTCCACCAAGACTAACCTCCGCCCACAGACCTCTCAGCGTGGGATATCCTCATAGGATATGGCCCATGGTGTAGAGCCAGCCGCTTATAGCGAATTATGGACCAGCTACAGCACTATTTAACTGCTCCAGGAGATGGCCAGGTCACCCGCTCATACGGCAGCGCCATATAGCGCCACTGAGTGGACCAAGCTCGCCTAGAGGCAGCAAACCCGGTCGCATGGGTCCCACAAGTTGGGGAGAAGCCGGCCCAGAGAGTCGAAATGCTCCTTACATCGCCAGTGGCTGTGGAGGATCAGCTCCAGGCACTTTATCTGGGAATTCGCCTCGATAATAACCTCACCCACCTGAACCAGGAAAGAAAGCGACTTTTCTCGAGGAATATGGATCGCCAGCATCTCGGTTTTATGGAGAACCACCTCTAAACCTATCCCCCTAATCCGGTCGACGTCGCGCTGGGCTCTGTCTTTGGTACGCTGAATGGCCCTCTTCCAATTCTCGACAGCCAGCACTAACGTGTTGTCTGCATAACACGTTAGGCTAACGCTGTCGGAAAGGTGAAACTTGAAGGCTTTAATTTCGCGTCCGGCCCCATATATGTAAATAACTACACATGAATATTATTAGCTGAAATTTTGGAACGAGTACTACTTTATTAGATGGAAGTATGTAATATTTTTTAATTATTAATTATATTTATGTAATTTTGTGAAAGTATTATTACTGATCCAACTTTCTTGTAGAAAATTTTGAATAAGCAAATTACGATTATGCTGCTGCTAGCAAAATTTGTTTCATTATGCTGGAAAGATTAACTACACTTTTTCCATTACACAAATGTAAATTATTTACTTGCAAGTTCGAACACGTCGATCCTTTTTTGTGATTTATACATTGACACTGCTAATAAATTCACAGTCTCGATCATTACGAAATACAGATTGCTCCACTTTTTCTGTACTGTAAAAACACATTAAATGACGCTTCTCTCGGGAAATAGAAAGTACGAAAACAACATTTGTTGTAATTGCAGCTTTTGCTTCACCTCCCAAGATCTCCCTGAGAGGGTCATTTATAAACCTCGCGTTAATTCTGACTCAGTGGCCTGAAGACTGCACAACTGGGATTTGTCCAGTCAATATAGAGGATGGTCCATTTAAGTTGATACAATAAAATATCTCTTATAAGGAACATCACTTAAGTGTAAATCACCGATTTTAATGAAACTTACATATAATATAGTTCTTAAAAAAATATTTGACACGTATTTCTGTTTATCTAATATTATGCATATCTAGGAGTAACATCAGCACCCAAAATTGGGGGAAAAAATATATTTTCCTCGATATCTCGAAAATGATGAAATCTAGATAAAAGTTATTTAAATAAATTTACGTACTTTTAAATAACAAATTTAAGCTTTCAAACAGTATTGCAAAATATAAATTTGTTTAAACGATATGTTAATAAATTTTTACTTTTCATACTTTTTTTTATGCAATGCATTGTTTCGCATCTTTATAAATTTGTCGTTATAAACTATGTACCAATATGGAAAATATGTGTATTTGAACATTTTTAACTTTTAATAAGAGTTAGCGAACAGTTGTAAACATATATGATATAGTATTCGTTTATATTATGGACACATATTGTTGATTAGTCTTTGGCTTATTACATTTTACAGGGGATTATTTGACATTTTAGGGGATTATTACATTTATTATAATTCGGAAAGTAAAGCATAAACTATATATACATTCGTAAGATAATTCTGTTCAGTTTAGGGCTTTAAATTTACTCTACGAAATGTTTTAATTTAATGTTAGCTGAGCATTATTTTTCAATTTATTTGTAATAATTTCATACTGCAGTGGCGAAAATATTGAGTTTGTGAAACAAAACAGTTTCGAAGGATTAATTATATGTCAAAAACACGAGCAGCTGTGAGTAAACTTAATCGAAATATCGATTGGACGTTTGATACAGTCCCTGAAGGGAAATATGATGAAAACGTTTGCTTGAAAAGTGGAACTTAATTAAAAAAGAAACTTTCTTTATGAAAATATTTTCAACAGAGCGAATTTTGTAAATATTTTCTTAAGAATTTGTTTTGAAAAAAGAAATATTCTTCAACGCAAATATTTTTTAAAGAAAAGATGTACAAGTATTAAATGTAATTGAAGATAAAACAAACCCGTCAAAAATGAAAAAATAATCATTATTGACAATGCTTTAATGAAAAGAATGTCCTGTTACGAGGATTTGCAAGATTCAACTTCCCAGTAAGTTTCTTTCAACAAGATAGCCTTCAGTAACTGACTACAATAGCTAATTACCGGTGGCTTTATTACATCTTCCCTACACAAGATATCAGATCGACGAAGAATAAATGATACGAGCGAAGATTTCTTTAGATTTCTTTAGACAGAAATCAATAACAAAGTAAATGTAAAACAAGTAAATGTAACTAACGATTGAATATCTTCCAGTCTACTTCTGTTTTGATTTAAACAACTTTGCCGTTAGCTCGTACTCTTCGAGCTGTTTATTAAACGAATATGTTCTCGTCGTGTCTCGAGTTAATCGACGTTTCACTCACGGCTGCGAAAATTGATTGCCTTTCATGTAAAAGGATTCTCAATGATCTCGCAACGTTGCGTTCGATCCATGTGTGCAATAGGATTGAATGTGACGTCGTTGGAACGCAAGTGTGCAGAGAGAGAGAAAGAGGGAATGAGGTGAACGGTTAACAATGTTACAAAGGCACGGAGAGCTTTGGTATGCCATTTTCGACACGAACTAGAATTTCAGAATTCTAGTTAACAACCTGGGCTCGATTCTCTGCATACTTGACTAAAAAGGATGCGAAATTTCGGGATGGACGAACAAAGCTTCTCCGCGGACCAGATGAAATTCAATATCGTGAAAATAATTTAATCATAATGATAGTGACCTGTACCTAGTTTGCACAAGTATGTCCGATACATACAATCAAATTAACAATACATACCATACAAATACATTTTCATTGCTGTTGATCTCTCATCTTGATTGATCAATGTATTTGATATTTTCCAAATATTATACAAAGCGACCGTCCACTCTTTCATCGGATGTCAGAATTTTCATCAGAGTTCACCGATCTCTTTTTCATGACGGGTACAGTATCATTGTTTTCAATGGAATAACACATACACGTTTATATTTTTGAATAACTCTCGCCAAATGTGACAACTTTATTCCACGTACTTTTGTTTGGAATAAGCAATAATTCTTTCGAGAGGAATTCTAGTCTTACAATGAAAGATACGAAATGCAATGTTTTAAATAATTGTTAATCGTTTTATCAATTGCTCCAAATTCTGCTCATTTATTGTACAGCAGTTGTACAGTTACAAAAGTACAAACATCACAAATCTTTTCTTTCGTGTTTTCTCACGTTGCCAAAATTACAATCGTCACTTTAGTTTTAATAAAACCTTAAAGAAACCTAAAGGCTGATCCCGAATGGTCCACCATGATCAATTGGCGTACGATATTCGCTATATTATCATTTTGAGCATGCAACTGGTTGTAGATTTTTTTATACATAACGTACTAATTTAAATGCATTAAGTTTTTTGTGTCTTAGATTTAATCTAGTTCCCGCATAGGTTTCTCGATCTTCGAATTTCTCGTTGTATATCAGCCATTTGAGACCGGGTTACGTCTTACAGCACAAACGATTCAATCATCTTCAATTTTACTGATAGTGACGACAGTCAGCAATCGATAGCGATTAAGAACGAATAAGAAAGAATGAATGGCAGTCGAAGAAAAAGGCAGAGTGTGAGAATATCGAGAAGAAATGAACTAAAAATAAAAGCGATTTGTCTATTTTGTCAATCTAATCGGGGATTGAATGAAACTGTTAACTTTTAAATTATTCGATGGTATATTAATCACATTTTGAACACTTAATGGATTACTAATAACAACGACGCATCACGTTTCACGTAAACAAGGGAGACTTCGAACGTGAGTATTTTTTTCATCAGAAAAAAATTCGATTTTTGATAATATGATAATAAGAATAAAATACAACATTTTATTTTTATTAAGTCTGTGATCTTTCAATGCTAATCGGAGGCTTCTTACAAAGTAACAACTATTACTTGTATTTCACCCTTCACTGGTTCCGATAGAAACTTCATCATTTATAATGACGAGCAAAAGTGTAAACATACTTTACTAATTTCGTATAAAAGACGATAATATGGTTAATTCTTTAATTGATCGATAAAGATTAATATAATATAATATAATTATAAGGTACATGTAAAAAAACAAAACATAACGATTTATTTCCAATGATTTAAGCAAAGTACAGGACATTGTATAAAAATAGAATTTGGTGGTACTGTTTACAGTTTTGCATGTACACAAACTAAAGTTTCAACTAATACTTTGTTCACTTTTATATTGCTTTTAATCTGTATGGCGTATTATTTATTAAATTTTCAATAATTGATGGTTCTGTATTATACCATTCCTGTTCTGTTCTTTGCTACAGCTCATGAATACCTGATAGTGGTTTGTCAGCTTTCTTTTCAGGATAGACCACAAATCTTCAGTTGAATTCATTTTCGAACTTTGTGCTAAACTTCGTCACAGAAAACTATTGTTTTTCAAATCAAATTTTTACGATTTTTGCAATGCGTTTGGGATCACCATCTTGTTGGAATACAATTTCCTTTCTTCAAATCCAACAGAATCTACAATTGGTGGCAAATTATTTTGCAAAGTACTCAAATATTACTAAAAACCTACTTATTTGTGCGTAAAACATCCTCAACAAATAGTTGACTCATCTTCGAACTTCATGGTGTATTTTATACCTCTTGTTTCATAATTATTTTCGTACGAAGTACCAAAACCTTCCATTGAACTCAAATCTATTAAGTTTTATTTCAACTGTCCAAATCACTCTTTTCAATCATTTAATGTCTATTCCATATATGTTTCAACAAATTTTCGTGAGTTAACATTTTTATTGGAAAGATGTTTGTGTTACTTTTCCTTTGCTTTTAAACCAATCCTTCAAAAAGCAGCGAATGACCCACTCACTCACACTTTGTTCAAATTCTTGAATAGTTTTCTTCGGTGCTTTGTAATCAGCACATTATTGTTGGCAGAAAGAATTAAAATAAAGGAAATAGGAATGATAAAGTAAAAAGAAAAACATTATAAAATAAAGAAAAGTATATGTTTATGCGTACTGTTTCCAAACACATACACACATAAAAAGAGAGACATTATTAGTACTGTTAAAATATTTATGAAGTTCTGGGAAGATGTCCTGGATAGTAATTAAAATGATCTAAAATGAAACAGTATTATGTACAATTATACTGTACGTTGTTGGAAAAATGATTAGCAGGACTTGCTGATGTGATTGAGGGGTCTTGCTGATGTGACGGGACAAATTCCAAACTGTCACTTTTTAGTGAAGAATACAAGTCACACTCGAATCCCAATTCGTCGAAGTTAAATTTAGTGAGGATTGGTGAGAATTGCGACGATCACCTAATCCAAACTGAGAACTTTACTTGAAAATTATTCCGACTGGAGAAATAATGGGTTGAAACAGGCAGCGTAACGACGTGGCGACTGGTTGACTTCAGAATGTAGACTGCTTTATTCGAAAGCTTGGTGGGTTTACGTACAGTTGTTATCTTAAAGAATAGTAGAGGTGGAAAAGTTTCACACAGTTGGTTTTCGGGGTAAGTCTTATCGGGAGTACGTTCGTCGAATTCGAGCTTGGGGATCAGATGCACTGTTCCGGGTGGTCCGAGGTGACGAAGCCATTCGTAGAAATTAGATATCGAGGAATTCGACACACCGACAACATCTAACTCCTACCTTTAACTCTCTCGTAACCTCCACCATCGCAACGCTTACTTCGTATTATTTTGCTTCGTCTATACGCGCCCCATTCTACCTGTTTGTCAAACGACACGATTGGTAGTAGATGAGAACTATTTCGGTCGATAATACACTATGACTGAAACCACGTGTGGGTACAGATGTGACTAATCCACTACGACCAATTGTACG
Organism: Ptiloglossa arizonensis; assembly: GCF_051014685.1. Classification (NCBI taxonomy): domain Eukaryota; kingdom Metazoa; phylum Arthropoda; class Insecta; order Hymenoptera; family Colletidae; genus Ptiloglossa; species Ptiloglossa arizonensis. Next base: position 11,824,232 of record NC_135051.1, on the reverse strand, counting down.
CGCAGTCCTTCCACTTATCATACTTTCAGCAATGCATAATTGGTATATTGTATACGACGTAGTGTATTCAGATCACTCAAGACACTCCAATCATAACGAGCAGCTTGGAATACGTTCGAACTCCTCGCTTTCTTTCGAGTCGTTCGATTCCTTTCAAACTGTTAGGTTTCTTTCGAACCACTCAATTTTATTAAGCTGCTCGATCTTACGAATTCTCGGCTCGATTAGATCATTCAAGCCGAGTAATACTTGATTCGCATTTTGCGTTTCTATTGTATTTTATAAATCGATTCTTTTGCGTGACCTCACGTAGTCCGTTTCTCTTGTATTTTATAAATCAATTCTTTTGCGTGATCTCAAAAATATTATACGACTAATTAACTACATATATTAGCTATTTTGCGTATAGTTCTCAAACAACTATACTGCTGTTTCGATTATTGTACGGCGTTCTGTTTATATTATCGATCTGCCTATTAATCTCTGGATCAGTTTTCATTTCTAAGAAATACCGCGTGCATTTCGACGACTAAAATTACAATAATAGATTTCCATTGAAAACGTACCTTCTTTTATTAAGACATACACAGGGTGTTCAAAATTGTTGGGACCAAACTTGTATTACGTGATATTGAAGTCAAATTAATGAAAAAAGGTCATGTAAACTTGTCAATGTTCGAAAATTTCTCCCTCTGCAAAAATGCAGTAGTTGTTGAACTCTTTCAAATATTCCAACTGTATTGACAATAAGAGTAAATGCATTTTTAATATATTCCCAATGTTGATATTTCTATTGTATTTTATAAATCAATTCTTTTGCGTGACCTCAAAAATATTATACGACTAATTAACTATATATATAAGCTATTTCAATCGATAATAGTTACATATATTGAAGGAGTTTATCGATCATAAAAAATGTACAGAATGATGACAAGAAGAATACGAGTCAGCATAGTAAAGGTAGGAATTTATATTAAATAAAATTATTACACGACGTGTAAAGAGTTTTATTATTGTTCGTTACAATTGGATAAATAGATCGAAATGTGCAATTTTTAGTAAAAAATATGCAGAAATGGTTTCAAAACTAAATAAAACGAAAATTCTTTTCGTACTTAAGAAAAAAAGATTGTAATTCTCTTACTTTTTTTTTATGTCAAATGATTCATGCGTAACAGTGTCTTATAATTAGTTTATAATGAAGAAGGTCGATTCCTGGAAAGAATCGCGATTAACCCCGACTAGTTGCGAAAATTTCGTAAAAAGTTCAAGCATACACATACAGTAGTGTAAAAATAATCGATTAAAAATAATGAATTTTGTATAAGTTCGTACATACGTTATTTCCATTATAAAACTATACCGTTTATCAACGAAAATACACAAATAAAAGATATATGATTTAGAAACGTATTCTGTGACTGTTAACATTGGCCTTGAAATAGATTTTCATTAAAAAAAAATAGCATTTGTTCTATTGTAATTTTTAAAGCATAATAAAAAAAATGCATTTGTGTGCATCATCGTTCGTTAAGCAAATTTATTACTACCGTGGCAGCGAAATTCATATTCATTAAACGATATCATTAATGCTCCAATTTTTAGTTTACATTATATACGGTCGCGATCTCGTCGGTTTCATTTTCCCCTTGTCGTACTGAAAGTTATTTCAGATTAAGTGGAATCCGCCAGCTGTATTTACGAGTTCCTAGCCCGCGAAGAGGTTAATATTGTAAATGTAATCCGGCAGAATCCGAAGAAACGTGAAACGGTCCGTAGCGATCTCGTAATGGTGGGCTTCTCGTTCTTACAATTTCCTCCAAGGAATTGGATTACATTGCAGCGACGTGACGCTGATAGGATATAAAATTTCATTTTACACCACCGTGTCTAAATTCGTTTATAATACTCTACGTTTACGATTTTATTTTCAATAATTTCATACATTTACACAGTGATTATTATCGTTCATCTAGTTAGCATTTTTCATGAAATACGCGGAATGTAAATAGTCTAATTTTATAATTGCAGTAGAATCGATGTACAAGTCTACAGTGTTTGTAATTAATGTATGTTAGCGAGAGAACGAAAATTTTCTAACAATTGAGTGTTTCTTAATGTTAATTACAATTATTAAAATATTTCGGAATTCTTGGGAAACGGTGTTATTAAGATACATAAATGATTGAAATTAATGAACGTAATGCCCAATTTTTCACTAGAGATGTAAAGGAACAATCACGTTTCTCAAATTGTCAAATTTTTTGATTATTGTGACATATTGTAATTCGAGTTACAATAAATGACAAGTATTTCTTCAAATTGAATGCTGTTAATTGGCGAGGTTAATGCTTAGATTGGCAAAACTAAAGATTTACTGATTTTCGAGTTTTTACAGTAACATGTACAATACATTTTAAAAGCATATATTTTAAACAATATTTTTGCCCTTTCTCAAAAAGAAACGAATGTAAAAGATATAAACGTTTTCGTAGAGTGCTACTTGAATTTCCTAGTTGCATGGTAAGGGTGAATTTCTCTAGTTCTAATGGCCACAATGGTTAGAATTCAATAAAATGAGAAATATTTTAAAAACGAGATAAATGCATGTACTGTAAATGCTATCACTGCATGTACAGATTTAAAAAAATATTGATATACTTAGAAACGATAAACTTTTTAAGAAGACAATTAAATTTTACTGAAAAAATTGAGTTTTCGAATTTTCAAAAAATATTAGAGGAAAAAATGGTGTACGTATAAGGATAGTAAATGTCAGCGTTGACTGCATGGGAGTGAGTTTTTAGGTGCTGATGCATATATTCTTTACCGCAGATTTGATGTCCCGTGGCAGGAATGCGAAAAAAATAGAAGGGGTACACCTATTCTCACGCACACATTCAATTCTAGTTCACTATTCGTCGTGCAGTCACAAACACATTTAGACTGAGTGACGAAGAAGGTAGCGAGATAGAAAGAGGCGTACTTTTAACATATTACTATTATACATTAGTTATATCTAATACAGGGCAACAATTTTTGTTGGTTTAGTTTCCAGTATGTTAGGAAAGCATTGGTATGTTAGGAAATAAATAAAAATTTTTCCAGGAACAAAAATAATTTAATGAAAATATAATGTAGAAATAAATAAAATTGAATTTTTTATTCTTTTCAAAGGAGTTATACACACTGTGTGGCATACAACTGACGCCACGATTTTTCAGGCACTTCCAATAGTCTGATGAAACAATATTTGAGACAAAAATTAATCAATTTCTGGTCAGCTACAAATTTAGGTATAAACAAGTTTTCTTGGTAAATATTATAATAGCTTTCGTATCTTATAAATAGACTTCTGATGTTTATGCTCAATAAATACATATGTAAACAAAATATATGCTATTTATGATCTAAAGGTACGCAAATATGCACAAAAACCATACTAATATGCAGGGAGAATATATAAAATTAGAATATAATAAAATTTTCTTGGTAAATATTACAATAGCTTTCATGTGTTGATTTACAGACAAAATGTATCAATTGCTTTTTTAAAAAAAGGTGTATACTTCTCTTATAAAAGAAACTTAATTTTCTGATTTTTATTATTCTGTTTGCCATGTATTTTTTATATGTGGTAACAGGAATGTTAAATTTTAATACCTTTGAAACATTGTTCCCTTGGAAAACATGACTGAATACTTTTTTGTGGAAAATAACTAGATTTAAGTTGGTTTGTTTCGTACAAAATATTTGATTTCATTGAGAAAAATCAATTATATTTCAAAATCATCTTCATTACTCCACCTAATGAAAAACTATTAATATTACATAATATTCTTTTTCATATTAAATGCATTAAATATTTGTATGCATTAAATATAAGCATAAATAAAACCTCAGTGGTACTATTATGACAGAGACCATGGCTTAGGCTCAAAATGTGCACCTCGTGTGGGAATGGACGGTCTGCCTCTTTGCCTCTGTATCGTCTCACGAGACTTCATTTCGGCATTTATAGTAAATGCATTTATCTAGTTTTTAAAATATTTCTCATTTTATTCAATTCTAATCATTGTGGCCATTATTAGTAAAGAATACAGTGAGCACCTACAAAATGTTTTAGAACTATGTAGCATACATTACACGGGTGAAGAGACTACTGATTCGTAGAATAACATTGATGACTTACATACCTATTATTGACAAATTTTGTATTGACGTGCTCATTCTCGGTATTGTAGCTTATTCAGGCACTTCCAATAGTCTGATAAAACAATATTTGAGACAAAAATTAATCAATTTCTGGTCAGCTACAAATTTAGGTCTAAACAAGTTTTCTTGGTAAATATTATAATAGCTTTGGTATCTTATAAATAGACTTCTGATGTTTATGCTCAATAAATACATATGTAAAAAAATCAATATATAAATACAAAATTATATTGTAGCTTCATGCCGCTCGTTTGAGTTCGACCAGTTCCGAGAACAAATTATTGACCGATCCTCGGCTACAGATACCTGTTATTCCCGATTGTCGAACTTCAAACGAGTTATTACTACAACCGTTACAGTATAATGTCATTTAGCATTTCATCTGTGCAACGACTAAATGTTTGCTGCAAAGGAGCAGTCGTGTAAGCCAACGTTTCTCAATCGTCAGGATCCACTGGTCCTGAATCTACAAATAACATATTACGAGCGTAATAGCAAATATGTTGGTATCACATACGAAACCAATATCTACTAATGTATTTTGAAGCAATTCTGAAAGATGATGTACAAACAGTGTAAAGATTAGTGACGTTAGAATGGAATCATAATACGCGTTACGATGTGTAATATACAACACAAAGGAATATATTACCATACAGCATTGGCGAAGTTCCGTTTTGATAACAAATTCGAATATGTAACAGAATACGATTCATAATTCATTTTGAACAAAAATGAAGTTGCAGCTATTAAAATATTTTATTACACACAAGGGACACGCCACCGATTGCAGTGTATCTACAGTACTATATAGCCATAAACTGCAATCCGCTAGAAAATCGTTAGGATACCGGGCAAGCGGCCAGAACGCCATGCCCTCATAGATTCTTGGAAAACCCAGAGCCACGGTACTTCCATCTTGCTTCCAGTAATGTCGTCACAAGAGAAATTTCACTAAACCAATTGGATTCGAGTTAACTCCCATTACTATCCGTGCATCAGAGCTGTACGTAAGAAGTATATAATTATATACTTATAATATTTACTAAATAAATAATATAAAGTACGTAATTACGTACGTATATTTTGTACGCAAGAACAACAAATTTGTAGCAACAAGAACAACAGTTCTAGGTTAGATTTCATAAACCCTATACACGGTGTTAAAAAAAAGAGTCACAATTTTCAGAGCAGATAATACTCGCTAAACGAAGCAGGGAATTTCGAATAAATGTGAATTGAAAAATTAATATTTTCAAAATTATAAACAATTCTTGGTGTCGTCTGAAACTCGCTTCTGGTATTTAACCGTGATGTAAAAATAACGGATCATCTTATTATTTTTTCTGTTGATGTTTACACAAGAATTTCTACATGTCCTTCGCATTTTCGAACATGACAGTTCTTGACAGACATTTTCTATTCGCTTATGTAGATTGCATATGGTCTTCACCGGTGAGAAGTACATTATACTTTTTGAAGAAATCCCTACCATGATCCACCACGTCTAATTCATTTTTTACAAACATTTGAGTCAAATATTACTGATAACAATATAGATTCAATTAATATATACCTCTTCTTTTTACATAGAGAAAATCTTTCGAAGGCTCCACCGATCCTTTGGGATAAGGTCGAAAGTAGTGTAAAATTCCCCGGAAATGCCACGTGTGTAGCCTATCCATTAAAACCCTCATGGTGACAATCCTCGTACGATTTTGGTAGGGCACCGGGAAGTGTCAACGGCATAACATCCGGTGTCGCTCTTCGCTCTCTTGTGCGACACGGTATCCGGGTATGCGGCAATGTATGCCGTGGTATTTTTCTTGAATATTTTTCCATGTAAAGTCTTTGTGCGGCTGCAGCATTTCCATTGGCAAGACCACACATAAAATGCATCTCTGCCATTCTTCGATTAGAATAATACGATGTCATGCCTAAAGTATTCTGACAACTTTTCGACAGCTCGCTGTAATTGTTCACAGATCGCGACGATATGTAATTAAAATTTTGTTGCTGAAATGTCATAATGAGATAATCCTTTGGTTACTTCAGTAAACATCAATGGAGAAAGTAATAAGATAGTCCGTTATTTTTACATCACTTACCAGAAGTAAATAAGTTGCACATTTTAACCGAAATAAGAAACTGTTAATTCCGAAAGTATTCAATTTTCAATCCATGTTTGTTAGAACTTTTTTCAACCATTTGGTACTATCTGTCCTGAAAGTACTAAACCTTTGTTTTTTAACACTCTTTGTTACTCTCGGTAACATTTACTTGTCCTGTACACATGTATTTATGAGTAATCGCATTATAATAAGTACATTATAAAAAGAGTAACAAATTTCTTTTTGGTATCACTATTGTAACCTTTGCGTTGAGAATATAGTTTGCATAGGTCAATTTTTTTAATTTTTCGTTTAAGATTCAGCTTACAGTCACATCAGATTCAGTAGTTGGACTCTTAACGAAGTACAGTGGTTCAAAGAAGTATTCGTACGCTGTACGAGTATTATAAGGAAGTTCATCAGACCTATAAGTCTGATGTACTGTTTGAGCTGTGATAGTTCGCAAGTTGATATATTCACTCGGCAACTCATACGGCGAGTTTTAGCTGTACCCACAATATGGGCTACCGTTGCTACTACGATAGTCCTATTCATTGGTCAGTTCAGGTAGAATGGAGTTATATCCTCTTGACCTGGAGCCTTGGGAACAGGTTCTCTAGATGAAACTAAAAGGAGCTGCGGAACCATTCAGTAAATCGCTCAGACCTTAGCTGACCGCGGTAATACCAGTTAAGCTATGGTGAGGTCTTCGTGCTGCCACACAGGCCAGCACTGTTAGTTACGTTACGTTGCCATTCATAGTACTGCTGCAACAGTGCTTCGGGTACTTGGAGACACTACACAAAGTGTGATATGAACAAATTTTTTGCATATCGCAATATTTGCCTCTCCGAACCAGATAATATTACTCTCCATTATTTTTTTTTTACAAAATATAACAAATACATTCAAAGTGGTAAAATTATTTTGTTTTCCCTGTATAATATATTTGCATATGTAGTTACATTGTCCGAAACATTTTCAATAATTTTACGTGTTCTCCTTTCCCCTGTGACTTTTTAACATTGCTAGGACAATGGCCAACTAATGGGGATAGGAGCAAGCACTAGTGAGGACCTCTGTTGGTGCCGAGGAAAACTATCAATGAATCCATACGTTTTACGAGAACGTAACAAAAGTGTATACAAAGTTAGTGTAACGCTTATGATGTAGATTTCTACATGTCTTGTTTTGTGTTTCGATAAATGACACTGTCCCACATATTAAAATATTTTTCTATTTTATAATACCTACTAGGTTATTCTTATAGGGCCCTGTTTTCCAAATACGAATCAGGAAGCAGTATTGGTCTATCGCCTTGACTTTCCAAAAAACACGAATTTCTGTAAAAATATCCAGGTTTTATTAATATCCTTAAATAATTTCTCTTCCAAATAGATAGGAATTAAAATTCATTTTCTTATTAACATAAGCATTATTTATAATAATAAAAATAATCATCAACGTATTTAATTATAATCAAAAGTAAATATATAAATTAATTTTAATATAATTTTATTGTATATTTAAATGTTTAATAAATAAAGATATAAACTACATTACAACCCCTAAGATTAGCTTGGTAGAAGAGATATTCCTCAAGTAGAAATTTTTCCGTTTTGGACGCTTTCCTTTTTATGTTTTATGACGTTGAAAGCAAATGTTTGATGTTGGTTTGAATCTGACGACTTTTTATCGTTAGTGGATGACCACCACATATTCAAGAGACTAGAGGTGTTGGAAAATTTGGAACAAACGAACCGAATAATGTTCGCCTGAAATGGCTAAACTGAACTCAGAAACATCGAATGATTTAAATTCAACCAAGCGGCTCAAATGAAGATGTGCAGTATGAATTCCGAACGTTTTTCGAAACTGTTCAGTTTATTCCTATCCGATAAAAAGCCCTGGATAACTGAACAAGAGTCGTACATGGAGCTTAAGACAACAAACCAATAGCTGCAGACCATTTAATTGATCACGCAGACTTTAATGTAAACATTGGTATCTCGTCTCTTTGGACGGACTATAGTAACCACGAATGGCTAACTAGGCTTCTTGCGGGTTCAGACAACCGCAGTCGTTCCAGAGTAAAGCTTAGGATTTAACGCTGAGCAAGTAACGACACAATAAGAAATGGCGGGTGATGGATCAACTTCGGGAGTAGGAAAGCTGCGTTATACGATATACTTAACACTCACGATCGCGATATGCATACACGATTTCTATCCATCGACAGTTATTGGCCACTCTTACAGGATGTGTATGATTTTTCCCTTCTGGTTAATACGTCATTATCCACTCAATGTGTACCACTCTTTATACACGGTTACGTCTTATACTGTATTTATATTTTAATTTCTTACAAATAATATCCCTAACATTTTCATACGCCTTGCTTTGATTTACACAACACGATCAGTTAAGGAAACACGTACATTCTAGATACTAAATAAATATTAACCATGAAAATATGCAGTAACGATAATAGTGGTCGGCCAAGTATCAGAACTTAAGAATGTTGTGAAGCATTTTTTCCAGAACCGTTCATTTTTTTCAATGTGTTCCATATAGACGAATTCATATAGCAATGACCTTGAAGTTTTGTCACAATCAAAATTCTAAAACAATTTCTCTGACAATAGTACCTATTTCTTTTCGAATCGAACGCTTATTTAATTTAAACCGATTCATAGAACATTACAAACATTTGCAAAATCGTCAAATGATGGCATGAAAGACGTCCAGTATTATTTACAAATAGATCCTTTGCATATGAGATATAGCGATTTTTTATATTTCATAAATGAGTTAATTGATCCAATAGATTTTGATTCTGGATAAAGCACTGTATCTAGAAAAATTGGAGGTACAGAAAATTGTTAATCTAGAAAAATGTAGATAATTGAATCTTATTACTTCATTAATGATCGAAATTTAACAACTGTGGGAGTATACTTTTCTTATATCGTGTTACATCTATTAGTTATTTCGGATGGTTATCTATTACTTGTTTAAATTGCAGACATAAATTTGCCGAAGACGATTTTATTATCGATAACTTATTATTAATAATATAAAAAATGATATATGGGCTTGCTTCGTTCTTTTCAATAAATCTTATGAACGACATTTTGATTAGTTCAGTTTCTACTCCATTCTCAAAAAGATGACTTCACGGTCAAATTATTTTTTAACTTGATATTAGACGTTAGTCATTAAAGCTTCACGTACGCCGATCTCGATTAGTTTTCTGTCAATGTGTTCGTGTGGTCAATCTAAAGTTTTTAAGCACTTTAGTATTTCAGAACTATTCACAATGTATAGATTCTACTGACGTACATTCTCACACACATTCATTCACAGCAAGCAATAGTGAGGAAAATATAGGTTATATAGGTGTGTATGCGTTATGAGAAGTCAGATACAAAGTCCATACGACGTATGCAGTCTAGCTACTTGTGAAAAAACTATCTTGTATATGACGTACGGATCTCGGATGCAAGTAAAAAGACTATAATCCACACGAAGCGATTTATGAAGCCCATACGTGATGGATTAATGCACAAATTACTATTTCTGTGTACCTGTTGTAACATTAATTGGTATGCTAATCAATCTAACAATTGACCTTTAAGTGAATCAAGCTCTCCTTGTAATTGCATGGGGTTGCATGTTGATACAAAAAGCTTACTATCGCGTTACATCAATTATAGAAATTTATTAGTAAACTCGTTGCATTCATCGGTAGTTGTCTCGAAGAATTTGTGACGAGTAGCATAAGTAGCACGAGTAGTGGACAATTAAATATGGCGATTAAATATGGAAAGACTTCTAAAATAACGTAATTAACGCTAGAACTACCGAAGGGGGCAATTTGACCTGTTTCAAACTACTTTTTAAAATTACTCAATTATTAACTGTGTTCTTGCCTATAATATTCGTGGATAATTATTGAAATAGACAACTAATGGTACTCGTAAATTAATTTATCCTTTCCCCATCCAACTTCGAAAATACCTGTGTGGTCTGATACAAATAGAAATACGTTCACTATCGGTAGTTCTAGTGTTAAAGAATCCTAAACACAAGTAGATTATATAATACACAATATGCTATCGTTACATTCCCGGATTAAATTTGTGAAATCCATTGGTTATTATGATGTTACGTTCGTAACATTACAAATACAGATTACATTGCGTTCAATCAAATAAACACAACTAAAACAACGAGGATGAACCTTAGAACACTAAGGGCTGTACTATTGCAACAAGCGATCAAGCGTTCATTGGCGAGCCGCAATATACGCTAATAACCATGAGCAGTGCTGGTATTAATGCCGCTAATTATATTCAACGTTAATTTTCACACAGTAGCAGCTGTTGCAGTGATGCAAATTGCTGTCAATTATCGTGAAAGATAGAACAGGGAAAGAGAGAAAGAGACCTATGTAACTGTGGAGAGTTAGACGTGATTTGCATGTAATTAAAATTGACAAATTCATGTATTCTCGTAGATATATTATATTAATATTGTGTATTAAGGTTTACACTAAAATGGGAATATACCAATCATTGTTAATCAACCACAACTTGGTCGTAACGTATTTATAATAGATTCTTGGCTTTTTCAATTACACATAAATTCAAAAATAACTGTAACAAAAGTGACTGCTACTACTACTATTCGTTGCTTCTAGTTGTGTTGCTTTTTGTATGCTTATGTATCTTTGTGGGCGTAAACCAATTGTTGATAGATTTTGCAAGAATATCTATGACACAATCGCTGTTTCTGATATAACTATCGGTATTATTGTAACTGTTTCTTGTTTCCATTTGTGCCTTGTATTTTGTGCCCTTTTTCCTGTTCGTTTTGTATTAGGTTCGTATCGTTCGGTATTCCAATATCTATGACATAGTTCTTCTTTTTATTCTATTTACTAGTGTAGTGTCTATTACATGTGATAATTTATCTGTGTGTATCATGCCAGATGAAAATTTATTCTCGAGTAGTTTATATTCTTAATTTTCTTCTATATTTTCAAGTGTGTATTTGTAGTTCACTAGATTTGTTTTTCTTAGTTTATATCATACTGTTTCCCTGTATAATCGGCACAAGCAATCGTATTGCTTCAAAAATATTATCTATTGTTCCTTTCTCTCGATAGCAAATTTTACACCTGTCTGTGTTTATATTTTCTTTCATTATGTACTTTCTGTAGTTTTTTATAGCTATGACCTAATCTTGTATAACCAGGATAAATCCTTTTGTTTCCGAGAACAGTTGCTCTATTGTAAGCCCTTTCTATGATAGCTCTTCATCTATGTTTGAGTTTTGCACGATATAACGTTTACCGTGTAGTTGTTTCCTATCCCGGTTCTCTGTTTCTCTTCTATTGTGAATGCGTGGTTATTATCTTGTATATTTTCTCTGATTCTTATTACTTTTTTCTTTCACTATCTAAACGGGAAAAATACATTTACACATACACTCGGGAAGGTTTTGTTCGCAGGCATAGTGCGGAACTCGCCTTACAGTTGTTAAGATGAAATGTGAGGGCTGCGTAAGTAAAGCACAATGGTTTCCACGTATGTAAGTGGTGTTTATTCACAACGATCTGTAACGTGTCGTACACAGAGACCCTTTTTGAGAATAGTAAGCGGGAAACGTCTAAACATCGATCGAGGTCTACACGATTACCAACATACGCGCAGAATATTTGGTTGGTATTTCTGACAAGGGAAATGTTCCTGAGAATATCCGTTAAGAACATCTCCTTCACCTACGTTGTAACGGAACCACATTCCCTTTATTTTGCCACGCATCGTGCGGTACTGTACCCTGTATTAGGGGTTACGTCTAACTCTCTCTGTCCGATAGCTTGGAAGAGCGTCCTTTAAACCTCCATCATCCCTCTTGACTAGCAGGACAGCAACTACGATCACGGAGACATCACGACCACGATGTTGTCAGGCGTGATCTCGCTGACACGAGTGGCTAGCTAGTATGCGCTTTTTGCTAAAGCCAAGAATTTAAGATATATCGGAAAGAAGAGGTCGCAGCCAAAGAATGTGTGACACGCGTCATTCTCCTCGGCGCTGTAGTACCGGCACTTTGGGTGATCTGATCTTCTTCAAGAACTACTTGTGGAAGTATCTGTACCCCGTTAGAATCTGGCTCAGGTAGAAGTTAGTTTCCCCGTGAGTTTGTTCCATCAAAGGCTTCAGGCCCGTGATCAGCTGGCCCGATATCCATCAGCCTGTCATGCTGTTGTTTCAACGCTGTCACTACTCCACAAGAGTGCACAGGCGTGTCTCAATGAAGGTATCTGACCTGCCCATCTTCGAATTGCACTCGAAGATGTTCTTACGCTCTTGGACGAAAAAGTCGACGAGGATCACCCTGGCTGTAACGAGCACCGCCAACTCTGACCCTGTGCGATAGCAACTAGCCACTCTCAGAACCCCTTACTCTCTTTCTTTCCTCTGCTTCCGTCGTTGGATAGAAGCCATGTGTGCTCGGTACTTCTTAATGTCTATCGCGTCAGCTCAGATCTCTGCTCCAGAGAGGGATTAGTAAATTGTGGATATCAATTTCACATCAATACGATTGTTTTCCAGAAAAGTACTAATAATATCGAGATAGTGCTCGATTGGTGCGAGTGATTTGATGTTTCCTAGAAAGAAGTGTTGAAAGATGTTCGCGAATGAAATTTTGCCTTTATAATATCTCAATGTCTGATAAAAATTAAATACTTTTCTTTGAATATCGATGCCAGAAAAATGTATTCTGCAATATCTTTTCAATTTGTGATACTATTCGATCTTTATTGCTAAATTGATCGAATAATATATCGGAAGCATTGATCAAACGTATCTTCACAATCTCTGCGATAGTAAATGGTTTCATATGTTTACCAAGTATGCAACAAATTTCATACGATGTTCTTGTCTCCGCAGCATCTTACAATATTGTCATTGATATAATCTTATCGTTGGTGCAATGACTTCTTGAACAAAGTTAACTCTTCACGTCTTATTAAAGATCCGTGAGGAAACGTGTCATCAAATGACTTATTTCATTATATAATGACGAACAATATTACATTTTTTTAATATAAGATTTCCACGACAAATGAAACAAATTGCGGAATACTGTTTATTTGGCACAAGAAAATATTCTTCTTCTTAATTGTCTTGAAGCATTCTAATTTCATCGGATATTTTTTCGCTGGTAATTTGAAGATACTTCTGTGGTAATTAAATTATAATATTAAAACAATACGATACAAAGCAGTCACAAGTATGCTGTATCTGTACGACGTAACTGATACTTGTAGTAATAAGAAATAAAACAGTCACGCACAGACGTTATTACACAAGTAAATAAACGAACACATTCTAGAGTTATAAACACTGGTTTCTGCTTTCGTGTAGCGAATAGAATTTACTATTCTATTGTATATTGTACTATGGGTCTTAGAAACTGTTGTTATTCGTAGCCTGATTTTCAAAAGTCGCAAAATTATACACACAAGAATATTTACTAAACTTTTGTTTTCTGCGAAAATAACGCTGGATGTAAACAACTTACAGACACACACGACTATCAATTCAGCCAAAATTGATTCACTTCCATATTGCAAGAAGTCATCAATGGATAGAAACCTTCAGCAGATCCATTTGCACGGTAGCCCAAATAAACAATCTTACACAAACATGTGTTGAACCACTTTCAGGTATATACTAGGTTGCTCAATAAATTTTGTCGTTCAATAAAACTTATTGAACAGTATAGTACTAAGTTGCTCAATAAGTTTTGTCATTCAATAAAACTTATTGAACAACCTATTACTGTAGAGATCCGCATGAAATATATAACTTGCACATTATCTCATTGTCAAATATTTAATTCTTCGCATCGTTCTCGGGTCACTGACATCATTCTCGTGTCACTGACACGAGATTAATTTAGAATACGAGCTAAAATTCTAAAACAATTACATCAACAATACACGTATGTACATGCATATTGTATCATGTTCTCTTCCAACTGGACAGCATTGAGACATTTGAAGTGGTTTGAATGATTGCGTGTCTTTTTACTGTATTAAAGTGTTGAAATATACCTGATTTAAGCTACAGTTTCAAGAAAATAGAAGATTGATTGCCCCTATTCTCAAGTCGTTTTGTAACCTTAATGTACTTTACATTAAGTTCTCAATACCGGTGATGCATAATGAGGATGTTTATAATATGAAATGAAATTTAGGCATATCGGTTGAGTGTAATCCGGGATATATTCTAACTTCGGTTGATTTCCCCTGTGGTCCCGAGACCAGTGACGCAGGAAACCTCATCATTATCCATTATCGATGGAAGCACTTGCAACACAGACTGTGCGTAGTAGTAACGAAATCTGCCCGGTAATTGACGAACAGTAGGAAGGATCTCACATTTGGTATATCGATTGTCTATAATGACCGTGAACAGATAATCCACGACAGGGAAATCTACTTTTCGATGCACGAAAGGTACAACGATGAAAACGAGACGAGAATATGGTCTACGAGTCTTATTGCTGAGAGATCCTTGTCGAATTTTTTCCTGGAATAACGTTAGGAATTTTATAAAATCTCTAGCTTAGAAATATTGAGCTGACATGTCAATATTCGAAGGGAGCATTGGCGATTCCGCTGAGTCATCACTGAGTAGCTAAGACCGGAAGTCGCACTAAGGGTGTAATCTGAACAATTTCGCTGAATTGCAGTTCGTGGGATGAGTTATCGACGAAAAGAGGTAATGCACTGGTAGTAAAGTTTCGTTAATATAACAAGGGAATGTATTATTAGAATTTTAATGTTTTTGTAATATAGTTATTTAAATTGTACTGTGAAAATTTTAATTATAACATATTGTTCTATTCTTACTAAAATAGGTACCGCATGGAACATAAGAATATAAAGTAACGTTTTACACCTTATAAATTTCTCAAACTTTCCTGTGATTAGTAGGAAACCGTTTCATGTCTCTTGGTATTAGTTCTTACTTTATCGTTATCTGTAACGTGGTTTCTATACTTTCTATTAAATAATTTGGTATCAAATTGCTTAAATACTATCGATGTCTAGTT
Organism: Ptiloglossa arizonensis; assembly: GCF_051014685.1. NCBI lineage: Eukaryota > Metazoa > Arthropoda > Insecta > Hymenoptera > Colletidae > Ptiloglossa > Ptiloglossa arizonensis. The sequence goes on along the minus strand of NC_135051.1, from coordinate 11,808,768 downwards.
ATCAATCCTATCATTAATATTTAGTATCATTTGCGTTAATGTTGGTTGTTCATCAATTTCTGTTATCTAAGATTTCAAAAGCTTATATAATATGTTCATTTATAATATATAAAGCCTTGAGCTTATTCAGGGAAAATATTCTGTATAATAACTAAGTATATTAATCGAGAATTTTGTCGAAATTATTAGTAATTTCATTGCAATTTGGATATTTTTTTTCCAAAATTGAATGGTGTAATATATAAGTAATAATAATATCTACATATCTTTGTTATTTGTGAGTATATGAAAAAATTCCATGAACAGAAGCTGTACTGTTTAACGAATAAAATGTAACACCAAAGAAACAAAGTTTTCTCTCCATGTTGATTTCTAAAATTTCATACTCATAATCTTTTTTCTTTAAGGCAATCAAAAAGTTTTTATTGTAATCTTAAAGTCTCGGACACTTTTTTAATCACTGTATAGTACCTTCGAAGAAACTCCGGGGTGCCTAGATAGAATATTTGACTATAATTAGATACTTTTGAATACATTTCGTGTGCTAGAACTTTAAAGTGATATCGGTGAGCATGTTAAAACACACAATCAGTCTGTCATATGCCCCACAAAACCACATAATTTTTAACAACATATATTGTTTTTGAAAACATGAAAAACTGGAAGTGACAAAAAAAAAATAAAGTAAAATAAGCACGACTGTTTAAAAATGACATTAAGTGGGGGATATTTTCTCGATCGCAAATTTCTATGGTTACTGTATTGTAGAACATGACCTACAGTACGTGTGCCACAATATGGAATTTCGATCTAACAATAGCATTTGGCACAACGACTTTTAGTTTTCGTTTTGCAGATAAGAATACCGTAAAAACAAGGAATTTTTTAAGTCGCGTAATGACACCAGGACAATGAGAGAAGAGAAATGATTGAGAAGAATTGAGATATAGATAAGAGGACAGACATTGCCGCGTAAGGACTAATTAATCATTGTCGAAATCGATGCGACGACGGTGTGATGATCAGTTAGCATGAGATACATACTCGTTTGTAGCATTTTGTCTAACGAATTCGCTTCTGATCGATACAAACCTTTCTGAGTCTCTACTCTGTTCTTGCGATATTTTTAAAAATATTGGGTTATATACTATTTTAAACTTTACCGAAACTCAAAGCCAGTCGCTCTTTTAACATTTAGAAGTGATTAAAGCCAGTCGCTCTTTTTGCATTTAGAAGTGATTAAAACCTGTCGCTCTTTTAGCATTTAAAAGTAATTAAAACCAGTTGCTCTTTTTGCATTTAAAAGTGATATAATTTCAAGTAAGAATATTGGAAGTGTCCTAAATAAAAAAATTAGTTTTCATTACTTAATAATATTTAGTATTGTGGAATAATAATGTTACAAATTAAAATTAAGTTTCTTAATAACATTACAAATTAAAATATCCTTTTATAAAAATCTCTGTATTAATGATATTTGTAATTTTACCAAATGTCATTACACTTTATTAATGCAGTGAGATCTTAGGTTTGTAATTTTCTGTACTTTTTAAATTTCTTAATTATTCTCTAATATATTGAAATCCTACTATCACACGAAAAGAAGAAACATATCAAAAGAAGAAACAAAATATTACAATTCTTTAAAAAAAAAAAAAACCGAGAATAAAGAAGAGTTCTAACAAGCAATAAAATTATCGTAGGATGAAATTTCACCCGAGGATTATAAAAATCTAATTAATTTTATGCCTCAACGTATTAAAGCTGTTATACGTACACGTGGGAATATTATATAATAATAACTGCCGGTTTTTTCTTCCACCTGGTAAAAAGTTTTTCATTATTTTTTGTTGTACTTACATTAGTAATGTAACGTTCTTATCTCTTTTTTTTTGAAATATGAAACTATAGTTGCATTATTTGTGAAATCAAAAAAAGAATTAAGTACAGGACTTATTTTGATACAATTATCATTAACAGAACTTTCTCATAGACTAATGTCAGAAATGAAGAAACGCTGGAACTGGGTAAATGAAGAATTCTGACAAAGTATCGCAGAATACTATCCTCCTCGCACAAGTGCTTCGTTAAACGTTTCTACGATGAATACTTTTGTCTCTCGCCTCAGCGTTGCTAGGACAATTAAAACTTTACTCCTCGGTGTTATTTACGGAGATGAGAATAATTTATGACACGAAAAAACAATTATTGTCGAAAAAAAACAAATCAGCATTGATTTAATTTTAGATTTGTTCATTCCTGTATTTTCTTTTTTATCGTGGTGAGTCGTATACCATTTTTCACTTTATCGGTTCGTGTTTGAATTGTACTCAAACATCTATGTTGGGTTGTTTTTAAGTTTGATACAAAATTTAATCGCATAATACTGCTTAATGTGTTTCTCTTTCATTTTCATAACGCGTTAATATAACACACTCTTGTAAAACTCGCAATCAGTCGCACTTTTATGGTTTTTATAGTTTCAAGCTTATTTGGTTTTCATTTTATACATTCCTCGAAACATGAAATAAAAAGATGTATCTATTTTCACAATAACAATAAACTATTGTAGTTATTATTCTAAAGTTAAATTATTTTTCCTCGAATATGGGGAACAAATTCCTAATAAATTGTAACAGAATCCTACTGTCCCAGTAAATAAATTTTTCTAGCTAAATATACCAGCTACAGATTAAGGTTCTTCCAATGTGTCCAAGCACACTCCCTAAAGCTTGGTGCTCGATTTAACTATAATTATAACAACACTATATACTTCCTGCAAAAACATAATCGTAATTTCGTAATTTCAATTCAGAATCGACATTTTTTAGCATTTTTTGCTTTTTTAATTTTTACAACGTGAAGTTTCAATTTAAAAATCTGATGAAGCTCCATAATACTCTTCTCGGTGACTGAAATATTTCGGACTTTTTTCAATAATTTTCATGCAATAGAATAGGAGAAACATGACAGAAACATGAGTGTCAGTTTTTGTCCTTTAATACTTTCAAATCGAAATACAGAGTTGAAACTGGAAACAGATTTTTTTCATAAACTACGCATTGCAAGTCAAATTTGGTTTAGACTACTCTACAGTAAATGTTGGATAATTGCAAGAAACAATCTAGAGTATAATTGTCTGTTTAGCACCACCTTGGAAGACTCCCCTTGACATATTCCGAATCTCGATTACTGGACAATGTAATTCGATCCAATTTTGCTGAAATATGAACATTAATGAAACGATGAAACTTTTTTATTTCTATTTTTCTTTTAATGAAACTTTTACCAGCGCACCTGCGAGGTTTTTCTGATTAAAATGAGACCAAACGCGATAAAATTTGAATTATATTTACTTATTTAATAAGTGATATGAGAAAGTTATTATTATTTATTAGATACGTAAATATAATCCAAATTATAACGTGTGTGGTTTCATTGTAATCAGAAAACTCTCAGAAATACAATGGTAGAAATTTCATTCGAAAAGAATCAGAAATAAAAAATATTCGTCATTGTATTAACCTGTCTCAACGATATGTTCTTTTTTTTCTCGTCTGAACTCTCAGACCTTTTTCTCTTTCACTTATTCTTTTCTACATTTAGCACGACAAAGGCGTTTTAGCAACTTCGAAAGGCGGTTCGAGCCGTATCAGGTCTAAAAATCAACACCTCCATTGGATAAGTGCCCGACTTGGAACCCGATTTTCATGTAGTTATCCAACTTCTGCTGTATTCGATTATACCCTTTGAAGAGAATAGACTGCAAGAAGAAACTTCTGAAGTTAACTCACTATGTGCCAGATTAAAAGCTTGTTATCTGCTCAACAGAGTTAACGTTCGTTTGGATTTATCCCCAAATATCTTAATATTACAGGAAAGAAGTTTAATTCGAGGTACATTCAATCATTAAATGAACTCATCCTTACTAAAAATCGATAAGAAACAGAAGAAACATATCTTCGAAATGTGTGCGTAAGAACTCATTCTCATTTACTAAAGTATTATCATGGAGAAAATGACACTTTACTTCGAAGTATTAGATTCAGACAAAAAACTAAGAAAGAAAGGTATATTCTCAACCAAATTTATCTAATTAAAGAATGAAGATGTGATAAATAATGTTACTTCGCTGAAATAAATTAGAAGTTTATTAAACAATAACGCTTATATTTACTAACTATTGAGTAACAAAAACGAGGTTCCGTAGAATTACTCGTAAACATGCGTAAACAGTAAAAGTAATTAAATAATCACCAAATTTTCAACACATCAAAAACCTACTAACAACCTTCAATTCTACTCATAGTAGTACTCTACACAAAAAAAAATATTTTCTACAGGTCCGACCAGTCACAAATGTTAGTTATTTCTCAATAAATTATCAAATGTTCTCGAAGTCGAAATTAACGAAATTATTACCTAATGCTAAATTACTTCATCTATTTTTATTTTTATTCTTTGTTCAGTTTCAGTTCTAATTTAAAACACGTCTGTGTAACTTTTCCTTTTATGCAGTTACATAGTATAGGTACGGATAACTACTAGATTATTTAATAAGTTTTGTCGTTCGATAAAACTTACCGAGCAGTATAGTACTAGGTTGCTCGATAAGTTAAATCGAATTACAAAACTTATTGAATAACCTATTATATATATATCATCATTAACTAAATTTGCAATATTCCCTTCCTTGTCTTTCGATGCTTTCTTCTGTTTTCTTATTTGCTCAACTAGTATTAAACGTACTATACTTTAAAACCAGAAATTCACTCTTTACACCAATCTTTGTTAAGCTTTCGTCTAAATTTGTGCCTGAATCTATTCCTTCGTATTCGAAAGTCCAATCAAAAGCGTTATCATTAACACGTTTGTTATTAGAAAGATAACGTCAAAATATTGTATTACATGTACCGTGTAAACATTTTAACCACAATTGCTTCTTTCTTGTACCAATCTACCTTTATATAATTTTCCTTTGACTTCTATTTGCATCTCACCTTTATTTACCTGCTTTAAGGAAGTGTCCCAAAACGATTTTAAGAACAGAGAAGTAAGAACGAAAAATTAACGACATAGTACCAGAAAACAAGATACATTCGTTTTCAATATTTGGAGTTCAGGCTTTTAAAATCTGTGTATTTTGAAAACTAAGAGTGATACAAAAATATTTTAAGACCAGTATTATCGTCAGTCAGTGCGAAGAGTGTGATGCAAAAATGTTGCAAGTCGACAGAATTTTACCAAAAAAATTCGTTATTTTAAGTACAATTAAGAAGAAAATACTAATTAAACAATTTATTGCGATAGACACACTATCAAATTTAACATTGCCGATAAATAGATTTAACGTATGTATTAAACCGATGATGAATCATAAAACGATAATTTTACACATTACATAGGTTTGTATAAATAAAATGTAGTAATATGCACCCTACAGTTTAAGAGATTATACCGAAACAATGAAAAATGGTGACTTTAGTACTACCTTCCACAATTCTTCGAAAGTAGAGTTATTTTTAAAGTTAATTCAAGTAAAAGTTTTATATTAATGAAAATATCCAACAGTATTTGTAACATGGAGTCATCCATGATCATGCTGCTTGACGAGGTTTCATTAAAAAGAGATATTGCAAAACGTGTACGCGGCTTTACGTTCAATGTTTAACAAAACATGAACGCGTTACCATACACGACGATGGAAATGAAATAGCAAATTAAAGTGTAGTTGTTACCACAATTCCGCAATTTTAGGTCGCAAAATTCATATTTGGTATTAACGCTCCTGAAAAATTATTTCGACAGTTAGAAATTACTTCAATCTCAACACGGATTGTAAAAACTAAGGAACTCGTATTACTCGAAGAATCGAAAAGTTTTTCGACTGGATAAATTTGTGAGTGTAATTTTTATACGTTTCTATTGCATTCTGTATCGTGTTGTATTTAATTAGTCGCACAATTAACGCATTAATACATGGTGTTCAAAGTGTAAAATAATAATGAAAATAGGTTAGCTACAGACTGTAAATTTGGGGTTAGGTGACATTCCTTCTTCGATCGCTATAAAAAATATGAAATTTAAAAAAGAAGAAAGAGAATATCTTTTTATAGTGGTGTTTGTTAAGATCTATTTTCATTACACCATATATTGTTTCTCGCATTAATAAAAAAATGCGTACAAAGGGGTTAATGGCGAATGGAAGGACTACATTTCATTTTTATTTCTCTAAAAGATTTTAAGTCTATATACACAAATAATAAAAACATAAAGTATAAAAATAAAAAAATACAAAATAAGAATATAATAATATAGCTAATAATATACTGTGGTTAATATTCGCGACTAATTCGAGAAAAACTAGATTAGGTTAGATTAATGCGCAGTAGTGAGCAATTTTATTATAATTTTAACCTAGACCTTTTTTTAAAAAGAACACCTTTTTGATAGTTTACTTCTATGAATAACAGAAATCGAATAAGAAAATATTGCTCGTAACAGAATAAATATAATGTTTTGTATTCTAAATTATTTATAAGTAATCCACGCTAAAGATTTTTCCGAACGTAATTACTTGTTCAGCACAAAGGATTTGTTTACTAAATAGCGAGAAAATTGCAAATCTTTCAAAAATTGACAACATTTGCAACGTTCAATTACATAACCTACATATAATCTTAAACCACATCTACATCATTCAAATTGATGTAGATTGATCCACATCGTTCAATGGAACACATTTTTATTTCATTGTTGTTTAAAGTGTTCTAATGAATATTTTAAAATCCAAGTAGAATATATTAATGCAACACGAATACGGAAGTGCAATATTTTTTCCAAGCGCCGGACAAGACCATCCTTTTTCAAGTCGTACTTAATTCCACGTGTAGCTACCTTGAACATATCAACATATCATCTACGCATAGCTACAAATTCCATGTGTAGCTATAAATTCCAAATGCTCAAAACACTAAATAATGAAGCTTTCAAATATAATAATGAATATTTCATTATATAATAATGAATGTTCCAAAATTTGGGTTAAAGAAAATTGCAAATTATTATACTAATATAAAAACAGTATCATTTTTAAAGTAAAAATTGTTAAATGGTGCATCTGACTGTCATTCAATGTTCAATCACTGGCATAATTTTTTTTGTACAATCCGTTTTGAAGAGCCGGACAGATAAAGTATGAAGAGATCGTGCTGAAGATAGAATTTTCTCTTTTCATTCGCAAAGAGGAATCGCTTTGAATGAAGAAAGCTTCAAAAATGCTTCGTAGGTAGAAATTCGCAGGGATCGAAGTGTATTGCATTCTTGAAATGGCAGAACATGGAGGTGAGAGCCGTGAATCAAATAATAAATCCACGGATGAGCCGAAAGCAGCTTCAGTCAAAGCACCCAGCAATGCCATACCTGATAATTTCGATTGCAATTCATTCTGTACATCTTTTGGCTTGACAGAAGACCCGACACTGATCGTGCGTAGTAATCGAGTCTTCATTATAACATATATGTACATACATCGATATATGTAGCTATACTATATCTTAAACAGGCAAGAATATTGGTACCGATTACTAGTGGTTTATAATAACATAGGTTTAATACTTATATTTAAAGACAAATAGATTTTTCCAAAAGGTGCCTACAAACCAAATCGTACTATAATCGAAAGAGTAGAATTGCACGTATATACATACGTGCAATGTTGTACCCTCACTATTTCCCTACTATTGTAGTTGATGATCATCATCCACATGAAAAAAATTTTGAAATTTTTACTCTTACGTCAATTACAATATAAATGTGTTCCGCCGTTTTAGAGGCAGATTATCCAAATTTAATTTCTAATTACATATTATAATAAAACTAATTTAAACATCTTATAAAATATTACATACTGGTCAATACACGTTTTTATTAAGATTGATTTGCTCGCATTAGAATAACATTGCCAACAATCTTAGAATATTTGTACAATGAATTATTTATTTTCTTCATTTTTCGTTATCCCTAAAGGAATACGTTTTATATCTCAGTGCGATACATACCTTGAAAAACACGTGATACTTTATAAAAGTTCAAACTCGTTATATTTGAAATATGCAAATAAATTTTCAAATGTTATTAAGAGTACAACAAATACCTAGATTCTACATCGATTGGCATTAATGCGTGTCTCGCTTCTGTCTATTCTGCCGAAATTTAAAGCACGTTCTGAAAAATATTTCGATTGTAAAACAGAAGTAAGTTCTACGAAGATAGGACGTGTATCGACCTTCGGTTGACTTGAAGTCTCGCAGGACAGCACAGGGGTGCGTGAAAAGAGGAATCGGACCGCCTATTTCCACACGAACCTCACATTCTGAACCCTAGCCACGGTCTCTGACATAGTAGTAGGAATAGATTTTAATTGCATCCCTATTTTAATATGTATACGAATGTAAGGAAAGCACCCTCAGTTATAGTGAAGTTAGCGTCGATAAGTTAGATCTCGATTGGTAGAAAGACAAGTGAATGAGTTGACATGTGGCGGGAGTGAGAGAAGAGAAGACAAAGTGTAAAGGATAGAGACATGTGAGAAAAGTGATCAGAAAAAGAACGGTGTGAATAATAACATTGAATGTTGTTTCTTTGTTATTATAGAAACAATTCAACCCATTTTCCACCAAGAACCTGCAGACGAAATAAGACATTATATGAATATAAAGCTTCGAGACTATAAATTTAAATTTCTCAAGTCAAGGTTACACCAATGGTCATGGTACATCAGGTCGTTGAATTCGTCATAACAGGAATGATAATAATATGAAGCAAAAAATATGCAATGCCATTTAAGAAAATGAAGATGACCTTGATTTTGATAATAAAAAAAATTTGTATTTGTCAGTTTTTATATTTAAATTTGTAGCCGGACCAGAAACTGATTAACTGTTGTCTGAAACATTGTCTCGTCAGATTATTGAAAATGGCTGAAAAATCGTGGCAACAATTGTGTGCCACACACTGTGTATAACTTCTTTTGAAATTAATAAAACATTCATTTTTATTTATTTCTAAATTATATTTTTATTAAATTATTTTTCTTCCTGAAAAGAATTTTACTTACTTCTACTAGTCATTATATTACCAATACTTTCCTAATATATTGTAAAAAAATCAGCAAAAATTGTTGTCCTGTATCAGATATGACTAATGTGTAATAGTAATATGAATGCTTCGTGTTTCTCATTATCTCTTTCTATCTCGCTACCTTTTTCGTCACTCAGTTCATATGTGTTTGTCACTGTATCGACGAATAGCGAACTAGAATTGAATGTGTACGTGAAAATATGTGTACCCCTTCCATTTTTCTCGCATTCCTGCCACGGAATTTCAAGTCAGCGGTAAGGAACACTCTGCATGCGTAGTACAGTATGCACAATATTCGCGGCCACGCTCGATACTTGAAGAAATTTAATAAATACCGGCTCTATCAAAAACTTCGTTGCAGCAATAAGCTGTAAATATTTCTGAAAGTTCAGAAAATTGTGGGGAAAGGTCCCGAGTTCCTACATGTAACATAAACAAACCTGGAGTCTTGAAATTTTCAAGGAAACTCACTACAATCTGAAGTAAAAATTGATAAATGCAGAATGTGTTAATCAATTTATTAATTACAATGACGGTGTAATATGCGTAAATATTTTAATGAATTGTCGATCTACCGTAAGTACATACATTGATTGTTGTATTATATTTTAACGCACAAATGAATATAATCTCGAATAATGCAATGAACAAAAAGAATTCAATGTGCAGAGATACTAAGGGCATTTTATATTTATTTTGCATACTTGAAAAATTATGACGATAAACAATTTTATGAAGAATGTTTCATTAAGTTTTATGATAACAAGAAGTATCAAATCTAATATTTTATAGATTGGAAATCACTTTGTTAATTTGAAATGCTACGCATTAACTACCAAACCTTTATTAATTCTCTTCTTAATACCATGTCAAACAGCTATCAATCTTGCCAATATTGCCAAAATGATTGCTATCGCTTTTAAATTTCGATTGTTAAATATTTACTCTTCTATTAAAACAAATTTAGGTTCACTGTTCTATTCTTCTAAAGCTCAAGAACAATAGATGACACGAATTTCTACTGTTTGAGGGTAATATGGCTCATTTGATTCCACTTCTTCTCTTTCTTAAGACACGACCAGTTGTGACGCCGTTGAATCGCTTGTTGTTCTTTGTGTACATAAACCATATCACCGACCGATGGTCGAACGACTTACATCTTTCGATGTGCGGTATTTATTCGTCAGGAGTTCGGATCGACACATCGCGTGTTTTTGTTGGGACACCTGTCCAATCTTTCCGGGGGTCGCACGAATGGCGGCCGTGAGCCTCAATTTCATGCCATCTACTTCCACGACGTTTGTTTTCGTCCTCACGCTTCCGTTTCGCAGCTTTCTACAACAGAGGTCACGGCCTACCTACCTATTATACGCCTAACCTGCGTTCGACACATGTACGTTTACGTCGTTCGAATCGTTTTCAAATTACAATATTCTGTCAATAGTTGCGGACTGTATAAAATTTTAAGTCAGCCATGAATATAAAGAACAAATTATTATTTATTAAATATGTTCTACACATCAATACATTATTAATTTCTATACATGTAAACAAGAAATGATATAGATACAAATATATTCCACATATACGATATTTATTTAATAAAGAATCATTTGTTCCTTGAATCGAATTTATATTAAACTTGAAATATCATGGAGTAATAGATAAAATATGGACGCAACTTATCTATGTGTCATAGATGGGATAGATGAAGTTTCAGAAATCTGCCACACATTATTCGATGTATGTATAAAATAATAATCATATTCGTTCACAACGTACGAAATTGACATTAAATAACTTACACACATCAACTGAATATAATCAAAATCCATGTATTTCTTATTTTTAATTATATAATATATAAATCATAATTACACAGCGAGTTTCGTCTAAAGAAAATTATTGGACTCGATGAAGATTTTAATTCATAAAAGAAGAGTAACATAATTATTATATTGTAGAATACAAACACTTTTCCGCGTAATATCTTGTGAACCCTCTAACGTAAGTAGTTCGAGACTTACAACAGGAAAATATTGTCAGTTGTTATTGCCCTAACTCGCTTATTCTCGGCACATTGCGTTCATTATCTTCGTTGCACTGTATTTGCATCAATTGCAAATACCGTAACGAAAATTCATCCTTCCCTAAAAATTGAAATGCTAAAGACACGATTCTACTTTAATTATTTGATATAGTTGATGTAAATATGATATTTACATAATACTGTATTCGTCTTCATATAGAGATAGGTGAAACACTTTTCATACCTGAAATTGCTGATGACTTTTTCATGATTCAAGTTTGTATTTTATACTAGACGCTTGATACTTACAAACCCGCATTCAAACCCCCGACTTGCGAGCAGTGCTGTGAATCATCGAGTGCACCGTCGAAAGATACTTGCAAAAAGAACTCCAAACCGTCAAATTACAAAAAATACTGTTAAAAAGGAAAACTCGTTAATCTTTCCTAGAAGAAGTGCATCTGGGTTGCAAAGAGAACCTTACATCGACTTGAAATAAAGACTTCGTTTTTCTTCTTGTCTTTAAAAAGTAGGTTTTAAAATTACGAAAGCGAAATTCTCACAAACTATCACTTTTGTGATAGCAACGAATTCGAATCTCTAAATTGTTGAGAGTGATTCGCCAAAAATAGAGTAGTAAATTGAAAGAAAGATAAAAGTTGAATTACATCGTAACACTGATAAGATACGAAGAAAATTCTTTCAATAACTCATGCATTTCAGTCCAATTAAGGCCATTAACGTCGTATAATTTAAGTTAGAAGTAATTTTTATTGAATTTAAATAAAAATGTTTATAGCATTGTCTCTGAAACAATATCAGCAAACTTTATTGTAAAATTAATGGTTCATACTAAATATATTATGCAATAATATTTGTTCAATAAAAATATATCTGATTAATAAGCAAATAAATAGAAATCAATACAAACCATATGATACAAATAATTTAATAATAATATACATTTGTATGTATTGTATCTTGTAACGTTGATTTTAAAAACTTTCAAATCTAATGTAGAAACAGATTTTGAAACTTGTCCATTATATGTGTGCATTTGAAAAATACAACTTATCTTGATTACAGAAAATAATTAAATACATACTCTATACTTGTAGATAAAATTGCATTCTTTTAGTCTGTAACATATAAGTTATATTAAAAGTTTTCTGTTAAATAAGGAAATATTAGATTTAATTTAAAACTGCTTCATACATGTTTTTTTCTCCAATAGGTTATTGAACAATGCCTATCATTGGGTGTACCAAAGAGTACAATTGCAAAAGGCTCGCATACTTGAAAGCGAAGATGCTTGAAGAAGAGCAGGCGAAAGGTTTCCTTTATCGTACAATGAAATTTTATTAAATTAAATTTAATGGTAATTTATTAATTCGAGAGGAGCAATTTCTATACAAAGTATTAAGGAAGATTCGTAAATTCAGAATCGTGTATTAAACTAACCAACACGTTTAAAATAAATTATTTACAATTGATACAAACTCAAAATCAACTCGAACTATACTAAAATTCATAGATTTCTTGTTTAGTGAATATATATTCAAAGTTATATCGAATTCAAAAATTGAATTTATAAATGTGTCCTCGACTGAATTTGAAAAGTTACCTCGATTACCTTGATGTTACTGTCCTGAGAATCACTTTGTTCTTTGTTGTACTATGATGTTCGGTTTCTAGTTTCGTGCAACAGCGCACAACTTGTAGTTCTGGCACAATGTTTGCCATGTATCTATAGCAAAATGACTAATAATACTGTAGAATTTCTCTTTAACGGTTCGGATGTGTCGGAAATATTTATACAACACACGGACACTACACGACAACAACGCTGTACCGAATAGGTAGAACTTCTCGGGATGCTTTACAACGTAATCTATTAAGGCTAATCTAGAGTAGGCAACACTTCTCTAGATACTTCTCAATTCACCGTACGCTAAACTAAACGTCCTTTCGCTAGTCACGCACTCTTACAACAACCTTCCACGTCCAGGGCAACAGTTTTTCTTGTACTCTCGAGTTTGGGGCCCGTGATCAGTGTTCTCCGTTTTGGGGTGGTCGAGGACGTAGGCTGACCATGCTGGTTGGCTCGAGTGTTGCCAGACTCTAACCAGCCGATGGGCCTCTACTATGTCGGGAAATTCTGCGGTCCCATCGTTTACGCACGTGTCTGTACGACCTTCGATCAGTCTCGACCCTCCGCAGAGGATGGCTCTTACCCTCGTTCGACATACTCACTCTCACGTGCACACACGTACATGAACACACGCGCACGTCCCTCGTTGCCGCCTTGCAATACGTAAATACGATAAAATTAAAAAAAAGTTAATATCGACTATCGATAGTAATAAAAAATATCTTTTTAATGATTTGAACACACACACATGTAGCAGAGTGAGTTTTATTCAGGTTGGAAAACAATTTTTTCAAATTGGAAATACCTCTATCTTGTAGCAAAATAGACATATAATCGTGTCTATCTCATGAAAATCTCTATCTCATAAAAATCCATAGTGATTTTTGAGACACTTGGTACATTGTTCTTTTGAACTAATTTCGTCGTTTATTCTCTCCATGTGTATCGATGCATTTTAACCTGTAATATTATTTTCTCGTTTCTTTTCAGTTTCTACTTTTTTCTCCCCATCCTTGTGTATAATTTCTTCCAGTGTTTCTTTATTATTTTTTTCCGACTTGCCTTGTCTGTATTCGACACAAAATAAACAAGCGAAGGCTTTGAAAACTCTCATGCCTTGACATAGATTTATTATATACAATACACACTGGTCGTGGAACATTCAAACTGTATAATTTTAAATTTAAGCCGATTTTTCCTAAAACGAGACTAATATAATTATATCTATGTCTATATCTATAATATAATTATCAGCTTTGAACAATTGTTACGCTGTATTCAGGCAACGAGATCATCCCCTGTTTCCTACTGTTCATAGATATGTAGTGTGATTTTGGCAGGCTTAAAAAGGTGTTGGAAGGTGAGGGAAGGAAGGTTTGCTAGTGAACTCATCAGTAAGGTATCCTAGCAGGCCCTACTTTATACACCGGGATATTGGGAGATCGGAAAGGGACGGTTTATGTACCGATTAGAGCAGGTAGTAGCATGGAAACTTGCGGGAAACGGTCGACGATCAGTTTCCCTCTGGTGGCAAGCATGGGTAGTGCCACCACATGATCATTACCTCAATTCGAGGTAAAAATCGTTACGTTACTTCCGACTTTATCGCCTGGAAACCAGACTATTGTAGTTACTGTGACATTGATTCATTTTCAGTTGACCATTCTACAAATGCATACTTTTTCTCATCATCTCATGCAGACATTTTAATAAAATTAAACAGATTACGTTCAGTTAAATAAATAGAGATTTTTTATAATGTAATTTATTCGATAAAATTAAATAGATTCTCTATAATGTAATCTATTCGATAAAATTAGACAAATTCAACTATATACATTTTGAAATCAAAGACAACATTACTGGTCACTAGATAAAAGTTTATTTTTCAAGAATGTATATATTTGAGGCTATTTATATCGATCAAGTATACACCAACAAATTTTCATTTATAGAAGTTGAAGTTAAAGTTCATTTATAGAATTTTCATTTATTGCATATAGATCGTGAAAATCTGTGATTTATAGTGTTGATCAGACTTCGCACACTAGGCTAAAGAATGATTAAATAGAATTTTAATTCGTAATTAAAGATCGAATACCAGTACATAAAGAACAGAGTGTACACACAGGAAATGTGTACATATACTTTAAAACTAGAAACTAATGGGACAGAAGTAATAATTTATTCGCTCGAATTCCAATCTAGAGAAGCATAAAAACGCAGAAAAGGGCACTGATTTGCAAAATTTCGAGAAAGTAGTTCCAGAGGTATCTCGTAACAAAAAAGATTCCAAGACAATAGTCCAAGAATTAACCGCCAGTACAGAAATTTCGAAAAAGTAGTTGCGCATTTATCTACTGAAAAAAAGTCTCCAAAAACTGTTCTGGAAGGAAAATTGTTCACAAACGAATCAGTGATTGAAAAACAGCCGAGAGGTAAACAAGAACTGGCTGGAAAGTAACTTAATATTGTACTTGAACAAATAGCTGAAAAATTTCAGGAGAAAACGATCGCTATTAAATCAACTGTACCTAATATATACGATAACAAAGAAATCTCTGAAGATATCTATGGGGATTTGAAATTCATCTACGGTAGTCCAACAAGGTAATGTAATATGTCACACGTATGTATTCCTTGTAACTCATCTCCGAAATGTAACCCTCACTAGTCATGAATGTATCGTATTTTACTCGTCTTGTCAGTGAAATAATATAAAGTATAACATTAAGGTCACTTAGGTTACCCATGATACAAATATTACTCAGTAATGGTGTTCGGAGTGTTATATGTTGGCATTGGTACAATGCTGTCGTTGTACTCTTATGAAGAACACTGTTTTATTTACTTTCAAACACAAGTGTCATGATGAGAAATAAAGACTACACGATACCACCATGTGATGACTCCTTCAATACCTTACAACTTTTGTTGCATATTTTTCTCTAATTCTCATAGTTTCGGAAAGGTTCACTGTGGTAATTGTTATTAGATCACACGAATATGGATTACTTTCAAATCGTCGACAATTGTTTCACGATTTTATGCAAAACAACTTTCGTCAAAAATGTACACTGTACAATGTATATATATAAGTATATATATAGTTAGTATATATATACTAACGCCGAAAATGCACCTTTATCTTCATATTTAATTTATACACTTTACGATTCTTTGTAAGGTGGAAAAAAATAAATTAAAATGAATAATACAGCAGTTCATGCCCAGATCGACATGAACATTGAAATTGTTGTCGTCAAACTTTCTTTTGAAATTTTTTGCCGAAATGTTTGTTAATATATTTTTTTTCTCTACTACTATACCGATTGCCTCGGAAATATCATTTCTTTGTTTTATTCGATGAACGCTTGGAACTCATTTTATGCGATTCTCTATTCATTTTTAACGATGTATCTACCCCGAAATAAAAAAGCCAACTGTACCTTTGCTATAGAGTATTAGGGTTTCGTAACGGAATAATACAAACAATAGAAGCAAAAAAAGAACTATAGATCTATAGAAACGAAAATATTTGAAACTTTTCTCTGAAAATTTAACAATGCATTCTTCAATGTATGTACTTTCGAAAAATGGATAGAAGAAGAAATCGATTTTTTTCAAGGTGTCCCAAAGGAATGACCCCTTAATCTATTTGAAACGAAAGTTCTCTGAGAGAAGCAGTCACTTTAGAATCTCGAGGAAACCGAATCGAAGTTTAAATGATGTCTTAAAATCTTCAAGTTGCACCGAGAAAGATGTAAGGACTACAGAAAAGTTGTCAAGGAAACTCAAGATCGCGTTTCAAGAAGGAAACCCCTTTGGGATTAATTTTTCATCGATCGTTCGTTCAAATTTTATATATTACTACATTTCCTCTGACAGTTCTTTCATTGGCATACTCTTCGACTATTCAATGTATATTTTAATGAAATTTGAAATTACAAATTTAACGATACACTATGCAATAATAATAACACCTTAAACATTTTATGCAAACGAATATCGTAGAAAAATGATCACCAGTCTTAAGAAACTTCACCTAACTGTGTAATCACCAAGGATGAATTAATTCGTTGACACAGGAACACTTCACCGAACGAAACTTCTCCGTGAAGTAATACGAAATCGTTAAGAAGTGGAAAAAACCTTTGCTTAAAGACTGCCTAAGGAAGAACAGGCAGGAGTCCCTGGGTAAATTTACCAACGACTCTATTAAGGACGTTCCAATTGGTGGCTGAAAGAGAACGCGAGGATACCGGAAAGTTGTTTTACATCGACAATTCCGAGGTTTCTTTCTTCTTTTTGTACTCATTATTCCACAATGACGGTGGATCGAAATTGAATTAACACGTCCGCAGGATTCAATCAGTGTTTTCGGAAAGCCTTGTAACTGCTAGATTGTGCGGGTACCATTTACGAACATGGCAAATGCAAAGAAGAAACAAGGTGAACTAATAGACATGAAAACGAAATAATAAAATTTGTTAGCATTAAAAATTTTCGAGCAATCACTTGGATGATGGAAAATTTCAACAAATATATTTACAGTATAGATTGTTGACAAAATAAAGATGCATATCTAATGATTGGTAGGATTCACTGAAAAGTGAAACGTATTTTAATAAATGTACATCTGAAACATAACTTGTTACTGACTGTGGTTTAAATCCATGGTTTGCTATATTATAAATATGTATTATTATACTGTATTATGAATATGTATTACCATACTGCATTATCATACTGTATTATGAATATGTATTACTATACTGTATTATAATACTGTATTATGAAATTCATCATAATACAATAATTTTTATATTGTAGTAATATAAATTTATTTCATCGGCGAAAATTTCAATTGGGCTCGAATTAGCAACCAAAAGGGTAATAGCATCTTACTTGAAAAATTGTACTTTTGCAGATAAGCTGCATCAGAAATTTAACATTAAATATTTTGTAAAATATTTACCACTAAAATAACGAAATTGGACAAACTTGCTGAAAAAGTAATACTAACTGGATAGTTAAAGAGAGAACAAACTTGAATAAAGAATAAGATCTAATATAATAAAGCAATGGATTTTTCAATAAAATTTTATTTAAAATTCTTCAAAATAACGCAAATTTTCTTATTTTCACTCTTAAGATATTTTTGCTAGAAATTGTAAATATTTCGTTAAACGTAGATAATTTCGAACAAAAAATTATTTTTTTAAATAACTCTAACAAGAATGAAACGGATTATAAATGGTCTATAGAAGTCTAATGGTCTAGAATTGGACTATAAATTATTCTACATAGTGTTTGGGAGATATCGAATAAATAATATGAACTTTTCGACCCAATAACCTTACATGAATATACACACACATGTATATGCCAAACAGTTAATTTCAGAACAACATTTACTAAGACTACTTGATTCCATTCAGTAGGTTCTACCAAACTGTACAGTTTACATCTACAGTTTAAGTGATGTTCCATTTAAAAATGACCTTTTTTCTTTGGTAAAAATTAATTATTCTACAAAATATTGTTTAAAAATTAAATTAAATTAGTATAATTATATCAATATTAATATTAATATTAATATTAATATTATATAATACGTTTAAATAATTAATTATTTAACAAATAATGACTTTATTAAATGCAAAAATTAAAAAAAGCTTTCTAGAGAAAAATGTAGGGCACTTCTTGGAATTTTTCAAGATTATGCACAATATTAATACAGAGAAAGGAGACGCAGTACATAACATTCACATAATTGCTCATAGACGTGTCCGAAGAGAAAATTGTTAAAGAACAAACAATGGAACCTGAGGAACCAGAGGCAAGACAAGCTGCAAGCTCATCGACGAAAAATGAATCAATAGGTGCAACATCTGATACAAAGCATAATTCATGGGATAAAAAAGCTAAAGAAAGTGAGACAATTTTCGTTTATCTGAATAACATTACATACAACACGAAGTAACCTTTCATATACCTCATAAGTTAATTTATGTCAGCTTTATGAAATTTCGCAAATATTTATAATATAAGCCTGAACTGACATTTTCGATACAATCTCTACTCTCGTCGATACGAAAGAACTAACAGAGTTTAAAATTCGCTATTTGCAAATAATCAGCTTTGTCAGATTTCACACGCAAGCCGGGAAAGATCGGTAGAACGACGTACTAGAATCTTATTATTGTTGTACCCAGCTATTTAGTACATACTAATCTGATTGAAACTTAAATTTTTTGAGAGTGTCACTTAGAAAGCATAATAGTTTTTGCTGATTTAATATTTTAGAAAAGTCATATCCAATCTTGAGTTATATTCTTTATTTTCTTTTATTATCTTAATAATGCCACTTGAATGATTTAAATTTCCAGATAGAATTTCTTTTTATTCAATACTTGTACAATATAATCTGACTATTTAATATTTAATTTCATACAGAGACTATAAGTTTACCATTAGCGAAGTCTGACGAATACATTACTGCATACATCTGATTAAAACAAAATTTTCACGATTAAAATTTTATATCTTCTTTGAAAAATATATCTAATGTGTTATTTCTACTGGTAGGGGTATGACAGATATAGGTATAAGTGTACTAAAATTTGAACAAGTTCAAATGTTGTTAAATTATTTAAGAGACTTGCACGTGATAAAATAATGCTACTTTTATACTTTTTTAATATGTTTAATTTTTACTTCTATTTCATTTTCGGTACAATTTGCTCTAGAATGGTAATAAGTAAGATGAACTAGTGTCTATATACACTTCGTATATATATATGTGTAAGTGTAAATATGAAGTGTCCTGTGTGCCTAGTCCATGTGATCAGAATATTATGCTCTTCTAAGATATGACGTCGTTGTTCTATCTCTCACAAATCCTATAAAAGTACATCGAATAATCATAAAGTTGCGTACAAGTTAAATTGAATTCTGACAAAATATACTATATTGTGTTTGAACTCTATAGAAGTTCTCCAAGAGAGGTTTTCCAAGAAATAACAGTATCACTGACAACTTCATTTCATAAATCAATTATAACATTAAACAAATTTTATTTTTGTGAATGCTTACACTGTTAAACTAACTGCATCCATCTTTCACGAAAAATGAATTGAAAATCTATCGTCATTTTATATTTTTCATTTCTGATAGAAGAATTGCAATAAACAATGCAAAAAACAATAAGATTCATCTATTGTCAGAAACAATAAACACATATTTTTGTAAGAAAATGAATCGTATCGACAATTCTGTCGTTCAAAACAAAAGACGTGACGTTATTTCACCAAGCTAATATTAAGGTGTTCCAGAAAATATTGCGTATTTTCCACACATTGTTTCCTGTTACATTTAAATCATCTGCCGATATAACGTATGTGTATTAATACATATTTATAAAGCTCTTTTTGTGCTGTTTCTGAATATAGAACTTGCGTTTGTTTACATTTTCATTGTTCATTTTGTTCACTTTTAGAACGAGTTACGAAAAAATCAAAGTTTTGGTTCTTTCACGCTCTTATTGAAAACAAAACTATAATTCACTTCAATATATAATTCAGACATTGGATCATCTTTTTCAATAAACCAGCTCGTGCATCACTCTGCAATGTGATAATTGACGATCGAGATTATTCTTGTCGAAATTATGTATTGTTACAACCAATACTTAATAAAGTAAGATTTTTAAAATTAGCAATTTTTGTTGGAACACCGTAATATTTCGTGAAGAAATATATTTAAAATATCAAAGAACCATTATAGAGTCCAGTGTGCAAAAATAACCGAAGCATATGCGTTGCTTTGAAATCAGAACTGATTTTTAATTCTACCTTCGCAGAATTCGAAACTGCTGTCTTTTCCTTGGTCGCGTTTACTGTAGTCTTCGGTGTGTACATATGCATCGTGTACAGCTTGAGCAGTCCACCAACCGTTTTACATCAAATTTAGGAAACCTCTATATTAAACAACAGGAAGATTATTAAAAACACTCGAACTGAAATTATCCTGGAGTGATGTACCTATGGTGTAAAATATATTGATTGGAAAACAAATTTCAATAGAAGTATTATTTTCACTTGAGTTATCAGACACTGACTTGTTAATAATCACGGGTCCTTTCAGAAATAACCAGACTCGATAACATAAAGATGTGGAAAAGTTTTCTCGTATTTTGCTAAATGATAAGAAATTTTTTCAAGTCAAGTAGAGGTAAGCTTTGTATCAAATAAGGCAAGAATTTTAATTTCTGACGTTAATGGACAATGAAATTAACATATCACACGAATGATTGATAATTATAATGTTAAAAATTGGTTAAAAAATTCGTCTGACGCATCAAAATGAAATCCTATTTTTGAACAGAAACAAACAATACTAATACAGTGATAACAAGATTATTGAAGACTACATTAAATTTCATAATTACGTATAAAGTCTTATAATGACTAGTGTTAAAAAAAAGAAACAAATATTAACAAAATGTTCGATATCGTAAGAAAAATTTAAGGTAGTGTTTTGAAACAGAAAGCTGAAATTTAAGAAAAAAATGCAGGGTTTCCTTTGAAACGAAATATATTTTAATTCACTCTTCTGTTCATAAAATTATACGTTCCCTGCTTCAAATTTCAATTTTTCATTATAAATTTCACAACCATGGAATACGAATTTTAGTGAATTTCTGCCGTAATATGTTCAAGTGAATGTGGCGTATATCCCGTTCCTATCGACTCAGATTAATTAAATTTCTCGAATCCTTTGACGGAGAATGATGGCCCTTCATCCTTTTGCGCTCTATAATGCTCACTTAAACTTCTCACTCTCTCTTCTAGGTTTGTCCGCAAATCGTGAGATGTTACTCCATGACATAAATATATCTATAAACTAGAATAGGCAAGTATTCTATACATAGAATACTAGTTGGTATTAAACTAACAAATATATATTCTCCGTGCCTGTTTGACATGCCTCTTTCCTACTAGTAATAAAAATATATATCAATAATAAGTTTTCTATTGTATCATAAAAAGATTTGCACACAAAGTAGTGTAAAAGATGAAAGTCGGTTTCGCCGCTGCCAAAACTTCAAAGACACATAGCACAGTAAATTTAATAATTACAATTATGTGGGTTATTCTATATAAAATTGGATACTCTTTGAAGTAACATTATGGATTTGGCTAAAATTTGAATATGTAAACTTAAACGATATTTAAACATGTCTCAAAGGATTGTTAAACATTTTTTTAATCGTTGATTTTACACCTGTTTGCAAAACAGAACTATTGAACTTGCAATCGAATGCAATTGAGCTTGTTCTGCTCTACACCTAATTTAGTTTACCACCACAATCAAACTGTCTTCTGCATACCTACAATTCAATTGTAAACGCGGCTGAAGCATCTGCTGCTAACTGAAATCCCTTGAAACGATAAACGACGATTTTACCTACACCTAGTCACAGAATTTTCCTATCTTCCCTGCTTGTCCTCTTACGAACCTATTAACTCCTTCTTTTAAATTTTCCCGCAAATCAGCATTTATCAGACCCCTCACTTTGAACAATCACCAATTAAAACCTTCTTCACTTGCTGAAACTATTTATAAAAATTTCCTATTTTTACTCGTTTCAAGAAAAATCATATCAGATTAGTAGTAGATTGTTTCAAGACTAGTTAAAATTATTAAAAGATTCACTGAATATGAAAAGATACTCAGTTCACGTGAAAAGAAGAACACACAAAACCCTACAGCTTGCAACGTTAGAAAACACTAAACATACTTCCCTCGAACAGAATCAATCTCGTGACATTCGATAGTTGAAAGACCCAACATGGTCATCGATCATCACTAGCCATTAAAACTATTTAGTTTCACTCGTCCTATTTTAAGATCAAATACAACTTGGAATTCTATCATAAATTCATTAATGACAGTCTATCATCTAACCATCTAACTTCTTCTCACCTTAAGAACATGTCGTGTTGACAAAGATATTATTGACGATAGCGTAATGAAATATTGCTAAAAAATACCCTATTTAAGAACTAGAGTTCTATTTTTCCTGTATACATTGTGTCTAATAAAATTTTCAATTATTTCATAATATATTTTGTTTACTGGTTATTGAATATCTGTTGTTGTTCATTCGTACACTGCTTATCTCCAACTTTACTCTAAAAAAAAGCTGAAGGTAATATCTCATGTGTAGAATGTCATAAATACTACAAATTATATACACAGTATTCGTAGTGAAATTAAATTATAATTTAAATAATTAATATTAAATTTCATATAATATACATGAATGGGAAAGGAAAATCGGATGCAAAAGATCTAGATAGAGTCAACGGAACAGGCTAACACAAATTATCTGTTGTTAAAAATAAACGTGTTTCGAAAGGAATTTGTTTAAAATATAGAACTCTGACTTTGAACTAAAATGCGAGATAAAGGAACCTTAGGTATGCGATACTCCGTCGAGTCGTAAAAACTTCAGATATGCGCTACCTCGTCGAGTCGTAAAGCCGCATATTTGCCGACCGCCCAGTACTCTACGACACTATTCTTCTCATGAGAGAGCTGACGTCTGCACGCCGGCAGTACTAACAATAAGTATTCTTCAACGATGAGAAGATGGCGAGCCGACCTAATGGCTGTAGCGCAACACCGACGACGCCTGTACTCATACGTATTGTCATTATTGACCGACTCGATCACAGCTACGAACTTATCGCGTGACAAAGTTAGCAAACATTGTCTATCGGAACAGAGCGAGACAAAGTAATAGCCCGCGATGTTGATGTAAACGTAGGTTCAAAATATTAAGTCCTTGAGTTGAGTGCAAGATCTTCACTCGTGGCAAGAAGCCCAAGATATCGCAAAATTGACTCATGTTACTCTTTGACACATTAGGTTACAATTAGACAAAACTCTTCAACACTCTTGTAGAGTGTACGACTCTACAACTACTCTAAACCATCTACACGCAAGTGTTAACTACAAACAAAGCAAAGGATTTAAACCTACTGTAATGTTGTAAGTAAAATTTGTACTCTGTGTCTCGAAGATTTTATTATTTTGTCCATTTTATATACTTTTTCCAGATGTTTCGTGTTGCAGTCTTAGTTGTATTAATTCAGTAGTAAACCAATGCATTTCTCAAGACAGGCATTTGATTATAAATACAACGGTTGAAGAAGCTTATCGTTTAATGATTTCTCGTTACATTTATCTATAATTTTTTTCACCATTGTTCTTGCTTCACTGTGGACTGTTTACCTTCCTTAAGATCTGTCCCTCTTTCGTCACGTCAATTGTTTACCCAAAGGCCATCGTCCGCGTGTCAATCACCTCAAGCTAATGAACCCACTAGTCTACTGCTGTGAAAACGAAAGCTCCTCATTCCTCCTCTCGCTGCTGTCAACCAGCTATATAAACAACACACAACTGTCGTCGATGGTCTTTTTCGAAAGTAATCCTAGTATCTCGGAAATCAATTATTGTATTTTATTTCAACTAACGTAATAAATTAATCAAGTCCATATATCCCACTACCTTATCTCCACAGTCTATATTTATCATCACAAAACTATCGCTACACTGACACTAGTTGATAACTAATATTTCATATTATAACTTACGCTAATCTACACAAAGCTATAATATCATAATTAATAAACAACTATGAAATAAAAATAAAAACTTAATGTTCAATATACTCGACAATATTCATTGAAAAATTGTATTGGACAGACCGATGCTTTGAGCACTGGGAAAAGTGATAACGTTAAAATTATCGTTTTGCTAGCAACAACGTAATTTTATAGATTAACGCTATTTTACTTCTGTACAGATTTATCTTGCATCCAATCAGAGTAAATATCTGCGTAAATGACATTTTCCAGACATTATCCTACGATGACTAATTTGAGATTTACTAATTGGTAATTAAATAAACTTTTATCCAGGCAAATTTTGATCTAAATAAATTTTTTCCGGTCAAATTTTTATCTGGATAAACTTCTATTTTCGAATAATTTATCCAGATTAAATCATTTCCTTTAGATAACTATTCAGATACATATCTATTTACAATTTTTCAATTATAGAATATTTCATAGATTTTTCTCTCGAGATCATATTTTATCCTAGGCTTTTTAACAATGGGATAACGTATTTTTATTACTGTAATTATTGATACATAATTGTACATTGAAGATCCTCATGGCTCCAATATTATCTCTAAAGCAGTGTCATTTAGGATATTTGTACGACCAAAGACTACACGTATGTGCTAGTCGTAATCACAGTACTAAATTTGTCTGTTGCATCGAAGGTATTGTTTGAGAATTTCAAGAGAATAAGGAAAGGGAAGTTGAATATTTTCTCTCCTTTCCTACATTTCCATCGAAAACATGACACCTCCGTACAACTACATCAATCATCTACAACTATCTCCACCTCCAGTGCATAATGGTGAGTGCTAAATTCATGTAAAACATAAATTCACGTTGGACAAATAGAACTACATATGAAGTGCATATGTGTCGTGTTTCGTTGCCATCGATTTTCTTTATATCAGTTAATCGTGTACTAATAAAGATGTTTCCCACGGGTAATGACAATGACCCTGGAGCCATAAACTTTCGATAAAACCTTTGATCGCACTCAACACAATGTTATCCACCATAAGACACACACATACCACAACTGTACCCAACAAGGGACTCGTCATTAATAAACAATAATTCTTTATCGTCAATTCAGGACCAAACTAAAGAGATTCAGCACTCTCAAAATTTCGAGCAACCCTTAAAATAGCATCCATTGTAGTACACACAATTATCACTTTGACTGCCAAATCATCTAAATACAGGTGACAGCGAAAATCACAGACAGGCTGTGTCATTCGTATACGAGTGACGTTTATATTAAGATTTTAGCGGGTATTTGAAAGGACATTAAAAAGGATGCAATAAAACTGACAAATTATTATACAAACGATATAAACATATTACTATAAGTAATTTATTGAAAAAATTATTTGGAAAGAAATATTTTAAAACATTCTATGCACTTTCGATCGATCTAGATAGAATTTTTGGTTTTAGCATAATTTACATCCACGTGTAATATTTACTCCAAAAGAATTTTCTCTAATTGAAATATTATGAGTTTCATGGGTAATCTTTTATAAATATGAATTTTGACCCTAATGCTTTTATATTTATCGAGAAAATACTGTATTAACGTCTGTTTATTTCAAATTATAGAGTTGTTATTATATATTAATACACAGGTGTGCACAAGAAAAGAAACAAGAGTGTAGCATTGCGTGTCTTAATAAAGACGTGTAAATTATTCCTTCGAAAGTGTCTGTTTTGTAAATGTGTCACAGACGTTTCTTTCGAGAGTCACACTTTCAGGGATTTTCCCACAAATTCTGATAAGATTATTGTGTTCCCTTTAGTCACGTATTCCATGAGGAAATAATATAAGCTACAAGCAAGTACGTGAGGTACGAAGAAAAACGCTACGTAACATTTCCAATTCGCGTTTCTATTTCAAGAAACAGTACCATGAAAAGAATTGCCCTAGTTTTTTATTAAGTGCTTCTTCATCTTCTTATTTGTCTTGTTCCTTTTGTTCTATCAAGAAGTAAACCAATAATATTACAGAGCACTTAAAATTTAATACCACGTCAATCTTGAATGAAATAACAGAACTTTCCATGTGTTTTTTTTTCACTCAAATAGCTAATTTATCTCTCGCGAAAAAATATCAGCAGATACGCCAAGCGATGTATGGTGATGTAAAATTGCCACTTAGACATCCCACGGATTCAGTTAAATTTAAATCTCTACCACGGTTATATCTGCTATACTGAATTATTGGGCTGCTTGAAATGTTGAACGAATCTCCTCACGTGATAAAATGTTTCGCGATATTGCATTACACGTATGATACAAAACAGTTTCTTTTTTTAGTTAATTCACTCCAAGACATTTAGAATATGTCTCGATGTTCTACTGTATTATTTTGTTATTATTTCAACACTTCTTCGTGTCTGATGTTTTCATTCGTATCTTCAGTGGTATTTATCGGAGGCAACTTCATTTTGTCAAAAGTCAAACAGGGTTCGTTTTGTCAAATGTCAAACAAGGACACCTATTTGGTAGCGTTATAATTGTGATATGGCAATATATCGATTTAGAATACCTCTCACTGTTGGCTGATAATTATGGTCATACTAAATTCAATTGGTCGCTCAAGACTACTTCCCAGTTAATAAGTGATCCTAGTTATGACTCCTACATTTAAATTAATTTTTGTTTATTTTAACATTTACTGCTTTCTAAATCAATAGTGTTTTCTATCATAATTGGAGCAGATAATAGTTATTTGGAGTACTATTAGATATTTCTACAAAAGTTCATTGAGTATTGAGTGCTGCTCGAGTTTGTTTAATCGACCTCGATGGTTCACCAACGACTCTCCGCATCGTCTTCGTTTTCAATTCGAGGGGGCGGTGGGAGGGGATAGAAGACGATAAATTTTCTTATACAGAACAGAAAAGCAATAATTCGAATTATAGGAGGTTTATATTTCAAATTGCAAAGATTTTCATAGCAGAACGGAAGGGAACGAACAAAATATTTGTCTTATAAAGATTTTCAAATTATCGAGGTTCGAATTACCGAGATTCGACTGTAATTAATGTTCTCTCTTCAATATTTTCATTGTTAATGGATCGATTAAAATTCTTTTATCACAAATACCATAATTCAGATAATAATATTACACATTTTGTGTAGCCATTTTTGGTAAATTTTCAAGTTGGAGCACTTTGTTAGAGTCCTCTTTAATTTCTCTTAGAATAAAACGAATATTACAAACACAGCATTTTTGGACAATCACTTTAACCCTTGAAATCAATTCTATCTTTATGACAATACTTTTTGATAATATTCCAAACGGAACTTTTTAGTATATTTAACAATTTTGCCATTTTCCGTACTCATTTTTGTTTTCCGATACGATACACTAATTGCTGTATGTCGAACAAACGATATATGTTTGTCTCTTCGGGGCATGTTATATTACTTTGCAATACATATTTCTAGTAAAAAATTTGAAATTGTTGTTGGACTCTTTTTCGTGGCAAACCGTGTTCATTAATATTACTCTTGCAACCGCGAAATGGGACAATTTCCATTTGAAAACAAAGCTATCTACTTTTCGAGTTTCTGAGGGAGCATCCAGCCTATCGGGAAGCAAATATTTTTGGGTATCTGTCCCGTGAGAGCAGAGGTGAACCGTGATAATATCCGATGCGATTCGTCCTCGTTGCGATTTTCGGAATATCCACCGACATTCACGCGATATCAAAACATGCGATGGACGCTCGTGCAATAGTAATTAATCGAAACGTGCGAAAAATCATCTCTTAAAATCCACTTATAAGTGGTTCAAAGCGAGGAAAAAAGTCCAACTTTTCGATGCTACAGAGGGAGCTTTTTCTAATAAAATTTCACGATAGAATAATTGACGTATCAAAATCGATAAAAATTTTTCGAAAATATTTTGAACTTTTGCAAAAAATATAATATAGAAGTTGGAGTATAGAATAGATTCTCCTAATACTGTTAGCAGAAAAGATAATATTAAGATCGCATGTAGCTGAAAAATTTAATAAAAGATTAAATATTAGATTATGTTTTTTAAGTCGTAATAATTCTATATCACTTTAACGGTCAAATTACACTAGAATAATCAAAACTACGATGTTAATAATTTTTTAACGTTCGTATAGCTAAATTCTTCTGTAACCACTGTGAATGGTAGTTAAAAACCAAATACTTTTTCTTTACACTCGATTAGCCATCTGTAGCCATGATGACGTATCCGGACCGAAATTCGAGGACTCGCTTATCGTTTTCCTTCGAACGTTGATGAGTTCATCTCATTGCCAGTTCTCGAGAACCAATTGACACACTTTCCTTTGAAATCCTCCTTCACTTTAAAGAGGAAAGTGGCAGTACTTTTTATCACGAAATCAAAGTACATCAAAGTATACATCTAACGTAAGCACATGGGAACTTAATCGGGATCAGTATGACCACATTTTATTCCCTAAATCACTAACTGGAAAAAGATGGGAGAAGGTAGTGGGGGCCACCCCTCTTTTTCACGCATCATATGTTGAAAGCATTAGAATCGTGATACGATTCGCGACTTTCTCCCACTCTAATACCTTTAACACACGATGCGTGAAGAAAGAGGACGAACCCTACCGTACTATCTCCTCCCACTGCTTCCAGTCAGCAATTTAGGGAATCAATTCTGGCTACACTGATCAGAATCCTATAAGCTGAAACAGTACTAGGGAAAAGGGAATCGTTTACTCGCATCACTTATGACACGAAGCTACGCTCTTAGCCAGATAAAACGTCACTATTAGCTAAACTTAACACCTGTAGAAGTGCAGTGCGTGACGAGGTACACGAGCGAAATAAAACGCGACAAATGAGTTAGCAAACGCATCTAAGATATATTTTGCATCTCACTTAGTCGTGTTTCGTTTCGTTCGTGTTCCTAGTTAAGCAGTTGACTTTTACATTTCTAGACAAGTAATACGAGTGGTCGATTCGCTTCTCTCCTGTGCTGTTTTAGCTCGTTGGAATACGGCCAACTCTTCGTGCGGTTACGGTAGATATATCGGTAATAGTATA
The DNA here is from genome assembly GCF_051014685.1 of Ptiloglossa arizonensis. Taxonomy (NCBI): domain Eukaryota; kingdom Metazoa; phylum Arthropoda; class Insecta; order Hymenoptera; family Colletidae; genus Ptiloglossa; species Ptiloglossa arizonensis. Next base: position 11,779,190 of record NC_135051.1, on the reverse strand, counting down.
TCGCTTTCGATGCAATGGCTTGCAATCTCTGCCTTAAAATATTTCGAAAATTGAAGCAAAATAAAAGAAAGGAAAAAATTAACGGTAAATGTAAGTAAAATACCGGTGTTTTCATATAATACTGATACAATCCTTGGTTTACTTTAACTAATTAAAACTTTAACTTGTGTTAAAGTAAAATAAAAAATGCACTAATTGCATTAGTTTTTTGTTTCGAGATCGATGGGTATTTAAGAAGCAATATACATTGACTAAATAATGATATCGAAATTCTCGATCTGGCCCACTACATTGACACCTGTACGTTATTACTTTGGAATTCAGCGACCATAACTCCTATAAGAAGTTGCGTTCATGATTGCGCTCACTCTTGATGTATTTCGTCCATCCTCTTTGTCAGAAAGTTCGCACATAACTAGATCTGTCAATGAGTTTGAGATACAGAAGCTTATTTTCAGGAAGAAATTCGCTCCCCGTTTAAAATGCTCCATGGGAATCCGACAATAAGCCTTTTATCGAGGTTTTAATATATTCTAATACTCTCACCAAGTTGAAAATGTAAAATTTCAGTGCACGATAAGAACAAAAGCTGAAAGTCAGCTCGTAAACTATTAACACTTCGTTCAGTATCCAGTATGCGATTTCAAGAAAATGCATGTCTACATTTTATAAGATTTTAAATGGTTACATTTTAAAACAAGCATTGCACACTAGGTTATTGATTCAAGTACTGTCGGTTTTATATGAAGCCGGACAAACTGTTGATTTGTCCGAGTAAATTGGATATCGTAAATAAATCTACGTGTAAGTTGTTTGCATAATCGATTAAATACCTCGGGGAATATTGAGGCGCAATTCGTTTATGAAAATATTACACGTTAATCCTTGAGCTATATTAAACTTGTTCCGAAATCATTCCAATTTTCCAACAGGGAGCAGCTTGCGCATAAAAAGCACGATCTCGTGAAATTGAATGTAAAATAGATTTATCATTAATTGCAAATTAAAATTGCTGCTGAATTGTGGTCGAATATTAATAATCCCCGATTTCTGTACTCCCAATTTTATGGATTTTGTACTGCACTGCAGTTAGGGCCGCCCCGTATAGGTTCTCCGCACAAGGATGGTTGATCAACGGGACGGAATTAATTAGTTATTACAAATTTTGTATTTGATGTTCAAACTTTTCAAATCAAGAAGTTCTCGAAGTTTAAAATAATGAAAAACCATTTATAATCTACCATGTCACAGGAACATTTAGCAGATAAATCTATACTGTGAATGGAAATTGATATTTTGATTAATTAGAGGATTGGTAAACTAATTTAGAATTTTACAACATCAAAAACCCGAAGGACAAAAATGATATCCAATATTATTCGGTTCTGTTATTGCACGAGAATGATTCAAATATGAACGAGATTTTTTAAATAAATTTCTTGGACGAATATTTTGATAAATTAACAGATATTTAACAGTTATTTTTTACATGCTAGCAGTTGACTTCTACAAGTTGACCCTCGTATACTTTAATATGTATTTGTAAAATTTATATCTAGCACTCAAAAATTATTTTTCTATATAGTTATCTTTCTCCTTTCTTCTTGAAATAACTCGTTATTATTAAACTGTATGGTTACTGTGATAAATGTAATTATTGAAACTTTAACCATTCCCACGAGGAAAGTGGTCTTATGAATGTATACGGAGATGCGATTCATACTTATGCGACAGCTTTCATCACACCACAACCACAAATCTATCATTTTGACCACAGATCAAGTACCGATAATGACATTACAATTCAATCCGGCTCAGTGAGATTTCCTGTAATCATAACTGATCGTCAATTCCGTTCAAAATCAAAATGTTACCACAAATTGATCGTCAAACACGACCGCAATTCATGAGAACATAACACATATATCGGAATTGCGGATGTTGAATGAGAGAGAAATAGAAATAGAACACAATAGTATAATACAAAGGACAGATCGTTAAGATCCATTCATTTTTTAACATTTTTCATTCAAAATACAATTTTTCTATTTTCATCAACTAAAATAAACGCGGTTTAAGAGTCTATAATTTATAAACAAAGGAGATACATAATTGACAATATATGAGAAAAGACTGCATGAAACGCTTTAAAAGGTAGCAAATTCTCTACCTTTACAATAACTCAAAATATATTTCAGACAGAACTTACGATAAGATTACTGTCAAACGTCGCATTCGAATCAGTTGGTAGCAGGTTGCTCCAATATTGATGAAATCTTAAATTATTAAAAGTAAATGTGGTGCCATTAATGACAGTGTGTTATATTTATTCTATTTATTCGTCGTATATGTATTTCAAGTATAACTACAAGATACTAACAATTCTCTATGTATTGTACTCTTCAAACTTATCCAATTACATTACAATGAGTTCAAAATTTCTAATAGAGAAATAGTTGTTGCAATCTTAGAACACCAAGAATCATTTTTTAAACGATGACTGGGATGAAAAAGATGGTTATATGCAAAAAATCAATTGTAGAACAATGAATATGCCTTTAATTGTCTTTCAAGGGATTCTAGTTTAAGATTTCATTTTTTTAGTCTTTTTAGGGATTTTTTTTACAAAAAAAGTATAAGTTTCTTAATTTCGACATTTTGCATAGATATTTATTTATGTTTTACGAATGTTCACAAATTTTTCAAGTAAAAATAATCAGAACTGACTCAATTCTGTCATTAAACAAGACTTTTTTTTAAAAAAAGAGTCCTGCTGGTTGACAATATTCAAAAATTTGAAGCGATCAATAGAAAATAGTTTCGGTTAAAGCGTTACAAAATTGTTACCAAGAGTGGGAACAACGCCTTTGCTGAAGTATGGCTTCCCAAGAAAACTATTTTGAAGATGGCAATGTAAATTTTTCATTAAGTAAAGAGAAATATATTTTTATAAAACTCGTTACTTTCTAGACATACCTTATATAGTTTGACATCATGACGAGTCAATCCAGTTCCTGTCCTGTCACAAATCTATGATCAAGAGATCAACAACCTTCGATACCCAGGAGACCATACAGTTATTCGAATATTTGTATTTGAAAATTCTACAATAATATACGGTGGAAGATCACGGAATACGTACGCTAAATGATTAAGTTTATATTACTCAATTTTACAACATAATTATACCAATTAATTATACTAATTAAGAATGTGAATCGGGTTGGTTCGATTTCATATAACCACCGAAGATAGCACTTCATGGATTTGGCTGATTTGATTTATTTTTCGACCACCTGCTAAGCAGAAGGACTTGGTTTCACGCATATGTTCTCTTATATTCATACTCTCTGTTGTTTTCTTTCTCTCTTGCTTTCTCTTTTTCTCTTTGTTTCGTTACTTCTCTCATTTATTTTACCTCTTCTTTGCCTGGTTCCTCATTTATCAAGCTTTTTACTCTTCGTTTCTTTGCTTCTACACCAACCTCCGTATAACACTCTAGCATATATTCCAGTATCTCTTCCGGTTTCCACATCCAGCTTCCTTCTTTCCCAGTCGGGACCTATTTGTCTTATCCTCGCTATCATATTTTGCTTACTCTCTTTTAATCCTACAGTTATATCTACATTTGCGGCTGAAACATTTAATTTTATAAAAAATTCTTTAAAATTATGTCACCGTTAAAACAAGCCAGTTTTTGTATCTAACTGCAACCAAGATATTATTAACTTTTCTTCGGTAACAGAGGTGAACCAAAACACCTGTTTGAAATATATTATTGGTATTATTCGTTACTATTAGTTATCGACTATTTCCATTTTATGTATTCCTATGTTATATTCTTCATTCAGTTGTTTATACGTGTCACTTCTCATTCCTTAAACCTATTGGATTGTGATTCGAATGATTTATCACTCCCATTATTATTTGTAATTATCAAAGTTCTTTACAATGCATCGGTTGAAAATAGTCTATTAATATAAATGATCACAATTTTTCAAAATTTATTCGTTATATTATTAGTGATGAAGATAATAATTTTGATGATGGGTCATTTTCTGAAGAGGTGACAACATCGAAAATATGTCTTCTTCAGGTTCCGAAATTGACACAGATTTTTCGAATCGATAAATTGATATTCCTACTACTTTTCAACGAATATGTAGTAAGAATAGGATTGTATGGTCATTTACTCCACCCAAAACATGTAAAACTCGGCCTCATAATATTGTAAAAAATTCAAAGACTAAAATTTCTGAAAAATTGTTGTATGTGTTTTATATTATAAAATACAAAGAGAAGAATAGGTGCACTGAATGAAATAATTAGGGAATAATCCTATGAAAGACGTACACGATATTTAGTCACTTGCGTTTTTGATACATTTCCTGGATATCACTGCATACAATACATTTGTATTATGGACAACAAATCCTGAGTGAACAAGAAAAAAGTTAATGTAACTGAAAAATTAGAACGCTTAGAATATTCTGTATTATTCTTTTTTGTACGTGAAATGTTCGTAAGGGTTCTCCTACCCCTTATGATGACGTCAGAGGAAGTATGGAACTCCCCGCCTCGGCACTCAGAGTGTAGAACCTTTCCATTAAAACCCCCATGGTGACCATCCTTGCACGACCATCGAGGGACACCGGAAACAATCAGCGGCACAACATCCAGTGTCCATCTTCGTGCGGCGCGCTCGTGCATGTCGTAAGAGGGGTAGGTTAAGTACAAACATCCCCATTTCTTCCTCTCACAGCGTCGAAAATAGCTGGTAACAAGATAGGGTCACACTGTCACGCCACGACTCCTCTAAGAGGCTGCACGATGGGTAGTCGTATGATCCAAACTCACAGCCCCCCATGACTTCCCCAATTGCATCTCATGAAAAAGGGGAGGGGGGCGTAAACAGCTTTTTCATCCCTGCCTCTGACGCAGACACGAAGATGCATTAACTTATCTACGTGCACATACATGAGGGCAGAGAAACAGCCCTCCGGTTGCCAGGACCTATATGGAAGGAAGCCAAGTACCTTATAACCCTCGAATCTAAGCAAATTAAGTTCCTATTCGTCGTCCTCTGGAGGAAGGGAGGAGAGATTAGTGTAGTAACATGACTAGTTCACAAAAGGAAGCCACGGTTTTCCACTTTCTCTCGTTACCAAGCATGGTCCTTGTTCCATGACAAGCATACCCAGTAGCGAAAAATTCCCCGAGTTTCATCTACCAAGATACGACGCTTACCCGGCGAGGTACACCTCCAGGGTGTCCTGGTTACCAGGACAATGCCAGCAACGCTTCGTCACTTCCTTCTCTATACGATGCAAGTGCTACGATCAATCATGCCTGGACAGCACTTGTACCGTTTAGTAGGTGAGGATACCAAAACCTCTACTCAGCCACTCCGAGAGGATTGACCGACCAACCTCGACAGTCAGCTATCCAGCAGTGGGCTGGACCAGCTGCTGCTGCCAGTGCTTCACTATGGACTGCTGAGCCTGGTGCTTGAAGGCTTCAACCTCGTCCCGTCAGGATCTCTCCCGTTCGCGAGACTCGCAGCAGCTATTGTAATAAGCTGCATACCAGCCCGCGAGCAAATCCAATGAGGAAAGCTCAAACTGAACGATCGTCACCTCATAGGACATAGTCCTTTATCTCCGGGCGACCCTCGACGTCAGACGCCTACAAACCAGTAGTGTCATACTGCGCTAGGAGGCAGTTAGGTCGTTCATCCAAACGGGGGACCCGTATACGGTTACCAAGTGGACCATGTCCATTTAAAGGCAGAGTCAGACCCCACAAATTGAGAAACTGCAGCTACCACTGTACTAACATGGACTGCCAGGCTTGGCGCTTGAAGGTTTCTACCTCTTAACCTGCCAAGATCCCTCCCTGCTTATGTGTCTCGCAGCGACTATTGTAATAAGTTGCATGTGAATCCACGAGGAGATCCAGCGGGGAAAATCCCGACTCGTGAAGCTAACCACCCTGGCAAGCGGTCATGCTGCCCTGGGAAGCGGTTAGGTCGCCCACCCACACAGGGGCTCTGTACAGGACCACCAGGTGGACCACTCCCATTTTTTTTCAAAATTTTAAAATCAATAAGCGATACTCAATACATTAAAATTTAATCAAATTCTATCCATTTTTATATCGGATCACTGTGGGAACCTGAATCATACACATACTACGGTTGTGTTTGCACTGAATGTATGCGCAAAAATTAATTTGTTAACCATATTTGCTTACATACAACGTTGAGAGTATTTCGACAACGATTGTTGAGAGTCAAGTACCTAGTGAGCACAGAATTGAGAATAAGGATTCTTCCTCTTGCTCGTGTGTTATTCACGATAGCGTTACTTTAAGGTGAAACTCAAGGCGAGATCTAGTATCAGAAATAGTTTTTAAGACGATCTGTATCTATACATCCAAGTATTGCTGGGCAATGAGAACATCCTATGCTTAACTCACAAAGTTTTGACACTATTCTTTGAAGTTGAGAAGATAATCTGTGGAAGGAATTGCGAATCGTCTTGATTTGAATGTTTCAATCAGTCTTAAAGGGCCCACATCTAAGCAAAAATTATTCGATCCTGCCCACATGAAAAATGGGTGAAATGTTTATCTAGATGAAAGTTTTGAACAATAGATAGAAGATAAATCACTATTTATCTATTATTCGCTGGATAAAAATTATAATTTTCTAATCACATGATCTGTCGCTTAGTTGTCAAGAAATGTTAGTTCCCGTTTAAAAAATTGGAATTTATATCAACCTCGACATAGGAAACTTGATACACGTGCTTTTTGTTCTATCATACGTTAGAAAGAAAGTATATTCCGTGCGATATTAAAACCATTTCTAAACAAGAACAATTTTAATATTGAAAACATACGAACATGCTTAGTAGTATTTTCGAAATTAAAAAATGTTTATACCTTTGAATTTTATTATTAAAAAACGAAACCCAATGCTTTCAGAATGCATCCAATGCAGCTATCGAATTTATTTCAACATTTTTAGCGAACAAACTACAGTTTCGAAACTGTACACCTCTTTAAAACTAATAGCTTGTGCAATCAAATATCTAGCACATCAATAGCGGATGTTATTCCCATCAAAGAATTCGAAGTTCGATAGAAATTCAGAGCCAATCGGTCAGAAACTGAAAAATACTTCGAGGAACGATAGCGTTTATTGATCCATCGCAATCCCCAAGATCTCCAAACGCAATTACCTGTAGATCGTTCAACGATCACTCTGATGCCTCTATATCTTTCAATTCGTAAAACCCGTGGAATCTTTTCAATCGGTGAAGAACTCGCGCACGCGATTCGCATTCAACGAACTAGCAAGGTAGTCATTCTCTCAGCTTCCTTTCCATATTCTTTGGGTTAGAAGAATAAACAAGTCGAATGGTGCACACTCCAGACCTATCATCAATTTTCCAACATCCCTCTAACTACCTCTGGCGCAAACTACTTGTGGTGGTCCTTCGATGGCTAAAAATAGCTGGATCGACGTTATTGATAGTTACCCGAACAAAATTATTCTAAGCGATGATGTAAGATGCGCGGAAAAGCTTGAACTTAGCTTCGGAATAGTATGTTATGAATTAATGAAAAATCTTCGAACGATTCTTTTAACATTCTTATATTATGAAACATTTAACAGAAGATCAATCGAATTATACTTGTGACAAATACTTCCCTATGCATTGCTTATACAAATCTTCTTTTCTTTTCTGTAGGAAGTCTGATAGTCTTCTAGAACTGTAGAATAGCGCGATAGAACTGCAAAACGAACATTTTATATATAAACTGTGGAATAACTCGAGTATGGATGCGTAAAAGGTTGTTCATTTTAATGATAAAGTATAATTTGGATTTCGGTTCACTTTATTTGTGAAAAGTGAAGTTCTCGATTACCTGCACCCTTCCCGATTTCGATGATTTTCAAATAAGTTATAAAGGGTGAAATTTTGAACAACTTGTTTCTTGGGGAAAATTTCCAATTAGTTTAGTTCCCGAAATAATAGTAAAATTCCTTTTGTACAGCAGATTGCTTACTATATCAGATACGTTATCGCTATGTTGAGACGGTCGGCATCTTTTGTTTGTATAACGGTTGAACATAATAATTAAATTTAATTATTTTTCATGCATTACTCAAGCTAGCATAGAGTCACACACGCATACACAAACACTGTCAATTTTCTACTGTTATCTAACTAGCTGTGGATTTTTTCTACGCCAATTTTGTCTTCACGAAGTTCTTAACACAGCCACACGTTGAATATTAACAAGAAAAGTATAAATTATTTTGCAGAGGAATACATAGATTTTTTACTAAGTCTCTAAAACTGTTATTCAATGTCCTAAATGTGAAAACCTGTACGTACTACCGGTGTTATACAACTTCGTATATTATGAAAAATAAGTAGATGAAACAAAAGACTCAATGTAGATACTTCCAAACTATTAATAAGGGAAAATTTTTTGAAAACGCTGGTTTATCACTGCTGGAAGCAATGATATTTATAATTCAATGGTTATATTTCCCATTGCCACAGTTTTAACTTTACACATTAAATAAAGGCTAATGAAGAGTTTTGTGAAGCCATGAATTCCTATAGAGAATACTTCAACTACATAAAATGAAAGTTTTCTTGTTTGAGAAAATGTAAAATTAAAGAGAGCATTTTTATCGGTTACTTACTTTTTTAAAAATGCTTATAATTTTCGTCCTTATAATAGGTTTGACGTTAACAAAATTACTTTACGTTTTATGAACTAACAACATTTTTGAATTAAAACAGAAACTCATAATCATTCCTAATAACTAATTCAATGAAGTACTTATTTTATCACCTTAGATAATCCACATTGACACACAAGCCCTTTCCATTCGGTTATTTTCTCGACGTCATTTAAAATTATTGCTCTAATTGTAAATTTTAGTTACGTAAATATTGAAAAGAAGAAGTTATTGATAAAATTTATTCGTAAAGAAGGCTATTTTCTAACTAGAAGATTAGCTCTTAAAATGATCAATGAGTTCTTTTTACTTCTAATCCTATTAAAATACTTTTAATTAACCGAATAATATAATACAATTTAATTTCAATGTACGCAGATAAAATTTAATTTCAAAATACAAAATTGTCATATACTATATTTATATCGTTTGTAAATATAAGTCAAATTTATATAAATAACATTATTTTTTTACCCGTAGATAGGGTAACTCCACGTTTTTCCGGACCTACTAAAATTTAATTTCGAAAACGGTTCTACTGCAGGATACGCTTGGTACCGGTCTCTTTGGTTTAATTGCACGAGTCTGCCCCGTGCGGTCGTCAGTTAAATGTCGACACAGGGGATTAAAAGATTAAAATGTACTCCCACCATTCAAACTTCAATAAACCTGACCAGTATAAACTGTTACATCTCGTTGTCAGCATTACAAGTTCGACTCGATTCCTTTTCTAGTTGATATTCAAAGACCTTGTATCTCCGTTTTGCGAACAAAGACGCGCATATGCTCCCTTCGCAGCACAATGCGCAATGTCGATCCTCTTACTATTCTCGCATCGAAGCCAACGATCACGACAGAAAACGAAAAAGGAATGAAAAAGAAGCAGGTGAAATGGAGCACAAAGTTCTGGCAGGTGAAGCGATCTATGTATATATAAACGAAAAAAAGAGCTGCAGTGCTTAATCGTGTCAACGAGTCATGAGATCCCGGTAATTAATTTCAAACAACTCGGCTGCATATCGTAGAACCGGGGAATTCCTTTAAGGTGCAAAATAAAAGAAGCCGAACAAGTTCAAGGTACAGAAGAAAATGGCCGAGGGAAAAACCACAACATACATTTACCGATAAACCAAGGAAAATCCGAGGAATGTAAAATACAAATGCCCACAACCGAGTTATTTCTCAACTGCATAACTTGACTCGCATACGGACTTGCTCCATAAAAAAATTCAATTATTTCTATGGAAAATCGACAATTTGATAAAGAGAATGCAGCATAAAATTAAAAAAAAGAAACAATAGAACGATGTATTTCAACTACAAAATTGATTTCTGTAGTCAGTACAAAAGCAATATCAAACAAATGAGCGTACTGCACATTGTTTTATTTCAGAACTTTTGCTCGGTCTACTATACCTCTTTCGCTTCCTCTCGCTATATCTATTCTTTTTCTCAAGTTGCACGTTTTCCTGGAATAAAATCGCTACCTTTAAGGTACGTCCAGACCGGAAACGAACGCAAAAGTACACGATCAATGCGAAAAAACATATATTCATTAGTATCATATTCGCAGTATCGTCCACACCACACCGCAATATCGTTCATTCACCTTGTTCGTTCGTGCTGGTTCGCTTTAACGGGTAAATTTTAACGCGAACTCAAACTCATGGAAATTTAAGCATGCACTATTGTACTGTATTTCATTAGTGTTTGTAGGAATTGTTCTAGAAATTCTGAAAAAATCATGCTACAGTTATCAAATTTCATATGAACAATAAAATTGTATTTGATCAATCACCGAAACCGTAACCTAAAATGATAACTTTGTGAAACCTAAAGTTATAAGGCACGGCGCAAAAACTACTAAATAACACTTAAAGTACTAAACACTATTAAACGAACATATTTTCAAAATTGTGTTTTCCGAAAATGAAAAATCGTATAAAAAGATGTTACTCGATAGATACCAGGGAAAAAATTCTTGAGTATATTAACTCTAAAACTACTGACAGATTTAGAAATATGAAGGTATACCTCATATGTATTTAAAAATAAAACCAATCGACGAGGAAAAAGAGGAATTTTTAAAATTGGCCACATGTGTGGAATATAAAAAATCGTGATGTCTTCGAAAAACATGCTGTAGAATTTAACGTAAATTTTATTATGAAAGTAGTTGAAATCAGTTATTTCGATTGGTTGATAAATCCAGTGTTAATTTATCCCTCGGTTTATCAGCCGAAAGTCAAAACCCACTGCCATCCATCCGGGAGAACTTCCAAATTCTAACTTATCCTGTTTAAAAATTAACCACTGTTAAAAGGTTACGCTCGAAAATAAACTTGCGGAGTAATTTAATTAAAAGAGTAATAAAATCATGGAAACGATAAGTATTCACTAGTCGCATTAATAATAGAAATAACGTCAAATTACGTGTTTTCGGTTTTGAGGACTAACGATTTACCCCGGATTTCCCTAATGTTTCCAGGTACATCTGTTTAAGCGAGGAACTATTATATAACGGCAGATTTACATGTTTATTTGGTTAAATATTTACAGAAAGAAATTTTTACTTATTCTTTTTAGCTGATACAATTTCATGGTATAATTCAAATTTGAATTTTTATTCAACAAGTAATTAATAAAAAATCGTTAACCTACTATTCGTTATTCGATATTTTCGACGCATTGCTTGCACCGAAGAAACATGAACAGTGGTGGAGGTGGCTTCGTTGCTCGAATCCAGTTTAAGGATTGTTACTTCAAAACGAGGATTACTGTATCATCGGTACATAAAACAATCCCAAGTGCCTTAACAAGCTACTACAACGTGTTAAGTTATTTTTAAAACGTATCACACGCGAGGGTGTTATATATTCTGTATTAAACTGTTGTGTATCCATCTCGTTTCAATTTCACGCTTTATCTTAAAAGCATCGAGTTCGATTTAATGTCTTGGTTGACGTTAGTTGCGATGGTAGCTCAAAATTGACTCACGTCAACTTCGTGACTGTATCGCATCAGTTGGGATACGTTTAAGGGTCGTTGTAGATGAGCAGCAAGAGCGACGAAGAAGCTCGTGCTAATTCTAGCATGCCCACCTAATGTCGATACTTTAATACCTTATTACGTATGCAAGCATCCGCATACGTTGGTCTGTTAGGATTATACTCTATCCGGGCAAACGGCATCGAATTGTTCCAGGCTGGTTTAACATCGAGCCCTTAATCTGTACGTTATACCTCTTATCAGCACAGCTACCTGGTCGGAATCGGCTATGCCAAATCCAAAATTCAGTACGGCTATACATTATAGATTATCTGGCGTAGTTAATCAGCGATGCGGAAGACTATATTTTGATCGAACTCCGATGAAGCAAATATGTATCAGATGCATGACCAGTTAAACTGCGTGACCGGTTATGACCTGGACAGCCTGTGGAAAATAATTACCAGTGGTAATTACACAAATATATTATTATGTAGTTGATTTAGTTGTTCGTGTTGCATAAGCGATTGAGGATTTGCTTAGAAAGAGAGCATAATAAGTATTCAATAAATATAAAGAAGTTCATCGATTTGTTAGCTAAGAGGGTATTGAATTATCGAGGTGATGATTCGTGTGGGTATAACAAACTACCACAAAAGAAACGTAATCTATGTTATACAAATATATAACGTTTTCCTTTTCTCTACTTTGTTGAAATATTATAAATATTTGTCTGAAATATTATAAAAACAGATAAAAGTTTGTAACATATAAAAGTTTGTTTTAAAATATTATAAAAACATATTAGTTTGTTACATTTTGTTACATTTCGTAACAAACTAAAATTTCAAGCAAATTGTAAAGGTACACTCGAGAACTTAACGAAAATATAGCATCTTTTATGAAGTGTGTAAAGCGTGCCAATTTCTAAACTTTAAAAGTGTTTTTCACGTAACAGGTTTTTTTGTAACTGGCTGGTAACTTTCCTAGGAAACTACTTATTCAATAACTTGAGATTTGAACAAAATATTTACATTTAGATTCTGTATCATTTCATGCACAGATTTTTCTCCTTCAATACTTTCTGAGAAAACTTCAAAAACTGACAACATACTCTACAAAATTTACATTTATTTCCTGAAAAATGTGACACTCTATAGCATTCTATATCTATGAAAAATGTTATACTAGATGCTCCGAATGATCAGAAAATATTCCTAAGTATTGTAGCTTTTTTCGAGTGATGTTCTTTTTTAAATGACCCTGAATAACAAATCATGGACCATTAAGTCAAATCAATTAAATGCAAAAAAGTTCTTGGATAGGAACTTGTCAAAAATTTTTACATTCATTCTAAAACATGCTATATTGGTTGTTTACAATGGATAATTTATCAATTCATTCGCAACTTTTCTCTTGAAATTGAAATCACTTAGCTCGTAAAGACCCGAGATTAAATATGAATTTCATGAAACAAAAGAACGTAGTTACTAATTATATTTCACGCGTTCGTATGAATTTTATCAACGTTCAATCTCCCGATGTAATAAACATAAATTTTTTCTTTATTTTTAATGGGACGTTTACCAAAGAATTTAGAAACCACTGCTGCAGGCTAAGGAATCTACATTAAATTTTATGTTTTAAATAATGCATCTAATATCCTTTATGCAAGTTACAGTTGAAGAGAAAAACAAAATAGATATTGAATTTTTTTGATTATATGAATAACATTTACTGACAAAGATAATAAGCATTTTCTCTACATTTTAGGGAAAAGAGTTTGGTCTTTTTTATGGAAAATACAAAATAAAATTTCTATATATACAAATATTAAAAAATACAAAACTAAAAAAATAATTATATAATAATATATGTAAACGAATAAGGAAAGTAATTTATTTCTCTACAAATTGCATTTTGTACAAGAGTGGGAAAAAAATAATGCGGTATGTTAAGCGTAAAGATAATAACTACGAATTTATAAATATCTTACAATATAGGAATCAGTTTTGCAATGATGAACCAAAGACTGGATGTCGTATTCGACTTAAAAATAGAACAATATGTATCTTGAAGATTGTTCGAACTAGCTCGTTGGTATTTTAGAGCGTTTAGTTCTTTAACATCGCCAACAGATGCCAAAGATTTGCAACAAAAAAATGAGGTTGTGGGATTTGAACTGGAACAGCATAAAACTGCCGCTTTTCGAAGAACTGAAGCGGAAACTGACAAGAGGAATCTACGATCTGGACGAGCGCTTTTTGAACGGAACCGTGCTAAAATTGTAGAGAGTGATATAGAGAATAAATAAACTGTAAAACATAATCCGTATCTGACTAGCCATTTTTTAAAGAGTGACGTTAACACAGCCTCTACGTTGCTTTTACTCGTGAATTTTAATATTTAACGATACGGGGCAAATAAATGTGAACTTACAGTTTTCAATTATACTCTGTCAATTTTTATGTAATAAATAGCAAATATACGGAAATATATTGTTAGCACGTATCAAAAATTCAAATAAATATAAATTTCGCGGCAGTGAACATACTACGGGACATACATTCTACATCATCTTATAATAAAATGAACAAAAAATCATAATAGCCCAACATCTGAAATCAATAGTTTTGTTACAAAATTTAATTATTTATCTTCGCGATGTTCAATGGAATCTAAAAATTTACTTTATTTAGGCTAAGATGACTCGGGTAAAGACTTATTTTATTTCAAAGGATGTGCAAAATAATATCGTTCTATATTGTCAAATGCGATAAACGAATCATCTGTTTGAGAGAATGTTGGACATAAAATCTTTGAACGTTTGTACACACACTTTCGACTAAAAACATGATGGTGCAACTACCGTCATTACTTTGGAACTTATCGAAAGTGCAAAATAATCTATGATAAATATTCTCATAAAGTGAGAAAAATATGAAAAATATTTTTGTTAGTAGCTGATTCAGTGCGCGTGCCTTATCTACCTCACTCGCTCTTTGCGAATCACATTGACTCTCTTTGTCGGCTGGCACAAGCGTGACTCGGCTGCAAACCGAGGTGCGAAAAGTCGATTTGTAAAATAAAATCACTAGTCTCCCTAGTTAAATAAAATTAAGTAGACTATTTAATTTTATGTAATCAGGGATTGGTGTATTTTTTGACTTAGAAAAACCGTCAAATGTTCTAAATGCGGGAAAAATATTTCAAATTGTTCCAAAAATACATTACATTAGAATTTTTATGATTGCTGAACACGAATATGATATTAAATTTTTTGTTCCATTCTTTATTTATGGAATAAATTGTTCGTAAACTGACTTTCTCTTATATTTAGTCTATATATTTTTATTAAATCTGTTTCTTTAAATCATTCGAATATTGCCTATTAATTTAACTTTGATACACACAACCTTCATTGTGTTAGTATTAATGATGGGTCAGGAATTGGCTGCTGTCCGACAAGCTAACAAATCACAAGTGAAAGGGGAATCATCCATTCAAATCAGTCTTGACACGACTACTGTGCCTACTGATGAGATTTCGAATCTTTCGAATCAATTAGAATCCGTAAAACAGCAAAAAATTCGAATCGCCTCGAATCTGATTCAAAGCCTTAGAACTCTTGAAATATTGATTGTCTTGGAAGCCTTAATCGTCTTGGAAGTCTTGAAAATCCTACAAATTTTGAAAATCTTGAAAATCTTGAATCTCTTGAATATCTTGCAAGTCTTAAAAATCTTGAAAATCCTGAGAATCTTGCAAGCTTTGGAAATTTGAAGTATTTCGTATTTCGATAAGTTTTGAAATTCGTACTTCGGTATGATTCGAATTTTTCACTGTTTTACAAATTTTGTATAGATTGCATTTTTATTACTTTTGTTTAAACAATTTCATTGACATAAAATATTGAAGAAAGTTTGAGAAATTGTAGTTAGGTATTTACGTATGTAAATGCAAGAACAGGACAGAATTATTGATTGTAATATTCAATACCCATTGATGTAACTTTTCTTTGAATAATTTTTAAATTAGTTCGATAATACCGTTCTATTAGCGACAATTTACAAATTCCAACGCCATTCGTACTGTTACGAATATCATCCTGAAAGGCGTAAGATTATAATAATTTTTTAACACGCTGATTATGCAGCGATTCTTAACGACTTGAATGTCATCGACTTGGACAATACTATATTCTTAAACATTTATCTCTGGTTAAGACGATCAATTTCTTATATTACCACTTAAAAGATTTTATCAGTGAGTATGTATTTAGAGATGTCATCGTAACATAAACGGTTTTCTTTCGAACAGTTTTCTATCATTAATAAGAAACGATAAATTGACTCGTCGTAACTATAAGCAATCTATCTTTTATTCGAATTACCTTGTCAAGAAGAACACTATAGCAGTACCTTCCATACTCATTATCAAAGGGACATATCCACCTGATCCGTCCTTCTTCGCAAGTTCTCGATTTGCTACCGATTTCAAGCTTTATTAAAAATTGTACCAACAATATGCTACACAGAATGGACGATAACAGATTTATTCTTACTATCGATATGATACGATGTAGGAATATTTATCTAATTTATTTTTACCAACTGTGCTTTTACTACTTGTTACTGGTACATGTACAAGATGCATCGATTACGTTACGATCAATCCATTACGAATAACTCGACAATCAATCTAATCGTTTACTATTAATAGTCAATTTAAATATATCGTTCGTTCCTACCAATAAAAGACTGACATAAATGAAAAATTGAATTTATTGCTGTACCAATTTTATCTCAATTTTCTGCCATCTCGGTGAATGATTATTCATTGTTCGTATATTAGTTCATTATAAGTACTTTTATTTGATAAACTTTTCTAAAGGCGTCCACGTATAAAAATCCAAGAACGTAAAATCAAATGATCTTGGAGACCAAAGAACTGATGCCTCTATTGGTCATATCCGATTCAGCCATATTTGAGGAAAACGATTATTCAGCTATTAACGTACTAATATTCTGTAATATGCCATATAGTCATCGTACTTATAATAGCTTATCATTGTACGTGCCTAATGTACATAAATACCAAATCTGTTTCTTCAGAAATACAGAATGAATAATCAAAATGATAGAATAAGAAGAGTAATGTACGTAAGATTTAATAAGATACAAGCGATCTGTAGAATGTAAATCTTCCAATAACGTATCCCCTATAAGCTCATTGAGGCTTATTTTATACCTCACCTAGAAAAATACTCATATTAACACTGTTATGAACTAAGACCGTTGTCACATTACTGAAACAGTCGTATCAAGTGTACCTAAACATGGTTTCCTGTTTTAATATCGCCACTGATATCACTCCGGAGCTACAAAAACCGTTTCACAGTCGATTAGAATTTCAAATTGGACGCCAAACATTAGAGCGACTATTTAACGGCATTAATAGAAAGACAATTAGCAGCCCGGGCGATGCAAGTGCTGAAAGCATTGAAACGTGACATTTTGTACGGATCGATACTACTGGCTGAAGCGTTTCTGTTCCAGTTCAGTGCTTCTCTTTGCACGTTCAATACTCTTTAAATCCCACGCACCCTGTTTTTATAAGCGTGGCATTTGCAAAATTATAATTTGCTGCGAAGACTGCATATTTCTGGCACGATCGAGCACGTATCGGTCGTTAAGTTTTCACAACCGGGGAATTTTTACTTCAACTTTTGCGCAGCGATGCAAGACCACGGGCATTTAAATGTAAATCGGATAAAGTAAAATAATACACTTTGAAAAATACAGATCTGACGGGATACACGGTTAAGAAAATGGGGAACGAAGAAGAGACTAATACGTATACATACTTGCCATGAAATCCTCTTGTCCGAACAACAAAGGAAGTCTCCAGATATTTATAAAATATTACTATTTCTAAATAACGTGCTTCTGCACGTCGTACAATTTCTGTCAAGTTAATCTATTCGTTTATTATTTTCCTTTGATCATACTTCAACGTAAGAATGTAATAGCCTGTTTGTCCCTTCTTGTATGCGTTCTTCTGAACCTTGCTTTCATTTCCTTCATCCGTTCTCTTTTCACAGAAATAATTTCATACGAACATTGTTTAAAATAAACTTTTCAGTTCTGCAAGGTTGCAAGAACACGTATACACATCGTTGTATCCAAGTTGATCTTAAATGACTATTGAGCAAATTTATTTCACGCGATGAAACTTGTTAGTTAACGATGCAACATTAAGATTAAATTGAGTCATCGATATTTAAAAGAAAAGATTTATTTTGCCTGTAACCTGAAAATATAGTTAAAATAAAAGACTGATTCTGTTATACCTGATACCACGTAGAGTTCATAAACTTTCTATGTATAATATATATAGTACTTATTCGTTGAAAGCTCGTGGCTCGAGACCAGCACGAGCTCCATAACGTACAGATGTTTTCGGTAACCGTTTTTACGAGTAGTTTTCGCTTTTTTCTTATCGAAGGTGAAAGCGATATAAAATGAGACTGACAATGCGTGAAAAGGACTAAAAGCGAGGGAAGAATCTCTCAACGTGTAGGCCAGGCATTGATTTGGATTTTACTCTATAGAGCGAATTTTAGCTCGTCCGAAGCAGATTGCTTTACTGAGCTCTGCCCCAACTATTACGGAGTAAGGATTTAGTAGTTAGATACTCTATGAATAGAGCACGTGTGCGTATAAGTCGTGAGCATAAGTGAATGAAAACCGTCGTGTTGGTTATAAATCCCCGGCCATCTTTTTATCGCTCGACCACAGTGTGTACGGCACTACTTTTACACAACCGCAGTCTTCCTCACCCGCCACTTTTTACCGTGACGTCATACGCTCTTCACGGTACTTCGAACTCTGATCCCAAGGGTAGCAACTGCTTTTGTTCCCGAAACGGCAAGTGTGCCTATACTTGGTATAGTTCGTACTGAGCTCTCAACGAATAAATACTTTACAACTTTCTTAGCTTTCTGTTTCTAGGGAACATCTGTTTCCAGTGGAACACAGTCACTCATAAAAATATTCGAACGATGGTATAATTTTGATCCATATGTTCTTCATTTTGACACGTTGATTATTGAATGAAATAATTTTCAATACAATTTGCACAGGTTTCAACTACGAGATAACTCGTTATTCCACACAGTCTTTATTAATAAATGTACAGGTATGTACTGCATTGTACTGCATACTAACTTTTATTTTTCTTCGTATTCTATTTTTATTCTTCTTAGTTAATTGTTACAAATATATTTGTGCTAAACATGAGTTCATCTTTGCAAGGAAACTCGTATGAATATAAAATGAACAAAAATAATACATTATACTATATTAAAATACTATTTCTAATTGAGAAAAGAATACAAATTTTTTATTTTTTATACGTGCCTGTTTAAATAATAGGAAAGTAAAGGAAAAAATCTAATGTCGCTTAAAACTTAAATTCTTATACAATTCCCACATTGATGATACTTTTTCCTAAATTGTTCATTAGAATGTTTAAATATCTCTTCATCGTGAATATTATTAACAAATATCAATTCATCCATACCATGGATAAAAATAGAATCTTTTATTATTACATTATCATATTTTACAGCTAATTTTAAGTGTTTTAAATTAAAATGAGAACACCACTTGGACTTCGAAAAATCAGTCATTTGACATTTTCTTAAAATTAAACATGCTGCATTTTTAACATTTACGTAGATGTGAAACAGTTTGTAGAAAGTGAAAATAAGAATTAAGAAACACCGTTCAGAAAACCGAAAAAAGACTACTACTTGGGAATTTTTTTTACGATGTCGGATATCTACTAAAATTGTTTTAAACATGCGTTGAAGTACATGCGTACTTTAAAGAAAATTTATCGAACGACAAAACTTATTGAACAACCTAGTACTTATTTCCATTTTTAAATATATATTTCTTAGTATTTGCATTTCTTGTGTAGCACTCTGTGGCTTCTGTGAAGTATATTACTCCAATATAGGTTAATTATCCGAATTTAAAACATTTTTTCCTACATATTGAATTTTACCTAAATAGAGAATTTAAATATAAACATTTCGTGACGATTTTATTTCTTCTAGTTCCCATTTAAGTGTTACAGCCCATTTACTGGTACCTTTACAAATAATTGTCACATCCTGATAAAGCTGCAGTCGTCTCTTGGTTTTTCATTAGACTGAATTGCAACTGATCTGCGACCCGTACAATGCTTGCACGCTTTATAAGCTGTAAATCTCCGATGTTACGTCATCGCTTTCCGATAATTTTACTTCGCGAAAATTGTACCCCACAAGATACAAACGAAGAAACTTTTTTATCGTAACATTTTTCCTCTCTGAAAATAAGTATCATCCAAAATAACAAAATATTGGTAATTAAATCGTAATATCTTTGTTTTCGAACATAGCTCCATTTTATTGGTAAAATTATTTCACCAACAATGAACAAATATTACGCTATGGAAGCATTTTCTTTCAAATTTTTGTTGATGGAATTAATTATTGACAACGGAAGTCCAGTTTTTGTTACTTTATTTATTTCATGAATAGATTCATTCCAACATCATGAATAGTTAAAGTCAGTTTTCGGAATAGCCAACAACTGCCTTATCACATTCCGCTTTATGTCCTCTACGTCCTCGAATTTTTATTTTATTAGAGAATTTTTCAATTTGGGGAACAGCCAGAAGTTACAGGAGGTTAGGTCAGGACGGAAACGAACGACTTTCACTCAATAATCCTTTTGATATTTCATCAGCAACTGTGCAATTTATCCCCAAATCTTGGATTAACATTTCAGAAGCAATAGTTTTCTTCCAAGATTTTCTTTTATTTCTCACACAGTCAAACGATGATTTTCACTAATTGCAACTCTCAAACGTTCTGGATATTTTGGTGTCTAGTAGTTGCAGGTCAGAACAAAAATCACTCTCAATCGAAGTTAAACCACTTTTGAATCGTTTAAATTATTTGTTAATTTGTCTACCGCTGGTTGATTTTCATTTTAAAAGTCACAAATTTTCTCTTTGACGCGTTCGATCATTATGAAACGCGACACGGTCACGTATTTTTAATACAGTATTTTTTCGATAAGTGTGAAAGTCTTGGAACCAAAATTCAAAGGAATTTATAAAGGATCATCCATAAAACTCTACACCTCTGTCGGTATTTTTTTGATAGCGACAATCACAGAGAAGTACAGGGATTGAAAAAAAAGGGAGACTGAGTATCGAAGCAGTCGTCGAAGTCATATTTTTAATATTTTTTTTTTTTCATGAAAACTTTATCAACCTATTTGTAAGATCTTTCTAATTAAAATGAGACCAAACAAGATATAATTTAGATGATATTTACTTATTTAGCAAGTGATCTTAACTCAATATTTCTCACTTCTTAAATAAGTTTTTCTATTATTCATACTTATCGTAGTTGTATAACACGAAAAAACATGGCTCGGCATCGGTAAAACCTAATTTCATTCGCATTTATCATTTAATAAATAACTAAATAAGTATAATCTACATTATATCGTGTTTGATCTCATAATAATAACATTTTCATTAATAAAAAACCAATAATAAAAATGTTCATCTTTACATTCGTATTGTTTCACAAACACAAGCATTTTTTATCTTATTGAATAGTGTTATATTACACTATTGATATCATTTACTTTTAACAAGTTTATCCATTTTGTAACGATGTGTACATATAATATTATACTACCTACTTAGTTGGAGTTCTTTTTCATGTAATTTTTCATGCCAGAAAACATTAATTCATTATATATAAACAGAATGTTAAAAATAAAACCTGACTGACGATGCATTTTTATTCATAGCGATGTCGTTAACTTTCAAATGTTCTTTAAATTTCATGACTGTCGTGTCGTTTAATTTTCATAAATTTCAAAGTATAAAATATTTAACAGAATCAAATTGAACAAACCGTTGCTTTCACATATAAAGGCCATGATTCTATATACTAATAATATCAGATATTGTTAAATAATTCAGTCATAAAATATCAATTACTATTACGAAATGCCACGAAATATTCGTGGGCGAATTTTACAGATAATTACAATTTTGTCTTAAAATGAAACGTAACAATTGCATTCATATTGTACAGGCAATAAATATAAATTTTCATGATCCGAGCTGTTTAGACGTAAATCATTATTTTGTGATCATTATTAAACTTTCGAAACATTGATTGAAACTTTTTAGATATACCTATTGTTTTGTAAAAATATACGAATGTTCCATGGCAATATCAGTGCATTTATATATATCTAATGAAAATAACTAATAAGTGGCATACCCCCTAAAAGCCTCAACCTATTTTCAATTTAAAACAAAAGTAAGAAATTAAATAAAATTCATTTCATGTCAAAAATTTGAGAAATACGAAAATGTTTGAAAATAATTATCAATTAAAAATATTTTGCAATAAAATCAGACAGATCACTTTGCTCACAAAATTGGTAAAGAATGTGTTACGATGGTAATTTGTACCAATTTTAGAGGACGACATTGGTTGCCAGTTTCAATAATCGGTAAAAATAAAACACCGAAATGTTTCAAACATACTAATATGAGTGCTATGTCACTTATGTATACATATGGCATAAAATATAGTTGAAAATTGGAAAATTAAGAAGAATGTAATACTATGTTATAGAGAAATATGGACAGTGTTGAGAAATTTGTATTCATTGTTAGTTCCAGATCTTCGAAGATCAGCTTAAAACATTTAAATGAATACGATTCTTTAATTTTTTCCACAGGTCAACTTCTCAATTCCGTAATACTATGTTATAGAGAAATATGGACAGTGTTGAGAAATTTTTATTCATTGTTAGTTCCAGATCTTCGAAGATCAGCTTAAAACATTTAAATGAATACGATTCTTTAATTTTTTCCACAGGTAAACTTCTCAATTCCGTACAGTATATTGTTATCGTCCGTTGAATACACGATGGATTGTAAACGATCCCAAATATAGTCCGAGCAAACCAAATTTTTCAGAGGCACATTAGGAACACAACTAAAACTTTAAGAATGTACAAAAATTGTATTAATGGCAACATTGCAAAATGTTCGCCGATTCTCATAATGAAAAATGGCTACTGAAAGCCGAGCGTTGTAGCTTACAATTCCTTCCTACGAAGGAAGTTCGTACAGCTCGTAAAACGGTGAAAATCACTGAAAAAGACTTTTGTGAAGAAAAGAAAGGTTTATCTTACGATGCCTATTATCATAGCTGACTAACTCTTTAGACCGATGTTTTAATTATTTGTATTTTGAAGCTTCGTTAAAAACTTTAAATACGTTTTTCTTAAAATCATATCTTTCAAACTCCCATTCAAGATAATTCGAAAAATAATTAACTGATCACTTTCAAACGGAACTCGTTTTATTCGTTATACGTTTCTCGAGAGACTGAAGCAAAAATTTTTAGTTAATTCTTTATTTATAATGCTTGTTTTATCGATATAAAGTTCATTTATCCAAGGAAAAAAGTTTATTTTCTTTATAAACGCTATGTTTCAATTTTCAATTTGTTACATTAAATTAGGTTAAATTTCAACGTAAACTATCTAGCTTTAAGAAATTTCTTCTCATATTGCAATTGAATGACTGTGACAGGTGCTACACGGCACGCCAACAGGGCTTATATCGTCGAAGAAGATAATAAGATTCTCCATTAGTTGATCAATAATAATAAAAATTTACAAAAAAAATGTATTTAAGTCCAACTATATCCAAAATATAGCTACAAAATCAATCTGAGAAAAGTGCTACGAACTTTTTTCCAACCCATGCTGATAATAAAAATGTATATATATTATTTAAATGATAAATTATTGAAAGTTTAATAAACAAAAAACTGGAATTACTCATATAGTTTAAAATAACGGTAAGGCGAATGAACCCCATATCGTCTAAAAACAGTAATTTTTTTCCATTTTTTAACAAAAACGCGATTCAATTATTTTTAATCGTTCAAAAGTTGTACATTTATTTTGATTTTCGTCGAACGAAACTTTCACCCCCTCTTGCATCGATTTTTATAAACTTGAAAATTAAGAATGAAAA
Organism: Ptiloglossa arizonensis; assembly: GCF_051014685.1. Taxonomy (NCBI): domain Eukaryota; kingdom Metazoa; phylum Arthropoda; class Insecta; order Hymenoptera; family Colletidae; genus Ptiloglossa; species Ptiloglossa arizonensis. The sequence continues at coordinate 11,755,294 of NC_135051.1, read as the reverse complement.
TTGATGGTGATAGTACAGATCTACAATACAAATGTATGTAAACGGTTGTAAATCATACCCATAGGGATGGGTTGGGATATCGACTCAAAATATTCATTGAAGTTGATTCAATTCTTCTAAATCGACGACTTAGAATATTGACACCACTCTCCTCAAGTGTAGTATCAAAGCTACGATGCTTGTCGTATGTAAGTACCAAATTTGAACAAATGCAGGCAATAAATATTATTTACTTTATTTTGTAAATTAACCATATCATTATATCATTCGAAGCATAAAGTATAAAATACTTTTTCCTCGAACTATGAGGATTGTAGGTCCACTTAATCCCTTCGATACGCGTATCGACTACAGTCGCAGCCAATGAAATCAAGATGTCCGACTGTAATGAAAGAATTACTATAAGTATACAATACATGTATACGGTAACCCTTCCACAACTAGCCATATACGTATCGATGAGACAACCACTAATACAAACTAAAAACTTTTATATTTCTCATTTCATTTTCATGAATGTATTGTTAATAAATTGGCGAGATTCTCGTACCAAAAATAATATCAAACACGGTCCTATTTGGGTAATTTTAAATTACGCGTAGTTAAATGTTCTTTAAAAATGATATATATCGCATAACGTATGAGTGAAAATAGTTCGAATACGGTTTACTTCGGTTTCATTTTTATGGGGAGAAACTCACCAATCCGTTGCGTCTATAATATAAACTGCACTTGATGTTGCGTTCATTTTTGGTATATCTTGTTCTCTATCCTTGTCAAACAGTTCTCACGGCTGGATCTTAACTCAAGTTATAAACAATCGATTTCCAAAATAAATTCGTTACTGTTTCTACTTAAAAAGCGCCGCGCGAATTCGACAATGTGTGTTTTATCAAGGGGTTACTGTATCGCAAAAATTTGATATTAGAAGTATACTACAGACCTAATAATTTCAACATATGTCTCATTACGATTACTTTTTTTTTCTTACAGCAAAGTTAGATGGTGTGAAAACTTACATGAGGATGAGGAGAGTCCCGAAGCATCTGCAAGTGAAGGTGATTAAATGGTTCGACTATCTCTGGTTAACACAAAAATGTTCGGACGAGGAAAAAGCTGTCAGCTGTCTTCCCGGTAAGATTTTCTGAAACTTCGATCAAGATATTTGCCTTTAAATTGCTTTCTGTTTAAATAAAACGTTTTATCGTGAAATGGGACAACAAACTTATTTTGTCACGGTTAAAAATCGTAGTCCAAAGACTAATATTTGAATCGAATAATATCATATTGTAACGAGAGAATGCATACTGAACGTTAGGAGGAAAGAAAGGAATCTACATTATCTACGTTTGTTAGCTAGAAAGGCATAAAATTTCAAGTTTCCGTGAAACAACGAAATTATCGCGAAGAAAATATTTATGAGTGTTTTATACGAAGATTTATGTAACTCAATAATTGAATAATATTAAGATACACGCTGATTCGTTGTTACGATTTCTTTAAATACTTTTGACATTTTCTATGATTACTTTACTTCTTACATGTATAATGTTTCCTTCTCTTTTACTTCGTATCGTAAACATGAGTCGAGAATTAAGTGTTTTTCCAGGAGATTTATATTACTCGACATCCTATCAGATGACGCTCATAGAAATTTTCCAGTCGAGAAATGCACAATGTAACATCTACAATATTTCTCTAAATCTGCATTTTTTACTTTCTATCGTGGAATTGGCTCATAGTAATTTGTGAGACAATTTGTGTGAATTTTGATCAGGATCTGAAAGTGATCACTATCGTAAATTTAAAGTTCTTGTCTATATACCGTGTAGTTTATTAATTACTGAAAGAAAGGGTAAAAGTTGTACGTACAAACATAAACGTACGTACAAGTATTGCATACAAAAAGAAAAAAAAGTACTAATGTCAGCTCCAAATATATGTATATATTAATATGATATTTCCAATTCAAGACCACTTTTCTAATTGTGTCTCATTCCATGAATTATATCTTCATTTACAGTAATCTTTCATGTTTGAGAAACTATAAACACGTATCAGCAAATTAGCATAAAGAAGCGTGCATCTTAATACACGCGATATGAAATATTTTACGTGTGTTCCTAAATCAGTATGTTTCTTCGATTTCCTTTGTGATCGTGCAAACTTTTTTCTTTCAAAAATCTAGACATTCGAATGCTGTAAAATTGAAGATTTTCGCCTCTAAGAAATTTCTCGTTTAAACATTGCAGACAAACTGAAAGCTGAGATTGCAATAAACGTGCACCTGGACACGTTGAGGAGGGTCGAGATTTTTCAGAACACGGAAGCTGGTTTCCTGTGCGAGCTCGTGCTAAGACTACGGCCCGTCCTCTTCTCACCTGGCGACTACATTTGTCGGAAAGGTAGGTCTAACATCTCATCTACGTTTTCTTTTCTCGCGTTATACGCCAGTTTTCCCGAATACAATACGATTTATAAAAGATGTACTAACCTAATGAAAGATTGAAAAGCGATCGTCTTTCCCTTTCACTTGGCCTCATTGCCAATAGTATTATCCAGATGGTACAATTATAAACGGACTGTTTCATTTCGAGCAATAATCGGTTTCGATAATCGAATCAATAATCGAGTATCGATAAAGCATGTTTCTTTTTCTAAGCAGAGTTTGAAAACAATTACAATATTGATTGTGATTCTTGAAACAGTTACGAAAACTGACAAAATGTTGATAACCATTATAGATACATATATCGATTCTGGGTCATTCGAGTTTCAGTTACGGTTCTATAACTGTTACTTTCGGTTCTGTTTACAGTTCGGTACTATATAATTTTTGCATATACGTATGTATCTATTTCTTATACGAAACAGATAATTTCATTTAACAACGACGTTATCGCAACATTAGCGATATACTAATTATGAGATAATTTCATATAAATTATAATTAACAAAGACATGAATAATTAAAATGTTTACATGCAATTTGTAAGGATAAATTGTTGAAAAAAAATTGCCTTGAAGTAGTTCAAGTCTTATTTAAAACGTTCATTTGTACATATATAGTAAGAACTGAGAATTATAATATAATCGATATAAGAACGTATTGATACTATGTAGTATTACGCGAGAAGTTGGCCGGTGTTCTAAAAGCTAGAAAGGCACAGGGGAAAGGGAAATCGTTCGTTCATATCAGTCATGGCGTGAGTACTACGCCTTTACGCAGATACGAGTACATTGTCACCGTTGACTAAGGAGGACACGTGTAGAAACCCACCGTTTCTATAAGACGAGAAACAAGAATGAAACAAAACACGACAAAGTGAGCTGCAAAACATATCTGAGATGCGTTCGCAAACTCCAGCGTTGTATCTCATTTTGTCGTGGTTTGTTTCATTCGTGTCCCTCGTCAAGCAATGGGCTTCTATGCGTGTCCAACTTATTAGCCAACAGTGACAATATATTTGTGTAAAGATATAATAGTTACGTCATGACTGATACGAGTAGACGATTCTCCTTCCTCCTGTGATTTTTTAGTTTTTCAGACAACCAACTTCTCGTTGGTTCGATCCATAATCAATACAGAAAATAATAGTTATAAAACTGTGGTAATATTGGTTCTGGAAAACCATAACTGAAATTGATATGGGCTAAAACCGATATATTTATAACAGTTATGACATTTTTTCGGTTCTTGCAACTGTTTCAATCAGAACCGATATACATATGTATAACAATCTAAAACCGTTTCAAACCATGCTTCTAACAATAAGTAACTACTCTTTCAACAACCACTTCATATATTTTCATAAAATAGAAATACGTGTTTAATAGTAACATACAATACTCATTTTACTTCAACGTAACTACATTATTAAATAACCGGAAGAATTCCTAGTTTAAATTATTAAATATGTAATACGAATAAAAAATATACCATTTATAAATATATATTTATTTATTACACAGTACGTAAAAAATATTGATCTTAATAGGCAATATTTAAGAATTTTATATAGTACAATACTATATATATTTACATTTCGCAAAGTTCATTTCCAGCTGTGTAATGTTTCATTACTTCCGGCATGAATTGGCGGCTATACAGACATTAAGTGAGATGATTTTCATATATGATGATGCCTGTGTCACTTACCAGACAATTCGGAAGTGATACTAAGGGTTCGAAGTCGGTATGGAGTTGTCTTCCATTACGGTAACGTTAAACCTCGCGTTGCGATATCTGTTCGGAATAAATTGTTGGACTTTGATCGGAACGTCCATTAACCATATTCTCTCGACCATGCCCCATCCAATTACAATCTGCTCCTTCCGTTACAAAATTTTCTTCAGGACCAAAAATTCGGCTTCTTGAGGCTTAGAATACTTCAAAAGTCACCTGACTCTATTTTTCACAAGGAAATTTCTTTCTGGAGCAATAGTATTTTAACTGAACACTGCAAAGTACTGCCAGATTGTAAAGGCTTAACAAAATGCGTATATTAAACAAATATATATTTTAATTTATAATAAATAACATTTCCTTTAATTTTGCATTGTATACACCGAATAGATAAATTTTAATAATATTTATAAATACAATTCCGATTAGTGGTTACTTACTAAAGATATAGTACATTGGGGTGAACAGAGTTCGTGAGACACACTATGTATACCTTCACCGATCCAACATTACTGCCACATCAGGATCAAAACTAATAACGTTTCGATCATTCCTAATTTCAGACCAATTATTAGTTCAAACAGTTTTCCTCGCCATATTTCCGAAATTTCCTGCACCAATTCGATAACATATAAAATTCTACAACAAAACGAATAACAGGGTTACCAATAACGGTGTCATTCTGATAAATTATATACACCAAGACTTTAAACCACTCTACAACAAAACGAATAACAGGGTTACCAATAACGGTGTCATTCTGATAAATGATACACACCAAGACTTTAAACCATGTTTACAAGCACACGATAAATACAATAGATATACTTTCTTTTAACGTTAAGTATACCTTCTTTTTCGTTTTTTTACGTTCTGCGACATTACATGTTCGCAGAAGGAGACCACGGCCATCTAATTTCTCTCGCTGCCGAGCACGGCGCTCACCACGCCCGCCAGCGAGAAATCCCCCCCAATTACCTTCACCAGAACCATCCCTCCTGGAACTAGCACTCGGTCAGATCGGGCCCAACCCTGTTAGGTGCTCGACGATGCGGGCCGCGGACACCTTTCTGAACAGTTTACCCGCATCATCGAGGAGACAAGTGGGACGATACGCGAACGAAGAGTCCGCGGGAGGTGATGCGACTTTTTCATATATTCAAATAAATGTCGCATTACGTGACATTTTTGGTGCATAAGACCCATATGTGTGCAGAAAGACCGCTTCGAACATTTTACCTACGCACAGCTCACGCTTCAAAAAATCGTTCTCTCGCAATGGCTAAGCAGAAACTGAGATCTTTCATGGAATGTGTATTAGGGAGAGTCAAACTACCAGATAATATAGGAACTTCCCGATGTACAGTTACCGGATCAAAATTTTGAAATTACGCTCTTGTTGGACAGACTGTATTCGAACATTGGCGTAGAGCATGAACATCAACATGCCAATTAATAGCTCGTATATAATGTTGAATAAATAGTTTGAGTTACAGATAGAATATGAAGCGCCTCTGAATCTACTGGTGTAGTGTCAATAATCACATGCCTTTAAACACGTTCTATCAAGCTCAGATTGTTAATAATAAAAATCTCACTGTGTGTCTTTCAGCGTTATTTATAACTATTATTATTTGGTTATAAATCTGCACAAAAGGCAGCCATGGTCATTCATTTTGGGACAGCTGATGGTGTGTTTCTTCAGTTATTCTTCGTTACAGAAGTATAGAATAGAGTATAGATAGAAATCGTTATAGAATAGAGACAATACTTACCTGTTGCAATTATATATTTTATAGCTCTTGTTTATTTTTACACAACTAAGGCGGAATAGATTTTTCATACAAGCAAAGTGCTACGTATACCGCGGTTGCATACAATATTGCACGATGAACAGCAAATTTGCATATTTCTCCCGTCAGACGCAGAGGTAAGCGTTTCTTCTCATCGGAGCTCCACATGTACACTCGGTCAAAAAGAAACTTAGCCGCGTTATTTCAAATGCACGATCGACCCTAGTGGAAAAAGATCTCTTCCTAAAGATATTTGATGCACGAAGAGCGGTGTGAAATAACGTACGACGACTATGCATCTGTGGTAATGCGCTCAGGTTTTTTATCGACCGAGTGTACATGTTAGCGTACACGTTGTTCGATGTCCGAATTCCTTCATTTGTTGAAACGTAATAAGAACCGCGATGCCCTTGGCGTTGTCTACGTCTGTGTACATTACGTTTGTCGAGTAATGAATCGTGATCATGAACCAGAAAAAACATGTATAATCGTTAATCTCGATGTTGACCACAGATTTCTTCCCAACGACCTTGCACAACAGGAATGCAACAGGCGATACATAAGGGTTACAGTCATTCACGTCGACAGATATATAGACCTAATAAACGTAACAGAACCCATCTGCTATCATACTCTTGAAAATTATTCACTACTTGTCTAGCATAACATTCTTGGAAATTCGATGCTGCGTCCCGTTAATGATTCCGTATTGTGAAACATTTTGTAATGTTTATTTTCACACGAAGATGTGTATTCACAAAGTTCTTGACACCATTTATCAACATTCCCAAACACGTATTGCAAACATTTACACGGAAATCGTGCTCGCATCAATACGCAAAGGGCCATTAGGCCCTTTAATGGCGCGAATATTGACATTGTCCACCGTTCCACGTCAACTGACAAAGTTCTGCCACATAAATAATCGGTGGCCAATCGCTCGCATTTGTCGCATTTCTGTAAATATTAGCGATATTGTTTCAAAATGTTCGAGATTAATAATATTTTGGATAGAATTCGTACTCTGTTCATAATAAATTCCTTTCTGGCATCAACTGAGCGATAGAGACATTAAACATTCAATTAGGCTTATAGATTCTATGGTATGAGAATAAAAGTATACTTCACAATACATGATCAAGTAAACTTGTTCACTGGCGGTATGCACAGCTTTACTAAATGTTGCTTACATGTGTGCTTTGTAAAGCCTAAAAGCTTAAACACGATGCATCAGCAAAACGAATCCTAATCACGTGATCAAGATTGCATCATTTTTTGTAAAATTACATTCTCTTTAAAAATGTCGATAACTACCTGGAAGAGAAAGCAGAGGGTATCAACTGTGGTGAGGTCATTTGTCATCAGTATAACCATTTAACAACTCGATCTCAGACAATTGCCAATTCAATAGTTATAATTTATTGATCCAGCGCAGCATGACACTGTCGAGAGCTGGCTAGGCCCCAACAGAGGCCCTATATAGGGTCATCGAGTGGACCATGATCATCTAGAGAGGGAGAATCCAGCTGCTTGAGGCGTCTTGCAGGTTGGAGAGGAACCTATTCAAGACATCGACTATTCTCTCCAACTTCAAAGCGTCAGTGGCTGTCTCAGATTAGTCTCAGATATTTCATCCGGGACTTCACTTCGACATTGGAGTCACCTAAACAGTACGGCTATGAGCCCTAATCTCCGCATAGCTCATCCATCATTTGCTGCCCCGTTCTCCAAGAGTAACACAGAGACGATGCGACCAGCTAGGGGGACTTCTTGTCGCCTCATAGGACACGATCCTATAACCGCGGATGACCCTCAACGTCAGCCGTCTAAGGATCTGGCACAGCATGACATATTTCATCTGGGACTTTGCCTTGACTCTGAAGTCATCTACGTGAATCAAGGAGGAGGGGAACTCCCACTGAAGTGAATTTATAGCCAGCACCTCGGTCTTATGGAACGCTACCTCCAAACTAATTCCCTTGATCCATTAGACGATATACCCAAGATTCCATAGCAGTGGTCCTAACACGGATCCCTGGGGAACTCCAGAATACATCTCCCTCCATCCTGTACCGGCTTGAGTGCTCTATGGCTACCTTCCAGGTGGAGAAGAATCTCCAGACAGCAGTGAAAAAGCTCTGGAGCCCTGGATCGCTCTAAGTTAAAACCCAGACTCGGTTGGAGAGCCCAGACATGGCTCTCCTTTCTCTAGTATGGAGAAGAGAGTGTTAACTACGTTTCTCAATAGCTGGAAGTACGAGTACCGTACTCTAGAATCGGTGCATTCACCTAATTCTACATCGATGCCTATTCGATTTGAAAGCTACTGGAAGCCATTCCTTGGATGTGTAATATGATTATGTCACGCGATCTCCTACAGGAGAAATGAACCGGACCGGAACGGATGAAACGAACGAAACGACATAGTCCTGATGAAACACGTGAAGAAGCGATCCAAGAAATAAAGTATTCATTTATTATAAAGTGCAAGTGTATATTATTATAATGTGTAAGTTGTATCGTTAATTACAAACACCTTCGCATCGATAAAATAAACAGGACGATCACTGGTTAGCGGTACACTCGCTATACGTTGTCATAGTTTTACAAACTAGACATCGTTGTCGCAGCTATATAACCTCGTCTGTTAAAGCTGTCAGTGTAATAAATAAAAACGTACTTGTGCAGTGGACGCAGAGTTACAGTGCAGCTGCGTTTCCGAACGCAAACTCTATCAATCGATCCACCATTGTAGTTGAATTATTCGACATAGGATACAGCTAAAAGATAGATTGATTTTTCAATCCTTTTTCTGTATATGATGTAACGAGTCCATTTTATGAGAGACTGGACGACGAGATAAGCCTTTGTTATTAATCACCAAGAATCGTTCGTCTAGAAGCCGTAGTTTTCTGCGCTCGCAGAATACCAAGTGGAGCTTCAGAACCTTCATTTTCTTCGAAAATCCAAAAAGTATTGGTAATATACTAGGTTGTTCAATAAGTTTTGTCGTTCGATAAAACTTATTGAACAGTATAGCACTAGGTTGCAACCTAGTAGTTCATCATTCAAGACAGTGTTTCCTTCTTCCGTTAAAGCAAGATTGCAGTTGCTCGATGTGTACAGGACATATATTGTCATAGAACGACTACGATTATTGTACGTTTCGGTGTTATTACACCAAATTCTTTTGTTTCAGAAACCTTAGACTATAGGACAGGGTGTTGTTTAAACCAAGAATAAATGATTTATTTCTAGTTAAAAGTAATAATAAAGTACTGCCCTTTTAAGGTCGGTAAAAGGCGTAATAATTGTACAAACTGATTTCTTACATCTACTTTTCTCCTTCATCCAGATCACCGTTTAGAAACAATTCTTAGTTTTCTAAAAACCTTCTCTTGAACATTTTTGTTCGTGTAAAATGAAATAAAAATGCGGGGGAGAGGGTTCTTAAATTTTACATAGACATATATTGTGAGACTTCAGAAACAATATAACTACACTTAGTAATATAAAACTTATTCCCACGTATTCAGAATGTAGTTGCTCGTGGTAGATCTCGAGGATCTTTCGAGCATTGAATGTGTTTGCACGATGGGTGCCGACTATAGATTACTCGAAGGACCACCTTCCCATTGGAAGGACTAACTGTTGTTGATCGTTGTCCAAGGCTGGACCGATGGAGGTTGTAATGCCGCCTTCGAGGTCTCCGCCGCTTGCTGCTCTCACGTCCAGGGGGGTGTTGAGCGTTGTCCTCACACACGGCGCCTCACTGGATGCACAAGCCGGCTGCCGAACTTCCTCGAAGGTCCAAGATTCCGTGGAGGCTCGAGGGATTGCTGGTAATTCCCCTGGAGGAGTGCAAGTTCCTTATGGGAACTAACGCAGGAAGCTTCACACGTCAATCCGTGCGTTCAGGCCAAAACTCTAACCGTGATCTCTTAGCTGTACTCTGTACGCTTTGGTTGTAAGCCCTTGGCGATACTCTGTACACTCTAGTCGTAGATCCTTGGCTCTATTGTCTTGGTGGTATTCTGTGCACTAATCTGAGATTTCTCGGGTCAGTGCAAACGTCGCCTCGGTTCGCCCTACTCCCTTGAATTAAGGGTGGGTGGCGACGAATGCCTGACCAATTACGACGGGTCCTAGTCCCGCCGAATCTAGGACATGCCCATCGCTATGGGGCTTAGGTGGGGGCGTCGCGACGTAGACAGGGTGTCCAAACCCCTGCAGGCCTGGGCTGGAATTTTCCAGCATCCCGAATGACGCAACAAGCGGCGCTAGGGCCTCGCGTGCCAGGCGATGCAGAGGGTCCCTGTCAAAGTGCCTGCAGTGTTTTATGACGGGAAATAGCCATCACTTGCTCCGTGCCTCGAGTCGAACAACAAATAAACTGACCCTCGGTGACAGGCCCGTGCCGTAGCCATGTGGACAATTTCTCTAACAAACTCGAAGCACGGTCCCGCCATAAAACGCAGCTGCAAGCCTCTACACAGAATGTCAGTGGCGTCAGTTGAGAAGAGGTGCATCGCAATGCTCAAAGTAGAACCATACCTTGCAATAGCGGAATCTGTTGAGTTACCCAATCCGCAAGCAGCCTTTTTAAAACTTGTCCTTTTGATGTTACATATTATTATAAAAATATATCGTTACAAATCCTTAACGAATCACAGGAATTAATACATATTATAGACAAAATTTTAGTATATTGCATATACCTGTATTTGTATACCTTTGAAACAGTTAGAAGACCTGTCAATTTCGATTGTAGACTTCATTGAAGCAATGTAACAGCGTTATGAAAACGTTACAGTCCATTGACCGTACCATTTGGACAACTGGACACATGTGTCAGTTATTTGAAACGTAGCTCACTGCGAACTTTAACAGTTTCTTGTAATGTTAATTATGACATAAACGTACTAGAAATGACTTATTTCCTAGAGAAAACTTCAAAGAATCTAGTTATATTTTGCAACACTTTTAACGACAGATCTTTGTTCCGAAAGTTGCAAAACAGAAATTTGTGTATAATTTTTATGTTGCAAAACTGACTATTTAGCCTAAAAGGTAATTTATTTCAAAAAGCCAATGGAGATATAGATTAAAATGAAAAAGAAGTAGATTGAGAAAGTAGATCCTTTTCTTGTCAAGGTTGTTCGCTTACTTTTCATACATATAAACACGTAGATAAGCATAACAAATCTAACAAATATTCGCCTCCTTCTCCCCTTTGCGTAAACGATGTTTACATACATAATTACTTATTTAACTTATGCCAAATAGATTGAAAATAATTGTATTTTCAAATTGCCATGAAACTTGTTGCAGGTGAGGTAGGAAAAGAGATGTACATAGTGAACAGAGGCCGACTACAGGTGGTGGCTGATAATGGGAAGACAGTCCTCGCTACCCTTAAGGCGGGTTCCTACTTCGGGGAGATCAGCATACTCAATATGGGGACTGCAGGTAAAGAGTGCGGTAAATATTCCAAGCGGACCAGGGGCCCGTGAGCTGTCCCCCTCGTATTTCACGATCACGTTTTCACGTTTCACGTTCTTACTACTCTGTGAGAGGGCAAGCCGTCGAGCTGGTATGAGCCGATCTAAGACCGATTCTTTCTAGTAACTTTTTTTTTATTCTTGTACTCTTTCTGTCACCGACATTCCTATTGTCGATTTCCACCTGCTGCCCGCGATCGACGTTCACGCAACGAACCAGCACGATTCTTTTTTAAAATATTCTTTTTTAAGATATGGAGAACGTAGTCACGTGATCACTAACGAATATGCTTATGTACGCTGCTCAACAATTTGACCTTGTTTTTCCAAAAACTCAACAAAAAAATAGAACATTCATGTTTCGTCGGCAGTAACAGATTCATCAAACGATGGATGATTTTTCTGTCATCCCTCTAAAGAAGATCGTAGGATAAATCGTTGAATACAATGTGTTTTCTTAATCTTGACACATTATCGGTTGCCTTTAAGTGTTAATATTAACAATACAAATTAACCTAAAGAAATTAAACGCTTCTTAAAACGACATTATAACACTTTTTAAAACTTCCCATTTAAAATAATGGTAGATGACATTACTACACAAATATGTTACTATTAAAATATTTCCTGCGAACCTCCTTGTCAAATATATCACTCATTGTTTAGCATTCTGTTCACTACGTAAATAGAAAGTCCCAATTTTTCGAATCTAAGTAGAAAATGAGGTTAATGTTGGAACAACTCAATGAAGTTTGTTCTTCAATTTGAATTGCTCCACTTGTTCTATATGAATTCATTTCATTCTTTGTTATTGAACGTACTCTCCAAATCTCATAAATTCGTGTCTCATGTTTTATGTATATAAAATTTGTTCAGAAAAATATAGAAAGTATTGAATATCAGAGTAATTGATTCTTTGTAGTAACCGTCATCTTCCAATTTTCCTCATAAGAATGAATTGAGTGAAATAAAATCAGGTGAACGTGCTGACCATATCAATCCGTTACGTCACTCTATTATTAGTTCTTACGTGTATATAACATTTCTTCAATTTCTGAGTTTATCCTTTTCTGAGTTTATCTTATTACTGTCTCGTTTAAATTCGTAACAAAAATCACTTAAATATGACGATTATACATATTGTTACGAATCTTTTTTAAAAACTTCCACACGTATTGGAAGTACAGTACTATTTTAATCTTGGTCTAAAGACGATATAGACAGTACTATTCTAATCTTGGTCTAAAGACCTAATGAGAATACCATTAATAATAGGTATGATATTCGTAATTTCTATATCTCGATACACTACTCCAAAATCCTAAATATTATATATGCCTTGATAAAAACATAGCATATCTCTAGGTTGAAACAGTGTTGAAGAAAAAGTGAAACGGAATTAGGGGTAGAGCGTTTTTACAATGACTCTCATAAATAAATGTTTTGCATACAACTGAACATGAACATTTATTAAATACGATAATGCATTTACGTTTGACGATAAATTTTCCCATCATCCCTTTTTTCCATCTTTTGTCTCACATTTTTCTCCCATTTATTCGTCAAGCAGACAATATCTGCAACTAAATTAAAGAAAAATCGATCGATAAAACGTTGCGAGATCGTCGATGCGTTTTAAACAAGGCCCGTGACACGTATTGCCCTTTAGCCTTCGCCCCTCTGTTTTTATCGATTGTTGTCTTTCAGCTGATAAACCGACACGATCTATTAAAATGTAATAAATGCCATCCAAAAATAAATCATGTTTTACGATATTGTCCCTACACGTTCTCCTCGAAATAAATATATAAATACACCCAGAATACAAAAGAACTCTTTCCGAGACATCATTTATAGATCGTGTCGATTGATCGATTTAAGAGAAAAAGGCATACTTTTAGTCATTTCTAATTTTATCACGCTTTCGTAGTTACATTAGAAAACTTAGTTTAGAATTTACCATTCGAAACCAGGATGTTCTTTTAACATTCTTTAATTTTCCTTTAATTTCTTTTGGCAGACGAGGCTTCTATGACATGCTGGAATCTACATTTCTATTCACTTTTCGTTCTCACTAAATCGAAGGAAACATTTCCAAATTCTATTGTAAATAATTTATACGAATAAAGTTTCTGCTTTAAAAGACACGTGTATTTGTGTAGACAGTTACTACTTAGAAACTGAACTCAAATACAAACTACTGTCACTTTTCTGATCAGTTTTAATTACCTTACTTAACTACCATTTAATTACCAATTACTTTACCGATAACAAAAGAGTTGAAAATATAATAACGATATTAATCGTATAAACAATGTACAGTAGGTCACGAAAATATTCGAATGCTTGCAACCAAACTTGTAATGAGTATGTATATTACATAGGAATAATTAATAGGATAGCAATGACAAAATAGGGAGAAATTTTTACAAATTTGTCTAATGCACTGCACACATTTGTGCAGCATTTATATTTGTGTTATTGACTGCCGGAGTGTTTACTTTCGTTATAAATGATACAAATGAAAATTATTAATGAAAAATGTAATTCGTCGGTTTCAAAAATATACTAAAGGTCAAGGACGTCATACTAAACACGCAATTCTACTTTCCAGTAATATTTCTAATAAGTTGATCTTCTTTGTTAGCCTACCAAAATATTCGTACAATAAATGAAGAGAAGAAGTCATTTTCACATGTGAATGTATGTAATATTATATTTTGTATATTAGAATTTTTGTTTGCAGGCTTTCGGAATATATTTCGAAGTACAAATATTTACTTTGAATAATGCAACTATAATAACAGTATATATTATCATAATAATTCACGATGAACGAATCAGCATTATGGCTGAATAAATTTAGAACTGCAGCAAATGTTTCCTAGATTTACTTTCATTTCTGTATTTTTCTACTGTTACTCAGTGCACTGTTTATATACTATATTTTTCACAACCTTTTATTACCATTTCTTAACGTAGTCTCTAAATAATTGTAACTTTGTAACTTACTCTTGCAATGCGTACATACCTCACAGATGTGATTAACCTGCATTCGAATTTAATATTAATTTATACATCTATTCATTGACTATCGTAGTTAGTTCCCTGTATATTAGACGATTCCTGCCATACAACAGATATTTTACCAAAAACTACTTTTGGTAAAAAGTACTCAGTATATAATTATGAAGGGTAGTCAAAATGTATTTTAATTTATATTTTAAATTTTTAAATTATTATAAAATATTATTCCACAAACAAATCGATGATAAAAAAATTAACATGAGAAGTTTTTCTAAAAATATTTCTACTATAATTAATACAATACTTATTATTTACTTTACATAAAATGACTGCCTTTCTTGAAGACAGCTAGATATCGCATCCCTAATTACTAAATTTTAATATGTCATGTGAATGACCTTGCAATTAACACTGCGTTTGCAACATATTATTAAATGCTTTGAATCTTTTTACGATTAAGTTATGGAACTTTGTCAAGTAAGTGGTATGAAAAATTTTTACAAATACATAAAGATACTTTTACAGACCAAATCTTTTAATGTACAGAATAAACGAAATCGAAATGTGTACCAATACAGTTATTTTTTAAACAATTTATGGGCACTTGCAGACTACAATTTCTTACTAAATATTGTTCACGTTAAGTTAAAATTATCGACCATTTTTGATGAAATTAAATTAATTGCATTCATTAAAATATATATTAAATCAAGTGAAGCGAAAATGAAATTGATTTAATTCAAATTAAATTAACATTATTTTGTAGGCTGTTTGCATTTCGTTTCACAATGATGGACATTTGCATTGCGGTAATTAACTTTCCTTAAAATAACTAGAACTTCTTTAAACATAATATTTACATTTATAGTAACAATTAAAAACAAAGCTCCTGTATGTTGCAAACGTTAATTGTACTTGCCCAAATAAATACATTTTTCCTGATTATATCCAATTCATTAATTAAGAAACAAATTTTCATTTTTTAGCACAAATAGTTTGTATTCTATTAACAGGACTGGATATGTTAAAAAATGTTTTGAAAAAAATAAAATGAAAATGAGATCAAACACATATTACAATGCTAAACATTATTATTTATATATACTTCTTGTTCTTCTATGTGTGATTACGCTAACAATATATTTAATTTTGTAACAATACTTTTGGACAAAGATAAGTTGCATGATAATTTTATCAAAGTTATCAATCAAATTTGGAAACATTAATGGCAAAAGTATAATAAATGTTATTTGTAGATCATTATTTGTAAGTAATGAATATTATTATGGAATGTTTGTTAAAAACCTGTTAGGAGATCAGTATGGGACTTTTATGTACAAAGATTCCAATTTACAACATATCCATAGTTCCATAGATTATTTCAAACATTCGAATTTACATTTCAGTGCACATTATTGATTATTGTAATTTACCTACATCTTCGTTTCTTCGGGAATATATAACTGAATTAAATTCAAAAATATTTTCAATATATGTAGATGTGCGAACAAGAATTGTAATATGTGAAATGTCCGGTTTTTGAAATGAGATAATAGAATTCTATTTTAACGAAATGTTCATCCTTCGAATCAAGACAATTCTACTAATGTAATATGGAGCTTTAATTCTATTTAAGATTCTGGTTTTCTAAATATTAAATACCTTAAAATGGTGTTCTTATATTCTTTTGGTAGAAAAGGTAACGTTTTTTTGGAAATTATTTTACTCAGGGAAGTGTAATGATAATTAAAACATAAATCTGAATGTGAGTAAAATGTTGCATTCACTACTTACGTAATAGAATTTCAAATAAGATTATTCAATAATCGTCATGAAAAAAGATTTCGGTCTCCCTCAAGTAATAACACAAAAAACGCAAGTTGATTCTTAATCTTATGTACACATAAACATTGTAGCGAAGCAGTTTCATTATCTATACGTGGAAATATAATCAGACTATCTGCAAATAGACATTTCGCATGTTACAACTAAACTGAGCAGTTTATTGTTACGTCGTCGTTGATATTTGTATATACAATGCTATTTGGTGTCACTTCTGTCTTCACAATGGCCTACTTTTTAGGGTTTAACGTACATGATACCTTTAAAAATGTTCGTATAACTTTAATGCAAAATGGATAAAGTTCTATATAACTCAGGTGGCTGATTGAAATATGTAAAACTTAACTGGACTGGAGGGAAGAATAGACCTTAAACATCAAATTTCATCTTTAAGTATTTATTACTTTTCGAAATATTAATATAAACATTTTCCGTATAATATATTCTAATCTAGCTACTCGTATATACACATCAGACATACAACTATCTTCACTGCAACAAAATAGCTATATTGGCCTTGACGTTTATAAGATGTCGCACATAAAACCGGCCCGTTATCTATTCTTCGATTAGTAAGATGTGCAGCAATTCGTGCTTTTAAAACAGACTTGAAAAATTAAACTCTGGAGCTTATAAAGAAATCTATGCAAGTGACGAATACCCATTTTAATGAAATTTAAAGAGTAGATAGCTCTCAAGAAAATATTTAACGCATTTTCTTTTATCGACCGCCATCTAAGATAAGGGGGTGAAAACAGCTCTCAAAGTTGGGTGTCCAAAACATATTTTTGAAAATATCTTGAGATCCAGTGAGACGGGAACATAATTCTTTTTTAATTTAATGTTCTCAAATGCGAGAGCCGACAAATAAATAAATTTATGAGAAAATTAATTTGTTTAAAAAATATTAAAAAAGAAACTCCTTTATTGGCCACACTTGTTTGAACTTTTATATATACACACATGCACACGTGCACGTCTGATGAGAATTGTTTGCGGAAGTAATTCGGTCGATTCGAATAGTTTATCCGAGAGTTGGGCATTAAATGGTATACCCAGTCACCAATAAAAGAAGCAAGTTGTTAATTGTAGTAGAGAAATTCCTAAGCAAGTACGTGGTTAGTACTACCTGTGAGTGATATATGGTAGGATGTTGAGTGCACAATTATAAGTAGGTAATTTTAAGCATAATGTTGCTGCCAGCCACATAAGTCATAAATCAAAATCAAAGAAATCGGTTAAGTTTGATCTTTAAGTTTACCATTTATATGTACTGATTGCTGATCACCATGTTCTGCTTATATGAACAGTATACAGCAGTTGGATACTGACACGTATTCTGTCATGAATGTATAACCAGCATTCAATGTATGGTTTTTTTTATTAACACCTCGAAAAGTAATAAATTTTCAAAACTGAAATTTTACTTTAAGGTCTATTCTTCTTCCACATGACACCATCAAAATTTCATTTCGATCGGTGGTCTATGCCATTCGAAACTTAAATAAAAAAAAATGAATCCTATTTAAGGGCACCAATATAAATAATGTGTCATGTAATCAATCAGTCTGCAACCAAAATTGGTTAAGCATGATTTTTATGGCGAATTGGCCGAAATTATATTCTAACACGTTCGCTGTTGTGCCTGCATATACTAAAGACGAGAAATTGATATCTAAATACAGAGTGTGACAAAATTTATGGTACAAATTGAGTTAGAGGGATTTTATGGCTCAAAATGGGACAAAAATATAGAATAACAAAATTGTATTTGAGGCTTCGTTTTCAAAAAAAGATGCATTTGAAAATCAAATCTAATACACGTCACCTGATTGATGTTTGACATTACAAATTTCGCTATAAACGTTCAAAGTTTCCACACACCTTAAGAACACATTATTAGTAAATATGTATTGACAGAAAACAGTGCCTAACATCGTATCGCATATAGCAATCACAATAGTCGTCTATAATGGAATCTGTAACGTCAGTTATCAGTTAAATGTGCGCGTACTACATTAATTTTCAAATGCATTCTTTTAAAAAACGAAGCCTCCACGCAATTTCATTACTCTTGATTTTCATCTTATTGTGAGCCATAGAATCTTCCTGATCCAATTTGTATCAAGAATTTCGAGATATCCTGTATGTATACTATAGACATTCTCTCTGAGAATGCAGCAGAAATTCAAATCTGAAACCTCGATAATTGCACGAAAACCTCGTTTGTTGTAATATACTGACAACTGAAAGGGACGGTTCCTTAGCAACCAATAAAGTTGGAAGAGGAAGTAACAGAGCAATGGTAATCCTAGATGGTATTATGAAAGTGGGGCTCCTTCCTGAATTGATTATTGAATTTCGATACTTGCAAGAATTTTCAGTCACGTTATTTTGTATTTATAAAACTTGTACTATATCTCGTTTCCTCGCTCAGTCTCGATCTCTTCACTCAAATATTGTTTAAACTTATTACCACAAGTGCAATAAACATATCTGGGGTGTCTCAATGTCAATAGTATCTCAATTGATTAATAAAAAAAAGAAAAACAAAGACCTCGAAGCGAAAAGACTTATTATGAATGCGAAGCAGCGAACGTGTTAAGTATAAAATCAAAAATATATTGAGACGAGTTTTAAGGTAGGCCTATACGACAGATGTAAAACTCGAGGAACGATCGATTGATCGATTCCGAACGGATACAAAAGAAAGCTTGATGCATCCTGATAACCAATAAATGGCTACATCGACGCAGGTAACCGACGAACAGCCAGCGTGCGCTCAGTGGGCTACTCGGATCTCTTCGTCCTCAGCAAAAAGGACATGTGGGATGTACTGAAGGAATACCCTGCAGCCAGAATCCGCCTTGAAGCCATTGCAGTGAAAAGATTGGAGAAATACAAACGAGCGCCACTTGAAAAAGGTAAGCATTCGTTAAGATTCAATTTTTTAATTTTAGAATTGAGAGTTATACTCTTTAAACGCCGTATGAAATTTCTTTATTTTTCTACTGTCTGTGAACAAATATTCTGTAACATATTTGCTCCTTTTTTTACGTGGGAGAAATCTTCCAAAGACTCTCCCGCCCCCTTGGGGTCGGGGCCACGTTGCCCCGCCTTCTTTCCAGGGGGGCGTACGAAAGGGCGGCCGTGAGTTCCAATCTCCCAATCACCTGCAGTCGCGCTTGGCAGCGTGGCGACACGGGAGTGGCTCGTCTCTCGTTTATTGCCGGCGCGATCTTTATCTTATATTCTTGGAGAAAGAGACCAACCCTTCTGAAATACGCGGCATGTGTAAAAATGGGTGGAAGAGGCGGCAGACTTATTGTCGGCTGCCCCTGTCCTTCCGGGTGTTAGAATAAGGGCGCAAGGGAATCGGCTAGAGGAGTTTTTTTTACTATCGGCGACTCACACACCCGCTTCACAGCATCCTTTTGTGACATTACACATTCGCAGAGGGAGGTCACAGCTACCCATTTTCTCTCGACGATGAGCAATGACCCTTACCACGCTCGACAGCGAAAGATCTTCCTCACATTTCCCCCACCAGGATACGGCACTTACCCGCCCAAACAGGACACACCTCCAGGGTGTAACCGCCGGAACAATATCAGTAGCGGGTCGTCGCTTTTTTCCCTATATAGTGCAAGTATCGTCCGAAGCAACCATACCCGGACAGTACCTGCACCATTCAACATATTTGCTACCATGTGTCACACGTATGCGAGAACGACAGTTTTATATTTTACGTCCGAATACACAAATAAAGTAAGAACTATGTCAGATAAATATCACATTGTGTGTGTGTGTGTCTTATTATTCAAAATATTTAGTTTGCCTATTTAATATATTTCATTTAAATGTACATAAAAGTGTACATTACTTGAAAAAAAGTTACTGCAAATGTAGCAAGGTCAACAACGGAAAATTTTCCAATTGAATACTGGTAGCAAACGTGTCAAGAATCTGTACAAAAAGTGTGCTATTTGACAGATTTTGTTACTGCTTCGTACACTGTTTTAATCGTTATGACATACTCGAATACACCGGGAAACAATTTCTGCTGTTTGATGGAAATACGCCACATGAAACGCTCTTCTTAATTTCCGTAGATTTTCAGTTTTTCGCGAATAAAATGCTAGATATCGTTCATGTAATACATATATATTACACATGAGTATCTATGAAATAAGTACAATACACTGTCAACAGTACTGTGATATTAAAAGTTCCTAATAGATTATCAAAAATCAAATCATTATTTAGTAAGTATTTATTGTTACATTTTAAGAATAAATTTCGATATACCTTTCTTTTTCGTGAGAAAAATCTTCTTAAGATGTTTTTCGATCCCTTGGGCTAAAATTGGGAAGAATATAGAAATTCCTGCTCCAAATTCTGAGTGCCTATCCACTAAAAACCGCAGTGATCACCCTCGCACAATCACAGAGGAACACCGAAAACTGCCAGCGATGTAACATCCGATGCCCTTCTTCGCGTAGCGTGGTGACCGTGTTCGCATTCGTGCTCTTGGAGAAGAGGGGTGGCGCTGTCATGCCACTCCTCTAGGAGAGATGGGGAGGGCACGCAATGGGTGGGCGTGCAGCCCAAACTCACCGCCCCCTGCGATCTCCCCGACTGCGCCTTGGTAAGAGAGGGACTGAAGAGTGAGCATCTCTTTCCTCTTCCGGTAACAACGCAGCCACACGTATACCTTACCAATCCATGCATACACACATCGGGGAAGTGGAAAATAACCCTCCTCGATTCCGGAACCCATATGATTCCGGAGTGGAAGTGGGTGGGAGGGACTAATTATCTTATGATATAGGGTTAATGAATTTCACTACAGACAACTATTGTGATTATTTCTGAAGAGGTGTGTAAACAAAATTTTAAACGTTTATAGTAAAATCCGTAATATTAGGCATTAGTAAAGTGACGCGTATTGGATTTGATTTTTAAATGCATTTTTCTCGAAAACGATGTCTTCAACGCAATTCTATTGTTCTACATTTTTGTCTCATTTTGAGCCATAGAAACTGTCTGACCTCGTTTTCGGAGAAACCGAATAAAATGTTACAAGCTGTTTTTTCAAAATCTAATAAAAATATCGACTTCATTTTTGCTACAATTAAATAATACAGGGGGATAATGTTGTACTGTGCAACAAATTTCTTTGAGGTGACTGCTGGGGAGAAAGGTCGGTGTTTCCCAACATATTTTAAATTGGGAGTGGTATTAATTTTTTCACTTGAACATCAAAATTGATTTTCCAAAAACGCAGGTAGGATTTTAGAAACGAAATTTCCAAATAAATGGATTGCACGAAGTAGTTCTGTGTCGTAGCTACTTCTGTCACCAGACTTGTCATCATTAAAAAATAAATTATATTTTCATTAATTTTTATGAAAAAATATTATTCATACAGTTTTTTTATATTTTATGTCTCCAATATTTTTTGTTATAGGTAAGCCGTAATAATTTTGTATTTTATGCACTTTCTAAAAATTTTGCTACAAGAATCTTTGTTCCTTGTCATTTGTTGTTAGAGTACTATATGACTGACGTAGTGTTACCAATGAAGAATTTAAGATTTACCTTATGCTGATTCTTTAGAGCATTTCAATGCAAAACTTTCAACGACCAGAAGTTTCTACAAACCAAAATTTCTTCACTAATTTTGAGAGCTCAATAATTGCAATTATTGCAATTATCTTCATTAACCATTAAATGAAAACGTAATTATCACCCCAAAGGACGTTTAGATGACTAATTGTAAGAATTACTACGCAACCAATATTAAAATTAAGTGTTTAACACAATAGTTAGTATAAAAGATACAATTTTCTATTAGCTTTTATTAGTCTGATCAAGAAATTCCCAATAATACCATCTCACACATTATACGATAATTACTAATAATAAAGAGGCATAATAATAGGGTATGAATTTTTACGTACACCTACTAATAATTATTATGAAATTTTACTCTGGCTAATGAATGATACGTATAGATAAAAAGCAATTAAAAAATATTTTTATAAACGTTTGTTAACAATACAAATTTTCCATAACTTAGAAAGAAAACATTGTGGAACACATGAGCATAGTTCATACTTTATTAGTAAGTTGAACAAAATATATTATTAAAACTTAACATGGTCTACATCTTTTCCAAATATTTTAATCTTTGACTGTTCAAAACACATATCATCTAAGAGTACAGGTAATAATTTATACTGAAAATCGAAAATATTTGTATAGTTAGTAGTTAAACAAATTATTGTATTTTAGTAAATGCTACATAGCTAAAATTCGCAATAAACAACAGATAAAAACAAAATTTAGGTTCCGTAGATTACCTGTTAATTTTAATGACAATTTCAATTACAATAAATATTTGTCATAGGCAATAGTGTTACTGTATTATGAAAAAATCATTGTTGGTAGGAAATTCTTTCTGAGATGCTTTAGATAATTTCTATTTGTTTGTAACATGCTGTATTCGTACACATTTTACATCATGCTTACATGTTCGATAGGATTGAGACCTTGTAAATGAGGAGGCATCGATATGGTATGAAATGTATTTTACAGGGTGGTCCATAAAAAGGGTCACGAGCTGCTTTTACAAAAACGCTTAAGATTAATGACAACATTTTCTTTCAGAGACCTTTTATGTGACATCTACTGCATCACAAATGAGTATCCCGTGGACATTCCTTTAAAGTCATCCTTTATTTGTTTGAATGCTTAACGTTTCAAATAACATTTTAAATAAATCTTATTTGTTTCTAGGTGAATTATCAAAGAATATAAAAACGTATGACCCGTTCCGTTAAACAAATTTGTTTTCTCTTAAAAAAAACAGCATCTTCTCACTAGGATGCCCAATTGGGATATCTCATATGTCGCACACTAACCCGAAGAAACCCTATAAAATCAAATAGAAAGTTTTCATTACACTTAAAAGGTTCGAAAAATCAGTTTATAAACTGTATGTGGACCACCCTGTATAAAATCCAATTATGTATTATTTTTGCAATATGGTTTGCATCCCAATCTTGTTGAAAATGATGAGTATGTACTTTTCATATTTCAATTACCCACACTTTTTTATAAATTATTTGTTACAGTTTTAACACATGCATACGTATCCATAATTTTATCAATCACTACCAATTTTCCGATACCAAATATTACTGTATACTCTCGTACTATAATATTGTAAATAGTATGTTGCATGTAATTCGACTCCAATTCCATAGGTAGATATTTATCATATGCCCTACTTTTCCAGAGCAAACATCTGACTGAAAGATATCACATTTGGATTCGTCCAACAATAGTACCTTATTTGATAGCACCAAATCATAGTCCAGATACTCTTATTCAATTTCAAATCTTTGTTTAACAACAAATGTTATTTCGTATTTCTTACTGAATAAATTCAAATATTATACTTCTATTTTCTATTATACGAATATTCCATTATTTTTTGAATAGTGAAAAGGCACTTCAGACACAGACATAAAACACAAGAATAATCGATATATCTTGTTTCATTTAGAAAATGTATATCATTCCCTGCTTTACTATTATATGTACAGTACTACTTCGTATAATGTCATAATTTCTATTCCACGTTATGTCGCGAAGTTATATCTGTCACCTGTTACCACCTCTCACTTGCTCTCACTGTGTCTTACTCACTTTCACTTAATCTTATTTATCCTCAATATTCCTTATGCTCGTTCCCGATATAACTATCGTTCGTTCGCGAAAAGAAGGCATACTAGTGTTTACATCCCCATTCCAGTTACAGTCCACTGTTTTAGTATCACAAGCATTGCTTGCTATTGACCGCTATCGATCTTCGTCACCGTCTCCAACGAATAGCGCGCAATTTTTGTAATGCTAGGAGAGCTAGTAAACTGTAATTGAAATGAGGATGTAAATACTTGTCTGCCTTCTTCTCGAGAATAGACGATATGATAATGATTCGTCTCATAAATTCTGCTATTGAACTATTATAAAAAAGTAAAGTAGCTCATAAACTGATTTTCTCAAAACATTTTTCATCACAAATCTATCCAAATTTTCAATGCTGATCATCATTTATAATTGTTCAAAAGTGGATTAAAATCTAGCATACATGTTGTAAGAAGTAGTACAATATGTAAGTATGACTCGCTTTCAAATTTAAAAATATGTTTCATAACAAAACTTTTTCCCAACTTATAAACTAAAAACAACTCAAAAGTGCTTATAAAAAAATATCTCAAACTTTGCGTTAGCTGAAGATTAACCATCTAGTACCCTAAACTTGAATCTGCTTGATTATAAATTGTGGTCTAAACTAGAGCACATGACCTATAAAAATCATAAAAATTTGATGAAAAACTTCCTGACAAATGTAGCTTCCAAAGTAACCTTCATTAAAAGCATGCATTACTGCAAAAGATGGTTATTTTACATTATATCATTATTTTTCTCTTATTATTGACTGTGTAAATAAATTTGGATTAATTAAAAATGAAAATATTTTTTATTTTTTTTTATAACAACCCAATATACTCGAAATAAAACTTATGGCAGGATTAAGTATAAGAAGACAAGCGAGTCAAAGAAATAACGGTGATTAAATTTCACCTACCTCCCTCTCATAATGTCATAGGTTGGTCGTAAACCTGTGACATTAAACGTGAGAGTACTGTATATTTATATGTATATGGAATGAATTTTTAGCCGCAATGGGAAGATGTCAGAGCACACCAGGACTTGTAGAATCGCAAGGTCGTATACCGCTGGAGGATATGTGGATTTCGCCCGTAGACGTAAAGTCTGCTCACGCATATTCAACAGGTCACTCGTTGTTCTCTCCCAGTCCAAGTCCGGTAATATCACGCGATTTAGGCAACACTGGAAACAATATCAACTCGAACAATGTTGCAAGGAGCATGGATAGTCCAATGAGTGCCACAAGCAGCGGTCACAGCAGCGAAGATCAGACAGCTAGAGCACCACAATCTGCTGCTACACAAACTTCCACTGGCAGACAGTCTACGCACTCTGGCAAGTATCCCATTTCAGAAGACTAAGAATTCTGCAAGAACTCATGCCATATGTTTTTCCTTTTGAATTCTTCGATTTGGATATTTTTGTTACTCGAAGATTAAGATCAAATATTTTTTACCGCTACGATTTAGCTTACATTGTCAATAAATCATTTATTATTTATATGCTTTTAAAACGTGGGAAAAATAGCAAACCATTTATACAATCAATACCACTTACAATCAAACAAAATGTAAAGATTGTGAACTCGTGGAAATGATTGTACAGACATTTTAGCAAAATGCATTTCCGTATAATACATCAATAGTGATGTTAATCATATATTAATAATACGGATTATTTAAAGAATTTTTAGTACCTACACATTTTTCTTTTATGCCTTATATTTTTCTACACTAATTAAAATATTTTATTTACATGAATGTACCACTCTAATCTTCTCAGTCGGCGAATAAAATCTGACCATGCTGAGTAGGATCCTTAGGTAGGATTCCTGTTGTTCGACGTCCCGCCTCTCATGTTTATTATTCTGTAGGATAAGCTTTGAAAAGACATTAAACATACTGTTGGGTGTTGCATTGCATTCTTACTTGATTTCTCATGTCTTAGTCGGGTACCCCATCGATGAGTAGATTAACTGATTCCTCTTGGTCTGTACATGTGTCTTCAGCGAGAATCATGGGGGTAATCGATGAAGGACTCGTCTCTCGTCCAAACTCATACCTCGAGTCGCCTTCGGCGAGCCAGTTTTTTCGGGTGATCGTTGAAGAGACGATGCAATTCCTCAAAAATTTCAGTGACCGAAATGCTTACATTGCTGGACTTCGTTGTAAATCATTTTAGTACTTTTTTACGTAAGAGTTGATGTTGTATTCTCGTCTAACCGTATGTTTGTTGGGGCAATTCGATCTGCGTTTTCCAATTGGCGAATTCTTCGCCATCGCCTGAAAATTCGTTTAGAAAATCTGCGATGGTCTTGTGTTGACACCTCGAGTGATGGAATCGTTCGTATCTGACTGTGGTGTCGTAGATTTCTCTCTATATGCTGATCTTAATTCTTTCTCCAACAATTGCTTTTCACGCAGCAGCAGCTCGAGCTCTTATCAACTAATGAGTACATCTTCTAGAGACATAGTTCTTTTTATTTCCTCTGTTCGTTTTGTCCTCAGTTTCATCTTCACGTATGTCTCTTCCTTAACCCAACTCATCCACTAATCCAGGAACGTTATCTACATTTATGATAAACTCATTTTTATCACCATCCAGAGATTTCTCACTCATAATAAACATTTTAATTGAGCAATAGTAAATTAATGTAAATTTCCCTTTTGTCCGCTAGGCATTTTCACAAACCCCTAATAACATTTCTAACAACGAACTAACACTAAAGGTTTCCAAAAGTTTCGCAAAGCCGCACACTAAGCCATGTTTGAAAACAGCAAAACTTCACCGACATTTCACTTCATCCTCACAAACCTCGAAAACTAAAAAAATAATTCTCCACAATTCCTAACACGGCTTAATGCAAGAGTTCAATCCTACTTCTGAAACTGTAAGAAGAGTCAAAAGGAAAAATGAAAAAACACATAAGTAACTATGTATTTTGTTTCTTGACGTATCCTTGATTATGGCAGCCTGAATCGGCAGCCAAGTGCCTATCCGCTGTTCTTCATACTCTCTTTTGTGTTACGATCCTCTATTGTTTCCCATTGATCCCAAATATTTTCGATCCATTAAGTTTCTCAATTATCGTGCCATGACAATGTATATAACTCGATCCTCAACACCTGAGCCAGCGATCGAGCATTGCCACACACACACACATACCATTTACATACCACTTTTTACGCTTTTATTTTCAAAGTTATCAACATTCTTTGTAAAAGGGAGAAAATAATCTATGTACAATATTTTGTATATACTCCTTCGACCCCTTAGATAGAGTTGTGTAGGATTCCCCGCACCCGAAAATACCAGGTGTAGAATCTACCCACTGAATCTCCCATAGTGACTATCTTCGCATGATTTCGGGGAAGCACCAGGAACTGCGGCATAATGCCCATTACCCTTACTCCTTGTGCAACTCGATGTTCGCGCACGTTCCATATTTCCGTCGGAAGAGAAGATAGAGGGATTGCAATTCCCATGTTTGAGCCAGACCAAGCTGCCTCACCGCTCTTCTTCTTTAGGACATGAAGGGTGGCTGTGAACCCCAATCTATAACTGTCAGTGGTCCTCGGCCATGACCAACGGCGCACAGTGGTTCCAAACGGCCAAAATCCGGAAAAAATGACAGAACATAAATATGGAAGCACTAATTTACACCAAAATTGGTATCTCAATGTTTTCGAGGTCGCTGATTACGAATTCGAAATAAAAATTGCTGGAAACGAAATGGTAGACTCAGTTCGTTAAACGTATATTTTGAATAATTGTCATATTTTTTGAAATGGCGGATCCAAAACTAAATAAGGCTTTGAATTAATCAATTGAGAGTTTTGAGAAATTTATGGTAGACCAACAAAACACTAAAACTAATTATTTCCGAAAGAAAAAATATTCATTTGTTTAAACATTCAACTATATACTATTGAAGCGTAGATTCTGACACTTTTTGGAAAAATTGATCGTATTAACAAACCTGTAAGTTTACACAGCTGGAACTTATTTAGTTATGTCCTCTAAGGTTTATCGATCATTACTAAGTCAGACAACACCGCTCGCTCTCGCTAAAAAATTGTACCTAATTAAAGTCAAATAAAAATCCACTTTTGTGAAATTTGAGCTCTACTGAAAATAATAACAAAATTATTGATTCAATGTATGTTACATATTTCATTTTGATGTGTATAATTAAATTATTCAAACTTTTTTTCATTAAATGTTGTCAGTTACTTATAATCTTAACGTCTTCCGCTAATAGTAGCATCTGTTCTGTATTCCAATTTTGACATTATATTTCTCACAAACGATAAGACATTTTTCAAAAATTTGTATTAGTTTTTGTGCGTCAACCATTCTACTATGAAACTGCATTTTAAAAAATACGTTTCGTAACATTGAAAAAATTTAACTTTTTTCCAACTTCGAACCATTCTGCGGCGTGGGGATGGAAGGGTAGTTTATTTTTCGTCGATGCAATCTATATCTTTAAGTCTCGAGCGGGTAGGAGCCAGTCTTCTTAGAGACCAGGAACGTAAAGCGAAGGGCTAGGGAGGCTTTGTGCGATCTCTAAATACCTGCACGCATCCGCTCCCTTACCGCAGCTCCCTTTTGCGACATTATATGTTCACAGAAGGAAGCCTTATCCACTTAACTTCTCCCGCTCCGAACATGGCGCTTACTACGTCCGATAGAGGTGGTAAACTATACTTGACATCAATTCACAATCATCCGCAATTATTTTTATTTAGCATTGCTTCTTACACAATTAATGGTAAAAAATATTAAATTTAATATATCAGTCGTGTTTTTCCGGTGAAAACAGATCGTTAGAACGATACGAATAATATTACATATGCAACAGGGTTTATAGAAACAAGAAGATAAGCTTCTCATCTTTTAATTGTTTCCGAATAGCTAAAGAAAATTGGGTCTCTAATGTTTCATTTATTCTGGGAAGATTCAATTTTCATTTCAAAAATCGACTGCTTTTATCTCGAACTGAGATTAAATTACGCAATATATGGTCCGACGAAGAGAGTGAATAAAATGGAGCAACAGTCGTGATAAGACATTCACCAATGAAAATAAAAATCTTATATTTTCATCTACCTTTATGAGAGTATAACCAATAAATTGATAAAATTTTACCGAGAAAAATAGATTAAGACACGGCCTCGTTTCAATTATTTTTAAATATATCTAGTTGAAAATTTTTGATTCAAATAACAATACAATACATCTGCAATATAATACAACTGCATCTGCAACATTTTTAAACCACATGCAAACCATATACTCGAAATTTTTAATTCCATATAATAGAATGTTTGAACATGAACATATATCTATGTATATGTTGAACTGTTTGTCTACCTGATATTCTTGAAATACATATACAGTGAGGAGCACAATTAAATCAATACAGATCCAGTTGAACAGAAAAATATTCAATATAATCCAATGTTACATAATTAATTTATTTATGCAATGTTGCTTATATTGCGGAAGTAACTTTCCAAAATTCTAGTTAGCAAAAAATTACTTTGTAAATAAAATTTTGTACAGTACATTCTGTACCTCTTTAATATATAATATTCGTATTGAAAAAATACATTCAACAGTCAAATAATATCAAATGATCGATCAATAATAATATTATGTGGTACAATCTTATCATATTTAAAATTTAATCGTTAAAAATGTTATAATTTTCTCGATAAAATTGTCAACGACAGCTAATATTGCATGCTTAATTTTTTCTAGGTATGACGTGTAACAGCATGACACAATTAGTCAGCGAAGGTGCTACGCCATTATTGGATACCCATGAAGCATTACTGGCCGAGATTAAACGTCTTCGAGAACGGTTAGTTTGCCTGGAAACCGAGAACGCGGCAATGAGTATTAAACTGAATCAACAACAATGGGAAGT
This sequence comes from Ptiloglossa arizonensis, assembly GCF_051014685.1. Classification (NCBI taxonomy): domain Eukaryota; kingdom Metazoa; phylum Arthropoda; class Insecta; order Hymenoptera; family Colletidae; genus Ptiloglossa; species Ptiloglossa arizonensis. Next base: position 11,725,267 of record NC_135051.1, on the reverse strand, counting down.
GGAACACCGATTAGCTGAAATTGAGATGCAAATCTGTGGTGCCAGCTCGACTTCGAGCGTAGACGATAACAACGAGAGAAATCGAGAAAGTATCATTTAACAAAAAACAAGGCCGCGAGAGCGCGGCAAAACTAAAATGGGGCGAATACGACATTACTTAGCGGATGTCACCGATGACAGGTAGGTTGCTAAACTCAAAATGATATGATCACAGCAATTGTTAATTTGTCCACTGACACTCATTCAGTGGTGGACGTTTAAGCAGTCAGGGTAGTGTTTTAATTTCAGGGATGAATCTTTTTTTATCTCGGGTTGGAACCAAGCTTTGTATATACTGCTCGTGAAAAAAATGAACGGAATACACGCAGAGTGATCGAGAAATAGCAACAGCGACTGAGTACCCATCATCCTCGCATGGTCAACGGTTAGCAGTCGAGAGTGATTCTTGTTATGTGCGTGGGTGTCGTCCACTGATAAAAATTAAAATTTGTATACTTTTTATTATATTTTCGTAAGAGTATTGCCAATGGATTAGCAAGATTTTCGTGATGAAAATTAGTCTATTTACGACCTAGATCGAGCATTTCGAGCAACAGTGTTGCGAGTCCAGTGTGCCAAACAGATACAATTAGAAGTAATTAATTCGAAGATGGTCGTGTTGGACAGATTTTCGTTAAGAAAAATTCGTGAATCTAATAAGAATACTCTTATAAAGGTATAACAAGAGAAAAAAAATTGTAATTTTCATTAGTGGATGAAATTCAATCCCGCGCGTGTATCTTTTTATTCTCGTCTACAAACCGGCTACTGTATTTACATGGTCTCGGGTGGTTCACCTCAATAAACAAAGAGCAATGTTGGGGACACTCTGTGAACAATTATCTGGGTTAAATAGAGGGACAATTTTCCGTGTATACATTAAACTCGATTAAACTAACGTTCATCGAATACACAATTAAATCTTTGAACAAAAGTTTAAGCATAAGAATTCCAAACATCCTGTAGAAATTATAAATAATAAATAGTATAATTGAACTTGATTATAACGAGCACCAAGTAATATTTCCTCGTTTTAGTCATTGCTCATTATATTAGCAATGAAATAAATCTACTTCTTATTCTGCTCAATTACCAATTACTTGACAAAGATGAATTCAAAAAGAAAAAAATATAATTACGTGCTTACATATTATTTTTGTCAATATACTTAATAGATATAAACTACAATACGCCTAATATTAAACGCAACTTATGTGTCTGCAATTTTAAAATTGTACGTGTAATATAAAACACGGTTTATTTCTCGATACTTAAAAACAATAGTAATTAATAATGAATATAATTTTACTTATCCTATTTATTTATCAATTTTTACATTGTTGTTTGTTTTAAAGATTTTTTTTTATATTTTTCAAATTATCCTATATTTGTACGATATATCCGTGTAATAATTCGTAATAAAGGTGATCGTGATTTTTGGCTCATCACCGTCACAACTTTGTTATTTTCGTACTCGTTGTGATCAAGTTCGACAATATTTCATAATTGTAAACATTATCACTACTTTGTAATATTTCACAATAAATGCAAAGAAATTTTCTTATAGGTACAATGCAAATGATCAAGAAGATCCAGAGGGAGCTAGAATGTCCGGCAGATCTAGCGATACAAAATCAATTGGTAGTCTTAGTCAACATTTCTTTGATAGCGACGAGGATGAAAAACATGACGGTACCTGTAACGGTTATGCTTCGCAGCCTGGCAGCAAGTCAAACTTATTGCTATGCAGTGAATGCGATCAGAAGTCTCGAACCTGCACATATAGGCCACAAGTACCTGGTTCCGAATGTAGTAGTAGGTATGTTGAGGAACGTTTTGACGATCGATTTCATGATCCAGGAATTTCTCGTACATATAAAAGTCCAGTTCATATGTCTTCTCCACGGTCACTACACCATGATCAAGATTACAGTGGTCAAAGTTCTTCACCCAGGTCACCGTATCACGATCAAGACTATCAAGCTCGAAGAAGCTGGTCAAAGAAACATAAGCAAGAACATGAACAAGAACACTATGTAAACAGAGATTTAGAACACGGCGACGATAGCCCTGTTTGCGAGCTCTGCCATGGAAATGGTCACGTTGTACAATGTGAACATTGTGACTTCTCTAGCGATGGTGATTTAATATGCTTCCGATGCCAAAGCGATGAAGGTTCATCGAATGGTCAAAACTGCCCACGTTGTGAAACAAACGAGAGAATGATGTCAAGTAGACTACCGGTAAGATCACCAAGAGGAGTAACGTCTAGCGACGAGGGAAAATATCCAGTGGATGCTGTAGTAAAAATTCAAGTTAACGATCATATGATCGATGTGGATTCGGACGAGACACCTGACAGTGACTTATCGAGTAGTCATCATCACCAGAGGAGTACGATGGACCGTCTAGATACTATTGTCGAGGCAAAGGGAGACACTGCCAGTGAGAATGATGAAGAAAACGGGGGTACAAAGATAAATGGAACTAGTAGCGCAAAATATCTCAATTACATGATCGTACTATTTCTGTAAATAAACATGGTCAAAATAGCTGCGGTTGAGCTACGGATTATGTTGGTGTATGGAGAGTATTTTGTTGTTGAAATTGGTAGTTACTAAAACGATAAACGTAAATACAGTTGTAATGTTGTTATATCAGTTTTAATGTCTTGAATGATTTTATAATACGTACCTGTATTTATAATATACCGTTATATTATTGTTATACATAGTATCGTAATATTTGCCATAATAATATTAATAGTACACTAATGTAACATTTTATATTCTATAAATACTTAGCATTTTTGTATCATTCTACTTTATTATTGGATTCGACTGAAATGGTACGATACAGAACATTTGTAAATAACCTTTAATGTTGGAATTGTACTTTAAAATTGTGTAAGTACAATGAGTAACAGAAATATTTGGACAGTGTAGCACATTTGACTTTGACGCTGTATACCTTAGTTAAGTATAAAGAATGTAGCTTAGGCGTATTGAAAATAATTTCTTTTCACTCTTCTTTTAATCTTTTTTCAATTCTTCTGTCAAATATGTTGGTTTCAACCGAAACCAATAGTATACCGGGCCGTCCATATTGCAGAAGTGTTTCTGTACTATCTTCGTTTTTAAATCCGTTGACGATGTCTATTACTGTACTATTTTAAAATTAAGCATAGCAACAATCCGACGATAATATCTTCCCTTTTTGCGATGAAAAATCACGGCGTAAATTAATTAAACAAATTATACATATTTGTAAACTACAATAAACACCGGACCTTAAAAAATAATTTCTAAATCGTTTCCTCCATAATTAGCTAAAATATACAATTTCAAAGTCAAACGTGTGCCTCTGTTTGAATATTTCTGTTTCTCGCTGTATGTGTAGTATAATTTAAAAAATCAACATAATGAAAATAGTATTTGCAACTGACAAAATTATCCCAAGCATTTCTATTAAAAAATATCACAACAATTATTTAGTTAATTAAATTTACATGGAACATCTGTAATAAAGGAACGAGACATGTCCTTTATTTTATCTTATTTTTCATAATTTTCAAATTTGAGTGTGAATTAATAACTTTTTCCTTTGTTACGTAAAGCAGAGAAGAAACACTTTTAAAGGAATAAGGTACATTTAATTATTTTTAAATAATGATCACCACAGTTGAATGAAAAGGTATACATTTTCAAAATGGATATTTAGAAAACAATGAAAACGGCTTGGTTTAAACACTAACAAATTTATAAACACAGTTCGAAGGTACAACCTACTAATGATCAACAAGAATACTTTCCATTTAAAATGAAACATTTTCAAAAGTGTTATTGCACTTCACAAAACAATCTATTGATTTCAATATGCTATAACTTTTTAAAATGTTCTGTAGTTCACAGGTTGTTTGATATCGAAATTTGTATCGTACGATATATTTGGCGCCGTAGCTCGACTCGCATGTAAATAAACTGCCAAAGAATCTTATATCCTAGAACCGTATAGATTAATAGATAACTCGTAATAGTTAAAATACTACGTGAGAGAGTGAGAGAGAAAGGAAGACCGAAAGAAAGATACCAGCAGAGAGAGAGAGAGAGAGAGAGAGAGAAGATATATTACATTCAACACGCGCAGTGTTGCTATGAGCTGAAATCCGTGATGCAACGATCGACAAGATTCCATGCGCAACTTTTAAAATGGATTTGTGCAGAAATCATATTCATTTTATTCAAATATTTCCATTTTATATCAATTTTCCCTCAATTCTTTATTTCGTTGAGTAAATTTTAACAAATGTAGAAAACGTGGTCACATTAATGGAACAAGAAACTACGTTAGGACAAAATCAACTGGTCACCCAAAAATCATTGAAGGATTATTCTCACCATACCATTTGATTAGTGCACCCTTCTATTTTTCATCTATTCTCAGAATATAATCTGTCTCAAACGAAGAGACAGATTAGCATGATATAAAAGTATGCGTCACGACTGGCATTATTTGTAGTAGAGGAAGTGGCCTTATACAGTCAGTTGATTTTGTCTCGACTGTAATCAATTTGTCAATTTGTCATAGACATTTATCTACACAAATTAATTATATCAACTAAAACTCGATCGTATAGATTTGTTTAGATTTATTCAATATTTGAATTGTCTCGTTGTTAAATAATGAAGATTTATACACAAATCCATGATAACTCATGTTCGGGACCAACTAAGCCACAATCTTCATTACTGCTTTCGATTTCCGTTGTCATTTTTGATCATTACCTATCATATACTGCTTTCATGTACAAAATATGAAAATAGTGCAGAAAATTTCAGTAGTTCACTTTACTTGATAAAAATTTCAAAATTACTTTTTTATATGAAGAATTCCTTATAATTCTGTATTATTAAAAAAAAGACTTAACATTAGTAAAGAAAGTTTAATGAAAAAAAAAACCATGAAATTTAGTCTACTTGCAGAAGATAATTGACACCATATACAAAATTTAATCTCACTATTTTCATTTCCTTGTGCACCTGGCTCAGCGAATTCATGCCTCTAGAGGGAAATATGGCTTTTCCCTCTTACTGTGCAGCACGTTATCACACAGGTAAGGTTGTCACTGTTGCGAAAAGTAGGACATTTTAAAACTCAAAATAAACTCAAGTAATAATATTACGTAAATACATTTAAGTAATAATTCTTAGCACTTAAGTTGATACTTTCGATTGCTTTTAGCATGTTTCAACAGAGTTTCAAAATTTTTGATATTTTAAATAAAAATTTAAACAATTTTCATATAAATTTGCTATTATAAATCATACTGTGCTAATAAGTTTTATCTACAAGACATCTATTTCAATTTTTTATCTTCATTCGTAGCTTGTACAATAAATACACAATTTTAAATATATTAGTTTTTATTGTTACATTTTTATAATAATGGAACATGTACAGCTTATTTCTTAGCAAGTATTTCCACGATATGATTTAAATTTTTATGAATAAATATCATTTCCCCAAGAAACTCATCCGTGTTTGAAACAGAAATGTGTAATGGTTCTGCAATTTCTACAAGTCGGACAAAATTTTTGATAGTTTAGTTCATTTCTGATCTATTGCAAATATTTTTAAATTTCCTATAAAAGATGCTTCAAAGTGGGACATTGAAACATCAAGATAGAACGTAGAGCACAACCATCTAAGAGTATGGAAAGTGACAACCCTGTGCACAGGTGATGTACTTGGTGGCGTGGTGCACAGTTACGTGAGAATAGGAAAAGTGATGCATGTTTCTCTCAAGTACGTATTCCGTTTAAAAATACCGAAAACTACGAACGTGAATGCATTTTATCCAGAGTGAAGCATTCGTAAGGACTCGTATTATCAATTTCAAAAAATGCAATCGAAATGAAGAGCTGTGTAATTCGACGTCCTCGCACTAAAAAAATCATCTCTTCTTGAAGGCCTCGACGGGACCGAATTTCTCCAAATTCGATAAATCAAAACGGGATCACATCTACCCTTCTACCTCCCAAATATTCGCATAGAATATTCACATAATCGATACTGACCCTTTCGCTTGCCACTTCATTTTCAATCTTATGTTAAAACAGCACCGACGGTGTCACAGCTAGTGCTGCGAGAACTATCTGAATGTTCTTTTACAATTGTGTTTCTAGATTTTATGAATATGCTTAACCCGATGATAACTTCTCCTCCCATAATAAAAATAAATGTTCGGATAAACGATATTGCTATTAGAACGATATCTAGAAGACCAAATACACAAATATCGATCCTATAATATAGTAAATAAGGTCCGTATTCAAAATGCAATCTTAGGAATTTAAATATTCTGTCAACAGAATAGAAATGTTCAATATTAATCATAGTCGCAACACAATCTGAACAAATTTTTGATAACGAGGCATTGAGATTGTTCTCTGCGTGCAATAATTGTCTGAATACCAAACACGTCCGTTGAAAAAGACATTCTGAATATACCAAATTCCAAAGATTCTTAACAATGTGTCTTAAATAAAAAATACTGGCATTTAGAACCTATACCACTTTTTTTCATTATTACAAATAGCTTTTCGCGTCTGGTACCTTTTTGTATGAAGAATGAGATTGCTAATGAAACATTCAGATACTCGCAACTCTAATCACGACTTTCGAGGGCAACGTTCGAAAAAATGCAAAACCTAAAGTTCTTTTTCAAGATTCTATTTGAATAATAGAATGGGTGCAAAGGTTGTGACTCATCAAACAACATTTCGTTACGGGAGAGACGAACTCCAGACTCGCCCGTTTTTGTATCATAGGAGAAAACGAAGGGGAAGACAGAATAAATCCTCCGAAATACAAAATACGAAGCAATTTGTAATATGGATAGCGATTTTTTTAGTGTTTATAAATCATCGAATAGATTTTAATAGTTAAGTACATTTTTTTAATGTTCACCCTACCACTTTATAAGCGTACCGCACGTTTATCGCTTGAACAAATAAAAATCCGATTTATCGAGTGAAAACCGTAGTCTTCGAGAACGAAAGGATAGAGGAAACAGAGAAATGAAATGCATAGTTAGCTTCAAAAACTGCCGAGGGGCATACTTCATGCGACAGATTTTGCGGAACTAGATTTACATCATCTGTATAATACTCACGACGATAGACATTATCAACAATGTAACGTACACGCTAAGGAAATAATTATTAAAGTGTATCAGTATCCGGTAAACCACTTTGCCTGAAAGCAATGACGTAATAGCTTGGAAGGAGAAAAGAAATCCTATTCGATTATCGAAATGATTCAGTTCCAAAGACAGCAGAAACGAAATGCTTTCCCTAAGCAGGTACACATCACGAATCAACGTTTAATGCATTTTCCTAAAGTTTTGTAAAGAAACAGTCTTCGAAAGAATTTTTTCAAGAAAGATATACAGATGGTTCCATAATTCGTGGTATAATGAAAAAACGAGGTGATTCCTTGTCCAGAAATAATTTGAAGATACAGTATAACACGTATGCACGTATAACATCGAACTCTTTAATCACTGACAATTCCAATATTTACAAAAGTTATCTGTCATCGCGCTGTCATTAAAACTACAGTATCACTAACTAAAAACTAAAACTACTTTTGTTCATTCTGTATTTACATATACATAGATAAAATCACAGAATAGACATTTTTATTATATATTTATTACGTTTCATTATTTGTTTAAATATTACTAATGATGCTCCCTCTATGCACAACGTTGTATCCAATTCATCAGAGGCCCAAAGATATGTGGAATAATTTATTTTAACTGGGAAAAATTTTTACTATCTTCGACGACAATTATTTTTTATATACATCTCCATCAATAATTTTGAATACTTACGTAAGAAAATAGACATCTATACAGATATCTGTTCACTCGAAAGTCGACCTCTTTTCAGTTGTACAAGAAATTAGGAACATCTTGTATTTCATTTTCTTGACATTAAAATGATATTTCTTTCGAGATTTCTACTTTTGTGATGTATTTCAGCAGTTACTTCAATGAATACGTTCCTAACATTTAGGAGTATCGTTATCATTTACAGTGGAATCGATAAAAAAATCAACTTGATTGGTAGAAAAAGTTTCAGAAACGAGAACCTCCACCTTACTCTTACCACCTTAGACATTTGTAGAGTCTTATTTAAAATATTTTATCCTCTACTCCTAATATTTAATATTAAAAGTCTATTATGATCGCTACTATTAGGGAATATCAGTAAAGTCAGTACCTCAAGTTTATTTCGTCAAAACAAAATATTAAATTCAAGATTAATCGTCATTATAAGATTTCTTAGCGTTTTCGATCCACTGCTTGGGATCTACTCCAAATAAAAATTTGTTGATAAATTTAAAATGCACAAAAATATCCATTTTGAGCAAAATATTTAATTTGGATAGGAAAACTATGCATAAAAAAGACACGTTTAATAAATTTATTTACAAACGCGGTTGAATATAATATAAGTCAATCGTATAAAAAGTACGAATCGCTTTAAAAGGTATTAAAAGATCAGTACGTAACACTTAGAGAAGAACAATTGATTTGTCTAACTCTTAATTCCTGTCTCCTATATCACATGTTTTTTAGTTAGTGAATTTTTACACATTATAGTAATCTTTTAAAGAATTACAAGATTATTAATGAGATAAATTATAACAGAAATAAAAATCGAATAATATTTACAAAAATAAAAATATATGTGATATCCTCAATTCCATTAATATTCTTATTATATACTGCCAAGCTCTGAACATTGAAACCATCGGCACGACAATAAGAGGGGAGAATAAAATAGTTTCCTTATGAGGATAATTAGAAATCTTTCAAGTCGATTTCTTTGTTAACTCCACTATAGTCTGACAGTCAGAACAAGATCAACAGACTGCTTAGCACCACTGAGAAACTATCCCTACCATTTCTATTGACCACTTGGTCGCTCTATCTTTCGTTCCTTTAAACAAACCTATAGGTACATCAAGCAGAGAATTAAGTTAACACGGTACGAAAGCAGTCTCAACTATAACACTTTTCTAATTAAGAGGCTAAAATTGATCAAGTTATTTCGTCTTTGTGGAAAGACATCGGGGGTACTACTCTACTGCCATGTTCTAAAACTAGAAAGAACATTGAAACCATTGAATACTTAGTCCTATACACATCGTGAAACCGTTACTTAAAGAACACTGGGCCACTAAATTCTCTCTCCATTTTATCATACTTTTACACGTGATTACATTTAGTAAAAATCATTTCTTTATTTATTTGTGATATATAGCACTATAGAATCCATTTTAATCGTAGATATCATTTAAAATCTGACAGTGTCGTTTGTGATTATAATAAGATGGGGAGAGAACATTCAATCAGATTGAAATGGAAAAGGAGTCTGTTTAATCAGCCTTATTTATACAATTATTATATATATTATTATACTAAAGATCTTATTTACTTTCCATAAAAAGATATCCAAACAATTTTTTAAATCTATATGCGAGTCATTGATGTATAATTCTAATTGTTTACTTGCAGCTCGCAACAGAGTAAAAAGGATTATCTAGCAAAAGTGATAGTACTGCAAAATCTAGAATATATTACGTTTTGAACGGCTAAAAATATTTTTTGTTTTCTTATATATATTTCATTTATACAAGAAATCCATCATTTTGTTTCCTTATTAGAAAAAATTGACAATAATCTTTATAACAAAAACAGTATCAACGGACTCTAACCAGAAATTCTTTATTAATAATATACTTCGTATCCTTTTAAATGATATAAATTATTTCCTCCAGAAACGTTTTGTTCATAAGTACAAAATAAATCGTATTGTGTCCTACATTTCGAACGAAAAATGTAATGGATAACGTATTCAATTCCTTAGCAAATCGCTGAAATTTCTCTTGGAACGATGCTACGTAAATACGTAAAAGGTTAAATAATCTTTTAAATACAAGACGTCGTATCAAAATATTTACTTTACACATACATAATTTACACTATTGAATTTACTTGTCACGATTAATGCACTTTCTTTATTTATATAGTGTTATTCCTCAAACATACAAAGTGGGGCACTAACTTTGATCACCTTGTCTAGCTCCGGTATTTTTAAAGATACGGAGAAATTTTGTCAACAAAAATTGTATGATATGAAAAGGGCCATAAAATGGCAGTGATATTATTTTTATAGTTGAAAAGCCTTCGAAAATGTAAAGATTATCTCCATTTTGTTAAATGGCATGCTATACTTTTCTATTCCTTGTAAAAGAGAGGGTATCTAGACGATTCCAACATTTTCTACTACAAAATTATTTAATACTAGATAACAGGGTAAAACAATGAAATTTACATTAAAAACGATGCTCGAACTTGTGTCTGTTTGTATCGATGCAAAATTTCCTCTAAGGAACTTTAAAAAATATTATGTGCAGAAAGATACCAATAGAGTCATAAAATATGAAACAAAGACTAATTGCAACATATTTTGCAGTCAATCCGGAAGTGATAAGAAATGTATCGATGTAAACGGACACCATCTCGAATATCCTTTCTAACATAAATCTCATTATTTTACCCTGTTATCTATCATCAAATGTCTTTGTATTAGAGACAGTCGTAATTATCTAAACACCTTCTATTTTACTAGAAATGAAAAAAGTATAGCACGTTGTTTAAAAAAATAGTGGTAACCTTAAAATTTCAACTATAAAAAACATATTATTGTCACTTTATGTTCCTTTTTATCCGATATAACTTTTGTTAACAAAATTTCTTCATTTCTCCAAAAATACCAAAGATATTCAAAGTGATAAAAATGACTACCTCGGCAAATTGAGCATTGGATTCAATTTTCGTTTGCATCTTCTAAATAAATTACACAGTTGATTTCACTACCCTTGTTTTTCGATGTCAGAACTCTGGCATTTTTATCCTTATTTGGTTGATTAGTTTCTTCCTTTCTCAAATTCTTCTCCTGTCTTCCAAATCTTTTATTTTCTTTTTTTTTTTAACGAATGTCTTAAAGTTAGATAAAGTAACAAATGCGAACACTGAGTTAAGATTTTTAGATCCGATGCAACCGAACGATTTCTTACCGCATGATTTTACGTCTGTCTTCGTTACTTGGAAAAACAAAAAGAGATGTACAATCATACGTTGAAAAATTAATTGTCTGCATCGGGGTTTTCTTTCCGGTAATACAACAATGTTTCGTCCGAAATTATAGGACAGTAAACCTTTTAGAAATAAATATGTTTGTGGAAACCAATCCTCTATATACACAAAAGAACAATTAAAAGAGTACTTATCAAGACGTGTAATAACAAAGTTCGTGTTCTTTTAAGCACTATAATTTTCCAAATACAATACTTTTTGCTTTAAACGATGCAACATTTTTCTCGTCTAGCAAAACAATGAATCAACTGTCTTACCTATTAACAAGCGAATAAAGTGTAATGCAATATCCACATCTTTTGTTGATGTACACTTAATAACTTTATTGGATGTTAAATTTCAAAAATGTCGATTTTGTCTGTTACAAAATACCTTCTGTTCTTAGTAGAACTTCCATTATTGTAAATCAGTTTCGATAAAAATATCGATTTCTCCAACAAAGTATGACATTGGTGTATTACATTTTGAAAATTCAAAAAGTTAATAATATTCTATTTAAATTACAAATGTTAGTTGCTGAATACACAACTAAATAAGATCAAGCTCTTTATTGCACATTTATTTAGTACCGAATAAAATATCTCTGTCATTCACAAAATGTGTCTTTCATTGGTTCAAATCATTTCTAACTTTCGAGTTTGTTTATGTTTTATTCTGTCGTACATCTAATCTTATCTTCCTTGGACATCATATTCAATTTTTATCAAACATCAAATATATTTTGTTCCAATACTAGTACTTGTATGTGGTAATATTTAACTCACAACACAACACTACAAAATCAATGCTGTACAAGGTAAATAAGTGACATAGTATTGTCACAGGATTAAGCATTGTTTAGATGTGTGCATAATATTTATACACATTTTCATTGTTAGTAAATATATTTGAAAGTTTCATAAATAATATATTACAGACAATAAGAAATGAATGTGGTAAATATTATATATACGCAGTTTGTAATGAATTAAACAAAAACCGTAAAATACAGTAGTCCTCGGTTATATGATATTAAATTAAATCCGCTCGGTTTCATACAACCAAAGAAGATAGTGTTGTTATTTCACGAATCACCTTTTTCACGTCTGGTTGGAGCCAAGTCTCGTACATGTTATCCAATCAGAAAAGTGAATGTGATTCATTAAGAATGAGCGAGATAAAGCAACTCAAAGTGAGTGTCAGATTACGATAAAGCACGTACGCAGTTTGAATCATCGACTAATGAAAATAAAAATTTTAATAGTTTTTGCTATGTCTGTACCATATTGCGTTTCACTTTTCAACAATACATTATTTTAACTTGTTAAGATTTTTAATTGTCTTCCACCTGCGTAAATACTTTTACATAAATCACTCCAAAGGATTTCGATGATATTTAAGTCGAATAAACGGACGGGTCACTCTAAAATTTTAATTTTCTTTAAAAAATTATCGTTCAGCTCTTGCTGTATGAACAGCAATGTTGTCTTGTTAAAAAACGTAAACATTGTCTGCAATATGAACTGCATACCTATTTAATTACTCGTCTATTAATTTAATATATTTCTCATTATTCATATAGCTTGATGTAAAACATTTCCGTTTTCTCGTTAAATCCTATATCGACTCAAAATATTTATTATATGAGAAAATAAAAGAAAGTAATTTTCAGCGATGAAAAAGAATTCAATTTAGATGGACCTTTTATTTTCATAATTTACGGAAGGTTAAAATGTGAAACGCATTATCACACAGACGAATAAAAAAATTATACAACGCAATTCGAAAATGGTTGTTGGATATTATACAACTAAAAGGAAGTCTTACCAAATATTAATGTAACACTTTATGAAACATATTTGTAAAAGAAATGCTAATTTTGTATTATTTTCTTTTACTTTTGTCCAACCAAAGTCAGCTTATACTAATATTTAATATTTATACTTATATTAATATTTTTTGTGCATATCCTACGTTGTATTTTCTTTGAACTGAAGATTTTGTATGCATCTTCTTAAGATGGTGTGTGATGTACAATATGTACAAAATATTTTCTTTTTTCAAATATGTGATATATAGAAATGTACAAAGTGTTTTATATTTTTGTCCAGCAGTATAACATCGTTCTAAAATTCGAGTTCTAATTTTAATGCAATCAGCAATGAATAAAAAGGTTTAAATGAATAGAAAAGAGATTTTTATCTAGAGATAAGAATTTGCTTACCTCTGAACCTTGTCGCTATCGACAAAGTTAGTCGAGTTCACGAGTCGATGTAACAGGTTGCTCTTGCTGAATAAATATTAACAACGGTGAGAATAATTTTATTCATTCAAGCAAAGAAAATTATTTCATATAACCAGAAACTACTGTATACGAATGAGACTTTAACTGTTCTGCAAAAAATATGCAGAGCAAGCCATACATATTTACAATCTTCTAATGACGAAACAAAATTCTATTTAAATACTTTTTTATTTGTACTTGATAAAAAAACACATCTGTATGAATATGTTTAGTCGTAATTTGACGTATTTTAAATTTTCCCGAACGTCCATTTCCATCTTATTTCCTTGAGACATTTCAGACAAAAAATTGAAATTGGATCATTTTGATGAGTCGCATTATAGATCTACAAATCTGCAAAAATAGGAGGAAATCCTTGTTTGGATTGTTTCTCACGGAAAGTCAATAAAATGCATTATAAGCATGATTTGTGTACGTATGTATATGTAAATTCACGTACTTTTAATTATAATCCTAAAAGAATGGTGTGGACAACAATAATTTCCGAGCAACGTGTTGATCACTTATACAGAGTGATTTACAAATGTATGTCCATACTACAGGTGTGGATCTACACACTAAGACGAGTAAAGATGTCTTATGAACGTATGTCCTATGTACTTTGGTTTTCGAGATATGAATGATTGAAAAAAATGTTCATCATCACAAAAAAAATCGATTTTTCTAAGTTTAATTATCGGGACATCCCCTTAAGAGGAATATAGTACCATATTATAGAGAAATTAATAATAATAATTACTTATTAGTAGGTACACGTTTTCAAAAAAAAATTTCTTCCAAAGATCAATTTTTTAACTCCGCAAGTCCATTACTGGCTTTCGTCGAATGCACAATAGATTTCAAACGACCCTGAAATAAAAATGTTGGCAAATGAAGGGGAAACTGTGAACATTTTCTTAAATTATTCGTAACTTGAAAACTAAGTTATATAGGACATACACTACCAAACATAAGTTTCAGACCATTTGATCGAAACACTCGGAATTTTTGAACTGCTGCAACTTTGTAAAATATAGTATATTTTCACGTTTTTAAATAAAATTTTCTCTAATGCCTTTTTAAATTTAGAGGAAAGTAAAAAACTGGAAATGACTTTTTCCAAAAATATGAATAAAATTCAACACGATTTTTTCTCAACTAAAATTTCCATAAATTTGAAGAAACTTCCTTAGTACATGATTTTTTTCACAGTGTTATTTCACTGTGAACGAAAGACGTTGTAAGACATTAAAAACAACATCTGCCACTCTTGCAGATGTTAAAACACTCATTACAAATAAAAAGTAAAATTTCTTTTAAAAATTGAAGTTTACTATTGATATAATAAATGCTTGAATTGAACATAAACTTCAAAATTTGTTGAAGATTCGGAAACTATTTGAATTTTCTTCATATTTCTGAAAAAAAAATTGGTATTTTTCCACTTTTTCTCAAAATTTAATAAGGGATTTAAAAAAATAGAATTTAAGGATGTGAAAATATAGTAACTTTTAAAATAACCCCATAAAGGTTGTTATATAACTATTTTTTACTAAGTTACAGCAGTTTAAAAATTGTGAGTATTTCGATCAAACGTTCTAATACCTATGTATGTTCAGTTGCGTATGTTTATGACAGTTTTTACTCATCTTTGTATGTAAATTCATCTGTAAGGTATGAACATGAATTTCTGAATCATGGTATATGTAATTATTATATTATTTTGCAATGTGTACGTCTAATAATTATTATAATGCAACTCTTACATTTTTATGTTTAATAGGTATAATAATGGAAAATGTAAAGTTCTAGGTCGTCTGATCGCTGATCAATCAAATACTATGTTGCTCAATAAGTTTTATCGAACGATAAAACTTATTGGACAACCTAGTGAAGCCATTAAATTTTAATTATTTACATTGGTTCAATTACGACAACTGCGAACTCACAACTACATAATGTTGTAGGCTATTTAAATGGCTGTGATATGTGAACTATGATAATTTGATTATTTTTAGCTTATTTCTTATTAACGTTTTATATGCCATATCATATTCAGAATTTCACAATATTCGTCCCAGAACGAAGTTTTTATATTTTGTTTGTTATTAGATTTATGCATTCTTACTTTACATAATTTATTAGCCCGTTGCTCCTCACTAGCATATTTGTTAGTATAAAATAGTCTGAAACACATCAATGAAACTGCTGATGAACAATTTATAAACTTATTCGATATTGTAAGCCTTCTTATATCTTAATATACTATCTACCATCGTGGTTTCAGAGATACTATATTTATAACTAACTATACATTCTTTAGTCAACATCTTTGACCTTAGTATAGAGATTAATAATAACGCGAAATATTATGAATCGATACAGCTCTTGATACAGAATTTAAATCTAACGTATCACGTTCAAATTTGTTGAAGAACGTATGTAAACAGCATAACGACAAGTCATACATGTGACAGATAAAGTATTACACGTCAGGACAAAATTGAAATTTAAGTTACGCTATCAGAGTACAAAGAAACAAAAAGAAAAATATAGTATCTCTGGAACGGTTGAATGTGTATGCGGAGAAAACTGAATGGTGTCGAGTTCGCTCCGACTCGCCTTAAGTTTTATTAAATTTTGAAAAACTCGAATTTACGCGATCGATATAATTAATTCGATTATCTATGCGGTATAAGTCCCCTCACGACTGTTTGCATGATATTGATTTTATTGAGATGTTTATCGGTGTTAAAATCGAAATGAACTGTGTACAATGGTTATAGATGTCTCGCATTAGCAGAGACGGTTTGTGAAAGTTTGTTAATAATCAAGTGTACGACAAGGTCATACAGACAAGTCCATTCTTGTTATACTATTCAATTATATCTTCTGTATGGAAATCTCCTAATTGCCTAATTAATTATCACGCATGATAACTTATGTACGTTATTGCGACGAAAATATTCGACGAAACCGTGTGTATTCTAATGCTTCGTTAAGCGATAATCCGTACGAGAATTTTCTGATCATTTTGTGGATCGTCGAGAAATGCACCTGCAATGAAACTGCACTAAGATTTGTAATCGTCTTCTTTGCATTTTCTGTGTTAAAATTGTTTGCCGATCCTTACTGTCAAGCGTGTATTGAAAATGTGTGCAATGAAGGTATTGGAATTGTTTAACAAGTTTAAGAGTACTGCAGTATGTACCTGAATGAGTTAATGTTACCGTACGTATAATTTACCGAATTAGTGTAAGAATTACATTTAATATAAGTCCACGAACATCAATTTTTCCATATTATACATCTTTACTTATTCCTAATTGATGTCGGCAAAAATTTTGACAAACTTATGTGTAAACAAAATCGTACTGTTGGATCAGTAAAGAACAAGACAATGCTTTAAGACTAAACGTGATTTAACGTTATTATTAGTGCTGTCTTGTTAAATTAATTTATATACCAGTACCAATATCAGAACATACAACAGGGGAAATATTTATTAAATATGTACAGGGCATTAAAGAAAATGTTGGACCCTTTTCAAGATTTTCAGGCAATTCCTCATGCTAATATAATATAATAGCAACCTGAGACTTCGTTAATAATATGTAAGCAATTAAAGTTGTTACGCGTATGATTATCATGGACAGGTGTTTCTCATGGATGAGTACGCGCATGTGCCACTACCGGGAATTACATCAGTAAATATTAACTGTTTATGTCTTGGGTAATGAAACTTCAGATTGTAAAATGGTAAAGAATTCTTCGGTTTCTCTTCGTACGAGGAATTGATTCTGAAAAAAGGTTTTACATTTTCATTGACACTCTGTACGTACATATATGTATACAAATTATCTATGTTAAGTAGGGGAATTTAATTGACAATGAAAGGTCATTTGAATACATTTGAATTCAACTTTTTGTTTCATATTTGACCAATTAGTTTTTACCAAGCATTCAGCTTGCTTATCACTAACGTGATAAACATTTGTCATGATCACATAGTATACGATATCGTATTCTACCTCTACATTTACTATACTTCAATTGTTCATCCATTCGTACATATTACAGAGTATTTCGTTCCACAATCTGATGCAGAAAAATCTCAAATTACACTTAAATTAATGTTTACATATTAACACTAGTTCAATTCATATCATTAATTGCTTGTAAATATTTCAAGTAATCTTAATAATATGTTTGTTCATATTTGAGTAAAAGCTGCTCCACATATTGATAATACAATTTAAATAATTTCAAATTAACACGTTCTTGATAAACATATTCGGCTTGAAGTTTCAAGGAACTTCTTATAATACTACAATATACTTTCGATATGATGATGGATCAGTCAAGAATATAATCAATTTTAATAATTGTTAATACGCCGCACGAATCGCTTAGAATACAAAAATATTATCGGAAAAATAGTAAATCAACACTGGTATTACATTATAAGAATGATTATTGATTCTCTCCTACGTTCAAAAGTAAATAATAAAAACTACAAAATTCAAGACAAATGAAATGAACTTTCTGTAAATCGTTTAATTAATTATAAAAGACGATGTACCTACTTGAACGAATCTCGCAAAAATTGACATAAATTAATGCGCAATTGCTTATTGTTGTTAAAAATTATACGGTATTATGTTTTGTATACTGAGAGCTGAATATGTTTCATCGTGTCGATGTTTGTGAAAATAACGATTTCTGGAAGAATCCGGAAGGAAAATCATATAATTGTGTCTTAAACACTGATTGTCGATGGCTTATCATTAACCGACTTAGTTCACATGTCGAAGAACTGCTATATATAATACTACAAAACGTGTTTTCATAATTGTCATCTCACTACCTCGGTTTCTTATCGCGGTGTTTTAGCGAGAATAAGCTATCCGATAAAATAAAAGAAACAAGGCGCAAGTCTCTTAATGAATGGTCACTCAGGAATAAAGTTATAACGTAGTAACAATTGCGATATTGAATATTAACATTTAGCGAACGACGTTTTGTAAATATGAATATAATGATATAAATATAATGATAAATAAACATAATAATAAGTATATGTACGGAAACTGTGTGCAGGGTTATTCAAAATGAATTGTACGATCGGAGCGAGCATCGTTTCTTTAAACAAAAGCTGTAATACCATTAAAAAAAAAAAAAGATATAGTAAACGATTACAAAGCAACAAATAGGAAATTGTGCATGCCAATAAAAATAGTAGTCGTTGTTAGAATAACCAAAAGAATATCAACATATTTGTTCGAATATAATTAAAATAATTTCTGTTGCATTAGCATTTCTCTAATAAAAAGAATGAAGTCACCCTGTACTTTACGATTGTCCCAATAAGAGATAACAAGCCTGAGATAACAATGTGTGAATGAATAAATATGTGAAAGATATAACGAGGGAGAATATATAAAAAAAAAAATGGAAGAAACGTTAAGTCAGAATTTACTTCCGATTATTAAAAATTGACCAAAATGTCGGCATTAAGATGAATACAATATTATAACGTGTGTTGATGATCGTGATTATCAAAATGAAGACATTGCAAAGAAAACGGGAGTCATAAACAGAAGAGAACAAAAGAAACATCGTAACGAAATACGACTGTATACACACGATTATCAATTACAACCACATCGAGCATGCATTGCATGTATCGTAAACCAAATAGCCAAACGTAAAATAACACTGCCCGTGCAAATGTGCACGGATTATTGTCCACTTCTATACGTATATCCGTTTCCTCCCCGATCATAGAAGTTATTTTTAAATTTTCGAAACTTACAATTAGTTCCGCCGCTCCCACGTGCAAGTGTCTGTACGATCGAATGTCAGTAGAAATTCACAAATATAAATAGACGATTGAAGTTGGAAAGACGTTTTCTTTGAGAAGACCCTTATAACCATATTTATAACGAATCGCTTCTTTTGTTTCTCTTTTTCGCGCACTTGTATCAGTGCGTATCCATTTAAACACGATTAACAATCTTCGAATGCACGAATACGCGATATAAACGATAATTTATTTGAAATTATAAATGTTTCCTTTTTCGATGAAAAATATACTACTGCGAAGAAAATTATTCCTTCATTTTCCCCATCTTTTCATATACTTTATGTATATCTATTTTAAGGTTAGAAATTACTACAGTCATTTTTACAGACTTCAACTATCCGTGATTGGTCGTAGTTCGAAAAACATTATAAAATATACCTTCCTACAACCAGTCATCGAGTCACATTGTTAAGCGTCTGCGTCTAATAGCCAAAGCTAATGTTCCTTCCGTACTTCTATAAATATGTACACACACATATGTACTTTAAATACATTTTATCTTATCTCATAGACATTAACATTTTACCTTATCTCATGACACATCACATCCATGACTACTGCATTTCTATTGGTTCGTTGTGTTATAAACTGTGTTTTACTTTATTATTAGTTATTGCTAGTAATAAATAATGTGTGTAATACTAAAGTACATAAGTATGTACAGTGTATACGTACATATAACGTCCGCTATTATCTACGATTTCAGCTATCCGCGGAGAACTCTGGAACCCATCCTCCACAGATAGGGTATATATATATTATATTCAATAGTTGATCGTAAAAAATATTTCAAGTTTAATCAAACTGTTAAAATCTTTCATCAACTCGATTACAGTTTTATACAATTGTTTGATTTTCTTATAACGATGCAAGATCAAAGTTCCAGGTGAAATTTTCAATTGGTCAATGTAACTTATATATTTAAGCACGCTAATAAACATAATTTTTAGTTCAATTCATTCATTTTCCGTTGAATAAAATAAAATTGTTTGTCGAAAATACAAAAAAAATTTACTTAACCACTTCGCCCACAATATTGTGCGAAGAAATCGGAACAAACATAAGGGTGAGTTTTGGCCATATTTGTACGTTCGAATATATTTTCTTGAAAATATTAGAAAAAATCTTTATATAATGTCTTCGAGGACAGTGAGAGCCGTGATCGACCTTACTGTTAATTATGGCATGCGTTATCGAAACTTAAATCGTAGGACAAGGGGTTACTTTAAATGAGACAATTTTATTTCATAATATATACGTACCAAGTTGCATCTCTTTTATTTGACACAGCAACGCTGAAGACTACAAGTTAATAAAAACAGATCCTATGCTTTATCACAACTCGATCAATACGAACTTTTAAGAGTTTTTAGACTCTTTTAGACTCTTCAGTGAATAATGGGTTTCAATTTTAGTTTTGTGAGCTTCATGTTATGAATCCCATATGACACCTAATCCATAGTAAAATCGTTCATCAGTTCGTGCATAATACTTTTAGTTTTTGTATACTATAATTCGTTTGCATAGCTACGCTTGACGCCTTTAGTATACTTGTTTTTATTCATGGAAGTAATCATGGTTATCTACTCTCAGGTGGCGTGAACTCGGCACGCGTTACCATTAAATATCAATTTCCTATTGAATGAATAAAATTGGAAAGTAGTTTGCTCGTTTATATATTTATAAAAAGAACATATTTAATTTTTGAACATAATAAATATTGTAATCAACATTTTACAAAATCTTGCAACATAGATGCATAATTAGATTTCTTATAATATTAAATTCTTAGAATAAAAATGATTAATAATACACGATATTCTGTTGCTAATTTTTTATATCTGACAATACGTGATGAACAACATTACAAAAATATTAGTTAATTGCATTAATTTTTAAAAATTATAATAAGAAAGTAAATATCCTATACAACAGAATACTTGTCCTGATGATAATTAAAGTGGCTGAATGTTGTTCATATTATTATAATTTAGAAGAAAGTAATTTAAAGTAAGTGTTTCACATTTTGATAATTGCTGGTATATTAAAAAGAAAAAATGAAGGACAACAAATTTAATGATAATTGATCTTATAAACTACAATAAATTTTAGGAAAACCTGAATTATTTAACTCAAGCCTTGATGAACAATGATTGCGTATAATTTAAAAAATGCAAACAGTAAAATAATATGAAATTTCGTGGAAAGAGAATTTTATGGTCGCTAAAGTACTGTCAGTACTTTAAACATTTCTTTCAAATTCACAAAATATCTTTTCGTCTTTTACTTCAATCCACGATTATTGAATGAATGAAAAATCTTTATTTACAACCATAATTATACAAAAATTAAAATTCTAAAATTGAGGGAAATCAGCCAACAAATACAATTATATATATTTATTTCAAAAAAATTTGGTAAACCATAATCAAATAGCTTTATTTGTTAAAATAGTAAATAATACATATGATAAATAGAAAATAATCGTTAGCTTATGGGCTACAGACCCTTCACGATTGAAAAAATATAACTTAAGCCTATCAACTTTCCTATCGTAACCTAAGAGACGTCTACATCTAAAAGCATTTCTGCATTTCTAAAAATTATTTCTATATATACTTCAAATATATGTATATCTTTATATTTCTATATGGTTCCTCTTTTACTGGTAAAGAATTAATCAAGTAATAATATAAAATGTACGTGTATATTTAAATGGAGAACATGCGATCCTTTGATCGACATTTTTTTATACAGTTATGGTTGACTATTTAATTACCGTTGCGACATAATACACGTACGGTATATAAAATAAAAAGAACATAAAGCATTCGCGTTTTTATGTCGTTGAAGAATCCACCTATTGTTTCATGAGATAATAATGTTTTATAATATGCGTTATAAAAACATTTATTAATTTTCAATTGCAAGATACATACTTTTACACATATTGATCTTTATATGTACATATGTACATATTGTATGTATGAATGTTGCTTACATCGTAGCCATACAGCATTAACTTTGTCACAAACGGCAGGCGTGACTGCATTGAACTCACCTACACCATCTTTGATCAAGCGTTCTGAAGAAAAGTCAATCTCATAGAAAATTAAATTCTGCTTCATATTATTATTCAATATTTGAAGTTTTTATACATTCAGAATTATAACATTAAACCTGATGTTACGAATGCACGAATGCATCCCTGATCTTAGAGACCTAACTCTCTCTATCTTTTTCCTGACTCCATGCTCACACACACATGCAGGCATCCTAGCGCTATTAGTACATATATGATGAGCTCGACGTGCCTGATGTTGCTGCGTAACCGTAGCCTCGAATCCAGCGCTTCATTTTCCAAAGACTTTAATTTCAGTATTTATTGAAATCAGTGACATATATTAATGACATTATTAAAATAACAAAGTACTCTTTCTATTATGTTATGAAAATACTAATAATGAAAGAAATATAATAAATAATATGCGAATAAATGGTTCATTACTTCACAAGTGATCGATATGTTGGGGGCGCTGGGTTCGAGATTACAGTCGGAAAGCCGTATGCGCATGTCACTTCACTTGGACGATCTCTTTCTGTCGTGGCATCTGGAGGTGAGTGGTTGTTCGTGGTTTTAGTACAGGACTATAATCCGTTGATTTTCTTACCGGGAAGGTAGCATCGAACGTCAGGTACGGAATAGAACAACAAGCAAAATATCAACGATTTGTGTTGTGACAACAGGTTTGCGGAAATATTGTTTTTCTCGGTGAATTTCAACGTTGGAAAAGAAGCGCATGGTCGATCGCTGTATTAGCCGGCTGTTCAAACGCGGACCACATGCTGATCTTCGTAAAAGTCATTCGACATGTTTTTCAAAAATTGTTGAATTTCGTGATTAATTATCGACCATACGAAAAGATTTACGCGGAGAAATAAATGACGAACTGAACTTGATTTTTAAGTTCAGAAACTTCGGAAAAGACAAATAACCGGATGCAGTATGGCGGTCGCTTGTCAGAGTTGGAGATTCGGTCATGAGTTCGTGCATCATTGGAGATATTCATAGTGTCAAACTTACAATTGTGCGCTTCACGACCTTATAAATATACCGACAAAAGTAGTTTTAACAATGCAACAAAAAAGGAGCTGTAATTAATGTATGATTCTGTGTAACTGTTGTATCCAGTCGTGTATTACGAATTGGCTGGAAATCGGATGCAATAACGACCTTGTGGGACGACTTGTCGCCGACAATGGAGTTCGTTTACCGATTTTCAGTATGACAAATTCTTATGCTAATCCTTTTTTAATTATAGAAACGATTGTTCTTATACTGAAATGATAACAAGTAAACATTGTATTATTGAAAACAATAAGTAACAAATTTTTAGTCATGTAGTATTTACTTTATATATAATACTTGTTTTAAAATTGAATACTCCATTGCATAATATTAACATTTTTACTATATTCGTGATGAATAAATATTTATCACATTGATATTTTGTTTTATATAGTTAACAAATTTGAATTTTTATGATAAAAAGTAATACATTTTTTTAACTTATTCTGCGAACATAGAAATAATAGGTTACTTCCTCGATAAAATATTTGATTATTTTTATCCGAAATTTCAGATTAATAATGAGGTACAATATTTAAAAAGTAATTACAGCTCTTTTTACGTTCGATGCCAAGCGTCAAGGAAATCGCGGCAACGTTGCAATGTCTCGCCATCTACAAAATGGCTGCCAGTTCCGTTCTCGAATATTCAGATATCGCCACGTGGACGTTAAAATAAAGACAATAGCTGTATTTATAATGAAACCTTAATAACTTTCGATTCTTCATAATTTTAGTAAGAATTAATCTTACATGAAATTTGTGTAATTCTACTATAATAGTAGTAAAATGAATTTAAAAGATTAACTTTTTTGAACACGTGATCTATACGCATAACCTTCTCAATTTGAAGAGGTATTTTTTTGGTAATTTGATAAACCGTATTTCAAATATCTGATTATTTTAAAGGTATCGGCACATTATATTGACACATAAATATTAATTTATTTTTGTTTCATTACAGAGTTAACCAGTAGTCTCGCCATAAATTCATCATGGGTAAGGAGAAGGTTCATATTAACATTGTTGTCATTGGACATGTTGACTCTGGCAAGTCCACCACCACTGGTCATTTGATTTACAAATGTGGTGGTATTGATAAACGTACCATTGAAAAATTTGAGAAGGAAGCTCAAGAGGTAAGCAAAATTATTCATATTTTTCTTCATTCTTAAAATTTAGTATTGACTTAATGTCACTGATCATTTATTTCAATTTCGTCCAGTGATAATCAAATATAATTTATTCTTTAGTATGTTACAAATCATAAAAATAAAGTATCAAATTAATAAAAATTAACAAATAAAATAATTCAATTTAATATCAATTTTTAGATGGGAAAAGGATCTTTCAAATATGCATGGGTATTGGACAAACTGAAAGCTGAACGTGAACGTGGTATCACTATTGACATTGCCTTGTGGAAATTTGAAACTAATAAATACTATGTTACTATTATTGATGCTCCTGGACACAGAGATTTCATCAAAAACATGATTACTGGTACGTCTCAAGCTGACTGTGCTGTATTAATTGTTGCTGCTGGTACTGGTGAATTTGAAGCCGGTATTTCGAGAAATGGACAAACCCGTGAGCATGCATTGCTTGCTTTTACTCTTGGTGTAAAGCAACTGATTGTTGGTGTTAACAAGATGGACTCTACTGAGCCACCATACTCTGAAGCCCGATTTGAGGAAATTAAGAAAGAAGTATCATCCTACATTAAAAAAATTGGTTACACTCCTACTGCTGTTGCATTTGTACCAATTTCTGGTTGGCATGGAGATAATATGTTGGAAGTTTCTTCTAAAATGCCTTGGTTTAAAGGATGGGTTGTTGAGCGTAAAGAAGGTAAAGTGGAATCAAAAGTAGAAGGAAAATGCCTTATTGAAGCGCTTGATGCCATTCTTCCACCTTCAAGACCTACAGATAAGGCTCTCCGTCTTCCTCTTCAAGTAAGCTGCTATTTGAGTCCAATAATTTTAAGTTTTTGTTTATATTTTATAAGGATGAGAATATTTATATTTCATTCGTGGTTTCCACCAGAGGATTTTTAAATTCGTTGATGGATAGAAATGTCTGACTAAAATAAATTCTTTACAAGATTATGAATTTTTCAAAAAACATACAATAATGCTATGTATAATTCAATTGTAGGACGTGTACAAAATCGGTGGTATCGGAACTGTACCAGTTGGTCGTGTTGAAACTGGTTTACTGAAACCAGGTATGATCGTCACATTCGCTCCTACGGCTCTGACCACTGAAGTTAAATCTGTTGAAATGCATCACGAAGCTTTGCAAGAGGCTGTTCCCGGTGATAACGTTGGTTTCAACGTTAAAAACGTATCTGTCAAAGATTTACGTCGTGGTTATGTAGCTGGAGATTCTAAAAACAATCCACCTAAGGGTGCTGCTGATTTTACTGCACAGGTAGGTATCCGAAACAATATTGAAAATTTTAGTAAAATTATTGTATTAGAAAGTTAAGTAGATTATAGTAAATAATAATTGGCACAATGATGAGAACCTACGTAATTCATTCGCGGTTTTCACCATAAGATTTTTTTAATCTAATGATGGTTGGAAGCGTCTGAGTGCTATTTTTTTTTATAGTATAATAATTTTATATAATTTTTCTTAAAATGATGTTTAATCTTATTGTTGTTAGGTAATCGTGTTAAATCATCCAGGTCAAATCGGCAATGGATACACCCCAGTATTGGATTGTCACACTGCTCATATCGCGTGTAAATTCGCTCAAATCAAGGAGAAGTGCGATCGTCGTACTGGAAAGACCACCGAAGATAATCCACGATGGATAAAATCTGGAGATGCTGCCATTGTTGTGCTTGTCCCAAGCAAGCCCATGTGTGTAGAAGCTTTCCAAGAATTTCCACCTTTGGGACGTTTTGCTGTTCGTGACATGCGCCAAACGGTGGCTGTTGGAGTCATCAAAGCTGTCAATTTCAAGGATGCTACGGGCAAAGTCACCAAGGCTGCCGAGAGGGCCCAGAAAAGGAAATAACTAGTTTCCGTACATATGTATCGCCAGATGGGCATCGACGTATAGTAGCCAAAGTAGTTTACCTTTTTTTTCCACGTTCCTCATGCGAGAACAGCGTTATGTTACCATCGCAAACTGCAATATTTTCTACAAAATCGCAACCAACGAATAAGAATAATAGAATTGATAAAGAATCGCTACGACTGGCTTTTCATGTGCATGAAATTGCACGTTCGTCACATTTCTTTGACATTCGCATATTCCGTTTATCGAAGTGGTTGCTTCGTCATTTTTCTCATCGTAAAGAATTTCGTAGGAAAGGCAACGGCCAACGATGGTGTACAAACAATCTATTTCTCGTTTACATGAGTTCCGTGAAAAAAGAAAGTAAATTACAAGAACTACTTTCAACATCTGTTTCACAAGAACATCAACAGACTCCATAATTTAGCTCGGCTTAATTATATTTTCTAACTATACGGAAATAAATCCTATATCTGCGATATTCGAGAAACATCTCATTATTTTTTTTGTTGTCGTTATTACTAATTAGTCATTGCCATCCTTCTCATAAAACGCTTTATATTTCCGGCATTATTTTTAAGAAATTACTTAAGTCAAGAAATTTTATTACAATTGTCTTAATTTTTTTTATGAAAAATCAAATATGTCTATACAAAAAATTAAGCTGGGAAAAAGAAAGGTATTGGTAGAGTTCCAGTGCAGAGTTAGATGGGAAATGGGACCTGTTTTTATTATTACTTTTCAATTACCTAGGTAAGGAATTGAATTGTTGAAGATATATACACAAAACATTTTTCTACGAGATATTTCTTAACGAGGATTTACCTTGCCTTTTTACACGTTCTATATTAAAAGGAAGTATGTGCGAAAATACAGTTGCTCTGCAATGGTTCAGCACTTTTAGCCCGCGATTCTTTTATGTATTGAGATTGGTTAATAACGGTTTTCTGTACAAACATAAATAACAATAATAACGAATGAAAGTGAATAAAGTAGTTACGGAAACAGTTACAGATTCAGTCTTTCACCACTTAGCTTCCTATTCCTCCTAATGAACATTATATTTACATTTCACAAGAATACATCGTGACTAACATTTCTAATGAAATTAAACATTTGTAAACCTTCAAACGGCATACAATAAAAAGAAAATTAAAATACTTAGACATTTATACATATATCGTCACTGACCAATAAACTATCGTCGGTTTTAACTACATTTGTTTGGTTAATGTAAGATAAGAATGAGCGTAGATATGAATACCCGAGCATATTTGTCAATGCATATTTATAAAAATTTCAACATTATATTTTAGTAAAGTGAAGACAAACTTTGTTTTGAAATGTTTAAAGTAATAGAATGTGTACACAGGGTTGTAAATATTCCATACCTACAAACTGAGGTTATATTTTAATTTTTTTTTCAAACCATTTATTACATATGAACAATATACAATATGTTTCACGAATTTTGTCTACCTGAGTATATTTGTAATTTCAAATACTTGAAAATGTTACAAAGGTTCTAAGTTTCAAGAAAAATATGGTAAATATAATTTTTAGAGATCTAGTGGTCAAATTTATTTTGTTGAATGGAATGACCAAATTTTGATATTTAATTTTCGTAGAAAAGAGAAATTTCAGTATAACAAACTAAGATTCAGTTTTCCTAAAACTTATCTTTTTTAAAATATTTGACTTTATACATTCATTTTATCATTCAAATATTTGACTTATTCGTTCTATTAGTTTTTTATGAAACATTTTGGAAGATACATATGTTCAGTACTTCAAATTTAAACAAATAGCATACAAGTAATAGGATAAACGAAGTCAAATATCTTAAAATATAAATATAAATTATTGACAATCGTTAAATATACATAATAGAAAAAAATAATAGTATTCCTACAAAGTAGGAACATGTTCATACATACATACCTACATATGGACGTATACATGTATGTAACCTATTTCTAAAAATTTCAATACTTTGTAGAAAGTATATGAGATTTGTATATTTTTGTAACGAATCTCATTCTTCTCAAGTAATTCTTCATTTACTAATTATGTTTGATTAATAATTATAAAAAATTAGTGATTTCTACTAAAATAATTTTGTTGAATATTTTTTCTACACCAATTTAATAATTTAATTTTTTAATGGATAAATTATAATTATAATTTTCACGAAAGATTAATTATTTAAGAAACATAGTTGTACAAACATATATAAATATAAATACGTATGTATATATGTATATGATCGATATCCTATGTCTTAACACGAGTAGATTTAGAACAGATGTATGAAACATGGCTACCATTAGAAGTACTTTGTCAATATTTTCAAATTTTTTTTCAAAAAGTACAAATTTTACAGTGACTGGTGTAAGTACAAATATATTTTTGGAATTATGCACGTAACAGTAAGTTACATATATAGATTTTATAATCTACAGTTAAAAATGCAGTTTTAAATTTTATTCTGTTGCCGTTTAGTTTCAGCAAGTACGTAATACAAATGTAAATCGATGGATGATTCGTGATAATAAACGAAGAAAGTTGGCGGAAAAATATGCACCGGAGCGATTACGATTAGTAGCCATGAAAAGAAATAATATTTTGCCACCTGAAATTCGAGTATGTCATACGTAGTCAGATTAACCTCAAAATATGCAACAAACCCAAAGACTTGTTATTACATTAACACTTCACCTGCCAAGAGCCTATTTATAGTTCTTATAATTTCAATGCCTACTGATTGGAATCTATTAGTTATTTTTGGTTGTCCTAAACTTTCAAGTTTTATTTAAAAGTTATAGAACTCAATAAATAATCGCACATACTCTTACCCAATAAGCTCTTACGCATTTCCTCACATTTATATTCAAATGATCGAGCAGGTAAATTGTTAAAATAACAGGAATAATATTTATTAATTATGCATAATTGAGCTAAAGAACTAAAAACTTCTTTATTCTTTCAGGCACTTGCTGGTAAACAAATAGATGAAACAATTCCTCGTCAAACTGCTATGAGACAATTAACAAAACGTTGCATAATTACTTCTCGTCCACGTGGTGTTCTTCATAGATGGAGACTATCAAGATTTGTGTTTCGTCATTTAGCTGATTACAATAAATTATCTGGCGTACAACGTGCTTTATGGTAAAACTGATGTATAAAACACTATCATCAGTTAGTTAGAATATATTGAATTATATATATGAAAAATATTGAATAAATGGATGAAGTAATGAATAAAAGTGAATATAATCTTCCTATTGTAACTTTGTTAGAATTAGTTTTTATATTATCATACTCATTTATTATGATATACTTTGAATTCATGAAGTTAAAGTTTGTAATATTATTATTAAAGTATTATAAATATTATCACAAGTAATATGTAAGTGTGAACAACTATTGCTCTTTTTATCGTAGATATTGATCGATACAATAAGCATTTAAAAATGTAAAAATGTAATGTAACTCTATTTGTTTTGAAAAATGATTGAATGTAGTAATTGTTTGGCTAACAAATATGTATCTTTTCTGTAGTATACAAAATAATTTACAAAATTTAATTAATGATACTTATATTTTTTATTTCTTATTATCGGTTACTTGTACCAGAGTTAGTAGAGTTTAAAATATGTTTAATAAATATACTTGCAAATAGATTGTAAATCTAGATTTTTGTTTTTGATTTTTCTAAATTTATGTATGGTACAGAATAGAGCAATTACAAAACTATAAATTGCCGCATAAATGGTAACACAATTTATTTCGTCCTAAAGTAAAAAGCAAAATAATAATTATAGCATGAGATTTATATTTTTGATACGTTTTGCTATGAGTCTATCACCTAAAGCAATATTAGGTTAACAATGAGTATTTCAAACATCGATGTGTGCTGCGTATTTTACGTTAGTTTATCAATGTTAAAGTACGAGAAACTAAACAGTATAAGTACCTATCTGATCAGAAATGCATGGCGCAGGTCCGGTTATATAGTCAGTTCTTCTGAATAAGGAGACTCTACGAGTTAGTACACATTGGTATACTCGCGGAGTGAATTCACATTTTTCTTGTTACAATTTTACCTGTTGCATCGTTATTATTGCTTCCGGTAACAAAATATTCAAAATATGAAAGTCACGATACGCGATTTTGTGAGTACTTTGTTTTACATAATTAAAACTGTATTTGTAAAATATATGCAAGGTTTTTCGATTAGTTTTCAATACTTATTAGTCTGTTTTAATATTGAATTAGGTTGCATGCCTATTATATTTTCTTTTTAAGAATATTTGACAAAATAGATAAAAAAATGTTAATAATAAAAATGCGGATAACATGTATTGTAGAAAATACAAACCAAATGTTTTTACTTAAATTTGTAGAAGTTTATAAAAAATGAGTTATGTATATTTTAGTTAATAAGACATGAAGATAAACAATGTTAAATTGTAAATATCTTCTTAATTGGTTTCAAGATTCTGTAATTGAGTTAATTTTATTTCATCAAATCGTTTTAAATTTAGACAAGTGCTAAAATTGCATAAAGGCAACAAATAAATTTATTTATAAATTGAATATAACTACGTGAAAAATCAATACCGTTAAATTGATAATATAGTGACTTGATCGAAGATAAAAAATATTACTGTTGTATCTAATAATTAATGTATAATTTCTGATAGGTTCTATTATATAAAAGATCCTTTTATAGTTATAAAAGTTATAGATAGTTAATAGTTTTTTAATTATTTTAAAGAAATTTTAACTTTGAAAACATAAAAATTAAGTACGCTAACCGTGCTATCGTTATTTAGTTTCGATCAAATTTCTGAAAAACTGATTTCCCACCGATTTTTATTATTTTGAAACATATTATAAAGGGTGTATTTTTTAACTAACTATTTACATTACATATCCTTTATATATTCCTTACATATAGTAGGTGGCTTTAGTTTTCGAGATATTCGTAAAACACTTTATGTATTGCACAATTGAATTCTACCCTATATGTATAATACATATGTAATAAGTCCGCGGCATTATATGTATCAGCACGGATCTGCGGCTTATCTCTTATTTCTATAAACACATTGTGATGACCCACGATCAACAAATTTAATGGGTGAGTAAGTGAAATAAGTGGATCTCCTTCAGAAGGGTTTGACCACTTATTCACGTTCACTTGTTATACCTGTTGGTCGTTGGCCACCGTGTCATGTTTATAGAAATAATATGATAAGCGGCACATATGCTGCCGTGGACGTGTACATATTCGGCAGAATTTCTCACTGTGTAGTGTATAAGATATTTTGTGAATAATTCAGAAACTAAGCCCAACTATTATGTAAAGAAAAAAAATGTTTCAAATAAATGCCCTTCGTAACGTATTTTAAAATCATCAAAATTAGTGGGAGTACATTCTTTGTTACTGTGGAGAGAACTTTTCTTGAGAATTTATTCACGAAGAAGAATTTATTCAAATCAATTCACTTCACGAACACACTACACGAATTGACTTAATTCGTTTCAATTTGAAAGGAAATCTATTGTAGATCGTTCTAAACAATTATCAAAGTTGTATTTTTACAAATATGGCTAACAAGTTCAATTCTGTTACACCGTTTGCACGATTCAGGTTACCACAATGACTTAATGTGAAAATGGATATTCTACAAGCAAAATTAAGAAAAAAATGTTGTATAAACATAGGCTCTTAAATGATTTATTAAGAAGTTATAACGAAATTACGGAACAATAACGAATCGGTGGCTTGCCGACACAATATATGTATATAGTGCTGATACCTGTTCGTGTTTACGTAAACTGTAATGTTTACTTACTGAAATCGTTGATTTCGTCGTTGACTTCTGCTAAAATTGATACTATTATATTTAGTAAATACATTGTAGCATTTCATATCAAGGTGCTGCAAACCTGTGAAAGTAAACGTTTATAAAGAATATTTATATAGTATCTTACTAATAACACAAGTCGTGAAACAGTGAGTGGTATCGATTATCGGTTCGATTTTATTCATATTTATGAATAGTGTGATTTGACATCAAAATTGTTCATTTTAAATGTAGGGAACCATTTTCTGTATTTTGTATCGTCTACAGCAGGCATATGGAACATTTTCACTCGAGTGTCACTTGACACTTAGCTATCACGTTGTAGACCGTAAATGCATAATTATTTTGCAATAGTCAAAAATATTTTAAAGGTCATCTTTTAGTCATACCGACTCCAATGATTATACCTTTATATCGTAATACAAAGGTACAAATCTTTAGAAATAAAGTAAAGGACACCTATTATAAAAAGGCGTAGACATAATAAACTAATGGTATATGTTTATACATAATAAACTTCATTTGGGCTTTGTTTGATTTGGATTTACAAATGGTAGTTGTTAACTAACACTGTTGTCTTTTAAACGTAGCTATGGATACATTGGTATTTTAAATAATCTTTTACACCTCCAAATATGTATCGATCGGTGACAAGTCCAAATTTGTTGAAAGGAATTTTTCACACGCTTATTCGTCTGTATGCTTTGTGTGTAAGTATTCAACGTTTATTGAAAATCAAACGTGATTTGTCGTTTCGGAGGAAAAATAGTACAATACGACGAAATTATTATTTATCTTCTGATGCGTTTAAAATTATACAAAAATCGCTAAAGCCCACCATTATGGTAATAAATATTTTATTAAAACGGGCTTTGATCAAATAATATGTATTACCAAGTCGAGGAAAAGGGACGAATATACTACGTTAGAAAGGGCAACATATATAATACATTGTTGAATAATAATAGGTTCAGTATAAATTATAATAGTTTTACACAGAAACGAACGAAAATTTGTCACAGAATTGTACCGATGATCTCATACCTACTTATGAGATTTGTTCATTTAATGTAACTTTTTTTCTTCGTATCGCATCTGTCCAAGAACAGATAATGAAAATTGAACACAAAGTTGTATAAGAATTCTAATCGTGGTAAGTTAACAAGGCTTTAAAATGTCAACACATTAGTTCATAACGTGTATAAACACTCGTCAGCCCTTTCCAGGAACATGCACATATGTATGTATGTATGTACAATGCATCGTTGGTATCGTTTACCTCGAACGTGCGTCACGCTGTAGAATGTTCGCAATGCTTGATAATTAATTTCATAATACGCGTTCCACAACGACAAACATAAATCTCTCGCGGAGTTCGTCAAAATTTATCCCTCGTGCACCCTATTTATGTTATTTGCGATTTAATGCTTGTGATTGGGAACAAACTGAAAATGTCGTTCCCACGTGATACGATAAAATATAAAATATTGATGCGATCGATCAATATAGATTACGCTATTGTTACGACCAAGTCGATGGATACAAGTGTACGGAGTAGCGTACCGATCCGAAACAACGAAAATAATTTTATTATTGCCTCGAGAATTGAAAAATTTACCTTAACCTTAAAGCGTTCCTTCATTCGATGATACACTCATCTTCGGGTAAAAAATGTCCCGAATGTACGAAACTTGTGTTTTTAATTTTATAATATAATACAATGAGATGATAAATTACGATACGAAGAGAAAGAAAGAATGCTCACGTTTATTGTTCTGTCGCGAACTGACTAAATTTTCGGTTACTGTTTCTTGTGAATTTAATCGAATAAATAGATTCAAAAATGTATAACGGGTACCTTCTATTAAGTCAATGATCATTTCCGTAGTGTGAGTGTATGTATCGACATTATTCGGGGAATCGAGAGTTATTGCAAGAAAGAGTTTATATTAACAATTTCGTGAACTGAGATTATGCTGCTCTAATTTAGTTAGCTAACGGAATTTTCTTATTCGTTACACGGTGAAACGGTTACGTGAAAAAGAAAATGGAATACACAGTGATAAAACTTATAATGTAACATCGTTAAATTGCTTTATTCATAATTTTTTAATCGATATCGATTAAATAATTCTCTCTCTCTCTCGTGAGAGAGTCTCCAATGTGAACTGTCATCTTGCTCAGATTGATCCTTGTTATCTACGAAGAAGGCTCAAAGGTAGGGTCGAATTCAATAGTAATCACTTTACCACTTAGTTTAACCGATCACTTTTGATTTCTTCGAAGAATTAATTATGACGATTGTAATTTCTAACGATTAAATTCTCCATGTTTAAAGGGTGTAGCTGTTTAGAGTAATCTTCGGTCTCAAGGCCAGATTTTATTCTCGGATTTATGACGTGGCGTCATCCTTATTATCGTTTATGTTTCCGTAGTGCGAATTACCCGTGAAGAAAATTCAATATTTTTATTTTTCAATTATATAGATTTTGTGGCTTCGTTTTCAAGAAAATCGAATTTGAACATTTTTTTCATATCATTTGCGTAAGACAGATACTTTGTTGCAATCTTAGATTGTTTCAGTCGGTATTGGTATTCGTAAATATTAATTCGTGATTATCACAGACGTAACAATACAGAATTGTCTGTCGATCTTGCAGTTTGTGCGACATACAATAATTGCGAGTTTAACTGGGAGTTTGCCATGTCGATACTTCCGCTACAAATTGGCTGTAGAAAAGATTTCCCAATCGTCGTCATCTCGACAGATGACAATATGAACAAATTTGTTGTATTACTTGCATCATACCATAATCAATGTTTGTAAATATTAATTTATAATATTGTAATATTATAAGTTTAAGATTCGAGTATCACAGATAGATCTAAGTACATATCTATCTTAGGTGAGTAGTATCAATTTTCAAATTTGTTTTTCTCGGAAACGAAATCTCGAACGAAAAAACTTTATATTAAATTCTTTCTTTATTTTTCAATGTTGAATCATTTCCTTTTCGGTTGTATCACCAATTCCGTCACATTGCTGACCAAGACAAATCTTAATCTGTATGATTCAACTGGAGTGTGTTACTCAATTAGGACATTTTGCTTTTCGTTATTTTTTATTAGATTATTTAAAAGATGACTTTAATCGGATTATTGAGATTCGTACGATTGATACAGTACAGTTCCGATTATTCGGCACTCGGTTATCCGGAATGTCCGATCAAGCGATATATTTACCCCAACTATTCTTCGGTAAATGTTACGGATTATATACATACATATGTTTGCATATTTCATCTAAGGAAAGAAGTCACAGCCGCATATATTCAGCAGTGACGTCGATATTAAACAATTGACGAATAAAGCAAAAGAATTCAACTGTTTAATTCCAATGTACATATAGTGGCGAGCGTATAAATAGGAACATTCTACTTCCATAACTCAAATGATGGTTGTATTGTTAAAAAAGAAAAAGATTCGAACAAACGATTCTCCCCAATAATCGTTTCCCCAAGAAACAAAAAAAAATTTCAGTTACATTTTCATAAATATATCACATGTATCTATTTATGTGCTCGCCACAGCATGTACGTAACTGTAAATAAATTCTCCTGCTATGTATCGTTAATCTGAATTCAGATTTAAGAGAGTGCATTCCATTCTGTAATTCTGTAACTTGTTTTCAATCGTGCACAGATTACATTTGAAGCTAGAGTAATGAAACAAAAATGTGTAACATTATCGTTACATCAGAAATTGGGTATTATAAATCATTTGGAGAAAGGTGAAAATAAAAATAATATTATGCAAGAATATGATATCGGATCTTCCACTATATACGATACAAAAAAGCAAAAACAAAATCTTGAAGAATTTTTATCTCATTCTGCTTCATCTAAAAGTATTGATGTTTGAAAATCATTGAAGAAGCCTAGGCTGAATTAGGTAGTGCATTGTACACACGGTTTGCTATAAAAAGGTCGAAAGGTAAACCCATCACAATGATTGCTGAAAAGACTAAACAATTTCAAAGAGACTTAAGTTTACCAGAAAATAGTTGTTCGTTTTCGTGCAATTTCAAGATTCGACATGGAATACGTAAATTAGATACATACATACATATGTCGGGTGAGCAAAAATCTGCGGATCAGGAAGCTGCAAATACATTGTTTTTCCCTCTGGAATACTAAATGAAATTTATGCCTTTAATATACATATTTCAAGTGTTTTGAAATCGGCGAGGTCGTTAACATTGTAAATAATTGCTAAAATTTCCGTTAAAGAAAAATACAAATATGTATCGTTTCATCTAGAGAGAAGTTCCATTTATGTTTCTTCTAAAGGCTGAAAAAGATAGTACCGTATAGTGTCCTAGTAAAAATCAATGTACACAAGTAAGTTCGATCTCTAAAGATAAAGGAGTTATTCAAGGGGCTTGTTTGAAGTGTCTCATCTGGTACCTATAGATTTTGTGTTTACAAAGATACAACAAGAATAATACAGAGTAACACTAAACTTGTTTATCATACTAACGTGCAATAATTACAAATTTTAATAGGATTATAGCGAATATGCAATGTAATGGTCACCTTTGTAATGTATTCAGAGGTCCAGGTTACGATGTTAAAGACGAAAGTTGCCTTGAATGAAATTCCTATTAAAAGTAGAAATTCCAGTCACAAGATCTGGCCCTCGCTGGTTTATGGCAACGACACCGAAGAATTACACACAAATGACCAAACGAATTCATCAGGGCAAAGGGATGTGGACAGCTGCGTGAGAATTTACTATATTAATTTGATCAAATATTTACTTTCGCAAAATTGATAAAGATACACTTAAAATTATACTTCGTTGAATGATTGTATAGTGATTCCCGCTTTCACGTGACAATTCTCAAGCTAGATGTAAGTAATAGAATTATGCCACCTCTCTTCCAGTGTTTACATTTATACAGGATGGTTCACGAAACTTACATACCTTTAATTACTTTTAAATTATCTATTGTACGAACAAATTTTATATACATAAGAATTTCACGATTTCAAGAAGCAGATTATGTGTATAGTGTATGTACTCTTTTTTTATAGGTGATCTCAAGGTCAATTTATTGAGTTACTATTCGTTGTTCTAAAGGAAATGTTGTTATTTTTATGCTGTAATGTCGAAATTAATATCGAAACATTGCTCACCAGAAAATCCTCACTGGATGAGAAAAATTGACTATCAACATTAACGGAGCGTTAATGTGTAATATAACATATTCAGTAATCAATTAATTGGATCACAATTTATTGATGAACAATTAACGGGACAATTTTATTCGAAAATGTATTATTAAATATCCATACACAAACCTAGTGTTAACATGATCATTGTTCTCCACATTACGTACATGTGGCAAAGCAAATACATTAGTTAATAGCGATAGACAATCGTCTAGGGTAAAATTACTCGTGTCGATAAACCTTGTTACGTAAACCTTGTTCAACAAAAATCTACAATGACATTGAATCTTCAACTTGACATTACGTGAAGTAAATTTTCATAAATGGTTTAAAAAGTACGGTATTTCATTTAAAATAACGAAATTAACTTTGAAATCTTTGAAATGTCTCTACTTATAAAAAAAGTACATACACTACATAATGTGCTTCTTCAAACTATGAAACTATTGTAAAACAAATTTTTCACACGATACATAATTTAAAGAAATTGGAAGTGTGAGAGTAGAGTGTATCAACTTGTATAGTGCGGACTCGTTTTCATTAAGAGAATTTTGCCAATCCATTGGTAATACTCTCATTATTATACACTTAAAAAAGTACATATTTTTATTCTGGATTACTGATCGACACATCGATACGCGAATAGCGAGGCAAGGCCTCAGTTTGTGATAAACATCGCTATCTATTTGCTTTTAAATGTACTGCCGATTGTATCTCTTAAAAGCAGGAATTATTATATTTAGATATTTATTATGCACATGCTTGTATTATTTTGTTCTTCTACAATTTTTAATTAACATTATCTATTTACTCTGTTAAAGACTTCGGAAAGTTTTCATCGTGCTATTGGACCCATTTTGAGTTTAGCACAAATATTTGGTCTATTTCCTATATCTGGAGTACGATCGCTGTCACCCTCGAAGCTTCATTTTCAGATATACTCGTTTCTGACTATCTATTCTATTTTCATCACAATGATGATACTTTTCATAACGATTGTATCGATAATACATATGTTGACGACTATAAGCGCTGAAACATTCCACATGCGTGGTAAGTGACAATTTTCCTCTACTATACGTATTTGAAAGTATCGTGAATATTTTGTATCTGACAAAGAATATATAAAATTTTTCATCGATTGAAAGATTATATAGAAAAAGATTAGATTTATCCTCATATCTGTGACTGTTTGTACTATCTGGAACAGTTTTTCAGCGATCAAATGTTAATGTTTAAATAAATTTAAAACGTAAATGAACGTATCGTCAATTTTTTAAGTATATTTAGATCTCGGTTTAAGACTACAATTTCAGTGTGCTGTTGTTTTAAAATAATCAGTTTTAAAACGAATAAAAACAATAATGTCCAAATTCAACTTGTAAACAAAGTATAAACAAAAGTAACGATCTTGAGTCTATCTCTGTATTAAAGGTTCACTAGGGCTCTTCAATGGTTATTTTTAAAAATTGTAAAGATTAAAATAATTTTTCTGTGGACTCTGGTGACTGGTCCAACAATTGCTTGCTTTGACTAAACGTCATTTGGCGAGCATGAATAATTTATCAATGTAGTTTTTAAATTAAACTTTAAATTTTTATTCATTCTCAGCTCTCAAGGACTTTATGAATTCCATTCGAACTAGAACTTAGATTTATCTATTCTCATCGGAGCTTATAACGCGAGAACTTTTAACGTATAAGTTCCATTTTAACTGTTTTAACGGAACACTTGGAAAAGTTCCATAACTGTTTCAGTCCTTAATTTTTCACGATTTTGATCAAACAGGACAGGTAAATACCTTACTGCAATTAAAGAACAAAAATGTTTTTATAAGTTCTCAAAGATTACAATATATGTGTTCTTTATTTAAAATCTAGAAGTGATTTAAAAATCTAGAAGTTATTTAAAATCGAACATCCATAATAAATACAACCTTGTGTCTTCCCAAAAGGCTCAAAATGTGAGACAACAACACTATCCAATGACTGACAATAATATCTATAATGTACATATATAGATTTATCTTTGATTTTAAGAAAAGTTAATATCATCTGGTACGATGTGTTAAAATTTCAATTATTCTAGAAAAATAATCCGTCAGAAGTTTATTTACTTATTTAATTTACAATTAAGAAAGGAAGTATACGAATTTCTGAATAATATTCTTCTCTACTGTCGTTATTAGAGTTTATTACCTATGTTTGAGTACGTGACACATCAAACACTGTAATATTCTGAACATCATTGTATACTAATCGATAGCCATAGTAGAGCGTCAATGTAGGGTGCTCTTATGAATAATATTTTTATATTTTTCTTCTTTTATGTAACGTGAGATAAAGACTGATGAGATGCGTTGGCCGTTGTATCGTGTTTCAGGTGGTATAGGTGAAGCCACAATCGGTGCTGTATTCTATGGGAACAGCCTGCTGGGTGCGATTTTATTTTTCTGGCTCTCGTCCCGTTGGACGTACGTTCAATGCCAATGGAGGGCCATGGAACAATACATAGACAGGTCAATATCGCATTCGTAGTGTGTAACACGATTCGTTAGTAATCGTGTTGTTTGCAGTTTATCAGCGCACTCACCAAGTTAGATGTCTATTAATCATCATTATACTAGAACTGGAGGATAATTGATTTATTTGCGAGTAAAACGCAGTCACGTGATATTAAACGATTCTTCGAGATTACTGATTATGAGCTTCCATTCGCGATACAATATTATTTTCCCTACGTTCATGGAACAAGCGAACCACTTCGTTGTCGTTTACGATTTATAATAAAAATCGAACCGGGGAATTCGGAGTAATGGAAACATTATCGTTTAAATGTTTTCTATATCGTGGCGGGATAATTACTACGATGATCGATCATTATTACGTTGTTTTCTTGTTACAGAAACTTTTCGATAAGAGTCGTAGAAGTACGCTAGAAAATTTTTAACGAGTAGTATGGTGATTATGTTACAGAAAATTACCAGAAATTTCGCATTGTATGCACTTGGTGGTCGAAATTTTTACACGAGAGCGCGTACTCGTGTAAAGATTATTTCGTTTCGTTGCGAGGAACGAAACGAACCAGCTAGGTGATCGGCTTATTCGTGTTGGTAAAAACACCTGTATTATTCCACGGTTGAGTTATTCGCGAAATGCCAGTAGATGGAGAATGGTATTTTAACGTAGGCATGCGAGAAATTGACCGCTATCCTAAAGAGCTGTACGATACGATCGATAAATATTGATACTATAGAAAATTCGAATAAAAAAATCGTTGTTATGTTAATAATCTTATAAATGTAGAAACACAAAACTTAATTTCAAGTAAAGGGAAAACAATTATTTAATATCACATTTTTAGATAAAGATCCTTCGATTTGGGAGAAAGACACATTATACCTAGTAGGATTAAAAATTACAACAAATTTGAAAGTAGTAAACGATACTGCCGAGTATTCACGATGGAATACAACTTATTATCTAAGGACGAAACAAATAGCGATATATTTTACATATATTAGAAAAATAACGCAAACAATATCTCACTGTAGACAAATTAAGTTTAAAAGATTAATATTATACATTTGCTAGTACATTAAGATTTATATTTTACTTATTTTATTATATTTTATTTATTTTATTATAATTTATTATATCTTATTTATTTTATTATAATTTATTATATTTTATTTATTTTATTATAATTTATTATATTTTATTACAATTTATTATATTTTACTTATACTTTATATTTAGAAGTAAATTTTGAAAATTTTAATACATTCTTTAACCAATTATAAATATTTTTGGATATTTTAGAAATTTTTTTGCATTACAATGTATTAATATACTGCACTTTTTAATTGTTATATTTTTATTTTGTATCAGCCTACTTTTTAGACAAATCGCTTCAGTCACTGTTGTACTATATATACGAATAACAATTTATTGTTCAAACATAGAGGGTTATTTTATTAAATTTGTTTTTTGCTATATAAAAAAGAATGAAGGTTTCTCTTTGATATATACACACAAGCTTTGTATTAAAAAAAAAGGCACTTCAGATCTGCAGAATTAATAGCAATTGTCGTAAATTCCAATATCGAGTTTGCTTCGACATAGGGTCGTAAAGGGCTTACATTAATTGTAACTATGAAATAATCATTCTTTTAACGATGTGATTAAAGAATTTTACTTATCAAACTTATACATTGGACTTGTAATACTTAAACTTAATTGTTTTCTTTTGTGCAGTAATTCAACGGGAAATTTATGCCTTCGAAGGAAATTTTTCTTTATAAGTTCCACCATTTTGCTGATGGCTTTAATAGAGCATGTTCTAAGTATACTGAATAACGTCGAGGGCTACGAATGGAGTGGGTCACAGAACTCAACATTTTCTCAGTTCCTGGAAATATACTGTTTACGCTCACACTCCTTTATCTTCGACATACGTAAGTTTGTATTTTGTATAAATTATTACAGTGTTTCTCAAATTGTGGTTCATGGACTCTTGAGAAGACATCCAATATCGAGTTTGCTTCGACATAGGGTCGTAAAGGGCTTATATTATATTAATTGTAACTATGAAATAATCATACTTTTAACGATGTGATTAAAGAATTTTACTTATCAAATTTATACATTAGAATTGTAATACTTAAACTTAATTGTTTTCTTTTTCTTCGCATGAATGCGAATGAGTTTTAGAAGGATAAAAAGAGCATATTGTATTAGGTGATTCAGAAATACATGTCTACACTCGAGAAGATGAATCTATACATTAAGATAAGTAACAATGTTGTATGAATGTTGCACATTTTTGAATTATGGATGATCGAAGAAAATGTTCAGTGTACTTTTCATCCTTCAGCATTTTTATTTTGAAACTATTTAAAATCTATCGTGTATTCGACGAAAGCTAACAATGCACTGTATAAAGCTGAGAAATTGATCAATAGAAGAAATTGAGAATCGTATCAGATTGAATATTTCAATTGGCTTTCGAAAGTCTACAGTTAACAATAAGTAAGAATTGCTCAACGTTGTCCACATTTCTCTACATTCTCGTTAAGGAGGTATTCTGAGAAACTGATTTTAAAAAATTGATTTCTTGTCTGGCCCTTTGAACATTGTTCAATAATTCGTAACTCGAAAAATAAAGTATACATATAGGACACACGTTCAAATTGTTTTACATATTTTAGCGTGTAGATTCACCTCCTGAAATATGGTCATGTATTTCTGAATCACCCTGTATACTGGAACAAAAAATTATTTGTGAAGTATTTTATTCTTATGAAAAACATCTGGTGAAAATTTTTTTGTCGTCAATAGTAGAAACTTACGAAAAGAAATTGGAAACTAAATAGCTCGAAAGTTTTTATATAGTTTTATTCACATTATATTGTAATTATAACGTATTTGCAAATT
Organism: Ptiloglossa arizonensis; assembly: GCF_051014685.1. Taxonomy (NCBI): domain Eukaryota; kingdom Metazoa; phylum Arthropoda; class Insecta; order Hymenoptera; family Colletidae; genus Ptiloglossa; species Ptiloglossa arizonensis. Next base: position 11,682,159 of record NC_135051.1, on the reverse strand, counting down.
TTCATTCTGTTTTCCTAAATATACAAAAAAAATAGGAGATTTTATTGGATTTTTTGTTTGCAATGAGATAGTTTTCCCTGAAAACCAAATAATAAGGACTCTTTAATGTGGTAAAATAGAAAGAATTATATTAATAAGTTTTTTTTCCATTAGTTTTTGTTTTAAAGTTCATTAACTTTTTTATACGTTTACTTGATTAAAAATGTAGTTTAAAATTAAGAAAATGAGACCATTTTAAGTAAATTAATATTATTAAAACTAAAATGCACGATTTTAAAGAACAATTTCAAAATATATTAAAAAAGTAATAATTTAATTCAACTGCAAGGTGTCTGTCAAATATTTTCCTTTATTCAGAGGCGATCCCATGAAAATGCAAAATTTGAGAAACACTGAATTACTAGATATAAAATAAACAACGTTTATTTTAGTAAACTTTTCACAATTACAGTTATTTTCATTTTCAGTGGACTACAATTTCACCTTCGGTGTGTATATCTTTATTGTTAGTAAACTGGCGACATTCACGTGGAACTTTACAGACATCTTTATAATGCTGGTAAAAATTTCCTATATAAATTATAAATCATATTATTTGGTGGAATATTTGATTTTAATGATATATTAGGTCATTCCGTAAGTAATATCGCTTTGAAAGATAGGGCTTCTCATGATCATTCAAAGATATTTAACTATAATGATTATCCAGCATCCCAAAACTGATCAGACTGATTTGATAGCCTTCCTAAATCCTCTATATTTTTGAAAGTAGGAACTGCACTGGTTTAACTGCAGTATTAACTTGGATTTATTGTAAAAATATTTATATTGTTACTTTTAACCAATGATGTATTTTTCACAGCAACCGTTTGACATTAATCCGTTAAACCGTTTCAATCATTTCATCAAAAACATTTTGGTTCTGTGAATCAGAAAATTAATGTACAATCAATAAGAATCGATCCGTTTCCGTGAAGTTCTTTTTACTTAAAAGATGTTCGTGAGCGGAATAAATATTAATTCTTGTGGATTTCAGATCTGAGGAATGTGATGGCTGCCAATCATTAGTTTTCCAGTTGTTTTGTTTCATTTTTTTCCGTTGTTATTTTGATTGTACGTGATTGGATGATGTGAAATTGTTACTTATATATGTTAGAAGTAATATGTAATAGTCTCGTTCTGTTTTAAAAATTCAAAATGAAGTGCATCTATCACATTCTACTAAAAACAGGGTAAAACTTTCTTTATATCTAAGTAGTCTTGATCTTGTATAGGGTATTAGTTACTTATTTTGTGTCATTCATTATTCTCTGCAATTTTAGAATTATTTTCAAATACCAGTCCGGTTTTGAGGTTCAAAACAGTTATAATATTGGGTTCATGCAACAATTACGAGAACCGAAAAAGTGTTATAATTGTTATACATATATCGATTCTGGTTCATTTCGGTTTCGGTTATAGTTCTTCTTATTATATCGATTCTATAATTGTTATTTTTTGGTTCTGTATCGATTAGGGTTCGATTCTATATAATACTGTACATATATTCTTCTATAAAACAGACGATTTTATTTTGACAACAATGTTATTGCAATGTTATCGATATAACACTACTAATAATAAGATTAAATTATAATTAACAAAATCATGAATAATTGAAATGTCTAAAAATAATTTATAGGAATAAATTAAAAAACAGTAGATTCTCTTAAAATATTTAATAGCTTACTTAAAACGTTTATATATAATCAGAATTAAGAAGTAATGAGATCGATATAATACTTTATTAATATTACATAGAATAGAATCATAATCTATAGAAATATTTCTATAAAATAATAAACTGATGGGACATGCTAAATATCAGTCAAATGAAGAGAAGAGTAAATGTTTAATCGTAACATTTTTTACAATCTTCAGGTTTCCACGGGTTTGGCTGAAAGCTATAATTTTTTGAACAAGAAATTAGCGATTATGGTTGTGGAAGGTCGACGGACGTTCGATTGGCGCAAACTCCGCGAAAGTTATGCGATCTTGAGTTCTGTCGTGAAAAAAGTGGACGATCATATTTCACCGATTATTCTTCTATCCTTTGCAAATAATTTATATTTCATTTGTCTTCAATTACTAAACGGTTTATCGTAAGTATATTTATTTGTTCACTTATTTAATTCCATGAATTATTAATTGCTAGTTATATGTAAACTATTCACGATTGCCAGTTTTAAAATATTATGACTAACTAATTCGTGGACACTATAGTGTAAAAATGTGCACTGATTGGTCATTTTTAAAATTTCATTAAAAGTCTCGTCAGTTTTATAGCAAGAGTACGAAGTGTACACGTACGAATTAAATAAATTAACTATTTTATAACGCTAGCAATTGAGAGTTAAATGAAGGAATGGTCGAAACAATATGGTTTATAAGATTGTTGAATTTATTTTTTAAGACTGTAAAAGAATGTCGACAAAAATTTTAAATGTTACTTAAAAAAATATCGATGATCTTAAATTCTTGCAAAAGAATATCCTTTGGAAAATAATGATACTAGTGTTATACCTGCCCCTTTAAACAGTATAGAACCATAAATAACGGAGATATTTAAGTTATTAAGATCGAGTCATAGTCTAAATTGTGATACCTTTTTTGTTATCTCAATCACATAATTCATATATTTCTAAAACACTTTCTAATAATATATTCATGATGTTAGTCTTTCAATTGCTATATCACAATCCATTCAATTTATTATGTACGTTTAGGTTTGAATTTTATGTCAAATTCGATAATTTTGATTCTTATTTCTAACCGACAATTTCGGTTTGGTTTCTATTCGACAATTTTTTATATTCATCGTTTTCTACGATTTAATTATGGTTCCATCTGGAAAACGTTCGTTTTTATACAATAACTTTTTTATATTCATCGTTTTCTACGATTTAATTATGGTTCCATCTGGAAAACGTTCGTTTACTTATGATTTTTTCTTGTTAGTTGAAGTTAGTCTTGTTATCTCATTTTTAATGGTGAACTTGGGTATGCAATTAATTAATTCTTTTTCTATGTTACAAGAACTCCAAGCGGAAGCACCATTTTAAGCCAAATATACTTTTTTGGATCTTTTGCATTTCTTATCGGTCGTACATGCGCCGTTACGTTACTTACAGCTAGAATACATGATCAGAGTAAGAGAGCATTACCCTACTTGTATAGCTGTTCAGCGTCCAGTTACGATATCGAGGTAACTTTTTAAAATATTTCTTAAATTCTTGGAAAGGTATACTTTTGAATTTTTGTGGCCATAGTCGTAAGGATTTATTTTATTATGCGTTTTATATCGAGCTTTACTTCTATGAAAAAAAAATGGAAAAGATTGTCCTTATACCTTTCTCTCATAAAAGTAGTTCAGGTGTTATATCAAGTGGTATTTATCTGTACACATTCTGTATACAAGCATACAGCTTGTATGAAGAGAGATGTATGAGAAATTTAGATAATACATTTCTCATCTTGAGTCATTTGTATATTTTGCGTTGTAAAAAGAATTGTTTTCTACGAAAGTTGCATGATTTTCGAGTCGGTATTGCATAAAGTAGGTATGTACTTTTTTCAAGTGGAAACAGTATCAAAGATTTATAGGTCAATACTCATTTATGCAAAAATTCCAAAGATATCAAATTCTACGTAAAAGTAAACTAACCTTTATTGATCTTAAACGTAATACTTTACTTGGTTTTCCAAAAATTTATTTCAAAATTTACAAGTTTTCGTGATATTCTGTTTCTAAACTTTCTGTTGCAAACTTTCTGATATAAAATATATGATATTCTGTTGAAAAGAAACAAAGTTCACACATCAATTCCTATTATCCTCTCCCTTATAATTATGGAATTTCGTTCATTTTGAATAAGGTTTATTCAAATTGTCGAGGCTCAATTTTATAGAGATCAACATTTGTCACTTAATATGTTCAGATGTTTTCTATCGATGTGTAAGAAATTAAAATTTTTGAAATATTCAAAGCTGAATGTAATGTACGAAGCCTCTTATTCTTGTTTTCTTGGACATTTATCTAAGTAAAAGGTCTGTTAACAGGCACAGAGGTTGGAGTATCAACTTGCTACGGACGACGTAGTGTTGACAGGTTTACGTTTCTTTTCGATCACGAGGAACTTTATGCTTGCGGTAAATTGGTAGTTGCGACGTTTTTCGATGTAAGAATTCATTTAATATATTTTGCTTGAGTAATAATTATTTCTAGGTGGCTGGAGCAATAATAACCTATGAGGTCGTACTTTTGCAGTTTAACGATACACCACTGTGAATAAATAAGTGGAACGTATCGGTTTAAAGAAAAAGTCAACTTATTTGGTAGGATAGGTTCTACGAGCAATGAACTTCCACTTTTTGTCTTATAATTGAACCTTCGATATTCAAATCTCCGTTAAACAAATGTTTTACCACCCGTAGGTTCTATTGGGTAGATATTCTATTATTTGAAATTAATATGCACTTGTAGAATATTTCTTCTCATATTGAAACACTCTTTAATATTTTATCACAAATACTCCATGTACAAAAAAAATTCACGGTCTATTTTAAGTACTGTTAAGTCTAAATATTATCGTTACAAGTACAACTATTGTTTATACTACAACAAACTAGAAGGGAACTTAAAAATAATTATAATGCAAAGTGGTACATGGGCAATCTATCCTATGTGACTAATCAGTTTCTTTTTGTCGGATTATTATTTATTTTGAACATGACTCGAATATGGACAATTCGAAATGTTAATAAGTAAAGGCTTCTACAGGCCTTCTTGATGAGTACCTGTTAAATAATATTATCTAGAAACGTACCTTCTACTTATTCTTTAATCACGATAAAGATTAATTCTAGCCTTTATTACGAATAAAAAATATTAATAAATACAGCATTTTATAGTATCGAGCACATTATAATTACTTACATTGAAAATATTTTTAGAATTTTTTCAATATTCGTACAATTATAAAGACAACCTAGACAGTTTTAGGTATAAAAGGAATATAATTGTACATAGTTAAATGTGCCAGAAATTCTTACAAGATTTAAAGAATAACGTCAAAAGAGTAAGTGTTCTATTGTTTAAAAATTTCTTTAATTGAACAGTCATACCTCTCTACATATTTGTTCGACTAATGAAGGTTCTAATGTATTTACTTATATTGTCTTACGTATCTCCAAGATTGTATTAGAAGGATTGTATAATTTTCGTCGCTTCTAATTAAACGAGGAGTTTGCATTTAATTGACAAGTATCTTAACAATTTTTATTTCAAGTTATCGTGAAGATCCTGAAAGTAAAATTGTTTTTACATTGAAAATTAACAGTATTTTTCTATTGGGATTAGATATTAATGCCATTTATAATATTTTGAACTCTATTTTTAATCATTATCCAATATTATATTTTAACCAAAGTCGAAGGTCTTATCAGTTGATTTTTTCTTTGGCTCCACTATAGGTTGTTCTTGATAATTCAATTATTATAATGTAATTAATTTTATCGGCTCTGAAACACGACTCGATTTATTTATATGTAAAAAATTCATTTAATACTTAGGTATTAGTAATTCCGAGTATGTGAACAATGTACGATGATATGATTAAAAATCAATTATAAATTCTTTTACTGTTGAGGAATGCAATACAATTATGTGATTGCAATGAATACAGTGTTATTAAAATTGTAGATATAAGAAGTAAATATGATATAAAAATGTGTCATCCCAAAAGAGAACAATGAATAATTAATTTTTTTTATATCTTTTTATTTCAAATGTGATATATTGTACCAGAATTATAATTGAATCATCTTCATTAATTTTTTTAATGTTAAAACGAAACAAAATTTAAACCGAGAGGGCTACACTACTAATCTGTTTGAAAAATTGCTCGAAAAATATTATTTGAATGGCAAAATTTTATTTTATACCTTCGATTCACTTTTTCACATAGAACGACCATATTATAATTTGTACCATCAGTTAGCGGACATATATAATATAGTATAATTTAAAAAGAATATATATTTTAAACCGAGTTATTCTTCGGTGTAGATGATATAAGATGTCCATGCCCGGATATGTATAACTTTGGTTAAATTTTCATTCTGAGTCAATCTACAGCGCTAAATTAATCTGTCGTTAAGGTGTTAAGAATTAAAGGTGAAAATCTCGACTATATTCTGTAAATAAAGAAGATCGTCTAAGGCCTCTATTCTTGTGTTTTTCAATCATTTCTCCTTTTCTATGACTTTCGATTGCTTCTGGTCACTTTAAAGTAATGCCTAGTTTTCGTCATTTCCAGCTGGTCTATATTGCTGAAACAAAAATATAGCGTTTCGTTTAATAAATACAACGTAACCTTGATATTATCCTGAAAAATTGAAGAGAAAAGTGGGTCAAGTAAATGACGTAATGTCCAAGCAATCGTGCCATCGAATATCCACTACATAGTTACAAATCCTCACTGTACAGTTTTGTTTTGAAATAAGCAACTCGTTCAAGACTGGGCAGTTGCTTATTTTGAATTAGGCTTGACTTTGTTCTCGAGCGGAACAAGAGAGAACACGGAGAACGAACGAGAGGGCCGAGTTATCGATAAACTATAACTCTTTACACTGTTTAATTTTTTTTTTACCTATCAATAACTCTTCAATTAATTTACAAAATAGATATAAAATGAATAACCCTTTACACTGCTTAATTTTTTTTTTACCTATCAATAACTCTTCAATTAATTTACAAAATAGATATAAAATGAGGGTATCGACAAAATGTTGTATTGCAATACAGTGCAGACTACGTAAAAAAATATTTTTTATTTATATTTACACTGCTTAATTTTTTTTTTACCTACCAATAACTCTTCAATTAATTTACAAAATAGATACAAAATGAGGGTATCGACAAAATGTTGTATTGCAATAGTGCAGACTATGTAAAAAAATATTTTTTATTTATATTTACACTGCTTAATTTTTTTTTTACCTACCAATAACTCTTCAATTAATTTACAAAATAGATATAAAATGAGGGTATCGACAAAATGTTGTATTGCAATAGTGCAGACTATGTAAAAAAATATTTTTTATTTATATTAAGTAGTAAATTGTACAGTGTCGAGCCACACTCGACATAGGAGTGCTAAGGGATAAAATAGTCGATCGAGCCGCGATGTTCTTTTCCTGAATTGTATCTGTTTAAGCCATGAAAGTACAATATGTGGTACGACATGATTGAATTCAATAGGAAACTTTAGTAATTTTGTATTTTTAATTAAATAAATGTTTCGAATCATAAAATAAAATTTAGTTAAATTATTTTTCTTCGAAAGAATTTAAGAAAAATAAATATCTCTAAATATATTACTTACTTTATTTATATGTATTATATACATATAACAGCATTTTTTATATACTATTTATATATGTCTCGGACCGTTTATGCATTTTACATGTTTTCAAAGTTGCGGTAGTTACATACGCATGCAAAGATGTATTTTTCTAGTTATTGAGAACATAAGTGCATTCGATGGGAAATGAAATTGTGTATTAAAAGTAGTATTTATCATTTCTATTCGAAAATCCCATTGAGTGGGTTTTGATATGCCCTTCTGGATTTTCACGGGCAGATTCAATGTCGTTCGATTCGTTCGATTTCGCAAAATACGATAAAAAAATTTTGATTTTCTTCGTCCAAAAAAGTAGGAAATCCTTTAAATAGCACTAATGAGTCACCGCAATGCATTCGAGCAGGAAATGCTGTACAGCGTGAACATGACACACGACTTATTATGATACATCGTCAACTTATTTACACGAGGCTAAGTGAGTGCATATTAGTACGCTTGGTGATTTTGTGCAAATTGAAAAATGAAGAATCTTAAAGAATGATGCGTTTGTATACAATTTCATTTCAAATTCTTCGGACTATTAGATAATAAAGAAAATATTTGCAAAGATCTCTTAGATGTCGCAAGTGACTAATGGGGAAGATAGTCATACACAAGTTTAAGTCATACATAATAATACGAATCTTAGCAGCGTTTTGAATTTGGCAGAAGGCTGTTATGGGTTTTCACTATTTTTAAATAAATGAAGCTTTCGTAAAAGTAGGCACTTGTACGAATTTCTGTTACACGATTTTGATGCAAAATTTAAGGACGTATCGTGTTATTGTAAAATTGTGGTGCACCTACTGACACGTAAACAAGACCATGTCAGCGATAACATGTTTTTGAGGAAACTCAAGGTTGAATGATCAGGTGATAGCTTATCATTGATGAATTTATGATAGGGTTTCAGGTTGTATTTGGTCTTAGAAGAGAGTAAGCGAGACTAAACAGTGTCGCTGCGTAAACACCTCGACAATAATTCCGTGTGAGCCTCGTTTATAGTTCACAGGTGGTATACACACTGCTACAGTAGTAGCCAATGATTGATATTTCTATAATCAAACACGGGATTATCGTTGGAGTGTGTAGATGGCAATTCGCACCGAAAGCAGTAGTTCATGCGCCTAAATCACTCACTAGTGGAAATCAAAATTTTGGAATATTTCGTTTTAACTTTATGACAGTATTTTTAATGGGTTGGTTATTATTAGTTTTCTCGACGAAAAATCGACGAAGAGAGTCCAAACCCTACTTCATTTGCACTATTTTTGATAATACGTTGCTCAAATAATTTCTTTAAAGCTTTTGATTACGTATCGTTAAAAATAGTCCGAAGAAAGTTGCGCGTAGAATTATTTTCATTGTTTCATTCATCAACCATGTCAAATATGCAAATTTATATTCTCGATTGAAATTACCAATTAATACGCAAGAATTAATTTGTAGTTCGACCAAACTAATTGATCGATTTTAGTGATAACTATACATAGAATAATATTCAGGTTGTATTTGCTTTAATATTAACGAAATGATAGCAATATTTGCAAAATCCTGTAGTTACGAAGTCTTTCAACTTATTTACGATCAATCACAAACATAAATGATGATTAAAAAAATACAATTTCTAATGATAGTGATTAATTAATACTATTGTGATCCTTTTGTTGAGTCAGTACTGTAATAATAATTTTAGCGTTCAGAAGAATTGAAAAAATTACTGTTGACTATTTCATTTGGTCATTTCATTTTAACCTGGACACTTTTTCTAGTAACATTTCAGATTTTAGAAATTTAGATATGTTGTTGTCTTTAATGATATTTAAATGTTTATCAAAGAATTTTTAAAGTACTGAAAATTGTTGATGTTATAGCTATTTGAAAAGTAGTGATAATTTTTGTTGATGAATTACAACTGCTAAATTGTCAATTACATTAAAATGTATTTTCAGTTTTTTCTGCCAAAGGCAAAGAATTTAAATAAAACTTACTTTAGTACAAAGAAACGTCAAATAATTTTTCGTTTAATATTTAAAAAAATATCCAATATAATAGTTACGCAGAATAAACAGATGTGAAGAATATTGAATTTGTTTTCATTATCGATTGATAAAAAAAAAGCAATTTAAAGAATCTTATTAAAAATCAAAGAAATCCACTTTTTGATGTTGTAAATTTTTTCCTACGTCTATGAGGGCAGGGGAGGGGTCAAACTGACGCTCAGCAAGAAACGAAATTCAATTAATAATTTTTTAAAAACAAGATACTTCAATTCAATGGGGTTGGACTCAACAATAGTGTATTGCTAAAATTACTTATCATCGCTTTTGATGTCATTATTAGTTGAGCTAAATTCTTGTAATAATTAATTTTTATCGTTACGGCAGAATGGTTTAATGTAAAAGGGGATACTCTGTAAATACCTACATTGTTTGGATAATGTAATATGTATTCGAATAGTAGAATGTTTGGATCGTTGAACATTCAGGCAATTGAGATTCATATAATGGATGTTCTACAAACATATTTTTCTAAAATTATATTTTAATTCTTTTATTAGCAAAATTTATTACTTTATGGAATTTTGATATAAAAAACTCTTTATTCCGATAAAAAAAAAAATGAAGTTAATATTGCAAATTTCCGAAAGAAATCCATACCCAAAAAATGTACATATTATGGAGAACTTGTAAATCTCTCTCTACTAAAGTATTAAAAAAAATAATTTCGATTGGTCCAATTCTATTGAAAATAATTAATGTAATCAAGTTGTCTCTTGTGCACTCAGTATTCTGTTGTTGAACTAAATTTAAAATTAATTAAAAAATTTAAGCTATTACCTAATCGAACAATTTCGGCTATGTAATTATTTAATTGTTATATAATATAACAGTGACTGTTTAGCCTATACTACTACGTTTCGACGTAGCATCAACTTTAATTCATTTTTATGTAATTAATTTTAAAATATCATGTTTTTGAAAATTGGTTCGTAAAAACGACAAATAGAACTGTATTGTTTAATTTTTTCAGGTCTTTAAATTTGTCCAGTTATTAAAAATCGCAAATTTCTTTAAAACTTCTTTAAAACATATTTTTTCCCAAATAAGAGGAAGTATTGTACAATATATTTTAAAAAATTTCACCCATTAGTATTTATGATAAAACTCTTTTGCAAACATTAACATTTAACTTATAAAATTACATTGTAAATTAGAAACAAATTGGAACAACATCTCCAATTTTCGTTTCCTAAAAATGAGGTCGTCAGTATACAAAAATAAAACAATGATTATAATTGAAATATTTATATTTCTTAATTCGTCACTATAACAGTTTAATGAAAAAAGATGAAAACAATAACGTATCGTACAGAACAATCGAATATATTATGTACTTACTGAAAATTTCCCACGTGTAGTCCTCACTAAATGAGTAAATTATTTTTGTCGTGTTACAAATGAATTCTCACTACGTATTGGCTGCACCAATCAGCAGATTACTTGCGTTGATAATTCGTTTAATTCAGCCGGAGAAAAATTATTTGATATATCAAGGATCTACTATACTATTCGTAAGTGTCAGTGTACGATGTATTTTGATCTAATAGGAGATCTTCTTTTTCTTTTTCCTGATTCTTTAGTCAGCTTTGTAGATAAATAACAATTATTAATGCAAGAGTAAGAGTGAAATAAGGAGTTATTCTAGAACATTCTGGGGCAATACAGTAGCTCAAATAGTATTGTATATACAGCAGTTTAGGTATTATCACGTATTGTAAACATGCGAATTTAGAAGCAGATTTTGGGGGAAAAGGGAAACTCGAGGAGGAATCCGTTGAAAGCGTCTTGAATGATGCTTGAAAATGCGTCTACTTCACCTCACAGACGTTTGTAATGTTCATTGGATCGATTTGGTGGACGGAATTGAACTGGACAAGAACCAATTCGTAAGTGACTATAGTTCCGGCGACCTGAAACACGTTTCAATGACAAATTAAAAATACATTATAACGGGTAGCTTGAATATTTATAACTAAACTAAAAATATTTATGCAAACGTATAGTATTGTAAAAAAGAGACAAACTTAAAGACGTTAGGATGGAATGTACTTCATTGTTTTCATATGTAGAAAATATAATTTTCTTTTCCTTTATGTTACATTTTGTGTACACTTCATATTATACTTAAAAAATAAATATTATATTCATCATACAATGACAACTGACTGGATTGATAAGTGACTTGTTAATTCCTTATATTTTACTCTTATGCACTATGTCAACACCTGAATTGCTCTGTTCATGTTTTTTTAACAATAAGCATTCTGAAATCGTGGTAGACAGCATTATCATGTTGCATTGTTTGTATTTTCCAAGAGTTCAATGTGACATGTTATGATTAATGTTTACTACGGTTGATGACAAGGTACGATCAGTTTGTTATAATTTCAAGAAATTTTTTAAGAACATTAATGACAGTAGTAAATGTAGAAAAACAGTGTAAGATTGTATCTGTTTCAATGCACTATTAAATATTGTTAATCGATGAATGTGAATTTTGAATTCGTTGAAGATTATAATAGATTGAAGCATACTATCTAAAATAGATTGAACCAATTTTATCCATACTATCCCCATTTTTTTCTGCTTGTACATGTTTAACTGTCACAGTCGAAAAGTATCTATCAATTTATGGTTGATAGTTTTGAGAAACACTTATTTCTTCGCGTAATTATTAAAAATGATTGAAACTTTGGAAATTGGAAGTGGGAAGATAGAAAGAAGGTTGAATATGTGAAAATGATTTATGTTGTAAGCGTTTAGTTTGAATAATAGACTATTGTGAAGACACTACTACTTTCCACCTACTTCGAATTACTGTCAACCAGTGGCTGGCATCTGGAAACGATAAAATAGACACTAAGATCTGATTTTTTGTTTAATTTCACATATAACGTTACTTACGTCAAATTACACTTGAATTTACAAAATTCAAACGTGATTCTACTAACAATAAAATATACAATACTTCCTTTAAGGGTATACGTGGTTCAAAATCGATTATAAATAAAAATAGTCATTTTCAATGTAATCTGTAAAAATTGAATAAATAGAAACTACTAAACAAACATACAGCATTTAGATTCCGTACAGATATTTATGTAGACTCGAAAAATTACTTAATAACACAAAGTGCTTAAATTGAATTTTTAATATAAATAAAAATTTCGTTGTTAGACAATGGAAGAAGGTTCAAATTTTGCGAAAATGTAATTGACACAATTTTAAAAGTTTTCCAAAAACTCTTTAAAATGTATAATTTTGTTGTTTCAAACAGAATTCTTTTTCTGTAGATTAATATTCACTCAAAATTTAACTCACTCTTAAAGAGTAAATCACATTTAACGAGTTATATTTCTGTGAACTTGTAGGAAAAGGAGATGACGTACTATTAGTTTTGTTACTTGTAATTTAACTGTAATTATGAGCAGTCTTATTATCTACAGATTGAAAAGTATCGTTCAATTTATCAGGATTGTTATACTATAATAGCAATAACATTTATTAAAATCGTGTTACATCATTTCTGACGTATCTCTTTTTTCCCTACAATAGTGATTAAATACGTACAGTTAACACGAGGCTCCTGGTCACTGAGAAAAATTTCATGCCAGTCAAGCAAATGCTATCCGTCGTTACTTGTGATAGGAATCTCATCACCTATGAAAATAACGAAATTGATTCATGTTCCATGATTACAAAATTCTTGGTGAGAAGTTTTTGATTGGACGAATGAAAATCAAATATATTGGATCTCATCAAAAGTTGTGTCGCTTTTATTTGAATGCAAATAATGGATCGTAAATTGTTACGGAACCAATTTTATCCATCGAAGTAATTTCATGCACTACCAACTATCATTTTCGAATAAGAAAATATATTTAAAAACATTTTCAGAGGAATAAAATCATTTTCGTATACTTAAATGGTGTGTCTTGGTAATCAATAGTTATTGAACAGGAGAAAGTCAGAAGTAAATAAAACGGGAAAGTTTATTAATAATATAATAATTTCTAGAGCATCGATTCTCGATAATTAAAGGATTGATTTGTACATTTCGTTCAAATGTTTTTAAAACAAGATCATGTTCCAGATGTTCATATAATAAATCAAATTAAACTGAAGTCCCAATAAATACTTTATGGTTTGCTCTGAATTTTTGCGTTGAATGTTTTAATTATTTTTACGTTTTCTGATCTGATCGAGAACTTCTTCCCAAGAATTGTTAAATAAAACAGAGTTGAAATCTTACTTCTGCACAAAAGCTGCTTCCAGAAACGCTGTACAAAATCGGAGCAGGGAGCAAGGACTCATCGTGAATTGATGCTGCACATAAGGAAACAAGCGTCGTCCTTGCCAATAAGAATCCGAAGGAGAAGCCAAAGTAAATTTTCTCAATGATGCCTCGCATAGGACTGTTAAAAAATGTTAAGTTATGTAGCTTTGTGTATTCGTGTGTTACTTATTAAATATAAAGTAACGAGTAACAAGAACGTCAATAAAATATTTTAAAATTAAAAGGATCTAAAAACGACAAAGACACTGAAGCAAAAATTATAATATAACTTTCAATTTTAATAGTACAATCAAGAATGCTTGATACCGATACACCATTCAAAATTGAAGAATTACGTACTAAGTCATCTTCTTTCGTGTTAAGTTATCCAATATTTCCAAGCTTCTATATACTGATATTTGACTGATTCTCTTCACTTGTTCAGGAACAAAAATTAAAAATTTTTTTTTTTCGAATGGTATAGTATACGCGTGAAAGATAAATGAAAGCAGTTCATGTTGAAAAATCAATCAAACAATGTTTACAACAGAATTTAACCCATAAGGAATTATTTAGGATTACTTCAATTCTTACAATTTGAAATATATTTTTTACCTTAAGTAGTGTAATCCATTTTGGGTTTATGTCAATACAACTTTAACAAACCTCGAACGAGTATCCATTGAATTTTTCAATTCTATTTGTATTACGACAAAAAATGTTAAAGTCCTTTTTTATAATTACATCGAATGGAAAAACATGTTTCTAAAATTTCAGGAAGGTGTGTATAAGGAAAACTTGAAGCTATTTTGCAAATAGCGAATTACTGCACATAGCAAAGCAGTGGTACAAATTGCATAAGTATAATTATGCTGTAGCGTGTATACTTGAAAGAGAAGAGTAGTTGTATGCAGATGAAGTAGAGATCGGTGGCGAAGGAGAGAAGAACCATTACAGAAATATGAGAGTCCAATTGCCTCGTTAAGCTTGCCAAGTGGTTATAGTCATTTCTTGCTTCGGCCCACCACCATTCTGGCATTGCCTTAACAGTGAAATGATCCTGATGACCAAGATTTGTTATTAAAAACGAGATGCGTACATTCTTTTACTGTAGATATTGCTATTATATAATAATTGCACAGTGAAAAGAGAGGGCTGTAAGCGTTAATTATTTATAATATTTCGTTTACAACGAAACGTTCTACACCGCGAAATCAATAAATTTATAAATATTACATTGTACTAGACACTGTGTAGCTATGTGAAAGTAAGTTATAATAATAATTAAACATATGTGCGATGTTAGAATATAATTTTTAAGTTTATCTATAGATATATGAGTAGACTATTATTTATATTTATAATCAAGTGAATTGCTATAGGAACCCTTATGGATTTTTTATTGTAAAATTGAAACGAAACATTGAATACTTAAAAATGCTTCAATGAACTACAGTATCTACACTTCCTTAGTTTGTATATATGTTTCGGTTACAGAATAATAAATTTTTTCATCGCCGTTTTATATAACTTTCTGTTGTTTAATTTGATAAACTTTTTAACTGCATTTTCATGTTACATTACTTTCTTTTCGTACGTCCAAATAGGTTTAATTATAATTTTGTAGATTAGTAACTTATTTTTTACACTTAGCTTAGAGTCCCTTGATGTTAGGCATGGATTTTATAACTTTTATCCATATACTAGCTTTAGCATATGGATTTTATAACTTTTAGCTTTTATTTGTTCGATTTTTTCTTAAATGAGCTGTTATTCATGCTGTTACACATTAATGTGTAATTTCAAGAATAACAATTCGTAACACTTCGTGTAATCTAGTCTGTAGTTTAGTTTATTATCTAAAGAAATTAAGTACTTAGACAATTATTTAAGATAAAAGTATTAAGAAAATTGTTTAACAACAATCCGTAAGAGAACCTACAGCAATCAAGTGTCAGAGTTGGGCAATAGTATACTATATTTCGATTATTTTAAATTTATTGAATGAAGTCATCGTAACAAAAATAATATGTAATAAATGAGTCGTCGCTGATATTAATTGGTAATCGCCATTAAAAAATGATTACTTAATAAATGACGGAAAAATTAAAAACTATTTCAGTCTTGACTAGAACCGGTGATATCTAGAATAGCACTACGAAAGAGTGATATAAAACAAAAAATTAAACAGAAAAGAATAAAAACGACGAAAAAATCAAAGAAGGGAACAGAAAAGCAGAAGAAAAAAAAACGAAAGATAGAAAATACTAAGAAAGGAAGAACAAAAAGAGAATTGTACAAAGGCAAGAAAAAGAAGAAAAGTAGCAACATAAGAAAATTGAAAGCAAACGACATATTGAAAACTAAAACAATCATGGTAATATATAGTGTAAAAGTTAAAAGCAAAGGAAATACCACAAGTACTCGTTATAAGATCGCTATTCGGTACCAGGCAGAGACTTAAATGGTGCACGACGAAAGCGATTAACAACCAAAACAGTGGCAGTTCATTTGGTCTGAATTGGTGTTATGTCATATGCAATCGTGAGCTACTGCGTTATACTTACATACATATAAATGTATGTTTTACGACAGCGATGTCGGAGAAAAAAAACAGCGTGTGAGAAAGAATAGGATCAAATGAAGAAGAAAGTTGAGTGAATCCAAAAAATTGAGAATGAGTAAGATGTACACAGATTTTTCGTCTCTTCTATCCATTTTAAATCAGAGATTGAGCGAGTCTGATAACTTTTGACTCGTTTCATGCCAAATCGATCATTTTTTGACGAAAAGGTTTCATACCGTAGCCATGCGAGAAATTGGTCGAGATCCTATAAGTTACAACGGTACAGGAGAAAGGGCAATCGTCTACTCGCGTCACACTGTGCAGATACAGTTTCACTATTGGTTAAATTGGGCAAGTGTAAAGTCCATCGCTTGACGAGGAATGCAAACGAAACAAAATACGACAAAGTGAGATGCAAAACATATCTGGCAATAAGATAACCACCGTGCCGACGGCAGACGAGTGTGTTGAAAATCGTTTCCGGTCTGTTGGATGAGGCTGTAAGGACTACGGGCAGTCGTGATATTGGAGTTCACGTTTGTCCCCCGTGTGGACCCCAGCGGAAAGAGGTTATCAAGGCGTTGAGAAAAGTGGAAGAGAGACTTCTTACCACCCCTTTTCCAACAAGAATGTGTGGTATCGGATTTTCCGTGTTCGGTGGGCCTGCTTCGAGCGCAGGCTTAGATGAGGTAGCACGTGCGGACAGACCTGCGTTAGGGTAAACACTTGCGCCGATCTGTTCGCTAGGTTTCATGGAAGGCACATGTATCCCTTTACAGGGGGTCTTGCAAGACGACTGAGCGTGAGAATGCATGAGAACGAAAGGGAATACATGTGGTTTGGAGAAAGTGAAGAGTGTTTGGAAAAGACGAACGATTAGGATTTAGGATTCAGGTCGAACGTGACCGAATGTCTGAAGTAAGAGGGACTGAGGAATAGAGTGAAAGGGAATGAATGTGCGTGGCTATATAGAGTGCGAGAGGAACGTTTGGGATACAGTATATCCACAGTATATCCACAGTATATCCACAGTATATCCACAGTATGTCCACAGTATGTCCAGAGCACGTAACAGTATGGGTAAAAACACGTAATAAGACGGGACAGCAGGAAAGACACACTAAGACGAAAGACCAGTAAAAGACATAAGCGACAGAGACGATAAAGATGCGTGCCGAGGGCATCAAGACGATAAGTTTAGTCTTATACGCGGTCGATCTACCTTTAGTGAAAAGCGAAACTAATTGCCGACACCACGTTTAACACTAATAACACTGTAACTTATAATATACTCAAATATACATCAATACACCGCACGAGTACACCAATTATTTTGGGGGCTCGTACAGGGATCAACAATTTTGCACACTCGTCTGTGATCGAAAAACAACAAATGTGAGAAGACGTGGTAACTACGCTGCACGGAGGGGGAAGGGGGCACTGAAAGCCTTAATGTTTTTAATTCCCGGTGTTTCTGAGTACGGGGAATCCCACAGTCTTTCGAAAATTTCTCCCATGTAAAAGAAAAGGTGTCCAGTAACGATAGTGGCAACAATCATGTGGTCTCAATAGTTAAGAAGTTTACGGGGGTTGTTAGGCTAAGAGAGGAATAAGCTAAAATGTCACAGAGGAAAGGGGTATCGTCCACTCATATCACTCGTGACGTGACTGCTACGCCTTTAAGCAAAATGACAATAAGCAGTAATGACAATTCATTATTGGCTTAATTGGACAAGTGCAGAAGTTCACCGTTTGACGAGGAACGCGAACGAAACCGAATACGATAATGAGAGATGCAAAACGTATCTGATTATTGATTACTCAATAATCATAATCATCAAGATTATTGCTTATTCAGCGGCTGTAATAATTAATCATTAGTTTAACTACATTTTGCCCAATTCTGTTCAACAATACATTTATTAAACATGGTTAGGAATTAAAAATATCAAAGTTATAAAAATACTTTCAAATTGTAGTTTACCTTGCCCCTTATAGAATATAAACGAGTATTTAGCTGGCGAAATTGGTCCGCCAAAGCTATGCTGATTAGTATGAGAAACAGGTCAACGAAGTTCCAAGAGAAAGTACTCAAAATGTTAATAACGTCCACTGCTAAACCTTTCCATAAGTTGTATGAAATTTTTGAGAATACCTAATCAAAGGCAGATACATATTTTGAAAATATTATTTAAAGTCTGAAAAAATTATGAAAAGTCGTTAAAAATTGTTCAGAAACACTTCTCTCACCTGTGGGAATTGCGACTGGAAATAAATTCCAGTGATATCCGGGCTACCTTGAAAATCTGCGCATTCCCTAGCTCTGATGTAACCATGAAGAATAGAAAAACTGTGTTCCACTGCAAAAATTTGCCACAATTCGTTAATAAAAAAAAAACCTAGATTGAACATCAAAAAGGTGTAATTTTATACGATACAAAAATTATTAAAATAATAGGACAATATTATCTTGTATAGGATTTTGACAAAACTTTATAAACATATCATTTTTAAAGATGGTTTCATTCCATTAATCAATTTTTAGAAGAAAGATATTGTTCAATGTACCTGTATAGGTTGTTGTCAAAAAACGTATGGACATAATTTTAGGAGCAAATTGAATATACAAATACAATAACAAAAGTTCATATATACTTGTAATAGATTTACTGCATTTGACCTTGTTTCTAAGTTACAGACATTTTTGTATTTATATGGTGCAGTTGCTGTCCAGGCAAGGTTGTTTTAGGCGGTACTTGTCTCGTATAGGTAGGGAGGCGGCGACGCGTTGCTGGCACTGCCCAGAGGACCAGGACACGGCGCAACACCCCCTGGAGGCGTGGCCCGCTTAGGCGAGTGAGCGTTGTGTCCTGGTCGGCATAATTGGAGCGGATCTCTCGCTGCTGGACGTGGTTAGAACTATGCTCAACGGCGAGAGAAAGTGGAAGGCCGTGGCCTTCTTCTGAAAAATCGTAATTCCGCGGAAGAAGGCGGGAGCGGAAATGTGCAAAGGAGGGCAATGTTAGGTCCCCTTAACAGTACTGGGCGGGGACACGATGGTCTCTACGCCCTGCTTTCGACCCTACCTCACCCGGGAGGTGAGTGAATCCATCATGAGAGGGAGACCCTCTCAGAGGAAGGGGCCAGTGCTTCCCCTGAGAGCGGACGTAAGATAAATTAGGGGACTTATTCAAGCGAGGCGTTAAGGGCCTCGGGGCGCTTTATATCTCCGTGTCGTTGGGCGCGGCTACGGGGACCGTGGGTAGTCATGAATTTGAGACTCACGGCCGCTTTACGTGCGGTCCTCTATGGAAGTGACGGTGGGGTAATCAATCGTCGCCAGGCGTACAAGCGCTAAAGAAAGTGGGAGAGGGGCTCTCGTCGGCTCCTTCCCAGCAAGAATGTGAGTAGGCGATTGTGCTGAATTGGTGTGTGTTGGTAGGGGGGCACCGGAAACTAAAAACATCAAAGCTCACTGAGAACGTGAGAGCATCGCCAACGTGGTAGGTTCCGCGTCCGGTGCTTTCCTCCACGTTAAAAGGAAATAGGTATTAGTAGGTGAATAAGAAGATCGTTTAAATGTTTGCGTTAGACTCTAACATGGTTTAGACATTTTTTTTGAGAAAAAGCTTTTACGATGATTCTATGCTAGTATAATTTGTGATTAAAAGAATGGAAATTCAAATATATCTGTAACTTGAAAATAAAGTCAAATAAGAAAAATATTTTATGTTCTCATGTGCCAAACTTTTCTTTGACTTCATGTATTCTACACATAACTTCTAATATGTTTCACTACTTTTTGTAAAGTACCCATGTAATATTTTTCGGCATAAATACAGGCTATTTCTACATAAGATAGGCTCTGCATGATGACTAAAAACTAGTGTAATAAAAGTCCTATTAAACATAATGCATTACTATGTTATACTGATTATGAGGACACATATGTACATATACTAGGTTGTTCAATAAGTTTTGTCGAACGACAACTTATTATATGATTGAGTTATGATAGAGCATGAGAAGACAGGTTAGATTTCGATTGTGATGTCCTTATGTAAATTTTGCCATATTATTAAACTAAATTTTCAAAAAAAGCACACTTAATTTGTTTATTTAGTTCAAAACTCGTTACTATCATCTACTAGAAAAAAATTTTAAAATAGTATCGTCTTCCACTGACTTGAAGCCTCGCGGAACGGTACAAAGGCAAAGAGGGGCTGGTTCCGCGTCCTGATTGGACCGTTTATCCCCACCCGAGAGGCACGTTCTGAACCTTAGCCACACCCTCTGTCATAGTAGTAGGAACAGATTTTAATTACGTCTCTATCTCAATATGTATATAAATATAAAATGAAGTTTCGTTTATGCTTATATTTAATGGATAAAACGTCTGTTAATATTATGTAATATTAACAGTTTTTTTATAGATGAAGTAATAAAGATGATTTTGAAATATAATTAATTTTCCTTAATGGAATCAAATAGTTTATACGACACAATCCTACTTAACTCTAGTCATTTTCCACAAAAAAGTATTAAGCCATTTTTCCCAAAAGAACAATATTCTAAAATATTAAAATTTAACATTGCTATTACTGCATATAAGAAATACAGAATGAACAAAATAATAAAAATCAGAAAATTAAGTTTTTTCTTAAAGAAAAGTATACATCTTTTTAAGAAAGCAATTGATACATTTTCTCTGTACATCAACACATGAAAGCTATTATAATATTTACCAAGAAAAATTTTTTTATTGCTAAATTTGAAACTTCTGTCTGAAACATTGTTTCATCAGGCTATTGGAAGTGTCTAAAAAATCGTAGCGACAGTTATGTGCCACCACACTGTATATAACTTTTTCTGAAATGAATGAAAATTCAATTTTATTTATTTCCAAATTAAATTTGTATTAAATTATTTTTGTTCTTGAAAAGAATTTTATTTACTTCTATTGGTAATTATATAACCAATGCTTTCCTAGCATATTATAAAAAACTAGCAAAAATTGTTGTCCTATATTACATATAACTATTTTATAATAGTAATACAAATACCCTTTCCACTTTTCTCACATTCCTGCTACGGAACTTCAAGTCAGCAATAAAGAATACATAATAATGTAAATATGAAAATTGAACTATGTAAATATAGTTTGTAATTGCTTAACTACGATTACGTTAGTCACGTTTGGTCATTGACTCTTATAATAATTTCTCATTAAATATATTTTTTCGACGCCTTATCGATATAAATTGTTTCACTTCATTTAACCGTTTAAATTATTTTACTTATAGAGGTATATTTGTTTTAACGTCTACATTGAGTTGCGTAACATCAAATGCATTTTTCGGGCCCATTTCTATTGTGCCTTTTTTTGATTTTATTTATAATTCATTTAAAATTAATTATGATTCATTTAAAACGAATTATAATTTATCATTCATTAATAATAATAAAATACGTGTCACTCACCTAAGGCAAATATCATCACCACTATAGTCACCACCTTAAATTTAGTGGATAAACTTATTCTGGATACTTTTCTATGCCTGTTGGAAAACTCCTTTTCAAGCTTTTCCCACGTCAGCATTAAACAAGGCCATTGCATGGCCAATCTCAGGAAAAGGAAAGATGCAATCAAATTCGTTCCATTGAAAACGAAGTTAGCTAATACGTATGAAACAATAAAGTGTGTAATTTCATTAACATAGTTGTTCAATTGAAATTTGAGTAAACATGATTTATTCAGTAATTCGAATATTTAGTAATTGCATAATAGCAATTATGATTTTGTTACTTCATTAACGTTAATGTTATTGGAACATAAATATAAACCCGTGTGCAATTGCATATGGGTCATTCTATGCCAAATCAATTACTTTCTATGTTCACAAATTTGTATGAAATTGATATATATAGGGTGACCCATTTAAATTGACACAATGAAATATTCCGTAGATAACTAATTAAAAAAAGGTGGAATATGCCTTTCATGATGTTTCTTGAATTTTAACAAATAGACCTTTTATAAATGTTTTTTTTTAAATATCTTAAAAACTAGAAATTTATAATAAAAAAGAAACAAGTTGACGTTGAAATGACCTTGAAAAGAGCCACATACTGAAAAGTTAATAATGCCATTTGAACCGCCTTTCAAAATCATAAAAGACACGTTCCATATATTTTTTTTTTTTAATTAGTTGTCTAGAAAATATTTTGTTGTGTTGCACACCGTATAGAATATGTGTAATATTTATATATACCGTACTTTACTTATATTGTGTTTTTCCTTGGAAATAGTTATATTAAAATTATTAATGTAAGCTTCTTTTTACGAAAATAAATAAATAAATAAATGTAGAAGAAAATATATTTTTTATAATGTACAAACGGTGTTTCATTGCTTGATTAATGATGAATTATCTTTTTAAAAACTTACTCATTTTTGTAGAAGTTATCCCAGTGGAAATTATCCTCAAAATGTTGAAAACCGTCATCATCGATGAACCGAGGAATGAAATTACACAGTATATAATTTTCGGACTTCGCCAAGTGAACCTAATCGAATGAGTTAACCACATGAATATTAACATTATGGAACACTCTTATTTATTTCGATTTAATTACTGCTATTATTAAGAACTTTTTCATTGATAGCACAGCGATCATAACTACTCAAATGATTCTACGTGCCGAAATACGCAAATGATATTACTAGTAGGAAAGTATAGTTATTAATTTCAATGTTATAATATTCGTATTCTCTATTTTACAGACAATCTGCTGATTAATATTGATAGTAATATAAGTGAATAAATAGAAAAAGAAAAAAAAATATTTCCCTTGTTACCAAAACGTATTAGCAATATGTGACTGTATAAGAATTAAAAACGTATATTGTTAAATAAAATAATAAACCATTTTTGTTAATATATTATGGAAAAGCAGTTTATACAGATCTATGTAAATGTCATGACTTGAAAGTTATCCTTTTATAAATGAAAGTAAAGTTTTAAATTGTTGTGATTTGAAGATACTGAAAGATACACGTCTCCTACAAATAATCTCCTACAACCTTGAGATTGAGTGTTCTATAATGTAAGTCATACAAA
Source organism: Ptiloglossa arizonensis (assembly GCF_051014685.1). Lineage (NCBI taxonomy): Eukaryota > Metazoa > Arthropoda > Insecta > Hymenoptera > Colletidae > Ptiloglossa > Ptiloglossa arizonensis. The sequence continues at coordinate 11,658,691 of NC_135051.1, read as the reverse complement.
GTGTCACATTTTCAATATTAACTTTTTAGAGTGAAGTAGAATTGCAGAATTACAATTTTAAAATAAATTCTTTTAAGTAGGATTCGAATACTTTTCCTGAAAAAATGAATTGAAAATGTGACATAACATTTTTTCCTAGCAGACCAGTTAGTTTTCGAGAACATTGATTTTAGAAATCTTGATGTTCACATATGTTGTTAAGGGTACCATTTTGAACTTTTTCTATAAAAACAAATTTGCACGTATTAAACAAACTGACGTGGTATCTGCTTATTACCGCTCGTGAACGGAAAAAGAAACTAACCATAAAACTCAATACCAAATTAATGCTAATCGCACAATATTAACAGAGCAAAGAATCCAACGTAAAATTCAAAATCGAAAGGATATCTCGTATACCAGAGGTGATCGTCAATTGTTTTAATTGAAGAAGTTGTTCAAAATGGTGCCCTTCACAACATATATGAAGGTTAAGATCATCAGAACATTCTACTCTAAAATAAATAATTATCAACATTTATTAGATATATCCCAATCATGGTATCCCAAAACAAGACATTAGATACAGCAGTAATTCGAATCTAAAGACATCCAAAATGGTTTCAAGTAATTATTTATCATTTGGATGTAATTTATGTTCTTTCTCTTTCTTAACCGAAAGTTACGGAAGATTTTCTACACATCGAAATAGAAACCCAAATTATGACTGACCCACCGCAAAAATTATACTTTGAAAAGAATTTTGTATCCTTTCTTACATTGTGTTAGTAAGAATTGAATCTAACTTTTGGTTTAAATTGACATTCTTGACATTAGGTATGAGTACAAAGCGAATATTCACTACAATCCTTTATAGAACGGTAGTAATAAATGTAACAAAATAATAAATAACCTGAGTTGCGACGCGTCTGGAGTATTCACACCGGACACAGGAAACATGGAAAAACACTGTGTCAACATGATGATTGGCCTCATGGATGCGTGCAAACTGTCAGTTTCTGGATCAAAGGCAACGGCGGAGGGTACCGCTGGACCTGACACTAAGAATTTAATAAGAATACTTTGTGGAACGTAGAACCAAATATTGTTTGTGACTTACTGTCCGTAATCTCTGGGTTGGACTTCAGATTGTCGAATTGGTCAAACTGCGTGGTGCCCTTGGGCGATCTGAAAATTTCATTGAGATTTTGGTACATAATAAACTTCTTGTTTCTTCGAGGAATCGTTAACAACACGCAACAGCACTATTACATTTGGCACAAGATGTCGGGCTTTGTGCCGAGTAAGAGTAGAAACTTTTTTGGAGGACGATTCGATCCACTTCACTTTCATTCACATGTAACCGAACACTATTTAACGATACAAAGATATAATGAATAACAAAGATGAATTAATCGGAACATGACAGTACCACGTTGGATATTTGATCGCGATGGTGTGTGAACTTTATGTGTAGCGCGTCGCGATCGACGGTATGCACGGCACAGGATCGCATGGCAAACAGAAGATAAACTCGTTATTTCAGAGTTTTATCATACACCGAGGACAAATGGTGGAGGGTGTTATATAGACAGCGAGAGCTCAATAAACGTCTATTTGAACAACCACTGGAAATGTCAGCTCGATTGAACATCGCTTACAAATGAAATATTCCGTGAGGGAGAAACAGTTTGTTCTTATCTATAGTGGATCGAGAAGATTTCCCTTTACGTTAATGGAACTTCTTCAGCGCTAATAATTTTTTTCAAATCAATGTTAGGAAGAAGAATAAAGAACGTGCTCCGTATGATCATTATCGAATTGATAATTCAAATCAGATGATAAATGTCAAGGAATATTGTCAAGGAATTCAGTACTACATCAGTGGTTTTCCAGTTTCAAGAAATATTAATGAATATTCTACTGTACGAGGGGATAAGAAGTTAAGAAGGAACTATATGTTGTAAACGTGAACTGTGAACTGCTTTCTAAATAAAAGATTGTTAAAATGTTGATCAGTAAAGTTCTACAGAATAGCTACTCCTAATAGAAAAATGCTATCTCCACTTTGTCTTTTGTTACTATACAGTAATATTTTTACTTAAACGAGCGGTACAGGGACACGATGGTTTTTTCAGGTCTCCAACTGAACCAGTTTCGACAAATCTAGCGACCAAACTTTGCACAGAGCTTTTTGCCGACACATGATTTCGAGAGAAATGATTACGAAGTGTCCGAATCGTTAGCGTTAAAGATCGTGATTTTTCGTAATACCTCTGAATAATTTGCACACGTTCTTTCACCGTGTGCTTTTCCATGATTGATTAATTTCCCATATGTCTAGATGACATATGTCAAGTTTCAGATTAATCTTGTTCGACGTTTTAAAAAGAGCGCGAAATTCAAAACGACCAGTGATGATTAGGACACTCTTTATATTTATTTTACACACTTCAAAGTATAATATAAAGAGAATGTTAATAATAAAGAATCGTACAGTGACTTAAAAGGGTATTCTGATCTAAATGATTTAAAAAATTAATTTATGGATTATTTTACTTTCTTAAAGTTTCGAGTCTTAAAAATGTGATCCTAAATGTGATTTAGTAATCATTCCTTAAAGGAAAGTGCCGTATAAATATATCGGTCAAAATTATGTTTTTTAGTCGACACTGATGTCTTAAAAATTATTGGGCCAATTGCCTTGTATTTCTACATACACATACAATAAGTATCTTGCTGTTACATTTGTAAATACATATTGGTATTGATTTTCAATTTTAGAAAAATTTATTTTGATTGTATATGGATATAAAATGTATTCCTCAAACAATTTATGGAAAATATTCCATAACATTGAAATATTTTACCATTAAAACTTGTTCAAAAAGTGTACAAAGCATACAATGGGAAGTAAAGAACAATGGCGGATCTTGGCTTACTGGTGTCTAGACATCAAAATATGGAGTGGGTTATAGAATTGATTTACTGACTGGATATGTTCTTGAATATATAGTTATGATAAAATATTGTCAGAACTGAAGCCAGTGTTATTGTTACACATGCAGGCCACAGACACGTTTGTCAAACAAGTCACAGTTTCATCTAATTTAATGAAAATATACGCGAAAATGCAGGTGTGGCAAAGATCAGAAGAGTACGATAGACAACTTTCATTTCTGACGACGACAGTAAAACCGAACAATATCTCAATAGTTTACAAACATATAGGGAAGATATAAAAGTCGAAAAAAAAGAGTGAACAGTTGAACTATACGAGTTGAATAGTTCGTTAATAACGTTTGTTTGAAGCTGATCGTGTACCCGTGCTCGGTCGGAATTATATCAAATCATAAAGTCGAACGATGCACAGTAAAAACGGAGACCCGAAAACCTAGCATAAATTATATACATAGCACCACATTTTTGGTAAATTACCGTACGATTGAACAATACTAATACAAAACGATAATAGAACAGACAAAAGTAATTGAAATTGTCTTTATTAATGTAACTAATTAATTCATATTTATTTATATAAATAATAATTTTATAAATTTGTAACTGTAATGTTTATAATTATAAATATTTATGTTATAATCACAGAAGTTTATTGCGTTATAAGTACTTCATCTGAAGAAGTCAAATCCTAGGGTACACTATTTCCTTCAGGAAAATAACCATTGATAAAATATTAATTCAATATTTTACAAAAAAATTATTTTTTTTGGAAGTACTGGGAATATAATTAGGACCTTAGGAATATATAAAAATTGTATTATTTTTTGAAGGTTTCGAAGGTAACAAATAAAGTCCACTGTAATTACATTTTACAATACTTTCTAAATACCACGATATGTAATCCTTCATTTACAATTTACCATTAAACGAATAAGTCATATCAATATAGTTGGTAAATATTATTCAGTATTTTTGAAAATATACTCATTGGAACATTTATTTTGCACTCTGCAACTAAGCCCATTAGCAATAACTTTAAACTTAACTGGCACCGAACATAGCACTTTCTTCTGATTTTACTAGAGCGTGTTCTTAATTATAATTTATCGATGGTTAATCATAAATTTTCAAATTTTTATATTTCGAGCTTTTGCAAGGTTTACGAAGCTCCGATCCCATTGTACAATGTGTCAAAGTAAAATTTCTCGTATAACCGGTAAAAACGTTACGAATAGAGGGTATTAACATTTTTGTTCATTTTATTATACATTTTTTACAATCAAAACACAATAAATTATAACCAACACCGTTAGATTGGCATTCACTTGAATCGTTCCAGCATTTATTATTAATGAGGATTATTACACATATAGATAATTACAAACACCTAGTTACGTTGAAGGCAATGATGCTGGATTTCTTCAATAATAAGTTCATCAGTAATTTTGAAAGAAATCTTTATTTTGAGAAATAAATTATTTCCAATATTTTTGAAAGTTAAATTCTGAATTTCATGTACGATGACATAGCTATTTGCAAATAAAACTAATAGTGTTAAACGTGTCGATAATGTTTCAAATTCAGTAATTATAAACTGGTGTTTCACACGATAAAGAATATCAACTTTATTTAATTCGAGTGATGTAATGGAGTCTTGAATTCTATAGTTTTACAATCAAGAAGGAATTGCTTTTTTGCGTAAAAATAAAGTGAAAGTACAAAATCAAATTTTGTCATACGAAGTTTCATTTTCGACAAAATCGATTTTAAAACTTGTAAACACGACTTGATTAATTTGTCTGTTCATGACTCATTATTTCAACCATTTGCGGTGATATTTGCAAATATTAACAGTGGTACGATATTATCTATTTTAAATAGTTCTAACTGTATTGCAGATGAGAGACTGTCACATAGATAGAAATCAGATAATATTAAATATAGCACTAGGTAGGGTTATCTGTTTTACGTCTATGTTGCTAGCTTCTAACTGTAGAATTAGAACTAGTTAAAATAGATAATATCATACAATCGTAATGTTTACAATTACCAACACAAGTAGAAATATGAGTAATGGACGGATACGTTGGCCAAGTCGTATTTATTTGCACGCATTTCATTGTCAGACAAATACTCAATATTTATTTTCTCGGAAATGAAATAGCATGACGAATTATAACCTTCTCGGTTGTATCAGGAATTTTGTCTCACCCTATATATTTGCACATATAATAGAACTTCGATTAACTGGTTTATGAACATAATTTAAAACTAGAGTATCCTATTGACGAGTAGTTGCCTTATTTTTCATTGTTTTTTCATTTTCTGGTTTATTTAAGCAGCAGCGATTATATTTAAATGGCTTGTGTCTTGTACATTATCACTTTCAGATAATTTCCATTCCTTTCCATACATGTTTGTCTGCAATTTCACGGTGTTTTACGTTTTTAATAAGTTATCGGATATTCATTCAGATTTATTAACAGCGTACTCTTGAACTTTATTGAACAAAACAAGGAAGTACCATTATAGAAACAATGCTTTTGATTTTTAAATAAAAGTGCGTCACATTACATCAAATCTTAGTTAATCCAAGTCCTGTTGTATTATTCTGTAAAATTTATTATTCCCTATTATTATTTTATTCAAAAACTGTAATAAATCGAAAATTTACTGCTACGCATATTTTACATAACAATTCTACTTCTAGACTGACTATTTTTCAGAATTTCAAAAAAACATTTGTGTACATTCGTAACATCTTTCTAGTGTGTTGTACACCAACATTGACACTGACTCATCATAAGAGTGTCAAGCCCAAGTAATATACAAGTGTATAAAGTGATCATAGTCGCCTTATATTTTCTTTTGAAATGTATAAAATATATTTTTATACGAAATGATTTTCGTTTGAATGTATTTCAAGGATCTACTACTACTACAACTACTACTACTACTACTACTACTACTACTACTACTACTACTACTACTACTACTACTACTACTACTACAACACACACACACATGAATACTAAGTGGTCGTGTAATTGAAACTTTGAAATATTTTTAAATATATGTACACATGATTCTAAAGGCTAGTCGTTTCTGAATCATTAAATAGAAATTCTTTTAGTAATTTTACATATTAATAACCTTAGTATATTATACATATGATATATTGTATTAAAGGGGAGAGGTTCACGAAAAGTAATTATCAGAGTTAGGTCTAAATTTAAGATTATAAAGACAAATAAAGAATTTAAAGTCCAGAATAAATTATACAACTATGTATCAGTTTTCTTTTATCTTGTAATGCTTGTGTCTTTAAATATAGGAATGGGTGATGTATTCTATAGATGTGTATCTATAGAATATATCTATTCCAATGCAAAACTATTTATAATGGAATCAACGAGATAATGGACTACTCTTAGGAGGATGATCGAAGAATTTCCAACATCTACCACTGTACTCCTACCCTTCTGGACATTTGTGTGAAAATATTGAGAATATTTTACGATTTCAAGATTGTTAAATAATTTCTATTAATAATTTGTATTATTATTAGTACTACACCTGATTATTAATTTATTGAATATTTGAGGTTTATTTCAACAAAATACAATAGTAACCATGGAAATGAAAATTCATGGGATATGATCGGTTTGATCATCTTTTTTATTAAGGTAGATCTTTTAACAATAAGTCAATTTTTTCGTTAATCTAGTATCAACTTAAGACTTCTATAACTTACATATCAAGTACTCCTTCAATTCTCGATAATAATTCTAATTTCGTTACTTCAATCCGATAAAAGCATGGTATACTACACTTTTTAATTGTTTAACAAAAATATTTTATTATTAGGAAATAGATACATCTCAGATCTACCTTTACTAAATAATACTCTATCGAACATTTTAATAAGTAAATACTATATGTGAATAAAGTTGTACCATGAATTCGTGAATCATTCTGTATATTTGTGTAACTAATGAATGAATACTCGAAAATAGTGTTCATTTTAAGAACGTCAATGTACAGTTATAAGGAATATTAAACTTCTTTTTATACATACCTAACATTAATTGACCGCATATTTTGATTTTTCATAACTGACAAATATAGAGATCGCATTCCGTTCAATGTTTTCTTTATATCACTGTAATCCGATATACTATGTACACCATACCGTAAAAAATGAAACGCTCAGCATAAATATACACAACTGGCACACAGTAATCATTGTTTCAAGGCTCAAAATAATTATTTACAAAATCGCATTGTAAATATATTTACACATTATTCTGAAGAACCTGAACGAAGAAAGAACAAACACGAAAGGGAATAATGAAAATGTAATAATTTACGTAAAAAGGGAAACAATAGACTATTATTTAAAATAAAATTAAATTGAAACTTTTTAATGGACTTTTATGTATATTTGAAGATAAAAATTGAAGGAATTAAAGAGCGGAAGGACGAAAGAAAGAAGAGGGTCGTTGTTGGAACGCGTTGACGCAGATATCACGTGTTGAGGATAACTCCTTCCGTCAGAGAACACGTCGGGAAGTGAACTGATAGATATACGGGATGGCTGAATAAGCTATTGTTTATATAGTGTGCTTATAACCTATGACAGAGAAATAACAGATATGCACCATCACGTCTAGGTTTATATATGAATGGACATTTGACACACTTGGCACGAATGGTGTTCACTGGTTACTCATACTATCGACCGGTGCACAACTTCCGGATTTCTTGCTTTAATTTCAAACGTCCAAACATTCTGCAGAACCATTGAACACGTTTCGAGTTGAACAATTGTATTCCACTTTGGCTCGAAATACGTATTTGGGCAGTATCGAGTATTGAGCATCCCCCGTTTTTAATGCTACTCGAATGACTTAAATGAGGCGAACGATGTTTCGTGCGTGAACACTTTTTATTAGAATATAATTGTGCTTTTTAATACACTGATGATGGATTTAATATGTTGCGAACATCATTGTTTCCTGCCCGATTCTTACGAATTGATAGTCGCCTTCGGTATATGTAAAATGCAGCTGTTTTTCTTTCCCGATTAATGCAAACAACGTCGTCTTCTGTTTATTCACACACGTAACGATCTAAGGCATTTATCAGGGTAGACATACATTCATCACTCCACTTCATCGTTATCTGAACATAGTTGAGTAGTTTCAAGAAATTATTCATGCTAAAATTTTCTTGAATTATCCAATCGTTAAAGTTGAGAAATGAATTTGATTTCTCGAGATTTTAAGGTTCTTTTAGAAATGTAAACTCTAAATCTAAACCTGTGAAAGTTTACATAACAAAATGGAAGTTCAAGAGAAGCAGAAACATCGAACAAACCAAACGCGTACATTTTTCTTTAGTAGCAATAATATAATTTAGTTCAAAATATTGTTTTATGTTACATAGTTTCAGATGAAATTTAATCGTACGTCATATTGTATATAACAAAGGATACTAGGAAATAAAATCGCAGTAAAATTATGCAACATTTCACACTTGAGCATGATAGTGATCGGTTACACATTTTTCATTGAAGTATCACTCCCTTCCAGAGATTTTTAGAATATTGTAATATTATAAAACGTTATTGTCGTGAAATTAATTATAAGAAATTAAACAGATAAGTATAAAGCGTTCATAGTACGTATTATGCAGTACAATCTTCATCTGAACCGCTATTATCCGAATGCTTTACAATACAATGTCCTATTATTCGAATAAATATATGATCTACTTTCAATAAAAAGGGGTATATGGATTAAAAATTGATTTTAAAGATTTCACTATGAGTATGAAAATATAGGATTAGAAAGGATCTAATCCTCTACTTTGCGAATAAAATTGATAATATTAAAAAATGTCGTGCCTGTATTTAAACATGTTAAATTATATAAAAATAATTATTATTAAAAAAACATTTAAGATTTTATTTTTTTTACACGTTCTTCACGGAAAGCTTCTTTTCTTGAAAATAGGTCACGTAGATATGTACTTATGTGGGTTTAGACAATCATTTTTTTTATTGAAATATTCTTTTTTAATGATTAAAATTAAACTTGAACCTAAAAATTTAGTATGGAAACGCAATTTAATGGTTCACACGAAACAGTATTAAAGTAGAAATGGATAAATCTAATTGTAAGTTAAGTCTTACTTGTAGAAATGAAATACGAGATTATTTAAATATTGGAAATGGTGAGACCTACTATTAATCACTACCAAAGTGTTACTGAATGAGTTACCCCAAGTGGATGAGTTATATTTCCTTCAAACTCCACCAATATAATTCTATTATCTACATCCTATTGTTCATAACAATACAAAATCTGCAGTCTAACTTATACATAAAGTTTTTTATTGTAAGCGGTAAAATACTTTCTTGGTCAATCTTTACTTTATTTTATTCATCAAATCGTTTATTTTGCTCTGTTCTTTGTAAGGGTACAAAACACTATATGAGAAACAAATTATTTACTCGAAAATGATGAAAATTATTGTTGATCATTTTCTCTGAAGGCCGTTATCTTCGAGATTTTAAGGTTAGTAGCCTCTTTTTAGTCATAATAACACTTTTTTTACTGTTATAGCACAGTAGTAAAAAAAAATGCGAATTAATTCATGCATTCGAACGAGTATAGTTTGAAAAAAATTACACAGACAATTTTAGGGACTAATACATTATAATATTGTACGAATACTTAATAATACTTAGTATAATTTAAAATAATATTATAGTAATAAATTTTTTTGGTCATTATTGAGAAGTTTAACCTATTCACCGATTTCCATTAAGGTAGTGTATAGTATATTTAACAAATATTTTAAGGAATCCACTATAAGTTTTTCTTTATTGAGTAAATTTGTATTTTGAAAAACACTATTTTAATAAGTATTTAGACGAATTCAGCAATTTATAACACGCGTTTCAAATGATCGATAGTGAGTACAAAGGTTTATGTTTGCAAAACGTAACTCTATTTTTATGAATAAACTGATATTCAAGGTAACAACTTTAAACGTACCTTATAGTCCTTGTTCAATTACTAATTAAAACGTACAGTTTACAAATTATAATTAAAATTGATTCTGCATTTTCCCTAAGAAGAAATTGGGAACGATTTTATGAATATAATTTCGTTTTGTTTCTTAAGAAATGCTTGATACTGAAGGACATTTAATAATAAAGTTACAAGTCATTGAATTTGTTGCAACATCAGCTAAAACAGGCCTGTCCTCGGAAAGGACCCCGTACGCTGTTCAGTTTCTCACCACTGTATCATTTGTAAAAGACAGAAATAGTTTAGAAAAAGAGAAATGAAAAAGAGTGGGCACTAACCGTATTGAACGCGTGTTAGCAGTTAACGATTTTGTATCTAGGTAATGGAGATGGAGTGGGAGAACCTCTCTAAGCTCCAGAATTCAACTCGAGCTGAAACATTGCTTTTATAAAAAAATACGAGCTAGAAAAATCTCCCAATCACAATATTTACTCTTTTTAATGAAATTATTTCTACTTAGAAATTTTTCACGATAATTTAATAACAATATTTAGAAAAGGAACAGCAAAATCATTTATACTTTCGTACTATTTTTAATGATGTTTATTCGTAGTGACGCAGTCTCGTTGGTTCAGTATCTTCCATACAGTAGTGTTGGATATATGTGAACAAACGATAACCTGACAGGTTGTGTAAACAGAATTTTTCCGTTGTTACGTCGCTTGCATTTACTTCCAGTGAAAAGGGGCGCGTATGTGGATCTTGTCCCGTAATTCCGACCCACTTTAATATTCTTTCCTTTGTAGTCGTGGAAACCAATAAGTCTTCCGTATCAGGTATTATGTCGTTTATGACTTATATCGCATCATTTTTGTTACGCTCGTCATTGATATATTTGATTAAAAATACATCGTGGTGACCGTAACGCGTTAAATTTTAAACGAACGATAGAAAATTCCTTCACATCCTTTGCAATTCATATTAGTATATTTATTCTAGCAGTCGATGATTACGGTCAATGTTCCTTACTTAAACAGTGGAAAAAGCGACAAAACTTATCGAACAACCTAGTATACTATTGTTTTTATCCTATTCACAATTGTATGAAGTTTATATATATTGATCCTGATATACATATTTACAATTTACTATTTAATAGCTCTAAATGATAACTCTGTAGTCAGATGATTTAAAAATATTTAATGTAAAACTGTTGAGATAAAAGTTGGAAAATTAAATATCATAAATATGATTAATAACTATTAGATTATTTTTAATTAAAATTCTAAATATTTGATTATATATCCAGAAGAAGAAATACACTTATAATTTATTAAACACCAACCAGAAGCTTAAAGAATATGATACAGAAAATGTTGCAGTAATGTTAAGGAGGCAATCCTAAATAATATTCCATTCGATCGGAAACTTTTATGTATAAATTATTTCATATGAAATGTAAATTAATATGGTGGTGTATATCTGTTAATTAATGGTTATTTCTTTAAATATTTCTTTAGTACTGATTTTGATATTCTAATACATAATACTTACAGTCATATTGTAAAATGCTAAATTTATAAACAACGTGAAAAATACAAATACTTTTATTATAAATGGTCATAAATTATTATAGCAAAAGCATTCGTGATACAGATTCAAGTAGCGTTAATAATTATTAGAAAGTTATTTGTAAAAAATTATTTTGTATCGAACAAACCGAATGGAATTGTTTTAAATTAATTTTCGCGCGAGAAGCATTGAAGTAGTTACACATATTTTCTTAGAATGTTTATCTAGCATGAACATCCGCGTTTCCAATAAAAAATAGTTCAAGGAATAGTAAATGATGGCGAATTATTATAGAGTCAACGTAAATCGTTACAATTTTTTTACTTAATTATATTTTACACAAACGCGAATTAATCACCACGTTTCAACTAAATATTTTCTCTGTTTGAAACGATCGTTAAAGCTTGATCACATTCTATCCGCTGGGAAGTTTGTTTACTTCTAATCCTGTTCAATAATCGCTGCTACTCTCGAATTCAAGATGATTATCAGAAAAATAATGGAAGGTAGGAAAAAAATTGTATTTATATTGTAGTCAATTTACACATACGATTTATATTTATGTTTTGCTCCCGTATATGAGTGGGATACGTCGCTTACAATCGTGTTTATTCACAGTAATGAATTTAACTGTGAAGGCCGTTGCTGTACGTATACCTTGACAAACATTTCCAATCGATCGACATACATATTTATTAGTAATAGTCTCGTCATATTGTGGGTACTTAATGTACTCATTGTATGTACTTAAATATTCTCACAATGCCTAACTATGTCTTAGGTATAACTTACACTTATTATTATTCGAGTCGAACTTACAATATAATATGTACTTAAATAATATTGTTATCTACGTTGTAATACATAACTCGCTGTAATCTCGAGTGCATATAAATCTTCATTTTATACAATTTATTGGATTTTTACAAATTTTAATTTTATTCTCAATAATCGAATTGAATACGAAACTGATGTAATGTACTACAATTATTTCCCTAATACATTAAGTCCTCCAGTTACGCGGATAATTAATTCCAAAAAATCTCACTCGAATATAAACACAGTGTGTCGTGAACGCGAGTTTTAGCAAATAAAAGTTTTCTTAACGCCGCAATTTCAATCTAATGGGATAAGTAGTGAAATAAGTGGTTTTCAAATATCAATCTCTCCAAAATGGGGACACATCTCGATGAAATCCATTTCACCGACATGACCTTTATAAATAACGAATCCACTGTATCCCAACGAGATGTTACACCAACGTTCTTCAAAGCGAATATTTTCCGAAAAAAGAAAATATATTATAACTGACGTCAAAGAGGGTATTCAAATGAAAGAATATGCTTGTGCATTAGGAAAAATTACAAAACCAGCCAACATCCGTTTCACATATATCGAATAATAGAGTATACGTGTTCCTTGCAACTAAAGCATATAAGAAAGTCGACATACGATCAATTTATTGTTCTTATCGATGACAAAAGTGTCGTATTAGCGTTATGCCCAGAAACCAAAAAGACACTTATACAGAGGATCACAGATTAAACAAAAATACTGACAGACGATCTAAAACATTTGTATTTTACACTCATGAATCTCTTTACATGTTGGCATCACAGAAAATGAAAAGACTGATCTAGCCGCAAACATGCAATAAACAAGAATACCGTCACAAACCACGTACCAGTCTATCGCAAACCTCTAAAATTGTATCATCGGGAAAATAAAAAAAGCTTGGAACAAAAAATAAAAAACGTCGAAACCGACAACCATCCACGAAGTCCGCAACAATGTCACAGACAAAACGTCAACAACGTCGTTAAACAGAAATGATCGATCAGTTATAACAAGACTTAAAATTGGACGCACAAATCTCACCCATGAATACCTAATAACGAAATCAAATTCAAATATCTGCGACTTCGACAATGTACAAATAACTGTAGAACATTTTCTAACCATCTGCCCAAAGTATGACGAAAAAAGAAGAGAACACGACATTAAAAATTCATTGAATATATTACAGAAAGAACAGTCATGTATAAGAATCGTAGAGTTCATAAAGGATATAAACCTGCACAATTTAATATACTATCTACTGTACACGAAAAAATGGCAAATAATGGGTCACTTACAACCCAGAATTTTATGTGACCTTAAACTAAAAAAAAAAAAATTAATTCTTCAAATTATATATGTCAATATGGTGCAATGTATTACGGGGAGAAATAAAGATCAATCCTGTGTCGAGAAAAATGTGATAACACGAATGAAATGAATGTAGATTAATCATTGCTTGGTCGCAGGACTTACGAAATATAGTGATCAAATTCTGACTAAACGTCCGACCCAGTACGACCCGCAATTGCTTCCAAGATTGATCTTTTTTTATCCTTGAAGTATAATTCGTATACAATTTTAGTTTCAAAAGTCAATCAAGCTTATAAAATACTGTAATCGTACGAGAAGTTGGCCGGGGTCTTAAAAGCTAAAATGGCACAATGAAAAGGGGAAACGTCCACTCGTACCATTGTACACCAGGCTTGTTCAAAACTGACTCCGGAGACGAAAAAGCTTCTACTCTGCTTCTATTGATCGAAACATTCAACTGTCTTGCTACTCTCAGCTGACCACCTGCCGTTACCTCTCACCCGCTACTCGAGAGGATTTTATTTAAAAAAAAGTTACTTCGTTTATAAATAAATATACATACACATGTGAAAGAAACGTAAGGGCATAAGCGAGGGCACAATCTCGAATTTAAGCATCTGTGTAAATCAGAACCATGTAACTCGAGGACTCACGGTACTTACACATTAATATTACCGCTACTTACGATTTACGTGAATACTGCTGGAGCTCAATGCTGTTTACTTGTTCTTTATTTCTTAATAATAATTCACGTTACTTTTATTCAAATTGTAGTAAAACTCGAATATACTACAAACAATATTATCACATACACTTAATACTTGTAGTCCTAAAATATTGAAGAATAATATAGAACAACGATAACAAACTTTTCTTTACACAAGATCATTGTCAGTTATTTCTTATTACGTAAGGAACATTCTACTCGATAATACATGTATTTACATTTCGATCCTTAAAATGCAGTTTTCCAATTTCATTTACGCAAGCCTCGTTCTTAATCACCTGAAAGTTGTGTATAACTTTTTATACGTAACTGACACACTGTACATGTTGTTTAATAAAATTCTTTTTGTCAAGAAACAATGCAAATTCGTTGACAACTGACTAAGGTATTTATTGAGAGGCAATTTAATTGCATTTAATTATTCATTGGACAAATGTTTCACGGTTTTCAATGGAGAATAGCATAGTGTGCAAAATAAATAAAACCTCCAACAAAAAATTAATCCATTACTGTCTATTAGCTGGTCCAGAGACAGATGAGATTTAATTGCTGTTATCTATCTGGCTCGCTGACTTCTCTACACATTTGGTACGATAGTGAGAAACATTTAACACAGTATGAGTAGCTTTAGGAAGTGGTACAGATAACTTTGTGACTAGTTAATGGAAACAGATTTTGAAACTTGACAGAGAATACTGTAATACGAAATTTAATAATAAAGGTTAATTTGATGTAAAAGATCCCTAAATAGCACAAAGTCATTTTATATACATTCAAAGAACATTCGTTCCGGACGTTCTATACATTAAGAGGACAATTTGAAAAGATTCATATGCCCCCTCTATGTCCTTATTAAGTTCTTTAAATGTAGGAAGGTTTAGTTTACAAATTGGGACGTCCTGTATCAAATGGGCTGTATCAAAATCTTCGGAACACATTGCGAATGTCTGACAATAAAAATGTACATTTTCTGTACATTTTGTCAACGTTTAAAGAGTTGTTAAAAACGCTATAATAATGTTTTGAAGTATAAGAGATGTTGCCCGAACGTTTGAAAATTACTAAATAAAGTATTTTCTACATTTTTTGTAAACGATTTAATAGTCTGACACAGGACGGTCGGACAGCGAACCAGATCATTCTTGACCCATATTAAATTCGTGTGTTCCAATATTATACGACATACATAGTATAATCAGGGACAAAAAGGTAGCATACCACATTGATTTGCTAATCATTTTTTAGTATATAAATAAATTTAACTTTTTTACATACATGTCTTTTTATGTTCTATTTCTATGTAAGTTTTCGATAATGAAAGGATGTTGGAATTTGGTATAATTTTACTTGAAAAAGTGAAAATATTGATGAACATCAGCGGTAAACAATTATAATTATATTTGTTTGAATTATAATTGTTTGCATATGTAAACAATTTTAATCTATGAAAGAATTTACTATTTTTATTTAACATTTAGCATTTATTAGACCTTCCCTTATTTTTTATTACGGAAATCATCTTTTTTAGTAAGGATTTTTATAATTTTTTGGCGCGATTGATTCCATTCCTAAAATTATCACTCATTGGCATATACGATACTTGCAACATGTTCCCAGTAATTCTCCATAATGTTTAAATTAGGAGATCTCGCTGGCTAATTAAGAACTTGAAGTTTTTTGTTCGTGAGAAACAAAGTTTCGTTCGTGGGTAAATACATTATCTTGCTGAAATATAAAATTTAATTTCATTTTCCATTTGTTTGGCTGTTTATTAATGATATTTATATATTTCGTAATTCTCATTTTTCCTGTAATAAAACAATATCGCTAACGTAATCTATATCGATCCAAATTATCGACAGCTCGATAATTGATTTTCGTTTCTTAAATCGTGGTGATAAAAATTAAAACAATCGACTCTACCTATATTAAATTTCTTCTCGTCGCAAAATATTACTTTCCGGCATTTTCTGTTTAGCTGGATATGTTTTTTTCGAAAACGCTAATCGGGTACTTTTATATTGGTCTGTCAAGACAAGTTTTCTCTGTAATTTTCTTTTCATTAGATGTTTACATCGTTGAAAGATACGTTGGCACGTTTTTTATACGTATGTGTGCATTTGAACACCATCACTTTGTGCTATTGGTCTAGCAGTCATTTTAGAATTGAATGCCATCCTTAAAATTGCACGTTTCTTTTACAATCTGTCAAAACAAGAAGACAACCAGAATTCTTTTTAACATCATAACTATCCGAGTTTCTTATTAAATCGCTGATTACTTTTCTGCTCTATTTAGAATATTAGCAATTTTTTCAATGAATAAATTGTCAAATAATTTTAAAGATGTACATATTTCGTAGGCACTTAATGTTTTACCCCGACCCATTCTACGTCACTGAATAATATCTGCACAAATGAATCATTTATATTAAATAATGTATAATAATTCCTTCGTAAGATAACTGACGTCGACAGTTCCCTTGTAAATTTATAAATAAAAGCCAGAAACGCGTAGCACGTGCTATCATTTTGTCTGACCTGTTGACAATTGTCATTCGTAAAATTTCTTACAAACGCTTAAATTGTTTAAAACGCTTAGACGTTTGGTATATTTACGTATACGGGTGTGCAGAATATAACTGATGTATCAAAATATACATTTTCCTTTGATATTACATCAAAACATCAAAATGCTATCTTGTTGTCCCTGACTGTATGTAGAATATTTTATTATCTTTACAGTAAATTACATACATTTCAAAAGTATACATATATTTACAATTTATTTAAAACAGTGAGAGTTAGAACTGACCCGGCATCGACTCAGCACCGACCCAATACGTCCTGTCACCTTAAAAAAAATTACACAAAAATAATTAACAATTAAAGAAAATTACATAGACAGTGCGGCGACAAAATAATAAGATTGACTCTCTGCTAATATATATATGTATGCGGCAACAATGCAATGCGGACGATTGTTATACGTCCAAATATGGTACAAAACGTTTCTTAGTAAACATCAGACGATATTTCGTCTTTGTATTCTACAGATATGTTTTCCAAATCTTATTTTTCCCTGCTATCGCAATCTCTATAACGTAGCAGCGTTATAACATTAAATTTTCTATAAAAAAAAATTGCAAGTAAAACATACGACACACTAACGACGGCTTAACGAAACAAATCAACTCTTTTATTAACTTTATCAACAGTGCGTTCAAAATCGCTGTGAAATCTGTAGTCTTCTTCTGTAGGTGTGATATACTCTATAATTTGTGCGTCATGTGGTTTCGATTCTTCAGCAAAATCAAGTATAGAATTATAGATACGAAATCTCTATTTCGAAAATCTTGTATAATATCACGAATACTAGTATGATTGTGCAAGACAATTTCAAACAAGTTCATAGATGTCGATGTTATACTTTACGATTTGAAATGTAGTTGCAATATTCATTACATTAACAATATTAATTGAAGATATTTGAATTAAAAAATTCACAAACTTCCACGAGTTTCTACAATTGAATGGTGACGTTGCAATTTAAATTATAAGTAAACTGCAGTCTCAGAAATATTTACATATATCAGGAAGTCTACCATGAAAACCGTTCAAAGCTCATTATTGTTTATTGTACATAATTCTTATTTATAAGATGATATTCTCTATACGTATAATCGTTGACAAAGTGCGCAAACAAAAGTTCTTGATCCCGTAATCAAGGTCATAACTGATATCCCACGTTGAAATACGATAGAAAATAATTATCTTATGTTGAGAAATTAAATTAGAACGAAGAATCGAACAAAAATGTAGCCGTATGAATATAATGATAATCAATTATTTATGACAAAAACAATAAGAAAAATATTCTTTCGATTTGTATTTCATGAACTTTTTTGTATATCATAATGGTGCACTGGTAGTAAGCTAATTTACAATTTGTGTTGACGTATTTTTATTACCCTTCCTTATTGACCGTTTTAACTGTTTAGTTAAAAAGAATTCTTTTTTTCATTTCACAAACTTGAAAAATGGCAAAACCAAGTATGTCAGACAATGTTTAGAGAAATCAATAAAATCATGTTTATAGAAGAAAGAAAGTGAATATACCAATTGTTGAACAACGATTAAAAAATACTTTCACTATAAATATTGAAACAAATTGTACTTTTTAATACCGTACTGATTTTTCACAGTTCATTAAATTTTTAAATCGTTACATTGAAAAATTATAAAAACATAACATATCAAGTTTTGCCATCTAATTACAGAATTATGGATAAAAGTTTAGTAAATAAAAGCCAAACTGTATTCTCAGTTTTCCACATGCATAAGAAGAAAACTACGATAAAATTGTTGTTTACTTTAGTTTCTATCAAATAACCAATTTATACGAAAAAAGACTAAGTTTAGTCTATGAACAAAATTTATCGGTTGTTTCTATATTAATGTACAAGGTATTCTAAAATATGTGGATATAACTTTACAGGTGAATAAGAAAATAAGAAAAAAGTTCGTATAATTATATATCCAATACAATTTTCTTTCCGAATTATAGCTGTTTTTGTATTATACCAGTTATTCAACTATTTTCACAGAAACTGTTGATAATATCACGTATATCATGTATTTTTACAATAATGTCAATTAGTTTTCGCGAAGCACAAAAGAATGGTTAAAACTGACATCAACATAACGAAACTAACGGTGGTTGAATATTTAAACAACATAAAAAGACTGGATATTACACATAAATTAAAAAAAAAATGTTATGCAACGCGGAAATACATTAAATTATATAAGACTATTTTTTCTACTTAGTAAATATGATACTACTAAAAATTTAACTTATGAATAAATTAATTTGCACGAACAGGAAGGATAAGTCATTTAGTGTTACGTTAATATTATTAATTCCATTGTTAATTAAAATTTCTGTTTGAAATTTAAATAATAACTTATATTGAATTGTAGATTTTTAAACAAAAATTTGCAAAGGAAATTATTAAATATAATTTCAATGATTTCATTGTCTCAAGAAGTTCTTCCATAATTGAGGAATTGCTATCAAGATTAAGTGAACGACATTTTCTGTTTTTATAAAAACACCTCTAACGGTTGCCAAAGTCTCGAAGACTGCAAAACGTTCTTTTACATTTTTGAAAAAGAAAGAAAGACGGTAAACACTTCAAACAGTACCATGCGTTAGAAAATTATTAACACCTTTATGTTTATTCTTAAATATTAATACCCCTGTGGGATAATAATTTGTTTTTATTATAGTTCAAATTTCATGTCATTATGCTTGGAAATAACTTACAATTAGACAAAATTTGCGTGGTCTTCTCGAATTTTATCGTGACAGGAACACTTTTATCTTAATCATTCACCGAATTTTATCTCCAAATCCGCCGCAGTCTAGGATTATACATAGATTAATAAGCTTATATTTACACAAATCTAGATAGTTTTCTGATAGATCACACAACTCCTACTTGTACTATTATTATATTTATAAACGCAGTTGCATCATGTTTAAAATATTAATTGTCGTGCAAAAAAGACCGTCGAGATACAAATCAAAAACGTCGAAAGAAGTTATACAAGTTCCGAGAATTTACAAAAAAGTAGATGCAAGGTTTTTATATTGATGCTTCGTTTCATTACGTAGACCTACAGCAGTAAAACGTTTTATGCTTGTGCAAACATATGTGCTAATAGATTTATTCTATTTAGAAAATGCTCTGATAGATTTATTTAAATGCACCACCAATCCTATAAATGTTTTAATAACTATTTGTTTTAACACTGAAAGAAAATTCGAAGACTACGAGTAATACATTCGCAGATGCCTTTAAAATGACAAAATGAAATCAAGTGTGTCGATGATGTACACTGAGCAGCATAAAAATTCTTTCAGCGTTATAGGAACATTGAACTGTTGGAATTTAGTTCTTTAAGGTGAAAACACCCCTTAAAGATAGGTATTTCCTTATTTTATCGTGTATCTTTAAAATTATTAATAGGTATGACAAAATAGTTGCAATACAAATTATTTCCTATGCTTTATAAAACTGTGGAATTAAATTTAAAAAACAAATTATCCCCCATCACCATTCATTTCAAACAGTTTGGACTTCGTGCCACGTTGAAAAATGTATACCTAATCTCATTACAAAGACATGTTAAACTTATTGGATAATACGATATTTGCACCGTTGCACTTCAAACGACTCTTATCAGTGACATGTTTGTTTTTGTCTTTTTTTGTTTTTATATAATGCACAATATGTACACATAAATACAATGATGTTACAAAATTTTTATACCATATATTTGTCTCGTTATAAGATGGTATTTGTTTTGGGAGACAAGAGCAACTTATAACGAAGCAGTCGGGGTTGATGGGTTCGGAATTGCATTTTTATCAATTTAATTGGAGAGATTTATAAAACATAACAAACCATTAAATTTTTATTGTAACTATTTTTTTTTTATATCTATTATAGTTTTAAAGATACATAAAGAAATGCCTAGCTATATTTAGGAGTTGCTTTCATTTTAAAGAACTGAATTGTAGCCGATACAAAAATTGCTCCACACTTTTTCGAGGTCCCCTATAAATCTGCAAAAGTAGAAAAAGAATTGGAATTTTCGAGTTACCGATGTGCCCTTGTTAGTAAATTTTCTACGAATACAATTTGAAAATGTTTCATGGTTCTATCTTATGTATTGTTATTGTAAATAATCGTGCAATTTGGCACGGTTCTGCTCAGAAGTCTTTGGCAAAGTTTGTGATAACGTTTTTATATTCTTTTCCGTTCAATGAAGAGCTATGGAGCATTTAATCTTTTACGCCTCTTATCTTTTCATTGTAATCTTTAACAATTTTTAATTCTAGTTTTTTTATCTCTCCCTTAACTTTATTGTGTTAAATAAAAAAAAATCGACGCATCCATCGAATTGTCGATTCCAATGTAAACACTGGTGAAGATGAGTTTGTGACTTGAATACGGTGTAAAACATTATTTGTATAATATCTCTTAATAATGAATGTTATATAGATGTCTAATTATAAGGAAAATAATGTAAGAACCATTCATTTATCTGCTTCGAAGTTCAAAGTTACGAAAACCTTTTTCACTTCGCGTATCTTTTGATGACTCAAATCAGTGCAAATTTCCATTTTGACAAAGTTACACGTATACTATATATAAAAATAAAGAATACTTAATTAACTACAATCCGTGAATAGCAATAGCACAAGTACTTATAAGGATCCAAAACACTAAGGATTAGTCGATCATTTTGATGCGAAAAATTTATTGCACAGGAGGTAAAGACATATATACTAGGTTAAACGGATACACGAATACCGAGTTACGTATTTACAATAATAAGTTGCTAAAATCCTTACATTGCTTGTATACAATAACTAACAACTTGGCACAATATGTTGTTCGTAATGTTTCAATACATATTATTTCTTATGTGACTTCGAGTCTCGTGTCCAACTACAAGCTACCTATGTAAGTTTTTTTATAACCTACCTATGTACAGCGTATAGTTATGCGAACAGGACACTTGCAATGATGTTTGCGTGTATTCAACTTTGAAAAGTTGACCACAGACGTCAACATTCGTAGGCAGAAGTTTCATGTCAATCGTTAGGTCAATGGTGCTGCAGCAACTCCTTTCGCAGAACTTTAAGTAATACCTTTTTGCCCTTTGTATCGTTTATGTCGATGGTACACGGTTCAACGATTGGTGTATTCGGTAAAGTAAGTCAGAATCAACCCTGTTGTTTCGATGTACCCGGTGCGTTTGGATCTTGTCCACCATTTTTCGGTTGATCTGTAATTAATCCGTGTTAGTATATTACAATTCAATGTCATTTTTTACGAAAGTTGATAGTTTTATTTTGTACCTAAATAATTGGTAAATTATAAACAGCTATTAAAAGTATTCTGAATATGAAACTGTATGAAATTGTGCATACATAAAAGTTTAAAGATTACATATCTTACAATATAAAACAAGCAAAGTTCACTTTTTAATTTTTCTTGCTTTATCCTTTAGTGATGTTCAGTGCTTTCAAGTTGTTCCATGCAAAAGAATGAAGTTAAAATAGCAGTTTCTCCTCGGGTTTTTTTTCTGTATTCGTTACCTCCTCTTTCTCTCGAGGAATAGGTATTAATATTTTCGGAGACCATTGAAATAAAGATCCCTATTCATTATTTTCTAATGTGGAAGATTGATTTTGCTCATATGAAAACTGATCTCTAGAAGTTGACGATTGTACTTCCTCCTGTTCCATATTAGAACACGAAGGAGTCATCAACAGATCTGTATTAGAGCTTCACGCCTATAGTTGCATAGGTAGTTCGTTATGAAACCTATTAGTAGTTTTTGAAGGTGCAAATAGGTGATCAGGAAAAATATCCCTATTAAATAAATATATTTCAGTTCTCCTGAAATGCTCTATCGCTGTCTGTATTAAAAACCCAAAAATTGCCGTACATGTAATGCGTCTTTGTATACATGTATTTGTTACATACATTTCATAGAACTTGACATACATTGTATGTATATACATGCGTATCGATGAATAATTTATTAATAAATAATTTGCATAAAATTGATGTAATATTTAAGTGTAATCCATTCAATAATGTAGGAATAGTGATGTAATATAAATATAATTAGTCCTAAAGAATTATAGGAGTAAACGAATGTTGAGATTAATTGGTGCAACACAGTCAGACACAACAAGAAACAAGAGGACCAAGATGGGCACATTTTTATTTGAATAACGCATAACAAATAAGACCTAACAATATCAGATAACTTCTTACCTGTTTGTAACGAATAAATTTTTTATTCGAATCCGTGGTTATTTGAGTATCATAAATATACGAAAAAACATTTATGAAAATAAATATAAATAATTATCTGAATGACAAATAATTTATTACTCGAAGTATTTGCATTATATCTTAAGCCAGCTCTGTTAACGAAAACATCTTTGTACGTCATTTAGTCTCTCATCACTGTGATTAATTGTAAGATACAAGGATAGTTTCGAAAGAGACCAACAGGGATGCTGGGTTTCCTGCTACCACGCAGGAATTGATTGGTTGGAGCTTCTCTTATATCACCGAGTGGAGAGCCTTCGAGTCAGGTACGCATATGGTTTCCTCTTTACTACTCTTGTTCTAGCCAATGGCATGAAAGCTGAGTCAGAACAGTGTTCTTAATTCCCAGGTAATGATTTGGTAGATTTCAGTGTGCATATCTCTCTCTCTCTGCAATCTATTATTTTATTAGAGCGAGATAAGAGAGATATTCAGTAGGGTAAAATGTGAGTTTTGCAAAAATTTTATTTACAATTTTCTAAATATTCTTTAAATATTCAATGTTCATTGTATATTTGGAATTCACAACTGATTTGATGTGATTCTGTATAGAAAAGTCAAGTTGCAGTCTTTCCAACATTGGCATTGAGCCTTCAAAAAATACTCCATTGTGTTTGTAATCACATGCATAAACTTTAGAAGAAATGTACACCTAGACCCAACGAATCATTATTTAAGAGTTAAGTGCCCTTGATACATTTTCAAAAGAAATTTTTTCAAAAATAAAACATTATTGAAAAAAAATTCTTTTTATTTTCGATTTATTTTCTCGTGTAGAATTGCCCCCTGCTACTAGGTTGTTCTTATCGAACAACCAATTATATAGTATTACATTTTATCAGACACTATGTAGAATGAAATTATATTTTAATCGAAGTAGCGCAAATATATATTATACACTGCTTTTACACATTCATCATTTATTATTTAGATAAAATTTTGTCCATGTCTGCTTCCTCGGATTTTTCGCTGTTACTATATTTCTTCCAAACAAACAAAAACACATTCCTTTAAAAGTGAACCTTTTCAAGTGGTTACCAATGAAGGGCACAGTCATATCAGTTATTTGAAGCTAATCAAAATCATTCAAAGCTTCGAATAACCTTCGAATAAATGTATATACAAAGATAAAAATCTTATTCGAAGGTAAAGATAAACCATCTCTCGATTCGAGTAAATATATTTACCTATTATTCATCCTATAAAAATAATTCGATTATTCGAACACTTTGAATAACGAATAAAGATGAAGTATCTTTTAGTCAAACCTTTATTTATATAATTTTTTCATTTAGGTAATGTCCATCTTTGGTTTTGACCAAACTAGCTTAAAGATATTTTTTTACCTTGCCTAATGAACGTGTTCTTGGTTAATCAAATTTCAACAAATTCTCTAAATGATCTTGCTGCTAATATTGTTTCTCTATTGATTATACAATCTGATTTGGAGCGCCTAAGAGCCGAGATACTAATTGTATTAATTGAGGCCATGGAAGCAATAGCGAATTAACCCACAAATTTTCCATAGATGTACGAGTTAATGAAATGAAATCAATATAAATTAAGCTGTTTAAAAATCATAAAATTACTCGAGTAACGAATTAATCCACTTTAGTTCTCATAATCTCGAATTTCCATTTGTTGTAGCGTTTATAGACTTTTCTGTTAAACATTTTGGCGAAACATTCTTATATCAGTCTAAGAAGAGTAAAATAAAAATGTCGAATGAAAATTTTGGAAATATTTACGATTCACATCATAAACTACATTTAGAGATGAAGTGCTCAAATATAATACCTTATATTCTGTAAAATATAAATAAAATTGTGATTAGCATCAAACAAATAAGACTCTAAATTGAGTATGGTCCTTGGAACATCGTAATAATAGTAAACAGATAGATGAAACTATTCAAATTCATTTTTGTAGTATCGTAGCTACTTTTTAGCAGCCAATAGTAAAGATATCTTTTTGTAAATGAATCTAAAGGTAGATCATTCATCATTGATAGATTTAAGGTATTTATGGTTCACGTTCTTTACCTGTATTCGTAGAAAGCTCTTCGAAACGGTCTGGCAAGTCTAACAATCCGGTTTCAGCGTGACGTCCCAAAATATTCGGCAGAGCATTCCTTCTGCCGGTTCTTCCTGTCGTAAGGAATTCTTTTGCTTCTTCTCCATTCTCGTATCCACCTGGAGTCACCGAACTATTTCCTGCGGTGCCAGGATTCTTCGTCTCAGGTCCATTGCCGAACTCCTCGGGACTAATTGGTCCCGAACGTCTCGGCGTTAACATCTTTTTCAACGCTGCAACCAAGTTGGATATTCGTAATTATCTAATATTAATTACATATTATATAATATCATTTATTGTACTAATCTTTAATATTTCGATAAAAAATACTTCACAATATCGAACAAGTTACTTAATCAATTGATCAAACTTCTTTACTTTTTTGTACTGTAATTACTTCATATAGTGGAGCTTCAAAAGAAAGAACAATTTTCTTTGGTTTTTAGGACAATAGTGTAAATGTGACGTTAAAAGAATTATTTTCATATTCTTTTATATGTATTTTTATTATTTACTTCCAGAATTTTATGTGTACTGTTTTGCCTTGGGTCCGCAAACAAGGCCAAACAATCGATAATGTGATAATGTACCTGTCTCACTCATTTCTAGTATTTTCTTTTTTCAATATTACGTTCCGTATTTTTCTGAATATTTAAAAATAAGTAGATATCTATTGTTCTAAAATATTTTTAGTGCATTTTGTGCGATATGAAAAATATTAAATATTCGCGACAAATATATACAGAGTAAATCATCTGATAATATCATTTTGGTTTACATCGACAATATTATTCGTAGCGAAAAATTCTGAAATAAGAAATTAATGGTTTCGAAAAGGGCATATTTTCGTGTTATTAGTATGAAATACTAACTTCCGTATAATATAGAACTGCATGCTTTAAAGAGATATGGCGGTAATCCATCGATATCCGGACGTTTGAAAATTTCTAAGTTATTGAGTTTAATAAGAACATCACTTGGTATTAATATTAATGCTGGAAATGTGAGTTTACTAATCGAAAGTAAAATCAGGAGTGACGGCTGATTGAGAAGTATAGGCAGATCTAAAAAGATCTAAAATATGAAACAAAGAAATCAGCATTCAATTGAGCACTGGTAGATTTTATATTATCAAGAAACATCTCGTCAAATAGAATGCAAGTCTTGCATTGATATTTAATCAAACTTCAAAAGAGCTCAATATTATGATTATCCTTAATTTCACGCTTTATGTTATATAAATACTGGTAATATTAGGTCATCCCATAAGTAATGTCGTTTCTTATCGTACATTAAAAAAACTCTTGAATCGCATCTCGGCGATATGTTTATAGAAACTTTTTCATTTGAAAAAAAATTTTAAGACGAGCGTGTGCGAACTTCATTTGCGGCATTGTACGCTATACGAATTTAAAAAAGGGAACCCCACTACGGACACGGTTAAAAACATTTGCGAAGTGTAAGGTGAACATGCATTGAACTTGAGAAAGTGTCAAAGATGGTTTTCCAAATTTCGAAAAGGTGATTTTGACCTTTCCGACGAACCGAGATCCGGTCGACCAACAGCGTTCAATCCTGAGGCATTGGAAGCTTTAATCGAGTCAGAACCACAATCAACTACCGATGAAATTGCTAAGAGATTAGGCAGTAACAGCAGTACTGTCCATAGACATTTGATACAATTGGGAAAAGTATCGAAACTGAGAAAATGGGTACCACGTGAAATGATGGTTTCTAACCGTGTCCAGCGCATGAACATTTGTGCTTTCCTGGGAGATCGACAAAATAATCGTTCGTTTCTCGATCAGATTATTACTGATGACGAAATATGGGTCTAATACTGCAATCCCAAACGAAAACGTCAATGAGTTGATCACCTAGTCGATCATCTTTACAGTGACCAAAACCAGAGCTTCGTCCCCGGAAAGTTTTGTTGCGCGTGTGGTGGGATATTAGAGGAATCATTCGTTTTGAGATTTTTAAAGCAAAATCAGACCGTAACAGTTGAGATTTACAGCCATCAACTTGAACGTCTTCGAGCAGCGTTAGTGGAAAAACGACCATCGTTAGTGAATCACAAAGGTGTTCTATTCCACCACGATAACGCTAGGTCACACATAGCAAGGATAACAGTAGAACAAATTAAAAATTTCAATTGGGAACTTCTGCCACACCCACCATACTCTCCGGATCTTGCCCCAAGCGATTACCATCTATTCCGGTCGAAGCAACATTTTTTAAGTGGAAAAAATTTCAATAATAGCGAGGATGTAAAATCAGCACTAAATGAGTATTTTAATTCAAAATCCCAGAAGTTTTTCGAAAATGGAATAAGAAAGTTGATCGGTAGATAGGAAAAGGTCATCGAAATTGATATACCGATGATTGAAAATAAATGTAAGTATTAATTTTGTTCACCGAAAGTCACCGTCAAAAAACGACATTAGTTATGGGATGACCTACTAACAATTTTTAGATCGAAGAAAGTCAAATAATCGCCGTAACGATTGAAACGTTATTATTATATATATATATATATATATATATATATATATATATATATCGTGTTTATAGACACGATGAGCAATCTTCTTCTGGCGTACAAGTTCAGTAAGCTGAAACGAGAACACTTTGAGGATGAGGAATTTTTAACAGCATGTTTTAGTAGAAAATGGTCTACGACATATTATAAATGATTATAATCGATCAATTGCATCGTTTCAATTGATACCTTCGAATGCGTCGTCCAAAATATTGGAATTCAAATAATTATGTATTACCAAGTAATTTCCACACTTATAAACATACTTATAAGATACGTTATACATCGAATAAAGCTTAGAATGTACCCAAAAAGTTACAATTAAAGCTGGATGATATGCGTCACACTGAAGTAAGCGATCTTTAGAAGTACAAAGAAATATCCGCACTATCGTTGTTAGAAAAAATAAATCACAAACTTAAAAATATTATCAATACGGTTTTTTAAGACTAGATTACAAAAGCCGAGGTTGCCAATTAAACACTCAATTGATGCTGCTGTATTCAAGTTACAACCAGAGTCAAAATAGGAGCCCTTTCCATTTAACAGGAGACAGATTAATCGCCAAGTATAAAATGGCAATCAACGGAGTGCATGTCAACAACTTCGATAACACGGTTGGTAAAATCCGAATACAAGGGTAATTGGAAAGTAGGAGGAATGTAACCGCCGCGAAGATGGCATCAATTGATCTAACAAACGATCTAACAAAGTCAGTTCTAACAAACGTGTTTAACCTGAAAGATCTCTACGCGGATACATAAATTACAAAATGAGTTATTTAAGGCAATACACTACCGCTTTTCGAACGCGTGCTAGAAATAATGAATTTATTGCAACGATACTCACTATAGCCAATGAAACCCAATTCTTCCAAGGAAATACCAGTATGCAACCATGTTTCAATCGTGAAGTTCAAGTGTGAGCAAAAATAATTATGTCGTACACGTACAGTTGCAACGTAGCTTTATAAGTAGGCCCTTTACATTTTGATAATACACTAACGGAGAAAAACTGCGTTTTTTGAGTTCTAGATAGACATTACAATTTTTGATACACTGTGTATATACCCAACAGTCTGATTCATAATTCATTATACGTAACACCGTTCTTAAGTTGTTCAGAGATGCACGCTGCTTGCCCAGCTGGTCTTGATAAATTCTCGCAGGCCCTTGATATTTATGTTTGTTTTCAAGAATTGAAAGTGGTATATCAGATCACTTGAACGTAATACAAATTGGCCTAGACCCATTTGGGTTGTTCCTGTCTGACCGTCCAACGATAATGTTTGAATTAGAGGAATCAGGTTGGGTCGTGTCCAAGATGCTACAAACAGTGGTAATGTTGTTTTTCGATGATTCTCCTTCGAAATTGAAAATAATCAAATTGTATACTCTGCTAGTTCTAACTGCAATTTTTACAATGATGCTTTCTTCAAGATTATTGATGGTGGACTCTGGATTGTTAACTCTAGCATTAATTCCGGTATCGATGTTACTAAGATTGCTATTCCAAACCTCGATGTTAGAATGAAAGACTTTGAAATTGTTTTCAATTGTTTTTTGTTAATTTGGAATCAAATATTTCACTAATTTTATCTAAAAGAGATTTATCAATATCAGCTACAGGAGACGACGGTGAAGCAGAGGTAGCCAACTCGCTACAATCAAGAAGTCTGCCTTATAACCATGGGTGTGAGCAATGGCTCAAACATGTCGATTCCAGATAGATATCTTTCCATTTTGGACGCTTTCCTTTCAATGACCTATGACCTTGAATACTGATAGTTGGCGTCGCCTTTTTTTCGTTAATGTATGACCACCACACCACCGAGAGATCAGAGGTGTTGGAATGTTCGGAAAAAAGAAACCGAATAATAATATTCGATTCGAATGGCTAAAGTGAATTCGAAAACACGAATCAAAACAAGATCGAACTGTTCGAATTGAGCCAAGCTCGAAAAAAGGCGGGTAGTAAGAATTTTGAACGTTCTTTTAAACAAAAGTCGTTTCTGGAGCTCAAAAAAGTAGATCAATAGCTGCAGACCATTTAACACGTTAATTTTCTGGCTTCAATGCCACGCCAATTTTCTACTTAAGTTGAACGATTCGATAATTTGTCGATGTACTTGTTATTTTATAGTATTATTAACGAGAGTAATTCTATTTAAAAGTATACAAGTATTAGTGTTCATGTCTTGTAAGCGCTTTAGAGAAGTGTTGTAACTTTGAAGCGTCAATCCTCAGAGACCACCACGGCGTTTAACGTATTAACTGATTAGTGAACACACAGGCATTAATGTAAATGTTGGTATCTCGTCTCTTTAGGTGGACTATACTGCTGAAGTAAAAAAAAAGTCGATTCTCTTTGTCTTGCATTTTCTTGGAAATCAAAACTTTAAAAACGTAATTGACAAATAAAATTGGGAAAAATGACTAAATTATATGACTTTGAACTCCACATGTACTTTAATATTGCACTCTAAATTTTAAAACCGTTTAACGTAATACATGTACATGGACTGATTGATTTAATATTCTACGGTCATATAAAGCAAAGGTCCCTGTATTGACTACACAAAAATTAACTCGATATCTGTTAAGAATGTATAATATAGTCAATCATTTGTTTTTGAAAAAATTACCACGGTTTAATAAAATATTAGTGAATATGTATAAAATTATAGACAAATGGGTCTAATGGATTTTTTGAACAACAGTAAGACAATATCATTAAATTCTTACGGTCGAGAGTTAAATAGACCTTGAATAAATTGAATAAACATGAGACTAAATAAAAAAATCATATTCATACAAGTGAATAAAAATTATTTCGAGTTGAATAAAATCAAACTCAATCGCATGATTAATAGAATTATATAGGTTATGAAAGAAAAGCAATGACGTCAAATCAAGGTTAATAACAATGTTAGTGCGAGGGTTAGATACAAATCTGGCACGGACATTTTGAATAGAAGGTACCTTTGACACGAACAAGGTGCTTTCTTCGATATCCTTTAAATGTCGAATAACTGGAAACGGCAAAGTAATCTCTCCTTGCCGGCGAAGAAACGTCGTCATCTTGTAAGACTTTGCGCAGCTTCACCTAATCGAGTGTTTTTCATATTATAAAATATTACTCATGATAATTATTGTAATTTACAGTTAATCGTTTGCAAACAAGATACAAGAATGGCAGCAAGTAAGGCAAGAAAGGCAACGAACGTAACGTTTCGATCACGATAGACTCGCATCAGATACGAAAGGTTAAGATCGTTATCTTCTATCGATCTACAAGCACCGTTACTGTTGCTAAATTTTTATAAAAAGTTCATGGATTATGGCAGTTAACCTTAAGACAGCCGACGCGTGACATTAACACATAATAGAATTAAGAATAGTATTTTAACTCCTAAAGATAAATCGCAACAATTAACCCCTGAGCTCACAATAGAAATATATACCTTCCCAGTAATACTTTAAGAATACTTTACAGAACTACAGGAGAGAAGTGTATTTATTGCTCAGCTAGACCCATATTTCTTACACACACACACACACACACAAATTGTGTTTTTGTTACGTTTTGCATTTAAAATTCCCACAAACAATTTGTATTATATCGACATGTACCTATTTTCTTTCTTTATTAACCTTCACTTTATTTCATGGTGTTATAATATATATATTTTAATAATTCCTTATTTCATTATTTCTTTATTCAACAATTGTTTTGAATTGTAGCTTAGATGAGAGAGAGAGAGAGAGAGAGAGAGAGAGAGAGAGAGAGAGGAGAGAATACAATAGATCAATTGTACAATTAATATTCTTTTGGCTATTCTTAAAACAACAGTCTTTTATTCATATTTTTTTTTACATAAAAATATAAATTAATTTACGTCAATATTCCGGTCTACGATCTAGGGTTCTTGGACAAAAAAGAATGTCGATGTGAAAGCATCGAAAATAATACGATAATCGCATACGTTTTATTGAAAACTGCCTATACTTATACACTTGGCAAAGTTTAACACTATGGCGGGAGGAGGAAACATTAGCTCATCGCGTCACGCAAACAAGTGAATTACATATACAATAGATATATAACTGCCGCTTCATCGAAAATCAAAAAAACGGTTAGTGATGAACAGAGTCCAATATAGTGTAGGAATCGTTGTCTAGAGGAATTAATTTAAACTTATTTTACTCAAGAAAACGTGTCTGTATTTGTAAAAATTACAACCCTTTCGCTCACACTCGTCACGACTGCTCGAAACTCGTCTATTGAAATGATTCGAGTAAAAGCAAAGTAGGAGACAACACTCACACGCTCATTCGCATCTCACGTTCAAGAACGTCTAAGAAACTCAGAATAATCTCGCTTTTGCGGCAAATGCCCGCTTTGTCAATTGTCTCGAATGGAGCGCGGCAAATGGAGATTGTAAAGTTCCAAATCTTTGTGCTCCGTAAACGTGGAGAATCATGGCTACTGGAAAACTAGTCCCTGTGACTGATGATGGAGGCTTATCTTACCGTGCAGTCTCCCACAAAATGGACTTGTTGCGTCACGCAGAGAAAAGGGATTGAAAAGTCAATCTCCCTTTTAGCCGCAACCTTCGTTGAATTATTCTTCATCCACTCTTCGTCCACTGTACAAATATTTTTCTACTCGTCACACTGGCAGTTTTAATGGGCGAAATTATAAAACTGCGAGAAATTTTACAAACTAACTAGACATCGATGGTAAATTGTAAGTGCACCGTTAACCAATAATCATTCAAAGAGTGGTCTCCGGTTCCGATATCTGATAGTAATCGATTTAGAATCAGATGAACCCACTGATTCCAGAGTGCAATATTCGTAGCAATGAAAAAAGCAAGCTATCGAAGAAACAGTATATTTATTGGACTCTTTTTTTTCATAATTCTCCGAGCAACAGAAAAGAAGAAATGGAATTAAAATTTAAACCCACGTTCCCGCCTGTTACTGCCCTCATAGTGAAATTAGTGGGTTAAAGCCTGGTAAAAATTGGTTTCGTCTGGGAGACGGACAACGTTCAAATTTAATTTGATTTTGAGGTACTTTTGGTATACTTATTCGCTTATAGTGGGAGTAGTGAACCTCGATGTACTCAAGGGAGGAAAACAATCATCATTGCAGAGGTATACTGGGTGGGTATTCCCCCCTCAATGGACTGAACTAATTAAAATTCTTGAAAACAAAAATAATATTCGATGATACATATCGTTAATTTAAGAGATCCGTATCTTTATTGAGAACAATTTTTAATTCTTATTTATTTTAAAAATTATCGTATTTAAATAATTTTTTTCATATAAAACGAATTTTATTTAAAATTCCGCACGTGTCGACCAAATTGTCTGACGCGTCACCTTGGACAGATGTGTCATAGGTTTCTCAACCATGACCTATACCATTTTTTTCCAATTTAAATACATATATCATCGTCTCGTGTATTTACAAAAAAGAAAAACATTTCTTTACTGCCAATACTGAAATATCGATAGTCTTTTTCTAATTAATATTTAAATATCTATCTTCACAACGTAAACTAAATACTTAAAATGTATTGACTTCGAAGCACTGCCAATTGTACAATTCTTCTTTTTCTGTTTCGTTTATCTTCTTCGCCGAATTACAAGTTCTTCTGTTACTTATTTATCCGTGAATAACATATTGATGAGATGAATGTAATAAGGTGGATATAAAAGTAATATGAACCAAAGTATGACCTTTACAATCTTGTCTCTTTGGAATCATTGCACAGCACACTATTCGCACAGAACGCCATCTAGAGACTAGGAGGAAAGATACGTTGTCCAACGCCATCCAGGTCTCGCGACCAACGTGCAACCAATCTAATTCTGGTTACTACAGGGTTACCAACGTCTTCTAACACTATTAACACTCGATCGTCGATGGTACCGTTGACGCCAAAACACGTGTGACACGATCCTTGAAAATCCTAGGTTGTCACGTGACAATTCTTATAATCGTTTATAACCGCTTGGTGCTACGAAACAGTTAACTCATTCTGGCATATAACGTCATAGTCAGTTGAGTGTTTCAGAGAATGTTAAAACACCAGAAAGCCAGCTATTTGCTTCAAAAGTTCGAATCGCTCGAGTAGGTTCGAACCACTTTCATTTACAATTCAATCTCTCTATTTTTAAGAAATCGTCTTAAAACTTTCAGAGGATATTCTTACATCTAGATACAAGGAAGCTCAATTTATATGCATTTCATTTACATGAATCAGATTTTTTGTAACGCTTGATTAATCGAACTCTAGCTAAGCTCTTATTATAACGTAATAAGTATATATCACCGGTAGTTTGAATAATAGGAACGCGTGACGCTCGTGCGGTAGATGGTGGTGTGAAATAGGTGTGTTCCTATTATAAGTAATATCGGTTATGTGAATCTATTTGTTCTTCTTTCGATTCATGTACATGGAGTTTCACAGTACTTTAGGAATATCTAAAAAGGGAGTTTTTAGTCAATATATTACGAGTAAATAATTTACCAATTCCAAATGAAGAAACTCAACCACGGATAATTAACAGTATCTTAAAATATAATAATTATGTTGTTCGTCTGCTATAAATCGACTAAAAATAGTTTTCAAAAATAATCAAAGCGCTTAATCGGCTATTGTATGAACTTTGAAGACAACAACATCGAATTGGTTTTTCAGGCCAAAAGATTAAACTTGTAAATATTCCATCCGTCTATACGACGATTAATTAACATTTGTTTATAATTAAAGGTTATACAATTTATTTCTTTGTCAAGAAACTTTGAAGTTTGCGATAAAGGCACACGTCTCTACAATTTTGTTATTTCATTATCAACAGCACTGGCTTTTGTATGTTTTTAAGTTTTTAATCGTTGTCGGACAATTATGCATGAAACAACTCCGACAGTCAAACATTAAACCGACTCCAATGCATTTTTTATTTTATGTATTGGTATGTATACTTTGTGACAAAATGATAGGACAACTCTGATTTTTTCGTGTTTCACAAAAACAATAATACGTAAACAGGTTCTATTTATATGTATACACTGCATATAAATATTAAAACACTTGCTGAATATGTAGTAAATTCGAAGAAATTTTGTCTCGTTTTGAACTTTGCTTATTATAGAGACCATTTGTTGTCTAATATTACTGAAAACTCACCATATGAGTGAAATAAATTATATCTTTTTCTCGTTGAAAAATTCCCCGCGTTTTTTTTAATGACAGCCTTTATAATTCTTGGCATTCTGAATGTTAATTTTTGTAATGTATCAATTGATATTTGATTACACACAAATTTTTTAAATGTTTTTGCATACCATTTTTTGATACCCACTACATCTCATGTATCGTACGATCAGTATTTACATTCCATCATTTTTCTATGAGATTGAGATCTGATGATTGAATTGGCCAGTGCATCATTTTTATTTCATTAGTGTTTTATAGTTGTTTTAAATAGTCTTCGCATTATGCATTATTTTGCACGAAGATAAGATTTTGACCAATTAATTTATTTCTGGTAAGGATAGCGTGCTTTTCAAGATCGTCACTTTTTATTAAACCTTCAGTCCTATTGGCATCAAAGCAATTCTACACTATTATTGATCCTTTTTCATGGTTTACGGTTAGCACAACTCCTAAATTTAGCCAATTCCTAAATATTTGAAATTTGAACTCGTCCATTTATAATACTGTTTTTACTCTTTTTTCGTTCAATTTTGGTCCGTTTGAATCTTTTCCTTTTATTCTACTTCCTTAATAATGGATTTTGCAGTAGAATACGGGTACATCTTCGAAGAAGAGTCTCATACAAACAAACGGCCATTATAGAAATCGATGTACGTAACGCTTGTTGGTTTCGACTGTTGTTTCGTTTACTTAATGTTTTCAAGAGGGATTTTTACTAACAACAATCTTTCTTAGACGTTCTGACTGCTTTATGGATAAGCGTTTGTTTATATAGATTTGGAAATTTCAGATTTTTCGGTTATATCTTTTGTCAAATAATCGTCTTTCAATAAAGTTACCATTGCCAAAAGTTTTTCCACGGACAACTTTTTTACTTTTCTCGCCGTGGTAATCTTACAAATGGTCGAAATGAACTAAGATTGTCACTCCACGCGTCACAACCATCTGGTCTTAATCCATTCGAAGAATTTGATCAAAGATACTATCCATACTAACGCATAGAAAACGCCTCCAGAAGACACGATATACATTTTTAACGAATAAAACGCAACAAACGTGTGAATTAACCAAATACTTCAAACTAAATGGCAATCTGTACGATAAATTACAAAGGTAAGGGGGATACCTTGTTGACTCCACCTAAACGCTACCTTTAATTCTTATGTACTCTTTAATTCTATCGTACCGCTTGCTTTGCACTATAAGAACCATTTTGGCGAATAATACACTGCAACTAAGCCACGTGTACGTACAAATGTGGTTAATCCACTACGCCCAATCTTACGTTCCTTAGTAGCATGGAAAAAAAGTTACTGTTTACGTAGTGATTTGTACAATAGTTTTAAATCTTTTCACGAAATTACACTCCAAGCTTCTTCAATTGCGGTTCTTAGTTCTTCAACTGAATTCAATTTTCTACAATTTTTATAGTTATTATGAACTAGTTTTTCTTTTAATTGAATTTTTTAAAGTTGCTTCAACCTTAAAATAATTAGCAACCACAGTTACTATTTACACACACACAAATTACAAAATTATTAAATAAAATTTAGTAGATCAATATGCTTCAAAAAGTTTACTACATTAGAACATGACTCTGTCCTTCACGATTTTTTTTAGGCATTGATTTATTTGATACAAGTTCTTTTCTCGTTAATATTTCGGTAT
This sequence comes from Ptiloglossa arizonensis, assembly GCF_051014685.1. Classification (NCBI taxonomy): domain Eukaryota; kingdom Metazoa; phylum Arthropoda; class Insecta; order Hymenoptera; family Colletidae; genus Ptiloglossa; species Ptiloglossa arizonensis. The sequence goes on along the minus strand of NC_135051.1, from coordinate 11,621,819 downwards.
GAACGAGATCTTCAGTTAAGATTCCAAGTATTGTGAGAACTATTTAGAGCTTTCTCTTAAATAATAACGCCGAACTATATTCGTGTTCATTATTCGTTATATTATATTATAAGTATGTGTATTCCTAGATAACTTTCAAGCGTTATTTCAATTTTCCTTAAGAAATTTGTTAAAGAATTTTATGACTTCTACATGACATGGAGGAGTTTTGACATTTTGATGTGATGAGATTGCAGCTTATTAAGCAATATTGTTTGCTCTTTCGTTTCCACGAATTTCAACGTATGAGGGAACTCGTCCAAAAAGAATCTCAGAATTTTCTGTTTTGTAATATTTCATTATATTTATTAATAATTTGCGTAATAATCGGATTAACTAAATTAAGGTTCCGTATAGTTGATAGAATGCTTTTCTAATCAGTATAAATAATGTATCTTTTGCTCATAATCTTCTTTTCTTGTATAATTCTTAAGCTTTCTAATAGTCCATAAGCTTTACAAGAAAAACTTAAAGATATACAAGTAATTAAGTTACGAGCCAAGATAGAACTTTAATGTTACTTCTTTCAAAATAGTTTTTTTATCACATTAGTAGTATGCATTGATGCATTCTCCATTGAAAAATATTTCTCTATCTTTAAAACTTCATCGCAGGTTTACCATTGCTTCATCAATTATTTTGATATAGTCATTGCTTCTTAATTTACCATTAACGAAACGAATATTTGTTTTTCCTCTGTATCAAATTTCTCCTCAAATTATAATATTTTCTCTTCTCATTTGGCGTTTCATTTGAAATATTGGTTCCTCTTTGAGGTCGTAAATATAGTAAGATCAACTATTTGGTCCATCGAATGTGAATCTTTTTCATCCATAATATTTTCTCCATACTCCACTTCTTTCTTTATCTAATGTACTCTCGAACAATCGAACAAATTGATCCTAGATGTGCTTCTTTGTTAGTACTTCTTCAGTTTTTTTTAAATTTCTGCATTCAGTAAAATTACATTCTTGTACACTGTATATTCCTTATAATAGTTGCTACTATTGCATAGTAAAGTTTGGCGCAATTTGTAATACCATCCGTGCACGACTCATTTAAAATGCGTAGCTACACACTACTTACAGTCCTTGGACATTGAATTAGGACCACTCGAGTACTGCTGAAAAGTGGTCAAATTCAGAGCTCCTTATTAATAACTTTATTAATAATATTCATCGCAAACTACTATGGCAGGAAACAAATTAAAGTTTAATCCTTTTTTTCCTGGAAAATAGCATAAACTAGGTAGTTGTCTATCGCATGTTACTAAGGAAGTGACATTGATTATACACAAACATATGTATATACAAAAATTCTACTATATATTATACTTTTTGGAAAACTCAAAAAATGCAAGAGTATCCTTTCATTTTTTTGCAATGTGTACATGGTCAACCAATATCCCTTTGAATAAAAGGCGCATTTAATTATAATAGCTTTCACAACTATTTATCTGAGGCCTCGCTTTGGTCCTGAAGAGTTAATATTTAGAATAAGATAAAATTCTTTGAATGGTTCAGAACTATTTTATTACATTTGTAAAAAAGTATCCAATAAATAAAAAATGTAATATTGATACATTTTTACAATTTATCATAGATACAGCTTTCGATCTTCGTTTTTCATAATTCAATACATTTTTATAATGTTTTTATGAATTTAGTTTGTTATAAAGTTTTTCTCTGCCATAACATTAATCAATTTTAGTTTGCTTATAATTATAATCAGGTTTTTGACGAAACTTTAGTAAAAATTTAAGCTAAATTAAATCTGTTAAAAAAAATAGTTTTAGACAACTTTTGTAACAAACAATGAAATAACACGTTCGGGTACACGTTCAATTTAATACAGTACTTGAACAAGTGATGGAGCCACGTTTTAGTTTCGTTTAAAAGATTCAAGGCCTTTGAGACACGTTTATTTGTTGTTCGATCGAACTCATATTTTACAAAAATTATTTTTCTACGTTTTCGCACCACACTGGGAGGGTTTCTCCAAAAACATATCGTGGTTACAAAAAAAGGACCCAATGTCCTTTAGGGCTTACAACATTTAGTATTGTTCATAAATTCATTGATATTAAACGTATGGATAGAAAAAATTGAACCTAAAATCGAAAATGGCTCTTCAGATATTTAGCAACTTGTTATTTAACGTCGTAAAAGAAGACAAACGTATTAGTAAATCTAAAATTTATTAAATTTGAGCAAAAGTACAGTGAAAATTCCAAAGTCCAAAAATAAGAAGAATCCCAATGTGTCCATATATGCGTGTATTCATCGAATCACAATGTTGAGAATTTCGTTATTGGAAACAACATTAATTGTTAATTAGGTACTTTAATACGTACTCATTTACTGACGACAAATAAGAAACAATTGGAATTCGGAAAATGCCGAATATACGCCGTCAATTATTGTTCGGTCACATTATTTACTAGGCACATTTCGAATATATGCAACCGACTTTAACTATATCTATCTCTCAAAGTGTTACAGGTCGGTCACGATCAAGTACACATATACTATGTACATATATGTAAACATTACATATATTTTTCGTATTGCGATATTGAGTCGAAAATTCAAATAAAATTTGCTACGGTATAATACCCAACATAATGAAAAATAAAAGAAATGAAAAATTTGATACACCAATCCTGCCTGTCTACATCGATTTCACCCAGAATATGCCAGATTGGAAATCACTTACATTCTGCGAATTACAGATCACTGTATATTGTCGAATAAAATTTTATCCGCTCTTTATTCCCAAATAAACGGTCACTTTATACTAACAAAGCAAAACAATTTATCCAAATGATAAAATTAACGAAATAAAAGTTATTGCCACATTTTTCTACGGAATACCAAAGAAGAATTATTATCTTAGTCAGTTGCAATTTTTCTTGCAATATTCTTGACAATTTTTCGTAAAGAGTTAATAAAAAATGTACAGGTTGTCCATAATGTTTTTATCTATTTTGGTAAAATAATTAAAAATTTATTAATTTTATCCCAAAAACCCGTTACAATGAATACAGAGATACATGTGATAGCAATAATTTAGCGAATTCAAAGAAAGAAATAGAACGAAATCAAAAGAAGTTTAAAAGAAGGTTAAACGAGGTAAACAAACAAGACGTGGCCAGCTAGATCATCAGACTTAATACTTCAGATTTCTTTGTATCGGATTAAGTTCACGAGTGTAGGAAACTACTATGAACGAAAATGAAATTTTACAGGTAATTAATCCTGCAAATTCTCGAATATGTGTTTATAAACATTATGGAATGAGTTGTCATGGTCATGCTTATTCAATACATATTGCCACTTTATCATTTTATGAATGAACTTATTCATTCCAAAATATGTAGGAACTTTATGCACACCCAGTATGTTATTTGCTTATTTAATTTCTCCTAGAATGCAATATAATTTTATGAATTTAATTAAAAGCAATAATTTGATTAAAAAACAGAAGTTAATAAAACTCAATTACAGTATTGCGTTTTCTCTCGCAAACCAAACAATTTGTATACAAAAAATATATTCGTGTTTTTATATTTAAAATAATTGAGACTATACATGTAAATGAAACATACTGCGCAAATAAATTTCTCGTGAAATGTATTCGCGATTAGAATACGTCATTCTTTGATTGTCCAATTACAAACAATAATTGTATAAGTTGGTTTACCGCAATTGCCAGTTACATAATTTTTGCACTGGTCAGAACACGTATGACTTCTTTACGATAAGATGATACAATTCAAAAGTATATACTTTTGTAAAAAAAAAATATTTACGTTTTCCTTTTATTAAAACGTGGAGAACGACCATATAACAGTATTATTATGTTATATACGATGAAAGTACAGTACTTTGGCAGGTTATTTTTGTTAAAAAATTTAGTAATTTTGAGTCACGTTGCTCTTACCATGGACGACCAATATACAAATTGTAACAAATATTCAAATATAACACCAATACTATAAAACGAGGTGAAATCAATTATTCTTACATGTATTGCCGTTGTTTCTCCATGTTTTACTCATACAACAACCCTGAAAAGTCAGTGATCGATTCATACAGATCCTACGTACTTAGTGTGCGTACCGAAGCATACAGTTTACAGTGCAAAAAAATTAAGTAGCGAATTGACTTTCTGCCAAATTTCTAAAAACATCATTATTTCTACGACCGTTGCCCACACTACGTATGCTATCGCGTTAACGCAATGTCGACCAATAGTACATGGATGAAGACGAAATATTACAGAAAAAAAGCAATAGCCAGCGACTGAAGAAAAGAGATCGATGATACAAAAAGAGATGAAAAATGAAAAACGACACGAACGAGCGGAGCACGTCGAAAGACGCAGGCATTGGAATGAAACATTTGTTAAAAATGCCACACACAGTTCGTTGAGAAAAACCAATGTATTTCTAGAATACGGAGCACGGGCGAGCATATTAGCTAAGAATAACACAGTAGAAGTGAAATTGACCGCAAAAGAAGTATGACATGACGCGTGACGTTGACGTGATTCATAAACTCACCATTGGGATGGAAATAGCGTTCGTTTTCTGTGTGCGTAGTTGGTATCGCTAGGCACTGGACTAGCTACACACGCGTCTGCAGTCAGATGTCCACTGTCAGCGTGGACGCGACACAGCGTGCACGCCGGTTGTAAACCAACCGCCCGCGAATCGATACTGCGCGAATGAAGGCACACAGACGTTTCACAAGGAAAGCGTACGCGATATGCACAATGCACAGAACAACAATCGGTACAGGTGAGAGTACGATGGTCAAGATACCGTGCTGGGACACCTGCCAAATGTTTTTTGCTCGGTGTACGAGATTACACACTCAATGTACGCGTGAAGGAAGCAAGCTGCGCGACGGCCATCCATCCACCACTTGCCGGTGGCCAATTGCAATAGCTCGTCGCAGAAAAGGAGAGCGATAACCACGACGAGGACGGCGTCATAACTTCTCACCCGTCGGCGTCTGATTTCAGTCTGTCGACAGAACGGGTCGTAGCGCTCGCGGCGCCGGTTTACTTCGTGGTGTACTCCACGCGTTCTGTGTCGTGAATACGATCACGACCGAACATTCCCGAGCACGACGCACGGTGAATTGAATTTTCAAAGTGCACGTTTTCGTATTTACAATTTATGCTTAAATCGTACTCACACGTTATTAATCAAATGTATCGCTACTTGAAACAATATATTCGAAAAACTCGGAATACTTTTATTAAATTCTGAATCCTTATCAATTTTTTATTTTTAATTTCATCCGGAGAAAAAAGGTATGAAATATCCGAAATAAATACAAATTCAGTTGCAAAATTATACCCGTTTATTGTTTTCGAGGAATTTAGCGAGTTAGATTATCTATTCCATGCTATGAAAAATCATACACAGTTAAAGTAGGTTTCTCCAGTACCAAAGAAACTTCATTTTGAATAAATTGTATTACAATCAGGGACTACGATGGAATCGTAAACTAGTTTACCGGTAAACGCCCAAAGTGTATTAAAAGTTGGTGTTGATATTTAGGGATTACAATACCGATAAATAACGATAAATTCCTTTAAAATTTTTACCGATAATTCGATAATTAAAGAATCATATCCTCAACAAATTATGTTTTGTTCGCGTTTATATTTTAGAAAGAGCTGATAAATAAAAAATTATTTATGTTCCTATACCGAAAGCATTGATCTTTATTTATTTGTTGTATTTTATATTATATTCATATTCAGAATAAAATTTTGTTTATTTATTCCTTTTTGTAATGCTAGATCACATTTGAACAAAATATTTCTTATTAATATTTACTGTTCTTTACTTTCAATATTGACACTCTATGAAAAACATAAAATAACGTTAAATTACGTTAAATTTATTAACATAAATTAAGTAGATGATTTACGTACTTTTTGGCACGTTAACTAACAGTATTTAACAGATACCAATAACTACGTTAGGTAAAATCAAATAGAACATATATAATTACAATGAAATAATAATACGGCATTAAATTAAAGATTCATATGAGGAATATTCTTATTTATAATTTATTCTTAACAAGACAAAATTAGCATTTAACGAGAAATCGTTGAGTAGTAGACACTAAAAGAATGTCGAAACATGAAAATACTTTTACTGTCAAATCAAATATTGACCAATTAACACGATCTCGATTTGGGATTAGGGTTTTATTTCAATGACCAACACGGAAGTAAAAACTTTTCCTTTAAGAAATTATTTGCTATGTACTGTATCTACTATATATATATAATCTATAGAAACTCGTACCTCGAAAGTGGCAGCTATGTATTTGTATTAGCGTATCTTGGTATTTTTAACTGACAATGAGTGACATACGCACATTCAACAAAAATTCTTTAAGGAATTTTATAATATATTTTTCCGTAACAAAATTTGTTAAAATTTGTTTTGATTTAAATACTTTTCTTTCTTTTAAGCAAGAAAGTAAAAAGTAATGTATTATAAAATGCAATACAAAAATCTTGTCTATATAAAATTACTCCTTAACGAGTTTTTTTCAGTGTTGATAATAAAAACATAAAAAAACTAAAAGTTAAAAATTAATTATTTTTTAATTTTGTCAATATTGCTTTTGTTAAAAATAATAAAGAATTGATAGTGATATACATAATTTTACCTGAAAGCCAATAAGAGTTTTTAATACCATTTAATAGAGGAATTGATTTATTATTATTATATATGGTAAAGAAAACCAAGAAAACCCATGTGAGTAGGTTACTTTTTTATTTGTCTTTATGCATTGCATTACTAAACAATGTATATTAAGATTAGATTAAGAAATATAAAATTATTTACATTAAACACAAAGTTTAAAATTTTTTTAAAATAGTTTTAAAATATATTTAAAAAGTAGTAATGTAATTCTATCGTAGAGAATCCGCTAAATGTTTTCCTTGATTGGAGGATTCGCAGGAAAGTGGAGTTTAAGAAATCTTTTCCATCTACCATCCATCTAACAAACCTTCCTCCTCTTTCCACTCCCAGATCTCTGGTTTACATGCGACCATGTTTCCCACCAATTCAAATAATTTCCTCCTCCTAAACCAATTTTCTTCGAATTTCCTATTTCACATTTCCCATACTCCGTTCATTACTAGGTTTACTTGCCTTGACCACCATTTACGTTCTCCAATCCTGAACCTCAAAATATTTTACTTCTTCACTCTTAACGATAGTACCTCCTTCAAATATCTCTATAACTCCTTCACCATCTGCCTCTTCCAGTAGCACATCGTCCACGTATGTTAGACTCAAGATTGTCCTTATTTTCATGTTCATTTCTTTCTAAAATTTAAAAAAAATAAATTGTTTTTTTTTTGCTTTTCCTTAAAGTATTTATATGTCGTCGAAAATATATCTGCACCAGCCGTTTAAAGCGCACAACTGACAGTTATAGCAGACGGATAAGTAAAACTTTAAATGCGTTTTTCATAAAATTTCATTTCTCGAACTGGTGTGCACGATGTCTTAAGTTGTACTCGATCGACTAACTTTAAATTTGCACAGAACCTTGAGCAGACCTTACCGTTGTCGCATAAATTACGATAAGGTTTTCAAAAAATGTTTATCTTTTTATATTTTTTTAATATATTATAAGTTTAAAACAACAAAAGAAAAAGATATTTATCAAGATTTTTCATTTTTGGTGGTTCACACCATTGCCACATTCATACAAAACAAGATGCCATTTTGTTTGTTTGTTTGCTTCAGATAAAGACTTGCACTTTTTCTTTACAATACTTTTTTCAGTCAATCACAGTTCATGTAATTTTTATTATCTTTGGTCTAGAAAAATAATTTTGTATAGTTTAAATATCAGTAAATATGTGTACCACAATTCATACCCAAAAAGATTTATAGTTCTTTTTTTAAATTCCGAACAAAGCCGAAATAATCGCATTCTAGACAAGAACACTCCATTAAAGTATTCCCTTACATTCACAGTATACAAATTGAATCGCAACAAACTCAGAGAATACTCTACATTACATTCCCAAACCGGAAACATTTGCTCGTTCTTTTTTAAACCGTAACTCTATACTTTCGATATTTTTATTGTTAATTGCTAACTCGTTTTTGTTCTAATTATATATATCATTCATCTACTGTCCGTTGATTCATTGTCATCCGTACCTCTGCAATTGTCACGCTATTAAATAATTTAATATATGTACGAATTTATGGTCTTTCCCTATCCTCTTCAATAACTCTTCCTATTTGCTGTTTAGCAGTTCATAATTTGATTTCTCCGTTCCTTCATCGTTACCCTTTTTCGTCATTTTTAATTCTGTTTCTCCCCACATTTCTCGCATTAAAATTCTCCCCAATTAATACTCTTTCTATCTTCCACCTCTGTTTTCTCCCAAATTCTCTCTTTTTTGTTTCTCCCCTCAATCCCATTATTTCCTTTCTCAGTTTTTTAAATTACATTGAACTTTTCTCTTTTTAAAAGTCATATTGTGATGCATTATTCTCTAGCTTTATTCCGTAGCATCTGTTTTCGTCTATTACCTCCTTTTTACCTTCTATTCTCATAACTTGATCAGTGTCACCAATGTTCCTTCTTTTATTCTGTTCCTAACTATACAGGTTCCTATTAATTCCACATTTATAACCAGCTGTATCCACAAATTCCCTACTGTATTTTTTGCAAAAATCGATTTCTCGCAACACTTTAATTATTATAATTTCCTTTTTTCTCCCCGTTTTCCTTTATTTTTCTTTCCAATTCATTTATCTTCCTACGTGTACTTTTTTTCTGGGTCTTTATCACTTTTATCCCTTCCTTTATTCGCTTTATTTCTCTGTATTTTCTTTTCAATTCTTTCAACCAATTCTTCCAACAATTCTTCTTCCTTCTTTTTCAATTTCCCCAACTCTTTCATTTGTCCTCTTCCATTTAATTCTGTAGTCATTTTTCATCTCTTCTGCTTTATTTCTTTAATTCTTTCATATCTCTCTTCTCCGAATGCCGTGTTTTCTGACCTCTTCGAGTCTTTTTCTCAACTGTTCTATTACCATAATCAACTTCTTTAATCGCTTTCCCTCATCTTCTTTCGAAGTTATTCTTATTATCTCGCTCGTTTTAAAGCTTTACATATTTTCCTTTTCTTATCTAGTATCCCTTGAAATTACCTTCGCTTTCAATACTAAATAAATATATTTTTTCATCATTGCCCTAACCTGCCTTTCCTTCTCATTCCTCTTCTCGTCAATTATTTCCTTTCCACGTTTCCTTTATTTCGTTCTTGTTATTTTTATTTATTTCTTTTTCGTATTTCTTTCCACTTTCTTATTTCCCGCCTACTTCCTTCGTTAGTTGCGCTCTCTAAATTCTAGATGTCGCCATCTATTGCTCTGAAGCACCACAGTTACAAAGCAACACGAACACAAAGCAGCAAAAATAAGATCGGTACTGCGATACTGAAAGCTTAGAAGATGCTAAATAAAATTACACGACTTCGGGTAGGACTGAAACTTTATAATAAAAATATTTGTACAATTTACATATTTATATAAATAACAGTGTACTATTTTAAGGACAAGATGATACTTCCTATTGTCTGGAAGTATTTAGGTCCAGAAGCGCAAACAAATTCCAAAGATGGTACTTCAACCCACTAGAAAATTATTTAACAACCCACAGAGGTTTTAGTGTCAGACATGTAATTTCAGAAACTAATGAAAGTTGGCCACAGTTGCGTAATTTTGTTTAGTATCTTCCAAATTCTCGCTTAACAAAGTACATGCATATAGTAATATATTCTTCTCAGACACATTTTCATACTTGATCAAAATTACATATTAGTTTGGTCCAAACGCCATTGAAATATATAACAGTATTTAAACACAAGTTTTCTCCTTAATCGATCCTCCATTCTTATTTTGTGAACAGCGAACAAATTAAGGAGTTTTATAAAACACACCACAGCTTTTTCATTCGTATCCTTGCTTCTCTATAGGCTTGACCCTACTTACTTTCTTCATCTTCTTTTCAACCTATTTTGTACTGTATTGATTCCTTCTCCTTTTACATCATTCATAACTTTCCCTTTTTTCATTTTTTCCCCTTTTCTAGAATCCCTTCTCTCAAGTGCTGTTAAAATTGTAAGTCTAGACTCCTTCCCAAAGAATGTTAGCTATTTTTCAATCGTACCTGAGTCCTTGAAAATATAAAAATATAGACAAATTCTAAATACTTTAATGACGGTCTCAAAAACGACACAGTTCTCATGGCGTGGCCTTAACAGGGCATGTAAAACTATAAGTAAATACAATACCAACAATGTCCAGCAATTTTTCGCAGAGTTTACGAAAACTTACTAAAATGTTAAATCCAATACGACCTGCAATCTTTACAATAAATGATCTTTATGATATTATCTAGATGTTCCGCACAGCACAGAAACATCATATACACTACAAAAATATGAACGTGCAGATGCAACTACGACTCGTAGCATGAGTAAGCTAGATAAAAATAGTATACCAAGCAATGATGATCAAGCTCGACTTTTTCAAAGAAACTCTGCATCTATTGCATTACAGTAAATCATCCTGATACACAAATTTTTATTTTTACATTTTGCATTTTATCTTTATAATAATGGTGTCAATAGATTGGTGAGCTTCTCACGATCAAAATGAGTTCAAATACGATGAAGAAATTTTACTATTATTCCATTATTACTTTCGCTATCTGAGATATTTAAATTCATTGCAAATGAAATTCATACGATTTGCGTCGTGTTCGGATTCACTTTGATTAGGAGAATCGTACCAATCCATTGATACCATTATTATAAAGATAAAGTAAAAAGTGAAACATTTTAATTTTTGTACAATTTCTATTTCACACACTATTTCTATCCCGCTTATTTTCACTATGTTTATTTTTTTCCTTGTCAATGACCTCGAGACTCAAGCTCGAGATAATTTCTAGAATAAAATCGTTACATGCTCCGCGATAATTTCAATGCTAATCTCTGATTTACTTAAATTTAAATAAACATTAGTGTACTATTTTTCACCGCCTGTCTAAGAGTGAATTTAAATTTATCATAAAAGGCGTTTACAAATAAACAAATATTCTATTCTCTCTTGTTAACTTAAAAATTATCGGCGACTGTAAATACGCAATATATCGCACTCACAGTATCAAATTTATAGAGTTAGATTCTAAAATTTTTTAATCACACCAAGCATCCACATTCGTAATAAAATTAAATTTGCACATCGACGATAGATATTAAGCAACGTTTCAATATAAACGTTATAAATATTTGATGAAATATTTCATATAGACCGTATTACATGCGATAGAATTTTAATATAATGTACGTACATTGCACATCATAAATGAAGTTAATGTGTACTTGATACTTTTAAAGATACCAAAACATTGAAATCTTAGAAAATATTATTACTGTTTTATTTACGTTATTATGTTCATTATTACTTCGTGATTGTTTATAAATCGAATTATGCTTCATAAAATTCGTTTGCTGTAGATATGAAATCGGTAACAATACATAAATTATTCGTTTAACGAATCGAAACTTTCTTTGAACTTTTCTTGTACCCTTTTAGAATATTCGAAACATTACTCATAAACGTCACGTACTTTGTGTAACTGTATAAATTTCTGATTGGACAATGCGGAACAAAAGACGTCATGCCGCCGACGAATAATTACGTAAGCAACGCTTTGGTCAGAATTTTTTTCCATTAAATAAGTACGTGCAAATATTTAAAAATTTCGTACTATTCTAATGGGATATAGTAAACACAGATACACAAATATCCGTATTTAGAAGTAAACAAAATGTAGCACGCGAGGTATAACTGTAAAAAATGTTTAGGTAAATTTTCTCTAATTAACTCTTTTATTTCTCACTCTCAATTACATTTTTTTAATTGCACACCTTTATTCGTTCTATGCATGCAAATACACACAGCAACATATTTGTTCATACATTTCAGAAAATCTTTTAACGTAACTGAAAAATTACCGATCCTATACAGTGCAAAAAATTGTATTACCAAACAAATTGAATTGAACATTTTGTTTCTTGCCAACTGTTCACGTTTATTTTGTAGATTGCAGTCGCATAAAAAAAGAGTTACGAGTACATGTTTTCAATGTGTCGTTGCAAATTGCACTTCAATTGGGATTATTTAATCTTTGTTTAGAAGAATATGATTTTATATCAAAAAGTTTAAATTATTTCAAATTTTTATGGGGAAAAAACACCAGTTAAGGTGCATTGAAATCACATCGGGATCATGAATTTAAAAATTAGGTAGATTCACCACATTTTATTAATAAATTGTAATATGTAAGTAATTTTGAACAAAAAGACAAGGAAATTTTACAATTTCCATTAGTATACTATCGTTAAATCTACCGATTCCTTTTAATTTTGATTTTACAATTTTTTATATTTTTTTGAAGTCAGACATTGAATTTTTACCTTAAACTTCTAATATTATCACGACCATAACGCGAAAAGATTTTCGACAAAATAGAATCCGCTCTACTATCATTTGCTAGATGATAGTAACACCAATTCAGATTTTTAAATTTCCTTGTTTTCTAATCTTGTTTTCCACCAGTCCAGACCAAGTGTTTCCGTGTGATTGACCACCATTTTTATATAAATACAAATTTTTGTTCGTTAAATTTATTATCTAATAAATAAACATTTGATCAGGCCATCACTCTTACTTTCAACCTTTAACGTATCGATATTATTTTCTTAATGATTGGGTTAATTTTGAGTCCAGTTCACATATATCTTATGACGTCTTCAACACTTAAATGGTATCAATTGTTTTAGGTTCAATAACTTATACATGGCAATTACATGTTCAATGATGCAGCCAACATTGATTTAAATAACAAACGCGCCACGCGTAACAGACGCCCGGTCATTTGCAGGCATCACGTTAGGTGAATTGACAATGAATCATTGACACTTTTCATCAACCAACGATAGTCGACGTTCATTAACATACAAAAATACTTGCAATTAGCAAAGTCACGATTTTTATCAATATCTGCTATTTTAATTTATATTAATTGCATTAACGTGAAAATCTCATCCTAAATGAATATTAACATTATCAATACAGTATAGAATATTATTTTTACATTTACGATCAAATATATTATTCTTAATTTATTGTTTCTATACAAAATTTACCATTCCTTTTTTCCTTAATTATTTATATATTAATTTCTTTGACAATTTATGTACTATTAGAATCAAGTAATATATAACATTTCTTTATTATAGTGCTATTTTTATTGTACAAGTTTGACACTTGAATTTATCGAGACTTTAGAAGGTTTAGTGTTTTTAAAATGATAAACTTATTTGAGTAAGTTATGTCAATTATTTGTTGCAGTTCATGTTATTATCTGCTATTCTTAATTTATTCATTTCTCGTTATGTTACAGAAACATTATTTCTTTATTTTAAGAAGGGTACATTGTAGACATTGGTTAAATATTCTACAACCACGATAAAGATGCGACATTTTCAGTAGCAAAAACATTAGATATAACCATATTCATTTTCATGCACTTCATTCTCGATTTTCAATCCAATCGTCATTGGTGACCGCATCGACGTAATAATATGCGAACGCGGAGAAACATTTAACCAAATGTGCGAATTATGTATACACAGCCATCGAAATTTTTAAATGTATTCGTCAGATGAATGAATTTAAATTTAAGGTCGTAGAAGAAATGAAAGTCTCTTTAATAACGAATAGTTTCATTCTCGCTATCAATAAAACATGCGTTCAGTCTTATCATTTCACAGTTTTTGTTTTACATAAAGAAATTGCCATTTTTAACATCGCTAACGTATTATATTGAACATATTGCAATCGATTAGGATTTAAATTCTACTAGAAAATAGACTTCACAAAAATGAATATAATGTTTCTGTTTGAAACAGTAAATATTTGAATATCTAATTTAAATATCTAATTCATGGTGAGCACGAATGGAATGTGTCGAAACAATTACTGAAGAATGCAACACGTAGGGGCCCCGACCCACTCTCTATTGCAATTCACACGTGTGTGACGAAGACAATATACTCATCAGAAATGTATGATTTATAATTGTTTTTCTTACGAAAATTGTAACATCGAACAATCGATGAACATGTTATTTTGCATTAAATATTAAAGATTCTGTAAAGTGGTGAACAGAGAAATAATAACCTTTCGCTTACATAAAACGTTTTAAAGCACATAAAAATTGACATATACATAATTTATCAACTGTGTGAATATAGATTTTTATATAAATATATATAAATTATTCTATATAATGAAAGTAGTTGTTTTCAATAGTAATTATTTACAGAAGATAAATTCATGTTTAGTTTAGTTGCGTCCAACAATTTAATTTTATCAACGCTTAATTTTATCAATTATTATGTTATGAATATAAATGTGTAAATTTTAAGTTGTAAATTTATCTGGATCATAATTCTAATGATTTGGATGGTTATGCCGTCAATATTTAAATAACTACTTCCGATAATAGAAATTTTAATCTGGTTACTCTGCTAATAAAAACAAATTACGATAGTAGAAATCAATGAGAAACAAAAATTTGTAAAGTTATTTAGTACAATGGATCGCATAAATGCAATTATAAACTAATTTTAGAAGTCTTTTAGTAACAGTTAACGACTGATAACTAAATTATTTCATTAGATTAAATTGGATATTGACTCTAGTGTACTTTCGGTATGTCACAAAAGTATTATATAACAATAAAAGTTAAGTAATATAAAGTTAATTTTACGACGACTGAGCAAGGCAGTAAAATTTAAAAATTATATCTGGAAACGTGATTACAAATGTGACATCAAAACTTTACAAATATGATACAAATATATGATAAAAATGAAAGTAAACATAATAGTTAAAATGAAATATAATTTTAGAAGTCAGAAATCTTCCATAAAACTTCAGTAAACTTCCTTAAAACCATTTGTAACCGTAACACACAATTTATTAAATGTTTTCGACCGACTTTAAAAAATTATTGTATTTGTATGTAAACAAATATGGCTGATGAATTAATTTCTATAGATGACTTCACTGCCTGCATGAGTTTTCCTAACGAGCCAATTTAAAAAGGGATGGAATTTTATTAAACTCTAATATGTTGTCTATAACCTGTAGAAGACAAATTTTTTAATTTAAAAATTGCAAGAAAATTACACTGCTGTAAAATAAAAAAGAGATATTTTACCTAAAAACTTGCTCTTTTATTAGCAAATAAAAACCTGAAAAATTAAAAAATTAAATAAAATGGCTCGCTAGGCAAACAATAAATTTATCAGCTATATATACATCAAAACATTTTTAACTCTGTGTGGATGTGAATAAAGAGACACCCAAAATACTGTATTGTTGTGTTCTAAATCTGGATCGAATTTTGATAAATACATGGAAACCTAATTTTAGAACAATTTATTTATTATCTTGCCCCCAGAAAACTTAAGAAAATATACTGCAGAATCGAAAAATAAATATTGTAAACATAATAGAGATTTGCATGCATGGTGAAATATCCGACAAAATAACCTTGTAGAAATATTCGATAGAGCCGTAGACAATACTGTTTAGAAGGCAAGCTACAAAAAACAAAAGTTAAACAAACTAAAATTTTCTTTTAAGGTTTTACTATTATTATGTCCTTCACCTATAGAGCCAGAGCCATTAACATCTACGTCTATATCAGGGGATGAAACAATAAATAATGATCAGGATGATTCCAATAGATACATTGAAAATATATTACCTATGCTTAAACATTTAGACGACATGGAGTTAGATACAGACGACTTATAATAATTATAAATTTATATTCTTCAATGTTATAATTTAGTAATAAAAATAATGTTAAAACGGCTTTCTTTTTGTTTTCTTTACGTAGAATAATCGGACAGGAGGTTACCAGACACGTAAATAATTGAATTTTCTCATAAAAAATCAATTTTAATTGAAAAAGATCGATATTAAGATATTTCAAATTTTGGTCATGAAATACTGTTTTCCAAACCACTATCCAATGATCAACCGGAGCCGATTTTTGTGTCACCAACACAAAAAGATTATTTAAATACCCAGTATTTTAAAACTGTCATTGTGAGGCACAGCTTCATACAAATTGTTTAACGAGGAGGATCAACGAGATACACCAATATTGAGCCTAATAACGAGCGGACCTCATATTACAGGTTTTAAAATGGTGATCTAAATGTGTGTTGAGACACTACTAATGTAACTTAAAAAAATTTTAATATTTCTCATTGTATTTTCATGAGAGTATTGTCAGATAATTGATGAAATTTTTCCGACAAAAATGTTCAACTAATTACAATAAAAAATAATCGGAATACGATTGTGTTTGGTTTAACTTTCACCGAATGATTCTCGCTAATCCATTGATAATACTCTCATGAAGATACAATGAGAAATATAAAAAATATAAAAAGTTTTTAGGTTGCATTTGTGACTGTTACGTCGATATGCGCGTGGTATCGCTTTGAAGCAAAGCTAAACACGAACGACCGCCTATAACACGAAACGCGCTCACTCTTAATGTATTCCTTTCACTTTTCTCGACGGACGGTTCGCACGTGGCTAGGTTCCAGTTCGAGATACGAAAGGTCGATTCTAGGAACAAATTCGCTACCATTCCTCCCTAGAACGTTTTCAGCCAACCCTAAAGTGTATGTTTGAATATAGGTTTACCGTACAAGTTCTTATGCATAATATAGGTTTGATTTATGTTTCAACATTATACGAGGATCATCCAGAAAGTAATAACTATTTTGAAATAACAGCTATACGATTGCATTTTCAACAATTTTTTTTCATTAATATCTTAATATACATACTTAGCTATTTTTCATAATCAATTTCCATAATCACCTGCTCTATTTATACATTTATGATATCGTGAAATAAGTTTTTCTATATCGTCGTTGTACACTCCTGCCTCAAGTTCACGTGACCATTATTCCACGTAATTCTTTAAATCATTATTTCCTACAAAGTCTCGTCCTTTTAAAAATTCCTTCAATTTTGAAAAAAATTGTAATCACTTGGAGTTAAGTCTGAAGTGTACGCAAAATGGTCCAGTACCTCCCATTTAAAATGCCGAGGCAGATCTTTGATATTGTGGGTGATTGGAGGTCGAACATTATTAAGCACATCATGAATCAATTGACCGTGTCGTGTATTTTGGATGACTCCACGCAGTTTCTGCAATGTATGGCAATATGCATCTATCGTTGTCCCTTGAGATGTAAAATTAACCAATAAAAGCCCTTTTCTATCCCAGAAAACGTACAACGGATCGCACTTCATAATCGGCAGGATTTTTAATTCTCATAGTCATTTGAAAATTGCAATACAATAACAACATTGATTATTTATCCACAATATATGGTGTGCTTTATGCTATCACACGAAGGGAGCTAGAAAAACTTCTACAAGATCATTGAAGTGTTTTATCGGACTAGTAGACGTGCTCGAGTAGTACTTTTTTGACGAGTCTCACACCTACACACATAATTAATAGAATTTCAATCTCAAAAGCAATTCCATGAACTTAAATAATCTTTCTCTCTCTACTTTTATTTTATTTTATTATATTTTCTTTCGTCGCTTTACACTAATTTCCTTATTGATGTTCTGAGGATTACTGCAAACAATTGATCAAACAATTTAATTAGAGGTAAAGCTACTTGAGATAAGGTTACTTTAAGTGTATTTTTAATACACGTATATATATATATAGAGAGAATTTGAAAATACACTGCAAATGTATGTGTAATACCCATTTTGCATAAATCATAACTATTAATGTTATCAACTATGCTGTTAATTTATTTAATTTATAGACACACATACACACTTCATATTTTCGTACTAAAACTAATACAATAAATGAGATAGTAATCTGATCTTTAAAAATGAGAGAAAAGAAAAATATTTCAGGAATTATATAAAATAATTCAAATAAAGTAGTATACAAATAAGTAGATATGCCACAACGTTACAAGAACTATTAACAGTAATTGCATATTTTAGCACAATAATTTGTCCGTTCATATAATGAAAGTAGTAAAAAAACTTCGTTTACAAAAAGCCCAAGTTCTTGATTGCTTAACAAGATCATCAATTTTAAAGTTTTAGTGATATAAAGCAATGCATCGAAAAGAATGGCAACAATTATGGTAAAAAGACATAACAAAGTTTTATACTCCCCATTCTTTGAATATATATCTTACAATTAAGCCGATTATAAACAACTTTTACATTCTTTTAGATAAAATTATATTGAATGCCAACATTTCAGTTCGATCGATTGGAATTTACGAAAAAAAACTGTAAAAAATATGTATAAAATAAATTTCATTTATGTTATGTCCTATAAAAAAATTGACAGATTAGTAGGATGTATTATTTTTTTGTCTGAAACGTCTACAACGTCTGTTAAAATGTATTTCAACGAATCAAATTTTTTCTGTTTCATGAAATATTTAAGCAGCAAAAATATTGAAATACCTCGAAACAGTCAAAACGCGTAAACAGCTTCGACAAACCGTGTCGTGCGAAGAAAACCGAGATATTCCGATTATACACGAATGACTCGGGAGAACTGATCGTGAGGGGCTTTACATTCAGGATCCCGCTTTAGATTCGAGTCTCGTACTCGCCCCATTCCGAATATTCGGGATTGTCGGATCAGCTGTAATTAAGTAAATTTGTGGCTAATGCAATAAATATTTCCAGTAGTGTACATTGCAAATTTTGCTACAGTAACAATAACCTCAAAATAAGATTGTATATTTCTATATCTATTCCTACTACAATATTTTACACATATAACTACATATTTTTATTTTGTTCAATGTACACACATTCGTCAATATTCTTCCCAAATAATTCTTATTTTATGTTATTTATCACCATTGTATTTATAACGAAGCGGACCTGGAATACGTGGTCGAAAATGTTACAGGAAAGGCTGCTCGATAAGACTAAAAACATTTCATTTTATTCTTACTCTACAGGTATTCTAACAATTTTTATTGATTTTGAAAGTTACGAAACTTCTATAAGTGCATTGTTTCCGGACCACGAACGATACAAAAACAAAGACGGTACATTTACGCATTGCCACAATTTGACCTCGACTAAGAAGGTTCTTCCAAGATGGACAGAGTGGGAGAGGAGAAGCGCACTACTCACCCCTCTTCTCGCCCCATTCGTGAATACAGGTGAGTCCATCGTTTCACGATCACTCATAAAGCTCGCCTTCAAACGATCAGGCAATACAGAGACGGTGAAACGTTCGGTAGCACTGTTTTGTAAATCTTTATCGACCGTTGTTACTTTTTCCATCGCAAAAGAAAAGATATCCATATTCGAGAACGTCTGTGAAATTCATACTGCGATCTTCGATATCAGTCCCTTCGTCGAGATCGATATTGGATGTTCACGATTTCGAATAGAATTATCGTGATTGTCGCGTGTCGTAAAATCGGATAACAATAAGAACTCAGAAAGATTCGTATACGTATTTGAAACACTCCGTTGATAAACATGAGAACGTTCATCGGAGCATGGACAGTTTTCTTGTTAATGAAGCTTTCGTGCGCTGGGAAATCGGTGGACATTTTGACATCCAGTGGACTGAATACCTTAGAAGAGGAAGAAATTCTTCGAGTATTGTCTCGTAACGAGACCACCTCGTCGAATAATTTCACGCTGATCGAGCTGATTGGCAATCTGAGGAATCATACAATCGAGACGAGCAAGGATAGGTGGCCGCCTGTGAAATTCGAAGTTCAAGAGACCAATTTGTTCTACGGTGAGTTTGGTCACAAAATGATTTACTCTATGGTGAAAATATTGTTCGGATTACTAATTAAAAGGGGTCTTCCGCTCTAGATATTCATGGAATACTGACTTTTTTCAATTTTAGATGCTGAAGATATATATGGTAATACATTATTAGATTATAATTCGAAAAATTGTCAAAATTATGAAAATTGAAAAGCGTCCTTGTGTAGACAAAACATTAAAGTTTCAGCGTGCTTAAAAGTCTCTCAAGTCGCTCAATTTCAGTAGCGTATTTGGTTACAGTGCATACAAATACTTAGGCGAATGGAAACATTCTTCAATCTTCAATGTTAACGTCATTTTTCTCGAAATTTAGCACATATATAAAGTAAATGTTTCTTTATTGTCAGGACTACGACTAGTATGATATCCGTAATCACTTTTATTTCTTCCATCTTTTCTATAGAATTTTTGTTCTTATTGAGCCGGCCATAGCTATATTCATACTGAACGCGAAACAATGTAATTTTTCTGTTTCAAATGAATCGAATTTAGACAATTATGGGCGCGTGTTTTTTTCGAAGTTTTTCGGTTCATATATTTCCTCAATAAATTAGTATTTCCATATGAAGAAAAACATATGTTTTTTTGAAGTATGTATAAAACAATCTTCAAAGTTTGGAAAAGCTAATGCTAACAGTGTTTAGGAAAAAAATGTTAAAAAACCCTTTCTTTAATTAAATTAATATTGAAAACGACCATTAGAGAATTATTATAATCGGTAACTTAATGAACGACTTCTGAACAAAGATCATCCGATGCATTTTAGTGTACAAATAATTTCATTAGTTCTCATTTATGTTCAGACCATCGTGCACTGACAGTTTCAAATATTTTCTGCAGAAATATAACAGTTACGTATACGTTATTAAAAGGGGTCTTTTACTCTAGATATTCATGGAATTCAGAAATACAACAGTTACAGTACGGTTATTCAACGTACAAAAATCAAATGTTACATAATATTTGCGGCAATCAAATATTAATTTGGCTAAAATTGAATGACCTTTTGTTTTATTCATATAAGAGAGAAAGAAGTAATGGGTTGATTAGTTCCAGTTAAAAGGATACTAGTTTTGGTGCTTTGAACAGATCACTATGGACAAATAAAAAATCAAAATGTCGTTTACGATTTATAATATATGAAAAAACGAAGAATCGAATATAGTATCAAAGTATTTATAAGAGCTGTTAATTTATCGTAATATTAAAGGTCATTCTCGTCGATGATAACTTATTTACTTCTTTTATATTTTTTATAGGCATCGGATATATTATATCATCAAATTTTATGAAAAACTTTGATAGTGAAAATTTTTTATTATTCTTATATTATTATTATAATTTTTGGTACAAAACGAAAACTAATATAAAGTATTTGATACTTCTTTCATAATCAATTGCATTAAATATTGAAAGTAATTACTTAAATTTGAAAAGTATCTGTGCACTTATTATATTTCTTCTAATAATTAACTGTGTTTTTATAAAAATATCGCAAAACCGTTCCAGATTCCGTCCCATTCTTTGGACGTCCAATTATTTTACGTTGATTGATGTTTTGCAAAGAAAAATCTATGCTCACAATTTTAAGTGATTAATGTTCAACTTTATTATACGCTTGCTCTATAATCGAGGTACCCGAATTATGAACAGAAATTATGAACATTTCAGTTGTACACAGAAGGGTTAATCGTTCCAATTCTACCGAAAGGAAGAATAAAGTAAAGTAAGAATAAGAAAAAGAAATATAGACAACTGATGGTTCAATATTCAACAGAGTTCAGTAATGAATAATTCTGTATAAGAGTCTTGAAGGCACAATCATGTTATCAATATTAATGCTCTTAAAAACGTTACTTTCTGAATAAAATAACTTAATTTCACGCGCGCGTGCGCACGCCCCAGAGAGAGAAAGAGAGAGAGAGAGAGTGTGTGTCACTCAATAAAACCAGAAAAAAGTGACATCGATTTTATATAATCATAATGATGATGTTGCAATTGTATTTATTCAAATCATATTCAATTACCCCAACACCGTGATTACACAAACGCGGTGTTACTTTTTTTTATGGTATTATCGTGTAACATTGCTTCGGTGTTACACCGGTGTGAACGAACGCAGAATGACTGAACGTCGGAAAAAGGCAGAACTACTTTCGATATTTCGAAATAAGTACTACTCAAGCTCGATTTTCATCCACGTACTGTGTCTGCATACCGCATGTGATTTCGTTACTCATTGTGTCGCGTGCACGTTGCGGTGTCGACTTGCGAATTATTTGATTGTAACAGAACGTGAAAAGTAGCATGCTCCAATATGAACTGCTTGCAATACTATTTTAGACCAAAAAACCGAGTATAAAAAAAAAAAATTTGTATTACAATCTACAATGCATTAACATAAAATAAAGAAATTTTTCGACAATAAAATACTCATATTTCTGCTAGTGATTATTTTATATTTAGGATAAAATAACAGATGTAATAACAATAGAAATTGAACAACTATATTCAATATAAACAAACAATTTTCATAAAAATTCATACATTTCGGTCCAAGAAGTTTTCTTGACACACATACATGGAATTACATTTATTTAACACCACAAATCATATAAGTCTCTTCTTAATACTTTGAAGAATTGCTGAAGACATTTTTAACGTCAGTAATTGTAACTTTCTCAATACCGTGTAATTTTCATTCTCCAATATAGTAGTTATCATTACATCACATTGATGCCATTATTATTTGTACAACGTTTACCTAATCATTGATTTTTATGGTAATAAAAGAATGTTTCAATGGAAGAAAGGATGCTCTACAAAGAAATACTTTATTTGGATAATAAAACATCTGAATAGTACAGCATTTGGATAATTGAGTATTCGAATGTAATCTACTGTATGCTCAATTTCGTTATGCGTTAAATTGCTTTGTTTATTAAGTGGTACAAAGAAAAACAGAACTTACCACTGTAATTGACAACTCATGATAAAATAAATTATTTTGTTCACAATACAGATAGGAGGAATTAAGACAACTAAATTTTTGTACATAGTAGAGGTTATAAAATATTTTTCTATTGTACAAATTGTTTATCTTAAACAATATACATATTTTTAATTTTAAACAATCAACGAAAATTTAATCAACATAATGATCTTATTAATATATATAAGTGTTCGTGTCAATATTTGTTAAAAATCAAACTACATCACGAAAACATGACCTAATCGTAATTAATACAAATTTAACAACTAATACAAAGTAAAGATTGCATACGAATTTCAAGATTTGCTATCATTTTACTGTCATAGTATGTAAATTCAAGTATCTATTGTTATTATTTGTAACAATTAAAGTATTTATTCAAGTTCATGAAAACTAATCTTGATATATACATTATGTAAAAGGCATTTAATTATTTTGTACAAGACGAAAAAAATTGCCATGTACTGATAATCGCTTTATTATGTAAATAGTTAGTGTCAAAGAATTGATTAGCATGGTATTTAGTCACTCGTTCAACTTTCAAATAGCTGTTCCATACTACTTTGATATTTATGATCGTAGATTTTCTAGGGTAAAATTCGAAAAACAGTTTTACTTTCAGAAACATTTAAGCAGGACTACCTTATTGAAGGAAGGAATAAATTCTGAATAAATTTTACTCGTTATTTAAAATCATTTCGCTTTACTTATATAAATTTGAATTTATCGCAATTTTTTGATTCTGCGCAATGATTACGGTTTAAGATTGATCTTATAGCACATTTTACTACAAATTAGTCAGTGCAAGGCAATTCACAAACATCAAGGTATACGATAACGGTTTAGTAATATACATATACTAACCTGTTAAATTATTTGTTGCTTCGAAACTGATGATTCGTGATGACTTACAGCTATAGAGTAATCTGTGGTTTTGCAAATTTAATAAGACAAAATCGCATTCAATTACATTTAGGAAGAGTAGTCAAATTCGATAAGATGATATCGATATATTTTCCAATACTTTTATACCAATGATATAAAATGCTGTATAATAACATATACATTTTATTTGAGTAATATAGGACAAATATGTAACAACAATGAAGTGCCTAATAGCGTTTAACGAATACGTTTCTCTTTTCCAATAAAAATGATTGTTAACTTAACATTTATTTTTAATTACACAATTAAAAATTTAAATCCATTTTTTTAGAAAATATGTTTTTTCAAAATGGTATACGCGATTCGATATGTAACAAATTTTTGTAGAATGATGGACATTCTTTAAAAATATTTAATAGATTTCTCAAAATTCAAAATTAAAGAAGTTAGCTTTCTTGTTTCGGATACATACAAAATGGACATTTTTAATATTTTCCAAAACCATTTGATATACCATAGTGAAATTAATCTAGATTAATAAACTATTCGACTTTGTTTGTTTAAATAAGCCATTCTCCTCCAATTTCGAATATCGTTTAGGCGTGTTTGTCGAAGCGAGGTCTCGTCAAATTTTTCTTAATAAAGTAATATTTCCATATGAGGAAAAGTATATTGTGGAGAAAATTATTGTGATAATTATTATGAGAGTGTATGTATAAGACTATCGTGACTAAACTGAATACTAATCAACAACATTTATTTACAACTATCAACAACGATTCTCGTCCAGAAACACACTGCTTTCATTCAACGACACGCTATGCAACAATGCCCTATTCAATGCACTCGGGAGATGCAAGAGACGAAGGCCGGTTGCACTTGCAGCTTCATATAGTTGTCGAAAACTCCACTGTTCTCTCTCTCTCTCTCTCTTTGACATTCAAGCCGTCCATTTGTCCCACAATTTATGATACTACAATATGCTTTCTTGAAATATGTATAGAACAATCTTCAAAGTTCGAAAAAACTAATACTAACAATGTTTGAGAAAAACTGTTATTAAAAAAATCCTTTTCTAGCATTCTAAACTGTAAAACCTCTTTAAGAGACGTATCATACCTTATGCTTGTCACCAAGGTTGATTAATTAAACAAAATGCAAAATATTAGCATTTCTGAATAAATATTGAAATGGCCATTAGAGAATTATTACAATCGGTAACTTAATGAACGACAGTTACTAAAAACGTTGAATTTAGGAAGATGGATATTGTACCATGAGAGCAAATATGTATTCTTGATTGTCACACAAGTTCCGAGAAAACATCATTTGACGCATTGTGCAGTATTTGAATATCTTCATTCTCTTTTTAACTTATATCCATATCCTCACATTAATAATTTCAAGCATCTTTTGCAGAAATAATAGGTTGTACAAGAAATTTTGTCGTTTGATAAAACATATTGAGCAACCTAGTACTACACTGTTCAATAAGTTTTGTCGTTCGATAAATTGAACAGTATAGATTAATAAACTATTCGACTTTGTTTATTTGAATAAGCAATTCTCTGGTACTGTTCAGTACGTTTTATCGAATTATACTAGTTTTATATTAGTTTTGGTGCTTAGATAAAAAAAAAATGTCGCTATAGATAAAAAAAATATTAAAATATCGTTTTTGATTTATAATATGTAAAAAATGAAGAATCGATTATACTATCAGAGTGTTTATAAGAACTTTTAATTTATTTGTAATATTGGGGGTCGTTTTCGTCGACAATGACGATAATTTATTTTCAAGTGGAAACTTTTAAATTTTGTTCACAACTTCATTTCACTCAAAAATTGTTGCTGTATTATTGCAGTTATGACCATTTAGATCGAATTCATAACGTTTCTATGATGAAAATGATCGCAAAGTGATATATATTTAACCAATATTAAGTTAAACGGGAAGTATGCATCAGGTGACAGATAAGGGAGACTTAAACCATAACTGTGTCCAATTCTTATTCTCAGTTTAAACATGCGCAAATGAACCAATGAAATAAGAATAATCGAGTTTTACTTTCTTCTATTTCGAAATGCAGAGACTTAGTCCCGATTGTCTTACAACCTGATAGGTTTCGTGGTGGTCTTATCTAAATATAATGATAAATTTATACATATCTTAATTGTCGTTAGAGGATGAAATTTTCATCGAGGACTGTCAGCTGCTCGAGTCGATGTATTAATCACACAATACGATTTCAAATTGAACATTTAAAAATCTAGAAACTAGACGTTTCATAATCTATTGTTCAAGGAGTATAAAAACCTTGGTGACTATAAAAATATAGAAATTTGTTCACAATATATTAAAACCTTATTTTTTCCATATTTTTATTATTGTATTTAACGAATTCTCTATTTCTTAAACCCAGAGTAGAAAATATGCTGTGTAAGCATGAGGAGATAATATATATGAAAAAATCAAATCTACATTTTGTGAACATTTTAATCTATTTATTTTTTAATTCATTCATTGCAAACTTGCAATTTGCAGTTTGCAAACTTGCAAACTTGCTCATTCAAAACCTTTTGATGTTATCGTTAAATTCAGTGCACCGTAGAAAAATTCTACTAAACAGAAATCTCACGTTAGAAAATGTTGAGAGTTTAGAATGCTTAGTCCATATCTTACAATTGGTGCTACATTAAATGTGAAACAAATTCAGTATTCAGATCAGAAGTGGTAACAATTTGTTTCTATTAGACGATATAAAAATATATTTAAATGGTTGATACAAAATCGACTCGATTGGCTCTGAAATTGTAGTTTTTAGAAGATTTAAAATATTTTAACTGTAACTGTAAATTTTCCAAAAGACCTCGATTTCTTGCAATAATGAATGTGTGAGTGAAAAAGTTGTTACATGATAGAATTATTTAAATGTATAATCTTGTAATCGTTTTAAATTAGTATTTGCAACACTGTTCGCTGTTGATATGAGACACATCGACGAATGTAACACCGATTGAAGAAACATAAGGCAGCTATCTGAATGCGTTGTGCAATTTCTTTTATCTAGTTGGTAAATACATTACTCAAAAGGCAGACAATATTGCATTTGAACGTCGCATATTGCTGATGGGGGATCAACGATGAATAATAACAATCATCGAAGCTTCTATTTGATCTATGTACACCCCCGCTTAAAAGTCCAAGGACACTTAATCATTTTAACAAATTTTGATTACATAATGTAAATTACTCAAATTATTTTCCTTCTTTCCTAGATATATTTACCGCGATATATTCAGTATTAGCTAACAAAGAGAGCTTAGGGTAGTGGACATCGCTTTCGAGACGATAGTAGGTGCAACTTATAGTAGATACCTAATATCAAAAAAAACCTAATGGGTTTCTTCAAAATGAGGCTTCGTTTTCGAGATATTTTGATTTAAAGTTTGATACGCACATAGGAAACAAATTACTTAAATTTTTGTCAACAGAGCGAGTTTTGGGTAAGACGATAGAGCGAATAACTACAAAGCTGTTGGTAGTGGTATTTCTTTATATAGTAAAACTTTGAAATGCAAAAACGAATCTACAACTAATAGAAACTTTTTATCTTTTACGTACGATTTTAAAACCTTCTCTAAATACGCTAAAGGGCATATAAATCTTTTGTTAGTTTTCCAAATTTATTCCAAGTGACAACTACATTTGTGTAAGTCTGAAGCAAAAAATTTATTTGCCTTTTTACTATTGGCCCAAATTCATTCTTTTTAGTAGGTTCTTGTAAATATATAAAAAGGTATACAGACACCCTTTCAAGACACAAGGATTACCGTCACTCTAACAATTGTTTGGAGTATGTCCGAAAACAATTAGCGTCGATAGTGGCAATACCAATAACCAATATAGAATTTACCTGGTAATGATTAATACGATGGAAAAAAGACAAAAAAATATATGCGACATATACTGCTATTTTACTTTTATTTTTTATATTAAAAATTTAAGGTTTTTTTTCTTAATGTCGATGTCATATAGCACTGACATTAAATAAAAAACTAAATCAAACATATTTTTACATTTCAAAGTTGTACAAAAAAAAAATTTTAGTCAACTCGCTCTACCGATTTATCCAAAACTAGTTCTGTTGGGAATATCTAAATAATTCGTTTACTGTGTGCCTATAAAACTTTAAATCAAAATATCTCGAAAACGAAGGCTCATTTTGAAGAAACCCATTAGGGTTTTTTGATACTAGGTACGTACTATAACTTGCACCTATTACCATCTCAAAAGCAATGTCCACTATCGTAACGTCCACTTGTAAGTATCGGAAACATGTATTTAGTCGTTCCAATGTTTTAAGGAACGTAAATAAATTTAAAACGTATTTGAACCATTAGAAAAGAAATGTCCAAAGTCACAAACGCAGCTGAGAAACATTCGACCAGATAAATGGAACAGTGTTAATGAAGAAGTTATAAAAAAACTAATCGTTAGAATACCAAAATTAGTGTAAACCGTGCTTATAGCACACGAAAGATATACATATAAACGAAAAAAAGAATCTAATCATTATTAACGACATCGGTGATATTTTGTACAAAATATAGCAAATATATTTATTCTATGCATAGCTTGTAGTGTAAAATATAAAAAAAGATTGCTTTTGTTAAATGTTTCAAGAATTTTTAATTTTCGTTTTGGTCTTTATGACGTTTTTATAGGTGTCTTATGTCTTTTGAGCAGAGATGTATATCGAAACACTTGTACGGATGGTTTGTTTGCTTGAGTAACCTGAGACGATGAACAATACTAATCGATTGAGGATAGACGATTGACATATTTCGAAATCAATACTCATAGACGCGACACATCCGGTCCTATTCCTAGTCCGCCGATTGTTGTTGCAATAAAATGTCTCTTGACGCTTTGTTACGACAAAAACGATGGAAATTGGGTCATCTATTGCGGTTGTATTAACATTTCGAATGAATATTCGCGGTATAGGAAAACGCCACCGGCTTTCACTTAATTTATTTGCATGCTGTGGTGTACACGCTAAATTCCTCTAATAGGTTTACAACAAAAGTAAGAAATAAGTATTACTGTCTTACACGAAGAAACTGACACAGTCTTGACAATTTTTTAGTTTCCCTAGAATTCCCAATCATCCAATAGTTGTTCCTTTTTTGACATTTTAACGATACGCAAATTATGTAATTAAGTAAATTTATGTAATTCTTTGAAAATGAAACGTTCACGTTAAAAACTGTACAATTCTTCCTGATTACTCTAATATATTAAATATATATTTTTATATATCTTAATAATTTATTATGTATTACTGATGCTCTACTGAGTGTATCAATAAATAGAAATGAGCTATTTTAGAGTGATATTCTTATTATTCGTTCAATAATTTATACACGCATCCGATAATATTACGCCGTGGCCGAAATAAGACGCATCGCATCACGAGTGGGGGTTACTCTCGAAAAAAAACAATATTTTTCCTTGTCCACTAATTTATAATATATATTTCCGGTAACGTCGCGCCGTGGCCGAAATAATGCGCAAAATCTTTCCAGTTCAGATGATTTACGTATATCGATTAACAGAGATGAGTTGTTTTGGAGTTGTATTCTTATTCCTTGTTCAATAATTTATATATATCCGATAATATTACGCCGTGGTACGATATTTTCTTCTTGTCCAACAATTTATAATACATGTATATTTTCTGTACTTCGATAACTTTAATATGGAACCATTAATTTACACAAAAATTTGTATCCGAATATTTTCGAGATCTTTGATTATGAATCTAGGGTAAACATTGCTGAAAACAAAATGGTAGACCCAATTTGTTGAATGTACATTTTAAATAATTGTCATATTTACGTTAGTATTCGGAAAATGTCGAATTAATCTATTACGAATCAGTAGTCAGAATTCATAAAAAGAATAAATATTCAGTAAAAATAAAATTGCGAATTCAAAATTAAATCATAGTTTGGATTAATCAATTGAAAGTTTTAAAAGGTTTATGGTAGACTAAGGAAACACTAAAACTAATTGTTAACTCCGAGAAGAAAAGTATGCGTTTTTTAGTTAGTCACATAAATAGTAACAGTTAGAAAATTAAATAAATGTGCAACAGTATGACTCATCATCCGTACTATTGACGCGTTAATTCTGACAACTGTTAGAAAAAATAATCCTAATCTCAACCCGGTTGAAAGAGTTTTCAAACAACAATTTTCAATGAAATTTTTGTTTATTGAAATTTATTAACCCTAGATTTACCAACCAGTAAAAATTACTGGTTTCAACAGCTTTTACAAAGAAATTTACTTTTAATTTCATAGTGTATTTTCAAAAGATATTATAATTTTATCTATTGTATACATATAATCAATTTCATAAGTTTCTCTTTTTCTTTTATCATCGATTTTCCTGGAACACGTATGAGGAATCTATCGGTAGTTCTAGTGCTAAAGAGTACTCCATGGTTTGATTATTGGCATCCACAGAAATATGCAAAAAAAATTACAAAATCCTAAATTAATAAAGAAAAAATTAAACATTATTTACCTCATTGAACACTTCCATCGGTGTCGGTTACGCAACTTACGCATAACTTCGACCCTGCCGAATCGAGACAAGGAAACAGTGACGTTGCAAACAAACATTATCTCGACCTGCTCGAAATGTAAATCGTTTCGACATTTCTGTCAGGCAGTTTCTTTTTCAAAAATATTTACAGAATCCAATATTGGATAGGGTTTTCGTCCTAGATAAAGAACTTTACGTAAAAATACAAAAATATTGCAGTGAAACTACGTACACCAGCACTTTTCGAAGGTTTGACATCAATTTATAACAATTTAGGACCGATTGAAAACCCTTAATTTAATCACTCGTTACATTTTCACTTTTACCTTCTGCAAGAGAATCCCTAACGGAATTATTATAAACGTTCTTCTTTTCATCGATTCAACTTGATTCTTATTAAATGTAGTTCAGTCCATATTAATCGAACCGAAAAACTCTGAATATATCGTTTGTAAGAATGATTATGTTTGGAAATTCTTCTTATTCTCGAATAAAGGAAATGGTGATTATTAATGAAAACTTACATAATGAAATTATTCAACAGCAAAGATTTTAACGAAATATTTTTAGCAAGAGTTAATTGCCCCATCATTCCTCAGGAATCTTGCGTTATAAAAGATGTGTCGAATATCAATGCTTTTTAAGTATTCTATCTGTCTTGTTCGAGGTTCATTAAGTGGTTAACGGAAAAATATGTAAATACTGAGCAATACGTGGATCCAAGATCCAACGTTCTGCGATGAACAGCTCTGCTTTTTATATATGTATACATATGTAATAACGGTTCTTGTACTCTAGATGCAATCTAAGCAGTAGCAACTCGTTCAAGAAGACCGTATCGAGTGCTTTGACCTTTATCGAAATTCCAAAATGTTTCATCGACGATGCTCTCGCAAGTGCCGCGACCAGTGACCGAGGAAGGTCACATTTGTCGAAAAGTTGTTTTTCCGTGTGTAGTAGTAGCATGTCAATGTCAGGATCCCAGATGTCAATAAGTTTTCCTCCTACGATGAAATCTCAGCTTGCACGCGAAACACGTAATGTCAGTTCATTACGATTCACGCGTAACCTCGTGAGACGCTTGAAGGAGAGTGAAAGTCTCTTTTGAATCGATATTGTCTCAATCTCTTTTCCGTGATATTTTCGTTGCAAATCCTTTTGTATATTTTATAACTTTTAAAGAGAAACACAACCTCGACGGTTTCGAAGAATCAAAATCAATCGTTTCTTCGAAGCACAATCTTCTAAGAATACTAGACACTAAGAAATTTGTCGCATTTTTTCTCGGAAAATTAAAACAATATGTATACCACTCTATTAAATTTGTTTCCTTTTCACACTTAATCGATTAAACTACTCAGAAAAAATATAATTTCGTAGTATTATGTCTATGTTTAGATTGAGATTTAAACTATTGCTAAGATCAGTATGGAAATCTCAGTTAATATTTTAAGGTAAAATATTAAAATATTATGTCTACAGTGAATCCAAAAAGTATTGACATAACCATTTACCTTGTAATACCTTTATACGTAAAAGCGATGTGTTTGTTCTTGATACTTGAAAAAGACAAATTTCATAGTCAAGAAAGAATTGGCACGTTTGTGATTTCAATGGTAAGCTTAGGAATACTCGATCTTGTCCATCTATGACAATACGATAAGAATTAAAACGTACGGAAAATTTCATTAATTTATGTTTTCGTTTTATTTGTGAAATTATTTTTTATTTAGATTTAGTACAGAAATAATAACTGGTAAGAATAGTGAGGTCTTTCCGTGTCAGTTTAGATACTTTTTGAAATAATATTTGAGATTTTGTTAAAATTTGGAGATGTTACAAATTTTCGCGATATTAAAACCTGTCTCGAAGATCAAATTTTACCAAATTAAAATTATTAATTTAAAATAAAATTTGTTTGACAATTTTTTTTTTAATTGTCTTTGAGAAACATTCTTCTTAAACAGTTATAATTTACAGAGAAAATATAAAAATCTGGAAAGCAAATATTGTTTGTACTTGTAAAATTATTGCAAGAACAAAAGGTGTGCCAATACATTTTATACCCTCTGAAAATCTCTATTCTATCTACCCACTTACATATGTATATACAGGATATTTCGTTTAAGTGAGTACATTGGAATCTCACGAAGGATTGAAATTATAAAAAGAATATCCCTATAATGAATGAATATACAATATCTATTAACTGTATTATATCCAACGACTGCATACTCTACGTAGAATTAATTTTTATACAGCCAATTTTGAATAATTTATGGTTCTAAAATTAACCATTCTCATTTTTTAAATAATTTTTCAATTAGGCCTTGTTATTAAAAAATCACGTTTGTTTAAAACAATTGTAAAAAAATTATTGAACGAATTTTGTTTTAAACTGAAATAATTGTTATTTGGTACTCGTTGGCTACTTCACTTTTAGCACCCAGAATTCTACTCAGTTAGTACTATATTTCAAACAGTAAAATCAACAATTTTCATCATTTCAAAAATATTTCAAGCGACATTTAAATATTGGTAAAAACTACATCTCCAAGTTTCAGAAAGTCTAATATACTACTCTAAATAGTGTTCGACGTCGCACGAAACGATTCTATGTCGTCTTTTTTACTAATTTTCATAAAAATTAGTCAATACGAGATTATTCTGCTAGTTTACTACGAATGAATTGACTACAAGGACCCCTAGTGTTCAAAGATATTGTAAAACGCAAAATGAAAAATCCAAACCTACTTTAAAATGTTTAAGAGTGAATCACACATATCGAAACTAATGATGTCTTATACAGCACATCCTTCTACTTTAGTCTCGATAAAATTCTAACAGAATACTTGTGATTTTTGCAGATGATTTTGCTGAAGAAATCGACCGGGAAGCAAGGAGGTTACTACAAATCCTTCCTGTTTACCATCCTGGCGTTGGGCGAGTCAGCCCACAATGTAAAAGGCACGCCGACATATTTTATCAAGAGCTCGCTAAATTTACTTTATGGGCTCTCAAAAGTAAGTCTATCTATGTAATGTGCTTAAATTATACTTTACGTTTTCCTCTTGCCACTTATATTTGCATAGATGATGTACAATTACTCGAGACCTTTAATCCTGACTGTACAGACTCCGTAAAAACCCATACGATTTTAGGATGTACAATAATTAATAATAATGAAGTATATTCAAAGACTATTCTTAATTTGCTAAAAGATTGCTTACTGTTTAGTCTAAACAAAAATCTTTATAGCTTCTTTTTCACTACATATCTATATAATACTATTATGAGGTTTTCTTCAGAAATAAGTGGTATCATCTACAATAAAAAATATCTCTTTTACCTCAAGAGAATAGAGAAGCTAAGCGTTTATAGAAATATAAAATCTTCTGATGATAATCTATCTACTAAATGAAAGTTAATGTTCCAAGAATTAAAAATAATTTACTTTATTTTTGGATATCATTGGATAAACGTGTGTATGAAATATACATTTTCTCTGAAGAGTCAGAATTCTTAAAATCACAGTTATCGAATTCAGATCTATTAGAAGCGAAACTCTGATAGAATAGTTAGATAAAAGAAACAATAGAGATTACTTTAATACTTATAATCTTAGTGTGAAGACACACCCAAATACTATATTCTGTAGCTACTATCGTTGCGAATGTTTCGCATTTGTTTGACTCTTTAGCTCGTTTCTTCCTTGTCGAAGACGAGAGCAATATGGAGTAAGAGTGTGTCAGAGGTTGCTTTCATCTGTGTCGTACAAATCCTTGTTTGCGGACAAGAGTGAATTAGAAATAGTGGGAAAAGCGTCATCTTCGCAGTATGTAAGCCAAATCTAGCTCTCAACGAATAAGTATTTACTGTAGCTAGAAAATAATTGGCAATTTGGGATATTATACACTAGCAAACTGAGGGGGCTCTGTCTGACACTCCTGCTAGAGAAGCTAGGGCAGATGATTCGGTTACCTCTCACCTCTACTGTCCAAACATAATTGTTTCGGACAGTACCTGTACTATATAGAAAAGGAGGTGACTACGCACTATATTATCCTGACGACCAGGACACGACGTAGTACCTTATGGAGGATAGGAAACATATTTATTAGTAATAATTTTTATTCCAATGTGGCGTCTCTAGTCAAATATAAATACCTAGCAGGCCCTGCTTTATACGCCAGAAGCTACAACCTGTACCATATAAAAAAGGAGGTGACTACGCACTGTATTATCCTGATGACCAGGACACGACGTAGTACCTCCTGGAAGATAGGAAACATATTTATTAGTAATAATTCTTATTCCAATGTAGCAGCTCCAGTCAAATATAAATACCTAGCAGGCCCTACTTTATACGCCAGAATATTTGGAGATCGGTAAGGGATCGTATATATACCGATCGGAGCTGGTACGGGCACTTGCGAGAAATGGCCAGCGGTCGGAGTGTGGAAAGTACCGTCACACAAAGTTAAATTTAATTATAATTACTAATTTCAAACAGTTCACGGATAAACTTGAAGTTGACCAAACTGATGTACAGTAACTCCTGCCTTGAAGTAACAAAGTCGAAATTGTTAGTTCGTTTGAAAACGACCTCTCATCGTCAGGCGTGGTAAGAACCATGCTCGGTAGCGAGATAAATGGATGATCGTGACCTTCTTCTGTAATGTTGTAGAAGAAGCTCGCGGAGCGAGGACGTGAGGTCGTTGATAGGAGTCACGAGAGATTCCTGCCCCTCCCCTTGGTACGACTGTGGAGAGTTGAAATCTCCGGCACAAACTCACGACAAATTTCAAGGGAAAGTAATGTTAGTCAAAGTAGTGTGATTCGTATACCACACCGTGATCATTTCCATTCGTATCGCATGTCGTAATGATTTTCATAACCGAGTAGAATTTTGTAAATAGGATTTACAGTAGAATAATAATTTGATTCGAGTAATATTATTTAGCAATGAATTAACTGTTATGAATAATGGTAACGTAAATAGGTGGAGCATGTATTATTGGTTCACAGAAAATCCACACTGACTTTGACAGGTCAAGCACTATTGCCAATGGAGTGTAAATCTACTTATAGTGAGGCATTGTAGATGATCGTACAATTGGTTTAGTTTTCATTAATAGAACATTAACTGATATTTTTTGACATTAGCCACCTTGATATTTCTGAAACCTTAATTTATACAAAATTAAACAGGCATTCGTTCGATAGATTTCCTTCGATACAATAAATTTCGTATAAACCTTTTTATTTTATTAAATTAACAACTAACGAGATATTTCAGGTGACAATTTCGTGATGTATCATATATATTTGCACATCGATATATATTTACGCATGTGTTTATAAATCAATGCAGTAACTATTTCGAATATTTACATTTACTGTGAATCCGAAACTGCTTTAAGAGAAATTATCAATTAGTCAAATCAAGAGGAATACCCCATCTAAAATAACCCTGAAAGGGTTAAGACTATTATTAGTGTAATTGAAACTTGTACAAGTTGCATGACTTACAATGCAGAATGATCGATCATATAGCAATAATTTCGTATTTTATCCAACTCCAATTTCTGATCCATCGACTTTCGAGTCAATTACACGAAACGTAGAATAAGTTTCAAATAATTTCGTCTTACGAAACTACGCTGTGAACAAAACAAGGTGCACAGTAAGAATACCTTACGAGGAGAAACTTCTACGCGATCAATGAATTCAAAGTAATCCGAAATCAATCGACAAATTTATCTTTAATGGTGTTACACAATGGTTGCGCACAATGGACACTTACACAAAATGTTCATTGTCGAGCATAAATGCGACTTTTATTCCACGTGCGGCACAGAATTTAGAAACTCCGAAATAGTTACTTCAGACCAAGGCTTTTCAAACTGTTCCATTTTCGTAATTCAATGCAAGGTGTCTCATTTCAATTGATTCCTGCGAATATCGTCAAAGTTACTAATAATATCGAAACACAATAAAGCGTGTCTATAATTAAATAATAAAGGTTACAAGCGAGTCATTCGATTCGTAGTACGAACGTTATATGCAGCAAGAAAGTTCAGCAGCAGAAAAAAACTGATAATAAAAGCAATCAATCTGACAAGAATTTTTCGAAAAAAAAGAAAAATATGGTTCTGGTATCACTGATTAAATGTAACTAAGAAAGTTTCATTATTCTTACTGTAAAAATTGTACACAAAATTTTCAACGTGTTTTTTCGAAACTATGCTTCAGAAAATGACCGTGATATCTAAAAAAAGTTTTTAAAATGATAAAAATACAGTTAAATACAAGAATATAATCACAGTTATGACTCATTTATGTAGTTCGAATTTCTCAATCTCATTTTCTTCGAATGAAGGTTTATTTTTAAAATAATAAATCCGAAAATCGTGCAAAAGATTATTTGCAAAGATTATGTCATGGAAATCTTTGAAAATAAGAAATTATTTTATGACACAAACTTATATTTTAAACAAATAAAAAGTAATAATTTCTTATTTTAGAAGTAATCGAAGGTGTAATAAACTAGTATAAGTATAATAAAATAATTATGATCATGATTTGATATAGAGCAAGGTTTTTTGCAACATTTGGGTTCTTTAGGATGAAAACACGCCTTAAAAGCTTAATGGGTGCTTTCCTATTTCCCAATTTATTTTCAAAACAAATACAAATAAAATTTTGACAGTAAAAATGTAATGGTTTCTAATGGTTTACAAAGTATTCAAATAAATTGTTAAAAATTTGTTGTTTAAATCTAACAAATTAATAAACTGCATTTTCTATCATTTTTGCCATTGAAAAATTTATACAATATTTTTAACACTACCTTTTGGTGGAATATTGAAAAAAGATTTGTACCTATTTTAGCTCTTATACTAAATAGATGGTCTTTGGTGAAATTGTATTTGTTACATAGTAGTCTAACCGAATAAAATTTGTTTATACGTGCTGAATTTAAAAAGACAAACAAAAATGTTTCATGGAAACCTTTGAAATCCAGTTTTAAAATCTTTTATTAGTAAATTAGTTTTCCGAACAACTAGTTTTCTGTGTATAAAAACTCAACCAAACCTATCGAAATGTTCTCAATGTCTCTTATATTTCCCTTTTATTTACAAGTGTACGATGCAACGGCGAAAATACCGTCTGGCCTTCTCAATGGAAATGTAAATCAGTTTGGTGACTTTGACGAATGCATTGGGATACGAGGAAGCGAAGAAATTCAAGGACAATATTGTTTAGCGTATTTGCACTTGAGCATCGACGAATCACGAGTAGATCTTAAGTATCTCCATCGTCTTCTACACTCTCACTACGCGTTCAGAAGCAATATTACTGATGTAAGTACGTATTTATATTATCATTTTTTTTTTTGCAATACAGGTGCAAGATTCTTTTACGACAAATCTTATTTTTGGATAATTCAAATGAATGAATCGAATATCAGAAATGAACAAAACTGCTTTGCATTTGACATATTAACAGTTTTAACTAATGTCAAACACACAGGATAAGGGTAGTAACTGGAATAGCTCTTTTCTGAATAAACTAAGTAAACAATTTTGGAGTAAAAAGCTACAAAAGACTTACGATTGCGTTCGAATTGATTTTGTATTCATTTTAAAGGAAATTGTATACAGTGTGTGGCACACAACTGTCGCCATGATTTTTCAGGCACTTCCAATAGTCTGATGAAAACATGTTTCAGACAAACGTTAAGACTGTTTCCGATTGGCTACAAATTTAAATATAAAGAATGATAAAGGAAATTTTTTTATTATAAAAAATCAAGGTCATCTTCATTTTTAGAATGGCATTGCATATTTTTTGCTACATATTATTATAATTCGTGTTAAGACGAATTCAACGACCTGATATTCCATGACAATCGGATGCTAACAGATATATTTACACAAAGAATTAATCAAACCATTGTCATAAAAAAAATAATACTTTAAAAATTGAATTTTGATATTGTTAATTGTAACAAATATCGTAAAAAAATTTTTCTTGGTAAATATTATAATAGCTTTCGTGTGTTAATGTACAGACAAAGTGTATCCATTGCTTTCTTTAAAAGATGTATACTTTTCTTTAAGAAAAAACTTAATTTTCTGATTTTTATTATTCCGCTCGTTCTGTACTTCTTGTACGCGGTACAAGAATGTCAAATGTTAATACCTTTGGAACAATGTTCTCTTGGAAAACATGGCTTAATACTTTTTTGTGGGACCATGACAAGAATTAAATCGGATTGTGTCATACAAAATATTTGATTCTATTGAGAAAAATTAATTATATTTCAAAATCATCTTTATTACTCTACCTATAGAAAAACTGTTAACATTAGATAATATTCTTCTTTATATTAAATAACTCCAAGTTTTATATTCATATACATAGACTTCAAGTCAGTGGTAAGGAATACATACATACATGCAAACACACATACGTGCACGTGCGCACACACACACCACACTACGTGGTTACGTCTTTGAAATTTACCTTAATACCATATTTTGTAATGTCGTACCCATTGAAGAAAGGTGAAATGATAGCAAGAGAGAATGACAACGATATTGTGGTGCTAAAATGGAGAGATGTTCACGATGTTAGCATGTTATCGACAAAACATGCACCTATTATGACATCAACCTCGGATTCTACTCGTCACAAATAAAAAAATAGAAATAAGAAAATTTCGGAAACTCCTTGTTGTCGAATGGTTGTCCTCGGAAAATGATACGCTCGACAATAATGGAAATAAAACAAGAAAC
Organism: Ptiloglossa arizonensis; assembly: GCF_051014685.1. Classification (NCBI taxonomy): domain Eukaryota; kingdom Metazoa; phylum Arthropoda; class Insecta; order Hymenoptera; family Colletidae; genus Ptiloglossa; species Ptiloglossa arizonensis. The sequence continues at coordinate 11,582,433 of NC_135051.1, read as the reverse complement.
GTGTCCCATAATTTAGAGATTCGTAAGAATCTGTAGGGCAAACCTATAAGAAGGATGTGCGCTGTATGTTACTAGAAGAGGAGGCAAACTGCTGAACCTCAAGAAGCCTGAAAAAATGTAAAAAGAACCACGACCTATTGTTCCAATTGTCCAAAATCACCTCAAATGTGTTTCGAATGTTTCGACGAACACCATGTGACATAGCATAATGTAATATGTTACCCGAAATATAAATTAGTAAAAAGTTTACATTTTTCGTACTTTTATGTTGTACATCCTATATTTATATTTCACTTCTCATTCCATTAAATTTCTTTCAAAAATTCAACTGAAAATCCTATTAACTCGAATAAGAGGAACATCACCCAGATCTGGATGACGTGGTGATAAACGTGTTAAAGGAAACCGAAGTAAATCTGTGAGGCAAGATCGTTACAATTCGATCATTTTCGACGACAACCGCGATAGTGCGATTACGTCGGAAGTTTTTTAAATTGACGTTTCATGTAACGCGACGAGCGTTGTAGACATTTCACACACTACCAATTCAGAACGTGCAGTAGTGAGCGACTACAAGCCAAAGAAACCGTGCAAACTTGACACGACGATGAAGCTAGTACTATCAAACGATGAACTCGTGTTTCAATCTGCGAAACGTATATCGGTTTATAAGAAAGACATTGTCGATATGCAGATTGACGAATGGATCAGTGACGGAATCGTTCAGCCGTCTACATGCAACTACGCGAGTCGGGTAGTACTTGTACGAAAATGAGACAATTCGTATAGAAAATGCGTAGATTATCAACGTCTAAACAAAAAGATTATAAAAAATAGATATCCGTTAGCTCTAATCGGGGACCAACTCGACTTGCTGCAAAGCGTGGATGTCTTCAGTACACTCGATTCGAAGAACGGTTTCTTTCATGTGAGGATGGACCAAACGAGTCGAAAATGCACAACCTTCGAAAATACGAGATTTCTTTCGAAAGTGTGTTGTGTTGGTCTATATGGACAGCTCAATGATCCCATTCGACATCAAGAGCGGAATTGCAAATTTGAAGAACTGATCGTACTACGATAAATGTACACTGAAATTATTCGACGAGTGCTTAAACGGGGACATTTCTCTGTTGGCAAAACCGAAACTCTGCTGCGAAGAGATTTTTGGATGCTGAATCTTCGAGAGCAAGTGGGGAAAGTCATTCGAAGCTCTGTAACATGTATCCTAGCTGAGCGAAAACAAGGGAAGCGAGAAGATTCGCTGAATCTCGAGGGTATCCAACATTGTTTGACGACTGCGGACATTCCAAGGGGCAATGAACAAGTTGAACGACTTAATCGAACATTAATCTTGCTATTAACGAAGCTGAGTGCACCGAAACTTTCTGAATGGTATCGACACCTAGAGACCATTCGATAATGCCTCAACACATTTTCCTTGTACATAAGCTGTAACGACAACATATGATGTACATGCATTTTACATTGCATGGCACTGGCTAATAGCGTACGTGTCGAATCGTAGCGCGCGACTGAAGCAAATACTTCATCGTAATTTATATCCTTCGTTTTCTCTGGCCACTAATCTAGCTTTGAATTCGTCGATCGTGCCGACCTGATTATACTTCCTTTTGTACACCCATCTGCTAGTGAGGATCTTTAGCCTCGTGGTCTTTCTACCAAGTCTCATGTTTCATTTTCCATAAGTGAATTGTTTCCATTACAACTAGTCAGTCTGTCAGAGTCTGTCGTCACGTTACATTGCTTCTGTTGGTGTACTGGGCTCTGTAGATCTCTATTGTTGTAAATAAAAGTAGCGTACAGTATTTTTGAATCAAATCAATTTCTAGTACCAGTATTGTACTTCGTTTTTCTTTTAGCCTGGACATCGAGTACCTCGATTTAGTATAATAAACTGGGCAGTGTGTACACCAGCATCGTGCAGTTTCAAAGATGTTGAAACATCTATTCGTGATATCCTCGCGAGATATAGTTCACAAACTGGTATCAAGATTGCAGTAAAAGTGAACGAAGAAATGTGTCAGGTGAAGAGGAAAGAGATTGTTTCAACCGAAACTATGTATGCTAGGTAACGAGTAGTTATATATAAAATTCATTAATGCACTTTCGTTCATTTTATAAATTAACATTGATATTATGTCTTTTTCAGTTTACTATTTATGACTATATTTGCATTAACAATCGTAGCTGCATACTATGATCATTATAAAATACCTGCCAGCGAACTACTTTTATCATTTTCCTTAAAACGTAATTTTAAGCAACTTGTATCGTTAGAACGACAGCCAAATGATATAGCTACGCTTCATGGTGTACGAGCTATAAATGCTGGAATGCTGCTTTTAGCCCATAAAAGTATGGCCCTTTTTTTTAATCCGTATGCAAATAGAACAGAAATGAGTGAGGTATGATTGCATTACTTAAAGAATATTTTTTATTACTTTAATAAGAAGGTATACAATACGTTCATTTTTAGTACCTTGGTAAACCATGGACAGTCATAGGAAGAGCTGCTAGTCTTTATACGGATCCATTTATAATGCTTTCTGGACTGTTAACATGTTACTCCTTCATTGGAAAGTTAAAAAGAACTGGAAACTTGAATATCAAAGACGAATATTTATCACGTTTGATCAGGTGATAAAAATAATTCATAGTTTAAAAGTAAATACTTATCTCACACTCCATAATGTATTTTAAAAACAGAAAAATATCAATTGAAACACAACTTCAATCATATTTCAAAAAGTATGCCTTAACAAATGCTAATTTTATTCTTAGACTAATACCACCTTTAGCAGCACTGATGATATTTTGTACTTATATAATACCTTACATTGGATCTGGACCACAATGGAACTTGGTGGTAACTGAACATGCAAATATTTGCAAAAGGACATGGTGGAGAAATTTTCTATTCATTCATAATTACTTTGGATTTGAATCAATGGTGTGTATTCCATTCTTAATTTACGTAATACAAACGATAAGTAAACTACTCTAAAGGATAGTTTATATAGTAAATATCTTTGTTAATTTCAGTGTCTTACCCATACGCATCATTTAGGTATAGACACTCAACTTTTTATCCTTTCACCTTTAATGGTACTACTTCTTTTTAAAAAACCAAAAACTGGATTTGTCGTTCTTACTATGTGTGCTCTAATTTCAACAGCGTTACGATATTTTGTGACATATTATAAACATTTAAATAATTATGTGTTCTTCGGTACATCGTAAGTTACTATATTATAAATTTTATTTACATTGCATAGAAATTTCTTTAGAAATACCTATTTAACTGTATTTATATATTTGCAGAATAAAACAATTATTTGATACTGCAGATTTCTCATACAGCTTACCATCACATAGATTGACAGTTTATATAATAGGAATATTTATTGGTTACTTATTAAGATACATACCTAAAGATTACACGATTAATAGAGTAAGTAAGATAAGTATACAAATTTATAAAATTTCATTTGTACTTGTATTCAGTTACACCTGTGTCTGTTTAGGCAACTTTGTATACAGGTTGGATCTTGTGTATAATAATGTTAGGCTGTGCATTTCTCGGCCCTGCACATATGGGATCTATAAATTACATCTATAACCCAATACATGCAGCACTGTATAATGCATTTGCTCCTATCGGTTGGTGCGCCATTTTCGCTTGGGTGATCGTGATGCATCACAGTAGAAATACAAATGGTAATTACTATTCCATGTAATATAAATTGAAAATAAACGAGTATTCGTGTTATTGCTTATAACACAGTGCAACACGAATTTTGATTTACAACATCCATTGGATGATTCTTATACTATTTATGAACCCAAATAGTAATTGTGAAAACACATTTTTTTAAAAATCCAGGCTTTTCAATAAAAATGAGGTATTATGTGAAAATTAAAAACGATAGAGGCTTTGGTTTGGTCTTAAACAATAAAGGAGAGTTTTCCGAATCTAATGGTATAGAAGCTATTAATTTTCACTGGTCATAAATAGTTATAAATGACTGTCAAAGTTTAAAAAAGTGCCGATATACGTAGTTCTTACAAATTATTTTTGCATGTTTTAAAAGTTCTTTATCTAGCACGGAAACTATACATAGGATTAGATTCTGTACATAGTTTCCGTGCTGGATAAAGAACTTTTCGTAAATATAAAAAAATAATTTGTAAGAACTACGTACATCGGGACTTTTTTAAACTTTGACAGTCACTTATAACTATTTAGGACCAACAAAAATTAATAACTCCTATACCATTAGATTCGGAAAACTCTCCTCTATTATTTAAGACTAAACCAAAATCCCTGTCATTTTTAATTTTCACGTAATACCTCATTTTTATCGAAAATCCTAGGTTTTTCAAAAACTGAAAGCGATAGAGCAATTCTGCTTCCAGATTCGTGTTTAGAACCATAAACAGTATAAGAATCATCCACTGGATGTTGCAAAACAGAAAAAAAGTTGTGATTTGTTGCATTGTGTAATTACGTTTGAATAACAGATTTTTACAAATTGCAGGTTGGTTTAGTAAATTTTTAACATGGAAGGGATTTTTGATTACTACAAGGCTGAGTTATGCAATATATTTAACACAGTTTCCAATCTACTTTTACAATGTTGGAAAAACCAGGAGTGCTACACATTATGAATTCTTTAGCATGCAAGTGAGTTAGAATATTGGGCTTTTAAGTATATCTTATGAATGTATTATTATATTATAATATATTTTTTGTTGCAGTTCAACCTAAACGAATTTGTATGTATTATAACTATGTCATTAACTCTCACCTTACTTTTTGATACACCATTTCAAAATATTAGAAAGTATTTACTGAAGAAACCTGTGCTAGAATCTACAACAAAATTAAAACTGCAATAATGCGTTTCAGCAAATACATATAATTTGATTTACTGCATACAGCACGGAACATTGCAGAATTGTTATTGCAATTGGTTTTGCAGTATTATAACAGTATTACAGAAATATGTCCGTGCAACATTATACAGAAAATATTTCGAAAACATTATGAAACAACTATGGCCCTAAAATATACATTAATGACATATAATATATATGTTATATGTATACATGAAGTTATATGTACATATAGTGCTTTTCATCAGTTCACTTATATCTGAAATATATATACATTCATGCATATATACAAATTGCTCATAATGGTACATTATTTAATGAATATATAATGCACCATCAGAAACCATTATTACTCTTTAATAAATAAAACCTATGAAAAATAATGGCTATATAGGAGATATTTTTTTTGTTTCATATATTTATTACAAGGCAGCTTTTTAATAAGATTTGTAGCTCAATGTTGAAGAACTCTAAAATCCGAATTGATCAAAATGTAATTGCATTTAAAAGTGTGTATAGACTGGGCAATATTTGCTGGATACATGTATAATATTTAGCGACTTGACAATATCTTTTTGAGACACAGCAACTTGTATCCAACATTTTGCCAACAATGTTCCATGTTTAGATTAAACTCAATTCAGTAATTATGGATCTGTTGACAGTGTTTTTGTTTCGTTCTAAACCTGCTTTTATTCTCTTGAACGAAACAGATAGGAGAACTTTACCAAGATCCATTTTACCTCCTTCCACAATCTTTTTAATGTACGATTGTACACCAATTACGGTCACTATTAATTTATATCCACTTCTTTGAGTACAAGTGACCAACCATGTTGATCATGTGTATTCCAGCAATTATTGCTTGATTTGTACCAAGCCTAAAGCAGATATGTCTCACATAAATGCCCATATGGATTGTCACCTAACATAGACAGATATACCAGGGCAGATGCTTCCCATGAGCTGTTAAATTACATTTCTGTGGATGGAAAGAACATGATGGGGTACTCTATAATTGGGAATTGATATATGTAAACAGATCACGAGTCTCACAGCAAAATTGCAGCAGAATGGGTACATCTCCATTTCTTCTCTGCCTACTGCAGTTGATCTTCATATCTTGTCTTTCCATGGCATCACATATCCACACGTTTGCTTTTAACTAACAAGGTGAGGATCAAGATTGTCTCAGATTTTAATGACAGTATTAGAGGATGGAAGGTTTATATTTATGCAAACCTTGTGTTTAATATTAGCAGTAGCAGACTTGTTTATTTTTAACTATAAACAATATCATGTTCTTTGATGATCATTAGTTACCATAGACATACGAGAACTTGACTCTGCTTGTACAAGTTGAAATGGCACAGGAACAAGGAGAATCATCCAACTCTCATCACTTATAATGTCACAGTGATGAGGGATACGAACGAAATAAAACATGACGAAATGAGATGCTTTCGTAACTCTATTGTTGCATCTCATTTGTCATGTTTTGTTTCGTATACATTCCTCATCATGTAGTGGACTTCTACACCTGCTCAATGTAGTTAATAGTGAAAATGAGTCTACATAGAGAAATGTGTCTCTTATTTGTGCACTATATTCATACATAGGTATTTATAATACTGGTTTAGAAATGAGGTGATGCTGAAAATTGGCATCTAATTTTGTTTCCTTGAATTGCCATGTGACGTACAATGCACTGAATGGTACATAAATTACAAAATGCTTAAAAACAAAGATTACCGAAATACCAGGAAAATTGTGTTCCTCTTCAAGCAGATAAATAATGTGGAATTATAATGTGAGGATAGGATTTCTCAGTGAAGGAATATATTATTTATAATTAAAAATACATTTTTACATTTGTGTTTACTATTAAAATATTTAAGTAATAATAAATAAATAACATATTCAAATATATAAAAAAATTTGCATCTGCAAAATTTTAACATACATATATTAAAAAATTGATAATCTACTAAACTGCCACTACACACTAACTGTGCTTGGTAATACAGCATGATTATTGACACATACAGAGTACATCATTTTCTTCCAAAATCTTATCCATCTATAGCTAGTATTATACACCGAGTTTTCGTCGTATAGACCTTCCAAGTCAACACTGTTATTGAAATCTGGACGGTATTGTACTGACACTGACTCTCTTCTTATAAATTTGCAAATAGCATCATTTGCCCTTGCATATCACAGATTAATTGAACATGCCTGGTTTAAGGGAAACATTGTTGGGTCAGCTGTTAATACTGAGTAGTCCACCAATAAAACCAAAGACAAAACGTTAATTTTATTATTTTTGTGATCTTTTCATTTAATGTCACAAACTACAGAGCAAACCAAATAATGCCAATGTATTGGCAGCATGATTGTGCTCCCAAAATTTTTGCCAGATGTTTCAAAAGCGCAGTTGTATTACCAATATAATCCTTCTATGTAGCCATTATTTTGTTAATTTTAAATTAATATATACTTCAAGTACAAAGAGACTGATAAAAAGCAATATATATAATTTTGAATGTGTATCTCAGTAATACTTACAAGAAAATTACCAAACAGAATGTATCATTGATCACTTAACGAAATTCATATGGAATACTAATTTAAAATTAATTGAAAAGAATTATATAATATGTACATCCTTAAAGGTAGCCATATAACACAGAACATTTCAGAAATGTTGCTGCAATGTTCCAAAAATATTGCGTACAGAAAACAGATAATTGCTGCAACAATCAAGTATTATTCTTTTAAATATTCCAATATTGCACAATAATATTTAAAAAATGATGCAGCAACATTTGTGTCACATATAAAGTGGTTTAAGCTATTGTAAATAGTGTTTTAAATTTTCATTTTGTTCTTAGTAAAATTAAATCCAAAAGCTTGCCCTCATATACAATGTATATGATAGCTAAGAACACCATATTTATATAAATACTGTCATATCCAGCTTATATAAGTGTTTGTAAATAATACATATTTTTGTATTTCTAATTTTGTATACTTAAATTATACCATCAACTTCGATTATTATACTATACTTAAAAATTTGTATCTAAATAATTTAGTACAGTGTTATTTATTTTAAAGCATTGTTTGTTGTTTGTTGCATTTATAAGAATATTTCAAAATTTGTATGAAACAGATGATTATTTCACTTATTTTCTAAAGATACTTTAGAAAAATTACAGTCCTATAAGATGTAATTTATGGTATATGTTAGTTGCAAAAAGATGTTCATTAAACAAATATGATTATTTTCTCCTTCTTCAAATTGATAGACTGCGTTTAAAAAATATGTAAAATAGAAGTTCAAATAGATTGTGCACTGTTGAAGACTGTGAGGTGACATTTATATGTATAAATTGTATGCAGATATTCATTGTGTATATTTATTATAATTATTACTTTTTCATTAATTTGTCACTATTATTTTTTTCTAATATCTAATACTAACTGTCAATTCTGATTAGTAATTAATATAGTTTATATTAGTGAACTTATTTGTAGTTTTAATTAAAACAAAGAGTATAATTTTAAAACAAAAAATATTTTTGTATGCAATTATTATTACAATAAAATATTCAATGCATTTATGCATATTAAATATATGTGTATATTAATTATACATGATCCAAGAATGAAACTTATCTACCATTTTAACATTATACTGTCTAAGATGCATATTTAGCAACAATACATTACTGGGTTTAAATTCAATTGAACTTTGTTTATAACTCGAAGACGAAAAGTTTTTCCAAGACATGGCTTATGTCATTTAAAAAGCATAAAATACACTTTTTATACCGATAAATAAATTTTTGGTACAATTTAAAGATACTTTTTTTGTATATTGAATTTTTTCTGAATTTTTCATAGATATAAAAACTAAAAAAATACATAAAATTGTAATTGAAAATAGCGAAAAAGTGCAATATAGTATATCATTGGAAAGTTTGAGTTTTGTTTTTTTTTTTCTGTAAGAATTACGTCGATATTTTTTTTTAGTTTAAAGTTGCAGCCTTTGAATCCATACTTTGACTCTCTCCATCCATTTCTTGAGCACCCCCAAAAAAGGGGTAAAAATCCATCTTAATAATTCACTCACACAAATTCAATTACGCGTGTAAGAATGCGCAGCGCCACGATATCGTTTCAAGAACTACGCGTCGTAACTTAATGTTTACCAGATATATTATAAGTTATACCTTTTTATAGATGATATTTTTATAGCAGTCAATTTTTGTCAATAATAGAAAATACAATAGATGTACAAACTGATAAAATATAATAAAATGCATAATAAATTAAAGCATAATAAAGTTTATTTAAGATATTTAAAAACCTAAATATACTTATTGTACAACATTTTTACCTTTAAAACAATTTTACATACAATAGGAATTAAGGGCAAAATTGAGTGGTAGAATATACAATTATTTATTATATTAATATACACTTATGTTAAGTAATTATTAATCATGGTAGCATTTATTTTTATAATTATAATACTTTCAGTTAAATATTATTAGCAAATAAAATGGTTTTGAAAGACATATTATGACTGTGTTTGAAATAATTTAACAGTACAATTAATTTTTTATAGATATATGCCTCTTAAATGCAACATTTCCATGGAAGCTCAGAAATAAAAATAAAACATATATAGAAGTTTGAAAATTGTTTTAGTACTAATTACCCTATATTATATAGATTTATATACCTGCTAAATACCATTCCTCACGTTCTGTGACGAAATTCATGTACTTAAGAGAAATTTCGATTTGGAAATAGTGCAGGAGCGACTAATGTCCATACATACAACGCTAAACACATCCAGGAGGATATAATTTTTACCCACATTGAAGCAGCATTGGAGTTCAAAGTATTCAAATTGGAATTTGGTCTAAAAAATTATTGTTGTATGTATACTAAAATATAATGCTTATAACAAGAGCTATTTGATTTTATTTTACGAAATAAATGAATTACTTACTGGTACCAGTTAGTAAGTGTCATCATAACATACAATGTAGAAAGAGCAAATACAAAATGGAAGAAACTCCAACTGTAAGCTACTTTCTCTTCTTCATTGTCCCAGACTTTAGCTTCATTACCACTTTCTGAGTCAGGATTGCGGCCTTCTACTGGAGTATAATCTGATTACATTTAGGAAAATGGAAAATAACTCAAAAAAAAATATCTACAATATCAATTTTCAATTTTCTAATCATTTCTATTAGAACTATATAATAGCATAGCAGTAGCAACAAATGTTATTACATGCATTTGTACACATACCAACTTTATTTTAACCTTTTTGGTACATGGGCAGATAGTTATAAAGCATTTACTTGTAGAACTTTCAAATGGATACAGCATAAAATACATGAGAAATATAATTCTCATAATAATAGAAATAGAATTATAATAGAAAACTCTTCTCTTATTAGAAAACTAGTAAGAGAAAATTCTTAGAAAATTTATCATTTGCAGGTTGTCTCTTGTGAAAATACGTAACTTAATATGTGCATTTCTACTTCAACAAAGTAAATAAATCTCGATAGCTTGGATGAGACAATATCTATTGAAGAGAAATATGTATCTGTATATCTGCTTTGAGAACAAGCATAAATTCGATAATTACTAAAGTCAGTGTCTGACAATATGAAGTATTTATTACTTGACAGCCATCAAATAAAGATGTCGCCTGTACCAAAAGAGTTAAATTGAAAATAAATAACAATTCACTTTTTTATCAAGCAGTATGATATCTTGAAATAAATGAAAGCTGATGAAAAAGAATAATATCTGATGTAACAATTGAAATTATATATGTACAAAAATTTGAAATGTTACTTATAAAATATTTGCATTGGAAACAAAGTACAATGTTTAAAAAGATCAAACAAAAGAATATGTAAGATAATGAAAATGGGCACACGCTAACTACCAAGCAACCATAAAGTATCCCATATTAATGATATAACTAGATACTTGATTGTACATTATAAATATAGCATATTCCGTGCTTCCAAACATTAAAATAATTTTTCCTTTCTTGATAGAAATGAACATTCAGTACTAATATTTATTGTAATAAAAGATTTCTTGTACTTATTTTATGATCATCACTAATATAAAAGAATGCATAATATTAATGTTTTCAAAAATTATTATAGATAGTCTACAAGAAGAACTGTTAAATCGATACATCGTCAACTATACACATACTTGAGAAATATTCAAAGAATTCTTGAAACCAAGAACTTGTATAAAAATTTTGATTTTACACTTTTGATTCATTTTTCAGATGCAATCATTGACAGTCTAGTTATACCATCGATCATGGGATACATTATATGTCATTTATGATAAAAATTGTTGAATATTTTACATTTCGAAATAATGAAAACTAGCATACAAATTTTTGCAGGTATATAAATTTGAATATTATACGTATAATGTGATTTATACAATTTTCAATGATAAAAAAGGTAAATGATCAGGGTAATTAAATTGAATTTGAGTTCTACTTTAAGGTAATAGTGTGTGCCTACCTTCATTGTCAATAAGATACTGGTCTCCTGCATTCCTAACTGTACGAAGAAAGTACAATAATTAATTAAAGAATTGAATTATTCTTTTAAATGTATGGAAAAAGAGTAAATGTTTATGTTAAGTTATTAATGAGTATGCTTATATATGATTTTATATACATTTTACATGCAATTATATATATTTTTGTTATTTAACTTTAATAAATCAAAAGACATGTATTAGCTTTAAATAAAATGTAAATAATTTGTTACATACCGGCTCCATTACTCTTGACTAGAACATTCTCAGACATTGTAATCTTTGATGATTTCGATGCAGAACCTAAAGAGCTATACAGTACACAACTAAACCAGATAATTAAACCAATAATACTTTCTTTGTCAAAAGCGACACGATTACGTGCATCAGCATTATCGGAAGTAAACATTTCCATGAATCCAGGATTACAATGAATATCTATAAATAGAGTCGACAATTGTTATTGCATTAATAAGTAGATATTATTAATATTTTCTACATATTTAAGGTATGATATGTACCTGGACTGTTTGAAATTCCACTCCATGTTAAATAAACAACATATAATGAAAGAACAGATGATTGAAGAAGACCAGAATGTGGACGATGTTTTTGTACATGTGGAAGAATTGATACAATACTAGCAATTACACACAAGATCAAGTTAAAAGATATGAAAAATGTATTCAAGGCACAACTGTTTGCCTAGAATAAAAAAATAAATAAAGTAACAACTGGAAAGTTAAATAATAAAAGATATTTTAATTATATTGTCTAGAAACTTACATGAGTAAAGTATATAAAGAGTAAAATAATTCCAGTAATGGAAACAGCATAATTAAACAATGTTGCTCCCAAGAGTGCTGCATACCTGATGTATTTATTTAATCATATATACTTATGTCATTATAAATTAAAGTACAGTAATACATATAGGTATACATACCATTTTTTTGATTCAGTTTCTTCATAATTACCCACCCAAATTTCTGCCCATGAATAGGCAAAATCAATAATAAGAATTAATTGAATAATAATAAAAAGAAAACCACCTATCATTCCAAAATACATCCATGTTATACCAAACGATTTTTCAGGAATGAAAAAGGCACCAATAATTCCACCAATTATTAAAAGATATTTAATAGTCCAGAATCTAAAAACACAATTTAAATGTTAGAAATAATTTTTAAAATACAAAATATATTATATTATTTTATCATACCCATTTTGTATAGGTGCCCGAGGGTCTTTAGAACTTCTTACTCTGATCATTATGACGGACATCAAAAAGAAGTAAAGAGTTATGATGAAACATATTCTATATACTGCTAAATACCCAACAGCAGATTCACAATCAAGAGTGAATTTTGATGGAACATAATTTGAACTGTTAGCACAAAATGGTACCTATAAAAAAATAAATACATGTAAAAAACTATGTACATGTGTTGTTCACAATTTGATTTAAATTTTATAATTTCTCATTTTGAAATGTTACCTTTTTAAGAGCATCTTGTAAACCAGGAGCTAATGTAATGCAAGCAGCAATAGTTCCGAGCATTAATAATAATGCATACATAATACGAGTACTTGTGCTGTTGCTACATGTTGGACATTGAGAACAACAGAAACTGCAGGCTGTGCTGCCACATAGGCATGCAAGCTATATAACAAAATATATAAATTAATGTGAATTATATAATGATAATTATGTTTCAACTTTTTAACTATGGTATGCTTCAAATGAATGCTTTATTTTGTGCACAAAATGATGATTAAATGTTAGTTGTTAAGTTAAAACTAAAACAATTACTTTGTTGAAAATAAAAGGTCATCAAAACATTAAAAATATTCAAACATTTTAATTTATCTAAATTATTGTTGTATATAACTATACAACATGTTCTTATATATCCAATAATATAACAATTTAATAAGAAAATCAAATATTAACATGTAAGATTTTATATCATGACCCAAATTTGCAGTAAAGGTAGGGTCAGAGATACTCTATAGTTTAAAATACAATAAAAATATAGAATAACAAAATTGCATTGGAGGCTTTGTTTTTTGACAAAGATTCATTTGAAAATCAATCTAATAGAAGTGCGTCTAACTGATGACTAACATTACAGATTCCACTAAAAACATTTAAAGTGTCTTCTGCACATGAACTGTGTTTTAAAAAAATTAAGAATACATTATAAATATTGATAATAAACAGTATCTGACATTACATCTTGTACAAAAATAATCATAGGAACTGTTTATATTAAAATCTATAATGTTAGTCGTCAGTTAGGTGCAAGCATGTTAGATATATTTTTAAATGTATTTTTTGTGAAAATGATGCATCCTATGTAATTTTGTTTATTTTATTTTTCTTTTATTTTGAGCTATAGAATTTCTCTGATCCTATTTGTACTATGAATGTTAAACTACAATGTATATGTGTATATATACATATATATATAAACCTTCTATAGACAGTATGACAAATTTCTGAATCAAAACATAAATTAAGCATATATATACATGTTAAAACTTAAAGTATATTTTTATGCAATTATATATTTGTAATACTATAAGTTTACAAGATAACAATCTTTTCTCAATCAGTTTACACAAAAAATTCTTATTTTTATTTAATGAAACGATTCAACGCTGTTTAAAAAAAGTGTGTGTTGATTTCAGTGCTTTCAAAAAATCAATACAATGTATAATCAAACCCATAATTGAATTTGATAATTGATTAGACTTTTTACTAATCTTTGTTTCTCAGATAATAACATTATTTAATTAGAAGTAAATAACTCCATGATTAAATTAAACTAATATTTTTAAAAAATTATTGAATTGATGCTCGAAGATGCATTCTAAAATTGAGAATCGAGTATATTAATTACAATTTAATTTATTTACCTGTGCTGTAGAACAAATAAGACCCATTACAATGTTTTCTATCCGTTCAATTTATTGAACGGTATAGACACACGCACAATTTATACTAATATTCTTAATCCCAAAACACGACAAGTTATATGAAAAGCCAAACACTGTAGCTCAACACAATAAAAATGTTCACAATAGTAATGGCGGCTTGACAGTTAACCGCATACAACTTCTCGCTATCAGCTGACTTTGACGTCATATCCTTTCACCACAAAGAAAGTATTTGGTAAATTCATCCGTTGACCAATTTTTTAATCCATAAACTACACTATTGCTGTTTCTATAATAATTATATTTTTGGAGGAAACCTAATTATATTGGTCAAATAAAGCATAATAAATAATACTTCAATATTTATTCTAAACAACAACTTCAAGCTCAAGTACAGGTTCTTATCATTTGTTATATTACAAATAGTATTGAAAAAATAGGTATCGAATTTATAAATTTAATTAATTTATTTTTAAAACATTGACATTGTTTTAATCAGAAGATGTTTCTTATATATCATAAGCATGCATATAAGATTGTTATAATTACTTAATGCAAACTTAATACTCAGTGGCACATGGCGGTACATACAGATGTCACTAAAAGTTTCATATCAAAGTTTTACATACGGTTATTTTTTTGGGCAAAACAACTTAAAATATTATTTATTTTAATTTGCAATCGAGTTGTATACTTTTTATCTAGAAAAATGTAATGCTTTCAATCAGCAACAAAATTTCATAATACTAGCAATTCAAACATATAGCTACAATATATTGTTGTGAACAAATATTAGCTTATCTTCAAATTATAAATTTATCAATTGTAGCGATTTCAACATTACAAAGTTCAGTAATAATAATAATTATTCTTTGTAATCTGCTCAATGAACAAATAATAATTAAGTTATAACATATAAACTATAGCACACACAGGATATCCTTGCACAGTATTAACTATACTATTTTCATTACATTATTATCTATTTATTTCACTTATGTATTTCATTTTTTTTACTACTTTAATGTTTATTTATATATTTCATTTTTTTACTATTTGAACTTGAAACTTTGCTTTGTATATAGCAAAATTAAAATTAGATCAAACTTTAATCGCCAATCGAAGTTGTTTCACTTTAATTTTGCTCCGCATCAATACTAATAATAATTAAAGAAACTGAATTTTTATTATTCATTAACCGTATTATGGGACTGTTCATTGGTAACAATTATAGAATAACTATTATTTTTAAATTAGAAGAAATTAATTGGAAGCTTTCGTACAACATATTTTGTAAGATTCTAATATACGTGCTCTCAAATTTGTCCAAGAATTTTGTAATTGTTATCTGTAATAGGCATAATGAAGGTATGGTAATCTGTATATATGTGTATCAATGCTATAATTTATTTTGTTTTATGGATGTTTGACAAGATAGTTAAGACAATTAATATAGTACAATATTTTAATATAATACTGTAGCAATAATTAGTATTATGTAAACAATATTTAAACTGTATTATATTTATATTATAAACATTTACATACTTTTGACCATAAGGGAAGGTTATTGATAGACAAAATAAATTTTTACAGTTTAAATGCATCTAAATGGAGAAAACTGAATATCATCTATAGATGGTATTAGCTTTTGTATGTTATAAAGCTCAATGCAAACAATTAGTCTTTAATTTTATTTATAAAATGTCTTGCTTATAAATGTATTAGTTGGAAACATTAATTTTTTGGGGGGTTAGTTAAACTTTCATATTAAAGTTCATGTAACTAAATGAAGCTAAGCCTTTACAAACATTTTATTTTTCAAACACAGATCAATACTTTATACTTTCAAAGAAATTAAAAATGTACACCATTAAATAGAATCTAATGTATACACCTTTTTATTAATAATTCAGATATTCATAAAATAACATAGTATGTAAGGTATACCAATATAAATTATCTTGGTAATCTTTAATGTACCTATATATGTACCTGTATATTATACTACAGATATACTATAATATATAATATTAAGCTTATTATCTATAGTAACTAATATAGTAATTATATAATAATATAGTAAATAACACAGCAATCACAAAACAGTATAGTATGTAATATAGTAATTATACAATAGTATAGTAACCGACATGGTAATTATACAATAGTATAATAATTATTTCATGTTAATATGCATTTTTGCCCTTTGTCCCCTCAGCAGAAGTTGTATTGTGTATATGAACCTACACTATGAAGAAAATATATTTTACTACTTTATAATACAAATATGTCTAGTATCAAAAAAAATTTCAAACTAATAATCACAATATCTTGATGTATAATTATTAACAATATCTTAGTATAAGTAACAGTATACAATATCAATTTGTTGAAATATTCGGTTAGATCAAACAAAGGCAATTGAAGTAAAAATTAAATTACCTTGAAATACCCATACAGATCTCCCGAGGTGGTCGGACGTATCTATTATACATTTGCCATCTGGATACTCCACGGATCACCATGGATACCGGTTGACCCTTTGATAATCGGTACTGACCATTGATGATAGACGATGATCAGTACCGGCGACGATTTTCTAATTTCTTTTTTCTTATTTTTTGTTTGCTTCATTTATTTTATTTGTTTCGACATATCTGTATTTAGTCTCGCATTTTAATTTGTATTTGTTTTCCCATGTTTATTTTTTTGTCATCATTTCATTAATTTCCTTTCTTACTGCATGTCTGTATTTAACCATTAATCCACATGTACTGTGTTAACTTTTTGAACGTGTCTTAACTTGTTTAATATTTATTATAAATTTCATTTGGCTACCTTAGCTAGGTACATCAGGAAAAGAAAAACGAAAATCAAAGAACGAAGAGGATTTCTTTATCGCATTCTCCGCGAGATCGTTAATTTTAAGTTTAGACTAAGTTAGGTTTAAGGCCACCATGTACAAATATCTGTATTCTGCCAAGTAATTATGGAGTAAGTAGCTTATTTTTACTCGCTCGCTTGTTCCTCAGTTCGGTCACCTCTGCTTGTTGCATAAGCAAGTGACCGGCCATGTAGCTGATTTGCCGTCTTTTTTGATGCGTCTGCTTCCAGAGAAAGATGTTGCGAATACACACACACACAGAGAGAGAGAGAGAGAGAGAGAGATTTTTATCTCTGTATCTGTGGAAGTCACCGATTCCGGGATAAAAGCCTTTTTATGTCATCCTTCGTGAATCGAGTCCACGCTTGCGTGGCTTCCGTTACGAAGTTGTGGGTACTCATTTGGGTAGCGTCAACCTCTTCCTCTCGAATCGGATTCATTAACAATAAGAAGAAACGGGACCGATCTAGTAGGACCAACTCTACGGTTCAAGTCTTTCCCAATTTTGCTTCATTTTGTTCGACTGTGTAATTACTTAGTAAAATTAAACAAGGAGATCGAGGGAACTTAAGTCTATCTCTCTCTCTCCGGATCTCCGTCGCAGCAACCTCCACGTGGTAAGATCTGGTAATCGGTATTATTTGCGACGAACAATAATTCCTCGTCATAGATAGTATCGAGCTAATTGACTGCGAATTTTGAATAGTTCACATCGTGTAAATTATTAGAATTAAACAAATGTTAAATTAATGGATCTAATGATTGTTTTCCATGTTTTAAAACTCTACTTATTTAAGAAACATGTAAGTAACCATCTTTTACTTCGAATCTCGATCAAAATTAATTATTCTCCTAGTCTTCTTTCTTATTACCCACCTCCTTTTCCTCTTTATCATCCTCCTCTTAAAAAACTAGTAACCGTTTTAAAAAATGGAACACGATCGCTGTTTTATACAATATTTAAAAAAATATTGCTAACTAATACGTTAGTGTGTGGCTGCACTGGTGGCGCGAGAGGGGTAATCTACTCACTCTTTCGTTTTTCCCTCACCTAAGCGTAATCGTTGGGATTCATAGTGCATTCCCCTTGACGAGGGGCGGTCTTGGCTGGGAGTGGGGGCTTGCGTGTAAAGCCCACTATCTCTTCCTTTGCCCAATATATACCCGTGTGGATGTGGGGGCGGTTACCGCACCACACGAGGAGGGGCAACGGAAGTCTTTCCGCTTTCGGTCCTTTCTTAGTCGTGCGAGGATGATCACTATAGAAGTTTTAGTTGGTAGTCTTTACAACCGAGTTGCCGGCTCGTATCGGACATACATTTATACAAACTTTTTTTCTTGTTTTAGTGTACTGAATTCGCCTCTAAAGTTATGTCCTCATATATTGAATCACTTTGTATAAGCCAACTTTTAAAAATTATTAGAAATGTAATATCGTTTTCTGCGAGATCAGGTAATTTACAACTCATGGTTTCTTCGAGATGTTTTATTTTTTCGACGAGTAAAATACGATGCAGCGATACAAAATTTGACCTTGAAAAACTGGTCAAAGTTAATTATACATGCATATTAATAAGCATATATTAATTATACATGCATTTTATAAACGAATCTCCACTGATCCGACGGTATAAAATCAAGCTGTGATGGTTTTGTACATAATTTTAAAACACCCGGTACGTTAACCAGTTCTTATCTTTTTATAACGCGCTTAACTTAATATTTTCAGAAAAAATTGATACGGAGGCACAAAAGGCATTAAATGTAACAATTCTATACATTCTGCTTGCGAACTGTTAGTTTCAGTAATAAAATTTACTACCGACCCTGTGGGCAAAAAAAATGGCGGTCCTGATTTTAGTTTTTAACAGCTAGAGGTATTGTACCTCTTTTTTTCATAAAATAATAAGAATGCCTGACTTTTATGTTGAACCTATCGATTAAACAGGTGTTAAATTTAATGTAAGTGTATATCGATATGACAGTATCATGTTTCAATAAGTTAAATGGTCGTTAATTATACCTTAGGATGAATTCATTTACATATATCAATTTCAAAGCTACATGCATCAATAATATCGAAACACGTCTTAGCCCGATTATTAAATATCATAATACAACAAGAAGTACAATACGGGTGAATTATCTCTATCACTTCTTGGAATCGACTTGAGTGAATGAATACTCAATCATTTCCAATAATTCTTAAAGTTGCCTTATACAGGGTGATTTAGAGTATATGGGCATAAATTTAGAGATGAATTCGATACACTAAAATAAGGAAAAATGTGATGTTAAACTCTTCACTCCGTTATAGTCGTCGCTTAGAATTGATAGATGAGTTGTCATTACAATGCAAATGTTTATTTATGCAAATGCATAATTTGATGTAATCAGAAATAGAGAAGTCGAATTGAAATAAATATACTTTCTACCTTACGCAAATTTAGAAAATGTAACCGTTATTTTGCATACTTCTTATGCTAAATATATTATCCATATTTTATTTCTCTATATATGTACTATTCTGCTCTATATGCACACAAACTTTCATTAAAATCAGTCTTATAGGTAAGAAGAATTCCTTTATACTACAGCGTGCAAATACTTTTTGGAGCCACTGTAGGTAATGAGTGCTGTCTGAGCCGGAATGGGGAAAAGTAACAGGTGCCTCTTACTAAAACTGTATTCTTACGTCAGATGATTAAAATCAGGTATGTCTAACTATCTGCCATGTACCGTAATACAAAAAAGAGCACTCGTCAGTTTTCCCCACTTTATCGCAGGTTGTCTGAGTCAGGAAGGATTCACGGCAAGAACGAGAGCTGAGAGACGGAAGGGGAGTCAAGGCCGACAGAAAACAAAGAGAAGGAGAAACGTAAAGACTCTATCTGGCCACTTTGGTCCCTACTGTAGTACCTGTAGTGGTCTCTAGTATGCGTAGATACTTGATGAAATGACAATTTTCGATTTAACACATAGAGATAATACTGACATGAAACGAACTCTTATTCATGTGGTCGGACAATTGTAATACGTACACAAAGGTTTGACGTACATTGAATTTGAGTTTAAATGTTTTAAAATAAGAATTAAATTTTATATAAAAGCGTTAAATAAACTTATAACTTAAACGCTAATACATTTTGTTTATTGCAAAAAAATTGTAACGTTCTCATCCCTGTTAATTTTTTAATAGTATTTTCAACAAGGACAAAACTTTTAGAAGTGTTTTCAATAATTGCTTGAATATTTTATGAACAACCATCATTTTTTATCACAAAAAATGTTCACTCTATAAAATGTACGACATTTTATAGGAAATATGTAAGGAACATGTTCATAATTTATTTAAGTAGGTACATTGGAGGAGGTAACGTTAAGAAAAAAGTCAAAGATTGATTTCAAATATTGAGTTATTATTCTGATTTTTATCCGTGTTTCACTATACCAGTAATATAACACTTATTCATTCTATAAGTGTTGGTTATTATTTTGTTTCGAAAACAGTAGAATATTTTGTCTAGTTAGCTTATACATAGAGCGTTTGTGAAATAGCTAACCAAAACTTTAGAAACATTCTATTTGTCGTGGGATTAAAAATAAGTAATTTGAATAGAAGTCTCGAAATACTTTTCTTTCGCATTATAATAACTTTTTTATTTATGTCAGCATTTTGCAAGAATGCCTGTTTGGGTTAGAAGTATAATTATTGCTATAATATCTTTTTGTTAATTTTACACTGTGAAAGAGCATGTAACCGGTTTAATCTGTTCGTTACTAATAAGGATCGCTTGAAATTTACATTAAATTAGATTGTTAACTTAAAAGATTAATAATTTTTTGCAAAAAGTAACATAAAATAATATTAACCATGAAGAATCAATCGTACTGTATTATTGGTGTGTCTATTATTGGTACATGTTGAAAAGCTTCCAACCGATCCAGTAATGATCTACTTTTTACTCTTATGTTTACAATAAGTAATACCTGATGGCATACTTATTTAATAACACTTTGTTAAAATATATAAGTTTAGTCTAAAAATCACATGACACGAAATGGCTCGTACGCAGATAGGCAATTACATAAGTACGGAAGATAGCATGTAAGACGAGAAGCAACCCAGTTGAAACACGTACCTCCTTTATTAACGTAATTATTAGTGTATTTTCCCTTCCCTTTCATGTAGTCTATTCATGACATGTTTCTTCGTGGGTGGACTATATAAACGTATTTATTTCTGTTCCTCATTCTTCTATATCCCGCAGGAGCTCAGTGATAAACATCGCGCATAATGTTCTGATAGCACTCCGCAAATTGTGTTTGAAAGTGATATAAAGGAAGTGTTTCTTTGAGTTTGATTTCCCCTTTTGTTTTCCAACCCTGTTACATACAAATTTTACAGTGTGCTTATTTTGTGAAAGATGTGTCGGTTTTCCCTGATTTGGATAAGTACGTCCGTATTGCCCCTAATGTTTTGTGTCGGTTATGCAGTTGGTCTATATGAAACGGCACCGCACATTATTGTGTTCATCGCTGACGATTTGGTAAGGTTACAATAAATTTTTGATGAAAATTACATTAACGTTAATTCTGTTACTTAATACATTATGGTACAACCATAACACAAAGGTATAACACAAAGGGTTTGACATTGTTCTCCGTTTCATTTCTCCTAAAATTTTCTCTAAACATTTGAAAACTACTGATTAAGATATGTCATAAACATATATTTAAATTTTACACTATACATATCTAACAAGGAATTTAGTAGATAATAAATAATTACCTGAACTTATTATTTTATGCAGTCATCGAATCATCATTGTTTTATGTGAGATCAGTGTGTGACAGTTCATAAAGTTTGGGATATATTAATTAAGTAAACCGACTTGTTTGCATCTGAATAACATATGTAAAAATTTAAGAAAAATATAAAGAATCAAACTTGGTTATCTTTGGTTTCATTTTCGAGATAATCAAGTTTGAAAATTCACTTCGTGTGTACACGCGCACTGTTAAAATACAATTCACCGAATGACGTGTAATATATATCGCGTTTGTAAACAATGTTCTGCGACTTTTGATCCATACTTGAACCGTTGGTTCCTCGTGAAAATTCAGTTTTCGTTAATCTGTTACAACGATGATTTACACGAATCGGGATGACGTTGATAAAATCTGAACTTTCGGAGCCTATAACGAAAACTTATCTGCTACCGTTCGTTACTACAGAGAGCTGAATCAAAAGATTCCCGATTGGAGAACGATGTTAAAAATTAAAAAAATTTTTTGAAATTTACATTAAATTAGATTGTTAATTTAAAAGATTAATAATTTTTCGCAAAAAGTAATATAAAATAATATTAACCATGAAGAATCAATTGCGGTGACACGAATGTGGTCGTGTTCATCATCGAAGTTTTACCGAAAATAGTGTTAAAGAAGACGTTTTTAATAATCCTAGACACAGTTCGCGAGTGCTTTCTTCGCGGTATGACGTAAGATCTAGTAGAATTCGTCGCATATTACGCGATAACAGAATGTATCCGTACCATTTGACTCGAGTGCGAGCATTGTCAGAACGCGATTTCACGTCACAAATGGCTTTTTCTCAATAGATACTTCAACAACATTATAGAAATATAGAAATTATGTTATAAAGTTTGTGGATAGATAAAGCACAATTCACTAGAATAGGTACTTTCAACATTCGTAACACACACTTATGGCTACTCAGAAATTCACGTGCAGCGCATGAAACTTATTTTCAAGAGAGATTCGGGGTTAGTGCCTGGCTTGGAATACTCAATAATTATATAATTGGCATACATTTTTCGCGACATACTTTAACAGAAGAATCTTATTTATATTTTCTACCTGAAAAATGATCAAGATTATCAGATAATGCGCTTATGTTAGTTGGAAACGAATAATTTTCTAATATGATGGGATTCCACGATATTTTAACCAAGGAATAAGAAACTTTTTGATTTCGTATTGAACAAAAAGTTTATGGTGAAGACATTCAGAATCGGGGCCAATTAATACAACGTATTAATCACGTATTTGAAAACTTAGAAAATAAAAACACGTTGTTTATAGTTCATGCATCCGTAATTAGACAGGCACAGCTATGCATATGAGAGCAAGGCAATTAGTTTTAGCAATTTTGTAATTAATAATAAATGAAATTGTTAATAGAATAGATTTTTTGTCCTTTCTGGAATATAATGATTTGCATATATCGTGTAAGCACTGTTTACAAATCCAGTAAATATACGTTGCGGGGTGAATCGTATCTTAATCGTAAGTTCGTAGGTACGAAGTGAATTTTTAAGCTCAATTATCTCGAAAATTAAGCCGAATATGAACAATTTTGTTTTACATATTTTTCTTATTTTTTTAATAAGGAATTACCTCCTACCCGCTTGTTCATTCGGATGTACTCTGTATAATACATGCATATTTCCTTAATTTTATAATTCGTTATATTAAAACATAAAAAGGCAGCCTTGTGCAGAGCGATGCTCAGTTTAATGATACTCACACTATAATTTCTTCTTTTAACGATCCTCAAGGTAGTCTCTCGTATGACAGATGTAATTAGTTTTTCTATACATGAACGCGTAAAGGTGATATACTGTTTAAAATAGAATCGCATAATTTTTAATGTCTAAAATCATTCATCATTTCAAGAACATATAGTAACCAGCAATTCTATTTTACAAATTCTTCAATAAAATAACACATGAAATGACAGCTGACTTTGTTTCATTGTTCTTCCTCATCTTGTAAACAAATTTACTCATTGAAAATTTAGAAAATGTAGGTGCAGTTAGATGTGCTAATACCACTTTGCAATATTGAGAATAAAGTATATTCTAAACTAATGATTTTTCGTTATAAATAGGTTAATACTTTTGTGTAGGAAATGAAGAGCTGTATCCATTAGTGCATCAAAAATTATATGATTATTAAATACAGTAGAAAACTAATTAAAGCGAATTATGTCTCCCTCGAAACTGTTCAATTCTTGTTTGGATAATGTTCATACAGTGAATAGTTTACGAATAATTCGCATTTATAAATTACAATCGGACACTCTACATGGGGTGAGAATTTAGGGGATAATAATACAATTGGAACACGTAGTTCAATTATTTTTATATTACTATACTATTAGTTATGAGGTTGTGGAAATTCATTCGTTTTGAAATGCCAATACGATTTCGTATACGGGACGAAATCGTAAATAACAATTCAAAAAATAAATCCCATTATTGCAGTATCAGATAATTAAAATAAAACGTGTTGTCACATTATTGAATTTGTCTTTCTTTATAGTTTAAGAATATAATAAAGAATATATATAGTGCTATTTAAAAAATATATAATAATTCTTGTCTTTTTTATGAAAGAATGGTAATTTAAATATTTTTGTTTACATTTGTAAATTCTTTATTTAATATCAACATACTTTTAACTGAATCTTTTTTTGTTAAATTGTAAGAAACAGTACAAATATCGTGGCAACCGATTCCTTTATTACAATTTTAATTTAATCAACAAATAATCACTTTAAAAAAACAGCACCTCGAAAAGAGTATTTTTCAAAATAATAATTAAACTATAGACGTAATGTTGGATGTGGTCAGTAATATGACTTAACATCAAATAGCTTTGAGTCATGATTTGGTAATACATTAAGTGTGTTTGTTATTGTTATCATGCTGAAAAATAACATCTTTTATAGTTAGTTCCAAATTTTTATCTACTCTTCATTAAGAAAGTGTTTACAATATTTACATAATCTTTTAGAGTCATTCTTTTATTTGTACTTAACCCCAAAGCATAATATTTCCTCCTCCGAATTTTACTGCAGGAAAAAGTCAAAATTAAGAAATTGCTCTTATTAAAATAACATGTAATGTTAAGTTTAAAATATACTAAAAAGTACGTGAACTTCTTTACATAAGATTGGGAGTGTGTAACTTGGTCGGATAAAAGTAAAATGAAGATTGGAAAAGAATGGAAAATAATGAATCTGGAGAAGATAGAATACAAAATTAAGTTAACGATTTCAGATTCCAGGCAGAATCTGGAGGAGAAAACATTATAATATGGAGTTGTATGATTACATTAGGTATAGGTTTAAGAATATAATAAAGAATATATTTAAGTGAATCTTTTTTTAGTTCTTATGAACTGTAAAAAGGCAGAACTGTATATTAGTTCTTAATGAACTCATCGAGTGAATGGAAGAATGACTGCAAAGAACTATGTAAATATTTTAAATATTTAATAGTGTAACAACTGATTTGTATTTATTTGACTCCAAAAAGTGAAAAAAGAAGTCATATACCAAAGAAGAGTCGAATAATCGTTACATTTGAGCAACATTTTCTAACGTCGAATAATTCAGTTAGTTTCTCAATATAATTCAGTTTGAGTTTCATATATACGATTGTAAAATGCGTTTTCTTAAATGAATATACAAATATAAAAATATTTGAAGTATTTGAACTGGTTTAGGATTTGATCAGAAATGATTGAAACACTACTTGGCATAGAGGTCAAACATTCTAAACAAAATAACAAAAACTAAAAATGATCAAAAATACAGTTATGATGTAACGCAAATATCCCAAATGTAATGTGTAACCGCTTGTGTATCGCTTATGTCTGTCTACTTTGCTTAATTTACTACAATTAATCTGTAATATAAAAGCGTTTTGAATTAAAATTGTCCTTAGTTAAGACAATTATCGTAGCTTGAAAATTATCTACGCCTCCGCAATTAATAAGGATGCTAGTGCTTATGACTCATCATAACCGCAAAACAAAAATTGCCCTCTTCTCCATACTGTTATATCACTTACTGAAATGTATTGATATAAATGTAACATTATGTCGTTATAATTTATTATATAACTACTACACTGTAGTGATTTATGTGTATTTCTATGGAAAATAAATACATAGGTATGTGGAATCTAGATCAAAATTAGATTTAAGAAATTAGAATTTAGATAGTAAAAACATAGGTATACAGTGAACGATGGAAAAACTGATCTGTGTCAAATATGTAACAAAGAAACTCAGTATGAAAAATATTGCAGTTGGTATGGTATTTAAATACTTGTGGGCAGACAAGGTTAAACAATATATTCAATACAAACGAATCTACACGTGCAGAAGGTGAACGATCAGTAACTACTAGTAAGACGAATGATTTGCAATGGTAGCAATTAATATACTAGTATTTTTCAGGTCAGAACAAAAGTTTAATTTTTAGACTTGTAAAGAGGCAAAATTATAACTCGCAAAGAACAATCACTTTTTCGCAAGTTGGTTGGATCAATGCATTATCATCAAAATAGAATGATTTAAATCACTGTAACATACGTTTTGAGTCTATCTTTTGACTGAAAACGCCAGTGAAATTACAAAGTTGGTCGAGACGTTGTTAATTTAATTATTGGAAACAAGTGCAACAATCAAATATCAACGTCTCATTTATTCTCGTCTGCATTTCGAAAAATACCAATAATCGATCGGTACAAGATTTTAAGAGGATGATGACGTGGGAAAATAGAGGCAAAGTATAAAATTTTAGCTTCGTATGTTTAATAGTTTTCGAAATATTAATAAAAAGAACTTTTGATACTATACATTGAAAACATTACTAATGTGACTGTTTACGCTGTAGTCCGAATCTAAAAATATAGATGAAATTATTTTAATTATCCACCGAACACTGATTTACACACCACCCCAATGATAATCACGCA
Organism: Ptiloglossa arizonensis; assembly: GCF_051014685.1. NCBI lineage: Eukaryota > Metazoa > Arthropoda > Insecta > Hymenoptera > Colletidae > Ptiloglossa > Ptiloglossa arizonensis. Next base: position 11,555,274 of record NC_135051.1, on the reverse strand, counting down.
CTCAATATCCTACCACATATCATTCAGTGGTAATCATGTATCCAATAGTCCAACACACTGCCAGCGACCACTAGATTACGTAGGCTAAACCAATACCAATTTGATAAGTTCGATGCCTGCATTGCAACATACATATACCAACTGTTGTTCGCCACTTACTAAACAGAAGATGCGTGATCGGCTTATGTTTTCCTTGTCGAGAGGTATGCTAGCAAAGACAGACACTGGTAATTCGAAAGGAGTCCTCGAGTGTGCATTACCGTTAGATATGTATATCATCGCTTCATCATCGAGTGATCCTCTTGGAGGGAAGTGGAGCGCGGAAAGACGCGTTTTAGAGGTATTGGTTTTGCGAAATACAAATGTATTTTATTCTACCAAAGTGTTCGACTTTTACCAATCAGAAAAAAATACTCGAGGAATTGACAAAACATGAGATGTCATTGACGAAAAGTAGCGGAATGTATAGAAATGGTCGAATATGAACTAGAAAATGTTGAGGATATTCGAAACATCCAATTGATTAAACTATAGCAGAAAATACATGGTTTGAATTTCACAACATTCCAATGAAAGATGTTCCAAGAATGATATATTATTTTGTTAAAGAGTTCAAATATGAAGATACCCATAATGAAATTAAGAATTTAGGTACGAGTAATATTTCGTCAGAAACAATTCGAATTTTTATTTTAATTTTATTTTTCAGCAATAACGGATTGATTAGTGGTTATAGAAAACTTGTTGAAAGACGAAATGAAATATAATCGGCGAAAGTACGAAAGAGGTCGCGTAGTCGAAAGCCATTGTATTTTTCGAGCTCTGGGCATAGAAACTAAAGACCTGCGTTTATTAACAAGTGTTAGCAAGAGACACGATTAGGCATTAATAATAGAGATTTCTTATCTTATGTATCTAATAGTCTATTTATTAACAGGTGTTACCAAGAGACACGATTAGGCATTAATAATAGAGATTTCTTATCTTATGTATCTAATAGTCCATATACATGCTTATTTCATGTACATTTAAAGACACGTGTAATACTGACCGACAAATTGAAACTTTTTTTTCGCCTTTCAATAATCACTGGACAATTCTTATAGAGTCTTGCTTCTCAAACAAGACTCCGAAAAACAAATTCCTGTATCACCTTCAGTTTTCAAAAAACACAAGTTTTTTTGTAAAAATTCTGGATTTTCGACAAAAATGAGGTATTATAGCGGTATACAATTTATTAATTGTTCTTGGTCATAAATAGTTATAAATTAATGTTAAAGTTTAGGAAAATTCCGATTAGCTGATAGCTTCTCCGCAATATTTTTCTTTTTGTACGAAAAGTTCTTTATTTAGCTTTCTGAAGAAGAAACTACCCAACGAAAGTAATGGAACGATTTACATTTTGTACAGTTCCAACACTTTCTTCTTCAGAAGTATCTACAGAATACAATTCTGGATTTCTTTTCGTGTTAAATAAAGAACTTTTCGTTGAAATAGAAAAATATTACGGAAAAATTGCACCCGTCGGAACTATCTTAAATTTTGACATTAATTTAGAACTATTTATGACCAAAAACAATTAATAAATAGTATATCGCTATAATATCTAATTTTTATCGGAAATCTAGAGTTTTTACAAAAACATGTGTTTTTCGAAAACTGGACGTGACACAGCAATTTGGTTTTCGAATTCTTGTTTCGGAAGCTCTACAAGGTTCACCCAGTGATTATTAAAAGTCAAAATTCATATGAGACAGTATAATTATTCAATTAATTCTATACATATTGAAACAGAAGTCAATATGTAGATGATTAAATCTCAATGGAGACCACTGCGATTTAGACTTTAGAAGGGAGGAAACCAAGAAAAGAATATAAATTATTATTTAAGGATCAGGAACTGATATGTTGTCATTGTTCAAAATTACGGTAAGTACAGTATATTGTAACTTAACATTTTTCTGTCGCAGAAATTAAAACGTAATGCGGGCTGTATTATATTGTTTTAAAATAAGCGGGCCGATTTTAAGTGAGACGCTATTACGTCACTATACTACTCGACTATACTACAGTAAAAACAAAAGCTTTAGTAATATTTATATAGAGAAATTACAATGGATAATATCGAAATGTTTCCATTAATATTTCGAAAATTATTAAATACCTGAAGCCAAAATGTTATATTTTGATCTGTCTCCCGCGCTTTTAAAATTTATTGGCGATCTCGTATTTTTTTGGAAAAATACTCTTACTTTTTTCTAAAAAATTAAAACAGATAAATTATTCAACTATTGCACGAGTTGTAAATTCGTGTGAGTGGAATTCAGTTTTTAAAAAAGATATCAGGTTTCGAATTAATCTTGGTTTCAGAACTGAATTAGAAATTGATGAAATTATTGAAGGATTCAAAAAAGTTGAAGCATGCTACTGGCAATTTAAATTATAACTGTTAATAATTATAACATTTTAATCATAATATTAATACCAATATGTCTTGAATATATTAATACTGCATGTGTTGACACATTACAATTCCACATGTTGTGGAAACAAAAATAAATTTTTACGATGTTTGAGACTTTAAATCAGAGGTTCTTAATCTTTCTAAGCGTGCTGAGCACTAAAACTATGATGGAAAATAAATGATGCACGTTCCACTTTTATCGCATGATGAAATCTTATTGACAGGCTAAAAATTTTATTCTATAACCTGCATTCTTTAGTTTCAAATTAATCACTTTCACGTCTTTTACAATATATCGATGAATAGTTTTATCATTTTAATATTTTATCTTGGTAACTATTATCAAGTTATTTTTATATGCAAAAGATTCTTCATTTGTTATCAGTGCTCTAGAAGAAAGTTCTTACTCTTTTTGATTTCATGGTACAGTTTTCTCAAACTGATCGTAAGACCATTATCTATAGTCTAATTATAAATAATTAGAGTAAGAAATTAAAAAATTATAAACAAAAAAAAATGCATCACATTTCTTGTTAAAAATTGGCACACAGTGTGTTTGATTTCATGGCACGGTGGTTAAAAATCACTATTTTAAACTGCCCTATTGGGTATAAAATGAATTGCATTTAAAAACCTTCAAAATTAATTTTTAAATAAAATCAAGTTATATTGTATAATCAAGTTATACAATAATTCTTCTTAAAAAAAATTATATCATTGTTTTCTATTATGTCAAATCCCCTTCTTGGACATATAGAATTTTACTTATATATATATTTTAACATATTTGACTAACAAGTATACCTCGGTCTAATGAAATATTTTCCATTTTGTCTGCATATATATAAACTGAAGTTGCGAGAAAAATACACTATTCCAATAATATTCTTTTCACTAAATTAAATCAGTTTCCGGTAAAAGGAGTAAAAAAATGTTAATATTTCGTAGGGGTGGAATGATGTCGGCTTTCATGGATCAAATCAAATACCAACCCCTAACATTGATGCTCTCGGATACAATGGAATTATATTGAACAGACACTACGTATTGCCATCCAGTACACCTTCCAGAACAGCGTTCTTTACTGGACAATATCCGATACGTATTGGTATGTGTATCAATAAGTAAATGCTTTTATTTTGAAAATGAAATATATTATTAAAAATGTTAGAGCTTCCAATATTTAGACAACATAAAAAAACAAACCAAATAGATATACAATATCGATGAAAAAAATAAATGTGGTGTACTTAAGGTTGAACATCACGCAAAAATCAATAATCAGTAATTTTCCCAATCAATTGTTGAAAACTTGTACTTTTCATATAATTTTCGATGCTGAATGTAATCGAACGATATTGAATAAAATAAATGTAGATAAATTTAGTTTTTAGTTATTTCGAAAAAAAATATTAAGGAAAAGTAATCGAATCAAAAATCGCTTATTTTTTTTACATCCCTCAAACAATAAATAAACAAAATTTTAACTCAGAAGCTTCATTTTTGTTGGAGTTATTTAAAGAGAAAAATAAATTTTTGTTTTTTCAAGATAATTATGGTATATTTTATGTACCATTGAATTTTCGTTATTCTATATTATATATATACTATTTTTTAACTTTTTAAATGGTTCATAATAACACTCAATATTTTGTGAATTTACTTATTTAAAATAATGTAAGAGATACTAATGATTGGTTTATATAGGGATGCAAGGAGATGGAATACGTGGTGGTGAACCACGTGGTCTACCATTAAATATAAAAATTTTGCCGGAATATTTACGAGGATTAGGATACACTACAAAGTTAATTGGAAAGTGGCATATGGGATATCATACACCTCAATATACACCATTGCATAGAGGTTTCGATTCCTTCCTTGGATTCTACAATAGTCACATTACTTACTACGATTACAAGTATACGAATCAGGTAAAACAAACAAGATTATAAACAATTTTTAAAAATATAGTAATTCATGATTTTTGCTGTTATTTTTATGTTATATATATTTTGAAAGTAACAAAGTAATAGGAACCTTATGACTCCCTCTGTTCTTAATCTTTTCACTCTCGTCAAGCTATTTTCAACACTATTTGCAGAAACTGTCATGCCTCTTTATTAAACAAACGTAAGTTTTGATACAAAATTTAATTTTCAAGATCAATACAATGAAAGTGAACTCATTTAGAATAAATTACAGACTTTAATTTAGATTTAATAATTAAAATATACCAAAATTTTTATGAAATATTTAAATGATACATCATGTACTAAATGATCGTACAGTTAATTATTATACAATTCGTGGTTAAGAGAATGTATTAGCGAGACAATCATCTATCATTAGTTTTCAAGATAAAATTTATAAAATTCTATTGCAATCTTTTTTCTTCTTTTTTCGTGGGGGAAGTCTTCTTAAGACTTCTTCGACCTCTTTGGGTGAACTTAGAGGGAATATGGGATTCGCTATTCTAACTAAAACTGCACGGTGACTATCCTTGTACGACCACATAGGATAATTGGGAACTGCCAAAGAAATAAAACTACACGGTGACTATCCTTGTACGACCACATAGGATAATTGGGAACTGCCAAAGAAATAAAACTGCACGGTGACTATCCTTGTACGACCACATAGGATAATTGGGAACTGCCAAAGAAATAAAACTGCACGGTGACTATCCTTGTACAACCACATAGGATAATTGGGAACTGCCAAAGAAATAAAACTGCACGGTGACTATCCTTGTACGACCACATAGGATAATTGGGAACTGCCAAAGAAATAAAACTGCACGGTGACTATCGTTGTACGACCACATAGGATAATTGGGAACTGCCAAAGAAATAAAACTGCACGGTGACTATCCTTGTACGACCACATAGGATAATTGGGAACTGCCAAAGAAATAAAACTGCACGGTGACTATCCTTGTACGACCACATAGGATAATTGGGAACTGTCAAAGAAATAACATCCGATGTTCTCTACCCTATTTCCCCCCGTGGGTGACTCGTAATTACAATGGCCAGATTTTATTTCCTAAATTGCTGAGTGGTAGGAGTGGGAGAACATAGTACGGTAGAGGCCGTTCCTCTTCTTCATATATTATGCGTTGAAGTCATCAGATTGGGAAACGGTCGCGAATTGTATCGCGATTCAATTCCTTCAACAGACAATGCGTGAAGGAGGAGGACGGCCTGATCGTATTACCTTCTTCCAGTTAGCGATTTAGGGAATCAAATCTAGCCACCGTGCTCGTAACATTAGCTACTGTATCCAACGCAGCAGTGTCATGCTGCCCTGAGTGACGACTAGGTTGCCTTCCACACGGGGGCCCCGTACAAGACAACTAACTGAACTATTTCCGTGTAGAAGCGGCGGACCCGATCAGTCGGTTCTCCTAAATTTGAAAAGAGACTGCCCAGTACGCTAACTATCCTCTCCAAACGAAAGTTGAGGCAACCGAAGTGCCCGCAAACGTATGTGGAAATCCAGCACCTCGGTCTTATGGAGCATCACTTCTAAACCAATTCCCCTGATCTGTTGTATTTATAAGCTCGAGTTAACTTTGAACTTCAGAATCGAACATAATGCGAAGTGTAATTGCATTGCTTACTTTTAATGTTCTTATTCGGATTGTCTTGAGTTTTCGTCATTTATTTCTTCGATCTCTTCAAACGATATCGAAATGGACAACTGCTCTGAGGGTATTCGGCATATTTTCCTCATACGCTTTCATGAGTTAATTTCTGATTATTTTTTCCTGCTATAAACATTTTTTTGTAAATATATATTATGTGATAAATAGTAAATACGAAGAAGTCTCGTAATTGTCTCTCCAGAAATTTCTATTTGAAACTTTAATTTAATCTAATAAATGCCTCTGTTCAAACTTTGCTAGTTACTTTTCCGAAACAATTAAAGGAAATACTACTTAATTTTTTTTTTTTTCAAATATTATACAAGATTCGAAGAGAAGCTTTCATTTACCCTAAAAGAGTTCCGTCATAAATTTGAGCACGATGACCTTACAATTGCTTTTGATGCCACTGCTTTGTGTGTAATTAAAAATAATATAAAAAACGTCGTGTTTGGATATATTTTCATCGAGAAAAATTCGGTAATCCGTTGTAAATAGTCTCATATAAATACAACGATATGTATACAAATTGTTGTTTTCCTAATTTATTTAAAGAAATTTGATTCCGGTGTGCGTGACAGCGCTCTCGACTATCTATTGTTGGTTACATATTCGCGAAGGAGCGGTCGAATAAAAATGAAGTATAATTTACGAATGAAAACGAGAAACAAATAGATTTCATTAGCAGTAAGACAACTAACGAAGGTTGAACTAGGATCCTGTAAGTCCGAATACGTCCAATCATGTCACAGAAAGAAGTCGAGGACCGTTGCAACAGCGTAATAGGGACCATAGACGTAATGGTTTATTTTACGATGAATTCTACGTCAAGTTGCAACGATAACCGTATGACAGAATTGTACTACCATCAGTTTTATAATGACTCGACATACTACAATTATCGTTCAAACAGTCCTATCAGCCATGCTTGTACAAATTATTGTACGATAAATCGTTACGTCTATGGCTTCTATAAGAGAGGAAGTAAAATAGAACGGTTTTAGCCGGCGGGTAATTGTCTCTAGCCGGCTAATAGTCTTGACGTCAATATTGGCGACAATGGATTCTGAATCAATGGATGCTTGTTATAAATAGAAAGAATAATACAAGAATTTTATAACTTTACTAAACTTGAAACTAATGGCCATTCGATTTATAATCATGAATTTCTCTTGAGAATGAAACAATGTACATACATATATGCTATTTAGCTTTTCAATCGTTTGAAACTTTCGTGTTATGTAACAAAAAACGTTGTAATGTGAGTGAACATATTTATGATAAGTTCTTGAAAATTACATCGATATCAGATTATATTACTACACGAACTCGATAGGGTTGCTTTCATTATTTACCATTTGACTTTTACTATTTGCATTTTATTCTTCTTTATATATCATACTGTTTCAAACAATTAAGAAATTTTCTGCGTGGAGATTTAGACGAATCGTACTGAGAATTCAAAAACTATTATAGAATTTGTATTGAATCTTTAGTTTGTTTAGTTTGTGTACTTTGTATGTGTATATTGTGAACTTCGTTTAAATAGATTGTTCCCCTACTTATTGTAAATTGTTTATTGTGACAATTTTAGGTTTGTGTTTTTTCAGAACATGAGCGGATACGACATGCATCGAGGAGACGATCCAGCACACGGGATTAATCGTGAATATGCAACAGACTTATTTACTGAAGAAGCAATTAAAATCATCGAGAACCATGAACTTCTCAGACCTCTTTATCTTCAGATATCACATCTTGCAGTTCATGCGCCTTTAGAACAACCTGACAATCGATACAACGATAGAGAAATTGTGCACATTCGCGAACCAAATCGTCACAAATACGCTAGTACGTATACAGGGAGTATAAATGAAGATATTCAAACATCACCACGAGTATCTCTCAATAAAATGATAGAAATACTGGAATATTGCCTCGTACACTTTCTATTTTGATATCAATTTCAAACATTATTAGGTGTATCTTTTCTCTCTATTGCTCTGCATTCATTTTTGAGTCGAACACGAAGCAAGAGTGTGAAGATAAGAGAAAAGAAGTATCAGATTACACAGAATTATGGTTATCTCCAAATAATTTTTCTTCTCTTACACTATTACTATGAGTCTAATACTTTTGATTAATTTTTCCGTTTTTATTGCTTCTTTTATGTATAGGCCAAATGGATAATGCTTTGATCTCATCTATTTTCTTAGAGAAGCCTCTGTTCAAAAATGCGTGCGTCACAGACGAAACAATATTAATAACTGACTAACCGTTACTTACATAGAGTGTTACTTAAAATCGTACTGTCGTACTAACTGGATATCCACTTAAAAAACATTATTATTATACCTTTACTCAATACATGATGGCTATAAATGAAAATTTTATCTCTAATGAAGAAATTAAACATCTCGTAGACAATTAATTGAAAAAACAAATGGTGGACCTTTCTTTTTTAATTAGTTATCTATGAGATATTTTATTCCGTCAGTTTATTTCAGATATCCGGTATAATTCAAGACTATATCTTGGAAATTTACATGTTATAATGACAATACAAGATTTACAATTCTATTGATAAAGTATAAAAATTTTTTAATTTTCATTATAAATTATTTTCGGATTTCAATTCACATATATACCAAACATTCTAAATTGGTTGTCGATGTACACCAAAGTTCGGGATGTACTCCGAATTCATTTTGGATATACCAAGCGGAAGTTAGTCGAGCGAGAGTTAAGATGGATGGTGAATGCGCTTCTGGAGTAGGTTGGGACATGATAGTGACAAATGATGCCCTCGCAAGCAGAGCGCTTGTTTCAGCTCTCGAGCAATTGGTAGGCCAATTGACGTCATAGTGAAAGGTGACAGGTGTTGAGCAACTGCAGGAGTGGTACGTTCAAACTAAAAAACCCTATTACACGTGCACCTAAAATACACGTGCAAACGTGTAGTCAACACATACACTTTTTAATCCGTATACTTAATACACAAGTACACGGTTATACATGTACGAAAACATAGGTATAGTGTCATGTGTGTGTATTAACATATACACATTTTATTTTTCAATTAAATATCCTAATGTTTATATTTTACATAAACGAGTTGTATGCATTTATTAGGTTACAGTTGAGAATACAAAATATTTAGTCTTTAATCGTTTATTTTCATGTGAAACACTAAGGTATTTATATTTTCAGGGAGTTAACGATTTCTTCTTTACATTACTATCTTTCCAGCATGTGGAAAGCATTGTTCTAACATAGTTGAGGTTACTGGAACTGTTAAGTATTTTTTGGCAAATTGGAAAATTATTTGGTGTTTGTTTTTTCCTAGCTTTTTGCCATTCGAAAAAATTGAAGGACACTTTTCTCGCTTGATTTTTCTGTACTTACTATGCTTATATGTAAATATTGGGAAATATTTTAAGGAAATATTTTATTTCTATAAAACAAATCTAAATAAATTTATTGAAAATCATTTGTGGATAGTATAAAAAATAAAATAATTCCCAATGTGTTGAGAACTATTACAAAACTGCCATTTTCCTTCTCTTTTAACATAAGCAACAAGTGTGTCTCTTTTTCAATTGATGAGGAGTACATGTTTACTATACTCACGAAAAAAATTAACTGAACTTCATAAATCCACATAAAATATTTACAGTGGCAGTGAAAAATTCACACTTTCGTGTGGACAAACCTGCGAATTTTGCTACCGTTGCTGTTATGAATATTTCGCCTTGATCTGTGGAATTTTATAGTGTTTCAAGTTGAATTAAAAGTGCACGTTTTAACGAGGGGTTACTATATAATTCAATATGGTCGAAATCTTTTATTATAGCTCATTTTCGTTTGCATATTCACGCCAATCCATTGGTAATTGTACTGTCATGAAAATATAAAAATTAATTATAAAGATTAAAAATTGTTTAGAAAATATAAAAATTTACATTGAATTCCGCACAAATGAAATTAAATTCTGTATATATGCTTTCGTTGTTCAAGACGATTAAAGGAATTCAGAGCTAGAGATGGTACTATAATAATTATCAGGGAGAAAGTTGACAAACTATGCAGAAGATAATACGCAGTAATTCCTTGTCAAAAGTTGGAATTTTTGTTTCTCTAATTTGAAATCATTTTCACTTACACCCTCCGACTCATACAGTCAGCATTGTGTAAACAAAAATCGACTGGCTATCGAAAATTGTTATATTGATCATTGTATTTTCATAGGAATATTATAAATAGATTGGTAAGATTTTTCAATAGGAAAAAATCTGGATCTGATATTCAGTAGTCTTTGTTAAGGCAAAAAAAAATAGATTTTTGGAATATAATCCCCTATCTTCATCGTTACAACTGTGACTTTTACCAAGGAATTATTGTATGTTTTTATACGAAAAAATAAAACTTGCTGCTACATTTTCTTAAATTTATACAAAGTTTCGATACAATTGGAATTCAAATGCAAAATCAATTGCCAGTGTAGGGAAAGATTTTTACCTTTGTTACGATACAAATTATTTCTTTAACATTTGTAAAATTTTATATCTTTTACTTTCCTATAATTTATAAACGATGTAATCCCTTTGTATTAGGAATGGTATCGAGATTGGACGATTCAGTTGGACGTATCTTTCATGCATTAGGCGATAAAGGAATGCTCAGGGACTCTTTGATTCTGTTTCTCACCGATAATGGAGCAGCTTCCGTCGGTAGATATAGAAATTGGGGCTCAAACTATCCCTTGAGAGGGGTAAGATTACGGCATAAAGTCGGAAAATTTATCATGTTAAAAGTAAATTAACAAAGCTGATTATACGAAGCATCGGACTCATTTAACAAATTTTTCCCCTTTACGAACTTGAAGAGAATAAATGCGTATTATTGATACACCATTTGCTTGAAACAAATTTTTAATCTTTGGATATAATGTCCGCATATGACTGATTAAATACTATCTATACCAAGACGATTTTAACGCTCGGTCGGTCACTTGCATTAAATATTATTTTCTCTATCGTTGCAAGTTCGCAATCAAATTTAATGTAACGTATTATAAATTTGGCGTGCAGTATTTTATTTCTCTTTATTGCAGACAAAGTACACTTTGTACGAAGGAGGTGTGAGAGGTGTTGCAGCATTATGGTCACCAAGAATACAAAAAGCAGCCCGAGTTTCGAACCAATTGGTACATATAACAGATTGGTTGCCGACTCTTTATTCGGCGGCTGGTGGAGATTTAAAAGATCTTGGTGAGATCGATGGCATGGATCAATGGTGCGTCCTCAGTGAAGGACACGGTCATGGCAGAGACAAGCTTTTGTTAAATATCGACGAAGTTTTTAAAACCGAAGGAGCGATATATAGTCGGTTTAAACTATTGCGAGGTAATTTTTACAAAATAAAAAATTATATAATTGTAGTAGTAATTCAATTATTGTGGACATTTGTGTTGGGGATATGTGTGTTGAAAGAGCACCTCAATCACTGTTTATGTATTTTCTTTTTTTGCTCAAGCGGTAAACAACTATGAATTTGAAACCCAACAGGTTGAATTTTAAAACGATACTACGATCGTATTGGTATGGCAGCTACTAATATGTAAACTAAAATCTTTTCTAGTTCTCATTGTGTTATTAGGTTATTCCACATGTAGTGTCATTTCTTATTTTACTTTAGATAAATGTCCGTATATTATTTCACTGATGTGCTTATAGAAACCTTTCTTTTCGTTCAAAGTAGTTAAATTAACATTTTTCATTTTCAACAAATTATATAGTAAAACGAGTGGTAGCAAAAATTATTCGCAGAACTTTATCAAGGTATAGGAAACGATGCATTTACAGAATGTTTCTTTTTTTTACTTGGGGAAAATCTTTCAAAGATCTTCCCGCTGGTCTGGGTACTTTATCCACCTGCCGCGGTGGTAGTTCTCGATCACTGCCCTTAATAGAACGAGAACTCGGTGGCCTTTGTCCGAGTTTTTGTCTAATTACCTCGTAGGGTAAGATGTTAATGAGAGACGACTAAAACCGAGAGGGACGACCGTCCCTCCTGGGACTCTAACTGGCATTAGGCCAGGTCGAGTCCACCCCGCAACAGGTGTCCGGAAATGCAGATGGTAACATAGTTGCCTTATTTATTAGCCGAGCACGACACAAATCCCTCTGTATAGACAATTAAGATAATATATAAGAAAGAAGTATGTGTAGAATCAAAGAATATAGTTTCTTTTTCTACACTATTGAATAAAGTGATAACCTTGTTAACGTTAACAGTAGTAGTATAAATCATTTCTATCTCCTCCGTGCAATATTCATAGCGTTAGTAGCTACACATATTCCACAGCAACGACATCTATTATCTATGCCTTCAACCAATACACCTCATTGTCTTATCAAAGGAGGGTGTTAAAAATTCCAATTTTTGGCATTGCCTTGAAATGAAAAATTCATATAGGATCTTTTAAAGTGTCTACCAAGAAACAAAAAATGTCCTTATCACTTTCCCTAGAAACGATGGGAAGGTTGTCAAAAATATGTTCAAAGTATGAACATATAACGTCATATAACGTCAGTCACGCGGGTGACTTGCAAAGCTAACGGTTTATAGATTCGGCTATATCGCTCAGTCATTGGGTAATCCACTTAGACCCATCGAGTGGACCATTTCCATATGGAGATGGCGGACCCAGTTACCTCCATCCCTTGCTCCAGATTAGAAAGGAGCCAGCCTGGTACGCTATCTACCCTCCCCAATCGCAGAAACAGGTGACCCAAGTACCCCATAAAACGTCAATGATTGTCGAGGTGAAGTACCAGATGAAATATCTGGGACTGATCGTCGACAGTAGCGTCACCCACTCGGATCAAAGGGGGTGGTGGCTCCCGTCGAAATACGTGGAAACTCGGAACCATAGGTATTATGGAGCACCACCTCCAGATCTATCCCCTTGATACGTTCAACGACGCATTGGGTAGCCTCTTTGGTTCATCGGACGGCCCTCCTCCAGTAACGCGGGACAATAGCGTATCCAAGGTTCCATGGCAAGGGGTTTAACACAAAACCTTGCAGGACACCGAGTACACCTATCTCCACTCTTCTTGTACCGATTGGGATACTTTACCCATCTGCCGTGGAGATAGTCCTTGACCATATCCCGTATATAGGCCATTTTAAAGCATTTTAACCGTCATTGCATTACTTCCATCATTAGTCTGGCGGTTCTCTCACCATTAAGTTACGGTTTCCTTCTTTATTAGTTCGTTAACCGCTGTTTCACATATCGTAAGTTACTCAGGTCCAATAAACTAAACAAAAAAGGAACAAGGGAACTAAGTTTTTAAGAAAAAATTCAAAATTGCAATTTTCCAAAATTTTCACGTGTACATGCTCTTTTACTATATCCCCCCTTTTATTATACGGTATTTTTCAAAACGATTAGTCGAAATATAAATTATTATATGTACAAGTCCTTAGTTGTCTGTATTTAGTAGTTTTCTTTTATTTAATTTGAAAATATCACCACGTAAATAACCGTCTAGACTAAAGCATCTCCTTAAGAAAATACGACTGACTTTGATATCTTGGAAAATGTAACCCTGGAAAGATTTATTTATCTTTAAGTTTTGTTTTTAAGGCTCTATTGACAACGGTTATTACGATGGATATTACGGCGACTCTGGCAGAATGATAGAGACCCTACCGGATTATGAGAGTATTGTGCTGAAAAGTTCTGTCTCTCAAGGTATTACCTCACATTTAGGAGGTCCAGTGACACAACCGAGTACAATGAAGCAGTTACGACGAGAAGCAACGGTTCAATGTCGACCAAATACGACGTATTTTAATCGACACATATTCACCACTTGTAACGTTACAGAATGTTTATTTGATATAGTAAACGATCCATGTGAAACAAAGAACATTGTCGAATCTTATCCTAGGGTAAGTAATAATATTGTACAAATAGTATAAACTAATGTACCAGTGTATGTGCAATAGAAAAAGATTAATTTAACGTAAACTACATTTTATACATTTTATTCATTTTTTTTTTTTAACCATTTATGTATCTTAATTTTCGGGAGAAAACGCCAGCACTATTTTAAAGTGTAACTTTACAGTAGCTTATATAAAAGAGATGAAACATTTTTTTATATTATTGCATTTTACAGAATTTTTTCTTCATCCTTGATTCATCCAGTAATCAATTTCTTTTATTTACATCACTTTTGTACTAAACGGCTCAATTATAGTTCGGACCAATTATTAGAGTCATTCTGCTTTCATCCTTCCTTTCTTACTACTTTCATAGAAATTTAGAAATAACTTTTGTTTTAAATTTAGCAGTATTTCTGTATTAACTGAATAAAAACTAGAGTTAGACAAAATGATGGGGTTATGATAATGGAATGGGTTAACTCTTCGCTGGCCTTAACGATCTTTATTGACTTTGATCCGATTATACTTCGATCTGAATTGCCTCTCTTCCTTGTTAATCAATTAATTTGTTTCACAGTGTCATACAAAATATCATTCAACACTCATAATTCAGAATAAGTACATAGTAGTCACCGACCACAATGTTCCAGTTTTCGGTAACAATCAAAATGTGTTGTTCATAGATTGCACAGGACTTGGACCTTTACCTGGAACGTTATGGAAATATATTAGTAAGGCAAATCAAATTACCCATTGATTGGTTCGCTGATCCAAGAAGAAGAAACAACACGTGGGAACCATGGATGAACTCAGGGGCTGCGGTGTACGTTCCTAACACCGCAGCAGTACTTGGGAATTTAGTATACTGTATTCACGTATCAATTATTTTTATTTCGATGTTGTTGAATACTGTTTGATTGTGTAATGTTCATCCAGATAATGGATGTATTTTAGATGTTATGTGACATCAACAAACTATTTAAAATTAATTAACTTTACGACAAATGGTATGAAGAATATCTTTCAAAAACAGGGTAATAGTTTGAACACTCTATAATTTTTTAAACAGTATTATAATTGAAACAATAAATCGTACAAATAGAAATTGAGGACACACGAGTCATACTCTCTCCAAATTTGAGAATAAATATTTAAATAAATTTTATATATGTTCTACATTGCTACTTTTATTTTATTTTGACAGTTTTCTTTCATATTCAATGCTTTTAATAATTCTCCTTGTTTTTAATCAAGTTTCTATGAAACTAAAAGTGTTTAGTTAAGTTGTTAGTTAGTATGTGAATGAAATATTACAAAGAGATGTCGTTTTTCATAAAATACGGATGATATTTCCAGTTGTGCTGCTTTCTTTACCTTAGAAAATGTAAAAATATGGCTCAGAATACTTTAGCCTGGCTGATAAAGTATGGCAATAAACGTGATTAGCGTGGCACGAATTGAAAAAAATGAGTTCATATCTACACCATAATAACTTCATTCATCGTTCTTCATAATTCAAATGAATATGTAAGTAACTTAACCTTTTTAAAGGAATGTCTTTTTCCATGATGTCTTCATCATCTGTAGTAACTTAAGGTATTGACGTTTTTAATATAATGCGTTTAATATTTATAACAAATCTGGTATAAAGTACAGAGAGTCCTCGATTTACACGGTTAATTTGTTTCAAAGCTTTTCGTGTCAATTTAATTGTATAAATATTTCGGGCGTAATTTGATTACATAATCTTAACCTCAAAAGACAATTAAAGTTGAAGAAGGTCAGAGGTACTTCTTTATGTAAATCAGAATTGATAAAAGAAAATTTATTTAATATATAATAAGATACATATACAAATAATGTGTAAGTAAGGATAAAATCGTGTATTTATAAATCCATATAATTCGAGGACTAGCACTATTCGGAAGAGTCCATGAAGAGAATATCAAATATTTTTTTATCGTGATTTTGTTGATACAGAATTGACTTCAAGGTTTTTGAATGGAATCGTAGATTCCACGTGAAAAGAACGATTTTAAATTTGGTATATATGTTTGATCATTTTTGGAATAAATGTATACTTGTTCGTAATAGTTTTAGGGTTTTGATCTATTATAGCAAGATATTTTATTCTAATTTGTAAATTACTTTATTATATGCAATAAGCATATATACTTGAATATTTTCGTTAGTTTCATAAACATTTTTATATAGATATCATCTTTTAATTTATCTCACAGCAACGAAAATGTAATATCGAAAACTAAAATAGAATGTTTTCGAAAAATATTATACATGCATTACGTATAATAACATTTAAATAATTTTCAACCAAAACGATACAATGCTTTATATATTTAAATATTTTATGATTTAGGTGAAGATTGTATTTGGTTATATAATCTTAATTTTAAAAAAGCTACAGTATATATTACAATACTTTGTTCTTTTAAAATATGTAAAATTTCTTAGCGACTCGAACTTTTCGAAATATTGAATTTATTTGCGAGGAGTTGCATAATTCGATGTGACATATTTTTCAAACGCCATAAATCTGTAACGCTAGGTGCATATATAAAAGTTTTTTACACACGATTGATTTATCTGCTTAAGAGTTTACTCGTACTTTGTATTTATACAATTATTAATTAATGTTAAATGAAAGGGAATGTACAATGAATTGTAAATTATAGTAAGAATAAAACAATCAGTAAAAACAAATTGTTTGTGTTCGTG
Source organism: Ptiloglossa arizonensis (assembly GCF_051014685.1). NCBI lineage: Eukaryota > Metazoa > Arthropoda > Insecta > Hymenoptera > Colletidae > Ptiloglossa > Ptiloglossa arizonensis. Next base: position 11,538,463 of record NC_135051.1, on the reverse strand, counting down.
AATTTTAGATTTTACGCCACATATCGGTGAGAATAAATCGATGATTTCAAACTTTTCATAATTTCGAGCGAATCATTTCTTATTTGAAGGTATAGAAAATTCAAAGATTTGTAAAAATTTTAAATATTTCTGCAGATGTTGTAGGAATGTTTTAATATTGACATTGGTATTAATGAGGTGTATGGCAACGACGATTATTCGTGGACTTAATTAGTAGCTTATTACAAGGTATCTCTTCTTATCTGTATAACTGTTTAAATGTTGCCGTTAGTTCGTACAACGTTGTTCTGGCAACCTGTGAGCATATTAAAAAATATCAAGTATTCCGTTTTAATAAATTCGAATAAATACATTCAAAATGATTAATGTTATCAAAAGTATCACGGGCATTATTTCCTGTATAAAGGACTTCTTTGAAAGTATCGGTATTTGTAGCATTAGAAGACCGTATTTGTATCAGTCGAATCGTTTTCAAAAAAAAAACAAGAACAATGACGTATAATAATCGTGGCTAATTTTTTACCAATTACCAATTAATTAATTTCTTGTTAAAAAACAAAAACAATGATGTATAATAATTGTGCTAGTTAATGTCACTTTGCCAAATAATGTAACACATGTAAGAAGTTATGTTAACTTTAGCTAATATTTGAAAGAATATTTGAAAGTTCTTTGGTCTGAATACAGAGATCTTAATTTTTTGAGAATGTCCACCTACATTTCTAAACACACTACAATGTACTAATACTGTTGGCTGAAATCAGTAAAATGGTCTTAACAAACTTAATGGTATTAACAAAGATAAGAAGATCACAGTGACATTTAAATGTTCAAAACGACTTCAGCCATGAAATGGCCACATTCACTATGTAATCCTAGCTGTAAATCCTATTAATTTTTATAGATATTATTATAAAATTATTAGTGCTAATTATCAGTACTATAATTAACAATATTATTGAGAATAATTAAAATAGGACACTTTACTTAATACGTGGAACGATTATTTATAAACACGTTCGTATTTGTTATACAAACATTAGATTAATATGCGTTATTAAATAATTCATTTGGCAGTATGTTTGTAGGTGTGTAAAGAGACGACGTCCTTGTTTTTCATTATGAAATATGTAAGTACATATGTAGACATTTACGATAACTCGGTGCAACCTTCGACGTCAGATGTCTACATAAGCAAAAGTGATATTAGTCAGATCGTAGCATCTCACAGAATACTTTCTCCACTGGTGTTATAAAGTCGGCAATGTATAGGTTACACGGTACAGTTGCGTTCTTGACGCTAAACCGTTGTTATCGAGTGCACGATTCTTATCAAGAGAAACAGGTCGAAATAGTTTTTACGGGAAAATTTATACATTCTTCGTGCTAACGTTTGTACGGTTACTTATTTTTTGTATGCGTGCATCTTAAGCATTTGACCTCCTGTGTTCATATGAATACTAAATTGTTTGATCAGTGATTTGATGTTTACCTGAGTAAAGTTCGTGAGAAGACCGATTTCTAGTGATATTCTCTTAAAATAAGTGTAATAATAAGCGAATAATTGTTAAAAGTAAAGATGCTGGAAACAACGACACGTATTGGGCTTTCCGTACTGACTGTAACCATTCTCTCAGGGTGTTTGTACATAGTACTCCTGCCAAAGTCACAATCCATGAAGCAATCAAGTATGCAGCGCCCAAACATAATTGTTATCATCGCGGACGATCTGGTAATACTACTGTTATTTTCAGATGTTGTGGGCTTAATTTGGTAAATAGTAATAGTTTGCAGATTAGAACATGTTTATTTCAGTATTAATCAAATGGCTATAGAGGCACTCGCCCCATACACTGTCCATCATTCGCACTTATTGTTAGATATAGATCCTTACAAAATATACTACATGTTTAAACCACACGTTTATAATCAATGTAGGAATATTTTATTTTTCTTATTAAACTATCTAGAGTAGGATGGAATTTGTAATATAACCAAAAGGGAAGTGATTCTTCGTTTAAAGAAACAGGATAATAATGAAAGGATCCATGACTAGTATCGTCTATTTGCAACACACTGAATGTAAATAAAAGAATTGAGTTGAAAGCACATTAGTTCAAAATTTTACGACAACACAACATTACTATTAATTTCAACAAAGGTTATCTAATTGGTAGACACAAACCTAGCACAAGTCTTTGATATTTATCCACAACACGACTGGGGGTTATTATTACGTTGTTTTCATGGAAGAAGACACATTGAATATCTTTTATAACCATGAAAACAAACTTTTGTGTCTTATGTTGGTAGGATTCATTTTAATCTCTATACTGATCAAGTATTTTTTACATCCCTTGATAAGAACTTGGCAAGAACCCCTAAAGTTTTAGTTTCTTTTTACAGCCCTCTATATCGAACACTTGTAGTAAAAGCTTTTCATACGAAGCTTCATTTTCGAAAAAGTAAATTTTTAATATTTATCGTGTACATTTCAGCACGATGTATCAAATAATAATTACTTTAGAGCAGTGATTCCTAATCACCGTGTTACGCCAGACAACAGTGTCGTAAAAACGGCTTCAATGCGCGTGAAGGTTTGGTAATAGATTCAATGAATTCTTATTTTATATAGTATAGCTTTTAAGATATTTTTAAAAAATTAAAAATTTGTCCGACTTTTTTTGATAAAACATTGACATTTCGAATATGAAAGTTTATAACTTTAATCCTTTCACAAGGAAGTGTATTGGATGAGTAAATGAGGCGTCTGTTTCATAAGCAGGAAGTATCGGTTCAAATCCCGTGACCTTAGATTGTTCTTTTAACTTTTATTTTACATAACTAAATTTCTTGTTATAGTATTACGAAAAACAAGATCGTATGAAATTTAATCATCCCAAATAAGAGTTGTATAGTTTTTCAAAAGGCATAGAAATCTTTTATCGAAGTTCACCAATATTTTTGATGACACATATCTCATATTTTATCGACTATCAACAACTGTGAAGTCGTATATAATATATATAATTGAACATATTAAGTGTCTAAAGGATCTTTTAACAGATGGTATTGTATTTCTATGTGCATATTCGACAAACTTTCAAAATCGATTTGATCAAAAACAAAATCTCGTACGAAAAAGTTTTATTCTGAATTTGGTAATTCCTAGTTTAAAGGCGAAAAATTAGGTTCGCCAGCAGTCGTAAGTTCAAGATTGGTTGAGAACAAATGTTCTCGAAACTGGTTGAACTTAAAAAGGCCGCTTGAAGAAGATACTAAATAGAAAGATAGTGAAACTTCAAAACAATGTTGCATACATACCAATGTTGCATACATACCGCTAATACAATGTATAATTTTATATATTTTTCATTAAATTTTGATGATAGTATCATCAATGGATTGGCAAGGTTTTGCAAACATGATGTCACTTGAAGACGCGCACTTCTTAAAAATATTATGTTTTGACCACGTTCGCGGATTTGTGGTAAAAAATCACAATGTAAATTAAATTTATAGAACAAAAAAACAGTCTAAAACAATTTTTTCAATACATTGCTATGAAAGATTTGCTACATACCAGTAGATGTAAGAAACAACAGAATTGCTAGGTAAATGAATAGTTTGGTGTAAGAGTTCACATATAAAATTTCAAAGTCCGTGAGTCATGTTTTTAATTAGAACTATTTTATGAAGCGAGAAAAAGACATTCACAAACAAAAACTTCAACCATTTATACTCAAGAAGCAACCGTTCTGTCATCTTTTTCTGATATAAGCTTTGCAACACCTATGTAATACGAGAAATATATATTGTTGGTGTACTGTTGAAATACCGCCAAAAATGCCATTTAAGCATTCACTGTTCGCGTGCAGAAATATATCGATATGGGCAATTAGCATCTTGAATAGCTAATAAAATAAGGTGAGTCACTTCATCTTTACATTCCTCTAATTTTAACTCACCTTTTGTCTTCAAGGTCACTTTAAGGTCGTAAAGTTATAAATCGTTGAACTGGTTTTGATGCTGACTACAATATTACATTATAAGAAACACATGTTAATGTACAGAAAAATGTCGGTGACCTTGAAAAAACCTTTAATATGACCTTGGAAGAAATTTTTTTGTCGTCATTAAATGCACGTTTCGAAACTATTGACAATCCGTTTTGTAAATTTTTTCCTGCATTTAATAGAACACCCTGTCTATGGAGGTGTCAAATAGAAGAGATTTTACTCAAGCCATCATATATACGTGAACAAACTGTTGATACAATAGTGAAGAAAATGTTTGAAATGTTGAGAAAAGGGAGTCAAGTTCGTAAAATAGAGGGGAGTGAAATTCGTAAAATCTATCTATGGTTTGAAACAACCAAGAAGGCAATGGTATTTAGAATTGAAGCAAATATTTGAGAATTTGAAACTGATATCTACAGAGATTGATGCTTGTGTACGCTACAAAAGAACAGAAAACGATCAAATATTAATAACTGTCTATGTAGATGATTTAATATTGGCGTCACTCCATCAAGAATTTATAAATTTTTTTAAACAAAAATTATTATGTGAGTTTTAGATAAAAGATCTAAGAAAATTAAGATATTGCTTTGAAATAGAGTTTGCGCGGATAGATAATTATATGTCACAAGGCAAGTACACTGAGACAATATTGAAACATTTGTGATGACGAGAGATTGGTAATATCTTCAGATCCAGTTGACAAGAAAATTCCATGTAAAGAACTAGTTGGAGATTTGATATATAGTATGTATTTGGCGATCAGTACAAGACCAAATATGTATAGCATTCTAACGAAGTTACTACTGAAGTGAAAGCATGGACACTGGCTGTAAAGAACTTGACTTCAATTGTACTTGCTTGGGAGGAAGTGCCGACCCACATGATGGGTCAGAAGAGGAACTGGAAGGAAGCAAGCGCTATTATCGTTATATGAAGCATGGTGGGTTGCACGTACCGGCAAACGCAATCTATTGTATCGCATAAATATTAATAATTAATCTGTATTATATATGTTGGGGAACGAATATTTTATTTAATTCACGTGGTTAAATATTATTACATAAGCCTTAAGTAAAACGGTATTAATATTTATACTGATTGAAATAATACAAAATAGGAACGGCAGAAAAAAAAACAACTTTTTTAATAAGAATTATGCAAATCTAAAACAAGCGAGAGCCAGATACGAGAACCGAAACAAACACACTTGGTACCACCTATCGGTACCGATCAAATAACTATTGTAAGATTATGGTGGAACATTTGATTTCTCAACATCTCTTGTTTCGAACGTTATGCCCATCTGCTGTAGACATCGTTAACTAGGCCAAAGGTTTAGTAAGTAAATCCTTAGCCTGATCTTCTGTTGGTACATAAACAACATAGACATTTCCAGCTTCCTATTCTTGTCAAACATGATCAAAGTGCGTATCTATTTGTTTCGTCCTCTTATGAAACTCTAGGTCCTTTAACATTGCTATAGCAGCTTGGTTATCTACTTTTAATTCGGTAGATTCTTTCTGTTTCAAACGAAGCAATAATTCTTTGCAGACTGAATGATCAGACTATTGGTCCACCACGAAGTTGATCTTTTTTCCTTTAAGACCCCAGCATAATCAGAATTACAGTACCTTATTAAATCATTTGGCGATTCTCGATATTGGTATAAAGAGAGGTCCATTATACATTTAAGATACTTCATGATTCGTTTCACTGATTTCCAATGAGACTCCAGATCCCTATTTGATCATTTTGTGAGTATGTTGACAGCGTATATAATATCTGGTTGAGATATTAAAACAATGTAGTTCAAACAGGCAATTGCTTCTTGATGTGGCAACAGCTTATCTTTTCCTTTGATAATATTTCAGGTTCCATTACTCTAATCGATAGATCCATCTTGTCCTTGTTTGAATCTATAACGATTTTTCTTCAAATGGCAGACACGGACGATCCATCCTCATACCCTTCCGGCTGTTGCATGTAGACATTTTCTTTGGGAGAGTTATTAAGGAACGCTGTCTGTCAGTTATGTCAGTCACGTCAATGTACTAGTTCCATGTTATATTTGACACTTGCAGCTAATACAACGGACTCATAGCGTACCATCGGTGAAAATATCACAAAATAATCAATGCTTTGAGTTTGACTGAAACGACGAGCAACTAATCGTGCTTATAACGCTCTACAGTACCATTTGGTTTCATTTTCGTTTTAAAAATCCAACAATACTAAACGATGGGTTGTTTGGCAAGGATTTAAGATCCCAAGTTTGGTTCCTGTAAAGTGAGTCCATCTCATCATCCATTGCCTTCTTCCACAGATTTGCATCTTCTTTTGAGACAGTACCTTGATTGTTTTTATCTAAGATACAATGTCAGGCACTCCTTTTTCTATTAATATATTCTTAAGGTTTGCCGAAGACCCTTTAAACGTCTACAGTGGAATTCGTAACGCTAATCATTAGTTATATTGGTGCATACAATATATTGATTTTCAAATAACGCAAGTGTGTTGTTCCAAATTTTTGTTGCCTTCTTTTGAGGCATAAAATCTCCCCGAAGCCATTTATATTACAACTCATATATGTATATACTATATAACACTGGTTCGTTGAAACACTTTTAGCACAAAGCTAAGAAAAGTAAACCAATCGCTTCGTTTGTCCACACTTTTGGCGCATTCAAGATGTGTGGCTAGGCAGATCTCAATTAGTAAATGTAACGTCAATTCAACCAATAGTGGAAATATTGTAACTTTACTTTATATTTCCGTACAAATTCGGAATGGCTTACCAACTTACCAGCGTTATACAGTACATATGTAAAGATACAAAAAGATTCGTATCGTTACTTGAATCATATATAAATATAACTGAATAGTTTTATATTTATACGTTTACCCGATTTAAACAAAAAATTCTTAAAGAACCTGTAAGTTTTAGCGTTTCAAATTAAGATTTGTCAGGATGTCCTCTTAATGAATAAATGCTTTTCTGGTGCGAGTATTGTTAATGTATGTAAATTAGTTAAAACTTATGATAAAAACGGGAAAAATGAATCAATAAGAACATATTAAGTTAAGAAGATAATGACACAATCCTTGTAATAAATCAGTCTCATGTATGATTACGTAGAGAGTAGCGCAAGTCACGTGGTAAAATGTTAAGAAAGATGATTTAAGGAGATGATGTGTCTTCAAGCATTCATGTTTAGTGGGAAAATTTAGTGCTTATTATCTTCCAATAAATCTGGTGTAGATTTCTTATACTCGTTGGTAATTAAATATGTTGTGTTTAAACGATTTAGTATGCACTATTTCAGATATTAATCTCTTTATATTATTACTTCTGAAATTAATAATAGTTCTTTGTTTCATTCCATCTTATGTTTGTTATTTTTACAAAGTTCATTAGCAACAGTTTGTTGAGCTTCTTTTATGTTCTTGCAACCTAGTTTTGTTTCCTTTTGAGAGAATGTCCTATTTTATTATTCCCTAATTTTATTAGATTATTTAATTTGTTGCATGGTTTTTGATTTTCTTCTCTTTATTTTTTATACTTTATATTATTCAATTTGCTATATTTATATTTAGTCAACATTTATTTATTCATGTATATTTTTTCTTTATTTAGGTTAAGAATAATATATGTGCACCTAAAGAGGATGTCACGAAAGTGGGCCGAAACATTGTCTAATACAGTACACGTATACTTCCACAAGATTTCCGGAATTTTCTGCAGTTATATATCAATAAAGTAGAAATAGCTACCTTCTCTGAACAATTTTAACAAATCTTTATTCCCTTAATATATTTCTTATCTCCTTACTTATATTGTTTATACTTAAAATCCTTTCCTCGTAGTAATAAAGAATACTATAATAAAATAATAATAAAATAATCGTTTATTTTCGAGTAATACTGTCAAAATTATTTTTCAATGCCATAAATGGTTTCTGAAAAAAGTATCAACTTTCTTCTAATAAAAATACTTGGATTCAACATTTCATTAAAAGTATCCAATTATTTGAGAGTAAATTTACTTTTAGCTTTTAGAACCAAATTTTTAAATCAATTGAAATTTGCTCGTACTCTCATTATGAACAAATAACAATTTATTGATTCGGTAAATTAACAAATATTAAATATTTCAAATTTTTTATTAAGGGTTGGAATGACGTAAGTTTTCACGGCAGCGATCAAATACCTACACCAAATATAGACGCTCTTGCCTACCACGGCGTAATATTACAACGGCATTACGTTTTGCCGATATGTACTCCATCAAGGACAGCTTTCCTTACTGGACGTTATCCTATTCGAACAGGTATTCCATTAATAGATACGATTTATACTGCTGTAGGCAGCAGTCATATTGTATGTTGTAAGGCTTACAGAGGGAAGGAATCGTCGATAACCTGGATAGTTTAATGATTAGAACAGTCGTCTGGCTAGCGGAAGAACCGGGTTCGAATCCCGGTCCAGCAATTCGATCGGTCTTTATTCCTTTTCTCCTACACGATCGATATATGCTCTGGCATTTAAGTTGGTATATTTTTACCTAACCCAAACCAATAATATCTAAGCTACTGACTAGCCTCTATAAACAAATATCCAAGATGTAATACATATTGAAACTGTAGCGAAGAAAAATCAATGGTATCATTTGTAACATTGTGTTTCATGATTACTAAAATGAAGGAGATTCGTGCAATACATCTGACTTTTAAGCATACACGCTCAATTCATTTTTAGACTATTTAATATACAAGATAACTGTTTGTATAAATTTCGATTATTTAAATGTACAAAAGTGTATATACTTAATGGAATAAATGTAGCATCTACTTAATATTTTCTCAATCATCCGAGTTACGTCTGACACAAGGGTGGTCATCGCACATCTTAAAGAATTATATATGATTATATACGTCACATGTCTTGAATTTGATGCCATATTGCTCGATCGACTTCAGGGGGAACATAATATCTTTTATGGTTGCCTTATTACTACATTATTGCACATAATGTAGAGAATGGAAATATTAATAGAAAAACATAGTAATTTAAATAATACGTTTCCTTTAGTTTTACTTCATACATAAGTTACAAACCTACAAATTTGATTTAAAGATACCTTTTCTTTTAATATCAAAGGTGTGCTCGAAAAGTATCCAATCTTGTGTTGTAGTAGAAGAAAGAATTAATCTTTGTTAATAACAACGATGCCTCTTTTAGAATACTCTATCTTCATCACGCTTCTTCATGCAGCTACAATCTTCTTTCAGTGATCCTTCCTCTTCTGGAAACACTCCTTAAAGTTAGCTTTTAGAACAGCCAACAACTGCTTCGTCACATTCTGTCTTATGTTCTCTACATGCTCGAATCTTCTTTCTATTGGAACATTTTTTAATTTAGGGAACAACCAGAAGTTGCAAGTAGCCAAATCAGGACTTTGGTCAGATCAGGTTGACGAAGTTGCACGATATTGTATTTTACCAAAAATTGACGACTTCCATCCGATAATCTTTTTGATTTTCCAACAGTAACTATGAAATTCATCCCTAAATCTTGATCTTCTAAGGTCTTCTTTTATTTTTCACGCAGTCAAACGATGATTTTCATTAATTGCAATTGGCACTCATTTCGCATTTTCAGATGTTTTAGTCGTTATAGACTTGCCAGAACGAGGATCACTTTCCATTAAAGTACGACCATTTTTGAATTGTCTAAATCATTCGTTCATTAGTGTATCGCTTGTAGATTTATTACAATGAACTTTTAGTATGTGTCGGTAGTACATGTATTACTTTACGAGTCGAACCGATGGGAATTCAAAATACAAAAGGTCAACTTTTAATAAAATTTAATGTAGAACTTAACTCGATGCGTTCGATCATTTTAAAATGCAACACTTACAACTTTTAATACTTACAGAACTGCGCATCGTTGTCGACTGAAAATCTGCAGGGTCGTGTCGCTCGTTACAGATGCTTATAAACGTTCCCCCTAAATGGTGAAAACCTGTTTTTCACAATAGCACAACCAGGTAGAAAGATATATTCACAGGTTGTATACTTTCTGGCACACCTCGTATGTACCTGATATTTCATCCCGGAATGCAGTAGTTGCTGCACTTTCACACCATTAATTTGAAATTTAATAATTGAGGGTTGGATCTACTACAATGAAGGAAACATTGTGGTCATTATTTCTTGAAGTTGTATCTATTGAATATGAAGATGAATGTCGCTAAAAATTAATCATTAAAAATGATCATCAAAACATCCATTGAATCTGAATGTTCAACATGTTTTTCTCACTGAGAGAATCTATTTAACACTATTATTATTAAAAACTAGTTCACTATTATTAATAATATCGTGACATTAGTAGGTGTAAGCACTACTTTATATAGATTTAATAATGCTAATAAATAAGTAATTTTGGTTCTTCTAAAAAGAAAACATGAAATCGTTTTGAATAGTATCAAACAGATTCGAAACATAAACATACCTCAGTACCTTAAAAAATTACTCTATATGTATTAGAAGGGTGAAAATCAAATATCACGGTGTGATTATATATTATTATAATGATTCCTAGTACCGATCGATCCACTACTAATATTTTCTGAATGAGAACTATAATCATCAGATGTACCGAAAGGATTAACAACTTGTTCGACATATAAGTGGTGATCATGATGCTTATTTTTATTATTAATACTACAAAGTGTATCTTTTTTCTACAGGTATGCAAGGTTATCCGTTGAAGGCAGGAGAGCCTCGCGCAATACCTTTAAATAATACTCTTTTACCAGAATATTTACAAAAATTGGGATATGCAAGTCATCTCGTAGGAAAGTGGCATGTTGGCTATTACACTGATTATCACACACCAGCATATCGTGGTTTCGATACTTTTTTCGGATATTATAACGGTTACGTTACATATTTTAATCATACCATTGAACAAAATGTGAGTTCTCTTTTCAAATTTTGACATAGTTATTTATAAGGTTTTTCGGAAATAATTTAGAATTAAATCCTTTTAATATTACTTTTAAATGGAAGTATGGAATTCCTTTACAGAATAATACTGGATATGATTTACATTACGATATTCCTGGGAAACTATCTGTGGATTACAATTATCAATACATAACCGATCTTATAACGGAGAAAGCTGAAAGTATAATTATGAACCATGATCAAAAGAAACCACTTTATCTACAACTGGCCCATGCTGCTGCTCATTCCAGTGACACTGAAGCTGTAATGGAAGTTCGTAATATAAAGGAAGTAAATTCAACTTTAAGTTATATTGAAGACTTCAATAGAAGAAAGTTTGCAGGTGTGTAATGTAAAATATGACTCCTACTGGCTTGTCAATGCCTATAATGGTTTGCATCATGTGAATTGTCACATTTATTTGTCTCGGTTTCTCTTATTTTCGCATACATCAAGAACAAAAATGAGTAACACTAAAACCGAGTAAGATATAATTAAATCATGGGAATAACAGTAGATCATTTTGCAAGAAAAAAATCGAGACAGTGGCAGGACATGATCGCACTCTCTCGCTTTTCTTCTTTCCGGAAGCCGCACGAAGAGTAGTCGGGAGCTCCGCCTCTGGGCGTCTCTATACACGAAGAGGGGCGTGGTTAACGCCCTCCTCCCTCCTAACAAAAACACGAGGCGCACGCGAACATCGCAATGCACTGGGGAGAGGAGAAGAGGGGGCATCGAATATTATGCTGCTCGCAGTTCTCAGTGTGCTTCTGAAATAGTGCGAGTATTAACTAAGATAACATCTTAGTGAGTAGGCTCTGACATTTCCAAATGCAGGGACCCTTACACTAGTGTATAGGCTAGCCTTAACCTCATTCCAAAGAGTCGAACAAATTTTTCGAAGATTATCTATACGTTAAAAAAAAAAAGGTTTGGTTAGGTCGTGGTTTGGTCACGTTGCCTCGTTTCCCTTCTTTCCGAGGGTCGCACGAAGCGTGATCGGGAGCCCTAATTTCACGATCGCCCGCACCTGACAGCATGGGAATGGAAGCTCATCATCCGTCCGCCGTTTTTAATCACAAACGATCCTTAAAGCTAGCCACCTACAGACACGGCGCAGCAGTGTCATCTTATGCCGGAAGTGACTAGGTCGCTCGCCTAAACGGGCCCCATAAAAGGCTACCGAATGGACCAAATGAAGACGACGAACCTGGTTGCTCGGACCCCACAGGTTAGGTAAGATCCGATCTAGGCCATCGACTATTCTCTCTAACCATGGAGCCAAACTACTAAAATATCCTTCAAAACGCTACTGGCTGTCGAGGATACATTATCTAGGACTTCATCTTGACACTGACCTCATCTACCTGGATGAGGGGAGGGATAGCTCCCACGTGTATCTCTAGCACCTTGGTCTTATAGAACGCCATCTCTAAACTAATCCCCTTGATTCGTGCAACAACGTGCCGGGCATCGTCCTTGGCCTGCAGGACAACCCTCTCCTAGTAGCCTCCAATGGCCAGCATCAATATCTTGTCAACGTAACGTGTTAGGCATTTCTTCTCAGCCTATGAATCTTCCGATGTTAAACTGTTGTCACTGACGTCTTGATCATTTGGGGATATGTGTGGGTGCATGATAAATAATGCTGCTTTGCGAGAAGAAATAGGAATTTATCGAACAATAACACTTACATCTACTACTTATTATAATAACAAAGACGAGTGTTCGAGTGTTCTTCAAGCGTGGGCAATCGATCGCTGTTTCATTGTTTCTGAGGTCGATTCTTACTCTAAAGGGTCTCGTCGGCAACTATAGATAATGTCAACAATAGTCTACTACAATCATTTATCATTCATCAGTTTCCAGTTAATTGTATTACTCACAATATCTTTTTCCAATCTTTTCTTCGTGGTACTTTCTTTTTGACTTGTACTCAATAAACAGAATTATACTTTGCTAATACAAGAAAATCTTCGTATTCGCGGTTTCTTGTAGTTTCTGCTGATATGGGATTCATACTATAATATAATATGCCCGGTAGAGAATATCTGAGGATTAGGCAAAGTGAAGGGCTGACACTCCTGACGTTTCTATCGTTCAGTACATAGATACTTAACTAAATTTTCAGCTCTGCACAGTATGTGTGTACCACTCACAGCCGAAATTTTAATTATTTACCTGAAATGGAACATATCGCAGTCTTTAACAGTCGTAGTACATTATCGCAGTCTTTAACAGTCTTTCTCGTAGGATGTTTACAAAACTAATAGTTTTATTTAATCGCACCGCGTTATATCAAGTACTTCAAGCATGTAACATCTTGATGCGTACCGCGAGGGCAGAGTAAAATGAACTTAGTCACTGTCCTCTTGTACGGTACAAATCTATGTAACCGAGTGTATAATATTCTACTTTCAGGTGTGGTTACCGCTCTGGACGAATCTGTTGGTAGAGTACTTAAGGTGTTGAAGAAAGCGGAGATGTTGGAGAATTCGATTATTGTCTTTATGTCTGACAATGGTGCACAGACTATAGGATTTCTAGAGAACTTTGGATCGAACTATCCATTACGAGGGGTAATAAATTTTCTTAATACGAAATCTTATATGTTTTGTTTCTGTCATATAACTATATAGTTTAGTATTATTGTGTGTATTTTTAGTCGCAAAATACATTGGCTATTATAATACGTGGCCTAATGCATAATCTAGTAGAAAATTCCGTTAGTTTAATAATGGTCTCGTCACAACGACTTTTGGTTCTTTCTATTGTTTTTACTTAATAAAAATTTGTACACAGAACATAAAAACCATTTATCATCTTTTATTTGTGCGTAATTAGTATATAATTATACACAACTTTACTTGGAGCAGACATTATCTAAAACAAAATTAAAAGTGCCCAAATCGTTAATAAGTTGAAAGTCGAACGCAATCAGGTGCTTCTTCAATTGTCTCCATTCGATATCTTCTTGTGGAAAAAATTAAAAGTTGATACATATCGCTAAAAACTAAGAGAGAAAATGAAAGAACGAATAATTATGATTTGTGAGAATATCTGGTCAGAAATAAAATATAAATTTCCTAGTCCAAAATCACTCCAAGGTCATAGAATGCTAGATCGATGAATTCGTATTGAAGTTGGTTATAATATATTCTAATAAAAACTATATGAACTCGTTTAAAAAAAAAACACGTACTACCTTGAAATCGTGTAAGAAAAGAATATTTTTAACAACATTTCTTTTCCTGTCACTGTATATCGTTTCAAATAAAAAAACTTTATCTTGAGAAGTTTTCTTATACAACGATAAATAACGGAGATAATTCAGGACTCTATTTCTCGTAATTCATTTTGTATAGTGAGTTCTGCAGTAAATTGTTCATAAAAGTGATATCTTATATAAATATATATGTTATATTTGTTTCTTGTACTAATGTTAAAAATAAAAATATTATGAAAAGATATCACAATTTTCAGTTGAAATTCACGCTTTTCGAAGGTGGAGTTCGTGGCGTAGCATGCATCTACTCACCATTAATACAACATACCTCCAGGATTTCTAATCATTTGATCCATATAACCGATTGGTTACCAACGTTCTATTCAGCTGCGGGTGGTAATTTGGAGGATTTAGAAGGAAATCTTGATGGTATTGATCAATGGCCTACCATTGTTTCCGAAAAGAAGATTAATCGCAGAAGTATATTATTAAACATCGATGAAGTAGAAAATACTTCAGCAGCTTTAATCGGAAAATATAAACTAATAAAAGGTAATTCAAATATACGATTTTTATCTCCTGTTTCAGAACTTATTTAATAGTTTTTAATACAGGGGCGAAGCTTCAGTATGGTGATTATTATGGTGATGGTGGCACGAACGAATTGTATCCAGAATACAACACATCAAGTGTTTTACAATCACTCGTAGGCAATGCGATTACCGAGTTATCGAAATCTACATTAAAAGTTGAAGAAATAATTAAGCTTCGAAAAGAGGCAACAGTAAATTGTGAGAATTTCACAATCTATCCAAAATGTTTAAACAGATGTCTGTTCGATGTATTCAGTGATCCGTGCGAGACCACAGATTTATCTTCTACATATCCGAAGGTATGTACTTGAACAAATTTGTTTAATTCTGAAACTGATTATCTAAAATTATTTTACCATTTTCATTAATAAATTAAACTAAATATACGCATGCTTTTTGAGAATGCATCAAATATCATGAAAGGAAGAAATAATCTACACAGACATCGAAGACTATTGCATTAACAAATGAAATTTATAGATTTGTCTTAAGCATTAGATACGACACTTTTATTTCCTTTCCGCTAGTGCTAAATTGTTATTAATTATTTTGCGCCCCAGAATACAATGTTTGGCCTTCCAATCAATGTTTTACTCATATTGGTATACTTCCACCATTTTTTCTTTTTTTTTTTACGCAGAGGAAACCTTTGAAAGACTCCTCCGACCTTTTGGGGTTGGGCCGAAGAGAGTGCGAAATTCCCCGCACCCGAAAACATTGGGTGCCCCTCAAAAAGCTTCCGATGCCCCCCTCCTCCGTACAACGTAGTTTTCACGCCCTCTCACTTCTTCGTAAGGAGTGGGCAGGACCATGTTGCCCCGCCGCCACTTTCCGTACGGGGCCGCACGACCACCCACAGTCCCTATAGCCACGCCCAACGTCACGGAGGCGGGGAAAGCCCCCGTCCACCATCCACTGTCGGCGTGGTGGTTACCTTATGTCCGTCCTCGAGGGGAGGAGCCGGTCCTTCCCCCTAGAACGGTTCACTCCCATGGCAAGGTCGCCCACTTTTCGGACGACACTTACACCACTTGATTGACTGTTGATTTTTCATGGAAAATTTGTTTTGTTTTATGGCCACTAGCAATTTTGAACCGTGCTATTTTTCTTTTCTTCGCGTAAAATTCGTGAATTATGTTCCAAATTATTATTGTATCTTCCTTGGAACTATGGAACTTATTTTTCATCTTTCGTGCCTGTTTCTTGCCTGGAGATGATATTCTTGCCTTGATGATCGCCAGATTTGAAATCCTCCTTCCGTGTGCTAATTATCATCCTTTTTAACAATTCAATATACAGTAAAAATCGGATAATTGCATGAAAATTGGGATCCAAATCAGGCACTTATCCAATAGACGTGTTGATTTTTAAACTTGATATAAAAAATATGTCTCTTGTTTCTTATTTCAATAATTAATTCTTTAGATAAATGGCTTTAAAATAATTGATATTCTACTGCAATTTCTCTATTTAATAAATATAAATCACAGTAGCTGAAATCAATTTGAAAAAGACACATGATCTTCTTCCGTTTCTACAAAAAACACTTGTTACTCACATTCAACGCACGAAAACTTAAACACTATGAGAGGTCTTTTTTCGGCCATCATTTATGTGGTGATAATTGCTTGGATTTTTCAACTAAAGACAAATCGGATATTTTAAAAAAATATTCTTTCGCCTGACTTAATGTTCGAGGGGTTAATTAATGCTTGTATAGATTTGCAACAAACATAAATAAATCTGAACTAAGTCTAAAAGTTGAAACTGTATCTAAATACTGAAACTGAAAACTCTTTTGAAAACTGTTCTGGGTCTGAATTTATTTTCAAATTCATCTATATTGATTATATTATATTTTGGTTGTATAGTGGGACGTGGTACTCTTAATGGGGTGTCTCAGGGACATGGTGGGAATAGTTTTCGCACCCAACGATTTAGACTTGGGTAATGCTTAATTCAAATCATATTTATGCTTGGGCGTCCTCTACTTGAAATGCCTTGAGTCTCTTTTCGAACCGTTCCGAGTCGGTAAATTATCTATGTCTGGTTATTTGTAAATCATGTAAAGGGATTGATTATTTTGTATCTTCGGTTGAATTTATTGATTCAAAGGAGGAAAAATGAAACCAACAATCATTTCGAGCGGTTGTAGCTACTGGGACATAACCATGCAATATCATCGATATGATTTATTGTAATATAAAATCAGTTACTTTCCTTGTGATCGTTTTTGTAAAATTTATATCGTCTATGCTGCCTAGAAAAAATTTATTTCTTAAACAATTCATTACCCTTGCTCATAATTGCAATCGGCGAATATTAGTTTTATTCTTCTCTTACTTTCGTTGCTTTCTTTTGTTAACAAACTGGCGCTAAGTTTTGATTACGTGTGGTTTACATTTTTATTTGAATTCACTCTATCGAACAAATATATTTTTGGCACATTTCTAACAAGTTCCTTGACAGACAAAACTATTTTCCAGATAACACAGATTATATAACATGGCAATACACTTAAAACAAGCCACCTTAATAACTTACCTGCCACCTTTTGATGATAGAAAACATATGTCGCATCGATCTTGCTTGGTTTCAGAGGGGACATAATTTAATATCAATGGTCCTTTTGTAGAGAAGTAGACGAAACGCACCGATCAATATCTTTTTTTAAATAAAATAATATTTTTAGCTTCTAAGAGAGGGTTTTAAGATGCGTACAATGACCTACAATTAAAGTCAATTCAGGATCGACGATGGAAAATAATTTACTTTGAAAAAATGATAGTACCTTTTCTAATTGTTTAATCTCGCTTTGTAACCACTATACGAATCGTAGAACAAAACAGAAACTAATATTCAGTCAAGTTACACGTTTTTCAAAGTGTGGTTTTGTATTATTCAAACTTCCAAAATGCATTGTGTGAAAGTGGAGAAAGTTGATACGATTTTCATTTATAACAAATGTTGCGAAGTTATGAAAGAAGCAATGTATCTATATCTTGAAAATTTCCTGATTTGTAGTAGTTTTAGCTACATGGACAATGTTTATTATTGTTAATATCCACCAATGTTCAAGGTCAACATTTTGAACACTTATATTAGCAGTGTGCACATAAATAAGTAAATCACCAGAAATGGGATTGCTTTCTTGAAATAAATTATTTTTCATGGTAGTTTATCTTCAAGTGTTTTTAGGTATATAAATCATTGTATGCGCTTTTAAGTGTTCTATTGGAAAGTAAGTAAAAGAATATGCCATTTCATTTAGAAAATCAAATTGATCTTCGTATCTTCTTTATACATTCACCTGCTGAAAAACTATTAACATTAGACTATGACTTTCTTTGAAACCAAGTAAGATTGATTTAATGCGTGTTTTTCCATAGCCATAAGTGAGCAAGTCGTTTGGGTAGCTGGTTTTAAATACCTCATGTTGTATATTTCCTTTTTATTCTTGCGTTAAGCATTTTTCCGTAATTATCTAAACAAGTTAATCATTCGCGTTATGCATCCATCATTGTCAATAAGTAGAAAAATATGAAAAGATATGTGGTTTGATATATATTCTCGTTTTCTAAACTACGGTTCAGATATACCCACTTCTGGTAACACGTTTGACATTTCTGATATTCTATGTCATTTCTGATATATCTGATCTCTCTTGTAAAAAGAGAGTATAGATGAAAAATATTTGTATATACAGTTGTACATGGTTGCAATTACTACAAAACTACAAGCAGCGATATACTTATACAAAGAAAATCTATCAAATATACTCAGCTAAAGAAAATCTACAAAAAATAATGAAGCGAAATTATCCACAGAAAACTATAGATGTAGTAACTACATATATAATCGTCTGCAGTCTCTCCTCTCCTCTTTTGATTCGATAGTTTTCTGCCATGTCTCAAAGCTCAATGCCGTAGATCCATATTGCCTTGATGATTGTTTTGTGAGTAGTGAGTTGATTAGTAGCTCATTTTCTGCACTTGGTTTGGATTTTCTACCCGTTAGACAGCCCATATTTGTGCTTTAAGTATTTAACAACATTAGTTTGAGGTTTGATTTTGTTGTTGATTGAAACACTGGGAGCCGTCTGTTTCCTTAACGTGAAAACTATGCGATTGGATTGCTCCTCATTGATTTTAATCTTCCATTTACTGAACCATCGTTCTACTATCGATAAACTTTGTTGGACCATTGAGAAGGCAGTTTCATGGCCTTTACGTTTGGAAAGAATTACAGAATCGTTAGCAAAAGTTGAAAGGGTTGTTAGTTGTCGTGGTTAGTATATCAGCGGAGTATAGAATGTAAAGAATAGATCCGAGGATACTCCGAAAGGAGTAGATTGATCGCCTTAAGATTGGACAAGGAATTTTCGGTTAGTTACGTATGATTCGAACAACTGATAATCTGATGATGAGAAGTTTGTTGCAATTTTAAATAACAAGCCCGTATGCCTTGTTCAATGCTTTCTCGACATCTAAAAATATAGCTGAACAATATGATTTGTTTCCAAAACATGTATTGATGTTGTTTACTAGTCTGTGTATTTGGTGGATTATAGCGTGTTGGTTATGAAACCCGAATTGGTAGTCCTGTATCAGTCTTATTTTCTCAATAATAGTCTTCATTCTTTTCAAAATTATTCATTCCAATATTTTGGGAAGCTCTAAAGAATTAATTTGAACTTTAATTTGATGGTGTTGTCGTTGTTTGATGATATAATCTATTCAGCTATTTCGTCTAAAAGTTCCCTTAAGGATTCGATTATCTGTGCTTCGATAAAGATCAGTGATGGTTTTCTTTGAACTGATTATGTATGTTTCTTATGTTTCGATATCTGTTTCATTTTATAGGGCTTCGAATGAGTTTAAGATTGATACGTCTGTCAACTATTTGGTAGGAGCTTTGCGTTTTAATGTGTTATCTACTAAGTCTGTATTCATGTTGGCAAAATCACTAGGTACTGTAGTCTTTTTCTTTCTGTGGTTTTGAATAACTGTATAAGTTTCACCAAACTTTTGTAATTTTAATTGGAGATCAGTGTTCTGCCTATTATGAACATTTATGATCATGCCTATGATCGAGTGACTTTTTATGACCAGTAGCAAACCTAACCATTAACTAATCTTTTACTATTAACTAAGTCAGTTTAGAACAGACTAGTTGAAAAATAAAACGAGTTTGACATAATTGTAGTTTAATGCATTTACATTGTGACTGGAAAATTACAATGAATAATTCACACACTTTTAGCTGTTTTTATAAGCTCTAAGCTTATAAAATTTATAAATTGATGTATAATGTTTATAATAAATGCATGAAAGAGTTACGAACGTTTATAAATTTCACAAATTTTATAACAAACATAAGAATGAGTTGTTCAAATTTATACATTTCTTAATTTTACAACAAAAGTATGAAAAATTCCAAATTTCCAAATTCCAGATTTCCAAATTTGTACATACAAAAATCTGTATTTTTGAGATTGTAGCAAACCTCAATCGAAACTCAGATTTTCATAGCATTTTGAGGTGCCCGCTCGAATGCGCGAGGCTTGAGATTTTAGATAAAATGTAGATACGAGAAGTTGCGTTTTGAAGGGGGATTGCTTTTACAAGCTGCGACCCTTAGACGTCCGTGTACGTTAGTTCACTAATTATGCAGTAAAATAATGGCAAATAAAATATTAATTAGTTATTTTTGGAGAAATTTATTTATGAAATGAATTAAGTAACAGATTCAATAACACCTAAATCTGCTAATACTTATGAAAAAAAATGTCATCGATCAAGAGTTTATTTTGAAAATGTTTCTAGAGGTCTTTGACACTATTAAAACACTTATGACCTGTTAATAACGTTTATAGATATCATTAATTAATAGGTCCAGAGTGTGTCAATTTTGAAAGGTACAAGTTAGAAAGAAAGTTATTTTTGTTTCAAAAGTTCCAAATAATCTGATTATATCTTTTACTGAGTTTTGAACACCCACTTTCGTTTGAATATTTGTAAAAAGCAAATTTGTTTGTATTCATCGTATAGCAAAAACCATTATTTGATCCTTTTCAATAAAGGACAGATTAACTCATATTTTACTTTATAAAAATTGCTGATAAAAATTCTTTTTCTTAAACATTTATTTCGTCCATAGATTGCCGAGGAACTGAATCTTTATATAGAGAACTATAACAAAGTTTTGGTACACCAGACAAATCAACCAGTGGATCCAGCTTCCTTACCGAAATACTTCAATGGGACATGGATGCCCTGGATACCTGATAACTATTATCCTTTACACAAATGATGGTAATTCTATATTTTTATTAATATTTGAATTATCATTTTAACAATTTTTGTCCAGAACGAAATAATATCTTGTTATAATACATGCACATGCATAATGAAAAAGATTGGTTTTCTTACTATTCCCCTGTCTCTAGAAGAAATTTCATTTCATAGAAGAGTCGTCCGTACAAATATATATGTATATAGAACTTTGTGATTCGAGAAGCGAGCGATGGCGGTAAGAAGGGACAAAAAGTTTATCACCGGAGGACTAAGTTCGCTTTTTTCAGTGACGTTATTATTTACAGATTATGCAGATGAGACGCTGTCGTTTCAAACTACGTTGATATCAATTTAATTGTATGACATTGAATTAATTAATCTTTATCCACGTGGATACGCAACTTGTGATTTTCGATATTGCAATTTTATAAACAGAACAAAGGTACTGATACTGTAGATATATTATAAAAAATATATTAGTCTATTACTTACTTTATTGAAAGTAGTAAATGTTTTTTTGGACGATAGTATTATTATTATCTTTCACGAATTAGTACTCTCAAGTTTTATGCTTCGAATTGTTTAAATTAAGATGTAAAATTCTTGATTTGGAATGTAAATAATGTTAGCTTGTACACTCGTCTGTAATGTTTCAAGTATGAATAAAAGTACTCTTTGTTTCAAAGGCTTGAATATTATTCAAATAAAATTCTATGTGTGTTATTATCCGAACAAGATTATATTTGTTCATCGTATTATTTATGTGTGA
Source organism: Ptiloglossa arizonensis (assembly GCF_051014685.1). Taxonomy (NCBI): domain Eukaryota; kingdom Metazoa; phylum Arthropoda; class Insecta; order Hymenoptera; family Colletidae; genus Ptiloglossa; species Ptiloglossa arizonensis. Next base: position 11,516,544 of record NC_135051.1, on the reverse strand, counting down.
GCAAAATTTTCTTCTAATAATAGGTTAGAAATAAAAAGAAACAAGTAATCGTTTTTAAAATGATTAATAAATTAAATATTTATCGAAAACGCATGTTTATTCTTTGCACCATTTAGTTTATTATGCAGGTACAAAGATACTCGTTTATGAAAATAATTATTCGTATAATATAGTTGCAATCTATTATTTTCAGCATATATATAGTGATTAATGAAAAAAGTCTATGATTTTAATGATTGTCTAGGTAAGAAGTCACACGTAGAACTAGCTACCTAATCGAATAAAAATGTAAATGGTTAATCACAAAAAAATCACTTAAACGTTGTGTTTTATTCGTTACCCACTATATGTCACTTCGGTAATCGATTACATAGTACAATGTATTTTTATTTTTAAATCACAACATGAACATTGAAATGTATTGAAATATATGTATTAAGTTTCTCAAGGAATGAATAAGTTTCTAAAAGAAATCCACGAACAACCGATACATTCATAACAAGTCACTGTTTGATGCAGTTTTAGTGCGGTTTGAGCTAGACATGTAAATAGTACATTCTTTAAAATAGTAAATATTTAGTAAATAGTACTTCTTTAAAAATCAAAACAGCCAAGCAATTACGATTAATGGCGAATGTTACTACATAATGATGAATTGTTTGTGATTAAAATTGGTCGGTATAGATGTTTACAAAAACTTTAAAATAAAGTTTTAAATAAAAACTTTATTACAGACAATGTTCAGTGTTAAAGTTCTTTCAAGAAATGATAATGTCAATTGGTCACCAAAATCGTGTAATATGACGTTATTAGTTTTTTTTATTAAAGTTAGCCAAAAACAAGTCTACAAGAATATTTCACAAACAACAGAGAAACTTAAAGAAAACATTCAACCGATTATTGAAGAAATTGAACAGTTGTAGTGTTCGGATATGATAAAAATTATGGAGAAAAGAGTAATATCGTATAAAAAGAGGTTGTAATTGAAAGTTTATCAGAAATGATAAATATAATATAATAGAATCTAGGTGTGTTTTGGTCTCACTTACATCGAGAAAACCTTATTAATTGATTGATAACACTCTCACAAAGATATTGTTGAAAAATATAAAGGTTTTCAGTTTGCATTAGTGCATCCCTTTGTGTATCTCGTTTATTTTTCTCATTGGACGAGGAAAGTACGAGATACAACATACAATATGGTGCATAACACTTCAAACTTTCAAGAGTTTTAAGCTCTTCAGCCAATATGCAAGAAAATCAATTAGACGAGCTGAAAGGGCATGATAAACAACGAATTTAAAAAATTCTAATGGCTCTACCATCGTATTTTGAAGTTATAGTAGGTTATTCAATAAGTTTTGTCGTTCGACAAAACTTATTGAACACCCTTTATTTACAAAGAGATATAATCAAAAGAGTGATTTTCAATCGTTATTGAACTTCACTGCACGCGTTTTATTTGACTCACTTGTTTACAACAAGCGCATGTACAAACATAGGGTGATTTATAAATGAGTGTCTATACTTCAGAGCGTGAATTTACAAATTAAGTAAAAAATTTCTTATGAACATAAGTCCTGTATTGCTTAGTTCTTGAATTATGAAGAATTAAAGAAAGTGGTCCCTTCATGCCTCAACACATGCTATTGTACGCCTTAGCGTTGAGTTCTGCATTGGTTCAAAAATGTCAGGTATTCCTTGAATAGTCTCAAACTCATGTTGTATTATTTCTTGTAATATAGCTAGTAACTGGAAAGATGACGCCTGAATTAAGGAAAATGTAGACAGGAATGAGCAATTTTTACTTGCAATTAGTCGCAGACGTTTGAAGGTTGACCGAAATTCTCAAATTAATGCAATTCTTAATTTTTTACAGAGGTCAACTTCTCAATTCTGTACAGTAAACGGTTTCAAAATAAAAATGTTGAAGGACGAGACGGTCACTTTGAAGGAATGATAACAAGCAGTTAACAACTGTCTCTATATTCATATATTCGTATATTGTTTTTTACCTATTTTGACCAGTATGGTTATTTAGTTACAATACTTTCTATCAAGATCCCATCGAAACATATTTGGAATGTTAGTATTACACAATATTTATACAGAAGATCGCCAATTTCTAATTGACGGTATGATGGATCTTATTTTTCAACTAATACAAAATTGAAAAGGGTCTCTTTATTATTAACATTTTGTACATTTTATGCGTTCTATATTAATTATGTAATCATTTTTTATTTCTACTATTATAATACTACAGTTGTGTAACTACAGAAAATTATCGTCAATTATGTTTCTTTGTGTGTACATAAAAATGCAAAATGCCTATGTGACAACTTTAAAATGTTTCTTCCAAGTTTCGTTACTTATTGCAATCTTCCAACTCGTATGATTAACTTTTTTGTATACTTGTTCGAGGTTTAAAATTTACGAAAATTTAGGTGGTTATACGTCACGCAATATTATATTGTACATTAGAACGTTTTAGTCTCGCGAGAATTACTGACAACTTATTCTGTATAGATGTTAATATCGAGCATAAAATACTTTTATGTCGTTTCGTTGTATTCAATTTGTCAAAATAATAACATTAAATAACCAAAAAAAATTTCAATTAAAAAGCAAGAATTTTATACAAGTCAATTTCTCGTTCTCGAAATTCTTCACAAAGATTGTGAGTTTTGAAAAAATAAGCAACTATAGTGACAGAAATGTGATTCCATTTGACTTAGAATGGGTTATATATCTAAAGTTTCTTTTTTCTTTTCCAATCTGATTTTTATTCTTATTTTGCAATTTGATATTATTTGTTAGGAAAAATAATATCAATTTCAGCATATACATGCGTTAGCTTTGTATATAATCGCGTAGGGGGTTGACGTGGAAGAAACTCGTGGAATGAGAGGTAACTCTTGCGATCATACTGAGGGTTTGAAGGTTTAAGTCGGTTTTAATAGCCAAGCAGCTGTCGCCGGATCTGTTTGCCCCCTTTTTGTGGTAGACGTCTTCGACGAATAATGGCAGGAAATAATCTGAAACGAACGAAGCGGCCATCCTTCGCAGTCCTCCACCAATAAACCGTTTTTAACTCGTTTCATTCTCCCCTTTACATGTCGCTGAATCTTCTTAGTCGTCATTTTAAGCGCATCGAGTGAAAGTGCGAATATAATTAGTATCGACGCTCTCGTAATGATTCACACGTCACTATAGATCATACAATATCTTCACTTTGCATGAATATTTCAAGTTCTAACTCCGTATTCCTGAATAATTATTAGGTTGACACGTGAAATACCATTTCTTCTTAACCAACTCATTTTATCATGTTCGATTTGAATTCATAAGAAATATCTTTCGAATATTGCAATTTATATTGGGAAACTAATTAAAAAGTATTACTTTTGCACAATTTATCACTAAATATGTTTAGATTTAAATGTTCAAAAGTAATTCGCTATTAAATTTATTTTCTTCTTAGCATAGTTATGACATTCCTTTTATATTATATAATTATATATTATTATTATTATTATTGTTGTTGTTGTTGTTTATACAGGTTAACGTTGTAGCGTCAATAATTAAAAGAAAAACGCGGTCCTATTTACAAAACTAAAAGATATTTGCTTATTTGTCCCTTCTGTTTCAATAAATATTCTTTCTCGGCAAAAATTAAATTCTTTTGAGTTTTCGTTAGAAATTTACCACATGTTCCATATTATAATAGACACTATTTTTTCCAATCGTTGATTAAGATTGCTTTTTAACCATTTACATGTAAATAACTACTAACTTTATCGTAGGTGCTTTAACGTAGGTTTCATTAAAAAAGAAGAAACATTACTGCTAAATACGAAAGAGAAATGTTATGGAGATATAATAGAATCTTAAAAAACTGAAATTTCGAAAGAAAATTTACAATAATTTTAGATAAATTGAATATAGGAAGAATGTATTATTTTCAGCAATATTAAAATTCCAAATACCAGGTGAAACATTTTAATACTAGCACTTAAGTATCTCCACTGCACTTAGATACATGGAAAAACTATTTGCTACAAAGTTAAACTATTCATAAAGCAAAATATAGTGAGAAGAAAGAGGTACGTCTCAAATTAATGTTTCTTTAAATGGAATCATACTTTTTTTTTTATATATTGAACTATTGAGAAAAGGTATTCGAAAGATAGATGCAGTAGTTCCCATTATTAAGAAACAAAATCGAGACCGTTAATTCACTTAAAAGCGGAATACGTAACGATTTTTATCCGAGGTCAATAAGAATTATCCATGCGGGTTATATATATAATATATAATATTGTATGGAGGTAAAAATTGGACTTTGAAAGCAGAAATTACTGTTCTTGACGAAATTTTAAATTACTCGATATTTCTCAGAATAGAAAATAATGCTTTGATACAAACATTATTGTATCACTTTCTGATGTAAATTAGAGTAAATCGAAATATAACAAAAGTGGACGTAACTGTATTACAGGCGATCAGTCATCGAATTTCAAAACGATACACTAATGGAAACTAAAAACCTTTATATTTTTCAACAATACCTTTGTGAGAGTGTTATCAATGGATTAATAAAGTTTTCTCGATGAAAATGAGACCAAACCACAATTATACTCTGACTATTGCACATATCATAATTTATATCTATCATTTCTGTTTTAGTCTTGTAAGTTCATAAAAGAACAGTTGACACATGATTTCATAAATTTAATTCGATCACTTTACAACCATTAGAAATGTATATATACATAGTATAAGTCAATCATTTCTATAATTATTTTATAATAATATATTATATTAATGATTACTTGTTACTTAAATAAATTACACCCTTGGTTAATATCCATTTTCTTTAGTTGCAAATGAGATATAAATTCTTAGGTAACGCTAAGTTTATTTGATGAAATAATTTTAATAAAAGAAATTGTAGATTCAGAGAAAATACACCAAAGTTGGATGTTTAGTCTTCTTTCTGTTACAAACATAGTGATTGCTGTTACCCCGAGTCGAATATTCGGAATCTTCGCAACAACTTCAAAACATGTTATTTAGCACATTACGAAGTCAAACTTTTACCGAATCACGTGACTAAGGGCTAGAATCATTTTCACCCCATAAATACTCGATATATGTATACAACTTAAAAACTGAATCGAATAAAGAAAGATTTAGTCTGAGTTCTGCAAATACTTAATCTCTCGACCTTAGTCTTAGAACTCTTCTTCTAAACTATATATTATTTAAAAGCTACCAATGAAATATGTTATATTATTAATACACCAACGGTTTACTTTATTCCATACAAATAAAATGAAGTGCATAACCACAACGATAATCTGTGTTTCACTATTACAGATATTATCCTTATAAGTATATAACTTTTTAAACTTAAATTTCTAAACATTAAAATGTAATATTCACTAATTTTCCTTTCTTGAACATATGGCAACAACGTATCCTTGCCATCCTGTTACATTTTCAACAATGTCTCAATAGATGCAAAATATTCCTTTATTGTACACTTTTCTGTTTATTGCAATAATTAGTAAACAGACCTTTTGTTCTCTGACCTTAGTTATTTCCTTGCGGAGGGTAGAAATCTTGGATTAGAATTTTAATTCATGTTCGTCGTGACTATTCACAATCGTATTTATTGTTTAATGTTTATAATTTCTATACGTTTATAATTACAATATTATTTTTCATCTATTCAGAGATAGTATATTGGTACACGGATGCAGGTAAACGGTTCGCCCTTGAAAAAAGAGGGCGGGTAATTCCGAGCCAAACTTAACGACGTAATGAACGTCTGACAGAGGTTTATTTATCGACGATGAGAGAGTAAGGAGAGTCCAAAGGAACGAAGACAAGAAGGGAGGTCGTCGTTTATTATTCCGAGTCGGATTGTACTAACTTACAGTGTAAATGACCGAAACAGTATCACATATAATTTACTTTCATTATTATTCAAACCACCAACTATGGAAATGTTTAACGAAAAAATGAAAGAAACATAAAGCGGTAATTGACATTAAATACGAACTGAACGCTTGGTACAAAATGAACCGGCTCTTTAGACCTTTCTAGATAGATACTTCCGTTGATATTTGCAATAGCAACTTCGAGTTCTGCAATAATATACGATACCGCTTTCTCTTCGAAATTAATTAGCAAATCGTACACTTAAATGGTTCCACGTTTTGTAACTGTCCCTTACGTTTGTCAGTTTATCGCGTTCTCGAAGATTAACTCGATTGAATATTTAATTCAAAAGAAGGCACACATTTAACAAAATTAATTCCTTTTCGACGCAACTAGAGGAAGTTGTTGAAATAATTTCAGTGGTTTGCATCTTGTACAACAACTTAGGGAGTCTTGGAAAAGTTTGGAATCGTTTCCTTTCTGTTTACCATTAGTCCATTCTGCCAAACATTTAGATTACAATTAATTAGTTACATTTACATATTAAAAATGTACACTTTATCCTGTATGGATATCCACGAAATATTTTATATAGAAATCTCATTTATATTTAAGATACGTTGGAGATAATTACAAATTTGTAAACCATTCGTGCAAAGAAAATATTCGGGCTATAAATGATTTAAATACGTCAAATCATGCAACGAAGCAATTTTCTTAACGTGGAACGAATTACAAAGTCATCGGTACAGATAAAAACGTGATAAAGACGTTTGAATCAAAAAATTAACGAATAAACTTTCAATACCTTTTATTCTCGAATACATAATGTACAAGCTGTACTAAAATAAAATTACGACCAACTGAGAATATTTTACAGAAAGGATAAACAATAACAAAACATAAAAATTATTCTATTTTTTAATCAAATGAAGTTATCAGCAAATTGTAAATTCCATGAAAACGGATAAACTTACAATTGGAGATTTACTGGGTAGTACTGGTTGGTATTAAATGACGATGATAAATATAATTAAGTCCGTTAGAAAAAAAAATGTTGTTACGCAAAAAGAAAAGAGAGATCCTAGATTCGGTAGTTGCGAATAGAATGCAATGTTTAAAAATTGTTTCCGAAGAAATGGTATCCGGCGAACCAGTTCGAAGAGTGTACTAAAGACAACAGGCGCGACGCTAGACGGAGATCGTACGCGAGTAATACCGTTAATAGAACAAAACAGGCCCCTTAACTTTTGATACGAGTATTTCGTTAGCTCGTATCATCTTCGACTGTATACATTCTCGTCTCCTCCCTTCGTTGTTTGACCGTGTTCACATTCTGATCGCCATCCCTGTGGCCGGTTCCTCGTCCAACGAAAAACGAGTAGGTGAAGTAGGAGGAAATAGAGTAGTAGTAGGAGGATTCCACCTCCACGACGACCGGCAAATCCTGCAGGACGGCTCGACGGACACCTGTAACCACGCAGACTCCCTGCTGAACGGGACGGTGCGAAGGAACTTCCCCAATAGCAAACCGTATCGTTCGCAGATCATTCAAGATAGGGTGCGTTGACGCGTTCGGGTGTCGATTGATCTAAGATTAATCCTGAAGTGACAGTGATTTTCGAATTGTGACATTGCATCTCGTATACGGTATCGTTCGTCTCGAAGTCATTCGTGAATGTAACTCAGCTAGGTGTACACGGTACGTTTTCACCGGGACCGTTTGAAAATAAACTTTAATTGCAATGTTTGTCGTATGGCTGGGAGAAATTAAAAACCACGATTTCACCGGTGATTTGTAACCAGCTGCTCTATCGCCTCATCGACAGCACCAATTAAAGAAATAAACGTGCACGTGGAGTGTATCTCGATTGGAAATTTATACGTAGGTATCCTCTTTGCCCTCTTTGCTGATATTCCTGGTACAGGCAGGTCTGGAACTTCACCGAGTGGTTTACTTCGACGTTTTATCGCGGAAGGAACAATCGATCGCCGAAAACAACATTAGCAATAATAAACTCTCGGTTCGATCGTTGAGAAAGGTTTTGCAAGTATTCATTTTCGAATTGATTAAAAATGGAGGCGGCGAGGGTGCCACGTTCATCCGTGAAACGATGTACCGATCATCGAGAAAAACACAGTGGTCCCTGAAAGAATACGAAAACGTGCGCGAGATAAACTTCCAAATTTCGAACAATCAGTGAAAAAGAAGTCCTAATGCACAAACGCGGGGAAGAATGTTGATTTTCTAGAATGTAAAGTGAGCAAAAATGGTGGTAATGAAGAGAAGCGGTGTTAAAGCTGGGTTGCTCTTGTTCCTGTTGCTGGTCCAAGGTGGCAAGTGCATCAAGTGGCTGTGAGTACCGTAACGATGCAATTTCATTACCAGCTATTGCCATTAGAATTGTTATTAATCGAACAGAGAGTCGGAAACTTGAATTTGTAATTTAATTTGTATTGATATTATTACGATAACGAACCAATTACAACGAGTATCTTTGTCTTTCTATTCGTTTCGTATACGAAGAAACGTATGTAGTACTCGTATTGTAGAAATTAAAATTCAACTTTGAAAGATCTATCTTGCCCAAGCGCCACGGGTCCATCGGTAACGAGCATGTCGATGTTCTCGCATTCGTTCACGAGGGTTCCGGAGAAGTCCGAAGATTAATGTAGGTCCGTTAATGAGAAACAAATAGGTTAATAGCCAAGAAAGATATACGTACGGGAAAAAAAGAATGGGAACGAAACAAGAAACGATTCTCCTACTCTATTATGAAGATTTCTTTCCTACTTGTTTTCTTCGTTGTGCGTGGCCTGCGGGAACAATAAGTCTCAACGAGGATTTATTATGCATTCGAAGGTCTCTTATGCACGAAGCATAACATCGAATTTCAGTTTATTAGGGAATCGCTTGTTCCTTGACTACCTTCCTCAAGTTCGCATAAATATTCCACAAGTAAATCCGTAAAAGTAACGAATATCGTTCTTTTGCCTCCTCGATCCTCGATTAATACGTACGATAAGTCAATTGCAACCGTTATTTGAGTTTTTCAAATTCTTTCGCCCGATCCGCGCGATTAATCAATTTCCCATCCGCTTCGGGGGAAATGCAGATTCCTGTTTTAATTCTCTCTTCCACGAATCAATTATTAATCGACTCCTTTCGTTTTGTCCCTTCCCTCCGTTACCCGGTCAATTCTTATGAATCATCGCTCTTTCCTTCCTCGACAATTCACTGACCGCTCATGAGGCATGAAGATATCCCATTATCATTCACGCCGGAGGTGATCGTCGGTCAAATCTCCTGTATTTCACGTAACTGCTCGTTGACGTTAATTATCGTGTGATTCGAGGCGAATTTCATCGAGGCATGGAATAGGGTGCAGAGAAGGGCCGCGAGGGGCTGAAAAAGCGGAAACAGAAAGAGAGAAGGTTGCTCGGCGTCGGATGATGAATGGTGGAGTGATGGTAGTTTTGCGTGCAAAACCAAAATGCAAGAGGAACGGGAATAAAAGTACGAAAGGAAGACAGCCAGGGTTGGTGCTTGAACAGGGTGGAAGATTAGGGGTTGCCCGCAATTGGTGATTTATAAACGCCGTTTCCAAGAAGCCTCTCCTCGGATCCCTTCTCCAGCACGTGCAATCTATCGGTCCCCTTCCTTTGTTTATAATCATCGGGACGGACAATGAAGAATATCAAAGGGCGATCTCGGCAGTTATGGCTATGATTCGATTCGTTTTTGTTGCTTCGTGGGGCAGAATGACATCGATCCTGTCGTTTCCAGTCCTATGGGAGATCTGTGGTCTTGAGAGGCCAGCCTTTGTATGAAAATTTATGAACAGGTCTTTTACGTTAATTTTAGTCTTGCTCGCAGGACTTTTATCAGAACACCGCCACGCTCGAACGAAAAACTGTGGCAAATCCTGTTGCAAGCTTGAAACAAATGTTCTGCTTTCTACATATTTTTGGAAACCTTTTTTTCGGAATTCTTTATAAATTTAAAATCATAACTTGGACAAACGTAGGTCGAAAATTTACCTTCGGTTACTTTTTGCGTGGAAGAATTGAGTAGTAATCGTACATTAGTAACGCACATTTTTTTATTGCTTACGATGTTGTGATAACACACGACTCGATGTTTACAACGTAATCTCTTAAAATCGTTTCCTTAATGTTCAAATTTTTCGATCGAAAGCAACCACGCATTTTCACGGATAATTTAAAAGAAGGTGTCCATTAATCATTTTCTTAAGGGTCGGTATATCATTTCTATGCTCTTGGACCATCTCCCTCGTTCTTCCAGTGCAGTCTTTGGCTCTTATAAAGAGACCTGTATACGGGGTTCGATACGAACCGGCATTAACGATAGATTTATAATAATTTGCATGAGTATCGTGATTAACGTAAGACCGGTATGAGATCGCGTGGATGTTGCTATTTATAAAATCACACGTAACGAACTCTGCTCTACTTCTCGCTGATTCTTTGCTCATAAATCATCTCATCCTTGTGCAAATGTAGTTCATCGTGGGAGGCATTATTCCATTATTGTATGCCCTTGATAAACTAAACAAGTTTAAGAATGCATTAGGAGATATCGTCCAAATGATCTATTCTAAACAATATTGATGCACGTAGTACAAGAACCGTAGTACTTAATTTGTCACTTTGTACTCTATTTCCTTCTTTATTCGTTAACGTGCTTATTGCTTGCATGCCTTTTGAAATAATATGAACGTAAAATAAACACGCGTAAAGCGAAATACACGAGAGAACACTCGTGCACAAAAGATGTAAGGTGCAATAATGAACGTATCGTTTTTAAACCTAACCTTAAAGGTAACACTCTCTTTGTTATATTCGATATCTTTTTTTGTTACAAATAAAGGTAACCTGAAATGCTAATTTTTATTCGATCATATTTTTACCATTTTTGTATATTTTAGAAACTGTAAAAAGAATTCTAAAATCCATAGAGATGTTCATTTCTTAATATAATGTACAGGAAAAAATACAAATCTATTATTTGATCGTTCGGAAATTACAAAATTAATATTTTTAAATATTGATCACATTCCGATTGTACGAACTATATACAAAAAATAGTCTTGAAAATGAAATACCCCTTAAATGTAAACAACGAAGATATCAATTTCCAAATTTTAGGAATCTATTTTATGATACTGTTAAGACGATACTTATTATTTCAAACTGTTTACGTTCAAGTCGTAGAATTTGTATCTTTATAATCAAGATAATGAAATAGATGAATTAGTGTATGATTTTAAAGGAAGTTAATACAATTACAAACTATTCTGAAACAAAAGAAAAATATATGAAGCTAGATTGGTATACGTGGATATTTGTACAATTAATTACATATAATATTTGTTAAATGAATTGTATAAATTAATTTAGAGTGGAGAAATTGTGCGTATTGTTATAAAAGTCGTGTTACGAAGGTAAAATTCCTCGAAATATCAATGGTCATTCGTTTATAAATTCTGAACCGATCGGTTTCTACGTTTTCAAGAGCTTGAAGGAACCCGGACTATTATCAGGCTTGTAAACACTCTGTTTTATGATCCATATGTCAAAGCCAATTTTGGAATCCATAATGCATATTTTTGTACACTTCCTCTCACTGTAATTTTCAACGGTAGTAGACTTTAAGTCTAATCGATGACGGTATCGGTAGAATGCTAATGTTAGTAGTACAACATGTATAGTTACCGAATATGGAAGCATATGATATTTCAAGTATTTTTTACCCTCGTATATTTGAATATGTAAAATAGTTTCAACTGCTTGGAAATACAATAACGGTCTTAATTTTCTTTCTTTCTTGGATAAAATATAGGTTCAATTTATGCATATTCTTAGTTTTAAATTGTATGCTTAGGCATTTGCTGAATACCCATTGATTTATTTAAAACGAACAAAAACCTACAAATTTCTTTTCTAATTACATGTTTCTATTTTTTAATTTCATTGAAGTTTATATTTCATCTAGGACCGATACACATAAGTAAAATAATTTCATCGTGATAAATTCTAATTATTAATACTATCGAATATTTCATGCGGTTCACGTGTAATTAAGAAAGACTAAATGATAAAATGTTGAAGAATATTTTCCACAAATTTAGTTTTAATTAACGCGTAGGAGGGTATTCGTTTTCTTTTTCGGTAAAAAAAATCATTCTACATTTTTTGTAATTATGTAATGTCCAGTATATAAATGTTAAACATTATGTTAAAATTCAAAATAAAAACAAATTTACAGTTTTTTGGAAGCATATACGCGTGGAATTTCTCTACTCTTGTTTTAGGTTCATTATTTTGTATACTAATAGTATGTATCAATTTATATTTTCCTTGATGTATTTATGTGTTAAAAAGTTTTACAGGTATTACCGTAGAAATTATAGAAGAAACTTTAAACTCGTCTTCTTTTGACACTATGTTTTAGAAAATAGTATCCGTGATAACTTAAAAAGTAAATGAATAATAGATTTGAAATTGTATACACATGTTCTATAAGCATTCCATTATAGCAAGTACCAAAATTACAATCATACGTGTTTTTACAATAACATTGAATCACACAAAATGTTTTAAAATGTCAGTATTCTTCATATTATTCCCCATCATTTTGTTGCATCGCATTGTTTAAAAATGATTGATGTAATTCAAAAATCATTTTGAATCATTTATTTCTGACCAACAGAATGGATGTTACAATGACAGCCATGGTGCAATTAAAAGTAAACACAACTTATGTTTCAACTTACAACTTTTTAAATATTAATGATTTTGTTATATGAAAATTTATAGATTCTTTTCAATAATGTATGAACAGATAAGCAAAATTATCGATTAAAATATTTCGTAGTTTCTTAAAAACAATTACAATTATTATCTATTTTCCATGGAACAAAACTGAACTTTGTGAATTAAAAAGAAGACAGAACTACTGACTCAATATTAACTGTTGAAATTATACACAGATAATTTTTCAAGTTTTAACTAATTATAACAAAATTCAAGTATTCAATATTCTACGAGCTACAAACTGTCACCAACATCGTATTTCGAAAATTCTGCCGAACTAACGAAATTCTTCGAGCCCTTCTTAGTTATCTTAATCAACTAATACAAATTTTTTTAAAATTTATTTAAGTGTGACTTACCAGAATAAATATGATAGAATGGTAGTCAATAAAATGAAAGCCTATAAAAATGTAAAACTTGATTTTAATTATAACGGTGCATTTACTGTATGTATGTAAATGCAAAAAACCACAAGCCAATTGGACCCACCATGTTTTAAATAATTATTGTCAACTAGAAAATTATCATTCCGAGAAAAATGCGTTTAAAGTTTTGAGTAGATATAATAGACTTTCCACGACACCTCCCTTTTCTTCAAATTTATTCTATGATTGAATAATTTAATTTTCGGGAACTGTTTTCTCAACTAGTTTCTTTTATCATGTCGAACAGACATTAGACACGTAGTCATCTGTTACATTGGCAAAATATTTCAATCGTAGTTTCATTTTAATCCCCATCAGTATCACGATTTGTGGAATCGTATTAATATCGTTACTAAATGCATATAAATATGCATATGCAACAAGGTATCAGTATGATAAATTGTCAATTGCCTCAAAGAGCCTTCATAAATAGGATTTTCTGACGATGTTGTGAAATTTCTTTGGATTTCAAAAGCTTAATCCATATATTTTGTAAATACACGAGGGCTATGGTTTTAATTGTCCTCTTTATAGAGGAATTTTCAAAAATAAAAAAACTTTGAAATTGACTACATGAAAATTAATTCAAATTAATGCTACACCAACGTTATGCGGAACTAATGTTCAAGTGTGGTTACACCTGTTATTGTTACATAATAGGTTGTTCAATAAGTTTTGTCATTCGATAAAATTTTTCAGATGCCCTTACTGTAATATATATTAGACATTGACGATCGATTTTTAAAAATTTGCAATAATTTCGGAAAATACGAACAAAAACGTACAAACTTTTTGTACAAAATTCAATATGCCAAATACAAATTGTGTTACCATTTCGATCATTTTTATTATACAAAAATGGAAATGTTTGATCGTCAATGCCTAGCGAATCTATACTAATTTCAAGCATTTTTTGAATTTTTGTTTCAGGTAATTCTCTTTAGCAGGAATCCTGCACACTGTAAGGCCATTTTAAAAAAAGTCATTCAGAGCGATGCCATTAAAAATCCAAATAAATAGCATTTGAAACAAAATTGACACTGTTTTTTTTTTTTATATAGTTCATATCACTGCAAAATAAACTATAAAACCTTATATCAATTAAATGTTTACCTTCTTTTGTCGATGTTTGAAACTATGAGTAACTTTTGAGCGTATCAAATATTATATATATTATATACAGGGTGTTATCCGACGAGTAGCATTATCGAACAAGTAGTAATTCTACGTGCAAAAATAAGTCGAAAAAAGGAATAACATTTTTCCGTCTGAATTGAATTGAAACATTTATTATTAGTTACATTACATTAGGTGAATTGTTGAACGTGTCAACCTTTCTAACGTGTACATAATCTCGCTCTTCTTATCAATGACTAATGCCACGTCATTCCATCGCTTTATTTGAGCGAAAGCATTTATTATTCTTTCTTTTAGCTCTGAAAGATTCTCACTATATTCAGCATACACTATTTCTTTAATATATTCACACAATTAAAAGGATTAAGATTTGATGATCTTTCTAGCCAATTTGCCAATTTAGCACCATACAGACTGGTTAACAGTAAGAGCAGTCCGTAGCCGTGCGGCTGAAGATAGAATCATGCTATGTGCGGGTTTATAAAAAGTTTTAAACTCGATTTTCTCGTAATTTAAGCTTAAAACGGAAAAATGTTATTTCTTTGTTTTGAATTTATTTTCGCACGTAGAATCGCCATTTGCTCGATTGTGCCACTCGTCCGGTAACACCTTGCATATTATATATATTCGAAGTATTCTAATTCCTTTTGTTTTTTAACGTAGGAGAAATCTTCGAAAGACTCCCCTGACTCTTTGGGGCGGTGTCGTGGGCAGTGCCCGGGGGAGAAAGGGGCGTGGGAACTAAAAACATCAAAGATTCCGGTGTCCCCTTCCCCGGCGCAACGCGTTTGCCACGCCTTCTCACATTCTCGTTGGGAGGAAAGCGATGAGAGGCCCCCTTCCACTTTCCTCAGCGACTATATTCCACATTCCGTAGGGGGCCGCACGAAGGGCGGTCGTAAGTCCCAATCTCATAACAGCCCGCGGTCCCTATAATCGCGTCCAACGGCACGAGGACGCATGACACCCCTTTTACCACCGGTGCGACGTTTATCTTGTGTACGCTCTCGGGGGGAGGAGCCAGCGCTCCTTCCAAGAGCAGCTCCTGCTTACGGCGGGACCACCCACCTCCCGGATAAAGCAGGGGCAGAGACACGAGGCCCAAGGCCAACATGCTTCCGCCCACCACTATTAGGGGGGCCTACCTGTACCGACTCGAGCTCGCTCCCGCCTCCAGTCCGCGACCTCCTTCTCCGAAATTACGGTTTGCTGCTGGACAATGCCAGCAGTGCGCTGTCACCTCCCTGCCTATACGATGCAGGTACCGCCCGAAACAACCATGCCCAGACAACACCTGCATCATACGAAAGGTGAGTGAGCTATAGGAGGAGTGGCTGGACAGCCCCGACAGTCTGCTGGACGAACATTGGTTCGGTCAGCCGCTGTTACGGTAGCAGCAGCGTAGACTGTCGGGCCTCATATCTGAGGACTGCCATTTTCTGTCCCGTTAGGACCGCCCCCCGCCCACGAGCACATCCAACAGGGGCAGCCCCGACAGGATAGTCTCCACCTTATAAGACACGGTCCAGTATTCGTGGGCAATTCGTAATGCTAGCCACTTATGAACTCGGCGCAGCACTGTCTGGCTGCGTCGAGAAGAGGTTAAGTCGCCCGCTCATACGGGAGCCTCGTACAGAGCCACTGAATGGACTGTGCCCACGTATAAGCGGCGAATCCGATTTCTTGGACCCCGCAGGTTGGAGAGAAAGCCACCAATCCTCTTTAACCGCGAGGCCAGGAACCAAAAATGCCTCTTAAACCGGCAGTGGCTGCCGAGGTGAAGTCCTAGATACTTTATCTCGAGGAACTCGATGTTCCTCAAGCCCCATCTAATTAACTCCAGGGTAGGGTGTTAAAGGGATTGGTGATGTCAAACAACTTGTCCGCATCATTGAGAAGATAAATGGGGCGGTACGCGGACGGGAATTCGCGGATCTGCCTTCCTTCTGAAAGAGGACCATTCAAACCACCTTCCAAGTGGAGAAGTCCTAACCTCTTAAAGCCAGCTGCCTATGAATCTGGCGGAGCAATACCGTACTACACCAGAATGTAGATAGGTCGCCCCCTCGAACGAGAGCCATATACAGGGCCACTCAGACCCCGTAGATTAGGGATGAGCCGGCCCAGGACATCCAGTATCTTTACCAATCGCGGAAGCAAACAGTCGAAATGCTCCTCAAAACGCCAGTGGCTATCGAAGATCAGTTTCGGATAGTTTTTTAGATATTTCACCTAGGAATTCATCTCGATACTGGTTTCATTCACTCGGATCATGGGAGAATGCTCAGTAGCATGTATCGAAAGCACTTTGGTCTTATGTAGCGTCAGCTCCAAATCGATCCCCCTGATCCTTTGGACGAGACGTCTGGCATCGTCTTCGGACCTTCGGGCAGCCTTCTTTCAGTGACCTCTTATGGCTAGTACTGACGTGTCTTCAGGGAAATGCGTTTAGCCGACGCTGCTTAGGGGCCTTCGGTCTGCAGAACGGAGTCGTAACCGAGATTCCATAATAAGAGTCCTAACACGGACTCCGTGCTCTTCGAGTTGCCACCTAATTTCCCCTTAGGGTAGAGTGTTGGAAATTCCTAAGCATTAAATTTACAAAATTCTGTACATTAGAACATCTTCAAACAGAACATTTCCAAACTTCTGCAGACCAAAAAAAAAAAATATCTCTCCCATTTTACCCTGGAAAACGATTGAGGCCAAGAGAGATTAGATGGAATGAATCACATCAATGAACAAACGTTCCTGCTGGAATTCAAACTGGCACTCAACACTTATCACTGTTTCGAGCAATTGGCCCATATCGTTGAAAAGTTAACCGAGTTGGTACCATTTTATCTTCCGGAGAAGGACCATCCTAGCTACCTTCTAGGTGGAGGGGAATCGCCCAATCTCCAAGTAACAGTCGAATAACTACCGGAAATCGTCTTCAAAGACATCCTCAGCCAAGAGCCAGATTTGACCTAATACATCGTTTGAATACGGGGAAATGTTTTTCGCCTCAAACTTCCAGATAACCATAGCCAACTCCTCCCAGGTGATCCCTAACTCAGCGAACCAGATGTTTGGTTCTGCAGGGGGGTGTAGCTCTTCCTCTTCGACTCTTTAGAAGAGGGCGTTGACCAAGTCCTTGAGCAGCTGAGAATCAGTGACTTAACATACTAAAAACAATAACAGCCAAAGATTAGGGGGGACGGTAGATCTAAACACTCTATTATTAACATATAAAGAAATAATGAGTAATCACCTATAATTAGGCTTGCTCAAATATATTATACTAAAGACTAGACGCAGTAGTCAATAATACCCTCAGAATAATAATAGGATTCTCTTGCTACAGCTGAATCAATGGCATTCTTGGTGAAGCAGTAGAATCACCATTAAGGTAAAAAGGAAATTCCTAAACATAACTTGCAAATTCTGTACAGCTCATCTAACAGTAGAATACATAATTATCCATTATAGAAAGTACAATATGTGTAGAACAGTTCAACATAGGACCTACCTTAGAAAGTAACATAAAGAGAAATAATCCAAATAATAACAATCCAACTATAAAATAATCCAAATTTTACAACAAACTATAAACCTTGCCTTCGATTCTTCAATAACCCACTTGAGTTGTTGATGTAAAAATAAATAATGGAAAGAAAAGAGGGTTAACTATGTAGATTATTTGAGATAATTATTTACCAAATTATGCTGTTAACGTGATCGAAAAACATGCTTTCGAGAAAAATACGATTAAAAAGTTTCAGGTATCGATGGATTATATTTAAAAACCTTTACACCTTATTTACCTCACTCTTAATCAGCTATTCCTAGGCAATATTCTAAATCGTATGAAATTCTAACAACTACTTTCGATGTTGATAAATGCCCCTTTCATCATGATCGCCTTTCGTGCGTCGCGTTTCGTCTTTCCGCTCAACAATGATTATTCGTTACTTGCAACATTGATACACTCCATTGAAGATACAAGTTGCAATACTAAGCGTACTGTTGATGTCTCCACTAGCTGAAATTGTCCTCAGTGTAATTTTTCAAATAAAATTCAAATTTTCGTGGTTGTTCAATCGTTAAGTTCGAACACATTGTTCAAGGAACTCTGGTCTAAAAAGATCTCCGTGAACCGACTTTATAGTTTTTACAACACCTTTCTTCAATGGCTTTTTATGCGTATACTTGTCTAATTTTCTGAGCGCTTCTACGCGTTACCAACTGCACCAAAATTCAAATCCTGCAGACGCAAGTGCAACTGCAGATAATCGTTATCGTCGGTGGATACGTAGATAAAAGTGATATCATACGCATACCAATATAACAGCTGCTATTTTATAGTAACAATTTTTATGTCTCTCATTGTATTTTCATAAAAATATTATCAATATATCGACGAGGTTATCCTGTCAAAATCAATTTTGAAAACACGACCTTATTCGGTTTATTTTTAATCCAAATCTCTCAATCGGGAGAATCTTGCAAATCCATTGATACGATTATTACTCTCATGACCAAAAGGGCCAAAAGAGTAAGCAATAAGCATTGCTGTTTGATTCGTTTTATAAGGGCAACTATGCAGTTATTTATCGGGGAACTATTCTATTTAAGTAAAGATAACAACATTGATATTATAGTAAGATGTCTCAGAAGTACATTAAACAAGTAACATCAATGAAAATTTTATTCTTTTTTATATCTTTGTTTTACCGGTAACAAATAAAAATATTTTTACATGTAATGCTTAACAAGTAAGATTTCTTGCTTAAAGGTAAATTAACCCTTTGCACTCAAGAGGCGACAATGTTTGTTTATGTTTGATTTCTTTGAACCTCCAAGCCTAATGGGTGGCAATACTGATACGTGAGTGGGGTCCAAAGCCCATTATGAGTTCTTCTAGAAACTGCAATATGATACTCCATCAGGAAACGATTACCTGCATACATGAAGAACTTGATTATAAAGGAAACGAAAGCAGTGATGAAGATAGCAATGAAGTAAAAAGGTGAAAAATTAGAATAATAGAGAGCGAATATAAAACTGACAATGATATCGCAGAAAACTCAAATACTCAGAGTTTAAAATGGATACGTTGCACAGAATCCGAAGGAATATCATCGAGAAATCGTTTTATTCCAGTGAAAAAACTCCAAGACCGTAAATATGTATCTGCAGATATGAGAGATTTTTTACGCTATTTTGTACAATTAAAACTCATATCTGAAATAATAAAAGAAGCAAATAATTATAAGAAAAACAAGTTAAAAGAAAGATCGCTATCGTCGAACTTGAGACAGTGAACATGGCATGATATTACTATTGAAAAATTTCGGGCATTTATTGTTGTAATTACAAGTATAAAGACGATGTCATTCATGTGAGCTACACTCTGTCATTGAACGATGTGATCTATATTCTATTTTATCCGAAAACATTCACAAGGGATATAAATTTACTGGGCACTTAAAATTAAAATTTTTAATTTAATTAAAATTTTGTTGGCACTACATTTGAAAACTATTTTGACATAAAGCACAGATTCTGGAATATGTTTGCAGTTAGTGAGCTGCTTTCTTAAGTACATAAATTAATAATTTTTCAATATTTTACATCAAACGAACAAATTTATTTAGATTTGTTTGTACGAATCCATTATCAAGTTAGAATTTTTGTTGTTACTTACAATCCAAAAGAAAACAAGTATTGTAGTGTCGAGTTTACAATCCCCACTAGTTCGTCCCCACTAGTTCTAAAAACTGGCTTCGTGGTATCTGCCGCTTCGATATTCCCTATTTAAAATAAATAAACATATCCTGGCCATGTAAAATTATTTCACTCGCATTCAATATTTCTCACCCTAACTGTACACCCATTCCGAGGCGAGTGAGAATTCCTGGAACATCTACCTCCCGCGATAACTATCCAGATATGATCCTGATCCGCGAACTGTACAGTGTATATTAGAGTCTACACGGTAGCATATTCCAACACAAGCTATGTATTTGTGATATTCTGTTCCATTATAGCGCTATCACAATTCGTCAACGGATAAGATCTGATCTTTCAGTATCAACTAGAATTCCACTGCACCTGTATAAGATGTTGAATAAAATGCCTGGTTGCCAGGAATACTATACGTTCACAGACCAGTATTGTACAAGTTACATTTTGACTCAAAGATTACATAAAGAAAAATTTAATCGGAACGATCCTGACAAATGAATAGGAGTCGCCAAATACGATAAAAGAGTCAAAATTTTACAAGAAATCTACGCTAACTAATCGCAGAAGTAATACATTGATTCTGGCGTGGAAAAATGAAAGGATTGTGACATTATTGATGAATTAGGATGATACGAATATGATATTACTCGTACAAAGACTTTTACGTAGTAATGTTAAAATTACTATCAAAAGAACCAATACTATTATTAACTATATTAAACTTATAACCGATGTTAATTGAGGAAATCAGTGTGCCTAAATATACTGTTTTATAAGGAAATCTTTGAAGTGGTGGTGTAAGTTACTTTTTTAGATATTTTTAAAAACAAAATAGTATGTTTTGTACTCTAATTCCTGTGCTTTGTATAAATTAATAAAAAGACAAAGAAACGAACGGCTGCATAGTCATGTAAGTCATTTATAATATTTAAAAAATCTGGTTAGCCAACTGAGAGGTGAATTTCGACAAACTCCTGATCAGGCTACTACTTTGACTACTAAGTTCAATGAAATCTGTCTGAATGGAAAGCTTTACGTCATTCAAACAGCAACGAAAAAAGATTGCAAAGTTCACTCTTATAAAAGAAAGCCTGGTGAAAGATATGAAACCACATATTACTGCGATGTTTGCTCTAATACTAACAACACATTTTGGAGATTGTTTCGTAAAATCTCACATAATGGAAAAAATATAAAGTTTAATATTTAATGAATTTTGTTATGTAACATGTGAAGCTGTCAAATATTAAAATATAATACTTTTATATTAATTTTGGCGTGAAATTATTTTATTTTCTCCTAGTAAAAAGGTTGTTGATCGCAAAAAGTTAAACAAGTAAACTTTAATATTTTAGTGTTAATAAGTAATATATTATAATGTAGACATATAATATATCGATCACACTAATATCTATTAATTTGTATAATATGAACATATCGGTCTTCATGGATCTGTGTATCGACTGTATTAACGCTTTGTGTTTTGTTTTTAAATCAATTTGCATCCTATGAATTGTCTTTTTTCCAGTTTATCGGGATGCCATATATTCTTTTTACTAAAAAACATGGCTCTCGAAGACGTTCTCAATGTTTAAACGAATTAATTCTTATATTTCGATATCATGATCATCACATTTTGTATTACACATTCTCCTTATTATTATTTCTTTGTTCCACAGTACCTTAAATATTAATATGTATACATTCGTTAAATAATTTTGTGTTTCAAAAAGAGCTATGCTACTTAGTAGTTGAAAGATTAATTTATTGAACTTTATATCCGTTGCTTTAATACCCAACACATAACATGTGAAAAAGTTTAACGAAATAAATATCACAAATATTGCAAAATAATTGATACATATATATTATTAATGTTATTATGTTAATATTTGGACGTTCATTCGTAAATTGACTATGAATCGTTTTTGTATGCGAAATACCTACAAAAATTCGTTATTTTCAATTAACGAATTTACTAATTGTAAGGTAGAATTGTAGAAAATCGCTATTTTAAATAAGAGAAATAAAAAGAAATGTGAATTTGAGATTGACAGAAAATAACACAATTACTTTGAAGGAATATTACAACTACTGAAAAATAAAATCTATAAGCAAACATATACTCTTGGAGGTTTGTCGTGTAAAAAGAAATTAATTCTTTTTTACCATTTTCGTAAGTCCATTTTCTTTAAAATATGCTCCCAAAACAATTTGTAGAAGTACCACAAAATAAGTGATATATAGACGTTTATATAGACAGAAGTGGTGCGCAATGAAAATTAATTGTATCGTAGTTTCGAAATTAACTTTCTACGAATATTGATATTTAAATAAAACTAGATATGCTAGAGTACGATAAACTAAAACAAAAACACATAAGAAAATAACGAAAATAAACTATACGTTTTTAATGTTATATTCTGGCAATACCGCAACTAACGAAGCACTGATCAGAAAATTTACTGACATCTGTATATAACTTTTGACTGTAAAAGATATCACGGATTAATTATTACAATATTCTTAAAAACATTATTATAATATTATAATAATGTAATGTTACAGTATTACATATTTAATATTAATCGACTGTTAATTCTCTAGCTTCGGGATTCGGATTTTTTTACTGTACGATTTTATTCTTATATTAAATATACATGAATCGGATGTTAAAAGTAGTTTAAATACTCCCAATGAAAATAATTTCGAGCCATTAAATTAGAAGAACGAGTAAGCTAATCAATGTCGCCATTTTTCAATACAACTCGTCCAGGAAACATTTCTTGCAAAATTTAAATTGTATCGCGTTCTGTCACATATAGCCCCACCTCGCTGGAACAACATATTCTCCAAGTCTAATCGACCCAACTCAGGTTGAAGACAATTTTCCAATACCGCGCGATAACGCCCACCAGTTACGGTTACCGTATTGCTTCTCTCATCTTCGAAAAAAAAAAAAATGAACCAGTAATGCTTCCTGACTAAATTCCACATCAAACAGGAGCTCTATGTGGATGTAATGATTATTTATGAATAATTCACAGATTCTCTTACTCCCAATAACGACTATGTTGCTTATTAACAAATCTACTTATTTCGAAATGAACTTAGTCACTTATTATTAAATTTTGCCAAAAATTGGAATCGTCAATATCCAACTACAATAACTTCATATTCTGTTGAATATGTTCTCTTCTATTATGGTTAGTGCCTTATAACTCTTGTATTAATTCAATTTTTTAGAGATAGAAACATTTACTAATTTATTTGATATTATTGAGCGGATATTACGGATGTAATATTTTTGTTCATAAGTGCATTACAAAGATCAAATTCCTCGGTCTCTCAGATATAGTAAAAAAGTTTCTAAATTTTTAATTATACAAGCAATAGTGCATTTACTTAGTACATCTTTTAATAATAAGTTTTTATTACAATTACTCATTGCTGACACGTTAAATGTTTAACCACAAAATTAGACGATTCACACTACACAACTATTACTCGAACATTGAAATAATTTCAAGAAAAAAACAAATAACGGCAAAACAAAATAGTAACGCTTTTTTTATGACACTCTGTATATTGAAATTTTGACAGGTCTGCCATTGAGAAAACATTTAATGCCTTCTCTGAAGACATTTTTTCTTTTGTTTTGACGTGCAACCTTTTTTTAGTCAAACCTCTAACAATTTCGTTATACTCATTATTTTCTAGGTTTTTAAGCATGCCTGCTTTCGTATGAATATCATACTTTCTTAAGGTCACTTACGATGCATTTAATAATTTTAATAATGAAAATTTATGAATTAGAGACCGTGTCCTCCTTACTTTTTCTCTAATACTAAATTCGAATAATTTCTTTGTAAACAGACACGAATGATAATTGTGATCTTGTTTCAGCACTTGCTGACTGAGTAGTTTCTAAAGGAGTAGTTTTGCAATCATTGAGACCTTCACAGAATATGTTTTCTAACTAGAGAAAGAATGCACTGAATGATTGTACTAAATAAATGAAATCTAAACAGTAAAAAAGGAAATGTTAATATAGAAAATAACTCATGCAGTAAATTTGTAAGTGTGTCAACGCGATAAGATAATATTTCCTGGCACATATTGTGCAGTTTTGTCTACCTCCGAGAAAATTATATACATGGAAACATAAAAATTCATAATATTAGTCGAATCGTACACAAATATACGTGAGAAATTTCAGATTAATAGTTTCACTTGTTTTCTTCGAAAAAATTTTCTAACATTCCGTAACTTTTAGCGTTCCAAATTAGCATGTTCCTTTGACCAGTTAAATCTTTATCCATTTTTTTTTAAACATTCTGTAGTACAGCTACTCGACATTTGAACGATTATTAAAATTACTAAACTAGTGATGTTGAGTAGCTGTACTAAAATATTTAAGATCTATTTTTCTCTAGACATTCCGTAATACAGGTGCTCAATATTTGTACCATTATCAAGGTAATTGAGGCGTCGGCATGGAAAATGTGCAACAAATCGAAGTTTCAGCCTTTGTTGTAACTGATATAATCAAATAGATAAAACAACTTGAACGATCAACGAGCAATTATCTCGATTTCGTTTTCTTTTTCGCGCGATAGGTTTGCTGCCGCGCATGAAAATACCTAACCGAAAATGGTTGGCGCCGACTTATTATTGGCTCCGTAAAAACGCTAGTTTACGATTCCAGGAATCAAAATGAATTTCGAAATTGCATCCGACACCGGAGGTACTCGTCCATTCGAGCGTTTCGAAATGTACGTCACCGCGTTTTATTGAACCACCGCGCATTTTCATAAGAATGTTCAGCCGTGAACGGCCGTGAACTTCTTGGAGAATAAGCTTGTCCTTACACACTTCCACGTAATGGAGGGTATAGGAGAGAAGAGTGTTTCCAATTTATAGGTGCACCCTTTTTTTTTCGGAACGATTTAGGATGAAGCTATTGTGAAAAGAACGCGGTTGCCGATTGCATCGATTGAACCGAAGAAACCGGTAGCGTATCTACCTTTAACTAGTATATTATATTAAGCAAACTGGTTATTATAATTAGGTATATACGGAATCTGTTTTAGGGAACCATGTGTTAGCGATAAGCACTGTGTTACTCTATGTATTTAATGGAAGAAGCGACGATTGAATGAAACAAAATTACGGTGTCAACGATAATCACGTATGATCTTTATAGTTGTACGTTCGGTACCCTTCTTATAAGAAACAACCGAATACAGACAGGAAACGTTTTGATTAAAATTGTGAATAAAGAATCAATAAAACAAAGAATAGAATCTAGTTATTTTTTCCGTGCTACTCTAACTGGTTGCACAATCGACAATGTCTAGTAAACTAATGTCATTTACCCATGTTGCCGCAAAAATATTCAAAAATTACCAAATCCACCCACCCTCTTGTGAATTTATTTCAAATTTTGCACATTCGTGGATGTGTATATATACTTTCACCTAAGTCTATAAAAAGTGGAGCAACAGAGTGAAAGTACCCCTCAGCGAAATTCGAAATAAATTAATAACTCTTTAACGATTGAAGTCATTTCAGCTGAAGACTTTAACTGAAAAACAATTATTGATTTCCGTGGATATATACGCATTTTTTACAGTTTGTCGTTATTTTAAATGAGTTATATTCATTTATTCTATTCATCTGACCAGAAAAAATGCATACTCGCTAAATTTTAACGAAAATCTATATCGATTGTACCTTGTTTAATGCTCTTTTAATATTAAAACTACCGACGGTGAACGTATTGCTATCAGATCACGTACGTATCTTCGATGTTAGATGGAGAAAGGGAAAATTAATTTACGAGTACCATTAGTTGTCTATTTTAACAATTGTCCACGAATATTGTAGGCAAAGACACCGTTGATAATTGAGTAATTTTAAAAAGAAATTTGAAACAAGTCAAATTGACCTCTTTGGTAGTTCTAGTGTTAGATGACATAAGTCAGATCGGAGAGAAATGTCTAGCTTATGATGTGTAGCATTTTATTTGAACCATGTTTTACGCTCACGATAAAGGAGTTGACGCAAGTGCAACTCGCAAAGTAGAAGTAATGTTGCAAGTAACCTTAATATGTTTTACACAGTACTTGCGACGCTCTTTAACCAAGAAATAGCGTAAACCGTGCAGTGAAGAGATCCGAAGCCATAATTATCACCAGCTAAATCGTATACCACCGACCATTCGTTCCAAGACAAATCTAAATTTTCTAGTAGTAGAGAAGGTTATATCCCTGATTTTTAAATCATGAATTGTCTATACAATATTTAGAAATTATATTATATTCTCATTGCAACAGATTTTACACTAAGAATACCTAAATTTATTACACCAGTACTCATTTACTGGCTATTGTATGGTACTTAAGATAGTATTTAGAAATTGCAAAATTTTTAAATTGCTATTTTCTGTACAAAACTGTCTGCAAAAAATACAAATGCATAAGATAGCGAATAGAAATATTGTACAAAAATATTGTACATGAGTTATAAAATTTTTTACGCCTGAGTAATCTATGACTTTTGTGATGCAAGTGAGAAACAAAATATTATTCGAATAATTGTTAGAAAAATTTGATTCAATCGAAAACGAATTGTTTTACGAAGATTGGATGAAATGGTTCATACGTAAGATTCCTTATATTATTTTTTTATTTATTACGAAATATATTACCTTTTTTGTTTATACAATCACAACGTATTAATACTTATTTCATTGTAATAGCAAATGTGCCTTCTTCTCATCAAATAACCTTCCTTAGATTTGTAACGGTTTATATGGTTCGATCGTCCTTTTTTTTAACTTTTCATTTGTACACCTTGGTATTATATTCGTATATTTTGTATCTGTATTTAAAAGCGTCCAACTTTGCTTTTTACTGTTCACTTTGAGTATGAAGAACATAGCAAGAGAATTTATTTATGGAATTGTAAGTTAATTATTTTACATAAAAGTACAGAGTAACTTATAATTAGAGTAAGATAATGCATTTTAAAAATGCCCAGCGTCTTCCATCAAAAACGATTCATATAAATTGGGGAATAATATCTATTTCTGATTTTTTCATCTAATAATTGAGTAAAAATATTCGGGACACACAAATACCGTGATATGAACAAGTTAATTAAACAAAAATGAGATGATATATTATTCGTTGTAAATAAAATTGAACATAGCTCTTGTAGAGGAAGTCGATATCGATACAAACTATTATACAATGATAGTATTGAAACGAAACAGGTAACGAACGATATTTCTCATCCGTAGCTCCTTCCACAAGTTGTCGGACTTGTTGCATGCTACATAGGTGGTCTCGCGAGACAAGATCTCACTACGATCGTTGAGATTGCATCGAGAATGCGTTCATTGGCTAATTGAAATGGTTACAAGCATGATATATACTGCATATGAATAATAACTCGTAACAAATTTAAGCACACACACTGCAAATTGGATACTGAACTGTTTCCGTCACCGTATTTACTACGAATGATTTACGAACACATATTATGCAATTTAAGCTATGTTTCGCATAATGGTTCGTGTAAACTCTTACATAATTTGTGTATTATTCAATTTATTAAGCTACGTTAGAGAAAAACTCGCGAAACAAAAATTTACATACGAATATTTATTCATCCTATCATCCTGAACACGATACGAAAATTGGGGTAACAAAAATTATGAAGAAGGTTTATAGAATTATAAATTCAAATGAACAGCACCGTGTAAGTTTCCGACCTGTCAAGTGTCTATCACATGTGTGGAAGAAAAAGGAACACAAGAAAATTTGTATCTCATTATTACAGTAAATCGCATTTCCATATTAAAATAATTATCGCCTATCAGTGTTTCGGACAAGCAATTTACGTAATTGTACGGCCACTCTGTCAAGTGTCATTTCTAGAATGTTGAATCTGTCTTCTGAGATTGTTTTCACTGTTTCAGACGCGGTCGTGATTTATTCTTTTCCAAAACAGCCTCAAGCCAGATTTAATGCAATTTTATGTTGCAGCAAAGAAAAAAGTACACTTACCATTTGCCCTTTAGCCATTTTGGACAGTATTCGTAAAAATTACCAAAACTGTTTATAGAAAATGCATAGGATTTCGTTTAAAAATTTAACAAAAATGTAATTTTCTAATCAAATTTAATTTTATGTAATGAAGCAAAAATTAATTTACACAGAATGAAATTTGAGCTTTGATTGCAGCTTGATTACGATGCATTAATATTTAGGACCAGTGTAATTTATTAAATTGTTATAAATGTTTGCCTAATAAATACTTTATGCTTAATTGTCTGAAGGTTCTATACTCTGGTATTCAAAATAATTTATTTACATTAAGCCGTTTAGATTTGAAGTAAATGTCATTATGATTTCATTTCATGAAGAAAAGTTTGCCAATTAATTCAACTACTACAGATCGTATGGTTGGCAGTTTTACAAACGATTAGTAAAAAGCGACAAATTTTATAGATAAAACCTTTACACAGCACAGAGGAGTTATTGGCACACGATAGCAGATACAAATACTGTTTGTGCCTCATCGCTTAATTGATCGAGACACTGAGTTGTAGTTAGTGTTTTATTAACTAAAGTAAATTAATATTTATAAATAAGGTAATGGATATAAGAAAGCGAGGGTTTAGATGTACTAATAGAACGATAAAAATAAAAAGTAAAATTTATCAATAAACGATTCAACATGAAGACTGTTACATTCGATAACGATGCATTTATTATGGTGGCACAAAATTTGCCATCGTTACAAAATAAATGAGATTATGATTATTTTGACAAAAGTGAAAAAGTAAAACGTCTGGAGGACCGTAATGATTTCCATGTTTGGAAAAGAGGAAATCCCAGTCTCTTACTAAAATATATGATCCGGAATGTTGAAAGATCTTGCTTATATAATAATTATACATTAAATAGCGAATTACTTCAGATATCTTCGCTTGAAAGGGGGCGTTTACTACTTCTCCCCACTACATCCCGACATCGGGACGCCTGGTGACAGCCCAGAACCACGCAACCTGACCACCTACTCTGCCGACTTTATTTCCAGGGTATCGCACGAAAAGGCGGTTGTGACTCCGCCCTCACGACCGACCACAGCCTCCACGGTCACGCCCGACGGCAAGAGGAGGGGAGGGTGGGTCATTCCCCGTCCACTGCCGGCACGCCCTTCATCATGTACTCTTGGGTGCCGGGATCAACCCTCCTGCCGAAATACGCGATGTAGGAGAGTCTTTCACGGCCTCTGTCGGCAAGCTCGCGACATTACCCATTCACAAAAAGGGATCACGGCCGAGTATAGCCCTTACCACGTCCCACAACGAGAGATACCCTTCAATTTCACCCACCAAAACACAGCGCTCACCCGCTTAAGCAGAATAGGCCTCTAAGATGTGCCGTGCCATGTCTTGGTCGCCAGAACAATGCTAGTAGCGCGTTCCTTTTCTATATAATGCAGTTACTGTCCGAAGCAACGATACCCGGACCGCATCTGTACCGTACAGTAGGTGAAGCTACCAAAACCTCTGCTCAGCCACTCCGGTCAGACAACACCGACAGTCCATTGGCCTGCGATAGGCTTGATCAGCCATTACTATCACCAGTAGCATAGACTGCCGAGCTTGAGGACTCTTAGCAGATGTTTTAATAAATCTCATGCAAACCTGCGAGCAAATCCAACAGGGGAAGCCCCGACAAGACAGTCGCTTCTGAAGACAGTCCTATAACCGTGAGCGACTCGTAAAGCCAGCTGCTTATGGACCTGGCAAAGCAATGTCATTTTACCATGGAAGGCGGCTACATCAACCACCCACAAGTGGTGGAGCGCCGTGTTCTGGTAAGGATAATTGGGAGGAACCTCTTGCTGCCAAGCGTAGTGAGGACCATGCTCGGCGACACGAGCTCCCCAATAGAGGTCACAGGAAGCCCTTATAGCTAGTCACCTCGCGCCCCTGCATCTCTAAAACACGCTGCTGATCTCAGAGGGTTAGCCCTTCTCCCCAAGAATGCAAGATAAATGCTGCGCTGGTGGCGGACGGAAGATGAGCCACGCCCCCGGCCCCATGCCACTAGGCGTGGCTATCGGATCGCAGGCGGTCGTAAGATTGGGGTTCAGCCACCTTTTGTGTGGCCTACCGGAAAGAAGGACGGCGCTGAACGTGGCCTTTCCCCGCCGTCGGGTGTCCTGACGCCGTTATATTGGGAGTGGAGTAGACTGTATACTGTCGGAGGAGGGAGAAGTGCACGCTCCCGCAGATGTTATGTTGTGTACATCTCGCGGTGTCCCCTCGAAATCGTGAAAGTACGGTCACCGTGGAGATCACAGTGGGTAGACTCCTCATCCAATGGTGCCGTATACGGGGAATTCCACAGTACCTTCCATCCCATCCTAAGAAGTCTTTGGAAGATTTTCGCCACGTAAAAAAAAAGATCGCCTATTTAAACGGGGACCTTATACAAGATCACCAAATGAACAAATGTTCATGTAGAGGGAGCGAACCCGACAGCTTGGACTCTGTAGGTTAGAGAGGAACCAGCCCAGAGAACTGACTATCCTCTCCAACTGTGGGACCAAGTAGCCAAAGTGCCCTTCAGAACGCCAGTGGCTGTTGACGATCAGTCCCAGATATTATTTGGAACTTCATCTTAAAATTGGCCTCATCTGCTCGGATTAGACCTCTCTATTGTCAGCTACCGTCAAAGTACATGTATCTCCAGCACTTCGGTCTTATGAGTTATAAGTACCTCCACCGCAGTCGCTTCCATCTCTACTCCACTTGCTGAAACCGCTCCGAACTCCGCCACACACCTCCTTTGCCAAAAAGGGCACAAGGGCAAAAGGGCAAAGGGGCAAAGAGCACATTTGCTGCTCCTTATCCTATGCGCGGTGGTTCGCAGCACCTTGACGATAACAAACATGGTTGCAGTTCACCGTGGAGGTGCATTGCTGTTGAACAGCGATGAGCACTGGACGAGGATCTCAACTCTCACGGCCATCCACCCTACGAGAAGCCACCTAGCCTCTATCATCCTACGGGCAACAAAAAGAGAACACCAGATCTACTGATCCCAGTCCAAACGAGGACAGTCGGATTTTTTTGACCTTAATATCCTCCTCCGAACAAGTCTCAGCTACTTCTTCATCTAGCCCACTTGCACGGATTTCCTTGTGCTTGATGAGTAGAACAACTCAAACACCCAACCAGCAAGAGCCTCACCCATTAACTAAGCGAAGTGATTCGCCTTAGACTCGCTCTCAGAATCAGGGATCTCGAGAATGAGGCCCTCAGTCACCGCTTGAGTTAGTTGCAGTTCCTAGGAAGTGCCCTAAACGGACCTTGGACTCATTTGCCTCGCACTTCCCAGGCTTCTCAGCTGTCTTAGCTCCCAATAGAGGGGCGAGGGCGGCTGTTTCAACTGGGCAGCCTTCTTAGCTTTCCAGCCAACCACCGCGGCTCAAGCCTCCCCCCATAATGGAAACGGAACCGAAGTCGCTGCCGTGCCCTTCCTAATCCTAGCCGCGAAACGAGGCGCGGCAATGGCGGGAGAGGGTTCACAGCTGCTGTTGCCGCAGATTTTCGGTTCCCCATTACCTCTGGGGCGCCGTCTTGGATAGCTCCACCACTTCCGCCTTCCTTGGTGGCTACTCTTCCTCCAGGCAAAACTAGTTCCGCCCGGAAGACCACCAACTTGGCGTTTATCAGACGTCCTATACGACCGAGGAGGTGCTTCTAAGAGGGGGTGGGCGTCGTGCCACCTCTCCCAGTTTGCCCCGGCCCGACACTTCCGCCTCCGCTTTTACCCATGCCAGTTCCTCGCTCAAGTCGACCACCTGCCCCTGAAGCTGGGCATTGAACTCGCCCAACCACCTGCTTTCGCAGCTCAATGGTCCAGCTCTATCGCTCCATCAGAGCCAAAAAATCAGTTTAGTGTCATTACAGCAATGTAATAAAATTATTGGCTACCTGATTTATTATAAGCTAAAATTAGAATCGGTTTTTCAAATCGGTTTATACATAAGGCAATGCTCATAATTTCAATTACAACATTAATACCAATATTAATCTTAATTTAATTGGCCTTAATATAAATCTAAACGCAATACATGAGTGTATAAATGATTTGAATACACGTACAGACCCAGGAAATAATGGTATTCATCCACTCTTTATAAACTCAGGCATATATATTATGTCCAGAATTCTGTGAATTATTTATAATAAATCCCTCTTTAGTGGAGTTTTTCCCAATTTATGGGAAACTTGTGTTATATATCTTACACAAAAGGATGGCGATGTCGAACATAAAAAATTATGGGCTTATTAGTACATAAAAGAATTTTCCAAAAACTTTTGAAGGTTTGGTTAAAAAGAAGCTCTCCTTCTTGTATAAAAACGTAATTATTCAAAAATAGCATGGCTTCTGTGTCAATCGTTCCACTTTCACAAATCTCATGATTTACCTTCATTATCTGTCAGTAGCTATTAAAAGTATTTTTCAGATTGCCGCTATTTATACAAACTTTTATAAACCGTTCGACTTTGTATGCTACGCAACACGTCTTATTAAGTTATCTCTTAATTTATTTCCGTGTTTAATTATTCGTTTTCCACACATTATGTTTTACTCTACATTTAATTATATTTTTATGAACTTTAGGTTCTTTTATGTTAATAATGTAAGAGACCTTAGTATCACTTTTTTCGTCTAATCTATCTTTCACTATAAATGTTACCAATATTGCATTTGCTGCAGTTTAGTTTGGGTTTCATTATTAGAGCTTCAAGATATTTTAAGGATAGCAATTCTCATACAAAATATTCCAGCACTATATGGTTTCTACAGAAAAAACACCTACATAGTGTAATAAAAGATGTACAACATAGATTTCTGTGTTTTGCTATCCCTAAGTTAAATCAACCAATACCAATTTTTGATCATGATTTTTGTTACATTCAGTGTCAATTAAATCTACTTTTTGCATATACTTAAAATTTTGAATAGGTTAGTTATATGCCCAGAAATCTTGATGCACTTCAAATTAAACGCCTCTCTTTCGGTGTCTCACAGAATCCAATGAAATTGTATCATTACCCTACACTTAGACGTAATCTCTTTCATGTGTTATCTACATACGTACATCTATTTGCCTTTAAATTTCTTTTCATTTGTATACTAAAAGATTCGTGTCTCTAAATAAATAAATATATATAAATGCAGTTAGTTAATGTATCTTCTGGAGAACGGATCTGAATATCAGTCGATTAAATTCAAAATAAAATGCGAATAATTCTTATGCCAGAATTTTTATTTAATCTATTTTCTATTCATAACTTACAATCTATATTACTCAAAGTCGTGGCTAAGACTAATGAAATAGTAAAAGCGACACGACTTTCGAAATATTTCTGTGTTATTACAAATAAAATAAAATCTAATCGTTATGTAACGTAACATTATGTAATTTACGGTCGTATTCCTAAATGAATGAAATTTAATATCGGCGCAAAAAAGGTGGAAGTAACCAATTGCATGGTACCGTACGAGATACGTAAGGGGTTAGAGCGAACAATGAAGGGTCAATGTGACATCCAACTGGAACAGCGTAAATGAGAACGTTTCTCTGTTTTCGTAACTGAAAGATCGCGGAAAAGTCGAAACGTAAGGTTGAAATTCTCCTCGAGTGGAGCTGGTTCGCGCGGTTGCGGGTTCACGGTGGAAGTGCCGACGGTAAATTCTTCGCGCACGGTTCAGTCAGAACCGTAAATCAGGGGTGAATTTCGAAAATTATAGGGCGTGAGGCTGAAAGGTGCCTTTAAGCGGCGCGGGTGGATACGTGCGCCACGGCGCAAACCGTACGAAGGATAATTACGGACACCTGAAAGTCAAAATGGTTCGGGCACGGATACGTCTAGACATAACAGCCCTGGGAATTGCCAGCTCACCAACCCCGTGTCAGGAACCTACCCTCGAAATTACCCTATCAAAAGGTCGTAGCTCTAATTCATTATTCCGTCGCTGACTGCTGCGGAGACTGTGGTTTCCAAGATGCCGTTCGCGTTATAAGCTCGTCTCCATTGACGACACTCTCAGAACTTGTTACCCGCTGTACCTAGAAACGAGCAATCGTAAATATTGACGTCTTCTGTTTTTGCGAGAACCAGTCTGAATTTACGCGTCGACATAGGGTGAACATTTGGTCCAGAGCACGATGAGAAGCAGTCCTTTCTCAATTTTTTTTTTCTAAAATACTATCGATCATTTTTGCAAATTTTGCGCACTTATTTATACACGTTCCTAGAAAACATTTATTTTTTTCGTAAAGAAATATCAATTCATTAAAGAAGTATGCCGAGCAAGATGCTTCGAGGAAAACGAATACGCGCTCTTTGCGCGCGCTACTTTTTGAATTTTTCTTTATACGAAATAAAAAGATTTCACTGTTTATATTTAATTATAAATGATTTTTTAACCGCTAATAGAGCTAGATTTATTTAGTTAGATCTATAGTATAAATGCATCAGAAAATTAATCATATTCGCTAAATATAGAAAGACGTGCCATTTTAAAATCGAGTAGTTGCGTTCGATAAACATATTGGAAGGAATTAAAACGAAGTAAAATGAGTATCTATTCTGAATACTATGTCTGCATACGTAATCAAAATGCAACGAATATTTGTAATGTATTTATAATTTTTA
Source organism: Ptiloglossa arizonensis (assembly GCF_051014685.1). Lineage (NCBI taxonomy): Eukaryota > Metazoa > Arthropoda > Insecta > Hymenoptera > Colletidae > Ptiloglossa > Ptiloglossa arizonensis. Next base: position 11,481,705 of record NC_135051.1, on the reverse strand, counting down.
TGCAGAAATTATGCCAACTTCTTGAAAAAAAAGACAAATTAAATTGTATTAATATCGTGTATTCCTTAAAAATAAATACTATTTTTTATATAAATAAATCGTATATTTGTACTTGAAAAGGCTGGTTCTTTTCCTTTCAACCATTAATCGCTAGTAACATTTAAAAAAGATTAGTAAATATAATTGAGATTGCAGTTGAATCAAATAAAATTCACTTATTGTGTTAAATTTCTTGATCAGTGGTTCATTATTAGCGTTGAAATTTTTATGCACACTAGCTCAGAAAAACTATAATAATTTTGAGAAGATCAACTTTAAAGTTAAGTCCTGCTACAAGCAACATCCAAGTTCACTACTACAATCCGATTATTAATTTAATTACATCAGATTATTCGCTAAAAAAAATGAATAAAAATACCAAAGAATAAGTTAAATTATTTTTACCTTAAACTTTAACACCACGTGATAACCACGTATGAATTAACTCGGAGCTGACAATCTGTCAGTCCGGTGCTACCTACGGATAAATAATGGATAATGGGCATACGACAGAAGAGTATAAATCAATCTGCACTAGAGAACTAAATATTTATTCATAAAAGTAAAATGTGTAACAAATTATCTCCTAGCTCACGCCTGTTGCGTCAGGAATCGTTTAACGCTGCAACAGTCAGCTAGTTGAAGCAAACGGTTCACGTGAACTGAATACTCTGATTTTCCCCTGCGCGTTGACACCTTTCGATTCCTACAATCTCGTTAGTCTTTTGAATTTCTTCTAATAATTTGGAAACACATGTCGAACTCCTAAAAGTCAGTCTCGTTTGAAACGAACAGCCTACAATATACCTAGAAGTAATATTCATCACAGTTTTTTTAGTTCGAGAATATTTTGATATTCTTTCTATTATTATTGCAACTTTCTTAAAATTGTTTTTTCACAGACTTCGAAGAAAACGGGAGGATTCTGAAATCGAGGATATAGAAAGTAATGTCGATGAATTTTATTTAGAAAATTTGTACAGTGGTAGAGACAATAAATTAATGTATAGAATAAATTTTTATATGTTATACATATAATGAATCGCTAAGAGAAGAAAATCTAACTGTTATGTCACATTTGAAGATAGATTAAATGGGAAATTACATAAAAATCGTTAAAATAAAAAAAAGAAGCAAAAACTACTTAATAATATTATATTTGTTGTACTAATGTTCTACTTCGTATATTAATGAATTAAACTATGTTAACAGGGAAGAATTTTTAGCAATAACAAAATTGGGAATTGGGAGAGACTTCATTCCTCAGAGTACAGGACCACAGAAAAGGGGTGGAAAAAATAATCAGATTCTCACAAGCTGTTAAAATTTGTCTTTTTACAGCCATCTTGTCGTTGTATGTTTCTGGTTTTTTTTTTTTTCAAGTTTCTATTATAAATGGGAAAATATTGGAAAATCATCTGTTACACAATACACTGAGTGCAAACACATCTTAGTGCAAATGAAAAAAATACTATTTTAAATATTTACATAAACAAATTGAAGACCAATTTAGAAGAATCGATTTTCTATATTGTAACTGTAATTTCGTATTGTTAGTGTTTCTGAAAAGTATTTATGTGATGTTCTTAGGTCAGTCTATGTTTATATTAAGAACAAAAAACTTCGCATTATAGCGAACGAATTATTGTTCAAAGAAGTAGCTTCTTATTTCCTAATACCCATGTAAAAATCTAAAACGGCCTTAGAATGAGCCGGCCTTATTACATGCATTTGTTTACATCTGCTGACTTGTTTCGTTGGATCGACTATAGAAGAAGCTGTACAAGTTTTTGCGGAAATCACTTATCAGCTTTCATTCAAAAATAGGATGTTCGTCCTAGAATATGAAAGCACGGTTTCGCTCGACGAGACTTTACAAAAGGAGTATTTACTCATATTTTAAGTCTCGAGAAAAAGAACGAGAGTTTATCATAGTAAGAAATAGATTAATTCTAAGCGGATGAACGTTAAGGTGTTTAATACCTGGAACGGATGTGACGGAGGCATGTGGTTATGGAGATTTTTGTTTCTACGAGCAGCATCTATTCTCCTCGAGTGATCTTAATTCCTGTACTATCCACACGTTGAGATGATTACTTTCCGGAGGAAAATACAAATAATTAATAATTGAACAATTAATAACAAATAATGTTGTACATGTTATAATGTTTTATGTTCTACCGATGCTCTACTGGGTATATCATTCAATGAAGGTAAGCAGTCCGTTAGTTGTTGAAAAGGCAATTTACGAGCTACTTAGCTGTTGATCTTGAGATTCAAATAAATACGATGTTCTGTTTCTTATTTACTACTTTATATTGGGTGGTCTGTGATTTATGGTACAAATTGGGTAAAGGAGATTCTATGGCTCAAAATGAAACAAAAATCAAGAATAAAAAAATTGTGTTAGAGGCTAGACAAGAAAATGTATTTGAAAATCAGTCGAGTGCCCGTGCATCTAACTCGTAAGTACTCATAATTGATATTACGGATTTCATAACAAACCGCTGCTGTGAGTTTTTTGCACATGTATAATGTCAGCGATTATTTACTCATTTCTTGGTACATTTTTAACAGCATTTGCCTTTCTTCAAACTGCCTACTTTTTTTTCAATTGTTGAACCTAAAATTTTGATTCATCAGACCATAGTATCTTTTTCCAGAATGATATAGGCATGTTAACAAACTTTTTAGCAAAAGCTATACATTTCTTCATATTCTTTTTGTTGATATGAAATTTACGTCTTGCCCTATAAAATTTTAGTCCCACTTCATGCAACCTTCGTTTTACAGCTTTTGTCGACACATCTAACCCTATTACAATTAGAATTTGCCATGAGGAGATTGATTTGCTCTCGATGATCTGATCATGTATGCTTGTCCCTCCGTAATTGGTTGATTTTTCGTTTAAATTTAATTTGTGTTTGCACTGACTATAAATATTTACTTTAATAAAGTAATTTATCCTCTTGTGAGGATAAATATTAAATAAAGTTTAAACGTGTAATTATAATGCTGTATTGATTAAATTTAATTGATATTCGTTTTCATCTATCCACTTACTTTGCCCTTGACTGTATATCTGGGCAAGACCTATTAGCACAGACCGCAATAACTCCCACCGGAGACCCTCGTTCTATTGTCGCTAAATTTTGATTCATAAAGTTTCCATATACAGGAATATGGCTACTACGACTTCCTTAAATTAATATTATAGTTATCTCTTTGAAACCTTGAACGTGAATTTTCTCCTCTTTCTTAATCATGACTGCTTCTAGTCTAAGTTCGTGTATGCCATAGATCTAATCCTTTTTCTCCTATCAGTTTCCAGTCATCGTCTTGCTTTCTTTTTTCCTTTTTTCTTTTCCTTTTCTCTTTTCCTTTTCTCTTTTCCTTTTCTCTTTTCCTTTTCTCTTTTCCTTTTCTCTTTTCCTTTTCTCCTTTCCTTTTCTCTTTTCCTTTTCTCTTTTCCTTTTCTCCTTTCCTTTTCTCTTTTCCTTTTCTCTTTTCCTTTTCTCTTTTCCTTTTCTCTTTTCCTTTTCTTTCTTCGTTTTCTCTTGTCTCTCCCCGGGAAAACTCTTTCATTCTCTTACTTTCTTGTTTCGTTCATTTGCTAAGGCAATAAATCTTACAATTACATCTTGAATTCTTGTCTCCCTTTGTGAGTGTTTCCTGCTCTTGGTATTTTCCTATACCTGTGTCCTATTCTTGCTGTTTGTTTTCTTCCTTTCTTTCAGTTTCTTTCCTCTTATGTGCCCATTATATCCAGAGACACCTTGTATCGCACTAGAAGCTGCTGAACATTTAATGTTCTCCATGGAAGCTGTATATCAATTTAGTAGTGCTGTATAAAGATATACCAAACAGCTACTTCTGTGTGATCTTGTGAGCATACATTCCAAGAGGATTGCTAAGATTCGATTTAAATTGGGTTTCTTGATCCGTAATACAAAGTTGTGTGAACTAAATCTTAAAATCCAGGTCTCGAAGAAACATATGGTGACCCTCTTCGCTGTAATTTTGCTACATTTACAGCTTTTAGCCATCTGGAATAACTGATTAAACACTGTAGCAAATGATTGTGGCACTATAGCCAAAATTGCTGCACAAAGCAAAGGTCCAATGATATTCAATTTTGAGCGAAATACGTTTTGCACGTCGATGTATTTTCATTCCCTAGTAAACTAAACAGGCCTGTTCATTATAATATTTTGTTATATTTGACTAATATTTCACTAAGTATGCCAATAAATAAAGACAAGCAGCTGTTAATTGTTAACAACATAATTAAAGAGCTGTTTAACGACAGCTACTCTCAAGATTTCAAATTCTATTTCTTGTTCGTTAATTTATATATCCAATAATGTCGAAACCCAAAATGTATTGTCCACGAAGTATCAGTATCTTCTAATGTGCGTTGAAAGTGAATTACGGTACGTTGTGTAGAATGTTTTCTCCTTTGGGTAGACGTTTTCTCCTTATGCGGAAAGAATTAGTATACCCTGATGGTGTCTCTGAATCATCCGTCTCAGACGTCAACGGCATAGAGTATATAACAAGATAATATATAATTTTATATTTGAAATCATCTTTAGAGTTGGAGTATCCATTATATTTCCTTTATAGAATTTGAGAATCGTTAGAAGTTTTTAAATGTACAATAAACCATTTTTAAAGTGTCTACGACCGATGAATGTAAAACTATTTAATATTATACATATCTATGCTGGACAAATTTTCTACAAATCTGATAGAAAATTGAAAATGGTAAATCAAACAGAAATTCTTACGCAGTAGAATGCAGTTTATTATTCTACTTATTTTAAAGTAGCAGAATATAATTACGTATAACGGTGTTCCCAATTTGTCGTATAGTGATGTCAAGCTTGTCTTTTGTTTAATTTCAGAGCTCTTAGTCGCACAGGAGATGGTTACACGTGGACAAGGGAAGCTTGCACCAGTGCTAAAAGCTCCGGTCTTTTGGAAAGAAAGCAAGCAAGGGCATGCAGAGCAACTCCGGACGTGATGCCCAGTCTGGTGCAAGCAGCGATGGATACTTCGACGGTATGCCAGCAAGCATTTCGACATCGTAGGTGGAATTGCAGCAGCATTGAGCGCGCGCCAGATTACACACCTGAATTACTTACCGGTATGTTCTGCATCGAGACGTAAAATAGTGAGGAACATAACGATTGCGCACATCATATTCTGCTATGCTTCCAAATATTGACAGACGAAAATACAATTGTAGCAAGTTGCATTTTCATAGTATGCATTTTCATAGTATGTGCATTTATATCCATGTATCACCTGTCGTATAGTAAATGCAAAATAAATACGTATAAATATCGTAAAATTACATAACTTATGAAAAATAACTAACATTTACTGCTCCATTAGACTATAAACGAAATATAAATCACATTATATTATTGGAATCCTGGCAAGAAACTCACAAACCTTGGTTTATTAACTGTTCAGACACGAAACAATCTTTCCTCCGTATGACTAATCAAACATTTAAAGATTCGTCCGATACAATGCAGTGATTCAAAATACACATATGAATTAACAAATAGACGAAGTTGCAGTGTTAATACGAAGATTGTTTTAGAGTGTAATCACCGAAAAGATATATTCGTTTGTGAAAATAAGTATGTAAGAAAAATACGTTGATTCCGTACCGTATCCAGTCTCCAACGACTAGCGAAGAGACCTACATGAGTAGATTGGTATAGTAACCCCTCGATAAGTAGCCACATTTTCCACATAGTAGAGAATGAAGTCCATTTCGGGAACTAAAAGGTCATGGGTCTTAGGTTTTTTACCTATAGCTTTTATTTTTGTTTTGATCGTAATAATAATAGTTGCACATGCAATTGAATAAAATCATGTTGCGTTTATAATTATATACTCTCATAATTATTATGTTGCAGGAAATTGATTTTTGCCGCATAATACCTTCATTAGATAATTTAGAAATGATTCACATAGGATATAAATGAAAATAGTCCAACTACCACCTAATTTAGTTACACTTTTATCGAGAGAACCGTACTCATCTAGTGACAATACCCTCGTGTACCCATAATAAGAGCCACGCTAGCAGTTGCGATCATTTTTGATGTATTTTATTCACAGAGGGTTTGTACGGAGGATTTACACGTAGCCAGATCTCATTCAGGAAGTAATTCGCTATCGTTTCTTTTTGAAAAGCTCCACACAAATTCAACAATGTATATTTTATTGAGAAGTTGTATAGCGGTATTGGACCTAAGGTGTTCACAATATAATGTACCTAATCCAACGGTAATTTATAAATGCAACACGATTTACAACAAGAGACTAAGAGTACTAAGAATACTAAGAGTACTAAGAGATTTTTGACTAATAGTCGAAAAATTGCAAATCGTGGCGTGAACCAAGAGCTTGCTGAAATTGAATTGATTCTCAAACGGGACAGCTTTAAGTGTATACAGAGTGTTAATAAAAGTGTGAAACCATTTTTCAGAATCAATTCTTTACAAGGAGATGAATCGTAAAGACCTTTATCTTTTGGTAATCCAAAGTTTCATTTTCGAGATCAAGCAGTTAAAGTTTACCGATATCACTCCCGATATACAGAGTCACGAGAAAGAAGATACCTGAATATCTCAAATAATTCTTCTTCTTTCATTATTTTCATTTACAAATTTACTACTTTTAAAGGAGGGATTTGTTGCCCAAAACGTACCTCTTACATTGTGCTACAAAAAGGCTTATAACAAATTATTTTGTCGTTGGTAAAAGATTTAACATGGAATAATACATGTCTTAAAGATTATATTATATTATACTTTAATATTGTACTATATTATATTACAAAGAGGAGGATATATTTTATATAACATGGAATAATACATGTCTTAAAGATTATATTATATTATACTTTAATATTATACTATATTGTATTATAAAGAGGAGGATATATTTTATATATTTTAAATTTTAACATAATTGATATTGAACTGATCATGAACTCTCACAATCACTTTCTCTGCACATGCTCTGTCGAAAACAATCAGTCAAGCCAGAAGCATCACCCCACTCCTGCTAGTTCTCACGTACGCCTACGTGCAACCCACAACACGCCTATAACAATTCGGTCGTCCTGTACGTCTCGGCATCCTTGTTGAGATTCCAAATCAGGCTTGCTTACACATACGTATTATACATCATATTAAGTCACTATTATAAATCGTTATTATATAACACCTAATAATGTATTATACAACGTTTAAATTATATAATGTTCGGCTGTGAAACTTAAAATATAACATTGGGTAAAAAGTTATGGCACATCGTCTTCCTTTAGCTTCTCTCTTTCAGTGTCGCGGGGGGCCTTAGATATTTTCTATAATATGGTAATGTAAATATCGAAAGATCCACCATTCTGTAAAAAGAGAGGTGTTATATGTTGGTTTGTAACTCATAAGTCCTTTTATATTTGAATACTAATTGTTTATTTTTTGTTATTGCTAAAGCTATACTTCGGACCAATACGATGTCACCTGCATCGTATTTTCTAGCTTCTTTTCTCTTTTTGTTGAAACAATCCTTCGTTGAAACAATCCGTGTTTTAACTCGTTAAAAAATTTTAATTCAGAAGATGTTTATTTCACTAATATTTCATTTACACGGAATATAACTTTAATGTATTTCGTTGATTTTCTTCATTTTTGCATGTTACATGCAAAGCATCGAAAAACAAAATTTATTTATTTTTTACATCGACAAAGAATCCAAAGTTAGCAAACGCGATCGATGCAAGTGAATCTACAACAATTGGAAAATGTGTGTATCACTGAGTAATGCAAAATAATACTTGGTCGTGTGTTCCATTGAATTTTATAAAGAATGACCCACTCTCGATAAGTATTCGTCATCTCAAAAATAATTTATAATTATCTTGCAAATCCATGGAAGAAATACATTTTGCTAAGTAAACCAAAAGTAGATTTATTTGTTTTGACATTTTCGTTAAATATACATAAAGGTTTCAATAGATAACAAAAAATTTAAAGCATTGGCATTACTAAGAGACCTTATAAAACAAAAACTCATGGGTTCATGTTCTACAATCGATCCAAAAATGATAACAAGTGTAATTAAATCAAATTTTGTTTATATTTTCTTAACTATAATTCTTTGCAATAAATATTGTTTCCGATATGATAAATAAATATTGAGAACTCACTCTTTGTCGATCACACTTATTAACAAGGTTTAGTGTTCTGTTTCGTAAAGCATAAATTAATTTTAAATTTAACTCGATAAATACTACACAAACATTTTTTAATACGACTTTTTGTATATTTTTTCCAAAATACGTTAAAATCATCGTAATGAACACGGTTGTAAACGAGTACACGGAAACACAAATATAGACTTGGTATACGGCGCGGCGTGGTCGTCTCGGATAGTGGTACGACTTGTCGTATAAAAGTTGACACACGGTATAATTTATTATTCAACCAGTCGTATCAAATAGATCGCACGATTATACGTGTGTAAGCCCTATTATCCTTTCGGCCGCTATGTCACCGTTCATTCAACTTATATATAGGTCTGAATGTTATGTCTCGTGCTTATTATGGTATCAACATTTATAGTTCTTTGTATATATGAAACTAAAAATACATTTTACATTGCATTAAACTGGTCAAAATCGCAGGAAAAGATAGACGATATGTAAATATTCGAAACAGTTCAGGAAATATAGTAAATAAAATTAATCCTTGTATTAGTCTTCGTTTAAAATACATTTTTGCACATAATAAATAAATGTCGTTAAAAGAAATTAACTTCCATATTTTCTAGTTAAATATTTCCTATTTTTGTTTCTATGGGTTAATTGTTAAAAAGTTTACGAAACAAAGTGAACCAATCTTAGAAAAGCCATCTTTCCTGTTTTAACCAAAAGAATAAAAATGGAGTCAAAGTAAAACTGAAATGCTGCAATTTGGAATTGCTTTATATTATATCTGAATTATCTTATATCATATTATATCTGAAAATTCATTGAGGATATATTTTTTTCTTTTGTCACTTTGTCCTTTAATCGTGTGCACCACACTGCATGCAGCTTTATTTTGAAACGTTTCATAAAAGTCAGTACATGAAAGTTTAGTAATATTGAGAGAGTTGGAGTTTGTTACCATTTTGAATAAGTAATCGCCAATTTCATTACCTCTTGTACCTACATATGCATATAGAGTGGAATCTCCAAAAAAATTTTAACAGAACAGTCGTTTATTCTTTCTTGAATTTGTCTATAAAGTTTTTCCTTTATTTCTAAGATAAAGAATTTCATATTTACCTTAGAACTGCTATTGCTGTTAATGCATGTGTTGTAAATAATCAAGATGGTATCTTGTCGTTCAAAACGATACAATAAATTTCCGTAATGTATTTATTTGATTAATGCACGAATTGTCGATGATAGAAAATGATCTGGCATTCATAAACTGACAAAAACACGTTCTTAACATTAAATTCTTTTAGTATACGGTTTTCTTTTTTACGTAAATTTCATTTTGCAGACTGAGCGATCATCGATATGTTTTATTATCTCGAGAAAGTTCAATTCTAAATATTGCGTCAAAAGATACGAACTCCTAAAATTATTAGTAGCAAAATCGAAGATACAAAACACTGACGAAGAAACATAGGTACATATATAGCCCAGTTTATTTATCGTGGAAAACTAATCCTACCTATTCATTTTCACAGTCTAAAAAATATCTCACTGTCGACTTGTGCAAAAGACAACATAAGCTCCGGAATACGAATCGATTTTATCCTTTGAAGAATTTCACGATAAATAGGAAGACCTTCAAGAAGCACCTCAATTAGTAAATCATTACCAAAGCGATGCTTCGTTCCATCCTCCTTTCTCATTTTACCTCCAGATTAATCGTTCGTATTTAATGATAATTATATTGTAAATAAAAGTATTCCTCGTAAAGGGATCCTTCGTTAATGAGAAACCGAGAAGCCCGCCGTGAGTCTCGTTGCCCGTGAAAAACAGAATTGTCCGATATCTATTTGAGAACTCGAAGAGCCTCCCTTTTCGTACGCAGTACGCCAATATGCTAATCAGCTCTCCTTCAATTATTTCAAATCGCCGGCGACGAAGGGAGACCGTGAATGCCGCCTCTAAAGACACCACGAACTGTGCTATTACCGATTTACTTCGGGTGAGTCGAAGAGATGCGCCTTTTTACCTCGTTAATTGCCGACGTCTGAAGTTACCAGAAAGTCGCAGTATCATTTGGATTTTAACATTGAACCTAATTGACGAAAGATTTAATAGCTCACTGAAATTTCTTACATCTGTTTCGTGTTATAATTTTCAAGCGAAATTGACCGTGTGTAAATAAAACATATAGGGTGGAATCTCCAAAAAAATTTTAACAGAACAGTCGTTTATTCTTTCTTGAATTTGTCTATAAAGAAATCTATATTATAACATAATATAGATTTATCTGTCTTTTTTCACCTTTCTTTCGACTTTGTAACCGACGAATATTTGGCAAAGACATATATTTTATTGCGTTGGAATTACTAAGAAGAGTATTCTATTTGTAATATAAATTTTCTAGAATGTACAACGTTCTCACAGAAATAATTTAACAGTGAAATTGTTTTACTAGGTTCAAACGTGACTTCGCTTTGCAAAATAAGAATTGTGGTTTTTTAAAACGCCTGGTTTACTTTTATCGATTTATTTATATTGAAACTTGACAGAATTTTGACTTTTCACATCGATGCAACAAGAAAGATACACGAATAAAAAGGCTGCACAAAAATATAATATTTCCATTATTTACTTATATTTACCAAATCTAAATTCAACGAAACTACTTAAATATAGTTATAATTTTCACATCTTTACAGATATCTTTACATCTTCTTTTCTTTTGCTATGTCTGTCAGTATCAGGGTGGCCAAGTAAAATCCTCGTGTTCTACTGGCCTTAATTCCCCTTCCATCTCTCTGCCTCTTGCCATAAATGCTACCTAACTCATTATCAAAAAGCCTACGACAGAAAAGGAAAAATAACGTGTTCTATTTTCTTTTGGGTATACGATCAAGGCCGATAGAATGCGAGGAAAAGGGGAATTGTAAAGATAATACTTGACCACTTTAATCAGCATTCGACAACAATCTAGTGCTATATTGCACTGTATTATAAAATAGAATGCTACATTGCCTGTATTTCTCGAATATATTTCATTTGAACTTTACGAGTGTTCAAAGCAGAGGTCAACAACCTATGAAAATCGTATAATTTTAATAAATTGTATCGGTATTCCACATGTAAATATACATATGTGAATATATGTTTATAAGTTAGAGAATATTGAAATATCGAAAACAGATATGAAAAAGAAACATTAAGAATTTAAAAGCATCGAAAAGCTTGCTTTCGTCATCCTTTTTAATCAATGTAAAACAGATCTGTAGGAGATTTTTGTATTATAAGAAGACGAGCTTATGGAAGTAGTAGTTGTAGAAGCAAAGGTTTATTATTACTTCATATCTTCGTTTATTATCTATAAATGAATGTGACTCGATATCTACTCATTGACATTCTCACTCGCCCCTCTCCAGAAGAAGATTGTCGACCCCTGATCTAGATAATGTATAGAATTTTTTTCATGAAAACCGTCATTTAAAATAACTCCTGAATAATGATACTGATTTTATCGATAGAATTGAGGGTGAAATTATTTCTATGTTGTTAATGTTTGATAGGTTTCGTTTTTTATAGATTATATTAAAACCCAGTAACCCAGTTGATTGTTCTAATTGGATACTATACTTTTTTATGCATACCTTTTTAAATAAAAGATATAAATATTTTTTAAATAATAGAATAACATTCTCATTATACGCGTATATTTTATTCTTTATATAACGTGATTCAGAAAATTGTTATATATATTGTTATATTGTTATATTGTTGCATTGTAATGGCACATATATGCGGAAATTAAAATCGCTCGCAGACCAACGTCACAAACAGTACTTTCAATTTTCTTAAATATACGTGAATTGAATTACACTTTGCTAATGCAGTAAGATCTTGTATCTATGGTTTTGTGTATGAACAAAATATATTTATTTCAGTATCTCGAGTATACGAAGAGTTTACTACTGTACATTATGACCGTTAGGAAATTTAAAGTAGGATTTCTTGGAAGGGATTGAGTGAAGTGAGCAAACTATTCGCCTTTCCTCTGTACCATTCAGCTCGTAGGTAGTGTGCCAACATCTCATCTCTGCATAGTACATAAGTAGGGGTCCATATGGCGCACAGTGGAGTATTTCGTCCGAAAAAATTATTCTTTTTATTCTAACGATGCTAAATGTACTTACAAAATGTACTTACATGGTACAGTCTAATTATTTCATAAAATTTTGTATATATATATATATATATATAAACGTACAGGGAGGTAATAAATTTAAAAAAGACCGTTTATATGAATAATTTATTTCAATTATTTATTTTAATTTATTTTCGCATTTAAATATAGAGATTTTCATTAAATGCAATTCACATACGTTCTACATTTTCAGGTGTTTTAGTTGTTGCAGGCCTACCAGAACGAGGATCACTTTCCATCGAAATACAATCACTTTTGAATCATCGTTAATCATTTGAATCATTCGTTAATTTGTGTACTACTTGTCTATTTACTACCACAAACTTTACGAATCGTACCAATTGGATTTCGGAACAAGATTGACCAAACTTTTGACAAAATTTAATGCAGACTTGTTGTTCGACGTATGCAGTAATTATGAAATACGACACTCACAATTTTCAATACTTACAAAACTACGTATCGTTACCGGTTAAAAATCTGCAGGACCGTGACGCTAGACACGAGCACTCATAATGGTCCCTCCTAAATGGTGAAAACCTGTTTTTCACAATAGCACTGCCAGGTAGAAAGATATACTCACAGGTCGGATACTTTCTGGATACACTTTGTATATACATAATCTAGAAGCAGTGTGATCAAGTTTTCTGTAATTATTATTGATTCTAACGTTAGAAAACACTTCCTTTTAGCTTTATGAATCAGAGAATGACAGGGATACATTTCTTTATTAGCACCCTTAATAACTTCTCATTGACTTCTCGTCATATTTACTTCTTTTTGGATAATTAATCCGATATCTTTAATAATTGTAGAAACACTTAAATTTTTCTTTCTACATTCATTTGGGCTGTGTATATTAATTCATCGTTATTTCTTTAATGTTCGGTCTTTCATCTCTTATATCACTCATTAAATTAATTAAAATTTTTCTTCGGGTAACTTACATATTCTCTGCTTCCGTGACCGTGATGAGCAACTTAGTGAAATCATTAAACCAATATCTATTCTTTTCTAAAAATATTTTATTCTTCCTGTACGCAGACGATTGTCTGTGTTTGATTCCGAATTTTATGTATGAAAATTTGCTTCATATTCTTCCTGTAAATAATTTTCTTGGTTTAGCAACAAATTTTTTGTAAATTCTAATTTGTTATTAATGTCGTTCTTCGTACAACTGTTTTCGCATCACTAATTTAACTCCAGATATTCCTAATGATAAATGAACACCTAGATTAATTTAGCAATTTTTCATAATGTTCTATAGTTATATATCAAGTTTAATTTATTTCAAGAACAGAACATATTTCAATAAAGCTACAATTTTTTAAACGTAGTACGATTTGCTGCAGATGTGAAAAATTTAGTTTTTATAGATGAAAAGATGGACAAATGGTGCTGCTTAAATATATTGAAGAATAATCTGAAGGAAACTAGAAAAAATGGGTATTTCAAACACTTTTAAGTTTTATGCAGACAATGATCCCAAACATACGTCAAATGTAGCAAAGAACTGGTTCTTCTGTAACTATAATATCATCGAACACGTATGGTATGAATTAGAAAAAAAATTCGATTAAATATCATTTTTAATAAGCAAAACCTTAAGACCACATTATAAAAAGAATGGAACAGTATTTCCCCCATAAGTCACTAATGTCGTATTCGTTGACACCTACTAACAAGAAAAAGCCGCAAACTTTCAATTTTCTTGAAGAAAATTGTATGATCATTGACGTATTAAAATAAAACGCTAGATTTAAGAAAAAATGTTCAACAATGTTTAAACAGAGTAAGTTGATCGTACGTATTTAATGAGGTACAGCGATTGTTTGCATAACAAGAAAAATTACATTCTTTTTATTCCAAAAACTACAATACATATACCTATATCGTCCTCTCAACAAATAATAAAAAAATTCCATTTCTTCAATTACATTATATAATCTCTGCAATAATCTACTCGTCGAATACATTATCCGCATTTCATTGTCGCAATATCATAACAAATACCGTAGTTTGAGCTAAAAACTAACAGTACATATATGTAATTTAAATGTACAAAAAACTACAAAATGCTCATATGTAAAAATATATAAAGCTAAAATCGAATTTTTGTATTATTCGTCGAGAATGCCCAGTAGATATACTAGGATGGACCTTATTTTTCGAAAGTGGAATTTTGTTTCGTGTCGCTCCCCAAAAACTGGGTCACTGTGTGAAGAAACAATTGGATTTTGAAAATTTATCTTTATTTTTGTACCTCGTTTTCCTCGGTTCTGATACAAATTTCTATATAGTTTTCTTCGTATTGTTCAATTGGTCTTTTTAGTGACTAAAATCCTATATACGACAACGTTTGCATTATGATGTTATCAAGTTATAAAAAACAAAAGCTTCTTTTATTGAACAGGAACAAGGGAACAAGCGTTCGTATACGCGATGTCGGCTGCATCCGCAGTTTGGAGACTGGCTAGGGGATGCGCATTAGGCAGTCTCGCGGCTTGTTCCTGTGCAACACCACCACGAAGGGAACCACCTTCACCGTCCGCGTTGATCTCACCTTCATCCTTCACTGCGCCGTCCGTTTCTTTCAATACACTCTCGGCCAGGAACTCTTTCAAATGGGGCGGCTGCGGCGACGACGTTCGGTCAGCATCCCGCATGGCCAAAAGGTTTCTTCAGGGTTCAACACCGCCTGGTACCGGTTCGACAGCCAAGTTTATGCACGCTGTCAATATGCACAACAACCGGGCAGGTCGAAGGGTAATTAAAACGCTTCTACTGATATACAATAATGAAAGAGTAAGAAAAATAAGGTCTTTTCGTACCACACTAGAACCTCCCTTATTCGAATTAATCGAGGGACACGAGTTTGAATAGTCAACTGTTTGAAATAATCAAACGATTGGATTTTCACAGTGAGAGGGGGAGCATTTATTAACAAATATTCTAGGGTTCAAGTGAAATAAAATAATTTAGATGAAAATCGATTTCTATCGTTCTCGTTCTTGTTTCCTAATCTCCCTGGCCCACATACTTTTCTTCGTATTATCATTGTTAAGGCGAAATTGCTTCGGTCGTATAGAACTTCGAAACTACTTCTGAAATAGAAAATGCATGGTGTGAGACTATGAATATTATTAGAATTACCTTCTTCTTTATCGTTCTCACAGCTTTCGACAACTCTAGGCAACTTACTTGGATAATTAAAAAATAGTAGTGCCAAATTTAATTTGGCACTACTTGGATAATTAAACATTCGGTTGATCGAGGTACGGATAATCAGTCATTCGGATAAACTGCGTTTAAATAATTGAACGATCGGTTACACGATGTTCAAATAATCGAGGTTCTACTGTAGTATCAATTTGGTTTACCAAAATAATTTACAATTAGTGTTTCATTCGGAATACTTTGAAAAATATTCGTTAAATTTCATTGACACTGACGTATCGTCCGGTATACAAACAGAACACGATTTATTATGACAATACAGTTTTCAAGTTGCGCTTAGTTTTCAATTTTTATTTCCATTTAATTCTAGTAGCTAATGTTTTAATTGGTAACTGTAATATTTCCCTATACTTATTTGCGGCAGATAAAGAAGATATTCGATATGAATTGAAATTTTTAATGTTGTTCAAATTGTACATATATGCTAATGAAAATATTTAATGAAATATGTTTCTGAATAATTCTGAAAAACGAATTACCAAAGAAGAAACTTGATATTATATTATGATATATTAAATATCTAACTTAGATGGCATATTGATGCCTTTAAGGTATCGGATACTTTATCAAAGCAACACGTTGTTTTAATGTACTTGGATAGTAAAAATCAATTGATTTAAAAATCGATAAACACAATTCGTATGTAACATTATGTACGCTATTATGACAAGGCAGTGGAACAATCTTTGACCTTGGAATGCAAGTGCCACGGCGTATCCGGATCCTGCAGCGTGCGTACCTGTTGGAGAGGTCTCGGTTCTTCAGGTCCTTCGGTCGCAGGAAATCGTTTGCTTCGAAGATACGCAACTGCGGCAGAAGTTCGACCTAGATCCGGCGGAAGACTACCACCTTTGTACCATCATGATAACCTCTTGTACACCACTAAGAGCCCCGACTATTGCCTTCCTGATAAAATGAGGGGAAGTCTTGGAACTATCGGCAGGTAAGCTGAATCGTTTCTTCTTCTCTTGTAATGTTCAATGTGTGATCTATAGAAAATCCTAAAAAATCGGTACAATATCAGCGAACACGTGGATATGATAATAAATAGTCGGGTGACACTTTTTGAATCGGTTTGAAATCAAATAAAAATCAATAAGGTTCTCTTTCTCGAGTTGTCTGATCGGCGAGGTCATTTGATCTAACATCGCCAGTTTAAAAAATATAAAAAAACGAATCACAATTGCCTGTCGAAATATTAGGAGACGAATTTCTTTGTCTGGGTATCAATCATTTATTAAAGGTATGAATAAGTGTTCAGAAGTCGAAGATCACCATATTGTGCATCCACTATATGCATGTTAATCAATTACATTGCATTGATATTACAATGTAATAAATGTAAAAAATTAATGTAATTTTGTAACAATCTTGTAGATATTTCTCTAAATGTTAAAAAAATAGAGATCTTGCAAACAGTGTTCGAAATAAAAGTTATGCATAGTTTTACGCGAAATAGAATTCTAAAATAACAAATGTAGATTCATGAGAAAGAAAAAAGTTGATCCCGAAATGACCTTGAAAACGTCTGCTAAATTAATAGTATTAAATTTATAGTATTATAGTATTAAGCCATTTGAATCTCTTTTCAAAATCATGAAAGATGCGTTTCACACTTTTTTCTTATTGGTTGTTTATAAGATGTATTATTATGTGAACTTAAATGGAACCCCCTGTATACAAATATAAATAACAAATAAAAAAAAACAAAAACAAAGTTAATCATGATTAGCAGTCGCAATACATTTTCCATTGTCTTCATCGAAAATATCATCTTTCCTCGATAAACGTCATTTATTTTGCGTCAATTTCTGATAACTGCATAATTTTTTCCCCTTTCATATAGATAAATTTGGATAGTTATAAATAATCTCGTTCAAAAATCTTATGGCCAAAAAACATCTACGACAACTACTGTATGAAACATGAAGCAACATGTAGCAGGAAATTCTTGAAAAACCAATTGCTTCAGATATTACAAACCGTTATCAAACAAAAGAACAGATTTTTCAACGAAAAAACGATTTAAGAAACAGTTGCTCAAATCATTATAAAAAAGAACTAAAAGAAAAAATACAAATGAAAAATGCAAACACTTACATTGTCTATTATCTTCCCTTGACAAACTGAAATGTTCTAAGCTATTTTAAAATTGTTTATCATACTCGATGGTTAGTTTGCAAAATGATTCTAAACTTTTGGTTGACAGTGTACATATGTATGTTGGAAGCGCCTGAGTACCTACCCATTGAAATAGAAACGCAAGAAGAAAGTATTAATTCTACAACAGTAATCGCAAGTCGTTGCATATGAAATGATTGATCTTAAGCGGCCCATACACGGTTGAGGTTTACGAGAGTTTTATCCGTTCGTTTATCGGGATCTTTCTCGAGAAAAACACTCGGGCGAAAGACAATCAACTAACAATAAGTCGTGGGCCACCTATGATCCGGATGTAGCAAAATTTGGTACTCTCGTGACTTTGTTAAAAATGATTAGACCAACAGAAATTGTGGACCACCTATGATCCGGATGTAGCAAAATTTGGTACTCTCGTGACTTTGTTAAAAATGATTAGACCAACAGAAATTGTGGACCACCTATGATCCGGATGTAGCAAAATTTGGTACTCTCATGACTTTGTTAAAAATGATTAGACTAACAGAAATTGTGAACCACTAAACAAACATCATTATCTTGACCAAAGACTAATCATCCATACGTGCTTAGATGCCTTACTAATGTTAAACTGATAAACATTTCATTATTTGTCACGTTATCATATTTTACTACAATCGGTTGATTATTGTTTCAAAGAAGGAAGAATTTGTATTCATCGAGTCGACACGCTTCATAGACAAATGTCAACTTGTAACAATTCCACTTATTCAGCTTTTGTCCGCAATACCTCGTATAAGTTACCTGCAATTGGGTTATATTCAACTATAATTCTGGATTGCTCGATATCGAAACTTTCATGAACTGTACTTTCTCTGAATGCTGTGCTAACAATTTCAATCCTAGTCGCTGCAACGTGTCTCAATACAGCATTACACAAGAAAATTATACGAATATCGTTCTTATTTATCTTTCAGTTCGTCTGATAACAATATTCACGTCCGTAAATTTACAAAAATGTGACTGAATAACTCTTGCAGGGGAGCTTTAGATTGATACATGATAATTGACATCTATAATATACAAGGTGTCCCAAAAGTATCTAGATGTTCTTGTTCAACACGGTGCGTTTCAATTAAATTTCTTAATCGCATAATCACATATGTATGCACTTCAATATGGGATGCAAATATGAAGTCAAAGATAAGTAATACGCAAAGCTCGAAACATTAATTATTACTTATTCACGTGTGCTTGTAATTAGTCATGTACAGATTTAGACTACCAACGTAGAAACTATACTATCTGTAGAAGTATAGTTTACAAAATTTTCTTGAAATCGATCATAATCGTGATACGTTATTTGAAAAATACATTTTTGCAAATACACCATGAATTTATTCCCGCTCTAAACTGAAATTAATACAAATTATAAGAACAATTTTAACATATTACAAATACATTCAACTTTTATAAAAAATACATATATAAACATGTCACTAACCAAGAACCTTACTCATACAATTGATGAAATCCCTTCTGATCATACTTATTACTATTTTACATCATTTAGTATAACAATTTTTTATATCAATAGATATTAATCGTTATATATATCGTAAACACATATACACTTTCTAAGTGTTAAGCAAAGCCTATCTTAATTATTCCTTTTTTAATGCTTTTTAACAAAGCCTATCTTAATTATTCCTTGTTTAATGCTAATATAGTTTTGCCAGTGATATTTGGTAACTACTGCTAATTGTCTCTCATATTTCACGGTGTAAAATTATTATGATTTTTATTCGTAAATTATTTTTTTTAATCAAATTTATTTTTCAACTATTTTATGTGTGACATTTGAGACATTTCATTGTTTAAAACTTGAGGCTACCATTTCAAGATAACCATTAGCACTGAATAAACATTGCAAGTAAACATTTCGTGTAGCAAAATGCATATAGATAGGTAACATTGCTCGATACAACAAAAACCTGCAAATAATTATGTTTCAAGATATTTTCAATCCATGATATATACTATTCCTTGGTTAACAAACCAATTCTGTTACCAAAAGTACGAAAAACAATTCGAAATGAACGCTATAACTCGTAAACCAAATATTTTCCTCCAGCCTGACTTAGGTTATTTGAAAAAGCATTGAATAGAGTAAAATTGATATAATTTATTATCGAAATTTGAAAAATGTATATTTTGCTAAAATGATTAATAACTTTTTCTAATCGGTTAAATCGGTAGAATGGATATAAATTGTGTAAAATAAAAATAACCCATACAAATTGTATAACATCTGAAAGCAGTAATTTTTTCTATTTTTTTCGTGACAATTTCATTAAAATATCTTCAAACGTTCAAAAATTAATTTTAATTAATTAATGTTAATTAATTAATTTTGATTTTCACCGGGCAACAACTTCATAATCTCTGGTGCCCCTCTCTTTAAATTTAGAAGAGAATTTACAACGAGAATTGATTACAACCACATACATTTATTTGGAAGAGATAAATTTTTCTTGAAGTAAATCCACAGGTGAGGGGCGGAGAGCTTTAATCGATTTTAAATAAACTCCTTTCTTTGAAATTTACCGTATTTCATCAATATATACAGAGATTCTTTAAACACCCTGTATATTAATGATTACGAATCGATCATTTCAAATGCAATATCTTGGTAACTAATATACATAGACAAGATTGGTTACACGATCTAGTGAAGTAATGCATTCAATATATGTATTATGGAATAAGTAGCATCCCGTACAATACCGATATCTTATGATCGGAAAAAGTTGTAATGAAAGGTTTAAAGCTCTCCAATAGAAATACGTACAGCTCTCAAATAGAAATGAATACCTTAAATAAACAAATGCAAATATTCTGATATTCATATGCCATTGTATACTCTTTAAAATCTTGGACTGCATTGTACATTTCAAACGCATAAAGGTATACAAATATGTAAATTCTTATTCGGTATATTATCTAATAACTTGAATTATATGTGTTCAAAAAGAGAATGTAAAAAGTAAATCTGACTTACTACGAGATATTTGAACGAAATAATATTAAATAGATTTATTTTAATTCATTATAGATACAATATTGTACAGTACCAGTTTACCTAGCTGAGTACATCGTCGTATCATATAAACATTGTAACATTTACTTATTTACTCTTCTTTGTCTGATTCTTAGCTAGTTACATTAAGTAACTTGCGTAATAATCACCCAAATGGAAATTATTTAACTGTGAATATTATAAGTCTAAGCACTACTTTTAGCCTTCTGTTTCAAAATAATTTGAACGTGCAAAGAGCTAATATTGCCGCCAATTTCTTCAACCTGTTACACAGATACAACCAGAAATTGCAACTCATTCAGAAATAAGTTTCTCGAAAAAGCAAAATGATTGCAAACTGTTCTAACTAGAAAAGATTCTCATACATTAGTTTTGATTCTGGTTTTAATATCGGTACTCGTATCGGGCCTATATCTACTCTATAACGCTTTCATATCGGTTTTCATACCGGTTCTTTATCTTCCCCTTGGAGTGAATATTCTTTTTTTAAAACTATAATTGCTTTATTAAACCAAAGTACTCTGGCAAGGTCCGACAGACCTCAATCGACAAATATTGCTTTACGACTAATAAATGCATTACACCTGATGCCCGAATTTTTGTACACCTTTCCAATGATTCACTGGGCACGTGTTAACGTACCTACTGCTAGTGTTTTCTGAGCTAATAATTACATATTCTAAAATAAAGATGCAGTAACTTCTATGACAGGCCAGTGAAACAATAATGTTTCGATCAAAGTAAGTATAACTGCTAAAATTTGTATTCAGTATCGAAATGTGCCACAATGAAAAGAAAGGATATGAAATTTGACATATATTAGAGAAAAGAGTGCAAAATAGTCACAGTGACTGAGAAGCTGTTAAAGCGAGTAGAAAACAGTTGAAATGAGTGAAAAATGGTGAAAATCAGTCAGATATATTCAATACTTGAATCGTGTTAACGATTTTATACACTTTTAACATATTATTGGGGAAAATAATGCAATTCGATTATTTCTACAAGATTTTATTCTCGATAAAACTTTTCTATAAATTGGATAGAAAAATATTAAACGCATTCGTTTTTATCAACATAATTTATTTTACTATTCTATTCTTAAATGCATTCTTTTTTTGCAACAGCAAGTAAAGAAATTTGTTATCTATTATTCTGTCGAACATATTGTTAATTTCAAGCATTTGTTTGATACATTAGTTGTTTAATTTTGAACCATTCAAATATGTTTGTGCTTGCAGTATATACAAAATAGTTTTATAATGATAAAGTAAAAAATATAAAATTGTTACTTTTCCGTAGCGAGGCCGAGTGAGAGAGAATACTGCGTCATTGGCGAAGCTTTCTAATCAAATGTTAGCTATTAAGAAACAGAATGATTTCGTTCCCGTTTATATACTATCACGGATTCGATAAGTTTCTCGTAATGAAAAAACGTCAAAAAGTGTTTCACTTTGCGGAGAATAACCTTATAAATACACAATGGCAAATATGTAGAAAAATTTTCGTTAGTGAAAAAAATTCTATCGCGCGTGCGTATCTTATCGTTCTTAAATAATTGTAATGATTCTAAAAACTCAAAAGGTGAACGAAAAATCGCAGTTACGTTAACTAAGCTTAAAATTGTAGGAAAATTGGTACATGGTTATTGTCGATTCAGTCGATTTTTGATCTTCGATGATTTTAAAGTACAGTGATGTGTCTTACTAATCAGCTAAAACTATGTAAAATCATTAAAATTACATAAAATTTTGAATAGGATAATTTTACAATTCTCCGATGTTAGAGTCTATGGACTTAAAATTTATTTTATCATAAGCCTTTGTAGACTAAGTCTAGGCAAAAATGTTAAAAAATATATGTACATGAAAAATGTATATGCATAACTTAATAAATATCTTACACTGGATTTATCAAGACTGGAAAGTTCTGTCTTAATAGTTAGAAAATTAGTGGCAACTTATAATAGTCAATAACATAAAAAACAATGTATAATTTTATTGTTTTAATCCTTGGAAACTTTAAATCCCAACCTCTTGCCTATATACGCTTTATGAAAGATATACTGAGGAAAATGTAAGGGAAAAAACTTGTTAGTGGTTAACTCCAATATCTTGTAATATCTTTGAACACTTTACGAGCTGCGATTCGACGCAAGTGTAACTTTATTTCTGTCTCCGAACTAGTCAACTAATCGTTATCTGGTACTAATAAAATACTTCCATCGTGTACATCCGCTCGATTCTTCACTTTTTTCTCTGACCATCGTGTTATACCAGCCACACACAACGAATTCCTTCGCTCGATCTTAGTTATCTTCGGCATAGCCAGATACTGGCTTGTTTATGCGACTGTGCCGGTAATTACCTATGAGAGAAGACCTTCGAGATAGGACAGAAACCCATTTTTCGTCGTGATCAGGAAACCTGTTCCCGAAATCAAATAAATCCTCTATTTTACGATATTTGAACAATCTCCTTGATTCAGTACCGCTACGAGCATTCGATGACGTAACATCTGAGAATTGTACATTCGTCCACATAATGCAATAATTATAATAAAAAATTAATGAAATTTATAACTTCGCTACCAATCATTTTATAATATATTGAATTTTCTAATTTGTAAATCAGTATTTTCATTCTGTTGAATAATTTGAAAATTAATTGAAAATCTCCTTAAATGAGAGAAACAAATTAATTCCACTTCGTGATATACGTCATAAATATTTGATTAAATTACAAAAATTGTTTAATGTTGGTTAGAAAAAGATATTCAGTAATTGTTCATCAAAATAGTATACATTGAACAAATTTAAGTACATTTTATTTTTTGCTACTTTTTCGCCAGAAATTAAAATTAAAATCATGAATGCAACAATTAGCTTATCATAATTATCTCGAATTTAATGAAACGTAACGTGGTTGTTATATTTCTTTAATAGAAATGAAATTCGACTTATTAAGATTTTCCAGGCCCCCTAAAATAAATATATGTTATCTCATTGATAGACATATTTTCCTTATCTCAAATAGAGACTTAAGTGTTAAGAGCATAGGATGTTCAGTTCAAATCGAAAAGTTATCGAACATCGCATACGAAGTTGCTCGCAGTGTTATGTATATTTGATACCGATTTTTATTCTAAATCAAATCGTGACGTGTTTTTACTTTTCGAAAACAGTGGTTTTAAAAATTATGTTATGGTGTTAGAAAAAGTGAGTGATTCATTTGAATTCAATATTTCTGACTCGGTTTAAGTCTGTTATACGTGAAAAATTAAATTTTAATAATAATATGTTATTAAACTAATAGTGTGTTGATCGATATATCGATTAGCTTTTAAAAAAGTACGAGTTGTGATTAAATTTAAAGTTTCCTATTCCTGAAGAAATAATGTTACAATTTGCATCTTCTTCGTCCATATCAGTAAGTGTTAAATTGAGTTGAATCGCTCAAAAATTATCCTAACAAAGGGTTTGATTTTGTTAATAAGAAAAAAGTGAAATCTGATAATAAATAATTCATAATTGATTTGATTAAGGAGTATCCAAAGTTTACAGTTCATATTAGAAAACATTGCGAAAATTTATTAAAACAAAAAACTTTAGCAGAAGGAAAATTTGTGTCTTTATGCTGTTGCCAAGTTCACCAAGCTTTAGTATGATAAAATAAGAAAGAATGTGGAAGATCTAAATTATTTTTATCCGAATTACTATACCTCATAACAATTAAAAAATTGTTATCCCCACGAAAAATCTATAACCATCACTGAGCAAGAACAAAAATAAAACTACAAGATTTGTTAAATCACCCTGCTTAATATGGTTATAAAATGGAAACGTAATGAAACATACATCAAATCAAATAGCATATAAATAAAATTTTACTTCTATTGCTTTTGACCTCGCTGACGATTCTGATGTATAATTTATTATCAGTTTGATTCCGATTAAACTTTTTGATAGTAAGTAGTCTTATGGCAAAACGAAAAAACATCATCGACTCGATTCTATAGTCTCGTACAATTTTAATTTATCAGAGAAAATATAAATATTGTCATCTTTTACAGAAAAAATGAAGAAAATAGATTCTCCCGAACCTTGCAAAAAAACTATTTATCAGTATATTTTATCGTATTACTGACCATGTACAGTGACAATGATTGAAGGTAAAATTTGTAATATTGTTAATATTTACAAATTTTTACATGCATAAAAAATTGTTACTTACAAAAGAATATAAAAAAATCTATTATCTATAAATAATATTAAATTTGTAAATATTGTTTATAAATAATATTTTTTCTTATATACTCTTGTATGTAACAGTTATTATTACATATCATTCATAAGGAAAGAAATAAAGTACTACAATAACGTGAGTAAATAATTCATTTTGTCTTTTATTGTGTTTTTTATGCATTTAGGCCATTATACAAATAATTAATTTGAATTAATGCAGTAGGTGTACTGGATAAATCGCGACCTTCTCCCATTCCAATGCCACTGTACTACTTACCTTCCCTCGCTCCTCCTAATCAAGTCGAAGAGAACCCGATGTGGCCACACTAATCGAACCTATCTTCTTTCCTTTTTTACACGGAAAAATCTTTCGAAGACTCCCCTGAGGATAGTGTGAGATTCCCTACAACCCCGAATGTCCGAATGCGGAACCTACCCACTAAAACACCACGGTGACTGCAAATAACATAACAACCGGTATCCCCCTGCTTACTGTACAATACAGTGTCTTCGCGCGCTCTGTTTCTTAACCGAAAGGGGGCGTTTACCTTTCTTCCTATCACTGTGTCAGAACGTCCGGGGGCAGGACAGAGTCACGCTGCTTCACCGCCCCTCTTTCCGTGGAGCCGCACGAAAGAATAGCTGTGACTTCCAATCTCACGATCAGACGCAATTGGGCGAGTGGTTCCTTCACCTTTCACTGTCCGCGACTTATATCTTAGAATGACTCAAAAAAGTATTCATAAGATATTGTAATACTTATACTCCCTCCCTACGATGGAGGGAAGAGTGGAACTGCCCCTTTTGTGTTTTAATATTTGTAGGTTGACGTGGCGCCGCCAACTTACAACTCTAATTTCAGTCACTGCATTCAAAAAAGCAATACAAAAAGGCAGTAATATTGTAAAACATTTCCATCGCTCTAATTTAGTTATATAATATTAACTATTCTGATTCTGATTTACTATGCAGATTAACTGCACTATTCTACATTCTTACGCCCGGCACTCTCACTTTTCTCTGACTTAACCAGTGACTCTCGATTGCTCTTCATACTTATCTACTCAAACACACAGTAAACAGTCATACCATGTATCACTCAACCTAAAACTCCATGTATAGCTTACTGCTGACTTAAAGTCCGCGGTAACAGGAATGCTAGAAAAGTGGAAGGGGTACACATAGTTCGCTATTCGTCGCAGCAGTTACAGACATGTGTGGACTGACTGACGAAGAAGGTAGCGAGATAGAGAGAGTAAATGAGAAACAAGTGGCAGACTAGTGTTTTTACAATATGCTAGGAGAGCATTGATTATACAATTACTAGTAGAAGTAAATAAAATTATTTTCAAGAAGAAAAATAATTTGATAAAAATTTAATTTAAACATAAGTTAAAATAAATGAAATTCATTTTAAAAGAAATTATATACAGGCTGTGGCACATAACTGTTGTTACGATTTTTCAGGCACTTTTAATAGTTTGATGAAAAAATGTTTCAGACAAAAGTTAATCAGTTTCTGGTCAGTTACAAATTTAAATGTAAAAAAATTTTCTTGATAAATATCATAATAGCTTTCATGTGTTGAAAATGTATTTTCCATTACTTTTTTAAAAAGATGTATATTTTTCTTTAAGAAAAAACTTAATTTTCTAGTATTTATTATTCTGTTCACCCTCTATTTTTTATATGAGGCAATAGCAATATTAAATTTTAATACCTGTGGAACATTGTTCTCTTGGAAAACATAGCTTAATTCTTTTTTGTGAAAAATGACTAGAGTTAAGTCGAAGTAATAGAAATGATTTTGAAATATAATCAATTTTCCTTAATGGAATATAATATTCTTTTTTACATTAACTTTTATGAAAAAAACAAACGTTTTATGCATTAAATGTAAGCATGAACGAAACCTCAATAGTTTATAGTCTCCAAGCTTCATATTTACATATTAAGATAGGGGCGCAATTAAAATCTGTTCCTACTACTATGGTAGAGGGCGTGGCTAAGGTTCAGAATGTGCGGCTTAGGTGGGGATGGGCGGTCCGTTCCTTCTTTGCCCCTGTACCACCCCGCAAGACTTGAAGTCAGCAGAAGACGATACCTGTAATTGTATCTTATTTCGGAAAGGAAAACACCGACAATGATTTCTTCCACTTTAAATCTTCGAATCTTTTTCAGAAAAGACAAAGTTAATCCGATCATTTCTGTAGAAATTTTCGACGAATAGTCTGTTAGTGTTAGCAAATTTTTAAGAGATGTCGAGGGCAATTATACCCAAGCTATTTTTTACCACACGATTTATGACAGGTTAGATACTGCGTGTAGACATCCAAATGTTCTTGCACGAGTGGAACTCAAACCACTTGTCAATAAGTAACGGTTTGAACGGTACTGAAAACTCAAAAATACAATAGGCCCGAAAAAGCCACGTCATGCAACGCAACGTGCTCATATCTCGAAGGACTCGTGAATTTGTTGAGTGAGAAAGGAATATTCTACTTCTGAAGACAATATTAAAAAGAATCAAGAAAACATTAGTGATGAAAGAAAGAGAAGAGACAAGTGTTCCTGAAGAAGAAGAGGCACCAGAGAAGAAGAAAAACGAAGATTTGCATTTGACATACGAATTAATAAAACAACATGTGTACAATATATATATGCTACCTGTCGTGTAATTCGTTATACAATTGGTGAGGGAGAACACTCTAAATTCTTAAAAGTAAATAAGTACATATAATTAAATCGAATCGACTTCCGTCCTTTTAAATCTAGTGGTGAGACATTGATGTGTGAGACAAAATATTATGTCTTATGTTCTAAACACTGAAGCCACCAAAGACTCAAACAAACTATGATTTGCCACCGCCATGTGCCCTCTCGCTCTTTCGCAGTCTCGCATTCGCCGTAACAACTACAAAAGCAGAGAATATTGAGACTACTTACAACGAAACACGAAAGACGACTTACAACGAGACAATACTGTATCCATTTTCATCAAAAACCAACAACAGGCTTAAGTGAACAAAAATTAATACTTTCTCCTAGAAGGTAGGGTTCTAGTTGTTATATGTCTGAGCGACTTGTAAGCAACATGAATGTAATTTTATCCATCAGATAGAACTGTTACCAAACTGTAGCTTTCACAAATAGTGACTATTACATCGAATGTCACGTGAAGAGGCTGTAATATATATGAAAAAATCGAAAACATTCACAATTGGGTGAAACAATTTGAAGACACAAATACTGTTGATGACTTACCACAAAATGGTTTGAAAAACAACAGATAGGGAAGATAAACGGGTTGGGCAAATGTTTGCCACAAATCTTTATCTATTCCTGCGTCGTGAGGAAATATTGGAAAAGAAAAATTAAATTATATCCCGTGAGACCGTTCAAAGCGGCTTACGTACTCAGAATGTAAAATATTGAAGCATAATTAAGAAACCTCTTAATTGTGCTTTCTCTCCGAGAAGCACATCGAGCAAAAGACTGCCCAGGCATACGCAAATGTCGGTCGAAATTAGAACAATGTAATTTTTTCGAAGAAAGCTTCTTCTTGGATAGATATAGAAGTAATACTCCTCAAACTTGGTCAACTTCCGCGATCAGACATCTTCAAAGGACTATTAAACGGCTTGTTTAACAATGCAGAGGTGCACATTTAGGGTTACTTCTCGAGGCAAGGATTTGGCACATTATCTGTTTTCACAGGTAATTTGGATGCCCAAAAGATAATAAAAATTCATCAGAGAACTTTAATACCATCTGCAGATAAGAGGTAAAGCGTATACGGATATTTCTTGTTCTTCCGGATAATTTACGAATACTCAAATATTCAACAAATTGATTAGTAAGAACTCTAGTTGGTACAATAATTCGTTCACAGTATGATCATAAATTTCTAACAGAATATTTATTCGTTGAAAGTAAGCAATTCGGGATCAGCGCGTTTTATATAAAGTAGAAACACAATTCCCAAGAGGTCGTTACTTGTTTAATTCTTGTCAAACTCAAGATCTCACTCAGGGATAAGTCACTATCTCCGCCAACTGGGAAGATCTTCGTATGAAACAGTGAAACGTAAATATAACACGAACCAGCTGCCACTTTTTAACAAAACCATCAGCTGACATTTACAGATCACAGACTTGATAAACAATAAAATATTTTCATTTTTGGTTTTATTCCGATGAAGACATATTAAGTGTTATAGTGAAATATATACTCTCCAAATCTTAACAAAAACTTCAATCAAATCTTGTTTAATTTCAGATGATATAAGTCGTATCGAAAGAACGAGTTATATCAATTACAAAATATTATTACACTTAACAAACCCTATGTTGAATCGGAATCTAAATATTATTTATATTTTACTTAAATTTATTCATTTTCTTCATTCGACATTTCATTTGAGCTATTCTCTATTGCAGCCAATCGCAGTATACTTTCAAATCATTCTCTACTTTTAGTGCTTATAAACTCCAAAAGAGTCCTCTGTCTTACTTCCCTTCTTCTGATATTCCTGGCTGTATAACTGTGAAAACTTCATTGTTTTAATTAACTACTTTGATTAAAACTTAAAATTATTAGTATTAAAATTAAATACTTTAATTTTACAAATTCTTGAATCGTAAATTTCATGTCTTCGTGCTTTGGAATTTTATGAAATATATCTTTCAATATAGTACACCAAGTCCTCGATGAATAATTACACAATTTTCCATCGAATGGTTTAGGATCTTTTTTGCTTTTTTCACAATATTAATATACTTAAGAGGTGTTTGAATAACTTCTATTCATTTTAAGAGAATCTTCTGAAACTCTTTATACTTACAAATAAGAAATGGATAAATACTATTATGAAAAAATCCACGCCAACAAATTAACCCGAGTTAAGTTGTTTTTGCACCTAATATCTCAAACGAACAAATTTTATTCTACATTTTCGACCTATTTTTTATGTGAAATCGCCCCTTTGTTAATTATACCACCAATATTAGGACATCCTGTAAAAATAATATTACAATTAATTTTAGTATATTTTGTAAAGTATTCGCGAGTATATATATTGAAGCAAATACGTATATATGTATATCTGTAAGCAATAATTCTTTTTTATGTTTTAGTGAAAGTCTCATTAAAGTATCTTGACTCGTTCAAAAGTTATTAATTTATGTCGATTTTCGCCGGATGGCAATTTCACTGCCTCTTGCTCCATCCTCGTAAAGGGAACATTTACAGATAGATCTACAAGTATTCAAAATTTGAAGTAAATACATAAGTGACGGAAGAATTTTGTTATTTTTTACCAAAGCCTTTTATCGGTCCCCTGGTGTTCGTTACAACTGAGTTCGACTGTATATTTATTTGATAATATTATTCTTGCTGTTGAAAAAAGAAACACGTCTGATAATTAAATTTATCAAAACCGATAATCGCTTCTAACTCTGATATGGTTACTTTTTGGATCAACATTGATGAAGCATTATTAACTGAGCTAAGTGAGTGTGTCCTAAATATTCTGGATAGAATCCTGATAAATAGAAGAGTTTTACTTCATAATTCGTAAACATCCAATTTTTTACCCTTTACTTTGCTTCGTTTATTTTTATCAGGACTGAACGTATGCAACGTACCATAAATTTGTGAATATCCTGCATCTTGCAGCTCGTTTCGACAAAAATTGATACAAAGTAAACAATTTATCGAAAATTAATTCTTAACGAAGGATGCTCCAAGGGCTCCAAGTAATTTCAAAAGTCGTATCACAATCGTTGTTAACGCAAGTAGGAACAAGTAAAAAATGAAAGACCCTTCTTTCGTCAGTGATTGCATTCGCTACGGATTTTCCGGCGGTAAGGCGAAAGGAACCTCTTTGTCGCCCTCAATTATTCACACCTCGGTCTTCATGAATTAAGATCACCCACGGCATTCCCGGAATGGTGACTGGTTCTAGCAGGCAGAGAAAGTGTATGGATAGACTCACAAGGAGAACCATTTTGGGTGATACTTTGTTTCGTTCGGTCCGTTCTATAAATCACGGCTTGAGTCAGCATTTGTGTTCCACGACAAAAATTAAAATCTCTTTCTCATTCTAATATCGATCGATTTTAATTGACGAAATAATAATTCTTACAATTGACGTAAAGCCTATTATTTTACAATTACAATAGATACTAACCATTTTAGTATCTATTTAACCTAAAATGTTCATGCTTACATTTTGGAAGCTGATACTAGATCAATATAATCGTATTTATATTATAGTAAACTTTAACATTTTTCCAACGAGCAAGTTTATATTAAGATAATGAGTAATGTAGCTTTCAAAGGATCATGTGAAATAGACGCGGCTAAAATTTATATTTAGAATCTTAAATCAATGTGCAATGAAAATATAAACAAATTTTAATATTTTCTTTTCTATTTTCTATACAGTTGACACTTTTTCGGTACTACCGTATTTCTTGGGAGGATGTGAAAACGCAATGAAACAAAATTTGTTCGGAGTGACATTTGAAAGCATTGTATCGTAGTATCAAATGTATTTGTGACTTAACTATAAGAACAGCTTCATTTCCTCTAATCTTTACTTCAGGTTGTATTGATAAATGCATTTTTACATTATAACCCAAAATATAGTTTTCAATATCAAAAAATGAAAATCGCTAAAACTTTCTTAGCATAGAGAGTCGTTTGAACAATTATGGACTGTTCGTGACAATGAAACTTCGAATTTGTATACATATTTAACATACTCAACTATAATTCTTAAGCATATGTACTGTACATTGCTTTTTAATTTATGATTCATGAAACATGCCATATATTCAACAACATTTAATGGTACATTTTCTTTGTTAGTATTAAGAGTATGTATCATCCACCTGCAAGAAGAAGACACAGTTGTATTTACTTACATTCCCACTCCAGTTACAATCCACTAGCCCACCTAGCATCATTATCATTAGTGTTATTGACAAAAGACGATGATATAGATCGGTAGCAATCATTTCAAGATCGAGTGAAAAAAAATAATTCATAGCATTAACGTAGCCTTCGAATGAAAACGTCGAAGCAGAATGATTTCTTTACTTCTTAGAGTAAGTCAGTGAGATTCTTCTAATAAAATGTGAATTTAATTCAATATCTTTAATAATCGTTAATGTTTTAAAATTCATTTACAGCTAAAAGAATTAATTTGTATTCATTAAAAATAATATAAATCCATTTAAACTCATTCCTATCTATATAAACTCTGCATAATTACAATTTACACAAAAGTAACTCATGTAAAAATGAAATAAAAGCATAACTTTTGTAATGTAAGAAAACAATATCAGAACATTATAATACATGTTTTATAATATAATTGACACTAGAAAGAAAACGAACGATACCTATCCAAATAGTTTTTTAACAAAACAGAATATATTAGTATATTAAATCGTATTATTAAATTAATATGGTATAATGTATTCTATAAATCGATATTTTATTCACAATGAAAGTTCAAACGGTTCGTTTAATATTTGTTCTATATTAAGACAGTTCTTGTAAAAAACGTGGAAATTTTTTGTTCGAATATTTAATCATAAAGGAACTAACGGATGACTAGTTTTGAACACGCTAATATTTCATTTCTCGCAACTAATATATGATGCCAGTTTCCTTCAGGCCCCACTGACTAGCTTGCCAGTTACAGCTTACAACCGGTAATTATAATCCTCCGTATAATTACACAAAGTGGGCGTGGTGAATGTTTATTACAGCACGGCTTTGCCCATTTCTCCGTGTACTTTTCAAAATTTTTTTTTTTGACACTGTACGCATTGCAACTTTGTATCACACATAACCGTCTCGTAACTGTCCCTGAAGCATTTTTATAGGATCGCTACGTTCATCGTGCAATGAACAACTGTTATTAAAATGTTACTGTTCCTTTCCTTAATTTTCCTAAAGTAATATTCGCATATTTTGTAAAATCGTTTAGAACTCGTTTTTAAGAAAAGACTTAATCAAGACTATCTTTCTGTAACATAATTTGTGTTTAAGTAGGTACAATAGCACTCTGCATCATTGTGTCCATAATTATGAGTATATTTATTACGTCTTGAACATATAAGTTTATAATGTTAGAAATTTTTTCATTTTTCATGCATTATAAACATCATAACATTATAAAAGTTTATCAATTCGTACATTTTATAAATTTAAAACTAATGTATAATAAAATGTGTGAAATTTACTAAGTGTCATTTTTATAATTACAATTAAATACGTTTAAAATTATAATTATACACTTTTAATTGCCTTGCAATTATGTTAAATACACTGTTTATTTGGACTCCCCTATACAATTACACAGAATTAAAAAATAAAGTACTTTATTGACAACTAATGTTTCTTTTATCAATTATCAAATTATTCAGTACTTTTAAGTTAATAAACTAGCAAACAGTTGTTTCAAATAATAAATAATATTAACTTTATTCGCATCTTTATGGAAAATTCATTATTTGTGAATGACATACAATTTATTTAATAGTTTCAACAAAATAACAAAACATAAATTAATCTAATAGTGCCTAATTTTGACAACAATATGTGTGTCGTATCTTCGGTTTGAGTTGCAAGTGGATCATTATCAAGAGACCAGTTTATTGGCTGTACGATGATAATTGAGTCCAATATTTGATTGTAATCAATGTTATCATTATTCAGGTCTTGGTTATCGTATGTAATTAATTACTACACACTTTTATTATGATCATATATCTAATAAAACTATTGTTTTTATATATTATATTTCTATACTAAAACAAGAAGATAAAAAATTTTCCATTAAAATTTTTATTTCGCTAGATGTATAAAATAAATATATATATTAAGGGTACCAAATCCTTCATCTGGAAGAAATAAAGTTTATATCGGATTTATTCGGATTTAATACGATGGACAAGAATCCTTTTTTTTTTATTTGAAAAACTTTTTATCTAGACTAAGAGACAAAGAAACAGCCAACTTTGTCTTGCTGAATAGTAAATATTGTAAACTTTACAGGCCAAGGAATAAAATCGAGAATAGAAAATAATGTAACAATTTTTACATTTTCTAAAATATATAAACGTTAACTTGAATATTAAAATTTTCTTGTATTGCAAAATCGACAAGGAATTTAAAGCCCGACAAGTAACTTTTTCTGTTAGTCCCCAATTACTAAATGTTTCCGGATTAAAATGAGAATAATCTGTACCCTAAAATATGAATTAATATCGTAGAATAACAATATATAAAATACACTGTACAATAATAATTTTCTGTTCAGGCAATGTAATGGCAGCAGTTCTGGTTACGAGGGTTGCGAGTATCTCTGTTGTGGACGAGGACATATCACTAAAACGGAGGAAGTTCTGGAAAGATGTGATTGCAAGTACGTTAGCTGTTGTTACGTAAAATGCAAGACGTGCAGAAAAATCGTGAAAACCTATGAATGCAAATGAATCCAGAGAAACGAAAAAGTCTAATCAAGACCGACGTTCATCGAGTCTAAATAAAAGATACATTTGCACCATTATTCATGGGAGAACTGCAAATGCAGTCCACCATTATGTTTAAAAAATTAAACTTATTTATATGGTATGATTAATTGTCGTCAGAATTTAAAACGATGAAGGAATATTACGAAACACATATTTGTAGCTGTTTTTAGAGATCATCGTAATTGCATCGAAATGTGTACGAACAGCGGGTTAATGATTATTGCGGTAATCATCAGTAATGAGAGTGTTTACGCAAACGTGATTAATAGTAACACTTCATAGAACCCTTATTTATATCGTCTGCTATTTATTGAACTTTGTGTCTTCAATATGTTGCAAATATAGCACAGTGTTGTCGGTCAACAAATTCTAAACTGTTAAAATGTTATTATGAAAACATTCGTCGCAAACTTTGTGGCACGGCAGCAAATTAAAAAAAAAAAAAAAAAAAAACAAATCAAGGAATACTCACAATTTGGTGACAAAGTATCAATTTACAAAGTCAAGTTCAAAGGCAACACTGTTTTAGCCGCATGCTAGACATAAACGTGATTAGTACAATGTAAATAAATTGCTAAATTTGACGTAGTTTATATGAAAATTATATTCTACAATAAATATTACTTGACATACAAGAGCATATTTTTATTTCTCCCAAAAGTGTCGATTTTATTTTTTTCATTGCATACAAATAGCGTGCAAAGTGTCACAACTACGTTCAAAATATCAAATGTAATAGAAAAATTATTGAGAAGGCATTGTGATACATTTTGTGTCCAAGGATTTTGAATTCTTGTCTGGATCATCTTCTTCATCTTTAATATCCAAATCTTTGATAAAAGTACACAAATTTATACCAGCTCCGCAATCCGGTTCTTTTTCCGATGCCCACCAAAGCTCCATCTAGAAATTGTGTAAAAATATCCATGACACTAATTTATTACGAAACACGATTATCGTATCAAATATAACTAAACAGTTTCGTGAATTACAATCGTTTACAAGCAAAAATATCCATCATCCTTGCCTTTGTATTTTTTTCATGTAATGTAATGTATCACTTGACACGATCATGTTATTCGTTTCAATACAAGGAGTGAACATTTTTTGTACAAATTTTTGTAAAATATTAATTCTAATTTACTATGCGAAGTGTTTGTTGAGCATTTCAGAAAGGATTAAAGATATCAAAGAAAATGTTCTTACAAAGATTGTTCAATATTATATAAGGGAGAACATGTGCAATATGAAGGAACATATGTAGTGTTTTTGTGGATGGAAGAATGGAGGAGATTTCAAGGTCAAGTTAATTTTCTTTGATAGCATTGATGGAATGCTATATTTTTTTATATATATAGCATAATAGTTCGTGTTAAGACAAATTCGACGAGTTACTAACGAAATCGTTTTGTTCAGTGAAAATTTGTAAAATTGTCCAGTAATCAGGTCAATATGTTCCACATACCTATGGCTAGCTAAACTTTACCAGATTATGTTGCCTGTGACAATGTTTTTTTATTAATATTTGAAAATCCTTTGAAATTACACATTTAAGCACTTTATCAATTTTCCATGACGTTCTGGTTTTTCCACAAAAAAGTTTTGAAATTTGTTTCGATTGTAATACATTTACATTGTTTTCAATGTCAGACGGACACATTAATTATTATCGTTATCTTATAAATAAAAGTACGTAAACAAAAGTAATACACGATTATCAATGTAAACAATTTTACTGTATATTCGCTTTAACTGTGTACAATATATTTCTCTAAGCATTAAAAGTAATGTAAATAATCTAAACGCCTAATGTATCGTTTTGAAAATGATTTGGTGTTAGAAGAATATAAAATAAACAGTATATGGTTCTGTTTAAAAATTTTAATGTGACTTCATAGAACTTTTAAATAACATCGCAAGATTAAATAATTATCATTATAATACGTACTCCTCTGTGCCACACAACTTTTACCTCAAACCTTTTTCTAGTACTTTTGATACTTGGAGAAATAATCGACTGTATACATTTAAACTGGATATACGGTACATGCAATATCCGTAGTATATATAATAAAAATGAAACACATGAAAATACCTTAATATTTATGGGCGGCGCAGGAGGAAGAGGATCGACTTTTATGTTCATGAATCGCAGAAGATCATTGTAATCTAATTTTTCCTCTTCGTTCTTGTGAATGCTAAATTTGATTGTCATTAGTCAGATTGTGCTTTTGTCCAAAAAAGTATTATAATATGTATTTACATACAAATATTAACACCTTCGTTTTTGAGTTATGATCATTTTTGTGTTTTAATCGTTACAATTATAAATTAAATTAGCGTAACGTATCCCATTTGGACATAAAGGTAGCGAATTTTATAATCAATGTTTAATACCAACGAACAGGTTTCAAGTATTTGTAAATTCTTTTATAATGTGCTATAATTCGTTCTAGTCTATTCTCTCGATAAAAGTAACACAAATCGGAACCAATTTACTCTCGTAAATTGGAACCTGGAAGGAATGGGAGTCCAGTTGTTACGAAATGAACTCACTTATCCGAACAAAAGCATAGCGTGTCCTCACACGCTTTTTGTGCTATTGCTCGAATGAGTCATCCACTAATCCAAATTACAAGCTGCGTACAGTACATGTTGGAAATATTTAATAACACTTTCTGCACGGGCAAATGAACGGCCATTGCGACACAAAAACTAATAATACAAAAAACAAAGAAAAATAAAAAATACTTGCATAAACTTTTCATCTAAAGTTATACCTGGATTTTATGGTACAACCAATGTATTAAACATTTCAAACTTCTCCCCATAAATAGCCCTAAAGTAACTTAAAGATTAATTTGTATTATTTTGGAAAGACAAAAAGAATTAACATTCTTTAATAAAATAGAATCGTTTCCCTAAATGTATTTATTTTTTCCCGATCTTGTCAAAAACCGTGATATTGCATAAACATAAACATTGGGGGGAGGGAGAAGGCAGACTAATATCGTTGCATGAATCCAATGTGAAAGATTAACGATTGAAAGCGGAAATTACTGTATTATTAATTTACATACTGATCGAGTGTAGAATGTAAAAGTTCCACGTCAACTGGTATTCTGGATCCACGAAGTACAGTATAAATTGTGTCACGTGGTAAAAATCCTGTTCTTTCTCTATCCCACCGATGAAGATCTTCTTCCAATCGATCGAGATCGTTCCATAACAATCGCAAAAGTTCCGTATGCATTAGTCTTCTGTTAAAAGCATAATTGTTCCATGTATACTAATACAGAAACATGGAAACGAATGTAATTAAAAGAATATATGTAAAACTTGATTACCTTACGTATTCTCGAGTCTGGAATTCTTTCTTTTCGTGCGAAGAATAGTGTCGAGCAATTGTAATTGTTTCGTGTTCCGTTATCTTACCATTTGAATACTTGAATAAGACTTCTCTAAATTGAGTTGTATGAATTATAGTGAACTTAATATTATTGTGAGTGTAAAAACATTTGCAGTTAAAAATAATTAATAAATAGAAACACCTTATGAAATATCCTACAGGTAATTTTTCGTTTCGAGTAAACTTACATCGTATGCAAAGACAAAGATAATGAGGAGAAAAATTGTCTTTTTAAATTACTCGTTCTAATAGGATCGAACACCGACTTATTAGTAGTCAATCGGCCAAAATGTTTTAACTTATCGTCAAAATGAATTAATGTTGAATCTTAGAACATCCTTCGCTTAATTTAATATTATTTTATCGTGAAAGATTTTTATCGCGGACATATATATAGATAATTTAACTGAAAATAAAATACCTGAATTTCTCATAGGGCAGGATTTGAAGATTCTTGTCAATTGATGTCATCAGTTGTAAACATTCTTTATAATGTGGTTTTAATAGTTGGCGTAACTTTTCCATTATTAATTTGACATCAGCTTGCGGAAACTAAACAGTAATATATCTTAACGTCTTTGACAATGAGATTTGCGATTAGGGAACAGAAACTAATCGAATATTTTAGAATGTAGATTTTGAAAAACAGTGAAACATTGAAACAGATATAAATTATAAAAACCTTATCGCAATGTAATTCCATGTAACGAAGAGCATAAACGTCGGCTGAGATAAGTTTAAAGATGAATTCGTTTAAGTTAACATGTGCTCCAATATAGAAATCCTTCGGTTTGTAATAATCTGGTTTCTTACTTCCTAATACCTCTTGATTAGGCAACATCACCAGTGATCTTTTCTGGAAAAGACTTCGCCTAAAACCTACACGTACGTGATACACATATTTAATTATTAAACGAATGTCATTGAAACATTTGCAGAAAAAATAATCGAAATTATGATGGTGTCTGAGACAATGATCTTTTGAAGTTTTACTCACTTAATGTCATCAGTTCGCAGCACTCGATGCAATTATATTTTTGTCAAAAAATTATTTACGACTATTCTAATATTGTCCTTAAAATCTAATACATAGATATGTAACTTAACTTGTGTACTTTAAACATCTCCGTTGCGTTTGATAATACGAAGAAATGTTAAATCAGGTAAATATTTAATTCGAAGGAGTACGTATTTTTCTAAAGGTTACCATTTCCGAGATTTTAAGCTGAACGATTTATTTATCATTCCGGTGTTACAGCTGATATCAAGACGTATGCATTGATGTGCGATAATATGATCTTCAAATGACATTGAATACGGACAAATTCGGAAATGTACGACTATTGGAATATTTCTTAACTTGGCATTTAAATGATAAACATGAAATCAACGAATATTCTAACATTAAGTTATCGATTTTCTTGAAAATCGACCGAAACTGTGGTTTGCGCAAACTGAGGGTGCATTTGCGACACACCGAGTGCATTGTAACGAAAAAAAATTGTGCAGTTCATTACCTAGACAAAGAAACTCTCTAAGTGGTAGCGATATTTATACACCTCGTTTTGTATTAATGTAAGTGATAGAACATGCACAGGTCTTGAACAAGAAGGTATGGCAAAGAATCAATTCAACTCCAGAACTTGAGGTAATGGCAAACAATGAGATTAGAAAATAAATTTGTTGCACCGTAATAACAAAATGTATTTAATTTTCTTAGGTAGACAATTGTAATGTGGAATGTATATTCGAAGGATTTTTCTAAATATCTTAACAAATTCCATAAAAATTAAATGTATAGCAAATGGAACTACTATAAGATAGATAATGTTTGGCACATAAGTTAGGCACAGATAGAAGTCCTGTAGAGATGAACTACTATAACTGTGCAAATGATATTGCAGTTCACTGAGGTATGATAGATAAAAACATAGGTGAAACTGTGAAAAAGACACTAAATGGCTGCACAATAATAAATTGAGGCATAGAGTTGAAGAAACAGAGTTACTGCAACTAAACAAGAGCAATATCAGACTTTTCTGACTTCGCATTTGCAAGAAGTATAAATCAAACGGAATTATTACGTACGCAATGTTAACTGTTTCTTTTTTTAAATCTCTGATAAATATTGTATTCTATAGATTTAAACTATAAGACTTTTAAAGTATAACTTTAAGTTTTAAAGTATAACTTTAAAACAAGGCTGTACGCATATAAATGTATTAACGACTATTGCAAAATATACATTTCCATATTTTTTATTAATTGTAAAAATAGTTCATAAAGTAAATATCTATAATTTTTCAAGAAAATATTAATACTGAATAAACTATTCTTAAAAAGAGATTTTACCTGAATTTCTTATTCCTAATTCGAAAATAGAAATTGTATCGTCCATGAGAAAAACTCTTATAATGAACAATCTGTTATCATTTTCTGGCATCTTCGTTATCATCTTAGCTCTAAATCTCAAAACATGGCTGTCGAAACCTTGCCTAAAATTACACAAGAAGTTGATTACAAAAATTTAATTAAAAAATAATCTTATTTCATGATACACGTACTTATCGTAATATAAAAATTTAACAACGTCCATCTTAGGTGGTTGTGGCATCACACTGAAACAGTTTCCGAGAGAATCATCGTAAGAACCAAAACCGTTGTAAGGTGGAATATATTTTTCTATTTTTGTGCAAATTTCATCATCCTTTCGAGGTTTCTCCAGAGGCGTAAAGTCATCCAAACCATATTTCCTCCTTCGATACAATAAAAAAAGAATAATAAACTTTAAATAATATTCTTTAATTGCATATTGCGCGAAGCAGTATACAGAATTTTCACTAACTCTGTCAATGCATAACTATAGTTTTTTTTCTGTTCAAGTAAAATTTATATTTATCTCATTCACTTTGTGGATGACTCAAAAAGAGGCAAAGGATGATATCCTTAATTAAATATAGATTACATTATTTCTCGTAATATATAAAAATTTGTTTACACTTTGTAGAAAAACTATTTGTCTTTTTTTTTCAGGAATACGTGACAGAGCATATAATAAGCTAAAGAACAATCTTAGTCCATCTTTATTCTTTTATGTTTCGAATAAAAAATTTGTAATTGTGTCTTACAATTGGTACCTAGAACGTAGGAAAAACAAATTGATCAAAAACTAACAATTAGTATGACAGTAAGAAATAAAATTTTGCTTCGATACAAGAAAAATAATTATGCGTAGGATAGTTCTGTTTAGTCGATATTAACAAAAGATAAATGGTTCAAAACCATCACGTTAAAAGATTTTATTTCCAAGTCATTGTTTTCCAACTATTCAAAATTATTTATATTTTTTTAAATACTATTATTTATTTACTTGTTAATGCAATTTTAAATAAGATTAAGTGCTTTTTCCATTATTTTTATAGTTATCGAGACATTGTATAATAACTCCCAGTTGTGTGAAATTAAATCCAATCTGTTCAATTCCATACTATATGACTCATTTCCCCTTCATATGGAGAAGCGTTCCTTCTAAGAATTAACTCCCTTTCCCTTGGATTGTTACGTCACGTGTTACCTGACAAAGAGAGCGAATAGCATTCACCAAGTGTGAGCGAGATAGAGCAACAACATATGAGTGTCAAATTACCAACACACAGTGAGTTAAAACGAGGTGGAGTGTGAGCGCAAGAGTGGGGATTATGACGAGGGGCCATCTCTTGGTTACTCGCTACTCGCTAAAAAAACTAGCAAAAATTTTGATCCTGTATTAGATATAACTAATGTGTAATAGTAATATGTTGCATCTACGCCAATGAAGCTCTGCCTACCACTTGTTTCTCATTTACTCTCTCTACCTCGCTACCTTCTTCGTCGGTCAGTCCACATGTGCATGTAACTGCTGCGACGAATAGCGAACTAGAATTGAATGTGTGCCTAACAATAGATGAACCCTTTCTACTTTTCTAGCATTCCTGCCATGGGACTTCAAGTCAGCGATAAAGAATACACAGCCCATAAAGTCCTGGCCCACTCACTCGAATCAATATTTGTATTGCTTTTAAGAAGCATCGTAACAAGGAGGATAGTAATAAAACAGTGCCCCAATGTCTGTCAGCTGAGCGTTTACTCCACTGCCTCCTGCTGTTGCAAGTCGGCCTACTCTGCATCCAAACCAGCTTCCAATCGCTACTATTGCTCCTAGTCCTAGGATACTATTACTCTCTGAAGTTTCTAAAATAAATCTTATGGGATTCATAACAGCAATGTCCCATCGGTTGAAGATCTTATCGACATTCTACTTCTGACGTTATCA
Source organism: Ptiloglossa arizonensis (assembly GCF_051014685.1). NCBI lineage: Eukaryota > Metazoa > Arthropoda > Insecta > Hymenoptera > Colletidae > Ptiloglossa > Ptiloglossa arizonensis. The sequence continues at coordinate 11,439,265 of NC_135051.1, read as the reverse complement.
AAGCACACCTTGCTTCACCGACATTTCTTATCAGACAGCACTATTTACTTAACGACATCAAACAACACTTAATTTATACAACAGTAATTAATCTAATTCGTTTAGGTATCGCGCTTGAATCACATATTTTACATATATATTATTGGAATAAAAATACTTTTTTTGAATAATTATCTACACTTGGTTGAACATCTACAGTCTAGTAATTGTATATAAAATAATGTAATGGCGTAAACTATAAAGACAACTAATGTAAATTTATTTGTGATAGATTATTGATAAAGTTTTGATTGATGATTAAATTTTCGAAGAGTTTAAGACTTTTAAAAACTTTTAAGATCAATAAAAAGTGATACCTTCCCGATAAAAATGAATCCTAATAGTAAAATCTGATTCGGATTTTTTTTTTAATTAAAATCACTTTCGTAAAATATCTAATGATCTATAATTAAAAATATCGTGTTTGGATTGATTTTTGTCGAAAAAATCTTGTACCGTTCCGTTGATCATAGATGTTTACAAATACTAATTTCTGCTTTTCAGTGACAAAATAGAAATTGCTAATTTCCTTGAAAGTGTAACGAGTAGCAATCCTTATCTGGAACTCAAGCCAATGAGGATTACTTGCACCTGTGAGCGCCATCGCTCACACTAATTGTAAGTAAACAGAAACAGTAGTTGAAATGGCTTTGTTTAATTTATCGCGAATAAAATTCGTTCGGTTATTCTAAAGCTACTAAGCTTCACCTATAATATTCCTTTGTAAAGGTATCCATATCCGTAATAGTAATCTTCCTTCCAAAAATGTTTATTTGCGCACCGATACTAAGCTCGTCATCTTTGTAAATTTCTCTGCAAAGTTTTCCACTGTTCAAAGGATCTATCGAATAGTAACCACAGGTTGCATCGTTTCCCATGACATTTAAAACGGTAAATGGATCATCAGCGCCACTCGGATCCAGGTCGGTGGAGAACTGTATTCAGAAATCTATTTGTTAATTACTCAACTTACGAGTTCAACAAAATCAAATTTATATACTCGAATTAAGCAATGCTATCTATACTGCCATAAATGCACGAAAAGCAGTGCAGAAAAAGGAGAGCCTTCCTAAACATATTTCGATTTCCAGCTTGAACCTCAGGTACTCGCACATAGAGTCTGTCTCACAAAAGCGTGTCGCTGATATTTTTGTAAATATGATTTTTTTCGTAAAAAACTTTGTATAAACCGAGTGTACACATAAAACATTAATACGCTTTTACTTTAACAGCGAGTCTAATCACCTCCGTTAGCAACAATAGCTTGACATCTCTTTGGCATGCTTTCCATCAATTTCTCTACGTATGATACGGGTCGTGATCTTCATATTTGACAAATCCGATCTATCAGGGTTCTTAATTTTAATATACGTTTCCCTTTAAGTTTTTGCTTCATGAAGAACCACATATTTTCGATTAGATTTGAATCCGAGGACTGGGATGGCTAATTCAATACGGTGATGCCGTTTGCCTCTTCCCATTCCCTACAGATGTGACTTCTGTGTTTTGGATCGTTATCTTCTTGAAAAATCCATGTGTTTTCGGTTTGAGTGAACCAATGTTTCACTGATGTAAGAAGCTCCTTTTGATACAATTTTAACATTTGAGCAATGAAAATGTTGGATTTTTAGCAAAAAGTTTGAGGATCACTTCATCTTCTCTGGTGCTGGTAGTTCGCTTTAAACCACGATTCGGGAAATTATCGACACTTTTCGTTTCCTTGTACCTATTAATAAACTATAGTAACTTGTGCAAGTATTTTGCAGCACTTGCAAAACTCATTTTTGACCCTTTTGGGTAACTAAACAGGAAAACCGCCTCAAACCGTTTCATACGCAGCACTCATCTCGGAAAGATCTGTTCTCGACAACGATAGAAACTTAGTCAACGCGTATTCGAAAGGGGCGTATACTATATATGTTTAGATTATCACGGTTTCCGCTTCAGTGGATGTCAAGTTTTGAAAATATCACCAACACGTTCTTATGGGGCAGACTGTATCTAGCACAAAATATATATTTATTATACACAAAAACATTACCTTTGGAACCTTCATTCGTCGCATAAACATGAAACCAGTATCTCGTCCAGAATTTGGTGGCAAAATCTCTTTTATCTCCATGGTATTATCGGCAAGGTAGTAATGAATTTCCAGAACGTGAATAATACCATAAAGATTATCCGTGTCGTCCCAATAACCATAAAACCGAAGCACCTGTCTATCATATTTCATGAAATCGCCACGAGTATCGACCTTTCGATTGGGTTTTTTGGGAAACGTTTCCTGTTTTCCGATTAAATAATTAAGCTTAAATCGTTCACAAAATGTTAAAAAAAATGTGTACACTTAATGTAGCTTTATGATAAATATATTTAATATTAATGTTGTTAAAACTAATTAAGAGATCACATTTTAAAACTAATCAGTGAAGTTAATTAGAATGTTCGATCTTGTAAGTGTATTAAAATATGTGAATACATGTAAACTATACACGAATACAGGGATTCAAGGATCTACAGATATACAAACTTTAATCATTTTCCTACCAAAAGTTACAAGTGGGCACTATTCGTTAACTGTGAATAACTCTTTAATTAAACTGCTTAATTCTTATATTGCAAATTGTATTTTACAAAGTTGCGAATAAAATAATCTTTTCCTCCTTTTTAGTATGAAACACAGATGTTATTTGTTCTAGGCAGTGAGTATTGGATGCTCTTTCACCATTTTGTGCTTACAAATTTTCGTTGTTCCATGTAAGAATCTTTTGGTATTTCAATTGGATCTGGGACCGGAATTCCCATGCGATTTAAAAATCGTCTTGTAAATTTATCACAGTCGACAATTTTATATACTCTCCCGAAAATTTCGGGTTCTTTACCAATGTTTAAATCGATTATGTCATAATATCTATATCTGACTGGATCCGGCATTGGGATTCTCTGTCGTCTTAGTAGAACACCTATACAAATGCAGTTACATAACATTAAAATTACATTTTTTTTAATAGCAAAATGATCTGATAAAGCTGTAAAACAATTCGTTTTTCATTATGCATTTTCATAAAAAATACAATACAATGTAGCAAAAAAAATTAATTCTTTTTAACAAAAAGTTTACATATTTACAATTAAATTGCAGAAAATCAACCTCATACTCAAAATCGTACATGTTGTGCAGTAATATATAATTATATACTAATACACAAACATTGTGTACAAAATTTTAATACTTATTGTTAATAGGATATCCTTTATCATTTATGACTTCTTCTAATCAATGTGGAATAGGACTTTTACTATTGCTCAGATTGATGAGTACCAAGTCTGAGTATCCAAATACTCAGATACCCACAGATTCAGATATCCAAGTATTTGGATATATTCGAAGTTGGTTAGAGTATTTGTATATCTACAAGTAATTACTTCTAATCTATATAATGATATAATAAAAATAGATTTGATAACATATAGCGATGATTTTTATACAATAACAGCTTTTAAAATCACAATTGCTGTAAGCAGTTTATCATCTCAATTTTAATTGCAGTGGAATTTCGACACAAGTAGTGTAATAAATTCCATTGTCACCTTGCACTATTCCTAGATCCTCAATATAAAAACTTGGAATTTGAATCAGAAAGACTTCAATGTAAAATTCAACAAAAGATAAGAAACATGCTACATGGTGTGTCAGATGATTATACTTGAAATTTAAAAAATTCTAAAAAAACAGTACTAAATTTTATATACTCAAAAGAAAATAATCAAGAACCGCCGATTACTAAATTTCAAATGTATTTAGCGAAACCACAAATTGATCATAATCTTGATCACATAAGGTGGTGGCAATCGGAGAAAAATAAATTTCCAAAAATTTTACAGGTAACGCAAAAATATTTACGCATTCCGGCATCTTCTACAAGTGTAGAAAGAGTTTTTTCGACCGTAGGAAATATTATAACTGCGAAAAGATCATATTTTTTTTCAGATACTGTAAATGACCTAATTTTCTAATACCAAAACAGGAAATTATTTTCATTATAGTAACTAAATAAAATATTATTAAAGATATTATTTCTGCATTCTTCAATTTTAATCCTATGTCTGGGTTGTTCGAAAATAAAAATAGTAGAACAATGGAAGAACTCTATTTATATCCGTTTCCTTGCTTATTAACATAAAAATTGTGTGACTACTCATCACACACATAAACACATTACTTCTCACAATCCCCGACTAGTGGGATCACCCGACTATTCAGTCATACCACTTGCTTAACCTCTCATATCTCATACACTATTGCCAACTTAAATCTATAACCTATTTTATATCTAACCTTATAACCGTTCAACCTTTCACATAACATTCATATCCTCGCTTATAATGCGTTTAGTAAAAACAGTCTCACATAAGTAAGTATGCTCCTTGTTCCCTTTACTCGGTAACCAAATAAAAAGAGTTCCATATTCGAGATATCAAGAGAAAAGAACCGGATCAGAATACTCGAACGTAGATATGTCCAGATATAAATCCGGACATTCGGATACTCAAATCCAAATTTCAAATTCGATACTCGAATGTTCGGATAGTGAAAGCTCTAGTGTGGACTTAATCACACTTAGGAATTACTTTTCTAAAAACTTGTGTTCAATATTTATCCATGCTCTCTGCAGTGCTATTTCCAACTAATTTTTATTGAGTGCATACACCCTGAACTTGTGTTGTTTTTCCTAATTAATAATTCCTAAATGATAAAATAATACTTCTAATTTTTGTGCATTACTTTTCAGATATTTTTTCAAAATATTCAAATAAATCCACTTGCCCATAATGCCATCTATAAATTTCAAAAATTAAACTCCATTTGCTGAAATACCTCCCAAATCATAACAACTTTATGCTTAGAATTCAAATTTTATATCTACCATTCGTCATTTAATTTCTGTCAAATTTTAATTCTACTATCTGAACCAATAGATTCATTTTACTTTCATCTGTGTAAGTAATATTCTTCCAAAAATTATATTCTTTATTGATGTATTCTCTTGTGAAGTCCACAATGTAAGGTTTTTTATCCATCAACGCAATTATTGTCATTGTTTTCTTAATTCTTCGAACAGTTTCAACACTTATAAATTATTGTGAAGATTTTAAAATATCAGCTGCAATTGTTTGTGCACTTTCTTTTGGATTCTTTTTTATATTTTGAATTATCTATCTCTAATCATTTTCGATTAATTTCTACTTCTGACTGATTTTTGTTTTATTTTTTAAGCGATTTGTTTCCTTAACCCGTTTTACAATACATTGAACTATAGAAACACTTTTATTTATTGTATTTACAATATTTCTATAAGACATACCAGATTCCAAATGATGAATTATAAGTTTACGCTCTACTATTGTTGTTTCCTCTCATACTTCTTTTATCATTTTTATACTTTTTTTAGAATCATTTCCAAACGTAGTATGTGAATATTTAACATACTATATATTGGAGAAACAAATAACTAACAATTAACAATAATACATTTTTTCAAATAGAGGTGGAAATAGTTTGTCATATAATTTTAAGTGTGAGGTCAATTTTCTACATATTTTAGTTGTAATTAATTTTTTGTTCTGATTCGTTTAATAAAATAATAAAAATGTATTAAATTTTGTCACTAAAGTTACAAGAAATGATCTCCAACTCGGAAATTCAAAAAATTCTGAAACTTTGAAGGTATATATAGTATACATGTACCTAGATATGGATATCAATCCTGAAATTTTTTGTTGCTGCCCAAATTCACTATAAAAAGTAGAAATTGAGCCTCAAATGTTTGACTATTTTTTATTTTCTAAATTTATCAATGAATAAATGATTGTCAATATTTTTAAACAATTGTATAAAAATTACAACAGAAGCATGTGTGTATACATGTATATATACACACACATATACATATATATAGTTTCAGAATTCTCTGAATATCCAAGTTGGGGATCATCCCTTGTTAACTAAGGTTTTCATTAATGCTTACTGTACGATTTTCACTGTGAGTAACTGTATATTATAATGAAAATGTAATAATGTAATGATTAAAAATATAATAATGAAAGGTACAGTAACAAATAGACAAGAAAACAATGCACCGTTGAACCTTGCTCAAGACCACTATTTTCCGTAGAAGGTTCAGAAATTTTCATTGTTCCATCCTCCAAGAAAAAGCTGATATTTACTATGCGAATTTGATAAGCTGTTTTCCATCTTTCTTGAACAGTTTCTTGAAAAAAGGCCTTAAACATCAATCTCTAAAAAAACGAATTAAATACAAAAATGGTGTTCTTATATTGTTAGGAGATTTCCCATAGCAAGAATGCTTGTTATATTATTGTTTTGGTCATGTAGCTTAGTGATTTTAGACTAAATCAATGTATTTTTTTATTTTTTATTTTAAAAAACCGTTGTATTTTAACATGAAAAAAAAATATACAAAAATTACGTGTTTTGGAAACGTAAAAAAATCGTTAACTTCGTTAATCTTACTTAATTGGTGAATTAAATTAGGTCTTGGTTAGGCAGCAGTAACATCCCGGCCGCTGTGAAGCGGTCAGTCTTACAAGCTGCAATTCAAAAATTATTGAAATGGATTAAATTTAATCAAATTTTTTGTTCACCCGTTATTTACGCAGTTTGGCTGTTGCAACTCACAAATTGTAGGCGAGTAACGATGAAATGCTTTCGCATCATCGTCCTGACATATGTATATGCTTGATCATTCTATCTATAGCAATATGTTTGACAAATATCTCGGAAATTAAACCCATCAACGGTTATATGTAAAGGAAGAAGTTGCTCTAAATCTCATCCTTTTTAATATACTGAAAAATAATCGAAATCGCCTCGCACATTTTGCAGTTTCTTCAAATTATATTTTCGTTAAAAACTAACAAAAGCACATTATTTTGTCAAGCTCTCCCAATCTACACTTCTTTTTCGTGTTAAAATACAACGCTTTAAAAAAAAAAACAGAAAAAAATTCGTTAATTTAAACCAAAGTTACTAAATTACAAAATTACCATTGTTTTCGCTATAATTTATATTTTTTAACAAGCTTTCTTAATGACTATTGATTTAATTCGACTAATTTATAAATTATCATACTTGACCATCGTAAGCAATCCACGACGGCAATTCTTGAGCTTCTCCGCGAGGATAGAGCGATGGAAAGCTAATGTGATCACCTTTATCTACTTTTTCTGATAAATAATAAACTCCATCGCTTATCTTACCGAAATATTGATTCCTGTGAAATCTTGTTCGACTAAGCTAAACAAATAAAGTACACCGTGTACTTTTAACTTGTTTTCCATTTTAATACGAATTCTTCATTAGACCCCATTCAAAAGTTATTACTTTCATTGGTAAATTGCATATCAAATATTATACAATTCAAAAGCCACTTACATTTTTATCAAATTCGTATCCTGGCAGGCAGGGAAACTCACGACCGCGTTGCATTATAGCAAAGGTTGTACAATTAATACATCAAATATAATTTTAAGTAAATAATTAATGACACTTCACGCTATATAACATCGATATAACAAAGTGGTTACTTCTATTTAGTACTGTTATGTTTCCTTGACGATGGTTCCATGGAGTTAATATAGGAGTAAAATGAACTCTAGAAAATTGCAATTTGAGATACTTATATTTATTCTTTATTATCATTACTGACTTGTAATATTATACAGGTATAATTTTCTATCAGTATGCACAAAAACATAATTTATTTAATATATAGCAATATACAATATAGCAAAAACTCTGGTATAAATATAACATGTATATATTATATCAATTTGTCGCAATAGTTTATGTTAGCTGTAAACTTTAAACGATTCTGTTTAATCATTAGTTTCCATATTTAACAATATAACCAGCAAATCATAAGCTTAATCAATAAGTTATCATTTAAAATATATAAATGCATTGTATATATAATTAGTAATAAAGCATAAATATTAATGATATGGACAAGTATAATCAAAGAAAACACAAATATCTAGTACTTGTAGTTTTAAACATAGATAAAAATAAATTTTTAGTAATAAAATATATTTTGCTAATAAATTTTTATGTAAACTGCTAAGTCATGTACTCTATAAGTAGCGAATGTAATATTATGCGTACAATAGTGTTATGTATGTAAACATTTCTGTGCATATCATATAGAGTTTAGTGACAGATTTATGTCACTTATTATTGACAAAAGTGTTCTATAAGCGTAGATAACAAAATATACTTGAAATATATAGTACATAACTTGCCTCCAGAACTAAAAACAACAGTGGACGGTCTAAGTATAAATAAATAAACGTAATCATTATCACTTTCTCAGAACTTTCATAATGTTACTGGTACTAAATATTTCGTAATTTTTTTAATGCTTTTGCATTGTGCAAAATTTGGTCTGATCACATTATTTGAGCTTTCAACGTTTAGAAAGATTGCATTGTAGCGATTCAAAAACACATAAGCAACTGGCCAAATCTCCACTTGCTTTTCTTCATTTTCTAGTCCTTAGTCTCTGGTTGCAAATCGTACCAGCTCGTGAACGATTTTGTAACATCAATTTCACTCAAATTTAAATGAACTTGGCCCATTACATTACTTCCAGTAGACAACCAACCTTTTTGAGTACACACTAATACTTCCAGCGTGCGCGTATTTAAATCAGCTTGAGACACAACATACTCGAATTGTTCATCAAAAATTGGATTACAGTTATCCTTTATCACTGCTGTTTTACGTTTAGTTTCCTTATGGCGGTCGGGAAGGAGATAAAGTTTTACATATGGATCTGGTATATTGTGTGGATCATTCTGTGGCAGAGGTAAATTACTGCAACAACAAAACATTCAATTAACAACTTACCAAATTTTCTAATTTTCACATTAATGGTTTACATACGCTATTTTATGTATAACAATTATGAGCTTCTGCCTTTGTACACTGTAGCGTAAAGACATTTGTATTCGTCCTAATTTAGATTCGCCTGCAGATGATGATATACTTAAATTTCTGTGAATTAATTGAGGACTTTCAGTACGAGAAGATGGTGCAGTATTAGTGATTATTAATTCTTCATTTGGTATAATTGGTTCTTCAGATAAAATTGCTGCACCTGATCCAGTACTCTGTGTCAAACTATTGACTGATTCTTTTGAAGGTTGCTTTTTCAGTGGACTAGGTGGAACTAAAAAGAGAACATATTGTATTACACTTAAATATAAATAGATAAGTAGTACACTTACGACTAGAAGATACTGTATTGCTAATATTTGATTCTTGACGTTCAATTCTTTTAGTCAATTGATTAATGTCGTGATCATCATCGTCCTCTTCTGAGGTAGGCTCAGGTTGTTCATATTTCAATATCTGCAATTAAAAATATATATATGAATATAATATAATATTTTCATCTTACATGAATACATATAAAATAAAGAAATCGTACGCTTAATGACATAGACAAAATTAGTTTACTGTCAGCCTCAGCCATTTGCAGATCATAAGGCTGTTGTGTAATTTCGAGATTATTTTGGCCCAAAAGTAAAGAGATATTGTAACTCATTTCTCCCACTACGAGAGTAGTCTTTTCATCTGTGATCTAAAACCCAACATACATAAAAAAAGGCTATGTTTATAACAAAAAAAATAAAGAAATAAAATTTGTTAAAAATATATATAACCTTTATATGCAAAACACCTGTCTCCGGATTGCTAACTAAAAAGGTGAAACCTTGTTCCCAAATTGGATCGCAGGAACGTAACATAGTAGCTGTTCTTCTTGTGATTCCACCAATACTTGCTTCAAGATAAACATCAGGCTGTTTATTTCCCCGAATACACTAAAATTTATTAATGTAAACTTACTGTTCTAAAATTAAAATTAATTTTTATTTTAAATTAATTGATTCCATGCTTACTGGTAAATTTTTAGCAGAATCAATATAAAGAATGAGAAGAGCTGTACTCATCGATGTTACTCGAAGTTCTTGAGTTTCAATTAATGCCTATATATATTAAAAAGATGATAAAAAACCAGATATCAAATGGTCAAACTTATAATGTTTTAGAAGAACATACAGCTTTCAAATCAGCAACATTTTTTGAAAGTTGAAACCATGTTAATCGTAGATGAACCATACCATGTTTTGCTTTTTCCAATGAGACCCACTGAACAAAATACATTTTCATTATTATTGCATTAAATATATTATATTTTATACTTACTGTATCAATGTTTCCTTTTTTCTTCACTCGACTAACTTCAATACTGGCCCTATATTATTACAGCATAGAAAAATAATGCTTAGTATGTTATACAATTTATTTGACATATTATATAGTAGCTATCATTAACACATATCTTTTATGATCATGATAATTATACAAGTATAGTGAGATGATTAAAATGCTAAAGTCCATGATACAAGAAATTTGTCATGCATTTCATACATGTTATGTAGCATACATACAGTTGCTGTTATTACAGTAATACATAATTTATTACTCTCATACCATGCATTTTACACATAAGCAATAAATTCTTCTATATTACACACATTCATAGTCATATAAGCAGTACTTTAGAATAGAGATAGTTATATGAGTACTCTTATGTTATAAATAAAGTACTGCCTCATCAAAGGAATAATTTATAAAGAAATAAAAAGAGTAATGTGGTGACATAAATTCTTATTTCGCTGTTTTTGCGACTGACTTTCCAACAACATGCACTATAAGAGCAATACAATTTCAATTTTGAAAATACTGCAGATTTATAAGCACGCAATCTACAGTAACCAAGAAACAGAAATGTTGCCCTAAACTAATTACAGAAGAATTTTCATGTGCATTCTATTCCTGGTAAACATGTACTTGCTACAAGTAGCAATACCTGCCAAGTGGATCATCTTGACCTGCGTTGTCTTTGTCAAAGAGATGGGCAACCACTGTGTTGTAATAGGCTCCCAAGCTCTTTTCCACTATAAACTGTCATCATACAATCTAGTTTAGTTTTTTAATTATCAGCTACAGTCACCTAATCACTCTCATAAAACCAATAACTAAAATTAAAAACAAACTTTGAAATGATAAAGTTATTTCATATTACATGATTAATTAACAATTCTATACCTATAATTAAACTTATTATTGAAACAAAAGAAATTACAAAAATGGTTAATAATTTATAATACAAATACCAAAATATAAATACAAAGCAGAAAATAAATGATGAAGTAGTACAAAAATGCATAATAAATTTATATGACTATAAAACACATTTTTTAAAAATACAAATTATAAAAACTACTATTTACAATGAATGCTGAGAAATTGCAGCAATCTTTTCCTTAATCTCCTTCAATGTTAACTATATTTTACTTGCTTTTACTGTTTCTCACTTGTTCTTCTATTTTACACTCGTTCTCATTGCCCCCATTTATATCTCTGAATGGACAAAAGCAAACAAATTGGAAAGATAACAGCACTCAAATTGTACTTACCTCTTCTGAGAAGCTGCCATGACTTAGTTCCAAGTAGGCAGCAATTTCTCAGTATTCATTGTACTAATGAAGAAGTATGTGTAATAATGTAATAAATGAACAAAGCAAATCTACACATATAATACACATTATATATGCGTTACAATACATAATGCTATAATTAATTCACACTAAGTGCTATAAATAATTAAGAATCATATTAATATAATAGGAAAGATTTATAAACATCAGAGTGATGTGTAATAATATCAATCACTTGCTGTTTATGATTTTTGTTAAATTAAAAAGTATTATATTGTAACTATTTATAAGTACATCTACTACCTGCCAAGGAAGTCATCACACTGAACACATGGAATACTTGCATCCCTATCCCAAAGAAACACCATAGCCTTCTGCATTATACATGAACAGATCACAGCCTGTGTGCCAATATTATGATGTATATAAAATTTTTAAAATAAAAATATTGTTTTATAAATCTTCCATCTATATACTAATAATAATTGCAAATTTATTACTGTTTCAAATGAATTACAATATTTTGAAAACATTTGTGCCATACAGAATGACTATGAATATAATTGAATTAAACAAATTATTTTAATAATAAATAGAAAAACTATACTATGAAAAGAATAAGTGATATTACTAGAATAAATACATTTAAACTCTATTCTACCATGAAGCATTAAGAAATTGCTGACACAGTAAAATGACACACATACAAACACCCACTCTTAAATCCAAGCCATATAAAAGATAGCATATAAACTAATACAACACCAACATGCTCATATCTTATAAATAAAAATGATTGCTTTAATATGTTGATATGTATCAGATCTGTGGATGATCAAGAAAACTCCTGTACACCTTACATAAATTAAACGTTAATAATAAGCCACTGTTTGAATTATTTTGCTTAGTGACATAATATTTATTATTGTAATAATCATAAAGAGTTATGATAATTAATAAAACAATTGAATGTATGTATACAAAACCTTAATAAAAATCAAGGTAAAGAAGTCTCTAGATACTGCAATGTAAATGCATTAAATTATTATGTTTTTCCATTTTTTTCATTATAATGATCAGTAGGTCCACCTTTAATTTTAAAAGTTACACATATCTACTTTTCCTTTGTAGCACCTAACTTCATTATAACAGCAGTTTCATTATTGTTCCATTCATGTAGTTCTGCTTATTTTAATTCAGTTTTGTTTAGTGCATGTTTTTAAATAATTTGTTTATTTCATTCTTCAAGTATTTTGTAGAGTTTGCATCTGGTTCTGAGAATGTGTTCTTCATTTTTTAATTTCATAATTAAATTATGAAAATGATGTCAAGTTTCCTCTTTAAGATACCACTAGACCTTCACGTATTTACATTATCCTTATAAATTATGCATTGTAGAGACATCTTTTTACCATGATTCTACTGAATTTTAAATTTGTCTTGAATTTAATAGTGAACTAATTGTAAAATCGTAAGTAAGTTCTGTTTAACTTATTGCTACACATAGAAAATTAAAAATTATGTACAAATCCTTCAATATGAAGTATTCTTTTATAATTACGCAAACTTATGGTATAGCAAATATGGTGTATAGAAGCTTTACTCACACTTCGTGATATTATGAAAATATACATTTTCAATAATGTAATAAAATAACATTGTCATACATAAATATAACAATTGATACTAATTTTTTATGTAAATTTTACCTTCTATATAAAATTTCAAAATAATATATAATACTATATTCATACCTTCCAAGACTTTCATCACCCTTGGTGTCATCATAGTCCCATAGCAGCACAGTAATTTGTTGAGCGATGGCTGATGTCACGGCGCACTAATCCCACATAACACATCACACATCACATACACACATACATACCAAAGTAAGAAACTAAATTAAATTGACATGAAGTAAGATGTTTCCAATCTTTGTGTATAACCTATTAATTATATTTTGTTACTGTAAGCATAACAATAATTTACACAAATACAAATAAAGTTATAGTTTACTGATCATGATAATAAATGTTAGATCAGCAACATCTTATAACAAAAACAAGAACATGGACATACATATTTGTACAAAAAATAAACACATAGTAAAAGTAATAAGACAATAATTTATGATTTTAAGATCATAAATATGATCAATAAAAAAATAATGAATTATTGAAATATGTGTCATAATTATTCTATACTTTGTTTTGTTCTCTTCAACTAAAAATACCTATTGTATTACGTGCTTTAATTTATTTAAATCATATCATTTCTTACCACATACAAGATGTTGTGCTTGAAATTTCAATAGACTTACAAGAAAAAATGATTGCAAAGCACATGCATTAAGGACATCATATTTAATACTATCAACATATGTTTTGTTGTATAAAAAATTGTACATACCTCACACCAAAAATCCCATTTTGGGTTTACAGTGTTATCTATAGTTTTTGTTCTAAATTCTTGTGCTCCAACATTTATAATGGCATATGGATCAGACTTGCCCTTACCCAATACTCCAATATCTTTTTTCATGAGATGTTTTGCTTCTACTACATGGATTCTTAAAACTCCCTACAAAAAAATGATGATTCATTAGTATATCACACAATAATATGCATTAACAAACTATAATATTTAAAAAACTCACTTCGGGCTCTGGTATTTTTAATGATTCAACTGGTACTGCATCACTTAAAGGTATAACAATTTTATTCGGGAGAACAACAAATGCTGCTATTTGTTCCACTATAGTTTTTCTTAAAATTTCACTGTAGATGGAATATGTGATTATTTATAGTTTTGTTTAGTATATCATATATATACATGCACAGATATATGCGTCATATAGTACTCCGTTTTTCTTACTTAAATCCTGGTAAGTCGAGGACATCTGCAACTCCAACTAAATTAAAATTAACAGCTGGGGGATTTAGGAAAAATGCTTGTATACCGCCAACTAAAGGTATAGCAGGTAATAATGGTTTCATGACAATCCTCATCATTCCACGAATCTAAAAATTACTTTTAAAAGTTAACTAATAAAGTTACTAAAGAATTTATGCAGAAAAGGTTTATTTTCACTGTTCCTTACCTGGAAGTCCTTAATACCACCTTTTATATTACCAACAGAAAAAGTGATATCACAATCACCAGCATACCTATAGTATTGATTATTTAATTAAATAAATCATATAAATTATAGTTAAAATACTAAAGTCAAGTATATTATTAATTTGAATACATACATAACGTCAACATCTACTATCACTTCATTTCTTGAAGTGTTTTTATCATATGCTTTAATCCCATAAATTTTTAAGGGCTTTAAATGTGAATAAAAATTAATCATGATCCTGATATATTAACATCAGACATAAAGATATTAAAGTGTACTTACAATTCGACCTAAAACTAATCTTTCAAACTGAAATCCTTTTATCTTATACTCTATCAATTTTTCAATGATAGCAGGTTCTATACTTTGTTTGCACAATTCACGAGCAAAATGATTTATACTTGGCCAAACTTTATATAAAACCTTAAAATATATATGAAATTAATTGCAATTATTATAAATATAAAATCTGAAATTATACAAAATATTTTTAAATGAACTTTTCCATACTTTATTTAACCATTCAGCTCTATCAAAGTCAGGAAAATAAACCCAGGAAGGCAATTCATCTAATCGACTCATAATTAATTCTTTTTCTTTAGCCATTACAGTAGCTTGGGCAATAATTGCTTTTAATTTGTTGTCTTTTCGACGTTCTGACTTCCATGCTGCTAAAGCAACAGGTGCAATTAACCATGCTATGCTTAGGTTTAGGTATCCCCATCCCCAAATAATACCAGCAGTTACCAATTTGGTAACAAATGATACAGTTAATGAACCTAAATTCATATATGGCCAAGAAATTGGCTTAGAGATTTTATTGTCTCCACATTTGCCTTCCATTTATATTAAATAATAGTTATTGGATTATCAATATCTTATTTATAATGACTACTTCTTACAATTATTTACATAACTCCTTGTTATGTATAAAAAATGTATATTTTTAGTTTTTAATGAATTTATGTATTTGTATCCTTTCTGTAAAAGACAAATAATTATATATTTGTTTAATAAAAATTTTTGTTATAATATGAAATTCTTAATACACAATATACATAAAAATTCTGAAAGACATAAAATTAAAATAATCATGTTAATCGAAGTATATTACTTAAAAACCATACCTTCATAACAAATTTGATAAAAAATGTCTATTATTGGGTCTAATTAGTACTTACAACAAAAAAAAATATATGTAAGTACAATGTATGAAATAAAATAGCAATGAATAATTATGACAATACACTATGGCTTTATAGTTCTTTCATTTCAATTTAATTGTGATGAAATTAATACTTAAAGATCTGTAAAATTGTCACATAAATTATAAAAATATGAAAATTAGTGTTTTATTATTATATTATAGTTACTGATTCTGATACTAAATATTTAATACTTACAAAATGATTAAATTATTAAATCTTGATATAGATAAAATAAATTATGATTATATATGCACATTAAGAGGCATCATGATTTTTAAATAAAATACAATACAAGTTATGTTGCTACAATTGTACAGGTCATATAAAAGTGATTTTGGTCACATTATAATCAGTCTAAGCAGGATGTTAATATCTGCCTCACATAATACTTTACAGAAGAAAGAAGTCATTGAAAATATTTCATTATCTAATTTTTTATTATTACTTACAATTAGCAACGATTAATGCAACGCATTTAATGTGTAAATAAAACAATATGTACATATAAAATGCTTAATTAATTATATTTGACAATATAAATCTTGAATACGTATTACATGACTAAAATGCAAAACTAAATACGCAAATGTAAAATGATATGCTACCGTTAATGGTTCTATTAAATATTAATTCTTGTGTATAATTTACTTACAGTTATAGAAAAGTTGTACGTACGTATATGTATTATTTATGACTTCGTCTAACTGTTGGATAGATAAGCACAGTAAAACGTAATAATACTTCTCGATTAGCTTTACCAAGAATGTATGTTTTCAAGGTTCACTCAATTATTAGAGTGAGGAATCTCTTGAAGTGACTCAACTACAGTGTAACTATATATAAATGAGATTCTACTAGCAGCTAACTTTACACTCATCGGGAGGAATGTTGTGAACGCCACCAGAAAGCAATTCCCATATTTTGCGAAATTCAATATTACAAAAACGTTTTTAATGATTAAAAAACAGTCTATAATACATAAATAAAATTAAAAATGATCAGATATTTTGTGATTAACAATATATATTTAAAACATTAACAATCTGTAAGGAATAAAATATTTCTATTCTTTTTTTTCTAACAACAAGAGTTTCGTTCAAAGTCGAGCAGTAGTAACCCTGGTCGGGTTATGTTTTCGTATACCATACAAAAAATAAATACAAATATAATCGAATTTATTACGGTTGCTGTGTTAATTCTTGAAACATACGTACATATGTACATATAGAAAACATTGTTTGCTTACATTGTTTACATTATACAGCAAACATTATAATTTCTATGGCTGTGAAAGCTATATATTTTCCAAATAAATGAGTTTATCGGCCACAAAGAATTAAAAACAAAAAGGTGTGTATATTTTTATAAATGGAAAAAAAAAGTGACCTTATTCTAAAGTAAAATATTAAAGATATTTCGATTATATTTGAATGCTATCAAGGACATGAAAACTGCTCTATGTAAAATGTTATTTATATTTAAGTATAAACATAATTATCCTCGAATCCTATTTATGTTTCCCTAAATGCTCCTTAGAAACAATTGTTAATTGAGTTAATGATTTTTTGATTATTTATCATTTAAATTAAAATTTTTGCAAATATAATCATATTCGAGTATTTTATATAGTAGTTCTCAAATATTAATTTTAACAGGTACACTGAACGAAGTATAAGATGGATTTATAGTTAATTTAAGTTAAAGATAGAGTAAATGTAAACATTAGTGCCTATATGATCTTCGCATGATCAGAACGACGTGCCATTCTAACCATAAAGTAGATAAGTATCTATTTAGTAGTTTGACGCATATTGGACAAGCGGGTTAAAATATGAACAAACACGACAAACGTTTGAAAAAGCGATGACAGATCTTTTATTAAAAAATGATTACAAATATTTATTTATTTATTTTACATTTTTATTGCATATTAAATGTAAATGTGTTATAAAGGTTGACCTATAAATTTTATTTCATTGAATTGTAGGGTTACGGTAGTTTTTCCAATAGAAAACTTTGAATCATACTTTTTTTTAATAATATGAATTTAAATTTGTCGTATTAGTTAAACATTGAAAAAAGTACACAATGAATGAAGTTTGAAAAATTATTTATTCACACATACAATATATAAAAAAAAAAAGAAAAAAAAAATATAAATAATACTCATTATCACTATCGCTTCTAACAATATCATCTGGTATTATTATACCATGTAATTTGTTTTGTACAATTTTGGGTTAAAATGTATAACAGAAACAATATACCTCATTGAGTCACTCTTATCTGCTTTTAATATCTTCCTATATGTTATAAATTACCCACAGTGAGAAGAAGAAATCCTCCAACCAGGATTCAATGAATCTTTCTCTAATCATCTTCTTCGCGGATAATGAACCAACGCTACTTTCAGTATCTGTTAATAAAATATTGATTACTCAAGAACCGTTTTTCTTTTAAATTTTAAACTCATGCGCAAACATTAAACATATATTTTACCCAACTCACTAACTTTAACTTTAATACCGATAGTAGGTACAGCTAGAAATAATATTGCTTGAACCTGGTTGTCTTATAGCCATAATATGTTATTACATATTTATAAAATAATTTGCAATATAATGCGTGTCAAAAAATTACAAAAGGAACCATTAAAAGAATGAATAACCTTTTAAGTAAAGAAACATTTATTATTTAGAAAACTCCTTCTTAAAATTTCAACTCATGCATGAATATTCATAATTTATCTTACCCTTTATTAAAAGCATCATACATTGCATGTTTCACTGCAAACAAATTCGAAATTCGAATATTGGAAAAGGCATGCCACGCATAATTGATTTATCTTTCAGACATGGCTAATACCTATGTAACGAGCCGTTTGTTTTGTCTTGCATAATTCTTTTTTTATATCTTTTATTTCCTTTACCTCCTTCCTACAAATATTACTTATAAAGAATACTTCAAAATTATTTATAATTTATCTACGATATTGCGCCTTAAATATTTCTAGTTTTTAAGTATCAGCTACAAATGTTTTGTTATGTAAAGTAAAAATGTCAAGTCAAACACTTTTTTATTAATATCAGATCACACTTTCTAAAATAATTGTAACTAATTTCCCTGTTACATCCATACAACATTTACAAAATTATAAATAAAAACTTTAAATAATTCACCTGTTATAGTTCGTGAATACAATTACTAAGAAATGACTATTATTGACATCAATTTCCGATAACCTTCAATTATTTAAACTAGACAATACGTACCTATAATTGCCTCAAAGATAAAACACATTAAAACTAATCAATAACACGAATCACAATAACATGAATATACATGTATTTCTTGACCCGTTATTTAATTAAATTATTTTGAGAAACACACGATAAATAAGCTATTATAAAATCCTATTCTAAGATTAAATGATTCAGATCTATATTGATACCGATAACGTTATTAAACTTTGCGATATAAAAAATGTGAACGTGTTTGACTAAGAAAATATAAAATTATACTAATGTATTGGAAATATATAAATACTATAACAGTACTATTATATAACAATCCTGATACTCTTGCATTCTCTTTTTGCATACACTCTGTTTAATTATACGTTCAAAGAATTATACTAGTAGAAAAGGATAAATTCAATGTAAATTACAGATTGTATGACATTTTCATAGAAATGTTCAAATTAAAAATACCCACCATGTCACGCACAGTGCATAAAAACGAGTTTTTTTACTAATATTATAATACATTTAGGTATAAAAATGCGTTTCTAGATATTCGTTTTTAAACCGAATAAATTGAAAATGTTTCAAAAATATTTTTGTGAAATTTTTTCAAATTTATACTTTAAACACGTCTGAAGACTGATTTTACAGTATTAAATTAATAACAAGAAAAATTGCATTTTTTATTCCAAAAACAACGGTATATACACGATGATTCATAAATGCATATCATACTTCAGGGGATGAATCTACTCTATTACTAATGAATATCTGATATTAAAGTTTAGTTTATCTCAGTGTATTATTAATATTATATGATTAGTGCTACGGTTTAATGCTAGTGCAATTTTTCAGTTTAATATTAGAGTTTAGAACTTAAGATTAGTGAAATATTGTTAACTTAAGTGAATAAGATATAGTACTAATTAAGAAATCGCGTAAGCAAGAACAGACATTACATAGTGTAGTACGGAATATGGTATAAAGAATTATAAAGAAATGTAACGTAGAATGTGAAAGTTTCTCCATCGAGTAAATCATTCAAACAATTGGATTGCTAAATATACTCGTTCATCTATTAGAACGATTATCAGAATTCGTAAAGAAAGTTTCGATTCTGGTAAAGATATGTTCAGATCCCCAGAAAAAAGCGGTCAAGGAGCGTGGATAAAACATTTCATTACTCGAAAAAAGACAGAGGAACAATAAGGGACATTATCAACGAATTTTAAATAAAAAATAAAATTTGTCCAAATGAACCTAAATTATTTGTCGTTATTCGAGAGAGAATTCCATGGAAATTAATAGAGAAAAACAAACAGTATCCGTAAAGTTTTAATCGAAAAGCTAAGTATTGTTGCTTGACAAGGAAAATATCTCAAAACTTTACAACGTTATAGAAAAGAATGGATTTGTAAATCGAACCGAGCTCATTTTCGAAGCATGAAACACGACCGGACATTATCATGGACAGATGAACTCAATCAATTTCGAAAAATAGGCAGTAGAAAAATTTTTGTCACATATTGCAATACTGCAATGATAACGAACAGTCCTCTTTATCATTCGAAACAGATAAACAAAACGTCGACAAAATACTCAACAAAAAAACGATATGATTTTAAAGTACTATAATCTTCGTATAGAGCTTCGCTTGAGTAGGTTGACTATTGCTCCTGTATCAAATAATAGTCTTCCTGGTTGAGTATTCTTGAGTATGATGTATTCTGAATTCTGGTTGTTTTGGTTGTTTCCTTTGTAGTTCATTTCAATAACGTTAGTCACTCTTACCCGACTGGGCTGATGGAAAATTTCGGCGCAATTGATAGCAATTGTTCTTTAAACGTCCAATCTTTCCATTGGTTCTTTATTTTCTTGTTTTAATTTAATGTTGCGTGTAGTTGGGTTGGCATATTTGGTTTGGATAGTATATTTGAGTTCGCTTAATGCTTGTCTAAACCGACTAGTGTAAACATTCTAAACATTCATGGAGATTTCAATATCTTTTACGAAATCAAAAATAGAAATTGAACGAAAAATAAAAAATCTCTTGAGTCATTTTTCGAGCTATTCATCTTACTGACAAGGTAGATGTTCACTATGATGCCGACGAAGTGGAAGTGCACAACCAATATTGGCAAAGACAATCGGCAAAATTGTTGAGCAGTATCAATCAATAATAATTGGCAAATAACTACACAATGAGAATGTTGCTTAAAATCCATTTTTATTCCATTTAGATTTTCCCTTTGCTAGATAAAAATTAATCAGATAAAATGCAAAGCTTTCCCATGTTGGCCAAACTCAGTTCTCAACAAATATATGCTGTAAATATTTAATATTGTACTTTAATATGTTGCTACTAGTATATATACAATGGTAACAGTCAAAATCAAAACATGTTCACATTATGTAGATCAAAAAGTTCGACAATGACATCAGCATCGTTTAATCTTGTGATAAGATTTTATGCAAAATCTTATCGTGTGATTTGTAAGGTAATTTAATCAGATAACACATTAAGCAATATATGTATATTTATTGTGATTTGCATTACTGAATCAAAAATCTCATTTTTCGGAGATTTAACTGTGATTTAATTGTAGATACGTACTGTTTTGTTTAAATAATTCGAAGCTGACAATTTGACTTAAATTTATAATTTAAATGAAGTAATCTTACTATTTGTAACTGCTTAAACGTACTTTAAATTCAATAATACAGATTTTTTATTAAAAAAAAATAACAAAACACATAAATTAATGATATATACAAAAAGAGTTATGAAGAAGAATTTTAGCATTAATTTATATAGTACAGAAGTTCAACTGTAAGAGTTGGTAGTGGGTGGAATTTAAACAGCATCGGCTTTTCACTCATTATTCGTGTATTGTTTTATAAATAAGAACAAAAACGATGCAACATAAGCGACATTCGCACTTTGCAACCGCATGAAAAGAACGCCATGTCTCAAGCGTCAAATGAGTGCTATTCTGATCAGTGACAAAGTCGAATATCGAAAAGTGGCCGGACACGATGATTTCACAGTGTACAAACACGTGAAATTACACAAGACGGTAAAATAATTAATTCAACAAATTACCGATTTGCCATAGTGTGAATATTACAGATAGTACACACTACGATAAATTGGTTGATTCGTATGTTTGAGCTGAACACGTGAGAAAATTGCATATCAAAATGCACATCTCTTGCAAAGGTTTCGTTTAAGACACTTAGAAGAGTGCCGCAGAGACAAAGTTAGATTCGACTCTTCCAAAACTCCAAAAAGGCATCTGTATTGCAGACAGTGAAGCTAGAAAATGTAGCTGAATCCCACGTGTAAGGAGTAGGAAACGACAAAATGGGAGGAGCGAAAGAAATACGGATGTTCCTATTGTATTGTAATTAGATGTACCGTTACACTTTATATCTGGTATACTAATATCACTCCGCCCATGGTGTCGTCCTTTACCCTTTACATATACGATTCAGTTTATTTTTCTGGCTACGACGTAACACAGCGACGTTGCCGTTGCTTAGTGAGTAGAGGACAGATGAGTTTTACTCAAGAACGCATACATTATTCGTACTGCATCGGTGTTATCACATCGATTTTCTTTTTTTCATGGGGAAATTTTCTAAAGACACCTTTGACTCCTTGCGGTGAGATTGGTGGTAGTGTGGGATTCCCCACTACTCACTAAACTCTCACGACCGCACATGACGATCATACTCGCATAATTTCGAGAGAACAGCATAACATCCGGTGTCCAACCCCCCTCCCCTCCCGTTTCTTCATCAGGGTGGAGTAGAGTGACACTCTCTATATCATGGCGTCGAAACACCCGGCAGTGAGGTAGGGTCACGCTGCCCCGCTGCCCATCTTTCCGGGGGACTGCATGAAAGGGCAGTCATGAATCCCAATCTCACGCCCACCCATGATCGCGCCAGGCAACAAGAGAACGGGATACTGGCTCCTTTGCCGTCCTCCATCTTATATTTTTGGGGAAAGATAGAACCTTTTCCTTGCGCGTGAGGAGTGGAGCGACGAGTTTATTATGTTATCAACGAGCACGCGCTCACGCTGCACGGCCTTCTTGTATGACATTACATGTTTGCAGAAGGAGACAACGACCATCCATTCTCTCTCGCCGGCGAACATGACTCTTACCACACCCGGCAACGAGAGGTCCTTCTAAATTTTCCCCATCAGAACACGTTGCTTATGTGCCCGTGTGGGATACGACTCCAAAGTGTGCTATGCCGTGTGCTGGTTACCAGGACAATGCCAGCAGTGTGTCGTCACTTCTTACCCTATACGATGTAGGTACTGCCCAAAACAACCATGCACCGACATCACCTGCACCATTCGATAGGCAAAGTTACTAAAACCTCTGGTAGCCACTCCGGGAGGAGTAGCCGGAAAGTCCGGACTGTCAGCTGGCTTAACAGTGTGCTGGGCCAGCCACTGCTGCCACCCAAGCAGTATGGACTATCGACCCTTCATCTCGTGCTCCTGCTTACCCCGAAGAAAAAACCGAACGCCTTTGAACACCCTATCACGCACGCAGCTTATTTTGGAGGGAAATTTGAGTAGTCTAAAAAACTCTCTAATAAAAACAACTGCTATACCTATAATGATCTTTTAGTCATGATAGGTAATTGGCCAGGTCGCTTGCAAGCCTACATTGCTGTAAAAAATGAATAGTACTAATTTAGAATAGTACTATATTTCTTCTTTTGTAATTAACTGTGTAAATGAATTCTGATTAGATAAAATAATGTTTTTCATTTTTTAATAACTCAATATTTGTAATAGAATTTATAATGGTAAGGATACAAAGTCGAGCATGTTGAACTGATGAGGCAGACCAAGTTATGCATATTTATTCTTCATACAAATGTAGCATACTTGCAATCGAGTAATAATCTGTAGAACATTACTGTATTCAGGACTGACCTTAGAAGCTGCTGAACCTCATTGAGAACAGTTTTGGTAGGATCCTTAGGATCATAACCAAGATTTGTTTCAATAAAATAATTTATTAAAACTGTTCATTCTAAACATAGGCTTCACATAGGAACAAACTAATTAATCAAATTAGGTTAAACCTAATTCTGACTGTAATACGCTATACCACTTTAATTGTGAATAAAGATGTCTGTATAACTAACTATAAACCTTATTTTGTGTAAAAGTTTATTTCTTATATACAATTTCATGTATATACTACCTAGTATATATAATTCATAGTATTTCATTCTCTATATAACATTAAAATCATTGAAAAAATTAGAAATACATGATACGAAACAAATTTGAGAAATAAGTAGATGTAATCCAGAGTCTAATTAGACAACTATGTACTTGTAAGATTTTAAATATTGATTGCAATTAATTTCACTTAATTTCTACAACTCAGCATCTGAGGGTTAAACATATTTCGTAATTGGAATATACAGGATGTTTTACAAAGATAGAACAAGTAAAAACGTACAAACCCCTCATTTGTAAAGAAATGGAAAAATTCGTTTATTATTTTGCAATCTGATACTTAGTTATCGCGATATTAATAGTTATAATTTACTGATATAGCTAAATACACTGACAGATGAAAAACATGTTCATATTCACACGCGTAACCACTTTAATATTTGGACAATAAAATTTCAGATTTCTCTTTACACCAGGTTTACATGGTTTGTGTTGTTCAATCATTTTGAAATCCTGTATAAGAACGTGTATTGAAATTCATTTTCAAAGCGCAATCAAATATATTTGATAAATAATAATTTAATCCTGCAATTAATAACCCATTTTGAATTGTATATATCAAAGAGCAATTGACAGGGTATTGTTATTTTAAAGTAGTTTAGCGATTTATCACACATACATAGGTTAGACGTTTCAAAAACCTAGACTCGCTTCGTATGGGTTGCTATACACGCACATGATACATATAATGATTTGTGGAGTATATCGTTTAGCTGTCAAACACCTTTGTTCGCGAAACCGCGTATGACATACTTATGTTGAGACGAAAAAATATTTTAAATTAAATCATTTATTCCTTAGCTTGCAAGAACCCGTGTAATTGGATACTCGTACTATTGTCAAGTACTTCAACATAAAGGAGAAATTAAACAAAAAATATTAAATTTTGTGATATGAAAATTTCAAATGCATATTGAAAAACTTTGAATTGTAATAAATAAGAAAGAAAATGTATACAAAAACGACTGCACAACGAAATAACACCAAAAATTACTATACAAACTTTGTTGTATAGCCTATATAATTTTTAACGAAAATGTAATTACATAAAATTGAACAAAAACACATTATGTAAATTTTATTTTATTTTATATTGACAAAACTATTCTTTGTATGACAAAATTGAATTCACAAAATTTACATACATGCATAAACCATTCTATCATTCATAGAAATTATCAAAATTATATTACATTTCCTTATACCTACAAATTACAAGTTTATAAGAATTGATTTAATTTGTTTTCATGTTAGATTACATATGTAACAAACTACTTATCTCACAAAACTGGCCATCTTTGAGAAAGTTTGTACTCAAGCTCTGCTATTGTAGTAACTCAAGGTTTTAAACAATAACTGAATAGAACACTTTTAGAAATTATATGATTCTATACATTAAAATATTAATTTATTAATAAATTTTGTATTGTACTTTGCATTTTAAAAGTACATTGTTGACAAAATTCTTGTTGACAAAATTTATACAAATCTTTGTATTGTCTTATGATCTTGCATTTTTTCCAGTGCATGTAGATTATCCCACCAAAGTGGTAATTTATGTTTAAGAATTAACTTAAACCATGGAGTCAATGGTGAATTAAGCTTTTCCACAAACTGATTGCATTCAGATCGTGACACCCAATGAAGCTCACTAATTTCATCAGGATTTGGATTTAACGTTATATTGTCCTTTTGCGCAAATAACACATAATCTATTTCATGTTCACCCCAATAACCATTTGCTGCATGATAATGAATTCTTGTTAGATACAGAAAATCTGATGGCTGAACTTGTGACGAAGGAATTCCTAATTCGTAACTGAGTCTTCTTTGTGCTGCTCTACGAATTCCTATTGCTTCATGTTCTTCGGTTTCACCAGGAATTTCAGCTAATGGATGACTACAACATGTGTTTGTATAATAGTTTGGAAACGTTATCTACAAAAAAATAAATTATCGTTTCTTAATCTGTACATTTTATAAAATGAATAGGTTTTTCCATTAGCAATTAATAGTTCTTGTGGGTATGAATGATTTTTACCTTATTAGCAGAGCGTTTTTGAAGCAGCAAGTCGCCTGTAGAATTGAAAAGGAAGACACTAAATGCCCTATGAAGCAGAACTTGTCCTTTTGAATTAACAGTATGACAATCTCGTTTTGTAGCTTCTCCAATGGGCTTGTCTAATTCGTCAACAAGAATACAACGTTCCTCTAAAGCAGCCTCCTGTAAAGGAGCTGTTTGTACACTACTAAAATTTCTTATTGTAGATGTTAGTTTCTGTGCAATAGCAGATATTTCTTTGATAGGTTTAGCCATCTTGGTGGTGTATGCTTCTTAAATACAATGTTCAGTTTGTAAATGCACTACTTTATATAGAGTTTTTTTTTATACAGCAATGCATACAACGCGACGTATGTATGTAAATGACAGGTTAACTAAATCAACGACCTTGTGTCAATTCGACAGATAAATGACGACAATAACATAAAAAGTTTAACTAAAAGTATAACGTATGTTTCGTAAAAAAGAACTTTCTTCTGTAAAAATGCGGCCACATACTTTCAACATAGATACAACAAAGCTTTTAACTTGACGTCAACATCTCTTGAATATATAATATTCTTCTACATGCTGTGAATACAGTCAACTGAGTACTAACCAACAATTTTATTCTTTATATACTACGTGCATTTGTTTTATCTAAAGACTGTGATAATAAAGTTTTTATCTGGTTATTGATAGTGATCACAAAGTTCATTTTTACGTTGGGAAGAAAAAAGTATGAAAAAAGAAGTATTTAATAGCGACAGGTGAAATAATCATTTTAAAATATACATATATATCTCAAGTGAAATTGAAAAATATGCTTTTTGCACAATTAAACTATTTGTTACATTTGTTACATTGGGAAAAAAATACACCTAAAATTAAAACTGGGCATATTTTTATTAGAATAACGAATAACGAATGACGAATAACGAATAACGAATAAAGAATAACGTTTCACATATGTAGATAAACTTTTATTTGTAAGTTACAAATAAATTTTTATTCAGAAAAACTTTTCAGATAAACGTATATTTGCATGCAAAATTATTTGAATAATGTAAATAGACAAATAAATATTTATTTGTATGAGAATATTTAATTTATCTGTTCCATTCTAAGCCTTTATATGCTTGCACATGTATATGTACGTACATGCACGTAAGTACTACGCCGCATAGATTCATACCAGCCAGGGGACAAATGGCCGCGTTAATGTGACACACGTGCGTGATGTGTCAGATGAGCCACTTTTTTTCTCACAGGCGTATATACAACAATCCCGTGCATAGTGATGGGAGTCAAAATATAGCGGGCTCTGATGAACGTGTTGGGTGATTATAAGTGATGTGTTACAAATGTAGTTTCATTATCACGCGATAAACTCCAGTTCGAAATCTTTTTTTTAAAAATCCAGAAAATTATAAAATTTTACATAATAGTAAGTTGTTAAAAAACCATGACGTGACACGTTTCAGGTAAGCAACCCAAAACAGCTCCAATAGTTGGATTCTTAATACCAGTCAATGATTAATTTATGAGGTAACTTAAAATTATATATATATATTTTTTTAAGTTACGTCATAAATTAATCGTTGACTAAATTAAGAAATATTAAGTTGTGTGTGTATGTGTACGCGCATGTGCGCACACACATAATTTTATATTAACATATGTGTATGTGATTGCTAGTTTAAAAATAGACGAAGAAAATAATGAAAAGTAACTAACTACTATATACATATTCAGACCAGAATGTATAGGGCCCATACCGCGGTCCACTTTAATATACAAACCGAAACATCCGATATGGCAACACTGTATCAGTTCAATTGTCCGATACTCGGTAGTCCGATCAGTGGGTTTTAAAATATGGACTATGGATTAGTTTGTCAATATATGTTATACCGGTTACAATTTGTAATGGTAATTTATATGTAAGTGCAATTCATAGGAACTAACAATTGTAAAGGATCATAAGCTTTAATTTTAACTGACCAGATTTTTACTATTTAAATATATTTAGTGTAAAACGGTAATGCTTTAATACAATTTATGAAGTGTTATATTGTTTTGATAGATGCCAGACATATTCCTAAGTATAATAGTAATTTACAACTTATAATGAGTACCCTTGTATTTCACTACTCTAAGGATGAAAACTTAAAGAAAAAATGATTAGAAAATATACGTAGGAAAAATTAGATTCCAAGTAAATATTCTGTCGTGTGTCTATAACGTTTTAGATGACATGATTTAAAAAATCAAAAAATAAGATAGCAATAAAAACTGATGCCACACGTTAGATTTTTTGTGGGTTATCTTTCTATTTAAAAGAAACCAAAATCGAGAAGTATTCAGATTCTTATCGAAAATATTTTCTAAACTTAGAAGAATCAACAAATAATGATTTATTGCAGAATAAAACAAGAATTTTAGTGAATTTTATACTACCAAGGAAATAATATATATATGTATCTTCGAATTTACATATAGATACTGATTTTTTCAATCTATCCAATCAAAATATATTACTGTAAAACATACACTCTCCAAATTTTGATGAAAAATGATCTCAATTGTACCTTGTTCAATGCTCTTTCAGATCATCATCAATTGCATTGATGGGAAACGTTTGGTTTACAAATGTAATATGTATCTAATTTGGCTTTTTTTTCACGAGGGAAATCTTAAATTTTCCTCGATTTTTGGATCGGGGTTAAGGAAAGTATGGAATTTCCTACCTTGGACCTCTGAGTGTGAAGCCTACTCATCAACCGCCATTAGAAGAAAGATGAAGTTACATCTACTCTTTTCGTCTCCCCCTCTCACAACACAGGACAAAATCATGCTGCTCCACTTCTAGGAGCGCCACAAATTTGGAACTCACGACCGTTTACAGTTTCTTCAACTATAGTTTAGTTTCTTACGACTTTCTAGCGAAAAAAAAACGTGTACAAAGTATTTTCTGTAAAAACCTATTTATATTACTTTTGTTGTCTCGGTTATTTTATTGTTATTGTTATCTTTATTTATTTATTGTTTGTGTTGTTTTTTGTTGTGTTATACACCATGTCAAGCAACGAGCTATCTCTATATGTTTATTGTAGTCAAAGACGATCAAAACTGTGATCAGTCATCGGATGGTGGTACAGCATCCAATAGTAATGGTGAACCAAAGATGGAAGATTCTGAAACCGAAATTGATATACTAGAAGACATGAACAATACAGTTTCAGAATTTCTGTTTTAGTAATAATAAATATTCTTCAATATGTAATTATTGTAGAAGATACGTGTGTAAAACACATTCTAAAATAAATACCATTTTTGTTATAATTCATGATTTTTTCTTAAACGTAAATACGATTATAAATCTACTAGAAACTAAAGCGACCGTCACTGCATTAGTATAGCGTCGGTGAGAAGCTCGAACGATCACCACTGTGTTAGTACAGCATTGACAAAGAACTAGAGCATGAAGAATATGAGCAAAGATTGTGAATTAGTTGAGTGATATATCAGTGTGGATCAGAAGTGGTTCTGGCACAGACCTCCATGTTTCAGTGGTGCAAGGGTTAAATCCTTCCTCATCATCCCAGAAGGGGCGTGAAGCGGGTGACTAGGGGAGCAGTGTTGTGCTGCGACCTTTACTGTTGCGCTTACATTCCCTTTTTGCAGCCTCTTCTACGACATAACATGTTCACAGGATACAGCGCTCTCCAACTCAAGCAAGACAACATAATTTGAATTGATCTAACCCTAACGTGTTTTCAACAGTTATTTTTAGCTTTATCACCTAACAAAAAGTATTAATTATGTATTGAAAAAATCTGAGAACATAATTATCTTTATGTTTTTACTTTACTGTGTATTACTAAATACTTACTTGTATTCGACATCTTCGTTAAAATTTGTTGAAGTCGATTTTTGTGCAAAAATGCATACTTCCAATGCTTAAAAAATAATAATGATAATCCTGATGTGGTAGCCTTAATTTTAAAACAATTAAAGTAAAATAGTTGTAGAACTTAATTAGAAATATAAACGGCTTTGAAATTTTTATTAAAAATTGTTACAATAATTTTTAATTATGTGAGTGTGAAACACTGTAAGAATTTACAGAAAGTTATTAATATCAATGTCATCATGCGATCTTCTTTTGGTATCAATTAATTACACTGCTTAAAAAGCTCTTTTGAATTTTATATTTGTTGGTCGATTAGTCATTAGGAAGTGGTATACTATTTGTATACTATATTTTTCTCTTACTTTTCCTTTTGGAAATTATGTGACATTTTTGTAATGATTTGTGGTAAGTATTTAATTTTTTTACATTAAGCTATGTTTTTATAAAATAGTTCAATTTATTCGATGATATGTTTACTTTTAAATGAGTTAGAGTATTTTCTAAGAGTGTGTTCTTTAGTGCATAAAAAATATTTAAAACTAGTGCAAAATTATATTGAAATTATATTAAAATCGGACAGAAAATCTTCGCCGATAATCGCTGAACAACTATACACAATCGAATTAACCATTCATGAAATTCGTGCGGCAGGTTTCAGAGCAACATCGTACGTCCAATTGTACAAGATGTCTACAAAAGGTAAAATTTTTGTTCTTTAACTCTTCTGTTCATTTTCTAAAACAATCAAACAGGAATCATACTATACTTGTTTTTACTTGACCAAAACACCTTATTGATACCGTTTTTAATGTGCATGCGCAAAATATAGTCATATTAATCGCAATAAAATAACATTAATCTGCCAATATCTTCATAATATCTAAAGTTTAAGATAGATTGTCAGTTCAAATACACATAGTTCTACAACTTTTAATACACCAAAGATGTATGTTAAACTTAGGTGTTCAATATAGACAATATAGTGTCTATAGCAAACGCGAAATCTCAAGACTGTGTTAGTAAAAGTCAAAAATAATTTAATAAAGTATACAGTATTTACAATATATTTATTACAAACACATAATATGAATAGGTAACAAAGTTATTACAAAAGTGTATTACAAAAATTACATTATAAGAAGTCCTCAAAAAGTTTAAGTATATATAATGATGTGTAAACCATAATGATTTATTTACAATTTAAATTTATGTTTAAATTCATTAATTACTTAATTAAGGGATTTAAAATAATTTAGCTGAATACACATTGGTAATGAAGCTTCAAATCATACACTCCTTTATTCTTTAAGATAATTATGAGAAATTATTTGTATTCTTTAAATATTTGATATTTTGTTAGGATTGTCTGAACCTAATTTTCTTCTTCAGTGCACATATAACTTATATGTGTGGAATTTTTTCATTATTTTTTTTGAAACCTGATGTTTACATTCTCTATGATATTGTCTATCCTATGAATGTAAGCAATAACTCCAACATCTGAATTTTTCTGAGATTCAGTATTTTTTTAACATTCCTATTCTTTTTACTACTTTTTAGAATTAATATATCAATATGGTAGTGCATTGTGCATTGTGCAGAAAAATTGCAAAAATCTCTACAAAAAAGTAGTTGATTCTATGAAAATATTATTAAAAAATAAGAAGTTACAAGCAAAATGAAAACAACAAATCAATAGACAAAATTATAAATTTGGTGTTACAATGCTATTGTAAGTTTCATTTTACACCCAATAAGAGAAAGAGCAAAAATACTGAGTAGCTCAAAATAAACACAATGTCTATCGTTTTTCGATTTTACCAAAAAATACTGTCTTTCAAAACATCTAAAAAGTTGTAATATTTGAAGACTATAACTATGAATAATGTTTATTTTTACCTACATCAAGAGCAAGAACGGCTCAATAATTGTTTATTCTCTTCGATAACAAGAAATAAATATGTTCAATCCAATAATTAGATTAATTGCTTTGTGATAAAGAAAAGAATCACAAGCATAAAAATCCAAAGAAAATGGTTAGACCAACCAATGGAAGTAGAATTGATTATTACACAATTCGTTGATTGTTGTAATAGTGTGTGTGTTTATTTAGTTGGAACAGAGTAATTTTTAGAATATTTAATATTTTTAAAATGCAATATAATAGTGAGAAATGGTTTAAAAATTGTGTTTTTTGTAATTTGTCTATTGCTACATGCAAATACAAAAGACACACTATTTTTAAATCATTTCTCATTATTATATTGCTTTTTAAAAGTGTTGAATAGTCTAAAAATTACTCTGTTGCAACGAAACCATCAACTTAACAATGTATCAATGTTGGTACTGAAAAAATGTGATTGGCCATTTTAGACTATGATTACACTTTACACTGCAATCAACTTTGCGCGATATGGTGATCGCTAGTGGCGTTGCACGACTGTTCACGTTAATTTTTGTTCGAGCGATAAATATATGCATGATCAATTTAAGTGACAGTACAATATAAATCGAAGGGTCGTCGATGTCATCGCTTGTATCGATCAAACGTCGTTGAAACAAAAATTAAGTCGAGCATAATGAGCAATCCACCACCATAACCTTAGTCAGCATGTCTTGATTTCGCAGATAAATTTTTAATCTAGATGAAATTTTATCCGAATCATATTTTATTTATAACAAATAAACACTATGAATAATGATTACTCGAATAAAATAATTTTATATAAAGAAAGATTTATTCAAAATTATTAAAATATGTAACGTTCAACTTTGCCTAAACTATGACACAACTAAAAACCTTTACATTGAATTATGTCACCAATTGAATCGTATCAATGATCGATAGTTCTCGTGAGTTCATCTTCGATCAATCGAATCGCTTCATGGGGTAGTTGAATAGTTCACGACATTCAGTGTGCCTGGAATAAAGACCGTTATATAAAAAATCGTTATTCTTTCTTTAATGTGTTATTTATTGTCTACGTTTTGGTATAATTTAAGTAATTTTACATTGACTTGTTAATTTACTAACAAAAAGTGAGATGAGTGAGAACGCAGAAATCACGGGAGTAATATCGCTTAAAGATGCGGCCAGAGCGGAAAAATTTAAAGAAGAAGCGAACGAATGCTTCAAAAGTGCGTTTATAAAATGTTACTCTTAATGTGGTTTTACGGTTTTCCTCACACTCTATTATGAGACTCAGGAAGAAGTCGTAATTACCATTTGATTAAAACAATTTAGTCACGTGTGTGTTTAAAACTAACCCAACTTCCGCAACATAAATGATTATTAAATTATCGAACGAAACTTCATCATTGGATGTAATTAATTAAAGATTTAAAACAATTGTATAATTTATCATAATTTTTGGTACAGTCATGTTTTAAACAATTATTTTCATCTTTTGAAATCCTTATAAATGTGACACTCAATTCATATGACATGTCTTTGTGTATTGTTTATCCCGTGTCACTTATTTCACATAATATTGTATAATAATTTACTAAATATGATTTCATCATAACTGAGTAAATAAGGATTCTTTAAAACTTTTAATTATTAGTAAGAACATATAATTGTCATCAATTGTCTAGAATTGCTTTCTTCTATTATGTTTTAGATCAGAATTATACCAAAGCCATAGACTTATATTCTAAAGCTATAGAATTAAACCCAACAGTGGCAGTATACTTTGGAAATAGAAGTTTTGCTTATTTAAAAACTGAATTTTTTGGATATGCGCTTCTAGATGCATCAAAAGCTATTGAGTTAGATAAAAATTATGTAAAAGGATATTATCGTAGAGCTGCAGCTCATATGTCAGTTGGCAAGTTCAAACTAGCTCTTAAGGATTACAAAACTGTTACTAAAGCAAGACCAAATGATAAAGATGCAATGATGAAATATACTGAATGTGGTAAAATATTAAAGAAATTAGCCTTTGAAAAAGCAATTTCTGTAGAAGAAAATAAAAAGAATATAGCTGATACGATTAATTTAGAAACTATGGGTAAGTTGTCATGTTTAATGAGTTACTGAAATTATTTGATGCATTTAAGTAAATTTCTTAAAAAGTTTCTATTTACTTTGTGTATTTTATAGCCATTGAAGATGAATATACAGGGCCTAAACTTGAAGATGAAAAAGTTACTTTACAGTTTATGCAGGATTTATTAGAGTGGTACAAAAAGGAAAATAAATTACATCGTAAATATGCTTACAAGATTCTTTTAGATGTTAAGATATGGTTTATGGCACAGCCAAGCTTAATTGATATTACAATTCCTGAAGATAGTAAATTTACTATCTGTGGTGACATACATGGACAGTACTATGACTTACTTAATATATTTGAATTAAATGGATTACCTTCGGAAACTAATCCATATGTATCCTTTATAATTATCCATTTATTATGTTCATCACTATTTTTAAATTTCTGATTTATAAAACATACTTCTTAACATTTACATAGTTATTCAATGGAGATTTTGTAGATAGAGGCTCGTTTTCTGTAGAATGTATCTTCACTTTATTTGGATTTAAATTGTTGTACCCAAATCACTTTTTTATGTCCAGAGGTATGTAAGTATTAGTTCGTTTGCACCACTAGCAAGCGATACACATTCATTGTAAGATATGATATTTAGGTAACCACGAATCTGCAACAATGAATCAAATGTATGGATTTCATGGTGAAGTTAAAACAAAATATTCTGCTCAAATGGCAGAATTATTTACAGAAGTGTACAATTGGCTTCCTCTTGCACATTGTCTTAATAACAGAGTTCTTGTAAGTTTATATTATTATGTACAAGATTGTATTGAATGATTTCAATAATTTTAGAATAGTTTAAACATCAATTATTACATGTAAATCTATAAATTATTTTTTAGGTAATGCATGGTGGTCTGTTTTCAAGAGACAATGTTATATTAAAAGAAATTCGAGAAATTGATAGAAATAGACAACCACCAGATGATGGATTAATGTGTGAATTATTGTGGTCAGATCCACAGCCTCAACTTGGAAGAGCACCCAGTAAAAGAGGGGTTGGTGTTCAGTTTGGACCTGATGTAACACAGAATTTTCTGACTACAAACAATCTTGATTACATTGTAAGGAGTCATGAAGTAAAAAATGATGGATATGAAGTTGGTCATGATGGAAAATGTATCACCGTGTTCTCTGCTCCAAATTATTGGTATATTAAGTATATATTTCATGGAACTAATCGTTTTTAACATTTCATATTATACATTCTAATTTTACCTTCTTTTTGAAGTGATACTATAGGTAACCGGGGTGCCTTTATTACACTTAATGGCAAAGATATGGAACCCCATTTCACATCATACGATGCAGTGGTATGTTACAATTAATTGATAGTTTTATTATTTTTTAATTAAACTATGTGAGTATGTTTTTTTTTAGCCTCATCC
The DNA here is from genome assembly GCF_051014685.1 of Ptiloglossa arizonensis. Taxonomy (NCBI): domain Eukaryota; kingdom Metazoa; phylum Arthropoda; class Insecta; order Hymenoptera; family Colletidae; genus Ptiloglossa; species Ptiloglossa arizonensis. The sequence continues at coordinate 11,403,382 of NC_135051.1, read as the reverse complement.
AAATGTAAGGCCAATGGTATATGCTAATTCTCTACTAAACTTCATGTGCTAGTGGAACACCCTAGGTACAGTTGATAAATAAATGAATATGAGTAGACCAATCAAAGTGTACGTAATATATTTGATACTGAAATGGAGAAGGTGAAAAATGCTTAGGCTTCTCCAAAACAATAAATATTGTATTCTTTCTAGGAACAAGAAAATTTTCTGTATCATAATAAATGCAATGAAGGCATAATATTGATGGGTACAAAAATGAAAAAAAGTTTGCTTGTTTTGACAACGGGCAAATAGATGTATCACATTTTCTTGTCTGTAATAAGAATAATGCCTCATTAGCAATTTGTGTTTCATTATCATGAAATGACGCAAAGAGAATGTTTCTATTTTGTACCCTCAATAAAACCACCTTGTTCATTACAGATATTAGTGTTCACGCACAAACTAAATAAATGATCTCAAAGATCTCAACGGATTAACTTATATTCTAATAAGGTGCTGAACATACAAGGTACATCACATAACTTATCTACAATGAATAATTTTGAAAGTATATGTTCTATAAAAAGTTTTATACAGAAATTGCATGGTAACAAAGGAAACATGTGATGCTGAAAGAATTTTTTTAAATGGAATGTGTATCTTTTTGTACCAATATTTAAACAAATAGTGAATTTTTGATAAAAAAAAGTATTAAATTCTATTTGTCCATTTAAAAAATTTAAGATCTTGATGTCTAGTAAATAAATAAGTTGTTTTAAACAATCGTTTTAGCATTATATATTTCCTTCAATACCGTACAATTTCTACATAAAACATTTTTTTAAAGAATATATACATCAAAAGTTATTTGTAGTGGATAAGAGTTATGTGACTCACCCTGTATAATGAACACACCTATTGTAATTTTAGTTTATTCTTTGATGAATAATGGTGGTTTCTATAAAACAATGATTATTATGAAGATATCTAACACATATGCGATCTAGCATGACTATATACAATTTTCCAGCCAGTCACTATTCGTCACATTATTTGTGATAACTTTTTTATGAATCTAACGTGATTGGAAGGATTTCTTTGATTTAACATTTTGTTTTTTTGTTAAGAATAAACAATGTTTATAATGTATTTGAGATTTATATTGTCTTCCTTACAACAATGAAAAATTATACCTTATGAAATGAGATGGAAAATTTCTTCTGGCAAAGAATCTCGATTTTGAAGAGTAACAGTCATAACTTTAGATTTTTTATCTGCATGGAGGTCTTGAAAAAATGGTAAATATCTCTGTGGCACTTTTTGCATTTCAGGTATTGTTGCAATTATAAAAGGTTTGCTTGAAGTTTCAAAAAATAATTTCAATACTTTCTCATGAAACTTCTGGCTAAATAATTCCATTTTACCAATTTCATCTATAATTAGTATATCCTATAGGAAATAAAAGCTTAGTGACTTAACTATAAAATAAGTATACAAATAATATGTAAGCATAATCTACTCACTGCATTCGAGTCAAAGATTGGTAATGCCATTGTTTCAAAATCATTAAGAAATACATAGTAGATTCCCACTTTATATTTAGATCGTTGTGCCGGACTTATTACATTTCTGTTTGCAAATAATATTACCTTAGTTTTATCTATTTGACTTTTATGTCAAATTAAATTTTTTATAATTACAAAATAATACTAACTTAATTCGTGCTAATGTTGATTTTTCCCCAGGATTGTTCACAAGTACTGTGTCAAATCCAACCCTCCTACCAGTTCGACCTTGTACTTCTTCCGTATAAAATCCATCAAGATTATAATCTTTCTCCTTCATCATTGAAATTAATGTTTTACATATTGTAGTTTTTCCTATACCTATAACAATTTCAATGTCGTTGAAGTAACTATATTCTAAGTAAGTTTTTCATGTTTATAATAAAAATAATTTAAAAATTTACTTTACATAACCGAGATATATTTGTACATTTTAACTATATAGCATTGTTAAAATTACACAATATGATATACCTATTAATGTTATCTAAAAGTTTAAATATTTTAATAGTTAAAGCGTCAAAAATGCAAATTTTTTAAATATTATAAAGGCTAATTTCATGTGACTTTTGGAACACCCTGTAATTTAAAAAGACGCGGACTTACCGGGGGGTCCGGTTAGAAGTACACGCGAGATACGCAACGTGGCGCCGGTATCCATACTCTTTTTTTTTTTAAGTTCAACTAGTGATTGTGGGCACAATTGCATGTAAAGAAAAGATAATAAAACGTTTGGAACACACAGAAAAAAGATTGTGATTTTACGCGACGATGAATTACAGTTAGAGATGTGTGTGTTAGGAACACCGACAACAAATTAGAAAAAAAAAATCGGTAAAGTTATCACGACGTGGGCCACTGAATAGCGATCAGCTGATCATGCTTGAGTAAGACAATCCGCTCGAGTGGGCACAAACGCTTGTGTGAATGTAGGTACCTACGCACTTTGCCTGCGTCGGCAGTGCGTCTGTGCGTGAACGCGCCTCGTGCGACTCATGTTTGTGTGAGTCGTGAGATTATACTCGCGACACGTCTGTCACAGAATAAATATAAGATTGACCACGACGAAGCTTATAACAGTTGCAATTTCTAATAGTCCCGCGAGCTTGATTGCGCCACAAATTTCCCGGCTCCTTAGGTTTCTAATTAGAAAACGTGAGATAGCCTTAGAATCTCGAACAGCACGAAGGATCTTAAACGAACAAGAGAATACGGACGTTAGTTACAGGATACATGGAAGAAAGGGACGAAAGGTGAAGACGACGGTTCTATCCGTTTTCGTGTACATATCAGTATCTATAAAGGAGAAATGGCTCGTCCTTACGCCTGTAATCCGCTTTCGTACCTCATCACACGACAGATTGACAACAAAGTCGATCACTGCAAACGTCTCGTTAATGCTAGATTCGAAACTTCCGAAAACCTATTTCGAAAGGATCTATTATCTCATTATGGATGTGTTAATGCACTTGAATTTTCGAATCAAGGAGATCTTCTCGTCTCCGGTAAGGAATTCCAAATATACTTGGTTTATTTTGTTTGTACGATATTATAACCGTTGATTTTGAAAATTAGAGTTTGATGGAAAATTAAAATTATTTAATATTTAGAATAATTGTATAACATCGTGATGTTTTTTTATGAAACGAACATTATTTTTTTAATGTATCTATCATTTAAATGTATGTGGTTGATTATTGAAACAAAAATATATCATAAAACATGAAATTACTTGACCTATTAATTTGACAGGTGGTGATGACAGGAGAGTTTTATTATGGAAAGTAGAGCAGGCGATACAAGGTGTGGGTCGACCTGTAGTAATGAAGGGTCAACATATTAGCAACATATTTGCCCTTGGTTATGACAGTAGTAAAACAAAAATATTTTCTGCTGGAAATGATGATCAAGTTATTGTCCATGATTTACGAACGTATGAATATTTGATTGAAGATCTTTGTACATAATCATTTACAATTAAATAATGTTTCTTTGTGTCTTATAGACGCGATGTTGTGAATTTCTTTTTACATCAAAAAGCTGTTTATGGCTTATCAGTTCATCCACATAATGACAACGTATTTGCAAGTGCCGGTGATGATGGAAGAGTTCTAATTTATGATATACGAGGTTCCAGCGCTATGGAAACTTTTTGCGTGGCACAATGCAAAACTCCTTTTCACTCTGTAATGTTTAATCCTATGGAGCCTAAGATGCTTGCTACTGCCAATGACAAAGAAGGTGCTAGCTTGTGGGATGTACGAAAACCTTTAGAGTAAGTAATTGATCTCAAACAGTTTATTAAAATGAAGAGAAAAAATAATAATTAAGTCTTTTTTATATTTATAGACCTGTGTTACGTTATGTTCATCAATACTTATCACAGAGTTGTATGAGTGTTAGATTCAATGCAGCAGGTAATAAAGTATTAGCTTTGAGGAGAAGATTACCACCTGTACTGTATGCAGTAGATTCTCCTACTCATTTATGTTATTTTTATCATCCTGGATATTATAATAGTTGTACAATGAAGTCATGTTGTTTTGCTGGAGATAATGATGAATATGTTCTTTCTGGTAAGTAGTAATATTATAATAGGATATAAATAAAACTAACTCAATTCACCTTTAGCAATTATATAAATAATTCAACTTATTGTTTTAAGGTTCGGATGATTTTAATTTATACATGTGGAAAATTCCTCCTGAAAATGAAAAATGGGTAGATTCTGCACATATGGTTTTACGTGGCCATAGATCTATTATTAATCAAGTACGATACAATCAAGCTAGTTGTATTTTTGCTTCATCTGGTGTTGAAAAAATGATTAAGATTTGGAGTCCATTTTCTCTTGGACATGGTTGTTTAGGTGGATTGAAGGTAATATGTAATAAGTAAAGTGTACTTTCATAAGGATTCACCTTGTTAATGATTCATATTATTTTTTTATATTTCTGTTTGTAGAGAGATGCTGGAACTCAAGAAAGACAACGCAGAGTATTTACACATGATGAATATCTTGGATTAATAATACGTAGTGGCCAATTCATAACACATGATTACAGCCATCAATCAACCAGAGAAGATACAAGAATGATGGCTTTCTTCGATTCTTTAATACAACGTGAGATTGAAGGTTGGAGTTCTGAATACATGTCATCAGCACCAGAAACACCTAGTGATTCTGAAAATAATCCTGTAACTGGACGTGCTTATAGTGCAACGGATTCTGATGGTATATCTGTTTTATGTTAAGTATTTAAAATATGATTATACTGAACTTGTAAAAACAATTGTCATATATTCGTATAATCGTCTTTTTTTAGATTCAACAGCATCTGATCGTCAATTAATGTTAAGTATTTTGGGATCAGCAGTAACATCTCGTGGATCCTCTAGAGGTGGAGTAGCTCCTGAAAGACCTTTAGAACCTCCAAATCGTATAACTCGACTTATAGCAAATCGCAGAGAAGAACTTGTGAGACTTGCTGTTATGGATTGTGTTGTGTCATTAAGTAATGCTTCTACTGCAGCACCTGGTCCATCTACTCCAGGTTTTGATAGCATTGGAGAAAATGCACAAATTAAGTGTAGGTCTAAATCAAAATTAAAGGGTACAAAAAGAAAACATGGTAAAATTTCTGGAAGACGAAAGTGTACTGTGTTACAAATTAATAGCGACTCTGATAGTGATGAACAACTTATTGACACAACGCAACCTAGTACCAGTTCTGGTGTAATTTCTAGAAGATCACGATATGTTACAAATGCAATTGAAAGTGATGCAAAACATTCAAGTTACAGCAGTTGCAGTTCAGAGGATAATGGTAGTTCTAGTAAACGGAAACATTCTAAAACTGATTCTGACACTTCCGTAATAGTGCATGGAAAGAAGCACGGAAAATGTAAAAGTAACTCAAAAAGTGATACTAGTAAAAGCAAAAGCAAACGACAACAGGTCGATTATGATACAGAGGAAGAGAAACCAGATTGGAAGATTTATTTAAACGGCATTACTACAACAAAAGTTCAAGAAGATGGTCCATCAATGCCTGTAAATAAATCATGCAAAGTTCCTTCAACTCCTGATAGTGGTATTACATCAGAAGTATCTACAGTTGAAAAGAATGGTGAACAGACACAGAAAGAGCGAAATGATGCAGAAAGTTCAGATCAAGAAAAAACATTGAAAAATTTAGAATATATTAGAAAAAGAGTGGATGCGCTAAAAAGGAGATATTATAATCGATCTATAGGTTTCACAATATGCCAATCACAACTCACAACTGATTCAACTACAACTGATTCTTCCGATTAAGCTCCTATTACCTTCAAACCTTTAATCCCTTTCCCTTTGTACATAATGAATCTGTGATTCCTTGAAGTATATTTTTATAATACTAAGTTTGATCACACGCGAATATGGTCGGTTTTTTTCTATCTTCTTTTAGATTTTATTATTTTTCTGTTATTTTCATAAGTGTCCTTATTAATCATAAGGATCCTTATGAAGTATTTTATTGGAATCTCTTATAATACAGGACACCTTCATAAATGTTTTATCGGAATCTCTTATGATACAAGACTGTTCCAGAGTAATAATACTTTAAAGAATCGGTAATAAATGTATTTTCACCGTATTTAACGATCTTGGTCGTGAACTAATCACAAATCAAGTATTTTATAATTGGTACAAAAAGTTATAAATTTAGTGGTCTCGCATCTTTGAAATTAACGACCGACATAGTAATTATTTAGAAGAACTCGATTTATTACGGCAAGGTAAACATGTTTGGATATGACCATTAAATAATATGTAATCGAAACTACAACAAAACACCGCCGAGAGTTATAGGTAAATTAACGTTACATTAGCTATAATAAGGCGACTCAGCTAATGTGTATTGTTGACATGGTTTGTAAGTGTGATGGAAAATAATAAAACAATAAATTGATATACCTTGTTTTTGTATGTTCAGCTTTCAAACAATTTAATAATTTTGCATTATTTAATCCTCCATTTATATTCTAAAACATGGTAACTTATAAGTTAAGTTATAAATAAAGAAAAAAATGATGCAAGTTTATGTATTATTTTATTATTTTGGTTTCAATTGGAATTAGTGTAGATGGTACAGACGAATATTGACCAGTTTTTATATGTCATTGTGGTTTCCAGTTATGTGTTCACTTCCTTCCTGTGGCTATGAAATCATTTTAGTCCTGGTAAAACGTTTGGAAGTAGTACATGTAGTTTCTGTGGCTTGTAGTTTTATGAACATTAACTATTGTAAACGTTACACTTTAATGTAGTTTTATTAGTAAAATCTAATATGTGGCTTTTTGGTCTGACACTTGTAATGTTGAAATATAACGTATTGACATACAACTTGGATATTAATAATGCTAAAGTATTCAATAATCCTACAATTTTGAATTATAAACGAGGAAGTTATTTTGGATTTTCTGTTGCACTTTACACAAACAAAGAAGAATCCGTATTGCTGATTGGTGCTCCCAGAGCAAATTCAAGTACAATACAAGATGCAATTGAAACGGGGACTGTATATCAATGTCCAATTAATGATACATGCAAAGAGTGGAATGTCGATAAAACTGGAAATAATCAGCACAAACAAAAATCCAATGTAAGTCAGTTTAAAAATAATGCATGGATTGGTGCAACAATTGCTGTAGAAAATACAATTGATCCTAGAATTGTGGTATGTTAACATTTTATTTATATTTTTATAATTATCTTTTATTCTCTTTCATTTTCTGTTGAATATAAATTTCTAACTATTTAAATTTATAAGTAGATTTGTGGCCCACGGTGGAAAAGTGTAAATAATAAATCTAAGGGTAGTATTTATATGAATGGTATTTGTTACTGGACAGTAGTTAAAAATGTTCGATCGTTTGATAGCGAAGCTAAACATAAAATATTACCACTCATGGATTTTTCAAAACAGATTATTAATAGGCATTATAATTATGGTATGGGCCAAGCTGGTTTTTCTTTGCATATTACATCTAATGAATCACAATGGACTCTAATATTAGGAAGTCCTGGTGTATTGGAATGGAAGGGTACACCCATATTAGTTGCAAAACCACTTCACAATGAAATACAAACGATAATTCCTGCAATTACACGTGAAGTAGGAGTTCAATCGTTTAATTATTTTGGTAAATATCGCATCAATAATATATGTACATGTTTAGTAATATATATTTTACCAATAACGAATACATATAGTGTCCTAAGCTATGCACACATCCATCTCTATTAAAATGGAAGGGAGTGGCTTTTTTTAGAAAACTCAAACGATTTCATTAACTAAGGTCGCATATTCTCTATCGAATGGTAATAATTTAAGCTTCTGGTATCAACCTGGTACTTTTATTTCATATTCGGATTCTACGCAAAAATATTGGTCTCAGAGTTTTGTCTCAGATTTTCCGATAATGCGTCTATTGGACGTGAAATGACTGAAAATGTAAATCAAGAATAGGGCAGTTGTGTGAAAATTGTTTGTTTAAATTATGAATTAAGTTTTTAAATAAAAATTTTTTTTTATTTACAAATTAAAATTAAACTGCAAAATTAAGATTGCAATTTAGAATTATAACCCAAAAGAATACAAAATACAGCCTTTTATAGATTTTTTATATTAATAACAATTTAGAAAACAACGCCTTTTCATAAATAAATAAACAAATAATATGGAAATTTCAAGACGAATACAACGATTTATAAGGTCATTTAAGGTTACACAAGGTCAATTGTAATGGGAAATAAATTGTTGCAAGGCTTTCTTCAAATAATACATGATATTATTATGTAGATCTAGTGCTACAGCGGGTAAATGTTCGTTGCATTTTCGTTATTAATCTCTTTCTTAACTCGTTTGTGGTTTTAATTACTCACGCTTTCTGTTTCTTGAATAGTTTTTAATATATTTTCAAATACAGAGCGTAAAGTGTAAACACAATCGAGAAATCTTTCACATACAAACGCATTGTTTCTTTGATAATTTGATGACATTCACCATAGATGAAAATCATATCGACTTTTTCCGCTTTCATGTAGCGATCCACATTTCGCAAAACACGCACTTTGATCAATAAATAAATTCAAACTAATTAGTAAACACACAATGTTATATGTGATTCAATGTTTACTTGCGTTAAGCAGTACACTTAAACATTAGAAAAGCGATATACTAACAAACAGGAAGGACACGAAATTATTCAGTGTATACAGTACTGCCCTGAAATAATTTGTTTTCCATTACCTTGTATAAGCTTCAATGACTTTCAATTATAGGTCATTCTATACGTCTTGAAACGTTCATTCTATCAGAATATATGTAAGTAAAAAGAAAAACACATCATTCTGTTTGAAACAACAGGTTTGACATTTCTATCTTCACTATGCCTCCGCCTATAAAAAAAATTATTGATATCACATTATGGGCCTTTGTACATGACTTAAAATATGTGGGTACACGAAAACATAAGCATACTGGAAAATATCCAATATAATACATTTGAATTTATTATACAAATGTATTATATGGTTCGGTTTAAATTTATACACCTATTTATTTTCCTGAATAGTATCAAGGAGCACATATCGCGATGATAATTATTTCACCTTGTAATAATCTTCGAAAGTTTTGTAAAGGTCACATTTAAATTTTGAATAAGGAACTCTGTATTTTTTTATTTTACATCGAATACACGTGTATTTTGCGCGATTCGTGTCGAGTTATCAACTATCATAATTGATGTGGCCTCGGCATTAGTGTTATCCGTTGTAGGTACAACCTTGAGGTGGTTGTTCAGTTGGACTTTGTATGCCTGTAGAAGAAAAACAATTGAATTGAGCTACATGGATGTTGTTTTGTTTACCATTATTATAGTTCAATCGTTGTTACAGTGTCATTAAAGTGTTTTATTGCTATTTAATAATAGTAATAAAACAAAGAACTTCATCGTAGTAAGTTTTTTTTAGAAATACAGGCAATAAGATATTTAGTACTAAAAATAAAGTAGAATTTGTATTACTTCGAGAAAATGGATACTTATCTTATCGCAAAGTTTTTATAAAATTTCATGAACGCCATTCTAATCGATTAAAACCAACCACAATGATGATAAAGTATTGTGCGTTTTATTGCATTTTTACTGGCATTAGTTTTCATGTTTGTAAATATAAAAATTGTTGAATGTTTTCTGAGCATTGAAAATGTGGAACAAAATTCGAACAAGATCGTCCAAGAGATGTTAAACAAGTATAAATTAAAATCGTTTTGACTTGTTAGAGCACATAAACTTTTAATTTATCAGTATTGTGATCATTAACATCACCAGATTTATCATTGTGCAATTTCTTTCTATGGGGACACATTAGGCAAATAGTTTTTTATACGTCAGTTAAAAATATAAACGAATTGCATCAACTTATTACTATACAGCATATGGAGAAATAACATGCAAAACATTAGAAATAAGTATACAAAAATTAGAAAAACATATTGTTAATAATGGAGAACATTTGGATGGATCACCCTGAGATGGAAGTATTACACATATATATATGCGCACGCACACATGTGTGTGATGTATTACATAAAGACCAACTGTGCAACTTCTTTGCAGTATTCATCGAGTAATGCTAATGGGGTCATATCAATTGTGATAGTTAATAATTCAACAAGACAGTTTATACAGAATATAGGGGTAGGTGATGTTTTGAAAACAGTGCATTGTTAGCTATAAAAATATAAAATAAAAAGTATAGGATTCTGTTTAAAATTTAAATACGACCTTTAGAGTACTTGTAAAGGTCATTTCAGTCAAATAATTATCATCACAATAGGTGCTCCTTGATACCATACAACTTTTGAATTTTTAACACTCAGGGAAATAATTAAGTGTATACATTTAGGTTGAATATACTTTATAAAATAAAAACTAGAAGTAATATTGTTCAAAGAATCAGAGACTTATATTGACATCTAAAATACATACAACTAACATATAACTATACGTATAGAAAAATAATTAAATACTAGAGAATGCTCAATGCAAATTTCCATATACTCCAATTAAAACATTCACCACTCAGTAAACTAAGACGAACTAAAAACTGAATTTTCGAAAAAAATTCTATCATGAAGTAATTAATATTAATAACATTAGACATAGCATTAAAAGAAATCTACTATTTTTATTTTATATTGATTTAAAATGAAAAACTAATAACAAGGGGGTATACAGTATAAACAGAATAATGTTGACTATATTGTCAAAATCGCACTGCTCTAGAAAGAAAGAGAGATCGTACAGTGTAAGAGGTGCCAAAGATACGGATACACCCAAAAATATTGCAATCATATATATTATTGCATCAAATGCTCTTCACCCAACAGTACAGTGTAATAAATCAGCTGAAACACCTGTAATATGTGTCCACTGTGAAGGAAACCATACCACAAGTTACAAAGGATGCCCACTTTACAAGGAATTATATAATAAAGGATTCCTCAATCCATACCTCAATCTTTGACCCCTCTTATATTTTCTGTATACATTCGATCTACGCACTCCATCAGAGGTAATCACTACATTTGTGAATGATATGGTCCTATTATCATCTGATAAAAATTTGTAAGTAGATATTCACATTCCTTCAATGAAGCTTCAACATTTTGGTTCAACAAATGACGATTTAAAGTAAATGAAAATAAATTCACATACATAATATTTACCCTATGAAGACAAAATTGTCCGTCAATGATATAATGTTATAACAATTATCACAATTCTAACCAAAAATATAGTTAAATACCTGGGATTAACGTAATAACAGCATATCAAAGCTAAATGCAAACAACTGAAGTAAAAAGTTAAACAGTTCTATTGGCCCTTTAGTAAACGATCAAATCTAAGTTTTGAAAATAAATTACTACTCTACAAAGTCATTTTGAAACTCATCTGGACTTACAGAATATAGCTATGGGGAAAAGTGAGCAACTAACTACATTAAAATATTTTAACGTTTCCAATCAAAGACAATAATAATAAATACAAATGCACCTTAGTATATAATCAACAAAACGATTCACTGTGATCAGAATCTCCACAATTAAAGAGAAAATATTAAAATACAACAACTCACGTATGAGCAACCATCTAAACCCTTTGGTCACTCAATTTTTATATGATATGATGTTATATGATAATACAGCACACAAACAAAGACTAACAAAATACTATCCTCTGGAAGTTCACAATAGATTTATACAGGTTGAGCTGAAATTCGTAATACAATCAAGCAGAGGGTGATTCTGAGTGAAAAAATAAGAAAAAAATTTATAACAATGTTTTTCTAGTAGGATAATTTCTAAATGTGCAGTTAAATCAGAAACAAATTTTACGGACGACAGATCAAGTAGATAGTTCAATTGCAAAAGATATTGAAGTAGAGAACATAGAGAAAATGCTAAGAAATACATTAGATGTTATGACAATATTAAAAGAGAATATCTTACAATTTTGATATAAAGAAAAAAAAGAATATTCCAGAACAATATTCTTTAGCTCAAGTGGCATTAGACGTGCTACCAACTCAAGCAAGCATTGAAAGGTTATTTTCTCTTCTTAAATATATACTTTCACTATTGCAATGTAATTTAAATACCAATACTTTTAATGGTGTGCTAATATATTACGTACCAATAAAAATGTAAATTTATAAGTTAGTTGCTTTTAAATATAATTATTAACAAAAACATGCCTTACGTTTAATTGAAATACACTTTTTCATGACATATTTCTTATTTTATTATTATATTTAAGAAAAGAAATAAAATTAATTGAATTCTATGTTTTGTATGTGTCCTTTTCTCTTCTTTAGGTACCGCGAAATGTTGTAACTATCCAATTATGAAGAAAATTTTTAACAATTTGAAACAATAATAGAATGTATAAAGAGGATTACATGCCACATAAACTAATCGATTTAACTGTACAAGATCGAATCTGAAGCGACGATGATGTGTAATTATATTATTTTGTAATCTTGTAGTTAGTTTTTTATTTCTTACTTTTCAGTTTTGAAAGACTGTAATCTTGTAAATAATTAATATAATTATAGTATTTGTAATAAAAAGTAATTCATTTTATTAAAAAAAATATAGAATTATAATGTACACCCGTTATGACGCTATTCCGTTACACGGTACAAAGAAACGAGGGTCGCTGCATTAGATTACCTGCCGCCAGTCTTTCGATTTGAAATCTAGTTTATTTTTACTCACCGCACTCATCTCTACTCACCTCTCTCCTCGCTGTTTCACTGTAATCATGTATTTACTTAGGTGGTAACATTACACGCGTGTAAACCCAAACGGGGTCCAGTGTTTGAACACACTTTAACTTGTTACGATTTACAGATCGTCGGAATTATTTCTGAAGCAAAACTTATAGAACATTGCTGCAAAATATATAATATAGATAATGGCATACAAGAAAATATATAAATGAAATTACTTCAACTTCTATTGAATGTCGAACGGAGTTTTCATGTATACTTCTTATACGTGTATAAATAAGAGACAAGAATCATCAAAGCATTTAGCGTATTTTTATAGTCGATTTGATACGAGTCCAATGCGATAGGTATATTGGATTGTATTATAATACATCTACAAACTAATGACTTGTATGCCGGGAATATCTCGACCCGAGACCGCTACGGTAAGGCAGCTTTGCCAAGAATATTCCGTCTTCGAACCACAAGGGGTTAAGATACGTGGGAGGTCAATCAGTGGTACATACATATGTACATAGAAGACGCACGATTTCGGTCACTTATGTACGTGCAAGATTTATGCCGGTATATGAGCAGAAAAAATAGCACAGAGCTTATGTAGCTGTTTAGTGTATCTATTTTCCAACTTTTCTTACTTTACATTCATTTTAAAGATTTATGTAATAGGGTCGTGGTTAAGGCAATGTCTGTTGGCAGTTTAATAGCGACAAAGATCAGATGAACAGACATGCAAAATGAAATTTAGTCCTAACAGCACTAAACAGATGTCAATTTTTCACTGATTAGCTTCCCCACCACTATTTAGGTTCTTCGGCACGAGCGGCCAACAGGTGTATTTTTAAAATCAAGCTAGCTGACCTTCAAAATGATGCTGCACCCGTATACAAACTAAAAACTTTTATATTTCTTATTCTATCTTTGTGAGAGTATAGTCAACGAGTTGTTAAGATTCTCGTAATAAAAGTAAGACCAAACACGACTATATTTAGAATATTTTTAATTGTACATAATTGAAAGTTCTTAAAAAATGTTACATATAATCAAATGTAGTTTGATTCCATTTTTATCGGGAGAACCTCACCAATCCCTTGATAATACTCTCATGAAAAAACGATAAGAAATATAAAAGTTGTTAGCTTGCATTAATGTTGCAAATTATGTTGTCATTTGTCCACTCTCTTTGTTGGACAATTTACACGTAGCTAGGTCTTAACCTGAGATATGAAAGATCTATTCCAAGAATAAATTCTCTATTTTTCTTTCTTAAATGCCTGTATAGATCTGAAAATGTATTTGTTATAGAGAGATTATTATACCGAATAAGATTGTTACTTCTTGTAACAACAGGTTGTACCAACAACCTGTACCAACAGTTTTATAATTTTTAAAATTTTCCACATACTTTCTGAACAATTTTCTGTATAATTATTTTGAAAATCAGATCACCATTTGAAATAAATGAGATCATATTTTTAAAAATTTTAAATATTGTTATCCAAATCTTTAGAACTTTTTTTACAAAATAAGATTTTTTTAACTTGGATACTTTGAATTGACATTACAACAAGCTATTAAAGATCATGGTGTGCTCAGTTACAGATAACTGAGTTATGTGTTAAAAACTAAACTGACAAGTCTCATAAATGTTTTAATGGTGTCATTTATATTTTTGGAATAGTTTTATGATGTCTTATATTTGTTAAATAAATTTGGAACTACTGAAATGATGATAAATCCTAAATAATTTTGCATGAACTACATTAGATTTCAACTTTATAAAAATCTGTGACATCAAGTCTAAAAAGTGATTCTTTGGGAGTAAAATAATTGATTAATATTTAAATTAACGTATTAGAATATTTGTAATAAAATCAGTTTGATGTTCATATTACATTTCAAGTTTGATTCTTTATTTCATTGTATCAAAATCGTACAAAAATTAATGTGGTTGAACTGGTATTGTTACAATCTATCAATCGATAGAAAAGAATATGCTGTGTTATTAAAAAAAAATTGGTAATCTTGAAATAATTTTGAAGCCTTTACTCAGCCATCTTTCTTTTCATACAACAGTTATTTAACCCTATGAATTAGTTTTGATCAACTCACAGTAGTTTTCAAAATATATGTATTACTAGATTAAAATGGGTCATTCTGTATATATCACATACATGTACCTATACATAATAAATGCCAAATTTGTAAAATTATAGGTTTTTTGAAGGAAAATATTTTATAATACTTTCTTTAGGTTATTCAGTAACATCTGGTTGCTATTTTAAACAAGGAGAGTTGTGGTTTGCATCTGGTGCTCCAAGAGCTGAAAATATATATGGAAAAGTTATTATATTTCAATACCCTAATGATAAAAATAAACCATTGACAGTAAAAAAGACTGTATCTGGTGAACAACCTGGCGAATACTTTGGAGCTGCTTTAACATCATGCGATCTTAATGGTGATGGTAAAGATGAATTAATTGTTGGAGCTCCACAATGGGCAAAAGACATAGATGAAGGGCGCATATATGTATTTACCACTTCACATAATGTATGCAGAATTTGTAGCAGAATGTATTATTTAAATTTTTTTTTCATGTATACAAATCACTTACACAAATGCCAAATTTATAATTGGTTAACAAAATCTTTATAATAATTTAATACTTGATGTATGCATTGATTTTTATATATATCGTTAATTGTAGGAAATTGTTGAAAAACAATCATTTAATGGAGAAATACCTAGAAGTCGGTTTGGTTCTGTTATAACTTGTCTCAGAGATATTGATTATGATGGTTATGCTGACTTTGCTGTTGGTGCACCATATGAGGAACACACTGGTGCAATATATATTTTTAATGGCAATAGTAATGGATTACCTAAACTTTACAGTCAAAAGATAATGGGCAGACAATTTGGAGAGAATGTTCGTGGGTTTGGAATTTCAATTTCTGAACCTCGTGATATAAATGGTGATAAATATTCTGATATTGCTGTAGGAGCTTATCTCTCAGAACAAGCAATTTTAATCAAATCCAAGCCAGTTGTAACAATAACAACGAAGTTAATGTATATTGACAAAGAAAAGTTAATACAAAATTCTACATCCTTTCAAATCAATGTGTGTACGTCTTATAATGCAAAAAATGCCCCTAAACATCTCCGTAAGTAAATGGTAAAGAGGCCACAATAAATGTATCTATAAGCATCTTTAACAAATTAAGTTTTATTTAGGAATTGTTGAGATTCTAAAAATTGATGAAGTGTATGGAAGAGCTTTCTATGGTGTAGTAAAAAGTAATAATAATATTTACAAATTTTTTGATACTTTATACAAATCTAAAATCTTATGCAGACAGCTTACACTACATCTAAAAGTAAATTATTTTATAAATATATTTTCTTTTTAAAATTAAACTATTATACTATATTTGATTAATATTTTTAGGAAAATATTCAAAATATGATAGATCCACTTGAAATATCTGTATCAGTTATTTTGGACGAAGATATACAATCTAAAAATAAAGAAATTAATCCACATGTTCTCTGTACATCTTGTGCAGTTATAAATAAATATCTCTCTAAAACTAAAGATTTAATCAAATTGCCATTTGCTATGGACTGTGGTGAAGACAATATTTGTATATCAGATGTTAAGATAGAACTTTCAATAGACAAATTTGATAACAGGTTCACTATTGGATCTAAATCTGCTGTTAAATTTATAATAGATGCTTTCAATTATGGTGAGCCAGCATATGAAGCTAAAGTATATGTATATATACCAGAAATATTGTCGCTTGCAAGTATGCCATTTTCATGTATGGAAAGTTCTCATATGCATAATACTTTAGAAGTAATTTGTGATATTGAAAATCCACTTAGAAAAAATGTAAGTTGTATCTCTTACACAATACAGTTCGTAAATAATATTATACAATTGGTTTTTTTATTAGAAAACGTTAGTGCTGGAATTGGATATGAGCAAAGTTCAATTTGATATTGATCATCTAGAACTATGGACAAATTTTACCATGCAAAGTGATAAAATACATAACTCTTTCAACAACACACATGCTTTATCTATTTACTTTGATATTGATGCTGATATAGTAATAGCAGGGTTAATATGACTGAATATATTTATTATTAAAAAATAAAATAAGTTTCATATTTATCCTTTACATATATATTTATCAGGAAAGCCAAAGATGATTTATACTCATATTTTCACAAAGATGGAGAACAGCAACTAGATAGTCTTCAATTTGAGCACATTTATGAAGTTCAAAAGTTTGGTGTCAGTCCAATTGAAAAAGTTACATTAGCAATTAGTATTCCAACATATTGGAAAGATTCTACTGGAGATATACCGATTATTATTATCAACAGAACAATTGGTCATATGGATGGACAACAATTTTACTGTACATATTTAAACTTTACATCTTCGATGTCTTCCATTAATAATTTTAAAAATCAGGTTACAAATTCTGATTTGAATACACAGAGAAAATTTACAGTGGCAACTAATCCGTCAATAAATTTACCCTCTGAAAATAGATCAGTGTACATTAATTGTTCAAATATTAATATAAAGTGCACACATATTAGTTGTGAATTGGGTCCTTTTATAGATTTTTCATCTATTGCTAAACTTTCACTCACATTGGATCTTCATTTATTAAATTTTAAATGTAAAGTATTTTTATATTTGTTTAATGTATTTTTAATTTTCGAGTGTGTACTAGAATAACTAATTTATAATTTGTGCTTTATTTTTGATTGCAGCAAATCTGATAGAAGGAAAAGATATCATACTTGTTCTATCTAATGGAAGTGTTAATATTGTACAACCATATAATATCGGTCAAAAAAATGAACACAAACATGATAGCACTATTGTTGCTACAATGTTCTTAGGTTCGCCCATAATTAAACCAACTGCTACTTGGATAATACTTGTATCAATTATTTTAGGAATTGTATTTTTGATATTTCTCATTTTGATATTGATTGCAATTGGATTTTTTAATAGAAAAAAAAGGCAGGAACTGAAAGCATTACAATTCGAAACAAGTGTAAGTGTACTTTAAATGAACAAATTTTGTATCTTAGATTTGTAGATACTCAACACACTTGTTATGTTACAGAAAAAACATGAAAATATTCTGGAAACAAGTTCATCAAAGAAAATTTTTAATTAAGAGATTGATGAATGAAGAAATTTTTCATTGTATATATCTTTTTATTTCATATGCATTAAGTAAACAGAATAAATAACAAAGTATTTTATATTCAATTAACACGCATAAAGCATATATATTTCTAAGGCCACAAATATTTTTATAAAAATATAATAAATCTTAAAAAAACATCAATCTGATTATAAATCTCCAGCAATAAAGCTTGGAAAGACTATACAGCAAATATCATATTTTGTCATGTTTCTAATTATCGTGTAGGATACATAATATTCTATAAAAACATATTCGGAGTGGAATTGTCTTAAATAAATAATCTATATACAAAATACCAATTTGTTTAGTATGAAATTCAGGCAACTTGTACTCTATTCCTTTACTTTGTTCCTTCAAATGTTCTATGCTCAAAATTAAATTAGCTGCCTTCTATATTAAACATTTTTCATATAATCCAAAAATGCGCACATTCTTGCAATATTTTAGCTACTTAACATTTACGATAACAGCATATTTTCAATTATATGACAATAAAAGAGCATAAAACTTTTGTTTTATATATATATATATATTTTTTATATGGATTTTTATTTCAACTTACATTAATTGTCCAAACCTAAGCCTTTTGAAATTTCATCTGCAGTTAATTTAGATCCTGAAGTATGACTATCAGAAGATTGAACAGGCTGTGTAGATGGTGGAGTACTTGGTGTATAAGTTGGTGGAGGCGTTGAACGATTTTCTTCATGAGGCTTCTATATAAAAAAAATTATGCAACTAAATTATAAAATTCATAAATTTGCAAAGGATATAGCAGAATAGAGGGGTCAGGAACAGCTAAACCAAATTCGACTTTTAATGAGTGATTATAATAAAAAAATTTGTGTCAAGTTTTGACTAATTCTTGCTATTTTATTAAGTAACAAATTTTTCAATATAATGTGGAAATCTTTTAGATTTTTCATTTGGAAATCCAAATATTAAAACATAAAAGATCACCAAAAGTACTGAAAAATTCTGGTTTTGTATTAAAACTACCCCTTATACATTCACAATAAGTAAATACAATTTTAAATCTCTTACTTTTAATAACTGTGGATAAATTACAAGAGAAATTGTGCGTTGTTTTGCTACTATATCGTCTTTTCTAAATCAGACAATTATTTCTCTTTAAAAACTATGTATATTTTTTTGAGAAAGATATATATTTTTAGTTTTTTCACAATGTATTGATTGCTATACTTATTGCTTTTTTTAGCTGTTATTTTCCTTTAGGTATCTTTAAATAATAGTAACAAGAAGTATAAATTTAGTTCCACTATAACTTCATACTAAATCAGCATTTTTGAGATTTTTTATTCTACAATTTGGATTTTTAACTAAAAGATTTATAAGACTTCCATATGTGCTTTGGTAACTAAAGTGTTTCTGTTTTTATTAAAATTTGTGAGGCACTGAAATAGGAAAAATTGGTAAAAAATGTGGTTACTAATGTTCGTCTTTTAATAGCTCTCAAATTAAGATACAAAGTTGAAACTTGACACAAATTATTTTTTTTATAAGATATTGAATGATCCATGCAAATTGAATTTGGTTTACATATACTTCTTCTACTTACACCATGACCATGTTTGGTTAAACCTCCCAAAGCAGAGTTGAATAAAGAAGAACCAATCGCAGAACCTATTCCAGACAAAAGATCTGAACCTGAACTTGATTGTTGGTTAGGATAACCACTAGAAGGTTGATAATTTCCATAACCTCCTGAAGGTTGATATCCTGATTGTTGATTTCCACCACCTCCGAGAACACCACCAATAATAGATCCAAAGGTTCCTGCTAGTGAGTCAGTTGCTTGATTTTGTGGACGCGCTGGTGCTGCATTATTACCACCTTATTTAACATATATAATTTAGTTTATTAATTTGAATAAAAAATTTAAGTATTAAGTAATAGTTAAATTGAATCAATTATTGAATCATTAATTCTTAGTTTGATAGTTTCTATAATAAATAATATCAGTTTACTCTTTCTTAGTTTAAATTATCATTTACGATGTTTTAACCAAACTCTTATGTTACAATGGAATATTTTAATAAAGAGTTAATTTTTTCAGGAAATGAGAAAAGTATCAGAGTTATTCTTTAAATTGTTAAAATTTGTTAATTTTTGAATCGTAATATGTGATATGGTACCTAATGCTCCAAGAATAGAGCCTAATACACCATCATTTGGTTGTTGCGAAGGTTGTTGTTCAGGCGGTTTATTAGTATTTGTCATTAAGCTGCCTACTAAAGCGAGACCAAGAGATCCAAGGTTTCCTAAACCTCCATCACTTTCTGTTTTTGACTTAGAAGCATCTGATTTTTCATGATCTTTTTCACTTTCTTCTTCTTTCTTTTTCTGTAAATTATAATGAATTTTAAATATTGCAGAAATACAATTGTATTTTTTAGAAATTACAATATTGTTAGGTATTGAATATACATACCTGCAACGCATGTGCAGCTGTAGCTAGGCCTCCTGCAGCAACTAATCCTCCTAATGCTAGACCAACTTTATCTAAACAACCACTGAATGCATTTTCTTCTTCTGGTTTTTCATATCCAGGTTGATAACCATATGTGCTTTGGGGATTATAACCAGATCCTCCAAATGTAGTAGGTGGAGGACCATAGCCAGGTACAGGAGGTGGACCATAGCCAGCTAGAGGAGGTGGACCATATGCACTTGGAGGAGGAGGACCATACCCTTGTGGTGTTTGTGAACCTATTGTTGGATATAATCCACCTGGTGCTAAAATTAATAATTAATATTTCTAATATTTCCTATATGATTAAAAGGAGTAAAAAGGTATAAAATGTTTTATTACGTGGTGGTCCAAAGTTAGCTGCTGGTATATCTGGTATAGGTGCAGTTCTAGGAGAACGAGGTGGATCAATAGGAACATTTTCATAAGAGATAGAATTTAATTCTACATCGCCATCAATAACCAAGTGTGTAACTTTTTGATATGGTAGACGATGAACAAACTCAGTAAAGTGTTTGCCATTTATGGCAATTTTATAACATGTATAATCACACAGAAGAATTATTTCAAATTCTTGTCCTGGTTGAATCCACATGGGTCCTTCATTCTCTTCCATACCCCAATTCATTGATTCTATATGATTTCTAGTAATAAATCCTTCTGAAAAACGTGGCGAAACATGGATGGCTATGTCATCCCTTGGATTTAATGTTGGCCCCAATTGAAAATTAACAGCAAAACGTACAGCATCTGCAGGAACTTTTCCTTGAACTTTTACCATTTTTCCAGGTACTAGGCCATTTTGAACAGCTTCCACGTATGGAACTGGCTATTAATATTAAGAAATTTATTAACGTAACATTAATGCTTCTATAAATACAAAATATTCTGTGTAAACTAATTCCTACATAAATCTTGTCATTTTGAGTTTCCCTTTTAAATTGTATTTACAAAACGTAGATATATAATGTTATAATAAATTATAGAAATATATAATATTTTATAATATATTCTTTGATATAATATATATCGTACTTTTTATTTAGTTTATGCATTTCACTATATAATGTAAGCAGTACGTACAAATACAACTAAAATTTCTTTATAATTTTGGGGATCATTTCCGAATAATTAATAAATTTTGACACATGAAAGTTTTGTACATTATACAATGTACATATATCGAAAATTTATCACAACCCCACTGCG
Source organism: Ptiloglossa arizonensis (assembly GCF_051014685.1). Taxonomy (NCBI): domain Eukaryota; kingdom Metazoa; phylum Arthropoda; class Insecta; order Hymenoptera; family Colletidae; genus Ptiloglossa; species Ptiloglossa arizonensis. Next base: position 11,381,545 of record NC_135051.1, on the reverse strand, counting down.
AATACTAAATTTGTAATAAATCAATGATACCTCTTCAATATTATTAAATGAAGTAGTTTTATAATATAAAAGATGAACAATACTCACAGGATTTAAAACTGGTTCAGATGACATTTTTATCAATTGTTTCTATATTAAACGTAAAAATGAAATTTATGTTTCAATAGAGAATCGAAGGGTAACAAACACTTTGCGCATTAGAAGACGAGCTGCGAGCTGCGACTTCCTTTCCAATTCTCTTAAAACATTTCTATTTAGAGTGCTGACGTTTCCAGCGTGAACTGTGCAATGCGGCACAAACTATATGTGACGTATTCGCAATGCGCCGTACTTTCTGCGCACATAAATTTTCAAAAAGATCGTTCATAGCATAATGTCCATCTGCAATGTAGGAATGCACGAATTCAAATTCATTACATATGCGAATAAAGGTACCAATTAGAATAAATCATTTTTAAAGTGAACCGGAAATACGTGGCAGTGAACCAATTATAGGGTAATGATGGTATTATATGTGTGTAATTAATTTAATATAAAGGAAGGCAAGGAATCATTTTACATTATTTCAATTAGTAATTGAAGTAAAATTACGAATTATTTAATTCGTTGAAATATATTAAATAGTTATAGAAATAGTAATATAATTACTTTACATTACTTAAATAGATTTTTTTAAAGATTTAAGGACGCCTTAATTGATTCGAACGTTCAAGGAAACTTTGGTAATTCGAAAATCCTAATTTTTTTTCAAATTTTATAGGTTTTTAGAGGATCTGAGAGAAGTATCAGGCAATCCTTTTGTTGAGTACAATTTAGTTCCCCAAAGTGAAAACACTCTTTAAAGGTAGATAAGGGTTTTTTTTATTTTAAACTATAGTAAACATACAAAAATGGATAGAATAAAAACATTTAATGGTTTTGTATGCTATACAAAACAAATATCGCATTATCCAATAAGTTCAATATACTTTAATAATGAAATTGAATATATATTTATCAACAAGATAGAAAGTTCAACATTTTTTAAAATAATATTGGTGGAAATTTCGTTTTTACTTTCCGGGTCAGCTGAAAAACGATACATTTAAATCGGTAATAAATTTAAACAAATTGATAAATATGTCAATGTTCCTAATTTTTTACCAACAAAGTGAAGTACAAATAAAAGAATAAATTGTTGACAAATATGTGTTATTAAACTGTAAATGTTTTCATTTTAATTTCTCTATCTATGTTTCTTATAAGTTCATTTTCCGTTGACAAAATCTCATAATAAGAGTACCGTGACTGCACACGCACACGAACACGCTATACACTCACAGAGTACCTTACCATACCTTCCACTGCCCGTGGGAAGTGTGGTTTTACTTAATTTTATTCATTATTTTTATATTTGGAAACTTTCAAACACATATCATGGCACCTGTTAATATCTGGTGCCCCAGACTACTATTTGAGTTGTCAATATCTTCAGCTGGCTCTGCAAATACTCCATAGAAATAATACGCAAGTTACCAAGGTACAATACACGCATATACATCACATGCTATGTATAATATAAGATATAGAACAGGCATGTCCAAATCAATGCTCGTACGAGCACATTCAAACGTGCCCGGGCAACAATTTCTGCGGACAGTTAAACCACGTCTTCTACGAATAACGGAACAGATCACACTACTGTCACAGCTAGCTATGAAATCGGAATCGAACAAATGAATAAAAGAGGCTGTAGACGTAACGATCTATCATGCGATCTATCATTACTTAAATAGATTTTTTTAAAGATTTAAGGACGCTTTAATTGATTCGAACGTTCAAGGAAACTTTGGTAATTCGAAAATCCTAATTTTTTTTCAAATTTTATAGGTTTTTAGAGGATCTGAGAGAAGTATCGGGCAATCCTTTTGTTGAGTACAATTTAGTTCCCCAACGTGAAAACACTCTTTAAAGGTAGATAAGGGTTTTTTTTATTTTAAACTATAGTAAACATACAAAAATGGATAGAATAAAAATATTTAATGGTTTTGTATGCTATATAAATGAGTAAATATTAAAAAATGAGAAAACTCTTAACAACGTTATTGAAAGATTTTGCGTCAAATTTGATAAGTAAGCGCCTTTCAGAAAAATCCATTTCTTATTGGTTTATTTCCAAATGTATACCCTCCAAAACGAATTCGGAGTATAAATATAATGTTTAAAAAATTATTTTTCACAATGCTGAGTAATGCCAATTACTCAACGTCTCTATTCAGTGTATTGAAACAGCGTTAACATGAAAAATAGTTATAATTGTATTTCTTAAAGTATGCGTGTAAATGTGATTTTGTTTTTAGGTGAATTATTTAGAAATGTAGAGATGTATATGACGTTTTGTTAAAAAAAAAAAAAAAAAGAATGGTCAATCCCAGTCCTTCTCAAATGCTCAATTGCTATGCCTCGTATAGTCATGTGTCGCGTAATAGATTCTCGAAAACGATTATTGCACCATCCCTAAAAAATTAATAATTAACACTTTATGCGTTACATTTATTATAACAAGCATGACCATACGTTGGTTGGTATATTTATTATATTATGTATAGTAATATATTTATTTATAATATATTGTACTATTTATAGTACATAATTCAACATTACACTTTTTGGAATATATACCTTACAGTAGTAATATAAGATTTACAACTTTATCAATGATACATCGACATTTCTTTATCTGTATTAGAAATTATTTACAGATTTGCTCCAGTTCATACATATTCCATGAATATATTTCGAATTGTTTGGCGGTGTAGATTCCATACTTGGGAATCAACATCGATTTTTGGAAATACATCCGGAAATTTGAATGTAAACTCTCTAAATTTTGGTATCTTTTCCCCGCGAGAGTAGTATCTTCGTCATCCGTTAATGTTTCACAGTCTCGTTGAATAGTAAAGATTGCAAATTTTCGAACAGCGGTAAGATGTAAGTGACTTCGTTAAAATTATCGCTTAAAGGTTGCGTAATTAATTGGTAGAACAGTTACTGCCAAGCACGCACGTATTATCGCCTACGCTCATTTTCGCCCGTACATTGTTTAACTCTACAGGAAACTAAATAAACCGTTCATTGAGATATAGCAGTCTCGCGCGAAAGATAGTTTTCTTGGTAAAGAAAAGGTAAACAACTAAACGGGAGCAAATTAATTTTTGTAGCCGACGAGCAACGTTTCCTTTCCCCATATTAACCGATACATTATTAATTTATTGTGGTATGAAAAACCTCTACAAATAATAAATATTAGACGCAGATAGAATGTTTTGTCTGTATCTGATAAAAGCAAAGATGTAAAGCTTGCTTCAAATTGTGCCCACTGAGTGACACTGACAGTAGACTTGTTGTCAATGGAGATTAAGAAGATATAATAATGTAATAATTAAACGTTTTGGCTTTGTATGTAGGCCTTTCGCAGGGAAAATAATACAAATTTGAAAATAAAGATCTGTCACAAATAAAATGAATTATATAAAACAGAAGTTTTTTCGTTTAATGTGTAGATACAAACATGTACTTATATACTACGTTGTAGAATTGAGGTGAGAATATGTTTTTCGTTGTTTTACATTTTTCGAAATCAGGAATTTTTATGAAATTGGAGTAGGATGTAATGAAATTAATGGGTAAGGAGTGTTTAAGTCATAATTATTCTGGTTTCGAATTTGTTTACAAAGTATAGAATGGTAAAGTTTGCATTTCTTGTCTGTTTTCGCAAAATCTTAAGCCTTCCTCTGAATAATTTCTGTACAACTTTGCAGATTGTAAATGAAAATCTCAAAATGAAAATAAAATATTTGAAAATATATTTGACAATGTTAGAAGATTGGTCGAAGAACGAGAAAATTAAAATTAAATGAAATCACATTGATAAGAATTATATCTGGATAAAACACTAACCTGGAAGCACCACATATAGTATAGTAGAAGATATTTCTCGTAGAAGATTTGTTTTTAGTTTACGTTGTCTTCACAATATTGTTTAGTTAAAAAAAAGAAGAAAATGAGTAAATATTAGTATATTAATTATAAACACGATTGCATATGTATTTCAAAGTTGTTACCGTCGATAAAGAAACAAATATATTTTTCATCGTTCAATTGTAAACTTGGTGGGATTTTTTATCCTCTGCGTCCATTTACTGGGTTCAGGTAATGAATACGAATGAAATTTCCATTACAAATTGTAAACAATCGTATTGTGACTACAAGTTGGGTATTTTATACGATTATTTCAGAGTCCACACATATAAGGTGTGTCATTATAAAAGGTATGTGAAGCGTGTAAGGGCTAGGCAGTGGCACACCCATAATAAGTAAAATATAAGTAAACCAAACGATTCAATCAAATTACCTTCTGTTGTATCATCGATTTCTGCACACAATTTTATAATCTTTTTAATAAGAATATTTCTTTCTAAAATAAGGAACAGATAACACGCAGCATAAAATTAAGGGCGATAATCGAGTAATCAGTTGCTAGAAATCAATTCTGCGAACTATCACAACGAGTATATAAGATGTTTCAGATCTTTGGGTTATCCAAAGTTAATTGGTTAAGAGAACTTATGAAAAGAAACAACAAATTTGTTTCTGAGATATTCAGTTTTTTGTAGTACTTTGTACATTACATATACTGTAGAATAACTTATGTTATGTGTGTTCAGCTTGTCTGCAATTAATAGATAATAGAATGGATTTGTTTTGTTTCGTATTGATTCTCTCTACACTCACAGTAATAACGAGGTTACAAACAGAGGTCATTTATCAAGAAGGTTTATATACTTCAAGTCGTATCTTCGGAGTGTCTTGAATCTACATTTCTTACGGTCTTCTTAAATTTATATTTCTTATAGTACTTATAGTACTTATAGTTTTTACGTACAGTAATTTTTTTTGATTTTTCATAGTTCATAATATAATTTCAGAAGGCTCTTTAGAGTCAATTGCGCAAACGACAAATATGCATTTCAGGCATAGATATACAAACGCTAACGTTACATGTTCATAGGTAAATATAAAGAATTATTAACTCCCAGATTAAAATGGACAATATATAAAAACAATTCTATGTATGAATTTTACTAACCAGTTAAGTTTGCATCTAGAATTCAGAAACACCTTGTACAATTAGTTATTGGAATTGTCTTCGTCGTGTTTATCAGAAACAATTGATTTCTGGAATCAATAAAGATTGTCCGTTGTTCGAGCATAACTTTTCAATTTTAATTCCATTTTAACTTTATTTAGTAATTTGATCATTTGAACACAGTTATTGTTACTTACATTCGAATAATGGTTTATACACTAAAAGCATAAAAATACATAAAACTGTTAAATTTATATCGTATTAAGTGTTAATATGATATTACGACGGATTGTGATTTGTACACCAAGGTTTTTCTAGAAATGAGACGAACTGTTATAGGTAAAAGGTCTAGAAATAATTTTTTCTACGAAGAAATCGGTAGGTAGAGGACTGAACCAATGCAAGGACTCGCCGACGAGATCAATAAGCAACGTAAGCGGACCCTTCTTCGCAAGGCTTTCAATGCTTTCTTATAAGCAACCATCCACAGAGGTTTTACACGCGTATACTCGTCCTATCCATCCCTACACATCCAGGTGTCTGCCATTGTAAGATTGGCTGTGTACATACATGCACGTACTCAATCGTTCACGGTACGCATTCACAGGTACGTCTTCCTACGAAGGTAACAATGACTATATTGTACACAACTGTCAGAAATGCCTACGTTGTACTTATATATACCGTATAATTTAAATAAAATTCTTAGGCAGTGATACGATAATTTATATAACATTTTCTATTTGCTATAAAATCAATAGTGGATACACCACGTTTAGAAATATTTGTGTATTATTATCATTAATGTTTTGGAAATAAATGAATTATTGCATGAAAGTGTTAATTTGTACACCTCCAAAGTTTCCTGTGAATTTTATCACTTTAATTGCTCCTTTCGAAAACGCCTGTGTGCGTATAGTTTCAAATACTATAACTCTTTTCATTTTTCTAGGTAATATAATACTTGTTACATATATTCTTTTACACGAGAGAAGAGATGCAACGATTAACATAACTGTATATGTTACACATTTGTACGACAAATAAACTTAAAGTTTGCAGTGGATGTAAAAATCAGGAAACGTGAAACTTGTTTTAATTTATCATTGCATTTGTATCGTACATAGGCATGAATCAGTAATCGATACGTACTAAGTGTTTCAGTAATTTTAATACCTTGTACAACATGGTGAGTCTTTTAAAGTGTTCAGCGTTCTCCCGAACGATTAAATCATTTGAATAGATGATTCTGAAATTATTTTAAACCGCATATATCTCGTCGATGGATCAATAGAATCATTTCTTGGAACGTATCGCGCGATATTAACAAACTTTTCTACCGCGTGCGGCTAATGACAGTGTAAATGTCCAGAAAATGTTTTCTCTTTTAAATTTTAAGCAGGAAGTTGGTACGAATGCTGGCATCTAATTTCGGATTGCAGCTTTATGTATACGATTTACGTACTCGTGTCGGTTCGTCTATCACTTTATTCGAGTGGTTGTGCGTTTGTTAGAGGCACGTATTCCTAGTTGTAGGATCCTCAGCTGTTGAATAGTAAAAGTGTACACGTAGATAAGTATGAGAGTCGCGTAAAATGTAAATAGGCTCGAGGCCGATCGTCAGCCGTACCCGGTAATTCTCTATATACATATAATATTTTTAAGAACAACGAGATGCAATTTCACAAAGCTGTGTAATTTTATTAAACAATTTCTGAAATCTTCGTACAAACGAAAATGTGAAAATTGTAGAAAATGTGGCGATCGTTTTGAAAGTATAAAAGCGTTTCAATGACTTCCACTTTAATACGACTATCTATTCCGCGTAAAGATACATACCATTTTGCTTCTTTTTATGAACTTGTGGTCTGAATATGATATGGATAACTACGTACTATTGCTCGAAAGTTGTTATTTGTCTTGATCTTAAAATTTACTTCAATAGTATTTATTAGTAGTATTAATTAGAAATTTTAATGGAACTTTGATTAGAAATACGCAGATACCGTTTCTTCGTCTTTATTGTTTGTTTATATCGGTTAAAAAATGGAAATATTTAACGTTTCGAACCGATGGTGATTTATTCTTTAGATAAAAGTTTCTTTCTATGACGTATTCAAATTTTTAAGTCGACCGATTAAGTAATTACAAGATAACGTACACACCGTACCAAAAGCTGTCGTTTCAAGTAAAAGTGACTTTGAAGTTCCATAATAGTGTCAATTTGTTGAAAAAATATTTAAAAGAATGGATTTTTTAATCTGAAAGTACCAGATAAGCCTGAAATTAAAAATCAATGTCACCAAGTAAGACGCATTATTTTCTTATAGCCCTGTTCGAGTAAGTTATAACAATAAAGAGAGAAAAACAATAAACGCGGCAAGTTACACACAATAGCTGTGGCTGTAGTAGCAGCACTATAGAACGATGGTGGAGGTGCCTAACACTCTTTTCAGCCCTCGGCCGGCAGTTGTACGTAGCCCGTAGTCTTCAACGGGTCGTTCGTCGTCGAATCTGATATACATATATACGTATATTTTCTAATATTGCACGCTTTACACAATTTCATTCACGTTTAATGAACAATGAAAAAACATTTCGGTTCTTGAAAGAGATTCTTTAAATTAGCAACTCGTATCTTTGTAAATATGGTGCATCGAAGTGATTCTTCAAGTGAGGTTCTAGTTACTTTGTGCTAGTGGATCTTACCATCGTATTTCAAAAGCGATAAGAAATTTCATCAATTCGAGTGGATGTTCAACTTCCATTTATTTGTGCAGTAAAATAAGGGTAAAGTAATGGTAAGAATATTATTAGTCTTTCTTTTGTTAAATGACAAAAAATACGAATATTTGTGCGACAAATTATTGTAAAATGTGTTATAAAATTGTGTTTAATATTTTCACTGTTTTTACCAACGGGAGTTGCGTACAATATTTTGACCATTTCTATCGATGAAAATCGTATATAATATTTTTATTATGTTCATCGATGAAAATTCTGTACAATGTTTTTATTAATTTTAGAGTCGAAAAAGCTGTACAAAACTGAAAACATTGAATTTACATTCGGAACTAATTCTCGATTATATAAAAGAGAAATATTTACCAATAACGATGATAACTTTTTCTCCGTCGCCTTTTCCTTCTGTTTCTTAATGACAAACAAAAAAATGAGACATTTTGATGGGATCAAAGGTCGACTAGAGATATAAACATGCTTTCGAAAGTATGAGTAAAAAATGAGTTTGAATATTACAATGAACATCGCGTTACTACGATTCTTAATGCATGATAAAGTTACTAAATATATTTTCCAACGCGAAGAAGCATCTTTATTTGTTGCAATGTTTAAGATAACAAATTTTATACTTCTTACGAGGCGCGTGAATTTCTGTACCTACATTAATCGGTAATCGGAAAGACACGAATTTCAATAATACTTTTTAACAAAAACAAATCACAACTTCTTCGTTCAACGTTGTTTTATTTACGCCTATCTTGAATGTTGTTGAACTTTTATTTTATTTTTGTAGTCATTCCAATTGATTTTATTTAAATTAAATCAAGCGCTATATCATAAAAATTTGAGCCTACTTCTTCTTTGTTAGTAACCTGATAGGTTTCTATTCTCAAACAATCCATGCGTTTTAAATGTCATTTATTGATTAACCGAACGATCAGAAATGGCATGTATGAATCTAGTGAAAAGTAATGTGTATCAAGCGCTACCAACTTTCCGCATAAAATAATAATGTAGATAATGTTTTTTTCTAATATTTATTTTACTTTTCGGAGCAAGAAACATTCGAAAAATTGCAAAGATACGTTCACAGTAAATTTAAATGTTCTCGATGATCGTTTCCTTGGGAGAAAAGGTCACATTATAAAGTTACAGTATTAATACAGTTTTATAACCAGCCTTGATTTTACATCGTTCAATATACTCGTTGTTATGTTTATCCATACTGCTATTTTATATCTTCTTCGAAGTCTTCGGAAAACGAATACTTCCCTGACGTAATTTTCCAAATGGATAATATCTAAATTAACTGTCTCCTTAGTCCCAAATAGTTCATGGCTAGTATCGATATCTTAATATCAGCAATTAATATCGGATAAGGCAAAAATATCGAGCGGAAAAGGAGGATACAATTAAAAAGAAGACATTCCACGATGCCACCTTGATTCAAAATGCCAAGACATCCGTGTTTCGCGCACACAGCCCTTAATTAAGCTTAATTAAAGATCGTCCGTCGTTGTCATCAGGCTATGACTCACAACGAATGAAAACTCACAACTTCTAGAACTTATCTCGTTTTTTTGTCGCGATATTCTTACTTACTCTTCACATTTTTCTGATATTTTTATAAGCATTCTAAGGGTATGGGCGGAAAATAACGTGGTGTTGGTTTATCTTTTCGTTCATAGTAACAAATAAACTGTATTTTTGTCAACGGTTAATCGTAACAGTTGATTCAATACGAGGATTCGATCGAAACTGTTTAAATTAATATAAACACGTGTCAAAAATATCTAAATTAGATGAAACTGTACGTTGATAATTTTATGTCACGATGAACATAATGTTAACGTAATACGTTTGTATTCTCGTTAGATAGTAAGTGTGAACAAATTAAAAGTAAAAACTTGTCGATACTGTCGAATGTATAAAAACATTTTGGTATGTTAGAATAAAATTAGAACATTTCCTGGTGTATCGAAATGTTATTTGAACCAAACAATTAAACAGAAGTACGTTAAGGTTAATTAATTTTCTTATATTCGACAAATAAATTTCGCTATGTAATATACGTGTACAAATTTGGATTGAGTCAATTCAAAGATTCAATATTAACGTTCAAGATTGGCGAGCCTTTCGAGAATTTATACTACATATAACGAAGCATGATACAAAAAATGTTACATCTCTTTAGCAATTTCGAATCGTTTTATTCGTTTGTTTGAATTTTTGCAGTTGTATCTATATCGGAGTATTTTATTACCGTATCCTATTTGTATAAAAGTATGATATATACATAAATCGAACAGTATAAGGGTATTATTTCAAACGTATATTATGATTTTTTATACGAGAAATTGTAACTCAGAAACTTATGAAATAGAGTAACACGAATTCGATATTAAAACAGAGTAGACGAATATAAGAGTATTATTTCAAACGTATATTATGATTTTTTGTACGAGAAATTGTAACTTAGAAACTTATGAAATAGAGTAACACGATTTCGATATTAAAACAGAGTGGACCAACTTGACGAATATACCGAGGTTAGCGAGGGATGAATCGTTCTCGAAATAAAATGAATTATACGATCGATATTAAAACCTCTCGTATTCGAGCCAGTTCGCGTGCAGTCTGCGACATTACAACATCGGTCTGTTCAAATATCAGATCGAAAGATAAGATGATATAATTGTTTGGCTTTATCATGCATTTGCGTTGTAATTTTGCTTAACGATGTTTCGTCGTAACTATCAACATGAAATGCTATAGATAATACGATTAGTTGATATTCTTCTATGGATGTGGACGATAACTTTGGTAGAAAAGTTAACAACATCGTGATTATTGTGTCGCGTTATGTTTCTATTTTGGAATCTATTTAATATCGATAGTACAATATTAATAGACCAATTAATAACATATTATCTGGTGTACCGAATGTTACATTGTTGCATCGTTGCAATTTTAAATAATATAATTGAAGAATTTATTCGACATTTACACTTTAAAGAACACATTTAAAACAAAGTCCTTGGCACCTTAGTTGCTTCGGTGTCGGAGGGTCCTTTTCAAGACTTACCTTGGATGATGATGATATGGCAATCGTTATCGTTTAGAAGGTACTGTCTCGCTAGCATTCTTATCCTGTAATCTTGCATACACTTCCGGTTGCGACAATCATTACACCATGCGTATGAAAAAAGTATGGGTAAATTAGAAACAGGGTATAACACTTATAGTACATAAACCACATAAAAGACCAAGAAGTTATTCCCTAAATAATTTCTTAAATTGCTCTAATCGTGTGTTACGTTTAGAATGATTAATTCTGGATAAAAGTTGGAAAGTAATTGATTGATAAACGCAATCGTACGAATAATCAAGCATCAATCCATTAATCATCACTGAGATAAACCATTAATCATAAATAACATTTGAAATCCGTTATTGCAATTCACTGATTCTTTTCAATTCGATGAAAAATTCGTTTACCTTTTCCTAGATCGATTTCAATTTTTCTTAATTATAACAGAAAACTTAACAACTTCACGATCAACGATTAACAAGTTATCAATGTGTAATCATGTCCAATGATTATATTCGACTTGATTAACCCATTCGTCGTAATTACCGATTACTTATTAATCATAGTCAGTAATTACCAACTTCGTTAGATAACATTTTGTCCGAGACTACTCCAAACAAGCAAAATTTGATGGTCCTACGAAATCGTTCCTTTTTGTTTCATGTATCGAAACCAAAGTGGACTTCTAAAAGTTGCCCTGTACTGATCACCTTCGAAGATGTCGAAGAAGAGGCCTTAGTATGAGACATACCGCTGCATTCAGAATCCTGACACTGATCCTGATTCTTGGTAACCTCGAGTCGGTCACAGTGGTGAACCATCATCCGGACGAGGAGTATTTTCTGGAACATGAAGTTCTCTACGAAGACGCGATTGCCGAGGCGAAGAAGCTGGAAATTTATCCCGGTATAAAACACACAGATTACATCCTAGATACTAAAAGCGTTACTTCGAGCCCCTTGTCCGACTTCATTCTACGCCTGGTCTATAAAGCATCTTTACGGAGCACAGAAATCTATTTATCTTTCATCCAAGAATAACTCTCCTTTGATCCATTTAAACGGATACTTTGGCTATGTACATGCATGCTCCTCCTGCGAACCAACATCGTGAATTTTTCAGTTTGTTAAATAGCCTGTATGTTTTCCTTCTTTACGATTGGTATGGAGAGAAAAGGTACCGAACCATGATAGATCGGTACTTTTTGTCTCTTTAGGCAACATGCATGCAAAAAATGGAACGGACACTTTGTTCTTGATACGCTTGTTCTTGCTTGAAAATTATCGAGCATCGGAACTGTTTATTCATTTTTCAATTGTACTATTACCGTGAATAAGAAATAGAAATCACAAGGTTAGCTAGTTTTTAAGTTTAGTCGTTTACAATGATATTTAACGAAACGACTCTGCAAAAGTCTCTATATCGATATTACTGTCAATTTGTACTTGAATTTTCTCTTATAATTGTATTTCTCGTTCAATTTTATTCATCCCTTTGCAAATGTTTTCAATTCTTTTACTTTTGCTTTATTTCAATTTTAATCGAACCTTTAATTACAGTTTCATTTCCTTAAAGTGTTATTAAGATTTTGATGTAATGAAATACAAAGAAATATTTACTTATTACCGGTGAGTGTGTGAGTGTGTTTGAAGCAGTATCGAGAATAATGCCGGCATCGTGTACGTATGTACACATATTCACGACACGATTTCAAAACAATTGCGTAAAACCTCGAGACACTAATTAACGTGAATCATACTTATAATCCCTCGATTTAATGCGATTACCTCATGTTTTAATAATGACACGTTAAATCGAGGATAATGAAATGTAATTCTTAATTGTTAAACAAAAATAATACATTCCGAGATCCGTAATTTTTGATCTCAAAGAACACGGTGTTCCCATTTTCCGATTTCGTAATCGTAGCTTTGAAGAAATTTGCAGTTTGATATTCATTTCAGAAATCTAAGCTTGGCAATTGTCAAATTACAGATAACTTTAACATTGACTTATAAAAGAAAAGTTACTGCAAATCAATGAAAATATTATGTTTATGAAAATGTTACAGGTCCCATACTAGGATGCAAGCCTTGCACGAATTCCGAAATGAAGTACTGTAAGGATGGTAGCGTTATAAACGATCATTGCTGCTGCGACGGCAGTTTTAATAGTGAGTATAATCTTAAAGATAAGAAATTCGTAACATTCGAATCCAAACATTTCTGAAATTCTTAAGTTCTCGTATAATTCGATACTTCTCGGCGAAAGGAAACTATCGTCTTGATGGTCGAGCGATGTCTTCGATTTACGTTTCGTTTACGATTATATCTGTCACGATATTTGTTCTTGTCCTTCGTTTGTTTACGCATAGAAATCGGATGAAAAACCACAATCGCGTGTAGGCAATTCGTGCGTGAAGAATTGACTGTGTTGGAGTCTCGATTGCGCAACTCCTCACGGAAATTTCGAACGACGATAATGGAAGCGGGAATTGCTGCAGTGCTTGTAATTCGTACAACAGCATTATTATGTCGACTTATTAGTCGCGTAATCTGAATCACAAAACGTAATCAAAATTACTTAATTTTATGACGATCTGTTACGCTACAATCAAACTCAATCGGACAAAGCTCAAAAGACAACACGCAACGAAGCAATAATAAATCAAACATTTATTTGAATGATCAAATTCGATGACTGTACAATGAAACGATAGAAACGAATACGTCACGTACGTTGATATAAGAATTACTAAATTTTCGTAAATTACTAATTTTTATAGATACTTGATACGAGTTAGGAAAATTTCATTTAATTTTTTCTTTATCAGAACTAAAGGAGAATAAGTTTATAAAATTATATAAATAACGAATATATATGTGAAAAAGCTGACAACTATAAGAGTAACTGAATCGATTTATGAACCGATTTCATTCAAACTCCAATTGGACTTTCTTGAGTTGGGAACGTGAAACTTAAATATAAATTTCATTGAAATTTAACATATATACGTATGTAGAAAAATTTTGAAATAATTTTTATTACAGAAAAGTATATTTTAAGACACTGATCACATTTTGATCGTTAAATAAAATTTTCGTTAAATAAATTTTATTTAATGGTCAAAATGTGATCAGAGCCTTAAAATATACTTTTCTGTAATAAAAATGATTTCAAAATTTTCCTCGATTACAATACTTTCTTTCCTTCTTATAGGTCGAAAAATAGAAATCGCTTTGTCCAGTTAATTAAAATGTATCCAAACAAAGGAGAAAATAAAACAAATAGTCTTATCCATAGAGTTAGAAGTATTATAAACAAAAGAAAATTTATTTAAACGATTACAAAGATGTAACGTAAGGTCTTGAAAGAATTGCTTTGAACAAAGCAAATATAAGTAGATAACTGACAAAATTGGGAGTGTCCATTTCTAATTCGTATAAATAAATAAATTACGTATGTAATAATGCATTGAGTAATTGCTCCGAACAAAACGAAGAAAAATAACTATGCGATACGATAGTTCAGGAACACCATTTAACTGAAATCAATTTTTGCTAACTCAACATTTATTTCAGTCAGCCATATCTAAGAAAGTCAAATAAAACGACTATAAAAATACGAATACGATGACGAATCTTTCGGTATTTCAAATAATTTATGAATTTATTGAAATACGTGATTTAAACTGTCCGTAGAACTTAATACGTAAACATTCTTTAAAGTAATCTGTATCGAGAACATTAACAGGTACACAATGAAAGAAGTTTTCTTACTCGATAATTTCGAATGGCATTTATTTGTGTATTACATTTCGTTTCATACGAAATTCATCGTATACTCCTATTTTTGTAAGATAGAGTGAAAGACTAATTATTACAGGCAAAAGAAATATTTTGACAACGCTCGATGAAAAATGTCAAATAAATTTGTCGATTACCTTCGCATATAACTGAACGGAAGGACAATCACCTGTTCAGGAAATCATCGTTCGTTGTAACTATCCATCCTTGTCTTTCGCGCGTGCGCTAATGTCCAGACACAGGGTGGTTATACCGGGTGACTCACGCGAAACATTCAACATAGCCGTTAACAGGACACTTACGTATTCTGCGTGTTCCTCGCCTGAACTCTTTACGCGACTATCGGCCGTCGACCTCTAACACCATTTACTCGAATTTCTAATTAACATAACTTCTCGTGACCTTGCTTCAAAGTAGCGAACGAACAACGTTTAATTATTCGGTCATCAGACATGTTGGAATTATTTCACACACATTTATCAAGTATTTATGCAACATTGATATACTTCTTAGCAATACTTCCTTTTTCTTTCGCAAAATTGATATTTCTGTATAGATATTATTATACAATGTTAATTCCTTCCATTAACACGTAATTTACGTAACGCTTAGTGAACACGATCGGACGTTCTCCAATTTTAAAGTGTTTAACACTGACACACACATGGCAGCTGTGATAAAAATATTTCGAAAATTATAATGTAATTTCATTGTTTTAAGCATTAATATTTAAGTTGAAAGCATTCAAATACTTTTGTCGTCCAGAAAGATTAAACCACGAGCAGTCACGTTAAGAACTAATAGTAAAGGTCAATTCCTCAAACTCACCTAAGTTATCTATCTAAGTTATCTAAGTTATCACCTAGGTTATCTTTGGAAAACAATCTTTAAAACCAAGTATTTTATAAGTAATAGTAGTTTCGTATGTTAGGAAAGAAATAATATAAACAAAAACCAACATGTTACTAATGTTTTAGTAATATTTTTTTTTATTAATAACTTACATTTGTACAATAAACGAAAATTTTTGAAACGATACTATATCAAATTGGACCAATTTCATTATAATTATTTATGTATTTTAATTTACTTGAAACATTATATATTTGATTATTTCATGTATGATCATGTAGAGATCCTATTTTGTAAAAGAAATTTTGCAAAGACTAAGTGAATTAGATATTCCACGTTTATTTTACGTAGTATACATATCGATTAAACTTATTATCCATGAGTTACAATTTATGTAAGCATTTAGTTTATTAATTTAAAAAGAAAAATTAATTACAAACAGCTTCAGTGGAAAAATGATCATCATTAGTAAATCGCAAAGGAATTCTTTTCCATCGCAACAACACTAAACCACACACAGGAAGGATAACAGTAAAAAAAAAATATTAATCGAAAATTTGTACCACATCCACCACACTTCTCCGGATTTGACTCCAAGTGATTACCAATATTTCTTAAGTGGTAAAAATTTCAATAATAGTAAACATGTAAAATTAGAATCGATGAGTTTTTTAATTTAAAACTACCAATATTTTTGAAGATGAAATCAAAAAGTTAGAAAATTGAAAGATGAGAAAAGGGTATCGAAAATGATGGTCAATACATCGATGATGGAAAATAAATACAAGTACTAATTTCTTGCACCAAAAGTCACTTTCAGGAAATGATATTACTTATGGGATGATCAATACATGTAAAACCCAGTTGTAAACCACAAACCAACCACGCTCTATAATAAAGCAACGAACCGGGAAACATTCAAAAGTGAAATAGAAAAGGTTGTAAACTACAACATATGTTTAAAAACTCCAAAACAAATACAGAGTTATTCTCTCGCTGGTGAACTCAAGTACAGTGTCTCCATCTAAACACCTCAATGATAATTACAAACGAATTTTGTTTTTAGTTCACAGACGTTACAAATACAACAGTCTCTGCTACAATTGTCGTCATCATTGATCAGACAATGACGCAACAGGATCACTTCATCACTATATACAAATATGGGATTATCGTTTGAGTATTTAAGTGGCGACACTGTTTTTGATCGTTACTTCACCAATCAATACAAAAAAGCAAACGGATATTAATCCTAACTACACGAAGTAAAGAATAAAATATAAAAAGAAACTTAAGAAAAATTGACAAAACCAGAAAACCTCATTTAATAAAAAAACTCCTTAACGTAGCTAAGAAAGACTTGAAAGAAACACTGAAGGACCTCAACAATCAAAAATTTTACAATTATGCCTTCATATAGACTCCAGTCAAAACTACTGGATACTCATTGTGGAAGGCATCTTGTAGTTAGTATGTTAACAATTAGGAACGAGGACGATAACTGGGCTAAATCTAACTTAGAAAAAGCAGCAGTGTTAGGAGAACATTTATACAAAGCATTCCAACCTTGTGTAATGACAGACGTAAATGCAGTACGTAAAACCAAGCGATATCTAGAACAACACTAAGAGAAGTTAAAAGTATTATAAATAACATTGAGACAAAAGAATTCCTCTTTATGAGTTTTATTTGTTTAATTTTTGTTTGCATTTAGCGCAAGACCAAGTTAATCTTCTAAGTATATTCTTCGATATTTTACTACTTTTGTCCGTAGGATGATTTTATTGTTTAATGTTACGGCAGGTGCTCTCTGTTTATTTATTGGGAACATGATTACATTTTCTTATTTACTTTTATTTTCCACTATTCAAGCCATGGTTGGAGCTTGTGTAAAGCCTTCTGTAAAGCTTAAAAATTGATGTTAGCATTTTCATACGGAGTAAAAGTAGCAGTATCGTCTGCAAAGATGGCAGCATTATTTCAGGCGTCGTAGACAATATTTGCTATATAGAGATTGTAAAGAAACGGTTTTGGTACGCTTCCTCGCCATAGTCCTGCGTTGATTGCGTATCATACTGATCCTTCGTCCTGTAGTTTAATTTGAAATTTTCTATCAGTTAAGTACGAGTTGATAAGATACTAGTACGACTGTTTAAAATTGGCTACGATTTTATACAATAACCTTGCATGCTATACCTTATCGATGCTTTTTCAACCTGTAGAAATGCTGCGAAACAGTAGAATGTCTTTTCAAAATATATAATGATATGGTTTACTATTCTCTGGCAATTAGTTTTAGTCTGTTGAGTATTAATTTTTCAATAAATTTTTATAAAGTCGAAAGCAACAAAATCGAAGTAACAAGATAGAATAGAAAGTAACAAGATGCTTGATGAGGATCTTTACCAGGTTTTAGCAACATTATCACCTAAGTTACTTTCCATTGTTTAGGGAATTAAGAATTATGACAGAAAAGTTTTTTCATTATTTTACCAATAATATCGTCGTAGACGTACCAAAACCGTTTCTTTACAATCTCTATATAGCAAATATTGTCTACGACGCCTGGAATAATGCTGCCATCTTTGCAGACGATTCTGCTACTTTTACTCCGTATGAAAATATTAACACCAATTTTTAAGCTTTACAGAAGGCTTTACACAAGCTCCAACCATGGCTTGAAAAGTGGAAAATAAAAGTAAATAAGAAAATGTAATCATGTTCCCAATAAATAAACAGAGAGCACCTGCCGTAACATTAAACAATAAAAACATCCCGTGGACAAAAGTAGTAAAACATCGATGAATATACTTAGGTAGGAGATTAACTTGGTCTTGCGCTAAATGCAGAAAAAAATTAAATAAAACTCATAAAGAGAAACATGGGCTACCTAACAAATGGAAAATCTAAGCTGAATCCAATTAACAACTTTTTTATATATGTATAAGATCATTAAACGCCGTATGCAATTTATACAAATAATCTGTTCCAAGAGGATTGTGTAAGAAAAATCCTAACGATTATACGAATATCTTGAAAAGATAGAAAACAAAGCATGTTTATTTATTTAATAACGTTTGATGGATAACTACTGTTAGATTAATTCATTACTAATTCATATGGCTCTGAAATAGTGTTATTTTACTTACATTATTGTTCCATACAAACAAGTATTATTAATGAGATAATTTAACAATAAACTATACACATTCAATATATTATTAATGGTTTTTACTTCATTCCATTCACTTTCTACAAAATAGTGACATTCTGTCTGGTGATAGTGAGATTCTTACAATAAGATTAAGTCACAATGTCTGGAGTACTATTTACAAAGGAATGTTTTTGGCCGTTATACATACACTGTATACGATGATTCTGCGGATATGTTTATAACCCATGAAAATCTTATCGTCACTTTCGCAAACAATATGGCAATTATAGCCGTAAGAAAGAACTCGCAAAAAGTCCAATCAGTTACAAAATACTCTAAACGATATTCAAGAGTGGTTAAAAACATAGAGGATTAGAGGTAATCCACAAAAGCAATTCTTTGCTATATAATCTTCACTCTTAAGAAAGGCACATGCTTATCGGTGGCGCTAAATACAAAAACAATTCTTACGATAGATTCGGTCAAATATCTCGGAATATATTTACAAGGGGAATGTCAAAAGTGATTCTCGTTGATCGAATATATTTCATTCCATGTTGAAAAAGTATAAGAATTTTTTATTCACGGCACAATATTCGCTGTTAACACGCGTCGAATGGATACGTGAATAACAATCGTAGTAGCAATAAAATCGCGTTGCTGCACGCACCATATGCATGCATCGAATACGTGAGTCCGTTTCGATCAGCCATATGACTCACACGTCCTCCTTTGCACTTTCCTAATCGGTCCAATCGATTAAGCAGAACTGCAGTGCAGCAGAAACCAATGCTGAAAATAATAAATACCAAATGTTACAAATATTTAACCTGTCATGAATGTTATGAAATAAAAATGATTTTAGATATGAATTTGAACCTTTTTACTATTATTTGTATATACAAATTATTTTTAATATATAAATACAGATAATAGTTTAATAATTTAGTCACCAAATCGGTATTATCTATTTGCATATACTCAGGGAACATGCTGTTTCTTTTATAAACATCGGTCTTTTTTATCTCGGGCTGAGACCAAGTTTCGCAAATACTGTCCAACGAGGAAATGAAATAAAATACATCGAGAGTGCAAGTTTCATTTTTCGAAGATAATAAGTTTTAAATTATTAGGAATAAGGCTTACAGTATTAAGGGATTAGGCAGGGTTTTGAACTTTTGAGGAAACTGTACCCGAAAATTAATTTTTACTTTCATAAATGAAAAATATATGACTTTGATCACAATTAATAAAAATAAGTGACTTAAACTTAAAACTTCGAATGGTTTCCGAAAATATATGTTGGTTATTGCAGATGGACAAATAGAAATTGAAGAATACAGAAAATTAAATATAATTGAGTACTAGACTGAAAAATTGGTTTTGAATTATAAAGAAAAACTTGACTATTTTTCTTGCACGGAGAGAAAATATCGAAATATATTTTTATCGTTGAAGATACATGTTGCAAAATCAGTTTCAACGCTGATGAAGTTCACTCCAGAGGGAATTAACTTCGATGTAATTTTACAAATAAGGGAATTCAAATTTTCGTTGTTATTCCGATCATAAATTCTTACATAACGTTCGAAGAGCTCTGCTTTAGAAATATTTTTGTAAATTTTGCTTTACAGTTTTTACAACGTCTTTATGCAACGACATTTTACGTTTATATTCATCTAATTTTCATACATATTTAACTGCTCGACAGATTCAGTGATGCAGCGAGTAGCAAGTCCGTAATGTATTCTTTTATTTTTAAAACACTGTTTTTTCATTTCTTTAATTTTTCCTGATTTTTGCTTTATATTATAGAATAACAAACATAGAACCTGGAGTACTTTTGTTTGCTACTCTTTCCTATCACTCTTCTCGATCCTTATCTCTATACTCGGGGAAGGCGTCAAAGAAAGGTTATTATATAGCATGTTAGGAATTGGATATCTTCGAGTCGTTTCGTATGACTATAAATCAGGTCGATAATTTAGAATTTCCTAGAATTTCATCTCATAAATGTTTTAATATGAATATCCGCTAATACGCACGTTGATCGTGTAAACAAACGACGCAGGCATTTTAAAGATAAAACGACACAGTATCATTCATGAGTAAATCATGAATTTTTCATATTTTTGTAAGTGTAAATAATGAATATTTCGTATTTTCGCGAGTATAAATAAATGGAAATCATATCAGGTTAAGTAAACTCGGATAGATCAACAAAAATAACGCATCAATACTTTTTCTAAATCTCTGACCTAGACAAGATGTAAAAACTATCGACGTATTAGATGCTGTACCGACAAAAGGAAACTACCACTATATCACTGGAGATTCTGATTATATTTGGGGAGATGAATCTAGAGATCGAACGGTGACATTCTGTAGAATATTTCGTTCCAATGTACATTAATTATAAAGAATTAAAATCTGAAATATGTAAGTCTAAATATATAACTTTCCAGAAGGATATGATTGAGTACGCAGGACATCACTAGTCTAAAAAATCATCGAGCAGGTAACACGCGTAGTTAACAATAAAAAAGGACCCTGGTGTTGTTCTGATCTAATTTGAGTCACGGAAAAGTAATTTAGTGTCCCGGTTAAGTCGATATAATCAAGGATCACGGAAAAAAACTCAGTCTTCAGCTAGATTAGCAAAATTCAATTTGTTATTCTCAATAGAATTTATATTACAGAAAAAGGTGAAGAAGAAAAATATCAACATAATTATAATAATAATGAAACGATACAAGTACTGATAAAACAACAGGTGGTGAAAATACGAAACAAGAAACTGATCTACATACATTAAAAATCAACAAAAAATGTAATGAACAACTTACAAAGTCAAATGATTATCAAAAGAAATTAAAATACTGGAAATAAAACAGAAATCAAGCTATACGATAAACTCAATATTGTGTTATTATTCTAGTAACGCAAACTTTTATTCAAGTTTGGCTTGAATAATAATGGCTCACAACTTATTGTTGTAGAGCCATGAAAATAAATGGGGAAATCTTACATCCAATACGGGCAATAAAAGAGAAGTATTTCACAGTACCTCCAAGAAGAATGATAAACTAAAAGGAACTACAGATTATAGCTTCGTTTTAATAGATATCAAAAATGAAATGAACGTTATAGCTAAAGCAGCTAATTTCAATTCATAAAAAGTCAATGTGCTATTATAAATAACAATGCCAAATATCGGTTTCAGTCAAAATGTATAACCTAGATACATATTACACAGACTATCCTCTATATACAAAACCTAATGGATCAAGCATGTCGAATCCAAAATGGATGTAATCTTGTTAGACATAGATCCATAAGTTCCTCAATAAACATAAACAATATATTTAACAGAAAAAATAATTAATACATTAATAATTAAATTCACAGACCCGAATACACTAATACTAGAAGAACAAGTTGGTCTTAGAAGTGATCAATCATACATGTCATAAACATATTATATATATAATAAATTGGGCGTTCTGGCCCAAAAATGGATTTAACTTACAAACTTAAAGATACATTGCCTTTTCATACATTCCTCCACTCTGTGTCTTTCCCACTCCTGCTAAATATATTTTCTATCTCTTCTTTCTTCTCTCCACCTCCCTTAACCAAAAATTTAGTGATTTACATAAGTTTTTAAAATAATTTCCATTTATAATTCATACAATATAGAAAAATGTAGTTAACTTAAATATCTTTTTCTATTAATACTTTAATCGTTTGAATTTAATAATTCATTGGAGGAATATATTTTTGATCTACATATCATTTTAGATCTATATGTCACTTATATTGGATGTAGAAATCTTTGTTTTTTGCGATATTCATCTAATTTTGAAAGGGGGAGGGGAGGGAGCCCTTTCAAAAAATTTGGAAACCACTTCCGTAGTAGCTGAATGCCTTAAAAAATCCATTGATTTATCGAATTCTGTAGTAAAAAACTGATTATTCTTAAAAAAAAAAAAAACAAAGTCGAGCTTAGAAACTTTGAATGATATTGATTTACAATCAATATACCTACTATAATCAGTTTTTAGACCCTATAAATCAAAATATAATTGTTCACTAGTACTGAGATAAATAAAAATGATTATACATATATGTATTATAAAGATCATCATTTTAAATGTATAAATTGAAATGTACTTTTTAATAGGTATACTTATTATTCGTATATTTTTAAACAAAGATTAATGTAAATGGTTTTTAATACTTTACTATTTGATGGCATGAAATTTAATTATTCAAAGTGGAAATTGAATAAAAATTTGGGTTCACATTGAATCGAACTTAAATACTCCCGTTTATGAAGCCAATGCCATCGCACTCAATTAATACATTTCTTTGTAAAGTACTTCTATATTTCAAACCATTAATGTTTTTCCCAAAAACCCACTGAAATGGAACATCCTACACAATGTCATCATTCGATCTTTAGATACATCCCTCCAAATATCAACAAAATTTCCGGTGGCACAGCTGTAGAGTCCCATTGTGAGACATACTATACATACATACGTATAGGTATTTATTTATGTAAGTGATTCTTTACTATAATTCTTTTGAACAATGTATTTACCTGAAACTCATTATTTTCATTAAAATGGTTTTCTTATTGTACGTTTATACGATTAATTAATAATTAAGTAGAAATGCATCTTTTTAATGTCTTTTTCGATTTTTATCGATCGAAAGTTATACTCATTCAAAATGTTTTATACCACATTTTGTATATTTACCAATCTATTGTTTTAGAGGTATTCCCTTTCGTCAAACACACTTGTCGCGTGGGACCAGAAGAATGTAAGGTACAGGTTGGAGATTGTGCTGAATACACAAGGTTACGGGAATGTTGTTGTCATTCCTACTTAGCTGCTCTCTGTAAGTATTACTTTTCCACTTATGAATTATTACGAAATATGCACAATGAAAAACTAAACTTTTGAATACTATTTTATACTTTAATTATGTATAGCGTCAGTGTTCCAATTAGCAACCGCCTTTTGTGTTCAGTAATACGGTTAATTATTTCATAACTATTTAATAATTTGTTATTCAATAACTTACAGTTACATGTATATGTGTATATATATATATTTACCAAATTTCGTGTTATTTCTGAACCTACTTCATTTCATTCCTTTGAAATTGCATATTTTAATTGTTATTTTATACGAACATGGTTTTTCCTCTCTGATTAATTTCAAATGTGCTCAATAAAATTTAAATCCAGAAATTTTTGCTTTAAATTATTTAAATATGTATTCGACCATTATATTGTCTATAAAAACTGATTTCTCCAAGTCCAGAGGAACTCATGCAATCCCATACTAATATATTACCATCTCTATGTTTAATAGTTGACACGATGTTATTATATTTAGATTCAACTTACTATTACATTTTCGTCATACTTTTACTTAGTTTCGAAGACAAAAAGTAATCGGATTCAAAAATATTATATTTAATTTCGTCGTTATTTAAGTCGTATTTCACGCTTTTCTGGTTTCTATGAGGATTTCGATTGGCGATCGTACAACAAGATATTACTTTACACTGCAATTTTAAACAGCTCGTTATAATATCTATTTTTGAATGTTCGTACTATACATATCTGGTTTTATAAAGAACGTTTTATTTAGAAATTGGAAAAAAATATTTCTCAAATTAGAAAAAATATTTTTTTAAATTTCTAAAAGAATCCATCTACAATTTTTATGCTGCAACAATGACTTTTTGAACTACTAGAAAATTTATCCTGAAATGTCGATCCTTTTCAAAATAAGAAAAAATGAACTTGATACGTTTGATTATTTCGAAGATTAGGATTCGTTTGTACAGACAATTTTCACAAAAATAGACAAGTATTTTGACGTTGGATATATTGTAAACAAATTCAATACCAACAAAATGATGATCTCTTTTTAATTTTTGCGTAAACTACATCATACTTTAATATACCTCGAAATCTTCGGTATACTTTTTCAAAATATGTCCAGACAACTTGATATTTAAAAAAATTTGATTAATATTGATTTAATGATTCAAAATGAAATTTTATGTTAATTCTTGAAAGTTTTTTCTATTGAAAATTTGAAAATTATTTGAAAATTTTCTACACTAGATAATTAAGTTTTTTTTTTTAGGGAAATATTTAGCAAATGATGCCCACTCATATACGGAGGCAAATCTAACAAAGTTCCTGGCGATATTAATGGTGCTCAGGTTACTCCTATGACCAGCCTAACAGTACATATTTAATACCAAATATTTTGTACAGTACGAATTATTTTAATAAATTATTTTTCCATCGACATCCTGCAAATTTGTCAGCTTAACAAATGTTTACATCACACACTATAACGAACGATTACATTTATAAAGGTTGTATAAACAGTTTGCGAGAAATTATGAAAGTCATTTAAAAACCATATTTGTACTTTTCTATAAATTAAAAAACATGGATATTAAACAATATGAGTATAAAAACATGTATCGTACAAACTTCCTTTAATTTCATTGCTTCCTCTTGTCGATGTAAATATAAGTAGAACATAATATTATCTTGCTTAGATGGCATTTAACGGTAAAACGATTATTATTTAATTATAAAGAATAGAACAAAATGGTATACAAATACTCTGTAAACAAATCATACTTAGGCATTATCAAGCTTCATTTCTGTGAGATTCAACAATTGCTCGAAGAAACTTTACTTAAAACAAAAGAAACAGAAAAAGTTTGCTATTATGTACAAAAATGAAATGAGTCTCCATAAATTGTGTATGTATATATTTCAAATTCTTTTTTATAATATACAATTCAAGAATAGAATAAAAGTGAGCAAAAAACAGTTTTGCTCTTTGATTATATTATAATTGCGAAATTCAATCTAATCTGCGTCATTCAACTTTCTCCTATGTATATCCATCTTTGTACCTAAGATAGCTATTTTCATCATATGTTGACACATCTTCTATTCCTAAATTGTCACAGTTGCGTTTTGTCGTGGATTTGCTAATGGACTCGTTAGTAAAATTTATTCAATAGACTTCGAATGAAATATAAGTTTTGCAAATGGAGATTAATAACATGTCGTTTCGAAAATAAATATAGATTACAAGAATTCACCTACACTAGATTTATTTTGTAAATATGTTGATAATATCTTTCTAGGTAATAGTATTTACAAACAATTGTTTTAAACTTCAACTACACAAAATTGCTATAGAAATAAAACGCTAATATCAGAAGTCAATGATGTATCAAATAAACTTCTTCGGGCAGCAAAAATATTCAATTCGTTATAAAAATATAATTTTAAAACCATTTTTCATTTATTAATATCAATGAAATGATAAAACAAAGAATAAATTATTTAACCACATATATTGACATTTATTTAAAGTTCGATACAACAGTAGTAAAAGCAACAACGAAAATAATGATAATAATAAAATTTTTCAACTTAATTTTTATCGCTATTAATTATTAAAATTTCAACACAGATTAATTAGATCATTCAAAATACATTTATAAGCGTGTAAGTGTATATGTTGGTCGTTGTATAAATGTAGACGTTGCTCTTGTTGGAATTAACTACAAAAGGAACTTATGTTAATATATTTATCCGCAACAACGTTAAATTATCTATTATTCGCATAAATATAAGTTTCTAATTGTTCCTACTGATTAATTCTAAAATATAATCAATGTTTCAAATAACGATTTACAAATGATTAAGTTAATTAAGATTTTTATGTTACATACTAGGTACAAATAATAAACAGCTAATGAAATAAAAAATAGCTCATTACTATTCGGTTACGGAGAGGATTTTTAAACTCGTTAAAAATTCCCAATGTACTGTCGTCGTTCCTTATTTTGCGAGTCACCGGCGCTTAGGAAGAGAGGAAGAACCGGACCAGTTACAAGTAACGGGTACGGCAACCACTACGATCCTCTCTTACAAAACTCAAGTTGCGTGTCTGTAAATAAGCGGTGCGTGGGATTTAAAAAGAAATCGAAGTAAACGCCACGTAGAGAAGCTTATCTTCTCAGAACAACAGTCTGTGTTCGAAAGTGCTGGCTAAGTTGTGCTTTGAATTTTATTTGAAAAATGTCTATATTCACAATAATACTCAGCATGACTGTCATTTTGCATTTCTGCGTAGCTACTGAATTAAGTGAGTACATTAAAATGTAAAACTTATTCGTTATATTAAAATTTCATTTCTCATACATTTCATCTCTGTCAGTGATCACACGTATTTCGCAATTCGAGTAATTGTCAATGTAAGTTCTTAATGTTCCATTGACAATAATTTATTGTTTGTTAACAACGATATTCTCGTTTAGATGTCTGTGACGAATGTATGCTATTTCCATTATAGAATTTCAGTTAAAAAGGCATTAAATTTCTATTTCTTGAATTTTAAGGAACATTAACCGTAAAGCTGTGGACCCTACATCGCTTAACATTCTTTTTACAAAAAAGACATTTGTAAAAAAGGTTTTATGAACTATGCCGTTCAACTTCAACAAAACCTTTATATAATGCTATTTGTTAAGTAATTTTTCATAAACACAAAAGTTTTTTACGTATTTCTAGAAATGTTTAGAATGAATTTTATATAAATGAAATTAAAGCATTCGTATCCTTTGTGAAAGTATTAACAAAAATTCAAAATTAGGCAGTGATAGGAGCAGAATAATGTTCGTGTTGTTTTTACTTCATAAAATAATGTATATGTACAATACATGCTATATAAACACAAATGATATCAGTTTTTTCGGAAATATTGTCAAGCATTGGAGCACACTAGTGTTAAAAATTAAACGTTATCATAAACTGTGAATTATTCGACTTGTTTAATAACATTTCTTGTCAAGAAAATGTTATTTCAGCACTTTCCAACGTACGATGTCTTGTGTTTTTCTACAGGTTTATGATTAGGGCTCTTCATAATTCTCCCTAGCAAACAAGTTTGCGATGTTATGTAATTTGGAGATTGAATTACTCTATAGACGTGCTTCAAATTTATTGCAATTGCTCCAATAATTTTTCTGCAATGTGATAAACAGACAGTCGCAACTGTGTTTTATATAACATTATTATCCGGATTCACCTGTGTGGATTATCAAAAAATTATAATATTGAACATAACACTTTTCCTAATTCTTACCTATCTCAGGTTAAATTAATTTAATAAAAAGCTTATGAACAATGGGCAATGAAACTCTGTCGCTCATTATTTTTAATATTGTTTTGAGATAAAAATTAAATTTTTCATACAAAGGCATATTATATTATTCAACATTTTTTAACAATGAGTTTAAGTACTTTCGTTAATTTAATTGGCAGACTTGTTCTCTTAAAAGAACTCAATCAAAATCAACAAGATCCCTCTCCTATATAATAGGAATCACGTTGCACATTCTCAGACTTATTTGGTCATTGTCTATCCCCTTTACAAATTTTTTCCTAAGTTTACAGGGGTCACGGTAAACGCTTTAGTGAAAAACTATTGCAATTAGACCTTGTTGGTCTGTTAAATTACATAAATCTGATCTAAAGGAAATGTTTTAGTTTCCGAGATACAACTTTTAAGTCGAATTCGAAAAGTGTTTCCTATTCTAACACGTAGTTGGATGATGAATGTTCTAGAAATTTTCATTTCTTTTCTTTAGTCAAAAATTCAACTTCCATTCTGTCTAACCCCCATGAAGTGTACACACAGTTTTCGATCATTAATTACATGATTTCTTCCTTCGATGTGTGATTTTAAATTCACTACCATTGAATAAATATCTAATAAACAATAATTAATTTACCACTTGAAACATATAATTTCTTTCTTTGTAACGTCTTAAGTACAAATATACAGATCTGACTTAAAAATTTTAAACATATTTAAAATATAGTTAATAAATAGAAAAATGGTCTTATTAATCGATTTTCATGCAATAAAAATCGCAGGACTCGATTTTTTAGCGTATTGATTCTAGTCATTTCAATTCAAAATCGATTCCAGAATTAATTTTTTTACAAGAATCGAACATTTCTAGTTTATCCTGTTCAAAGAGAATACGACGCGTCAACAGTATCTTCTTCTTCGTACAAGTTTCTGCATGCCGCATATTGATATTGAAAAGGATCATGTAGGGTAGAGAAGCTATATGATTTACTCTGACTCAATTTATTGTGCTAAAAATAATACCAATAATAACAAAAATGGTAGCAACAGGATAAGCAGTCAGCAATCTAACTCGTGCAAGGCATCAAGGTTCAGGTAAGAATTGCCTGAATCGTCGAATAGCAGTTGCTCCAGAAAAGAAATAGAAGGAGCATAGAAATATAAATAAGTAAAAAGTAGGAGAAAATGAAACAGAAAAATTCGAAGAAAACGTAGAGAAAGTATAAAAAGTGTAACGAGAAGTAACAACGGTAAGGCTCGTGCGGATTTGGCCGTCAAATATGCGTAAAAACTATTTTGGTTCTCAAGCAAGATCCTAAGAAACGCATTGGTGAAAGAATGTATCGAAAATTGGGAAAGAGCAAGCAAATTTAGAAAAACCATGTCTTTATGCATGTATCAGAGTTGCTCTCAAACGCGTGAGCTTTATTTCTTCTGTAAACATCTATAAGAGTATTTAAGAAATAATTAGATCCATTCTATATTGCTTTAATCAAATAATTGAACCCTAAATAAATCGTCCAATCCTTTATGAATGAAACTTTAACGTTTATTAAAATTACATTTGTTGGGACGTACCTTATATGGTTCATAGACGTCTTTGTAACGTTTATTTCTCGTTGCTCAAAATGTTTCCTTATTTTCTTATTACATGGGTCCCACATAATATGATACATGATTTTTGAATGCATTGATGTCTTATGCAAAGTAATTAAAATCAGGAAATCACAATTTCTGTGTTCATCTTCGGAACGTTGCAACGACAAGACTGTACAAAGAAGAAGCACGAAATTATCAGCTAGAAAATTATAATCGACAGATAATTGATATCTATCATAATACGTACTTCTTTTCAAACGTTTCAGTATACCATTTTAAACCTTTTTGCCTTCGTTCATAATAACTCTTTAAGTTTTGTTTGCTGTTAGTTCCCTATCCACATCACCTATTTTTTTCGTGGGGGAAATCTATCGAAGACTTTCCCTCTCAGAGGGAGAGTGGGATTCCCCGCTCCGGCACTTCACGTGCGGAGTGTACTCATTAAAACTCCGACAGTAATTATCCTCGCGACCACGAGGGGCACTGGGAACTATCAGCGGTAACTTACGGTGTCCCTTCTGGTGCGGCGCGACGACGACGCCCGTGAAGGACGCTATGTCTAACCCACCATCCAATTTGTCGTCCCCGTTGTAGCATCGGAAACGTCCAGCGGTGGACAGGAGCGCGCTACTACGCCACCACTCGTCTACAGGGCTGCCAGTGATCTCTCCGACTGTGCCTCGACGAAGGAAAGACGGAAGAGTAAACAGCTCTACCTTCCCTGTAGTCACGCACGTAACATATGCATACACAGGGGTGGTAGGGAGCAACAAACCCCTCAATCGCCAGGACCAATTTGGAAGGAGCCGATGCAACAGAGTTGGAGGAGCCACTCATGCAGTCATGCTCCCTCTTTGCAGCTCCATCCAAAACATGACTAGTTCACAGAAGGAGGCCACGGTTCTCCACTTCCTCACTGCCGAGCGTAGCGTTCCCCATACCCGATAACGAAAGGTCCCTCCCAATTTCCTCCAGGATACAGCGCTCATACGGCCCTCGCAAGACTCGCAATGGCTGTTGCAATAGCTATGTAAGCCCGCAAGCAGATCCAACGGAGGAAGCCTCGACAGGATGATCTCCATCTGGTAGGACAGGAGTGATCCTTCGAACTAGCTGAGTAGGAAACCGGCGCAGCAGTGTCATGCCACGTTGAGAGGTGGTAGGTCACTCGCCCAAAGAGGGTTCCATATAGGGCTACAGAATGGGCGAATCTCAGTTGGATCGGACCAATCCCACCCGGGTGCTTGGATCCCACAGATTGAGGAGAAGCTGGCCCAAAATATCAACTATTCCCTAGAACTGCGAGACTAGACAGCCGAAATGCCCCTCAAATCGCCAGTGGCTGTTAAGAACCAGTCCCATATATTTTCATCTTAACACTGGCCTTATCTATTTGGATGTGGAGAGAAAATGACGGTTCCTACCAAAGTATGTGTATTGGTAGCTTCTCGGTCTTACGGAGCGTTATTTCTAAACCGATCTCCCTGATCCTTGGCTCATCGGACTGCCTTTCTCCGGTGGTCCCCAACGGTCAGTACCACGTTGCATCAACGTAACGCGTTATGTTGACGGTGTCGGAACTGCCTTTGGTCCACAGAATGGTGTCGTACTCGAGATTCCATAACAGATATCCCAGCACGGACTCCTACAGTATTTCGGAGTACACTTTTCTCCGTTCCATGTTGTACCAGCTGGGATATTCTACCCATTTGCCAGAAAGGTAGCCCTCAATCACTGCCCTTGGCAGGGGATTCCATGTTCTTCCGTCCCTGCCTAATTGTCTTTCAGGGTAGGATGTTAAAGATTTCACTCTGGGTCAGAACCGAGAGGGACTAGACATATCACGTTGATGGTCGACCGTCCCCTCTGGAATCCAAATTAGCACTCAGGGGATTTTCTATTTGTCGCATACTGTAAGGTGAATAAACGTTGTAGTTTGCAAATGTTGCCAACTGAAAAATATTACGTTTGCTCACTTACTAGCTTCGTTACTGCTGTCTGCACGCTATGTATTGTAGGCGCACAAAAAGTTGACCTGGGATTCTATAAGCTAAAATGGCACAGGAATAAAGGTACTTGTCCACTTGCATCACTTGTGACGTGACTGTTACGCCTTTACGCAAGTGTATTATTACTATTGACTTAGTTGAGCATGTGTAGAAGATCACCTCGTGACGAGAAACGCGAACGAAACAATATACGACAAAGTGAGATGCAACGATAGAATTCACGAACATATCTCAGATACGTTTTTCATCTAACTTTGTCGTATTTTGTTTTACTCGTATTTCTCGTTAAGTGGTGGACACTCGCCCAAATTAACAAATAGTAATAGTTTGCCAATAGTGACAACGTGTCTGTCTAGAGTGATGCTGGTGGATGATTTTATTTTTGCCTGTGCCATTTTAGCATAAAATACCACAAGCAACTTCTCGTAAGCCACAAAATAAATGAGAATATCGTTCCTTTGTATTATTTTTACATTATCGTTATTAATGTTTATGTTATTTTATGTAAAATATAAAATAATCGATGTCGAAAATGTAATTCATCCATTAATCGAAAATTCTTTTATACGAATTGTGTTTCAACGCTTAATTATTATTAAGTAATAATATAAAATACACAAATTTTGAATTTCCACAATGATTTCTCCCTTACTTTCATAAAAACTAATTTAAATAAATTAAAGTAATTTGCTAGATATAAACTCAGATATTTTCTGATTTTATAATCAGCAATTTATATCGTACTAAATATTTCTTTTTCCAATTTATGTCACATCCCCTGATTTATGCAAACAAGATGAGCAAAGTAATGCAGCAAATAGTCAAGCAGTAGGGGCCAAGCACGCAATATCATTTACTTTGTTTCCACAAACAAAAATGTATCAGCAAATAATAAAACGCTATAATTTTCCAATCGATAATATTTATAGGCCACCTCAAAACGCGTAAGTACTTAGTTCGATAATTACATTATTTTTTCTAGAAAAAAAGCGATGTTCAACATTCATTACCTAAATTTTAATTAAATCTGATGTTTTTAATCGTAAGATTCTTTACTCTTTCTTACGCTTTTAAGCGAAAAGGTTCTTAACATTTTAACTTATCTCGACTTGTTAAGAATTTACTCTTTGTGAAATGAATGAAACGTTAAATGAATAAAATAACTAATTTATTATAACGAATTTAACATTAAGATCAAAACATTTATTTTTAATTCTTTATAAAATGTTTTTTTACTTCCAGGAAATGTCCTTTGTGCGACAATTCAGTTTATCCTTATTGTGGAGAAAAATTATTGCACGATGCATGCTGCTGCACAGATCCTTATCTTCATGAGCTGCCCTATCAATGTAAATTGGCAGATTGTCGATTTCTTCATGCAAACAGTTGCAGGGAACACAGACTAATTGCTACCTGTTGTTGCAGTGACGACTATCGATCGTTATTAAGAGCTTTCTCAAATATTTAGAATTATCTATTGATATTTCATTTAGCTGTAACATAAAACATATTGACCATGCTTGGACTCTTTCATTTATATCTTCATAATACTAATTAACATATATTGTAGGCAAAAAATATAATTTAATCCAGTTAGTGTAATGAGATACTCTAATGTATTTACACATTTGTGCGAATCAAATATGGGACATGGTTAAAAATAAATAATGAGTTCATGACAGTCTTTACGTGCAACATTTTTTACAATTGAAAAATGGGTCAGTAAATCTGTAACAGATTCGTCATTCAACTATCTACAACAATTACTTTCGACACGTGGTTGATAGAGCAGTGCTTCTCAAACTTAACATACAAAGAATATGTTTTCTTTTCTTGAAAGTGTTCTAGAATTACTTGTTTAAAAATGGAAATGGGAGATATAAATATTACATGTATAATTTACAATAAAAACATACATTGTATTTGGAGAATTTGATAAATGTGAAATAAAATAACTAGAATATGTCAAACAAAAGTAGGTTGTAGGTGGCACACACAACATACGATAAATATTTACGACACTCGAGATCGTTCATTTTCTATGCTATTATTTATAAATAGAATGTTACTTGTTTTTGATTTTTCATAAAAGAATGTGTACTCTCATTGATAGCAATTTATCGTAAATTGTTTTCATAATGTTATTACTTTTAGAAATTTAAGCAAAATAACAATTGTGCTCTTTGAATGGTTTCATTTTTAAAAGCCGAGAACAAGTAAGAAATTATGTTTGGCAAATGTGTGTCAGTTTTTTATAAATCGTTGAGTATGAACTATGTAAGGATCAAAAGTAGTTACAATATCGACGAGGGTTCTTGAAAAGTATTATTATTTCGAATAACTTCGCCACCTGAGAAAAAATAACATCGGTGATTCATATTCTACCAATCGGAAGGTTTCGAACTTCTACGAGGCAATCTAATTTTGATAAATTTTGTGTCGGCCAGTGTATACTCGATTTAAAAAAATGCATAGTCACCGCCAATTATGCTCTTCATAAACGCTTTCTATACTACTGTGACAACATCAATGCAATACAGAATTTGGTATATTTTTCGTTAGATATATTCTCATGAAAGTACTATTAATAGATCGGCAAACTTTTCCTGATAAAACTGTGTCCAAACATAACCTTGTTAGATGTCATATATGGTATTTATATGCGGAATTTGGGAGTGCGATTTTACACACAACTAAAAATAATCAAAACAGGGTCACGATTGATAACTCTTTCATGGAGATACAATGAGAAATATTAAAACATTAAGTTTCATTAGAGGATGAAATTCGATGCAGTGCGTGATAAAGAACACTCTTGGCAGCCAGACAACTTTTATCGGGGTATGTATCGACTAGACGGCTGCACGAGTCGATAAGTTCCTTCGCATTACAGAAACATAAACAATGGTGGGGGTAACTCCGCATCGTCAATCTGAGAACAAAATCCTACCTTGAAACCAAAAATTACTGTAGAGTAGATGAAATATTAGTTCGTTAACGTTTAGCGCTTAGTTTAATTAACCGTGTAGCCAAATCTCGTTGCTATATTGGAATTATTTTGATAATTACTGCTAATTATTGCAGAATGGATTTTTATTCTTTCACACCGGTGATTCAATTTGTTTGATAAATTTTTGCGCAACGTTTTAATATTTGGTAACACGTTGTCTATGTTTGTTATTATAATAAATTATTGGGGTAAGTTTTGATACGATAATATTGTTAAATAATACATAATACACCTTTGTGTGAGAAAATGAATGTGTATGTTTGATATTGAAACAAAATAAAATGAAATGGAAATTAAGAGAATGCTTACTCAACGGTTAAAGACAGATAAAAATGTCAAGAAGAGTTGATACTTTTCAGTCTGACAAATTTAATCTGGTCGTATTGTGTATCTAATGAATAATCAATATCGTCAGAATACAACGAAAATTCACTAACAATAAGTTATTATTTTAATTATACATATATTTAACCAGTCTGTAATTTAACACTTTTATTGAAATTTTACTGAAAGTTTTCTCTCTCAGAAGAAAATGTGTGTACTCTTGAAGAATCAGTACATAAATTGTTATATTATTTTATTAGTTATATCGATTTTTAAACATGGAACACCTTCCAAACAAAGTATAGGTACTATATACCTTTTGCATTACTTACTATAGAAATTCAATTTATCGATATCTTAATGATATTATTTATATATCGAATTATTAATATCATTTCGATACTATCGATAATGGCATCGTAGTTTAGCTCGATACATAAGTTTATTCGCTTTCGAAAAAACTTACTGCAATGTTGCTGCCGATGGATTCTGTCATGCTTCAACAATTGTACACTTCTTTTTTCTGGTGTCGTTGGATCATCTTCGAAAACACTATTATTTAAATAGCCTCGTTTAAAAATATAAAAAGGTGTAAAGGTTGGCGAACACAGTGGAAATTCTATAATTCCAGCTTTGCCAAACCAATCGTTTCGAAATGCTTATTAACATTCTACAAATAGTTTGGTAGTATGTGCGAGTGCCCTATCTCGCTAAAATTGTAGATGTTGCCACGTGTAGAGATTAACATTGTGTACAAGAGCTGGTAATTCATTTTCAAGTAGGCTATCGTAACGTTGAGTTGTTAAATAACCATTAAAGAAGTATGGCCCTGTCACGTATCCATTTACTAATCCATACGGTACGTTAAAAGACCATTGATGTTGATAAGGTATTTGTCAATGCCAATGGAGATTTTGATCTAACCAATAATGAGAATTATAACGATTCGCATAATCTCGAGTTAAACGACCAAGAATTTGAACATTTACCAGACCAACACATTCCTGTGATGTTATACTAATTCCAACAAGCAACAGGAAAGTTATGACTTAATTATTTAATTTGGTCTAAACTATTTTAGTTTCCGAGTAAAAATCCAATAAATGTCAAACGTTCTTCAATTCTACCTAATCAATGAAGTTTCATTAAAGTTGGTGCATAATACATCATATATAATAGTCATCCTGTAAGTTTCACTCTCTAAGAAATCTACATATGCGAGAATCATTATGGTATCAATGTATATAATCAAAAAGAACGAACATTTCTATTTGAGTTATTAGATAAATTTTGGATTCTTTGTAATAGTTTCTTCGAACAATAATTCCTCATAACGGTTTCATCAGGTACCTTTATGAATTGTTTTGCACATTATCAAGTATGTATTCGTAACATCAGAACTTTTATATTGAGTTAGACTTTGACGATTAGACCCTTTTTATATTTTCGGCAACCAAACTTCACTTTGTCGATTTTGACGATTTTCACACACTTACCAATCGAACCATCACTATTGGTGTGTGGTGGATTACTATAACCGACCACGCAAGTTAATATTCGAAATCATTGAAATCAGTAAAGTTTTATATTTAAGTTTATCCGTTATATGTACTGGTTGCCGACCGTCGTTTTATGTTTATCTAAACATTATACTAGCAGTAGTCACTTACTGCTCCATACACTGCCACGAATGTACACGGTCTGGGTTAAATCCCAGTAAGAGTATCGGAAAGGTGCAGAGTTTGCACTTCGGAACATAACGAATAATGAATACGTGATCTACGAATAAATTTACATCGGAACAGTTAAATGTACGCCGTAATCCTGTGCATATATACATACAAACATACTATGTTTACATACTGGTATTAATGGAATCTTCGCTTTTAAAATAGAAACTTTTTGTAAATTTGTTATAAATGTACAAATTTATATTTTAATTCTCTATCAATTTTGTACACATATGTAAATTTATGAATTTATTAATTTTATTACGAATTAACATTCAAACGAATTCACAGATTTATAAATTGTACACAAATTATAAATAGACAAATTATTAAATTTGTAAATATTTAAAAAGGTTTTGAAATGTTTATATATTTGTAAATTTATAAATTATTTCTAAATAATTCTATTCGTTATATAAATTGTTTAAAAATCTTTAAGCATTGTACATTTCTAAACAATTTCTAATACGTTTCAAGTATTCTAAAAAGTTTATACAAATTTTAGATGTTTCATTTAAAATTTAACTAAAAGTGTAATATTCTTTGAACCATTTATCCTCTTTCTTTGACATTTTTTTTTAATTACCTTAATAACAAAGTTGAGGCCTGAAACAGATTCGTGGACCACCATGTATATTGAATCATACATTTATTTGTCATATAATAAAGTTCAAGATATTACGTAACTTAAGTGTTAACAAATCAAAGAAATATATGTCACCAATTCTTTAATATTACTTTACATTTAATATACAGATACGAGATGCATATTCTAAATAGAGTATCACAATAAACAATGTAGTAATATAATAGATAGTTTAATACTATTAGAAAATGTTATAACATAGTTTGTAAAAATCGAGTAAACAGAAGAACAAATTAATGGACATACTTAATAATATTTTATTAACCAATAATATCTTTCCTCTTGTGCTTTACGTAAGTCTTCGATTACGGAAACCTTGTAAAGGAAATGGCTGATCTTCCTCAAGGAAAAAAAAACAAGAATAAGCGACGTTCCTCAAGGTAAATACACCGAACCTAGAATTTAGGGGTAGATGCTCGTAACGTTGAGGTCAGCGCCAAGGTCATACACGTGTCGTGGAGGCCGAATGGGTGGTCCTATGGAACCCACGTGCACCCCAACTTTTGTTGGAGTAAGCAAGAGAACTGTAGGTAAATCAGAAAGAAACATTCAAACAGTCGATTTTTCGTCTCCAGGTAGATCTGCCTTTCTAAAGAAAGAAAGGTTCGCCTTCCATGATCAAAGCCAAGGTTGTGCAGGTATCGCGATAAATTTCAAAGATGAAACTTCTTCGAATGCAATGCTCACTTCCGATGGTTATTACTTTTTAGGTAAAAATAACAAATCTGTTAAATGACACTACTCCTATTTAAACTTCCAAATACAAAAACGAATGAAATTTTCGATGAAAAATTAAAATTTTTCATTTCTGCATCCTATTTTTATTATATATTGGAAGAAGATGGTAATAAATAAAATGTCAGTTATCGTTCGATATGTTTTCCTCGTCTTATTTTAGAAATATTTTTGTTTATCACGGTATTTGGATTAACGAAAAATAAAAAACTTATTTTTGTTTCGCAAGGTCATTTAGAGCTATTTGTTTAGATCCTGGAAATTCACAAGTGTCGGTGTAATTGTATTTTTTTAGAAACTCGTACATTTTTGTCCGGTTTCTGTCACAAAATCTAAATAAGCAACGATGCGATAAATGTTTTAATGAAGTGTTCGAATCTTCAAAGAAATTCTGCCGATAAAATGTTTGCACGATTGGAATAATCAATATTTCATTAACGGTGAAAAGATAACTATTTATCTGTTATCTTGAGTATACTTTTTTAATGTATTAAAAATATGAACATAAATACAAAATGTGGAAAAGAATAATTTGTAATTACAATATATTTACGAATGAAAATTAAATAGTAATTAAAATTATTGACACGAAGTACACGAATGATCACGAAAACTTAAATATTAAATATTCGGAGATGAACTCAGAATACAAAGGTATTAAAAATAATTAGACTCGAGCTACAGAACCATATGCTATAAAAACATTCTCTACATTTTTTTTTAACATATTTTCTCTTTAATAAGACATTCGATTAAGGCTAATAATTATACAATAGGCCCTTTGCCTTTTCGATAACTGTGATTCTGTATAGTAAGATACAATTGATAGTGACAAACATTTCTTCGATTAAAAAAAAAATAAGACTAAATTGGAAAGCTGTAAATAAATAAATCAAATGTCTAAGACAACAGATGATAATGATCGACGAGTCAAACTAATAAACACTGAATCGTGAAACTCTTAAATTATGAAATAATAACCGAGAACGGGACATTGAAATACAATTGTCTCGTATTTCTGGAGAAAACAAGAAAAACGTAAAGGTCCTTTTAAGTTTGATAATTTATACACTCCTGTAGCTAGAATATGTATGTGTCTGCGTGCGTGGATATGTTCCATGGATAAATTTAAAAAGAAAAATAAAATGGTTTCTTGTTTCAACCAGATCCATAGTTACTTATAACGAATACTATTTTTTTTACTGAAATTTACTCAAAATATTACGATCCTTGCAATGATTCATTCACCTACTCTAGCAAAGTGAGTCCTAGCTACTCTAGCAAAGTTTTCTAGATCGTCTACCTGACAAACGAGGAAGAATTGTAAGATACTGCTGTGTTTTTGCCGAATACCTAAAGACCTCAAGGACGACAGAGGGTTACACGTGGCGACCGTTTCAGGGCGACAACCCTCGACACCTAAACGTCGAAAGAAATTCCAATCCGTCTCTCCTGTTCGCTACCTTTTAGACAAATCCATAGCGTTGTCCCCTTACTTCTGTTCCTTCCTTCTTTCACTATTTGTTCTTCTAATTTTCATTCTCCTGTGTCTCTTTTACTGTCTTGTGTTTTATCAGAAAAATACGTTTCGCATAATATTTAGTTCACAATTAATTAACCTAGAGAAACGATTCATAACACGCTTGTAAATAAAAAAATTCACATTTAAAAATACCAAATATTTTGTAGTATATAATAATCTAAATATATACGTACGGATTATGAAATATAGAAATAAATTGCTTAAATTATCCGGGCAAATATTGTCTCGCGTATTATGAATGCGTCACATCAATTCAAACTATTAATGTAACTTTTTAAAACAAATCTTCAAGATCCGTTTCGAAATACGTTTCTCCCTTCTAATGTTTAGTATATCCACGATTCAAATGGTAATTGTTAACAGTTTCGTCGTGATGTTCGATCAGATAGTCGAAGACAAAATCGTTGCAGTATTTTAAAAAACAAATTGCGGATAAGATGGTAGGTAAGAACGATGACATCATTTCGGTATGCATCATCGACATTCGTCTTGTACCACACGGCCTCTGTATGCGGCTTGCGTAGCAGACCAGTTTGAAGTAACTGAAACGAATCGGGGTTTCGTCCTTGTAAGTTCAGACACGTGAACAAATGATTGTAGGACCCACATTCAGTTCGTGTGCCAACTTAATGAATGCAACCGTTCTTGGAATTCATAAACTCGAAGAAAACATCCGAAAATAAACCGCATTAATTGAAAGCTGCTTCGATCGTTGCCTGTAACGATTTGGAATTACAAATAAAGATTCGTGAATGGTTCCTTCGGAAATAAAAATAACGAGATCACAATGCTCTGTTAACGATTAAACCAATTTTTTTGTCAAAAGCGCAATTTAAATTTTAATTACGGTGTTATATTATTGTACGATATGATTATCATTATATTACATTTACGGCATTACTATTATACGTGAAACAATTAGGAGATTACTTTTGAAACATTGATGCTTTATCGAGAAATAAAGTAATTCGAGTAGGTGATCCTTGATCGTTCTTTGAAGTATTATTATGCTGCAATAATTATAATATGAAATCAG
The DNA here is from genome assembly GCF_051014685.1 of Ptiloglossa arizonensis. Lineage (NCBI taxonomy): Eukaryota > Metazoa > Arthropoda > Insecta > Hymenoptera > Colletidae > Ptiloglossa > Ptiloglossa arizonensis. The sequence goes on along the minus strand of NC_135051.1, from coordinate 11,340,916 downwards.
TATATATTTATATTTTTTTTACACTAATTATATAATATTATTGTGTATAGAATACATTATATAATTTATATATAGCAATTATCTGATTGGAAATCCAGCCAAGTATTTTCTATTTCTTTTAAAATTATTGGACTGGAAAGCCAGCCAAATGTTTTCTATTTTTCAAGAAATTGTCTCAATTATTATTTTACTCAATTTTCTACCTGAAACATACTATGTAACATCAAAAAATTGAACTTTATGCAAGGCGAACCACATAACTTGATCACGTTTATTGTTTCCTGTGTTACAAAACTAATTACAATTCCTTTTTATATTCTATAGACAGGTTCAGAGGGGTCCACAAGTTGGTCAAAGTGCATTTTTTGTTAAGTAATTCTTTTCCAAGACTTCGGGGTCATTCTTGTTTCAAATAAAACATTATAATTGGTTTTCGTTTAGTTTTTAACATAAAATGAATTCACAAAAATGAATTCAAACACCACACATTATAATTTTCGCAGTCAAAACTAAAGATACTGTTGAAAAACATACTTAAGAGCAATATTACAACGCTGTAGATTTTCCACTTTTGTAAACGACTATATTAATATTTCGATTTATCGCTGAGTGTACGTTTAGAGCAACAGTATACTTTTCGTTGTTATTGGAATATTTTTGTAAAGATTATCTTTTGACATGCCTATAAAAGTCAATTCAAGGGATTGAAATCAGAAAAATGAATTGGTCTGTTCAACCTAGACTCACATTTGTTGAAAGTCGAAACAAGCAGAGAAACTCATCGTCAAAGAACCTATCGTCGACACCTACGATCGACGGTACTAGGCAAAAAACAAACGATAGGATTGTTTAATTATTTAAGTAATCGCAGACGAAAACGAATATCATTCACTGATGACAATTAAAATTTGTACACTTGGGATTTTATCTTTCTAAAAAGTGAAAACGAGTTCAAACGCGATCTCCCTCGGATTATTTTTAATTATATGTAACGCATCAGATATCAATTATGACTAACGTTAATCATATAACAAGTTTGAAAAGTGTACAGCGTTACAACACTTGTTCCTCTTGAATATTTTCTTTTACAATATCGTTATTTCTGTTGACGAAGAAATATCTACGATATTGCAGAATTGCGGATAAAGTTGCAGATAAATGAAAAGAATGATAGGGTTTGATTACAAACAGTTTCAAAATGCAGTAACTTCTTGATAAACGCACGCTGTCGTATTCGCGCGTAAGCTTTTTAAGGAGAGACAATAATGAATTTGTTCTTGGAATGAACAAAGAGTATATTATACTCGCCGTGTTCCAAAGCGTATCGATGTGACAACACTAATACAAACTAACAATTATTATATTTTTCGTTGTATCTTGATCGGGTTATTTTTAAAGGATCGACGAGGTTCTCCCGATAAAAATAACACGAAACTAGACGGAATCGTTTGAAATGAACTTTCAACTACCTGTAATTAGAAATAGCAAAAATACGCTCATCTTTCGTCTGATTTCCATCGTTAGAGTCTCTCATTGACAAAATTCTCATGGAGATAGAATAAGAAACGTAAAAGTTTCGCAGTTCAGCCAAACAATGTTTAAATCCACAATTACCGGACGCTCGAATTGAAAAACATAAGTGAGGATGTTTCGATTCGTTATATATAATATAAAGCAAACAATCGACCAGTAAAGCCACGGAAACAAACCATTTTAGAATTCAAAGTTCCAAATCGATTTACCAGCACTGAGAATGTACGAGATGGAAGTAAAATGAATTGTTCCATCGAATAGAACGTAACCGATTACCTACTAAATGTATACGTTCCAAACTTTTTAACCATTCACCAAGAAGAGGAGGGAAATGGTATTTTTGTTCAATAATGACGCACAGTTGTCGCAGACGTTAAAACTACAAATATGTAGTAAAGGAGGTTCTAAAGTAACCTGTCATAGGACCTAGTTAATGACGCCAGACAGTGAGCGCGATTTGTGAATGTAACAAGCCTGCGGCTGTTTCCAAAGATATTGTTTCCACAAGGGATTCCTTCCTCGATCGGAGTTTTCCTGGTCAGACTAAATAGATCGTATTTCACGTGGAAACACGATGTATTATGCAATGGAAGGTCACTCGTTTGCTAACTCGCGGAAGATCAAGGAGTTGAGGTCAGGCACGTGGAACACGTTTGTCTCAAGAGAGAGGACATACGCACCAATCCCTATAGACATACGAAGGAATCTGCGCACGCTTTTCCAGAGGAATTCACGAAACGATCCCGACGATCGTTTCACCGGATCCATTTCTGCACGCAACCATCCTTCGATCAATATTTTTCTTTCCTTTTAAAAACAATTTTTAATCGATTTGATCTTCCGTTAAGATCAACAAGATAAATGTTCAAAACGTGTAAACGATTCGATCAGTCCTGAACTAATGATTATGAACATTGATTTGCGTCCCGTTCAGGTATTGCTCCTGAACTCGTCGATAAGGTTGACCGTCATAATTATTGAAACTCGTCTTTAATAAGTGTCAATGTTCCGATTTTGGTTGAAATTTTTGTCACGAGATCGTTACTACGAAGATCTTTTCCTTAGGATGGTGAGTTCACTCCAAAATAGGAAATTGTTTAAACGACAAATCCATCAGCTACACTTGAACGAAACACTAAGTTTCTTTCATAGCCATTATGCACCGAACGGTCTGAGTAATGTTATATTTTTATATGCTTCTGTCTCTTCTAGATATCCATAATCTGTCTTAACTATCTAAACTTTCCGATTCAGTATCTACCACTAAAAGCTAATATACTTGTTTTAATAATTCGATAAAAATGTATATATAAAAATAATAAACAATCTCGATATCTTTGCAATGACGTGCAGTGTTGATATGAAAATGAAATAAAATAAAGAATAAGCGAAGATATATTGTTTATCGTATACAAAAATGTGGCTGGTTTTATGTGGCGATTTATCTGTACGTACATATATATATATATATATACACATGAAATACAATTCAATAACAATGTTGTCTTATATAACTTTGGTACACTTCTACAAAGATTTCGATTATTGTAACGATCGCTCATAAGTTGTAAAGAAAAATTGCTCTCTAGGAAACAGTTCACCGACTTTTCCTCGAAGTCGATACGTTGAATCCTGATCATCTTTACAGGCATACACAAGTCTTATCGCTTACCTAGCGCTTATACTTTTTGACGTGGTAAGTTCGACGAACTTGTTAAGCTTTCCATTCTTTGCCACAGTACGTCGCTAACAATACGCTCGCATCGAGAATTGAATACCGACATACATAACTACAAAATTAGCCTTTCTAACGAGTAAAATAAACTACTATTATCTTATTGATATCTAGCAAGGTCCATCAAACGAGTATCGTCGATTTACTTGACCCTTCCGTTCGTGTTCGATTCTCGAAGAAGAAAAGACGAAGAAAAGAAAGAAAGATCAACCAACGTATTGTACATCGATGCAGTTTGCATCGATGACTAGTAAAAGAACGCAGGTCATTCAGATGCTAATTAGAGTTCTAACATTGTCAAATGAAAGCACTTCGGAGATCTGCGATCCTTTACGTTCTACGTACGAAATAATGTTAAATATTCATTCTTTTATATTCACGAAAATGGTAACAATTGTCGATATTTTATCACTTTTAGGATGTACATTAATTTCGGACAAAATTTGCTAACAAAGTACTTGTTAAAATATTATAAACTTAACATTCTCTTTCTAACCGTAATTACTCAAGTCGATAGGATTCGATTTATTAAAATTTTGTTCAATTCCTAATAATGTTTTTGCTAATCATATTCTTCTATCATGTGCTTTAACGACACAGAGCGTGCAAAGCAAAGACACGAAATTGATTGGAAATTCGTAAAACACGTGTAATGCAAAATTATACAATCAATTACTATCGATCCTGATAACGCTCGTTCTTTTCGGCTAAAACGGTAGTTAAAGAATTCATTATCGCGAAACACTCCGTTTCCTAAGTGTTTGTCAACATTGCTCTACACCGGTGACCATTTCATTAATCATTTTCCTTGTTATTCGTTATTTATCTCCCCCTTATTCTTCTTTCGATGATCGAGTTCTCTTTCTTTGTCCCGACACGTGTCGCCACACTTTTGTTTTTCTTATTCGAACGACAGGTGTCGATGCTCACAATTTAGCGAGCAATCGCGCCAATCTCGATGTTATTAACCAATGAATCTTTACGTCTACGAAGGAACAGTTCCGAAATTGTTCGAATTATGACTCGAAATAGTTTCTCGAGGTGTTGTCTAGCGTGGAGATAACGGTTGCCACTACATCTGTAACAAATGAGTATCGCTTTGTTAGGCTACAGCAGTATCGTCACCTACCTCGTATCTTAGCGAATAATGTGCGCGAATTTGAACGATACAAAGTAGTAACTGAATATCTATCATTGACGGCTCTTCTGCAACAGTTTTTCTACGTTTACGCATAGCGTTCGTACATTGTCGGATAAAATTGGTCCTTAACATCTAAAACGAGAAACAATAGCTTTCACTTCGTGAAAGTGTATCGTCTTGGTAACACAAAAAAATGTACGCGTACAATCTTTAAACTTAACTTTGCAGCGTTAAACGCGTACACATTTGACTTTCATCGTATTTTCAGAGTACATACGCAAAACGTGAAAGTTTCACCGATGGTGATAAAGAAGAACATTAATGGACCATTTTCCACCGTGACTTGGACGATAAAAATATACCGTCGCAAATTTTAACCGTGTTTGGAGATTGGTTACGCAGTCGTGGTAATACTGTTCTTCTGCACGAATTCAAAACACCATTATTTTCCCTTTCTCGATTGAAACGTATTTGACGCGATACTTTCTCCGCTGTAAATAAAACACTCACGAGATAAATATCACTTTGCGTCGATTCTCGACAAATTTGTCTCGAGTTTTCCGTATCGTTCGTTCGAACGCATTTCAAAACAGGCGTATAAAGCGAACGAAATAAATATTGTAACCCGCTGCACGCGATGAATGGCTTAGGAAATCCTTGAATGCAAGATTCGCAGTTAAATCACTTGGACGCTTGATAGAACCGAATAAAAAAGTTCCTTTCTTCGACGCAGCGTGTGTCTACGTCTACCTGAAAGATGCGTATGCGCACACGTGCCTACGCATGTTGTACAATGTACAAACACTCGCGGACACCATTCTTGCTATCATAATTTTCATTTTACCGTCTTTGTCATCGAATCGTGCATGCAAACATCGATTCCATCTTCACAACTCGAGAACCATCTCGAATACGTGTTCGTAGAAATGTAAATATCGTCCTTTTGCACACACATGACTGACACCTTTGTACGTACGGGCACTCGACACCTCTACATACTTATACACGCCCCACGTGTTTGTTTCTATTGGTGGAGGAGTTAACCACTGACCGTTGGTGTAGTAGTACACACAGCATTCAGTGGTATATAAGGGCGACTCTTTCGTACGGGCACGCATAACCGAGGGAGTCATCCCATGACACGCGCTGCACACGCCGGGGCAACCTCTTTCTCGATTTCTGCGACTCTTTCGACACGTTGTGATCGCCGTAGCAATTTCTAGTTTGCCCGTCGAAGTGAACCCCGAGGGGTAACTCGAACCTCTCTCCTTGGTTCTGCCATCCCGTGTGAGAGGAACATCCGCGCTTTGCCGTTATCATCGAACCGGGGTCGTTCTCAATTACGCTCGTCGCACGTGTTATCGAAGTGGAATCTAAACGGTACAATATTTGTTTGCGATCGGATAACGCGTAAAACGAGAGAGTTCTCGCTTCTCTTTCGTTTTCCAAAAGAGTGAATCGATCGTTTGAAAATCCGGTTCGTTTCTGACGATAAGCGAACAATTCAAATGGAAAATCGGCTCTCCTGCCGTTTCTATGGAATGCACTGATATTTGAGACCAAGTGGTAATGAACATGCGAAAAACGTGAACACGTGAAACGAAAAGACGTAAACAACGCGTTCGCGCTCCGTTTAAGTGTTCAGAATGTCTGCAGCGACGCTCATGATGGGAGGATCCTGGATTACGTTCATCTTATCGATGTGTCTAATGTCGATAGTTCTGCTCCTGCTGGTGCGACGAGGGAAGTTTCTATACGCCCTGAGAAAAGTGCCTTACCCTCCCGCGTTTCCTATCATTGGAAACGCGTATCAATTATTCTGTAGCCCAGAAGGTGAGTAAAATTACCCATATCAGTTTTCAACTTAGAATCGCATAAGAAACGCAAGTTACGCTGCTTCTTATATGTTGTACAATAAGTAAAACTTATATGTTGTGCGATTCTTTAAAACTGGTCACAACGTTCTTAGCTTTTTAGGAACTAACCGGTGAAATCTACCGGACACGAATCCGTGGAAAGATTAATCGTAAGAGGTAAAAGTAATAACTAAACCCAATTAATTCATTGTTTGAGAACATGATTTTTAGAAGAGAATTTTAGAACGAACGACGTATGGATACACGTTTGTTAGAACCTTTCGCAAATGTATTAAGTGTACTTGTTGTACGTGTGTGAAAAGTGAGACATTTAACGTAACGTCACTGCTTCAAAAATCTCGAGTCCCTTCAATAATAAGAAACCTCCGAATATTATCGCAAATTATTTCTTGTCGTGTTATATTTAACAAGGTTTGAAAATCACCAGTATGTATCTTCTTTTTACATTTTCTCGCGTAGTTTATTTTTTTTTTTAACGATAATAGGGAAAATTTATCGATCTATACCAACGTAATCTTCGATTGCTTTTAATAGGAAAATTTATATCGATGAAATGTAGCGTTCTGAACGGATATTGGTAAATGTCCACACTCGATGGCGTTCGTAGGTCATATTCTTCTAAGGCATTGAACTTAACGGTTTCAAGAACACCGTGTGCAATGTTTGTAGTCTCGTGGAAAAAGAAATTAATCTGTCGATCGCAATATTTGTCTTCTCCGATCTAAATAATTATTTTTTCCGGCAATTTTTTCGTACTGCCCAAATCAACCCAGATGTGTAAAATCTAGTTGACTTGTTTTGAATATTAAATATTTTAGATTTGGAAAAAGCACTCGACCAGAAAGGAAATATAGTCGGAAATTCGGTGTTCGAATTCCATCGATTTATCGATACCAGCGTTTCGTGCTACGTCTCTGAAAATTCGCTAGAACGATGAAAATATTGTACTTTATTCGTGTGTTCGTCGTGTTTATAAAATCGACAGAAATAATATGTCACGAAAATGCGAAATATCGCTGAACATTTTGCCAGATTCGTATTTGTTTAACCCTGACATTCTCGTGCCTTTATTTTCAAATTGGCACGATACAGTGATAACCTCGAGATTGAAAAACTTCAAAAAAGTAACCGTGCAAGTAGATGCATCGATCTAACAATGAGTACAGACACTCGCGAGCATGGTATTATTACATTTTGTACAATCGAACAGGAGAGGTGTAAACACTTAAGGCATATCGGTGAAAGTTAGATCGCGTGACGCAATATCTGTGGCACCCGATACCTGAACATACGTAACTTCAATTAGACGGAACGTTCGAAGATAGTATAAAAATGATAAAAGAATTATTTTCGAAGTTATTCACTTTCGTTCCTAAGATTCGCATAAAAGAACACAGCTATATATTGAATCACCATAAGAACCGCATAAATACACGTATGTATACCGTAGAAAACATTAAAAACATTTTCGGTACGCATTAATTATTGTAACACTAACGAATAATTTAAATAATAATTTCAACGGCGCACTTGGTTTCACAGGTCGTTGAACAAACCAGGCGTTAATTTACAAAGATAAGACTTGATAATTTGGAAACAAATTAAGTTGTCCGTTTCGAATGTTAAAGTCAATCGATTTCGCGCGAAAGAACCGGGAGAAGAAAAGAAGAAAAGAGGATTTATCCATATCGGTCGTACTGAATACCGAAGATAATCGTTAGCCTCTTGCGTGTAACCAGACGAAGAAAGAAGCAGGTCGAGGTCGTTCGCAGTCTGAACAACGCTCTGGTGGTATATAATTGCACGCAATTACGCGTGTTTTAAAAAATGGGAGTTAACAGTGGAATGGCGATTTGAGTCGTACATAGTCCGTAATTTAGATTTTCATATTTGATAGAATATGGGATTATAAATAGATCGTTTTAAACATAACAAATTCAATGCTGCGATTACTTGACCGTAGAAACATGGGGTACTTTACAGTACTTAACCGTAGAAAAATTGAGTCACGATCCATGAGTTACGTTAACGATTAACGGAATAACAACGTTATTCGCAATTATCTTTAAAAATCGACCTTTAAAAATAAACATTTCACGAGTAATGTTTCCCACGTTGGGAAAACGAGTATCAACAAAGAAAAATGTACTTACTTTTTTTGATAAATTTTACCTCACGTATAATTCAACGTAGTTATACAGAGGAAATTTTTCAAAATTAAAATGGATCATAGTGTAACGATTTGGTTGTAATTATTTATTTGAATTTAATCAGAATTTGATACGTCTCGTACCATGCATTTATCACATATTGCACTGATCCTTCGTATGTTTATCTTTTACAAGCATTTCAAGGAGCCGCCATAAATAAAGAATAGACATTTACAATAACAATAGCTACCAATGTACGAAGCATCGAGAAGACATGTTTCAATTTTCATATTTATACGAATAGCCTCTTTTGCCTCTTTCTGTTTGTTTGTTAATGTTCTCGTTAAGTCAAAACTGACGCTCAATTGTCAACCGTAAGGACACAAATGAGAATAAATGGTATTTGAAACATATTTTACGCAGAGAAACAGCATGCGTTTTTGAAAATTTTTGAATATCTGTGATTCAAGTTGATAAAAAATAACCGACAAAAAATTCTACACAAAGCAAACCTTACGTATGCGAGCAATAGTGATGAGTTGAAATAAGATCGAAGATAACGAACCCGATGAGAAATTGACTAAGAAATAAGAGTCTGAAATGTCTCAAATCGTGCAATAAAACGATCGTACATCGAAGATTCACCACTATCTCAAGGTCTACGAGTCTGCGTCCGTTTTCCTTGAGCCTTTGCTGTTGGATGGCCTCGTGTTGCAAACATACACATTGCCATTTTTACCGGTCACTGTCCGATCGTTGCAGAGCCACTCCTTTGCTAGAGCTACAACCACACGTCACTGTAGATAATCTTTCCTTCCTCTATCGGTCCTATCTTCCCCTTCGTCTCTGTCACTGCCACTTTCCTTTTCCAACGAGCAATTCGCATCGTGAACACGAAAGGGGCCTAGAGATATGATAATAACGATGATTGGCCAGACCGATAACTAAAAAGGTCTACTTCTATACGGTGTCTCGGGTCGACGACCATCGGACATCGCAACTATTTCACATTTATATTTCTCTTGAGAGTTCGCTTTTCTTACGAGGACCGCACGAAAATATTTCGATATTTGTAAAAATAGATGTGCGCCTGGCTCGTCTGACTCAAGATACGATCCAAAGGTATTGGTAATCGTAGAAACAACGGTATATTTTTAAAAACTCGATTTCTGCTAGGTTGGAGAAAGTTAAACGAAAAATCCTTCTCGGTACAATCTTCAAGAAATATACCAAACGTGATAAATGTACCAATATACCAATCCTCAAATTTATCAGGAAATATCACTATACGTTTATTACTGCGTTTATTTCCTTTATCGGTTCACCGTTAGCAAAGGAATTTGCGTAAATGTACAATTTTTATGCTACAGAAGCCTTCAAGAAGATGATCAAATGGGGAAAAGAATTAGGGGATATGTACCTGATTTGGGTAGGCATGCGTCCCTTTATCTTCCTTTATAAGGCAGAAGCGATACAACCATTGTTAAGCAGTAGCATCCATATCGATAAAAGTCTGGAATACGAGTATTTACAACCTTGGCTCGGTACAGGATTGGTGACTAGTACTGGTAAGTATACTGAGAACAATATTAAACGCGTAACATGGTCGTCTCGTTAATTACCACCGTTAATGTATATATTTAATTGTAAATGAAGTTTAAATTTACGATTTTTTATCTTCACCATTTCCTCCATCTCTGGTGGTAATGACAAATTCTGTTTTTCATGAAACATAGAAACTTATTTTGCTCTTATAATTATCTAATGATTTAATAGTACTATTACAAGTTATATTTTTGCTTCTAGAAGCAATATTACTTGTTTTGTACCTGATCTGCTAGTCGGACTCGTGAGTAAGGCTTATCTAGCAAATTTTTCCTTGAATAATTTCGAATCTAGGAGAATTCGAATCGAATTTATTACACAGTGCAACACAAATTTTGGTCTGCAATATTCACTAGGTGATCCTAATGAAGGAAAAATTACATTAAACAATGTTAGTTTAAAACATACAACTAAACATATATTTGAGCTAAAAATATATTTGAAAACTAAAAATATATTCGAGAAATATGTATTTACTTGCCCCAATCATTAAAGCTTCTCTTCCTTTTTTGCTTTGATTTAAGGGAAAAAGCCTACTGTTTTCAATCTTGATTACATTTAATGCATCTTGGTGAGCAATGTCTAAAAGATCGTCCATCGACTCAAGAAATTCTTCTTCCTTTTTTTTGGCGTTTGTTAGAGCGTTGCAACTGTCACCAATTTTTCTACAATCCTATTAACTTTGTTATACTGTTATATATTGCTTTGGGGAATGCGTGGTTCTCCTTCTTTTATCACAATTATTCTTTCTTTGAATACCGCTCTACGAAACACACTTCGAACTTTCGGTACATATTAAACCAGAAACGCTTGTCGTTATTAAATACAATTAAGTACGACTCCTTTTAAAATAGTAAAATAACTGTTCCAGACGGAGAATGGTGTATTGATAAAATTCCTAAAAGAATACGTTTCGTACCTCAGGTAGCTGACACAGGTAACAATATGGTCCGGACCATTCGGTTGAGATACACCGAAGCTTGATAGTATACAAAATTTAAGAATATAAAATATATTGTGGGAAGCAATAAACAGGTACTCTTAATATATATTTAAGGAACTGTATTTCTATTCGAGAAAATAGCCACACATTTTTTAAATAATGAAGTACAAGCATATTAAAAATTGATATAAAATTGTTATAATTTTGAAACTTTGACTTGGGTGTGGCATATTATCTAATACTATACTAAATAATCACTGTATCACTTTTGATCGTGTCTTTTCTACGTTTAGTAATTTAAATGTACTTCCTGCAATTGATTTCTTTATACCAACAGACACTTATCATCGATTGGTATAAGGAAATCAATTACCCTTATCTTCTTCTTTGAAATGGCTCAACCAATCCAATTCATTTTTCATTTCAAAAGTATCATTCATTTAAGAAATTGCTTCAATTTACAAAAGATTCTCAAATGGTTCGTCATTATATTTTGCACACATTTTCATAATTTTCTTTATATTATTTAAAACATTGCGGGTTTGAAGTCATGTTCTTTTGATAATTCAATAATTAAACAGGTTTTAATGTTCTGTACACTATTAATGGGACCCAAATACATCTTATCCTTTAAACATCTTCACAGAAAACGTTCAGCATACATAGGTCAAAACACAATGCAATATTGAAAAAATAGAATTCAAACACTTCGAATCAATTTTCGACGAGTGCATCATTTACTGATATATAATCAAACATATTTTTCTATTTAAAAAAACATAGGAGTGATTTTGAAATTTTTGAAATGTTTCCAGCTCAAGAATAGATACATATATTAGATAAAATATTATCCAACACCTTTTAATTTTCGGTAAATACACTTAACTAATCTACGTTTTGAAATGTTCAGAAGTAGGTTCTTCCGATTTAGAAACTTGCATGTGTTCATTACTTGAATGGAATTAATTTTCTTTAAATCTCATTGTCAGCTAATAAATCGACTCCGACCTTTATTATCATATTTTCATAAATTTATAATAATAAAAGACTTCAAGGAATACATATGTTGCTATTGTTGTGATTCGCGTTATTGATTAATTTCAATGAATTCTACCTTTATTATACTTTTGATAAGTACTATCTTGTTTAAATAACTGAAAGCTATCTGACATGTATGCAAATAACAATTATTCATATTGTTTTATGAAACTATTTTACCGATAAAGTTAGTTGAAATGGATTTAAAATTTGAAAGATGTTGGTTTCTATATTAAATTTTATTTCAACTACGACTCTTTATATACAACGATGAAAAAAAATTCAGATATATAGATTCTTTCGTTTCAAGAAACCGCAATAGTGGAATAATAAATTATGCGGATAGCATAAAGTTTTTACTATAAATTTAATTAAAAGGTAACAAAAGTTTAAAAAGTAGGTACATAAGAAATACATTAAACGGAGTGAATTCCGTATTCTGTTACAGGTGAAAAATGGCATTTTCATCGAAAATTATTAACACCGACCTTTCACAGTGGTCTTTTGGAAGTCTACTTGAAGACAACAATGAGAGAAGCCAAAATATTAATTTCTTGTCTGAGAAAAGAAACCGGCAAACCCTCATTCGACATTGTTCCATACGCCAAACGAGCAACACTGGATATAATATGTGGTAAGTGAACCTGAGACTATATAAATCTTAAAAACTATTGCACCTTTCCACATTGTAATACCCAAATTGTATTACAAATGGCTTTATAGCTTACAACAGAATTCTATGATCGGTACGCGATACGTATCGTATTTAGTGCAAAGCATTTTTGAAATGAGACTGAATTCAAATGATGATTAATATAAAAAAATGCAGATATATAGATTCTTTTGTTTCAAGAAACCACAATAGTGGAGTAATAAATTATGTGAATAGCATAAAGATTTTACTATAATATAATAGTGGACGAAGAATTTTGTAAAAAGACTATCTATATTACCTCATGTTGCCTAGAACAGAAAATATATTTGAAAACGTTAATAATATTTTATCATTCTGGATATATTGTAGAAAGAAAGAAAAAATAATATTAGACGGAATTACGAGTCGTATAGAGTCAGTGTATGCAGTATCCAATTTCTTAGTTGGCTCTTTAGAAAATGCATTTAGTATCTGGTGACAGAGGATACTATTAAAATCTTTCTTCGAAAAGGACACTTAGGTTTGTAAAACGATTTTGTTAACTCGTTCATTTGATAAGAGTACTAAGTGTCGAACTTTTTTGCACGAATAACTATTTGTATTTGGTTCTTGTAGAACAAGAATTAGCATTTCATATACATCGTATTATATACTAATGATGTTGAATCAATGATAAGTTTTTATTATGAATTATTATATATGTTATGTATATATTAAACGTTCAAACTAGATTTATCGTAAAAAATTAAAAATAGCAATTTCGGGACAGCAGCTAAGTAGTGGCCACTAGTTAACAGTTAAATGCATCTCATTCAAAATTATCAAACGTGTCGTAATCCATAAGTCCTTTTCGGTTTGATTCTTGAGTTATTTTTGGGATTTAAATTGACCATAATGATAGTCTTATTAGAATTCGAGGATCTCGGCGGACCTTGCTTCCTTCTCACTATTTTTTTCCTTTTCATTCTCCGATTGGTTTTGTTTTGAAGAAACGTGCCATATTCGTGACCAGATTTATTTTTCCCATGTCTCGTGTAACACCTATAATAATATCATTTATTTAGAAGAAAAAATTCCTCTCGCAGAGGTTAACAATTTATATATCCACATTTTTGTTTTTTAAATTCATCTGTTCTTTCTAATCTAATTCTGTATTTTACTAATGTAAATCAACAAAAAATGATAAGTACAATTGGAGCAAGTGTCATATTAGTTATGATAAATGTGGCAATTGTTTAATTTTGAATATATTCAAATTTCCAACTATTTATTGTAACATGCCCTTAAATTTAACCTAATTCTGAATATTTTCAGAAAGTAAAGATCGTTACATATAATAATAGTGTTTATACGTGTGCGTAATATGCATAATACATAAGTTCAAAATAGTATATACTGATACAAAATGTTGTATAGTACAATATCGTCGAAATTTGAATATATTTACCATGTCTTTAATATAACTCCTGCTGCAATTGCATTTTTTGATATTTATTAATTTACATTAATAAAAGAAAGGGATTGTATTTTAAAAATGTTTCCCGATATTGTTAGTTTCTTCTCTGACAAGTAGCAATTTAAACCATCTGTAAATTCAAAACACTGTAAATCGAGGAGTCATAATTCGAAGCATAACTGTATTTTCTTTCCTATTTGGAAAAGTATGAAAAGATTTCTTTAATATGGGATTCGGATGACGTTGTTCCGTAACAACATTAATTCATCAAGAATCTTCTGGTACTTGCATATCAATAATTAGTTTATTAGACCGATTATGGTTTGTTTACTGAAGTAAGCTATCAAATGTCTCTGCATAGCCTTATTTATTTGCAATAATATCGTCGATGTACCCAATGAAATTTTTTCAAAATTAGAAAATTATAAATTGTAAGACTGTTATGAAAAATCATTTACAATTAATTTTGTTTGGATTAATACTATTTCCGATTTGCGTGCGCGTGTGTGTGTAACGAAATACGTATGAGCCTGAGAAAATGTGATGAAGTCTGAGTGTTTGGGATGAACGAGCGAGTGAGGTGTTTTCGATGCGCGAAAGAAGAACGTTTAAACTAAATGGCGGAGTGTCCAAACTAAGGTGCAAAAGACGAGCAATTGAGATGGCGCCAGATTGAGAAAGTTTGCGTGAACGTGACCAGATGCATGGAGTGAGGGAGATTAAGAATTAGAATGAAAGGGAATGAGTGCGTGTGAGAATATAGGGTGCGAGAGAAACGCAATTGAGACTTGCTGTTGTTGTTGGAGATTTGTCGAAGTGTGTCGGAATCGAAAAAAGTCCAGCAAGAGTTACTGCGAGCGAGTTTTTTCTTTTTAAATAAACGTAGTAGTAATATTAAAGGAGTTTCTTTGCTTTTCAAACCTTTCAAACTTAATCACGTGGGATTTGATAAAGATAATCTCTATACATATATCAGGGATTAACAGCCTTCATTTAGTCAAAAGCCAATGACAATGGCAGTGAGTGAAATCTGGCAATATCTGTCTATAGTTAGTGAACGAAGGTAGTAATAACAAGCCTCTACTGTTACAACTACTACCAAAAAAGAAGGAGAAATGTAGAGGGAAAACATATAAATAAAATATAAAGTAAAATATAGTACGCTACAGTTCTTTCTTTTAATAACTCATAACTCCCAAAACGCACGAACCGAAAAACAATTTCTGTCTAAAAATTTACGTTATATGGCAAAGAATAAAAAATTCTAAAACCACGTATCACCTATTTTTGTCCATACTTTATACACACAAAGTTACAGGAAAATTGATTCAATTTTAACAAGAAAAGTGACCAAGAAAATATTAGGTTGTTCGGAAAGTCATTTCGTTTTCCAAAATGGAGAATATATAATTTAATAAAATGTTTATAAACTCTAAAAAAATCGTGTTTCATTTTCACAAAAAAAACGAAATGACTTTCCGAACAACCCAATAGTTTTTGTAATATATTTTTTGAAGAAATTATTCTTTCTGCAAATTTATTTATTGATCACCACTCGCATTTGAAAACACTAAATTTGAAAAAAAGATTTCATCCGGGCCCACTACATGCCAAAATATTTCTAAAAATATGTTTTTGACCCCCAACTTTGTTGTTTCTATTTTCACCCTCTTACTATGGGTGATGGTCGATAAAAAAAATACGTGTTAAATATTTCTTTAAAAATTATCTGTCACGCGGTATCGATGTATCAAAAGAACAATTTTGATATTTTTTATTATATCCTTACAAAAATATTGTCATTGAATTGACGAATTTTTATCCGTGAACATGTACTCAATACTTCTACACTCAAATTGTTTTTAATTATAGGTACGTTATTCAAATAATTTCTAACAGTCTTTCAATTATTGCATACATAATTAAAAGTAGCCCTAATACGTCACCGGTATGATAAAACTCTTACATAAGATAAGAGAAGGTAAAGGAAAGATAATAAATTTTCTTTTGCATTTGTGGTTGAGATGCCGTTGTGTGTCTGGTATCACTTTAGTTTCACTCACGAGTTATCAGGCATTTTCGGGATCGAATTTCCAGCTACCATGCACATGTAATTTAAGACTCGCACATTGCTGTTCTATATATCTCATTTACTTCCTCTTCGAGGGACTTATTTCGGTTCGTTCAGAAAAATAATGAAATTAAAACTTCTAAACTATTGACCATTTGCGCAAACGGCCGTACATAAAGCGAACATTTATCGATTCTCTATTTATGTACAAAAATTCATTAAAAATGAAAGCATATGTTACACGTTGCTTGTTAAGCTAGTATTTCAATTCGTATTACCATGACCTTTCTCTAGACAATTTTGATGCCTTTTTCGAATTTCGAGTTACGTGGAACTTCATTCGCTTTGACTCCTTCATTTTTCGTTTCTTTTTTGGTTTTGATAATTCAATTATGCGTTGCGTAGCTACGAAAAAAATTACATTCGATGATTATTCAAGAATACAAATTCTTACAATCATAATCGGTCAAATCGCCGAAGCAGTAAATGAATAAATGATTTAATCAATTAATGTGCAATTCATTGAGTAATCAATTAATGAAGTATAAGAAAAGAAAGATCTTTTTTACCATTACTAAACAGTAATGAATTATACTCTCCGAACATGTACTTAAGTTTTATATTCAATTGTAAAATAAAATTCTAACCGATTGCTGTGAGAGCGTTAGACGAAACGTATCCAACCGGCTTGGAAGGTTGTTGATAGATCATTCGCGGTTTTGAAAGCTCGATGATACGTGGTGATGCCTCGGGGATCTGCGATGCACTTGAATATCGCAATGATTTTATATTAGCCACTCGAACACGTGGTTGAGCTAACTCATTAGTACGTGCGGTTATTTCATATAGAAAAGCTGATGCTTTCACCTAGTGTAGAATTAATGAATTTATATTTTATATAGCTCAACGCTGCAAATTTCGATACCATGAATATAATATAAAAATTTATTTACAAAAGTACATGAACAACACCATGCTTTGATATGTACAGTGGTTTATAAAAAATATTCAAACACTTGCAATCAAAAGTATTAATGAACGAAAGGATCTTATTCAAAATCGAAAAACATCCCCACCCTTCTTCCACATGGATTTTCTTTACATTTTATACATTTATAGATCTATGTGATCGTCATTAACTTCTGTTTTTAATTTTTCCCCAACTCTATATAGGACCGTACAAGTTAATGTGCCGCCCGTGGAAAATGAAAATCAATTAATAACATTTAATCAATTAAAAATATTTTAATGAACATTACATAAATATGCTATTCAAAGTTTTCTACTGAAAAATTACCTTAATCCTACAAAAATTGTAATGAAATAAAACTTATAGGAAATTCGTCATTTCGTCTCCCATCACCATTTTGTTACACTATGAAGCACAACATTAACTATAGCAATTTCCCCATCATTTGTCTCGTGGAGTTTTTCTCTACAATCTTGGTGACAATCGAAGTTGCAAGCCCGAAATCAAATCGTATGAATGAAATCACCTTTATAAACGTTAATTCAACAAGAAGATAACAAAAGTGAAGTTATGTCAAAACACATACCGCAAGATTATACTAACTTTAGTAACGTACCAAAGCTACAAACGTGAAACGAAAAAAGTAATGGCATTAATTTGAGTTGTTTTTATTGGTTACAAACATAGATCAAAACAGGATAGTAACAATTTTACTACGTACCATTAGCGAACAAGGACAAGAGATATTCAACTTGTTTAATACGGATATGGATAACATAATTTCAAGTTTGAAAAATACTTTGAGTTGTTCTTAACAGCTCTTCGAAATGAGAGCAACAAGTATGTAGTTAAAACATTCAGAAAATTATTAAGTCATGATACTTTTATAGCAAACGTGAGTTCCAATTTGATACATACGCCTTGCACACGTTATTAGTAACGTGTATTGGAGGAATAATACTAACACTTAAGAAAGTGATATCATTGACTAAAATGATGAAACAGGCACTAGAAAATGCTCAGAAGTTGGATAGTACGCAAAGCACAGAATATGCTGCAAATTTTAAAAAAAATCATCAATGTCCCAATCTCAATTAGGTCGAACAAAGCAGAAGCTAGCAATACTTACAGTACATGTGATCAACATTGTCGTTATAAATGTCCAGCAACAGGAGTTAGATACAATTTGTATAACAAAATGGGACATTTCACAAAATTCTACTTTAAAAATAAAAACAATATTAAGAATGTAGAATTATGTCAAGAGCCTGCAGAAATTTGCATTAACAAAAGCTTTGCACCAATTATTGGAGCATAACGAATGAAAAGAATGCAAGGACAAAAGAGATAAGCAGATCAAATGTTCCAATCTTTAATCTAAATAGAATGCTTGTTGCATTATTCAGTTTTTCTACACAGAAAGTATGCTATTTCGTGACCTAATATCTCTATAACCTAAATATCTTGAAAACAGTATGATATTCATTAAAATAATGAAACATCTGCTTGTCTGTATTTCGTTCTTTGTTTTCAGTTCTATCTTTGCATTACAGTCGCATAACAATCTGTCTGTCAGTTTGTGATTGGATTCCAAGGAAGAGGTAATTTACGACACCCTGAAGTGTCTATCATTTTCTCTTCTTGAATTCTACCATGAAAAGTCATACAAACTACACAAATATATAAAGAATAGAGATAAAGAAAGAAAAAATGTGGGACGTTAAGGTGCATGATTTTGGAGAAGGTTTGCTAGATAAAATCCAGATTAACGTTAAAGACTAAAAAAATCATACATAATCACTATATTGTTCCTACTTTTTACTTAAACTCTTGTTAAAATATCTTTAATCATTGGAAAGTTATTAATTTATTTTCATTTTTACCAAGCATCAGGCAGTGGTTGAAAGTAAACTTTTGACTTTATTCATACTTATGTAGAAGAAAAAGAATCGGCTGCCTACATTTTCCTTCTTTTTATGCCTTACCATGTAGTTTCCTTCAAAAGAATACAAAATTTGTTTAAAGAACTTATTTGTACCCACATTAGTTTTGAAGGTACAATTAAAGGAAGGAGAAAACTTTGTAAGTGTAAGCTTCTGCTGTTAAAGAAATATAATGTATATTCCTTACTGCTGCTTTATACACCCGGATTTCATAAAAATCTAGTAACTTCCCTTAATTCGAATAAACGGAGAATCTTCCACGGAATGTCAAACTAACCATAAATAAGATAAATGTGCACGAAATATATGAGATGTACATATGTGTATGTGTTATTTAACTACAATATGCAACATAAAAAATGTGTGACATTTTTATTTTTTAGATTCACGTATTATAAAACGTATTTTGACTTTGATCTCACTTCTTTATTTCTTTCTTATTAAAATATGTATTTATACAAAGGAAAGAGATAAATAAAATATATACATTTATAATTTTCGTAACCCTTATGTTTTTAATAAATGTCTTACAACTGTTATACATGTTGCTAAATTTTCGTTAAATCATGCCATTAGAATTCTAATATTGAAGTTTTATTAGAAGCGTAATAATATTTTGGAAATTTTAGTCTAACTTACATGTCGTGTTTATTACTGCTTTTAATTGCAAGTGTCGAATATATTCGTGAACCACTGCACACGTTTTAAAATGAAACCATTATTATTTAACGTAAACTTCTTGTTTAAAATAAAAATCTTCTTCGTACGTGACTTGGTTCCAAGAAAATACCCTCATGGTTTTTAGATAGCGTTGAATTTACAATTTTCGAAGAAATTTTAAATGATCTTTCCTTTGTGACCTGTTTGGTATATTTAGTTTGTTTTTCAAGATTCCGGGGTATCGAAAGTAATTTATCATTGTGTGGATGTTCTTGCGATTTGATAAATTGTAGTCTCTTCTGAATTGTTTTATTGATGGAATTTAACGAGAAGTTTGATTTCCAATGTCGTGTCATCCGTAATCTAGTCATTTATCATTGATATTTTTTACCACTTAAAAGATTTAGCAAATTAGGAGCACAATATATAATCTTTTTTCTCTTTAAAATTTTGTTATTTTATATGATTTCAGCCATTTTGTACAAAAATTCTATTGGACACTAAAAAATCGAATTCTCACTGCCTCCTTAGACTATTATTAAATTTAATTTCATACTATGTATAATACTTTACACAAATTTCCGTCCAAATATACAGGATGGAGGCCCGTGACACGACGACTTAAAATAATATATGCATTATTTGTTGCACGAAGAAATATTTTAAATAAAAATTCCATAGCTTCCAAGTGAGCATAAATTACTCTAGCCAATTTTGTTATTTTGTTTTTTTATCAAGATACGAAGGTCACCTTCAGTTTTTTAAATGAAATGATTAATATTTCTTCCCAAATTTAGATAAAGCATCGAATTCTACATAAAAATGTATTATACCAAATATAGTTTAGAATAAATAGTTATTGATATTCTCAAATAAGTTATCTTGAGTCAAATTTTCGAAAGATTGGTTCCTTAACGATCTTGATGGTAGGCGTTGTTTTGAGCAACATTTTCTTTTCCATATAATAAACTGTCGGCCTTAGTTTCTGAGATATTCGTAAAAAACTTTTTCGTACAACAAATGACACATATATTATTTTAAGTCGTCATGTTGCGAAACTCGCCCTATATCAGAGATATCAATTTCTATTACGTTGATATAAATACTGAATTTTTATCGGGGATTTGTGTTAAATAATAAACGTATCTTAATGTTACAGGTAGTTCCATGGGATGCCATGTTAACGCGCAAACCAATTTCAAAAACGAATACGTGCAAGCTGTGAACACGTAAGTGATGTTATTTTAAAACTGATTGCCAGAGCGCTTCGACTAATTTGAATTCTGTTCACTTGCAAAATAAACTTTAAATGTAATATTTTTACATCCTCTCTTAAAGACTAGCTTCTATTTCACAAAGGAGATTTTTAAATGTTTGGATGTCTTTTGACCCGATCTTTAAATTAACCACATGGGGGAAAAAGCACGATCGCGCTCTACGTATTACGCATGCATTCGTTAATAAAGTAAGCACGTTTCATTACAAACAATATCGTCCTAGAATATCGTACATTAATTTCATTTCATTTCATTACTGTTATTCTTATCGATAGATAATCACAGAAAGGAAAGTAGAGTGGAAAGCTAAAAAGAATGGAAATTTCAACGAACGGTCTGGTAAATATCAGGCTTTACTTGACTTGCTATTAGACTTGTCGCAAGACGGCAAAGTTCTCACTGATAATGATATTCGTGACGAGGTAAATACGTTTATGTTCGCGGGTCACGATACTACGGCGACTAGCGTCTCCTGGATCCTGTACGCATTGGGACGACATCCTCAGTACCAGGTGCTCCAAACTTTCATCACGTAATTTTGTAACATATAAAATTTATAATAAGAAGCAATATATGTAAGTACTAAAAGTAATATACGGTCAGGTGTCTTAGTTAGTGCCGAAACTAGTTACTTTCTGCTGGTACGGAAAAAATTACTTATTCTTAGAGACACTTTCTCGTGTGCTTGGTATATGTAGGATTCGAGAAAAAAAGAAAGTATATGATCATCGAAATTCAAATTCGAGATTTTCGCGAAAGGCTTTCCTGGTTGGTCGTTTTAAAGCGACACGCGTCCATACACGAACGAAGTTTTGTGGAAGGGGTATGATTTCAAGGATAGATGAAAAGAAACTTAATTTGAATAATCGTGGTAAGGTGCTATATCAAAAATAACTAATTTGAATTTTTTTAACGAAAAGAAAATGAAAATATTAGATATTCTATTTTGTGAAATATAAATATAAAGACAGAATAACACTATGCTAATCTAGTAAGTCAAATATCCAAATCTGTGGTTTCATATGTTCCTCACGGACCTTCAAGATTTCATTACTATCTAGTGGAACTGTTAAAAATCCAAATGTTGAATTTCTTGGGGGGGATTGAGCAGAGTGGGTGGGTTACTCTCCTTGTCCATGTGTCGTTTAGTTTCTAAGTTGCTAGCCAACAAGTGATCTATGTGTATCTGAAATATGGTAATAGGTTACTTCTATTATGCTGTTCTTGACCCCCAATATATGGTTCTATGCATTGAACATATAGTTTCGAGATTATTTGAAAATGACTAAGTTTAAACTTGTACTGTTCTTCAACTCATTGATTCCATTACATATTTTTTATAGTGAGAAACTAAAAGGCTGAACGCCTCTGAAACTATTAGTTTCTAAACATATGTTTATTAATCCCTAAAGTTTGTACCTATAATTTATTTACATCCTGTATATACCTATATATATACCAACGAAAAAATATTTACATCGAAAATTGTATCGTTTCAAGGGAGATATTATAGAGTAGATGTAACGTTTCATTGGTGTAAGCGTTTCATACATGACGAAGGTTATCGTTATTTTTATGTAGCATTATAGTTGCATGTGAAACAAAAACAATATCCTACAGTGATCAAAAACATGCAAGATAATTTAACCATTTAATGCAATACATATAGAACTGGTTATCCTTAAGGTGTGGTTTTACTATGCTGCTTGAAAAATTAGATAATTTTTTTAAAGTAGAAAGTATAAAAGCTACAACATAAATGTATTTGAAATTTTAACTACTAATTTATCTAAATACCAATAGTACAAATTTATTTTTACAAAAAATAAAATAGAGACGTTATATTAATTATCACTTGTTGAAAAAGTGAAATATAAACGTTCTCCTCCACTGACGTAACAAATTGCATCTGTTCGATAAATTTGAAACAAAAAGTTCGAACGGATCTTTCTTCAGAATAAACGTAGTAATAAATGGTATAATTGTAGAATGGAAACAAAAAGAGAAATTCTACAATTTGCAGTGTTTTGAAGTAAAATATTCAATTTAAGTTGTTTATATAATAATTTGCGCGTCCTTGCACATCTAAATAGTCAAATTTGTATGAATGAAATTAACAACACTTTACCGACCGGTAGCCTATTAATAGGCTTTTTGCCGCGAACGCTCACCGTTGTTTTATTACCCTATAATAACAAAAAGCGAACAATAGACATAGTAGGAAAGTTGAAAAGTTTGGTTTAACGTTTCTATAGGCATAAGAAAAAGGCTTCTCGTACCTTCCCACGCGACTGTCTAAACAGTAACAAAATGTTCAACACTCGTCCAGTCGGTAAAGTGTTACGTTGGACTGGTGATGGGCTGTAATGTACTTGTATTTCTAAGAAAGGACTCGACTAATTCAATAGATGTGTACTGTTTAAAAGTATGTTTGAATCTATCTATTTGCTATTTTTTTCTTGCACGTCGACTTTTTCGTAGTCTTGACTGGTGATGCGGAAGGTGGTGAAAAGAGAAAAATAGCACGGGATTGGCTGTTATGAAGTGAGTGGGGGTTGTTTGACCACGGGAGGGAAAAGGGAAGATTTCTGCTCACATGTGTTACACCCGAACGCCCAGGTAAGGCTCAACGGCGACTTGGGAATTTCCCGGAGTGCAGCCAACGTGCCAGCCAGATACGCGGCAGCGTCGCTTCTTTGTGTCTGCACCGGTAATAAACCACTTTCTCAAGTCCCCGTTCTTCGTAATTAATTTTGCGACTTAACAAGATACGTTATTTAGGATAAGTAGATCAAATTTAATAACGATGTATTTAATAGTTTTTGAGACATATCACGTCATCTTGAAGAAGTTTAGTTTTTAGAGAGAAATAAAAAAGCGTTTAAAGGTTCAGGTAAAGTATTTTTTCTTCTGTTTATATCTATTAGATTTATTTTATATAACTCGAAGAAAATTCAATGATGTACACTTTAAGTACAAATAGACAAATGGATAGAAGTGGAATATAATTTTGAAAAAGTATTTGCAGTGATCCTTATATGCAGATACATACAATAGCTCAAAGTAAAACTCGGAGGCTTACATTTTCGTACTTTGTGAAACGATTGGTAGTGCAAGAAAAAAAGTTTGAGCAGAAAATAAGATTATTTTCATGAAGCTTTACTTACAAGTTTCTCGTCTTACTTAGTGCATCTTTCCAACTCTACTTTCTTACTACGTCTTTTCTTATTCTTTCTCTTACTCTTACTCATACCGTCCTTACGTCTTTACCAGTCTCTTCCCGTGATCATACTCTTACTCATACTGTCACTACGTCTTTACTAGTCTCTTCTCGTGGTCATACTCTTACTCATACCATCCTTACGTCTTTACCAGTCTCTTCTCGTGGTCATACTCTTACTCATACTGTCACTACCTCTTTACCAGTCTCTTCTCGTGGCCATTCTCCTACTCATACTGTCACTACGTCTTTTCCAATCTTCTCTCGTGGCCATCCTCATACTCATACTGTTTCTAAAACGCTTCTCTCGCACCCTATATACCTACGCACATTCATTCTCTTTCATTCTAATGCAGTTCCATGCTCGGTCGACTTGCAGGGCCCCCTGTGAAGGGTCGTCCGTGCCCTTCGGGAAACCTGGCAACAGACCGGTGCCAAATGTTTACCTAAACGCAGATCCGCTTTGCATCCGGTCTGCATTCGAAGCCCAAGTGTTTACCGCATGCGATACATTTTTCTAGGCCTACACTCAAAACAGGCCCAAGTGGGCACGGAAAATTTCTATACCACATTACCAATCATTTTATAAAGTACAAAAATGTAAGTGTCCGAGTTTTACTTTAAACCATTCTACATAAATACATACATATCTACGATATGTCGTCATCGATCGGTGAGCTGTCATGTCATCGTACACGTCGTAGCATGCCGATTAATATGCACAAAGTAATGACTCGAAATAAATTGGAAAAAATTATATCGCATATCTTCAAATGTTCCTATACATCGCGAAACATTGCACAAATGTTGTTGCAATACTTTAGAAATATTTGCAAACGACGGACGATTTTCAAATATTTTGTTAAATATTCCAATGTTCTAATTCCTCAACGACTAACATTTCCTCTATTTAATATGCCGGTAACAATAGGCATATTGAAAAGATTCAAAGCAACAAACATACAAACTGATATGCCTTAAGAGTCAGTGAGAGACAAAGGTCTATATCAATGTATAGTCTTTTCATAATTCCACCAATTTCACAAGTTTTTTAATGAAATTTAAATAATATATCCTTAAATATACATACTTTCAGAAAATTCAATTGGATTATTTTGATCCGGCAAGGTTAAAACTTCCCTTAAGGCTTGTATTTAAATGAATTTCTTTTACTTTAAATGTATAGATACTTGAAAAATGAACACTTAAAGAACGCTTTCACTTATTAAAAAATTATAGTCACTATATAATGTCTCTCTCGGAATCATTCAACCTTCGCATAAACAATTATTTAGTATCATATACCATTTTGACGACCTTTGCGTGCGATAATTAAAATGACTACTCGTTGTTTAAAATACATTGTTCAAAATAATTACGAGTATATTATTTACTGATAATCCTTTAATCCTGAATAGGGTGTCCAGTACATTAAAAACTCCGATATATTATCAAAATTAGAACTTATCTACACAGCATTTCCTCTATAGGTGCCCAAAATTTGATAAATTTTACCAAGTTATCGAAAAATGAGATTTCCTAATTGCTTTAAGTAGTGCATTCCTTCGTTGTATGAAAAGAATAATATATTTTTATTAAAACAACATTAAATTAAGTTTCTTTATTTCCTTCCCATTGTAGGACAAAATTCTTGAAGAGTACTACAATGTAACAGGAACAAAAGAATTAACATTGGATGTACTGGGCAAACTGACTTGGTTAGAAGCGTGTATAAAAGAATCTTGGAGGGTGTATCCAGTGGCGCCACTTATCGCAAGACAAATCTATAATCCTATTACTATATGTAAGTATTAATAAATGTTATACATATCGATGTGAATATCTTTCATTTAAAAACATTTTCTTTGTGACCAATAAACATGTCATTTATTTATAGGTAACAAAGTATGTTTTAAATATTTTATCTGGTTTTAGTGGGGCACGACATTCCAATAGGGTCGACGGTCATTGTCAATTCATTTCTTCTTCATCGTGATCCTCGATACTTTCCAGAACCAGACACCTATCGGCCAGAACGTTTTCTTCCTAACGGACCAAAATACCCTTCTTATGCTTTCGTTCCCTTCAGCGCAGGATCTCGAAATTGTATAGGATGGAGATACGCTACTATGATAGTGAAGGTTCTCATTCTTCTTTTGCTAAAAAATTTTCGCATAGAAGCAATAGATACCGAAGATCAGCTGCGCTTTATTAGTGAATTGGTACTACACAATGCTGATGGACTTCAATTAAGAATTACCCCGAGAATAGAGCAAACCTTCGGGTAGCTGTTCTGCAAGAGTATCTAATCAATTTAATGGAACGGACGAAGATACTTTTTTCACATAAATTGCAGAATAATTAAAACATTAAAAATTTTGTTTAGCTAGTACCAAGTGTTGTAAAAAAGACTGATTTTTTTCTACATATCATACGGTCAGAAAAATCCTATTTTGTGATAATTTGACTGAACAATTATCTCGCATTAATCGAGTTTATTATCCATATTCATTTTAAATGAAACAATTTATAAGGAAATTAGGCTAAAGAAATTTAAGGATGACTAGATTGTTTTATACGTAATTTATGGCAGCAGTTTCTCATCGATTCCTGGAAAACAAAACCTTTAGCAATTAAAATATTTTTTTAGTTTATTTTAGAATTTTTTTTGGAAGAAAATGTATTCGTGCGTGAACAAATTTTATTAAATTCAAACGATTTCATATTTATACGTAAAGTGATATACAAAAATAATAATTAGATAGTTAACATAGTGGCACCGGTCTTCTTAGGTTTTATTTTTAATTTTTTGTTATTAAACATTATTAAAAAATTCTTATTATTTGGCATTAAAATTTTATAGTTTTTATTTTTTTTTTAGTAAAAGTCGAGTACATTGATAAAACAATATACACAATTTCAGCTATTCCAAATAATACGCTATTTAAATTTTGGTTTCTTTTTTGACTTTTTTTCTACTAACGACAGCAATCGTTTTAACAGATTTTAATAAGAATAAAACAAAACGGGCATTTGTTTTTATTTCACTAGAGAATATACTTCCTGTTTTATTAAACATTTACCAATACGTTCATAGACTCCCAGGGGTCAATATTTGTAGTCCACAGTTTGAGAAACTCTCATCTATGCAGTATAGAACACATTGTTTTCGATGTGGTCTATAGACTATGGTCTATTACCTTCTAGTTGTATCTTAGAATATCGCTTTATTATTAAACATTTATTATACTTCGAAACTATCATTTTTTGCATCGTATAAGTTGTACTGTTCTATAATTAAAAATGTTGATATTTTGCAAACTTTATACTTTCGTCATATAATTATTTCGTATCATCCAAAAAAGTGCATAGGCATTAAATTAACAAAGTCATGTTGTGACTACACTTAATAATTATTTGTGTACGTTGTACAGACATAAATATTTACGAGTCATTATGATTGAAGTAATCAATCGATTATTACGCTCAATTGTTTGAAATTTTTAATTATCATTAAAAAATGTTTGTAACTTCATGCTTACTTATTTACCTTCATAAAATAATATTTATTTGTGACCACAGGAAAAGAAATACAAAATTCTGCATCAAAGATTGATTTATTATTTTAAAAACATGATATCAATTCTGTCATAACTATTTTTATTAAGCAATCATAAAATTCTTTCTCAAGTACTCTACATTTGTGTTATCAAAACAATAGTAGAACCATAATATTTTTACATTTTATAAAACACCTCTGGCTTATAAAGTGTGTAAATATGATATAATACTATTATTATTTCAAGTAATAGCTGTGAGTACTTTATTTGCATATTTCATGTCTTATTAGGAACGTCAAGATTTTAAAAGCAAAAGTGACGTAACTATCTCTTGATTTTTTTAACTCTTTTAACTTACATTGCTCTTATATCAATGATTTACCAGGTTGCTCAATAAGTTTTGTCGTTCGATAAAAACGTAACTATCTTTTCATTGTTTTAACTCTTTTAACTTACATTGTTCTTATATCAGTGATTTCCTAGATTGCTCAATAAGTCTTGTCATTCGATAAAAACGTAACTATCTTTTGATTGTTTTAACTCTTTTAACTTACATTGCTCTTATATCAGTGATTTACTAGGTTGTTCCATACCATCGCAGCTCATATTCGTCGTCCATCTTTCCATGATCGGAGCAAAATTTATAGATAATTATATTTGATTATGTAAAAAAATCTCTGCACAAGTGGCGTGTGTTGTTAATGCGTCGAAAACAAACGACTTAATGGACATTATTGGGCAGTTACTGATAACAAATAAACGGCACCAAAAGGCGCTATTCGCTCGGACAGAGCGACTTGGATGAGCGAGCAACTCTGCTTGAATGCCTATAGTTGAGTGCTTAAAAGCGCTGTTCGCCGCGAAAGGGTTAAATATAATGTTTCTTGTTGTTTAAGCTGTAACTTTTAACTGCAAAAAAATATCGATTTGATTTTTAAGGCAAAAAATCACAAAAAATTCAAATTTTTCAAAGGTTTACCATTTTGCACGTTTTCAATTTTTTTAACCATATTTTTTTGCATTCTTTTAATTTTCATACTGGTGACAAATTCAAAAAATATTCAGAATTGAAAAAAAATATGTGCATATTATAACAAAAAACTCAGAATAGGGAACTTATTTTATGCTCTTTCAATGGTATAAGCCATATCTTGGAGAAACTTCATCTTCAAGTTATAAACATAGATTTCGACTGAAATTTAGTGGGAATCAATGTACTTTTGTTAAATACACATTTTAAACATGAAATATCGTTTTATTTTTCTCAAACTTTACTATAAACATATCATTAAACTATGTATTTGTACTATATTATGTCATATTCTATTCATAAAATACATTTTCTTAATACTTCTGTACTGCGGATCAACTCAAAAAGAAATAGCATCCATTATGCAATTGTCACAAGCAACAATCAATCATATTATTATGTCCGTAAGAGATATTATTATTACCAGTTTTATACTTGGCCATTTAAATAACATTATCAAAGAAAACAAAGATACAATTATTATTTACTTAACACTAGATTTACCAACCAGACAAAATGACTGGTTCCAACTGTTTTCATAATGAAATTTACTTTAAATTCCATGTAATGTTTTCTAAAGGTGTTAATATTTTTCTATTCCATGTATGTGATCAATTTTACAAATTCTTCTTTTTCCTCATCGATTGATTTTCTTTTAAATATAAATGATGTATACCTTAATATTACAAAATCTGTTGGTAGTATTAGTATTAAATAAAAATTCAAATTTTCGTATAAATTGTAATTATCGGGTCTATATCTTTAGAATATTATACACATTGTATTTTAATTAATTACACAACAAAGAAAAACAAGAAAGTGTACATCAGCAGTTGTTTTTACTGAAACAAAGTATTGACATATTTAAAAAAACTTGCTTTTCCCTACAAAATAAAATGAAAGTTTTATAATATACGCAGGAAATTTCCTTGGTTCAATAGCACTTATATGTTTATTATTTAGTCAACTATTCTTGGAAGAAAACACTGAAACATACAAAATTGGTTGAAAAATGCAAGAAATAACTGCTTCAGAACACAAAGTTAAAATAAATTTATTTAAAAAAGGAAATTCGTTTTTTACTATTGCAATCATAGTAAAGAGAAGTCGTTTTACAATCAGAAGCATAATCAAACGATTTTGTAACACTGAAAGTGTAATAAATGTTCTGCAATGTGGTTGCCCGGAAAAGTTGAGTGAACGAGGAAAACGGAAAGTTGATATTGTGAAAAAAAAATCCTACCAGCACTTTAACACCTATCGAACATCTTTGAGCTCATTGGGAAAACATGTTCTAAATCACCTCATTACAAGTAAACAACAGTTAAAACAAATGTTATTAACAGAATGGAACACCATAAGTGCAGAAACTATACAAAAATTAATACATTCCATACCAGATGCGTTTAAAGGCCATAATAAAAAGATAAGGGAAGACATACAAAATACTAGACTAAATATTACATAACAAAACTACAAGTGTGCCAATATTTTTATTTCAGTGGAAACAGCTGCTAATGTACATTTTTTTGTTTTTCTTTGTTATGTAATTAATTAAAATGCAATGTATATAATATTCTGAAAATATAAATTACCCGTAATTACAATATTCTGTTAATTTTATATATATAGTACACTCACCTCTACTATCTATACAATAAATGTTCTCAATGTAGGACCATTTTATAAATCCTTTTTATAACAACCACTAAAAAGTAACTAAGATCTTTTGTTGATGTTTTATTCCTAATTCATTTTAGAAAATAAGGTGGGTCAAACAATAGCAATAAAGTAACAATCAAATTGAAAAGCAATTACTTCACACACATCCATTTGTTGACTCCTAATCATAAACCGAAGTGACATTTAACCTAATATTACATTTTCATACTATGACCTTACATGTAAGTGCAATAAACTTTTGTGAAGTAGTAGTATTATAAAAAAAAAAGTACTGTGCATATGACATAATTCAATTTACTACAGAATTATGATTACCTAACATTGCGTTATTAATAGACATGCTTACTATTGAATTGCATCCGAATCAGGAAAAGCAAAGCGAAACATTTATTTCAATGTTTCTTACAGTTTAGAATAAAACAGCTTATCGATAATTAACATCGTAAAAAATTCTTATAATGCCAATCCAGGATTGTCAGATTTCCTGCTAGTGCTTTCACTTAGCTTTCGCACCATTAACTGGAATAAGATTAATAGAAAGGAAACCACACGGAATGGTAAGGTAAAGGTGAAAAGTAAAAATAGTGAAAAATAAATTTATAGTGAATAATATTGTTGGAAAAACATTCAAATTAACATTGTATGATTAGGTTATGGCTATAGTCACGTTATTAAGGTTACGTTACGATTCAACGTTGCGTTCTGCTATTAATACGTTGACGTCATAGGTATTTGAAAAGATATTTCGCAGGATGTAATAAAACTTGTTGAATTGTTAAAAAAGTAATATGAAAATGGTTTATTAAAAAAATTATTTAGAATGTAAAACTTGAAAGAATTCTATACAAAGTTGAGGTTCGTCAGGGCAATTTGGACAATAAGTTATTGTTTTCTTTAAATTATCTCGAGCATTTGATCGGTTCGTTCGACATCTTTATTTGCATAACAAAGTTTGCATGCGCGTCTGTGTCATGTGTTTTCTGCCGAAATCATGTGTTTTGTCGATAAAATTCTCACGTTTAGTACAGTGGTACTCGTGGTCTGACGGAATTTCATTGAAAACGCGCGCGGCAAACACATGTTAATGTGCAATTCCCACATGATTTAAAGGCTCTCCAACCATGATGGCATCTAGTATGTTGGCCATGATGGCATCTCTCAAAGTTCTAGTATGTTGTCTATTAGCGTACGCTACCCATTGTTCTGCGAATTTTTTACCTTATCAACGAATCTACAGATCTTTGGTTTTTAAAATTTTCGATAACCTATAATTAATGAATTATGGCGGTAGAGGTCGTATGTGAATTTTAGTGAACAGATGAATCGGTGAGCCGCTCCTCTAAATAATTTCAACCCATAATAGGTATTTCATTCGAATATGGTTTAACGTATAGAACGATTGACTGGACCATGCTTACGTAGAGGCGCTGAACACGGTCGTTCGGACTTCGTAGGTCAGACCTTCCCGAAACTGACTCCGAAGCCAAGAGCTTCTCTCTGCTTCTATCGATCGAAACATTCAACTGTCTTGCCACTCTTAGCCGACCACCTGTCGCTACCTTTTACCTGCCGCTTGAGCTTGAGTTGCGTTATTCTTTTCTAAGCTATTCCTGTCTCTTACGACTGATGACAGTGGTGGGAGACTAAACGGCGTGAAGGGCTTCTCTCGTGGGTAAATCTATTGTAGGTTAAAAAGAAGTCGGCTCAGAGTGCCGACAATCCCTTTCAACAGTATTAAAATATAAAACACTTAGAGACATCTATAACCGAACAGTGGGTTTTGGGGTAAGAGCGGAGCCCTCCGCCCCAGAACAGAAACAAGGTAATCTCTACGCCAATGGTAGACGAAAGACTTCTTCCGTCGCCGAGCGTCATGAGGTTTGAGACTCGTGGCCATCCTTCTTGTGGCTCCCTGGAACTGGGATGGGGGCGTGAAACGAACACCGCCCTCCCGGCACAAGGAATGATGAGGATACCAAGAGATCATGCTGACATACTGTACCAGTGTCCTCTCCAAACCTTGTGCGAGGATGGACACCGTTGTGGTTTTAATGAGTAGTCCCCACGCGGATGAATCGTGTGTAAGCTCATGGTAGGTCTAGCAGGGGAAGTCCCAACAGAACGGTTACCGTTTCATAAGACACCGTCCTGTATGCGCAGGTGACTCATAAGACTAGCTACCTATACATTCGGCGTAGCAGTGTCATGCTGCGCTGGGAGGTGACTAGATCATTCACCATTCTCGTATAGAGGCAGGGGACCCGGTCACTCAACCCCCCAGATTGAGGAAGTGCCGGCCTAATGCATTGGTTACCATGGAGCCAGGCGATCGAAGTGCCCCCAAAATACAAGGTGGTGTTGCATAAACTTTTTCCCTGAGCTCCCTCGATCATTGAGGATCTTGACCCTAAATTATTGAGGGACGTGGTCAACATTCTCCATAGTAGGGAAGAGAGAACTACGCTTTCCGACAAACTCAAACACCTGGTCACTGAGGAATTGATCTCGGGGCGACAAACGTCGCGTATGTAATACATAGAGGTTATATATGTGAAAAATATTTTTCATTAACTAGATGTAACACGATTGAAAATGATGGCTTTCTTGCGTAAGAAAAATTTGTAAAGCTGGTTGTAAATCTTATTAGTTTTTCAACATTTGCAGTTTGCTACACGCTTAAGCAGTCTAAATATGTTCTAATAATATTTAAATAATAGAAGTTTGTATAGAACAAAATATAAATTGATGTAAAAAGAGTATCTTTTTACAAAATGTCACTGAATTCTCCAACTTAAACTACTATAAAAGTTAGATGTACCGTCCAATTGCGAGAAAAAGGCAGTTGAATTTATATCTCTACTCTAGTTACAGTTCTACTAGATATTTTAGCATTACAGACATTGTTCACAGTTAGCCGTAAACGATGACAAAAATTGACGACAATCATTTCGAGATTGAGTGAGACAGAATAATTCGCAGTAGGTGTTCGATTCTCTTAAAAATATCGAATCTTAAATCGATTCTAAATCAAATCACTTGGAATTGATTCACCAAACAATTGAACCCCGAAAAATCAATCTTTTAAAATTTGTAGTTTAGAGCATAAACACTTGATACTTTGAAATCGTTAAATTTGCATATTTATAATTTATAACTAAAATAAAGAAAAGGAAAGAATTGAATAAAATTTTAATATCTTAATATCTTAGGTACGGACAGAAAACAAGAATTTAAAGAGTATTAAAGCAGTATAGCAATAGAAAGCTAATAATTTACAAATCGCAGAATCTCGATACTTTCCTATCGTCTACCGTAATAATATTAAATACAGATAGTTTATTTTGATATCAGTTTCCGAATATTGTAAGAAACATACGCTTTCAACATAAATTGATACTGTTGAAAAACGATGTAAAAAATCACAAATCTGAAACGTCTTTATTGAATCGAACCATTACGTAATGCGTCCTGCGTCCTGCGTGATAAGTTGAATAGTGAAATCGAAATCGAGCCACAGTTCTGGAATTCAGAACGTTCACAAAGAGCTCATTCTACGAACCGAAAAACGATTCACGCTTGACAAAATTAATTCATACCAGAGTTGAATATCAAAAAGTCGAAAATCGTTTAAAAAAGATCGACTCTTCGGAAGATCGATTCTGAATCGCACATCCCTAATTCGTAGCCACATTAGCGTAGTTTTTGAATGAAAGCGTCGAAACAGAATAATTCTTACTATTTGTATATTACCATTAATTCGGTGAAATTCTCCTAATAAAAAAATATGTTTAATTTAATGTCTTTAATATTCACTAGTGTCTTGAAATTTATTTATAGCTGAAAGAATTAATTTGTATTTATTGAAAATAATATAAACGCGTTCAATTTTTTCTTTATTTCATTTAATTTCAGTAAATGTACCATTAATCTTTTTACTAATTTATTCTTCGTAAACTTTTGCTTTCACGTGTCGCGGCATCTTAATATAAAATTTATGAATTTTTCATGGCAAGATCTACGGAGTTATACGGACATTTGATACTCTATGGATTTTTAAAAATTTGAGTTGGTAACACTGCCTAAGCCTTGAAAATTCGATGTGATTAAACGTGTTCAACGCAGTTTATTTATGGTAGACTCCGTGATTATGTAAAGTTTATATGTGTGTGGTTATCTCATAAAAAGTAGTATTAGTAAAGTTTTATCTAGCGTAATGGAGAGAGACACTAAATAATGTTTCACGTGTTCACAGTGCGGCCTTTAGTTTAGTGTATGTATTGAAGAAATAATATGAATGACGTTTACGTGAGACAGCATATTACCATCTATTGTTCCCGATAAACTTACATACGATTTCGAGATAGAATACGTATTTAAATATCTTGAAAACGCGTAAGTGTCTGACAATTCTAGATTTACTTTGATGACATTTAGTAAATAATACAATATGCGTGCAGACATCGCAATTTTGGGTGTCTTCCTCGGCTGTTGTAGCAATGTTATTTTTCTGGAGCTTCTTGTTAAGTAAGTATTTTGTATTTTATATTAATATATTACATAACCATAAACATTAGTTCCATACACTGCTATTTTAAAATTTAGAGATGTAGTAACTCATATTTTTTTAAGATAGAGTATGAAAGTGATTCGTTAAGTGTAGTAATATTTACTATTCAGAAATATAATGAATAAAATAATAGCAATACCTTTTTTTATAGAGAAGATCCTGGTAGTGGAAATCTTATTACATTTGCACAATTCCTTTTTATATCAATAGAAGGATTTTTATTTACTTCTAAATGTGGGACTATAAAGCCCAATATAGGAATAAAGGACTACTTTATATTGGTAACCATGTTTTTTATTGCAAATGTTTGTAATAATTATGCATTTAATTTCAATATACCTATGCCATTACATATGATATTCAGAGCTGTAAGTACCCATAAATAAAATTTATTGTCAGTTAAATTTTTGGACTACTTATAAAATTAATGTTTACATGTATACATGTTTTAGGGTTCTCTGATAGCTAATATGATTATGGGTATTCTTATTTTGAAGAAAAAATATACATTTAGCAAGTTTTTATCAGTGTTTATGATTACTCTTGGAATTGCCATTTGTACGATTGTCAGTGGTAAAGAAATCAAATCGTTGCAACCTAAAAATGTTGAACAAATACCTACCACACCATGGGATGATTTTTTTTGGTGGATATTGGGTATTTCATTATTAACAATTGCATTATTTGTTTCTGCTAGAATGGGTATTTTTCAAGAAGTATTGCACACAAAGTATGGGAAAAACCCAAAGGAAGCATTATATTATACGGTATACTTAATTTGTATTATTATATTTACAATTTTATAAAATGATATATAACATTCACTATTTTTTTCAGCATTTATTGCCATTACCATTTTTTATAATATTGGCTTCTAACATATGGGAACATTTTGTATATGCACTTGCATCAGAGCCATTAGAAATATGGCCAATCAATTTATCCGTGCCAAAACTAATTTTATATCTTATAGGAAACATTCTCACGCAGTATCCTTTTACTAATTTTCAACTATTTAACAGCTTTGTGCTTAAGTTTTTTTTATTTGTTTGTCTATGTATATATTATAATGTTATAAATAGAGATAAAAGCAGAGAATCAACTCAAAAACACCTCAGTGACCTACTCAGGTTGTCTTTCTATAGTTTACAATTATGCTTCACAAAGACTTTCTAATCTAGTCTTACATCTTCCTAGCATTACTAATTTCTTGTCGAATGAATATTATTTGTTGAGTATTTAAAGGGATTACGAGAATCCATAATTGAAAAACAAAAGGTGTTAAACTAGTATCGTAGTTGAACAATTGAGCAATACAGTAGGGTCAAACAATATTCACTATTCCATGCTTAAGTTCTCAGTTGAAGTTTGAGTTAGGTAAACATTTTTGATGCTGCTAAATATATGCATGTTTATGTTTGCACATAAAACAATGTAGTCTAACTCAGACTTTGACACAAAAATGGTAGGAATGCAATTGTACTATTGCGCCCTATTATTTAAATGGTTAATACATTAAATCTCAAAAAATTTATTTATTCTTAACAATAATTTTAGATACCTGTGCATTAGTTCTGTTTTTGTATTAACAGCAGAATGTACATCACTTACAGTAACTTTAGTAATAACGTTACGAAAATTTCTATCTTTAGTTTTCTCTATAATGTACTTTCAGAATCCTTTTACAATATATCACTGGATTGGTACACTTCTAGTTTTTATGGGAACAGTGATATTTACAGAAATATTACCAAGGATTGCAGAAAATTTACAACCTAAGCAGAAATTAAAGAAAGTACAATAATAGTGGTATTATCAATCAAATAAATAAAATATTTCATATTGTTTAATTTAATTTAAAAGAGGAATAAAACATTTTGTGAATAAATATGTGGTTTATCTTTGTATATTCATATTTTTCTAAGCATTACAGTATAAGTAATATTTTTTTGAAAATATATAGTGAATTTTTGTGAAATATATAGTGTCACTAATCTTTTAGTGAAATTTTATTAACATAAAATTAACACTTTACCGACCGACAGCTTATTAATCGGCTTTTTGCCGCTAACACTCACCGACCGGTAGCCTATTAATCGGTTTTTTTTAGAAGTATTTCTTTTGCAAATAATGGCAAAAGAAATATAAATATCATATCAACAATACATTTGGCACAATTAATGAAATTCAGAAACAAATATAAGATCAGATGGTCAATAAAAAAGCCAGATTCAATAGTAAATTATAACAAATATATGAAGGGCGTAGATCGCGCGAATCAATATCTCTCCTATTATTCAATTTTTCGGAAGACAAAGGAGTGGACTAAACTAATTGTTATGTTTTTTATAAATTGTGCACTTTTCAATTTGTTTAAAGAATATACAGTATTAAATGGAAAAAAGATTATATATACAAATGTCTTGGAAAAGTAACAGTTTTGTGGATGGAAAATTGTGAATCAAAGGAAAATTATGAAAATTTATCTGGTACAATAAACATTTCTGCGCTAAAAGGAGAATATCCAGATTAGATTATCCGGGAAGACTATCAAATTTTGAAAAACATAAACTTATAAATAATGACTAGTGACTGATGTAAAAAACTCCAAAAATAATATAGAGTTTGTGCAATTAAAATAAAACAGATATAGAACATGTTTCGTTTGTAAATTTTGCAATATTTCATAAAGATGGTGTTGTTTTGAGTGATATCACATTTTAAACAAATATTAAACTATTATTTACTTGTAATCTAATTTAAATATTGAAAACGATTCTAATGGATTCTAATAAATATTGTTTAATATTAATGTCATAAAAATAAAAAATTTTATTAGACTTATTACCCTATAATAATATAAAGCAAAAAGCTCATACATTCCTACGCGATTATTTAAGACGTAATAAAGTCGGTGTCAAGATCTATTTTAAAAATTACCGGTCGACAAAGTATTAAAACAAGAGTGCATTGTTACATTTCTGAAAAATACATAAGGGCATAGTTTTTTTCATGCTGTTAAATGAGAGAAACTTCTTGATGAACACTTATATTCTGTCAGATACGCATAATTTACTTTTTCGACCATTATGTTATAGTTCAACCTATTACATTTGTTTATGTTTAAATTTAGAACTAATGTTAAAGTTTTATTAGAGTACAAAGTTTCATATTTTCTTATAATAATACTTCTAATTCATATAAATTTGTAACTCTGGATACTATAAATTATTTATATCTTTTCATAATAAACATTCATTTGGGATAACCACTATATCTAACAACTATGCATCTGATACCACATCCTGAAACATAATTTCAAAAGTTTTAGAATATTTTAAAAATATTTTTATCCGAAATGTATATAAAAATAATTTTGGAGCACTTTTTATAATACCGCTTTTGCTGTCAGGTATTCTGTCAATCACGGTATTGTTTAACATTTCCTACACTAAATTAATGTATAAAGTTGGTTTTTAAATCTACTACCTTCAATAATTATGAATTACGACAGAAATTGTGTGTAATATCCTTAATTTTTATCATTGTCTTCGTTGATTACTGGTGTCACTTAATCGATATTAAATACTTTATTAAGTATTTCTGCAGGTCTCATAATTTTTAAAGAAACCGCACCTGCGATAAATGATAAACAATTTATTTTACAACTTCAACATTTGGAAATTGTGCAGAAGGTACAAGAAGGATGAAATGTTGATCAACTTGTTGTTGAGTCTAATGTAAGTAACAGAAATTATGAGAAGGTACAAACAGTCATTATCTATTCGACAATAGTGGGAAAATTCGATAAATCCGATATGTGTACAGTGTGTAAAAAGGTAACGAAAATTTGTGTACGAAGACATTCTTATTACAAGAAAAATAAAGTAAATTCAAGAACTTGACAATTCGGCTAATCAATGGATTTCACGTTTCAAAGCTAAATATGGTGTACGACTAATAAGTGTGCGAATCAAGAGCGAAAGAGTTTATTGATAAGCTTGCAGAAATGTATAAAAAGAATTTTGAGGAAGAAAATATTTTATAATATAAACGAAACTTTAATGTGTTAAACTTTTCCATTAAAGATTTTGGCTCATTGGGATGAGGAACGGGTGAACGGTAAAAATCTAAGAAAAATGGTGTACCTCCGGCATTTTGTGCCAATTCTACAGATACACATAAATTACCACATTTTATTCATAAGTATACTTCTACAGCGGTGCTCTAACTGCGTCTCATAAATACTTGTGATACTTGTTCCAACTATTGGACTGATAAAAGAGGACCTTTTAATATTTTCAATATTATCAAAATGTACAATAACTTCTGCAATTCACGTTCGAATACTCCTTTTTGCACAGATCGGAAACAATTTTTGTTTAAAAATTGATGCCTTACGACAAGAAACAAAGAATTCTAAATACACTTGTCACTTATTTTTGTCCATATATTGTACATATAAAGTTACAGGAAAATTGATTAAATTTTAACAATAAAAATGACCAAAAAAATGTACTTTTTTAAATATATCTTTTAAACAAAGTATGTTTTTTTTTTTTATAAATTTATCTATCGATCGCCTCTCGAATTTGAAAGAAAGAATTTTGTTCCAGGCCCACTAGATCCCGGAATATTTAAAAAATTTGTTTTCGACACCCAACTGAGGATTGTTTCCACACCCTTACGATAGATGATGGCCGATAAAAAAAATGTGACAAATATTTTTTTGAAAATTTTCTACTCTAGAAATTTAATTAAAATTGACGTCTGTCACAAAATTATGTTCCCTTGTTATGTGGATAACATTAAAAAATTTGGTACTCAAGCTTGGCACTTATCCAAGAAAACTATTGATTCTTATTTTACATACGATTTCGAGCCGAGATCGAAGTTCAGTTTTTTCTTTTGCTGAATGTAAATGTGGATAATGAGTGATAAAGAAAGGTGATTGACATTTGAGGTGATAAAAAAACATATCAGTGAGATAATACTAGTACAATGATAAATTTTGGTATTTGTGAAGTTGTTCTGATTAAGTATTTAATGAGCGATGGTAACTTTTTCATATTGCTCATTAAATAAGTAAACATAGTTCAAAGTTTATCGTTTTTGGTCTCATTTTATTTGGAAAATCTTACAAATACGTTAGTAAAAGTTTAATACGTTAAAAAGATAAAAATAAAAAAAGTTTTATTGTTGCATAAGTGTTGAATACACTGCCCGGGTCTTCGAGTTTCCGACATATCACGGAGAATCTTCTACAGTGGTGGGGATGAACAACAGGCATATAGCGACAAACAAAATTATGTGAACAATTAGAGAAAATAGCTATAAATAAAATATAGTTGAAATAGTATTACACACTACTATAGACTTAAGTTTAATATATTATTTACCCTTATGGTACGCAGAATATTTATACAAAACTCAAATTAATATTTACACTTTTGTATACAGAAACCGTACTTAATAAATATATAAGTATATAAAGAGAGAAAGAGAGAGAGTTGTGAGTTACTATCCGTGGAAAACTCTAGAACCCATCATCTGCGGATACCAGGGTCTTACTACGTATACTACGTATATATCTTTTTAAAGAAATTTAATATGGACAAAAAAATACCTCTATATATACATTATTTTGCTCTCGATACATAAAAACTTTCATTAAAATCAGACTTATAGATTCGGAGAATTTATTCATAATAGAGCGTACGCATACATTCATTAGCTACTGTAAATACAGAGGAAAAAGTTGTTACAAATTTCCAAGTTGTCCCTATAATATATCCAAAAATTATAAAAATCGATAGAGAGATAAATTAAAAAATTTCAAATAAAAAGAAAGTTTGGAAATTTAGTGCATCAATTTAGTTATTTTTACACATATATTGAAATTCTGAATAGTGTATTTTATTTACAGAGCATGATTATTCATTGAAAATAATTTTTAATACACAATTCGTCTTGAAGGCGTACTAGTAGAAATTGTTCATTTTCATTTAGTTCATTTGTTCACAGTCATTTTTGTTTCATTTTTAAATATACCTTAGGGATAATCAAACCAATGCGATAATTTGCGGTCTTCTAAGATATCAGATAGAGCAAAGGGTACAGTGTTTTCCGTGCCGCTTGTTCTTTCTGTGCACGCTTTGCACAATTCGTATAGTTTCTAAAATCTTCCGTATTTAATTTTATAACTTAGGATTAGGGATACGGTAAATTTATAACATAGAAATAAAAATACCAATTAATAATTATTGTTCAGAAACGGCACAGAGATTTGTCTAAGTATATCCATCGGATAGAATGATATATGAAATTTCATTGCGACTAGGAGAAGAGGTATAGAATCTCGCAATAAAGATATTAAGAGCTTCATGGAATATTACTGTAACTAAATGTATGAATTTAACATAAAAGAGAACACTACTGTTTTTTTTTTTAGAGTTA
This sequence comes from Ptiloglossa arizonensis, assembly GCF_051014685.1. Classification (NCBI taxonomy): domain Eukaryota; kingdom Metazoa; phylum Arthropoda; class Insecta; order Hymenoptera; family Colletidae; genus Ptiloglossa; species Ptiloglossa arizonensis. The sequence goes on along the minus strand of NC_135051.1, from coordinate 11,299,346 downwards.
TGTCATTGTAATATATACATCTTCCAACGAATTACCATAGATTTGAAACTGCTAATTTTGAATATTTGCTTTAATGTAGTCCGCCATTTTGTATCAGCTATTTACTTCTGTTCAATTTTGATTAAAAATTCGTAGGTAGCAATCTTGAAAACTCCAACGTATCAAGATTAGATTGAATTTGATAATTTTTGAAACATATGTTCGCTATTTTGAATTCATCATTCATTCACACACAGTTTACAAATATAACTAAAGTGGAATTTGGATCCTTTAGTGCTTTGAACTCGCTAAAGGAAAGTTTTCGCCCAAGTGTCGCGACGCATCCTTATCCAAATTCAGCATTAGTGAGAGTTGTAAAGCAACATTTGTATTTGGAAATTGTGTATGTTTCAAATACTGTTTTCCAGGAGGAATGACCACAACAAACTTATTAAATGAAAATAGTTTTTCTTTTTTAATATTTTACTTAAATTTCATATTAAAAGGATCACAGCCAAAAGTGAATGGACAAATGTACTTGTAGTTCTGGAATTAATTTACAATTTACAACGTCGTAGTTAAGAGGATGTATATGAGAAAAAGAAGTTAAACATGTTACAGAAATTCAACAAGAAGAAGTTACAATAGACATTGATGTCGGTAAAAAACCGATCCTTATCGGCATTAATTATGCGTAGCTACGGCACTGTTGAATCAAGATAATCGAGCGACGCAACGTATGGCGGCAAAACGCTATGCACGAGTTGCGGACAAATATTTTGTCGGCCTGTTCGAATTGAAAACCGTTTCGACACTTCTGCTGTGTGCTTTCTTTTTCAGAAATGTCTACAGAATCTAATCCTGTGTAGAGTTTCCGGACTAGATAAAGAACTTTTCATAAATATGCAAAAATTATTTGTAAGAACTCCGTACATCGACATTTTGTTAAACTTTGACCATCATTTATAACTATTTAGCACCAGCAAAAATCTAATAACTCCTATACCGATAAATTTAGAAAACTTTTCTGTATTGTTTAAGACCACACCAAAGTCCTTATCGTTTTTAGTTTTCACGAAATACTTCATTTTTAAAAAAATGTGTATTTTTCGAAAATTGAGAGCGATAGAGCAATTCTGCTTCTGGATTCGTGTTTAGGACCATAAATAGTATAAGAATCATAATAGATGTTGTAAATCAAAATTTTGTGTTGCACTGTGTAATTATTAAGTTTGGTTACATTTCATTCCATTTATTTCAGTGAATAAGTTTTTATTCACTAAGATGCACAATTGCCACTAGTGGAGAATGTGTTTTTTCTTAAACGTACGTGATGCACGAGATGAATGAATAATCTGCGGTGACCGAACACTTGTAGTGCGGTTGTTTTTTTTTTACCCAATGCACACGTTTTTTTAAATTAATAAAGTTATATACTTATTTTATGATGTTAATATAATTTGTTTGCAATATACATGGTACTTGATACCTTTAAGAATGATCCATTTTAAATTATATGTAAAATATTAATTGTTAAATCTAATTGTATAGTTAATTGCAATACATAGAGGCACTTATTATATGTATTTTCATATATTGTGGAAATGTGCATACATACATTTTTTCCATTATTACGAATTATTACTAAAAACAATTATTTCATTATAAATATATTTCATTTCAGTAATTGCATGAGCTGATTTTATTACAACTTATAGAATTATTATATATTATATAAAATATGTTGTAACAATAATTTCTGCTTTGAATACACAATTATTTCAATGATACAAGTATAATATTTTCTTATATAGAATATATTTTATATAATAAATACATCCTTTTTCTACTTAGTAACAATTTGTATTCAATATTAGGTCACATTATGAATGTTCATATATTATCATACACATGCTATTAAAATTTCGTTGATTGAACAGTTGTTTGGAAACTAAATACTGAAAATGAATCGATGATTATACGTTGATAGCTTTGAAATGTAACTTTGGTTAATTCATCTGAGGTACAGAATTTAGTATTTTTAAATGTGATGTTTATATACTCATTATAATAAAAAGTATATGTAAATGTTATAATGATGTTTACAAATTATGAAATGACTATCCGTGTATAAGTTTTGTCACATTTCCTTATGTATATTTGTTAAATACAAATATGATAAACAATAGCTGTATAAATGTACAAAAACGTAAGAAACTAAAGCTAAATTTCCAAAAGATGGGCTAACAATTTTACTGTTGCTAAAATATGAGAAATGAATTGTTGCTTTGCAATACAACAGAGTTTTAATATAAAATTAATATAATATACAGCTTATAGTTAATCTCATGTAATAATGTTCAAATTAATATACATATTGAAGATTACAATAATTGAAATTGGAACCCTATCTAGTACCTAACTATTCTTAAATTGGTCAACGTCCATGAAAAATTTCACATTAATTTATCCCTGTTTCGCATCGAAATTCGGCAATCTAAGTGAAAGACATTTCTCTGTAACTTATTGTAAGAGTAAATATAGACTAGCAAGGGAACACCGCGAACCGTCACTCCCGGATTTGAATGAAACTTTGTAGGTTTATAGAGTGATCCAAGACAAGAATAACGGTATGCTTCATTCGTGCCCAATCGCCCTTTAAGGGTGTGAAAACAACCCTCGAAGTCAAATCGGCGTTTCCACTTTTTCGCGTATATCTTTTAAAATACATGAAATACAAAAAAATGTTTTAGGTAAAAGTTTAATGGTACAATGAGCGCTATAAATTTACATTAAGAAAATTTTAAAACAAGTTTTTTTTCTTAAAAAGAAAATTTTTTTTTACGTTATTTTAAAGAATTTCTACATTTTGATAATAACTAAAAATATTACTTGTTTTATTCTGAATTCAACCATGTATACTAATTTTACTATACACCATCGACTTATGCAGATACACGACGAAACGTACACCGTGCGCGCGATTCCGCGCTAAAAACACACAGTAAATTACATATTCAGATTTCTTGTTTTCGTCGCACTTCCTAATACATGACGATAACAAATACAATAACATATTCAAAGATATTAAAATGTATTAAATTTCATAACTGTACTTGTTTTGTATGAGATATATTTAATCTATATATTTTATATTAATGAGATATAAAAAAAAAAATTGAGTTTCAAGAATGCTATCGCGTTCCCCCGATGGTCCTGCGTTTTCAACCGTGTAATCAATTATTGGTAATTTTGCATGGCTGTTTGTGATGTTATTAATCTCATATCTTATGCTCTGTAAATACGAGATAGTGTGATTCACGGAAAACGCATGTCATCCGACAGTTCTTTGTATTAATTGTTAAGATATTCTTTTTCTTATCTTCCTATTTCCTTATAAATACCTAGTCTTCGTCACTGGAATTCATTGTCAGTATCACTGGTACTCTTTCAACTGCATGTAGCATTAGTTATCGATAAAATGGAGTACATAAATCCGGCAAACGTAATTAATTTACTGGTAACGGCTCTACATATATCCAGTAAACCACCGTCTCCTGTTAATCATAGGGAAATCGAACTATCAGAAATTATACATACTATGATACTTGATAGTATGAGCGAAGTTTCATTTACAACCGACTATGTTACGACCCTGGAATACGAAGATCTAGCGCGGCCTCAAGAATGTGAGTTTGTTGAAGAGGGTAATATCGAGGAAAACGTTAGTAGCAATGAATTTGATGAGAGGTGTGTCTCGGGTGAAAGTGGTAACGTAGACCTCAATTATAAATCTCGAGCTGTTGAATTTTGGAGAAGCGGTGAAAAAACGCGCAGGACTCTCGACAGTGTACAACATAAATTTAGAAAAGTTAAATCAGTTAAACAACTGTATCAATGGGAAGAAACATTGGCGAGAGGTGGTACACGCAGAGAGAAGATATTATCAATAGTGAAGTATGTACTGGACAAATTTCAGGCTGCTATGAATCAGGGCTCCTTTGTGCATGACATGGATATAAAGCAATGGGCGCTAGAAGCAAAGGAGGACGTCGACCTTCCTACATTTAAAGCTGGCCATACCTGGATCATGAATTTCAAAAAAGCGCACAACATCGTTTCAAGAAAGGTTACAAAATTCATCAGTCGTTCCACACAACGGGACAAGCAACAATTACAATTGACATCCACCGACTTCGTAAACCGGGTAAAACCATACATTGCTATGTACAATCCAAATAACGTTTACAACGCTGATGAGAGTGGATTTAATTTGGAAATTCATTCTGGTCGTACGTTATCGTACCGTGGTAGAAAGACCATAGAAGCATCCGTGCAGTCAGTATCCTTAACTACACATAGTTATACGATTCTCCCTACCATTTCCGCGAGCGGTCATTTACTGTCACCTATTTATGGTGTTAAAAGAAACTAGTGGGGAATTTGGACCCAGGGTAGAAGAAAGCTTATTTAGACCGGCTAATGTGTATGTTACTGCTTCAAAATCTGGGAAGTTGACATCGCACCATTTCAACATTTGGCTTAAAGAAGTCTTTTTACCAAAGACTGGACTTCAAAGTGTTCTGTTACTTGATTCGTGGTGCGGCCATTGTCCTTCGACTTTTCAGCAAAGTATTCCGGCTGACAAAGAACTTATTACGTTAACCATACCGAAAGGAACAACAGGTTTGATACAACCGCTGGATGTTTACGGTTTTCGGGTATGGAAAAATTTTGTGAGAACTTTTTCAGATCGGGTGTTACTATATGATCTTGATATAAATTTACATCTGCGAAATAATATTATCAAACTGCAATCTCTCACACACAACCAGTTGTCTTCTCCGAGATTCCGGGAATTATTTAAATACTCTTGGTATAAAAGTGGATACCTTGAACAAAGGCCAGACCAGCAATTTGAAAATCCAGTAGATTTCTGTTTCAAATTTCCTGAAGTATATAACCTGCCTCGTTGTAATATGTGTGATAAGCCTGCTATTATAAGATGTGCTTGTTGCAAAAAGTATCTATGTATAGAACATTTCTTTGATGCACATCACCTATGTGAAAACTATGTTGAATGAGATACATGTATAAACCTATTCAAAATAGGATAAAATATTAAATTAGTATGAAACAAATGTTTATGTATGGATATATGTGATATAGTATGTAACATGTCATCAATCTTGATGTAATATCTTATATTATGCTATTATTATGTTATCATACTCAATATCGTCATGTATTAGGAAGTGCGACGAAAACAAGAAATCTGAATATGTAATTTACTGTGTGTTTTTAGCGCGGAATCGCGCGCACGGTGTACGTTTCGTCGTGTATCTGCATAAGTCGATGGTGTATAGTAAAATTAGTATACATGGTTGAATTCAGAATAAAACAAGTAATATTTTTAGTTATTATCAAAATGTAGAAATTCTTTAAAATAACGTAAAAAAAAATTTTCTTTTTAAGAAAAAAAAACTTGTTTTAAAATTTTCTTAATGTAAATTTATAGCGCTCATTGTACCATTAAACTTTTACCTAAAACATTTTTTTGTATTTCATGTATTTTAAAAGATATACGCGAAAAAGTGGAAACGCCGATTTGACTTCGAGGGTTGTTTTCACACCCTTAAAGGGCGATTGGGCACGAATGAAGCATACCGTTATTCTTGTCTTGGATCACTCTATAAACCTACAAAGTTTCATTCAAATCCGGGAGTGACGGTTCGCGGTGTTCCCTTGTTAGTACTAAATTCGAGTTTGAACTTAAACAGATTGAAACGCAAAAGTAAAAGTATTTTAAATTTTTGTTATGTAAAAATTTTGCACTTAACAATATTATTGTACATAAATTGTCACATGGTATTTAAACAAGATAATTGAAATTGCACTTAATGTTTTTATAGCTAGTGTTAATAAAACTTCTCATATAATTATATATTTAATAAACGGTGTACCTCCTACAAAGGAGTTATTAAAAGTTGATAGATCATTAGCACAAATTACATAACTGGTTACATTACAGCATTTACACTACAAATTATTTTCATCATAATTTTATCGAAATTCATGGACATCATTTGTAGTTATAATGTAATTATTATTTCATAGGATTCTTTGTACTATTACTAAGGGTTAGAATGCAACGGCTTCGGGTTTTTCAGCGACTTTAAAAATATTCGATAATTCGTCGACTAGTGTTTCATATCGATAGGCCACTCGAATATCTGGCACATTTGTTCGAGTAATATCATTACCAGCTACTCCCTCTTTAGTATAATTCGGCCCAAGCCAATATTGTTTACTCTATAAAGTAAAGAAAAGTATGTACAGTATGAATTCATTTACCTTCTGCGTAAGATATTAACAAAAATGTAATACATTTTTTAGGATCAATTCTACATATCAAAATAATGAAAAAAGTTTTTGTGCACGTACATGTGTTCGATAAATTTCTCATTTTATTTATAAATAATTTTATATAAACTCATAAAATATTTGTTTTTCAAAAATAATTACTGATGACGTAGGTAGGCCTAAAAAGCTCTCCTTAGTCGTTAACATGACGATTCATAGCTTAAACTTTCTAAGATTAATAATCAACGCGTTATGAACCTTGCCATTGTTATAGGAAAATTAATATGTTGATTTTTCTTTACATAGAAACATTCCACGTCATCTTACGCAAAATGTTCCATTTCGCCTCGCATGGGATACTTTTACAAAAAGTTTAATATTTTCACTTTAACTTGAGAGACAGAGTCTGTTGACACGACAAATCACAGTGTAAGATCTATAAAATGCAATATTTTACTTACCGTCAGTTCCTGAATAAACAAGTTAAATCTATGTTATCTATAATTAATAATTATCATACCACCAGTATATGAAAACTCTTAAGATACAAATACTACGCATTCTGATACTCGTAAAAAAAAACGTTTTCACTAGGCTATAATCGACAACAAAATGATGATCATTTAGTCTGCTGTTATATGATATAGATTCAATTCCCAGCTCTTATTGATCTAAAAAATTGGTGTTCCACTTGTCCCACCACTTTCACTTTCCTCTACTTTCCCCTATATAATTGTCTATTAAAAGTAATAAAAGTAAAGAGTTATCAAACTTCTTATTAAAGTCAGAGTCAACTCTTTTATTTAATTAGCGGAGGCAAACCCATTATATGTCTTTCATATCTTTGCTCTGCTTTTACGTGTCAATCGCTTTGCTGTATTTTTTGCCAGACCCTTTTGTTACATGCAGTGAATCTAGAACAAATTTCATAGCGTCCGCCTGACGCCTTGACTACTTGGATAGTTCTGCGATCCAAACGTCTAGTACCAAAATGCCGATAGTGTTGTTTATCACCGTATGTTCATATGAATTAGTTTCGCTATCTTTAAGCATAGAATTGTTCCCAAGAAAATGTTTCGCATTTTTGTTAACACCTTACATACTGACATAGATGTTGTACATACCTTGTGTGGAAAACCACTCATAAGTACTGAATTACGTGCTAATTCACACATATCACATGAACTGAGTTTCCATACTTGTGCAGCAATACTATATTCTTCCATTAAAGGTTCCTACAAGAAATGTAACACAAGTATAAATAAATATTATCACAATTGCCAAAGAAACGTGTTTAAAAAAATGTATAAATCAATCTTATACCGACCTTGGTAAAGTGGAATTGAAGAGGATCATCTGTAGAAAGACTTATACATAAACCTCTTGCTAAGTATTCTGGAAGTGGATTACGATGATAGTTTAAAAAGAGAGAATTATTACTGAGAGGCGACATTGCAATTCCAATTTGCGCCAAATAATACAAGTACTGTAGTACAGGTACTTTTCGAAGTAAAAGACCATGAGAAATGTTCTCTGCCATCATATAACCACACACAAGATGTTGAATAGGGCCAGCTTCACCACAATGAGGTCTGAGAACAAAGGTGTTGAACCCTTGATCTCTGTAAAAAATCACATTACATATAATTTACATAGGAATTATCTAAATATACAAATAATATTAAATATTTAAAAAAAACTCACGCTCTAAAATGATTCAGAACAGTCATGTTAGCATAAGTGTAGTATTGATAATATCCATAAGGAGGATTTTCAATATCGTCCCATTCTGCTGGTGGATAAACATCTTTGTCAAACAGAGGATTTTCAGGTTTACTTTCATCATCGACTGAATCAAATCCTATTACCTATAATAATTGTTAAAGTAACCCATTTGAATTCCATAAATTTTCGAATATCGTATTATGCCTGAAATTACTTACATATTGAAGGAATTTGTGTAACTCTGGATGAGAATTGGGATCATTTGTCACTTCAAAGAGTGGTAAAAAGATATTATTTAAAATTTCTTGAAAGTTTGTCATTAATTTGTTCAATTTGAAAATGTCGCTGTACATAAATAATAATTTAAGATTAACACATGTTCGTTGTAAATGTAATAATATATCGGGTGTCCCACTTTCTTTATTTACATCATAACATCCTTTACAAATTCAAGGAAAAGAATTACGTACCTACTGCGATTGAAAATTTGTATTATACTTTTCAATGCAGGAGTGGAAATATACGAATAGTGCAAAAATGGTCTGCAAAATTTAAAACTGGAGATTTAAGTTTCAGAGGTAGAGCTCCAAGATACAAATTTATTGTCAAGCAATATCACGGAAAAGTTTAAAGATTTACAATTAATTATTTCAGAACACATCCATAAGCACGGTTTGAGATATTTTAATTTTAATGTTGTTGCAAAATCATGATTCTCTTGTTAATCTTATAATGATTTTATTTATAGGAAAGGTTTTACATGACAATCATTTACACGTATCGCGATACTTTTTCAATCGCGCCCTTTTCTCATTCAATGAAACTAAAAAAATAATTTTAATATAATTCCCTTTCTTTTTGTTTTTTTTTATTATTATCTTTAATTCTTCCTATTCCTGTATCATTTCAAAAAAGATTTCCAAAGTGAATTGTCAGTTTTAAATAAATGTGTCGCTACTGGAACACACCATTTCCATACGCGTGATTGAAATCAATAAGCAAATCGAAGAAAAATTGGAAGCATTATTAGAAAATTGTTTATGTTTCTCCCAAATAATTGTACGATAATTGGGATTATTGTACGATAAGTTGTAAAACTATCGTTGTACTTTGTCATATTGACTCTCTTCGTATGATAAATCTTTACATCTGTAACCCCTTTTATTCGTTTGTACATACACACACATGTTCTACGTTTATAAAGTATCTCTACCAGGGTTCTGTTGCTTGCTAGAAGCGTGGTTTAACTGTTCACGAAAACCATCTGCCCAGGTTCACTGGAATGCAACCGTACAGGCATCGAATTGATGCCTGCTCCATATTGGCCAAAAAGCCAAGTTTGAAAAACAGAACCGTTATCATCTTTTAGTATGACAATTATAAATCAGAAAAGAAATGATTAATATCTGTGTATTAAATAATGAAACAGAAATCTCGGAAGATCAGGTATTCTACGTCATTATACTCGTTTTAAGAACCGTCGTGGGATATTAATAATCGTGTTTTTGATGCTTTTACCTACAATTAAAATAGTTTCGTCTCGCGCGCTCGTGCACACACATACACACGAAAATGAATAGTAGCAAACATTTCGTGGAAATTTAAAATATCGAAAATAGTAGAAAAGAATTACCCGATAAAGTTAGACAGGACACCCTTTATAGTGTACACTGAAAGAACTTACTATAGTCGAGGAATTTGAATAAGCCAGCGCACGTTATCAGAATACACGTCGCTCTGAATGGCCCATTTTGCTAATTTGTCCCATTCTTCTGGACTTTTTCCATAAATTGAAAGACGCAATTCCGCATTTTGGTATTTCGACTCCTCAAGATCGCTAGCAACTTCTTTGATAATGCTTGCGAAGAATTTACCGTTAAGATAATTGTCCGTTTTCAAAAACACCTCGCGGAGTCGACTCTCGCCAATTGGATTATACTTGGCATTGAATTTGTCGAATCTGTGGAACGTATTTCTATCCTAAAAATAAAATTACACATAAAGTCTAAATTTTTAAACTTATTTCTTAACAAAATGGTATCGTCGAAAGCTTACTGCGTGTACGTCTAACATATCGACACTAAGATCATAAGTTGTCAGATTCATGGATTGAAACACCTCTCGAAGAGTCATTGTTTCTCCATTTTTCGAGCACGTGACAATTTCATTCGCATGATTCTTCAAAGTTTTCTTAATAAATCTAAGAAGGTGTTTCTGATTCATACAAGACGCTGCATGAATATGCGTATCAACCTAAAATAAAAATGAAGTTTCAGTTTTCCAGAAGTGCGATTCTTTCAAAATTCATTTCAGATGCTTACTAATGAAGTAAATTTCTAACACACTTTTCCACTGCATATCACTCGTAACTTTTCTATACTGACCTTTCTGATGTTATAGAAATCTCTATGTGGGACCGCTTTTTGACTCGCCAATTCTCTAAGTTCGTTAAGCAATACGTGCAATTGGAACTTCGATGAAAGATAACTCAGTCTTCTGTAGCAAAATGATTTTAAAGGACCATCGGCAATCATTGCACAAAGAAGGTTCATGTCTCGGACAAAAATCGCCAAATCAGGATACGAATGTGGAATAGGTTTTCCATTAGCAAAATCTTCTTCGCTAGCGTACACATTGAAGACCCCATTAACAGGTGCTATTTTGTAATTTTTCGTCGGGGGAAATTCACATTCCCATGGATCTCCTCGAGATGCAGGTGCATGCACGGGGTGATCTGATAATCATATTTAAGGAGTATAATATTATTATCGTTTCGAAAAAGTCAATAGATCCTGGATAACAGTATTAGAATTTTTTTCAGGAAATTGTTAATGTGAACGATTCAATTAAATATTTAAGGTAGCACGATGTTGGAAATTCCAAGTTAAGGACAATGACGAGATGAGATTTGAGAAGTGATATCGGACCGAATATCCATAATTGTAATTTATATAATTATAATCTACCACAGTACCCTTTTAAAACACCAAATCAACAATACGCCATTAATGTCTATTATATTTAATATGTACGGAATGACGTGCAGATGTCCTCGAATAAATAGGTTTTTTACTTTATTTTTTGAAAGTAAGAGCTAACCAAATTGTAATTATGTTGGTTATAAAAGCATAATAGGTAAAAGAAAACTATACAACGAATAAACGTTGTTTATTATATGATACACATTTACTTGCAAGATTGCTAAAACAGTTGTTTGAAAATTTTCAGCCTTTTAGTTTCTTGGTCTATATAAGCTAGAGTGCTTTTAGAGAAATGTTTACATACAAGGAATGAATATCGTGGCGAATGACTAATATTAGCTACGGAAACGTTGTTGAAACGTTAACATGGATTGCTATAAATCAATTGAAATACTAAAAATCGTGTCATTATTATTTTAGAACTGAGAAGAGCTATAAAGAATGTCCCTGAATGATGTCCACGTTATGACAATCATAAATTGTATTTTCACGATAATAATACTATTGATTATTAGTTTACGCGTTACAAAATACTGGCCAATAATTTAATATAACATCCTTTTAAATAAATTCTGGTTGCTAAATCTGAATTCTACCCAGGAGCATGTTTAGCAATTTTTTAGTATAGATATACGATGATAAGACTAACTCAACAAGTTAAATATGATCTTTGAATTCTGAAACGATTTTTCAATCTCCTTTCTTTTCATAATCTTACAATATGTGTTTAGATAACATAAGATATAAAATAACATATAAGATAACACTCGATAGCTATGTTATAATAACAAACGATTGTCTCGTAGTTTGATTTCAACCTCAACTCTACTATTTCAGTTTACGTTCAAACTACTCCTTTAAGAAACTTATTAAATTTTTTAAGCTATAAAAACAATTGAAAGCCGAATTTTTCAAGTTTTGATAGAAGAATTATATAAAATACCGTATGACTAATACGCGATTAATCGAGTGCATGATTCGTTACTGTGTCGCTATTATTCCTGCAAAAGACATAACTATAAAATATTGGTAATAAAATGTTATTTGAACCAACTTAAGGTAGTAATAGTCTGAGTTAATTGATTAATTTTTCTTCTAAAAGAAAATAACTGGAAACTTTTAAATATGCTGCTGGTTTAATAATCTTATAAATAAGTACACAAAAAATCATACACAATGTTTATTTGTTGTATTGCATTCTTTTACTTATCGTGTCTTTATTCAAATATTAGTTAAAATTTGTTTAACTCTTGCTTCTGATAGATAAAATGAAAAAAATGTCTGAACGGATACTTTTGCATGCCAATATACAACAAATCCAATGAATACGAAGGGTAGCATGCTATGATTAGAAAAATAGATCATTAGAAGATATATACCCGCAATGGCTTTACGATCATCGTGTTGAACCTCGTCATCACTGTTTACTGGTCTTTTATCGACACTGCGTAGAAATCGTGACGTTATAGAGGGAAAACTTTGCTTAGAATTGTTCATGTATTTCTCACGTATTGCCAAAGCTTGAACCAGCATCTGGGATGCCTGTTGAAGATCTTCCAACGGTACCTAAAATATATATAGCATTACAAATATCTTCAAAGCATAAATAATTGACCTACTTTGATCAATCTTTCAGTTACTAAATCTTAAAAACCTTAACTATTTCATTTATGATGAACTCATACAACTTGGAATGAATTATCCTCAGGATTAACAAATTATTACTATGTTTTCCTGATAAGAACTAATTATTTTGGTACGACATTCCCCAATAGTGATGTATAATATAAAGCTCGAGTCTCCAGAACTTCAAAGCTCAACCTTAAGGGCTAAGTTCTTAAGGTTAACACTATACGAAGCTTGAGAAAGCTACAAAACTCAAGTTTAAAGTTCAGCTCTCAAAGCTTTTGACGAGCCGGAAAAAGAAATTAACAACAATGCTACATGTTACTTATGCTTATGTTATTAAGCCATGGATTCAAACTATTCCTTCTTATTTTGTGATTAAATTACCAACTTTCTGAAATAATTGTTCACTTGGAACATTTGTGACTAGTACGGATAAAATATCAAAATCATTCAATTTAAATTTGGAAACGATATTTTTTAATAGTTCCATCAAGTAAATGGTTCCTTCTATAGATATAGATTTCATTGGAATAATTTATTTTCGATTTTTTATACCTGAATGTTGGAAAATATAGAAGCGATAGGATTGTTTAATACATTGAGTTCTTTTGCCGAATCTTCTTCGGAATAATAATTTATGCGAATATAGTGATTCAATTTCCTTGAAACATCCATCTTCTTTCTTTTAATAAAATAATCGTTATTTAAGTGAAAATCCAAAACGATTAATTTAATTTAATTTTCATAGCTATAGCAAATTTTTTACGAAGAATATTATTTTTTTTAACGTAGGTATACGTTGTAGTAATATATAAACAATTAGTTGTACGTAGCACATATCAGGACATCTCGATTTTGATAAAATAAGAGTTATTTCATTGAATACGTCAAGATATTTCACAACAGTCTCGATATTATTCCAAGCGTCAATTGAATAATATTTACTAATTCTGACCTTCCATTAGAAAGGTAATTATGACTTCTTTCATATAGATAGCTCGTTCTAACATTAGACATGTTGAGTTCCAACGAACTAGCATTTCTTTAAACAAGAACTTAATGCTTTACACTCATTGTCAGTAAAACACAAAATTCTTCAAATATCGTTGTTTCGCGGAAAATGTAAAATGTACAAGCTTTGATGTCTCATCTATTTCATGTTCAATTGTCTTAAAACAAGTTTGTACAATTACGTTTAAAACGTGATCGATATTTTTATAATTTTCATTAAATTGTGTCTTGGAAATATATATGCAAAAGCATATCACCAAGCTCCTGAAATTAATGAAGTTATAAGTTACAGGTATTCAGTTCGTAATTCGGTGTCACAACACTGATCGGAAGTTACAGCAAAAATGTAATCGATAGCGTAGTCAAATCTAGCTTATGTCAAACATGTTGCAAGTGGAGAACGATGAAATAATTGATGAGTACGACTGGTACAGCTGATGTGAAAATCACAAGGATGCCTGCTTTATTAGATCAGAGAATCTGTATGGTGCCAAATACACTACATATATTGGAGGGGGGCAGTAAAACCTACAAAAACATTTTGGATATTAATTCATATGTTGTAGAAATTCCTGTCGAAAAAAATGAGTGCGTAGGTAGGTAATGTGGAAGAACGAATGGGCACCGGATTGCGAAACGTGAAGAAAACAAATAAGGGCATCAGCTACATTTAGACGCGATCCGTCTCTTGGCTATACAGTCATAGAAGTTATAAAACCAATATGCGAGGATTTATGATCAAAAGATTTATTACAAAGGTGTTTAGTAGCCCAGACTCAGAACAGCAATGAATCGCTCAATTCATTGAGTTGTACACGTTTGCTCCAAAGCACATTCATTGTAAACTCTCAACAATTGAAATAGCAATATTTTTGGCCGTTAACATCTTTAACGAAGGCTCTTGAAATATTTTAAAAGTTATATTTGAAAGGAACATAAGCCAAATACAATTGCATGTAATTAGGTTTGAGATTTTGTATATATGTTTTTCTGATTTTAAATTTTACATATTGGCTACTATGTAATGCATATATGTATGTGTAATATATATTTTTGATTAGATTTTGGTTAGGTTAATTTTTATTTCGTCGAAGAGCGAGGGCCGCTTGCTGCACTCAATCATCGTGGCATGTTTATTACACACTGCATATATGTATATATACAGACTGCACGCACGCATACTCAGGCATATACTGTACACATATAACATTTTTATTAACACCCTTTATAAATAGCGGTCTGCTCGTATAAGCAGAATTCAATATAATGTTTCCAACACTTTTTACAAACGGATACATGTATAGGGAAAAGTTGTTGCAAACGACGTCCCTGATAATATATTTCTAGGTCATTGAAATTGGAGCTGTGAACCGTGTTCCCGATAATTACTATATTATCAAATTCAGAATACTGATATAAAATTAGTCCGAGCTTGATTCTTCTGATATTGAACACGACTAACAAAGTACAATGTTTACCGAATATTTTCTGCATATATCATATTTGCATTTGTAACACGTTTGTTTAGATTTCGATAAATTATTATAATTTGTTCGTTCGTTTTTTACTTTTATTACACATTGGTAACATTTTATTTTTTTTTGTTGCCCTTGTATCTTTTGCTATTTTTACTCTTAATACTTTTCTAAGCATGTTGAAATTTCTAAAGTGTGTACATTTCTTTGTAATCATGTAATTTTTTTTTAATTTGATTTTTAATTAATTCGTTGCTTAGTTCTTGCAGAAATATTGTTCTTCTATTGTTTTTTTGAATTATTCCAAATAAAGCTGCTATATCTGTAAGTGTACATAACACAGAGTCTTTCCTCAACCGCCACATTTGCAAGAATATTTTCTGACTATCTGGTTAACAACATTGCCCCCCCCCTGGTTTCACGACAAAATAAATTTAACTTGTTTTCTTCTAGCGTTATTGATTTATCCTGGTGTTTAGTCGGTAAAAATAAAAAAGTTCGTCGCCTCTTGTTGTTGCATGTTCCAAAACGTTTCGAACATGCAACGACTTATAGAAACATTTTGTTCGCACTGAAGCAACATAATTCGAGAAACATTTTGAGTTTCGTTTCGATGACGCGGCTACATTGCTACTGGCAATAAATCGTCCGCACTTGAATCATTTTGTTCCAAGCTGCAAGCTAAAAAGGACTGAAAACGAATGAAGAAGACTTGCTGCTTGCAGCTGCAACATTTATTGTGTTTAGTGGTGATAGAAAGTGAAAAAAGAATATGTTACAGAGATGCTTGTTGTGCATCCACAGGACGCAATGACTGAAATCTTGATCGGAGGAGAAATGTTCAATTATTTAGATGCGCATATATATTATATAAAGAAATAAGACGGATACAAACAGACTCTTCAGAGATTACGAAGTACCTCCTTTATCGGACTTATTAAAAAATGATAAATTATTCAAATTTAACGCAGGAGAAAGGGAAGCATTTTTAATGTTAAAGTTGATTTCATCAAAGGGACCAGTATTCCATATTTATGATCCTGGGACAATGACGAAAGTACATACAGATATGTGTCAGGAAAGAATTGGAGCAATCTTGTTACAGAAATACCGTAACGAAAAATATTTTCACTCGGTACATTAGATGAATAATATAACGATGAATATCGAAAAACAATTATGAATTAGACATTTTAGCAGTGATCAAGATAATTAAAAAGTATCCACTTATTGAGAATTGAATTCAAATTAGTAACAGATTGTCAGGCTTTTCAGAAGACTCTCAGAAAGAACGATTTGTCGTCAAAGGTGGTCAGTTGAGCATTGTCACTAGAAGAGTTTGATTATGAGGTCGATCAGTCCTGCTGAAAAATTGAAGCATACAGACACTCTTAGTAAATTTCTAGTAATAATTATAGAGAGCATACTAATGCATTTTGTACAGAAAAAAAAAACAAGAAAAGGAGAGGTTACGTATCATAATGCAATCGTTACAGATAGAGCTGTACGAAGATTACATTATAGAGAATAATGTCTTAATGAGATGCAAACAACATGTAAACAGACATGAAACGTGTAAAAAAAAAATAGGATTTTTATCGTTAGACGAATAAAAGTGAAATTCTACATTTCAAATTTGTTCCAATGGATAAAAAAACGTGACAAGCTGTTGTGTGTTTTGTATTCTATCAGAGCGCAAGAAAGGAAAGAAAGAAGGCCAGTTGCATCCGTCACCAAAGGGGGTAGGTATCCCGTTTTCTATACATATGGATCGTGTCAATTCGCTAACAGTCACTAGCAAGTTGTATAAACATATCCGAGTGGTAATGGGATACTTTCTCAAAATTTACACGATTATATCCTACAAAGTCTATAGGTGTAAAAGAGGCGATTAATGAACTAGTAATTCAACAACAGACGTTCGATAATTCTCCACGAATTATCACAGACAGAGGGATTGCCTTTACGTCAGCTGATTTTAAAGAATGAATAATAAACGAATAATAAAGCGTATTTTAACGAAGACGTATTATAACGAGGAATGATACATATGAAATCATTCGTCTCGGCAAGAGAGAAAAGGCTACGAGGTTCGAGAAAAATACAAAAATGGCTGAGTGTCAGGCGTCTGAGTAGACGGTCCTGAAGATAGACCTCTTTAAGATCCATGGCTGCACTTGGCGCAGGCGCATGGAGCAGCAGCGACATGGCGAATGCATGACGATAGAGAAGAATACATTGCTATAACAAAGAACGTGTACAATAAACGTCAAATATAATATTATTGAAAATATACCGTAATTATTCCTAAACTGCATTACTTTTATTGAAGGATCCCTAGATACATCCACACGATATACTTGGTCGAACAGTTTCATTATCTAAGAGATCGATTAGTGGACTGTCGCCATTTGGACTCAAAGGCAGTGCCGACGCCTAAACACCGTAGCGATAATCCCGTGTTTGCACAGCAGTGACAACTGTGCGTGTACATGTGTGAATTGAAAATGAGAGTCCAAAAATTGAAATACTACTCTGCAGTATCGTTATCGCCGACCAACAGACAACACAACAGCAATGTGGATCTCTTTGTCGATAGATTACTATATACAAACACGGGATTAACGCTGGGGTGTTTAACCAGCGATACTGTTTTTAGTTCACTGGCGAGAGAATCACCCAGTAAATGGTTGTACAACGATATTAGGATCATAATTGCAATTGATTCTGCAATTCAATTGATTGAACTTTATCCGGTTCTCTGTAACAGTTATTCCGAATAATTGTACCGAAAATCGGTACGAATATTATATTTGATTGTTTTAAATCCCTGTTTCTTACGTACTAATGAAATACCTTTTCCTCTGTAATGTAATTGTATACTCTTAGAATTCGACGAATTGAACTTTAAATATACAAGGTGTATTTCTGCAATGATGGTACAACCGGACAGGGGGAAATTTTCCATGAAAAAATAAATCGAAAGTGTAAAATAAAATTTTCACTGTAAGTATCGAGTTGAAGGGCTTCTGTTTCTACCCGTGTTTGTATTTACATACGTGGACGATACCATTCTCTGTTTCCTGTCATTGCTACTACTTGCTTATTGTGGATCTGTACTAATTATTTTTTATTTTCTACTTGATTACAATGCTTTCGTATATAAAGATAAAACTATTACTCTTTAAAATTAATTTTGTTAATGAAAAATGTCGATCATGTTTTCAAAGTAAATTAGTATGTAGTCTTTTCAGTACATTGCATATACATATTTCTTTATTCACGTATTATCGAGTAGCTTAGACTAAAAAGAGACTAGTAGTACAGATCGATAATAAGTATATAGTGCCAATAGCTTTGTCCATGTTTATAAATATAAATATGAGCAGGAAGAAGGATCTGTCGACTCGATACTTACAGTTAGTACAAAGTACATATGTATGTATACCTAACAGATTTTCAAAGTAGTTTCTCTCGAAAACGAAGCCTCACGTGCAAAACTTTATTCTGTACTTTCGACTTATTTTTTTCACCAGGAATCATTCTCTATTCGGTTGTACCATAATTGCAAATACACCTGTAGAAGTTGAACACTTCTAGCAACTTTCCAGTTTAAAATATAAGTTCTTAAAATCCGTTAAATTACTTTTACAACTATAATTCCATATTCGATAACACTGAATTGTAATAGTGGTTCTTACAGGAATTAACGAAACATCCTTGTACATTGCATCTATTGAAAACGATTTTTAAAATTATTTTTCTTAATAATTAGGATTCGAGAAAAAAAATGTTATATCACATTGCTAACTTATTTTGCATTATGCGAGAAATAATCCTGTAACGTGTATAAATAATTAATACTATTAATACCTTTGAAGGATTATAAGAGATCTGAATGTTTTTTTACCTTTTGTTTTTGTTACTAATGTGGACAATTACAATCGAAACCTCATTCATAAAATGCTTCTTGTAACAGATTTAGTGAAATACTTTGGACGTATTAGATTATAATGCGTAATATTCCATTATACAATAAATTATATAAATGTATCACATATGTATGTACTTTAATTATATACTTACGCAGTATTTAGTACATTCTTTACTATTTTTATAAAAATACGTTTATACACTAATTGTCCAATAATGTTATGTACAGTTTACGTAAAAGTCAAAATAGGTTGAAAAAGCTAATTCTTTATGGATTAAAGAGTTACTGACAGACGTATGGAAGCGGGGGATGGCAACGAAAGGGGAAATAGAACTTGACAAAGGTTTCTTACGTAAGGCAGCACTCTTGAGGTTTCGTCTCATAGAAATTACAAAAAGATACAATCTACTATGTAACACAGATTTTACGTTCGAGTTTAATCAGTTGGTTATATTCAATACTATGAATAATAATGCACAATAAGCGCAACGTGTATACAAAATGCGATGAAATTGGTGGCAATAACCGTAAAAGAAGGGATTTCACATTGGAGAACAAGATAAAAATATACGAGCTTCCGTTTTCAAGAAAAACCATTTTGGAAATCATTGACTGTTACTCTTGCGCATAACGAGAGAATTGTGCCTCAGAAATTCTGCGCAAGTCTAACGTATCTTAACGCAATGTTTGTTGCATTTATAGAAATAACTTACAAAAAATATCGCAAATTATCATATGTATGTAAATTTTTACGAAACTTTACACAAATGTTCTTGGATCTAACCTAAAAACTATGCTATATCTTTTGCTTCTATTTTTCGACTTTAGGAGAGAAAAAACTACCCCTTGTATCAGAGCCATCCACTTCATTTATACCAATACATATAACACTTAAATTACAAAAGACATTGAAAAAATATTCGAAAAACAAAACAAAAATATTGGAAAATTATATTCATTAATTGACTATCAATCAGGTCTATCACCAGAAGTAACACAATATTTGTTTGAAACATTTTTTTAATATCAATTCGTAATTTAAGAGTTATGTAGAAATAAATAAAGAGGTTGTTGCCCCCGACGAAAAGTAACGGCAATAAAATATGGTATAGTTTTAAAATCGAATTAAAGATCATTTGTGTAAAATTTCATCAAAATCGGTGTTTGGCAGTTCACGACGTCCCCTTGTTAATTAACTTTCGTATCTTAAGAACTTAGTCTTTCAACTAATAAATTATTGAAAGTGTTCTCGTACCAATCATAAAAAGTTATTTATAGAATGAAAAATCGTAGTTTCTCGTCAATACATTTATCATAATATGAAGCAAACGCATGTATACTATCAAAAAGATATTGTTCATTTTTCTTCTCAAAATGATGTAATACAATTAATTTCACTTCAACGTTATTTTGTAATTTGTCGTCTCAATGATTGAATTTCCATTTTAAAAATAGATAATAATTGTTCGGAGTTAAATATAGGCTGCAAATTCAACTCGATAAATTCACATGTTTCTCATTGTTATCTTTGGAACACAAATTCCATGAATTGTGCATAGTCATGGAGAAGTCGCAAACCTTTATCGAATGTTTCTCGTCTCTTTTCTTCGATGATTGACCGCAGTTGTCCCAGTAAATTAATGGAAAATTTACTTTTTAACGATAGTATTGCTTTCCTGAAAATCAATCAAGAGTATGTCATGACAATCCTAAATAATTCTGGTCGTTACTTTTTTCATGGATTAACTGACTTTGCTTTTCTTGTCAGAACCTTGATATGTCGACGCCATTCCATAGATTCTAGTTTCGAAAGAGAAGCATGAAAAAAGACCAAGCTTCTTTCCCACAGTCACAATTCTAAATTTCTGGTTTGCTAGTCTTTGCAGAGCTTCGATAAATCCTGAGCGCAGCCGACTCGACGCCTCTTTTTAACAGTAGAAAGGGATTCTCGCGTAGCATTTACATTACCCCGCGATTCTTCAAACACAATGAATGCCATGAATAGAAAATTCAAGCTTCTTGTATTTCAAAAGTAAGGGAATATAACGTAATATTGATTGAGACTTGTGCCTATGCGTTATAGGCAAGGCTGAGTACAAGCGGACTTTACTACGTATTACACTCACAGCGCTTAATAAACTATATATTCTTTACCAACTAGACTATAATAATTCATAAGATAAATATTTGATTGTACCAATTTCTATTGAACGATTGTAAGTCCGAAACGTTCACGAACATTACGATTATATATTATGTCCAGTAATACATTAAGTTTTTAACGTACCCCAGAAGTATCTTCACCAGATATGGAAACTCTTTGGAAATGCGGTACGAAATCATTTTCTTCGAGATTGAAGAGATGATCAACGTCATCTGGTACACCGGGTCCAAGCGAAGGCTCATAATGACTACGACGTTCCTCTAGATCCTTTGCAGCTCTGGAAGAATACCCGAGACATGATTTTTTTGTACACAGTAACAAAGAGATTTGAATAAAAGATACGCCACACATTAATAAAATAACAACTGCAAAGAAACATATACGACATCTGCTCATATAAATATATCGTGATATTAACGTGTAACATGATCTCGTTAGATACATACGATATGCTTGATTTGTGATACGTATATTGTTACCGAGTCATCTTATAAGTAATGTAACTTTTTTGGTAAACATTCAAGGTGCGAATGGACAACTTTGGTTTATGATTAATCAAGCGTTTAGTTTATTTAATTATCTACAATCCTTTCTTATCTTCCAGCCAGTCTTTCTATCTCTGTTCTGTAGAATTCTTTTTTCATATTGCTTCAAAACTATTCCTTCGTGACACTTTCAACATCATACGTTCTTCTTATTTCTTTTTCCATAGAAATAATGCTCAAAACGTTGAAAATTTGATCGATTCTACATTCGGTGAATATGGTCGACAATTAATGGAAATTTCCTCCTCGATGTTTGGTGCTCGTTGGTGTTTTGTTTTTTACTTTTTTATTTTTTATACTAATTTCAAACAATTTACTTACGAAACAACAGTTCATAACGAACAATTTCTTTCGCATTTCAACAAACAAATAACATTACATCGATAAAACACATTTATCCTTTGTCGACGATTAATTACTAACAGTTTGCGATATATTCAAATTACATTTTCAATTATTTCAGATATTTAAAAAATGATTGATTTATTTAATTTTTTAACTAATTTGTTAACCGTTCTGATCCAATTTCGTTCAACCATAATTTGCAATGTACCTTCGTTCGAGTAGTTTCTTAACTAAAATTTGATATTCTTCGCAACAATGGATTACTTTTCCTTTTGAATTCGAACACGATGTAATCGTTATGTTCTTTCGACATTCTCATTTAAAATCCTTGAAATAAGCAAAATATTCCCTCTACGGTCGTACAATTTTAATACGGTATTTAAGGAAAGTCTCAGCTATATTAGTATTTATATTTAAATGTGTGGATGTACATTGCGACCAGTTTTATTGTTTCATTACTCGAAAGAAACGCATTACTTATGAGATAACCTAGATAACCCCTTGACAAATATTTCTCTACTAAAAAAAATGAATTCTAGAAAAAGATTATTCGTTACCACTATAAATAATATGGTATTAATTGATATTCGAATCGATATACGAAGTATTATCAATTTTAACGAGTATACACTGGGAGGTTATAAAAATATTCAAAATGAATAGAAAAAATTGATTATATTAATATATATATAGGTCTGCAATCGCCTCGTATCAGAGATACAGTGATATGAAGTTTTGCCATTTATAACCGTCGGTCTGTTGATTTGCAGTAATTCCAAGAGACAATGTCCTTTTTAGTTCCGTTGAAGGTTACATTTCACGTATTCATAGCTCTTCGTTAATCCAAAAATTTCGTTACCCCTATAACAATTAATCTTGTTTCGATCCTCGACCGAACCATTGTTCATCTAACGTTAAACGTTTCGAATTTGTTTATATATTTATATGAGCTTTTCTTTCACATTTTCAGGTGTCTTTATCCGTAAGCTTCTGAAATTTATCCGCTAAGTTTGGAACCAGCTTCTACACAAAAATTGAACAATACGTATTTTAATTTTTAATAACTCTTTGAATACTCAAATAACATATGTAAAAGATATATGTTGAATCGTTTCTACGAAGAAAGAACTTGGAAAAACTCCCCCACCGCTCATTCTGATAAAAGGAATTGTTCCCTCACTCTGGTCGGGAGATCAGGAGTGATGGAATAAAAAATATTGCAAGTAGCAATCGACACACCTGATCAAACAACATTTATTCATTTCATGGATACAAAATGGATTCTAGTCTTAGAAAGTTAAATACTAATTAACTGCAAACTTTTCATGGAATTAGGAGAGACGAAAATCGTACAAAATTCTGCATCTCCTGCTTATTATACATTTTACTACAAATTCTATAATGTATGTATGTTTGTCTTCATGGCAGTACATATAACTTAATATTGTATATACATTTTTAATGATAAAATCTAATGCTCGTGTGTAATGCTCAACATAAACATGAATATAAAAACAACACTACAGAAGTGCTTATAAAAAAAATGAGAAAGCATTTAACATTAACTATTGATACGTTGAAACGATTATAATTGTAGATCAATGTATTGTATCCCACGGGATCATTTTTTAATTATTGCGAGACATATAAATTTAACTTTGATAAAGTATTAGTATACTTACAACAAGTCTAATTAAAATTTGAAGGTATATAAAGATCGTTGCTGGCAAGCGTACGCCTTCAAAATGTCTCGATTTTATCCACGAAGTATTAGAAACTACAAACTAAAAATTCGTTTTCAAAGTGATATTATTACCAAGCAATACCAATAATTCAATATGTACTGACTAATGCAATCAAAATATTTGGCGATTACGGACGACGGTTTCCCTCCAGGGAGTACGAGCAATCGTTATTAACGCATTTTATTTTACCTCAGAAGTATCCTATTATCCCTCAGCCATCGTTTCGATTCGTTCGCACCAGCGAACATGTTAGACAATTCTTCTTGCTCTTTATTCCCCTTGTATATACGGTAATAGCGTCAAAAAGACGAAACTTTTCGTAAGGATATCTTCCTTTTTACGTTTATTATTTTATTCTTTGTGTCTTTATTTAGCTCAAACTTCAAACAAAATTGATCACAAACATTTAACAATATGATAACAGAACGACATTCCCGTTTTACATTATTTTTAATTATCGATTTGTATTACACTCCTCATTGTTTTCAATGTGATTTCCTTTCTTTCTTGTTCGGTATTGTAATTACGTCGATAACTCAGTTTACAGTCAATTTACCATCATTACACTCGTCAAACATTTCTACGGTTCCCGGAAACAAAATTGTATGCTATCTTCACTTTTCATATTTAATGTTATTAGATAAATATTAACGAGTATTCGGCTAATGCACCCACAGTTATCATAAGTCAAAACTTCTTGTTAACTTTAGTCACATATCAGTATATTTACAATTCTTAGGTTATGATATCAATCACTATGTACATGTGCAATATGTTGCACCTACACGCGATAATTTTGTATGAAAATTATGCATACACGGTTTAACTATTGAATGACCGAGTTGACATTGTTACCGTACACCAATAACAATTGTTAAAAAGATAAACTCATTTGGGATAAAACGTTGTATACGATCATGCCACAAATCAATGAGTCTTAAATCAAACAGAGGTCCATAACATTTGTTCATACGTTGTTATAATTCCAATAAACCTAAAAGATTCAACAATCGACGAACGAAACGAAATCTCCGCAGTCGTATAAATTTTCTGACCGCATCCGATTCGTTACTGAGTACTCACAAGGTCTGAAATATACATTTATGTAATTAAATAAACACCAGCGAATTTTTATACGAAATAAAATTTCTATAATAACGATCAAATATTACATTTACATTTGTACATAACAATGAAGATTCAGAAAATTCATTCGACGAGTCATCCTTTTAACCATTAAAAACCGCTGAGAAATAGAATCTAAGATTTAATCATCGAAAGATATCGGTTTTGTTGATGTTCAGTTTGGTTTAAATCTCGTCGATACATTTTTCACCGCCTCAGTTTTCAGAGATGTCACAGCACAATCAACACAATTTTCAAGTATGAAATTGCTATGAATCGATACATTGATTCACATAGCCTGCCATCGGACTAACGCTTCTTGCGAGGTCACAAAAGGTATCGAGAAACGATTAATGATTATACAGTTGTCCACGAGGGCAATTTTTTGTGGTCTCGGACCGGAAATGATCTACGTTGCACGCATTGCGTCACACGAAAAACATCGCACTCCCTCGACGGTCGCACGTCGACTGAGCAGGACGACCGTGAGGACCACCGATGTGCAAGCAACCCCTTCCTTCTCTATGCCGCGTACGTACGTATATTCTCGGAGTGTGTGTAGGCAGACGTATGTATAGCACAATTCCGCTGGCGTAACCTTCCATTACGTTTCCAGATTATCCACCCTGGGCATTTCATCATTAACTATTTGTAATTTATTACAAATGTCAGTTACAGAACAAAATTGTGGAAAAAGAGGCGACGTCTATTATAAATATAATAAATATAATGAATATAATAAATATAATGAATACAGATAGAATAAGCAAATTGGTAAATTTTTAAATATTGTTTAAAGTATTATTCGTTTCTCCGTTTTTATTTTGGAAATAGAACGTGCGTGAAAAAATTTATTGCGTATTTATTTATTACTGACTTGAATACATTATTCAAAATGCTCCGATCCTCGGTCCTATTTTAAAAATCTTATAACACAAAGGGGACAATTATTAATTTTGGAATTAATGTTATTAATTATTCCACGTTTTCCTTGATTTTTACCAGAGAGGTATGCGTTAATAATTCGTTACAATACGGTGAAATGATACTTTTTGCAAGCGATACTTCTTATTACGTAAGATTAAGGTTTCCTTGAGTTATGTCACTTATTCTGTAGGGTTTCGCCTTTTTTCGGATACTGCAAACTGGATTTCAAAGTATCACTTGGACCTTTAAAACAAGGTAACTCACACCATGTTCAATTTATAATAAAGGCTTCTGAAACACATAATAAAACGTAACAACTGAATATGTGTTTGTAAACATCCTGGCGATATAAAAACGTGTTATTAAACGAAATTAAAACTGGTACAAGGAAACCGTTTTCCAGCTCAATTTGCTTTTTTCTACATGAAGGTGACAAGAAAATTTCAAGGTTAACAACTTTTTCGGATCTGTATGTTTTTCAACGTGCATAAGCGTAGTATATCCCACGTTTGGACGAATTCAATGACTCTAGTCACTCAAAGTGGATCGAGGTCACGGCTAAATAAAAAGCAACATGTTTTTCAAATTATATTTAATTTTAAAACTCAGATATTATTTGCTCTATTTCATCATTTGAGTAAATGTTTGATACTACTTTCCTGCTTGTAAATATTTCGCGACTCAATAACAAAGAGTGCTTGCTCAGCTGTTTTAATATCGCTTCTATACTAGCTTCGACATATCCTAATTTTCGTGTCAAGACATATACTAATTATCACTCGTTCTTTTACATGTATCCAAAGAAAATAATTAAGAGCAATTAAATTAGGTTTTATTCACTTCTCAAGAATAACTTTTTCCGTGATATTTCATTTCGGCTGTAGAAAGTATTTTACGGTAAACACCAAAACATTTTACCATACTAATAATTTCATTACATTTGATGCAAACAATAATTTAAATAATATGAAGAATTTAGTCAGGCAAAAAACAATTGCGAAATTTTTACAAGTTCGAAATTAACACTTCTAACATCTCGTCTACTGATAATTAAGAATCAATAGATAATAACAAGGTATAAGACATAAATGGGATTAGAAAAATACAATTGTTATGTTATGTTTAACTGCAACTTTGATTTATCATTACAGTAGTAATAATCGTCATTTAATTCCAAATGTGGATGTATATTAAAATATATACAGTTCTATCTGAAAAACAGTTGGCGATGTTAACATCTCCTTGACAATAATGTGTAAACGAAATAAGTTAAGTCGATACGTAGACCCTTTAAAATACTTCAAGTTCGCTTAATAATATCTTTCTACATCAACATGTTCAAAAATATTCAATGGTCACGCTTTATATTCCTTACTTCGTACATATAAATATATATATTCGAGACACGGCGTGATAGTTTTATTAACCAAAATATTCGGTTAATTTCTAAAGGAATATATTTGTAACAGGGTAGGTAACGATTTTTATCTCGAACCGAGACTCAGCCATGCATGAACTGTTCAACGAGGAAACTGAATAGAATAGACCGTGATTGAGCGAGATAGAGTATCGACGAGCGAGTCTCGCATTATGTGCATTCGGTAGACAAAATTTCACAGCATATTCTACACGTCTGGGACCGTTAACCACTAATCTGAAATAAACATTTTTATGTACAGATAGTCCTTAATTTACAACAGAGTTTCGTGTTGCAACTTTTGCTTTTTCTTTTTCTTTTCCGTTATCGAATATTTAGCAAACTTCAAATGTGCTCGCAAAATTAAACAATATTTATCACATTCATATAGAAGCTCATGTGCTAAGTACATTGACCAAGTAAGTTAATGTCCGTATTGCATGAAATCTTTACTCTCAATAGTCTGTTATATGTTCGTGTGTTAGTTGAAGTTTTCCGAAATTCTGACCAGTTCTGGGTGTTCTAATATACAAATCGTTGGAGATTAACTCGATCAGTGACACAATTGACAAATCAATCTCCGAATTCTTCTTTGCGGGAGTAATCAGACCGCGATGCGGAGGAACGCCGCAACTTCGGCCCAGAGTTGAACTTTTAGCGAGGTGATTGCCGAGTATTGCGTATTGAAAACGAGGTCGGACGCTAGAAGTGCCAAACATCAACATCAATATTTTCGGCGGCTTATTTTCAAAAATCACACATACCTGGTAACCGTATCATACACTCAGGTGTAAATAGTCTCAACAGTAATTATTGTAGATTTTATTGGTGCCGAACTATTCAATGCATCACGAAATTCTTTGTCTCTTGAAATGGTAGAGACCATTGTTTGGGATAATTGTAAATCACACTTTGGTTTGTTTTTTGAGTTTATTGTTTACCTCTTTCTTTTATTGCTTTTACTTTCAATGGTGAAAGCTTGAAATAGTCACTTTCAGAACCGTTTGAACCTTTGTTGGAGAGATTGAATGATTCTTCTCTCCATTTTACCTCTTGGGTTAGCGAATCATCCAAATTTTCTTTTATAAAACATACAACATAAAACATTCATAAATATTATTCCCCGTCGATAAACGTCTCGAAAATTGAAATCTTTTTGTTAACTGTACTTTCTGCTGTTATTTCTAACAGAACTCTATTTCTCACCTTCAAACCGAGTAAAACTATGAATTACATTTTCCTATTAATCAATCGAATGCATTTTTTACACGAATTATTTTACGTACTATATTTTCTGTTCTCTTTTTCCATCTTTTCTTTGCTATTCTCCAAACTTTTTCTTCTATTTCTCTCCCTTTCTTTCTTTCACTTCTTCCACCTTTTTCTGTCCTCTGATCTGATTCCGATTTTCTCAATTTTCTTCTTCATTGTATCCACCTCTCCCAACTTTCCCTCCATCTCCCATCATTTTTCCAACTAGTTCATCTCCACTTTCCTTTCAATCTACCTTTCTTTTTTCCATCTCCTCATTTCCCTCATTTCGTTTCATATTTCCGTCCCGTACTAGTTTTCCTCTTTTAACCCTTCTCTCATTTCCTCTGTAAATTGTTTTAAGAAATCCTCTACAGCCTCCATCTCTTTCTCGCCCTGCACAGTGGTCTGTGAAGCACTCTTTTGAGGCAAAAAGTCAATTTTGTCAACTTTTATATCCGAACAAATTTTCTTTCCCTATCAAATGAAGACTCTTTAAAACCTTGAAGTTCGAAATATTAGATCCTTCTAGATAACTCTATGATTATAGATAGCATTTTAAAAACGAAATCGTTAAATTGGGATTACAATTGAATATTTTAATTATTTATTATTCAATAACAAAATCCATGTTTGTACTATATTTTCATACACGTGAGCACATATATTTCAGTTATTTAATTCTGATAGGAGCGTATTTCGAACAATATACAAAATATATACAGTTAAATACAATGTACACTATAAGAAGAGTTTTAAGAAAATCTTTCAAAATACTAGCCTTCAAATTTATCTTATACAAAAGCCCAGACAATCGATACGCAGAAATGTAAATTTTAGCTTCTACTTTTAACTCTATGTGAATTTTAACAAACAGACGCTCGGAATACGTATGCACTCTGACCCTACGCGTTTTGAATTTACGCGTGTATCGCTAGATGCACAATCGCTTTAATAACGGCCGAGGAGTCACGCTTTTATTTCACGATCTTTATTTGCTGTTAGTATAAACATTCCCAAACACTAGCCATGAAGAGTTCTTCTGATAGTGTTTCTGGCTCATCGAATCAGTCTTCCTCAGAACATGCAAAGCGAAACATACGTGACAATCATGCTATAGACATCCATAGCGTTCCATAGTATTTAGTATTTAGTTACGTATTATTAGTTTATATAATTATAATTTATGCAATTATTATTTATCTATACAGTTACATAGTTTATATCAAAGTACAGTTATATAGACTATTATAATTACTTGATACACTATGTTTAATTACGGCGAAAATATTTTATTTCTTCGCGGAAGCAAATAATATCACAATGGTTGAACGATTTTCATTTTTTATTTGTTTATTTCTCTTAGACGGAAATATAAAAATCTTCTTTAAAGAACGAAGATCTCTTCAAATCATGGTAGAATGAAAGAGATTTAGATAAGAAAATAAAAGCTGTTTTCAACTTTATTCTCGATGTGATAAAGAAAATTGATGTTTCCGGAGAATATGTGAAAGCAGTTGAAGAGAAGAGAAATTCTCATCGTGCCGCAGAAAAATTTACATCAAAATATGAAAAATGGTTGGAGGGACATTTCGTCGTCGAGAAATATCCAAATGAGGATCCCAGCTTCAAGTTCAACATCCGTGGAACATCCTCTCCTATTACACGAAGATAAATCAACACGATTACACGAAAGAAGAGAAGCAGCAGCATTTACGGATGAAATGAAAGAGTAAATGCGTTTAATAATGCATGTCACTAGAATGCCCGCAATAAAGAGAGATAAAGTAAAAACACGGATTTAACTATTTTAAAGGAAACAACAAAAAGTCCCAATTGAACGACAAAAACCAGAAGATTAATTTTCCCTTGATGAAACCTTAGAGTCCTTTTATGATAACAATTTCAATAAGTGACAATACATAAATAGTACATCAGAGAAGAAAAAAAGAAATAATGCTATTCTCAATACAACAAAAAAATTGCAGACAACAAAATTGTGAAAATTGAATTTAAATTAATGTTGCCACTCATAGATGGAAAAGTAATATATATTTGTTTCGATGTTATTTCACAAATTGAACAAGATTGCAATGATTTTATTCCTGTTAATATATATATAAGATTCTCAAGCTAAAGAATTTAAATCAAAACAAAAACAGAATGTATGTACTGGATTTAGTTTTCTTTATATATGGATACGTTTCTTTGAATGCGTAATTCATATATCCTATAGATTAGAAATTCACAAATGATAAATAACACTGCAGGAAAATAAAAAAAAATTTATTCGTCGGAAGAATTAAATATAAATGTTGTTTTAGCAGTACATACAAACAACAAGTAAGACTGGTCGTTGTGCCTTGCAACGGTTGGAATAATGTTCAGAAATAATAGGTGTGGATATAAATTTGCTTCAAAATTTTAAAACATTAGAAATCAATAAACAAATGTTTCTAATTTTGGCCACAAAGACCGCTTCTCGAACCACTGTGCCCTGTAGTGAAAATCTCCCTATCGTTCCATTTTTTATATAGGCATGTCTCCCTCCTGTCCTTTCCTAATCTTTTAAAAATACTCCTTCAACATTTCCCGATACTTTCGGTACTACAACTTTTGTAAACAAAACTTGCTTCAAATGTCTATATAAATGTTTCAGGAACATGTTTTCAAGACAACCAATTTTACGAAAATGTAAAAAGAAGTCGTTTTTTTTAGACCATAAACTAGAATGCTCATTTAAGGCAGAAAAAGTTGATCTGTGAGTTCATTTGACGAATCATACGTGGTTCGACCCTACGTTCACTTCACGATAACCTCTTTTTGTTCTAAAACACAGCAATGGAATTAAATGAACGCTAAGTGAAGCAATGAAAAGGAAAATTCGTTATATTGGATAGAAGCATATAATCATCGCGTCTAATGTGAAATCAATGAAAAAAACGATCTGAGAAATCACTCGCCAGTTGCTCGGCTGAAAAAAGCTCCTCTCCTTTTAATGTTTTGGCCAATGACTTGAATAATCCGAACTTTGAAAAAATAAATCTCAAATATAGAATTTGTTCATGTTTGCAAGTGGTTGTCATTACAAGTGGACAACACTCGTAATGTAATGTCGGTTTATCAAAAGACACGGAGTTATAAAGACAAATATTTATTGCTTGAGTTTATATATAAAGGTCCTGATAATCAATAACTGAGATATCTCGAAACTAAACGCAAAGAACATGTTACAAAATCTCTAAATTTTGAAACACAGATTACACAAATTACGTATCAACACTAACATAATAAGAAAGATATATAATTTCGTTGTAATAATGAAAATGTATCGAACTATGTTTCGTGACTGACAGCAAAATTGAGAAAACGACGCACCATCTCTAAAGATATAATTTTGCTTTCTGCAAAGATGCTGGACAATCGAATTATTGAAGAAGAATACCAATTATTTAAATTTAATTTCATTATTGAATGATACAGTAAACTGTGGAATTCTAGACATAAATTTAAGCGTAGGATTTGCATTACAGTCAATATTATGCTATGCAAATTGACAAACGTAAAACTATCCGTAATGAAGTTAATTTACATGCGTTCATTCGATACGAATATAACAGAAAAATGCTCGAAGATATGCTTTTCTACGATACGCTGCTCACCCACAATACCGGTCAAGCTATTACATTATTCAACGACTTAAATGGCTATTTAACGACACATAATGTTAACTGTGTAGGAATGAGTACGAATGGGGCATGTGTAATGTTTGTGCAGTATTAACCGTCTTGTTGAGAAAATAAAAACCATTTCACACAAAATTTACTACAATTTTCTTCTAGATTTCTAAAAAGGCTTTAGCAGCAAAAAAAAAATGCCAGAGCATTCCGCGAGAAAATACTTAAACGATTTTTTGAACCACGAGACGAAGCCAAGACATTTCTTTTCGTAACACCAATAATAAACTAAAATTAAGCGCACGTATAAGTGATGGAAAAATTGCTGAATGATAAAAAAAAATAATTCCAGAAAAACATACCTCATCCAGACATCAGGAATACGTATTCTACTGCGCGCGGCACTGGAATATCAAAATTGTTCATCTACCCGGTTATTATACATTTTCCTTCATTTATTAATATGTAAAAGACATGCGTTGAAAGACGCATTCGATTACAACAATTTTTGCAACTGTTTTACCTAAAACTATCTGACTGGCCCGGTTATGCGTATTAAGGTTTTGTTATAAATTAACGCTGTCCAAGTCAGGTCTCATGAGATCTCTGAGATTTTCTCTTTCCCACCTGAGTACAATTCTATACGCCGTGCGTAGCATCTGTGACCTTTTTTATGACAAAGGACGCTAGTTTGTTATGGCCGCTGCTCGCGTCGCACTATTTCACTAACGACAATATACTCTATAACGTTGATTGGTTAGAACCTAGGACAGCAGAAACCAATCGCTCCGCCTGTTTCTACTTTTGACATTCCCGAGACATGCGACTATGCAGGCCTCAAGTAGTAAATGTGACCAATTCGGCCAATAGGGAAAATATATAAGACCCTGACTCTATAATTCTTCTTGTGCAAGTAGGTTCACTTATTTCTCTATGACCAATCTGATCTGCATTCCTTCCAAGTTTCAACTTGTCAACGTTGGACAATAGTAGGTGTGCTGCGTAGGAAAGGAACGATTGAAAGGAGAAACAGGAGCACGAAGGTCTCCTACATTGGAGCAGTATTGTCTAAGATGGTTGAAATTTTTTCTATCGAGTTTTGTTGCCGCCCTCCAAAATAGTATTAATTCGTACAAAAATAATCGTAGACGTTTAAAGTTTTACACGTTACGTTAAATATACACGGTTCTGCAGTTCCTTAAATTCCTACTCCAAAATGGTTCGTTCACTGGGCGATGTATGTAGGTAACTTTTTATGACCTTTTGTCGTAAAAGTCGCTTTAGACTGTCTTTTTTCTGATCGAAAGACAATCATTTTGAGAAAGAATTACAAATTAGGCAAATAAAAGTCATTTTGTGATAATTATGAATCACGAAAATCAGAAACAGTATCTATTACAAATTTATTAAATATTAATGTCGCCTTCCTGATTACGAAAGGGAAACATTTTTGAAATTAATGCAATGTAATTAGTACATTTATAAAAGTATAAAGATAAAAACCAATTTAATAAAGAAATATTAAATTGTTTACTTGTTGGATACTTTTTTCAGAAATTCCAAAAGAATTTCATTTTATTGTACTAACTCTGCAAGACTGTAGCAGTGCTTGTACACACAGCCGGGATCGATCAAGCAGTCTCGGAGAAAACAGTTGCAAAAGCTATTGTAACTGACTATATTCTTCGTCTGAAATAGCGGCAGAAACGCGCAATGTATATACTATCTACATAGTTTTACATGTAAAACACACAAATTTTGAGGTATGTTATCCAGTACTTCGATTGAACTTATATTTTACTGTAATTATTATTATCTATTGAAACCATTCTACGTGTTGAGATTAAAAAGTAATATGTTTTGAAGACGTAATAATTTCAACTGTTCCATAGAAGGAATCTTTAATGACTCGAGAGGGTGGATAATAGCAGATCGATGATTTATAATTACGCTTTAATATGTACAACCAATATTTTTATATTGAATTTAAATGACATATACATCGTTACGTTTAGAACAAAATTATGAAAACTAAAAATTGAAAACTAAGTTTTTACCTAGTTTCGCTTATTCTATCGCAAAAAAATTATGAAAAAAAATTAGAGTCACTTTAGTTGCAGAGGCTTATATTTGTAAAATTTTTCAAATTTTTCGATTGAAAATTCAAGTTGTAAAAAATAAAAAACGCACAAAATACTGCCAGGGTAATTCATACAGTTTAGAGGGGATTCAATTCAATGGACGATACTAACCATTACAGATACTGTCAAGAACACTCTCCTAAATAACTTCCAAAAGGTTTCAGCCATCGTCCATTGTTCGTTAAAAATTGTTAGCAAACAATGTTTGAAAAGTGTGATATCTATTTTCAATCGTACAGTAGTTTCTCTTACATTATTCCTTAGTTTAGAATCGAAAGTGGACAGCTTTGGAAACGAAGATACTATTCTTCCTGCCTCGCTGTCATCGCTGTCGAAAGCTCGTAAAAGAGAGAGAAAGAACAATACTCGAGGCGGCCGGCCGACTTTAAAAGCCAACATTACAGTGAAATAACAGATGTACGATGATGCTATAATTAAAACGATAGCTTATCTTTATTATTTTTTATTTTTTTTTAGATAAAACTTTGTTTAACATATCGGTGAAATTTTTCCAATTAAAATGAGACCAAACTCGCCATACTCGGACCAGATTTATTTATTAATACGTACCGAGTAAGCCATTTTATTTCATTACACAAATAATTATAACGAAGAATATATTAGAAAAGTCAACTCTTAACTATATATGATATATGGAAGGCAATGTGAACGAGGGTATGTCTCAAAGGAAAATATCAGAGAAGATATGCTATTCGACGGACATTACGAATGGGCAAACACACATTCGACAAAAGATATGAAGTAATAGCTTACTTTCGAAGAACTAATGAGTCGAAGAAACATGAAAACATGATACATATTGATCTTGCGAGAGAAAATGATTAAGCGGTGGATTCGAGTTAAAGTGTTTTTGGTGCACCGTAGTTAAAAAACATTTGGACGTTCCTAGTTATTATCGTGCTCAAATGTAGATACGTGTTCGGTAACAATTTTAATTTTTGGAAGCGAATCTATATCAATTATTTTCCAATATTTCGCATAGGCGCAATCTTGATGAATAGAGTAGCGTCTTTCTTAGATATTCTGAATAATGTTTTCTCCAAACGAGAATAAAATTGAATCTGATTTGAATTGCAATTGTAATCCCTAAACTAAACCGGCGTAATTGTACAAAAATGTGTGATTCAGTATCCGTTCAGATCGCGCGTAATTTAAACTTGTAAAATCGTTCGATAATGTGGCAAAGTATTGACAAATAATGGAACAGCTACGTACTCCATCAGAACATTCTAATGTTCGCGAACAGTTACAGACTCTTGCCACACTAATGATTTTATTTGCAACGAGATTACGCGGCGTGGTTAGGTTCCGTTCGTATAAACCCTAGATAATAATTCAGAAATTTGCATCATTACGTACCATGTTTTCATTTTAGTGTTCAAAACGGCGATACATTCTCCAAAGTGGTTCGATACGAATATCGTTGCATTTCGTACTTTATATTTTTCAATTGCAGCACAAGCTCTTCTTATACGATCTTTCGTATGATTACACAATTGTTGGCACTTTGCAGTGCATTTGTTTCAATTTTTCCCACAAATAGAAATCCAAAATTCCAAAATCATTTTTGATTCTCTGAGTAACTAATCCAATTATTACCAAACTTTCGATTCAGAATGGTGTAATTATGTGTGCCAATCAGGGTCACCATTTTGAACACTTAAATTAGAACTTAGTACGTAAAGGTACTAAGAAAAAATAGATTTTTCATTGCAATTGCCCATTAGTGATTTTGAATGACCTTGAACTGTGCGTCACTGTATTCGTCTTGTAAACATCTATTAAGAAGATAAATAAAAAATGTATCATTTCTTTCAAAGAAATATTACCGATTTTGAAACGTCCTTGACGCTACCACATGGAACCCAAAGAACATCTGTATCAGTCACCTATGAAGTCAAATAGCTTCTCTTATCAATTACCTTAAATACGTTAAATGCCTTAAATGCCCCACTCCCTGCAGGGTGTCCTATTCGAGTTGATACAGCGAAATATCTCGTAGCCAACTAATTAAAAAAGGAAATATACACCTCGTTTTCTTTTTATCTTACATTTTTATTTTTGAATTCTAGTCTACATCAAAATATGCATACATTTTGTCTAAAACGTTTTTTCGTGAAATAACAAATTTTATTGGCAATTTCACAAAATGCCTATCAACTATAATCCAAAAAGTTTCGATATTTCTCTTCATTTAATGTTCGTATTTGGCATTTGTGTTAATTTTACGGAAACCTATTCAGTAGTACGTAAACACAGTTAATCTGATCGAACAGTTACAAATCAAAATGGAAGGAATCTAGGAGATATTGCATCATTAGCCACGTTCAAGTAGTCACTATTTTCTTTCGAGTTAAGTATGGAACGAACACTTAATAGTCACAGAAAAAAATTGAAATGACTTTCATTTATAGTAAATGAAGAGAAAATACTGATAAGGCTATCAATTTATGCATTCGCTTTAACGTAAATGCTTTATCGTGTCGTTAAACTGTTTTTTCAAGATGGTAGCGTACAAACGAAAAGATTCATACGACGAAAAACAGGTACAGACGGAAATAACGAAATTCGCGTGTTAGTTGTAGTTGCTCACAATCCAGATGTGAGTATTCATTCAATATCTCGCAGTTCTAAAATATCTCGAATGAATGTTCAGTGAATTTTAAGACGTCGTAAGAGTCATCTGTACAAAGTGTCGGACCAAGAACTTCACGGAAATGATTTTGAAAGTCGTGTGACATTTTGTGAGTGGGCTCGAGATCAAATACAGATCAATGAGAATTTTTCCACTATGGGAATGATCCATCTACCACTACGGGCAATACGAAAGAGCGAGTCACAACTGTTTATCGAAGTATCAGTAGAGAAACTTTATTATCTGTGGATCAATCATTTATTAAACGCATTAATAAGTGTTTAAAGGCTGAAGAGGTCACTATTTTTCGCATTTATTATGACGTTCTTATACCAAAAAATTACATTACATTGTTATTAGTGTAATAACGTATTGATTTAATAAATGTAAAAAATTAATATAATAATAATTTTTTTTAACGTTTCTCTAAATATCTTAAAAAATAGAGGTTTTATAAAAAGAAAAAAATGTTTCGGACAATAATTACCCATATTTTCATTAATAGGATTCCGAAATAAAAAATGGCCATGTGAATCCCCTCTCAAAATAATGAACGCCATGTTCCACGTTTTTCTTTAATCAATTTCCTACGAGGGATTTTGTTCCATCAATTTACTAAAATGAGACACCTGTATAGATGGTGTTCCAAAAAAAAAAAAAAAAAAAGGAACAAACCGATATATTTACATTCCCCGTGCGGGGAGTAGAAATCTAAAAGTTCGTTATCATTTTGCAATCCGACGCTTCGTTTTCGAGATATAAGCATTTAAACTTTCTACGCATGTGACGTCACGAACACGTGTTCCTCGTATGTAAGTGCGTGCAAGTGCGGCCGCGCGATCCACTGACTGGGATATAAATAGCGCATACTGCGAGTCACATCAAAAAACATTAACTGCTAATATCTCGAAAACGAAGCGCCAGATTGCAAAACGGCGAAGGATTTTTCGATTCTTTTTCGTACGTGAAATTTTCATGTTTCGGCTTGTCCCGTATTTTTTAAACATCTCGTATATAAAGTACAGTCCGATCTGTATGACGGTTAAAAAACTGGAGAATTATAAAACCGATTTTTATGCGGTCTTTACCAATGGATTCATGACCACTCCTTATGGAAGATTTCAAGCTACGGATCTCCACGTTACGCATTTAGGGAGGGTCAAGTAAATGCAAAAAATAATGATACTGAATGATAAAAGTCACGTCTGCTGCACGGAGCAGTGAGTTTGAGCTTGTTCTTATTCATATCGAGAAATGTCAACAAGCGTAGAGGCGCTTTATTTTTTTTATTTCACTATTGGACGTTTCACGTTCTGCTCGAGAATATCTCTTGCTGGTACTCTATACAGCGAGTACATGATACTTTTATTGAATATTTAACTCCCATCCAAATAAATTCTATAATTAATTTGTGATCTGTATTAGTTGAGGAATACTTAGCGTTTCAATAAAATTGTCACAAATATCTTATTTTATTTCATCATCTGTAAAAACAGTATTCGAATTTGAGAGGATTTAAGATATTTTCACACATTACATAGCAACATACGTTTCTAAAGCAACTATTGTACTACAATAACTTTAACTCATTGAGAGTCAAACAGGTTCTACGTTGCATTATTCAATGCTTAACTACATCCGTAGTAGAAACTTTATATGATAATTTTATCGATGATCATTTTACTAAATATCACAGTTTGTTTCGTAATTTCGAGTATTAAAGCAGTACACGTAATATTCAAATGCAAAAGAATCGAGTTTCTTTTACCGAGCTAACTATTAAGAAAGTGTGCATCTTTGATATCTTGAAAAAAGGACATTTTCAAGAATTTATTTCAGAGAAACAAATGGATGAATTAATTTATTTACCAGAAAATGGATATATTGTACATAGATCGCTTAAAAATAATGTTGGAGTTGTATATAACAACAAACTGACCAACAAATTAATTTCCATACAAGCATACAAAGTGAACATAGTTGTATTTTTTGTACGATTCAAGTTCCAATGTTATCGTATTGGCTGTCATGTGTTAAAAATTAAGAAAATTATGTAATTTTAAAAGGAAAAGTGACATTTCGCATAAAAATTTGCTCCTTTTTGTACAAAACAAGTAAATAAAAAAACTATATCTTATCTCGTGTTTTCTTTTTATTTTAATTTACCAATACTTATATATTATTTGCATGTATGAAATCCAATGTTTAGCTAAATGTAATTTAATATGCAGAAGACTACTGTCAAATACATTCAGTATATTTACTGACGGATAATTAATTCAATACACGATCTTTCTAGAGAGCAACCCAACATCAGATCCACCTATATACAAATCGTCACCAAACTCGGAAATATGGATGACTCAAAGGTCTCAAAGGAACTCACAGAACTAATATAGATTTTCTAAAACAACTTAATATTCGTCCGCGAGTCTACGATGATAATTGTCAGGCTAAATATCTTAACACTAAGCTCAAAATAATATTTAAACAGTCCAATGATTATTTATCTTTGAAAAACACTTCCTTGTAAGAGAACATTCTCTTTGATACCTAATTACTAAATTTCACGAAATCGAAAGTAGTTATCTTAAAAGGACTAGTTAAAAACTCC
This sequence comes from Ptiloglossa arizonensis, assembly GCF_051014685.1. Taxonomy (NCBI): domain Eukaryota; kingdom Metazoa; phylum Arthropoda; class Insecta; order Hymenoptera; family Colletidae; genus Ptiloglossa; species Ptiloglossa arizonensis. Next base: position 11,259,642 of record NC_135051.1, on the reverse strand, counting down.
ACGAAGAAGAATAAAAAATGTCCTTATTCTTAAAGGATTTAAGCCTATACCTATCGTGCTTTGAAATTACGAATAATACTACCGAACACTCTATTTACAAAATAATTTTTAAATCAAAAACCATACTACTCCAGGTCTTAAAGTTAACTCAGAATCTACTGAGATTATGTGATTCTACAACACTTTTCGTACAGTACTATCGATACGAAGATTACGATCATAGCTCTACAAACTGTAGCAAAGCTTACAGATATCTTAAATGTACTGCTAACCAAATTTTCTAGTCACTTGTATCAACTGTAAAGGTAGCCAACCAGCCAATTACAACAAGCGTCCTGCTCTCTTGTTTTCGTGGAAAAAAGAACAGAAAGTTCAAGGAATCAAACAGTCATACTGAAGTAAAAATCCAGACCTCAATCCCACGATTTCTCAGCTCTAAACATTCAATAAATATACTCATTACCAGCTACTTAATCATTCGCAAATGGCCAAAGCGTGTAATAACTGTATATCTGTGTGTGCACAGTATATCAGCGTGTAAATAGAACTGAGAATTTAATTGAATATAATCTAAGATAAAGAATAACGGTCTTGATCATCACCAACCTGAAAATGATTAATGGCCTGGCAAAGGCCAGGCACAAACAAAGAGTGATATAAAAATAATAGAAAGTGATTCAACAATGATTAATGATGACTGCGTTCATCCTAATTTGATAAAAAGATTTCATACCATTATAAGGGAATACCACTTTCTAATGGTTTATCAAATAAATACAGAAACATTTAAACATTATACTACAACTACGACAGAAGCCGTATAAATAAATAAGCCGAAATAAATTATACTACTGATATTCCATGTTCCTCACAGTACATAGATACATCAGATTTTAATCTACATCCGGAAATTGTTACACACATTTTACTACCTATTGGACAGCTCAACGAAGAAGCCCAGGAGACGAAAAATAAGGCCTTTAAATTAATTCGTAACAAATTTTCGAGAAAATTGTCTCATCTTAACGGTAATACTGATATTTTAAACTTTTTATTTATACAAAAAAATTAATTTTCTATTAATGTATTGGAAATGTTAGAATCACCAACACATCAAAGAGTTCAGCTGTTTCGTTTACTGAAAAAATAAGATTTCGTTATTCGAAGAACTCAGCTTTTCGTATGAACTTTAACGCTACAACTCAAGAATGAAAAATCGTTCAACTGATACAACTGTGATTGTTCATATATATGTATGTACACCGATCAACATAATCTTTTTTAGGGAAACCCTGTCAGATTTCATTCAAACCTGGTGATCCTTCTAGAAGCAATTAAAACATTGTACTATTATTATTTGCCGTTGTAATATTTTTTTTCATGTTTTCTTACATTCTCCGAACCTTCACCTTTTTATGTTGGTATTTATGTCCTATAATAGAATGAACCCTAACTTGACTCTGCACAAACTCGCACATCTACACTTTCTGCGATTATTAATTCTTTATAGTCGCTAAAAAAAATAGTATTAAATTTTAATTGAAGAAAACATTTATTAAACATTTTTTTCAATCATTTTACACTGTTTTCACATTGTACTATATAACTCTTGACCAATCGTTTAAAATTTTTTTAAAGATACACAACTGGTTGATTAATGCCACATTTTTGGAATTTTGCCCCACTATACGAGGGCTATTTTTGTAAGAAGCCACTGACTGGCATTCAAAGGTCGCAGACTTAACAAAAAATTGAAGTTTATCATTTTTGTTTTATAAGCACGACATGATTTGGATAATTTCTAATTATGATAAGCGAGCCGCACAATGAGCTATTACGATCGGTTGACCATACGTTCCGCAACCAAAACCTCATTTATTTATTCGAATCAGTGGGCACTATTGTCTTTAACAGCTCGACAAATTTCAAAAATACATACTCGAGTCAATCTCGAATTTAAAGTAGCTAGTGACTTTAATTTTTACTTTAAAACCAAGGATTACTTATCTTAAATTAGAAGGTGATAGAGAATCTTATCTCGCGTCTGGTCAAATTGAAACTTTCATCTATTTTTCATCAAATGGATTCAATAAAATAGCATAGAAATTTGAAAAATAAATAAATTGAATCGATGAAAATTTTATTAGAAGATTTGTTTGAACATAAAAAGACGATTATTATAGGTTTGCCCGCGCGTTTGGTTGATTGTCTTTCTTGCAGGTCTTTGTTATGAAAAAAACCGCCGATGAAATTTGCATGTAAACCTCTTGTAAAGCTCGAATCACTGTTTATACATGAAAGTCCACCACTTATACTACCAACGAACCGAGTACGTCTAACAAGTATAACTACCGTTGAGCGCGAAACGACTCCATTGTCGAAACACGAGGCAATAGCGTTTTATCATTTCCTATTATATATTTATGCCGGATATGAACAATTTTGAGTCTTCGTTTGACGTTTAAATAAGTATAGTCGGAAATAAGGACAAAACACTAACGACTCATGTTTTGACAATGCAGTCATTCCGGGATCAATACGGAAATGCTCAGTTTGTTAGTAGTGCAAGTAGACCTTAATGTATAAACAGTGATGGCAGATTCTTAATCTTGAATTTGGTATAAAAATTTAACCTCGAAACGGGGAATTATTGCCTAAAGTATCTTTATTGCAAAAAGTTACCGTTAATTCTGTATACAACAATAGTAAATTAACCATATGACGCCTAGTACAACACAATCGAGTTAGTATGCTTTAACGCAGGGTTAACTTCAATTAAATACTATGTAGTCAATTTTAAAGCGTCACCGTTCTTAAACATTGACCTGTAAAATCTCATTTTTTCTGATTGAAACATTTTCTTCAGCTATTAAAAGTAGATATTTCTTTAAAACTATTCCAAAAGGATTTGTTGATCAAATGTTTTTTCTTTTTGAATTAAAGCACATTTTTATTTGGTGGGCCTTTGTTTGCAATGCAAACATCTAAAAAAAACTTATTCTCATGCAATTGCAGTGAAAAGTTAATACCATTATATTATATTTTTCCAACAGTTGTGTAATAGGCTGATCCTTATTTTTTAACTTTCGATTTCTTTTGGTCTTACTGTTTTTGTGAGACTTGCTGAAAAAATGATATATGCAAAATTTGAGAGTGATTGGATAACGGGAACTCGTGTCGCATCGGCGTTAAAGTTTTAAAATTATAGTAATTTAACGCCAATATCGGATAGAAATTGTTCTAGTATTTTAAAAATGTACAAGACTATTTTTTAAATAAAAGTATAACTTCTTAGATATATAATAACATTTATACATGTAAATACATATTTATTTGAAAAATATATTGGAAAGATCATTGGAATTATTATCTCTTAACTTTGTTAGTATAATGGAGGAGTATTTAAAGCCATTGTACGCCGCAGCTAATGAAATCATAATCTACTCGTACACAATATTATTTATCTACAAACATTGATTATTGTCGTTAATTTCTTATGATTAATAGTTATTAAATATTTATTTAGAGACAAAGAAAATTATATTTATGAACATTGATGCTTATAAATTAAAAATACTAAGTTTATGTGAAGTGAAATTATATCTCCCATCTCAGGTATGTGCAATAGAAGAAAAAGTAACATAATCTAAATTAAAATAATACATATGTATTAATATATGCCGGCTATTAAACCAAATTTAGTTGCATCAAAATACAATTTTCGATATTTTTCCAAGACCTGCAAATATACCGTTTGTTTTCCTTACCTTGTATTAATATATTATTATAATTCAATATTAATTTTACACCTCGCTCTGCAATGTCGTTTAATATATTTATGTTCTGTACAATTTTCAACCCGATTTGTAAAATTCATTGCTCTTCCAAGTTAAGGCCTTTTTGTAAAAAGTCTGTTAATATATTAAATTTGTTTAACAGTTTCATACTTTTCTGTGTTATAAAACTTTATATTTTTATATTTATATATTTCTTTTATTATACTTAATTATTTTTTTTTTAACTCTTTCAATTTGCTCATTTATTAAATTTTCAGTAAGACGCTTTTTTGTATCTGAAAATAGAAAATTATTAAAAAATGATAGAGCGACACTTTCTGGTGTCAGATACGACAAATGTGTTAGAAATTTGTGTACTTCTACTTGGCTAATAGTTACATTTATATTTTTGTAGACAAATAATTTATGTAGAAATGTTAAATCCTGATATGGTGCCATCGCAGGGTGTATAGCACTGAGCTATACTTTGACGTATAAATTATAAAAATATATAAATATTCTTCATTTCTATCAATTGTAATAACCTATTCTTCTTTATTATCTATTATATCTTCAATACATAAGTAGCTTTCGCCAACCACCGACCATAACAGGAAGCTCCAGATAGAAGAAAGCTACTTCTTCTAGGAAGGAAAATAACCATGAATTTGAGAAACTCCATATAGTTGCCTCTTGATTGTTTTTACATTAAGATATCTAGACAAAAGTTTAATTTCAAACGTACGTCCGAAAACTTTCCACGTATACAATTTTCTTCCAAACCTAATCGAAAATGCAATTTATCGATTTACGACCAATCTTTTTGTAACGACTTAAATAAACTAATTTCTGAAGCAATTAACTTAGGTATTTTTTCTTCGAATATGGCCCTCGAGATAATAACCACGTACACGTGGTGACAAGAAGAAACGTACAATGAATCCCACCCAACCATTTATTCCAAAACAATGCAACTACCTTGAAATTGTCTCATATTCGACGATATTGGTGTATCGTAGCATATTGCTTAAACATTATCTATTAAATATTCATCTTTTAACAATTGATGTATTATTAACGCCTGTTCTTCACCGTTATATTTCTTTTATGCTCAATAAATTTTTCTTTTTCCTCATATCCGATAACAACAGGAAATCTCTCTACCTGTTCTTTGTCAGTTATTTAGTAACATCTTTCCATTCTAATGTACAGTTACAAATTTTGGGAGATTTTTTTGGAAAGCTTCGCGTACTTTTATTGTGCACTCTTCACGAAGAATTGGAGATTGGTTAATTATTAAATCTTCCAAATTATGTCGCAATGCTTCGGCAGTTGAAATGATCCTAAAAACAGCATCGCAATCAGTCACTTTACATTTATCCACAGTAACGACCAGTTTCATGTTCATGACTTGCTTTTTGCCTCCCCCTTCTCGGATTAATCAATCCTAGCTCATTAAGACAATCAGACTCGTTTATGATGGAACCTTGAAAATCAGAATTTTCCAATTCATCACTCGGTGAAGTTGATTGAAGTTGGACTAGTTCTGTAATACGATAAAAGGGTTTACTCAACATATAAATTAAGATAGAAATTTATTCTACAATTGTGTACCTTCAACTTCCGCCATGGCAACACGTTGTTATTTCCGTAATTCTTCTGCTTCATCTCGAATTGTTTTCCGCTGCTCCTTTTTCATTATAATTCTATCTGCTCCGATCATTGAGTCTGGTCTTTTCTCTTTTGATTTAAGAGAAAAAGTTTATCTTCTTCACTCTTAATTATAGTTAACGCGTCGTTATGATGCGATATCAAAAAAATCATCCAACAAATCAGGAAATTTCCTTTCTTTCTCTTCTTGAAATTCACTTCGACGTCTTTGAAACCATTACATGCAATTGTCGTCCAATTTTATGTAATTTTAATCGTTTTACAACAGCACTGTAACTTTATCTTTGGAGGTACGTGCTTCTTTCCGAAGAAACTTCCACCTCTTTCACTACACAATCGCAGCACTTGATCTAATATCTAGTTTCACTCTTCTTAAATTATAAATAAATACACGCAAAATTTGCCTACTACTAATAAGTTTCGATCCAATAACTTGACTTTCGTCGTGTCCTAAGAAATATGTTCCATCAGAGCTTCTCGTTCTCATTTTTCTATAAATTTATTTTCCGTTTCACTGCTATACGAAATGTACACTTCGAACTCTGAACGATGACTACATAAGAAACACTTGTTATTAGGGACGGTCAGATAATCATTTCGTTTATAATGGTAAAACATAGTGCCCTGCAAGCGCCTACGTGTTCTGGGAAAAAACTTACCTGTTAGGATAACTGAATGGACATTCATGTAGCAGTACGATTCAGATGCTAAGTGTCATATGTTAAGTTTAATGCGAAGAAAAATTCAAAGATTCTGAATATATTGTTGATGTACAAGTTTTACTATTATATATTTAAAAAACTATATTTTTATTTTAATAAATATGTATTTACATGTACAAATGTTGTTATATATCTAAGAAGTTATACTTTTATTTAAAAAATAGCCCCATACAATTTTTAAAATACTGGAACACAATTATATCCGACATTGACATGGAATCACTACAATCTTAACACATTCGGCACAGATGACACACATAGATATGCATCGTTTGATTTCCTGGCTTGGATACAGATAACGCGTATATGCGTCATTGGCACATCTTGCGCCCTTGTTTTAAAATAAGTGTGTAAAAATATATAAACGACTGACAATTAATTGGATGTCAAAAAGTATAAAATACGATGGGAAGAAATTCTAATCTAATTTGAGACGTCCAACTTGTCTCAAAATTTAGTTAAAAAATATCAATTCATTAAAGATTTGTACGCCATTAAATATTCTGCAATTGTTGATTCCCGTTGTTTAATCACTCTGAAATTTTGCACGTATCGTTTCTTCATCAAGTGTCATAATTTAGAGAGGTAAGACCAAGAAAAAAAGTAAGGATCACCTTCAGTGTACGTGATCAACAATTTTCAACATTTCGCAAAATTGTTCAAAACATACATAAATATCGCGAAAGATTACAACATGTCCACATTTCAACCTGCAACGGTCTGTTACTTCAAAAAGTGTCCGATTCGAAATGAAATGAATCTGTGACAATTTTTATTATAAATTTACGACTTAGTTTCGTTGCAAGGAATTACTCCGTATTAGATTATACCGCGAATTAATTAATAAACTTACCTTGTATTTTTTTCTTCCTAACCTCTACTATTTTAATTTAAAGGCATGTTGTTGCTTTTGTTCTTCAACATTTTATGTATACTTTATGTAATATATAGAATGGACCATTTAAGTAGCAAACACTTAAATATCTCTGTTATCAACCGTTCTATGAAAACACTCTTCAGGATGAAGGCACTGTTTGGAGGTACCATTTTTCCAAGGTTATTCCTTTATGTGAACGCAAAGTCATCGATATTTAAAAAAATTTTTTTAATAATTTTGTTTCTATATCCTTGTGCAGCATGAAAAAACAAATCAAACGAGCTTATAAACTATACTGCCCGAATCATTCAATCTCGAGAAATTTACATTTATACGTCTTAACGTTATCAAACGATTACTACTTGATGAATCGTATTGAAAAGTTTATGTTACGATTCTTGTCATTGAGAAAGTTCATTGAAATTATGATTTCGAATAAGTCTCTCAACGGATATATACATAATGTATATGATTTCAGCATCATGGATGTCCGGTTGGTTAGATTGGGCAAAAGAGAACAATAAAATGGCTAGCTCGTTCTTCAGATATAACCCCATTGGATTTCTATCTAAGAGAAAAATGGAAAAAACCTACAACATCGGAATATATGAGATACAGAATTATTGCAACATATGCTTTAATTATCGTACGTCACAGAAGTTAAAAAATTAAAGCGAGTGGCCATCGTTTTGAACACAATAGATAACTTTGTGTCGTGTAATTGAAATGAAATAACTAGAACAGTGTGATTTACAAGATCGTTGGATTTATTTTTCTTGTCCTTTGTAAAGATAAACAAAATCTTAGTTACTGTTCGAAAAATATTACTGGCTTTCGATTCTAAGAAAATGACCTCGGCAGACGTAAATTTTTGTTTTTTTCATAAAATCATATATGACGGAAATATTGAAGTGTTTCCATTCAAATGGTCTACCTTGCATTATAAATGATCAGTTTAGTTTGATTGAAAATAATTTCACTTACTTGACTGTCAATTGCCTTTGAATCAAAAGTTTCTTTTCAATTTGTTCAATCGGAAATTGCGGAACTTCGTAGGGAGCTGAAATTTCATTTGGCAATTCGTGCGGAACAAGCCTCAAAGTAGTTGTACCACCTGTAGCTGCCGCATTACCTTCTAAACCAAAAACTGGACTTTCGCTTCCTGTAATGAAAAATATTACAATTGTAATCAGAGTTGTCTCTTTTTAGTGTACTTTAAATATTCATACTTTAAATTTGATTAAAGAGAAAGGATTCGTTTGAATTCCCAACACGAATTACAGTTAAGTTTCACAATTTATTCATCATTGTGAATCACAATATTTTCGTTTTAATAACAATTCTTAACGTAAATATACAATATACGTTGCATCCGGGAAATTACCATCGTTTTTTGCTTGTTCTGTTTTCTGCAACCATTCCGTTACAGAATTGCGCTTATATCCAGTCAAGTATTCATTGTCACTACCCAGTACCATCTTGCCAATTGTTTTATGCGTCTAGAAAGATTTTCACAATTCGATCTACTATTGAGTTGATCTAATTTTGCATTTGTAATTCGAACTTATCGATCGTCTATCGTAATTGCGCTTTATTGTAACTAACCGATGCGATGATGGTCGCTTCGGTCAGATTCTATCGAGTAATGGTGCTCAGGAAATTCTTGAAAGAATTCAATGCATCTTTCGGGCGTATTTGTGTGCTGAAACACAATTGCACCTTCGAATTTCTTGAAACACAATGTACGTGTAGCAAAACATTGACAGTTAGAAAATAAAATGTACAAAACATATCGTTAAATCAAAACACTATTTACGTTACGTCGTAATGTACATCTTATATGTGCAGCTGTGTTAGTACGGACAAAATTATCAGAACCAGGTGTACTATCTGATAAGCAGAACTGGGAAAAACAGTTACTTGCAATAAAAATCAAAAGTAAATATATCTATTTCGTCGAGTGACGAAGGATATTTTAAATAAAATATTCTTTGGAAACAATTGCGATCGAAATAAATAGTACCTCGAATAAAATCTTATTTCGATACAAAACTTTTAGAAATACTATTTAAAATACCATTTCATTTCTGAATTCGTGAGAAAACGATTTCATATGAAAGAAACCTATATGAAATATTATAGAAATAGTACAGTGGATTAATAAAGATGGTGATATAAGGAAAAACGAAAAAGAATAAGTAAAAATGAGCCCGGTAATGGAAAAGAGACTATCGGATACTGGAGGAAAAACGAGAGCGGATGAAAAAGAAATAAATGATGTCGGTCGAAGAACAAAATGACAACCTATGAAATAAACAATTAAAATGCAACAGAGGTATATCTACGCTGTAAATAGCAGGCAACAGTCTTCCCGTGTCGTATTATTTGTAAAACGTAATAAATAAGGAACAAGAAATAGAAAATATTTATTTCTAATATTTATGCATTCACTTGTTTCACGGAATATAAGTGAAGATAGTAAATAACGCGTGTCCGGAAGATAGTCAGTAAAGAAAATAATATTTTAAAATAGGTGTTATCTTGTTTAAATGTTTCAAGTGACGCGCTATCGATGTGTCTGAAAAATAATTACTAAAGGAAATAATATTGTGAAATAATATTTTAATTTGTCACTCGTGCTGTACTTTTGTCGTGAATGAAAATTACCTCGGTAAACAGGTCGCTTTCGAGCCGCTTACAAGTCACTTTCAGGCAGCCCAAGGGAAAACATGCAAAAACTGCTCTCCAATCAAACGCACTACGTACTAGTAAATAAAATGAAAAGTATAATGACCAGATAGATAGAAAATTTTGTTACACCAATCTAGAAGAACATCAAAATGTATTCTTCTAATGTACACCCAAGAACACTAATTCGTTTCCGTTTCACGGGGAAAGTCACTAACCATTAATCTTTCTGCTCGACAAACAATTTAGGCGATGACTTTTCCCATGAAGCGAAAGTAAATTAAATAATGCTCGCGTACAATGGACAATACAAAATTTGTCTCAACGTAACGGGAAAATGAGAACATCTATTGTAGTTTGCGCACCACGCGGCGCCTGATTTTAACAGAATTAGATGTACGCATTTTATGAATATGCATATATGTATAAATACATATTGGCCTCAATTTGCAAGGAGTTCTACAGCTGCCTCGCGGGAGTTTTTATATTTAAAGGAATTGGTCTAACGATCAAATGACGGCATTCCGAAAAATATTTTGTTCCAATGAGAATTTTGTATAATGAAGATTTGTGGTACAATAATCTTCAAATTTAAGTATTTTACAAGAAAGTGTGTTGAATGAGTACGAACACCGCACAGCATTGTTTTGACCAACGAACAGGTAACAAGCCTTGAAGACAACTAATAGTCATCCTGTCCATTATCACAATAATATTTGCTTTTTTAAAAAAAATGTTGAAACGTAAATGATGGTTGAACCATATATGAATCATTTGGTAACTACATCTGTACAAACGAAACAAGTTGTAATGTCTATATCATAAGAGAAAAGTTAACGAGGATTTCTAATTCGTCTGGTCTATTCACAACGAAATCAGTGTACTTGAATAAATTTTTGTATCCTGACAGTGATAATTGATTGTGAATCAATGGTTGTAACTTGATTATTGTATCTGTAGGATAAATTGATACCTAAATTTAAAATTATAACAAATGTCAAAAAGCTTCCTAACGAAGTTTATCCAAATTCGAAATCCCTGGACATTTAGGAGGCTGAATAAATCCTATAGTACTTTCCGAAATTTTAAAAATTTCGATACTCTTATTTTCTAATATGGGACTGTTTAAGGTTTCTTAACTGTATCCGTTAAATGGTCATACTAAACATAAAATCGTCGACAACTTCTGTTATTTCGGAAAAATTCTGTATGCCTGTTTAAATTTTCAAATCCACTGATACGATTCACTACATCGTTCAATTTTATGCAAAGCCCATTGTTTTTCCTATCAACATCGCAAACAGTAATTTCACTATTCCTTGTTTGTAGAAATCTGTCTACTGTCGCTTATTACGGTATGCGCCATTTTTTCCATTAAACTACATAGAGTGGAAAGAAAAAAGGGTACATAACTTTTAAAATAAACAGTACTCACCAAATGGAACAGAAAATTCTTAATGAAAATGGATCGCAAAACTAATATCAGATGCTTGATACCCTTTTATTAAAGAATTGCGTCCTTTTCAAAAATTCCTAGACGTGTTTTAACTATTTCACTAATAGTTTCTATATTCCAGCGTAATTCATCTATGTTATTAATTGTTGAAAAGTATACTTTACTTTAAAATGTCTCGCAAAAAAAAGAATCCACAAGATTTAAATCGAGGGATCGAGGAGACAACAATCAATCTTTCGTTAAAAATCCTGTTTAAATATTGCCAAACGCTTAATTTGTTAAACAATTAAAACAACATGTGGCTGTTAATTGGTTTGGTAAAACGATAAATCCTAAAAGTTGATTGCCTATCCACAGGTTCAAAAAAAACCGATGTTGAAAATTTACCTCGCTAATTGTAAAATTTTCGTCCGCCTATACATAGTTATTGTGAAAATTTGTAATGTCACTTCTTGTAAACAAAATACGCGAAACGAATTGTAGATTTGATACACACTGAAAGAGAATCCAAAACAAAAACTGTACTTTCACTGGATAATTGGTTGGAGCCAGAGCTTGTATTCGTTGAATACGGTACGGTGGAATAGAATATAGTAAATTTATTTGGAATTGTCAACGCAAAAGTATGACTCATTTCCGCTTATGCCAAAATTCTCCTACTACTTATTTTTGGATTTCCTTCAACCGCCCGTACCGACGCGATCTATTCAAGAACAATTGAAACAAATCTACCGAGTCTCGATATTGTGTTCTAAACGAACTCGTTTCACAAAAACGTCGATTAAGTTTCTTAAACAATGTGTGAAACGATACTTTTCAACTCGGATGTCTTTCTACGTTTTCTACATAAGTTTTTATGCTATCATAGTGCATCCATTGGTAACTCCATAAAATTAATACGTTTATATCATTTCTTGATTAAAATAAAACGATGTCGTTTTTACCACATTCGAAAAATGTATTGACCGTAACTGTTCACTAATCATCAAGATATCTAACTAACACTTCTGTCGCGATGCGACATCTCATGAAAAGATAATCCTGTGTTATGATACACGTGTCGAGCCGGAAGACAAACAATCCATTGTTTTCACATTTTACAATAACTCCTGAAGCGAGCAAGACACTTACGCGGAGATCAAAAAATTGTTCATAACTTTGTAAATATTGTTTTTTCAACCCGTGTTCATTAGGACTTTTTCTGCTTCATTTAGTATTGTCTATCCTAAAAATTATAAACCCTTTTTTCTTTCCATCCTATATAAATGTTTGCGATACTGCAAGTTTTCGCACTTTCCCCCTCACTGTTTCAAAAGTTAGTTTTCTTTTGCTCGCACTTCGACCAAAATAAACATTATTCTACTTCTATTGAAAACTATTATTGTCACGTTCTATCTCCTCTGGATTTTCGTCATCGGGTAAACTTGTAGATGGTTCTTTAGCAGCTAGAGGTAACAGTGAGTCAACCATTTCTGATTCACTCCTAGTTTGCGATGATACCGAGAAGAAACAAAGGCAAGTCAAAAGGACTGAAACCGAGCGTGAAACAATTCGAGACAGACGAACTATTAATACTTTATCTCACTTCGTCCTTCGAACACGTGATATTTATCCTTTGTGCACAATGTCCTTCGTCTGTTCCGTCTAGTATTTTGCTCGTCTTTTTCTAACACGCTCTCGGTCCATCTTGTCCTTGCCTTCAACAAGAAAGAAGCTAAAAACAACCACCGAATAAACATCATGTAGCCTCAGCATTATAGAACCCAAATTATACGTTTATAATAAAATTTCAGGTTCATCCTCAAGGTTTATATTGACAAATTTACGCAAACATTCATCAACAATTTATAAGTAAAATCCATTTTAATATATTATTTAACCAAATTGACGTATTACAAATCTGATTAAGTCTGAATTTTTGGAGAGTTTTTAATGACAAACTTGGCTAAGTTCAGTACTGTTCAGTACTGTTCAGTACTAGTCAATACTAACTTCTGTTCGGTTAGACAAACATGTTGCTAATATGTTGCTTAAATTGTTGGATTGAAAAATTGCAATCTAAGTGTTCAATCAAGATGTTTGTTTTTCAATTGTACTCGTAGCCCAATTGCCATTTGGTTTCATGATGGCTGGTAGTGGAACGAATGGTCGTTTTAGACACTTAGTGAGTCTTTGTAAAAAACAGTTCGTATCTTTATTTGAGGATAGACTGGAAAAGTATGTATGAAATTCTTCATACAACATTGCTTAATCGTGACCAAATAAATGTTTTATCTGGAAGTTTGCAAATTAGATAACTATAAAAACATATTATTTCAAAAGTAGTATAAAAAAATTCATAAATTAACAAGATATGGGATATATTAACTATTAATATATTCCAAATTTAAATATATAAAGTTTTTGTTACTAATTATTTACATAAAAACTTTACTTTTACACTTTTATTTGGTATTAGGATTAAGTTTTGTACGTATTAAAACATATTAATGAACTTGGTGCTCATTACAATGTAGTTGATCCTACCACTATTTTCATTCAGTACAATTCCCTTAACAAAACTAAGGGGAAATTTCTCAAGTCAATTCATTCATTTGCTAAACATTATTGAAATCAATTTGGTTTCTTACAAGTAGGAGTTATTGCATATGTTATGAAAAATAATATTAAATTAAAAATTGACTATTTTGCCATAACCAAACGCATAGATAAAGTTTAATTCTCCAAAGAAAAACGTTTTCTTATCTTAATTTAAAATGAATTCTAGTAACTTCAAAACGAACAAAAATTATCTTCCAGCACGATAATGTCAAGCTGTATACCACTGAAGCCACTGCCCAAATGATAAGAAAGTTCTTTCTTGCCCTATCTAATCCCCGGATACTACACCTTTATACTATCACCTGTTTAGGTCGATGCAACACGGTTTGAAAGGATAGCACTTTAAAAATCATGATAAAACGAACCCTTAGATCGACAATTATTTCACATTTAAGAGACCTGCATTTTTCCGACGTGAAATTCAGCGTCCAGTAGAAAAATGCAAAAAAATCATAAAAACCAGTATTTTAACTAAGGAAAAGTATTCTAATTGCAATATTACATAAATATTTTCGAGTAAAAAATTCGCAGAATTTGATTAACGATATAATTCAGTTTATTTTCAGTTACTGAATAATTGTGCAAGTAAGAAGAAACGCATCTTTTGCGAATAATTTTACTACTTAATACTATTTCATCTAAAACATTAATCTTCTTTCATTAAAACTCTAAAATTTAATTTTCTCTTACTCTTTTGTAATTTTTATTACCGATAAACTAAAATTTACAAATAAATTCGTTTGGCCGCTAACAATAAAACTTTTTGTTAATACATATTATAAATTTTTGCAATAGTTTTACATCGAGTAAAAATAATTATGAATGCAAAGAAATAGAGAATATAAGTCATTTTTTGAATAGAAGAAAATATAAATATTAAATAATACTTTAAATGAAATAATATAATACGTAAAACATTTAAGAAATGCCTAATCAATTTTAATTGATATTCCATTGGCGAGACTGAAAACCAATAAATTTATCGCGATCCACGATAATTGATAAGTTTATAAAACTTTAACTGTAAAATTAATACAATAGACCGCACTGAATAGTCTAAAATCCAAGAAGTCAAGGATTGTCTGTGTCCGTTAAGTGCAGCGAACTTGTTTCTTTCATGTTGCAAGCTGCATAGCTAAATTGTGCTCTACATTGTGGAGACATTACAAACTATTGGCTCTCGGTAAGAAGAATGTGAAGACCGAGAGTCGTTGGATGTCTTGCGTAATACAATATTATTCATTATCCTTTCACAATCAAATTTGTCGAATGAGTGCCGTTTTCATATATAAAAATGTATTATGCTCATATTTAGATTCACCAGTTCCAGTTAACAAGATCAGAACATTTAATGGCCACTTTCAGAAAAAAGTATCTGACTCTGTGAATCATCGACGATATAATTTGGAATCCATTCAAAACCTTGAAACTATACTGATGACTAGAAGTGAAGACAAATCGTGTCAATTTGTTTACGTACTTTCTGTAGTTCACAATTATAGATAAAATATGACACGTCAGCCAATTTTAGTAAGTGTATCATAAGGTAAAAAGAAAAACAAATGTTAGCTTTGTACCATTTCATATACAAAAAATTTTGTGCTTTCAGCGATCAAAAAAATGCAACTTCCATAAAAAATATCCCATCGTTAACGATACTACACCAAAAAGAAATGTATTTATGTACAAAATGTTTCCTAAATTTTTGAACACTATTTTCACATATTTCCGTTCATCTAATAAAAAAATGTTTCAAACAAAGGCTTGTCAATTTTTGATTAGCTAATTTAAATATTAAACTTTAAAAAATTATTTTTCATTTTAACAAAAAATCAAAATTACCTTAATTCTTTTACCCTATATATTTTTGAATTGAAAACTTAGGTCCAATCAGTAAAAAAATTCATGAATGAAAAATGGTTTTACTTAAATTTACGTATTGAAAATAACAATACAATTGTCAAACTGCTAAGTTTATTACAGACAAAATTATTATTCTGTAAATTTAATGATATTGCAATCGTAGTTTCATCCGTACCATATTTCCCATCCAGTTGTAGTAGAAGAAATGCATGCAATATAGTACATTTATAGAAAAAAATATTTCCGAATTAATTTTTTCGTTTCGCGGAAACTTTTATTATCTTAAAATTTCGTTACTTCAATGTGGCAGATTTCTTGACGGAAAACATCATAAAGAACGAATGTATAAAACCTCTTATAAACGAGGACAATGTTACATCGATATTAAGTTACTTTCAAATTAATCTACATGCATCTATTCAACAAATAGCGAATAAGCTGAACATATCAGTTAAAAGTATTCATACCATTACAGAAAAGTGTAGGCATCACCTATTCAAAATGACATTAGGCTAATAACTTCGTGATACTGATGGATCTTGACAATTAACATTTCTTGCATGGCAATGTACTACTTATCAAGAAGATCCTAAAATATTAATGATCATTCTATGAACTGACGAAACAACGATGTTTTTAACCATAAAAACTAACATGATAACATAACTTTTAAGTTAAAATTAGTGTCAATTGTTGATGGGATCATACTTCATTGAAGAAAATTCAACAGGTCAACAATACCTTACCTTCCTAAAAAAAAAAAAAACTTCCAGACTTATTGAAAAACATTTCTCTTAATGTTAAAAATGATATGTATTTATAGCAAGATGGATGTTCTGATCTACATAGTGCGTGAATAACTCAATTCTAAATTTCGAAATTATTGAATAAGAACACAGTCCAATTCCTTGGTCACCGCGTTCTCAAAAATATGTCCCCTTTGGATTTTCATCTGTGGGGATATCTGCAGTTTATTATTTACGAAGACCAGTTAATAATAATATTTACAAACTCAGAAAATGTATAATACACGTGTGTAACAATATAAATCGAAATGTGGAAATTGATTCGACAACTAAGAGTGTCGTATAAAGGGTGGAGCACTATACACAGAACATGGACGCCTATTTGAACATAGACTAATATGTACATACACACAAAAGTTTAATTTATTTCGTTTACTTCATTTATTTTGTTGTGTATCGTTTACACATATCATCCACGTTTATAAATTTTATTACAAGTTTTGTTACTGTTATAACATTCTTTATTATAAGTTCTCAAAAATTATATTATCTAAAATTGAATTTATTGTTATAACACATACGATATCATTAAATTTACATCATAATAATCTTATTTGTCTGTAATAAAGTTATCAATTTCACAGCTGTGTTATTTCCAATACGCAAATTGAAATAAAGCTATTTTTCATTTATGAACATTTTTATCGAGTGAATCCATATCTCTCGATTTAAGGTCATCTCAAGATCATAGTGTTTAAATGGTTGAATTCATCTTGACGTCAATTATAATTATGTGATGAAAAAAAAATAATTTTTTTAAATTTAACATCTAAATATGCAATTGATCGAAAACTGACAAACTTTTGTTTGAAACATTTTTTATCCGATTAATGAAAATGGTTGAAAAAAGTGCTTAAAGACTCAGGAAACACACTCCATAGACTGGTTATTTAAACGTTTGTATCAATGAATGTACGTAATCAAGAATAAAGACTTAACAACCAAAAACAACACATCATCGTTGACCAACAAGAAACGTTAAATTTAAATTATGTTAAATAATTTAATGCGCGTACATAAGACTTATTAAGAAACACAGGCGATCGACATTTCGAAGATCCTTAAAAATTTAATTAATATGCACCACACTCTCGCCGTTTAGAAACGTTGGTTACGACTTTTTAAATTACAACGCCACACAAAGCACAAGTATATCACATCCGTTTCCGAAACAAAATTAACACTTTTAGTCGAGAAAATATGTGACAAAAAATCGACTGAACTGACGATACAATAAACGAGACGCGCCTAGTTCGTACTTCAGAGGGCACTGACCACGTTAACTGAACGCAAGTATCGAATACACTAACTGTAGCGTGGGGTTAGCACTTAGTAGACATAGAGCCCGTACGCGCGCTCTTCTACGCTTGCGTACCACATCCCATCGCTACTAAGCATGCTGGTAACGCCATTACGTGCAAAATTTCCAACGCAGACTCGCTCGAGACGCGAGCAGGAACAATTTCCCTCTCCACATACACATACTAATGCACTTCGTTCGACAACTTCGGGCAATCGAGAAAGAAGGGGAATATGAGCTTTTCTTTTTCCTCTTTAAACAGCTGAAGTCTAGTAACGAAATATTCAATTGATATTAAAATTGCACGAGTTTTTCCATACGAGATAAAAACATGAGTGACAAGAATTACGGAAACGTAAATTAAACATGCTACTGAGATTTAGTTTGTCCGTGAGAAGCAAACAAAGAACGAGAAAAAGTCCTATTTAACGGTTGCGTAGCACATCGCGGAATGTTGCAAATCCTAATGCATTATTTTAAAACGTCGAAAAGCTGGTCAAAAGTAAATTATTCGAAACAACGAATATGGTTTAAAAGAGTTATAATATCATTAGATAATACTTGAAAGTATAAGAAATAATCAAAATTAGCGAAAAAAACTGATTTAAAATTTTAATTTTGATCGATTTATATAGCTTATATAATG
This sequence comes from Ptiloglossa arizonensis, assembly GCF_051014685.1. Classification (NCBI taxonomy): domain Eukaryota; kingdom Metazoa; phylum Arthropoda; class Insecta; order Hymenoptera; family Colletidae; genus Ptiloglossa; species Ptiloglossa arizonensis. The sequence goes on along the minus strand of NC_135051.1, from coordinate 11,241,236 downwards.
CCACTCTCTTAATATTATGTTTAATATCTATACTTTGAAACATTTTTTTTTTTTAAATTACACTTCCGTCTTTGGAAGAGTAATCATTAATAATTAATATTATTAAAGAGATATCATTAAATATCATTAATAATATTCTTATGATCACACTTAAATATATAGACAATTAGAAATATATAATTTTGAGGAAAAATGTTATTTCGACTACCTTACATTATCAATAAAAAAAAGAAACACAAAAAAACCCTCTGGTTTTGCATGAAAATATTCCTGGATATGTTCGTAATAAATATCGTCATATTTACTCCAAATAAAAAAATTAGTATTTTACGTAATATGGCGTTGGGATATTATGTTGCATAAAGGTAATGGATTCAATAATACGACATTACTATTTAAGATATTTATCTTTTATATGATTAACAATATATAATATATTTTACAACATTTTGTTAACTCATTTTTTAATTTTTATCAAAAATCTATAAGTATGTATCGATTGGAGAATGCAAGAGAGAAAACATATATTTATATATTTGTATGTATTTAAAATTCATTTCTTTTTTAATAACTTTGTATCATTAGTTATTATTTTAATAACTTTAGTCACATCATTATGTACATCTAAAACAGAAATTTACACAAATGTCAATCACCACTTTCATTTCAAATGTGTTTTCTTCCTATGAGACTGATACCTAAAAAAGTGTTTGGCCGTTTAGATTAAAAGATTGAAATGTTTCTGTTGTGTTAGATAAAAGATATAGAAATTTTTAATATTCTTCTAGCGTTTATAATTTTCGCTAACTTATCGGTGAACACTATGCAGCGTGTCATGCTGCGGCACTAGTTATCTACTTCGTGAGCCCGCGTAATAGATTGTAAAAGTAAACAATTGGTTTCCTGGTAGTAAAAAAATAAGAAGCATTTAACTGCAGAGAATCTTATTGTCACTTTCAGAGTGTATTTAACCTTAATCCAGACGTACTCTATGATTATCTGATACCGTATAAAAATCATCGTCGAAATCAGCAATGTTAATTTATGATGTTTAGCCTAAATTCAATTCTCTGAGAATGAGAAAAAAGTTTAAGAACGACAGCCGCTTGATATTTTCTTCTTTCGGCCGTGGAAAGTATTTACCAGATACCCGACATATATGTTTCTGATTACATAATTTTTATGGGCATCAACATTTCGCTTCAACAACGCAATGAAACTCCTGTTATCAATTCATTTCCAATTTTTAGCTCCAAGGTATCAGAAATAATCCAGCTGACTTAAGGCTAAATAAATACATTATATCGTTGAAAGTGACAATACGATTTTTGAAACTCCAGCTTCATTCTACTTCAAAATATTGTTGCACCACGAGTATTTAAACTGCTTCACTGGACAGGATGTAAAAAAAAAAAAACAATTTTTGCACGCTGCAATTATTGCGAAAATTATTTTTGCTTTAATCACTTTTTCATTCTCTCCTCTCGATAAAATTATCACAAGTATAATGCATAATTGTTCATTACCAATGTAAGATCTTTTTGAGCCTTAACATTTTTTTCCTTTATAATTTTTATTTTATTTTCTCTTTCCACAGGACAATAATGATGTACATTTATTAGGATTTCTATCCAATTCTATCGACGCTTCTGCAGTTAAGCACTTGCTGTTTTTTTTTTTACTATCAAAGAATCAATTATTTTTTTTCAGAATTTATCGCACCAGCTCACAAAGTAAGGTTCGATGCAGACGTATGACTTTTCACCGCACAATCGTATGTTTTTCCTTATTCTCCCAATTGAAAACAACGAAGTCAAACACACCGAAACGCATGGCACATGACACGACTGGCTACACAACTGCGCCAGCGTTAAGTAAGCCTTTTCTCACTCTTTATTTACTTTGCATGAACAAACCAGATCTCAATGTCATTTTTAATTTACGTTTCCGTAGGCCTTCTCATCTATACTTTCAATTCGTATAAAAAAAGTTGTGCAATTTTAGTATCAATTGAATGTGTTTTCTTGTGAGTTTCCAGTAAATGCAATACGCTCTTGACTCTTGACTCTTGAATGACTCTCGTCAACTTATTTAGACTACGACGAAAACCATACGGCCCAGATATTTTTACTTTCCAATTTGTGAAGAAGAAAGGTTTTGATGAACGGACACAAATTTTGAAAAAATATTGTTCTTTGGAAAAACATGTTTTAAAACTCTTTGATCATATTTTGATTATTAAACTCAAACTTTTTGAACGTACGTTCAAAATTAAAAAAAAAAACTATTTTTTCTGTATTTTCTCTAATAAAGAAAAAACTAAATGTATTTGTAATTCGTTATTTCAATCTTAATTTTCTGTATGTTTTACTTTTTCATCTTATTTGAATTTTAATTATATGTTGAAAATTTTGTTTTCTTTAAATAATTATTTTCTTCAATTAAAATATATTCACAGAAATGTTTTATTTCTGTTAATTCATTTTACATTTTCGGTGTCTGACGTTTTCTGTGTTACAATTAACTCAAACACTAAATATCGATCCGCTCAAGACATTTTACGTACAAAGCAGTATAGTTATTTAATGTTTTCCTTTATGCTTTTGTCAACTTTATATATTAGGGTAAAATTTATTGGATTTATTTTTATATAAAATATAAAATAATTTTATTCATATAAAATACCGTAATTTTTAAGCACATATTATTTCTTTGTCGCATGTTCCCAAAAGCTTGTGGTTCAAGATAAAACCTACAAAGGATCTATTAAGAAATAAATATTTTATAAATAAAAATTGATAAAATTTGTTAAAATGAAAGTCCACTTCCAGCCAATTCTATGCATACTGTATCAGCCCTTAATATAAAATACAATCAAAATAGAAAAACTAGTTACTATAAGAACATGTAGATTAATAATAATGTTGGTTATTATTTACATTAGGAAGATTGAACATTGATTTCGATGAAATTGAAATATGTTATAAAACTCAACATTCTGAATAACTTTTTCTGTACATATAACCATCGCTCAGCTTTAGTTTTCGAGATATTAACAAAATTTCGTTGGTATTATCCACTGAATTCTGCCTATATACATACATATGTATGTATACGAGTACGCGAGGTCATATATGTCAACACGAGACAGTGACTTATCTATTGTGTCTATAAACATCGAACGTTGGTCAGCAACCAACATATATAACGGGTGAACGCAAATAAGTGGTCGGACCTTCTGTCAGGGTCACTGATCAGCGTTTACCCGTTACCAGAGTAGTCAAATTTTATTCTCTAAATCGTTAACTGAGAGGAGTGGAAGAAAATAGTATAGTGGGGGCTGTTCCCCTCCTTCACGCATAGTGCATTGAAGGCATTAGAATTGCGATGCGATTTGTAATCTTCTTTCACTCTAATGCCATCAACGCACGATGCGTGAAGGAGGGGAACGCTCCCACCGTACTACCTTCTCCCACTCTTCCTAGTCAACGATTTAAGGAATAAAATCTGGCAACACTGCGGGTCGTTACATACGTCGTTGCCACGCCGCGACATACTGCATTGTACAGTAATGCCCGCTTTAGCATCTTTTGCCCACTTTAGCGTCTGTTGTTATCCCCTCCCATTCTTCGAAGTCAACGGCTTCGCGTATCGAACGTAACTTGACGCCGATTGTTATCGATACATTATATTTATATACATGCATATGTTAAATCGTCAAATTGTCGATTTCAAGTGAACCGGTTGTGAAATATAAGACAGTCGACATTCAAACCTGCCGGCACGTGTACTGTATGTATAGGCAAAATTCAATGTCATTATAACAACAGTTTTTTTAATACCTTTTTAATTTTGAGAATATTGAGTTTTACAACATATTTCAATTTCAACAAAATCAGTGTTAAGACTCTAAATGTTAATAATTACCACATTTCTCGATAAGTTTTTCAATTTTATTTTACACTAGCTGAATTACCTGACATTATCCGGAATGTGTTTTTGTTTTATTTGCTTAAAATCGATAAAATATATAATTTTTTACACAAGTTACCGAATTTGGCTATTTTGAACTCTTTTTAGGACCATATTAAACACGAATAACCAGGTTTGATATTTCGATTACGATTAATTTGATCAAAAATACGTTTAAGACACAAATATTTTCAAATTTAATTTACAATAAATTTAGTTACACATGTATGTTTTTGCTATGAAGACGATCACAAATAAGGTATGATACACATTCATTTTTGTACGGTCTCTTTCTATATCCCCTTTCTCGGCAACAATGTTATGATGTCATGAAGTTTAAATCGGACTACGCTACAGATGTACTTCAAGTTCAACTGTCTGCACTCGAAAAATTCTCTGATTACGTATCAGCAACTCGAATATACTTTCTTATATCATTTGCTAAATGAGTAAATATCATCCAAATTATGTTATATTTCGTCTTAGTTTAATCAGGAAGATTTTACAAATATTATGGAATTTTTATTCTATACTAGTGGTGGTTATTATAAAATAAAGGTAAATAAAGTTCTAGGATATACGTATATTGAATGAGGTAGTAGTAGGAACGAAACATTAACAAAGCACACAAATAATAACTACTCTGTCTACGCTGACTACGCTGTCTACGCTGTCTACGCTGTCTACGCTATTCTTATTTCACGCGACACGACACGCTTTGACAATTTTCCAACAATGAGTGCCCTTAAACACTCTTCTTTCGCACCTTATATTCTTACACGCATTCATTCCCTTTCATTCTAATCCTTAATCTCTCTTACTCCATGCATCTGGTCACGTTCGCCCAAAATTTTCCAGTCTGGCGCCATCTCAATTGCTCTTCTTTCACGCCTCGAAAACACTTCACTTGCTCGTCTATTCCAAATACTTCAAATTCTCTTCGAACCACATGCAATTCCTTTCATTCTCACGCATTACCACAATATATTGATAAAGGTTTCATGGAAAAAAGAATGTGATTGTATTAATGTTGTAAGTGATTAAGTGGCCTTTAAATTTTGGCATCTAATGTAAATACCTCGACGTTCAGACGCTCTTTCTCTTTCACTTTCTTTCCCTTTCTATAACCGTCCCCACTGTGACGTAAGTATTATTAAATTTACTTTTAATTATATGTCTGAAAATAAATCAAATAAAAACTCAATATTTGGTTAAATTTGGTATAAATTGTAATTATAGGGTCTATATTTTTTGAATATTATACATATTGCATTTTAATTAATTATATAACAAAGAAAAACAAGAAAGTATACATCAGCAGCTATTTTCTCTGAAACAAAAGTATTGGCACACTTGTAGTTTTGTGATCTAATATTTAGTCTAATATTTCGTATATCTTCCCTTATTTTTTATTACGACCTTTAAACGATCTGATATGGAATCTAATAATTTTTGTACAATTTCTGCACTTATGTTGTTCCATTCTGTCGATAACACTAACTGTTGTTTATTTGTAATGTGGTGATTTCGAACACGTTTTCCCAATTTAGCTCAAAGATGTTCGACCGAGAACATGGGAAATTTTCCCCAAAATTTAATTTGTGTACACTTTTTCTTAAATTTTGCTTTAAAATATTCAAATAAATGTACTTATCCATTATGTCTTCAATAAAACAAGCTCACTAACCCCACTTGAGCTCATGCAATTCCAAACCAATACCCCATCACCCCCATGTTTCACGGTACCCTGGGCATTCTTTGAATCTAGCTCCGTTTTAGAGATCCAAAATCATTTTGAAAAGTATTGACTTATTTTGTTCATCACAATATAATTCCTGGCAAACATCAATCGTTTTTCCTTTGTTGATCCGTTAGTTTACATTGGCAACACTTGACGAATGGTTATATAGTCTTCTTTAATAGTCGCTGCAATTTCTCTAAAAGAGCTGGTAGGATTTTTTTTCACAACATTAATAACTTTCCTTTTTCCTCGTTCACCCAACTTTTCGGGGCAACCACATCGCAGAACATTTACTACACTTTCGGTGTTAGAAAATCATTTAATTATGCTTCTGATTGTAAAATGACTTCTTTTTACTATAATTGCAATAATGAAAAACGAATTTCCTTCTTTAAACAAATTTATTTTAACTTTACCTTCCGAAATAGTCGTTTCTTGCTTTTTCTGACCAATTTCGTATGTTTTAGTGTTTTCTTCTAAGAATAGTTGACTAAACAATAAACATATGAATGCTATTGATCCAAGGGAGTAGCTCACGTATAAACATTATAAAAATTTCATTTTATTTTGTAAGGAAAAGCTGGTTTTTTCACTTGTGCCAATACTTTTGTTTCAATGAAGACAACTGTTGATGTACACTTTCTTGTTTTTCTTTATTATGTAATTAATTAAAATGCAATATATATAATATTCTCAAAATATAGACCCGATAATTACAATTTATACAGAAATTAACCAAATATTGTATTTTTTATTCGACTTATTTCCAAATATATAATTAAAAGCTAGTTGTGCCAATACTTTTGTTTGTGACTGTATGTCGTGCCTGGTAACGCCATCTTCCGATATATGTAGCTTTTTAAACTACTGATATCTTTATGAGATTTAGTACTATTTACGGAACAAAAGTATAAGGTCATGTCTGTTTACTGGTAATTACTAACCTCATGTGTATAATTATGGAACAGTTTTCGCGACATATAAGTTATGATTTTTTTTAATATTAAAACTTTTAACTAACACATACAGTTTGTGTTTAGAATCTGATAGTGTTATATATTTTGTACAAAAACTAAAGAGGAAAAACTCAAGTTTTTTTGGGATTAATTGTGTTTGTAATAATAATAATTGTAAATGATGGATTGCAAAAAAATAACCAGGCATCAAAGGATTGGTGGAAATGTTAAAAAATGAGGAAGAAGTTGGTAGTGATTATTGGAATCTTGAAGATTTCATACATAGAAGTAATAATACAGACAGTAAAATAGACTTAAAATGTTTGATATGCGAATAAAATAATGAAGAGTGTACAAAGCTGTACAAGAAGCAAAAGCAGAAGATGAAGGACTAACAAATTTTTATCCTAATAGACATGAAAAGGATAAGATGCAATGGAATCAACACCCACCACACAGTTCTATGCAAAACAGGTACCATAACATGGTAGAGGACCACTTTTGAGGATACACGAGATGCCAAAATTCTTATGGAATGTTTTTCATTATTTATTGATAATGCAGTAATAGAGAAACTTGTTTTATACATCAATATTTATATTACTAAAGTGAAGTTAAATTTTCCACAAGAGAGAGATGCTAAAGAAACTAATAATAACAAAATTCGTGCATCAATCATGGTGGAGTTTTACACAATTCACATCTAAATTTCAAAAATCTATGAAGCACAGATAGAACTAGTGTTGACATATTTTTGGCTTACAATGTTTTATAATAGATTTCTTTTTCTTTTATGGCATATAAGATTAGATAACATCACTATGTAACAAGAGAACTTTGTAATCTTTTATTGCAGAAATTCATCTTGTTATATTTTGAAAGAATGTACTAAAACAGATGTACAATTAGTTGGATTCAGAGAACAATTAAAAGGCTGAGTTTATTTGCGTAATAAGTCCAACAAATATGAATTGAAGATACATGCTTTAGTAGATATACATATATTTTATCTAAGTAATTTTGAAATATATTGTGGACAGTAACCAAATGGTTCATATAAGTTATCTAATAAACAAATTAATATAGTAAAACAACTTGTAGAAAGTATCAAAGCATCAGGAAAGAGTCTTACAATGGATAATAATTGGTATACAAGTGTTGAAATGGCTACTGATTTACCAACAAAAGAATTTAATATAACTTTTGTTGGTACACTAAGGAAAAACAAACCACATATACCTAAAGAATTTATTTCACGAAATCTAGACTACAATATTCTTTTTCATTTGGATTTATGCACGAGATAACTATAGTTTCTTACATACCACATGCAAAAGAAAGCAGTAATTTTCATTATCTACAATACACCATAACAATTGTATTGATATTCAGAGTAATAATTCCTACAAATCAGAAATCATTACATTGTATGATAACACAAAAGGAGGTGCGATACAGTTGACAAGCTTTGTACTATGTACAATGTTGGTAGGAGAACAAAGAGGCGGGCTTTGACTTTACTCTTTCATTTTATAAATCTATGTGGATTAAATACATACGTGATTTGTAAAGCTAATATCCAGAAATTAGAGACTTATGAAAGAAGAGTTAATTTGAAGAGGCTGACAATTGAATTAATAAAAATTCATTGAATAAATAAAATATCTTATTCTGCTGTAAGAATGGACACCAAAAAGCAAATAAGACTAATGACTGGAATACAAGACATTCTAGCTACTTCCCAAGCTATGTATGGCAGATGCTATTTATGGTCATGCAAAGAAGATAAAAAGCAACAAATAAGTACAATACTTGCAAAAAATTTATTGGTAAGGTACATAATATATACATATGTGTATGTCAATTGTGTTAATGCAGATAACCATTTAGATATATATTCACTTCAAAAGACAATGCCAAATATCTTATTTCTTGATTATTTTTATAAAAGCTAGTTCTTATTATTTATGAAATTTTATATTTTTTGTTTAAAAATACTAATAAAAAACTCAGTTATGTTAATAAATAATTAATTTTTAATAAAACAACTATTTTTTTTTATAGGACATTTCATATCATATTGGGGTTATACAAGAACCCATACGAGTACTTGTTCAAAAAATGGTACGTGAGAATTTAAGGGTTAATTTTTGTAAAAATTGAACTCGTTACTTTAGATCAATTAAAGACATTAATATTCAATATATTTTAAATAGTAAAATTATAATTAAAACTTTTAATTTGAAAGAAATATTTGCAAGAAATACAAGTGCTATTATAACAAATTTGGTTAATGTGATGAAACAATTGGATCTACCGCTAATATTTATACAGTCACAACAGATAATAGTCTAAACAAGATTTAATTAATTCAACTTCTTGAATAAGAGCAAGACAATTCTGACAATAATATAATAGCAAAAGTACAAAGTTTGTTTGAAAGTTATAAAATAAGAACAAATCACCCAAACCTATCAGTTAACACTGTACAAAATCAACACTAACAGAAGATTGAGAAGAAAATATTCGCATGACCTGATAGCACATATAATACATAATATACATTTATATGCTAACTTTACAACATAAAGTGAAATAAATATACCATAGAAATAAAAAGTATATATTTGTGTACTTCTTATTTTAAATTCTCGTAGAAGAAAACTAATTTTTCTTATGATTGTAAGAATGTTTCCAGTTGTTGAAAATAGTCATTTGCTAGTTACTTGTGTATCAGGCACAACAATGTAACGTTTTGCAACAAGTAATGGTATAGGAAATCTTTTTGAGTTTTCCTTTCATCATTTTATAATATTATTCCTATCTACTGTAATTTCTTCAAAATATATATTAAAGATGCCTGATAAAATATTAATAATTGTCATAATTTGGAGATTATGACTAATTTTATGGGTGTACTATTATCATTATATTTTCATTAACACTTGTTATTATCTCCATTTTCTACTGGACACAAAATATAATACTTTTGTTCAAATAACTAACTGTTTGATTTCTTTCTTCATGTTTTAAGGTTTGTTTTGTGCGCCGTTGATTTAACTGGGACGAATATGAAGTCGAATCTCTACCGACCTGATACCCGGCGAGTGATAGGAGCAGAAGATATTAGGTTATTGAAAAGATGGGCAGTTGAGCTTTCTCAACTATCTAGACGTATTGGTGGACTGTATAATAGTTTATTTTAGAATTGAATCGCGTACAGTGATCGAAAAGGATCGACAAAACGCGATCTATCCATGCCAACACGGAACCGTGCAAAGCAGCTCAAGCTAAACGAACAAAATAAAGAAATGCCTGAGATTTTTACCGTAACGAGAAGGTTTATTCGGTTCTCCGGACTCCACGGGCAACTTCACGTAGTCGGTGTTTCGTGCAGTGGTAGATTACTAATTGCTTTTCTAATTTTCTGACTGACTTTCTTTAATTTCTTGCGACGACTAACTGCGAATTGCTATTACCGATTCTCTCGTGCTGCTGCGACGACTGACTCGTGGCGGCCAGACAGCTTGTCACCATTGGGAAATTTCGGCTCTTTCCACGAAAGAGGGATCATCGATTGCTGATTGGATCTTGTAATCGTCCGGTCACGTGGCTCAACCGTCGCTGGTTCGAAATAATTGAAAGTGTGGTGTACGTTAATGTACATATTGGGTGTGATGGTGTGCAATGAATCACGAAACGCACCGAAATTGGATAAAACAGAATAATTGAACATCGCCAGAAGCTTTATAAAAACTGTTGACTTGCCTTGGTCGTTGTTCGATTGAATTACAAATACATATATATTAAATTTATTTCCTATGAATATTACAATAATTTTGCGGACGCGTCCATTCTATACAAAAATAAAATCTTAATCCAATCGGAAACAGTTTCAAAAGCCTGTCTTTACATACAGTGAGTCACGAAAGTATTCGAACGCTCTCAAATTACAAGTTCGACGTACATATAAAAAATGCGAGTGCCATTACGAATTACAAAATATTTCTATTCTTGCAGTAACATACAAGCATCGCAGTTATACATGTTAAATTTGAAGTGTCTTCAATAATGTAAACAATATTTATGAGCGATTTGTTGCCAAACTACTAAAACAACAAAATTACTAAATTAGTAATATATATTTTATATAAATATAGAGTTTTTATATTTTGTCGGTCTGCCGTAAGCACTAACAATCGTTTGTAAACGTCGTTGCATACTGTCAATCAAATTTTCAGTAATTTCTTTTTCTATATTACTCCAAACTTTTAAAATGTTTGTTTTTAATCCTTCTTTGGAATTAATGTTATATTTACTAAGTTGTCTGCCAATTTCTGCCCATAAGTAGGTACTCTATGGGATTAATATCCGTGAGGGTGTTTCCACCCATACATTTATCTATATTGTACATATAATGTGAGATACGTTATATGTATATGATCCATCCTTTAACAATGGATCATTATCCTGCAGAAAGTGAAAATAATCTACTAGCCCTAATTTTTCCTCATTTTGCATCAAATTATCTTTTAATATCTGCATATATTTATATTTATCTAATATTCTGTTGATAATAACGAGCTTCCCAACACCACGGGTCGCCATACATCCCACACTATCCACCTCCGTGCTTAACGATTGGACATAGATTTTTAAGATTCATTTCTCTATTTACTTTTCTCCAAATTTTATGACAATCGTCGAAGTCAAATATATTAAATTTACTTTCGTCCGAAAAAATAATGCGTTTCCAAAAGTCCTTCTTTTTGCTCACATTTTACAAGTCGTATTTGTAATTCAGGAGCGTTCGAATACTTTCGTGATTCATTGTACATACAATGTTCAATAACATCGATTACTTATAAGTGGATGCACCTCCAAGATTTCAAAATTTTGACTCTTCCTTTTTCGCCTTTTTAAATGAAACTATATGTTTTTATTTAGGTAAGAGCGTAGTCTATCCCATAATAAATTCATTGGTCTAAATATATATTGATCTTTCAAGGCGATTATAGATCAATTATTGCCGTTCAAAATTTATCTTCGTTTAAATTCTCATTCGAGAAGACAACCTGGTTTAGTCTATTTTCAAATGATAATTTCACAGTTTAAAAAAATGTTATCAACAAATCTTAAATAGTATTAAAGTTCAAATAAAACAGTTATGTAAACCACATGTTTTCTTGTCGGAGAGTATTGCAACGTATTCGTCTTTGATCATCTGGTGTTCTTATTTGCATTAAGTGAAAAATGTAATGTGACTAACCTAATCTGTAAAAATGTCGACACCAACCAACCATTCTTCACGAAATTAGGTACACGAATCGAGTAAGTCTATCTTAATGGCTGGAACTACAATTAGCATGATATTTACAATCACTTTATTTCTATTTACAAAAATGTTTCATTTTTTCAATAAATTTTATTTTGTTTTGTTTCGTCATGTTATTTTTTTTCATCGAGAAACTTCGGACGTTGGAATTCATTTAACGGTTTGAACGTAATCGTTCGTGTTATCAGTACACAGTACATAGTAGATATTCATATTCAAAAACATCGTGTTTCTAACAAAATATTTTCGAAATTTTTCTTAAAAGTGAAATTGTCGGTGATACGAACCAATTATTAGTCAAACGTCACTGTCATATACAGCACTGACAAATTCAGATTATTAATATAAATGACTTTAAAAGAAGTCAGTATTTTTAAATTATTCTTAATTTGATGTCGAGTTATGGATAACTTGATGCACTTCGGTTCTTGATGCAAACGTTTTAAATTATAATGTACAATATAGTTGAATGTTTACCTTCATCTTCAGGATCTATAAGAAAATTCGGTAGCCGCAAGCAGTAAAGGTCATCTTCCATCGAAGTAACACCTCGACTTGACATTTTTCAATTTCTAGGTTCACACTCGTCACTTTAAATTGCATTCACGATAAAACTATGAATAAGTTAAGTCGGTTGTAGTTGCTCCACTTTGTTCGTTTTATGATAATTCGATGTAGAAATGTACAGTCATTTTCTGTATTTCTTTTTGTGACAACAAACTTTGGTCCTAGTTGTAGCACTGCAGTTAACAACTGAATTTAATGTTCGGACGTCGAGCTAAGTATAGTTACCTACTCGACGTTATAACACACACATGCTAACTGCTTTGCTTAGTACTCGAATAAATATTACTCAATATATGCGGTGTCCATGATTTATACAGAGTACATCACCAAATCGTTCGAATTCATTTAACATTAATAAGATACTTTAATTAAATAAATGTTAAAATTATTAAAAATATTATGCCGAAAATTAACTGTTACGAGATTATGTAAATATAATCAATACAAAGTAGATTGTTGACGAATAGATGAGCGTAGTTCTCTTGATCACCAAACGAGGATATTATCGCAAAACGAATACAAGTTATTTTGTTTCTATTCACGTACCGAAACTTCAGAGTTAGGCTAGCACACTGCGTACAAACGGCTAGGAACCTTCGTACAGTGGCAAAAATACTATTCGATTTGGGAAGGTAAGAGAGCGACGTCGAAAGCAAAGATGTTGGCTCTTTGCCAAACTTTAGAAACGCTACCTGCTGATACTGCCATCAAATATAGTAACTTTCTATACGCACGTATAATGTCACTATTAAATTCAACAGTAGTAAATCGGTAGATTTCGTATGCAATGGAACTGTTATTTAGAACAAATAATAGACAGCTATAAAATATTAATAAACCATTATACTGTACTCGAGTTCTTTGTTTAAAAATTACTCATGTAAGAACAAAAGACCTACGGTTCCTTGAACCGTAGTGTAATTTCAAGAAACAAGAACCTCGAAGGTTCTCTCGATTCCTTCATTGAACGAAAAACAGAAACACGTGAGATCCCTAGATGACCAAAGACCACGTGTACGCCAGTCGCTACTACGCCGCTTAATTTATTTGTTATACGTATCGAGAAGTCGTCCAAGTGTCTCAAAACGTTACGGAAAAAAAGTTAGCATTTTCCCTCTCTGGTAGATTTTTACTAATAACATTACACTCTCAAGATAGAAAACTAAAAGCCAATAATCATTAATAACCATCTCCACCGCAACTATTTCAGTAGTGGAAATGCTGAAGTTTACGTAGAACACAATTGCACTCTGAACATGTCACATCACATTTAGATATCACAAACCATCATTACACGTCAAATATACGTCGTATACAAAACGTAATATCACGAATTGGGCACCTTCTAATTTATGACCGTTGACTGGCGTAAAGACAAAATTGATTCTATGGCAATGCTTATGTCAATAACCGGGTACCCTTTTCATATTTTTCCTCAAAAGTTTTCTACGTTCTTGTTAAAATATTGCAAGATCGCTCAGAACCATTTTATACCAATTTACGTTCGCAGAGTAAAAATATACGCAAATTTTAGCACGAAAGTTTCAAACTTATTTATATGCCTGCTCAATAACGGAGTATTCGGTTGAAAGCTATAGTTAAGTGAACTATAGACAATAGTACAGAAATATTTTATCAACATATTGTACAGAATAGAAAATGGTTGATTGGAATTTATATATTAATTTATTTATTACTTTACGACTCGTTCTCCTTGATTCGTCTCTCGTTTGATCATACTTTTACCAGTGTAAATTTAAATCAGAAAGTGGACAATAATTATAGGAATCCCATGCGCGCCACACTTTCATACCATATTTAGCTGACTTTGTAAGAGTGTCCGTAAGAGAAAAGCTACTCGTCAATTGCTAAATTTGCAAAAAACGAACCTAACTTTAAAATGGCCTAAAATCTATTTAAATCCATACTCGGTTATAAAAGCATGAATCTACCTATGGTAAGGGTTTTCCAAATTTTTGGTAATTTTATTATCGATTGTTATTTTTCACTTGGTAAATTACACAAAGGCTAAAAGATAATCGAAAGAAAAGCACAGAAAGGAAGTTGTTTAATTTATCTGAACGGAAACGCTTTGGGTAACCGCGTATCTGGTTATTAACAAACGTAGAAAAAACTGGTTAAAGGGTTAAAGTATTTCGAAATTCTAACATTGAGTTAAATTCTAACATTAAGAGTTTGTAACGCAACAGGGTATAACTTTCGTAAAAACTACATATATATCGTCTGAAAGTGTGATACTTCTCTATTGTTTTAGGGACAGTCTCATCAAATAATGCCGATGCATCGCTCATAGGCATGTAATGTATATAACAACCATAACGTATGTTCCATCATTTGTTGGAATTTTTATATTACATCAAAGGATTTTGCACAATGAAATTATGATTAATTTGAACGGACATCGATATATTTTGTAACGCTTAATGTATTTTGTACACTTTGAAGTGTCGAAAACATATTCCGGGAAGGAAATTTTTTGGAAAATTATGAAAACAATAAAAGTCACAGTTAGACCGCAAGCTAAAATATTTGCCAATTTTAAGATGTAGTATAAACAATCGAACGTCGCCCCTGAAATTATCCTTGATGTACAAAAAAGAATATATATTATATATTAAATTCCAACGGGATTCTTTTTAAACAAGGTTACTCAAGACAGTGAAAATAATGTCTTCGAAAGTAAAATAATATAAGATAATAACTATTTTAACAACACAAGGAACAAGCAAGAATACTTCTTTGATTATAATCTTTATAACATTTACCCTTATATAATATACATTGCAGTATGTAATATTAGATCAAAATATGCAAACTGTTACACAAATCAATGGAGAACAAAATGATATAGAATTATAACATAATTTTTTCAGAAGCTTGAGAGTAAAAGTACCAGTTTGTGACGATTACCAGTTACCGATAGGGCAATACACGTGTCTAGACTTGCAATCTGCACCAGCAAGCAGTTTGGGACAGAATAATTTTATGCACACCTCTCCTTGCTCATCATGTATGTACACTTAGAAAAAGATAACCACTTCGTTAGTACCAACGCTACGTTTGAAGTGCTGTAATCAGGTTGTTTTTAGGCAAGTCTACACACGATTTGTACTTAGTATACATATACGTATGAGGAGGAAAATTCTCTCTGACTCGCGACTGAAATCTGGCATCACGGATCTTCATCCATTATTTCGAGATGCAATGTCAAATATCCAGACGTTCGCTTAAAGCTCTGCTCAATAGGCAACAGTGTTTAACTTTTCTCGCGAAAGACTTTATTCGACATGTTTGAACGAACATACACATTTCAGATTTACTGGAGATTTGCCTGCAGGTTCAATTGACTTAGGAAAAACATCAGCGAGAAAGACGATCAATTGAACTTGTGAATAAGCCTCCAATAAACCTCAGCGTATATGGGATTGCTTCAGTGTAGTGTTTGGGCCAAAAGATAAAATTTGTAACATCTATCCTTGTACAAACGGTTTTTATTATTTTTACGGTTTATACGTACTGCAATACGAACTAAAATCGATTATTTGTTGCTTTTAGAAAATATAATTTTTGTCACAACACTTTGCAACGTTACATTATTTTTGAGAATGGAGAATTAACACGAGCATTTAAATTATTGATGCGAGTGCACAGTTTCTCACTCACGACGAATTGGCAACCATTGTTGTGATGTGTACCCTATCTGGACCATCTTAGCTGATTGTTAGTTATAAGCCAATATTGAACACTATATTCGTGGTGTATTTTATTCTCGTTAAAAATGATTGAAGTCTGGGCAAAGAGTGCGAACAAACAATTACATCATAACAAATAAAATATATTTCAATAATGTTTGTTTACTATTTTATAAAATACGTAATATGAACCCAAAAATAGCATTCGAGCACAAAATGTTCTGGAAAGCGTTCTGGTAAGTAAACGCTTATACCATATGCTAATCTGAAAATCTTGTTAATTATATCCTGATCTATCAACCATTTTGGCCTAAATTATTGTTTTATTGTACAGCACTATTATTTCGAAAAGATCGTTAATTCCTTCGTTGCAGATTGCTTACATGTATACTACATGTATACATACATGAGAGAGTAAAACGTTTAATATGTTTAAATTTTTGAAATGTATAAAATGTTTTTATGAAAAACGATTTTCAAAATTTATCGAGTATGCATGTAATTGCGTACTACTTGGTTGACGTACACATATCTCGTTACTTCTACTTGTGTTGGTGTTCTTAAACATTGGTTGTGATACGGTATTATCTATTCTTCATTGATCTTATCGCCTTCTCACCAGTTAGAGCCAGTTGAACAGATGATGCCATATTATCATTAATGACATCAGGACAAACACCAACACGAGAAAAAATACTGCGTAGTAGACGGAAACGGTAGACAAGTCGCACTCAATGTTACGTGTTTTACTATTCAATCTTATTTTTCTCACAAATGACTTGAATGAGAAAATTTTTCTTTATATTTTTCATTTATTATCTTATGTAGAATGAGTGAATCCTATGTCGATATGGGAGTACATTATATACACATGTATGTATGAATATATTTTTCAAGAAGCTTGTAAACAGTAACGTGAAATTAATTGTATATATTTAAACCGGACATATTGTATATTTATGTAATGTATAAAAGAATAAAACTTAGTTATTTTGCGCAATGATTTATCAATGAAAAAATGTAACTTTCTAACCAAGAAATATTTAATTAAAAGGAAAAATTTTTAATTTTCATAAAATGAATAATAAACTAAATTAAAAAATTAATAGTTAAAAATAAGA
Source organism: Ptiloglossa arizonensis (assembly GCF_051014685.1). Taxonomy (NCBI): domain Eukaryota; kingdom Metazoa; phylum Arthropoda; class Insecta; order Hymenoptera; family Colletidae; genus Ptiloglossa; species Ptiloglossa arizonensis. Next base: position 11,223,831 of record NC_135051.1, on the reverse strand, counting down.
AGAAAGATAGAATAAAAAAGAATAGAGACATTAATTTATCTCATTCATAATTGTAAATTGAAGTCTTTATATTAAGTCCACTATAAGTTATTACATTTATCGAGGTCGAATCAATTGATCTATCAAGGTCACTTGCAGATTCTCTGTGATGAACGAAAAAGCACAAACCAATAGTATAACACTATCTGTCTCTTAAACAAGGACGCAACTTAGTATGGCGTAAAAAAGTAGGGATCAGACCTAGATGAATCACAGTTAGGAAACTGACTTTGGCAGTCTGTTCTTTTGCCTTGCAGTATACATACACATATGTCTACATGGAAAGTCAAAGTAAAACTTACGATCGCGATGGGGATCAGCATTGCGCGGCGTTGTCGAACTGTCAGCATCACCTTCGCCATCTAATTCGTAGTAAATCCTATCAGCTTCACCGTTTACGTCCCTCTCGCAATTCACACCTACCAGATCTTCCATATTTCTACAAATATTTATCTATGATATTTTCCTGTGTGAATATGTTTTGATTTTTAATGAAATGCAATATGACAAGAGTCACTATTGAAAAAACTCGGGATTTTGAATGTATCGTTGGAACGATGTTAAACAAGTAGAAATTCACCCCAAATTTATCTGATTGTATTTGAATGTTGCATATCTTACTTTACTTATAACAATGTTTTAATATCAATGTATAAAATACATTAATACTTATTTACAATGAAAAAGAAATAAAAATAACTATTTATCACAAATAAGTTTAGTAATTAATATAGTTTGTATTTTAGACTATATATTTGCCCCAATTGTATAGAAGTTTTTTTTTCGTACTATATTAGTTTTACATTCTACACACATTTAACCAGAGCAATTGCTGTTCAGGAAATAAATGAAGCTTGTGAAGAATTCGAGGTCGAATATATTATATCAGTAGACATACAAGTAAGCTTAATCACATTCGTAAATTGGTGTATAAGAAAAACGTGCGTATCACTTTGTTTCATTTGTTTGCAGTAATTTACGTAATAATTACAATTAAATTAAAAATTACACATTAAAAATTAAAATGGAAGATTCCTTCTACAACTGAATTTGCATAAATAATTAAATTGATAAAAAATCACATTTCCAATTTTGGAAACGTTTGAATTTATAATAAAACATATTATAGATATGTGGTGCATAAACAAATAACAATCATGTATATTTTCATTCTGTAAAATAAAATCGTTAACTAATTCAAGTTATAAACATTCGTCAAAAAAAATGGATAGCTAATATTAACATATGATAATTGAATACATTCTTAAAACCAAATTAAAATATAGGTAATATCATTTCATCCACTTACGTTTTCGTTATCTCTGGGTATTAACAGATGAAACGTCTAAACATACGTTCTTCCTTTTGATAAATTGAAAAAAACATTTGATGATATTAACGAATTGCAGTCATGAGTCACTTATGTGCACCGAAAACTGATGAAACAATCACAATGCCTTATTAATATTTGATATTTTGTAAATGTATGTATACCTATAAGCACTTAATTTGCCTTTTCAAATGATTTTGTATGTAGATACAACATGGTCATAATGTTGTAATTGAATGATATATACGAGAAAAAAAGTTGCACTTATACAATTATGAAAAAATTACTGTCCTCCGTGAAATAAGAGCAAACATTTAGTTGAATAAACATCCGCAACGCACTAATTGTTAAAGCACACCGCACAAAGAAATTCCAGCATGCTGGACCGTATTAGTAGCTACCGACTGTCACTACACGTTTCTGCCACGATGCGTATGAGTAGGACCGTATCTATTTTTTCGAGAGCCTTCGACAAACTCGAATCATTCAATCAAACTCCTCAAAATAATAAAATCTCAATTAGTCTGAATGCATGTTCTTGAATCGGTCAAATGGTAAAAAATAATTAATTTTACCTAATAATCTCAATGTAAAAATATAATCAATCCCTTCTTATAACGAAGCTCTACAGAAGAGAATAAAATAACCTAAATCACGAACTTGATTTTGTTTAATATTCATAAAATACAAATAATTGACGATTCTTAAATTATATATCAGATTACTACAACTTTTAAAACTAGTATTCAAATTTACGGTATGGTATTTGAATATTAATATTTCTCATATTATTTTTATAAATATAAAGATAAATATTCATGAAATGATTAGCATGCGGATACTATAAACGTATCAAACATCAAAATGTTCGATTAGTATGAAATGTTTCACTTGTGACCTTAACACTACTGAAAATAAGGGAAACCTACAGCGAGGAGCAGAATTGGTCGAGTAACACAACGATGATGCACATCACACGACTAGGCGCAGGCTCACGCTTGTCGATTTTACGAAAATCTATATTGTACAACTGATCGCCGTTGGTAGACCCTTTAAACAATCTAAATAACTATTTATTTACACAAAGGATTGATTTTTCTAACGATAAATTTCTGTTTTCCTTCAAATTCCTTTTACATTCCTGTTTTTCCTTTACTGTATTAACAGTAAATTAAAACATATTTTATTATATTATATGAATTAATTATAATTAATATATCTTTATTAAAACACAATGTAAAATAATAAAATTCATGAAAAAATAAAGTACAATAATATTAGAAGAGAATACTACAGAAATAATTTTTTCTTATTAATACATGTGATTTTATTATATTAGATTAAAGTTACATTCTAGACAAATCTACTCCCTTCCTCTCTTTCTCTATATATATGTATATGTATATGTATGTATATATATATATCTATTATCATATATGTTTACTCACCTATCTATCTACCTAATAGATAAATTTATAGATATTGTATATGCAGTCGGTCATAAAAATATTCAGAAACCAATAAAAATTGACTTCAACACTCTGTATGTACAAAATATATACAGTGGACAAAAAAATAATTATTTTCCATTAAAGTATAGTTTATAGACAACAAAAACACAAAAACTTTTTATTTTTATAATAATACAGCTTATTATATAAGAAAAGAAAAACAAAAAGCTAGTTCATTCCTATGTCACAAAAATATTCAGACAGTACAGAAATTCACAAAACTGTACAAAACTTATAAAATTAAAATTAAAATCATTTATGAAGGATTAATATTTCGTAAAATATTTATTTTGTTGTATAGAATATTTTAAATGTGTAATAAATAATTTTTTTTACATAGTATCTATTAATACGTTGCTTTTTTTCTTTAAGGTGTTTTTTAAATTCTTCTTTTGAGGTTATAACATTTTTTCGAATTTTTCAGTCCAATTCGTCTTGGTTGTATAATATTAGCACAATTATATAGGAAATATTATTCTTTAAAATGCTTAAATACGTTTTTGTCGAGAATGCAATCGATAAAAACCAATTCCCTTAATTTCTGAATGGAAACAAAATACAACTCCACACCCCTGTTACCGCGTTTAATTGTCGACTATAAATTCGACATCGGATTTAATTCACCTTTTCACTTTCTCCATACTCTTATTCTTCCATCACTATCATAGATATTAAATTTGCTTTCGTCATCAAAGATAACATTATTATACCACTCATCATTATTTGTTATGTATTCCTTTGCAACCTTGTATCTTTTCATTCTAGTGGTTTTATTGATTTATGACTTTTTTCTAAATAATTATTTTTTGTAGCTCTCCAAACGTAATCTTCTATCTGTATATTTTTCGAATGGACAATGATTCCATATTCGTCATTTAACATTATCACCAATTTTGAAGCGCTTATCCTTGGGTCTTTCTTAATGATACTACATCTGTCACAATCATTAAAAATATATGGACGCCTAGTCTGAAGAATAGATTCAATTCTATTGTTGTGCTTATAATATCCGATATTGTTTTCTTGCTTATTCTTAAAATATTTACAATTTTACGAATTGTTTTTCCCCATTTTTCAATGGAAAATGATTAATTGTCATATATATTGAAAGACGTATTTTTGCCTTTACGACCCATTTCGTAGGAACTTAAAATGCAAGTGTCCTACATTCGAATGTTGTTACTTTTTGCAATTAATTTCGACGATAAATTTTTGACATTCCTTTGTTAGAATAGAAAATTTGTTTACGTATATCAAATGTTTGAATATTTTTGTGGCATAAAAATAAGTTACATTTATCTTTTTGTTTCATTATTTAAATAATTGTGCACAATAAGACAAAGTTTTGCTTATTTATTATCTAGAAACTATACTCAAACATAACCTAAAATATTTTTTGTTACTTACTGCATGCTTATCTAAAATATAAAGCGTAAAAGTAAAATTATATTAGTATCCAAATATTTTTGTGACCAACTTATATGTATTTATCAGAAATGAATAAAAAAAAAAAAACTGTTTTTGTACGAAATTTTGAACGGATTTCGATCAAAATTGTTAGTAGTTTTTACGATTTAATTAAAATCAAAATCACTTTCCGTGTTTGAAATATTCCGCTCAATTGTGCTATCTGTATCAGAATCTAACAAAGACTTTATTATGTCTTTCTTTTTCTTTAGTTCAATTTCGGAAGATAATTTTCCACTTTTACTCTGATTCATATCCAATGTTTTTGAAGTCTTTTCTATTTCTTGACTCCTTGATTCCTCATATTGTTCTTTGTACTTTGGATTTTGTTCTTGGTCTACTTTACCTTCTTGTTCTTGTGTAACCTCTGTCTGATTAGGATCGTAAGGTTGATTTATATTAGTTTCATACAGTTGATTAGGCTCATATTGTTGATCATATGTATAAGAATATTGTTGATTCACATCTTCCTGGTATTGTATTTGAGAATCATGTCCGTATTGATTTTCTGGATCGTTGGCATACTGATTTTCAGAATCGTTAGCGTATTGATTTTCAAGATCGTTAGCATATTGATTTTCAGGATCGTTAACGTATTGATTTTCAGGATCGTTGGCATATTGATTTTCAGGATCGTTAACGTATTGATTTTCAGAATCGTTAGGGTATTGATTTTCAGGATCGTTAACGTATTGATTTTCAGGATCGTTGGCATATTGATTTTCAGGATCGTTGGCATATTGATTTTCGGGATCGTTAACGTATTGATTTTCAGGATCGTTGGCATATTGATTTTCGGGATCGTTAACGTATTGATTTTCAGGATCGTTGGCATATTGATTTTCAGGATCGTTGGCATATTGATTTTCAGAATCGTTGGCATATTGATTTTTAGGATCGTTGGCATATTGATTTTCAGGATCGTTGGCATATTGATTTTCGGGATCGTTAACGTATTGATTTTCAGGATCGTTGGCATATTGATTTTCAGGATCGTTGGCATATTGATTTTCAGAATCGTTGGCATATTGATTTTCAGGATTGTTAACATATTGATCTTTAGGATTGTATTGTTTACTAGTATATTCTTCATACTGATCATCCGATTCTTGTACATATCCTTTATCATTATACTGTTGATATTCTTGATGTTCATTACTTCCATATGACATATTTTGATCGTAATTATATTCCTCGTTTAAGACAGTGTACTCTTCTTCAGTTTTAGGGACATAATTCTCCATTTGATTAGATTTTTGCACGAAATTATGATCGTTATACTCTTTGTGTAATGTTGCAACTTCCTGTTCATCGTTTTCATTTCCATGTAGCTCGTGAACTATTTCATCATAATTTTCTTTCTGTTTATCATCATATTCCTTCTGTCCATCGGATTTAATCTCAAAGGATTCTGTATTGCGAAGCATGTTATCGTTGCTAGTATGATTTCCATCTTCATGTTTTAATTCTTGATAGTGCGAAGTAGAAATTTCGTCTACTTCAATTTTATTTTTCATCATGAAAACATTTTCTGTATCAAGATTTTCGATACACTCTGACTGTAATTCTTTTGTACAATTCAAATCCAATACTTCCACTTTTCCGTCATCTCTAAAGTCTTGCCTATCTGCTTGACTTCCCGGAGTATCTACTTTATTTGAAAATTCGATTTGCTCTATATTATCATGATTTAATTTAAGTTGATCGATAATTAATTCTTTCTCCACGAGTTGGTCTTTAATTTCATCAATTAAATCTATTTGTTTAATTTGCTTCGTAACATGATCTAAACTCCACGGTTCTAATTCTTCAACAGAGTCAAACGAATATTGCTTTTGTTTCGATTCATCTGCAATATAAATTATATCCCTTTCGTTTTTCTCTTTTTCTTGTATGTTGTTATCGTTTTGTTCCATGACCTCGTTTGATACAACGAAATCACCATTTTCATCTTCTTGCACTTTAGGTAATTGTACTTCATATTGAACAAATGTATTAGTGTTACTTGCACTACTAAAATTCTTGTTTTCAGGCCTTCCAATATTTTGAAGCGAATCTAATTCTGGATGAAGTAACGCGATATTGCTGCTATTTTTGTCTTTTACATACGCCAACGATGTTGCGCGACCTTCGTGCGTACCTAAAATCTCAGCAGTATTTTCTTTTGAAATTGGCGTGTAGGTTTGCGTAGCTTGAATCAATTCGACATTTCTATTTTTATCGTTACATACTTTTTCAACATTTGATCTGGAATCGTTTAAATTCGCCATTCTAAACGCCAGATCATCCGCTAACGCTAAAACATTTTGAACTTCTTTGGGAAAGTTTTCTTCTCGTTTATTTTTTGTAGAAAGTTCTAATTTGTCAGACAACAAAGTCGTATTAAAACTATCACCACTTATATTCTGCTCGTGATTGATTCCCTCCACACTTTGTTCATCAAGATTACGATGAAGTTTTCGAATTTTTTCAATATACCTATCTAGCTCGTTACATGAAGTCATCGTTGTTCTGCCTTTATTTTCTTCTACAGGAACTTGTTTTATACCCGTTGGCATGTGGTATGCGCTTATATCATTTAAACGTTTTGGAATAAAGTGTTCACGATGTTTTACCGTGTAGTTGTCATGGGGAACCTTTAACGAACACCCAGGAGGATCAGAAACAGTTTTATGACAATATTCAGAATCTGTCAAACAATGATCCGAGTAATTCGAGTAGGGTTGTTTGGACAAGTTTAAATGTGCGTTGAGAAAGTTTGTGTCAGTTACATTACGTTCCATAATTATTGGCGTGGTCCAATCCACTGGTTTATATCGCAACATATTGCCATTAGTACGATCAGGTAATACGAGATGTGGTGCAGTTTGAATCGTTTCCATTCGTTGCGTCTTTCGGTTTAGTAAATCAATTTGTGGATTTGGTGACGTATTTGGAACATGTAACTTGGGATCAGTTTGAAAATAATGAGAAACAAGATGTACGTTACCATTGTAATACGGTTGTCTTTGTTGTAGTACTTGCAACGACAAACTCTGAGATGGTAATTGTTGAATGTTGCTTTGTTGGATCTTTGGATGCATTTGCACAGAATTCTGACTGTCGTTTATTTGCTGATTTAATGCTCTTAATTGTACAACATTATGTTGGCAATCATTATAATAGATATTTTGTACCGATTTAGTCAATTTTGATGAGGAAGGGGAAATCGATTGACTCGTTTGACGATTTGGCCGAAACATTTGCGACGATGAAATATTTCTTACTTGGTGAGGTACATAAATCTGTTTTTCAATGACATTTGGTTTCAAATTTCTATCTTCAATCTGACCAATCATATCGCTGTTACCGATCAAACTTCCAGGTGGGCTACGAACTGCATACATTTGACGAAGATAAGCTTCATATTGTTTCTGAAAAATAATAAAATATTTTATGTTGCAGCACGTATCTTCTGTTATACGATTCACGTCTTAAATCTATAAGACATTCTGTAATTCATGATAAAACTAGAAGGACAGTGATTCTACGTTAACATACGAATAAAAAATGTGGAATAAATTCTTTTCATGGAAGACGGTGTTTTTGATAAAACCGGGTTTATAGATTTATCATGTAAATATGGATCTAAATTTCGACTAAACGAATCTCTATATAGAATAATATTTTTGTTCTTTCATTTATTAGCATGAATAATAGTAAACGTAACAAGTACTAGTAATACATTTACATAATGTATTAATTCACGGACTATTTATCTGCCGCTAGTGTCTTATACAGTTGTCTGAACTGTGACGGTCTGTATCATTGCACGAAAATTTTCAATTTATTTTTAGATGAGAAATTATTCCCTATTCGATCATGAATTGTGAAACACCCTTAATATTTTATGAGATAAGATGGAAATATCTTTTCCCATCTCTAAATCTCAAATGTTTGATTAAATTCTAAATTATGTAATTTTTCAATGTAAGAAATGGTAAAATGAACAGAAAACGTTATGTTTCGTATGCACATCAAAGTCATGTTTTTTTAACATTTAAATTTCAGAAGGTAAAAAAAACTCACTCTAAGAACATTAAGTCGATTTGTTTTTGAAGTCATCAATGCAAGACTATTGTCTACTCTATCCAATGCTTCGAGAAGTTTATGATTCCTTTCATCCCTCGTACGTTGTTCTTCTAAAAATTCGATGTATCTCAAACGCAATCGATTTATACATGCATCATGCCTGAAATGTTAATAATTTTAGGAATTATTTATGCAATTTATCTTTCATATTGCATGTACATGAAAATAACCTTTCTCTTCTTAAAGAATTATTTGGTTTCTTTTAAGGTGAGATTATTTAAGAGAACATTTACACTATGTTGAAGTTAAATTTACTATAATTCGTTGAGGGGATATTCTTATTTGAAGCATACAAAAAATTGATTTTTTTACATGGCATTTTCTTAAAGTATAAAAACATCGGCATTTAAAGAAATAATAAAAAATAATTAAGATGTTTGATCTTAATATAGGAATTATAAATATAAATACATATTACGAAAGTTATAAGGCTGAAGTGAGATAATTATGTTGCTTATAAATTGGAGATCCTAGAATCGACACATAACGGTCCAGTATTACAAACACATAATAAAACCTTGTTTATCGTACAAACATTTTTCAGTTTTTACTTCATCCGGTAAAGCAACTTGGTTAATATTGAAATATATTTCTTCGTTTTCAAAATATTATAAAGGAATATTAGAATCGTATTGATTAATAAATGAACAAAAATTCCAATTCTGTATTAATAGCATCTCTTTCAAACTATTATCTAAACAAATGAGAAAAATTTGTATCCTTGTAAAGGAACTACTACATATAAGTAAAGAAAACGTTTTTACAATATTCTGTATTTCTTTAAATCTTACAACTTTTATCAGTAATATTTTCACATATTATTTGAAATAACGAAAATATTTAGACGAATTTAAGAGCATCCATATATTTTTTAATGGTATTCCTTGCTATTCTAGAATAATGAGCTGAATACCAATTATGCCAAAACGACAAAAATATAAGGTGTCGTGTAAGAAAATATCAATGACCTTCAAATTTAACATAAAAAATGACCTTGGGAAAATAATAATGCTACTACTACGTGTGCATTCAAACAATGCAACTTTGTCCTGAAGAATTTTTGTATAAAACGATAAATAACAAAAATATTTAAATGTTCTTATTTAAATGATTCACACACTTATAAAAGGAGTTCCACGTAACTGAGACAAGCTGTATCTTTAAAATGGTTAGAGATGGATAGTTATACCCTAGGGTAAAATTAAATGGTATTGAATGATGCATAATCGGTAAATAATTTTATGCATTTTTATACTTCGATGAACTTAAAATTACAATTACACCTTTCTTTTTATAAGATATAATTGTAATTGTAAAGTTTTATTTAAAAAAGAAGAAATATCAATAAATATGTCGTACATATCATTGAGAACCAGTATGCTAACATTTTACAGAAACATGTTAAGATAAAATTCGGACAATTGAAGCGCTTTCCTTGTGAATTGTGCGAGACATTGCTTGACACATCGCATCAAAACAAATGAAAATAGTTCATAAATGTGAAAAAACGGATTTATTTAAACTTTACACGGACGAGGAGCAAATTAATATTAAGTTTTGTAAATATACTCTCATGAACATAAAAAGTTCGCAGAAACTTCAAACGTATTTTTTTGAAAAAGTTTCGCAAACAAATTGACTGCCATGAAAACAAATAAACCAGTGGACTTCAAATTTTACATACATACAAATAAATATATGTCGTACAATAATTTTTTTTACAGCATGTAAAAGAAAAAAAATTGTACAAAAATAGATCTTATATATTCACGAAGTCTCCATTTTTCCAAATTACATTCGTTAAGTATTGTGATATGGACGATAGCCACATTCATGTAGGTCAACATTTTCTTTCTTGAAATGTGAACATAGATGTGTATCAAATTTCAAATGTTTACATCAAATATTTTTTTCTGTATTAAATTCTAGAAGTCACGCGAGAAACGACTTTTCAAATGATAATACAGTTTGAATGTCGACGCGATCGAAGAACATATCGTGACATTGATAAAAGGTCTGGCTCAGTATATACAGATATCAACCACATGAAACACGAACACTGCAGTGCCAAATTCAAACAGTGTCTATGTAGTCTCCCTCTATGTGTACGATCGATGCTTGCTTGACTGAACATATTCGCATTTCAGAACGTAAACACAGGGGACGTGGAATTTGTGTTCGAAACAAATTGTGACACAAGGCTTATATTTACGTATATTGATTGTGACATTCCGTGAAACTAGGTCGTTCCTTAATCAATGCATGATCTCTATAATGCTTTCGTGTTATTATTTCGTAAAAAGTCAATAATACCAGCAGTCTAATAAATCGCAATATTATACCATATATAAGAATATCAGAGGTATCATATACAAGAATGCCCTTTATAACTTGTTTGTTTCTTAATATTTGTCAAGCGTCACTAGTCATACTTTCCTTTGAATAAAATTGAGAAACGCAAAAATCATAGAAATAATAGGGTTATGAGTAAATAAATGTTGAAAACTCACCTATTACGAGATTCTTGTACAAGTATTTTGAATCTCTCATCTAATCTTATTCTTTCTTCTTCGCTGCAATAGTCATGTAATATATACTGTATATCTTTTTATTTAAGGAAAAATGTTAATTTTCATGTTATAGAAATTTTACTATGCATCCTTTTGCCACAAATATATATGCTGTACTTACCTTTTCCGTAATTTTTCTTGCAATTCCAACATTTTTTTGTAATAATCATGACTATCGTAAAACGATGTCATAGTACATAACTCAACTTTCAATTAATTGAAAAAGAATCGAAATAATCGATTATATCGTAGTTCGATATTTGGCGCTTAATAACGAAAAATGTTATTGTAACCAAAGCTCTTTAAACAATGTTTATAAACATTATATAGAAGATCGTAAAAACAATAAGTCTTGCACAAATATCGCACAATGTTTTGCAAATAAATATTGTTTCCAAGAATTATACATAATTTTCGTATTTTGTAAAACCATTAAAATTAATAGCAATTTAAATAAAATAAACTGTTACTAAATACAAGATAACAATACCCGAGATAATTTACTTTGTAAAATCGCTTAGTAATAGTAATAATAACGGTCTTTCTTTCTATCGACGTAACGAATAACTGCCGTATTTGACGTCGCGCAACACGGTAGGGCTAGAGCTTCCAGCAGGTAAATACGCAGGTGTCATCCCTACTCCTGCACTAACAACATCACGCAATAATAATAAAATAGATATATAAAAAATACCATTTTAACTTTACAATTAGAAAGAAGTAAAAACTTTGATTCCTATTAAATTGATATAATATATACTTTAAAAATGATACAAATTTTTTTTAATAATCTTCTATTTCGTTAAAAATACAAGCATAACAAGTATTTTAATATATAATGGTTTATTTTACATATATATATATATATATATATATATATATATATATATATATAATTAGTATCTAGATAACATACTTTTGATTGTATATACAAGATGTTTCATTAATAAGTGGTAAAATAGGATAAAAAATATGAACATGAACTTGAAAAGGCATCTTTTCTCAATTATATTTTGTTTCCAATAGAGTTTGGTAATCAATGCTTATCAAGTTTAGAATTACAAGTAGTGTTATCATGTTTTTTCTGTTAAAAGTAACAAACAACATTTTAATCACACAGTACGAACGTTTTTTAATAATAATTACATTAATCACTGGATTATCAAGAGAGAACCAATTGTGTAGTCTACATGCATCCCTGATATAAATCCTCTTGATTCTTATTGATAACATCTTAAGACTACCAATTTTTTAATGTACTTGACAATCCATGAAATTTCAATGAAATGTATGAACTGTTGCAGAAGAAAATCATAGAAATTATCACAATGATAGCAATTTTTTTTAATAAAGTGTTCATATCTGGAAAAAGAGGTGTTTTCAGACCTATATTCATATAACTTTTTTCATCCTTATGGTGAGAACAATATGCTTCAAATATTTTTACCTATATCTGAAATACCCTATATTTACTATGTTAACTGTATTTGTGATAATATTACTTTATTTCATACATTGGGCATGGACTTGAAAAGGCATCTTTTCTCAGTTACTTTTTGTTTAGTTAGTATTCTAGTGTAATTGAAAACATGGTTACTTTATGTAAGATTAATGTAATTCATTCTATATTTAGTAATTCTCAAAAATATTTAAACACTCCTCCACTTTATATCTGCAGTAAATTGACTAAATATTGTTTTATATTTTACTCTACAGTTTACAACAGTAATTAGCAAATTTTTTAAATGTTTGATAACATCTATGCTTGAAATAAGTGGTATGTTTAAAATGTTAAAAATAAGATATACTCCTACAATTGTCAGACTTTGAAGATGAATATATTAATGGAAAGAGATTTTTAAGTTATATATATTTTTCCATGTCAAACATTTTCATTCACAGACGTCATTGTCTCTGCACTCTGCAGTTTCATCAGAGTCACTTTTTCTACCATCAAGTATACATACTAAAATGATTTTAGAACGCATATTTGTCTTGAGATTTTTTGTTGCAATTTTCTATAACTACTTTGAAACATTTCTAATTTTTATCATTCATCTTTAAGTATGAAAAATAAGAAAACATTTTAATTAAATGTTATGATTTATTTAATAAGGTTTATTAAACAAATACATCAATTTATCATGTAATTTCAAAACATGGATGAATTTGCTCCCTGCTTTCTAAAGGGATGTAATAATTATGTTAAATTAATATACGTGAATCTTTATGAACACAAAAAATTATCTCTTAATTTTAAATCAAAACTATTTTACGTCAAAATCAATTTATGTTGTTTACTGATAATGCCTTAAAATATTAATATTATTATTATTATTTATTTAACAAATTGTCTTTTTTTATTTGGTTGTATTTTACGCAAACTTTCTAACATTTCTTAATGTATTTTGCACACAAATGTTCTTGTAGTTCTGGTGTCTTTGAAGTAGCCATGTACAATCTATGTTGTAAGTAATCCCCAATAAGTTTAAATTCTCTTTGCAGCTGTTAAAATAACAATTAGTTGTGTATAGTAGTTTATTTATTCTATTATTTTTTTAAAATAATTTTACCTCAGTTACTATAGTTGGCTTTGATCCTTTCGTCGGCCTCTGTATGCTAGTAGTTTTCAATTTAATAACTGTATCGTCAACCACTCCTTCTTCAATAGTTGTTACACCAAAATTATGTGACAACATCAAACATACTTTATTTGTATCAGGTATTATTCTTAAAAATCCAACTTCATAATGCAATGGATTCTTTGTTTCAGAATGCCAACTTCGTGCAGTATAAGTTAACATTGGTTGACCAATTGATTCAAAAATAATTTCTTCGCAATATGTAAAAGGTTTGATTGTTGGAAATTTACCAAATCCAGTATTTTCAGTTATCCATGTGCCTTTTAACCAAACTAATGGTTTGAGAACTTCATGTATTGGTAATTTATTCATATCTAAAAGAAAGCAAACTATTTATTAAAATAATTATATTCCCTTATAAAAATAGATTTAACATTGTTTAAATAATTTTTTAGAAAAATAGCCTGTATAAGAGAAATACTTTTTGAAAAATATAATAAATTATATTATACAAATTTATAAATATTATTTTAACATCTTATTATTTAATAACATCTTGTTACCGAATTGTTATAAAACGCATGCACTGTACATACATAATAAATCGTTTTTTTATATAACCTTGTACGTATGTATCCAAGATATTATAATAGTTCCACAAATCGATAAGTGAATCCAAACAAAACCACGTGAGTGCGGCAAGACTTTGATGGTGGAGTTATCAGATGAATCGTTTTTGTCGGCTATTTGTACTGGAAAACAACGATGAGCATAAACAATGTTCTGAATATCGAAGTATTGCAAGCCCCATGTTTGTTGCGCTATGAATGTAAACTTTAGTATCACGCTTTTTTTTTTATCCAAAAAATATATGTTTGGATTTTCTGAAGTAAGGATCTAAGTAAAATTAATCTAAGTAAGGATTTTAATTCAACTCATATTTAGCTTATTTATATTTCAAAAGTGTTTTATTAGTAATGATTTGTATTAATATAAGCAAGAGTTATGCCCTGAATTTGCAATTCCATTTCTTATTTCGATTGACATGAAACTTTACATTCATGTCAAAATTTTTTAATACGATAATATTCTAGACACAAGTCACGCTCAAATGAATTCTGGTCAAATAAGGGGAAATTGACTATACTCCGGAACACCCTTTTATCATAGCTCTTGCACATATGGCACGATACAGATGCATAGCATTGTACTCCTGATCGTATCAGAGTGACTTTAATTTCTTTAAATATTTAACTTGTAAATAATATATCGGTTGAACAACTATAAAAGAACAATATCCTGGTAATAGATCGTAACATATAAAGTATCAAATAGGTTATTTCAAGAATTAAACTATTATTTATAAAATACATCTTCATTATGTTTTTAGAAATAATTTCGATACATGTATACTATACATACAGTACTCGAACAATTAAGAGTACACCTAGGTTGGCAATGACAATTTGCAGGGAAATAAATAAAAACGGACGTATTCATAAGTAAAGACACAATATATATGTACGTACTTTATTTACATACTTTAACAGATAATTCTGTATAAAAATTTTTAATAAAATTAATTATTTACGTATATTTAACGAAAAATGACAAGGTACACTTAGTTTATCATTACAAAACAGAGCATACAAAGAATAGAATTATACAACAAATAAACTTAATTTTAATCTTTTTTTGCATAACCCTGGGTATTTATAATTGCCTTTAAACTTCTAGGCATTGATTCGATTAATTTTTGGTCGTTGAACTCGAATTATTTTTCCACATTTCTGTAATTTTTGCTTTCGCAAAAATCTACCTTTCTGGTAAACCTGTAATTAATCAATTTTGATTTCAATTCCTGCCACAGATGTTCAATTAAAGTGGCATCTGGTGATTGTGACATGCCTGTTAGAATGCCTTTCTTTTAAACCATTCAAAAAGTCCTCTATAACTGAGTAAAAGTCCTTTCTGAAGCTGAAGAAAATAGACCAATAGTTGTAGACCATTTAATTGATCATGCAGACATTAATGTAAACATTGATATTTCGTTTTTTTGGATGGACTATAGATTTGCATTGCTTCCGGGTCACAACTTACGAGCTGCGTACAATACATTATAATCTGTCCAACAAAACGAGGCATCAAAGAAAATACGAACGCTTGGTTAGTGAGTGATAAGATAAGCCGACTCAATAATTTTCAAGTCCTTTTATATATGTGTGTCAGTGGTTGTGAAGAAAATTTTTTATACAATTTACGTTTTCATTTTTTTTTGTTGAAGCATTTTATAAACACGTGTCATTTATTGGATATTTGTTTGGTTAATATGATTTTCAGAAGTTATTATTAGTATTAGATGATTTTTAAAGCTCCTGAATAACTTTTTTAGGATATTAACAATTTATTTCAATTTATTATATTAAATATTTGTTAATTTTAACTTTAATTTTAAAAAAAGTACCTCAAAGTGCCTTCGTGATTGTTTTTATTATTATAAGAAAAATTAAAACTTAAAGCAATGCTAATTTGAATAACCCAAGGTTGACCAAACCAAAGAAAACGTTCATGCTACTTTTCAATCGTTTTTCAGTAGAATAATACAAAACAATGGCGAAAAAAGGTTAATCGATAATAACAGTATAACAAATCGCAATATTAAAAGTTTTCATTATTGAGTTGTATTTCTTTAAATAAATAAATACATTCCTACATTTTCTTTAAAAAAATATTTTGTTGAAAATTAAATAGCTTAATACATTATAGATCATTTTAAATTGTTTTATTGCTTCCATTCGTACCGACCGTGACTGATCGTTGAATAGACTATAGTTGGTAGTGGCAGGGAAATTCAATATGGCACTGGATAGGTTCGATACCTGCCTTTGCATTAAAGTTTCGATAGAAGTATCGTCTCTGTACGTTACTCTACCTATGCTAGGAAATATCGGATCGACATAACGGACCAATGAAATTGTGAGTTCTGTTTACATTTACATCCAACTGCTTTTCCTGGACCGTGTTCGTGACATAAGATTGTAGTGACTAATATCATTATACATAATAAAATATAAAGTTAGATATGAAATATAATTGCAATATTTCTTATTCTATAACTGCAACTGATCCCATTGAATATTCACGAAACGTCACTTTTTTTAATTGAGTTTTCTTAAGGTACTATTATTATTATACATTACGCTACAATATAATAACCTTTTCAGTTAAATATGAATATCTATACTTTAAATTAAATATTAGAAATATTATTATTAGATGTATTACTTACATTAAATTTCTCATGATTTTTAAGTAATTGTACGTATTTTTAAAAAACCGCAACTGCTAAAAGTAATAATATGGCGACTGGAATTAACAAGTACGATTAAATTATACTACAAATATCTGTTCATAGTAAGTTTTTTAACAGTTATACAATAATTTAATTCTTTTTCTTAATTTATAGTATGTCGATTATAAACAGTTTTTATTTAATTTTTATTACAAATTATTTTGTTCATACTACTCATTTTGAAATGCACTTAATGTTTGTATTTGATGGTAATAATTAATGATTAATATTTAAAACATCATTCCATAGAAAATAATTTGATTTATACACATTTATTAGGTATAACATCATAATTATTTATATAATAAAATAATAAGTATCACCACAATAAGAAATGTCCTGTTATTAGATAAATTCTTGATTTGATACATGGAGTTTGAAATATTTAGTTTCATTATTAAAGAATATACTTAATTCTGTAATTCTGTAATTATAATATTTAACTATGTTAAATAAGGTTTTGCAATTTATTATAAATTTGTATGTGTTTAAATTAAAAGTTGTTTTAATGTCATTTTCAAATTATTTACTTTAAATTTATATTATTAGTTTAGAAATTTGAAACAAGTATAACATTTTTAAACAATTACATTTTGTATAAATATATTAATTTCTGTGCAGTATTTTTATTGTATCTGTTGTGTATGCACATTTATAAATATATGTATTTTAAAAGAATAATGGCAGTTTCAATCAATGAAATTTGTGAAA
Organism: Ptiloglossa arizonensis; assembly: GCF_051014685.1. Lineage (NCBI taxonomy): Eukaryota > Metazoa > Arthropoda > Insecta > Hymenoptera > Colletidae > Ptiloglossa > Ptiloglossa arizonensis. The sequence goes on along the minus strand of NC_135051.1, from coordinate 11,206,138 downwards.
ATACTAAGTTGGCTCGGGAAATGGCATTAACTGGAAACTATGATACATCTGGAGTTTATTACCAAGGTGTTGTACAACAGATTCATAGATTACTTGCAAGCATTGCAGATGCTACAAGAAAAGCTAAGTGGCAACTTGTTCAACATCAAATTGTTCAAGAATTTGAAAAAGTAAAGGCTACATCACATACTTTACAGCTTTTTAAAGTAGAAGCACATGGAGAAAGATTATTAGGTATTATTATTATTATTGTTGTTATTTTTCATAATTAATTTTTACCAAAAATGTTTATGAAAATAAAATAATAACATGAAAAAATATTTAGGTACTTCATGTTTATCATTTGAGGAACCTACAAGAGATCCAACTTTATGGAGCTATAATAATTCAGATACTTCTTGGAACCAAACCTTGACAAGAGATCCAGATGTATGGCCACCTTTGACACCCGTAGAACAAAAGTAAAAAAAACATACAATAACATTAATTGTAAACAAAGGACTTTTAAATTAAAATTATTAATTATATTCAATTATGAAGAGTATTAATGTAAAAAAAGTATATTTTTAGAAATATTAGACCACTAAAAAATCAACCAAAACAACAAAATCGGACAAGTGTACGAAAATCAATTGCTACAGGAAAGAAATCAGATGTCAAAACAATCGTTAAAAAAGATGACAGAAAAGTGTTAAGAAAAGATGATTTAAATAAAGTTAGTCTTCTTTTCTATTATGAATAATTTTATATACAATGTAATTATACTAGAATGTATAAACATTTTTTATAGGAAAAATTAGAAACTGAAAAGATTGATGTGGAAGTAGAAGAACGAAAATTTGAGCCATCTGGCAATGATAAAGATCTAGTAGATTTGTTAGGTAATGTATGTGTTCGGATACATTATTAATACTAAATTTAAATCACTCACTATGTAGTTACACTAATGTTGTAGAGAGAGATATTGTTCAAAAAAATCCAAATATTCATTGGGATGACATAGCTGATTTACATGAAGCAAAACGACTATTAGAAGAAGCTGTTGTTCTTCCAATGTGGATGCCAGATTTCTTTAAAGTAGGTATGCACATATTTTGTAATATTCATGGTATTATAATACTTAATGTAATACATATATATTCAAGGGAATTCGTCGTCCTTGGAAAGGAGTACTTATGGTTGGACCTCCAGGTACTGGGAAAACAATGCTTGCAAAAGCAGTGGCCACTGAATGTGGAACAACATTTTTTAACGTATCATCTTCTACCCTAACTTCAAAGTACAGAGGAGAGTCAGAAAAACTTGTTCGTCTTCTTTTTGAAATGGTAATTCTAACTGACAGCATGAAAAAATGTAATTTCTGTATAAAACAGATGTATTTAAGCAAAAATTATTTCTCACTATATTTTATGACTCTTCTATTTCTATAACTGTTCTATGTGTGATAATACTACATATATTTATTTATACAGGCCAGATTTTATGCACCTAGCACAATCTTCATTGATGAAATAGACTCTCTATGCTCTAGAAGGGGATCTGAGTCTGAGCACGAAGCTTCTCGAAGAGTGAAATCTGAACTTCTTGTTCAAATGGATGGTATAAGCTCAAATAGGTAACAGTATGTTATAAGTTTAATAAATTTATTAAATGTTATATGTATCAAAAATAATATTTAATCATATGAAACGAGAACACAATATAATTTTTAGCGAAGACCCAAGTAAAGTGGTAATGGTACTCGCAGCAACAAATTTTCCATGGGACATTGATGAAGCTCTTCGAAGACGATTGGAAAAACGTATTTACATTCCGTTACCAAATCGTAAGTATCACAATTTTTTAGTAGTAAATTTTGTATATTATATAGTGTTTAATTTATTAACATGTACGTATATTACACAGATGAAGGTAGAGAAGCATTATTAAAAATTAATCTGCGGGAAGTAAAAGTAGATTCATCCGTAAATTTAGCAGATATTGCAAAAAAGTTGGAGGGTTATTCTGGTGCAGATATTACAAATGTTTGTAGGTGGGTAAAACTTTAAAGAAAATTTTTTTTTCTTTATCTAAAACTCAGAAATATGTATAAATTTACACGTTTTCAATATAGAGATGCATCTATGATGTCCATGCGAAAGAAAATTGCCGGTTTAAAACCTGATCAAATCAGACAACTGCCAAAAGAAGAATTGGATTTACCTGTATCCGCTGCAGATTTTGATGAAGCTGTGGAAAGATGTAATAAAAGTGTTTCTCAAGAAGATTTAGAAAAGTATGAAAAATGGATGAGTGAATTTGGTTCATCTTGATATCATTCTGCTTCAAAAATATGATTTCCTAAAATTCATTCATCCATATTAGAATCACTTAAATCTTTCTATTTATCAATACTGATACATAAAATATAAGAAATTGCTTCTTAAAACAGATTTATCAATATTCAAATTGCAATATGGACAAATGTGATAAACTTTAATTAACAATATTTTAAAATGACGTTCTTCGTTATATTCTTACTTACATGGGTTACATATTATATACCTTTAAATTTTTTATAATACTGTAAATACATGGAATTTTTTTTAAAACCGAACTTCGTTATGAAAATCGTAAGTGCAGTATATATTGAAAATTACATGAATCAGAATATTAAAATATTTTTTCAAAAATAATTTTAAATTATATCAATATTGCCTACATTATAAAAATTAAATATGAACAAAAATACCTTGAGTGTTCACATATTTGATTATTGTTTATGTATGTATGTATATCAGATTTTATTAATATTTTTTTATTTTATGACACTTTACAATTAATTGTATTAATTATACGTCAATAAGTCTGTTTGAAGAAGTTAAAAATGTTTCATATTAAATTTGAAGTGTATCTATTTTAATTATATTTATAATTCTGAGCAAATCAAACAAAAAGATAGAACTACATAAAATTTATAAAATATATAAAGTACTTAAGAAACAAATTTCATGTATGAATACTAAACTTGAATGTACAATAAATAAAAGTGATTAATGTTACAGATTCCAGCAAAAATCACACAATACATATGTTGATTTAAAATATACTTAAATGGTTTTATGAAAACTTTAATATATACTTTATACAAATTTGATTTATATTATATATAATGATTCTTTATTACATATGAAGAACACTAACAATATTAAAATACAAATATTAATATATGACTTTATTAATTAAATATTTTTTGGAGCACAACCTTCTTTTCTCAGTTTTTTAGTCTCTTCATCAATATTATTTGAATCTTTTGGTGCTTTATAATTTGCTACATGATCAACTCGTATTGTTCTGCCTAAAACCTGCAAAATGTAATTATTGTAATAATTACTGCGTACATGTATACAACTATATAATTTTTAACTTAATTAAAATAATTTGATTAAATGTACCTTAATACCATTAAAATTATCAACAGCTAATATAGTACTTCTTTGGTCCTCGTAACACAGAAAACCATATCCTTTTTGTTTTCCTGAATCTTTATCCCTAATTAAGTTTATATTTACTACTTCTCCATACCTACAATAGTATAATTAATATTTATGAATAAATTATATTACTATATATCGAATAAATATTTTAAACTTACTGAGAAAATATGGTTATGACATCACCCTCTGTTAAATCATATGGTAAACCACCAACAAAAATCCAAGCACTATCTTTATATTGATTATGCCAAGATGTTTTCTTATTACCATATAATTCTTGTTCCCCAAGTTTTTGTATATTTTTTACGTTCCTGAAAAAAGTGTACAGAACATGATTGAAAATTTTTTCAAATTCAAATAATTGTATTCATGGTTTGTAAATAAAATAGCGGTACTCACGTTAAGGGATTCATTATCTTATATATTCGTTATCTTTTATTATATATATAATAAAAAAAAAGGAAGGTACAACTTTTAATTTGATACTCTGTTATACAAACTATATACACGTTCTGTTGATTATTACATACTTATAACGGTATACTTACATACCGCGATCATACAAGTATCGTACATATACAATATAGTATATTTACATTAATACACTTATTGCAATAAAATATTTATTTAATATTTTACTTTTTCATATTAATAAATTTATATACTGAAAACTGGAAATAATTTCTCCACCTCCATATGTCTAATATATTGATCTATTAAGTAGGTAAAAATAATCAAAAAGAAATGTTTTAAAACATAGATACGATGTGAAAATACGCCCGTGGACATTAATTCGTTTTTGCTTTACGGGAAAGTCACCGGCTACGAACCAACCAGGACTTGCTTTTTTCCTACAGGCATTTTGGTCGATGATGATAACTTTCCTTTGAAGCGGGAAAAATTAATGCAAAACCTAACCTAACTTAAACTAAATTCACTAGTGAATGTATACATTCATTAAGTTCTTTTTTAACTGTGACATGTACATTCATTTTATTTAGAATAACTGTTGTAATTATTTTTAAATGTATAAATATTATATTTAAATAAAAATAATATTCACTTTTATAAAAATGGTAAGAATGATATTTTTAATAAAATACCAGATTCTTTTTTAAAGGATTTTTGAAAATTCTTCAAGTTTCTTATTACTAAAAAATGTATTACTATCACAAATGAAAATTAAACCAATTAATACAATGTTAATAATAATTAAATAATATTTAATTTATTTATTTCTGTAGGATGTACAAAGGCATTCTGTACATACTCTTGTATTCAGATCTTTAAAGAGAACACACGACATGTTTTTGTTAAATCAAGGTACTTTACCACCTGTGGATTCTAATTTGTAAGTATATTTATTACAACCAGTAAAAATAAACATTACTCAAGTGATATCTTTTAGGCAAAAAGTAAAGAAATCTGTAAAAGCAAAAGATTGTTATGGCCCTGTATTAGAGCGTGTTAAAGATAACAGTATAGTAAAAACACAAAATGAAAATGAAAATGCTGATCCTCCACCACCAGGCGGTATTTTTTTATATTTTATATATCCAAAGATTATTAGAGAAAAATGAAATGTCAAAAAATATCTGTTTAAGATAAACTGAGAATTTAGGAGCAAACAAAAAGAAACTTTTAAAATTAAAACTTAGATTAACATATTCTGTTTCCAAAATATGGACATTTCCTGTTTTTCCTTAATAATCTTCATTCTTAGAAATTCATTATTGTTTTAATAAGAAAGATATAACTTGATAGATGAAACATTTGGAGGAAGCAATAGTTCTGCAATTGTACCTTATAATTCTACACAAAATAACAATACAATCATGATGACGCAAGCAAATTCTGGTGGAAATGCAATGAATAATACTGTAGTGATACCTCAAAAAAAGACACCTTCTATGGCAAAACCAAAATGGCATGCACCATGGAAACTATATAGAGTTATTAGTGGTCATCTTGGTTGGGTACGGTGCTGTGCTGTTGAGCCAGGAAATGAATGGTTTGCTACAGGTTCAGCAGATAGAGTAATTAAAGTATGATCAGAGTCTTATTTGATATTTTTACATTATAATGTATGCAATGTATTGTTTAATATAGTGGTATATTTTATTTATATTATTTCTAAAAAAATTCTAGATATGGGATCTTGCAAGTGGTAAATTAAAAGTTTCTTTAACTGGTCATATAAGTAGTGTTCGTGGACTCGCATTTTCTCAACGTCATCCATATTTATTTTCTTGTGGAGAAGATCGGCAAGTAAAATGTTGGGATCTTGAATACAACAAGGTTATCCTTTATTAAAAACAATTTTTAATATTTGTCATAATTTATTTTATGTAATCACACTTATTTCTTATTTACAGGTTATAAGACATTATCATGGTCACTTATCAGCAGTATATTCTATGGCATTGCATCCTAGCATAGATGTATTAGTGACTGCAGGTAGAGATTCTACTGCAAGAGTATGGGATATGCGTACTAAAGCAAATGTTCACACACTTGTTGGCCACACTAACACAGTTGCGAGTGTAATTTGTCAAATAGCTGAACCACAGGTATTCTTTACCTAGTATTCTTATATTCTTTAAAAAAAAAAACGTTTAAAACACAACTACAAGGTTTTTTTTTCATTAGATTGTTACTGGAAGTCATGATTGTACTATAAGATTATGGGATTTAGCTGCAGGAAAATCTAGAGCTACTTTAACAAATCATAAAAAGAGTGTGAGAGCTGTAACTTTCCATCCATCATTGTACGTATATTTTTCAAATCCTTTTACATCAATATCTCTATTCATTTAATTTGTACTAATTATATTAGATACATGTTCGCCTCAGCATCTCCAGATAACATTAAGCAATGGAAGTGCCCAGAAGGAAAGTTTATACAAAATTTATCTGGTCACAATGCTATAGTTAATTGTTTGGCTGTTAATGTTGATGGCGTTTTAGTTTCTGGAGCAGATAATGGTACTATGCATCTTTGGGATTGGAGAACAGGGTAAATTCATGTAATGATTACATTGTTACATTTACATTTTAATGTTGCTTATGATAGAATCTACAAACTTCAAGGTACAATTTTCAACGTTTACAAGCTCCAGTTCAACCTGGTTCAATGGACAGTGAAGCTGGAGTCTTCAGTATTACATTTGACATGTCTGGTACTCGAATGATTACAACAGAAGCAGATAAAACAATAAAAGTTTACAAAGAAGATGACACTGCTGTAAGCATAACTTATTTATTAAAAGATAATCGTGTAGTAATCAAAACATGAAATTTAATTACCTTTTTATTCATACTTTTAGACGGAAGAAACACATCCTGTAAATTGGAGACCAGATATAATAAAACGAAGGAAATATTAAACGTCTTTAGATGTAATAAATATTAAATTCAGATACTCATAAGTTACTTTTAATAAAATAAATTTTATTGAAGAATTTCAATATCTTAAATTTCTTCGTCCAAATCAAACTCTTCTTCTGGAAAATCTCCTACTTTAATATGAATTGGTTTTACAAATCCACCATATTTTGGTAAACATTCAAAATACTTTTTTCCATTGACACTATATTGAAAGATGTAAAACATTAAAAGTACAATAGATGAAAATATAAAATAATATAAAATTATTTGTAATCTTACGTTCCATCGTTTTTACCAAGTGGTTCATCATATTTTACACCAATCCACCAACCTTCTTTAAACTCTGTTTTACCTACAAACAGAAAAATTGATATATCAAATTTTAATGATACATAACAAAAAAAAATTAAATTTAAATAATTTTTGCACTCACCAACATACATGATAATAGCTCTTCGTTTTGGTTGATTTGGTACACAAACTTCACAACGATCACCAACTTGGCATAATTGAGCTGCTGCTGCTTCTGCCTCCTCTTCTTGACTTTTTTCTTCTACTTTCTTTTTCATTTTTTCTTCATTGTACTTTCCTAATTTATTTTTCTCCAAAAATGCTTTTACAGTATCTGGGTTATATTTAAATTATATGTAATAATATAAGTTATATAACATAATTAATATATTTATATCAAGTGTAGCACGTCATTAAGTAATGATTTTAGTGAAAAAAATTTTAGGTAAGAGTTGAATAATTACGAGGTGGATGTCATTTAATACAACTAATTTTTGTGAAGAATATATAAACTTCAAGTTTATTTTTTACATAGAATCATGCATTTTTTATTATGTTACTTGATCCAATTCATAGTTTTGTATACACAAATATTAATGGTATAAAATATTATTAGTTTGAGAGATATTTTAACTTTAATTGTGAAAATTATTTTAAATGAAATTTGCCTGGTTTCAAAAAAGGTATATAGTGAAGTATTCGATTTGTTCCTACCATTTGTATTTATTTGTATTTGTGAAAGTTGTTTTTAATTTTTTAAATAGAAGTTAAATTTTTTTTTATTAATAGATAAAACTATTATTCATTAATACATTAATACATTAATACATTAATACATTAATACATTAATACATTAATACATTAATACATTAATACATTAATACATTAATACATTAATACATTAATACATTAATACATTAATACATTAATACATTAATACATTAATACATTAATACATTAATACATTAATACATTAATACATTAATACATTAATACATTAATGCATAAAACTTTGAAAGTGATTTAATGACCATCGTAATACAAATCACTGAATTCTACTACTATCTACTAATTTTGTTATAAAAAATTTGACTTCCATTTAAAAAATTGAAGATGACCTTAAAGTTTTGATAAATATAACTAATAGGAATTGCAACAAATTATGTCCTCCTTGTAATTATTCAACTCTTATCTGAAACATTTCTCACTAAAATCATTACTTATGGTAAGATAAAAGTGGTTCCAGTTACATGTTCCACATGGTATGCAACAAGACTCAGCAACTTATAGTCCACAATCTTTAAAAAAATTATTCTCTGAACTACTATTGTCAAAAAATAATGTAAGTGTTTATTTCTGATCTAATATAAAACCATACGATTTTAATAAATTGTATTGATTTACTGCATACAACAATAAAATTATAAAAGGATTTAAATATTTAAAACAAATATGAAAAAAAGTATTTACAATATAGAAGCAATAACAAGCTTCTTGCTTTTATGATTTTTGAAATAGATTCTTAGATCTAGTATCTCAATAAGTTCGAGATACAATATGAATATATATATATCAATAAGAACTTATTGAGATACTAGATCTAAGAACAAAAGTTTATTATTACTACCTTCATTTATTAATTATAGATAAATTTGATACATCATTAACTCAGTTACATGGTCACTGAACCCTGTTTAGAAGAAAGTTGCCGAACTTATATAGTGTTATGGTTTGTATAAAATATTACAAGCGTTTTTTTTGGAAACTATTAAAGATAGTAAAAATTCTTTCTTAATTTTATAGGATTCATAGGAATTATTTATGTAACATATGAACCTAATCCAGGCCAAAGTGATGAAATCTTTCATATTTTTAAATGAAATAATACATTAATCTTTGTATTTTAGGACAGTTCATCTAAACACAAATAACATTTAATTGAAGCATCTCTTACTATATATAATACTATATATAATTTTAGTAATACACGAATAATTACATTTTGTGCTAATATATTTTGATTACCTAAATTAATACATTGAGATTAATATTAATACAATCAAGAGCACTTGAAATTGTGAACAAATTGTAAGAAAGAAATTAAATCAAATTTCATTTTTTCAGACTTTTTTATGAAACTTTATTTAAATTAATACTTATAGTTCTCATAATAAAAGATGCAATAAAATAGATTATCTCTAATACTTCTGCCTCTGTTAATCCATAATCTTTATTACAAGTTTGAGAAAACACACAGAAAAGAATAAATATATGTTTAGAAATAAATAACTAGTATCTTGAGCATTTAATGCACTAAAAATCGATTATTATTTCTTAAATCATTAGTGGTAGAAAAAAACATTTGAAATATTTGTTATTTGTTCTAAAAAATATAAAGATTTATGTAATGGTGTTAAAAAGAATTAAGAATGACATCTCCCTGCATCTATAATAGATCTAGTTGCAATTTCTCATCTATCACATAAAAAGCTCTCAAGATCCCTGTACAAATCAAAATATAATTTTGTCATTAACTCTAATAGTTTTTGAAAAATCAAATTGTAACTTTATATATTATATGTACCATCCTATATATTTATAATATATACATTCACTTATAACGTATAATGTATTAAAACTATTTTACCTGCTCGTTTGGCATATTCTTCTTCAGATATTTCAAATTTTTCAACATTATTAAGATTTTCCTCAGTACGAGAAAAATTATCTATTACCTAAAATGTTATATATTTTTATTATTAATATGTATAAAATAATTGTCACATTAATTTTATACAATAATAACGAGAGTAAATTATTTTACATGCACTCGCATTCCATCATCAATAGGATATGATCCTAAAAGTCGTTGACCATCATCTAACTTGCAAATTAATTTACTATTCTTATCATATACCTCAATTATCATTGTTACTGGATTACCACCAGTTACAAGTTCCAATTTTCCCTATAATATGATAAAATAACAATTATTTATGTAATAATATGAATAATAAATAGTAAAAGAATAATTATTACAATATTTCTACCTTAAATTCATCAATCGTTATTCCTTTCTGAAATCTTCGTTCTACACAATATGATTGCTGATTAGAAGTAGTAATAGATAAATTTACAAAATCTGACGTTACTATGCTAAAAGTATTCATCTTCGCTTAAATTTAGAAGAAAATATCAGTCTATCTTTGAGTCAGCTTTCAGGTGAAATTCTCTACACATAATAGGTTACTTAGGTTATAACTGAACTATCGATTTTACAAAATAATTCATTTATTAATTAATGATAATTACAATTTTGATGAAAAATACAATATTATTTTATGTGATTAATGTATTATGTCTAACAGGCGCCAAATTGTAAACGAAAGTATTAATGTACATAGTATATACTATACACAGTTATTTGATTAATATTGGGAAACTGCACTATCTCTATGTTTGTGCTGTGTACAAGAGGGAATGATTCAAATATTACATTGCTTATTGTACAAAAACAAAAAACCATTTATTATAAATTGAAAATACATAAATAATTTCTTTCTAACAATAACATTTAGTTCAATACATTTTAGTTTATAATATTTAGTATAATACAGTTTAAATAAAAATTGTTGCATCTTCACGTTACATTAATATTCGGATGCTGTAAAAAACAAATATTTTATATATAAAATTAACGAAAACCTACGATTTAAATATTTTATCGTAAATACTTTTGGTTTAATAACCTCATGCATGCATTTGGGCATATTAAAAATAATTTGTTCCAAATATTTTGGGAAAATAAAATCCCAATCTTCTTTCAGTCTCGTTTGTAACTCAACTTTTGAATTTATTGGTGCTTATCTAATTCTTTGGTGTAATTTATCCCATAAATTTTCTATGGAATTTATATCTATATTTTGTGGCGATGGACGTAAAATTTTTGAATAATTATATAATAAATATTCCTGCATTATCCGAGTTTGTGTTTTGGGTCGATATCTTGACAAAATTTGAAAGTATTTTGTATTCTCATATTATTTATACTTTTTGGTAAATTTTTCTTCAAAATGTTTAAATATTTACTCTTATCTAAAATATCATTGATAAATACAAGTTCACCAATCCCAACACTCAAAATACATGTCCATACTATCATGAAACCTCTTCCATGTATAAAAATTGGTTTTAAATTTTTTGGTTTCAAAGCTTCATTCATTCTTGGCTATGTTATATTTTTCCTACGTTGAACTATTCTTCTACCAGGTTTGAAGTCTGTCAACAAATTCTTTGAAAAAAGCCAATTTTTGTGTCCTATTTATCTCATTTATGTACCACTTCTTTGCTATTCAATCATTATACATATTATTTCTCAATATTTTACATACTGTTTCAGCATTGATTGTCTTTCTTCTTTTATTCAAAATTAAAAGTTGTCCCTTTTGTTTCTTAAATTTAATATGACTCTTGTTTATACCTTTTATCAATGTTGGCAACTATTTTCGTCTTTATGACTAATAATTGTGCAATTTCACGATAAGTTTTACTTTTAATTTAAATTATAAATTATCTTTTAGTGGGTTATAATTGTCAAAATTGATATGTTTTCCTTTTTGTGGCATATTAAATTCCATATGTTAACACTTTAAAATATAACTTTGTACTGAGGTAGAATAGTATTCCAGTACTTTATATATAAAACTAATATATTTTGCAGTTCAAATGATTTTTAGAAATTGTTGGATTGCAAAATGTACACACCTGTCCGAATATTAATGTGACATCAAAATGTAACGATTTTTTGTTTCAAATCTATTTTATAATTAAATATTATTGTTAGGACAGAATTGTTTAGAAATTGTAAAGAAATTATAAGGAAGCTTATTTCTTGCAACATGAATAGTTTGAATACAAAGAAGTATATAAATATTTACATTTTAAATTATTGAAAAAATTTACATTTATTTGACACAAAGCATTATAATACATTGCACTTACTTATTCTTGATCAAAAGTATGTAGTATCTGAATGTTACATGTCTTACAGATGAATTTTGTTATTAAAATAATTCAAATATTAACACTACAAAGAAAAATTACTTATTACAGTGCTTTTACATTGAATAAAAGCTAATATTTCATGTTCAAAAAAAATATATTTTTAATAGCACAAAAGAAATCATACTATGCAACTCTCTTTACTATTGTAGTAGTAATATGAAGAACAATATTTTTGAATATCAGTATTATATTTTCATTTTTAGAACATTCTACACAGTGGTAAATTCTTTTATGCTAAAATATTTTGTAATTTAGGGAAGTTACTGCAATCTATTTAGATCTGCCACGGTCAATAATTGCTCAAATAATAATATTGACTTTATAAAAGTTTGGACTTCAATATTTCATAAACCATTTTGTTTCGAAAATATGGCATATCCTGTTGTGTAAATGTGATTTTCTTATTTGCACAAATATATTCAGCAAACATACAAGAAAACACACCACAGTCACTCCCATTCATTTGTTGCGGAATATTTTTGGCACATTCTAACTTCCAATCACTAGTATCATATGCTTGTTTCTTTTTGTCCAAACTTTCATCTTCCAAATACTGTCGTAAGGCTGATAAACATTTTGAATTGCTGCCACCCATACTATCAAAATAACGAATAGTCCTATCTCTAAAGTCAATAACTGACATACACCAATGAATACCTAAATGTATAGGAACAACTATAAGATCTCGCGCAAAAATATCAATTTTTCTTGTCCACCGTTTTAAGGATGCATGTCCACCTGAGATTAATTTTGGATAAAAAAATGTATTCATAGCATGTACTTTTGGATATTTGTCACTGGTGCTTCTGGTTATTAATAAGTTCATATAAAAATTTATTACTTCATCATTTAACCAATTTAGATCAGCCAATGTATGAATATCTTTTCTTGTAATTCTTAGACCAAAACCTTCAATAAGAACTTCATCTGGTGGTCGAGGAATTAGAGCATTCTTTACATCCTGTAACATTTCTTCTGTTAAAGTAGGTAATAATGTCTCCTCTGGTTCTTCACTTTCATCTAGGACAGCCTCACATAATTTCATAGATCGAGCTAAATGCTCTTCTAGAGAAGCTTCTCTCACTAAACGATTATGTTTTGATAACATATATGTCATCTTTCTAAGCTCTTTTGCCTCCTTACAATGTTGTTCTATTCGTTCATTGTATCTTTTTGATATTTGAGGAACAAAATCATGTCTAATTATAGCTTTTGCTGCTAATTGATCTCGTAGCGTATTTGTTGCTACACGTTCAATTTGTTTAGTTTGAATTAGTTTATCTATATTAACATTTTTTTTATGAGACTGTGTTTTATCACGAATGGAATGTACTGCTTCATCCTTTTTATCATTATCCATATTAATAATCATTACTTTATTTGTTTTTTCTGTATTTGTTTTTTCTCTGTAGGGAGCACTGCAATTCATTTGTAATGTTGCACCATGCTTTCTAGAAGTTTGTTGATTTTTAGAAAGAACCAAGGGATCAGATTTCTCTAAATCTATTATTTCAATCACTTCCTGTACAGGTCTTTTTTCTTCTTGTTTATTACATATAACATCTATCCTATGTGGTAGAAAGTTTTGTAATAACTCGTCATATTGATTTTTTTCTCGTAAGCGATAAGTTTTTGTTAATGTAGGGCATCGTTGATGAGCACCAATATTTTGTACTCTTTCACTTTTATTGCCAAAGTAAACTCTGTTTAATTTATCATAACATGGTTCAGGTTTAGGCATGGAAAAAGATGATGTACAACGTGTAAATGATTTATCTCTGTTACTGCATGTACCATTCAATCTACTTGATGATTTAATGGGAGAATGTTTGTGCTTAGTTAGAATTTGAAAATCATCACTATCACTCTCATCTTTGATTTCAATCGAATCTTCGTCTAGATTGATAGTTTTATGATCACAACAGTGTTTTTTTGGAGTTACAAATTCTTTTTCTAAACTAAATGAGACAGCTCTACGTTTTCTGGGTGCTTCATCTACCCATCCAAACAATTTTTTTAAGAAGTCAAACAACATGATTGTTATAAGAAAATAACTATTTGCATTACAAAGTGTAAATGCTTTTTATTAGTATAACCATTGAATATATTATAAATTTATAGTTTTTTATTTTCCATGTAATCCTAGAAATTATGATAAATTTCTATCAGACATTGGAATTTATTAAAACCTAAAATTTGACATAAAAATCAATATTCAATATTTCCATAAAAGAAAGGTTTTTCAAGTACAAATACTTACATTATATGTATGGAATATTGAAGTATTGTATAAACTTCTGATTGGTGGCCACTGTCTGACAATTATTAATCCAAGTAACCTAAAATAACCTTTGATGTAATACTTTTTTATATTTTAATAAGAAAGTAAATATAAATTTGAATATAAATCATTAATTGAAATCGAAAATTATGATTACATGTAAACTAAACCATGTAAATATACACTTCAAAAAGTTTTAACCTGATATGATTTTATGGAATTCGTAATTTGATGCCAAAATTCTTGATATTTTACATTTTGCAATATCCTAAGAAAAAATGGAAAAATTATATACGTTATGAATTTTATATAAAAATTTAAATATAACAAGTAATAAACCGAGTGTACAATGCCATTGATATTAATGCAAAGTATGGATTGACAACTCCCGCGTATTTTATAGAAAAATTTTGCACCCTTCGGTGTCAATTTCAAGAACTATATACATCTGAACCGTTTCAATTTAAACCTAAAATGATTAAATTATTGCAAATATTAAATATAATCTAATATAAATTCTTATATTATTCTGATATAATGAAAACTTAGAAATATATATGTTGTAAATTTAACATTATACTTACATGTGGCGTGCAACAAATTATAGTACGCATGCGTTTTTGAACATACTTCATACCCTGTCTCTAGAAAGTTTTAATATCTTTATATATCTTCAGGTGGTGTCAAATTTTGTCATTGTTTATAACTTATTCAATGCAAGTGATCGTGAAAAATATAACAATAAGATGCACAGACTACTTACATAGTCAAACTATAAAATTAAAGAAAATTTACAATTATAATTTTACAGTTTTAAATTAGAATACAATAGTTATCCATGTGTAATCAATAAAATATAGTGTAATCATTGAATATAAATAAAGATTATAATAGTTTAATAGAAGTAAAAAAAAATTCAATCTAATGAATAATACCAATCAAGGATTTATTGCTGTGCATGTGGGTATGTTATTAATTTTCACAAAGCCTAATATAATTCTATCAAAAAAATAAATGATTAATTAGTTTCATGATAAAAGTCTGCATTTATTATTGCAATAGTATTTCTTTTTATCAAAATTGTAGCTTGTACATTTTATTAGGAGCAGGACGACATTCAGAAGCTCTTAAGGAAAAGTATCAAAAATTATGTCGTCAAGCATGCAAAGTGGTAAGTCAGTTTTGTTTTTGTATATATGACTAACCCTTATAAAACATGGTACCTAGATCTCTAGAAAATTTTGTATAATATTAGATTATATTTCAGAAACTAAAAAAATAAACAATTATTTTTGTATAACTATCAAGAACATAGTTTTTATTAAAAATATTAATAACTGAATAAACATTTTTTAAATTGTTATATATTTATGTCAAATAAAGTCCATTAACTTTGATTGTTTATATTGTTATCAAGCATAATCAAATGAGAACATTTCTTCAGTCGTATAATACCTTTATTTTGTAAATTTTATTCGCTATCATACAAGTTTTATATATATTCTGTTTCCTTTACAAAATTAGTAATCTGCATTTATTTATTTTTGCTTAATAAATTTGTATAAATATAATAATTTGAGAAGTAAATAATTTTATAGTTCACTTTTAAACTTTATGATTCTTTCAATTGAAGGATCTAATTGCTTAACTAAACTTTTGTTTGCTTGAATTAGTTTACTTTAGACAATTTTCACTAAATGTAAATGGAATTTAAAAAAAAAAAAATTGAAATTATAAAAATCTACATCAAACATAAAAAGATGATTTTTCCCATATGTATTGTGTTATGCAAAGATTGCCATAATTCTTAAACCATATTAGGGCAAAATTATATTGTAAAAATATTGTACTATTCAGGAATTATCTATATAAAGTTTCAGTATTTTATGTTTAACCAAAGATAAATATTTTTATAGGGGATGCAAAATTTAAAAATAGGTGGTAGTACATTGGATGCAGTAGTAGAAACAGTAATTGTATTAGAAAATTCTCCATTAACAAATGCTGGGTTTGGTTCTAATCTTACTTTGGAAGGAACAGTTGAATGTGATGCTAGTGTTATGGATGGTACTAAATTACAATTTGGAGCAGTTGGTGCAGTTAGTGGAATAAAAAATCCTGTTTTATTAGCAAAACGTCTTTGTGAACAACAATCAATTAAAATTGCATGTGGTAGAATTCCACCAAAGTAAGTTTCAAGTTTAAAATGTCTTTATTTAAGGTACTAAAACAATTGTTTATAATTTTATCATATATTAGTTTCCTAGTTGGGAATGGAGCACATGTATGGGCACAAAAAATGGGAATACAAACTTTACCTCCAGAACAATTGATTTCAAGTAAGTAAGGTACAATTTTATTTAATTTTATTTAATTTTATTAAATTTTTGAGTTTATTTTGATAAAATATTTAATTATATTTCTTAGTATACTTATGCATACTTAAGTTAAGCTTATTAACATTTTGATATAATTTTTAGTGAAAGCTCAGAAGGTATATAAGCACTATAAAAAAGAAGTAGACAATTCTAATATAGAAGTTCACAATGTAAGAAATTTTTTATTTATATTTTTGTGAATTATTATAATTATATAATTTTATAATAATTTAATATATAGTGTACTAAAAAAAGAATGGATACAGTTGGTGCAATATGTGTTGACAAACAAGGAAATATTGCTGCAGCTTGTTCCAGTGGTGGCATGATTTTAAAATATCCAGGAAGAGTAGGACAAGTATAATATTTTTTATCTATTATGTAAACTTTTGATACATTATTAAAGTATAATGATTGTTTATTATTTAATGAGAATGAACTATTTATATTTGATTGAAAAATGTAAAATAATACTATTAAAATGTAATTTTAAGGCTGGCGTATGGGGATGTGGTACCTGGGCATATAAAGACAAATATTCAATAGGAACGAGTACATCGGGTTGCGGAGAACATCTGGTTCGCACTTCATTAGCGCGCACAGTTGCAGACGCTATTTCAGATAGTTCTTGTCCCACTACCAGTTTACATAACGCTATGAAAGTTGATTTTATCGGTGAAAACCCGTAATTAATACATTATTACCTTTTAATGTGAAAACATTCCTTCATTTTTAAATTTAATGAAATTAATAGAATATACCATTATAGATCGATAAAGATTTTCTTTTTTAGATTCAAAATTTCTATATGGACTTGAACAAAAACTTGGAGGTGTTATTGCTATACGTTATGCAGCACAGGAAGGATTAGGAGATTTTCTTTGGAGTCATTCAACTAATTCAATGATAATAGGCTACATGAATTCTAGTGAACAAACACCAGTGGTATGTTTTTTTAGGTTTTATAAATGAGAAAAATATAAATAACATATTTACATTTCTTCAGAGTCATATGGCCATTCTACCATCCCATGAAGTTGGCAAAAAAGCAGTTGTTGAAGGGATATGTTTCAAAATTGCTGGAAATATTAATACTTATGAATAGTGTTAACAGATATATACAATTTTCAGAGATAATATTGTTACAAAAACCAGACCATGAAATCCATAACTTCGTTATTAAACATAGTTTGTTTATAATTGCTAAATGCTACATGAAAGCCAAAACAAAACTGCACAATAAAATAGAATTGCAGAAAAAATGACATTTTATAAAACGTATATTACAATATTTTGCTATTTTTGACAAAATTATTAAAATAATGTAAACAAATAATCTTAAATTAGTGATTAGATATAATATTTGTTTTGTTGTAAAATAATGTTTCCGATTTATTCCTTAAATTTTCAACTGCGAAGGGTGTATACTTGCGTGGGTATACGATGTACACATGTTTACAATTATATACGATGAACGTAATATACACCACTAAATTATAATCCAATTATTATATTTATATTTTTTATTAAACACATCAATCAAATTTATGGAGAAAAACTGCGAAGGAAACGTTCTTCGCATCGTGAATGGTGCTTTTTCCGTTGTAAGTGGTAAGAACGTTACATATTTTCGACCAAGAATAACAATTGTTTTATTTTTACCCTTAAATGCATCAATCAGAATTAAAAAATTTATTATAAAAAAAGTATAACAAGATATTTTTTACCTGCCATTTAAAAAATAATATGGTAACAAATGAATTATCACTTAGTATATACTTATATATAAAAACCATTTGTACATTTTTATATAATATTCTCTATACATAAATTTAGTAATAAAGATTTCTTATTAAATAATTGTAATATCAGAATGAAAATATTTACAAACTTCCAATATCATTAAACCTTTTGAGTTTTTCGGGAAATATATCTTTGAATAAAACTGGATCTGCACGAAATTCAACTGATTGCAGTGGCATTGATCCGTAAATTGAAGAGAATCTGTTTATGCATTGCGTACGTTCCATCATATGTGTTAAATCTGCCGAAAGCATTTCAGTATTTGTACATTCTGGACATCGAAATTTTTTTTTCGGTGTTACCTATAACAAAAGTGATTATTTAGTATTTTGTGTATTAATATTTAAAAAAAAATTTAATAAACATACTTTTATTGGTGCTTTTCCAGTAATATTTGCTACTAAAAAATTCATAGCTATATCTTCACAATTCATATGTTCATCAACCCACTCTCTTATATCACCTGGCATGGCAGTAGTATACATATAATTCCAATACTGGAATATTAATTAACATATTAACATAATTTCATACATTATAACATAAGTAAAAAATTAAAATTATTATACTTAATTTTTGCTAAGACATTTTTATTGGGAATGTCGTAAAATAGCGAAAAATTTGTTAGGAGTACCGGATGTGGTTTTTAGGAAAGACTATTAGTATTCAGGAGTTGATGGATTGTATTCTACGGCCTGGAATGAAAATAAAATTGGACACTAAAGTTTCTTAAATAATAAAATATGCTATACTTTATTACTTTATGGTGAAATGCAGCTCCAGTTAGAACCATAGAAATGCTATTAGTCCATTCACTTTCATACTTCCAACAATTAGTTCCATTATCCCATGTGTGAATTCGCGATGGAAAACCAACTATTCGATCTGGAAACTCCCTCCACACCTATAAGTATTTTTTATATTTTTATTTTCATATATTTTACACGATGTTATTTATATAATTATAATAGACAAACCTCGTAAGCAAATTCTAATTCATCAGCAGTCAGCATTATAATATCATCATCTATTGATAAGACTGCTTCAGTTTCAATTTCATCATAAGGATAAAATCTGTTAGATAATTTATTTTCCTTTGTTTGTATAACTTTTAACGGTTTACTCAATTTTGGCCATTTGGATGCTGTGGAATACAAATTTTTTAAAGCTGTTGTTTTATTATCTAATACTTTAATAATATTCAGAAGTAATATATACTACAAATTTACACATACAGTGTGGTGGATCTTTATGTTGATTGTTCCATATTACTAGAACTTTAGATAAACTTGGTACTTTAACAAGTTTATTAATCAAAAGAAATAGTAATTCCAACCGATCATATGTTAAAATTACTGCGGTAAATCCTCGAGTTTTTGGTGCAGTAACAGGTAAATAAAGAGGTGAAGTAGTATCCTAAATATGTATAATATGAAAATGATTATTTCTTTAAGGTTTTTAATATTATATCAATGAGTATAATTTATACTTTCCTTATGAGGTGGTACATTCCAAAATATATAGTTTCTAGCTAAATGTGGAAATACACGATCTGCAAGTATTTCCAGTGTAGTTACTGTTATTTTCTGCATAGATTTAAAATACTTTTCATAAAGCCATGCACCTTGCTCTTGAAGTTCTGTAATTCGTTGTTGAGATACTTTTTTCAAAACTGGTATCATTGACAAGACATCTACTTCGCGTATAAATATAGCAGCTCTAAATAAGTAATATGTTTATTAGCTATAATTTAAAAATTGTTTCTATTTTATATGAAAACTAATAACAATTGATTTCTACCTAGTCCAATCAATTATACCATAAAAAGGCATTGTAAGAGAATCAGCTATAATTACAGGTATACTACCAGCTGCCATACATTCTAGAAGTGTACTTTGACCAAGCCTTGCACCACGGATCACTAGACAAAATGTTGCTGTCTAATAATAATAATTTTTATATAATAATCTTTATTTCATGTTATAGATTAATGATTGTCACAAGTTATGATTAATATTATCTTATCTCTTATTATTTTAGTTTCTTATTTTTGTTTTACTAAAAAGTTCTCCTATTAATAATAATAAAACAATATAAAAATCACACACTACATACTTGAAGTATATTAGGATATTTATAAACATCTTCTCCTGCACAACGAACTGTAGTATTCATCGAATTATAATGTAAACATGGACCTAATATTAAAATATCTTTTGGTGATATAGATTTAATTTCCACTAAATCTTGTTCAAAAGCAGAATTAATATTAATTTGAGATGAAATAACTAACCATATCCTAAAAAATATAAGTAGTAAAATAAGATTTCATTCATGACTAAAAGAATGTTATACATATTACCTTGTATCATTAAAATTCGATTTAAGGTTGTTTATAAGAGTACTATATACTGGTAAACTAATGTCAAAACCAAATCTGTGAGTTAACGATGACATTCCCGCACCTGCAATCATTGCTTTTCCAATGGGTACATCAATTATTGTATTATAATCAGGCACATTCCCAGGTACCATATTAAATATAAGATGATTTTCTCCATTATTCCAGCTGAAAATGAAGAAATAAAACAAATATATCATATATTATTTTTTAAGCACAATATTGTATAAAATAAAACAAAACTTACAATGGCAATGTCTTTAGAGCTTGTGAAACTTCATGTAACTTTAATCTGTTTTGATTTAATGTATCAATGGAAGGAATGAAGATACAAGCCTCATATGGATTCGGCGTATAAAATTTACTTGAAATAATAGTACTTAAAACTAGATAAAATTCTTTTGTCATTTGACTTGTTATAGGTCTTTCTGAGGCATCTACATACATTTTTGGTGGATAAACATATACAAGAAGCTTATTTCCTTGACTACCACAGCGATAAACATTAAAACAACCAAAATATGTACAAGAAAAATTTGTGGTATCGACCATTAAAGAATTTGCATGCAATGTTTGTATATGTAAAGAAGTTAAATCATTAAGAGATATTGCATTATGTACAGAACGTTTTTGTGTATTTCCAAATTTAAAAATATGATATGTTGCAATTAAAATAATCAATAATGTAAATATCAACAAACATATTACAAAAACATTGTGATAATGATATGAGATTCTGTTTGTCTTATGTGACATTCTCGTTAGAAGTACCATGTTGAATTTTTTTTTATATATATAATGAATGATTCTAAAGTATATTGTATACACTGTAATACTATTTTACAATGTAAAAGTACACCGATCCCTAAACGAAATTAACTTAATTGTCATTAAATTCCATACTCCATAAGTTTATTGTATGTTTTATTTTGCATTGATACACCTGGTAAGGACTGTAGTAGCAATAGTTACACTCAGGCTTATAGATAAATAATACCTATCAAGAACTATCAGTTGTACTAAGAGTTGTTAAATAATTCGTTACATGGACCGGGTTTTTCTACGCATGCGCAGCCTGCGCAATGAAAATTGTACATGTATATCAACGTTGTAGAAATCAGTTTTGGCAGGTCCTAGAACGTAGATAAAATTTTAGTTTTGAGTTACACTAACATTCTATTTAAATAATACTTTAAACCTCACTTCATTTCTTCATAGATGAATATGTAAAATTTCATGTTTAAATTTGCATATACATATAATTTTATTTCTTTATTGACTTTTCCAAAACTTTCGATTATTTTGAGAAAGCGTAAAACAGGGAGCCAACGGTACCCTATTTCTCTAGATCAAAACACTTCACTAATCATTTTAGGCACGCATGTGTGAAAAGACCCGGTCAATTCAACCAATTAAATTCAAATAATATCCATCAAGTGGAAAGGCAACTTTCAGGTTTTGTTCTCACATGGTTCCCTTTCTATTACTCTTATTCTTGCAGGGTGGCCATGTCGAAATTTGACGGTAGTTGGAAGATGTAGTGTTTCCACGTTATACCCAAAGATGTGGTACATACACCTGTATTTATAACCATTGGCTGTTCTACCTAGTAACTAATTTAATCGGATAAACCAATCCAAACTTAATACAAATCCAATCCATTAAATTAATTACTGAATAGAATAGTTAGGTTCGAATAAGGTTCGGGTTAGATTTCTTATTCTGGTCGCTGTGAAGTGGTCGGCTACCCAATTTGAGGTTTTAAGTGTACCTGGTATACGCGACTATTGCTGGCCGCCGTGATGTGTTCATAGAAATTGTAGCAATCGGGAATACAACGTTTATGCATATGCTGCCACGGCCATATATGTAACTATAGACGACATCCATTTTAGTAGTAGCAATAGTTTTGTGAAAATCTCAGAAATTATGGCCGAGTGATGGTTACATGTATAGGAAAAAGTTACTCAAAATGATGATTTCTACAACATATTTAAAAATCATTGAAATCGGTGAGACTCCCCCCCGTGCCAACATCTTTTCTAAATAATTTCCCAAATATCATAATTATACATTATTTAAATAAAAAAATGTTATTAATATATTAAACTGTAAAAGCTTCCTAAAATAATCAATAATAAAAAGATTACATTGTTGCATTTGTCTCATGCATTGATCATTTATATGATCATGGACTAAAAGATACGTACGTATGCTATTTTGAATTTTGAAAAAATCAAACGGTTCGAAAGAAACCGAATTTTTCGAAATAAACTAAACGCTTCGAAAAAATCATATTTGGTTCCATTCAAGATTGTTCGGTTCTCTTCGAACAATTTTGGTTTAGTTAGAATTTAGAATTACTTGAATATTCGAACACTTTCGATATCTCTATTTTCTATGTAATTATGGTAGTTTGAAAGTTGTAATGTCTAAATATTGTAACACATTACGACAGTCAGATAAACATACATAATTTTCATGTTTATACTTTTTCAAGAATAGTGCCTTCATTTCTCTTCAATGAATTTCATGTGAAGAATTATAAACATACAAAGATATAGACCATTAGCAGTAATGGGGACACAATACAATGTTCTCAAAATCTGTATATATTTTCTCTAGTAATTTTCAAGCTCTTGATCAATAAATGTGTGAAATGTACATAAGTGAAATGTTAATCGTGTTTCCAGTGATTGTTTAACGGTACACATAAGGCTAATTGCTAAATAATTTTCCTATTAAATTTTCATTTAAATATTATTCTTCATCCTAACTTAGCCAAAATTCATTTCATTTCTAACAGCATTGAGAATAATATCTGATAATATTAAAATTAATACTTTAGAGATGATAAAATCTTCATCATTAATTAATCAAAATGTTCAGAGTGATTGTAATATGTTAATTCTTGATTGTACGTTTTTTCAATATCTGTCTAAAAAGAGTAGTTCCGATATAATAGTAAGATTATATATAAAATGCATAAAACATGTTAAAATTTAAGGATTTTTTAAAGACATTTTGTTATAGAATATTTACTTCTACTTTATTTTTCTTTAATATAATCTTGTTTACGTATTATATAGTTTGTCAGATTTATATAGTTTATGTTCATAATTAAGTTACAATTTCTATTTAAATTTATCCCCAGAGTTAAAGTAACTAATAAATGATAACACAATTAATATGGGGACTAATATATGTTTAATTTATACTCATTTTATACCTAGCCAGTGGTTTGATTCTTTTCTGATTATTCTTTTACTGTTTGTTTAAACTTAATCTAGTAATCTAGCAACCCTGATGTAGTCTAGCACGGTATGCTGTGTAAGCGTAAGAAGATTCATTTGTGCAGAGTAATATCTCGAAGAATTAAATCGTACGAATCTTTCAATATTTCTGTCTCCTAACGCTTGTGGAATACCGCGTTTAAAATTTCAACAAATTTTTAACTCCTTGTCTAATCAATATTTGCAAAAAAACAAAATTAAAGATAAAGAAGAATAATACGAGAAAAAAACAAGTGATTCTTGGTGAAAGTAGACTTATTTTTTCATCACAGAAATCAGCTTCATTCGTTAGTTCTCCGTATAATGACCGCAGTAACCAATCAGGATGAAATTCATATGACAACAGTGAGTTCCGTTCTTTTTTTCTTTTATTACTCTTTCTTTATAATTACAGTCGTAAGTAGTATTAAAGTTACTTTATATTTATTTAAAAACATACTGCATCATTAATGATGCTTCCTTTAAAATTTTTTGTATAACTTATTCCACTTAAATTATTTTATGACACTTAAAAATTTATTTGTATTTTACAATTATTGTATGGCGTATTTACTTCGGAACTTTCATGTACTTAAAATAAGATGTTTAAATATATTATTCATTTTGTTCTAATCAGGAAAAATAGAAAATACTTAATGTATAAAAAAATGCAAATTTATTATACCGTTATTTCGTTATTAATAATAATAAACTTACTTGTTTTGTAGCCAGAACTAATTAAGGTTCATGGTTATATATCAGAAACCCATCACATTTGGACGGAGGATGGATATTGCTTAGATGTACATCGAGTTCTCCCTCCAAAAGCAGATGAAAATTCATGCTGTGACCTGAGTGTAGATAATGTAAAAATCCTGAGTGACGGAAGGGCATCAGAGGTAAAGTAATTATGATGGTATTATTTTTTAATAAAGATGCCAAAGTTACAAAAGTAATCTTTAAATTAATTATGCATATAATTTGACTTTCTCTATTAAAAGTTATTGTATCATGGTTTATAGTGCACATTTTCTGTATAAGCTCTTATATTAACCCATTGAGAGACATGTATTATTATGCTCAACAATTAACTTGTTATTTCTTCTTTTATAATACCTTTTATTAGTACAATAAATTATGCAATGTAATGAAATAATGTTTAAATCTGATTTTCGTATAAACATTCTTTATGGCTTGACTGTAAAGTCTGTTATAATAATATGTTTAAGATGTGCAAATTACATTAAATAATAATTCAATCAAATTTATATTAAAATTAAAATAAAATAAATATTCAATATTCAGTATGCAAATTATGAATTTACACAAAATACAAAGGCTCGAATACCAATCCTTATACTTCATGGACTGCTATCAAGTTCAGCTGATTGGGTACTTTTGGGTCCAAAAAAGGCTCTAGCGTATGCCTTATGTGATAATTGTTATGATGTTTGGTTGGGAAATGCAAGAGGTAATGCATATTCCAAAAAACATAGACAGTATACAACCAGGGACAGAGAATTTTGGGATTTCAGGTAAATTAAATTTTAAAATTGCAATCATTGAATAGTAGAATGCAAATAAATAAAAGTAAGTATAAGATTGATAACAGTGCATAAAAAATTCATTATATTAATTACTGGGTTAATAATTCTACTCTATTTTAACATTAGAAATTAATAACCAATGATTGATAATGAAAAATATTAAAAATTGTTTAGACAAGTGTTAAAATTCCTTAATTGATCATGTTTAAACGTAGACCATGTATTATGACTATATATATATAAAGAGCAAAACATTAATTTAAAATAGATTCAAGCAGTGCAATGATTATGGTACATAATTATCATTAATTGCTATAATCAACTTTGTTATTAACACTTTCATTTTTGAATATGTGAAAAGATTTTAAAAATAACTTTATTGATCAGACCTTTCATTATCAATCACTCTTCATTTTCAAAATCAAAGTTCTGATCACATTGTAGTATATGTTTTGTGAGTACTTGTGTGTGTAATAATACATTATTGTCTTTTTATCTGTTGTATGTATGATTTATTAAACTTATATTTAATTTTTTAAAAACAGTTACTTTTTTTCTATTTTGATTTTACTCTTGATGGATTTAACAATTTTTATAAACTATTTCTCTATTGCAAAACTATTTTAAAGTCGAAGTTATTAAAGGGTTTTTGATTTTATGGAACAGACTTCATGTACGATATAATGAATGGATACAAAATTGGATACAAAATTAATGTATCTATTAGTGTTGCACCATTTAATTTTTTTTTACATGTACTATTTGAATTTCTCTTCCTTTTTTAGATAGGGTGCAGTACCTAAAAAAGGCACTTAAATAATTTTTTTTTCAAGATCAACAATTTTGAAGTTTTAAAGGTCATTTATTTTTTTTTTTATGTAGAACAGCTGTGTTCTCAGGAATTTTAACATTTGGAGAGATGAATTCAAAGGTCAAATGATGATATTTTATAGAATATTTTGTTCCAATAGGCATTTTCTATAAATATTTGAGATTGGAAATACAATAGTCTTTAATTTTAATTTTTTTTTGTAAAAAAGGGTCATGAGAAAGTGTAGTGCACAGAGCAACTAAATTTCATGCACTTTTATTTACCAAGGATTACAATTGATGTGCATCAAGTCTTATGAAACTTCTGGGATTCTCCCACTCTCGCTTGAATGTGACATTGTACATATGTCATTAGTAGCATATATGGTTCGATACAGATAAGCGACTTTCACCATACGATAGTATGTTTTTCCTTATTTTTTCAATTGAAAATAATAAAAACAAACATTCGATAATGTGGTAAAAAGTCGCTCGTTTGCATCGAGCCTATAAGCTCCTTATGACACAGATGACAGTCTCTTTAATAACATAGATATTCTGTAAGGGGGAAAGAAACAGGTGATAGAAAAATGTGAACTGGGCTTTTATGTTGAATGGCACTGATATACATACATCTATGTTTAAAAATATAAAATGTATAAATTTGTTGAAAAATACATTGCAGCTTATACATGGTGATTTTTATTTTTCACCTTAAAGGTCAGAGACCTTTATTTTTCTTTCCACATTGACAGAGTCTTACACTCATACGTCTTTGAATATGACCAATGCATTCTCTTTTATTTATTTGAATATTTTGATCATATAGAGTCACTGTCCATAATGTAATTTGAGTCAATAACCCCATAACGTTCTTGTGATCTCATAAATATTGTTTTATTGCGTTAACGTTCATTTTTCCTGCAGACCATTCATGATTGATAAGTCAGGTTTTTTCATGTTCAAGTTTCCAATCGTTATACTCGGCCGTATCAGTTCTTGTTAACTAGTATTTGCAAGATTTGCAATAACTCGATTTTGTATATCAAGAACTTTTCCACTGTACAAATATAATCAATAAGATAATCAATTTTCAACCAAAGTATCCCAATACTTTTCTATAGAAAATAAAGAGACGCATCTACCGATATGTAACGAAATATATAATTTCGTTTAAAGAATTGGAGGTACCCTTGAAATTTTCGGAACATCTATATTTCGGGAGTAGACACTGATATGTACCAGGTTGTACATCATCCAACACGAAATTTTATTACAAAATCTGAGATCATATATTGTGGATCATCTGTTTGTGGGAGAATATGAATTTTTGATGAGCAAAGAATATATGACAGATTTCGTAAAGTATAATATAAATATCTAATCTCTTCTTTTAATTGAAAGTAAGCTACAATCAAGATACTATGCACAAGATATATATACAATTTTTATTCTTGTTGACGTTGTAAAACCGGCACCTACCCATGCAGATGCCAGTTTTACGACATCTATCGTCTCCGAAACATTTCTAGCTTATTATTAGCAATGTCGAAACGGAGCGAGAACTGTAGGTTATTGTGCTCACGTATTGGTCATTAGATGGGACGTAAGTTTTGGCTGATATTAAACAAACCTTCCATTTCATCTGAATTTTTGAACAAACATTTTCGACATCCACGACCAATATTTGAAGATTAAAATGAAGAAAATGACAACGAATAAAGTGTGTGAGCACATAAAAAAATATTTGCATATATACAGTTGCATGCTGTTTTTAAGTTTGTTGAAATTGATGTATTTTTTAAATAGAATATAGCAAAATATAGTACAGATACATAGTTTAATGATATGTATATAGTGGATTTTGAACAAATAATAGTCTATATCTAAGGTGCGTATTTAGCAAAAATACACTGTTTGTACTATTTGAATGTCAATTGAACATAAAAACTAAAACATGCATAAAAATATGATTAAACAAATAGAAAAAATGTAAGATGGTACATCTTTGGAAAATTTGATTCTTTTGTGATATTTTCTCGGAAGAAACAAATCGACATTTTGTCTCAGTCAAAAGTTATAACCTCCGAAACATTTCTCAAAAATGAGTAATTCTTTCTTTCCCCCGCTACACCGTAGCCACGCATACACACTCACTCATTCGCGCGCACTCATGCATCGGAATGGAAAGACTCTCTCTCTCTCCCACTCGCGCTCCTGGTTGCCGGGATTTGTGTGAAAGAGACTAAAGCACCTTAATCTCTTCGCGCCTAAGCAACTTTGGCTTCTCCTTATCGTTCTAAAAGCAACGTGATTAGTCCACAGAAGGAGGCCACAATCCTTCAATTCCTCTCACCGTTAAGCATAACGTTCATCACACTCGACAGTGTGAAAGGTGTTTCCTAATTTCCTTATCAGGACACGGCACTCATCCGCTCATGCAGGGTACACCTCTAGGGTGTGCTGCATCATATTCTGGTCGCCGAGATAGTGTTAACAATGAGCCGTCGTTTTCTTCTTGAAGTAATGTAGGTACCGTCTAAAGTAACTATGTCCGGGTAACACTTAGAATTACAGTTTTCAGTGAGACTAGCGAGCAAGGGGAGGTCCTGGAAGGATGCAAGGATGAAGTTCTCAAGCGCCAGGTCCGGTAGTTTATACTGTTGTAGTGGCACCTGCGGCTGGGCTAGTTCACCGTTGATTAGTGGACTATGGCGAGCTGTCCGTTTTTTTTTGCTAGAGAGTTGGCTGGACAGAGGTTTCGGTAGCTTCACCTACCGAATGTTGTTTAATCCGGGCATGGTTGCTTTGGACAGTACCTGCATCATATAGGAAAGGTATTGACCACGCGCTGCTGGTATTGTCCCGGCGATCAAAACACAGCGCAGCATAACCTGAAGGTATGCACTGCTTGAGCGTGTAAGTACCATGTCCTAATAGTGGTAATTAGGAAACCTCTTACTGCCAGGGGTGTTAAGAGTTATGCGAGCCGGTTGCCTTGCATCCCTGCTCCTCTGGAGGATGGAAGCGACCGACAATAAGGTAGTTGCGACTCTTTTTAGACATATAACTCACACTAGCAGTTCCCAGTGTCTCCCCGAAATCGTGCGAGTATGGTTACCATGGGGATTTTTGTGGGTAAATTCCGTACTTGGTATTTTCGGGCACGGGGAATCCCTCACTATTCTCGATTCCACATCAAGGTGTCGGAGAGTCTTTGGAAGATTTTCCCCACGTAAAAAAGAAGTCAACTGTCCAAACTGGGGCTCCATACAAAATCATCGAATGGACTATGCCGGTGTAAAAGCGGCGAACCCAGGTGTTTCGACTCCGCAGGTTGGGGAGAAGCCATGTTCCATTTATAAAACTCGTCTTTGGGAATAAGTAACCTATGTCCGATTGATATCAAGAGTTGAAATTACTACCATTCAATGAAACATATCCTAATTGGTTACAAATTTTTTTGTTTTTCCATAGAAACCACTTACTTCCCTCCATTTTAAAAGGGGTGGACAGGTGTTATAGACACTTTGTATACGTATTATTAAAGTTAAAAAAAAACAATCTAAGATCACAGGGATTTAAATTTGAAACATTTTGCTTACGAAGCAGTTGCTCTATGTATTTACTCAATACATTTTTTACGAAAAAATAAAAATTTATAACTTTTATAGCTCAAATCTCAATTATTTATAAAAAATGCCTATTTAAATGAAATACTTTATAAAATAATCATTAGACTAAATGACGATATCATTAGATTTGTGGATTCATTTCTGCATAAAATTCATTTTATCATTAAAATTCTTGAAGCACAGCTATTATGCTCCTTATAAATCATACAAGCTTATATTTGCAGTTGAAAATGATTATAAAATGATCTTGGATTAAAAACTGAAACGAAGAATTATTATTTATGTCCGTAAACGGAAAAAGCTTATTAGTGTACAGAAGTAAATTAATACATACGGAAAGAAAAAGTACATTGTTATAGATAGAATTAAATTAAATAATAAGTGATGTTACGGGCATTGAACATAAAAATGTGCGGGTCCTGTAAGTAAGTTGGGCAACCAAAGCACCGTACGCAATATGTTAAAATCACGCAAATTATATATTTGATATTTTTTCATATCTTCAAACAAAAAAAAGTTATTCATAGATTTTACATTTAACCATAAAGCAAAGCTGTAAAGCAATCGAAGTATTGTTTGAAATTATCTTAATTATATTTGGTTGTTTTTTATTGATGTGTTTAATCGGGCTTATCAAAGCATTTTAACTCTTGATTAAACAGTTACACTAATATTTTAGCTGGCATGAAGTTGGCTATTATGACTTACCAGCAACAATAGACTACATCTTAGAGCAAACTGGATATACTGAGCTCTACTATGTGGGTTACAGTCAAGGTACAACTGCATTCTATGTAATGGCTAGTGAAAAATCTGAATATAACTGGAAGATTAAAGGAATGGTTAGTCTGGCTCCAATAGCATTCCTTTCAAATCAGAGGAGTCCTTTGCTGAAATTCTTTGTGCACTTTTATGGTTTAATGGAGGTGTGTTTATAAATATATGCAATAGTCTTTAATTATGATCAGAGGTGGATGAATTGGATTAGTATTATACGTATGATTATATTAACACAAATTATTAAGCAAATGTGCATATAAGAAAGTGATTAAGACATTGTTTTACTGTACATTAAAATTACATTTGGAAAGACTTTTGTTATTTAATTAAAGACTATTTTTTTATTGATTCATTATGGTGTACGACATCAGTCAATTATTCGGTATAATAATATATTTTTTAGTTCTGACGATTTTATATTTAAGTAATAGGATCTTACATTAAATAAAGGCACGTATGTTATTGTAATCCTTAGATAAAGTAAATAAAATTCACTGGGGCCCTGGACATATGTTATATTGTTACAATACTCTCACAAGTGGTGTTTGCGTAATGTGGGTCACCAATTTAGTTCAAATTTTGTACATAGTTAGTGAATGTAATGAGTAATAATAGATAGTAAATGCATAGATCGTACTATTCTATATTTTTCAAAAAAATTATTAGTTTTCACTTTTTTCACATAGCCGGTATCTTAAGGTATATGAGAATATCTACATAGGAGATTGACACAGCAGTAACGTTTCCGACTGCCGATTTATAGGATTGATAATTTGAATGTTCATAAGATTGGCGATTTTTTCTCTCTTTCTATTTGTATATACACATTTTCATCGTTTTTAATTGCTTTTTTGTTTTATGCGATTACACAATGATGTTTATGATTTGTAATTATATATATATATATATATATATATATATATATTAATTTGCCATGAATGCTTCTTTTGTTTCTATGACAAATACCACCCAAAAAGTTATCTAGCTACCATATAATCCAGTAAATTTTTTAATATTTTTCTAATAAAATTTTATGAATATTATTCATAATATATTGTTTATATTTGATCATATTTTCATTTTAATGTATGAAATTGATTTATTTAAAGTGCATGTAATAGTTTCACTGCAAATTTGTATATAATACGCATATAATTATAAATCATCAACGTAATTAAGTAATCATATAAGAAGAAATAATCGAAAACGATGAAAATATGTATATGTATAGGGAAAAAAAGAAATTAATTGATTCTTGAAAATTTGAACTCACATCCTTGGGGTTTATACTCGGAAACGTTCTTGTTGTGTTAGTTTTCTGTGTAATTGTTCTTCGTATATACTTTAAGATATCGTTTATTAAAAAAATACGGAAACTTTAAAGATAATTTTCTTAAAAAGTATTGAATAGTGCGATTTAAGCGTTTACTATGTTATTATTTATTATACTCATACTATATTACGCGAAGATCCGTTACAAGTGCAAACATTTTGGTCGTATTGGTTTTTACAGTTTGATATTTTTAAACAAAACTATTTTTTGAAAGAGTTTTTTAAAAAAAATTCTAACTTTCTTTTACATCAACGTGAATATTGAAAAATTTTAAAATGTTTACTCTAATTCAGTGTTACAAATTCAAAAATGATTACAAGGGGTGTTCGTATAATTTCACTGATTTGGTTCAAATTTTTCACCATTCAATATTTTTAAGAATATTATTTTTCCGACTGGCAATAAAAAGACGATTATTTATATGGTATAAAATATATCTATTTTTGCATAAAATAAATTTTAACATCATGAATAATCTTTGTAATGTACTTCATATAGATTCTCTTTAGAGAAGCTTCTTCAATCTTTCTAAACGCTTAGAGGGCGATTTTTCTAATATTGGGATGAAATTCGATGTGTCTGTTTCATAGGTTTGTTTTGGGATAATGAAATCTGTTGGATGTAGGTTTTGCATTATTCAATTATGTCGAGTTTCGTAGTAGACCAAAAATACCTGCTGCTGATTAATTATTGGGTTACTTTTCTGTCGCAGTAATGAATGAAGTGATATTTATCGAATACTATTTGTTTCAAGTTTTCTAGAATGTAGAGTTTTAGTTTCTATAAGAAGTCTTCATCTAAAAAGGTATGTTGTGTATTATATTTATTTTTGTTAATTTTTTAAATTCTGTTCTATTGTATTTTTTTTTGATAGCAACAAGACATCTCCCCCTATCACACCGACCAGGATACGGTGCTCACACGCCCAGGCAGGGCACACCTCGAGTGTGTGCTGCGCCGTGTCCCCATTCGCGGGACAGTGTTAGTAGCACGACGTCACCTCCTTCTTTATACAACGCAGGTACCACCGATTGCCCGAAGCAATCGTGGCCGGACAGCACCTGCACCGTGTAGTAGGTGAGCGTACGAAAGCCTCTGCCCAGCCACTTCAGCGGGAGTGGCTGAACAGGTCCGAAGGTTTGCTGGCCCCACGTAGGTTGGACCAGCTGCTGCTACCACTGTAGCAGCATGGACCGCCGGACCTGGGGTTTGAGAGTTTTCACTTCGCCAGGATTTCCCTCCGCTCGCGGACTCTCATTCAACTCTCGTAGAAAACCGCGTGCGAACCTGCGAGCAGATTCAGTGGTAGAGGCTCCAACAGGACGGTTGTCACTCCGTAGGACATGGTCCTATAGCTGCAAGCGACCCGTGGCGCTATCCACCAACTGGACCATGCCGGTTAGAGGCGGCGAACCCGATTGCTTAAACCCCGCAAGTTTGAGAGAAGTCGGCTCAGAACACTGACTATCTCCTCCAAACGCAGAGCCAGCAACTAGAAATGTCCCTCGAAACACCAGCGGCTGTCAAAGATCAGCTCCAGATATCTCATGTAGAACTTCACCTTAGTGTTGATTCACCCATACGGAT
Source organism: Ptiloglossa arizonensis (assembly GCF_051014685.1). Classification (NCBI taxonomy): domain Eukaryota; kingdom Metazoa; phylum Arthropoda; class Insecta; order Hymenoptera; family Colletidae; genus Ptiloglossa; species Ptiloglossa arizonensis. The sequence goes on along the minus strand of NC_135051.1, from coordinate 11,172,093 downwards.
TGGGGGAAGAGGGTCTCCGTCCAAGGTGCATGTATCGCTAGCACCTCGGTTTTGTGGAGCGCTATCTGCAACTCGATCCCCTTAATGTGTTCGACGACGCGCTGGGCATCGTCCTCTGCGCGTGGAATAACACTCTCCCTCTCATCTCAGACCGTCAGCACCAACGTGTCGTCGGTGAAACACGTCAGGCTGACGCCATCCAGGAGGCTTTCGTACTGCAGAACGGTATCGTACCCGAGATTCCACAGCAGGGGGGGACTTTATCCACTTGTTCCAGAGGTAGTCCTCGATCACTGCCTTTAGATATTGAGTTCTGTAGTTCGCACATCCTTTTTAAAAGAAAGGACGTGCTGCACCTCGGATATAAATCCTATATCAGCTTTGTCTACTCTTTGTCTGGTGATCGAGCTCTACTTTATAACGAAAGCACATACGAAGACATATATATGTTCTCTCCGTAAAGTATCATTGAGAAGGCTCGGAAAGGTCTCGTACCGCCGTTCTAGCCCATTTCATTCTTAAGGAATTTTCTCTTTTGAGAAAATCATCGGTGATCCCGGTGTTTAGGCTTCGCGTTGGTCTTATCGGCGTGCTCAGTGGTCCTCACACCCCCGTCATTAGATTCGATTAGTTTCCAGGAATCGAACGATTTTTCGTCTCTGCGGTGGCTCGTGGGTCTGCGGGATGATGGTCCATGAAGTCTGCGGTTCGTCGTTGTTTGAAGGTTTTGAGTATCGTACTGTTATGCAGGAAGGAAGGGCTGAAGGAACACTCGTGTAGAATTCAACGATCCCTTGGCACTTTACTGAGGTTTTATTGAAATAGATCGACTGACAAGAATTTCACGGACGTAGTTAGCACTTAGACATGACTTAGAGAAGTGACTCTCGGGGTCTTCGACGGGTCTTTATATCGTTCGTTGACAAAGAAGAGTTCGATCGCAGCATGGGGTTCACACGGGGAGTCGCGTAGGCTGATCCAAGAAGTGTTTTGGCTGCCTTACGTTATCTGTCTTCTATGAATCGGCTCGCATGGGAACAATGATTAATCTTAAGAACGCAATGCGGTAGGTATCGTAGCATGATTACGGTATGGTATAACAGTCTTTGTATTGTTGAGGGCTATTTGTTTGAATGTTCTCTTGACAGCAAATTTTTATACAAATGTTCGGTAGTATATGGCGTCCTAAGAGCGAGAAGATTCTATATTTATATAGGATGAATAAGACGGCGGTAATTAGTGTTCCGTACCCCAAATACGTTATGATTGAGACCGATACTTGTCTGGATGATTTAATTCTATGTTCGTGGGAGATATCGCTGAGTTGTGATTCTATATTGTCTAAGCTATTTGTGTACGCTTTGAAATTTGGAGTTACTCTGGGTACTATAGGTAGTGTTTTAAGTTTGTCCAATTCTAACTGAGTTGAATCCCTTCCAAGGGTATAGTTTTGGATTGTTGTATTAACTGAGTATGTGGTACCTCCAACTTTCATTACATTATTGTTGTATAGAAAAGTGCAATCTTCGTTGCTGGTAAGTTTGATGGGTTGATTGATTATGAATTGTTCTTCTTAGTTACAAAGTGAAGTAATCGTGACGGTGTGTTCCAGTATGATGATATATGCGTTAGGCGCGTACATTGGTAGGAAAGTGAGTTCTCGGATTTTAAAAACGGTTAACAAGCATTTGTTGTGATCGGTGCATTCCGAAGTGTTAATGTTTTGTGTGGATTGGGTGTGTTCACAGATTTTCGCAAGACTGGTGGGTTTACAGTAATGGTCTAGGTAGGTGGTGTCGATTGGTATGAATTGTCCTGGTGCTTTTAGTAAGTGTTCGCATTTGAGTAAGGGGGCTACAAAGGTGGATCCTTTTTTATATGGGATAGTATATAGTTTAGTATGCGTTCATTCGCTTTCTTCTAATATGGGGATAATAATTGAGTAGATGATTTTTTGATTGGCCAGGTAGATTTTAAGCTGGCTGATGTTGATTAATGTCTGAAAGTTATGCAGTTCGGGTGATATGTGCGATACAATTAGGTGTATCTTTAGAATTTTTTCGTAAGCGTCCATGAATTGTGACGAGTCAATGATTTCCTGTCGTATAATGCCGTGTTTCCCTAAAGTAATTGTCTCTTGTAGGTCGTCGACGTTTTCTCTAATGTCCGTAATTATGATTTCGGCTAGTAAGAGTAGCCCAAGTGTTTTTTCTGCGTTGTGCATGGGAAGGAATCAGATGCCACTCAATCTGTTCCTGAGCCAATGCGCCGATAATCCTGTCGTTGTGCACGCGGGAGGCCAGTAACGAACTCAATGCCCTTAACTCATTTTGCGCGCCAATGAAGTTCGTGCCATTGTCGGAATATACGGCACGACACCTACCGCGGCGTGAAATAAATCGACGCAAGCATTTGAGGATCGATTCGATGGTTAGGTCCGTGGCCAGTTCGAGGTGCACTGTCTTGGTCACAAAACATACAAACAGGCACAGGTAGGCCTTTCTGCTGGTACGGTATCGTCCGCAGTCCACGACCAGGAAGGTTCCGGCATAGTCAACGTCGCAGGTGGCAAAGGCAGGAGCAGGAGTGACGTGTACGGCCGGTAGTACCCCCATTGGCGGCTGTGCGCCAATGTTTTCCTTGTATTACACTTTAATTACAATTACCGTACCGTCGGTCATAGATTCGTGTGGATCGAATCACAGGTCAAGACTGAATTGTCTCCTATGGGTCGGGTTTTTATATCTGTTCATTCCCTTGTTCTGAGTGTCCTGCGTTATGTAAGGAGTGTCGTTCGTGCGTCATTATGGAAACGGAAAGAGTCTCATGAGTTGTTATGGGAACGTGTACGAAAAGGAATGTTATCAGTGGTTTGGTAGGGTTACACTCTTCCCTTCTTAGATTGAACTTAGTCCATTAAGTCTTCTCTTCAAGATGGATTTGTGGAATCTTGCTCTTCTTGGTTCCAGAGTGATGGTTGGCGGAAATTCATCTTCAAATGAAACGCTTGATTTGCTTGGTTCTGATATTGGTGTATAATATTAATTGCAGGTGCTGTAGCTATAGTAGTCGATGGTGTTTGAATTGTGTTGGATTGTGTACCATGTTGATTTCGCTTGATTTTACAGCATAATATATTAACACAGAGTTTCGTTGACAAACATTTTCCTAGTCCTAGTTTATTAGCAATTAACAGACCCATTATTGCTAGTGAAATGTATCCTATTAATTGGAGGGTAGTTATTCCCCAGGATTTAAGATTTTCAATTCTATGTGAATACTGTAATTGGTCAGTTTTATCAGTTATTTGATCTAATGTATCGAAATAACTATTTATGTTACTAAAAATTTTTGGTGTGTTCTCAAGAATATTTAACAGTAAGTCTAAATTCGTATCATTTCCTATAGGAATTGTCTTGATTTTAATTTCGTACGTTATATTGATTGAATTTCCTCCTATATTCATGTGGTTATTTCCATATAATATATCACACTTGGTGTCTGAGCGCAATAATGGTGTTTGTTTTAGCTTTACAAATTCATGTTCCTTGTTTTTAAATACGGTTGATTTCATTGGTTTCGCTGGTATTGCAATATATTGGTTTTCGGTTTGTAATGGTATAAACGTTATTTCTTCTATTTTGTACACAGAAAATTGACATAATTTTATCGTGTTATCTATACTCATTATTTTAGCTGCACAATCATGTTTAGACCTTCTGTCGTGTATTGGTTGTGTTTGTTTACATAAAAGGAAAGTGTCTTTAGTTCTGCATTGTTTATCCAAATATTCTTGATCTACATTCATATAAGTTAATTCAGAGGCAAAAAATTGAAGAAACCTAGTAGGGTGTTTTGATACTAGGTTTGTACTATAATTTACACTTATTACTGTCTTAAAAACAATATCCATTACCGTAAGGTCCCCTTGCCGTGGTATGTTTATACAAACAGAAGACAACCGTCATCCGGCGTTGCTTTTGATCTCTAGAATCTACCCTCCAAGAAGGTTCCACATTTTTATTAACAATCTGTAGAAACAACAGTCCGTACATATAAGCAGAATTCAACGTAATGTTTACGATAGATTTTTGCGAATATTACGGAAACTAAGACTGTTCGGCAGTTAAATGTATAGAGAAAAATTGTTCAATGTATTAACCTTGATTATATAATTCAAGGTCATTGAAATTGGACCTGTAAATCGTATTCCCAATAATTACTGAAGATAAATCTACCAATTCTAGATCTATCTAGAAATTCTTCTCTTCATTTATTCTTTCTATTTTTTCTTTACTTTCGCTGTTCACAACGCCTGTAAACTCTTTTTTGTTATTACTTTATTTGTGATCAGCGTAGCCAGAAAAATAAGTTGAATTTCATATGTATGGAGTGAGGGAAGGCAGCATGGACAGAATGGGAGACGTAATTTGTCTTCCTATTGTACTAATATATCATGTACAGTATTTTCTCGATATGTGTGAAAGTCTTGGTACCATAATTCACGTTTATAAAGCACTCTCTATGAAAGAGGCAAATGCTGAAGTTTAAAGGCCACTTGATCGCTTGCAACATTAATACAATTACACTTTTTTAATTTTTGGATTTTTTTCACGAAACCTTTATGAACATATTTGTAAGACCTGGTTACTTTTGCATTGATCGTTCGCTAAATCAATAAACATGATCTAAATTATATCCTGTTTGGTCACATTTTAATCAAAAAGATCTGACAAATGTAATAATAGTATTTTCATTAACAAAACACCAGTAATATTAATAATGTATTATAACATTGTAGTCAACTCTCGAACATTGTGAAGTGTCACATTAATCGCTTGACTAGTTTCAAGGGAGACTCCCCTTAATAGTGGGACTAAACTTTTCACATTTATCATGGACATTAGTTTCACATTTATAGCAACAACTGTGTATTTCGTCGAACGATACAATAAAAAGCAACGATTTATTTCACGAATGCATACATGGGCAAATAGTACCAACGTGCTTATCTTAGTAACAATATTAGGCGGGAGATTACTAATTGTAAGTCCAACAGATTAAATCTTGTACTTCAATCATTGAGAAACAACCCGGAACCATAGGTGAACCATTGTCATGTTTGATGTTGGATACAATACACTCTGGAAATATTTTTTCATACAGACCAACAGACAAATATCCATTGGTACGATCCAAATATTTGGAGTTTAGATTCATTCGTTTAAAGGATATGAAATTCAAATCTATTTTTGTTTCTCTATCTTCATTCAAAATGTAAATGAATAAATGTATTTTATATATAAAGTTGTAAACTTGGACAGTATAGGAAACTAAATCCACCTCTGGTCAAGAGATTCTCTTATATCTTTAATGGACACTTGTATAATGAGCATGTTTCAGTGGGGATCCTCTTATTGCAATGTACATCAGTGGTTCCCCCGCAATAGATTACAGGCACGAGCCTTAAGTACAATAATACGAAATGCTCCAGGCAGTCTAACTAAAGGTTTCTGTGTATATTGGTTCTACTTAATTGCTGGATTTGGTAGTGATCAACTAGACAAGTCTATGCTGCCATTAATTATAGGACATTTCCCAGCTGGCGCCTCTGCGAAACAAATTATTCATTACAGTCAAAACATTTTATCAGGTAATTATATAAAACTTATTGTTTTCTTTCAAATATTATTACAAGGATACCGATATAACTTAATCTATTCATCAGTCAGAACTTAATCACTCATCTTCTTTTTAATCCATCTTCCTTCCCTCGTTTCATTTCCTAATTTAAACATCTATAAATTTATCATACTTACCTCTTCTTATTCAGATATCTGTCAAACGTTATAATACGACTTCCATATAACACGATTTAATAAACTTGGATCACTCTCATATTGTACAAATGTTTCATACTACCTTTAGTTTTACATGGACAAAATCTTCCAAAGAAGAAGTTAGAGCCTGCTTGAGAATTGTATGGGATTCCCCGCACTCGGAGATGCTGGATGCGAAGCCTACTCACTAAAATCCCCACAGTGACCATACTCGCACGATTTTGGGGGGAAACCGGTAACTGCAAAGAGCATAACATCCGATGCCCACCCCTCTCCACTCTCCTCATATAACAAGATATCCACATACGTCCCGTTTCTTCGTTGGAAGGGAGACGTTTATCACTCTCCTCCTCATATCACAGCATCAGGATACCCGGCGGCGCAGTTGAGGGGCCGCACGAAAGCCCGTATGTTCCAATATCAACCGCTGTCCTGACGGCTGTTCCTGGCGGCATGAAGATGGGAGGATGGCTCATTCACCGTTCACCGTCAGAGTGATCTTGGTCTTATATTTTTGGGAGGCAGGTCAGGAAGCAGGGGCGCGAAATGACTCCTTTCACGACTCTTGACGGCGAGCTCGCACCTCGCTCTGCAATCTCAAGCCTCCGAGACGGCCTCCGAGGCCACGCCCATCTAGTTGAAGTGTAGCCGTTACCACGACCGGCAACGAAAAGTCCCACTCAATTACACCCATTAGCACACGGCGGTCACTCGCCTAAGCGCACACTTCCATTGTGTGCTGCGTCTTGTCTTGGTCGCCAGAACAGTGCCAGCAACATACTGTTGCTTTCTTCTTAATATGAGGCAAGTACGGCCCAAAGCAATTATGCCTGGAGAGCATATCTACACCATCCGATAGGTGAGGCCACCGAAACCTCTGTCCAACTATTTCAGCAAGAGTAGCCGGATAGCGTTGACAGTCCGCTGCCACTGCAACAGCATGAACTGGCAGTCCAGACGTTTGAGAACTTCAACCTCAACGATCTAATCCAGATCTCCCCTCGCTTGTGGCACACGTAGTGGCTGTTATAGTAAGCTACTTACGAGCTCGTGAACAGATCTAGCAGAGGAAATTCCGACACAACGATCGGCACTCCATAAGAGACGGTACAATAATCGTAGGCGACTTTCAATGCTAGCCGCTTATGGATTCGACGCAGTATGGATAAGCGGTTCCATATAAGGTCATCAATGATGCCCAGTGTCGAGATGGTGAATCCGACTGTTTGGACCCCACAGATTGGAGAGGAACCGGCTCAAGGCATTGACTCTTCTCTCCAATCGTAGGGCCAAACATTGCAAATGTTCATGACGACGGTCCGGCCCAGATTACCTTCTCCTTCAGGCCGGACAACTCAGCCTCTGTAAAAATGAAGTTTTCTTGGAATTATTACATATTTTACACAGACTAATAATTGTAAACGAAAATCTGTAGCCTTGGCGTGCCGAAGACTTTGTAACACTCTGATGATAGAATTGCGTAATTATTATACGATATTTATGCAGAATTTACAATATTCAATAATAAAATCGTAGTGACAACTACAGACAATGGGTCAAATTTCAACAAAACTTTTAAAGTGTACTGTGTAGAACACAAACATATAGGTTTGCAGAGTGTACACGATATGAAAGAGGATTTCAAAATTGAATCGGATACAGACAGTTTAAGAGACAAAAATAGTTTTTGATGATAGAATTGAAGAAATTATTACGAGCTATCAATCAAAGAGTTATGCTCATACTTTAAATCTTTGTGTTGCAATCAAAGTTTTGGAAATCTCGGAAAACGTATTCCGTATTCACGTGCAAAAATTCAATTTATGAAGAGAGACCAGGAAACTGCCGAAATTATAAATTATATTGGATCATACACGGTATCGTCCTTGCAATACAAGAATAAAGTTCGTATTATTTCTTAAGAAGTTAGGACACTTTGAAATTTTGAAAAAATTGAATTTCTGTTGTCTTAAAGTAGTTTTATAGTAGTTTGAAATCTTAAAAATAAGGTGCAAGATGTTTTTAGCCTTTAAAACAAATTATTTATGGAAGTAAACAAACCATGAAAAAGAAAGCGTCCTCAGAATTCACACGAAATTGAAACTGAAACGGCTTCCACCAATATGTCCATAAGAAAACTAAGTGATGATCTGATGAAAAAACCCATAAGTAGTGTGCATATTAAACAATATGGTATAGTGTTTAGTTCTAAAAAATTTGTTTAGTGGCATTACAACTATAAAAATGGTTGTTTATATTATTGACAAACTGCTGTAAAATAAGCTATACAAACTTATATTAATCAAATGTTTACTTTTTTCTGTTGGTGTTTTAAAACATGAGTCATTTTTAAATAAGTCAAAGTGTCCTAATCCTATAAATCAAATTTTAAATATTAAGTCGAAATGCTTTTAGTTATTCAGAGCTATGAAAATTGATAACATATTCAATAAGAATGATTTAAAATACTTAGAAGAGTTTTTGACTTATGCACAACCAATTGCAGTAGGTTTGCTGCAAGTAGAAATACTTATTATGGTATTTAGCTCAAGTCCGTTAATGTACGGGGTGGGTTACGTCCAGCCATCGCCCATCTTCCCGTCATGGCAGTGAACATACAAAGAGTTGTACGATAAGCAAACGTGAGGCCCAAACTTACAGTCGCTTGTGGTTTCCCTGATTGCGCCCCGGCGAAAGAAAGATAGAAGATTGAGCAACCTCCCCGCTACGACACGGCACACCTAAGTGTACACACATGCACGTATACACACGCAAACGCACACGTACACCCACATGCACACACGCCAGCACCGGGGCGGAAAGAAACATCACTCCACCAATTGCCGAAACCTATACGGGATGAGCCTAAGTACCTTGTTCGCCTCGGACCAAAACATCTTAGACCCTTCTTGTCATTCAGAGGTGAGTGGCGTGTAGTGAGCAAATTGGGAGTACGGCTTCCTTCCACGACACCCGTCCCCATGCTCTCTTCTCGTGGGTTCCTTTTATAACATGACCAGTTCACAAAAGGAGTCCACAGTTTTCCACTTCTTCTCACTGCCGAGCGTAATGCTTACCACTCATCAACCCATGTTAAGCACACTTCTAAGGTGTGCTGCCCCGTGTCTTGGTTGCCGAACCAGCATCAACAACATGCCGTCACTTCCTTCTTAATACCATGTAGGTATTGTTCAAAGCAACCATGCCCGGACAGCACTTGCACTGTTCGATAGATGAGGCTACCAAGACCTTTGTCCAACCACTTCGGTTTCGATATTTCGTTTGCGTCTTAATCCTTGACACTGGTCTCACCAGACCGGATCAGATCAGCACTTCGGTCTTATGGAGCGCTACTTCCAAACCGATCCCTTTGATCATCCATTAAAACCTCTACGGTAATCCGTTTTGCACGACTCGGAAGGGCAGAGGGAAATTCCATTGGCATTAAGAGACAACTGCTATCCTGTCTAGCTTCTGCTTTCGAAAAAATAGAAAACAACCGCTTCATATCGTTCCCAAAAACGTCCTAAATCAAAACTCAAACTCAGTCGAGCACACTGTCTGGATAGGGGGCGGTATTCTTCACCGAAGTCACTTATTGACTATAGTCAGTTTCCCCTTCATGAGCCACAGTTTAACAAACTAATTGGTCAGGTCCGCTAGTTCCTCCGAAGAACGTAGCTTTCCCTCTCCCATTATAGGGCAGAGGATGTTGATCTCGTACCCCAGCAACGTGAAGTTTTGGATTTTCTAAAACAAATTGTTGACTTGTTTTGATTCTTCAAGGACAAAGAATAAGGTGTGGAGAATTGTTTAGAGGTCCTTGAAGTTTTCAAACAAATTCCTTGTTTATATTGATAAAATTTATTAATAGTAGTTTTACTGTTTTAATGTATTATACTTTTCAAAATCGTTGACATTATCAATCTTTAGTAGGGTAAAGAATTGATAGTAATACAATTGAAAATTGAATGCTTACTATAGGAATAAACAAATCAGAATATAACACAAGGTAGTACAATGTAGTAGTAGAATGGAATATAAACAAATTACAATCGACTAATTTATAGCCGTCAAGAGGCGCGTTACCATTGCTTCATACCATTCATATGTATTATGTGTAAATATATTATTACAAATTACTGATATATCGGATAACATGTATGAAATTCATAAAGTACAAAAGAGTATAATTATAATGTATGGAAAAATAATAATGCAAAGTAACTAATACTGAAAAACTAATACAAAAATATATCATAATAGGTGAAGTAAAAAGTTTTGAGCGTTTTTCGTTAGATGGCTTTAGTGAGCCATATCTCACGATGTATACGTTGCATCTTGTCATTCTATACTGCGACTTAAAGGCGGCATAACGCTTTAAAAAAAGTTCTCTGACAATTTTATGTTTAGTTGATCCAGTTGTGTGTTAGAGCGTTCCAAAATGGAGGTAAAAAAAGAAAAAATTCGATACATTCTATGATGTTTATGGACCCAATACAATATCGAATGCAACAGCAAAGCGGTAGTTTCAACGCTTCCGTTCTGGTAATATGGACGTCGAAGATGAGAAACGCTCTGGTAGGCCAATCGTTGAAAATGTTGATAAAATCATGGAAATCGTCGAGTCAGACCGACATGCAGACACTTATTCCATTGCCCAGGAACTGAAGATTAGCCAGAAAACCGTTTGGAACCATTTGCATAAGGATAGTTTCAAGAAGAAGCTCGATGTATGGATGAAACACGAATTAACGCGAAAGAACCTTTTGAAGCGAATTGATGCCTGCGATTCTTTGCTGAAGCGTAACAAAATCGATCCATTTTTGAAGCGGATGGTGACTAGGGATGAAAAATGAGTCACATACGAGAACAACAGGCGAAAAAGATCATGGTCCAAGCGCGATGAGCCGCCAAGCCTGGATTAACGACCAAGGTTTTACTTTACCAAACACAGTTTGGTGGGATTGGAAGGGAATCCTCCACTATGAACTGTTCCCATCACTCAATTCGGACCTATACTGTTAACAACTGACCAGATTGAAACAGGCGATCGACGAGAAGCGTCCAGAATTGGCCAATAGGAAGGATGTGTTCCATCAAGACAACGCCAGGCCGCACACATCTTTAACGACGCGCCAGAAGCTCCGAAAGCTTGGATGAGAGGATATATCGCACCCGCCGTATAGCCCAGACCTGGCATCAAGCGATTATCATCTTATCAAGCATTTGCAAAATTTTCTTGATGATAAAAAACTGGCCTCAAGAGAAGCTTGTGAAAATGAGCTGGTCAAGTTTTTTACCAATAGGGACGAGAACTTCTTCAATCGCGGAATTATGAAATTGCCTTTAAAATCGACAAGAGTTATCGAACAAAACGGTGCATATTTGATCTAAATGCAAATATTCTAACTTCGTTAATTTCATCGTCGAAATAAAGAGAAAAACGCTCAGAACTTTTTACTTCATCTACTATATTATATTTGTAACAGTACCCTCATCGATTTGTGTGTGAACGTGCATTAACATGTGTCAATTTTAACTGTTCATTTCTCGGAAGCGACTTATTTTTGTATAACAACTTGAAAAATTAATTCTGCAAAGAGATCTTACAAGTTTGTTAACACTTTGTACAGCTATTTTCATTAGTTATCTTTGGAAGAGTTTGAAAATCTATTTTATAAAAAATATATTTAAATATATTACTATAATCGTGTAAAAAATAGCAACTATTATTGCGTTATTGTAATTAATTATTATTTATATATTGTTATTTATTTTAACAGGGTCGTTTCGTAAATTTGATTATGGAGCGCCTGAAAACCTAAAAATATATGGATCAACACAACCACCAAAATATGATCTTGAAAGAGTTAAAACACCAATTGTTATATTTTATAGCGAAAATGATTTTTTGACCGATCCTGCAGATGTGAAGAAACTTGTTGATAGACTACCAAATGTTATAGAGACACAAAAAATAGAATACTCAAAATTTAATCACATTGATTATTTGTGGGGTAGAGATGCGAGAACGCTTCTATATAATACTATTTTGACTGTATTAAAAAGATTTAGATAAAAAGAAGCATTTACAAAGTTTATTATTTATTAGTTTGTATGTAATGTCAGTGATATTGTTTCGTACGAAAATAAGGGATATATTTTAAGAAATTAAATTTTAATTATATATTTAAATATGTATACTCTATGTTTTTTGATTCTTTTCTCATAAATTGTTTCATAATTTAATGAAAAATAATATTTCATTTGAAATAATTTTACTAGATATATCTTTCTTCCTGCGCAATATACCATCGATCCATTTATGTACATTTAGCGATACTTAAAATTGACTGACCTATAGTATCTCCTACTACATGTTTTTTTATTGTTTTGTACACCTCGTTTGAAACACACGATTTGTATTTTGCTACTATAAATAAACTGTAATATAAGTATTTGTATAATATTTACAATTATGACACTTCTACTGTTTCCATCCTGATAAGTTTTGTGGGTTCAAAGCAAGACTGAGGAAAATAGATTTTATAATAGACAAATAGAAAGAAACATTTTTATTCTTTCGAGTGATACAGGATTTGACAAATAAGCTTTTTTCGAAATAATAGTTATATAAACAAAATAGTCTTTCAAAAATATATTCTAATACTAATTCATACAAATATTATTTTAAAATAAGTATCTCACATAATAATATTACTTCGAACAATAATATTTGAAATAATATATTGTAAATGCATTACAAATATTGCAAGTAACCAATTTTTAACATTATACTTTCATTTATGATAGAAAGCTTTTTAATTTTACTTATAAAGAATAGAAAGTATTGCACAAAAGAAGTTTATGTGACCTACAATTCACTTGATTTGCTTTAAATGGAACAGATTTTTCGAACGTATTATTTTGTAATTAATTTTGATAAAACTAGATAAGAAACAGAAGAAGGAACCATGTTCCTACTTTACCTAAGTTACAATATACATCTTTGACCGAAAGTAAGTAAGATGTTTTAAGTAAAGTACTCGTAAGTAAAATAAGTCATTAAGGATTAAACTGTTATTTATTAAATATATTCTACTGTATTTTAAAAATTAATTCTGATATATGTAATTAACATTTTAAGTACTTTAGTTAAATAAAATACATAAATACATTACATATATTTAATATCTAATATGTCTATATATAGAAAATATATTAGGATATACAACATACATTAGAATACATGAGTTATGTGCAACACTGCATATTATAAATATAAATTGTGTATTTTTAAACTTTTCAATTGTGTTGATATTTGTGGTACTTATAGATTACTGGAAACGAGATAAAATAATGCTAACAGATTACCTGAACAAAATGGCCTATTATTGTTCTCATACAATTATTTATATACTTCATAATAAAATAGTTCTTACCTCAATATGAACCAATAAAGTGACTTTTAATTATATATATATTATATCAAAATTACTTCTAAAAATATAATAAAATATATTTAATAAATAATAATTCAATCTTTAAGTTAATTATAAATTTTATACTTACAAAATTATTGGCAGCATCGTCATTTTACAGCAACTCGTGTATAGGTAACACATATCAGAATTAATTTTGAAAACAGTGAAGATGTATTTAATAATTAATAATTTAATCTTTGAATTAATAACTTATTTTATACTGAAAGTCATAACTAAAGGATGGTGAACAGAATATTATTATTTTACAGCACAAGTAGTTCTCATAGGTTAGATATTTCAGAAAGATACACCATAATGTGATCAGTGGGGTAATACTGAACACCTATCTCACGCAGTGCACGTAAGAAATACAAGTGAAAAAGATAGGGTAACTCGAATTCATCAGTTTTTACACACTATTCGTTATTTAAACTTTGTTAATAAGCCGCAAAAATAATTTGAAATTGTTTTTACAATCGATTAGTCGTAAGTTTCTTAATTAAATCGATTAATCGTTTTCGTTGCCGCAATATCGATAATACATCGTAACTTTTAACAACTTCAGGTTGAGGATTCTTTTGGCCATTATTGCGTTACTGGTAAGTACGCTGATCTTTACTCCTAGCTTTAAATCTAACAAATACTGATATGTAATTGTTTATTCGATATGAAATACTTTTAAAACAATGTTAAACATGATTTAAACTTAAAAAAATAAAAATTATTTCTATTATAACATGAAAACTATTACAACACGTGTCAATATTAATCATCCATCTTTCATTTAATTAGTTACTTTATTAGTATTTTTTGCTTTTTTCATATTCTATTTATTTTAGTTATAAAAGTTTGTACGTTTTTATACATTTTAACTTGGATTTATATACTCAAAAAATTCAACTTTTATTTGTAATTTGGATAATAATTAAATTCAATAAAAAATTTATGTTTATGTATTTAGTTGAAAAATAAAAATTGAATAGTAGTTACACATAGAAGTAAGAGAGGTATATATACCAAAATATTTGTTTAAATTTTCTAATTGATTAATTTCATGTTTAGAATAAACATGCAGTTACATGTCAGGGGGGAGCATACGACTGTTGTCGAATCACATGAAAATGTGACTATTGCAGAATTAAAGGTATGCTAAAAATGTCATATTATTTTATGTTAACTAGGCCTATAATAATAAATATTTAAATTTCAAAGATACTTTTAATTTGAATAATTTTTATAAAGGAAAACTTTTTTTTATTACCTTTTCCATTTACTCGAATCTTATAACTTAGACTGAATCTGATTTAACTTATTAACACTAAGGTGTTAATATATTTTTTGAAACTTTTCACATGTTATCAAGATTAGTAAAAATAAACACAGTCAACTTTCTTGTATTACCTTTGAATTTATCAAAATAGTGATAATATAACAAGGATATATATATATTAAATAAGGATATGTATTGTTTCTTTTATTTACAATTGCAGTAAAAGAGTAGAAATCTTTCTGCCTGTGATCTAATAACTTCATTCACCTGAAATGTTACTCTATCATTTTAAATTATAATAAATATTGCTTATAAAAGGTGCATAACTTTGGAGGGGATAAATAGTGGTAATACTTTCTTCATGAATGGAAAGGCACTGAGGAAATTGAAAAGTTAAATTTATCTTTTTTTATGGATAAACCTAATAGTTTGTTAAATATTTAACTTCTAAAACAACATTAAAACATTGTCCACTGTTTGTTTATGTCAGTGTCAAGGACACATATTTGGCATAGCAGTTCACAGATTATAGTTTTAATATTTTTGTAGAATGAATATATATTATTACTTTTATTATCAATATTCTCATTACTTTATCAAATTCAGACATAATAGACTAATATCCTATTTTAAAAAATGAAGTAAATTTTCAAACCTTTACAGCTCTACCCATTTTGTTAAAATTATATTATGTCCATTTTGAAGTGAACTATTTGAAGCAGTACATTTTCTTATTATTTAAAATAGCAGAGATATTTGAGATGAATAGAATTTGGACTACATTAATTTTTATTGTATAATATTATTAATTATTATATTTTTATTATATAATATAAATTAATTACACATTTTACATATGGAAAAAGTTTGAATGTAAATATATAATTACATAATCTTTTACAATAATGTAGCCACTAGTAAGGTATGTTATTTATAAGAGAGTAAGTTATATGGTAATCTTTCAATGGCGAGAATATTATGACATAAAATAAATATTGTAATAGATTTGTATTTTAAAAGCACAGGAGCTATACACTTTAAAATTGTAATTCATTTTTCATTTGTTATGGTTAAAATATATGTATATGTATATGGACGTGTATATGTATATGTATATGTATATGCATATGTATTGATAAATATTACTAATTGTAACAATATTATTAGTACTCTCCTTTATATTGTAACTTATTTAATAATTGCGTTGAAATGATAACCTAAAGTCAGTACACTTTCTGACTCTGGGAAGAGTAACAACGCAAAATTAAAGCACGAAATTATGAGCTGGTGGTCAGAAACATTTTCTTTGATCATCATTCGCATCATTCGTCAACAAGTAATGCTATTTTGAATAAAATATACATTTTATATAGACATGACTATCTGATGAATCAGATTGCAACTTGTTAACAAGTATTTGCATATTTCTAATTGTTGGATTATTATTATCCATCCTAAATAGTGGCTACATTATTGTAAAAGATTTATAAATTATATACTAGTGCTAAAATTTTAAATAAGGATAAATTATTTATACTTTATTTCACTTAAAATTCATTGCTTTTGTTATAATGAATCTAAATGAACACATTTAAGCATCTACTTTAAATTATGACAGTGATGGATATGTTTTATAATTAATTGTTGTCCAATATCTAATCATTATAATAGATATAAAAATGTTTGAGAGAAACGTTCTGGATTTAATATATAAATGTTTAATGCCTGAGAAACAACAATAGACTAGTTTCAAGAATTGTTTTTGTTAAATATAAACTAAAATTAATTGTTTTTAATTTTTTTATAGGAAAAAATAGTACAGTTGGAGGGTGCTGCAAATACAGCATTCAATCTATACTGTTCTGGCCTTTTGTTAACAGATGAAACATTAGTTGGAGAACTTGCATCAAATATTTTAGAATTAACAGTTTCTCTTCGTGGTGGTAAGGCCTTTTATCATTAAAAAGAAATTTTAGAATTTATTTAGATAAATTTACCTACTTGCTGTAGATAGGTAAATGTAATTAGCTAATTTCTAGAATTATGTAATTATTCTTTCACATTAATTAAATGTTCTTTTAATTGTAAGTACATTGATTTATTTTGTATTAGTTTTTTTCAGTGCTCTATACTTTAATTGCTTTAAAATTATATGAATATAAGGTAAAAATAAATAACAGAACTGATTAAAGTATTTTAACGTTTAGGTAAAGTGCATGGATCTTTAGCTCGTGCTGGAAAAGTAAAGGCACAAACTCCAAAGGTAATTGAATTTTTAGTTACTTCGTACAAAGTAAATTTATAGCACACATAAGGAACTAAATTATTTATAACTAAAAATTATCAAACATTGTTAAGAATAAACTTAATTTTTAAAAATTCTTAGGGGTTTTTACAATATTTGTACAATTGTTGTTACAATTTTGTAAATATCTAATTGAACATAAAATTATAGTAACTTAAATTTTATTGGTTTGTAATTTTTATATATTTATTGCATTAATGTTTCCCTTATTTTCCTTTTAACCTTGTTTTGACTACTTTTATTGATTGTGCAGGTTGAAAAACAGGAAAAGAGTAAAAAGAAAACTGGCCGGGCTAAGAGGCGGATACAATATAATAGAAGATTTGTGAATGTGGTTCAAACTTTTGGTCGTCGGCGGGGACCAAATGCCAATTGTAATTCATAATTGAATGTACATATATACGTTTCGTGATCATGAAAGTAAAATAAAAAGTTAATTATAACAAATTCTTTATTTATTTCTTACTTTTACAGTTACATGAGAATTTCATTCTACGTATACTTGAAGAATATTTAAACACAAAATAGTGATAATTTGTATTCAAACTGCTATTTTTATTTTTGATCATTTTCTTACATTTTGCGAAAATTTAGATATGTATGCAATCTAAGAAAACACTGTCCGCGTTAGGCATTCATCGATCATATTTTCAATTGCGAGTCAAATTTAATTGGTGGTCTTCAATTGTGTGAGACAATTAGTATATTCTTAGCAATGATCCATTCTGTTACTCAACATCAATTCTGATTACAGTTCTCGTATCGGTTCTTGAACGGTTAACGTTATTGAGGTGTTTGCTTATTACATTTGCTATAAATTTAGTTAAAAATTGTTTACTATTAATATTAACTTACTGGGGGGACAAAGGGTACACCTAACTATATAAAGGGTATAGTTTAATAAACAAGGTAAAAGTGTCTCCAAACGAAATTATATTTTATACATATCAGTCAATTGGCACCTCAAAGAAAATCGTTTTTGCCAAGTATCCCTGCTATTAGGGTTGTTACAGGGTGAAATGCAATTTACAGTTTACATTCCATTTCTCTTGTTTTATTGGATAGAAAATTATTTAAAAAATTAAGTATATTAAGTATATTCTACTTTACTAGAATACTAGATACTTTACGTATCAGTGAATTTTTTCACAATTTTTGGTTGCAAAATCGAATTTTAAAATATTCAAAAATTTTTAAATACCAATTATATGTTTAGATCATTAAGTGACCATGTTTATATTTTTATAGTTTTTGCCTCTTGTTATGGTTGTTAATATATACTTTCCTCAGATTTTTCTAAATTGGGGCAAAGGAGTAACATGCTTACACATTCAATACATTTTATTTCTTTAAATAGTTATTCGTAGCTCCAAATGTAATTTTAATGCATTAAATAAGCCAGTGCAATTATTTTATAAAACATCTTACCTATGATAAATATGAATTTTTGATTAATTGTGTGTATAAATGATAACTGGTATTAATAATAAGTTGTACTTCCCTGAAGCTTATTTTATCTTGACTTTTCAGGGTAGATCTTCGAATTCACTTTCTAGACATAATATTATGATGTAGTTTTCTTCGTGTAAGCAACAAAACATAACATTTTTTTAAATTACTTTTGCAAAAATTATAAGACCCGTAGAAGTTCTAAGCAAAATTTTCCACGGCAAACAAATAAATCCAATTATAAATGACGATAGGGAAGAAGATTGAGATAAAGCATTGTACTATTTGTAATTCTCGATATTCTATCAGAACCGCGCAAGATAGTCACCAGGAAAGTTTTAGTTGGTAGACTCCACTTCTGACATCTCCGACTTCGGGGAATCCCACATTAACCTCTTCTTACTCCAAGTTATCGGGGAGCTTTAGACTATTTCCTCCATGAAAAAAGGTCTGACGTTTCATGGCTTTAACCTCAAATACTGTCATGACACAAAAAAGCTAAAAACCGCTGATTTAAATGTAACAACGGGAATAATTTTAGATTTGCCGACTAAAGTCTATTCTTATCGCCGACAATTAAAAATTGTAAAAATTATGAACTAGTTAATTGGTCAATTATTTATTCAATAGAATATTTATGTCCTACATATCATATTCCATCCTCTACAGATGAAAAAATATTTATTATTTCCTCCAAATTTCCATTAAACAGTAATAATTTGAATATTTTTAACAATAAATACCATAATTGATACAAAGCGAGTTTTCCATATTTTTCGATCGTATTAGGATCAATATTTATTGTAAAGAATTACCGTTAATTATTGTTTCAGACTTTCTAATGGTTGCATACCCTATACATATAAGAATTTCAGATAGTGCCGCCTGATCACTACTGACGCCAGTACTTTCGTACAACGTTAACTTCGATTAATTATCATACGTTTATTTTAAAGCATTATCTTCTTTGAAAACCTGGTTTGCCAAAAGCATAAATAGTTCTACATTTTCAGTTTTTTCATTTTTTTCAATTTGTCCTTACTATTAAAATATCGTATTGATTTTAAATAATTGTGAAAAGAAATGTTAAGCACAATTTTAAAAAATCGAGATCTTTCTTAATTGGTATTTTTGTTTTCATTATCATTCAAAACTGCCAGTTCAACCAATTACCAGTTCAATAATTATATTTTATTCGAAAAATGCAGTATTAGCATTATTCTTTAAGTTTTTGAAAAATTTTTAAATTATGTTTAAATATCATTAAAGAATATAATATACTCAAGCTTTAGCAATACCTCAAATACTTCTCCAAAAAGTATTAATAATACTATTACTATAATAGTACTATTTTGTGTAAAATTTTTCCAAAATATTTAAGAATATTTTCTATTTTCTATTAATGATTAATAAAAACTTACTACAATATCTAGAGATGTTTTTTTTTAAACTAAAATAAGTACATTTAATGATTTTTTACAACTCTAATATTGTTAAATATATGTAATACTTGTTTTTAAATAAAATCAATGACTTTTTTAAATTAGTCTAATTTAAAATAAGATCCAATAATCATATTTGAATAAAAAATGTGTAATTTTGATTATTATATTTTAATTGTTATTAATTACATTATTATATTAGTATTACATTTTTACAAATACAAATCTATTAAAACTGAGATTGTATTAAAATCAAATAAATTATTGAAATTAAAAATGATTAAAACCACTTTATAATTAAATTAAATTTTCCTAATGTGTAGTACAATTTGAATTTCATTTAATATACCTACTTTACTTTCTACCTGACTCTGCTTTTTAGTATTGAGCAAGGAGATCTCTAATATCTTTACAAAGGGTTACAAAATCTGGTCTCTGATGACTTTGCAAATGCCAACAGGGATACATAAGTTTTACATAAATTGTTTGTGGACACGTAGAAGGACAAGGAAGACGAGTGCCTCTTTCTAATGCAGCTAGTAATTCGGTACTGCTTTTTTCTTGTTCATTTTGAAGACGTTCTGTACTTGAATCAAGTCCAGGTAAACGGGGTTCTTCTCCAAAACCAAATGTTTCATACATTGTTACACCAAAAGACCAGACATCTGATCGAGTAGAAAATTTTCCATCTCTTATACTTTCTGGAGCATACCTAATAAAATGAAAGAGAAAATAATCAAAATATGTTTTTGTTCAAATTTAACTTTGACAACTTTTTCGAAAATTAGATTTTAATGCAAATAGAATAACGTGATTAATTCAGTTTCAATACAATACTACTCGAATTTAATTCTATGAGACACTGATTTCTTTTAATCATTATTTTAATTTTTAATTTAACTTACTTTTTAGATATTATATAATTGAATAAAAATTAATTTATATATCTTCTATACTTGCCATTTAATAGGAAGGCCGCGATCAGTCTGTAAAATATAATAATCATTCTTTCCAGTGACTTGGGCCAGACCAAAATCACTAATTTTAACTTTATTTTCATCAGCAACCAAAATATTTCGTGCAGCAAGATCTCTGTGAACAATGCTCATGCTACCCAAGTAATCCATGCCTGTTGCAATGTCCAAAGCAAAACCTAACAGTCTTCTATGTGTCAATTCTTGTTTATGAATGGCCAAATAACTTTGTAATGAACCATGTTTTACATATTCCATTACTAAACAAACTTCAGGTTCTGATATCACTCCAAGAATTTCTACCACATTTGGATGTTTCAAGGTCTATAATTATATTAGTTAATATTTATTATAATCTTATTATTAAAAAGATAAACAACAAATATTACTTAATAATCTAGTTACCTTCATAATGGCAATTTCTCTCTCAAAGTCCCTTATGTCTGCTTCAAGTGCTCTAGTTTTCAACTTTTTTATAGCAACTTGTTGTGATTCAATATCCTTCCCAGTTTCTCTTTCAAGTGTACCCCTATAAACTTCTCCATAATAACCTTGACCAATTCTACCTTGTAGAATTACATTACAATCGATGTCTAACTCATATATGCCTCGCATTTGACCTAAAGAACCATTACTACTTCCTCTAGAACCACAATCTTCTGTTCCTGGTTCATTTCTTCCTATTACCTATTTTTATATCAATGTTCTATATTTTTAATACTACATAAATTATTAAAATTTAAAGAAAGAAATATGATTTAATTAAAGTTTTCATTTTATTTGTTTTTTTATGAAATGCAATTAGAGAACCAAATAAAATATTTATATGTGTAATTAAAACGTTACTAATTTACATTTTCCATAAAATAAAAAGTAGTATATTCATTTTATTACCTCGCCCAATTCGCCAGGATGGCCTATACGAAGAGCTTGAGCAGAACGTTCAATACGATTCATATTAGGAATGTTATTTTGAGAAAGTGAACAACCTTCTGAATCCTGTCGTGCACTAGATAACCAACCTAAATATGCAGACAGATCTTCTGTACTACCTACGTAGTTTTCATTGGTGTTTATTAAACCTCGCATACCTATAATTAAAATAATATATTTCGAAAATGAGTCAAAAGTAAGAAGTTAAAATCATGTACAAATCGAATCCATTATCATTAATTTATATAAATAATATATATCATTAATTTTATTTAGAGGGCTTACTAAAACGAAATTTTGATATGCTAAAATTCAAAATTATTTATAAATATGTATTTTACTTTTGTAAATGCCATAATAATTTTCTTTGAAACATAAATGATATTAATATTAAAAAATTAAAATATAATTTTATCTTACTATCATCAGTATCATTCCAGGGGAGACTTGTATTGTCTGTAAAAAGACTACTAGATCTTGAATCGCTATTTATTGATCTGCTATCAATACTATCAGAATTATCCTCGTCTAACTTTTTCAATTCAGAACTAAATAGTTTAGGAAAAGCCGTTGCGTAAGCATGACTTCTGCGAGAATTGTATACTTGATATAGAATTTGGTTTATATCTCTCATTATTGCTTGGGGTTGTTTTCTAGAACCACTTGCATCTCCCCAACATTCAAGTATTAATCTATAAACTTCAGTAGGACAACCATTTGGAATAGGTAAACGTTTTCCAGAGTTATAGTATTTTTTCATAATAACAGCATTTCGAAATTCTAATAATGTAGCTCCTCTGAAATGAAATAATATTAAATGTATAATATTATTATGAGTTTATTGTACTATTATTTACACAACTTTATTTTATATTTAAATATACAACAAAAGTAAATAAATAAATTGTAATTTCTTAAATAATTTTACCTAGCAAATATTTGCCAAATTGTTGTTCCCACAGCCCAAACATCTGCTTGGAAACTATGTCTAGCCAATTCTGGCTCACTATAGGTTTCTGGAGGTAGCCAATGAATATCCGTATCCGTATATACAAACAATCCTGGATCGGCCAGTTTTACCACAAAACTGTTATTAGTGTGTGCATGAACTAGGAGTTTATTACACCTAATGTTACCATGGACAACACCATTTTCTTCAAGGTGCCAGAGAGCTGTAGCTAGGCAAGCTGTTGCTTCTACCATATCTACAGTTTTAATAGTCTGAGAAGATGAACTACGTAAATATTCGTCAAGAGGACCATGTCGTACCAATTCCAAAACCATTCCAATTGATGGTGTTACTGTTAATCCATATAATCTGGTGGAATATGCATGATTTTTAATTTAAAAAATAAATGGCACAATAAACATGGCTTAATTTTTTAATTAATTAAAGGTTTCTAACTTATTGGTTTTAACCCTTTTGCGTCCTTGATTGTTTAAATGTTTCAAATATGTAAATATATGTATATACAGTTACTGACATTAATATTCGAAGACCGTACTATTTCTATATTTGTTGCTTTATGTGAGAAAGTACGATTTACATATCATATTGCTTATTATACAAAACGATAAACCATTTATTGTAAATTAAAAATATAATAATTAATAGAAATGCGTAAACAATTTATTTCTAACAACTATAGAGTGTGATTCCTAACTGCATGTTTATACACTTCAGGGGGTAAATCTACACACTAAAATAAATAAAAAACATATGAACATACAGTACATTTAAAAAATGTACCAACTCCCATTATTTGAATATTCTGAATATTTTAAGTTTCAAGTAAAATTCATTCTATTTGGATTATATACATTTATTAATTAGTTTTTAATTATTTACAGGATTGTCACTATTTTGAATAGTGACCTACCCAGTTACAATACCTAAAAATTGAATTGTCATAACATTTTTACCTACACAATAAGAGTTTTTGAATACATGTAAGTGTTCTTTTCTCATTTGTTAAAAATTAAACATTTAATTTGGTTTATACAAGAAATCGAATTTTACAATACTCATCATATTTTAATACACTGAATTTTATTTTCAGTTTTTATTTCAAGTTATACTGAAATATTTACCTTACAAGTGTTCCAGAACGCAACTGAGACCATTTTCCAGCAAGTTCCAGAAATTCTTTCGTATAATTTCCTTCTTCTTCTTGTTTTAAAATTTTAAGGGCAACTTCTAATTTTTTTCCTTTAGTTAGTCTCCAAATTCCTCGATGAAGAGTTGTTGGTGAATAATGTCGAATTTCTGTAGTTCTTAAAAACGGTTTATAAATTTCAAGCTGATTTTGAGGTACGCAACGAGGTCCAGTTTCCAAAACTGAAGCAACAATTTCTTCATCAGCTGCAACTTCGCTGACTGCACTCTCAGGAGCACAAAGTAGTAATGGTGATTTATCTAAACAATAATTAAAAAATAAATAAGTTGATGTCGTTTCACTTTTAACATTTGCAAATAATTACGTTAGAAATTTTATTCTTATGTATACTTAATAAAATAAAATAATATAAAACGTGTCTCAAATATAAAAATAAGAACAGTACAAATGAAACTACATGTAATATACATATGATGTTCATGTTATTAGTATCTAGTGATTTTTTAAAGTAATGGACGTACGAAAAAATAGAAAAATATAACATTCTTGTATTATATGTCACTGGAATTATCTTGGCTAATATCATATGATATATATTTATAGCTTTTCTAAACAAATAATTATAATTACTTTAATAGTGCAAAACTTTTTGTTGATTTTAAAAAAGATTTGTATTACGTGTCATTCCACGCCAAATCATTTTTTTACTCAATATTAGGAATTTTCTTCAAATTAAAATATATTAGAATTAGTTTAAATTAACTATAAATTAATGAACGACTACGACCAATGGACGACCACGACCTTTCGGAGGTTTGATCGCCGGGAAACTATCATTGACATCACGATAACTTTCGAGGATATCGTCTCCTGTGTGAACCAATGGCGCGTCATCGAGGACTACACAGGGAGCAACCACCAACATATCAAGTTCCAAATGCTTGAAGAAAGCCGGACGATCCCGGTGAATCCTCAGTGAAATCCTCGGTGGAATTTTAATTCCATTCAGGTTGAGTCCTTTGAGAAAGCACTCCGTAACGGACTGCAAAACACCATGCAGCTCACTGGTGACGGTTGAATCCGACTATCAGTGGAGTCGGGTCCAAGAGTCGAGAACAGCAAGTCATGGATACTCTTTTGACCATCTGGGCAGGACGGCCAAAAATCTGGGCACGCGAGCTGTGAGCATCTCGCTATTCGTGGTGGAGGAACTCTGCGTAACGGTTCGGACCTTCCAAAACTGGAAGGCGCTTGTATCCGATGCTTCTCAGCGGAAGTGATCCGTAAAGCAGCCAGGAGTCGAGATATACAGTGGGTGCTTGGCATTTTTTACTCAGCTTCTGAGGGGGCACGTATTTATCACCAAGTTGCGATTACTGTGGCGCGGACAGAGACGAAGCACACCCTCTTCGAGTGTTCGTGTTGACATATCGAGCGTAACCAATTGGAGGAAGCTATCGACCTTATCACCCTTGACAGCATTGTCAAGGTGATACTTAAGAGACGCGTGGAGTGGAATAGCATCGCGCGCTATACACAAAGCATGCTTCGGGCCAAGAAAGCCGAGGAGGCGATGTGGAATTTTCTACTTCCGGCGTGGGGGGAATCTTAGAAACCTCCGAGAGGTGCTCCCCGGTTAGGCGTAGGATGATTACTAAGGAGAAAAATCGTAATTGTGATGATCGTGTGACTCAACCCTCGAATTAGTGTGAAAAACAGTTCCGAGGGTTAAAAGTTGCGATGGGGTTTGAGGTTTTAGTGGATAGAAATCCCACACGTCTATGAAGTGTGGCCATTTTCTAAGTCTTTTGAAAATTCCCTATGTTTCCTTCGTAAAAATAAGAAGAAAAATTTGTAGCATCATTAATTGCTCGAAACGTTAACTTTAATGCCAGGTGCCTTTAAAAAATAGTATATTTTAGGCATCCATTCCACAAATCCTGGATTAAAGTCGGCCCATACACACGAATACTTACGGCTAGTTTATCTTTCTAGAAGTCATTGACTTCAACTCCAGATAAAAATAAGTACTAACAATAGCTTAAAGTGCCAGAGTCGTTAACTAGTCTTGTTTAAAGAAACAAAGACAAAATCACCACCAATAATCTTCAAATGAAGTGCAGGTAGTGACTTTTATTTTGCAGGTAGCTCTCAACGATAGAAGCGAATAAGAGAATACCAACTATAAGCGAAATAGACCGGTAGCGAGGAACAAACGCGTATCGATATGTCAACGATTACAATTTTGAATATTTTTCATTACATATTTATGCAAATAATATTAATCAATTCATGAGCCTTTTCTAATGAGCCTACATTCAGATAGTTTTTAATTGCAACTATAAATTTCTATAAATCTTTCATCTGCTGTGTTGTTCAATAAGTTTGATAAAACTGATTGAACAATCTATTATGTATAATTGAAAGCAGTTTGTACAAGGTCATGTTCAGACTTATCTCCACCAGGAAAACCTCACTAACCCAATGAAAATACTTTCGTGGAGATACGATAAGAAATAGAAAAGTTTGTATTTGGTGTTGTCACACCGATACGTGCCTCACATAGCTAAGATCGGCCATCTGATTTTTAAATTTAGAGTTGAAATATAAACAGTGATAAGAATGGTTTCTGGTCACGAATTCTTAACACAAATTAGATCTTATATAGGCAGTATATTGCCATAGGAAAAATATAGGTTACAACAATGTACTATAATTAATTGTTAAACTATTTGTTTAACAAAAATGTTAAAATAGATAATCGTCAGAAAATTATTTATAACAAGGATAAAATAAAAAATGAACTCACCATACTCTGTAGGTGGTAAGCACTCTATAAGATACGATTGCCCTTCTGAATCTCGGAAAGATGCAACACACTGTGCTAATGAATTATAATAATTGGCAATACCAGCAATGACAAAATCGTGTGACGAAATTCTTCCTTCTATTCTCTTTGAAAATAGTGTTCCCTCTTTGTCACACGCATCTAAGTAATATACATTGTACTCCGTTTCACTTTCTCTAAGTAAGTAAGAGCCAGGTTTATTGGCACGTTTTTGCTGAAGTTTTGCATATGAAAATTCTTGACTGAAATAGAATTTTTTATTTATAATCTTGTTATACTTCTTACTTCATTTACATAATAATATTGCTGAATAAGATTTTTGAAGATTTTGCGAGACAAATTCTTACAATTAGTATCCCTTCAGGCTGTCAGATATAAGTCATGTTTTTTTTCTCGAAAGAGTGTTCATCAACATTATTTTGCAACCAATTTCATCAGTGATTTTAGGCTACATTGTTACTAGATTTTTAAATGCATTTTTCTCAAAAATAAAAACCCCAACGCAATCACGTTATTCTTGATTTTCGTCTTGATCCATAGAGTCCCCGGTAATCGAATTAGAAACACTCGAATATTGCTGAAAAATTATAACATTCAAAGTTCCATAACTTTATTAATATTTCGTCCCTTGGACATCGACCAAAATAAAATTCTGTCGCAATAGTTTTCGATGAATCTTAAAAAAGTTATAAAACTTTGAATGTTACCATTTTTCAGTAGTACTGGTATAGTCCTAATTTGATGGCCAGCGATCATAGAATCTCCTTGGGTTCATTTGTACCACGACTTATGGATGAAGTACGTTTTTGTTGTAAGATCAATAATCGAGACAAAGGAATGGAATTTTCTATTACCATGTTCTGTTCAAGAGCAGCAATAACAACACGTCTACCATCCCGAAGTATAATACCGGCATGTTGAACTTCAAATTCCCTGGAGGGTATTCTACATCTTTCCCTTATTAGTTTAAGTTCGCATCTCTACATATAAAATATTCTATCTACGTATAAAATATTTTAATACGAAAAAACCAGGTTCTAAATTGACTGAATACCTTTTCTCTAAGGTTTCTTAGAATATTATTTATTTAGATGCACGTATGAAGTTAATGTTTGTGATATATGTATTAACACGCATGCGCGCCATTTAAATCATTCCCCTCAAATATCTTTGAAATTATATGTAAGATGACACTGACAAATATTTCAAACAAAGTTAAATGATTTTAATTTAATGTTAATAGGTATTTTGTAGGTAGGTACGTAGAGGATATGGAGGTCGACTTTATTTTTTTTTTAATGCCATCAATACAATAATCGATGCAGGTGATAATTCTCTATAACAAAAGTATCAAGAAAATTTGAAATTTCTAGTATTATAGTCCGAGATGCTTGACTTGAGTCTATTACAGTTATTTACACCACAATGCAATATTCAATTTGTTGGCTAAATTATCGACCACAAAAAAAAGATATATAAAAATCTTTTATTCGGTTAATCAAGATCTACAATTCGAAAGAAAAACAAAGACGATCCGATGACATTGAAAGTTTAATGTTTATAGCCATTTTCTATAAAAGCGATTAGCTACTATTCTAGAATTTGTTTATACACGTTTTTTGTATAATACATCTTACGTATTATTGAAACGTCAAAACACTTTTCTGCTTTAACATGGCTTATACCGGACATCACAATATTCACCCATCAGTGACGGACACCGAATCATTTATGACCCATTCCTTCCGACTGTTATGAAACAGTCAAGCGATGAATTTACATTGTGGTTGAAGCCACAACGACCCCCTCTTTTCCCTCTATATTATTAACCCGTACTTGGTATCATTGGGTTACTAATAACCCGCAACTATTTCATTTGTTGAGTCTCCGTTTGCTAAGCAATACCATATTCTCCGATTTTCAGTATTTTCTT
Source organism: Ptiloglossa arizonensis (assembly GCF_051014685.1). Taxonomy (NCBI): domain Eukaryota; kingdom Metazoa; phylum Arthropoda; class Insecta; order Hymenoptera; family Colletidae; genus Ptiloglossa; species Ptiloglossa arizonensis. The sequence goes on along the minus strand of NC_135051.1, from coordinate 11,143,495 downwards.
AGCATAAGATATAATTTCTAATGCGACGTTAAAATATTAGTTTTGTTTTGAATCCTGAGCGTCAATTATACTGTAATTGCGTTTGGATCATATTTGACTCAACTATACCAGTTGTGTGTATTATCTGAAAAATAAGTGATATTCAAAATGTCGAAAAGTGTAACCAAAACAAAGTTAGAAGATCTTTTTATGGCCGTAACTGCCATTCTACATTTAGCGTGAAATGTGAAAAAAAAGAAAGAAAAAAAAAAACAATTTACAAACAACATTTAATGCAAAAGAATTATTGCTTCACTTGCAATCATGATTTGCAAACCATGTGAAACTTTACGCTTGTTTTCTATTGTATATTCGTTAACATTATCGTATATAGTTTCGTAAGTCGTCCGAAAATGGTTAAAATAGTTGATTAAAATTTAATTTATACGCTATATTGTTTCAATCGTTTACTTTCATTACACCTGTGCTACTTTGTATATTAATATGTTGCGTTAAATTTTCTATTTCTAATTTCGCATATTGCTTTATAATTACCAATACAATACGTAAATATCTTCTGAAAACTCCATTGTTTTTTTTTTTATGCGTACTCTAAACAACTATTAGATCCGATGCAAACGTACGATCATATCTGTCTTTGTTGTTGTCAGTTGTTTTCAATTGGAAACACTTGCCATTTCCTTTATTCTTCCAATTGAAAACAACAAAAAGCCGCACGTCTGCATCGACCTAATAGTTGTTTAACAGCTCGTTCACTGTTAAAGTTTCACTCTTCGTTCATTGTTAAAGTTTTACTCTTCGTTCACCCGTGTGTACTATTTATAATATTCGCATTACGGTGAATCGGTCGTTTGTTGAATCAATTGTTTTACCATCTTGTACAATTTCTTATGTTTTTTCTTAATTGAGATACAAGTGTGTGATAGAAACTAAGTTAATACATATCCTTTAGAATAGAATGTAGATATTCAGTATCTTCTGTTGATTCTTTTTTCACATAAGAAACGTATTCACGTTCATCTTATCGAAATGCAAGAAACCGAATAAATAAATAAATAAACAAATATCCGTGCTTCCGTGCTTCCGTGCTTCTCAATTTAAAAATCGAGGTCTAATACCTTCTGTATGTGTAAATGTTAAGTCAATTGAATATAGAAGCAAAATATTATGAAACACACAAATGATTTGAAGCTCGAAAACGTTCGAGGTATTATTGATGTATTGAAAGTGGCAAGAAATATACCATAGAATGTGATAAATCTATAATAGAATGTTGCTTATTTATACTTCCCGAATATATTTTTTTCACCTTCAATCATTTTTTAATATTGAATTTTTGAAACATAATTTTAGCGAAAAAAAAGGAAATTTTAAAAATACTAACTTTTCGGGGAAAAATAGTTCTTAAAAATATATTAATGTAAATGGAATGCAAAAATTTGAATTACAAGATTGTTCCAAAATGTGTAACGATAGTAATTTTAGTATGAGTCACTTTTGACCCGGTGTCCGTTATGTGTGCGAGTGTAACGGTTACCATTACAATACAATATAATATATTAAATATATGTAACATGCATATATAAATTTAAATAAATGAAATCCTACCCAACTGGACCATGACATTTTAATCTGTGCAATCTTTCCAATGTAGGAGTAACGATCTCACCACACAAATTAAATGTCCATTTCACTGCTAGACGATAATAACCATCCAGTGCCGAAACAAAGGACATTAAGAGTGCATTCTTTGCAAATTTCAAATATGATGGTATACCATTTTTTCTTGATATTTCTACAGTGTTATCTTGTCTAAAACATAATGAAAATTATAATACAATTGTCATAAACAGTTGTTTTGTATAAATTTTCCATACAATTTTTACCAGATACTAAATTATTATTTTGTAATAGGTATGTAGACATATGAGAATTTTTAAATGTAAACAATTTTTTTTGTATGTGTCTGAAAAATGCAATAGGATATTTTAAAAAATTTTCTTTCGAGACTATACCAATATCAGTATTAAAACACCTTGCAAATTTGAAACAAAGAAATGGAAATGTTATTCTTTTAAAACAAATAATTTGATTTTTCTCAACATAGAAAGTAATTATCTCTCTATATACGGGGTAATTAATTAGAAATTACTTATTTCAGAATTATATTACTACCTCTATAGAAGTGTGAATACACATAATATCACATCTAATGATATAAGGGTCATATCACATCTAATTGAGTATTTTTTGCACTGGATGTCAGAGATTTTAATACAATTGAAATGTGATGTAAATTGCGTGAATTATAGTAGATTCGTGTTATAATTTTAATATTTCTGAATTTATTTAAAAAATACAGGTCAAAATATTTTCACGAAAACGGGCTGTATGTATAAATAAATTTTTATCTTTACAACTACCAATAGCAGTGTGGTCGTTTGTTTTTTGTAGTTTCGTCGAGAATATGAAAATTTTAAGTAAATCTTTATCTTACAAATTTTTCGTGTCAGGAACGATCTTTAAATGTTCTCCAAAATATAATCAGATTCTTTAAAGGTTTCTCTATAAAATAAGATTACAAGTATTTCAAAATTAACATTACAATGAGCTTGGAGTTTATTCTCCATGGCTCTTCTGTCGACCGTGTTAATCGACGTGCAGTTCAATATTTTTTTCCTTTGATCTAGAACAAAGAGAGCCTTTGACTTTGATTCAGAGCCGCGTATTGTCATAATTTTGCATTTTTCATATTACGAAAAAAACTTCGTTTGAATTTTTGTTCTAGATCGATGTAAAAAAATGCTAGATGCATGCGGATCGACAGGAAAGTCCATGGAGAATAACATTTATTATTTCACAAAAAGCTGATAAATTGTAATAAAAAAAAATGTTATATCTTGCAATGGTAAAGAATATATATAAGAATAAAACTTTGGAAAATAATGAAAAGTTTCATCAAGGATATAATTACTTATATCTTATCGTTTTACTTTAATTTATCCCCTTAAAAACGGTGCGATCCGTTTAGGTAACCGATCCACATCACATGCTTGGCTGCTATGGTCGGCAATATCGCTCGCAGACTACATTCTTTGAATGAAGACTACAAACAAAATCAACAAGACACATAGTTGTCTCAATAATACTCTCTATATCTCTAGAATATTTAAATTATAGAAAGAGGGTAGGGGGGCTTTTAAATATAACAGATGGAATGTTATGTTAAAAATCATTTCCAGAGCTTATAATAAAAATATAAAATTTCATTTATTTAAATCAATAGACAAGAGGGATTAATTAAAATACTTAATTAACATTGTAATTTATTTCTGAATTAAATTTTGGCAGCTTATAACTGAAGCAGCACTGTTAAATGATTATAGTTGTTACAATACAATTATAATAAAGTTTCTTAAAGTCAATTTCAGAAAAAAATGTTAAATAATTTGATTTCAACTTTCATAAAAAAACCTGCAAGTAATTAAGGATGTCTGTTGATTGATCTAGCATGAAGTAGATTGATAGAACAATATTTTGTAAAAAAGCAATATTTTGTACAAAAACAATTTTTTGTAAACATCTTTAATGTGTATAATGATCAGTTCATTACAACAACTAACCATACAATGTGAGTTGGTTACCAAAAACAAATCACAACTTGGTTTTTATTAGCTTATTGTAATATCAATTTTAAAATATTCAGGATAATCTTATTTTATAGAGAAAGCTCTAACAAATTTGGCCATATATCGCCATATAGGGTGGTGGTAGTGATAGTGGAAATAAAAACTGTTTGTGGCATAAAAAATTGACAAAATAAGATATTCATACTTTTGTGATGCAAAAACGACTTTTTAGCCTATAAGAAACTTTGTCTTCATTCAATACCATTAACTGTTGTAAAGATCAAAATTTATTTAAACAGTTTATTTTCATGGCAAAATGATGACATAAATTCCCATAACTCGTGCAACTACATCATATTTCAATTTTTTAAATTCCTGAAATCGAAAAAGTGAAATGCAAAAAGTGATCGATTTGGTGTGAAATCATTTGTTACATGACTTTAAAAGGAAGTGAAATCGATTGAATGAACTCTTTTTAAACAGAACCACACATTTCCATTATATGAGCACTATAAAACACATTAAATGTTAATTGTTATAATGGATGAGTATTAAATTGAAATATTTTACAGAACATCATTCTTTGGCTTTTAGATCCATTGTTTCAAAAATCATGAAATCCACTGGTAATGAACTGTAGAATTCTTTGAATTTAAAAAACTATATGCACGTATTCCTATAAAATTCATACTATTATTTATACTATTAAAGACTATGTATGTATAAATGTATATTATTTTATGAAAATTTTTGATTGCATCTTCACTGAAAAATGGAAAAGTCATATATATATCTTTGAAATGCTTTCAATCAAAAAAATTTGATTCAATCTTTTTTATCTCCTATTTAAAAATATGCCAAATAAATTTTATTAGTTTTGTTATAGGAATAATACCTATATAAATCAAAATGATAATTTCAAGTATCTTGTCTTGTATGTTTATTAAACAATTTAATTTTAAACCTTATAGAAACAAAACATAAATCCTCAATTGCACACAATGTAGTCCATGAAGTAGCAATAGCTTCGCAATATTTTACTTCATCTACATTAACTCTCAAACACACTTTTATTGGAGAATTTTGAAGATCTCTATCCATCAAAGCCTCATATTCTTCATATGGATAATTTGGTGCCATGCACTCAAATTGCTTTAAATATTGTTCTTTGACATAATTTGCATCATATCCAGATATTTTACGTAGTGCAATATGAATTGGTTTTTTAATAAAAAATGCATGACGCTTTATACATTCCTTAGGAATGTACTTCCTATATTCTGATTCTACTGTTTCTCTTGGTACTCTCTTTTCCAACATTACTCTACGAAAATATGTAAAATAGTTAAGTTAATATTAGGTAAAAATAAAATTAATTATAAATAATCTAAAAGGGTCAGCCCCAAAGTGACAATCATCAATTTTGATCAAATTTTATATAAAATAGTTCTACAAAAATATTCAATAGTTATTTTTGTTTATCAGTAAACATTTGTATTGAAGGAGTGAAAAATTCAAAATATTTTGAAAATAATTTAGTATTGGAAAAATATAGTATTATAATATACATTACAGTATTTTAGTTGATATCAAATATATTATAGTGCATTATAGTGTATAAGAAATAAATTTTAATTAAGAGAAGGTAAATCCATTTCAGTTGTCACATTTAATAAAAAAATAAAATGTAACATGTACTTTTTAATGGGCTTCTACACAGTGACATTATCATTGAAATATTGAAATTAGTGGTAAATAGTTTTAAAGTAATTAATTGTTTAACAGATATTTCATATTAAAGTTTGAAGAGGAACTGTATTAAATTGAAAGATAAGTCTGTAGCACAATTGATATAGACATATACTTACAAAATTGCTGTTCTTTTTGTACACAAATTGTATAACTTCTAACATCTTTAATTTTCCTATGAAAATTTTATTTTCATTATATATATGTTAAAATAAGCATTAAAATTGTGAACAATATATTTTCTAAAAAGTATAAATTACATTTTATTAATAAGTTACATTTACAAAATGTATATTATATTTAATTAATAAAGATGAGTTATATATATAAAGTGTGAATTATGTTTTATTAATTCTTTCATTATACACTATTTATAAATTTGAATGACATTTATTGTAGAATATAAAATATTATTGTAGACTCATACAAAATAATAATTCATTGTTTACCATTTTATTCAGATTGTGTGTGTGTGTGCGCGCGCGTGTGTGACAAATGCACACTGAATCAGCTATTTAGTTAATTTAATTATTAACTGCCTATGTCTACAACCATATATCATTAGCTGCAATATTTCGAGCACTATCCTATGTAAAAGCCAATTAAAAAGTAAATGTTAAATTTGGGTATATCTCCTTACACAATTAAAATAAATTAAGTACATATTTAATACGCCAGCAAATTAACTAAAATAATTTTAATAGTATTAACTATTAAAATGTAATAAACTATTGAAAATAAAGCATTAAAATTGAATTATTGTATATTGTTATAACCATGGTAGAAATACTTGAGTTTGTCATGATTCATTTTACAATGCATAATACTTTCTAATTCTATGGAAATATTTCTAACATATGAAATTTTTTCAACATGATTAAAAATAGGTTATTTATTTAACCTAAAAATCAATCATTTTAGTTAGAAAATTGTTATGAAATAAAAATTTGTGAGTAAAACTAAAAAACTAATAAATTAATTATTAGAGAACTGGAATTCAATACTGATTTAACTAACGTATAAATATATATAAATTTGTATATCTATATATTTGAAATATCTATTTGTGAATCTAAGCATTGTTCTGGTGTTTTGATAAAAGTAAAGCTATCAAGGGTTTACATTTTTATTGGTATTATTTTCATTGTTATATACAATATTTTATAACACCTTGTTTTGTAATTTACTACATGAAAGATAAATAATATCTAATAAAAAAGTTCTTAAATGATTAAAATAAAATTTGAAATTACTGAATTTTAATGAACTTAAAATTTGAATCATTGAATCTAATCAAGAATTAAAAAGAAAAAGTCAAACTGAAGCAATAAAAAAGAAATTGGAAAACATAAAAACAAAGGAATTGTTACAAAAACTTATTTCTTTTAAACTTATCCTTATTTCTAGATACATGTTGTTAGTTTTGATGTTGCTAATGCTTGCTTTAGAATAGTGATCTAAGGATTAAAAATTTTCAAAATTTGACTTTATAATCGTAATCACTACATTCAAAACCCTAATAAATACAACATTTCCAAAATTAGTTAATTTTTTATTTTTTCTTATTTTTAAGAATCAAAAAATCATTATAGTATTAGGTTGGAACAAAAGTTCGTAGCATTTACAATAGCTTATTTTTGGCAATATTAATTTTTTCTGGCATGAATAAAATAAAAGACATGCTTATATAATCTGGAAATATAATCTTTCTTCCTGCATTTATAAATTTGACAAGTGTTTAAATTAAAGGTTAGAATAAAGAAAAATAAAGTTAAAACAGCAAAAAATATTTGTGCCGTTTATGGAAACGGTATTATTGCTGAGAGATATTCAACATATCTCACATGACGGTTATAAGGCATTAGAAGTTCTTGGATATATAAATCGGTACAGTGTGGGTGTCTCATGATTTAATGGAAAGAAATGTAATGGACCGGTTTCCCATAAATAATTCATTACTGAAGCAAAATGAAAACAATCCATTTTTGAAACAAATAGTTACAAACGACAAAAAGTGGATCCTATATGACAATGTAGAATGAAAAAGCTCCTGAGGAAAATGTAACGAGCCTCTACAGACCTGTGCAAAAGCTGGTCTGTGCCTGAAAAAGGCAATGTTGTATATCTGGTGAAATTGGAAAGGCATCTTGTACTACAAGCTTGTGCTACACAATCAGTTGTTGAATTTAGATAAGTATTGTTCACAATTAGATTGATTGAAGGCAGCAAATGATGAAAAACAATCAAAACTAGTCAATAGGAATAGTGTTGTTTTCCACCAAAATAATGCTAAACCTTATGCCTCCTTGCAGGCATGTCAAAAATTGGTGCAGTTTGGTTGGAATGTCCTGCCTCACACGCCATATTCACTTGACTTAGCACTTTCCTATCACCACTTATTCCGGTCGCTGCAAAATTCTTTTAACGGGAGAAACCTAGGTTTTTTAGGAGCTTGCAAGAAGCATGTAAATGAGTTCATCGCCCAAAAAGATAAGAAGTTCTGGAAAACCGGGATAATGAAGTTATCTCAAAGATGGCAAAATGCACTAGACCAAGATGGAAAATATGTAACAATAAATATATGTAAAAATATTTAAAAAATTGTCTTTGAATTTTACTTTGAAAATACTATGAACTTATGTTCTAACTCAATAGTTTGAGTCTTGATAACCAGTTTGTATCAGATATACCTCATTTCTGTATATACATATTAGTTTTTGGAATAAATATACTAATTAATGCTATGCCATTTACAGGTCTTCTAAAGTTATAAATATGCTGTAGTATATTCATATATATTAATCGGTATCATATTATTGGAATAAATTTTTTTTGTACATTTAATAGGATTTAACACCAACTTTAACATATTTTTTATATGTTTTAATCCTTCCCAAAAAAGTGAATACTTTTGTAAGAATCACTTCATTTAAACATTGAAAGTGAGTTTTGTCACTTAAGGGATGTCTCTTGTAAGTATAAGTAACGAAATTAGAATGAGCAAGGAAAATATTTTCATATAATATCAAAATAAATTAAATCGTTTGAAGATAGAATCATAAAATAAATTTGAATAAAAATTTTACATTTTTACAATAAAACTAAGTTATTATTAAATCAAATGGGAATAATTAAAAAATTCTAAAAAATTATAAGTAAAATTAAAAATTAAATAAAAAAACATATTTTAGTAATTACTTATAATGAATTAATATTAATTATGAGTCAATTTAAATAAAGACCTAGATGAATAAATTATTAAATTGAATGCAAATACCTATACATGTCACTGACACCAAGACCAATCAATTCTTGCTTATGCCTCTCATAAACAATGTCTGGTACTTTATTATCCATAATATCTGAACGTGCTTGTTGAAAATAATAATCATAAGCATTTGCATCAATGAGCTTTAACCTACGTAAGCTTGAAGGTTTAAATCTAAGTCTAAAATCAAATTTGTTTTTATCTTTTGATTCTAAATGATGTGCTACTGGATACCAAAGTTTTGTATAGTGATTTCTAAGAGCAAAAAGATGTCTGGCCACTGGTCCTATTTCTAATGTTTTACAGACCTAAAAAATTAATTATTATTTATACTCTATCAAAGTTAAATATAATTGAAAAAATGTTAAAAACAAAATAAATTGTATTTGAATTGAATATCATTAATATATTATAACTCTAACTTTATAATTTGTGAGGTAGGCCTAAAAAGTAATGAATCTAAAATTTAACGTACAAGGCAATTAAAACAAATACAAACTGCATTTTAATTTAAAGTGTACTTTGATGTAGGTTACACATAAATTTTAATCAGACGTCAATTACATTACATTTAAATTTGACATTTATTAGTATAAAACAATATTCAAATTTTAATTCAACTTAAGTTAATTAATTCCAATTGTAATACTAAATGTTTATAATACTTTTTTAAAAATAATTTAGTTTATTTTTATGCATTTCAAGATTTTAAAACAAACACGTTTAATTTAATTTTAAAATAGTAAAACATAAATAGAAAATAAATATAGCTTTTAAAATTCTTTACCTTGATACAAAGATCTTCGATTGTTTGTCCATAATTAACTAAAAAAGTCAATTCTTTTTCCTCTTTTGCAACGTAAACGATCGCTAGTCGATCGTTTTCCATTGTTAACAGAATTACACGTTTTTTCACATTTTGTTATTCCAATTACTTGCCCATAGCATACTGTTTATTTACAACACGAGTGGGTAGAAGTGCGCATGTCACTGAAAAGTACAAACCAAACTTTGTACACTGCTACCGAAAAAACTTGACATAGTTTCTGTGGCTTATCATAAATGTCGCTGATGTCGTCTGTTTATAATCTGCGACCACAGACCTAAAGGACCCTTGCATTATGCTATGAGGTTGAGTTGTCAGACAGAAGAGAGATTAACTTTTAAAGTTTTTCTGCCATTTTACGTGGATTCATCAATGGCGCTGCCTGACATTAGTATTAAGGAATTTTCTTATTATAGTTACTCAGTTTTCTGTATTATAGTAAGTTTTAATTGATTTCACAGCGCTGTACATACTGACTATGAATGATTACAGTATAACAGTGTACGTTTAATCGTAGGATACATTTAATAAAAGTTGTAATTATAAAATATATAAAAATATGCTACTTTTATATTGGTAGACAATCAATCGATATATTGAAGAGCAAAAGGCACTTTCTCAATCAAATTATTTTATTCAGCTGTTAAATTGTTATACTTTTTCATTAATTGGTATTCCTAAATATAGATTCTTATTTATAATATTACGTACAATTCATTGACGAGTGCAAGTTACTACAGCAGCTCAAAACATGCAGCGAACATATGTATTTAAATTTTGCCGCATTTCGATTAGATGACATCATTAGTAGATCTGACTTGTGAGTAAAATGGCTAAAGGATGTTATTGCAGTCATTTCCACTTATTTACTCGGTTGACTTTACATCTCGTAACCAAGATAATACACTCTACACTGTTCTACAGGTTGTCTTAGTGGCTTAATTATTTAGCATTTGCAGACAACTGTTTCAACGGTAATGTGTTTGAATATTTTTGGCAACAGATCAAAACGATTAATGAATTTTGAAGGTTTACCAATTATCTAAATTATGTTTGACTAAATGTAGAGAACTGCATAATTTTCATAAACCACATGCAATAACATAAATTAACCCTGTAACGTTCGATTTTTTTTTTCACATTATTGGCTAAAAGTAATTAAGTCGTTTTTTTTATTATATTATAATTTAGGATTTTATTACAAAAATTTTTCATTTTCAGTTCTGCTCAAAATATTTTTGCTATATTAGTGCTAAAATAACATGGTTATGCATACAAAATTAATTTTCAGGAATTCACGAATACTAACATTAAGTATAAATATATATGCTTATAAGAGATAATGTGTTTTATTCCTCATATTCTTTATTGTAGATTATGTATCATTCAAAATAAATCAATAGCACAATAATGATAATAACAAAGATAATAATATTAATAGTAAAAAAGAAGTATTATATATAAACTCTTCACGGAGCATTATCCAAAATTAAAAGAGATTGTAACACAATAAAGACTCATAAACTAAAAAAGTTATTATCAGATATAATAGAGACATTCCATATAAAATACAAATAATAAAAGAACAAATAGCCCAAGAACTCAGCTATTACGAACCTCAAGTCTGCATGTGTTCGGGCCCTTCCTCAGGGGCTGCAGCTTGTTATGTTCGCTACAGCACGAGTTTGGCGAACGTGATATACCTAATGCTAATCATACCATAAAACTCCTATTGATTTGGATCGCAACGATTCATTCACAATTCCTTCTTTTTTGGATTTGTAAATGGTACGTGACAATAGGAGGAATGGGATTCTTAGCTTAACCACAGAAAATAACGAAAACGGCAACTCTATTAATTGCCCCCAATTTTAAGCTATGGTGCGCGGTGATGAGATGCATGGCTCTGGGGTACTTGCCAAAGCTCTAGGGACAAGTAGCCGGCTTGCGTGAGGAATTGGTGCAGGTAAGGTCGGAAGTGGAGGCATCGAGTCAGGACGGCCCGGAGTAGGTGGCATGAACGCTCTTCCTCTCCCCTTCCACAAATGCTTCCGTACTTCCTTAGAGCGTCTAATAAACGTCAAGCTGGCGGTCTTTCGGACAGAACTAATCCCTCTCAAAGGGAAAGTGTCGCCAAAAAAGGCGGCAAACATTTTGTACTGGTAGAACCATTCAAGGCGGCGCCTTTGAGAATAATAGGGAGCCAGAAAGTCGTGGTGGCAGTGACAGGCATGAACATTTTTCCCATCATTGCCATCCTCGGCCTTGCGGCCAGGCCTGACCGTGGTGATTGGTCAGAAGGTTAAGAAATCTGCCCGGCCGAAATCACCGGCCTCGGTTCCTCTATTGGGGGCATGGTAAAGCCTGAGAAGAGCGAAACAAAGAAGTTTAAAGCCTGCTTAAGGCACCCCAGGGGCACGTAAGGACTGCAGCGATTACAGTGACCGTGCTTGAGGAGGTTGTCGTATTGTATGCCAGATTAAAAATCGATCTGACTAGACTTGGTATTACGTCGATGCAAACGAAGTGAGCGGTAACTGAGGATCTTATCCTCAAGATTCTCGATCCCGAAGACGGGCCTAAATGGGTGAGGTTCTCTTCCGCCAGAGCGTCCGAGTTACCCAGCTCACCAAATACACGGAGATTCGTATGAAGGGACTAGACGACTCAGCCATCTGAGAGGAAATAGTCCTGACTCTAGTCAGAGCTGGGCCTCGTGCAGAAGGGGACATTAATATCAGTTAAATCCGACAATCCTCCTCTGGGCTGGGGTCAGTTTGGACTTGGTGCCCTTTTTTTGCTGCTCGTAAAATAGCAAAGGTCGGGAGGCTCCTGGTGGGGTAATTAATAGTAAGGATTGAGATCTTTGCGCAGCCCCTGTTCCTAGGCCAACGCGCCTTCGCCCGCTGCTCTTAGGGGGGACTATTCGAGCTCACGCGAGTCCGGTCTCGACTCCGTTCGGTGACCTCCTGCAAAATTACGATTTCGCAGAAGGAGACCAAGGGATCCTGGTTGGTACTGAAACCTTTTGACTTTTCCTTTAGACAGTAGAAATGAATCTTTTCCAATATATCTCTACTCGGACAAAAAAGAACTTATATGCACTATTATAAATGTAAAGTCGCCGAACGAGTTTCTGCTTTTCTAGGGAAATGTCACCAACGCCAACTATATCAAGACGTATGTCAAGGAGCACGATAGGTCTTAGCTGTGTCTGCACTGGTGATTTCCTTTGAAGTGATAAGAATTTGTACAATCGCTTGTACATCGAAACTAAAGATACAATAATTTGTTGATGCGTTGTAGTTGAGGACGATGCGTACTATATAACATAGTGTTTCTCACGTCCTTTTTGCCAAAGGAGACAGTAAAATGAAATGTGAGCAAGTCAAAGGGATTGTAAGTGAGACAGTCACTATTGCACGCGAAGGACGGAGTATTAGGCGTTTGAGAGATGGAGCAAGACAAAGTATTTATCAATGCTTTGCTGCTTCGTACCATTCTCCTCTCGCTAGCTATCCCCTTGACTCGCTTTTATCTTTACAGGATGAAACTGAATAAAAAATAGTGTAATGATCGTTAAATTCTCAGGATATAAATCTAACTCAACGAATAAAACTTTATATGTTAAATTGGTTTTGGGTGTACATTCACAGAAAATATTTATGTTGTAACAGAGGGAGTCACCGGCATTGGTACCAACCAAGACGCCTACCGAGAAAAACTTTGAATTCGTGTCATTAAAATTCAAAGATGGACAATATATTAAGGGATTTAAATTTTCACGTCTTAATAATAATAATGTAACCTTAATTTTATTTATGTAACTATTTTAATCATATTACTAATCTTATTATAAGAATCATTCACAAAATGAAAAGAAATGTATGTATAATAACGATGTATTTCGAATGTACCCATTACACCATTGATATACTAACATCAACAATAATTTCGGTTTTCTTTATTATATTCTTAAATATACTCCTATATCATATTTATATGAAGAAATGAGTGTGTATATTTTAATATTTTATGGGTGTGAATGTTAACAAGGGTGGTATGGGTATTTCTAAGGCATTTTTAAACCTATTGACATTTTTCATTTATGCAGTATTCATCATATTTTTGCTGAATCCTAAAATAAGGTTTCTTTGTTTTTTATTAAAGCTCTAATCCTACATTTTCTTTGTAAACATGATCACAGTGTAAAGGCGTACTGTTCAATGCTTCTGGTCCATCTTTGTCTAAGTTAGTAGATTTTCAAATCTGTAACCTATTTTGTATTCTGTTTTCTTAAGTGTTTTATGTACAGTGCTAGGTAATATGATATTTTTAATTGATAACATGTAATACTTGCAAACTATCTATGCTAAAAACATTTGTATTTTAGTTTAAACTGATTTTTTACATGATATGTGAAATAAGATTTGTTTTAAGCATTGTTCAGCACTGTATAATATACATATAGATAATTTCCTAGAATCAATTTTAAAATTCAAATCACTTTCAGCATAAAGTTAGTATGCGAGTTATAATCATGCATATACTAATACCTAATTAAATCACAAATTGGAAACTATATCTAGTAAGTGGATTTACTGTTTAAGAATTCTTTAATGTTTTAGAAAACTTATGAATATATAAATAATTTAATAAATATGTATATCAATTCCAGATCAACCAAAAGTAAAATAATAATAGTAATAATTATTTTTAATTATTTTCTTAGAGATTTACGTTTTACTTAAACTCAATCTTATTTAATCAGCATCTTGCAGGTAGAACTCAAATTATTCTAACAGTGGTAGAAATTGAAAATAAACAGCTTCTTTAGATATCAGTAAATGAAGCTTTGTGTTAATATTTCAAATCTTTGAATTCTTTTTATATGAAGTTAATAGAAAGTTAAAAGTAACCGTTATAATTGAGTAGAAATTTTTAAATACAAATTGAAATATTATATGAAACGAAACAATGTAAATGTTTAAAATAAAACTTAACAACTACTAGTTTTTAATAGTCTTTATCAAGTCACACATCCCTATCATATATTATATCACTGACTTATGTTGTAACAATGTAAAATTTAATTAGCCAGATGGCATTCAAAACTATTTAATTTCTTTCTATATGCTTTGCTATTTGATCAAATATCTCAATAATTCAATCATTTACAGCTATATAATGTTTCCTTGCAGGTATTAATTAGTCCCCACCTCAAGGGAAAGTCACTGGCTCCACACCAACTAAAACATACAGAAAAGAAAAACAAGTTTTGATTAGTGCAGAACTGGTAACTTTTCTTTAAAGTAGAAACGAATGAATGCCTGCAAGTTTACATTCAATCTTGTATATTACAGGACATAACATGAACAATTATTAAACAAAAATATTCTACCCGAAGTAATGGAATTTTTTTAAAAGAATTTCAATCTTGAAGTAAATTATTTTGTTTCAACATATAGTTCAGAACTTTAACAAATTAATCCTGTCTCACGTATAACAATAAAATAGTATTTAAGTATAAATTGAATGTAATTAACGAATATTTTTTTGTAATTATTTTTTCTATACTATTATCTTCTTGTCAAATTTTTAGAGGGAATTCGTTGAATTCTAAGAGAATAGGATCTTTTTTTGTTAGTAAAAACAACATTAATTTCTTCATGATTGATTTTATACTTTATCAATTTTTCTTGGTCTCATTACTAGAGAGTGAATAGTCTAATGAGAAATATCTGCATTTTTTCATTCTTGTAAATACATACAAGCAAGAAAAACACAAATTTCTACATAAAAATATCTAAAAATTTCATACCTTGACAATGCTGGTTTATAATTTTGTTATAAAAAAAATCATTTGGAACCTATTTATAGGTTTAAATTTAAAAAGGGCTACCTAAAGTATCATTTTTTTATATTTTAAAATATTTGAAAAATTATGCTAAACCATAATTATTAAAGTAATTTTTTTATTTATTAACAACTTGAGTGCCAAAGATGATTGCGAGAATTTATATGAAAAATGCTAAGTAAACGCCGCAGTTGAGCTAAATGAGTGTCACACAGAATCAAGTAAATGATCACTGTTATATCTTCAGTTTCTTGGTTTAAGTCTAAATTAAACGAGCGTTTTTTATACTTTAAACATTTTTTAAATGTTGTATGTATATTTACGCAGTGTGCGTAATGTAAGACACTCATTTAACTGAGATTTTAGCATGGAAACTGTAAGAATGCAACTACGCTCGGCAGCACTCTTTGCAAGAAAAAAGTATTCCTTGGCACTCTTCGCATAGTATTACTACTATTAGAAAAAACAAAATAAGGATATAGTATGTGTATACAATACAAAATAAACAAACAATAATTTTTTAAACAAACAAGCATCGTCAAGTATAGAACGTGTTTAAAAGTTGGTATATTGGAATGCAAAGTAATAATAAATAACTTACGTATCGATAAATAATACAATAATGACAATAATATTAATAATAATAACATAATAATAGTAAAATTGTATTAAATATTACGCAGTGTACGGAACGATTTTTTAAATAACTACAACAATAGACAATAGTGTTCGTGCGTATTTTCTTCAATCTATTTTGTTAAATATAGAACATATGGAAAGTGCCCAACTTAATTGTATATTCTCACGCGTTTTTTATTACCTTGACTATTAAGAAATTACTTAACAATTAAGTATATTTTTGTTTTATTTATGTGACTATAGATGAAAGAATTTTTTGAAGGTAACAATACGAGAAATATATACACTTAAATTGGATACCCTGTCCACACACATACATACACATGTACATAGAAACATGTACCAGAGTCTAGAAATCATATTTAGAAATTATTAATGCTTTTATTGCATTAATTTATACTGAGGCTAATATCAGTTTTATTTTACTTTTAATTAAATTCTCATCATGATTTTATTTTGTTTTTAGATCATTTTTAATTTGTCAAAAAGTTGTTTCACTAAAATATAAATAATTTATTTTTAAATAAAATGTTATTTGAATAAGTATGTAATATCTTTTGATAATATTATACATCTCTGAAATATGACACCTTGACTTCTTTATTTTCATATTTTTTCGTATATTAATACTTCTCTGTACAAATATCTCTATATAAAATATTTCTTGAGCTGACACAATACTTCAGCTATTGCCTCTTATCTACTTGTATATTTATATTTATATGCAACGGTACACACGGCTCGGTTCCTTTTTCGCATCATATTAAATTCATAACTGAAATTTAGTTTACAAAGAATTTTTTTTGATTATTCATATTTCATTTTTGCAAATGAATAATCAAATTTATGATTGTTTTGTGATCATAATCTAATTTCATAAAAATTATGTTGTATACATTTTACTGGAAATGACTATTTTTAATATAATAGAAATAAATGAAATATATGATAACATATGAAATTAATACAATTTAACAAACAACTTTATAAAAAAGCAAACAAAAAAACAGTGCATAAAAGGAATTTAGATAGAAAAAAAGGAGCTCATTGGTATTCTCACTGTTTTCTTCTAAGTATAACTAGATTTAAAACTACCGATAGAGCTTCTGGAATATATTTTGGTAAAGCCCCATGGACGGATCGTTCGTACTATCATAAATTAGGACGATTCGGACGAGTGTGAGCGTTGGCAAAGGTATCTCGACAAAGGCACGATTTTTCCCAGATTTCAGAAATCATTCCTTGAACCTCGACTATTTTACTCCTAATGTAAATCGAAGATACTTATTAATATAGATATTAAAATAAGTAAAATTTTAGTTCAAACATTTAAATACAAATGGATTTCATTTACATTGTCTAACATAAAATGTAATTTTTTTGTTCAAGCTCATAATTTCTCTCATATCAGTCATATTAACATTGTTATTGAATAATTTTTTAAATAATCGAGGTGATAGGCCTTGAAAAACGTTATTTTTTCAACAACTACTGATGACTTTTGCTCAATAAATGCGAATTGAATTGATACAAATTGCAACACTGTTCCCCGCAAATATTGCACTTCCAGGGATTACTTTCACTATGACAACCCTTATGAAGGAAATATAATGTTTGATCAGGGAAGGTAATTCTGCAGTGAGTGCATTGAAGTCCACTGCTACGTTGATCTGGTCTTGTTGAACTAGGAGGTTCGCCTCTTGAATGGGGATTTGAATTTGAACTATTATTACCTATTACAAAATCAATATATATTTATATATATGTATTTTTTTAATATAAGAATTATTTAATATGAGTGTTATACTATGGAGTACTTTGTAATGTGTATATTGTTTACAAATAATAGTTAAAGAAATAATGACATTACAAAATTTATTAATCAAAAAGAATTAAGGCTTTCATAATTGCAATTAATATTCATATGATCTGAAGTGTCAACTATTTCCTTTTAACTTGGTGTGAAGCTAGATATAATAATAACATTACACAAATACTAAAAAAGCTCAGAATACTGATATTCAGAGACTTCAGATCATGTTAATTTAGCGATAAAGCAAATTATTTATATGATAAAATAATGAAATTACCATTGTTATTGTTATTATTGTTATTATTATTTCCAGAGCCAGATGAAAGCTTGCGTCGTAAATCGTCTCGAAGAAGAGATTTCAGTGGAGAAACTTTTATCAAGGATGGTAATGGAAGATTACTAGATGTTGCGCCATTCTCCTCTGTTCCATTACTGTTTGGTTCTTGCTTAATAGGAATAAGTGAGATTGAAGGTGTAATTGCTTCTTCACTCTCACCAAGGTTCCTTTAATAAAACAATAAATTCTAATTGTGTTCAAAGCAGACTAATATTACTTTTAAATTGTGTTCTATACCTATGAATACCACTACTGTTAATAGGTAACTGATGATGACTACTAGTTGGAGCATTACTGTTACTGTCTGCACTTTGTGGGCTATTTGGACTATCTCCATTAAGGGGAGCAGGGCTTGAATTCTGTTGACTTGCAGCTTGCTCGGAATAAGGAATTGATATCTCTATATGAGGCGTCAAAAAGTGCATCGGCGGAGTTGCGTTGTCCGCAGATCGGTTTCCAGTACTGTCTCCACTATCTGAAAGGGGAGCAGAAGGCATAGCTTCTCCCGGAGTACAGCTATTCATTAAAGAACTTGAACTATTTGGTCCTGGATTATCCAGATCTATTCCATGCCTAAAATAATAATTAAGTTAGAAATAAAAATGATTTTCGAAATGAATGATACAATATTTACAATATTACTATAATTAAATACTAACCTGTTAAAAAAATGTAACCTAAGGCACTTCATAGTTGCTGCACGATAATTGCATAATGGACAAGATTTCACCATATCATGTTGGCCAACATGTTCATTCTGGAAGTGTGCTCTCATTGCAATTTGTCTTTGAAAACCTCGATTACAGATTGGACAATGATATGGCAGAGTCTTAGAGTGAGTTGTAAAATGTTCTGCTAAGTGATCTTTACGAAAAAATCTCTTTTGACAGACACGACACTCATATGGCTTCACACCAGTGTGTCTCATCTAAAATCAAATTTATTTTCCTCCATAATTTCATATTTATATTTCTACAATAATTTAATTTGTAAATTTTAATAATTTAAAATATAAACAAATTTAGTTTTTACCTTGTGCCGCCTCATGTTAGCTCCATTAGAAAATTTCATGTTACAAACATCGCATTCAAACATTTTTCTGTGAGAACGAATTCCAGAATGAGTTTCTTCTCCGTCCCCATCATTTTCAGCAGCTTCTATATTCTCTGCGCTCTCTCCTGGCTCAGCACTGGCCAGACACTGGTCCTGATGAGCGCAGAATGCTGTCTTATTTATAGTCTCATAGTTTTCACACCTTTCACACCTGTCCACACGTTATGGATCCTTTGATACGCTATTTAAGACTTTGATTATCTAAACGTTTATTAGGAATTTCTAAATACAAAAACTCAATTACATGAAGATGACGGACCTAAAAGCAGGCACAGCACCATCACTGCTATCATAATTAGTGTTCAAGGCAGCCTCATTATCTGGATCCAAAGTCTCCTCTTCTCTTGGATTCGAGGACTCTCCAACATCAATATGTGAATAGGAATGGGAATCTACCTCATTTTCCCCACCACCAACATCAACCCCATCTGACATGATATCGAGCCCTCCAGACACTATGGTGTTGAACCTGCACCATTCGTCGTTGGTTACCTACAGTATTGTAGAAATGTATTTCAACTCATACTATTGTTTCTAATAATGTGAATCCTTTTTAATATCTTATACTTAGAAATTAATGATTATACATGTATAATACTGAAAATATTTATGGAGACATAATATACAGATTAAGTTAACTAAATATTGCTACTAAGAAATAATAACACAAGAAATAACTAACAAAATAATAAGAAACATTAAAGAAAAACAAGCAAAATAAATGAGTAACATGATTAACTTCCTGAGAAATCTCGATGTTTACCTGTCAGTTTCAATCGAGGATTCGAGGATAACGAGACGATTGGCCAATCTTAAGAGAAAGAGAAAGAAAGAAAGAGAGGAGAAGAGGGGGAGACTACTAGGCATGGAGTGAGAGAAATTCCGGTAAAGCGCAATGCCAGAGTACACTGCACTTTGTCCCAGTTTCGGGGGAATCCGTCACTGGTGACGTAGTTTTCCGCCGATCTGGCTTGACTCGTCACCGTATGGTCGACATCACACTATGAGAAAGAGGAAGCTGAAGTTCTTGGTTAGTTTTCTTGACCAAATTACGCAGGACTAAACATCTCCAATTTTATGTCACTTTAATTCGTTTATCGTAGAAAAATACACGACACCTCTGTGAACCACTGCACACTGCTCTTTTACTGTCTTCTTCCACACGATCGATTAATCGAAACCATCGATCTTACGATATTCGACTTCGAAGTAATTTTCGATTTATCAAATCGTTATTATCTGTCGATTTTTTGTGCATATATACTATTCTATACATGTCACCATAAATGTATTTTATTCAGAGAACGTATTATATGTATATATAAATGATAAGTAAATCAATACATTCATAAGAATACTTTGTTATACTACAGAAAAAAAGGTATATATCTACAAATGACAAATAAACCATTGTATTTATAAATATATTTATTTTACGTAGAAGAAATATTCAATTGACAATCTCATCTCCCAATTGATTTTTCTTTCATTATTTATTATCTTTAAAGAAAATAGAAAAATAATTTTCACCAAGTTTCAATCCCTTATTTTAACTATAGGAGTAGTATTAAACGAAAATATAATTTTCTGTTTAATTTTTTCCTTATCTCTATTGTATGGAAAACTACGAAAAAATTGAAGATGTACAGCCAGCGAGTTATGTACATGTTAAAACATTATTTTGATTTTTAAATGGCGATTTTTTATCGAAGTTTAATTATAACTTCTCTCTCTAATTATTAACTTGTATATTTTTTGAGAAGGTGTTAGAATATTTTTTGCAGATGGGCAATTTATTCATATAATTATATTTTATTGAAAGTATTTTATTTTATTGAATACATAAGCGGAGAGTAGCAAGTTTCCATAATCCACTGTTCCTCACGACATTGACAGTATTTTTAGAAGTTCCTGTTTGTGAATTGATTTGCAGTGTTTTTATGTTGTAACGTCACTCTTTATCCGAACTTAACCGTTCTTTACCTCAACCGGACCAATTCTATTAAAATGAGCTGAAGCATTTGGATTTTTTTTCTTCGTTTTAGTCAGTATATATTCGTCGTTTTCACAGTGCAGACCCATTATAAAAAAGATAATATAAAAATAAGTGGAAGACGTAGCGAAGCGAAGGAAGTTGTAATATTAATACAAGACCAGCTATAAAAATTAAAAAAAAAAAAACGACGAAATAATTGTTACGAAATGAAAATGAGTATTCCAAATACCAGTACGTCCATGAAAACTGTCTGGAAGTATAAAAAATACAAATATTTTCTGACTCCGTTTTACAGTACAACACAAAGTATGTAGAGTACGTTGATGAGCTACTTAAACGTTGAAAAGAGTTTCTTCAGATCCTCAAACAGGATTCATGAGGGCGCCCCTTGGATACTCATACATCCCTTCAGATCACTGTTGAATAAACAAGGACGCTCCTGATTACCGAGAGTCTTAACCCCTAGCTGCTCAGAGTCAAAGCTCCTCTTTCCCATATTTGAGAAGAGGAAGCCGTGTCTCCCAATGGATTCAAACATCTGATCCATCGATCTGGTGGTTCCCAAGGAGGAGCTGGCTGTGGCCATCCTGAACCTCGGAATGAAAAACATCTGTCCAAGTCTAGACGGTGTGCCGACCGAATCTGCCGTTTGAATCTTGGTTCGAGGCAACCTTGGAAACGGTTTCCGACAGATATCCGCCAGATCATCACATATGTTAATTTGTTTTCTTTTAGGGCTTAACCTCTAAATGCTTGAACTCATCACACGAAAAATACCGTTTCTTTGCAATTTTCTTTCTTCAAAGTTGTTTTTTATGTTCTTCGCTCATTTTTAACTTCGTAACGGGTTTTATAAATTAAGCTAAATTAATCAGTAGTTGAGAGATCTCTTTATATTGTCCATTATATAATATTTGATATAAGTTCTCGTCAATAATCGCTCCTATGATGAGTTCGAGTAATTACTCCGTCTTAAACGTAAGACGAGTCTGTTGAAGGTTCTGCAGTTTTGTATGTGTGTATTCAACATACACGATTGCCGTATCGCTGGTTTTTCGTTGTCACAAAAACGTCATCTGTATCCTTAAAAAATTTCATCCAGGTAGACGACTGACCTTTCCAACTTTGATACCACTCCTTTGCTCCACCTTGTAACACGTATGTGGAAATTGTCAGAAGTTGTTATTCTGCGTGTTTCACTATAATTTGTTCTACCAATTTACACCATGTGTTTCGGAGACAAATCAATTGTTCTTCCGTTCAATAGATACGAAGCAACGCTGGCACCAATTTTCTCCAGCACTTGACAAACAAGTTTGTCTAAAGGAATTGCACTATTCACAAGTAGATTCGTGGATCCACTCGCAGGTGTACTTTAGGATACTCTCGTGTATTTCATATCGAACTTTCTTTACGAGTATTATTGAATATTTTACGAGAGGATATAATCATATGGGCACAAAGATTGCCTATCTCACCTTTGATGTTAGAAAATCAAACTTGATTTTTCGCATTTGATGGTTCATCACGATTCTCTTGCCAGAAAGTAACATTGCCTTCCCCACTGTGTAACTACATTCTCTAAGAACAAAGTCCTATTATTAGACAATGCAACGTCAGACTGTTTGCGACTTCTAAACTTTCTCATGGGTTCTTCCAAACAATCCATCCCTGGACGTCCGATAGCTATGTGACTTCAAGACACTAGCCATTGATGACCGTCTGGGGTTTCATTCAATATCCTCTTTAGCCACACAAGCTAGTCCCCTATCATAAATTCATCAAAAACCAAGTAATCATTTGGTCATCGTATTTAAAATTCTCTTCAAACTGCGTGATCGCTAACATATACGAATTGTATGTGATCACTTTAGCCAATAAGAAAAACGCGTGTACTTCGAGGTGGGATGACTAATCTGATTTGTTGGCAACTTATGATCTCTGCATACTATCATGGCAGCCACGATCCTTAACTCCTAACTCTCCATGGCCCTATGCAGCTCTTTGATGACGAAGAAGGACACCGCTGCCTACCGTCATATATTTCGGAATCATCAAACTGTGTAATACTATAGCACACAAAATAAGTTGCAACCCCGGAGGGACTTATGGGCTTGCACGTGACTTTCTATTAAAGCTGCGAGTCTCATGAGCGGAGTGGTCCTGACGAGACTGGAGGTGGAAGCCCTCAAACGTTAGCAATGATAGTAGTGATCTTAGCAGTTGGCCGAACGGACATTCGACCAGAAAACTGTCGGTGCTAACTAGTCACTCATGTTGGAATAGCTGGGCTGAGACTACGGCACACTCACTTCTGTATGGTGCAGTTGCTACCGGGTATGATTGTTTCGGACAATACCTCTATTATATAGGCAAAGAGGTTACGTTGCGTTGCTGGCACTCTCCAGCGGACTATGACACGGCGTAACATACATTGGAGGTGTACATGCCCCGTCTGGGCGAATGAGCACCATGTCCTCATCGGGATAATGGGGGTGGATCTCTTGCCGCCAAGGGTGGTGAGAATCATACTCGGTAGCGAGAGAAAGTGAAAGATCATGGCTTTTTTCTGCGATCACAAACCCTATCTAACAATGGTAGGTATAGTCGTTTGGCAATTACTACTAAATCCCACTATAAAAAGAACAAATAGAATTATAATTTTATTTTTTCGATTTTTCCAATTGTGGCCTGCTATTAAAAAGTCATGTTTATTTAAAACAATTAAAAAAAAATGGTTAAGTTTGATTTAGAACTATTTTTGTTTAGTACTACGTCTTCACTGTGCAGACCCAAAAACTCATTTTCATCCATTTGCTAGTTTAACAGTTACAATTTATTGAAAAGAGTTGGTAGTCTTTAAAAGTCTTTAAAAATTTTTTTAAATTCTTTGTGATATATTTAAATATAACTGAAAATCACATATCTAAGGTTTAATAATATCCGAGATGGTACTCTTAAAAATATTCTACTTCACGTGAAGTGACCCATAAGTCGTGACGGAGTATTTTCATTTTCTGTTACTTTATGCGACTTATTTTACGTAGATTTAAATTTTCGAAGGGATGAAATCGCTCCACCAACGGGATTAGCTGCATAATATTTCTGTGCAAACAACCATGCGCGATGTGCGCGAGACCGAGCTACGTGCTCCTAATAAAAAAGCAACAGAAGCTGGTAACGTTTCCCTCTCATGACACAAATTATTATCGCTATACGTATTAGTACTCTATTATTATACTTTTGATAACAACGCGCGCTGGTTTTGAGTGTTACAAATAATAAAATGTTGTAAAAATTGGCACTTCTATTTACATACGACAAATAAATATTAAACATATTATATGAGTTTGTCAGTTATTTTGTTTTAATTACTTATATATGAGTATAATGAGTTTATATGTATTTATATATTTACAGTACAATTTTGTAGTATCTGAATCAACATAGATCAATAAGGCTATCTTACATTTTTTAAACTGTTCATTAAAAGTTTATCATTAATAAATTGTAATACATATAATGTAATATATTTTAAACAGAAAATATGTTTTATTCTTATCACTGATCGATTCTACGGTGCGATTGGCATGAATCTGTATACCTACGTATGCGTAACTTTACTTAAATTCTCGTTTGGAACTAAATTATGGTTTTGTACGTAACGTATTTGTCCTACGCAGTGAGAAAGAGGAAATTGAGCTGTTATTGAGGTGTTAATATAAAAAACTTCTCATTTATTAATATTGAAAAGGTTATTAAATTCTTATTTATACTATGGTGTGTGCTTAATATCATTGATACTTGTTTATAATTTAATTACATCATGTTTCATTATTTAAAATTCTATCAATGTTACTGCCATTTGTTTTTTTACAGATGTAATGCTTATATTGTAGCAGTTGTGTTAGTAGAGTAATAAATAATGCGTAGAAGCACGAAACTGATATAGAATTCAAATTTCCCGCTACGCATATCCTACCTCAATGCTGCTTTTCTCGTTGCCAGCTTCGCCTCATCTTTATTTAATTCTGTAGCTCAGTCACCTGCGGCGCTGCACAAGGATTCGCTAAAATCCTGAGAGTTACCTATCCCTAATCAGCAGTGTGTTCGGTTACGACTTGCAGCGTCTTGTTCTGTCAAATTGGAGTTTCGAACGTGTCGTGAACCAGTGAAAGTTCAAAGTGAAGGAGAAACAACGGGAGTGGCCTTTCACTCAGTAGAATTTACTGAATTCGATAGAAATGAATTGATTCCTTATACATTCTATCAGAAATATTGAGATTATTTGTGTTCACAATCCTTTATTGTATTGCAATTTGTAACTAGAAGCCATGGAAGGCGATCTGCCGACTAAGTACGATGTCATCGTCGTGGGAACGGGTATTGATTTTTGGAATATATGTCTCATTTATTTTGTCAATTTTTGTATGATTGATATCCATAATGATTTGACAATTTTATGTAGGTATGACGGAGTCCATTGTCGCAGCCGCCGCGAGTAGAATCGGTAAAAAGGTCCTTCACCTAGACAGGTATGTACGACTCTCTACATTCCCCTATATCCCTCTCTCTTGTTCAACTGCTTTTTGCTTTATTTTTGCTATTTTTTAATATTTTTTCCTTATAATCTAAAAAAGTATTTCAAAGCTTCAAATATTTTTATATATATATCTATATATATATATATGTATATATATATGTGCTTGTACATGATTTTGTATATACAATAAAAAATATCAGTCCTGGTAATTTAATTTTGAAAGTTACATTATGCACATATAATTTACAAATTCTTCACCTATTAGTTCCAGACATCAAACAAAAATGTGAAAAGTACAAATAAGTATATATTCCTATTGCATATTTAATTGTATGTTATACAAGTTTGTAGCATTTGCTAATTAAAAATTATGTTTTATATATATGTGGAGATATTAAAAATTATCTGGAATTGTATATTTTTAAATACTTTTATTAAAGTTTACAATTTCATATTTTAATCTGCTTTAAAATATTATCCATGTAAGTCGATATAGTTGTTCTAATATTATTTCGACTGATGAAAACAGTTTTGGAACTCTCTTCAATGGAAAGAATGTTTATAACTTGTTGTGATGTTTCTTTCACTTCATCTACATCAACAAACTGCTTTCCTTTTACAGTTTTCTTCATTCATGGAAATAAAAAAATATCATATGGAACCAGATGGAACAAATAGGGAGGGCAGGGAACAAACCCCATATTGTTTTTTGCCAAGAACTGTTAGACAGCAAGGCTAGCCATTTTCATTGTGTACTCATGAAGTCTTTTCAAAAAATTGAGATAATAATGATTCACTGTCTGTCCAGAAGGAACAAGTTTCTTGTATAGAATCCTGATCACATAACAAAAAATAAATTTTGGTTATTTTTGCATACTCTCTAGTAAAAGGGAAGGGATTTATTGATGTATACAAAATGAAACAAAAATCATTGAAGACCATAAATAGTATTTCCATTGAAGAATTCCTAAACTGTTTTCAACAGTAAAAAAAATGTTGAAAGAATTGTATTGACTCAAATGAAGAGTAGCTTGAAGGAGATTAAAATATGAAATTATAAACTCTAATAAAACGTGTTTAAAACAATATAATTTGGTTATTTTTGAGTATCTCCATATAAATAGCTTTTTAATGCAAAAGTAATAGAAATATTGAATACAGAAAAATAATAAATTTGATTACCAATTTATTATATAAATTATACAATATGTATAACTTGATATTATATTTTTGTGTCTTATGTTGTTTAATTATTGTTTTATTTAAATATTTTTAATCTATTTACATTAAAGTAGAATATTCTATGTGAAATATGTAACCTATTTCATTGTGCATGGAATAATTGTTAAATATGGAGTTATCTATAACATTGAGTGTAAAACAATTTGCATGGAATGTAGTGATCTGGAAAAAGTGAAATTTTGATAATAAGACCAATTATCATCTAACAGGTAGGTAGATAAAGTTTGACTTTTCAATAAGATATTGTACAATCAAAGAACATGAAATGTCGAAGCCTGTGATTATTATTTGATAGTTATATGGTTAATAGTTAATAAATACTTAATTTTAATGTTTTGGTGGCTGCTTATCTGCTAAAGTACAAACACAATTTTCAACTAAAAACATAGCATAGGTGTTTAAATACCTGTCTACCATGCTGCTACTTTTTTGACTAGAAGTTTAAATGCAATTGGAACTTTTTTCCAATAATATATTTTTTTTTTTGTTCATAGCTTTTCTTTTTATTATGCAACCCACTTATTATTTATATTTGAAACAATATAATTTGGTTACTTTCGAGTATCTTCATATACTCAAATGAGAATTCTCTTTGATTTGCATTTATGATTTAGTTTTAATTCTCAAATATAAATAATGAGAGGGCTGCATAATAAGAAAAAAGCATGAACAACAAACAAATATATATAATCAAAAAATGCTTTAACATAGATGAAACTGAAGTCAGAAGGATAACAGCATATATATGGTAAGGATTACCAGGTAGTTTTACTAGCTACACTATGCTCTTAATTAGAATTGTGCTTGTACTTTAGCAGATAAGCAACTGCTAAAACATTGAAAATACATATCCTTTATAATGGTTTGTAATGGTTTAATCTCTTAAACCATTAACTGTGGATCCATCAAATCATAATTATTAACTTCAGTATTTCATGCTTTATCACCCTGTGAAACTTCATTAAAAAGTCAAACTTTTATCTACGGATCTCTTTAGGCAAATGTCGATATTATGTATAACCTGTAGCGTATTCAGGTTATTGATGGAAATGAGTTTTATAGAGGTTGTTATTTGTAGATTATTCTGCATTCAATAATATGGGTAATTCAAGACATTCTGTTTCTTGATGGAAATGAATAAAATGGATAAATGTACAAAATTACTATTAATTTTAATGTTTTTTTAGTCAAGTAATTAGTAGTAAAAAGTGAGTTAGTTAATTTTATTTTTTTCTAAAGAGGGTTAGATACATACAGAGAGAGTAGGGAGAAGTAGATAATTGAAAACCTAAAGAATATAATTTATATCTTATAATTTGACACCAGTATAATTTTGATCCTGTTTCCAGTATTTCAAGTAAGTATGAAATGAAGAAAAAATATTATCTAATAGTACAGTTTCTGCTTAATAAAAGTGTAAAAACTTTTAATATAGTGTTTATAGTTATTTAAATAATAAAAAAATGCAAAAGTATCAAATTCTGATATAAAAATATTTGAAGACTACACAAATTAAACATTTAAAATAAAAATGACAGTTTTTAATTAGCAATTAATATTTTGTGGTATACCCTTTTTGTTGGAGAACCTGTCATAAGCATGTTGGTATCTTGGAAATAATTTTTAAATGAATTTGTAAAACTGACTTCAATTATTGATCTAATTTATTCCATCAGTTTTCAATAGGATTCAGCACAGAGGATTATGGAGTTGGTTGTAGGACATTTGTACAATGACATAACAAGAGTATCTAAATAATCTGTGTTATGAATTTTGAATCGTTGACTTGGTATAACTTAAATCTTTTTCTATTTTCCATGTTGGTAGCACTTTTTATTAAATTGTTTAAAATATCTAAATATTTGTTTTTATTGGAAAGCCAATAATGCACTAATTAGTTAAAAAAGACGGCAAAGGAAAACTTAATAAGAGAAATTGAATAACAGAATTCTGTTATTTTTATTGATGAAAACAAATGTAGCAACTTTAGGAGTGGTAGAAAGATGAGAGTATGACTGAAAGCAAAAAAAAAAATTTAATCCAAACAATTACAATTAATTACAAAACACAATGGTGGATTTGTAATGGTACAAGGGTGTATTTGTACCTCTATAGGTACTCTATAGTAGATAAATTGGTACTTATTGATAACATACGGAATAAAAATATATATATAGACATGTTGAACAACAATTTAGCAAAGAGTACTAAGAACATAGAAATTAGAACAAAAATTTAAGTTTTATTAGGACAACAATCCAAAACACAAAATATGAATTGCTCAAGAATTCTTGTTATATGATTGTATAAATGTTCATAACTATTTCTTTAATCCCTTAAGCTAAAGCCTATTAAAAATTTATGGGATGAATTGCAACAAAAAATTGGAAAATTGACATAAATTCAAAAGAAAGGTTAAAAAACGTTTTATAAATAATGTCAGCATATTGATATCAATTATTTAAAAAACTTATTTCTAAGATGCCAAATCTGCTCATAAGATACAATATAACAAAAGTATATCTCACAAAATATTAATTTTTCATTAAAAATTGGCAATTTTTGTGTATCCCTTCTATTATTTAAATAACTGTATATAATAAATATAATGTTTTTGCATTTCTGTCAATTAAAAACTGTACTGTAACATAATGTAATACATTTTTTTGTTTATTGTATATTTATTTAAAATAAAGAATATAAGATCAAACTTATTGTGGCATTTGAATATTTTTATGACAGAGTATAAATACAATCTTTTCTTCGAATATGTTATTTACATTTAGTTTACCTAAGTATATGTTTATGAATTTGTATTTATTAAAAATACTATATTGTACAAACAAGAGAAATAATAAATAAAAATTTCTAATTATCGCCATTAATTAAGTTTCTTTAATTAATGAGTATTATTATCATACATGTATAAATTTTATAGTATATAATTATTAAAAGTAACAAATTAAATAGATATTATATTTAATCGATAATAAGTATGATTAAGAAATTACTTTGTAGTAATGAGTATTATGGTGGCCTCTGGGCAACATTTAATTTCGATGGTCTACAAAAATGGATAGAGGACTTGAAAATATCCAAAAATAATACCATCGATATGTGTGGACTAGATTTGGAACCAGGAGAGACATTTCTACCAGCCAGTGATGTATATGCTACTGTCAAAAATATTGAAGAAACCTGGTATATTTCAAAGTAAGTTTTTACTTATAATATACATATTTTTGATGTTTCTTTTTTCTAATATAATTCAGAAGTTCAACCATCTTTTTATCACAGTGAAGCTGATTTGCCAGTGGTTTCCTCAAAAGATACTCAAACCGATAGTACTGGTGATGGCAGTGGTAGTGGTGATGAGAAAGCAGATGACGATAAAATTGAAAAAAAAGAGAATGTGAAACAATGGAGTACAGATCGTATAAGAAAGGAATACAGAAAATTCAATATTGATTTGGCACCAAAGGTATAACAAGAATAAAAAAATTGTATAACAACCATAAGCAAAGTGATTATTGATATATTTTAATATTGAAACATTTTCTATATGCAAGGTGAGTCATGTAAAGTGAAATTAGTTTTTTTTTTTTTTTTTTTTTAAACTATTGTAGATATCAATATGCCACTTTTTAAATTAAATGATATGCAGGGGCTAATTCAGATACAAAAAAAGTGAGGGTTGTGTTTTTAAGGAGTTAAGGGAATGTAATCCCTATTTTTTAAGAATGGAATAGCATAATAATTTTTTATTTCAATAGCTCTTATAATACATAATAATATTTAATATATATAATGAAGCTTGCCAGCGTCTTTCAACACTGATTGTCAGCTTCATTGTGTAGATTAAACGTTATTAGGTATGATAAGAGCTATTGAAATAATAAAAAATTAATATGTCATTTTAACTAAAAAAGAATAGGTCCCATCCCATTAACTCCTTGAAGATTTCATGTCTTTTGTATCTGAAACGATTAGCTTCTGTATATCATTTTATTTAAAAAGAAAGGGCATATCGATATCCGCAGTAGTTTCGAAAAAGGAGCTCGTCACGCTTTAGATGACTTATCCTGTATATATAGGATGGTCCTAAAGTAGATGGCCAAACATTAGGATCATATTTTACTTATTATAAGCATGAAAACTATATGAACGAGTATTAGTTTCTTTATTAAGTTATAATCAGTTGTTTTATTCATAATGGAGTTTTATAAGAATACTTGTGTAAAAAAATGTCAAAAAATTAGTTTTATCTGCAATAATCTATATTTCGCATTAACATTTAATAGATAGTAAAATTTCGAAATACTTCCACAATAAGATTAAGAATATTCTTGATTATATAACTGAAATGAAACATTTTTGGACTCTATGTTCATATGATTTTTTATGACTTATAATTAGTAGAATTTGCTTGTAAAATTTGGTCATCCATTTGGAAAACAACTTGTCTAATAGAATTTGTTAAAAAATGCAAATAGATTATATTTTATTTATAACATTTAAGGCTTTTACAATAAATCGGTAAAATTCGTTATCAAATTTGGAAGAGTAAATATAGATGTCAAATAGTAGACATTGGTAATATCGAATGTTCTACTAAAATCAGAACATCTAATGTTTCAACAACAAATTTTTATAAAAGTTTTTAGAATTTTTCAAGATCAGAATATTTGTTACATGAAAACGTATTTTTTTTTCTTGCATATTATAATGTAAGAATTGGTAACTATTTCGCCTGTAGTTCTCAACGAAAAGTCATATCTCCTGGTCTAAAGAACTTTTCAAATTGAATTTAAGTGTTTATTATAGCCCATATACACAATATATAACTGTATGATTTTAACAAATTATATTTTGGATTGGTTTAAAATACATCTGTAAAAGATTTTTGCATTTTATTAAAAAGGATACATTAAGGTAATAGTTATAAGAGAGTTGTTTAAATGAGTGTAGCACCTATTCACTGTCATAGCTCTTTCACTGGAAGGAGGTTACTGACATCTAATGTAGCAGATGTTGGAATTATAATCTCTAATTACCCTTGAACTCTGTAATAGTGATCAAGGACAGCTATTAGAATAGTATGTGACTTTAATGTTTATGTTGATAAATGCTCAAAATGATATCTTTTGACAATGATTTATTATCTAACATGGCCAATGATGGATTGTTGATATTTTAATTGTTTCTGGTGAAATATTAGCATTAGCATTAATTATTTGATTATTCATATCTTCTGAAATGGTAGGTTATTGTTTGTAAACATGTTCTAAATTTCTTTTATTCCTTTTAGACAAGTTTAGTGAATGTAATAACTATAATACATATCTATTAATTCAATATAACAATTTACATCTTTTCTGTTTAATATCTGAGTTACTATCCATGAATAATGACCTATGTAATTGTCATTAGAAAATGATTAAGGGCTCATTTGGTCACTTTAGATAATGCATTGACATTGTAGAATATCGTTTATTAACATAAACAGTAAGCTTGCACACTATTCTAACACTGTCTTGGAGCTTGATTTCTAAAGGGAAGCAGTTTACACATAATCAAAGCACCAATTGACCAATTCTAAAAACTGGAAGTTCTTGGTTGGAAGTAGTGCTCATAGTGTCATATCAACTTCTTTATAGCTTAAGTGAAACCCCATAGGTTAGTAGAAATTATTGATGGATTAAGTATTCACCAGGCCCTTTCAGTTCCTAAACTTGATTAAAGGGGGATTCTTGTGGAATAGGTCTAAAAAATCAATTTCTTTTGGTTCCATAAATTAAAAGTATGACAATTCCTAAACATATTTCTAAAATTTTTAAGTCAATTTTGAAAAAATAACGAAATTATAGCCTATTTAGTGAAATGTGTCAGACCCTGAAAAAATAAGTGATCAACGATAAGTGGGCATATAGCGTCCTAGGCACGTGTCTGTGATGTTTAGGAAATGTGATTCATGTAGAAAAAAGGATAGGTACATGACTTACAAATATTAAGAAAAAGGAAAAATTTGGAAAACATGGTCAACTAATAGATGCACTGATCTAAAAATTAATGATGTACTATGGATTTACAATTAGAAGACATCCAGATTCTGTGAATGAGATGAAAAAAGCTGTATTAGCTACTTACTGCCATATATATTCAACTAATGAAAATCCGCAACATCAGTATTGTCCATCAGGAACTAAGGGTTAGTGCAAATGGCGAGTTGTAGAAGTGACAGGAAAATTTCATGAATTGGACCACCAACATGCCTTTTCAAAACGTGTTCAAAGTTATCTCTTGCCAATTTATGAGGATTTGTCTAGAAATGATCTACTAATAAGGTGTTTAGGTGGATTTACACAAAACTCAAACAAACTAAACATCTCCACTGTGGTTCAAAAACGATTGAAATTGCATTCCATTTGGCTACTGCAATATTTAATGAAAGATTTTATGCACTCCTTAAAATAATGGAAACATTGGACATTGTGATTGGAAAAAACTGCAAAACATGCAAATTTTTTGTGTAAAAATATGTAAATAATATATATATCTATTAAAAAATACATTACGTATCAATCTTACATATTTATAATAGCGATCTTTACTATAGAAATTTATTAACTACGTAATACATACACACACGCGTATATAAAATATATTAATATAATACATGAAAAACATAGTATAATATAATATATGGGTATTTTAGACCACTCCTATTAAAATGAAGGGGAATGATTTTTATTGAAAATTAAAAATATTTTATTAATCATTCCGAGTAGACTCTATCGAATTTTGGTAGTTGCAACTTTTCGTACCGACCAGAAATGGAACTTTCACATCGAAAGTCAGTTTTTTTTTTAAAGTGAAACATGGTGTTTTTGTTCCATGTTCGAATGGTGCGCAAAAATATATGAAAGTTTTGTCTCAAACATTTTTCTCGAAAATGCTTTCATCGGACGGAAAATGATCTTCAATGTATGAATTTACATTTTTCAAACTAAAAATTTTATTTTTATTAACGAATTTGAGCAAGTTACAGAATAAAAATTGGAATTTTTCTTAAAT
The DNA here is from genome assembly GCF_051014685.1 of Ptiloglossa arizonensis. Taxonomy (NCBI): domain Eukaryota; kingdom Metazoa; phylum Arthropoda; class Insecta; order Hymenoptera; family Colletidae; genus Ptiloglossa; species Ptiloglossa arizonensis. The sequence goes on along the minus strand of NC_135051.1, from coordinate 11,109,409 downwards.
AAATTAATAAATAAAGAAAAATAAACTATAGAAATAAAAAAAAAAAAAAACAAAACAAAAATTACTTGGGGAAATAAACAAGAAATCTAATTTTAGCTCACATAGCTTGGAAAAATAAATGTAACAGGAAAAATGTTTAACATTGGTGTCTAAATAGGTCACAATTGTGTGAGATTTATCCTGTTTTAGAAGGAATCAACAGCTCAAAGAATTTCATCAGCATTTAACAATCGAATCGCTTCTCTTATTTTTTCCATCATATTTTCTCTTGTCGGAAAATATTTTGTTTTTTAATTTTGTTCGTGATATACCAGATCTTTTATTTTTCCTCACAAATAATAATCAATTACGGTGAGATCAGGCGAGCGAGAAGTATGTATAATTGGACTATATTTGCCTATCCGCTTATTGGGAAACATTGCATTTAATTTTTAATGTTCGAGACAAAACTTTTATATTTTTTTGCTTACAATTCGAATATGCAACAAAAATATCGTATTTCATTTTAAAAAATCGATTTCTGGTCAGTATCGAAAGTTGTAACTATCATCATTCGATGAAGCGTACACGGATTAGTTATTAAAACTTTTAAAAATTTTTCTAAAAATCACTCTCTCCCATTTTAACAATGGTGGGCCGTGGTCTAAAATAGCCTGGTATTCATTATTATCTGAGTAATCTTAGTACAATCGAAAAGGGGGCATTCTACGTGATAAAATAAGTCGAATATATGAACAAAATTTGTTCATACGAGACTTTGTTTTCAAAAAAATTGACTTTGAATATTCTGATTAAAGTACACTTATATAAGTCACGATTAAACGTATCTTGATATAGATCATATGTAATCTTGATTCCTTATCAGTTTTTGTGTACTGTTATCTATCTCTGTCTGCTTAGAGTAGGTTTGCAAATGAAAATAAGATACGTAATTTTTAAGATACACTTTATTAATGCAGAAATTGTTCAAAATGATGCTCATGCTGTTGAATACATAGCTGTAGGTACTCTTTAAATTATTACGCATTTAAAACAATCCTTGCTTTTAACTATGCCGAATATTTTTGTCATCTTTGAAATAAACTTGATTTAATAAAAACCCATGAAAAAAGTCGCATGAAAAGTGTTAAATCTGGCAATGGCGGTGATCAAATTACTGTCACGGTTAATTCAACATTCGTGTCGTTTGTTGAATAAATTCTTAACTTGTCATTGAGAAAAATAGTAAAAGAGTAAGACAATAAATCATGACATTATATTATGAGCATATGAAGTCAAGTTCCACAATATAATTAGGTATACGCGTATCAGAAGATTATACGAAGTTAATTTTTACGAAAACAAAGTCTTATATGAATAAATTTTGTTATACATTTTTTACTTATTTTTTCACACAGAACCATTCTTCACAACCCTTTCCGTTTGTGTATACACATATATACATATCGTGCCTCAGAATTATGATGCAACTATATATCATTTAAAATAATATATAGTTTAAGATCACTGTTTTACGTGCATAAGTTGTGTATTTTTTAACAGATATACACTGCCGGCGGAAAGTATCCGACCACCTTCCTTTTTTTCAATTAATACAACTTTTCACTTTAACTCAACTGAAAGTTATAATAATTTGACTCGTAAAATTTCTCATCGTTTTGATACCTGTTTGTACCATCCGGGAATCCCACAAACCTTAATTAGGATTATTTCATAAAAGAAATACATTTCAGCTATATGAGTGAGGATAAAGTAGTAAGCTTTATTGAGTACTGAGACCTAAATTTCGGTAACTTCTAGGGTAATAAGTTGAGGGTAATTATTACCTGAGTAGTATAAACCACATTTTATTCAAAAAATTAATATAAATACCGAAAAATCAGTGACAGATCTCAGTACAGCAAAGAAACTTCTCAGAGAACTGTTCCTTCATAGAAAATATGAAGAAATGAAAAAATCTAAAGAATTAAATGTTACAGTACGAAGTGCTATGTGCACTTTGCATTCTGAAGGAAAATCAGAGTGAATGATAATACTGCCCAATTGAAAATACCAAAAACAACAATACACGATGCCATTGTGCGATAACAAACTACAGGGTTCTATGAATCCAAGAAACGATCTGGCAGATCACGGATTATCACGCAAACAAAAGATAAGCACATTGTGCTATTAAGCAAGAGAAATCGTAAGAAAACTGGGCCAGAAATTTGTGCAGAATTAAATACGGTGAAAACACGTTTGAGAGATGCAGGCTTCTTTGAGCAAATTGCAGTGACCATTACTTGTCACTGACATTACTTAGATCAATTGATAAAAAGAAACGATATCAGTGGACCTGTACTTATGAATCATGGACATCAAAAGACTGGAGTAAAGTCCTCTGGGCCGATGAATCAAAGTTTGAAATATTTGGTTCAAGACGACGTGTTTTGTCACCATGTTTAGAATCCATAATAAAGCATGCTGGTGGCTCAATTCAAGTTTGGAGATGTTTCTCGGCTAAAGGAACATGTGACCTTGTTCTTATAGACGGTACGTTGAAGAAGGAACGTTATAAAGAAATATTAGAAAGTTTTGCAATTCCGTCTGGACTACGTCTAATCGGGCAAGGATTTGTGCTATAGCAGGATCATGATCCATAACACACGTCCAAAGTTTGCAAAGGATTTGTTCAAGAAAAAGAAGAGGAGGGAATATTGAAAAATATGGAATAATGAGCTCAATCACCGGATCTAAACTCTATTGAATTGCTTTGGGATCACCTGGACAGAAGAATTAGACAGCAGTGATCAAGATCCAAACAAGAACTTCAAGAAATGTTATAAAGTGCTTGGAAAAATATTCTTCAAACAACAATAACGAAATTAATCGATAGAATCCACAGATTAATTGGAACGTTAAAAAGACGTAAAGGCTCATTCTTTAACGAAAAGGCTGTTTAACGTTATTTGTATACTATTGATGCCAATAAAGACATTATAATCATAATTTTTGTAATTTTTTGTATTACACTACATCTACCTATGATTAGACGTTAAGAAGCATGCAAAATTGTAGCCGCATTTTTATTAATTCGCGAATCATTTGCATATATCGAGGTGGTCGGAAACTTTTCGCCGGCAGTACACATATCCGCATCGAAGGCATGCTTACATGCTTATCTACGTACGAATAGGTCTTCAGCTAATGTGCGAGAAATAATTAAAAGTCTGCAGTTTAAACTTCTCGTGTGAGTAGGTGCATGTTTATATAAAGTGTGATTCGCACGAATAGTCTCATGCTTTTTCCATTAGAAATGTGTTTTTGGAAGTTGCATAGTAGTTAGAAATTCCAACTTATAAAGAAAAGAACGTACATCACTTATACTCAAAATATTATACATTGTCTGACACATTTTAATTTACAATATCCACTAGGTAATTTTTGAATAGTTTCTCAGAAGCGGAATTGTTCTATCACAATAAGTTTGTGAAACATTTGAGTTTTTATAAAAATACATAATTTTGGGTAAAAATAGAAAGTATTACGTAAAAATAAAAACATTAAAAAGTTTGGATTAATTTTAGAAGGTAGAGAAAAGTTTCCTAAACATACCAATGTATTGTTTTATTAAATTTTGTAATTTTTATTGATTGTAAATGGCCATCAAAGTTTAAAAAAGAGCTGATTTGTCTAATACAAATTTGCTACCTAATATACGATTCTCTAGCTAGTTTTAGAACAAAAATCATCTAGGGTGAATGTCAGAAAGATTTTCAATTTGGCCAGTTTGAAAAATTCATATCAGGTTTTATTAGTTTTCGCAAATGTTATGGCATTTGTGGCGTAAAATCTAGAAAAATCGGTATAACTTTGTCCGGTAACTAAAACTTCAATGCAAGTCTGTGCATGTATGTGTGTGTCAACCATAAGAAATGAGAAAATTAATGTTTTGCATCAGTGTTTGACACACCGATTTATGCGTAATTCCACCATATGCTTCCGTTTCCTTTGTTAGATTTCAAATTAGCCTCAATTTGTTGTATTTCTCCACCGAGTTGATTTTCAATAAAGGTTACATCTCTACCTTTTCATATTTTTTTTCTATATTTCTTGCACCAACTCTTAGTATTAGAGTTTAGAAAGCATCCTATTGTGGTATCGGATTTTCCGTGTCCGCTTGGGCCTGCTTTGAGCGCAGGCCTAAACGAGATAGCGCGTGCAAACAGACCTGAGTTAGGATAAACACTTGGCACCGATCTGTTCGCTAGGTTTCGTGGGAGGCACGAGTATCCCTTTACAGGAGGTCTTGTGAAACGACCGAGCGTGAGAATGCATGAGGACGAAAGGGAATACATGTGGTTCGGAGAAAGTGAAGAGTGTTTGGAAAAGACGAACGATTAGGATGGCCAAACGTGACCGAATGTCTGAAGTGAGAGAGACTGAGAATTGTAATGAAAGAGAATGAATGTGCGTGGCTATATAGAGTGCAAGAGGAACGTTTGGGATACGGTACAGTATGTCCACAGTGTGTCACAGACAGTATAAGACAGTATGACGCGGAGAGTGTGTCCGGAGAGCGTGTCGCGGACGGTATGAGTAAAAAGATGTAATAAGACGAGACAGTTAGAAAAGACGCACTAAGACGAAAGACCAGTAAAAGACATAAGTGACAAAGACGATAAAGACACGTGTCGAGGGCATCAAGACGATTAGCTTAGTCACCCTTAGTGAAAAGCGAAACTAATCATGAACACCACGTCTAATACCAATAATACTGTAACTTATAATATTCTTAAATGTACATCAATACACCGCACGAGTACAACAGTTATTTGGGGACTCGTACGGGGATCAATAACTCACATCACTTGTCTAGCGATCCAAAGTAGAAAGAAAAACAACACTATGAAGATCCATTCTTGTGTTTAGGAGTTGAACTGGGTACACTTCTTTTTTTGGTATGTGTAGCAATGCTCTGCATTCAAAAACTCGTAGATGCGATAAATCTACCCTTTTTTCTTGTCCATTTCTCATGTGGCGTCTTGCTTCTGGCGGCTTTAGAATGAGAACGATTTTTGAGTTAAATTGCTGTTTGTATAACTTGCCCTTAGAATCTAGAATTCAATTTTGTAGTGAACCTTTTCTACTATTGTTCTATTAATTTTCTCTGCAACGCTTATTCTGTTGTGCTGTATATAGTATACAAGGATTAATTCCGTTAATCCTTAAAATCTTTCAAATTATTCCCTACAAACTCCTTTCCATTATTAATTTTAATTTCCTTGATTCTTTTGTGTTTCTTATTTTCCTGTCCAGGAAAAATGCTTCATGGGTGAAAGATTGTTTGTTCTGTTTACCCTTTATGCATACAATGCAGGGTGTTTTTTTTTCGTGGTTTTATAATTAATCCCGATTGTTAATACCTTACGAAGCAGTAACATGCATTTTTCGCTCAAATGTCCTAATCTTTTGTACTAAATTTTTTGGCTGTCAGATTTATTTGTTGCGAAGTAGGGATATGCTGAGTCTAAATCTAATTTATACCGGGTGTCTCAGCCAAAGGAGGCCACCTGAATATCTATTTTATTTTTAATGGCATAATTTAGATGGTATCGAAGTTGGAATACCATAGAAGACAAATTTTTCGTAGTATTTTCAAGATTATAGTCACTTTTATCATGGAAACTTATACTTTTTTTTTCATCTCATCTTGTAGCGGCTGAAAAAATACATTTAAATATGCTTCAGTTATGACCTACAGGTGAGCCTTGAGTACCAAAAATATAATAAAATTGTAGGATAATATTGGGATTATATTTGAACTTACCGTTTATGTTATAATTATGTTATATCCAGCGATACGGGTAACGGCAACAAATGATATGTTTATCAACTGTTATGAGCAAGGTCTGTTTTCTAGTTGATTGCGAAGAGCTCGTTAGTAATACGTAAATGCGTCACAATGGCTTATTATTCGAAGCAAGGGTGGACTGAACTGATCTACATTTATGGTGAAGTTAAACGGTGCTTAAGAAAAGCTACACGGTTCTACGCAAAACGATTCTCTGATCGTAACTATTCATCGCGTTCGACGTATTCTAAAATAATTAAAAAATTCGAACAAAGTAATATTGTTGTAAATAAGAAACGTCAGAGATCTAAAACTGTTACGCATGGGGCAAATGTTCGAAGAGTTGTTGCTGCTGTAAACCAAAATCCGTACATTAGTATTAAGCAACTTTAATATTAATAAATCAAGCATATCACGTATACCGAAGATACAGAAATATCGCCCATTTCACTTATCTCTTTATCAAGATCTTCACGGCAGAGATTTTGAAAATCGCGTCTCCTTCTATCGATGGGTGTTACAACAATTGAAAAATGATGAAACGTTTTTTAAATAAGTCCTATTTACTGACGAATCATCTTTTATCAATCATGGCCAACTAAATTTTAGAAATATGCCCTACCGGTCCGTAGAAAACCCACGATGGATGAAATAAGTAGATAGATAAAGACCGTGGACAGCGAAACTTTGGTGTGGTATTTCAAATAACAAAATCATCGGCTTTTATTTTATTAACGGAACACTTAACGGAAATAGGTACGCAGCATTTTTATCGGGTAATCTGGATGACTCGATGAAATATGTATTAATAAATGTTTGTGCGATTATGTGGAACCAACATGTTGGTTGCTCAGCTCATTACTCATGAGCGGCGGTTCAAGTATTAAATAGATGATTTCGAAATCGTTGGATTGGACGTAATGGTTCCACACTTTGACCAGCACGTTCACCGAATTTGATCCTGTTGGAATGGATGCAACAATGATCCTAAGAGTGCCAGATGTCGATAGGGAATGGTCGATGTCAGTTTTAAGGACTGTCTCCATATTGGCGCGGAAGGGTCGTCCGCTTCTTTTGGATTTTTTCTATCCAGTTCCAAGTCGAGGGTCACGAAGACCACACGACACTGTCGTCGTTTACGTCAAGGCATATTACTGTATACTTGTTTGTTCGGACTTTGTATTCTCATATGTACAAAAACTATACTACTGGATATGCGAGATCAGTTTTCAGTCAATAGCGGCTAACGCCTGTGTACCGAATGGTACATATATTTATTTACATATATTTGTATCTGATTGTAGACTTTCCAAATTTTTATACCTATTTTTTTCAAAATTGGCTAATCATCTACAGTTAAAATTATAGTTACGCTTATTCTGGATATAAATCTATCACTCTGCTAAATTTCATTGCAATCAGTGAGAGTTACTTTTGAAGCTTCTCTTGTTGTACTGTATTCATTAGCCAGCTTTCTAACACGGCTCAAGAAGTTAAGAATAAGGAGTGTCAAAGGTTTAGTGAAAAACATTTTCGAAAAGTATCTGTGTTATGACATACATATATAGACTTGTTAATAGTATTGTTTATCACATTTGATCCCACAATAAATACTTAGTATCTCATAAAAACTATATAACATATTACCATTAAAAGTAAGGAGTTAATTAAAATTAGACAATGATCGGTAAAATAATTTTTCTGATGTAAGTACAATTTCAAGCAACGATGAAGAATAAAATAGTTAATAAGTAGTGAATAAATGAAAAAATATGTATAATTGTTTTTAAATCATATTTCGCGATGTTTATTATGGGCCAGTAAATATATGTTGCTGTTCCTTCAATGTACGAGGTGTTCATTCATTTGTGAACTTTCTATTAAAAAATAATTTCATGTACAAAATAAGTCAAAAATTAGGAGTAACGAAATTGCGTTTAGGGCTTACATAGACTGACTAACGCGATGATAATATCGATTAGAAATTGACATTGTGCTCGATCAGAAAGTTACCTGTAATGTTATGCATTGTGGAGTCACGTTTCAGCCTCAAATACAAACGAAGAACAAAAGTTTTATTCGGAACGTAATATTTGAATATTTGTGTATTTATTACAAGGAAGACCACTCTATATGAAAGGAATGATATCGAAATATTATCTTGTGTACGAATTCAAATGGAGTGTAAGGGAAAAAAAGTTTTTTACAACAAAATTCAAATTCTGGGTTCCTTGATTACAATAATAGTAGCTGTAGTCACTAAGCCAAGAATGTCTAAGCGAAACAATTGTCGGTGCACAAGAATTTGGTCGGAATTCTATAAGTTAAAATGGCATAGGGGAAAGAGGAATCGTCCACTCTCATCACTCTATGCAGGAGCATTGTCACTGTTGATTAAATTGGGTGTAGAAGTCTACCGCTTGACGAGGAACGCCAACGAATCAAAACACAATAAGATGAAATACAAAACGTATCTAAGATGCGTTCATAAACTTTATCGTTGTATCTCATTTTATCGTGTTTTGTTTCATTCATGTTCCTCGTCACGCAGTAGACTTCTATGCGTACCCAACTTACCCAATAGTAACAATGTATTTGCGTAAGGGCGTAGCAATCATGTCATAAGTGATACGAGTGGACGATTCTATTTTTCCCGGCATCGTTTTAGTTTATAGGACCCCGACAAATTTTTCACTCGCCAACAGTACGTAAGCTGTAAGGGATGGGTTCAGTCTGTCCATTTCCAATTTTAACAGAATTTTGCAGAATGTTAGATTGCTGATCCTTATTGCTGTGTATAAAGTACTAAATGTAGAATTCAATAATTTTAAATATAAAAATAATTGAAGTAACATACCTTGCAATCTATACTATACCTACGAAAGTCTATCTTTGAAATGATTGTTACGTAAATGATATAAGAAGGCGATTCATGTGATCAAGGTTGCGGATTGGAGTCCTGGTCACCAAATATATATTTTTATTTGATTTATTTAAAATTGTAACAACGATGGGTTTATACCATGGGCTTATGTTGAATAATAGTTATACATATATTAAAAGTAAAGACACAGTTGTTATCACGGACATACTCATTGATACATTGGACGGCATAGAATTTATCCTAACGTTGCGTCTGTGTTTAATTGGCAGTACTGATTTTTCGAAAACGTTAGGACAAGTTTTGTGTTAGCCAGTGTGCATGTTCTAAATGTACCATTTCTCTCTTGAAAATAAAGGAATAACTTTGGTACAAACTTTTCAGATGCGATTATTATACACATGTGTATTCTATAAGAATCTCCCGTTCAGCGAATTATAGGGTACAGTACTTCTTCGATGAGAACTAGGTTTTGTGACCAAACTTTGGTCTACACTGCTTCTGATTTATTCCTGTTCTACGAAGAAGAGAGTGAGACAAAGTGAGAGCAAGTCAGAAAGACTGAAAGAGAGCGAGTAATTGTATTGGACAGACGGAGTATTGATATTTTATTTTGCTTTGTATATTCGATGCTTGACATTCCACCTTTTGCATGCAACAATGCTTCGTCTGTCTTGTACCATTTCTTGCACGCTTTCGGTCCCGTTGCCTCGTTTTTGTTCCATCTTGGTCTCGTCTTTGACAAGAGAAAAGCAAGATTCATCATTCGAGAATGATCTCCTCATAACATAATGTAGTAAACACTGGTTCCGAGCTGTCTGTTATTGACGAAAATATATTGTACAATTACTGGCAGCTAATCAGACTAGTGTTAATAACACTGTCTTGTATAAACATACAATTTGTTTATACAAATATTTTGTATAAACACTAGTGTTTTTTTCTGGAATAATTCAACAAATCAGGTTGTATCTTTAAATGTTTCCTAAACCCAGATCTACAGATTTACAATATTTTGTCACACGTGGTTACTTTATTCCATACTTCTTTTTAAGTATCATTTATTTCATTACAGCGTTTGTTGCAAAATTGGTTCCGATCCGCGAATTATTTTATAAGATTAGTAAATCGCTTTTTAAGAAAAAGTGAAAAGTAAACAGTATGACTGCAGCATCAAAGCATTTATTGTGTATTCGTGGTGTCGTGTGTTCTTATGTTTTCAAGGCACGCATGATTTCTATTATTTGGCATTATATACATGGATATTGCAATTATAAGTAAATGTAATTAGAAATAAAATATAATTTTCGATAAACGAGATTCGGATACCCAGGATCTTGACCACATGTACTGCCTGCTTATACTATCGGGGCCACGAGTACTCTAACGACCGAGATTGATATTCATACTATAAATTGGCGATTATAACAATCCGCGTTAGGTGTTCCATTTGTAGGCATGCCTGCCGTATAGTAATCATCAAACGAACTAGTCTGCTATGGCGATTGAGACCTTCTCTGTCTATACCACTGTTTTTTTTTCGTTTCCATACTTTGCTCTTGTGGAACGTTCGCTCGGTATTTGATCTGCCCAATTCCTTGTTTTAGACAAACAGGACAAGTCAATAGATATGCTCTTTTTGTTCCAAATATGGAGAAAAACTGATCTACTTATAGTTTTAAAGACAATTTTTCTTTTTAAATATCTTGCAGACTATTGAATGTTAACGCAAATGACTGTTTAATGTAACGCAAATGAAACATTTTTTGGTTCTATATCTATCAACAAAATCTTATAAAACTTAGTACGTAACGCTTCTTATGGTCCCCTTGTAAGAGCTCTTTACATTTTAATAAATATTCTATTTAATAAAAAATGATAAGAGGTTTGCATAAAATTTATATAACTTTTTTTTATGTATTTACTTGTAAAAATGAAAAAGAAATTTTTATATAATTCATAAATGTGTAAAGTATAAATGTTTAAAAGTTTTCTAATACTATTATTTATTTATTTATAAAAAGCTTATGTATTTATAAATTTATATTGATCAAATTTTGTTTACTGGTAATAGTTGCTGTTTGCACGAGGTGAACTTGTTGATCTACTGATCTCCAGTAATATTTCTCGTTATGCGGAATTTCGAGCAGTATCCAGAGTGGCTACTTACATGGATGGAAAATTGACACAAGTACCTTGCTCAAGGGCCGATGTATTTGCAAATAAAACTGTTAGTCTTGTCGAGAAAAGAATGCTTATGAAGCTACTTACTTCTTGTATGCTGCAAGGTGCCGATAGCCCAGAGTTTGATGGTAATTATACTTATTTTCTCTGTGTTTATTCATATCAATTTAAATGAATCAGTAATATTAAGTCTTGTATTAACATAATGCCAAATTATGTTTTTTAGTTAATCTTTCATTCGTTAATGATGTTCATCAAAATAAATTAGATGTTTATGATTACTCAAGAAGAAATTCATTAGATTGATTTGATTTACAACAAAGATTCAGTAATGAAATGCTAATATTAAGAATTATTTATAACGTTAGTATTATGTTTTTGATTTATGTGATCTGTACCAAAAGAATCCGATCTCTGCGAGTACTTGGCCTTTGAAAATACCTCCATCAAGGAGTACAACCCTAAAATTGATCAGTCGACAACAGTACACACAATTGTATGAATGTTGAAAACTTCGAGTATTGCATTTGAAAATGTCCAATCGAGTTGAGCAGAAAATTTGTATCAAATTTTGTCAAAAATTTGTTTAAACATATTTCGAGATAATTAGTATACTCCATAAAGTTTATGACGAATCTATGAGTGACACTTAGATACCAGAGTGGTTTAGACAATTTAAAGACGATCCTGTTTCAGTTAGCAGTAATACTCGTTCTGCGAGACTTTTATCGTTAAGAACTGCGGGAAGCGTGGAATGTATGCAAGTTGCAATAAACGAAAATCGTCATTTAACTATGTGAGACATAGAAGAAGACCTTGGGATCCCAAAAAGTATTATTTTAAAAATTATAAAGTCAAAGGTTGGATACTGTTAGGACAGAGCTCGTATAAGAAAGTGAAGAAGATCTATCAACATATAAAAATATTTAAAATAAACTTCAACATTTAGTTTCTATATGCATTATTATCGTACATATAATACAGATTTTAATTAATTCAATATTACGTTTCAGTAATTTTAATTTATATTATTATTTAAGTAAATTATATCTACTAATAGGATTCCAAGATAAGACTTTCGTAGAATACTTAAACACGAAGAATTTGACACCAATTGTGCAACATTATATTGTTCAAACAATTGCAATGGCTACTGAAAAGACTTCTTGTAGAGATGGTGTAAATCGCACAAAGCATTTTCTCAATAGCCTTGGACGTTATGGAAATACACCTTTCCTTTGGCCTATGTATGGTAGTGGAGAACTGCCTCAGTGCTTTTGCAGGTAACATTTTTGTTAGAACTTCGGTTCTAATGTTTAATATCATAACTTTTAGTATTTAATTTTCATAAATTAAAACTATGATTTCTATTGTCTACAGATTATGTGCAGTATTTGGAGGAGTATATTGTCTGAAAAGGCAGCTTGATGGTGTAGTAATAGATAAGGACAAGTGTAAAGCTATCATTAGTGGCAAGCAGAGATTAACCTTGGAGCATTTGGTTGTTGGTCAGGGTCATCTCCCACCAACAATTGTGGCTTCTGAAGGAGAGCAACGGATATCACGTGGAGTATTTATTACAGACAGGTAATAATTAAAAGAAAAAGAAAATTTATACAAAAATTGCAGTTGTGGGAATTAGCTTATTTTTTAACAAATAAATTTCAGTTAAGAAATGAGTTGTATAATTTTAAAGTATTTCTAAAAAGTACTACTAAAACAGTTATAAATTTATTTTTAAAACACAAAAATCAAAATTTATTAAAATGTAGATGTAAACAAATTTAATTTAAAATCCAATAATATAGTTTTAATTAATTTTGTTTGTATATGTTCACTATATTTTTAAAAATTGTAATATTAAAAGTATTCAGTACTATATTTTTAATAACTAGTAAATTAAGCTAATAATCGGTAAAAGATAAATAAAAAGTATGAAAGTGATTTTAAAAGAATTATATACACAATAAATTGTACAAATTGTTGTGAACTATTTTCTTGGAATCAATTAAAAATAACAAAATTTTTTTTCGATATTTTCGAGTTTACTGGAGTCCTTTGTGTGATATACTAGATACCATTGCTAGGCATTTTAGAGAAGTGGGACAGAATAAACTCTATTTAGTCGGAACGCACTGAACAATGAGAATACTTACTGATCAGAGTTATTATACAGGGTGTACTCTTTAACTTAAACAATTAAAACATCTCTACATTATGAGACTTAGCAAAAGAATTCAGCAGAATTCAACTTAGCAGAACAGATTCATATACACATAGTACTAAACATTTAAAAATTTCTTTTCTCGGTATTAAACGAGATCAGTATCTTCGTGAAGAATCAAACGAGTTTTGATTTGGTATCACTTCGTATCAAAAACTGATACCAAATACCTGCAATATCAATACTTTTCGATACCTCCCATTGAGTACTTTGGTATCGAAATATTCTGGATTCACCACTATCATTATTTTTAAGTCCAAAACATGCTATAAGGTTTAACCTTATCCTGATTTGCTGTCCAGTGGTATTTAATATATCACCTAACAGATTCTTAGAAAATAGCTTGTAACATATTATGACTCAGTCTGTATATACATGTTTTGTTTATATAATTAGTTTTAATTGTGACTAATACAAAAATTGATGTACGTAAATTTGTAAAAGTGCTAGTAAAGAAATTTTTCAAGTTCTTGACAAAATATTGCATTGTGATTTTTGTAGGTCAATTATGCAAGGTGAAAAAGAGAATTTGACACTTTTATATTATCCTCCAGAAGAACCTGGTCAGGAACCTATTACTCTGATTGAATTGGGACCATCTACAAATGCTTGTCCTCAAGGATTATGTACGTAAATTTTTATAATATAAAAATTGGTTTAATTTATATTATATTTACATAACTTTTATGTTTATATGCTAAAGATTTGTTAATTTATTTTTAAACAGTTATGGTTCACATGACATGTAAGCGAACGACGAACGCAAAGGAAGACTTGGCCTACGTTGTCAATAAATTTTTAATAGCAGAACCGTTTGATCCATTGGCCATCCGTTCATCCATTCATAGCCATACACAGACTGTTTCTCCAGATAACAGACATCTTCAGGTGCGTTGTTCTTAAACTAATTTAATTTATTTTTTCGAGGTATTTTTTTACAATGATTATTATCTCAACAACATTTTTCATGACATATAATGTTGTGCCTCGTTAAATATACTTGTGCAGTAATGCTTCACTAATTGTTGCAAACTCAGAAACTAGGAAAGTAGGTATTCCGAGAATTGACTGCTGCCATCTGTTATGATTAACTCTCCTAAAATATTAAAAAATGAAAATAGTGCAAGTGACAATAAATAAGATATTCTTAAGCAGATATAACTATACAACAAGGTATAAATCGCGATAGCTAGCATGACATTACTGTACAAAAGAAAGCATCATATGAAGTGATGTGTATTATATGAAGATTGAGTTTCTATGAGAAGAGCGAATTGGTAAAGGAAACACTTTTTGACTTGAAGAAATCTGTATGTATCTGGCATAAAAATTGCATTTCAAAAATAAGTTGAAATACATATGAACGACTGAGACAAAACGATCACTTACCAATGAAATAACACTGCTTATAGTTACCGCTTAATTGTAGTCTAACAAGGGCGTTGATAAATATTTTGATGAGATTACTTAGCACAAACAATCCTCTCACGCCATGGAAGATTTCTTTTCTGTATAATACACAGGGTTACAAAAATTTGTGCCAAGTTAAGAGAATGTAATATATAATCAGTATGACGTTACTCCTTCTCACAGGGAAGATTCGACAACTCGAAAATTAAAAAAAATGTATAACTTTACACAGAAATGTAGTGCAAACGACCTTAAAAACGAAACGGTTTTCTGAATCTATTTAAAGATGATCCTTGACTATCATCTAGTCAAGGGCATAGCTTTGCCCTTTCTACGGTACTTGCCCGACGAAATCTCTCTGATATCCTAATTCTATTTTACTTTATATAAGTGGACTACACTAGGAAAAATAAGAAAAAGAAAGAATAATTAAGCAGAAAATAACAAAAATGAGGGATTAGGGGGGGGAGGGGGGGAGATAGTACAAAAAAGAACGGGAAAGAGAAGTGGATCTGAAATAGAATTTTGCTTCTCTAACTTTTCTCATTTCTTAGCAACAGCGATACAGAAGAAATTACAGATCTGCAAATAGCAATACAAAAAATGACAAAAATAGGAAAATGAGTTGGGTATAATAGATTCAAAAAGGTATTGAAGTTAGGAAATGAGGAGAGAAAAGATGTGTGCAGGGTGAGTCACGAGAACCAGGACCCCTAATTATTTCCGTTATTTATCATTGTATCAAAAAAGTTCTGAAACAAAGTTTCATTTTTTTTAATGACATATATTTTATGTTTGGTATTTATCTGTTAATTTTTCACTTTAGGTTTTGTCAGTTGTTTTGCTTGGCAATGAACTCATTAAATATACTGCTGTGTAGACCGTTTCTCTCCAGATTCTTTTTCATAGTTTTGATTCAAAGATCAGTCTCCTAACCTTTCCATTATCGTTCTATTCAATCTTTCTGTCCTCCCATTCAGTTGTGGTGTCTAAGGATCTGCATAGTTCATTAATGTTTCTTTCTTCTTACATTAATCCTGCAGTGTATCGTTCATGTCCACATAGCTCTTTACTATATCAGAAACTTCACTTCTGTGTTTAATTTAAGTAGATTGTAGTGTAACTGACATAATTATCTAAAAGTGTTACAAAGTAACTTTTATTATTCCATTCGTGGTAAGACGACAATCGGACCGCCGCGATGATGAATTCTAACGGGCGTTTAGCCCTTTCCCTGACATTTTCGAATTTGATTTGTGTCTGGTTTGACTTCAAGTAGATCTTTTAATATCTGTTTAATGGCAGTTTGAGACATGTGTCTCAGTCTTCTGTGGCCTAGCTTTGCCCGTTCTACGGTACTTACCCGACGAAATCTTTCTGATATCCTAATTCTATTTTACTTTATATAAGTTGTTATCAATCTTTTTACCTTTCGACACTACTTGATCGTGCATTTTACTTCTACTTCATCTGCCTTGATTATTTATTATCGAAACCGAAAGTAACTTTGTTTCAAGCTGCGGCACACAGTATACGTTCTTCATTATTATTCCTTTGTATTCTCCAGTGCTTTATCCTTCTGTAGTATCGGACTTTCCGCATCCGCTTGGGCCTGGTTCGAGCGCAGGCCTAAACAAGATAGCGCGTGCGGTCGGACTTGAGTTAAGCTAAACATTTAGCGCCGATCGGTCCGCTAGCTTTCCTGGAAGGCACGAGTATCCTTTACAGGGGTCTTGCGCGACGACCGAGCGTGAGAATGCATGGGGATGAAAGGGAATACATGTGGTTCGGAGAAAGTGAGGTATGTTTGGGAAAGACGAAAAGACAATAAGACGAGGCAATTAAAAGACGCACCAAGCGAAACTAACCACCGACACTACGTCTAATACCATTATTACTGTAACTTATAATATAATTATATATATATCCATACACCATGCACGAGTACAACAGTTATTTGGGGGCTCGTACGGGGATCAATCACTCAAGATCTCTTCTTCAGTGATTTGAAAAGAGAGAAAAACAGAAAAACCGTCCATGTTTATTCGGTAATTCTAACCAAGGAACTAGAAAAACTGAAAGTCTTTGTGCCAAGATTATTGTTTGTATAACAGAATTCCTGACAAATTCATAACTGCGGTAGATCATGTATATTTCAATAACCAACAGATTATGCGGCCGAGACATTATTCTTGATTTAACGCCACTTTTAAACACCTTAAATTATTTGTTGTAGAGAATAACGTTGTAAATAAATATTGTTTGTTTTTAGGCAAACTATACAGATATATAAAAATTTATCTGCCAGTGCAATTACAAAAATAAAGATAAGAGATGTCTATCTTCTACCTACCTGAGATGCCCTATTGCAATTCTTCATATTCCACGTGACAGACTCCTGAAAGTCTTACAAAAGCCAAAAAGAATTTTAACGTTGTAACAACAAAGTTCCTGGAAAAACAGCTTGTAACATTTTATGCGGATTACCCTGCATACATATGTAATATACGTATAATTACAGTATTGTCTTGTTATAAGTCGTCTGTTCAAAGGACAAGAGCAACTTATAATAAAACAGTTCTTTATTTCATCAGCCTTCTGTTTGGTCTTCTGTTTTTATTGGCAGTTTGTCGTACTTGCCGCGGTTGTTTGCCAGACTATAAATTTCGCTCGAGACTTTGGCTGCATCGACTGTAGTATTATATTTCTCATTATAGTTTTTCTCACTGTATCGCTTTAAATGAACGAAATTGGCTCCAATTGAAATTCTTTATTACGTGAAAAAGGCACTTACTAATCCAAGAATTCCACTTTCATCCAAGAATCCACTCCATGGGTTCGAGGCTGGTTTATTTCACTGACATTTTCACATAATACAAGATTGGCTTAATGACCTACACTTGGTCAAGAATGTAGTACCACAAGAAAATGTCCTGAAGAACGTTTATCACGAACCCTATGAACTTTCTGTAGTTGTTTAATTCTGGGGCCTCTTTTTATTGCAGTTATAAAATTGGAAAGTCACATTATGCTGCTTCGTGTTAAATATGATTCTATTTGATCAAATCTATAGCTTCTATTTATATCTTAGTCAAATCCAACTCGATTGAATCAGATGTTTCTTGTTCAACGTAGTAATTGATATGTATCACATGCCAAATTAATTTTGTTTGACCAATGGGTAAGAAAGTATGAAATTGCCCTCAATGTACAATAACACACTTTATTAAAACTTACTTCAATGCAATGCAAGTAAAATTTGTGATGAAAATAATGAAAAGAGATGACTATCAAATAAGTGAATTAGATCCGAAGGTCTGCAAATATACGAGTAGGTGGTTAATGAAACCCTCATTACATCGATTTTGTCTTGGCTTATTAGTTAAACTTTGGTAATTTCTAATTGGTGGAGACATGAGAAGCAAAAAAAACCAAATTTGGGAGTGGTTGATACAGATTTGGATGTTTAAGAAAACAGAGATTGTGAAAAAGAGTCGTGAGAGAAAATAAAGTGCATTTAAAGATAAGTCAGGGAAAAGAAAATGCGAGTGAGAAGGTGAAGGTAAAACACACAAAGTATTAGAAAGAAAACAGACATAGTTTTGGAGTTGTTGAATAGCTTCTCCTAGTGTATGATTATAACTGATGTAAGACTGTCAAATCCACCTCTGTCCTGACACAGAGCTAATTTTAAAATGATTACATATTCCTTTTAGAAATCTGATCCGATGTCACAGATATCTCGAGCAAAATATATTATCTTACTCATTCGCAGTCTATTGCACTCAACACGGGAACTACAAAAGTAGTGGAGAGGATAGAGAGACTAGTTATAACAAGACAACAACAACGACTTATAATGAAACAATACTGTATATTAATAATAATACTTTAGCCAGATCGTCACTTTTAATGCAGCAGAATGAGATTAACAAATAATAAGTATGTACATACCTTAAATAAAGTATAACAAATCTATATCAAATTAAAATCAATTTATATAAGAATTATACTTTTATTCTTTCTTTTAATGTTTGAATAAAAAGTTCAGCATGTATTAAAACATATTAATAAATTTAGTAGCTCAAAGTTTATTTTATCACAATAATATGTATAAAAATAAAGATTTATAGTGGCCGCGCTGAAATTCCATTACTATTTTTATTGCATACTATGAAACTGTTAACCGAGGCAGTAAATGGTATGAGTTGCTCTCAACATGGTAAATGGCACAAAGTCTCACAAGTCGTTCTTCTCATTTGACTGACTATATCAATGCAATTTCATAAAAATTAATGCCTAAAACTTCATATGACCCGCTTGGCTAGAATACTTTAATGTTTCAATAAAAAAGAATTTCAAAAGTATTTATTACCTAAAATAAGTTTGAATTAATTCGAAATTATGAAGTCTCTTTGTAATTTTCTTGTTATATTATATTATTGTATAGGATTTAGAATTACATTAATGACAATTCAAAATATTTCCATCTGTTTTTAAGAGTAATTAGATAGATTTAAGATAAAATTATTCAACTCATTCCATAAACTTAAAACATTTAATAATTTAAATTAAATATCAGATGTTTTAAAATCATTTATTATATACACATGGAGATCATTTTGAAATATCGATTGAAAACAAAGATTTTCTATTTATAGGAAGGTAACCAAACTGACAAAGAAGAATCTACAGGGAATCCAAAGCCTCAAGTTTTATGGTCATTGTACTTAAACCTACCTGCAAGTGATATTAAGTTAATAGATTCTGCGCCAAGTAACCTTCATCTCTGTTCGGGTCCAGATTTAGAACTTGATTTCGACTTCGCTGTCAATCAGGTTGATTTTTTTTTTTATTTCTACTACAGTTAGTATTGTTCAAATTATTTTAGATCAACTGGAATTTTATATAAATATTATATTTACTTGTAATTACTTAAAATTAATCAGAGATTTATTTACCACTATAAATAATTATATAACTTTTCAAGGCAAAAGCCATTTTCGAGGCAATGTATCCTGAGGATGATTTCCTTCCACGAGCACCTGATCCAGAAGAGATTGTGCTTGAAGGAGACGAAGCACCAGGACCAAAGTTTGAGGCAGATACAGAGGCTGAAGAAAAACAGGATGTCGAGAAAGCTGAGAAAGAGGAATAATTGGTCGTTTTTTCGTCTTTTCATCCTGTAAAAACACAGGCCAGTTTCCTTAGCCGCACACCTCTTTCTATCCAAAGTTACACGCGCCTCCTTACGTTTCAAAGTTGGGTAATCTTTATCCGAATAATTGACGAACTAATTTTTACAAAACTGAATTATAAATCATGCCATAACCAGTACTGGACAATATATAAATAATGTTAAATTAAAAAATCCTTTAAATAAGTATCTAAAGATAAATTAATTTGATTTATTTTAAAATAATCTTTTAAAATATTAAATTAACAACACATATTTGTTATTGTAGAAAATTAATGCAAAATAAATCATAACTATACAATCGTAGTTCAATATGTCTATTAAATGTTTCTACTAGATATATTTTAATTTTTGCCAGTATACAAACTTCAATTACACTATATAATTAAAAATATTGAATTAAATACTTTTATATAGGGTAATTAAATTTTGTATAATGAAAGCAAACAAAATATAACTGGTTGAAATGTTTAATAAACAAATTAAACAATGCATGTATAGCTATGATTTGATTTGTTTGGTTTGGTTTAAAATATTATTTCATTTAACACTCTTTATAGATGAAACTGTTTATTCGAGAAGATTTTATTTCCTTAACATGTTTTATGAAATAAAAGAGTAAAAATTGTTCGTGAATTTTTGAATAAAATTTCAATCAACTGGCGCTCAAGTCTGCGTTATATTCGCTCTTTTATCAAGTTACAGAGTGGCCAGCTGAAAGCATTCGTTTTTCTTTCTTTTTTCTGTGGCCAAAAATGTTTCTTTTTCTCAAATGTTGAGTTTCGGGGAAATGAAATGTAGTTTTATAACATGTAAAGGAAACGTGGAAGGATCAATAAATCATTAAGGAAAATAATGTTTACTACCTTAAATAGCATTTGACAACTAATACTCTATTAAACTTGAATTAAGTTTGAGCTTAATTCTAGATAAAGTCTGAATTAATATATATGTAAATAATTTGATGATTCATATATGCAATCGGTTTCTAGTTTAATCGAAATAATTAAGGCCTATTTGGCACCGATTATGTTTATGAATGATAAAATTTTTTAAATACGGTAGAAGCATAAATCTCATTGACTTCTTTCATTGCTCGCGGTAATATTTTGCACGCATGTAAAGAAAAGTATATATCGTTCCACGTTCCTCTACTGTATGAATATTATAAATACATATTGTAATGTCTTTTATCTGATCGTTAATACATATTGTACATCATTAGTGTATTTATTACGTATTCTATTATATAGTATAGCTTAGTGATTACACATTGTTAGCATAGGGACAAATTTTGCCTGCAAAAAAGCAACCGTTCCTCGACAATTTTGTACTTTTTTAAATTAATGAATATGCCTCATTCCGTTTTTGAAATATTAATAATGTCTATTATTATATTACGTTTACCTTCTGTTGGATTCAGAATTATTATTTTACAATTTTTATTTTATTTTACTAATTCTGAGAATATTTCAAAAACTTTATTTTATTGTTGTTATTTTGCTTGTTTCAGTTTTATGTAGTTGGCTTTTTTTTAATAATTATTGACTATTTATTGAATTCTAATTGAATTCTATTTCATTTACATTATTAATTTGGATCTTATTTCAGTGATTTTATTATATTATTTTTGTTGTTTAACTTTATGCAGTTTTTTATATTTCATTTTTCAAGTGAAATGAATTCCATTTATTTATCATTTTAATTTTCATGTATTTCAGTGAATGAAAAGAGAAAGGAAATGCTATCAGTTGGCCCTGTTCGTATACTATGAACATTTTTAGACACATTGATTGTAGAGCGGCTTGAATGTCAGAGTCGATAATCTTTTCTCGCCGTTACTGCTTCGATGTGTGCGCATTTATTTACATTTAACTGATAATACGCCGTACTCAGCATTGAAATACAGTAAACTGATACGAACCGAAAAATAGTAATTCATTTCACCGAACATATTTCCTAAAGAATGAGTAATTATTAGAATTCTGAAAGAAATTGTTCATTGTTTATTATTCCTTTTCTAGATTTAATAAACTATAGTTATTGACTAAAACGTAACTGCAATAATTAACATTTTTTACTTAAATAAGCCTCAAACAGTTAGTAAAATAAAGTTAAGTTCTTTGCATAACTTAAAAATATATTGTTACGAAAGAATATGGTTACGGTGACAACTCTGCGTGATTAATTGGTCTTTAACAACTAATAGGAAATGGTGCAACAATAAGTTTGAATCAGAATCTGAACGTGTTTGACCGGCGAATTTGAACTAATTGCCTGTAGTTCTGTATTCTGTTAATTGTTATCCATTATACTGGATAAAACAGTGGCTACTATGAGCGTAAATTAGGTTGGGAAGAAATATATAGTGTGTGTCCGGACGTGTGATACAAGCGGACAGAAGACATTTCTACATGTAAAAAGTCGAAAAGAGGAAATATTTTTTTGTTTGAAATCTTGTTTTCGAGAAAATTGAGTTTGAAAATTCTTTCGATTACGTGTGCACTATACTATCTTTCCAATTAATTATCCCCTACAAACATTTTTTCACTTACACTCTTATATTCATTGCTCTCTGTAATGTTCACATTTTGTCTTTAGTTGTACAGCTTATTTTTTCTACTTTTAATTTGTTTCTATCGGTCAAACTGTGACAATGACTTTTTGTAGCAATCATGAATACATTGATATGATAACAACGTTAAAAGCTTACAATGGAAATACAGAAACAACAGCTGAGTAATATAGGCAACAATCTGTGGAAGAATACGTATTACAGAAATAGTGTATGGAAAGCATTGTGACTCCTTTGCAGCTAAACAAAAGAATAATAATCGTTTTTGCTCAAATAAAGCGTTGAAATGATGTGACATCGATCCACAACTTATTAATAAGGAGAGCACAAGGATATGTACACATCAATAAGGACGAAACTTTAAACAATTTATTCAGTAATGCAATGTAATAAGATAATAATAATAATAATAATAATAATAATAATAATAAAAATAAATAACAACCACAACAGCATTGATAATAATGATGATAATGATGATAAATCTATATTATCCATACATTGATATTTCTTAAGTATTAGTATATACTTAAATTTGGAGAGTGTCCAGTGCATGCATACTCGAAAGAATTTTCAAACTTGATTTTTTTAAAAACAAAATAAGGCCTCAAATAAAAAATGTTATTCCTTTTTTGGACTTACTATTATACGTAAAATTACCCCTACCCGATTGAACCATCCATCCGGACACTCACTGTATAGTAATTATAACCATTTAAAGGTGTATTAAATGTTAACGGAACATATACACTTCAGTTGGTAAATAATACCTACAGTTCTTGCGGATTATTTTAGAGAAAAATTATTAATTGTATCTCGTTTCGATTTACATGATTTAAAAATACAAACATTAAAATTGGTTTGCAAACTTGCAACTTTTGATCAAAAATATTAAAAGATGGCAACAAAATATTCTTTACTGCAAGGGTTAGTTTTGAATGTAGTGTTTTATGGTGCAGTTGTGATGTATAAAGGAGTTACCTGAATCAAGAAAAAAGCCAAAAATTCATTTACTTTTCAGCTTAAAAAAATCCATATGAAAAATACTGCTTTTTTGTGCAGAATAAAAAGTCTAAACAAATTGATTCTACCGTTTTCAAGATATTTGTCGCTTATTTTAATAATGCAGTTTCGAAAAAAACACGTTTAAAGATTAACATGAACTTAAAGCAAATTTATTCTTGCTTATCTGCAAAGGATTTTTGCACCTTTGTTTACATACTATGCTTGAAACTCGACTTGGCAGATCGTTCTCTATGGCAGTGTATCTTAGAGCATATTACTTCGTAGAAATGTTCACATTATGCATAGTCTTCAATAGAGATAATGTGTTTTTATTGAAGACACAGTAAAGCTGCCAATTTGGCAATAAAAGTGCCACTATTCATAATTTTAGAAATGAAGATTCGCTTTCGCTATTTTCCCGCTCAAAACCACCGACAAAGCGTTCCAACAAAGTATTCCTACTGAGATCTTCATATATTAGTCGAATAATTTCTAAAACATTCTGAAGTAATTCCTTATAGTTGAGGTTGTATAATTTGATGTTATTCATACGTGTTGTTGTTGGAGTGAACGCAACAATGATCTAAAGAGTGCTAGATATCGTTAGCAAATAATTGATGTTTATTTTAAGGATTTTCTTCATAGTGGTGCAGAAAGGTCCGTTTATTATGCGGTCAACGGGTTGGCTATTTTCTTTTAGGGTTTTTCTTTTCAGTTCTAAGCAAAGAGTCATGAAGAGCACATGAGCATATTTCTTTATCTCGACTTTATATCCTTGTACGTACTACTGTCACTGTATACTATAATAAACTATATATTGTATATGTTCTTGAAGACAAGCAAAAAGGAAGGAATCTTTTTTATATATGTAGGGGTTTAGTGTTGCATCAACTACACAGGTTATTAACGACGATTATTATTGTACTTTAAACTTTATTATATAATGAGATATATTTTAGGAACTAGATAACTTAGAAGATTTCCTTGCTATTGTTAAGGTTGTTTTGTAAGATAGTTTTCAATTGGAATTGTTTACAGGCCCTAAAATAATTTGTACAGTATACGTAGGAGGATATGTTTCACTGTGATTGCGGAGTTACAAATGGTACAATTCGGTAGTTTGGCTTTGGAGATCGGTTGGGAGTGCGTGAGTTTTACGTGACCGATTCTAAGTCTCTTCGTGACTATTTGTTGTTATCGGTAAAAGTCTGACGGTGTTGGCCTGTTGATAAAGAAATTTTGTTCAAGTTCAAGAGCATATGAAGTTGCAGAGTTCTTCCATTTGTTGTTCCAGTGATGTAAACAGACGTTTTATGCATTAAATATAAGCATAAACGAAATCTCAGTAGTTCACAGACTCCAAGCTTTATATTTATATTCATATTTAAATAGGGACGTAATTGAAATATTCCTAGTAATACTATTCCTCCTACTATAGCAGAATGCGTGACTCTTTGTCCCTGTGTCGTCCAACGAGACTTCAAGTCAGCGGAAGGCTATACTAATGTTTTAGTACGTGACAGAACAAAGAAAAAATGTCTCGTTTCATACCAATAAGATGATTGTTTTTTACGTTAAGTTTGAACTGTTTAAAGGGAGCCTTAATTTCCAAAGTGCCTGTATGTACATATCTTTCTAAAATCAAGTCTTATCTTGTGCTTAATGCAATATGTCGTGAAACAGGAAATCTCCCAAAACAGTTGACACTAAGCTTTTGTCTTTATTCATTTATTCTGTAATTATTCACTTCGATGTTCATTTCCACATATTCATTATAACTTTTTCTCTTTTACGTACTAATTACGTTTTTCTTGTATGTCTATTTCGTCAATCTATAATTCAAATTGTAATAAATCAAATTAAATTACACGACCGTACTGAATACCGAAAACATTAAGTTTCCGGCAACGCTACAGCAGATACAAAATTATGAAGCATCGAACGACATATCTGTGAACTTGTACATGAGGAACCTCGACACGAAGAAATTTGTCTGCAACATTTATGAAAGAAGTGAGAGAAGCTGACGAACTTGCTCCTAATCGAGGAAAATGGTACGCAATCTCCAAGATATATTACTTTATAAGTGTGAAGAACATCTGTCAGGTTTTTGCACAAACAACCAAGCGCCATTAGAAAATGCATATTTGCAATAGATAACTGTTTTTTCTTTTTCAAACCAACATTTCCGATGAAAATGAATTAAATCTTTAATATCTTTTTCACGTTTTCAGACAACTTCACTTTCATGCTGAAGAAACATTTGAAAAATGCATCATCGAGTGCTCTATGATGAACGATTGCACCATCGTGAGGATCAATATCAGCTATTACGCGAAAAAATAATGCGTTTAATATACCTAGCGCAAATAGTAAAATGCTCGGGTTTATGAAAAACGAGAAGAGCAATGCGATAATGACAGAATTCATAGTGCAATTGATTAGAAAGATTTATAAAATATTACAGAAGAAAGCATTGGAAATAGAAAATGAAATTGGGATACTGTCTTTATTCAATGTTAGTTAGGTCTTAATTTCATTACTTGAAGTAGGAATTGCTGTACTTCAAATATTAAGTGAAAATTATAACTAAATTGAATTGTATTAAACATATATACAGTGTCAAATTTAGATTAAATATTATATATTTTCCTTACTACAATTTTTGTTAATAGCCAAATTAAGTAACATAAAAAATAAGTTGTTATCACTTTTTATTAAATATATTTACATAAATGTTGCATATAACTATTGAAACTATCAAATATTAAAGTATTTTATTTATACATTTATTTATCTTTAGTAACTTTAGAAGTTTCAGGGAATAGCTTATAATAAAGCTTCTCATATTCCTTTTTCAACACTTCTCTCTGTGCAAAATATTTCGGATATCTAGCCTTTTCTGTTGGATGCCAGTGATCCAATACACTGTCTTGTACATAGACTTCACGTTCATAAGCTACCCCGCCCGGAGAATAAGCGAACTTTATTGGATGATAATGCTGGTGCTGAAATAGTTCTTCTTCGCCATCTAATAACAGTTGTTTTGCAATACGGGCATCCACTATATTTCGGTTAGCATCGAAACGTTGTCTCATTAGAACTGCATACCACCTTAATCAAAATCAAAACATTTAATATATGATAATGAAAATATATTATTATTGTTCATTACTAGTTAATATTTAAGTAGTTGTTATCCTTAAAATAAGTAGATTTTGTTTTTGAAATAAACAGATAATTATGAAATATAATAAAAATTTCAAAATTTATATTTGAAAATCTTGGTAGAAGTGCTTATAAATGAAATAATAATTGTGGTAGTCTTCAACAAATGCCATTCTTATATTTCAATCCTTAATTCTGAATCATCTGCAGAATTTATTTAAGAAAGATAGATACCCTGTATATTGATATATCCTTATATTAGAAGTAGTAACGTGCGAATGCTTGAATTAAAATCATTATTTGTAATAACTTTATCATCATTACAAATTAATTTTAAAGAACTGAGTAATAATGAAAAAGATTCCTTGCACAAAATTATACAGATTTTGGAACCATTTCTTTTTGATAATGGTAGAATTAAATTTGGAAAAATATGTTATTATTTTCAAAAGTCTATTAACTGTGAAGTAGTTACATATTTTCATCAATACCTCGTATGAAAAAAAAGGCATTAAAGAAATACTTTGTTTAATTATGAAGTAAATAAAAAATATTCTATCGCAGTATTAATCTGGAATTTATCTTTCAGTAGTGAAACATTCATTACACAGATACCTAATAAATTGATTAATGTAGCAAATCCTTTACAAGCTGCAATTACGTAATTTACAGCAAATCAATTTGTATTATAAGGAATAATATCTCGGTCAACATTCAGTGCACAAGTATTTACAAAAAATTGTCTTATTTAATAGTGGTGTTTCCAGAATTAAATCACTATATGAAAAAACTATATTTAGCTAGAAATGAGAATTTGCAAATTGAAACTCACAAGGGAATGTTTTCGTGTAATGGCAACATCTGTGCCTTCTGAAAGTCTTTTTTAAAACTGACAAAATAATTAGTAAAAAAGAAATAGAAGAAAAAACAATGTAATAAATAAAATATTATTTTTAAACAGGTATGTAAAACGTTAATCTCTATTTTTATTATTATTATTACCATCCTTACTTTTGTCACATTAATAAGTGTATAACTTTATGATTTCTTTTTATATAATACTCTATATACCTGCATAAAAAATATGTAATGAATTAATTGATATAAGTTATAAAGCACTCTCTGAACATTTTTCAAAAAGAATTAAACTATTTAATTTATTCTAATTTATTTGATTCTTTTTTATTCCTTTTGATTGCAATATATTCAATAAATATTGAACAATTCAATACTAGTTTAAATAATTCTAATACTTTTGGAATTATTAAGATATTGATTCAAGTTGGTATTCTGATATGTATTGATATCATATGTTGACTTCAAATCTCTAATATTTCAATACATCATAAACAGTCAAATTAGTACTTGAGCATTAATTGCTTGAAAATCATGAGAAAGGCTGATATCACTCCCATCATTACATGCAAATTCTTATTCAGCTATACTCTTTTTACTTTTGATTTATATACACTCTTGTTATAACAATAGCTACAATCATTTATAAATATCATATTAACTATCCATGAACTGTTTATTACATATAGATTCTATCTTATTGTTTCATAATATGTACATTAACATTTGTTTAATTAGCTTTTTAAGAGTACTTCATGTTTAATACTGCCATTATTGTTTTTTGTAACTATTTTTCTTAAATTAATTCTGTAGATGATCAAAAATTAAGATCATCTTTTTATTAAATTGTAAAAAAGACATTTGTTGAATTTGATGTATATTAAAGCCACAGAATTTTTTATAGTACAAACTAGATTACTATAACTGATTCAGGCACTATAAATTTCAAAAATCAATAAGAGAAGTATAAATCTTTATCACAAATTTTGTTATAAAACTATAAGCTATATAATGCCAACAAAAAACAAAGAAAATATGTATTATTAAATATAACATCTAACATTCAATGAGATAATATATTATAAAAAAACATGATTTTCTCAAATGACTATTCTTAGTTCAATTATTCACAAATAAAAGCTTCATGCTCAACACATTTTAATTATTAGTATTCAAATATGAAAAACTGTGACACAAACTTTATACAGTCTATAAGTCACAAACAAAATTTAGGCATTATGTTACTTTTTATTACGTTATATTGTACTTTGTGTTGCGTTATAACTCAAAATTTATTATAATTATATTTAATAACTTAAATATAAATAACAATAATTTTTCTACCCAATCATATGAGAATATACTATAACCATTTATAAACAATTACCCACTGAGAATATATGGAAAAAATTAGACTCTAGCAGACATAAGATACCAATATATTGAAAAAGATTGCAATAACAATGTATCAATACTGATATTAAATATCTAATACAAATAATTGATTGTATACCTAATTACTCACAGCATGCCACAGAAAAGATTAGGTATCCAATGACATATCAATGCAATATTTATTTACAATATATAGGTATCAAAAATTAATTTTTAACTTACAATTTATAAAACTATATAAATTAATTAAACAAGATCTACGTTTTTCTCAACTGAAAATAATACTATAACATTGTGTATAGCATTTTCTTAATTTTATTAATCCTTAATTCAATTTTTTTTTATTTCAAATTAAAATAATGAAAAGTAAGTTTGTGTTTTTATATTTCTGTCATAGACTGCGTATGTAACGAAATATTTGAAAAAAATGTCAATGAGTAAACATACCTAAACTCAAGTCTTCTGGGAAACCAGTCCTCTGTAGTTCGTAAAGCACGTTTATAAAGCCTACATACTTTTTGGCTATGAGTAGTTAACCCTGATGGTAACTGCGCCATCTTTTTTTTGCTTGAAGATGAACTTTTTTCAAATATTACTTTGTAATCAAAATCAATTATCTAATACATCAATCATAAACTATACAGGACGCGCAAAACCAGATTAGTTTCTATACCATCTTAAGTGAATACTAACCAATTGAGGGGAAAGTTACCAGGTTCTGAGTTACCCTTTCTTCCTCTTACATAAACAGTACTCGCACGCGCAGTGCGATAAAAATACAATTTACTGGTTATCGCACTCAATGTTAGGACACTGCCGAATACACTGTGACGTCACTGGCGTTTGGATCACGTGACAAATGGGTAGTAGTAAAAGGGAAGGAGTGGGGAGGATCTTAGTAACGACATCTGTCGCCTTTGACGCAATGCAACCCCATTTTTCGTGTAAAATTTAAATATACATATGTATATATGGAAATGAAAAATAAAAAAAATTATTATATATAAATTAATCTCACGTGTATGTCAATTCATTTTTATCTTTTTTATATCTCCTTACTAGATTTCTAAAACGTTAAGAGAGATATGGTTATGTACAATACATTTTCTAAAAACTAACAGATGTGTTACTTGAATTGTAATGAAATAACGATGCTAATACATCATGATGAGTAAAGTATAAAGTATTATTTATTAAGTATACACTGTTATATTTTCAAAATTAATTCTGATTCATGTAACTAATATTCTGAATATTTCAGTTAAATAACATATTTAAATATAATACAAATATTCAATATCTAATACATTTAAATGTAGAAATACATTTTAATATTTTTAAATATAAATATCTATGAAATATAAATAAAATATAGTATACATTACAATGCATTAAAATATGAAATTGTTCAAAAAGTTTGTTTCCAGTTGTGTAAAGTTTTATTACTTCCGGTGTGAATTGACTTCACTCCGCGAAGACTAGGCACATTAACCCCTTGACATACAAATAAAATGCGTGTCGACGTGTCCGTAGAATACCATTTGATTTGACTCAACTGTGGACATTCATGTGCAAGCTTAGAAACAGAACGTTTTATTTTCAAATTTACATTGCTATATAACATACAATAAAGTTGATATACAATGTTAATTTACAATAATTAAGTAATACTATAAAATAATAATATAGTAGTTTTGTAAAGTATGATATATCTCAAAACATTTTGGAATATGTAGTGGAATTCGACATGTTTTACACTGCCAAGTTATTTCACTTATATTATGTTTGATGTATACATGGCACCTCTTTGCAAGATGTTGCGTTTTATTTGTCGCAGGTATATATTCGGAAAGACGTGCCCAATTTTTTGCTTGTAACCGAGTTGGGCATTCACTTTGCGACGGTTTGCCACCTGTCGGATAGTTTGGATGGGACAAATTACAGAGCATATTCTCTGCAATATTCAATCGAAAATTCATAATCGATTGCTTTTGTGAAGTAGACAACTTGGGATATAAGACATAAACATTATAAATACTTATATCAAACATATGAAAGAAAATTTTTTTACATACTTTTAGGATATAAAAACAGTTGAAGAATCTAATAGTATACTGCGCGATGTTTGCCGTAGACGTTTCTCAGACGTCATTGTATGTCAAGGGGTTAAGTCCTGTACCATGCGGCAGTGGTTGATCAACATCAGACCAACGTCTGGAGGAGGAGCCGGAGAGCCATTATTTATTGGTTTCCCGTGTCCACCTGGCGTGCTTACGACGGTGTTATTGCCGTCGTCAACGTTTATGGTCGACGGTGCCACTGCCGCCAATTTCTTTGCTGCGAGCGTCGTAACGCATTTCTCAGTGCTCGCTTCTTCTTCTGCCGGGAGGGGGGACCACAACTTTTACCTCTCATTTTATGCGCGATGGGTCTCCCCAAGTCTGCACGGTACCAAACACCGCTGCAATCCACCGCGAAGGTGCACCACTGTTTGACGTGGTTTGTCTCTAGGAAGCGGTAGCACTGAGGTGAACGCTTCACGAGAATTTTTATCCTCATCACTAATCACCCCACCACGAATCTCTCAGCCTTGGCCACCTTACGAGCGGCAGAGAAAAGGCACTGGCTCAAATCGACTCCAGGTCGAAGGGAGGTAGTCGGACTTCGAATTTCAGGTCCTTCGTGCAGCCTCAAGCCTTGGACAGAGTTAACACGATCTTATTACGGGTGACCGGTCGTTTAACCCGTTAATCTCGCGGAGCTTCGCGTGCTTCGTAAACCGGGCGACCATTTTTGGCGAGACGATCTGTCTTAGCCCCATCATGGAGACCGGGAATTCCCAGGACAAGAGCTCCGGTTACCGCGCACCCGTTATCCCCCCCCCCCCCCCCCCAAGGAACGGTCATCGTTATCGCTACCGTCATTGGGGAGGAGGGGCACTCTAGGTGGGGCTTAAGTTCCTTCGCTTCGTCTTTAGCCTTTCCTTGTTGA
This sequence comes from Ptiloglossa arizonensis, assembly GCF_051014685.1. NCBI lineage: Eukaryota > Metazoa > Arthropoda > Insecta > Hymenoptera > Colletidae > Ptiloglossa > Ptiloglossa arizonensis. Next base: position 11,077,688 of record NC_135051.1, on the reverse strand, counting down.
ACCGTCGCCCTCAGCGCAGCCTCCGTCGGGGGAGGCGGTGACGGTCGCTGGACAGTCTCTTTGGTCGTCTTCTTGGCCTTCCAGCCCGGGACCTCCATCCACGTCACTTCGGTCAAAAGCAGAGAGCTTCTTTTCCCCTGCACCGCCCTTGGTCTTGGGGGTAACTGTGGTGGGCTGGCCCTTGGGCCGTCCAACTTCGTCACCCCCTTGCCGACAACAGCTGTCGTCGCATGCTGCAACTACTTTGGAGGTCCTCGGGGCCCACCACCTGTTTGTACAGGTACCGTGCCTGACGGACACCGGTCCGTCCGAATTTCGGTTCTTGATGCGGTCCTGACGTCTATGAGGGGCTCAACGCTCCTTGGAAGGATCACTTGCGGCACCCGTTCCGCAAATACATCCCGGGATAAGTGACGGAAAGCCACGATTCCGAAGGGCGAGTACGGAGCCTATCCACTAAAATAATAATAATAGTTTTGGATTATTTTATTGAATAAATGCATACACTTAATATGAATTATTATGAGGATAAAGAAGGAAAATGACGTGTGGAAATGTTACACTAGCTTCTAAGTGTGTTGATAAAGAATACAAATAATGTTAAGTAAAAGATGAATACAATATGCATTAATTGTAATCTTTGATCGTTGAAATAATTTCATCATTTTTTATCACGCCTCGTATTCAAGAACAAAATACTACAACAATCAGATCATTTTTCTTATTATGTGAAGTATTCGTGATAAATGAGGTACCCCAAATATCGGTAATTAAATGCTCAATCTCGTTATTTCATTAATGTTTAAAACTGTTTGTACAACAATTACCTGCAATATAATAATTATATAATTTTTATTATATTTTTTATTAAAAAAGGTAAAGAATAGTATGGTATTTCTTTAATGACATTTTTCAATTCATTACAATACAATACAAAATTTTTAAAGTGGCACATTACACTTGTTTTCTTTAATTCAATGTAATACTCTCAAAACCCTTTGTTTTTTTTACATAATGTTATAATTGTACATCAAAGTATATTGCAAATCTTTAAATTAGTATTTACAAAATATAATTTATACACAATTTATAATAAATTTAAAATTAAACTATTAAGAATCAAATTGACTATAGAATAGAGCTATAGCAGGGTCTTCACATTCACATGTAATCAATACATCTCGAAATTTATCCAAAATTTGTAATAATTGAGATCTACGAATATTTTCTAAATACATAATTTCTTCTAAATGATGTCCTCCATTAAAATAACCAAAACGACATAATCTGTCAAGCAATTTCCTATCATCAGATGGAATATCATAATCTTCTGACTGATAATTATATATTCCATTTTCTTTATGAAGATTCAATGATAACTCTTCCTTTATATCTGTTGAAATTCCTTTTGGAGCATCATTTAAATTCCATGTGCTGCTACTTTCTATGATATCATTTAAGTTATGATTCATTTCATCCTTTGTATCCTTCAAAAAGTAGATCTTTAGTTAGGAAAGTCTAAAAAAAATTTCTTTAAACTTACCAATGATGTTCGACCATGCACAGTTGGCATGTATTGTACATATGTATGCAATTGTAAAAGTAAATGATTCTTTAATAACCATATGACTATTTTCACTAATTGTGTTTGTTGTTGAGATTGATTCAGAGGATTTAATTTCTGACTTATTGATGTTGGTAACGAAAAGTCGCTAATAACCTAAACCAATTTATAATTAAAATTGTTTTTATATTTAATATAAAGTATATTCAATAATATAAATAACTTTTTGCATACTTGTAAAAGATCAAGCCCTGGAAATTCCTCAGAAAATGTTTCTAATAATTGATTTGTTATAACAGCATCTGGTGACACAACATAAACATTGCTTTCACAAAGAGGATAAATTATAGTAGCTTTAGCCCAATACACTAAATGACCAGTTAATTGAAAAACCTGAGTAAGTGTAAGATCAGAATCAGCTGCTAAACTCTGTAGACTTTTCAGTGGACTATACATTTGAATTAGACGTTTGAGGGCTGGAGAAGAATCTATTGGAAGTGTATCCAATAAATCTAAAGGTTCAATAAGTAACAATAAGCCATGGTAAGGTCTTAAGCTATTTAAACACCTACAATAAAATTTAATATTTAATATATTACTTCAAGGTTTAAATATTATATTAACACTAGCCTGTCTATTATTTCTGGATTGATAACGAATCCTTTCTTATGAGATTGATGAACTTTTTGTGGGAGGCAGAAACGTACTTGAATCCATTTATTAATCATAATGTTAATTATACCAGAAGTGCTTAGGCTACTAAATACAGATTTTAAATCACGTGCGAGCAAACTTCTTTGTAATATTAATTCATATGGAGATTCATCGCAATCACTTTCACCTTCTGATCTAGAAATATTTATCAAAGAATTCTAATTACCAGTTTTTTTTACAGAATAACAAAAACTATAATTCCATATACCTAGTTGCAACTTCATCATGAGTTGAAACCATAATTCTTATTTCTTTTGTTACGAATCCACATCTCTTTTCTTCATGCCTCAAAGCTATACCTAATCTAAAAAGAATGACACATAAAACCTAAAGTCTGTTATATATTTTCATAAATACAATATACAACAAACCTTTTGCTCAAATCATAATAGCATTTTACTATAGAATGACTAGCTTGTGCTTGTAGAGCAAAGACTATATTGAAAAGCATGGAAGAATTAACTTCTTTCAATCCACGAGATGGAACTAGAGTTGGATGTCCAACGAAACGAACATCGTTTACTTTTAATTCAAATTTTTGTTCACATAATTCTGGTTTAACAGCAAATAATGTTGACAGAACTTCATCGGTTACTCCCGTTAAGTTTCCATTGCTTATATTAGAGGTGAGAAAAGGTAAAGACTGTCAATGAAGTTTATTAAATATTAAAGTATCTTATTTGGCAATATTAATATATTAGAATATATGTATAGGACAAAACAGATTTATATTCCATGTTAGTAATTTTACTGTATACTGAATAAATTTTATATGATAATTTAACATAAAACTGACCTGCAATAAATCTTCTGCAGTAGTTAAAGTATAAGGATTCTTCCTTTTAGTACATTGATTAGAATCTCGTGTATGTTTTGCTACATATGGATAACGAAATAAAAGTCTGTCACCTTTACTATCACTTTTTACAAGAATTATACTTAACGGGTTTATTTCCATAATCGTGACCAACTTATCAATACAGAGGTTATATTACAAGCTCACTAGCAATAAACGCATAAGTGATCAAAAGATAAATTTGACTTTTATATGATTCAAAAACAAAGTATTATCGACACAATAATTCACTGTTACTTTAAATATTAAATACAAATGATATTTTTTTATTGAAAAGTTTTTGATAGATTAATCACAACAGTGTTGCCGAAACCATGCGATTTGTATACATTATGCTATATTTGAATCTTTAAAGAATAACGTCTATTATAGCAAATTTATTACATACAATTTACATTGCAAAAGTATACATATTTTTTATGTATAAAAAATATAATAATAAGTATAATATGTAGTTTAAAAAGTTAGTTTCTGCAATTTTTTTGTTCTGTGGCTATAGTTACAACACACATGGGGATAGTTTATAATTCTTAAAAATACAAAATCTTTTAATAACTTATGCTTAATTTAATTCAAAATGATACAATTGCTTTATTTGATTTTGAGAATTTGGAGAATTTGCTAATGAATATGTCCAATTGCACACATGTCTGCATTACTGAACTTTTAGTTGAACGTTTCTGTTGTCCATTCGAATTCATTGGCGTGGTTTATTGACATTTACGTATTATATTATATTATTTTTTGTTTGAAAAATGTATGCGTTGTATCGAAATTATGATGTAGTCGAAAATCAATAAAAGATTTATAGGAATATACATCTGCCATTGTAATTAGTTTACACTATTCAATTGCGTAAAAGAAATATTAAATCTGGTATTAAGATAATTTACATTCCATGTTAATTTGTGATTACGGATGAAGCGTATAAAATACTCAAAAAATTGCTTCATTGTCGAATACATCGATGACATTGTTATTGGTATAGATGTACAGCGGGACATAGGCCGCGAAATTTTCTCCTGCCGCTCAATACGACAACGCGTGCGCTTTTCTTACAGAGAAGCCAGTAGCCACCCTGATGGTGCTTTCACACAAGGGTATTGCTTGGCGGTGAGAGTTTACTTTTTACTGTTATCGTTGCATGCTTTGTGCCTGGAAGCAAGTAATATAATACTAATCGTGTTGCTTTTATAATTTACCAGCTTTTGCGGTTAAAAATACTATATCTCGAAGTGCTAATTAATTGTAAAATAAAAGAATGGAGTGTAGACAAAGTGTTACAAATATTCGAGTATTTAATTTTATTATTTATTTAAATCAAAAAAATAATTCGATTCATAATATAAATTGCTCCTTTTAAATTAACGTTTCCTTTCTCCCCGAAAATGTTTAGAAATGCAAAATTGAAAGGTCAACGTCTAGTAAAAGAAATCGATTAATTTTAGTCTATATGTTTAATTATTCGATATAATAAAAATATCAATTATTAATTGTTTATTTTGCGAATCTAAATTATAGATGAGAAGTTTTGATTTAACGATGAATAATTCTGGCTGTGCATCTTGTACACTCGAACCTCCGCCCGACATTCTTCACATACCACCACCACCATTCCCGGCTATTCTTCAACAAAGTTCCGATTTTTATCCACGCACGGATCTGCTGTCGTTTCCACCGCATCTTAACGATAGCCCATGCAAGCATTTCTGCGATCGTCGCTCCGAAGGAGTGCAATACATAGAGATGCCGCAGCAAGGTCTATTTTCAAACTAATTATGTTACATTAAGTTATTCGTTTAATTAAAATAATTTGCTTGTTACATTTACTGTAATTAACTTCCTACCGCGTTATGCTATGAGTATTTTCTTAAACAGGAAACAGTAATAAATCGTAGATATCGTGTCCATTTTTATTAGAATATTACATTTCTTTTCTAAGAGTAAACGTAACAATACCTGTCACAATAATTTTAGGTACGGTCTTCGACGACACGTGGTTGCTAGTCTTAATATCATCCTGCGTCGGTGTGATTTTCATAGGCATAATACTAGCAACGTTACTCTTGAAATGCAAATTGTGAGTATAGTCATGATCCCTTATCCTTTAAAAGGTATATGAAAACAAATGCGACCGAAATTGCTGTTAGATACAAAATTACAGTGTCAAAAGCATTGTTTCGTAATTTGATATTAGGTCATGCCGTAAGTAATGTCGAAGGTGGATTTGCATGTAAAAATACAACACTTATAGTTACTTTTAACAAATGATATACATATATTAATCATTGTTTTCAATAACTCTCTACCATCTCTCTCGGCAATTTTTTAATTCCTCTTTCAAGAAAGTGTCAAATCTTCGTTTGATCGAATTAAAATAGAAATCAATTCCAACCAGTCCCTGTTAATAAGATTATTTTTGATGGGTATATTACTATTGGTACAAAATCAGAAGAATGGGACGAGTATGAAGTCAGCTCCCAGTTGTGTTTAACTTTTTCCTTTGTTGTGGTTGGGTCAGCGTTATTACGATGAAAGAGAATCCCTTTACGATTTACTTACGATAGTTATTTTTCCGTGTGTTCCAGAAAAGTTGCACGTACTCTATTCAATTATCGATTGTAGGTGTCAATCTTAGTAGTTAAATTCGAAAATAACTTTCTGGAATTATTTAATTTGGCGTACTATAATTTGGAAAGGAGTGATTCCATGTATAAAATTAAATCGAAAATATAGAATAAAACTTGTTCACACGACCATCAATTATAATTTCGTCTCTAGCAATGGTAACCGCTAAACGCACACTGTCCACGTGAATTGCTTTGGTCCGGAGTATTCAGCACTTAAAGAGTTAAAATTTTCAAAATGATTACATTATTTGCATCTTATCAAACACACGATCAAATTTCACGGAACTGTTTATCCCGTTTACCTATTCTGCTTATAAGGTTATTATGAAAAATAGATGATTAATATGTTGATTGCGCCAAAAATGGTGAATCGAAATTATCCGTTGAATTTGTCATGAAAATTTTCCACGAAACCCGTTTTCCAAGTCTCGTTCGTGCTGGTAGAATTCATAAACTCTCTTAATTTCCATTATCCAACTTTCACGGTCGAGCAGACCTTAATTGGTTTAAAACATGTGCCTCATAAGCCACATGAGTGTTTTTAAGAGCATTCGTAGCTCTTTTTAAATGATTCATTTTTTTAAACATCTGCGACATGAAATACTGCAAATAAATTTCATCGAGATTCATTTTCTATTATTTACTTTGCGATGGAAATATACGATACAAACGCCTCTAATAGTTGATTTACACCGAAGAAAAGTACATTTGACATCCACATAGAGCCGATACCGTAATCGTACTATAATTTGGAAAGGAGTGATTCCGTGTATAAAATTAAATCGAAAATATAGAATGAAACTTGTTCACACGACCATCAATTATCAAGAAAGACGTCTTTCAAAGTTTTCTGCGCATGCGTGCACTCGAGTGATCGTAAGTTTTGAGTTTCGTCTTTGCATATCTGCGAATGAACGAAAATTTTTATTCAAATTTGTATTTACGAACATGTGGAATACCATGATTTATTTTGTAGTAATTTTATTATCTTATTTATCACTCATTGAAATATCAGACTTTACTAAGTTTTTGCAATGTCGAGATTTGCTCCTTGGATGAGAAAAATGTGATACCACTATGTCTGTAGGAAATAGCGTCTAGAGAGACCGGTATTTAAATCGCTATCATCTGAGTAGACGCATAATTCAAATAATAGAGTTCTTGTAAAGAAAATGTTTTCTTTGTTACTAAAAGAAATTTAGTCTTTCAACATAGCGGACAATTACTGTATTTCTTTCAAGAAATGAAAGACACATCCTGAACAAGTGATACGAATATCTATTGAATTATCTAGTTGTGGAGGCCACCACGATCGCTAGACCCAACACCTCTTGACTTTTTTTTTATGGAGTCCTATCAAATAGTAAAAGTTTATTCTAGAATAACTGAAGCATCGAAGAACCAAAAACAATGATTGCTGTAGTGTCCGAATGTAATTAAAGACGCATAACGGGCTGCAAACACTGTATAATAATTTATTTTACAATTGTTAATCATAGAACTGTCTCATCCTTACTCACGAATCCGTTCAAATTGAATACAGTCTACACGAAAATCCGTCAAATATATTTTTTCGATAATGGAAGGTCGTACCGACAAATTTTATTCTATATTTTCGACAAATCACTTCCATTCTGATCCTATTACGATTAATAGGACACGCTCTCAATTTACTAGTTTCATAAATAAATGTTTTGGACAAACTTTGCTCTATTTCGAGTGGAACATTTTACGGTTAACATGGTTTTCTTCAAGGTCAAAGAACTTCCGAAAATATAAAATTAGTTCTACTTTTTTAAATAAGTGGATCATTCAAGGCTATTTGAACTCGGATTTCATTAAATGTCTAATAAATTTGCGAAACTTTTTCACACCACCTTGAGCAACATATTGAATAATTTTATCCATGTCGTCCTGTATAGTAAATTGTACTGTGTAAATTTCGTTTTTTAGGCTAGTGTTCCTCCCTCACTCACTCATGATCCACTTCTAACATGGGGCGTCATTTAACTGTAAAAAGTCAATTTTAATGAAACATATGTATCTAATATAGTTTTTATACAAATATTTTATTCGTACTTTTTTTGATTTGCTATGGTGCATATCTAGGGAGTGAAATCAGCTTTTAAAGTTGGGTGAGATGAGACACATTTTCTTTAATATCTAAAAAATAATGAGATCTAGAGAAAAGTTGTTTAAACATAAATTGCATACTTTTGAATAATAAATTTAACCTTTCAAATAGTATTGCAAAATATCAATTTGTTTAAACGATATGTTAAAAAATCAGATCAATTTTCATACAATTTATTGTTTCGTATCTTTATAAATTTGCCAATATAAACTATAGATCAATATGAAAAATGCACATATTTAAAAATGTTGATTTGATGCTTTCAATAAAAGTTATTGTTGGCACAATAAAATCAGCTTCAATGAAAAACGCGAACTTTTTATATTACAGTCACGTATTGTTAATTAGTCCTTGGCTATCAAAACTTGTCACCACTGGTGGAAACGGTCCGCAGTATTGTTTTTGATTGAAAAGGTAGGAAAGACTTTTAGAACAACTGCCTCAAAACTCTCTACAACTATTGTTAAATATTTCTTATATTTGTTTTGCTAGTAAATGTACTAGTTCAGAAAAGTAACTAACTATATTGAATGTAAATCTTTGAAACTGTTCTGAAGTTCGATTTTTAATATGTTTGTAAGTAAACATTTAGTAGCTTTGAAAAGATTTTATGTGCCTAGAATAAATAAAAAAACGGAAAAACAGGAATGTGGAATAAATATAGTACAAAAAATATTTTACAAAATTAACATAATAATGGTATTCTATGAAAAAATGGAGAAAGCATAAATGCGTTTTGCGCTGCGAACAATTTATTACAATTAATTCACTACACAAAGAGCAGATCATGATTTCTATACTAGTAAAACAATTATCAACTGGATTATTAAATAGATTGAAACTACTGTTAATATAACCACAATGTAATCAAGCGTATTTAAACAAATTTTTGTATTTGAAAGAAGAGAATTGATTATGTGTCAATGACTGCAGTTTAATTATTGAATTTCTAGAATGTAAAGTAATATTTAAATTTAAAATTATGATTAAATCGGAAATTTTTGGGGAAAATTTTTCCATATCCTAACACTATATGCATCTAATGACTGGATAAAATCCGTGGTACTTTTTGGGATTTGTAAAATTTCTATCTGTTTCTTTTCTGGTACAGAGTTTTGCAAAACTTCTTGATTCTGGCCACTCGATGAATCTAACAACAAAACGCTATTTCGTGGTATATTAAATAAGAGATACTTATTTTAGCTATATGTTCATGTGTTTCTTGGTCAATTTTCCTGATATAGAAGTAGCAACGATTACAGTTTCATTTAAAATAATAAATAATGGAACATAATAATTAAAAAAAATATACCGACGTAAAAACTCTATTGCTATAATATTCCCATTGTTTATTAGGAATATTAGGATCCTCGTAGTAGATGCAAACTGCAGAGATAAACTGCAAGATAAAAAATAATTTTACTTTTTTCCAGAGCGTCGAAAATTTTAATTTCGTTACTAATGCAATTTCTTTTGCATTTTTGTACACACGTGGTTAAACTTAAAAGTTTAGTAAAATCATTCTGCAATCTAATCGGACACTCTTATAATGTGATGCTATATTCACTATGCTATACACACATGTAAACACTAGAGATCTTAATCTCGCATGTATTTAAATACACGTGTACACGTGTAATTATCGACTCCGAACTTTAAACTCCTTAAATTCTTAATATACGAGTATCTGTGAATATCTCTATTACACATAACACATTTACATGCTTAAACTTAGCATGTTTATGATAATTAATCGATAAGAACATAAATATACTAAAATGTGTATGTATACGTACATACATATGCACGCATTTACAATTCGTGTACACATATATTAAAAAGTACACATATATTTAATCTTTTAACAGACGGTATGTGTGTATTTTAAGAACACAGATTTTTAATTCCTCAATACACGGTATACATGTACTATGTACACGTATATTTTAAATACGCGTTTAAAATCGTGACTTCTAGTACCTATCTAGATACATATGCAGAGTGTTCTGTACCACCCGTCTACCTCTATTAAAATGGAGGGAAATGGCTTTTATAAAAAAAACAGAAGATTTTATTAAATAATTCGAATATAGTTTATCGCGTGGTAATAGTTTAAATATTCGGCACCGATCGAAAACAGGATATTCATACCGGAACTCGAGTTTCTTTTAATGAAATATGATATTTTTTTATTACATATTCGGATTCTACGTAAATAAAATATAAAAGTTTCGTTTCGAACAATTTTTCCGAAAATGTCGGAAAAATATTGACGACAAGATGAATATTAAAGTATCAATTTCTCCAAGCAATTCGATTATTAGATACTAATGAAATTCTTCGAGTAGTCGATTCCTTTCAAAACAAAGTAGATGTAGAGTTTGTGTCTTACAGAAACTCTCGATTTTAATAATGGTGGACGCGTGGTTTGACACACACTGTATATAACATATAAATAAATTATACCTATTTATCTATTTTATTATTATAACATTTTGGTAATACTTTTCACGGTCCACTCAGAAGTTTCTGTGATTCCGTATTTGTTTTTTATTTATGGCCTCGCAAGAAATATAGCGTGGCTAATTGGAGGGGCCATATAGTTCGAATTCAGAATCGCTGCTCTAGACGACCCCATTCGAAGGAATCAAGATCCTTTCCCTATTCAGCGTCCAGGAAACAGTACAAAGTACAATAACTTGGAAGCTACGGTTTACATACTTATAGCTGGTTGAAATTATCAATGTTTCAGCTGTACGTTTAGCTAAGAAATAGAATATGGCTCCGTTTAAAGTAACAAAGGTGACATTGAAATCTCGGAGGTGTCTCCGCCCGGAATAAAACCGTACCGACCGCAAGATGTTCCCCTTAAAACAGAGCTAGTTTTATCTAAAACGTTCATTTGAATAACTAGTAGTTTTGGAGATAATCGTGTGGAGTGATTAAAATCAGGAAGTCTATAATCCGCTACGAAAACAAAGTGTCCGATTTTTTCGAACCAAGGTAAGGAGTGACACTACTTGTGGTATGATCTAATATTTTACGCCAAATAAGCGTATTAATTAATAAAGAGGACAAGATCCTCGGTGTCACGAAATAACTGATTATCATTCTGTAGTAATAGAAGTGGTAAGAACGGCGTGATTTCCATGCCGAATGCAGCATCTGGTATGCAAACGAAAAATGGAAGGATTCAAAATGAAGCTGTTCTTTATCCTTGTGCAACTGACAATATGCAAGATAGTCGTGTTATGTGGGCTACTCTTACACCGCGGGGTACCACCAGACACTATTTAGAGGAACATACCTATGAAACGATCGGCGGTGGACAATTCCACAAACGTGCCTGTTCAACTACGCCAACTGAACATGTAAAACTTAAGGCAATTTACTGATATTACGTTTGTATATCCAGTATTATTCTTATGCGTTACCAATTTACAAAATTTCGATGTTGTTCTCTTTAAAAAAACTATGTTGACAGAGAAGGCGGTAATTCATTGATTTCTTCCTTCCTTCAAATAATTTCTACATTATTCGTAAAAAATTGAAGACAATATATACATTGAATGAAATAAAGGAACCGGACAAATACAAAATGGGCTTGCAGATCAAATATATTATAGAATGTCTATGAATTGCCAACTTTATACAAATTTGTGCACAACAATGCGGTTGCTTAACTGATTGTGTATTCCCCGCGTGAAATGCGGAAACGTTTAAAATATCTGAAGATAGGTCATCGATTTTTCAGACTTATGCGGACCCACCAGTTACGAGCCCGATTCAAAATCGGCCGAAGGACGATAAAGCGTTTGATAACACGGCGTTTGTAGACTACGAAGAGCCTCTGTCGATAAAGACTGACTATTATCAACTCAATGATGTTCTGGAACAAAATGATTCAGGCAATATTTCATCACTTGTTATTTTAATCGATGAATTTTATCGATGAGTATAGTTCGATAAGTTCAATTTTATTTTATTTGTAGGCATACTCTCGATACAACAAAGAGGGACATTACGCCCACGCGTCAGTTCACCAACAAGAATCGAACATCCAAACTTACCTCCGCTTAATCTTCATCCGAATAAACGTTCCTTTCGTAAAGGTTCTGCTACACCACAGACATCGGATACATTGCTTAGACGTAGTAGCATTACATCGTCCACTTACATCCCTACCATATAAACTTAACCTTTGATCCCTGTTGTACTTAAACGCTTATACAAAGAGAAACATAAACAACACTACGTTTTCAATCTGTTATCTTCACACCAACTCTCTTTGAGCACGTAATAATTGTGCAAGTTAAATAAAGCGACATAATTGTTAAAAAGTATATGTAAATTACATAGAGCGTGTCAAAAAAAAAAATGTGAGATCCTCTCTCAAGATCAATACCTCGTTTGAAGGGAAATTGAAAATCATATCATTTTCCAAGCTTATTTATTGAAATATGAGCAATTAATATTTCACTCGAGTTCGCACTGTTAAATCTCAGATTGGAAAATGGAAGACACGTTAATTTTACATTGGTATGAAGGATTGATCTTGAAAAATGGTGTCATATTTTTGTAAACACTCTGCATACTTCATAATTGAAAAACTACAAAACTAGCGACATAATCGAATTAAATGTACTTAAATACATGTACAGAGCGGACTATTTAAATGAAAACATCTAAATATCTTTTTTGTTGATGGATATATGAATAAACTATTCAGAACAAAGTTGAACTGTTCGAAGAAGCAAATATTTTGATACGAAGAAAATTTTCAGCAAGGTTATCTTTTTCATAAATTTAAGGATATCAATGATTTTCAATACGAAATCGTATAGCTATTTTTAAGACAAATTTAATGACATATTGCACTGGATGAGATATTTAGGTATTCCCATTTAACCGGTCCACTCTATGTGTAATACTATACACACACAGTGAGTCCTTGAATTACACGAATTCATAAATACGCGGTTAGGTCATTTTTTATGTCCTTTACATAATTGTATGTATGTACCTATTTATATTATAAATATAGTTTCCTCTACTTCATTTTTTCTTTACATAAAGAAGTACACGTAATCCTCTTTAACTTCAATTACCTTTTGAAATTAAAATTGTATACCGAAAGTACATCGTATTTATACCATTCGATTTACGCGGGAAATTTTGAAACGAATTAATCGCGTAAGTAGGGGACTTACTGTAATGCTATTATTACTATGATGTTATTACGTAGAATGCCCAAAAAATATGGGACAACGCGAAACATGCACAGTTTTTTATAACATAATAAATTAACGAATTCGTTACAATTTTGAAACATGAAACTTCGTTTTTGGGATACTATAAAGGACGCGTGCTCAGCTAAGAGTTTACTGTGAAGTGACGCGGACAGCACGCGTCGAAAATCACAGCTGTAAATTTTAATTGTTTATATCTCGATAACGAAGCCTCAAAGAGGAAGACTCGGCTGATTACGTATCGATTTTAACGCTTTTTCACATGGTGACACTACGTTGAAAATAAATCGACAGGTCTCCAAGCGTTTGTGTCAAAGGGCCTTACTACTCAAGATTTGAACGTTTGAAATTGAGAACATTGTGTAGTGGATAGTCTGGAAAACTATTCTTTCGTTTATGGAAATAATTCAAGATATACATAGAAACTAAAATAATGAAAAAGTATTAGAAAGGAAATTCTTAAAAGAAAATTAGAAATCAGCTTCTAATTCGAGATATATACATTACTTGTGAGTATGTATTGAATTTAAATTATATACAAAATATAATACGTAATAAATCTTCGAAGTATACTAGTATCAATTTTATTAAAAGCATTCGAACATGAAATCAGCAACCAAATTAAGTGAACAGATATTAGACATGGTTGTTTTTCAAGTTTTATGTGATCGCATGGCTGCTTTCAACGTCCAATGAAATCTCTCGATTTTTCCGTTATTTTGAGGGTGGTATGCCGTGGTATGCTGGGGTTTGATTCCGCAAAAATTCATTAATGAACGAAATAGCTCCGATGTAAATTGTACTCCCCGATCCGTGATAACTTAACTCCAGAGTGGCTACCTCCTGATAAGGGACTCCAAATCGAGTAATCCAGGCCTCATAAAATACCTTACCGACCTTCTCTGCTGTTATACTTTGCAGTGGTATCACTTTCATTCATTCCGTATAACGATCTATGCACGTCAAGCAATAGGTAAAGCCATCGGATGGTGGATATGGCCCGATTAGGTCCATGGTCTGTGTACCATATTGAAACTTTCGTTCGGTTCCTGGTAAATTCTTACCAGTGTTACTTTATTCTTTTGACAACTCTTGCATGTGTCAAATGTCTTCTATGTATTTAGGCTCTAATTACGAGACAAGGTAATTACATTTTGTGTTCTTGGTCGGCGTAATGTTGTTAATTTCGAATTCAGCTTCTACTTGATAAAACCATATTTCGGGTTTTTCTGACCAAAATGGCGGGATTTTTAAGCTCACCTTATTTGTTTTCATCACGTCGAAAAACAAAAGAGCATCTTTAGTTGTTAAATGAATCTAGTTACCGGTATGATGTCGGTAACTAAATACTTACCGTTGCACAAAGTTTAATTCTTGGATTATTCTCTTCATTTTTTCTCAATAGTTTTGTTTTTTCGACTCTTCGTTAAAAATTTTGTTCCAAGCCCTGTAATCAATCTTTATAAGGAACTAAAATTAACAAGATCAAATTGAAGTTTTAAAGCAAGAAACAAGAATATATTTGCTAAAAGAGCGTTTATATTACAATTTTAAAATAGTGAAAAAAGTTGACTGTTGGGTACCGCAGAGTATTTTCTTCATTATACAGATATATTTTGAGATATTTATGATGTTACTACCGCCCCGATGTTACAATCGACCCCGCTCTCCTTTACCTGCGCTGTATTGGCAAAGAGGCGACGGCGCGCTGCTGACACTGCTCGGCGGATCAGGACACCACCTAGCACACCTTCGAGGTAAATGTGTCCTGATCGGTATAATTGGGGCGGATATCTCGCTGCCGAGCGTGGTAAGAGCCATGTTTTTCTCGCTGTCTTCCAATGAAAATGCAAGAGGGCGCGACGATCGCGCTGCACGAGGGAGGGGGGAAGGGCAAGCTTTGTTTCCACCCCAAGGGATCGGGGGAGTCTTGAAAATTTCCTTCACGTAAAAAAAAAATCCCAGCGAGGCTGAGAAGTACTGAACAGGACGTCGACCGTCCCTCTCAGAATTCGAACTGGTACTCGGTGGTATTCGTTCAAACAGTTTATCTGTTCCAAGTGGAGGGAAATCACCCGGCTTTCTGGTAGCGGCCGAAAAGCTGCAGGTAGCTGTCAGTAAGGATATCTTTAGACCCAAACTCGGTTTGGCACGTAGTCACCCCTAGATATACCTCCGCATTTGGAAACACCGAATGCGAAGTATATTAACTAAAACTCCGACTGTGGCCATTTTTTGGGAAGAAATGTTTTTCTAAAAACATTGAAGCTTTCGCTGCTGCCCCCCCCCCCCCCCCCATACAGCAGGGTTTCCACGCTCGTTCACGTTTTCGTTGGGAGGGAGCGGTAAAACAACCTTCCTCCGAGAGCTACTGCGCTAATTGAGGGGTTCACCCCCTTCCCGGTGAGGCGCGATCAATAAAACACAAACGATAGCCTCGCCTTATGAAAAGCATTATATTGCTACTAAAGAAGCAGTAACTACTGCACGTGTCGAATTACACACAAATGTGAAAGACTAAATATTAAAAATACGAATATCATATAAATACTAAAAATACTTAATATCATTTTAGAATCTTTAAGAATGTTTTATGTTGTTGTTATTTTAAATATTTACAACTTAATTACATGCACATATTTTTTATCGATAATCAAATTTCAAATAAACACTATTCCTTACATTTTGTTATATTCTTCATAAATCTTTGCTTTAACGTTAATGTAATATTACATTAAATTAGAATACATGAAAATTTCTTATATTACAAATTCATAAATACACTCATAAACATAATTTTAGAGAAATATATGTTTTAACATTGTTAAAGTAATTTATTTTATTTTTTGTACTCTATTTTATTTTAATGTTGTACGTGTTGTCATAGTTTTTCACGGGGATAACTCTGCATCCTTTTCAGTTTTTTAAGAGCACATTTTGCTGCAGTACATTTTGCAATCCTATAATTTCTTCCAATTCCTTTAAAAGAACCCTTACCAAAAACATCGACCGTAACTCTAACTCTACGTCCATCAGCTAATTTTTCTGGTTTCCCAAATTTCGCAGTTTCAGGTTCTAGTTCCAATAATTCACGAATTGGAGATTTAGGAACATTAGTGCTAAATTGTTCTGCAATAATAATATATGGATATTACTTTTTCTTTCTATAAAGAATACGTATAAATAAGAACAAGAAATTTAATTACCAATTTCAGTTTTCATGATAGCGTAATAAACACCCCAAACTGCATCTAAGGACATGCCACTATCCAAATAAATTGCACCAGCTAATGATTCAAAAACATCACCTAATGCTTTTGGTACCTCTACATCTTCAGCTGCTTCACACTCTTCTTCTCCAATTAAATAATACTAATGAACGATATATAATAATTAAATGTATGTAATTACACATGCATCAAAGAAGCAATATAAAAATTTTGATATTGATGAAAATATTTCTTTCAACAAAAGACAATGTTAAATGTAGGTATATTTTGGAAGTCATTAAAAACCATATATTCTTTTAGAGCATAATTCCACACGTTCTAAGGAATCAGAAATGTAATAGTCATTTATTCCAGAAATATTAGGCAAGTTATAAAAAATGCAGTTTATTATTTTTTATTTAAACAATTTTTAACAAATTAATGAAAAATTTTATAACGCATAAAAAATAATTAAATTCGGAATTTTTAAAGGAATATTTTTCCCTCGTAAATAAGTATATTATAACCTTTATCACTTCTAAACTGAAGAGTTATTGGTTTTTTCATTACCTAGAATATAAGTATTTTGTTATAAAAGAATTGTTTATTTCCAATCATTTTCATCACATAAATTTTGATTATTATTGCTGATTATTTTTTGATTTTACAAAGCACTAGTTTACTATAATTTTTCTAAATAATTTTTTGCACAATTTTCTAAATATTTTATTAATAGATTGTCATTCGAAGAAAATAATACCAAAAAGTTGAAACTAAACGAGTTATAACTTTGGTTATAAGAATTTTATAATATCCTCAGTACTTTTTGGATAAATAGCAATTACATTTTTAATTTTATAGAACATATAAAGTCATGCTATAAAAGAATATTTGGTTCCTGATAACTTCAAAAATTTGCCTATTTTGAACATTGTCCTTACCTCTTCACTAATGGAATGTCCATTTTCTTCTTGAATTCTAACAAATCGATTTATAACAGCACTTAAACCAGGAGAAAGGTGTCGAAAATATTTATGAAATCCACATCTAACAGCCAAAGAAGCAAATATAGTATTATTAACTAAAGCTGATCGTAAATCTGTTAAAGCACCCGGTGAATGTTGCCGGGCATCTTCATATAAATGTCTTGTTATTAAATAATCTAGAATTATAAATTAATATATTACATCTAATATTGCAAAAAATATAATAAAATTCAATCAATTGGAACTATTTATTTTACCTAAAACTGCATCTCCAAGAAATTCTAAACGTTGATAACAATCAGTCAATCTATTGGGTTGATATGAAGCATGAGTAAATGCTTGTAACAGATAACTAATGTCATGAAATTTATATCCAATATTTTTTTCTAATTCATCGTATCCATCAAGCATCAATTTTAATTCATGTTCTGGATCAGGAATGTGTCGAAGTAGAGGATTTTGTGGTTCTTCCAAAGTTCCATAACGAATCTGTAATAACATACTTCTCTTAAAGTATCCTTCAAAATCATAACTAAATTTTCATAATATTTGTAATTAAGATTAATTATAATGACCTGCGTCCATGTTATCTGTCCTTGCTCGTTTGTTCCTTTTATGTACGGTGTACTACCAGGAATTCTTTCTTTTGGTTCTATTTCTTGTATAATACAAACTTCTTCTGTGGGTAAAACGTGTATCCCTAACCAGGCCATAAAAAGTAATGCACCTCTAGGGCCACAAGCAATTAAGTATGCTCCGATTAATGCCTCCACACAATCTGCGATACTTTTATCAGGAATGCTATGTTGAGTAATTAAATTGTAAGGTATGAAACAACGTAAGTTGTCTAAATTATTTGAAAGTGTAGTATCATTACGGTCAAGTTCGCTCTTCATGATGCCCAATCTTTGTTCTGTTTCTCTAACAAGTTGAGTTATTTCAGTAGGATTTACAGCTTGTAAAGTTGGAATGTCAGCTTGGTTCCAAAGTGTAGAAGGTATGCCAGATTCAATTAAAGCTTGTTCAAGTTCCTTTGGAACATAGTAACAAGGAGGTAACCAATTATCATGTGGTTCAAACTTCGTTGCTATCATGCTTTCACCTAACATCTTTTGTCTTCCTAATCTGTATAAATTTAGATTGCTGACCTAAAAAATGTCATGATAGTTAGAAAAAAATTGTATTGAACAAAACAAATATATTTCAATAAAAGTTTATATAATTTATAGTATTAAAAATTAATGAATATAATATCAATATTATATAATGTTTATTTAGTAAAGGTAATTAATATTTTAAGTTTCTGATACCTGTTTAGATCTTAAGTGACTAAGTTTGCCTTCGTGAATACTGTCATATGTACAATATAAGTAAGTAGTTATAGCATATTTTAAAAAAGAATCTCCAATAGTTTCTAAACGTTCTAAATTAATACCATCATTTGCATTAGACATAGTTAAAGCTTGCAAAATTAAACTGGGACTTGGTCCTGAATGATTTTTTAACTCTGGTTGAAAATCAAAACTAAAAAGATTGTTGTTCAGGTAATATGTCAATTCCAATTTGTTAGAATCCTTTTTTATTAATTGCAAACTGCCGTTATTATTTAATATTTCCTTATTAAATTTATTAACAATCGTTTCTATATAAGCTTTATGCTTATAACTTGGCTTACTGACTTCAAATTGTGAATTACATGAATTCTTTCTTTTAATTACAATCTCAGTATTACAAGATATGAAAGACCCACTTTCCATTATTTCACATTCCCTTATTTTAGTAAATTCATAATGAGATTGTCTATGCTTTGCAATTAAAGATTCTTCATTCTTTTTCGTATACGACCATAAAATGTCGTTTGCATTTTTCTCAGTTTCTAATAGATCCAAGATCTTTTTATTAATTTCTTGTTTAGACATTTGTTTTTCATCTTCAACAGCTTCTGCAACATTCTCTCCCATATAAGAAATTCGCAGCCCTCTATTTTCATCTTCACTTTCATCTGAAGTATCGGCAAATCCATCACTGTAAATATCATCTGATTCATATCCTTCAAAATCTGACTCACATGCAGGAGAACCATATCGAACACCATTCCAGTTAAAATCGTTTGACAAAACATTTACATTTAAATCATCTGTACTAAATTCCATAGAATTCATTGCCATATCATTTGACCAAGTACCAATTTCTAATTCATTTTCATTATTTGATACTTGTAGTTCAGTTTCTATTTCATTAATATTCACCAATTGAAATTCATGATTTTGTTCGTTTAGATTTTCTTTTCTAGGTTTATTCAAATTATCTGTTGCATCTTCAAATACATCTTGACATTTATTATCAGTCGCATTATTTAAAGAACTTATTTGGATTATTTCATTCTTAGCAGACTTAGATTTTTCACATTCTTTAGATTTTTTTAAAACCTCTGCTAAACTCCATCCAAAGTCTAATGTTGGCCATTTAAAATCTGAAATAGATTTAAATTATGAATTTAAAAGCAATATTATGAAAAATATTTTTTTAATTTCATACATACTAGAATCTA
This sequence comes from Ptiloglossa arizonensis, assembly GCF_051014685.1. Taxonomy (NCBI): domain Eukaryota; kingdom Metazoa; phylum Arthropoda; class Insecta; order Hymenoptera; family Colletidae; genus Ptiloglossa; species Ptiloglossa arizonensis. The sequence continues at coordinate 11,057,795 of NC_135051.1, read as the reverse complement.
AATTTTGCTGTCCTAAATTTATCATTTGTGCAACTTGACATCGTATTTGATTAGCGAGTAATAAGGCATTGATTCTATACAAAATACAAGGTAAACAAACTGCTTGTCTCCACAGGGAAGCTGGGAAAGGATGAATTGCACATAATTCAGCAACAAGGATTTGTTTTTGCTCCAGATTTTCCCGTTTTGCACGTTTTGTTTCTTCACTACTTGTAGGCAAAGCAACACCTTTTCGGTTCACATATCTAAAATGGAATTTTTAATAAATGTATAAATATAGCAATACCTTTATAAATATTACATTTGTCATAATATTTACCTAGGTGTCAAGAAATTTAATCTAGCTGATGTATGATCTACATCAAGCAAAGGTTGATCTACATTTTGTATTTGTATATCATATTTCTTAAGGTAATATTCTTCAAAAGTACTATAATCATCACCAGGAAAAGAGGACTTGGGATTTAAATTTGTGCAAATTTCAGCAACATAGAAATACTAAAATGAATAAAAATATATTATTACATTTAATATAATTTACGAAATAATTGTTTATTTTATTAATATTTTACCAAAATACCTGTGGTTGATCTTGACTCCTATACCAAGGCATAATCACTGCATCATGATATTTTGATGCATCAAAGTTAAAGTTCCTTCTGACCTCTTCAGGAACCTTGGTTGGCACTGCACTTCTACTTTTGTATATACACTCTAAGAAATCCCAATCTACTGTTACATCAGACTGTTTATCTACGAAAATATATAAAATATTAAATTTATTTTTATATACTATGCTTGATGTAAAGTGTAATAGATTTTTCCAAAAACTATTAGGTATAATGACAATATATTTTTTTTTGAATATGTAGAATTTTTGAGAATCTTGACTTGAAAAGGAATAGCACATAAATTGCATTCTTTAACAGGTCACATTAGAACAAATACTATTTATTTGATACATTTTTTCTTAGCATGCATAATTTAAGAAGCACAATGATAATTATATTTTAAGGAAAGTGAATTCCATACTACATTAAGGTTGTCATTGACATTGATATTACATGAAATTGTTAAAAGTAATTTCATGGAAAGAATTACACAGGATCTCATAAGTTTAGACACCATTTATGAGACTTTATTGAAGATAAAGTTATACTTGTAGTTCCCACAACAAAGGAGAATATAAACTAAAGAAATACAATACTTGTGTATCTACCATTTCACAATTATTACTAAAAGTTTAAGAAAACATGGCGACTACACAATAAATGTTAGAAATCAATAGCCCACACATAAAGCATTCAATGAAGCAAAATTCAAATACTAAAAGTGTTCTTATTAATGCCATCCACCAAATCCCTTGAAATTTATTTATTATTCTATCTTTTAAATTATATACAGTAGGAATCTAACGAAATTTCAGATTAAAAAATGTAGAAAAATATTCGATTTGTATTGACATGAAGAATTGATACTGAAATATGATTTCACACTTTTGTTAACATCCGGTACATGTATGTTTTTTTAACAATTACTATATTCTAACTAGTTAGAATCAATTAAACCAAATAATACTATGTCACAACCAATGTTTAACATCAATATAAGTAAAAAACACGAGTAATAGTCAGATATGTTAGTCAAATCGTATTAAATCAGACACATACTTAATGAATATTTAAAATTGACTTTTCTGAAAACAAAACTGTGTTTGAAAAATTTTTATTCTATACTTTATATTAATTTTCTCAGGTAGAATTATCATCTTTCTGTTTATATTGTCAGTTACATGACATCTCTGATTCAAATTAAATTTGATTTCAAATTAAATTTGAATTATAAGATCAACAATTTGAACTATATTTACACTTACTTAATTTTACGGGTACAATCATGTATGAATTTTCTGAAGCATTAGGATCAAAAAGCATTAGATACTGTTGCAATCTTAATACATTTGTAAAAGTATAGTTGACAAAAGTGGAAATTTTTTCTATCTGTACTTCGTTTAAAACCACAGTCTGTTTACTGAGTTTCAATTTTACATGAACTTCACCAGATCTGGTATAAATAGGAAAAGGACATAACTAAAACAAAAAGTTAAATATTAACTGTCATTATATGTATAATTGTAGTACGCATATAATTAATATTAGAAGTGCTTTTTGAAGTTTGTGTATTACCTTAGGAATTTCTTTTAATGTTATTATGCCAAAACCAATAGCTGACTCTTCAGGAGGGTAAATACGCCGACCTCTAGTATTTTGTTCTTCAGGTAAAGGACAACTTAGGACCATGTTAATGTGATATAAGTAAGAAGAAACATCAACTTTCGGTCTACAATCCGTTAATGCTTCAGCTGTCTAAAAATTATAACTATGATGTCAAAATATGAAGTAAAAAGAAATAAAAATTAAGACATCCGAAAGTTTATAAAAGACAAATTAATTTTTAATAGATAAAACCTTCTTATAATAATATTGTCTACGTTTAGTCGTTCCAGGTCGCGCTTCAGAAAAATCCACTTTACTTTCATCCGGTAAAGCCGGTACTTCTGCATCTTCTGGTTTAGCTTTAAAGTTTTCTTTCCCAATAGGTAGTAAATTATCATCTATTTCATTTTTTCTATGTAAATCAACACATAACCGCAATGCAGCCATCCGCCTTGCCATAGCTCTATTAGGCATAGGGTAGGACTAAAATAAAGTGTTAAATAAGTGTTTCACTAAGAATATTTTATGGTACATTCCTAAATTATTGTAAAAAAAAGTAATTTACCGATACAATGTATTTTACTGGAGAATTTATAGGGAGTCGTAAAGAACATATATACATAGGCATGTTGTCTACATTCACCTTTTCTGTAGACCATTCTGGTGTTAATCTTGTAAAAGTATCACTAGGTAATTTTGCACAATATCTGTTCAAGCCAATTTTATAAGAGTGTCAAACAATTAAACAAATTTTAGTAATACAACATTAGAGCCATATTTTTTTCATGCATTCATCACATCACATTACCTGTTTACCAATGATATAGCAGAATTGAAAGTGACTGAAGGTGCATCATCTCCATCAAGTGGTTTATAATGTGGTATCATAGCAGCATAGATATCTGCCTCATTTTCTTCTTCTTCAGTTGGTTCGTTATTAGAACACTTTACTAACAAAGTCTACAAAATAGATTGATGCTCTTCCATTAAAATTTTCGACTGGGACGGACACAGGTAATGAACCACATTAAATAGTTGATATTAAAACTGGTACACACTGAAGGTCATGAATAAATTAAATCCAATAGACAGTACAGTCATTAATCAAACATTGGATTTATTTCATATGTTTGATCAAATTTTACGATAATAAATAAAAATAATGAAGAAAGAACCATATACTATAGTATAATACCTTTTCTATGTAATGATACTGGGCTAATTGCCATACACATTCCTTTGATGCATTCTGTGGTACTAATAGTACATGTAACGCATCCATAGCTCTTGCTCGGCTCTTACACTGTACATAAGATTGATAAGTTTTTGGAAAATCATATCTCATTACAAAATTGCATTTTGGGATATCAATGCCTAATAAAAAGAGAATAAAATTATACATTATAGAATAATCATTATTTACAAGTATAAAATCAATTAATCCCAAACCTTCTTCTAAAATTGAAGTTGAAATTAATAAATTACATTCATGTATTCTAAATCTTTTTAAAACCTCTTCTTGTTTTCTATGTTCTGTTTCTAAAGCTCTTGAATAATCAATATCATCTGTATTCTTTTCAATTGCATAAAGAGGTGATAAGAAATGTAAGTCTTTGTCATATGTAGATATTTCATTTAATAAATAGAATAAAACTTTAGCTACAAATGCCTTATCTACAAAAATTACCCCACAGAGTAAATCAAGGTCTGTAACTCCACGCATATGACGTTCAGATTTAGGTAGTTTTTTATAATTTTCATCACTACCTTTCCAATTACATGCTGATTTTTTAATTTCTAGAAAATTATTTTTAAGGAAACTTCCTTTATTATTTCTAGATAAATTTTTTAGATTACTTTCGTTGTTCATTTTATTATGAGAAATATCAATATCCTTGGTATAATATGGAGTATAGGTTTTTAAAACTTGTAGTAATCGATGGACCCTTGGTGTTGTATACTTATATATTCTCTCTTTTTCTGATAAAGCTTCAAATGTGTTATCACATAAAGCTCGTATTTTTGTAAAAACGGATGCCACCATATTCAATAACAAATAATGTCTTTCATAAGGTGTTTTTATTTTTAATTTTTCAATCAAAATTAAAAGAGCAAGTGCAGCACGATCTGCACACCATGGACCAAGAGTTTCTAGTATAAGTAAAAAATCTTGCATCATCTCAAAGGGTTTTTCTGTGGGGTCCGGTATTTTTTGAATATCTTCATAAAACTCTTCGTTATAAATTTCTGTTGGGTCATGTCGATGATCGCGTAAAAATTCAATAGCATGTAATGTATAATTCTCAATAGTATTATGCAATTCTCCTTTTTCATTATTAGAATATTCCACTACATATTCTTTAGGTTTAGGGCTATAACTATTAAAAAAATCACTATAATTATATAGAAGTATGATTTTTTAAAACATTATACTTACCGTAGTATAGATAATATATCACTAGCTGTTTCAACTTCACATTGAAATATAGCTTCTACTTTTTCTATTTCGAGTCCTAATCTTCCAGGTTCTTGCATTAAATTAAACAATGGTACAGCTAATCCAATAATTCTAGGAACATCGATGCAAGTTAAAAAGGTTTGCAAAATGAACATTAATTTGTTATCATGTGCAGATTTATGGCACTCATCAACTATGACTAGATTTATCTGATGTGGTAAAATTTTTTTTTCTGCTAATAATTGTGCACATGTTTTAGAAGTTGTAGCTAATACCTAAAATAAAATGTTTATAAGTAATAAAAGGCAACAAAAGAAAAATAATAAATTATAGAAAGGATAATGTTTCTTACATAAGAAATTTCAAATTTTTCTGTAAATTCTGTAGACGAACAAGTATCACATAATAGAACTTTTAAATCTGTTAATTGCTGTATATAACTTGCTTTTATTTTATACTTTTCCACATCTGTCAATATATATAATGCCCGCTTTCCTCCTTTACTTAACAATCTAAATTTATTAAATAATAATTTTATAGTATTCAACAAGACATTGAAAGAATTAACTGATTTCAATTATACATTACCTCCTATTATTGGTAGCAAACTCTTGGATTAATTTTATAACAATAAAAGTTTGTTCGTAACTTTTTCCTAGACAAACAATTATGTTCTTCTCTTTAGCAGTATAAAATAATCCTACCTGCAACCATAAGTTTAAATATACCGTATATTAATTTGTTGTTATAAAATCCTTTAGGTAATTCAAAAAATACTTACTTGATACTCTCTAGGTGTAAAGGATTTTGTATAAACTTGATCATTTAGTGGAAATGCCATGGAGTCTATATCTTTTACTATCTTAATAATATGAAAATAATATTTTGTATAGCTTTCGATACCCTAATAAGATAAAAATGCCGTTTTATAAGCGACACCAAAGATACACTTATATTTTGGAGTTTTGTTACCTAGATCGTACACAAATTTTAATTTAAGATTAGGCTAGGGCAACTACAGAAAGACAATTTTTATATCTACAGTTGACGCCAGTTGGCGCTAGTTGGCGCCTGAGTAAATGTCTTCTGTTACCACCAGAGGCATTAATTTTTTTTGGCACGAAGAGAAAGTTACTAGTGTAGTACCATCCTAAACACTTGGTCGTGAGAGAAAGGGGCTTGGCGATACAGAGTTGGAGAGTTTCTCTTAAACTGGAAACGAAGCAATTGTTATATACAAGTGTATGTGTACATCTTACGGATTTTCTACATGAGAAAATTAATGATTATTTTAGCATCAATTCTTTGTGTGAGAGGATCCAAACTTGTTCCAAATTTGATGCTCTCGAACGAAAAACTGAAGTGGCCTATGGGAAAGCGACTTATACCATTATAATCTTGCGAGTTTCTACTTTCATTTGCAATAGGAATTTTCCTGATTGCCATAATCGATTGCGCGTTTCCATATTTAAAGCGACCGATGTTGTTTAGTACGCCCCAACCACGAATTTAAATGATTTCGATTAACGCAGTCGGTACCCTTGTATGTTAGTAGTATTGGATAAGCTTTATCAACCTGAACGAATCGTAAGCCATTTTTGCTTGCTCCTTATACTGTTTGTCTTTAAAGTTAATTGTACTTCTTATCGTTAGAAATGCATGTCGTGCAATGCATTTGAATTGCAACATAATATGTATTTTAAAATGCTTCTACTATATATTTCTTATGCTATTATTTTATATTCCATCACAATTTAAAAAAAATCTTTTTACGGTTTTCTATCTTATAACAATTCATAAATATAATACATCTTATTTTAAATACACAGTATAAATGAACATGCATTAAATTTAGTAATTCGATATTAAAGAAAAGGAAATGGTAAATGGTATGGGTATAGTGATATTGTTGGAGCAAACACAACAATGATTTAAAGAGTACTAGATGTCGTCAGAGAATGGTCGATATTAGTTTTAAGAACTGTTTTCATACCGGTGCAAAATGGTCGTCCGCTATGCGGTTAACGATTTGACTATTTTTCTTTTTGGGGTTTTTTTTTTCAGTTCCAAACCGAGAATTGCGAAGAGCACACGAGACTGTCATGGTTCACAAGTTATGCGTGACAGAACAGATGCGTGAGTTCTCTGCACATTATAAACTATATATTATAATCTGAACTTTACAACAGCTATTAATACACAGTACCATATATTTTTTTTAATAATTTTGTGTATATTTAAAGAATTTAAAATCTCAAACTAGAGTAAGCGAGAATTCTTGAAATATTATACATATTCAAATGATGATCAATTACTTACCGAAAATACGAATTACCCAGGTAGCACGAGTATTATTAGCAGCATATTTAGAGAAAGCTGAACTTAAATCCAGGGCATCTTCGAGGCTTAGACAATTATTTTTTGAAGTCAATTCAAATTCTAATTTTTATTGAAATAAAAGCATAATATTTTTCAAACATATAGATTATATTACGATATGGTGAATAAATTTAGGTGCATTATTTGTGTATTATTTATTATACAAAATGTTGGTAATTGAGTTCGAACTGATAGTAAAATTGATAGGATTGTTGTATAATTTCATGTACAATGCAGTCGTTTTAGGTGGCAATATGGCATTGCCATAAAACTCCTTGTACTGTAGATTTGATGAACAACCGGTTAGATCATGTATAGTTGTTTAGCGACTAGTTGGGAAGAAGCTCTCCATGATTTCAGTCTCGAAATTTCGGCCGTGCAGTATCGAATATTCAGAGCTACCGACGTGTTGCGACGCATGTACAGTACACGCGGTGAAAAAAAAATTTGATCCCACTATTACAAACGCACAATCATCACTAGTAGAGAAGCGGCCCCTTCCTAAGGGTACGTGTTGCGCGAGGAGGTGTGCGCATCAAATTATTGTACCGTCGAATACTCGCTGGTGCGTATGACAACGGCAGACGCGTACATTTTCCTGTCAGTAACTAGTAACCTGCACACCACGAGTTTAGGTCATGTTGTAATTTATAAGTATAAGTATTTCTTTAATTACATTCTTTACAGTAAATGCTTTGTATTTATCCGAAAATAAAATGGATTGCTTCTTCGGCCGAATGTATATGCTGGATTTGCTTGCTATTGCAGTATTTTGCTTGTTCCTGGTGTTGTATCCAATTCACTGTACTCTTTAAGCTGCCTCTGTGAAAGAACAAATTCTAGATTGTGTTTCGAGAAAAAATACCAGCCAGTTCTGGTTTTTAAACTTTAAACGAAGCATTACTGTATGAATGACAATTAGCATAGATAGATTTCATTGGTATGGAAAGACCAAGAAAGTTTGGATATAGACGAAGGAACGTTAGGGTCAGTTGCGTTACCATAACAGAGGAAATAAAAGAAAACGATCTTCTAAAATTTTTGAAATGGAGAATGATAACACCTTTATAAGAGTTGCCGGGGTCTTCTCTATATTATTGTTACAATACAACCGCACTAATACATTTTATCATCAAGTGTTTTACTTTTCGTTAAAATTTAACGTACGACAGGTCATTACATTGATACATCCCACGATAAATCGTTATACAATCACTTTTATGGAATGTTTGACTCGCATGTGATGTACCAGAAAATTGATGTAAACGAATTATGAAAAATCTCACAAAATGAATAGAGATGGAACTTAATATCCTTGACTGCCAATACGCAATACTCCACTGCTTGAGTAAAGTCGCCATCTTTTTCGACTGGCCACTCCACGCTTACATAGCTGTCTTTTGCAATATATGAATCAAATGTATTTTCATTTCGCTCATTTCTACAGATTACCAGGTTTTGATTAGTGCATCGATCTGCCCTCTCTTCTAGAGTTAGGTAAGTGAACAAATTACTAGTATTTTTTGAAATATTTGGAGTTGAAACTTTTCTTTATATAACAGTACAATTCGATATCAGAATCTCTTATGACCTTCAGATTGTTTCTGAACTCAGAAGTATTTTTTAAGGGTATAATGAACCATTCACTGCTTAAATCAGTCGTTTTTGTATTTGTAAAAATTCGAAATTTTTCCTTCATATTCGTCAAAAATTGAAATCGTAGTTATTTTTATAATCATCCTATTATACAATAACAACATGTTTGTGATTTAAAAACATACGAGATGCTTTATTTCCTTCATGTAGTTATTTTTTTAACCAGTCTACCTTATCCTTTTGGACAGTTTGTTTTTAGCGATAGATATCTATAAATTTTCTTGAAGTGTTCAGAAATTGATATAGCATTTATGCTAAATTCTCTTAAATATTCTTTGACAGATTGACACGTATTTTATTCGTTTAGAGAACTAAAGGGGCTATTTCCGAACAGACATTTTAAATGTCACAGACTGTTATGATTTGTATAAAGATAAGTTGTGTCTAATAAACGTAGAAAGTATTATATTTATGTAGAAGACAATTTTTTTCACATTGGCATACATAATTATGATTTTGCTGATTATATCCGTTTTTTTAATTCTAAAAAGTTTGGAAACAGAAGTGAAAACGATTTTGGAAAATTGGAAAAATATTGAACTGAAAATGTATATAAGTAATAAGTAATTTATATTTCATAATTCAAAGATTTATTATTATGTAGAATATTTCTATCGAATCGAAAGTATAGCATTATATTACATTACGTATTTTATATTTATAGAACTCAAAGCAAATCCTTATAATTGAGACAATAATTAACTTACTCTGAGTCGTGGAAATACTGTTTCAATTTGTTGTATTGCGAAACGGTGTTGGAGATTCTCATGAATTTTTCCCGAGTCTGTGTCATCCAGCAGGTTGACAATACTAAAAATAAACAGTACAAGCTTTATTATTCACAATATAGGACTACTACTTTAATTATTCTTTATTTCAGATAGAACAGTATAAATACTAATAACAGAAATGGAAAAATAGTATAAGGAAAAATATATTTTTCGCTCTCCTGTATTACACAACTTTTTTTACATATTTAACTGCCTTTAATTAACCTTTATTTGATAGTTAAATATCTGAGAAATATCGTATCAATATTTTTGTTGAAACGCGCATACGGTCTGCGCGAGTTCTTGGAACTCACCATTTTATGATCCATCATCACCAATGGACTCACAGTTTTCAATTTGCCAAATTAGTCACTAAGGTCGACGGTGACCATAATCTGGGGTTTTTGAACAGCTGCAAAACATGTGCGAGGCAATCAAGGACTTTTTCCTTACTTTCAATTATATTAGTATGATATATCCAGGCCAACATCGTGAAGGAACATTCCTACTTCGTGTTTTCCTTTTTTTCAACGAAAACTTAACCCAATCGCATACAACCATGTCCATTTCTCCAACACACAGATTAATTAACAAAAACACACACTGAATCTATCTAAACAGCAAACACACACATAAAAAACATCATTATGTGATCAGTATTCATTTCCTAGTCAACATTCTGTGAATCGTATTCACTCAGTCAACATTTATTCTATTATACATTCAGTATTCAACACACTTGTATCAACATTCGTTTCTGTGAACTTTTTGTATACAACAGGAATACCACATTTACAAACAGTTTACTTTCCATCGTTTATAAATTTCAACGATGCTAATAACGTTAATTTGTTCTTTTGGAAACGATGTCTTTGAGATAATGCTGTCAGTGCCTCGACGACTTTTGTACTGGTCGATCGAGGCACTGAATTGTAGTTACTGAATTTAAACACTAAGTAAATTAATATTTATAAATAAGACTGTGGCGGCGCTACCCACGCTTGCCACCAGAGGGAAACTCACCACCAACCGTTTCCCGTAAGTTCCCGTACCTGCTCCGATCGGTATATATACTGTAGGATCGGATTTTTCGAGTCCGCTTGGGCCTGTTTCGACCGCGGGCCTAAACAAGGCGGCACGTGCGGACAGACCCGGGTCGAGGTAAACATTTGGTGCCAATCTGTCTACCAGCTTTTATGATAGGCCCGATAATCCCTTTACAGGGGTCCTGCACGAAGACCAGGTGTGAGGATGCATGGGTATGAAAGAGAGTACCTGTGACTCGGAGAAAGTGAGGTATGCTTGGAAAAACGAGTGATTAGGATGGCCGAATGTCTGAAGTGAGAGAGACTGAGGAATAGAATGAAAGAGAACGAATAGGTATGACTATATAAAGTACGAAAGGAATGTTTGAAGGGACAGTATGTCACAGTTTGTGTCCTGAGTGCAAGAGTACGACGACGAGAGTATGTCCGAGGAGTGTGTCGCGGACAGTACGACGAAGACGTACTAAGACGAAAGGCCGGTGTAAGACTTAGGCAACAAAGACGATCAAGACGCGTGCCGAAGGCACAAAGACGGTTAGCTTAGTTTAATACGCGGTCGTTCTACCTTAGTAGAAAGCGAAACTAATCACCAACACTACGTTTAATACTTGTATCATTGTAATATATAATATCATTAAATATACTTTAATATACCGCACGAGGACAAGTTATTTGGGGGCTCGTACGGGGATTAATCACTCAAAGATCTCTTCTCCAGAGATTCAAGTGATAGGAAGAGAGAAAGAACAACAATACGATCCCTTACCAATCTTCCAATGTCCCGGCGTATAAGGCAGGGCCTGCTAGGATGCCTTACCGACGAGTCCACTAGCAGGCCCGGGATGAAACGCTCTCCCCACTCCTATTCCTTATTCCTTTCTCATACATTTCAAACATAGAGCCGCCAAAAGACTATGGATATATAAGAAAGCGAAGGTTAAGTGTACTGATGTGACGGTGTTCGGTTGAGTCGGGTGTTCGCTCGTCCTCCTCAGTCGAACCTTGCTCCTTGGAGTCGAATCTGAAGACTGGAGTCTGTGTCTGATAGCAACTCCGTGGTAAAGGAGTCGTTCTTTCTCTTCGTGCGTACTTGGCGTCGTTGCACACGTGGTTGCAGTTGTGTTGCGTTGCCTGAGTGTGGCTAGCCGCTGTCCTGTTCGAAGTCCTGACCGGTTATCTACATAGCACTTGACCGCCATGTCCCATAGCTTGGCCAGCGTGGGCCTGGCGAGAGATCCTGGCAGTCGTTCCCTTGTTTATAACTTCTTCCTGTATTATGAAACCATGCTGTTCCTCTTGAGCCTAGAAGTCCCTTGCAGTGCAGCCTTCTAGCGGAAGATGAGTGAGTTTCAAAAGTAGCTCCCATAGTCCTTAATGGCTGCAACTTCCGCTGTCCTCCCTCACCCAAAGGAATACGCAAAGGTCCCGATAAATGCAAATCAACATTTCTCGCCGACTATCATACAACGATTTTTTTTTCATTTGCGCATTCGAAAATTGCTGTGCTTTGTAGACATTTAAGAGATTTTATTTGCTTATTAGCAATTTATGTTTTAAAGAAGTTATGCAAAATGTTTCATTATGAAAGCTTTTCAGATAAGTATATATACACTGAAATGAAAAAAAATTATTTCGGCATAGTAATTTTTCGACTTCTTTCATTTCAATGTCCAAAGGGTACCATTAACGAATTTTATTTTGCTGCCTATATATATATATATATATACACATTTATCTAACTAAATATACTTAGCTACAATTTGTTTAAAAGTGTTTAAAAGTTATTTTTTCATTATATGCATTTCTTTTGAAGTTATAATCATTTGTAACGAAGAATTACTAATTTTTCGCTCTATGCACTTTCTGCTCCATTGTAGGACCAACAGAATCTACAATTCGTAGTTTAGTCGAAAAATTCGATATCATTGGTTCAATTATTGATCAATGGATTCCAATACCTGTTCACTAGGTCAGTACAGTGCAAAAAGTGAAGAGAATATTTTTGCAGTAAGGGAAAGCGTTGTCGAGAATTAAAATTTATCGATTCCACGACATTCTCTAGAATTAGGCATTCCTCGGACTTCTTTACCGTATTCTCTTCACCAAATGTAATCATGGTAGACGTTTAAGCAATACTATACTTCGTGTATAATGTCATCAAATGTACTTTAAAATAAACAACGAAAACCGGATTATTTTTTGTGCTTTTCATTTTATATCGATTAAAAATTCTACCTTTTTAATCTTATAGAAACCTTTTAATAAGATATACTGTCAAAGGACCAGTATTAAAATTCTAAACGGAATCGATATGTATTGTAAGTGAATGGATCCTACTGCGAAGAAAAAATTAATTGTCACGCGTAACTGAAAACTAAGAATTAAATTTTCAATTGAAATTGAAATCTAACTTTTCAATTGTAATTTAATGCAATTGTAATTTATATTTTACTTAAATTGATCAATCGATTGAAAATATAACTATCTTGAAAAAGATAGTCCCGAGTCTTTTTGACAGAACGAATTCGTGTTAATTAGTAAATGATTGGTAAGTATATTAGGGATGTGTGGAAATTTTCCTAGATGTAGATAGAAAATAAAGACGAAAATTTGGAAAGTCAAGGTAAAATAAGTACGAAAGTAGAAGATTACCAATTAAAAAGTTTGACTTGTTGAAAGAGGTTTGGCGAAATAGAAAACGCATTGGAATGAATGAAAGGATTACTGGTAGCTTGAAGAGAAGTAGGTGATGAGGAGGCAATTGGATATTGATGCGGCAATGCAGATAGTTTCAGTGTAGGGAAATCCAAGACAAGGCTAAAAAATGAGAACGGATCAGGATTGATAATATTGGAGGAAGATTTTATAACGAATTTACGAAAATTTTACAAAAATGAACGTAAAATAATTGATAAGTTACAAAATAATAAATAACTATTACTATTTGTATGCGGAAAATTGGCAAACTGTGGATTAACTAATTAGAAAAATTAAAAAATAATAAACATAGTACGATGATTAGTATCTCAATTTTGTATTAATTTCTTGAATCTTTTTAGTATGATTTTAGTAAGTTTGGTTACGGTGTTTCTATCTATTTCAAAATAAGTTTTTTTTTATGATAATGGTATTCGAAACGTGGATTGACTATTTTTTAAAAGTCTAGTTATGTTTCTGTGAAACTTTTCTTGTAAATATAAAAAAGTTTTGAAAACTTTGAAAAGAAAAGTTTTGAGTAAAGTTCTTTTTAAAAAGAACATAACAAGCACAAAATCCACCCACTTGATAGGTTAAAAATAAATAATCCTTACGCTTTCTTCAATTAATTAATGCCCTAGGCTATTTAAGTACTGCCGCGTACCTTGAACCGTGGTGGTTCATTAGTCTGTCTGTTCTAAAAGAAATGCATATTCATGAAATAATAAATAACAGTAAGACATTTATATTCAGCAGACGTGCACGACGCGTACACACAACTTCAAAGATTCGTTTAGAATTAAGCAGCGTATAGTGCAGCACGTAAATGATTAAACCGATTACACGTGGAATTCTGGGAATTTCAGTAGATGGGGGAGGAGGTTTAATTAGATCGTCAATGAGCGAGCTTACTGATTGGAAAACGGTCGTATCGCACGATTTGTACGTTTGCCAAGGATGGTGTACTTCAGCACGAGAATTCGCAGTTACCTATTCCGCTAAAATTTTAAAATATATTCCAATTCCAATAAATTTGTTTTGCAATAATTTGGTTTAATAAAAATGCAAATATATATCATTATGTATATTTTATGAAGGTCAAAGTATGAATTAGAGTGATAAGTTTTAATTTTACAATCGTATGACTTACAAATTTAGAAAACTCAATTTCTTTTATAAAGAATTTCGTAAAATGAAATTTTCCCTGTGATGCAGATGGACAAAACTGAGTGAAAAGTTGCACTTAGTGTCTCTAGACGAGATGGGTGCTGCGTTTGTTCACATTGAAACAAAAACGAAACCATACTCGTCAGTAATCATTATAAGAAACCTGGTCGAACTACGTTATGTATTGTTGCCTTATCTATTCTATTCTCCAAATGTGGTCCATTGCAATTTCTTTTTGTACTCAAACATGAAAAAATAGCTTGGTGGGAAGAGGTTTATGTCAAACGAAGAGTTTATCATAGAAACAGAGACCTATTTTACACAGTTCGACAAAATCTATTTTTTAGATGGTTTAAAAAAGTTTAAATTACGCTACACTAAGTGTATCAAACTGAAAGGAGACTGTATTGAAAAATAAATACGAAAGATGAAACAAATTGCGTTCTTTTCCCCTAACACAGGTACTTACTATACCACCCTTCTATATGGGGAATGGAGTTTGAGAGGAATGTGAACCAAACTTAAGTCGCATACTTCGAAAACTTAGGATGGAGTATAACCACTATTCTATAAGCACATTTCAGGAGATTTTCATTCATTTGTTTATATTCATTACTGCAATGTTAGTTATATTGTTGTTACACATTAAATAAATCAATTATTTACATTTGTAATAGTTTTATTTATTTGTTTCGATTTTCCCATTTGATGAACAAAATTTGGTTGAATCGTTATGTGTACAATTTTAGATTAGTTACAGAGATCCATATTTTTTATTGGATTCTTTTGGTTGAGCCTTTCTAAATTCTGATATTAAATGAAAAAATAATTTCTGAAATATTTCACATTATCAGATCATAATTTTTTAAATATGAAGGAGAACGTTTTCTCGTTCGCAACTTTGAGGACTGATTTCACCCCCTAGATATGGATAATAGCAGATAAAAAAAATACGTGTCAAATATTTTTCAAAGATCTATATCATATATAAGTTTCATTAAAATCAGCGATTTACGTTTCAGTGATGTTCCTTGTGAGAAGGTCGGATGCAAACATGGTTTGAAAAGGAATCGGCACGTTTGAACGCTGCGCGATCGGCAGCGTGCGTAGAAAACTGATAAACGAACGACGTTAAGAGATAACTGTTTTCATTCTTGACCCAGTCCCTTTCCTTGCGGGTTGGTATTTGCCATGGATACCGCAAGTTACTCAGGTTTCCCCCAAGGGACTCGCGGGAGTAATCATGTTGAAGTACTCACGGTTGTGGCGATCCCTTCGGCTTCCATCGGATTTTACAGGCTCTCCATGCAAGAAGAGAGAGGTTCTTTGTTCGTGGTTGGCTGCGCACTTCTCACAGCCACGGACGTTTGGTAACGGTCATTCTGCGACCCTATACTCATGTATGAGTATAGGGAATTTCAGTAAATGGGGGAGGAGGTTTAATTAGATCGTCAATGAGCGAGCATACTGATTGGAAAACGGTCGTATCGCACGATTTGCCAAGGATGGTGTACTCGTGTGTACTCATGATGGTGACCCATGTCGGGTCAACGAGACGAGTCAGGGAGAAAAAACAGAGCGTTCATATGATATTCACGTGGTTGATGCTGTGGCTACAGTCATTAGCTGCCAAATGACACTTACGAGTCTCATTCAAAGACGCAATTGTAGCGGATCCTTGCCGACGGTCAAGGGCCGCAGGTCGTCGCATGCAAGGTCAAACAGAAATTTTAATGTTTTCCAAATGTGCACACTTTGTCTTTTTTCACGTTGAAATTAAGAGAACAGGAAAAAAGTTAAGAAAACCATAAGTTCTTCATGAGCTACTGAAGTGTACGTTTGCCTTTTTGCTCCTATTGTGTTACTTTCGCTATGTATTTCTCAAGTTCTGATTGTGAACGGGAAAATATTGGAACGTTAACACCTGTTAAAAAACGTGTTAGGCGAACATATCTTAGTGTAAATGAGAAAAACAGTATTTTAAATATATACAGGGTACCTCAGCATCGATGGTACAACTGAGGAGAAGGTGATTGTATATGAAAGAACAAATGAAAAGTAAAGAATAAAATTTTTTCATTTGAGGCTTCGTTGTCAAGAAAATCAACTTTGAACATTCATCGAGTACTTACTTATGGCTTAGATGGATGGATTTTGTTTATGTTTTGTAAACTATTGTTTATGTTTCTACTTCTATACATTTGTGCTAATACGATGTCCTGAGCACTTATAACAGTTTCATTTAGTGGTATGTTACTATCTTCGGTTTTGACTAATAAAACACATAATAGTTTGTGTCAATTTTTCGCAATAAGTGGATATACAAATCGAGAATACGTGGGTATGATACATGCAACTGGTATATCTAAAAGTAATGCAATCTACCGTGTCTCATTTGTTCAGAGGCCGATATATAACTCGGCGTCATCCAGATAGACACGTAATTTAAAGATTGAATTTCAATCTTATCGAATATAGCACTTTTCATTACAATTACGATCTACATTGTTCTCAGTGGATTCAAAATAAGGCAGAAGAAGAAGTCCTAGAAAGTGAGTTTCATAATCTTGAAAAGAACAAAAACAACTTTTATCGAAATATCTGCTGGGTATACTAAGCAAGTTTAATATTATTAAAAGTAAATGAATTATTCAGATGGCCGAATTTAAATAAATGCCTCATCCTGTATAATTCCTTATAACGAATCTAGAGGTATTAAAAACTTGGGTGCTGAATTAATTTCACAATTTATTTATCGTTGATGGTACTTGTGAGTATGTTAACGAGCTTGGTAGTTGAAAAGTTAAATATAAATCTAAACGAATAAGTAAACCCTCATTACGAAGCAAAAAGTGAAGAGTATTCGAAATTTGGTTGGAAAGTTTCAGGTTTCTCTGGTCGTTGGGAAGAGGTTGGAACAATAGGGTTCGTTCTTGGGTAAGGAAGAGGCGAGTGACAAAATACTACAATCGAAATAAAACATTCACTCCCATCCATCGTAATAACTTTGTACGCGTGCTACACTTTCTGGTCTGGTACAGTGACGAAGAGGTTTGTTGCCAACTGTCCAACCATTATTAGGCGGTTAACGCGGCAAAATGCTCGCGATAATAACCGACGGGGGTAGAAGGGTGGATCCGGAAACCGGCCAATAATTATTACA
Source organism: Ptiloglossa arizonensis (assembly GCF_051014685.1). Lineage (NCBI taxonomy): Eukaryota > Metazoa > Arthropoda > Insecta > Hymenoptera > Colletidae > Ptiloglossa > Ptiloglossa arizonensis. The sequence goes on along the minus strand of NC_135051.1, from coordinate 11,040,243 downwards.
CGACTCCACGAAGCAGTTATTGTCCCAATTCGGGGGTCGCTTTGCGGATAATGGCTGTGCTCGAGAGGTCATGTGAGCCTGACGTTCCAGCATGTCAACAGCAACTATGCATCATCGGATGTCTGCTGCACGTAAACGCCTGTTCCCTTCCTACCTTGCCTTCCCCCTTTTCATGTGCTTGTCTCCCACTCTATATCTCATTTGAGCTTTTATCATCTGTCTACTTCGTTCTCTGTCTTTGCGTCGCATTTCACTTTAATCCCCTATTCTCATTGTCGGATCCATAATCGAGCTTTGCTTACTTTCAATTTTGTCTATCATTCTTAATAACTTGAAAGTTTTGTAACACGTTATAGATGTTTCTTGAGTTGCGCCGTACGCCGCTCGTTATTGTCATCGCATAAAATTTTAACTCTGTCTTGTCCCATAATTTAGAAGAATATTAATAATTGTAATGCGTTTGATACTGATTACTTATAAATATTTTATTTTTTTACGTAGGTATTAATTTTGTTTATTCTCAGATATTTCACATCTCGTGACTCGATACAGTAGTATAACCCAATTAACCATGTATTTGTTTCGTTATAGAACTCATATGTATATAAAAATCTCCAAAACAATTCAGAAGAAGTCATATGAAATCAAATTATTCATATATATATATATATATATATATATCTCAATTGTACCACCGATGCAGAGACACCATGTGTATTAAAACTTTCATCATTGTTCTGTGTATCACTGTGTCCAAGAATTGCTACAATAAATCATCGGGCGAGAAGCGCTTGTAAGTAGATTTGATATGTTGCAAAACATTAGGATTAAGAAGCTGTTCCGATTGATACCACTTGTATCAATTGACAAAATTGTTCCATTCTGTAGTACGTATGTTGATTTTGCCTATATTGTATGGCAAATTTCTCCAAAAATGACTAAACTGGTACGTTAATATCCATGCGATTAATAAGATGGTGTGAGGGAAGTAACAATTCTTTCTAACGTACTGCTTGTAATTTATACACTCTTCTATTACACTTGGATGAATTACGAAGTTAAGTAGTTTACAATACGTATGTTTGTGTATTTGCTGTTTAAATGCGTAATTGATGAAAACTTGTTGGTCACAAAAAACATAGTTTTGGCATGGTCATACTAATGCGTTTAAAATTAACCTTAACTCTTGGTTGGGTACGAAGATGGAATGTTTATCCAATAACCCAGACGTATCGTACCTCGTAGTGGGAGACGTCGTGTAGGGGAAAATTATTATTAGTAATTGTATTATAAAAGACTACTGAATGTAGAATGAATGTTGACTAAATACTGAATGTAAAATGAATGTTGACTGAATACTGAATGTAGAATGTATGTTGACCCCTTGAAACATTGCAACTTTATCCTGATCAATTTTTTCATAGAAGCATATATAACGGAGATATCTTAATGCTCTCGTTTAAACATTCTAACCTGTATGAACGAAACATGTTGAAGCATGCATAAAGTCTATGCGAGTTCTTGGAACCCGGTAGTTTATGACAGGATTAGCTCGCGTACCAAACCGCCGAACAATGCTTCCTATCGTTCCACAGTTTCCTCTTTGCCACATTAGTGATTACGCTCGACGGTGATCGTAACCTGAGGTTTTTGAACAAGTTGCAAAACATGTACCGAGGCAACCAAGGACCTTTTCCTGACTTTCAATTGTCATTAATATTATTTGTAAGAACTCCAGATCGATATCGAGAAGGAAACATTCTTACTTCGTGTTTTCCTTTCTTCCAATGCAAAATTAACCCCCTTAAGTGTTCTTAAGATCATGGTTGTTACCATGTCCATTTCTCCGACATAACGATTAACCAATAAGAACACACACTAAACCCATGTAAATAACAAGCACACACGAAACACAATTATTCCGTATAATTCCGTGATTATTCAGTATTCAGTCAACATACATTCTACATTCAGTATTCAGTCAACATTCATTTTACATTCAGTATTTAGTCAAGATTCATTCTACATTCAGTAGTCTTTTACTACTCGACAAAAGTTGTTAGAACGTTCTAACCCACCCGCCGTATTTACCATACATTGCACCCTCAGATTTTCACTTACTTAGGTATTTACAAAATTCTCTTAATGGCAAAAACTTGAACTCTTTGATCGATATAACAAATCAGGTTGAAAAGTTTTTCGATGAGAATTCTGAGAATTTCTAGAAGGATATTATCATCAAGTTTCGTGAAAGATGGAAAAAGATTGTGGAACAAAATGGCACCTGTATAATTCAATAAATGTATATTGAAATTTAAATGTGTTGCCCTTGAATTTTCCTTAAAAATCGACACAAACGTTTGAGATTATCCAATGTTTCTGGGCAAACTTTACGTAGTCTTTCAACGTCGGTGGTCATTAACTATTTGAGCAGGCATTGCTAACAGACAAATTATTGGATTATATTTCTTCAAAGAAACAATTTGACTACGAAAAAACTATTCTGCTTTCATTGTAATAATGCACTGAATCATAATGGTCATTAAGTACTAAACATTTTTGAAACATATTTTCCCTGTTATTGGATTGGTCGTCGAAGTTTTGAAAAATGGTTACACAAATCTTCAGATCTAATACGTCATTTTTTCTTCAAATAAAACTTTGCTTGTCTTTCCTCAAAATTATTAAGGACACCATTTTGGAACCGAAATTACTACACAGATAAATATATACCTATATATGTTTTCTTTTATGGTTAGTTCTCTCGACCAACTTAAATACGATGCTTTATTGTGGAAAAGTCCTTCATTCTTTTACTTTTTCTAAAACAGTGTAGACCGTACATATATTTTTATTTTTAAGAATTATACGATTCTACTGTATAGCATCATTTCATAATGCCACTTATTTATTAATTTTTCATCATTATATTTATTTTCATTTTGTTTGACTACAATTTTAGTTATTTGATAATTTTTGTAGTAACCATCTGCAAATATGAACATTTTCAATTTTATAAAAATGTTATGTCGTTCGATTACTTTTGTAATATTTGTACAGTTAATGTTTCCAAGAAATGCTCTGTAAACATTGTTTAGTATTGGAAGTTCTTTAAATATAACGCGTATTATCTTAACGTATTTTAATAAAAGTATTTTGAAAATTATAATGCTGATTGATTGTTTCAAGCATTAAATGTTTGTTTCGAAAGCCTTCGAATATTTTCGTGAACAACTGTACAGAATGTAATCTAAAATGTTTGTCTGTGTAATGCTTACAAGAATTGTACAATTGTGTCAAGAGTTACGTAAAGATACAGGAAGAAAATAAACACTTGATTGTCTCTGTTGTTCTTTCGAGTGAGAACATTTTGAATTTTAATGAAAGAATACGGCGACGCTGATTGTCTCTATGTTGTTCTTTCAAGTGAGAACATTTTGATTTTTAATGAAAGAATACGGCGACGCTTGTGGCTGCGTTAGAAGGACTTTGTATCCATCGAAGAAGAGTGAAACAATTGTTTCACTCAATTGAGAAATTTGAATCATAACAACTCGTTCGTAAAAGTACGAGTGTCAAATAATCTCTTTCTCCGTTTCTGTTTGAAGTTGTTCGCTTCCTTGCGACATAGACCCTCGTAGCTGTGTGTGCAATGTTGCAGCACATGTATATACTATGCGCAGCAAGTGCAGGATCGAGCAAGCTGCATATCTCCATCCCAGGAATTGGAGTGGATGGCGAACGTGAGTACAATAGTTCGCATTGTATTGGATCTCCCCGAGTGATAGGCACTACCCCTCCATACCCCTGCATCTATCTGTTCCTGTCTATCTGGCTGACTCTGTTTTGCTTCCATCTACAGTTCTCTGCCACCTCCTTCCTCCCCCTCTCCCTCCCCCGTTGCTCACCGTCGTATCTCATTTTGCGAAGGCCTCGAGCACGCGTTATTATGCGCGTTATGCTGGTGCCTCACTATTCTATCACCATTGCGACCAACTGCATCGTTTCTGCCCGTTTTGTGTTCTTCCGGTTGCAGCTACTGACTCTGGTCAGTGCACCCTCCGAGTCACGGAATTTTGACACCGTGAGGTTTCGTTAATTGAATCGATTGTTGATATCCATTTCAAACCCTATGCACAAATTCTTTTAGAAATTTTCCTTCATTTCTTACCTCAATAACTGTTTGCCAAAGATACAGGTGCTGTTTTGAATATTCGAATGACGTAGGATTAATGAGTAACATAGTGTTTGAATATACTTGTTAGTTAGTGTCTGAATATAGTTAGTTTTCTTCGCTATAAATAATTTCCAATATTAATGATTATTATAAATGCAATAATATTTGATTACTTCAATAAAGACGACTTCAATGAATATTAAACTTGAAAGCATATCAAATAAAATTACGCATATTAAATTATATTCATTTTCATTACGAGAAACTTATCGAATCAGTAATAGTATCCAAACAGGAACGAAACTATTCTGTTTCTTAATAGCTAACATTTTGATTAGAAGACTACGCCAATGCCATAGTATTCTCTCTCATTCGGACTTGCTACGACTCGTCGTTGATCTTCGTCGCCGAATTCGTTTAACTGCGATTTCTGCTTGCGATCGTAGGAGAGGCAATGGACTACGACAAGAGTGGGGATGTCAACACTCTGTGTCTTCTTTTCGGGGGCGAATGATACACAGCCCGGCTCGAGGCATCATCACGTCATGATACGCACGACCATGTGCCTGAACCAGGCCCCCTCCTCTTCAAGTCGGGCAACTTGACTTCCTGCCGTGATCAAGTCATGGTAATGCCATACCTCAAAGGGTCTGGGGAGTTTTTAGATTTCCCCCCCATTTTGAGATTAACTGTTTTTTTCTTATGAATCCAAATTTTTTATTTCGAAATTCTATTTTATTTGAAAGTATACATACATTTTACCTGAAATAGTTTTTTATAAAATCTCCATTTTTTATATTTAGAGAAACATCTACTTTGTTTAGTCTACTTTGTCTACTTTGTCTCTTTGCATTTGTTTTGATTATGTAAATGCGGAAGTCCATTTATTTGTAAATAAATACATTTACGAGTTGTATGAGTTAAATATCGAATACTTGACAATTACAGCCAAAATTGAAATGTTTTTATTCACATTAAATCAAAAAGATGTACGCAAGAAGAAACAACTACAAATGGAAATAATGAAGTTCGTATATTAGTTGCAAGTATTCACAATCCAAGATGAGTATTTTTCTACTTTTGACAGCTTTAAAATAACTCAAATAAACGTTCAACGAACTTTAAAGTGTTATAAGCTCCATCCATATAAAGTGTCTTTACACCAAGAACTGTACCGATATCAAATATAAGTCGATGAGAATTTTTTTTACTATTATCCTGACTGGTGAAGTCACGTGATTTATTGTGGTCAAATTCTTTCTTATGGGGTTATCTTAAAGAGAAAGTGTATTACGGTCCACCTACTACTTAAGAAAATAAAAAAGAGAAAACCACAACTGCTTATTGAACTATCAGTAGAGAAACTTTATCATTTGTTTGTTTATCATTTAAGGCTGGAAATAGAAGATCACCATTTATCTTTAGAAGATCTAACATTTATTATTAAGTACTTGGGTCAAAAAATTACATTGTATTCATGTAATACTATATTAATGTAATAAATGTAAAAAATGAATATAATACTGAAACAATTTTGTGGGCCTTTTGTTCAGAACAAAAAAAAAAGTTGTCCTTGAAATATCCTTGAATACATCCACGCATTGAAAAATTAATAATATGATTTAAATACTCTTTGAAAGTCATGAAAGATAGATTTCAGCTTTTTTAAATTAATTGTCTATGAGATATTTCGTTATGTTAATTTAAATGGGACACTTTATGTGTGTATGAACCGATTTCATTATTTTGTTATGTAGATTCGATCTTAAAAAATTGTCTTACGTATATTGTAACATGCCCGTGTAAGAATTTACAGTTACTTTGATAGATTTAATTGGATCTACGATACAAATATTTTTAAACTAATTCGTTAAATTTTGCAAATAATATAATTAATATTTGTAAAGTCTATAACTTTGGTAAATTGAAGTAAAAAATGATCAAAGTTTAATTGCATTCACAACTATATAAAAGTAGAATTTGAAATTGTATAGGTGATTAATAATATTCTGATATGCTTACAAATTTAACACCCGCTAAAGTCGTTTTTTCTGAAGTAATCAAATATTTTTGCAATTTACAATTGCTGAAGTACTTCATTTTCGACATTTTCTGACACGCGAAGTTATATAGCGTAATTTTAGATTTACAGTGTCGTGTGAACTATCAATTCATCGGAGAATTAGAAAGGATGGCCGACATAACACCATGATGGTCGGTGAAATTCCATCGGTAGAAGGTTTCGTGAAAAATGAAATTATCCGGAAACCATGCTAGCTGGCAACTGGAAAGGGAGTTAAGCGGCCTTTGTCCGGCAAATAATTGACGCACGTCAATTAGATTTGTCAGGGTGATCGTCGTAATGAAATTAACAGGAACACCAGCCATAGGCATGTACATACATATATAACTGGTGATAGATATGTGTACGATCACAGAACTGTTTCATGTACAAGGTGCGTCGTAACTCAACTGTCACTAGATTCGATTCGTCTGACACGAAGAATTTATACAAAATTTTCGAAAGTAATATTTGGTAAAACTTGTTCATTTTCTTTTTCTAAATTCAAATTTTGATCAATGTTTTCTTAATGATTGGAACAATTTATTTTAGATATGCTTTGGTGTGAGTTTTGCAAACAAACTTTTTTCATTTTGTATCTATTATGATTTTATTTTACACAGAGTGTCTCAGCTAAAAGGGATCACCTATATATCTGTTTTATTTATTGTTGTATGAAAAACTTTTTTAATACGGATACTTTTTTCAAGGGGCACATGTAACTGTGGAGTGAATTTTTTTTTCAAGAACAAGTTTATAATGATATTTCACGGTTATTATTATATTTATAAATGAAACTCTATGTTTCTTTGTCGATATCTTATAGATCATAACAAAACAAATTGAATGGCCTAAATAACCATACCAGACCTTAATAACTTTAATTTTAAGACATTGCGTTTAAAAATAATTGCAATTTCCCAAACATTTACATATAGATTCTTAGGTTCGTTTCCAAACGTAAACATTATATGTTCTTAGAAGCAATAACCTAAAAAATGATTGTTTAGTCGTTCTTCAGTTCTACTCGAATTAACATAAGGTCAACGAATGCGTTATGTAGCAGGAAAATATTGACTTTTTATTTTTTTATGGTTAAAGTCATCAATATTTACAAGAGACAGTACCCAGAGAGATTTTCAAATCGCGTTTATTTTTTATATCACACAGTTTCAAATACATGTTGTAGAACAATTTTGACAAAACAGTGTCTTCCGTATGCTAAAAGAGGTTCATTTGCAAATTTACACCAAGAATTGTACTGTACCAAATGTTTACTTTTGGAAACAAATATGTGAGTCGATATGTCGTGTGAATGTTTAGAAAATTTTAATTACATACATCTTTACAAGCTAATATCTCAAGATTAAATGATTCAAACGATATGGTTATTAAAGACATTCAATTTGTTTTCTATGATCTGTAAACAAACCATGAAAAATATAGGATTTCATTAAAAAATACCGATAACCTTGAAATTTCATTAAAAAGTTATCTCAAGAAAAATGTATTCCATCGTTATATGTGCTCCTTGCAATAATATAATTTTTCTTGAGAAGTTTTTTCATATAACAATGAATAAGGCAGATATCTAGACGATACCAATGAACTGAAACACTCTATAGAGTGGAGCATATGGAGCATCAGATACGACACGTCAGCCTAACGTGTTATGCGGATGACACGTTGGTGTTGGCCATCGGGGGGGATTGGAAAGGGACCGTTTAGCGCGCCGAGGATGGTGCCCGGCCTCGGGGGGCTAGGCTTGGAGGTAGCTCTCCACAAAACCGAGGTGCCTACCAGTCACGCACCTCGGAGAGGGCCACTTCCGCCACCCCTGATCCAGGTGGTTGAGGCCGAAATCGAGGTGAAGTCTCAGATAAGATATCTGGGGCTGATCCTCGACAGCTACTGGCGCTTCGAGGGCCACTTCCGGGCTCTGGCCTTGCGGTTGGAGAGGATAGTCGGATTCCTGGGCCGGCTCATCGCAAACCTGCGGGGTCCGAGTGAACGGGTTCGCCGCCTATACGTGGGCATGGACCATTCGGTAGCCCTGTACGAGGACCCCGTGTAGGCGGGCAATCTAGCTGTGTCTTGGCGCAGCTAGAACATGCTGTGCCAGGTCCACAGAAAGTTGGCTCTGCGGGTCGCCCGTGGGTATGGGACTGTGTCCTATGAGGTGGCCACCATTCTGGCCGGGCTGTCCTGCCGGAATAGGAGGTGGAGGCCCTGTAGTGCCAGGCCCGGCCGTCTATGCTGCTGTAGTGACAGCAGTGGTTGGCCAAACCGAAGTTCAGTCAACAGACTGTTAGGGCTGTACGGGCATTCTTGTCAGATACCTCACCTAACGTATGGTGAAGGTGCTGTCCGGGCAGGTGTGCTTCGAACGATATCTGCACCGTACCCAAAAGAAGAAGACTCTGGCACTGGCACTGCACTGTCAGGTGCTGGCACTGTCAGGCAGACCAGGACACAGCGCAGCACACACTAGATGCATGCCACGTCTGGACGGAGGAGCGCTGTGTCTGGTCGACGTAATTGGGGCGGATCTCTCGCTGCCGGGCGTGGTGAGGGGCATGTTCAGCGGTGAGAGAATGGGAGCAGACACGGGAGGCAGCCTCTGGGTCACCCTAATAGGGCCTATTCACCGTGGTGGCGGCGCTCTCGGGAGGAGGAGCTGGCCCTTCCTCACGAGAGCGTAATCAAGGTAAACGCTACCCGGGCAGTGCGGGAGTGTCTTGTTCCCGTACCGCTGGGTGCGGCTGCAGGGACTACGGGCGGTCGTGAGTTGGGGCCCATTATGTCCATTTGCGGCCTCCATGCGGAGAGGCAGCGGAGCGGTGCGGACCTACCCCGCTGCCGAGGGTGGACGGACGGAGCGGGTCCTTATACCGCGGCAAGGGGGAGAACAGGATATTTTGACGTTTTTAGAGGTGGAGAGTAATCCAAGGGTCCAGTCAATGACGTGTCAGATGAGTCTAGCCTCATCTAATATCGAAGACGAGGACCCGGGTTTCAGGAGCGGCGGTAGAGGCTCACCAGATGTCAAAAATCGTCCATTACGGCCCAATCATGCTCAAACCGAGCCGGAGCTGGCACCGGCTTCGACTGTGACGAAAGAACCCGATCGGATGCTACGTACTCCCACAAAGAAGCATCTACAAACACCTGTAGTATTGACTTAACACCTGTCATGCTGCAAAACAGCAAACTCGCCGCTGGCAATCAGGAAAGCAACACAGTTGTGATGCAAACGAGCAAAAGTTTGGGCTCGGACTCAAGTGAGCTAAGGGTAGATGCTCCCTACTAGGGACATGATGCCCGAGGTCATGTCCTATCTACGAGAGTCACGGACGTCATTTCTGGCTGGTGCGCCTCCCAGAAACTGGAGCTGTCAGCGACAAAAACCGAAATGGTCCTCTCCAAGGGTTTCTTTGACAAAGGAAGGCGTCCTAAGACCGCGCGAACGTTTCACGCGTTCCAACGAAGAGAATCCTTGCCAGAGCTCAGAGACGTGTGTTGCTCGGCGTCACCAAGGCCCACGGCACGGTGTCTACCGACTCGATCTGTGTGATCGCCGATACGATGCCGGTAGACTTGGTGATCGCAGAACGTGCGTGCGTCTTTAACATCAGACGACAGAACGACATCGCCTTAGGTGACTATCGAATAAGTCACAAAGACTTGTCACAACAGGAGCAGTATTCCTCTCGGAGGCAACAGCCCGGGTGAGGGAGGAACTCCTACGACAGTGGCAATTGAGATGGTCGTTGTCCGAGAAGGGAAGGACCACCTTCCGATACTTCTCGGATGTCTCTGACCGTTCAAAAGCCGTTTGGATACATCTCGATCACTGTGTGATTCAATTCCTTAGCAGACACGGAAACTTCCGTGCGAAGCTAAAGAACTTTGTTCCAGTTCCGGATGAGAACTGTGTCGAGGCCGAAACGCCCTATTCTACTGTCCGAGGCACCGTAATGCGCGAGAACTCCTACAACAGGTAGCCAAAGGCAACGGCCTTTCATGGCCGGTAACAGAGGCTGACCTTGTCACGAAACACCTATACCAGGAGTTCCGGAAATACGCGCGTGCGGTGCTGGGCACCAACATCAAAGGGACGATATAGGGTTGATTATTTCCCCTTCGCTGCTCAATGGGACATGATTCAAACGCACAACGCAACGCTACAGGGTCGAACTCCTTTCCTGCGTCGCAACACTCAAACCACTTGAATACATCACGCGACAGTGCAGGTACTAATCCCCTCCCGTTGCAGGAGGACTTGACTTGACTACTTGAACGCAGACAGTCTTGTGTTTTGGTCAAGAATCCTCGGGCCGAGAACCAAGCCCCACCCGGCGGGTGTACCCCGGATTGGGTCAGACTCGAGGTGGCAGTGAAGGTTCGCCGTCGTCACCCTCCGAACTATGTAACGGTGCGACAAGAAAGTAGATGCTCGAACACCAGGCAAAAGTAGTATCGCTGGTATGGACATCAGGTCCGAGGCACAGCGCGTCTCTTCGTTTGTGAACGGACTTTGAACGCACTACATACTTAGTGCAACATGATGTTTTCAGTTCTCGGTGCTCCCCCCACAAGGTGTAAGGATGGCCGCCGTGGGGGTTTTAGTGGGTGGCCTCGCACCCGGGGAATTCCACATCCCCCCCCAGGGGGTCGGGGATTCGTCAGTTTTTTGAAGATTTCCCCCACGAAAAAAAAAGGTTTGGGCGTGTCTGCCCGCACTCGCATCTCAACTTCTCTCGAGAAGATAGCAACGATCGGCTGTAAGTAGGCTGTCTCCCCTCAACCGATGACGGAGTTGTGCTCTCGAGAGGAGTTTGGGTCCCTTTGGGCGACCTTTCGGAGACAGGGGCAGCATTTGTCCTGCCCCGTCGCCTGGCGTTGTGCCCGCGGTGAGATGCGTTGAAAACATCGAACAAACGCTCCTCTCCTGTTGTACCCGATATTCTCCCCACACTTTGTGTGAGGATGGTCACCGTGTTGGTTTTGGTGGATAGAGTCTGCATTTGGTATTGCAGTATGCGGGGAATCTCATATATTTCCGTCCCTATTCCAAGGTGTCGGGAATGTCCTTCGAAGATTTCCTCACAGAGAAAGGAGGCCTTAACTAGTGGATGTGGTCAATTCAACCAATAACGGAAATACAGGTGACCCTACTGAATATTTCCGTGTAAATAGGCTGGTTTTCTCTGCTTTGACCAGTTTGACTTGCATTCTTTCCAATTTTCAAATTACCAGTGTTATAGAGTTTAAATGTGCTCAGGTTTTCTGGATGAGGAACTGTAGAGGAAGAATTTGAATCAGTGTATGGAAGACATTCCAAAGCATATTGAAAGAAGAGGGGATTGAGATAAACGGAGTGGAGTAATTATTTCACTCACAACCAAAACAGGATTGTTGGGAAGGCTCGGAATAGAGACCTAATGAATTCAAAAAGAGATCTAAAAATTCACACTGAATAAATAAGAGGTAGGAAAACATAGGAGATAAAATCGATGATCTGATTTCAAGTAAAACACCAGACACTGTTGCTTTGCTCAGAGTTTTTTTCGTGAGGCAAGAGGTGAATATCAAAGTGAGAGCTGTATGAGCAAGTCCACGCAGATTTTGTTATATTAATTACTCCTTTCTCGGCAGCAGTGTTTTGAGAGTTGGTATAGGACAACGAATTTTTGCAGAAATTATTTACCAATCTTCGCTAAAAAAGAGAATGTGTTGCCACAGAAAATTCCACTTAGTATGCCAATAAATCGACAGCTATTAGTTGTCAGCAAAACAATTGACGAGGTGTTTGGGAGTTTTTCTCGAGATGTCAAATAGATGTAACGTTTTATTCTTTATTCACTAATTAGAAGTATATCGTGCGGTTACAATATGCTTCTAATACTGAAATTACAATGGACATGTTTAGCTAATGAAATAGGTTAATCGAAACTAACGAGACACTCTGTATAGACGTATCTGCGTAGCAATGTATACACATACATAGGTAGTCTCACAGTAGAGTCGGTGGCGTGAATTTAAATTTTTCCAATACCGGATACTGCTAATTCCGATAATACAGTAAAGCAGCTAGAAATTCCTATCGCACTTCTTGTTAACGAAGACAACCCGATTGTTCTGACTGCTTCGTTGAAAGAATGGGAAACTATCATAGATGATCTATTCATTGATGATAACCTCCATATAGCATCAAATGTTTAATCCTTTTTAATTGTTCTCAATTGTTCAATAGAATTAAATCTCCGAAATCGACATTTATACGAATATAAATATATTATCGAAACTTTTCATTTCAAAGGTAATAATCACTAATGATGGAAATGATGTCGAATCAATACTACTAATACCATTCCGTAAATTATATTCTAGTATCGAACAGTACTACTGTTATAGGAATCGATATAATCTTGATAACTCTATGAGGTTCAAATACCTGTCTCAAAAACAATACTGTTCCTCAACGTCTACGACATAAACTTTAATCATACATTTGTTATATATTGTATGAAAATTTCTCGCTGAAAGTAAGGTCAAACACGGCATGTTTCGTACAATTACGAATGTGGTTACACATGACACATACTCATTCTGTCATTGATTGCATAATGCAACGGCTTACATTTTTCGAAACTTTTAAACTAGATGCAGTTAATCTATCTGCAATAATTCGGCAATTGAATGACTCTGTGCTCTATGCCATACGATTGTAGGAATTCTATCTAATCTTTCAACCGTGTGGTAATTTCGTGTGCACAGTAAAAGAGAAGAGATAGTGTGCACTGAGCCATAAGTTTCACAAAAGGAAACGCATTAATGCGGTGATGTATACTAGGTTGTTCAATAAGATTTTTCGTTCGATAAAACTTACTGAACAGTATAGTACTAAGTTGCTCAATAAGTTTTATCGAACGAAAAAACTTATTGAACAACCTATTATTATTTGATGGTTATTTTTGAACTAACAAAAGATCTAGGAAGGGTAGAAAAAGCTCCGGTAATGCGTCCAAGTGTAGAATAGATGGAAAGAACATATATTTCTGGAAGAAGGTAATTGGAACAATGAAAGTATTTACAGAGCATCATTTTACTAATAGTGGGACAAACGGAAAAAACTGAATAAAAAATATAGGATAAAATTTTTTCGTAAGAGGTTTTGTTTTCGAGAAAAATGATTTTGAAAGTTTATTGAATACATGTGCACTTGATCAAGATTTAATTCAACGGGTTTCTCTATATGCTACTTCTACTATTGGATATTTTGGAAGCATTGTGTTATGTGATGGGTTTGCAAATAGTGATGTTATGCTTTTTTGTAGCGTTTTTACTCTTCTATTATAATTACGTGTGTAATAAATGAATATCATTTTGAACAAACTTTAAATTGAAAATTTCGGAAAAGTAACCATTTTGTCTTATTCTGTGCCTTCGCAAACAAACATTTGGAATGTTTATGAAAGCCGTTGAGTCGAATCAAGTGCACGCGTACCCGATAAACATTCAATGCCATTTTTCTGAGAAACAAAGTTGTGCATAACAAAATTTAATTCTATACTTTTTATAAAAAAACGATCGGGAGATAGCGACACTACTATTAATTATTATTCCACCAGAATTTTTGCAGTCAGATAAAGAGCTGAAAATAAAATTAATATATTTTATTATATATTATCTACCTCAAATGTAAATTGTAAAGATAACGTTAATTTTCGACCCAGAACCCTGAATTTTTCTTTAAAATTAATAACCTATCTATCGAATAACAGAAAAAATATTTTCCAATTCCGTGCTATACCTATCGATCACAAAGTTAGTCTTAAGTAACTTTGAAATATGATATACACCTTATCTCGGGAACACAATATACGAGGGCTGTATGATAAGTACCCGTTTTTAACGTCTGAGGGCACCACTAGCTCAAAGTTCGTATATCAACGTTTGTCAAAATTTCAGATTTATCGAGTAGTTTTGTTTTGATAACTGTTTAAACTGGACAAGTTTGCGTTTATTTCTAACTACAGAAAAAGAGTAACATCGATCAGTGTTTCGGTTCCTTTTTCTGGATGGGAAGACGTGTGAGGAAATTAAAATGAAGTTCCATGCTGCTTATAAGGATCATACACCTTCGATCACCAGTATTAGATATTGGTTCAATGAATTCAAGCATGGCCGAACATCCGTTTTTGATGAAGAGTGCCGAGGGCGTTCGATTGAGGTGACTACGGAGGATGTGGTCAACAAAATCCATTATGTTAGTAGACCGCCGGGTGAAGATTAGAGAGATTGCTGACATTGTAACCATATCAATTGAACCAGTATAAAATATCCTACATGAAAAATTGAGGATTAGAAAGCTATCGACAAGATGGTTGCCGCGTTTGCTCACGGTGGAAGAATCACGAAACCGCACTCTTTCGTAATCGCCATGGTAAAACTGGTCGAAATACGTTATGTATTGCTGCCTAATCCACTCTATTCTCCAAATTTGGTCCATTGCAATTTCTTTTTGTTCCCAAACATGAAAAAATAGCTTGGCGAAAGGAGGTTTATGTCAAACGAAGAGGTCATCACCAAATTAGAAACCTATTTTACAGAGTTGGACAAAATCTACTTTTTAGATGGTTTAAAAAAGTTTGAATTTCGCTGCACTAAGTGTATCGAGTTAAAAAGTGACTATGTTGAAAAATATGTAACAAAAAATACAATAAAAAATGTGTTCCTTTTCCCTAACACGGGTACTTATCACAACGCCCTCATACACCTTTACTCAAAACATAACGAGAATTCGAGTCTCAGTTTGACTTTGCTACAAATACGAAAACTCGGGTATTCGTATGTACAATTTGTATAATTTTGTCATACGTATGTTATAAACATTACAATATTATAAAAGTATGTTTATCGATAAATTTTATAAGTTAAAAACTAATGTGGGATGAAGATATAAAACTATGTAATTATTTAGTCACAATTACAAAAATAATTATAATTATATCAGTGCAATTGTCTTGCAATTAGGTTAAACCCACATTATTTTTTACCACCCTGATCTAAGACGAGGTTCAGGTCGCTCTAAGCCAATTCGATTGTCACCTACTATAATAATTAATATACACTGTTCGATTTCGCTTATTGAATTTATTTAAACATTTTTCAAACTAAATGTAATATTCTTTCTCCTATATATTACTTCATGTGTTATTCACATTAGATATAATGTTCTTTCTCGTTGTATTATTTTACGCATTACTCCAAACTAGATCTAAGGTTTCCTCTTTGAACAAATAGCATTACGTTCGTAATAATCCATTTGTTGCAATATTCCGTTCTCGAAGTTTCGATCAAATCAATTGAAAATCAACGTTCGCCAACGTCCTGTTCTCGAAGCTTGTGAACGTTCTGTTCACCAAAAAACCTTCACTCAGCGATCGCGAGTAGAGAAACTATCTATGGCAGGGTCACTTCAAAAGAAATCAATAATATTCCCTGGAATATTCGCGAAACTGTCATTAAGCCGTTAAACCGTACATGAAAGGTCAACAATAAAAGTGAGTACGTACCGAGTACCAGACCAACATATTTGAGAAAATGGGCCACATACGTCTGTGTGTATCAATGCAAGAGATTTGTCTGCCCACTGCCTTCCACTTAGATTGAATGGCTGCCTCGTTTGTTTGCCTTTTATGCACACTGTACGCGGTTTTTGGCTCGATTCATCGTACTTAATACCAATTGCCATACCATTTCGTAAAAATTTCATGCACCATGGGTTCAGATGTCCTAATCTTCTATACCATATTTCTTAAGTTTGAAGAGAACTCACTGCACTAAATGTAGCCACTGGTTTTGTATGCAATTCGAATAGTCCTTTTTGTTGCTGTTGCAGTGCACTTTTCCCTTTACATTGAAGTCAAAAACAATATTTCATTGTCAAAATCAAGTGTGAAATCTTTATCAGTTAAAGTGCCAACAGACAGCAAATTTGTGTTTAAATTGGGCACATTTAATATATTTGTGATTGTTTTAATTACAGACTGACCTGCTAGTTTTCTTGCTGCATTTCCAGTTCCTGTGGCTGGAAATTTTCATTATTTGCTATGGTGATACTTTGCTCCGAAGTTTGCGCGAAGTTTTGTAGCGAATTTTTATCGGAAGTTGTAAATAAATGAAGCACGCATATCACGTCTTATTCGCTCAGAACACACATCGGGAGGAGAATAGAAAGACAATCAATCGAGATCGTTCGACTGTTCTCCCAGTGTCGCTTGTGTATAAATAATACAGCGTCGTTACACGACATATTTGAGCGATGCATGCCTTTAATCCAATAGAAATCATGTGATGAGTTGCTCCCGAGTCAATATACCATTTTTCTGTATTAGTTTTGGCTGTTAGAGTTGTCAAAAAACTCCACCCTTTATTAGAACCTGCTGTCCTAGTAGTTATCGCTGATGTTTCTAGTCTTGAATTTTTGCATTGCCATTTGGTCAATCTTTTTGCACTATAACCATAGCATACCACCACTCTTTTATGAAATTTATTTCTATTAAATTTATTTTGATTACGTGAACGCAACGTCTTTCATTCAATCTGTACTTTAACGTCTTTTTGAAGTAATCTTCATTTGAAGTCAACACTGCACCCGAGCTGTCGAATGCCATAACCATGGGCTTGTATTCAGAAGGCAATTCAATTAGGAAAATTTGTGCTAATAATTTATCCTTTACTGAATTCCCTACATCTGCGAGTTTTTGAGAAATTGATAATGCTTCTGTAACATAATTGTTCCTATTTTCGAAATTGCTGTAATCGATTTTAAGTAGACTTCTCGTTAAACCTAAAGTACGAATTAGACCAGTGTCTTCGTAAATTTTATTTAATTTATTCCACGCCTTTTTAACAGTTAACGTGTCCTTCCGATGTACGTGACAATGTATTTCTACGTTTAAACAAATAGTTGCAAAGGCCTCTTGGTCCTTTTTATGATCTAGCGTATCCGTATTTTGAATATCGATACATTCCATTCCAATTAACATCACTTCCATAACGAATTTCCATGGCGCATACTTGGTATGTATATTTGCGAGCACGTTGATCGACGCCATGACAGATCGAATGCTTGTTCGCCATGTGGCAAATTGTTTGACTTTTGTACCGATAATTTGCCAACAACAAGTTTTATTCGGCCTTTGTGCACAAGTTATAAATTAACTTTTATTATTTTAATCCTGGTCCCATAACTTGTTAGGTTAAATTATTTAACTATATTAATTATATTCTTAAGTAGATGTTCGCTTGATTTACAACACAGAAGAAGTGACCTGTCAACAAAAATGGCAAGATAAACTAGCACCCACATATATTAGGTTGTTCAATAAGTTTTGTCGGTTTTTCCATTATGAAAATATATTATGACACTTTAACTTTGAACAACTGTAAATATACGAATGAGTCGACAGATTTATATGAAACTTCACACATGTTCATCAAATAGTACTACCATCTTTAGAAAAATAAAACGAGGAACCTAAGAGCTCCATTTATTATCGAACGTCAAAATTTATTGAGCTACCTATTACATGCATATACCTACGTATTTTACGTAGGTAAATAGAATAAACGGCAAAGCAAAGATGTCGTTTATGTCGTTTGTTCCAATAATAATGGTTCACAACTGTTGATTTAGAAAGCCAACGAATGTAATTACTGACGTTTCTTTAGATTCAAATTTTCGTTTCAGCTCCATGCCATGAAGCTTTCTAATTAGACAATGATTTGTTCGTTTTACCCAGATATTTTCTAGATCAATGCGTTTTACGAGTTTACAACTTGCAAACTGTAAGGAACGCGCGGAATTCCCGCGAGCGTCACTTGAAAAATTCGTTTGGATGTCTTTAATTAATTAAATGCAGGGACCGTTTTTCTTTCTAAGCTAACAAACTTTTCATATCAATCACTCGGTGTATTACTTTCCAACAATACTTATCCCTAAACAAATTGGATATAACTTACTATTTTATTGTTAATTCATTTTTAAGACTGATAATGGTAATTATTTACAATATTAATGACGTAATCGTTTCCAATGACCTTGAATTATCTTGGAGAAGGAATATCATCGAGTACTCGCAACTCACGATTAAGGAAATAGGATAGTTTGAAATTTTGAAAAAATTTATTTCTTCTTCTGTTTAACATAGTAGTTTAAAGTCTTTGATATAAGATATAAACGATCTCAACCGTTAAAACAACTTATTTTTGGGTACAAATGACGTATTGAACTAGTATATGCCTATAAATATGTTTTAATCATTCGCTACATTTATCACGTTTTATAGGTGAACATCAGTTGAATCTCTATGTGTGCGATTATAAGTGGCAGTTCTTGTATCAAAACGATATAGTACTGTGCCTCAAATTATAATCTAATGATATTACTCGAGTCTCGCAGAGAACATCTGCAAAGTGTTCCCTTCCCCTAAAATTCTAAAATTTTGTATATTTATAAATTATTTATAATTGTATATTTATATATTTATAAATGTAAGGAATACGTATATTTTTTTGCTGCGGTAACGAATTCTAGCGTTGAACTTACCTATCAAGTTTGCACGTCTAAATGCTATTTTGTAAGCTATTAAAAGTATTATATAAGGAAACTTTTTAAATTAATTTTGTACAGAGTTTAACGGAATATCAGTAAAATCATGCAAAATTTCATAAAAATTAGTGTCGGAAACTTTGGTAAGAGTATATTTGCAATTTTACTCTGTTTACAATATAAAATAATATTTTATTATTACTCTTACTTTGGTAAGAGTATATTTGCAATTTTACTCTGTTTACAATATAAAATAATATTTCACCTATAGCGACAGAACCTTGAATTCACGACAGTTAACGGAACTGATTTTCACCTTAAAATCGAATATTATTGTATTGATATCAGTATTCTTAAATGGTCGATATTTTGTTTTGAAATTTCACACATTTCAATGCAACAATAATATTTCTTCCAATATTTACATTGTACTTTCGACAAATTTATTTCTAAATTCCATTGAATATATATTTTGAAATAGTTGCACACTGCAAATGTTCAATTAGAATTTAACAAAGTTTGAGTACACGTTATTCCTAATTTATTTATCCCATATTAATAATAGTTAAAAATATGAAAAACTTTAATTTTTATTAGTCGATGGCATTTGGTCCCGTTTGCATTTCTTACAGACCACGCATAAATTAATGAGTGGTTGCCATAGAATAAACATAAATAGCATTAAAGATAATTCCGTTACTTGAATCTTAGATAAAAATTGTCACTTCAAAGTGGAGTTTACCGTGTTTACGACCTGTCGGAATTTACTGCTTTTACGCTAATTTATAACAGGGCAGTCGTAAAATGATCAACCAAGTTGGGAGTTGAGTAAATTTGTCATGCCTTTTCATTTATGACTTTCTAAATTATTCTTTACATTTATTAAAATTATTACATAAAAACTAAAAACATTGAATGCTAATCGTGTACTTACTATTTCCAATAACATTACTATTGTGCATTTAGAAGTTCAGAATTTGTTTGTTCAAAAGTAAATATATATTTATATTTGTAACAAATGCAGATAAAATTCTATGAAATCACAAAATTAATTTCATTGTCAACTAATAAGATATTGGGGTTTATTTATGCTAATCGTTTTAAGATTAACGATTAGTATAAATATTTAAGTTTTAAGATAAGAAATGACGATCCATGGTAATCATGGAATCATGGAAAAGTACGTTTACGAGCCTGAAGAAAATATCTGTTTACTAATTATGAATAACGGCGTGTTTGAACTCATTTTCATCGAACAAGACTGACAAATTTATTTGTAATACTCTCACGAAGATGTAATGTAATATATAAAAATATATATTTCGCATTAATGGTTGACACATTGATACATTTACGGAATCGATTCGAAGTTTCAACAACTGAGGTCATGTAATGTGAGGCTTGCTCACTGTTTTTCAATTTCGTTTAGTCTCGGTGTTTCCCATTTACCATTCTAGGCAAACGGTTCACTACCCTACTTTCAAGTGAACTGGTGGTATTGATTTTGTTACTTGAAAGCGAGAATTTCTGTGTACGGACCGGTGAGTTGATAGAAGGCCCTCCTTGAGTGACCTGCACATTTCTCCGATTTAAATCATTTATATTTTTATTTATAGAAACATCTCAAGACGCTTGTTTACAATTTTCAGGAATTTTTGAACGTCATTGACAATTTATGATACGTGTAGACGTACATACATTGTTAGGGAAAGAAAATTATTTCTAGAAAGTTGTTAAATGAAATAAGCAAACAAAAAGACTTTATATTTTCGAATGAAGGAAGTTTAGGGTTCATATATACATCATCTTTTTCTATACTTAATATGCGTCGAATACGTTCTTAAACTTTGATCATCTATTTCAGTTACACAGATGAATTTAGTTTTATGTTAGCTGCTAGGACGTGGCAAGAAAAACACGTGTGGATTCGTTTAAAGGAAAACATAAAAGGAAAGGACCATTGACATTTTGAGAAAATTGATCATGAAAAAATGTTTAATTGTAGTATTTATTCTCTTCGTCTATTTTTAAAAAGTACTTACTTGTATTTTACGCAGAGGTGTAAAACTATAATTCTTCTTTACATTTTACTAGGAAAGTGTTTATTCCTCTAATATTAAACTTGTTTCTTCATACGGACACTAATATTTTTATGAATGGATTACAAACTACATGACTATTTCGTTTCATGATATTAAAACTAATTAAAATTTGGTGCATCTTGTATAAATATGTTTTCGCAAAGATTACAATCAACATTTCTTTCGGTCGACCAAGACAGAGTTTTTTGTAATTGTTGATTGGTTCGGTATTAATATTAGCTTGCACTTGAACTACTCGAGGTGTAATAATATAAATTACATAATTCATATATGAAGATTCATAATCTAATTATGAAGTCTACTAACTAGACTTTGGATTCTACCGATAGTATTGATAAAATAGATTATTCGCAAAGATTTTCATGGGTTCATTTGTTAAATATAACTGACTATGTTCATCGAGAGTTACAATTTTTGAGTTCTTTTATTATCGAATGTTTGCATATATTTATCATCATGTTTTTTTAATTAACTACTACAATAATTTTCTAATAATTTAGACGACACAGTAGTAAGATTAAATATCTTGATAATATTTTATCGATTGCCTTTATTCTATTTACAGCGATTAGCAATATTTAGCATAAGTTAACGGCAGTATGTATCTTGACAAATGTTATTCAATTAATGTAAAAAAATCCAAGACACACAAGAGAGATTATTAACATAGTATACATTTCATACAAATGAGTTGCAATTTAAATTTAAAAAATTTGGTACGATAAACAAATATGATATTGAGTTGCGCACAAATTATCGGAGAAGAATTTACATAAGCACGTATCACTTTGCAATTCCCTGTTATACAGTTCCCTTGATAATGAGAAATGTTTTGCAAAAAATAAAATTGTAGTATACGAACTAACAATACTCCATTTAAGGAAATCTTCTACTATAAAACGTATGTTTCTTTGGTATCTTTTTTATAAAGAAAGTATACAATTTTTTGTATCGGTGTTTTTCATATATATTTTCTACTCTTTCAATAATATTTATAAATTACAAATTAATATTTATAAATTTATACAACGAGAAACAGCCAAAATTAGTGTTGGTACAGAGCTTCATACTCAAGAGCCTACTGAAAATGTGCTTTCATAGTCTCCACGATGTTGGTTTAAAGCAAAACAGTGAAAAAGACTGTTAATCAGGATTCATTTTTCTACAGTATATATCAAAAGGACAGAAAACATTAACAATTAAAAAAATGGCAGCATTTTATAATTAAAATACCGAATTTTTGTATTGGTTTCAATTTTAGTAGGCTAAAAAAAATGAGAAAAAATAATGATTTATAGCGAGACATGTGCTGAAGATACACAACAAATTTGAACGAAATCGGTCAGCTAGATCTTGAGATATAGAAACCATTTTAGAAAAGATAGTTTTGAGAAAAATGCATTTAAAGCCTTTCTGTATTATCTCAATTAGAATGACAGAGTTATGTGCCAGTTTCGGATCGCAGAGAGGACATTCCTTTTGTTCAAAAAAGTTTTGCTTAGATGATTTTTCAGCTCTTCGTACAATTCGGGGTTTCTATGCAACATCTGTTACCCGTTGCTCCGATCGATCGTATATTTGCGTATATTTCAGCTTGCTGTCCAACAGTTATCTTCATTTCAGATATAACTTTCAAAAGCCAAAAATGTTTGCTATTTCAATTGTTGGGAGTCCATAATGAATGTGCTTTGGAGCAAACATCCAAATCAATGAATTGAGCAATTCATTGCTGCTCTGGGTCTCCGCTCTTAAACACTTTGTAATAAATCATCCGATGATAAATTCTCATAAATTGGTTTTATAACTTCTATGACTTTATCATTAAGAGGCAAATCTTATTTACTTTCTTTACGTTCCGCAATTTAGTGCACGTTCGTTTTTCCATATGACCTACGCACTCATTTTTTGGACAGTAATTTTTCACCATATGGATTAATATGCAATATACCTTTATGTGTTTTACGATTTATATATAATATAATACGACATATATATATATATGTAACGTATTTGACAGCATACAGTACCTCTGTTCTGATGAATATTTCCTTTACATCGATCTTCATTTTATCTCCACTATCAGAATAGTTAATAATGCAGGTATCCTTATGGTTTTCGTACCAACTGCCATACTCGTCAAGTGCTTCATATTTCTTTGCTTTCCACATGCTGCATGTTTGACACAAGTTAGATTTCACTACATTATCGATTATTTTTTGTTGTACTTTCTGATAAGTATTCTGACACCGAACATCAAACTGTACAACTCGACCGAATAATATGTATAACTCCGGTAATTTTAGAAATTTCGCGATATGTTTTTGCACACATTTCTAAGACCATATCCTTTAAGAAAATGAAAAAAAGAAAAATCGAATGTTTTGACAGTTTACAGTAGAAGAACCCCTTAAATAGATTTTTGCCATACACGTAATTGTTGCACTGACCATTTAAATACTAACTTTCATTCTTTTTATCGCTGTCAACTAATACAGTCAATTTTCTACCGTGTTCGTTATGAATATTTTCAGTATCATTATCAAATATTTCTAAACCCAACACGCTACTAAAATCATTACAAATTTAGAATCATATGTCCTCTTAATACGAATGTTATTAATAATACTTTCGAAAAATGTATATATGGTTTTAAGAAGTGAAATCGAAACCCCAATGGAGGAATCGAAATCAGCACTTTCTCACTGATTTAAATACAGTCTCTCTTTGTGTAAAAGGCGCGCGTCTGGGAATATTGTAGCATTTAGCTACATTAGATTTAAGATATAGTTTGTAATTTCAAACGAACAACGGGACAAACCGGGACAAGCTGACTATTTTTATAAGCATTCTAGAATGTTCAGCGAGTAGTTCCTTTTGGAAATGATTTTGTCGAGAAGAGTTTTTTTTACAGCAATATACATGATTTTTCTGCTTACTCTGTTCCCGAAATTTCGAAAGCGGAACATTCCACGAGCCGGAATATTCCAGATAATATATAAGCTGGTGCTAGCCGATATTCGAAGCGTATCGTGCTCCTAACACCGTCACGCATCTCTATACAGACAAGCATACACAGACAACGTTTGATTCGTCCGTACGACGGTTGGGCCACGTGACCAGGGCCTCACGTGATCTCGAAAGCGTGGACCAATCCCGGATCAGTTTTTCCCTCTTCCGCGGGAAGAATCGGAATCTGCCCGTAGCGACAAGCTATTTGGTCGCCGCGTAGTAGATAAGTCGTTGCAAAGTAATCGTAGCGAATCAATCGTCGTAAATAAGTCGTCATAGTCAGTCGTCGCAAATCAGTCATCGCAGAAAGTTGAAGTTCCAGAGTTAAATAGAGAAAACTTCTACCACTGCGAACCTGAGCATAGAACACCGACCACGCGAAGTCGTCTGCGGAGTATCTGGGGCATGGAGTTAGCTCTCTTGTTGCGGTGAGAAATTAGTTTTCGTGATCCGTACAGCGGATGGCCCTTCCTCGCATTCTCACACGCGTTTGCTTCACGCTAAGCTTGAGTTAGTCCGTGCGGTTCTGTGTCGGCGTGGTTAGATCGCGTTTCCTTCGAGTCTAGTTAAGCTACGTGTGCGCTATTTGCCTATTCGATAAACTACAATACAGTCCACTAACTACGTCTCGGCAGTTGAGAGGACTGAACTGCCCATCTCATTGTACAACCTCCTGCTCCTGGCACTCGTCACGCATCAGGTTGGTGCGAAACCGGCTTAACACTCGTCCTGATTAAACGACCTGTCGTTGAAACACTGACTATGAACCTCCCATGTTAACGCAGCATCCAAAGTAGCTATTTGAATTATTATTGAATACATTCTTTAACTCAAATGTTGATTTTAAACCGTTGACTTTTAATTAAGGAGTTTTAATTTGTTTTAGTAAAAGCTTTTGTTTTTTAAAAGACCCAAAGAGACCTAACTATATACAAATTTTGATATTTAATATGAATTTATAGATTATTTTGTATAAAAATGACTGACCGAGGACAGTTAATATTCTATAGTTAGCTTATAGTCATTTCTTGCTATTTAAGCATGGTTTCATCCAAAAAGCACTTGAACAGATCGTAGTCTCGTGAAATAGCGTAGAATTCAATTATTTATATAGCATTGAAAGGAATGCAGATGTTGTTCATCAGAATTTTGAATACCGACTTCGTTGGTTCTTACTAAGCTGCATATAGAGTCGGAGAGACCGCGGATGGCTATGAGTTTGGATCTCATGTTCGTGCATCATACAGCCTCCTAGAGAAGTGATGACGTGGTCACCAGACACACCGACGTAATGGCAAAGGAGAAGAGGAGGTACGGTCATTGCACCGTACGAGGTGGCGCACCAGATGATATGCTATGGCAGTTTCTGATATAATACTTTACTGTAGGCATGTGAGGGTAATAACCGTGGGGATTTTAGTAGATGGTCTCCGTACCCAGAATTTCAAGGCGGGGAGTTTTCTTCCCCCAATCCAACCTCTTCTTAGTTTTAAGATTTCATTCACGATGGAAAGCCATCCACAGACGTTCCTGGAGATATCGCAAGCAGCCTCCTTATCTTCGCAGAAGGTTCTGACGGGACGCAAGGTTGAAGCCCTCCAGCGCCGGGCTTGACAATCGTTGAGCCAGCCCACCATTTGCCAGGATCGAAGGAAATGTGGAATTTTCTACAACCGGGTTAAGCCTGCCCATTAAAAACCCCAAAGTGATCATTTTCGCATGATTTCGAAGAGAGACTGGGAAATAGCTACAGCTTAACATCTGCCCTCCGATTCCTGTGCTGCGATGTACCATGCGCAATCCGCGCTTTCATCGAGGGGAAAACATTTACCACGTCCATCCGCTAATATTCCGGTGACGAAACGTCCGGAGATGAGGCAGGACTACGCTGTATCCTGCGTAGCGGCTTGTGTGTTTGCTGCAGTGCGGGTCTGGCGAACACAAAGTACCTGGTGCGCGATTTTGCTGGACCACCAGTATACTGCCCGGCGAGGAGATCCCCGCTTGATCTGAAGTATCGCCCCATTGCGAATTCTCGCGACGATGCACCCAAGCTATGCCACATCTCCTCCAAGTCGGGCAATCTCGCTTCCTATAGCGGCCAAGTAACCGCAAGAGCGGTTGCCATTAAGACGTCCTTGTCAAGGCGCTGAAGCGCCCATCTGCATGATGGAGTGCTACTCTCACCTGAGAAGTAGTGCCGTGGTGTGGCCGTTGCGGAATCGGAGACAGAGAGGCCTATCCGGATATACCGGTGGTCCAATAACGTTTCCCCCCACCAGCACGTGTCACTTTCTGCCCGGGTTACGAGAATCGCAACTCTATAAGTTTACAAGTTATGGTGCGCTACGATGGGATGCGCGGTTTCAAAAAGGAATACCAATTCCAAACGACCAACTCTGAGGTACATGCCAACTCCCCAAATTATCTAGGCTTGTCTGGGTAACGCGGTTCTGTTGGGGATGACTCAGATTTCGACTGCACTCGTGGGAACAGTAGTGAATTCTGCAATCAAATTTAAAATGACAGGCAAGGGATACTTACGCCTCCGGGTGGCTCGGTGACCGAGGGGGCACTTGTGCCCGCCTCGGTGCTAGTTGGGAAAGAGGACGAGACCGCTTCAGTTTAGTCCTTGTCGTCTGCGGCTAGGATCGCGAGTGTGAAACGACGTAAAATGTGAGAGAAGCAGAGGGCAGAGGTACTCGAGCTCGTTGCTTTCTCGATCATAAGCTAGAACGACCTTAGGGACGTAGATGTGCAGGCCTGTATTGCCTCGCCCCTGAGGTCAATCGAAAGGGTGACTTGCGTCTTGTGAGGTAGGAGTACGGTCTTGGTGAAGGCTGTGATGTTGGCGATGGAGAGGACACATCGAGCATTCCAGGAACTGGAACGAAGATTTTCAGCTGTGCTGGACACCACAAACGTTCAGTTGCGATCACAACTTTCAGATATGCGAGATTAACTCTTCCGATCTTGAGGGAAGCCGACGCTCTACGAAAGCATGTTTCTTTAACACTCGTTCCTGGGCGTGTCTGTGGCGAAGATGGCGGCCTCAAGGGCCAGCACACCACAGTTCCCCCAAGGACCTGGGCTAGCTCAACAGAGTATCCCTCCCCCCCTACGGTCCCTAAGGCCAAAAGCAATGTCGTTAAGGCTCTTGCCGAAGGAAGGAAATTTTCTGCAGCTGAAGTGATGCCAGCGCTGCCACCATCATCCTAATCCGGAGAGGTGTGGACTGAAGTTTTAGATTGAAACGTCAAGAAGACTGCCATAAAGGCCGTCCGGCCACCGCCACCACCATCCTGGACAGGGACTGGGGCAGAAGTGACGGCATAATGGCAATTATCACGTTGAGGGAGGCGTCGTGCCGAAAATTGACCTAGCTATCCTCAAAATCGAATTGCTGTGACCGAAACGGACGGTAACTGGGACTCTTATTCTGAAAATGCCCGGTCTTGAGGGCAAGGTTAAAATGGGTGGCTCGCATCGTCGGGCACCTGTTGCAGGGAGGGCTCGAGCTGGCTGAGTGCCAGTTCGGGTTCCGGGGGGCCGGTCGACGATCGACGCCATTTATCGCGTCCGGTCCCTCTCGTCCTTACCCATCTCCCAAGATGGAGTGGCATTAGCGGTGTCCTTAGGCATCACCAATGCCTTTAATGCCCTATGCTGGGAGGCAAGCAGACGGGGGTTCGAGAAACATCGAGTGTCCGGGCTGGTATGGTATGGAGCGGAGAGAAGTGTACTTCGGGGTTCCCAAACACGGACTGTGGACCTCCCAGATGGCGTCAGCCTAACGTGCTACGTTGACGACATGTTGGTGTTGGCCGATAGAAAGGATTGCAGGGGGGCCTTTCAGCGGGCCGAGGACCGAATCAAGGGAATAGGTTTGAAGGTGGCTTTTCATAAAACTGAGGTGCTGGCGATCCATGCATCTCGAGGAAAGCCGCCTCTCCCCCCCCCCCCCTGATTCGGGTGGCTGGAGCCGTTGTTGAGGTGAGGTCCCAGATGAAGTATCTGGGGCTGATTCTCGACATCCACTGGCGGTTTGAGCGGTTGGCATTGCGGGTCGCCCATGGATATAGGACAGTGTCCTATGAGGCGTTGACCGTCCTGTCGCAGCTACCCCCGCTAGACATGCTAGCCGGATCGCACGCGGCTTTCTACGAATGACATCGACAATGCCTTCAATTTCCTACACGATATTCGGATTGAGTACCCAGGCGGTGTCATTGAACATTGCTAATGCCTTTAATGCCCTACCCTGAGAGACAATCAAACGGGGGTACGAGGAACATCGAGTCCCCGCCTATCTAAGGGCAGTAGTTGAGGACTACCTCCGCGACAGGTGGATTGAGTATACGGGCTGGTGCGGTATGGAGCGGAGAGAGATGTATTCCGGGGTTCTGCAGAGGTCCGTACTAGGGCTTCTGTTATGGAACCTCGGACACGATATCTTTCTGCGGACCAAAGACTTCCCCGTCAGGGTTAGCCTAATGTGTTATATGGACGACATGTTAGTGCAGACAAAACGTAGTTCCACAGGAGACCGTGGGTCGGCGTTGGGAGCAGTCCCTACCTCATTGGTCAATCAGGGGTTGACTCCGCCAATGGATGTGTGGTACCGGATTTTCCGTGTCCGCTTGGGCCTACTTCGAGCGCAGGCCTAAACGAGATAGCGCGTGCGGACAGACCTGGGTTAGAATAAACATTTGGCGCCGATCTGTTCGCTAGGTTTTGTGGAAGGCACGAGTATCCCTTTACAGGGGGTCTTGCGAGATGACCGAGCGTGAGAATGCATGAGGACGAAAGGGAATACATGTGGTTTGGAGAAAGTGAAGAGTGTTTGGAAAAGACGAACGATTAGGATGGCCGAACGTGACCGAATGTCTGAAGTGAGAGAAACTGAGGATTGAAATGAAAGAGAATGAATGTGCGTGCCTATAGAGTGTGAGAGGAATGTTTGGGACACAGTACAGTAGGGCAGAGTACAGGACAGTACGTCCACAGTATGTCACAGACAGTATAAGACGGTATGACGCGGAGAGTATGTCCGGAGAGTGTGTCGCGGACGGTATGAGTAAAAAGATGTAACAAGACGATACAGTTAGAAAAGACGCACTAAGACGAAAGACCAGTAAAAGACATAAGTGACAAAGACGATAAAGACGCGTGCCGAGGGCATCAAGACGATTAGCTTAGTCTTATACACGGTTCTAATTGATATATAGATACATATAATTGGTTCAAATAAAAGGTTATAATCTAATTATATAGCAAATGGCATGTTAACGGCATTAATAAGCATTCAATTTTCTGTTTTGCGAACAATTTAGAAACATTTGAATCCTGTAATGCTCTAGAAAACTAAAATAGTTGAAATGAATATTGATATATTTCAATTTTTTACGATCTTTGAAGACATAGCTATTATTTTATATTGTAAAAATTGTGACCATGATTTCAAAATACAGTTACTATAATATATTATCACTTTTGCATGACTTGTATAAAATGTGTCTACGTAAATAAATTAGTAAAGTGTTTGATAGAATTGGTAATTCTTAATTGGTTATGCCTATTAAATCTTTCAAGATATTTTAAGTTTGAAGAACTTTTATTTCCGAATAATAGTAGAATTTATTTAAATTTGTCATTAAAACGAATAATTGGATTAAAACAATTTACATTCACTGAATGTGAACAATGCTTTGGACAGAAGTACATTGACAAATTTTTTAGAGGAAAGAAGTATAAGATAAATAGTAACGAAAAATCGGAAGGAAAACTCGGTATCACTGCGGAAACACCACGTTGACAAATTGATTTCATTCGGTATCGACTTTGTAGCCTGCAGAGAACGTGGAAAGAGTTCTCAGGAAATATTTCGGGTTTAATTTTATAGAAATGAAAGAACCTAATTTTACATTACAGTAAAGCCGAGGATTAAAAGTTGCCATCAATATTTATAACATTTCATTAAAGTCTTCGATTATTCTGAATTTATCGTATAAGATTAGATTAAACATCATATATTATTGTTTCTGAAACTACTAACTTTAGTAAAACAGAATACTCTGTCTCTATCAAATATTTGTAAATATTTTATATTTATTAAAAGATCGAAATCTACGATAAAAGACAAACACTTTTACTCGTATCCAGTTTTATTTTATAATTTCATTTTAGGAGATGGTTTTGATGACGTATAAAACCATTCCTTTGTATTAAAAATTCATCTGATTACCAAATTTCCTATCAAAACGATATACATACGGAGAAATAAAAGAATCATTGCTATTTTTATAAATGATTTTCTACATTTATATAAATTCTTGAGAATTGAATGCTCGAAAACGTATATTGTGAAATAGATACTAATAAATATATTGTATTTTTTGTATTTAACATTTTGTATGTAACATTTTAAATTACAATATTCAGTATGTATGAGAAATGAACTTCAATAACGACATCATCTAATTGCATTCTTGTTAAAATTTTCTGTATATCATATATTTCTCATCTATTGAATGAATTATTATTTCTTTGCAACGTACAATCATATCGCTGTATTTCTCTCCGAAATCTTATCGGAAATCCTTCAAATATTTCTACAAGACAGCAAGATGGTGAAACGACGTAGGAATCCATTCTTGAATGTCAAAGTGTTGAAAAATCGCTGTTCAGGTTCTGTCTTGACGTAGATGTGAGATTGGATTGGAAATTTGTATAGAATGTATCGGAGACGCATACCACAAACGTATGGTAAGCTCAGCATGTAAATTGTTTAGCGCGGAACTGTACATTACCAAATTTATTGAACAAATGCGGATTTAACTTGAAAAATCTAACTGACAGAAACTTATCGTTTTTAAAGTGAATTATTTTATTTTTACATCTTCCTGCCTATTAATACTGCGTTTACAGCGGTACCATGTAAAACATATTCATAGTAAAAGAAAACGATAAATATTATCTTATCGTTTGATCGACTCGTGCGTGCTTTCTTTGATCTGGAATTATTCTTTTAAACCCACTAACTTGACCGCAGTTTAGTGTCTATGTTATATTCATAAACCCAAGTCTCATCTCCCATGATTATCTTGTTTAAAAAATTTTTATTTCTTTCTGCTCGTTGCAATAATTCCTCGGCAATTTGTTTTCTGTTTTGCTTTTGCTCAACCGTCAATATTCTTGGTATGAATGTTGAGGCCACTATTGATATCTTTACTTCTTCTGACATCTTTCTAATTGAAATTCGACGGTTTTGTTGGAGAATGGATTCGATTTCTTTTTTCTTTTCGTTGGTAGTGGCAGTTGATGGCCTTCCCGAGTTTGGATCATCTTCAATAGAGATTTGACTATTCTTAAATCATCCATATCATTCATAAATCTGTAAGCGGCTCATGCAAGCATCACCAAAGACGCTTTGACGCATCTCCACTATTTTACATGCATTTTCCTTCAAATTAAAACAGAATTTTATGCACGTTCTCTGTTTGTGAAAATCACTCGTTTTTAAAAATTTCCAAAACGTGAAATCGGAATTTATAGAACTATCGATTATTACACAACAATGTAATCGATTGTTACAAAATTTGGCACACATATAGCTAAATAATGTAAGATGACATACTGTGATTTTCATGCTTTTAATACGCTATCAACGTACTTTACTCTACAATCAAAGACCGGAAACGTTTTGAACGCACCGTGTAGATATGGGAAGTAAGTTTTGTCACGTATTTTTCTATGTGTTTGTATCTGAAGTTGCATCTTCTCAGTTTCGAATTACAATAAAATCTCCAATAGTTGACAATCACATGTGTGTTGTACATGACTTGTACAAATAGCAGTTGTTATCCCTACTCTACAAGGAGATTTCCTCGGATTTAGTCAACCGTGTAATCAAATTGTTAATTCGATGATTCCAAACTTCTTTTATGTAAATACTTCTTTTGTGTAAATAAATTGGAGCATATCCGCGATGTAAAATATCTCCTATCTACTCCATTGTTGGCATTCGAAGGTCACGAGCTACTGCCATCTATGAAGCCTTTACTACACATACTACATTTTGTGTCCTCAAGCACGCAACATTTTTAAGTATACACAATAGTAGTCTACAGTTTACAATTGATTTTCTGAAATTATCTTTCGTAATAATTGCACTTAAGCCGTTCAAGTTGTGCCATTCTGCGATTAAGCAATTACTTTATTCACCCTACAATTTAGCAATAGATTTTTTGTTAAAAGTAATAAACATGCTTTTAATGAAAAATCTATAGATTCTAAGATATAAAATCTGCAAATTTATAATCATAACATTAATATGAGTTTTATAATCTAATAAAAAGTCTAAAATCAGCATTCTGTGGTAGCATGCAGGTTAGTAAGTTATGAATAGATCAAATATTACGGTATATTTATATAGAGAACGCATTACAAAATGTTTCATAAGTTATACAAGTTTTCTTTCGTTCCAAAAACCCCAATTTATGATAGTTAGAACACTAAGAGTTCATTTTGAATAACACCTAACCTTTGTATACGTTAAAATTGGATAGAATGTATGGTGTCCCCCTGGTATCCAACTGGATATCTTTGGACATTCATGATTGGCGACAGTGGGCGGTGGAAGAGGTAGGAATGCGTTCCTGGGAATTATTGAAGCGCGGAGTAGTTGCTCTTGGAGATTAATCACGACCTAGATGTAGTACGGAGAGGACATGTAGAGATAGGTAAATGCGTATCGTATAATTCGAAATCCCTACACTCTGTGGTTAATTCCGACTACATCCAAGAACTTTTTTCTTACGATGTTTATGTACACGACCTTCTACACTTTAATAGCACCACCTTGTAGCGTTTCGATAATATTTTTCTACAATCGTAAGCAAGCTTAGAATATATACTTTCTTTTTAATTGTGAGTCTAACTGCTGTTTGATTGTGAGTCAACTGCTGGGTTATAAGCAGCAACTGGTGGGTAACATTCTGTAAGATACTTTACAGAATTTTGTTAAAGAATTGGGTTTCTTTTACGAATCTCAATAGGTAATAGATTTTTTAATTTTCCATTTATGTCATCCTTCATATATGGTATCGATGTGTATTTTCTTCGGGGTATGCTATACTTTGGACAATTCAAGATTAGGTGGTCCATTCTAATCTGGGTGTTACATTCATTACACAGTGGTGCTGGTTCCTTAGCCAGAAAATATGAGTGGGTGATTCTATAGTGTCCTATATGAATTCGACTGATTACAACTTTGTTTCTTCCAGGTTGATGAATGAGTATTGCGCAGTTTATGAAGAAGTTTTGTCGTATGTTTATGATGTGGAAGGAAATGCATTCTTCGTACATATTTTACTGTATTGGATTGTTGGTATAATAACTGCTTCTTTGGCAGCTTGGTCTACTTTTTCATTTCCGATTATTCCTACATCGCTGATACATATGATTTTAATTTTGGTAATTTGGTGATGATTTGTCGTTGATTGCTGTTATAGCGCTATTTGACTCAGTGAATATAACTAACTTCGATTTGTAGGATTCTATTGTATATGTACCGTTTGAAAAAAGCTTGGTTAATGGTCATTAATTTCGTTGAGAAAATTGTCGTTTTGTCTGGGAGTTTGATTTGATAAGTGAGATGTAATATGATTCATCCAATGCCTGATGGAGATTTTGAGTCACCAGTGTAAATATGTATAAAGTCATTATAATTTTCGATGATATCTTTTACTAGTTGCTGATACACACTTCCATTTAGTTCCAGATTTTTAATGGTTGTATCAACGGGTTTGTTACTTGCATTGCATTGCTTTGGTACATGGTCTTCTTCTTTGCATATGAAACACCCTGTTCAGGATTGCCCCTGAATATTCTAGAATAAACCGACTTGCATTCAAAAAATTAAACCGACCAAATTCCAACGAGCAAAACCAGAGTCAGTTGCCTGTTCTTGCTCCTAATTCCGGAGCATTCGGTAGCTCAAAGCTGCTTCTTCTAACGACGACCTCCTAGAGGAAAGTTTTTGTCTGTCAGGTTTACACGTCGACAACGGTTTCAGCGATCTGAGTCCGTTAGTCGAGCACTTTGAGTCGTCGAACGTTCCAGAAACAATCAAATCCGCCCAAAACATAATTCTTCGCTTTTCGCGTGCTCGACACACAATCACACATCATGTATCGACACACCATCACACATTGTGTATCGACACACAATACACAGACACTGGGATGAGTCGTACCGCACGACGGTTTTGGATCCGTTAGCCAGCTCATCCCGCGTTACAGAACCTGCGACCAATCAGTGGCCTAATTAGC
The DNA here is from genome assembly GCF_051014685.1 of Ptiloglossa arizonensis. Classification (NCBI taxonomy): domain Eukaryota; kingdom Metazoa; phylum Arthropoda; class Insecta; order Hymenoptera; family Colletidae; genus Ptiloglossa; species Ptiloglossa arizonensis. Next base: position 11,005,940 of record NC_135051.1, on the reverse strand, counting down.
TCACTTACGTGGACCGCGAGGAAATTCGGTAGGGGCGTTGTGGTCCACATGGACCAGGGGATCCCGTAGCCGCACGTAGCAGAAGTTGAAAAGCTGCAAAGTAAGAGTCGAGAGTAGCAGTCAAGAGCAAGCAGTAAAGAGCAGAAATGAGTCGAATCTTTGTACAGTAATTAGAGTTAGATTCGTAGTTTGCGAATCGAATAGCCGATCAATGTTCGTAATTCTGATCTACTCGAAGTTCACTGTAACTTATTTGGGATTCGAACTATTTCGACCATGATCGATCGTCCGCGATCAGGGATTTACAACATCCGATCCATGAAAGCACAATCGCACCGAGTTAATCCATTGCATCAAAATTAGGTTGCTGAGCAATGATAATCCGCCATCACACTCATCGGCTGTATTCAACGCATATTTGGGTTTCAATAAACTAGTTGTTAGAATAATTTTGTCCCTTCATTTCTACGCACCGATCAATCTCGAACACACCCGATTTTTTCTGTTAATGTAAACATTCGGTATTGCGTGTTATCGTAATTGTTGAATTTCCAATGAAGTATACTATTAGAGCATAATTTCTACTAATATTATAATTCATAACAATGTTTTCCCGATATTTCAATCCGAGTCAATTATAGTTTTCATACTAATCATCTTTAATGAAGAATTAGTAACTATTTCAATGAACTAGAATTTACCTTGCCTCCTATGGAAAAATTCGAACTGGCGGTTCTCCTTCATAGACGTTGAAAATTTCAACTGTGAACTTATCCTTCAAAGCAAACGAAATGTTCACTATTATATCTTGTGGTATCGGAATTTTCCGTATCTAATTGGGCCTGTTTCGAGTGCAGGCCTAGAAGATACATTGCGTGCGAATGGACTTGCGTTAGGGTAAACACTTTGGCGCCGATCTGTCGCCAGGTTTCTTAAACGGCACGAGTGAACCTTTACAGGGAGTCGTGCAAGACGACCGAGCGTGGGATTGCGTGAAAGCAAAAGGAAATACGTGGGGTCTGGAGAAAATGAAGAGTGTTTGGAAAAGACGAACGATTGAGATGGTCGAACGTGACCAGACGTCTGAAGTGAGAGAGATTGAGGATCAGAATGAAAGGGAATGAATGCGCGTAAGGGTATAGGGTACGAAAGAAGCGTGTTTGGGACAGTAAGAGTACGAGAAGAGACTGGTAAAGACAGTAGAGTACGAGAAGAGACTGGTAAAGTCGCGGTAAGAGTACGAGAAGAGACTGGTAAAGACGTAATAAGAGAGGAAAGTTGGAAAGACACGGTAAGATGAAAGACTTGTAAAGACGCAGGTGACGAAGACGATAACGATGCGTGCCAAGGGTACTAAAACGATTAGCTTAGTTTTATACATAGTCGATCTATCTTTAGTAAAAAGAGAAACCTATTACCAATACCACGTCTAATCTGTAATACTACAATAACAATAATAATACTAATCTAAAACTAATATATATATATATGTATGAGATCTACAATTCAAGTTTATCAATGAAGTATATAATTATTGAATGCCAGAAATACGCTTGCAAAAGAAGAAACTATGACAAAGATAACACCATATTCATATTAACAACATATCAGGAAAATATAATTCAATTTTGTAAAAATTTTTAAAATTTGTAATGACATAAGAATACGACAAATCACTATTGATATTTGTACAGTCGATAATAATTGTACAAATAACTGTACAAATAGTGGATAGTATTTAAAAACAAGTATTTTAATTATTCTAAGTAACAAACTGAAATAGTGACACATTCTTGTCATCCGTACGCTGTTAAATCTTATGTTTACATATTATCGAATAAAAGTAAAGTAGAACCAGAAATTATTATTGGGTACATATATGAATGTCTTTATCAAGAGTTTTTGAGGTTAGGGGGACCTAACCCATTGGATTTATACATGTTACTAATATTTTTCTTACTTCCTCCATAAAGTACTCCCTATAAGATACGTGTCAATTGATTTCAATGATCTTGAATTTCAGCTTGAGTAGCCGGCCGTCTGATGGCAGCCGAGCTATTAATCTAGCCTAACCTAACCTAATCCACCGATTAAGTTAGATTAGGTTAGGTTGGGGTTAGATTGTTTCGGTATGGGGGTGAAAGCAAAGCCTCTGCTCCACGCGTTAAAATTTTAAATAAATTATAATTCACTATTATATTTATTTAATAAATCACTTTTTATCTGTTATTCGTGGAATGAAAATTAGGATTTGAATTATAGAATGAAGTATTTTACATTAAATAAATATAAATTTAAATGTTTTATCGAACGACAAAACTTATTGAACAACCTAGTATGCATGTTATGGCAGCTGACGTGATATAGAGTATTTATAAAGTAATGCAAACTTAGAGTGCCAACAATTTTCTACTCCTCATTAAAGCTCCTTCTTCGAAAACAAAAACAGTTTATTCGGCACATCATCTTAAAAAGGTAACAACATGTTGACTATCTTAATGCATTCCAATTAGAAATAGGTGATTTATGGTTTCACAATCAGTTAAAAACTAACATTTACTGTTAGTTAATTTTACTTAATCGACAAAATTCCTGTTGAGTTGTCAACAGGAAAAATGGTTAACCAATAAATATCATCAAAGAAAGTTGTTCTGAAATAATTCCCGTCATTTAAAGGCTTGCATTACAGCAAATATTGTCTAGAAAATTTCTAGCTAAATAAATCAGCTAAAAAGAGATTTTGAAAGCAGTTACTGTCGAATATTTAAACATGGTGTTATCGAACTAGTGGTACAAACCGAATCTACATGAAAAAATAAGTCGAAAGTGTAGTGACACTCTCGTCCAAAAAATTATGTTTGAATAAATCGAAATCTCATTTACACCTACATCAGAAGGATATCTCTCTGCTATTCGAATTACTATTCCGGTTTTTTATTTTAAATGCTAAGAAATGAATATTAAAATAAAATTACTTTCTGATCACAAATTTTTTAATTAATTTAAAAATGGTTAGAAATGTCTTTCGTTTTTTTACCAACATAATTGTGTTCCCTGTACTACATTTATAAGAACGTTTTTCAGGGTACTTTTTGTTTCGAAATGTTCCAATACAAACAGCATTTTCTCTCTAATAATCTCGTCATTTACAAGGAATGTGATATGATTCCATAAGTAAAAATTCATTAGTATTATGTCAGGAAATTGTACTGGCCACATTACTTCACGACTGATTCAACTGGGATGTTTGTTGTTCAAAAAATCTCTTATAAATCTACCGAAGCATGATGGTGCTCCATCTTGTTGAAAAATTAAATTCACTGGAGTTTCAACCAAATCTTCTAACAAATGTAGATGTCAGCAATTTTGTTGACGATACCTGCAGTAATCAGAAGCCATAGATACGTTGCTATTACATGCATCTAATGCGAGAATCATGTCCGTGTACTCTTCATTACTATATGTGATCATTACGAGAGATCATAACAAAGATTGATGTGAAAGTCTAAATCTTAAGTCTTAAACTTAAGTTTAATACTAAGAAAATCATACTCGGTTTAACGAGACGAATCAATAAAGAAAAATAAACGTTTGTGTGTAATCCATGTGATAGAAGACAGACTATAAGTTTGGACTTATCTTGTCCAAGCGTCGATCACATGCATTTGTTTACATCTGCGGATTCATCTCGTTGGATCGAGTTTAGTCGATACCATGGTCAAGTGTAAGCGTAGTTACCAATTTTTAACATCGACTTATTTGAAAAGAAAGTTTTACGCAAAAAAGTGTCACTGTACACTTTCGACTTATTTTTTCATATAGAGTTATCTCCTTTCGACTTGTACTACCAGTGTCATATCGAATTAATTACTTTTCGGGACAACCTTCTAAGTAACTGTGGCGGTACTACCCACGTTTGCCACCAGAGGGAAACTCACCACCAACCGTTTCCCGCAAGTTCCCGTACCTGCTCCGATCGCTATATATACGACCTCTTACCGATCTTCCAATGTCCCGGCGTATAAGGCAGGGCCTGCTAGGATGCCTTACTGACGATTCCACTAGCAGGCCCGGGATAAAACGCTTATTCCCACTTCCTTATATAATATTTCCGTTCTTTCCTTCCTCTAACATACTTAATTTAGCGCCGCCAAATAACGAATAGTCACATCTCAAATATTCACGCGCAGTAGTAACGTTGACCGGTGGAAGAGGCGCGAATACGTTCTTGGAAATCACTGAACTACTTGGTTGGGAGCCGGTGTTCGGGATTACTTCGAACGTAGATGCGGTGCTAGGAGTACACGTGCTAAGGTATGAGGGCGCGTGCCATTCTGATTGTAGCAGCTACACTGGGACACACGAGCCACATACCGACGATTCTTGGTTCCCTGTGGCGTGCTTAGACATCCTGAGAATACTTATGAGATACTGAAGTGTACCGCTCTCGGCGAAACTAAAAGTGACACTGTTTTGAAAAGTCTGAGCGTTTGATTTGGTCCATCTTCGGCAATTACGAAGCTCAACCCGTAGTTAAGAGTAATTATGAAAGGAATTGAAAACAAATGGAACAAGGTATGAAAACCTGTGAATAATTTTGACCTATTGAGTCGAAAATATAATTTGCTTACTTATGTTACATAAGCACACTTTACGTTAAGTTCTTCTCGGTACAACCTCGCTTGGATTCCCAATTGCTAACTATATGTATTTACTATTATTTAATTTGAGTTTCTTTCCTTTTGATAATTTGAATAGTGGTCAGAACTTGCTATACACAACGCACAAGTTCATTATATGTGTAATTTTTCTATCTGTATATGATATCTGATGATTCTATGGATCATACGAGAATTATTCTGCGTGAAATTGTCATCATTTTTGTACACTCAGGGATTTTGTTCACAATTGAAATATGCTGTAGTCTATGTAAGTATAGAGGAGGGAAGAGGGGTAATTTATCACTTTTTTGTTTCCAAAATTATTTGAAACACAGATCCCCAAAGTTCAATATTATGACATTGATTCTTGTTTTGCTTTAATCATATAGAATTATTTGTTTCAACTCATTGTTTTATTCTGTGATGGTACCACCTATACTCGCTACTAGAGTGTGACTCGACCGCTGACTATTCCCCGTAAGTTCCCGTACCATCTCCGATCAGTATATATACGATCTGTTAACGACTACCCAATGTATCGTTTTCCGCTGACTTGATGTCTCATGGGATAGCACAGAAGGGTCCATGCCCACCTGAACCACACGTTCTGAATCTTAGTCACGTGCTCTGCCATACTAGTAGGAATAGATTTCAATTGTGTCCCTATCTCAATATGTATACAAATATAAAACTTGGAGACTATGAACTACTGAGATTTCGTTTGTGTTTATATTATATCCATAAAACATCTGTTTTATCTCATAAGAGTTATTTAATATAAAAAAGATTATTACGTAATATTAACAGTTTTTCTATAGATGGAGTAATAAAGATGATTTTGAAAATAATAAGTTTAGTAATAAAGATAATTTTAAAACTAACTAATTTCCCTTAATGAAGTCAAATATTTTGTATAACACAATCCGACTTAACTCCAATCATTCTCCACAAAAACAATGATCTAAAACACAAGTTGAGAATAGTTTAAGAATATTTATTGTATAATTGTCCGAAAATGATCAACCCTCTACTACAGACATCGGATTTAAATTCAATTGAGAATTTATGGGTCTTATTGACTCATAAAATTCGGACGACACGTATAAGGACAAATAAAAACTAAAAATATGCATAAAAAAAAAGTAGATACATATTGCTTAGAATTACTTACAATTACTGATTTCCAAATTTTTTCAAACTTAAATCGGAGGTAAAATTTTCAAAATAAGCAAATATTTTTGTACTAGAGAAATGATCTCACGAATAAAATAAAATTAGTTAAAAGAAACAATACCTTTGCAACTAGAGCAACAAAAAGAGATTGACATTCTTTTGTAAAGATTCTTTTCGTAACAATGGGTAAGGACTGCTAATTCTCGGGGTGCAATATATCTCAATTTGAACGAAATCATTGTCATTAAGTACAAAATTGATACAAATCAATTTTAAATTACCACCTTGATTTTCGTCAACATGATTGTATCTCCTTATACAGTGGTGTAAATAATTATAGAGCCCAAGTAACTGAGTCTAGATATTCTACTTAAAAAGGAGGGCTGTGTACATACACAGTAAGTTTTTGAATTCTGTGGATTCATAGATATGCTGTTGTTTTTTATATTATATTAATGTTCTTATATATATTTTATATAAATGTGTGTGTGTTGAATATAATTTTCTATTTCTTTAAATTTTTCATAGAGAATGACTAATGAAATAAAATAGGTGTATGATAGAGGGGCGAGTAACGAAACGAAAGCGAGAAACGAGGAGTTGAGGCCATCTATTGAGAAAGAAGTATAGCGCAAGAGAGAGGAAGGTAAAGTAGGATACAGGACAATGGTTAAAGGATAGAAGAATTTGGAAAGAGGAAAAAGGTGACAGACAATGGAAGAATGTATAAAGTAGAAGCGAATAAAGTAAATAAGAAAGGGCGGTACAAAGGGAAAGCGAATAAAGAGACGACGAGGGTGAATGAATTGTGCATTTTGAGGTGTAGAAAAAGCTGTAAAGAAAACTCAACAGAGAATGATAAAAAGTTGAAGGAGATAGGGAATTTATTGACACAAGCTATAGAAGAAATAAATCGATAATTAGAAGAGGTGAAGGAGAATGGAATGGAAATATTGGAAGAGATGATGAGAGAAATTGAAGGAAGAGAAAGTTTGAATGGGCTGGTTGGAAACGTAAGATGGAAAAAGGCAGAGGAAAAGTACAAGAGGAGCCAGGGAGTCGCGAAAATAGAGAATAGATATCAGAAAATAAATTGGAAAGTTCAGAGGGAAAAGTATGTGACGAAGATAAAGAATATAGAGAGTGGATTTGAAGGAAGTAGCGTGAAAGATAGAATGAGAAAACAAAAAGAAGTTTGAGTTAAGTGAAGGAGAAGAAAGAGGAGAAAATATAATCATTGAAGGTTGAGGAAAGACAAGAGGGACACGAAGATAGTAGTGATGGAATATAAGAACCAAGGGGGAGGGGGAAGGGATCAACAGATTGAAAAAAGTAAAAAGAGAAGGTGAGGGAATAAAGAAAAGTCACGATAGTTGTATGTTTGGAAGTTGGAAAAAGGAAAGAAAATTGTTGGGAAGGAGACGAAAATTGAAAAAAAGAGATGAGAATGAGAAGAGAACTTCATTTTTAGAAGAGAAGAATGCAATAGATGATAAGAAGGATCCTAAACTAAGAGATGTCAGGGGAAGAGTATGAGTGTTAACTGTAGAGGAGCTAAGATTGAAAATGTATTGCGGAGATAGGAGGAAGAAGAAGTAGTACTGAGGGATAGAATACCCATGATAGAAAGAACTAGAGAGAGGGCAGAACAAACAGGAAGGATAAACGAAGCGAATATAGTACGAAATGAAAGGATCGTAAAGGTGGTTAGAATAAATGGACGAAAGAAATAAAAAAGGAAAGGATCAATAGGGATGGAGTAGGTCAGAACCAGGAACAGATGGATAAAGAGAGGAGGAAAAAGGAAGAGAAGCTCTAAGAAAGGGGAGGTTGCTAGGGAGAACGAAGTAAGGATAAGTGTGGTGGGTATGAGAGAAGAAGTGAAGAGAAATTAAAGAGGAGGTGGGGAGAAATAAGAAAAAGGGAGAGGAGAGATGAAAGAGGTAGTGTGCTGGTAGTGGACGGACGTGAAAGAGTGAAAAGGAGCTTACTGGCTTACGAGTAAGGTGAGTACCTCGGCAAAACATAAGCGGTGAAGGGCGAAAACATTACATGTGTGGCAAAAGTCAGAGCCAGTAGCTGAGTTGATTTATATTGTTTGTGTTTTATTGACTTTTGGATTGGTTGTTCGATGAAATTGATTGTGGACAAAATAATTTTTTGTTTACTCTGCAAAATAATATTTCTAGGACTTAAACAAAGCATTGTTCACTTCCGTTTTACAGTTATAGAAGTTATGAACTTTTAAAATACAAGGCACGTTCTAATGTTGTATTATATTCTTGAGATTGAATTTCACGTGAAAAGAAAAATGATGGTTCGTGTATTATAGCAAACAAATTGAATTTTACTTTGAAAAATTCATTTCAAGACGTTCAGTTTCAAATGTTTAAAATTGGAACCGACTAGATGGATTCCAAGTGAATATATGCAGTAAACAGTACGTTTTCAACGTATTAACCCGAGTTTCAAAGTTGGAAAGTATTCCATGCAAAAAGTTTCTGGTCTTGTTCTTGCATAAATTGGTCCTCATCGAAATTTTTTGCTTATTATTTGCCGATACGTTTCAGATCAATCAAAGGAACTTGAGCTCTCCTACATAGTAAACTTACACGAGCAAGTTAGTCTATATATTATAAAAGTTAGTCTATATAAATTTTGTTACAGCCTATTGCATAATAATACATCAAAAATCAAATTTTATAACACGATAGGCTTATAAAGAAAAATAACTAAAACGAAATAAAATTGTTTATATTTTTCATTACATTCTAACGCGACGATTACAAATATATTAGTCATTAGACCAATCTTAGATTTAAACTATTATAATTTAGACTATTATAACGGATTGATCATGTTTTCCTGGTGAGAATAAGTTTGAACACGATGTCATTTAGAATATTTTTAATTATACGTTAATCAAATTATTTGAAAATCATTCAATCGCGTATAATTAAAAGCAATCCAAATAAGGCTGTAACTTCATCAATCCATAGATAATAATCTCATAAGAACATAATGAAGAATATAAAAGACATAATTTTGTATTAGCGGTTGATACTGATATATACTATACATGACAGCATTTTAGATTTCGATCGTTTACTTTTCACTTCAGATGATAGATGCGAATTTCAAATGCAAGGTAAAAATTGTTACACTACACTGCTTTCAAGAGTAACTTGGTAGTGGCAATTTTGTTGCTTCAAAATTGAAACAACTGTAGTTCGAGATTCGTTCCCTGTTTCTCTATCTTGCTCACTCTTAATATATTCTGTTACTCTCTCCATCTGGTCGTCATATATTATGCGTTGCTAGAAAGATGTTTAACGGGACAGCATAAAAGCAAGAGGAATACCTCGCTGACTCCACTTAACTCCTACATTTAACTCTCCCGTGGCTTCCACTATCGCGCTGCTCTCTTTGCAGTATTTTGCGTCGTCACAATGCGTCTCATAGAATTATTTATTTTTTCTGCAAGTGTACTGCTCTACACTCTTAATCCATAATGTGTGTTATATATTATCTACTAAAGAATTTATAAATGTCATAATTGTTTTATACGTAAATACATAGCTCACAGTCATTCATGAGTTATCGGATTGTTACTTTCTCGGCTTGAAAAATGCAAAATAAAATACATGTACAATTTTCTGAAGCGAAATCGTTTCTCCGATAGAGCTAAAAGTAAACGAAAATAAGTACTTATTATTATATAAATCGAAATTGAAACGTTCATGACCCTTGTTCGTAAGTTCTGTATTGAAAATATAAAATACGATAATTAGAACCAATGTATATTACAGTTTACATTACTTTACAATGTAAATTCGTTTTTAATTTATTTTTATTAAGCGTTCACTGACTTACGAATGGAAATTCACTTTCCTTTCTATTTTTATAAATATCGACTTTACGACATAACTTATTTTTATTATCAGACAATGCTTAACATTAGAACACGCACACTTGATAAATTTTTAAAATAGATTATTTTAAAGATGCTTTTATTAAAAACTTTCATTTTTTTCATTTTCATCTTACTTTTGCACGAGGAATCAATTCCTTTTCATCGGAATCATTAATAAAGCCTAATACTGTAAACTGCCTGAACTATCATGGAGAGTTTAAAATTTCTTTACAATTGAATAATATTATATTCCTGTTACTCGGTATTTTGTCAAAATAACATTATTAATAATTAACAATTTGCTTTGTATACGTTCTAAGCGTTTTCCACAAATTAGTACACGTCCTACCTTTGCATACTAATAGAATTAATAAAGGGTCTCGTATTTCATCCAAGAGTGTTTGCAAGTGGCTTATGAAAAGCGAGAGAATTAAAATATCCAATGGTATTTGACATTCTCTGATATAAAGTTTCATTCTTGGAATTGTAGGAATTCTATTTAGCTTGTGTTTGAGGACTTCATAAGAGCTAAGTGGATAAATTGAGCGTCTTACACAGCTTGTTACTGGCAAATTCTCTGGTTGAACTATCAAGGCAAACTATGAATCTACAATTCGTTCGTGTAATATTGTATTGTTATTCGCTTTCTTCATTAACTTACTTAAAGGTGAAAATTTAAAATAAGTCTAGCAAAGGGTATACTCAATAATACAAAAGAAGTACATAAATTGTAGTTTATTTTAATACTTATATACATCAATGATCAAATTTTTATTTGCATTTAAAGTGTTTCAATTATTTGTAGCTAATGAAAAATCCAACAACGCAAACGAAGTCATACAATTTTAGATTTCACTCCTTTTATAATTGGAATCTACTCTTAAATGGTTAGAAATGCTCATTTGAAAATCGTTCCAATTAATACGGTTAGTAGTTGCACATAAAATCGCTACACCGCACTCTTACTAATAAGAGACTAATTACTAGTCACTAATAATTGTTTGTTTGTTAACAAATTTATTTAAACGGAATAAATAGCAGGATACAAGGTTACATAGTTTACTGTCATAACCAGAACAGACGCCTGTGTTTTGGATATAGAGTTTCTACACTGGTAGAAATATCTACATTAATAATTTTTTAAACGTATTTTAACGATTACTATAGTTTACCTAACCCTAAAACTGCACTCACGTAAGATGACAAAATAATTACTTTTTCAATATATTGAGATCGGCTAATAGTACTGAATTGTTATAAGATACTTATGTAATTGTCCACGAAGAGAATACGAAGTTATCGCTCAGTTTTTTGTCTTAACCTACTGATACCACTACTACACTACGATACTCTTTGGTAATGGATTGTTTACAATGACTAGCCGTCAGATATTCAATTATTACGTGTTCATAATAGGAGGTTTACATTTCTTGGAAAATAAATCATCAAATATGCAGTATTGGTAAATTTTGCACAGACCGCAACTTGAGTCGGCTCAATCCGCTAGCTAACCGCAATGTGTTAACTGATCCAGTTGTACTGTGACTAGCTGAGGGATGAATCGGTCAACCACGTCGGGAGTCGGGTCGTTCGAATGTCTATTTGGGAAGTGTTATGTTACATTCCTCGGTGGACGGGAAAAGCTTCCTAAGCTCTGTAATTCTAACATTTGCTAGGGTGGTCAGTTTCGCTTAATTTTCCGGTAATCTCGAAGTCCATTCAGCAACCCTGGTTCTTCATAATATGGAGAAGGTAATTTGTAGAAGTGTAAGCACCGTATCCTTAAAGACTTTACAATAGTTACGACGAGCCTTAAAATATCACGTTTGCTTGTTCTTTTATTATTAACACACTATTAAACTATTTACAAATTTATAAAGATTAAAAAGATTATGAATTTCAAATTTGTAACAAGTGTATACGCTAATGTTCGCGTCACTTTCTATTTTTTCACAATATGCTTCTAGTTGTCGTATAGTTAAAACGCTAGATGGAGTTACTATAACTGTGTCACGTAGCGCAAAGACTCATTCTGCTATCGATCTCATGATAGAGCGATGTGAATTTTCCGAAACATCTAACTTAAACACGACTAATATACATAGTATGTGTCACATAAACTTCAACGAAATGAAACTCAATAGCTTCACGATATTTATTTATTTTAAAGATTAATGATCCATTGATTTTATTATTTGTTATTGAATATACATCAGCAGTTCCGGAACAATATAGTATTAATTTTTTCAAGAAATTGCTTGCTTGTATACTTGTTTGAATACTGCTTTTGAACTATTCGTTATTATAAATTTAAATTCACGAACACTGTATGGAAATATATATTTTATAACCACTATACAATTTTTTTGCTAAATACTTAATATACATATAATGAAATTCTTTTGATTACTAGGATTCTGATTAATTAAAATGAGACAAAACGTGATAAAATTTTAATTATTTATCATTAATTATATGTGATTAAAATTAAATAAAATAAAATACCTATATACTCTATTTAACGAATTAATATGTTTATTATATAATAAATACGTTGTCTTTACTAAAGCTGTTGGGAACACTTTTCTGTGATTTTTTCTTTTATGTAGACGTCTATTTGTAGGCTATAAACAAACTCTTCGTGAACTGTTCGTGAACATTACGCGAATTGATCGCAATCTATGATTGTTTTCGTCTATAAATTCCTAGCCTGTCTAACAGGCTATACTAAGTCAAAGACAAATCATTTCAGTTTCGATTTTCAAAAGCGTAGAATATATGTAGAACACAGCAAAAATTAAATATATAGTATAAAATTAACTAGCGCATTAATGCTTATATTAATTTTAATAATGGACTTAGTGTTAGCATTAAATTAATGTTAGTAGTAGTATTTACATTAGTGTTAATAATAGTCATACTCTAATAATAATTATGAATCAAAATTACAATAATTGATAGGAGAAAGTGCGATATTATTCGTAAATATTTCAAAACCTGTGATATTAGGAGTAAACTTAATTTTCCATTAAACATTGAAAATGTGAAATTTATTTTATAAAAATAAAATATCCGCAACGCTCGAAACTGATAGTATAGGAAATTCATTTTATAAAAATAAAATATCCGCAACGCTCGAAACTGATAGGATAGGATATTCATTTTATAAAAATAAAATATCCGTAACGCTCGAAACTGATAGGAAAATTGACGGGATACTAATTATAAGATTAAATTTGTAACAAAATTATGAGTAACAAAGAATTAATTTTTAAAAGTAAATTCTTTTAAAATATTCAATATGATACTTAAAACGTTTTGTATGCATGTATGTACTTCTGAACGTGATTGCGAATGTCTGGAATGCATCACGTGCATTGTACGTATAATACTTTTGAATATTTTTCTCCTACACTTTGTTTTACATCATGTCCAATTTAGTAGCTCATTTCATTGGATTTCTGGATATAAAATTAATCTGCTTCGGGTAGATTTATTAACTATCATTTCGATAATCCTATATTATAAGAATAGGGATATTGTATAATCTTAAAGACAGAGCCACATTACTTATTAACTCGTGGCACCATAACAAAAATATTAATTTGATACAAATTTTATTTCATAATGATTCTCTCTTTAAATTGATCAGCAAACTGATTAACAAGAGAATTTCACTTGTTGATATCAAATAAAATTGTTGTGTGAACTTTTCTAACTTTAATTCTTCTTCTGACGATGATTTAAGTTAAAATAAAATCAAATAATAATATTGTTTCAAATGATTTCCATTTAGTTTTCGAATCTAATCAACAAAGTTAAGAATATAATTTTCTTAGATAGAAACGAGATACAGTTGATTCAAAATGACAATATTTAAAAATATTAATTGTACCAAAGTTTGGGTTATTCCAAACGTACATTGGATAAATAAGAAAAAATGAAGTATAGCATATCGCTGAATTGAAGTCCTGTGACAGGAATGCGAGAAAAGTAGAAGGGGTATATCTATTCTTACGTACACGTTCAATTCTACTTCGCCATTCGTCGCAGCAGTTACAAAACATGTGGACTGACTGACGAAGAAGATAGCGAGATAGAGAGATAGAGAGAGATAATGAGAAACACAGCAGGCAGAGTTCCATTGACGTAGATACAACATATTACTATTTTACAATAATTATATCTAATACAGGATAACAATTTTTTCTAATTTTTTATAATATGCTAGGAAAGCATTGATTATATAATACCAGTAGAAGTAAGTAAAATTCTTCTCAGGAATGAAAATAATCTAATAAAAATTTAATTTAGAATTAAATCAAAATGAATTTTCATTCAATTCAAAAGAAGTTATACACAGTATGTGTATATAACTGTCGCCACGATTTTGCCAGCACTTTCAATAGTCTGATGAAAACATGTTTCGAATAAAACCGAAAAATGTCAGTTTCTGGTCAGTTACAAATTTAGATATAAAAGAATATTTCTTGGTAAATATTGTAATAGCTTTCATGTGTTGATGTACCGAAAAAATGTATTCATTGTTTTCTTAAAAAGGTGTATACTTAACGTTAAGGAAAAACTTAATTTTCTGATTTTTATTATTCTGTTCACCCTGTATTTCTTATATGCAGTACTAGGAGTGTTAAATTTGAATATCTTTAGAACATTGTTCTCTTGGGAAACATGACTTAATACTTTTTTTTATGGAAAATGATCAAAGTTAAGTTGGATTGTGTAATATAAAATATTTGATTCCATTAAGGAAAATTAGTCATACTTCAATATAATTCAATATTTTTATTTATACTAAGCTTTACGTAAAAAAAAAAACAGACGTTTTATATATTAAATATAAGCATGAAACCTCAGTAGTTTATAGTTTGGCAGTTATTTAAAGCTTTATAGTCATTTATATATTGAGATGGGGATGCAATTTAAATCTATTCTTACTACTATGGCAGAGTGCGTGGTTAAGATTCAGAACATGCGGCTCAGGTGGGGGTGGGTGGTTCAACCCCTCTTTGTCCCTGTGCCGTTCCGCGAGACTTCTAGTCAGTTGAAGGCTATACTATGGCTAAGGAATACTTGGAATGCATATAAAATTCAAACTTTATTATGATTAAAATGTACGTTGTTCTCACAGGACTCGACGTGCATTGAGATGTTCAGATACTTGGTTTTAGAACTAATCACTGGAGAAAATTAGTTTCTGAGATTGTACAAATTAAATCATTCTGTCGTAAAACCTTAAATCCTCAAATTGATACAAAATAGTCTATGTATGTGGAAGGATCTAATTTCTGAGTTAAAATTTACTCAGCAGAAATAGCATTGCTCGACTATATTAGCGGTCGACCCATTTTGGAGTAACACCACGGATTTTGCTGAAACTAGGACATATTATAGGTCTTTAGCGATGTTTAAGTATATCTGAAAGGATTTTACAAAATGTTGAAAATCGTCGAATTTGTAACTATTTGAAGAATAGGTGTTTCGTCCGCCTCTAAACAGGTAGAGTGGAAAGAGCAGGACGTCAATATAATTGAATGGGCAGTGAGACTTTACTGCTAAAACTCGCAAATGGACTATGTTTGACTTTATTGTAATGTATTACGTCACACGCAGCAGAGGAAAGATCGTATATTCGTAATTGAATGGGCACTCAAACACGGGACTGCTTCAAATTCGCTCGATTCGAACGAAACTTTTAAATTTGCGGGCACAATAATTATTCCGATAACGGGTGTTTGGCCGGTGGCCCGAATTCGTCGCGGGCAATTTTGCGTGTTTAGTGTTCCGCGGGATGAATCGATTTACTGACTTACTGCTGCTCTCTCTGGTGGTCCTTTGCGATTGCCGAGTAGAGCAGCAGCCAGACAGCGCGTCACCGATATCGAATTCCAACTCTTTCCACGGAAGAGGGAAACTTAGACTTTTAATTGGACGACGCATCCGATCAAGCAAACAGTCGGACGCGTGGTTCAACCGTTGCGAATTATGACTAATCGTTTCGGTTTGTTTGAGCGTTATATATATATGTATTCTTTACCGCTAACTTGAAGTCCCGTGGCAGAAATGCGAGATAAGTGAAAGGAGTATACCTATTGTCAGGCACACATTCAATTCTAGTTCGCTATTCGTTGCTGCAGTTACAGACACATGTGGATTCACTGACGAAGAAAGTAGTGAGATTGGCGTAGATACAACATATTGCTATTATACAATAGTTATATCTAATACAGGACAACAATGTTTGCTAGTTTTATACAATATGCTAGGAAAGCATTGGTTATATAATTACCAACAGAAATAAGGAAAATTCTTATCAGAAACAAAAATAATTTAATACAAATTAAGATTGGCGTAGATACAACATATTGCTATTATACAATAGTTATACCTAATACAGGACAACAATGTTTGCTAGTTTTATACAATATGCTAGGAAAGCATTGGTTATATAATTACCAACAGAAATAAGGAAAATTCTTGTCAGAAACAAAAATAATTTAATACAAATTTAATTTTAAAAGAAGTTACGTGGTCACGATTTTTCAGGCACTTCCAATAGTTTTATGAGAAAATGTTTCAGACAAAAGTTAATCAGTTTCTTGTCGGTTACAATATAAAAAATGACAAACAAAATTTGTTTGTATAAAAAATCAAGGTCATCTTCATTTTTTAAATCGCATTGCAGAGTTCTTGCTATATGTTATTATAATTCGTGTTAGGACGAATTCAACGATCTGATATATCATGATCTTCGGATGACCTTGACACAAAATCTATTCCTAATACTATGGTAGGAACCGTGGCTAAGGCTTAGAATGTGCGGCTCGTGTGGGGATAGGCGGTCCGATTTCGCTTTGTCCCTATGCCGTCCCGCAAGACTTCAAGTCAGCGGAAGGCGATACATTTGTGTGGAGGGTCGCGGCACGCATCGGATCCGGTTTGAACCAGATTTCAAGTTTCTGGAATGTTCAACGGCTCGTGGAATTTCTAGCTATCGAATCTTCTAGAAGCTCAGCGATACGACGTCTTGTATATTATTACAAAAAAACTATCTTGTGCAGGGTTATTGGAAGAAGAAGCACACCATGAGCCATCGTTCTGAACCTGAATCCAGCTTTGGGGCATGGCGGCAATAATCCATATCCAAAAAATATGTACAAACAAGAATTCTCCGCACAACAAACGCTCTTTTTGTACAGGAAGAAATTATTCCTTTAACGAACAAGCACAAAGCTAGAATCGACACCCACAAAAACCCACTGACAATAAATTGTTATGCTCCCACAGTCAGAAAATTAAAACATAAACACCCAAAAGACTTGTTAAAATCATAACTCTTATGTATATGTCACCAAGTTTATTGTAGTACATGCTGTTTAAAGTAACGGAAATCAAACGCTATGAACATTTAAATAAATATTTGTGAATATCTTTTCCTTTAAATAAATACAAATAATAAAGGGAATATAAAAAAATTAGTATAGTAAAGGTCATCTTTTATTGTTGAGATGATAATGTGAATGATAATATGTGACAATAAATGTGAATGAATTTCTTGGTAGTTAATTATTCTCCAATTTTTCAATGGGGAAGACTTTTTTGTATCATATTTGCCACTAAATGGTCCCTGTTATAATCGTCAACTCGCAGTGATCAAGTATCATAAAGCTTACTCGATCAGCTTTAACTTATTCGCACCTTTACCCAAGATGCAGTGAACATTGTTTCTTTGTAATCTTACGATTTGAAAAGAATTTAAAGATTGAAAATACAAATGAAAAAATTAATAGAAATAAATAGCTACCAGACACTTTGTAATTGCATTTTTTCATTCGTCCACATGATTTTTCTTAAAAATAGTAAAGTATGTTTAAAATGTTTTTAATAGATTTATTTTCATGTACAAAATATTTAACATTTTAAAGCTATTTAAGCTAGCAGATCATTCCTTTTGTTGCACCATTCTTCAAATTTTTCATTAGTGAGATAACTTTTAATACAACAAACTTCGCAAATAGTTCGGCATCGTTTATATTTAACTTTCTGGGATTTGAAATAAAAAAGTGCTTTCCTCGACATAAACCCATAAAGGAATTTCTCGTAAAAGAATGTATTCAAATATTTTCATTTCTATACAACAGCTTTTCCAGAGGTTCAGATAATAATCATTGCAGATGTAACAAAATCTATAAATCCTTAATAAACTAAATACACTGCTATTATTGCTTTGTTTCTTTTTCAAATTGGAAATTATTTTCACAACATTTATCAGTAAGAATATTGCGCCCAAATAGCCTTAGTTTTAACGAATTTAAATCGATAAGGCGTCATATATTGATAACAGGTTGTTCAATAAATTTTGTCGTTCGATAAAACTTATTGAGCAACCTAGTATTATACTGATTTATCGAACGACAAAATTTATTGAAGAACCTAGTATATTTTAGGATCGAATTAATAAAAGAAAAAATGTAAGACAAAAATGATGTTCTGGCTAAAAAGTAAATTAGAGTACATAAAGTCAATTTAAAATGCGCCTGGAAAATATCATAACATTCCTAGTACTCTCCATTAGCTACAATATCGTTTCATTTGCTTTCGAATCATACAGCGAATTTTCTTTCAGCTCTTCTACTGACTCGAAAGTAACGCAATTCAAATTCGTAAGCAGTAAAAGTTAGATGATGTTAAGATGATGCATGGTGAACAAGAGGCTTGTAGGAATATATTTGTCAAATGTTTATTCAAAAAGTTGCGTACATATATCGAAATGCAAGCAAAGCCATTATCGCGATGCAAAATCTATGTTTATTTATTTTGCGATGCAAAATTGTTTAATCATAATCCTGATGGTGTTCTCTCGATACACGACACCACGATAGTCAAAATACATTGAGCATAACTTTGATTTTTTATCGATTTTGTATTGATGTAGTTCAATGCCATTCGTAAATTCTCGTACGAGGTACACATTTTGTGTTTCGGTGAAAAAATTCCTTTTGAAATACAGAATTGAATGCAAATTCTTAACTTCGCAACATTTGGCATTATTATATATTTTAATATTATCAAACTTAGCGTTACAAAAGCGGAGTATTACACTTCTCCAGGTTATTTTCAAAGGTAATGTGTTCGGGATGAAAAATAATCATCGATTTTGAAATCTTGCTCGCAATTGATTACGCCCTTTCTGTCTCTTAGTTCGTATTAACGCAAGGCTTAACGGAATTAACGGGAGCGGGTTTTCCTCGCAAAGTGAGTCAGAACGTAGGAGTGCCACTGGCGCGATGCAAACGTAGCGGGCCGCTGAAGGCAGCCTCGGGATTTTGATAACATGTGACTTTATCTGGAATTCCGGAGCGCGCAGGTAGCCTGTTTACTTAAGATAATAGCAAAGCGGAGTGGCTGGCTGAGCATTGAGGAGAGACGAGGAAAGACGAAAGGATACTTTACCGGGCAACGTTGCGTCTCCTCGGGAGAGGGAAGACAAAGAGAAACGAGGAAAGAACGCAGAGAGTCGAATGGCCGGGTAGGGATAGGATCTCGGAAGTGGCGATAGAAGAGAAACCCGAACACCGAAGAAGGGAATTCTGAAGAGAAGAGGAACGGTAGCTGGAGGGTCGCCTGGCCGCAGCGGCGGAAGAGACTAAGGGTAACAGCGGAAGAGTGAAATAGACGGGGTGAGATTCTCTCTCAGCCGGGCTACAAGAACTTCATTTTCCGAGCCATTACACACCGTCCCACTGCGCTACCCAGGAAACCCCTTTACCCCCTTAAATTAATTTATATCGAAATTTTAAATGACATTCATCGAGCCGAACAATAAATAACGCTACCGGCTGGGGAAATGGCACCGCGTTAGTGACGTTGACCCAGCTTTTTCAACGAGCTACTGTTAAACCTCGAATTCTCTTGTCTACGAAAATGCCTATGAAAATTCTACGAACGAGTTTCTTATAGTCCGGCGAACGATGTCGTGTATTAACGATCTATAATTATTTTGGCAATAGTTACGCGATAATTAATACGTTATTGTGTTTACATTGAATATAAATAATCGGTTGCTTTCAACTGAATTTTAACTTAACGTTAATTTTCATACGTTTGGTATTCTTCTATTCTTACTTTATTATCTGAATACTACAAACATGTACATTTCAACCCCTTGGTTTTTACCAGTATTTCGAAAAACTCAAGTTTCTTTAGCGTCATGTCTGTCACCGGTGACTGACGATATACATTTTAAAATGTTATATTATTCTACTAACAAATTTTAAATAATTCGGAGATTATAAAAGAATGTACTTAAATATTATTTACCGTAAAGAATTTTAACGAGAACTATCAAAACATGGTATACACAACAATGTTGTGTTCTTCAAATCTGCTCTTCGCAGATTTCATACAATGTTACAACTTGCTTTCGCAACTTTCTGGTAATATGTGGTCCAAATCGTGCTACACTTTCTTCGTAGCATTTTTTACATTATCTTCGAACGTGGACACTCTTCTAGTTTCTTGTTGCAGTTTATGACGAGATATTTGAACGTATCCCTCATCGAACGGATCCCACAATACATAGTAACTTTAGATAGATCTCCAGCCGCCAGACGTCAGACGTCAGCCGCCAATCGCCAGCATATCGGTAAAGGTTACTGAGGCCTAAACGGTAAGGAAGACAAAACAGGCGTGGTGCTTAACGTGTTAAATATTTTAATATATTAGAAATGATAAAACGAATAATATATTTACATATTGTTGCGGAGACAATAAGTGTTGCCTCATGAGGCTGCAGCAATCGTTAGGACCGCTGAGTTTCCGTTTCTGTGATCCTTCTTCTTTCTTTGACAAAAACAATTTTAAAAGTAAATTGAAATAAGTAGTTCGTTTTGTGCTATGTATAAAGTTACGCTGAATAGTGTGTTATGTATATAAATTAAATTTTTTAAATTACATCACTTACTATTGCTTTATAAATTAGTTAAACTTTATAAGTAGCTTTTTCAATAAACATTATAATAACCTGATAATTTTGTTTGAATAATAAAACATTACAAATAGAAGAAGAAGAATGTAATGTTTACAAAATTTAAACAAATTAAACAACAATATTTTCAAGAATATTTGTTTTGAATTTACATAGTCAGGTGAAAAAGAATGCCACGGTTAAAACGCCACTTTAATGAAAATAATATAATAAAAAATAATGTATACGTTTATAACAAAAATAATTATGACGTATTTATATTTTAGAGTTGTTAACTACGAATAATTCATGCGTATTTGGAATAATTCTTAGAAGCAAGCAGAAGTAGCGATTCGAAAAATATTTTAAACAGAAGTTAAATGATTTCAAAGGAGACAAACCGATGAGAATAATTTTTTTATAGATTGAGCTATACAGGAAATATAAAGATCAACATTATTTTTTTAAATAGAACTCCATACTCTTTAATATATTAATTGACACATCTCTTTATTCAATGAATGATTTAGAACGTATGGGCGATTATGTTGAAAGGTTATTAGTTTAGGAAGTATTTTAATTTTAAAGTTGTAATTCATTGTCATTGATTTTAATACATTTACGCATAATTTTTAACATGTACGTTCGAGTGGACTTTTTTAAACGAATGATGTTTAGAGCTCCTTTAAATGATCAATTACTTAAGATTTTCTTATCTTGTGACATATATAGAACGTAACAGTTTCGAAGATTGCTTCACAAACTACTAATAGTAACAAAGTATTCTATTCCATGCAAAATGGATGGTCGTTCCATAATATTCGACTCATTTTTATAATTATAAAAAAGTTTGATCAACCACTTGTTTTGAATAGCGAAACATTGGTAATAGAAAATTATGAGTGGCTCGTTCCACAACGCGTATATTTGCGATATGAAACATTTTCATACATAATTCGCGATAAGTACACAAAATACATTAAAGTTTAAAAAGTAATTTAATGCCATTCTAAAAAGGATAATGCAATTTTCATAACTCTGGAAACGTTGTAATTCCATCGTTTGTATTTCTGATTCTTGTATTTCTCTGCTTTCATCGTTAACTTAATTGAAGTACTCAACCCGAGTTTTATATAGCTCGAGAAATTCCTTTAAAAATTGAACAGTTTCCTCGCGTACCGCAGACTGTTAACATTATTGGACATTTAGTGGTACCACGGAGTAAAATAATGCACGAAAATCTCTATGTTCGTCTGCTCGGAAAATCGGTAACAGAAGCGTATTGTAGACGCTGACATGGTTTAGCAAAATTTTAACAACCGAGTACCGTAATGGTCTCTTTTATGATAATCGTCACGTCATTCCGCAGAATTGGTCCTTTCCCTCATTGATGTCAGTTTCCACTTTTAGGTTGAATGAACTTCACTCGTTTCTCTGCTGTGTTCGTATATTTCTATCAAACAAATTTGCAGGATTTGCTGTTCCAGCGAACTCGAAACGCAGGCCATTAAAGTTACGCGAGAGCGAAATCTTCAATATTTCTTACCTGGACAGTTTGAAGCTGTTGCTCTATATCATGTTTTTCTTAGAAATATAATTTATGTGATAACATTGAGGAATTCTGAACAACTTCTTGTATCAGCTAAAATAGAAATATGTACCATAAACATATTTCCTTCCACCAATTTCAAATCATATACTATTTATAACATTTCTAAATTAATATAATTTAGGCATTCATTATTATAATTTCGACTACCTTAATTCACATATATATATATATATTCAGTCACATATTTATCGGTGTAATATGTCTGCATTTTTTCCACTTAAATTTGATTTTCTATTATATCATTTTTATTAAATTTACTAAAAGCAGAACCCTTCATTCTTGAATAATTTCTGTTTTATACACATCAGAATGTATTATGTATTACAAATTATAATCGAGAAACACGTGTGTCAACATTTTTAAATAACAAGAGCAGGTAATTCACACCTTTTCAATTTAAACAAATTTTTTAATGTTTTCTTGATTCATACGTGTTATGCATTCCGTATAATACGATTAAAAGTAAATTTCAGTTAGTAATGATCAATGGAAAATGGTCAACATAAAGAATGTCTAGTATTAATAATATAATAGGGATGACTCCACAAACAAACCAAAAGAGTAGAATGAATTTTTGTTGCGTAACCTTCTGTTATCGAAGAAAACAACTTTAAAATATTGTCAAATATACGTACAGTTAAACGATTGTATATAATGAGTATACCTCTACCTGTAACAAAAGTGTACAGTATTTTGAACAATTTATTTAACAAAATCACTCTAAAATATAATTATCTTGTCTTTATTAACGAAACATCTCCCCTTTAGAGATCGCACCTTTTCCTTTGAAAAACACTCATCTAGATGATACATATTTCTGTATCAGTTTTCCGCATCATATTCGTTTATTTACATACAACTCTTCTTATAAATTAAACCGATCGACTCTATTTTCAATTAATTTCTTAATACATGCTAAATTTTAGGAAATAATGTCAAAGTAATATTTATAACAACAAATTTTTCTACTTCTTATTTTATAGAATTGATCAGTTTAGCTTTCGAAAGGTTCATATGTCAAATATATTGATATTAATATATCCTATTTTAGATATAATAAATCTATTGCATAATAGTAATATGTTGCATCTACGCCAATGGGACTCTATCTGACACCTGTGTCTCATTATCCTTCACCATTTTGCTATCATCTTCGTCATTCAGTCCACATGGATCTGTAACTGCCGCGACGAATAGCGAACTATAGTTGAACGTGTACGAGAGTATAGATGTACCCCTTCCACTTTCTGGCATTCCTGCCACAGGACTTCAAGTCAGCGGTAAGCTATGGAATAACTCAAGTTTGGAATAACTCAAAGTTTGATAAAATTTAATGCCTTTTACGATGTTGCAAATAGTTTTTGGTGCGTGTCATTTTTACCATTGTAAAGTTCAGACCTAATGTACATTTAGAATAACTCAAAGTTTGTTACAATTTGATGCCTTTTATGGTGTTGTAAACAGTTTTTTGATGCATGCCATTTTTACCATTGTAAAGTTCAGACTTTCGCAGCTCTCAGCTCCGCGATTGTGCTCGACCGCCAGTACACCGTCCGGCGAGGATATCCCCACCCGACCCGAGACATCGCGACGTCGCAAATACTCGCAACGATGCGCTTGAGTCGAGCCACCGCCTCCTGCTGCAGTCAGATTACCGTGAGAGCGACTGCCATCAGGACGTTCTTGTCAAGGCGACGAAGTGCCCATTTGTGCGATGGGGTGCCACCTTCACCTGGGCGGTAGTACCACACTGTGGCTGCGGCGCACAGTTGTTCGAAGGCGAAAAAAGGCCAATTTTTTCAACGTTAAGAAACGAATTTTTTAACGCAGTTCCATAGTAAGATAGTTGACGTACAGAAACGAATAAAAATTTTTGAGAAATGTCTCATAATTTGTGAGAAATATAATGTCAAATTTGGAGTACAAAATGGATGCTATTTTTAGCGGAAAAAATAATGTTAAGATTATAGGTAACTGACAACGTTTAATGAAAAACAGTTTGAATAATTTAATCATATACATCAAAATGAAATGTGTAACTTACATTAAATCAACAATTTTGATATTGTTTTCAGTAAAACACAAATTCCACAAAAATTAATTTTTATTCGATTTTAATTAAATCAAGGTCCATCAAGGTTCTTATGCATCGCAGCGTTTGAACTATATCGTTACCTGTGTCAGCTACCTGAGGTATGAAACATATTCCTTTAGGAATCCTATCAAGTACCCCTCTACTTCTTCCTCTAAAAAGGTCCTTTTACTATTGTAAAATGAGTTGTACTTGATCGTCTTTAGTAACAAGTGTTTGTGGTTTAGTTTGTGGAGCAAGTTGAAGGTGGGTGTTTCGTAGATCGGTTTTCAAAGAGAGAGAGAGAGAGAGGGGTCATAACTGGTCGTAAGCTGGTAGGACTGAGAAATTTCCCGCGACACGGACCCAATAGAGACCCATCGTCTGATTGTCGTCTGACAACCACCTGAGCTAGACAGTATAGACAGTTTATGTCTTCGACATCCCCAAGAAGCATGACATAAGAAGCCCCAAATTCTGAGGTATAAAAAGGGTCGTGGCCCTGAAGGATGGTTACTGTTGTAATAGTGTTTCTAGAAAGAGGACGTTGAGTCTAGTGTATCGTAGGGTGTGGTTAATTGCGAAGTACTTCGAGAAATTTTGTCTACTCGGGATATCGTTGTTTATTACTCAAGTTCTGTGGGTTATGTGTGTTATGTGTTGTGTGTTGGTGTTGTATAAATATTTCGGATATGTACATCTTGATCTTTAAATAGAAATTCTACAATAATTATTATTGTACCATAATTTTATATGACAATAAGTGATACATTTTGCTTCAGTAAATAAAAGATGCATATTAAATGATTTCAACAGAATCAGAAATATTAAAAAATATGCAATTCTGTAACACGTATCTGGAAACGAATAGAAACATAAAGAACAACTTTTATAGACATTGAAAGAAAATTAGGATAGAATAATCTTCTAGTTGAATTAAAAAAAATTTAACGTGCATTTTTCAATCCATGTTGACTGAAGATAATACAACTGATATGTTCCACAAAATTTGACTTTTCACAGAAATAAAGTATATGCCACAAAAATTAGTTATTGTGTATTAATAAAAGAGAAAGAATTTTTTTGAGTACCAATGGAAAACAGTATTGTGATACAATTTACATGTAATTTCATTCTGCAAAATTTCAGATTATCTGAAATTGTGAATTATAATTATAATTAACCAATTAATTACAAATTATAATAATTATTGCGAATAAAGAAAACAGGTTATTCAAAAATTTATGGTAAAAAATAAATACGAATACCTTAGGGTTTTGAAGTTTTATATCGTTCTTTCCCTTCTGGCTTCTTCGTTCTCCTTTTTTTCCACCGTACTTACGTTACACGCATTTGCTTTCATCAATTTCACAATATGCAGTGCTTCTTATTTTTTCAATGGAGAAGTCGCAAACGTTCAGAATGGGTTTATAGCAAATATCGAAACGATAAGACAGAACCTTTCGATGATAAATTCTTATGCCATTTTTTGTTTCACACACGTTCAATTTCTTTTCTATTCATAGACGCCTACAATAGGGGTTAAAACTCCTATAGAAATAAATCATTAAAATTTAATCATTGGAAATATAACTACGATTACAGTAGATAAATTTCCAAACTTTCAAACTCTTTTGATTTATCTATCGACACGTGACATCAGACTTTTTGGCTAAAAATTTGAGAAACTGTTCAACAACTAGACGGCGATCAATTGTTACTGAGATAATCCTATTTAATATTTTTTATACTCAATGTTGGTAATTTTTGTAAAATAAAAAACAAATATCAAAAACTGAACGGTAAATCGGAATTTAACGAGAATTTTGCCGAATTATCGGTATCAGAAAAACCAGGTAAATTTGTTATCTCTAATGAGCATGCAAAATAATGGAATCACTCATCGAAAAGCGGATGCCGGTATGCGGTGAATAGATTCTTCCACGTGCTCGTGTGATGCTAGTTCCCTGGTATGTGCGCGTAGCCGAATTGCCTCGCTCGTGCAAGCTCTTTGAAAGGAAATCCCATTGTTGCTGGGACTACGCGTGCTGTATTGCATGCGTCGCTCGTGCGTTCTCGTATTTAAGAGACCTTACGTTTGAAATTGATCATCTTGAATCAAACCATATTAGAGAATGTGACATACGACAAGCGACTATCGCATCGATACGGGGGACGAAAGGGAACAGAATTGGATGGTCAAACATTGGGATCGTGGTTTACTCTTCCTAAGAATGTGAAAAGTGCACGTAAGTATCTAAAGGTAGTCTGATGTCACGTGTTGATAGATAAATCAAAAGAGTTTCAAAGTTTGAAAATTTATCTACTGTAATCGTAGTTATATTTCCAATGATTAAATTTTAATGATTTATTTCTATAGGAGTTTTAACCCCTATCATAGGCGTCTATGAATAGAAAACCAATTGAACGTGTGTGAAACAAAGAATAGCATAAGAATTTATCATACGTTCCTTTTCAAGATAAAGCTCTTTGAAATGTAACCAATCGACCTGCTTTTAATGAATCTGAGCATCAATATCAAGTTTTGTGTAACATGTTGGCTAGGATAGAATTATTTGAGACTTTTTATCGAGTCAGTTTTGATTCTATCTACGCACAACGATAACAATTACACAAATTTTTAGAAAATAAACTTCTTATATTGTTGCAAGACGTAGAAGTGACGATATGTACTTGATTAAGATTTATGTATGATAGAGTTCTAGCTTATTCTAGTCCAACTGCTTGAAAATACTTAAATAACAATTACACCAATTGTTGGATCGACATTGGAGAAGATTTTCTTGATTTAATTTCTTTGGATTTTTCTGTCTGGAGACATCTGAAACGTTTATTTTACGATAATAGTACTATTCTAGTGTGATAATTCTAAAAAAATGAATTGTTACAGCATGAATTAAAAATACAGCAGGAACTTTCCGGTGTGTTTGACAATCCTTGAAATATAGACACAAAGCGTATATCATTGCGAAAAGAAACCATCATTTTCAGCAATTTTTGATAAATAAATGATTTTATAAGTAAAACGGTGAATGAATGAAAATTTTATTTGTTTTATAAATTGTGTAAATTTCGTATTAAATGTATACTTTTCAAATCGTTCATAATTATATAAATTGCTAAAAATATAAATTTTATACAAATTTAGACAGTTGTGAATTTTTTATAAATTTAAAAAATTTACAAATTTACAAATTTTATACAAATTTATTATATTTTTATACATTTTTCCTAAATAAATCAATTTATAAACTATTCATACATTTTTCTTATATAAATAAATGCGTAAACTATTTATACATTTTGTTATTACTATTTATTTATACAGTTTTCATATGTATAAGAAAACATTAAGTTTTGAACATTCGGAACGAACATTTGGTTTATATTATCGTGGATTCTAGGAAGAGTGTGGCGACGCTACCCACGCTTGCCGCCAGAGGGAAACTGACCACCGACCGTTTCTCACAAGTTCCTGTACCTGCTCCGATCAGTATATAATACGGCCCCTTACCGATCTCCCAATGTCTTGGCGTATAAGGCAGGGCCTGTTAGGATGCCTTACACTGATGAGTCCCCACTAGCAGGCCCGAGATTGAAACTCATCCCTTCCCTTTTCCTCGCTTTCCTTATCTTTACCTCCACACACCTCAATTTTTAAGCGCCCAAAAGAGGAAGACTTCAACATGTCATAAATTAAATTACAGCCTTGTCGATATTAAGATGAAAATGGTTTATCTCGTGAACACTCACTATATCTTGTACGTTTGTAGCTTTAAACATAGTATCTTGTTTTTAACTCAAATTTTTTAGTTTTTTTTTGCATATGTATACGCCAATGTATACTGTTGTTCTATCACTCTATTTCAATATATCTCGTTCTTTTCTTCGTCACGTGGTAAACTTAGAAAAGTAATGGACTCAGATAATCCTATTTATGAATAGAGATGTTTGCTTAACCAATTTCTTTGCTTCATACTAGGTAGACACCTTATACAGGGTGGACAATTTAAATGAAAACATATATCTTTACAAGAATTTAAAGTGACCAATGTTTTTCTAAACAACGCCCTATACTTTCTTCAATATTCTTGTATACCATAAAAGAATCCAACGACCTTATAAACTACGTTCAGATCATTCAATTTTGACAAATTTACTTTAGTATATCTTAATCTTATCAAACAATTACTGCTTGAAGGGTTTGTATTGAAAAGTATGTTAATGTTTCTCACTTGTCACTTCTTCAAAACGTTTGTTAAAAATGAATAAAAAATGAACTCGATATTGATCCGTGACACTTATCTTGGAACCATATTTCCCTAGTATATTATTCGAAAATGTAATTATGCATGTTGCTTTAGAATTTTAGCGGTCACTTCCATGTTACAATCTTCAAAATAATTAAAGAACTAAACATGCACGTACATATGTTTCGATATCTCGTAAGTGATTAATTGTTTTGTAAGTGTAAGTAAAATCTTGATTTTGCTGTACAAATAACTTCCCATAGATGGAACACTATCACGCTGTTCAAGGAGAAATAAAATTTCATGGTGTACTCGTGTCCTAATTTCTCGAACGCAAATAGCCGTTTATGAGGAAGTTTTCAGGAGTCCTCTAGCATTCGGGCTCCCATCGTTCGGTGGTAAATGCCAGGGCTGTATGTACACTCGGTACCCGGAGGGCCTGCTTTGTTACAACCCACAAACCTCTGATACCATGGCATACTTCATCGTGGACCGCGGAGTATTTCAAATACTCTTGGCATGAAGTACCTTGCACACTAATCTGGATGTGCAGGACGAACACGTCCCCAGTTCCAAGCGAGCGTTGCTCGACGACCGACGAGTTTGAAAACCTTCGGGATGCAACAGACACGACAATCTACGTTAGAAGATTCGCCGCGCAATTTCAGCCCTGGATTTTAATATTTTTTGAATAAATACATTGTTATCATACTGCAATGTGCGGTGCAACATTATACGTAATTTCTCTCTTTAAAATGAAACGATCCTCAAAACTTTTACATAAATTTATCATTAAATGTATATATTATTAACAGTTACAGTTGTACGAGTGTAGTATCCCAATAATTTAATTTACGAATAATTTGTTAGAGACTAATATTCTTATATGTTTTATTAATTTTACCTAGTATTAATAGTATTCAAAGCTATATATACTGTGCAGTATGTTAATTAACAACGTTAGACCATACTTTATATGACAATATTATTTATATGACGATAAATGATTACTCAAAAATAAAGTGAAAAAATTAACTTTCTTAAGAAACTAATGATATATAATTTTTAATGATTGAAATTACACGGACATTAATTATTAATGTCGAACAAATTCAGTCATATTTATCATAATCAACTATTATTAGAAAACGGGTAATACAGTTGAGGGTAAGACTACAAAAAAATTTGTGGAAGCTACTATCAGTATATTTAGCGGAGGATATATTTTAAAGAGAGAGAAAGAAATTTCGCAAGGAGTGTCTACTAAGCAGACCTGTCATGTCGAGCTTATTCGCCAGAATATTCGATACCACTTTTATTACGTCTGCGACTAAACGATAACCATAAACAGTGTCATCTATTGGCCGATGACAGTTCAGTCACACAGATGTGCATTCACTTTGACTGATAAAGTTCAAATAAACTGTGTTATTGTACATTGTGAGCAATTTCATATCTCCTTACTCGTTGGTCACACAAGACTTTTTGTTATTATAGTATATGTAAAACAATATTTCGAAATTATTGTACTTTTGAAATAAAGTATTTTCTCAAGCGCAATACTGCCGATAAATTTCAAATTTATTTGTACAATTATGTCAATGTCTTTATAAATAACATTTACAGTAAGTACGTGAATTTTCATCACAAGGTTTTTCACTCGTGACATGTATTAATTATTACATTGGACAAAAGCATCTAATCCAATCGAATTGGACCTGACTATACGTTTGATCAAATAGAGCTAGATTTAATACAATACACTCTGCCTTATAAAATCATGCAATTAAATTGATAACACTTTTTCGTTAAATAGAAAAGAAATTCTTCACCAGTGTTATTTTAAAACATTTGAAACTTTTCATTATGTCGAAAAGTATGCATGCAATCTCACGAAAGCACATTAAACTTATCGGATAATGCGATATTTGCACTGTCGCACTTTGTATGATGGATTATAATGCTGTATTGAGTAATTTTTGTTATCTAGAATATTTTCATCGAACGATGTAAAATTACAATTATGTGACAATCAAGTATAAACAATTCTCTTATCGGTAGTATGTTTGTTCCTGTGATTCCTTGGCTTCACTTTCGAATCCTTCGGAAATTGCTTTGCATATTGCTATTTTGGATATAATTATATTATTATTAAACGTCAAATAAAAAAGGTTAAAAAAAAATTAAAAAATTATCATGTATCTTACTTAGGTATGGTTACTTAGGAACCATTTCGAATAGAACTTTATTTAAGTTCATAATATATCTTTAATAATAAATGTCTAAGAAAGTATCGAGTATCTACCCATAGAATCTCAAATCTTTATAAACAGAGAGACCAAATCTACTACTGTGCAAACTTTGAATTAAATCGGTTGTCAGCAAAACAAACAAATTTCCATACCTTTCATAATATAATCTGGATAAATTCTACGAAATAATAATTATTGTTAAGAACTAGTAGTACAATTAAGTGCAATTTTCTTCTTTGTTCATCAAAACAATGCCAGAATCACTGACCGATATTGTTCTTTTTCCATAGTTTCAAACAGACACAAACTTATTAAGACAGTTCCTAAAACAAAACTACTCGATGAAGATGTTTGAAATTTTTTTAGACGTTCGATAGGATTAAACGATGGTATACGAACTTTGTCATTTAAATAGTTGGAGAAGGAGAGGGGGGGAAATAGAATAGCTAAGGAATAGGGATGAAATCGACAGTTCCGTTCAAGTTGAACATTCAACAAAGACTAAGAAGTTTGAGTTTCATCGATTTCTCTTACGCTTTCGAGCTAAAACAGAGGATCTAACGTCACGAAGACGACAGTTAATTCCATTGTGTTCGATCTATTGAAAAATTAGTATTTTAACAAAATGATAATCACAGTCATTATTTACATAATTGATGCGTGAAAGCTACATCTTTCATATAGTATTGTATCTGTTTTTATTTAGAAGAACATCTATTATTCTACTAATGAATAACTTTAAAAGATAATAACAATCGGATATTAAACGAAAAATTATTTCTCTTCTTTCAGAATATTTCATAATTCTTAAATTTTATTTTTTAAATGAATTCTTTTCTCTTCTAGATAGAAAAATCATTTTGAAGAACAACCTGATTCGATTATTGATATTTTTAACAGCCCGGATTCTTTATGGAATACAAAATATTTAATGTTTATTTATCTTCTAAATAGAAAAAAAAAACAAAATACACGAATTTGAAATTTATTCGGTGTGAACTATGCGTGAAAATGAATCTGCTGTTTGTTAAAAGATGTAATATCATCTTATTCATTCATCGATACATAAAGCCCATGCTTTGTCCTTAAATTTCAACTTGAAGTTTTAGAAATTTTATATAATTATAAAATTTCAAACTCTTAGGAACTGTTGTACAATTCATTAGGTCCCAAACAGTTTAATTATTTTTCGATTAATTGTTGAATACCTCTTTTTTTCATAAATAGAAAATATGCTTTGTTATTCCAATTACAATTGTAATTGGAATAATTACAATACATCTATTCGAAACTCTAGAAACCATTCTATATACAAAATAAAATGCAAAGATTTGTGACGACGTAAAGTCTTTTGTCCACGCAATAATGTAATTATTATAACAGAACAACACGAATTTTTATCTGAACGTTCTATATATACAAGTTTAGTAACTTGCAATTGTTACTTATTCAATTCTATCGAGAGAGATAACCACTCCCCTTTATTATGCAAACTGTAAGCTCTTGGAATCACTAGAAGTTTACTTTCCTGGTTGTTCAGCTTAAATACTAGCAGAATGCAGGTAGAAAAGTTTAATAATATCTACTTCAGAAATATTAAAGTTCGTTCTGGTGTCCTACAAGGATTTCACCTCGGATTTCTACTTTTCAATTTATTCATAAATAATATTTCTGATTCTTTCAAATTCTCTAACTTATTGTACACCGATGATCTGATTTATAAAAGCACAAACGCATTTGAGAATTTGTACTC
Organism: Ptiloglossa arizonensis; assembly: GCF_051014685.1. NCBI lineage: Eukaryota > Metazoa > Arthropoda > Insecta > Hymenoptera > Colletidae > Ptiloglossa > Ptiloglossa arizonensis. The sequence continues at coordinate 10,973,250 of NC_135051.1, read as the reverse complement.
GATACAAAACAATCTTATCCTACTGAAAGAATACTCTGCAACGAATAAATTTATTTAATTTATCTCAGTGTCATGATATTGGTTTTAACTTTAAGAGATATAATCATACTCTAAATGACATTCCATTGTCAGCAGTTGAGAGTATTCGGGACTAGGGTATCCTCAGTTTCAGATACCATACATTTTGTTGGCTATTGGAAAACAAGGTTTTAAAGTTTTAGCCTTATTAACGAAATGGCACAATATTTTAATAACACAAACATACCAAGAATTTTATATTGTTCTTTGGTGCATTCTGAGTTGAAATGTTGTTCTTCAGTTGAAATGTTGATCTTGTTCGATATCTTGTTTATACGAAAGCATATTAATACTTATTAATCGTTACAATTTCGCTATCAATGTTTTCTGCATCTCAGTGCATAAATTTAAATGATCTTCCTTGCGTGTTTTACATTAAAAATTACTACTATCTATTTTTGTTGTTTTATGTTTTGATTTTATATATAACATGTTTCTTAGGTACTACTTTTTCTTTATTTACTTTGCTTTGTATTTTTGTTATTTTGCATTTGTATTGTGTAATTTGTATTGAAACGAAAAGACTTCTTAACGTAAGTATAATAGAATAATTTCTCAGTAATTGAATACAGATTGGATCCGCTCATGATCATCTAGGGAGAGAAAGTGCCATTTTTTATTTCAGGAACTGCCCTTTATTGAACCTTTCATTTGGGAGAAATTAGGCACTTGTACGCCACATAGTGGGCAAAAGTAACCAAGTCTGAATAAAAATCGTAGAACTTTCGATAGAAATAAAATAGAGCGATAAATCTTGGACGAGATTAAGGCTGAAATTGTTGCAGAATAAAATAAAATATTAAAGTAAAAAATCGATTAAATATTTGAATAACTTCCTGATATGAACATATACGTCGCATTTATTCATACGAAGTACAAAATAATATGTCTAAATAAAATAAAAGTGTATCTATACTTAAGTATAAATACTTAATATAGATTTCCATTAAAAAAATCAAGTTACCCTTTAAAAAGTCTTAAAAGCGTTTAAAAGAATAAAAAATAAATAAAGTAAATTAAGAGGAAAAGAAATATTTCCCTCTTCAAACAGAGAAACCAAAATAACTAGCAATTTAAAATTACCGCGTTTTATGTTGCCATGTATTCTTATTTCATAACTGTAAAATGTTCTTATTTGATTTTAGATAACATCAAAAATCTTGTTAGTATTTTCTTATTTTGTACTTTTCGATGATTAAAGTGAAGCGAATAATAACATTGAATCTGTATAAAAATAGTTACAGTGCCAAATCGATATCGGAAATGATAAAAATGCCACTTCAAATTGTTCATAACGCGATAAAATGCTACAAATGATAACCTGGCAGCATCGAAAGCAGACCGGAGCAGTTGTATAAACGCATGACAATTACAAAAAGTAATGTTCACAAGATCAAATTTCGAATTTATCGTATTTTCCTCATTTAATGAAAACAATCGTCAAATATCTTAATATTAATCAACAATCCGTGCGTAGAATTATTAAGAACATGTTGAAACTTTATTTATACAAATTTGAAAATGGCACAAGAACTATTAAAAAAGGTAAAAAAACTAAAGAAATTGCTCACTCGTGTTTACTGTTGTTTGTTACTTTTTATCGATAAGATTCTTACAATCCATCTATTTCACAATCGGCAAAATCATCGTCAATTGTTAGCTAAAGGTACAGAAAACTCTTTCAAGCGATTTTTAAAGTATTTAAAGCTATAGGTAAAACACCATTATATTTTGTGGATCGTGGTGTCAAAATCGACGCTGTTAATTGCCAGCGAAAAATGTTACAAAATGTACTGGAACTCTGGACACGCGAACATTATGAAAATAGACATCAGATCTTTCAACAAGACTAAACAGGTGAACATGGAACGGAATTAACGATTTTGTTTGCAAACACTTGTTTCCAGAAATTTTTGATAAAGATGTTTGCCATTCAATTGGCCACGGATTGTTTCGCTATGCTATTAATGATATGCTTACTAACCTTAAATGCTAAAAACTGCTTTTTAAAATAAAATATCAGAGGAATTCTTCTTGGGTGCATGGTATACATACATCTTACTTTGAAAAATTACCAGGTGTACAAGTTCGTGATAAAGAGAGGGCATAAAGAAGCTAGGCTAACATGCTACCCAGCGTCGCCTCTGACCTCGTATGAGGTTGGTCATCGTGGTGATTTTAGAGGGTAGGTTTTAGCCGGAAATACTGGATGCGGGAATTCTACCTAACCCCCAGTCTCACCCCAAAATATCGAAGACGTCTTTCAAAGATTTCCTCGCGTTAAAAAGAAAGTCCATGACGAAGGACCTGCCGATAGTGAGTCGACCAACAACAGTTTGAAACATAAACTATTCGATGGGAATTATGAAAATCGCATGGAATTACAATATCTCCAAAATGGTAAAGCCGAGATTTAGTGTTCTAAAAATTCCAAATGAGCGACAAAATGTGAGAAATTACGGTTATTTAGATAGAGTTTACTACTAAATCTAAAAGAAATTTACTTTCGAAGAAGTTCAAACGTATTGCGAAAAGCAGTTTATTGTATTATAAATGAAAGTTGGTTATTAATGAAGGTTCACTATTTAGATGTATGTAATGAAATCAGAACGCAAAGTGAGTTCATTGTGAGATAAGTCCCGTCGATAACCCAAAGCTGCGAAGTTTCTGACCTCGACTCTATTTCCCTTTCCAGCCTATTTAACCGGCTTTCTCCGTCGCTTAAGTTGTGATCGTTATTTCAAGTTTAATCCGTCCTTTATTCGCGACATCCAACAGACTTGCACCTTCAAGTATATGTATAACACTAAAATTCTCTCCTTTTTGAATAAAAACGTTTCAACGAATTTTAAAATTGTTCTTAATGATCTTTTATAAATCAGACTGTTCACTAGATTTGATCATGTTTTAGAATTTAGCCTACTGTATGAATCGAACGATGATCGACGATCAAGGTTGAACCTATGAGAAAATTCTAGCATTTATGTGACAAGTAAGCAATATAGAGAATGACTCTAAAAGAAAGAATATTAATTATCCAGACCTGCTATAAGTTATGTTACAATATATTGAAAAGTAATAAACATTATAAGTTTCAACTAATCAAAATTTATTTTCAAAGTTAATAATAAGAGGAAAATAATGGTATTTTTCAAAATGACCACCTTTTGCGGTGATGCAAGTTTACAAACGACGCGTCTAATTGCTTATGGTGATACGCGCAATCATGCTAGGATATTCTTCAGCCTACCAAAGTTTTATAAGAAGTTCTGCAGACCATGTTTTTGACTTCTGATCTCAGTTTATCAAACGGATTCGAATTTGGCTTACTGATTTAGATCACGTAGGCCCAAAATCGGGAACACAAAGGAAACCGTAGCGTTGAACAGGATTGTTGTATCGTGTGTCTCTGATTGAGAGTTGTTGTTGGAAGTTATCTACAAGCATTGTTAGTCAGTGTTAAGTTAAGTCATATTAGCCTTACATATACACTCTTTTAACGATGATCATTATAATCTCTGATGATTATATATATAATCTGAATTTAATTGTTTATTTTATTATATAATAATATTATATATTATATATTATATATTATATATTATATATTATATATTATATATTATATATTATATATTATATATTATATATTATATATTAAATATTAAATATTAAATATTAAATATTAAATAAAATATTAAAATCTTCCATATACTTTCTAAGTAAAATTATATGATCGGAAACATAAAAACTTTTATACATCTTTGATTTCATTAAAGACTCTCGTGCTTGAATAGCTGTTACTTTAATTTATTAAATATAATTAAAATTTACTTCTCGTGTTGTTCCTTAAAGCTGTCTAGCTTTCGTAATTACATTTTTATATAGCACTATCCCAACGGAAGGGATTGTACTAAGATGGTCTGCCTCCGATAGACCCCTTAGATAGTGAAACACGTTAACCTGAAATCGATAATCCACAATCCCGATCATACGAGCGTTGATTTGCTCGTACTTGATTATCCGGACGTGTGACCAAAATATGTTAACTTTTAAAACATGAAAGTCGTTTTGCCCAGACAATGGAACAACATTAATTTCTCGGATTTAGTTATTTGTATAAGCAGTGTTACCTTACACTTTCATTTTAACTGTTATAAATCGTACAGTTGATTCCACCAGTTATGTGAAAAAAGAAATACTTCTTAAATACGTAGATAAACGTTAACGCGTGAATGCGCGTGCTTCCGTTATTGTGCTATATACGTATATCTGAAAAGGGGTGTAATTCTTTCGACGACGGCACCGATGGAGGTCGCAGTTGTACTGTAAATCTCGAAGTTCGTCGTCGGCGCTAATTCGAAGTTTGGCGCAGTTGCTGCAGAGCTCTTCTATAGCTTCCAGACGTATACACACGCGTTTCTCTCATACACACGGGCATCGAATACATAGAAACGAAAGTACGAGCCGTGCATCGCACGTACAAACACTGTGTTATCCATGGAAGCCCGCTGGAAGTAAAGAGAGCTTCAGGAGGGGGGCAGAGGTTCGTGTCTTTGAACGGAGTTTGGCGGAGATCGGTGTACGCGTTTCCCTTCGGCTGCGAATAATTGCCTGGAATGATGGCGACGAAGGGGTGGTGGTAATATTGAGAGAGTGGGTCCAACAGCAACTACGACTAAATTCTTCGGTGACGTTGAATTTTGTGACCGACCGGCAACTATAAACCAGGCTCTTTATGGTTCCATGGTTTAAGGTTTCGATCATTTCCATTACTCCTTTAGATTTTTTCTTACAAATATAATATGTGTTATTGAGGAGCTTTTGCATTTCAATGATTAGAAATACGGGAAGAGAGCTTAAGAAATTGGACAGAAAGAAACAAAACGGTATATACTGTTTTGCAAGTATTAAATTCTAGTAACTACACTCAAGTTCATGAGTGATCCTACGTTTAATAAATGCAAGATGAGAACTACAGACAAATTGAAACTATGAAAAGAAATATTAAAATTTCTTTGTACTGATATGTTCGCCAGCTTGGAAATAATCATTTGAACTAATCGAAATTTCTTACGTTTGTAGGTATAAGGATAATGGGTTTAGCTGCGCAATAAATAATCAGATTTTTCTTTTGTACCAGTGATTCTTTATTACTGGAAAGATATATTTCTCTACTGTAAACTATCTAGAACAACTAAATGTCTTTTACATGTGGAAGCCTGATGCCATAATTCACCTATACTCGGTTCCACGAGAATTGGCAGGAAATATAAACAGCTGCACGTGAACGACGCGTGATCAGAACAGGGTCGAAATGTAATATCCAGATCCCTACACAGTAGAGAAAGACTAATTTTCTGAACAAAAATTACTCATTCTCGGTATCAATGTAATATTATTAATTAAATATTATTAATGTTATTATAAAATAATGCAAGTCAGGAGGTAAATGAAAGTACAAGTTAAGGTATGAAAAACTATATCGACATTCAATTTGGTTATCTATTACATATACAATACAATTTACATATACAATACATATACAATACAATTTACATATACAATACATATACAATACAATTTACATATACAATACAATTTACATATACAATACAATTTACATATACAATACAATTTACATATACAATACAATTTACATATACAATACAATTTACATATACAATACAATTTACATATACAATACAATTTACATATACAATACAATTTACATATACAATACAATTTACATATACAATACAATTTACATATACAATACAATTTACATATACAATACAATTTACATATACAATACAATTTACATATACAATACAATTTACATATACAATACAATTTACATATACAATACAATTTACATATACAATACATATACAATATATCTATACATATACAATTTATTCTGATTCCATGCTTGAACTATCGGGATTTAAATTAAGTATAAATAATTCCGTTAATGTATCTAGGTTGTGGTCCAACTGCCAAAATTTTTCTTTAATAACTTGAACAACATGTTCGACAAATTTTCTCCAGTTTTCAGCGGTAACATGTAACGATTTGTGCAACAAATTTTTTACATCCACAAATCTGTACGTTGTCTTATTTGCTACAATATAATGTTTAACTTACGACCAAATCATCCCAATTGGATTTAATTCGCAGTGGTAGGGAGGCAGTCGAAGCACTGTTACATTTTTCATTTGCTATGTTATTTATTGCATAGTAAGTATTTGCAATGTCTTGTTGTTTTACAATTTGTAAAAGTTCGGTCCTTACCGTGTCTTGTGCATAAGAAATTTGTTTTGTTTGTAACCATTGTTGGATGCTAGCCTTTTTTCAACTTGAATTTGGAATATTATTAATTTTACAGCAATGGTATGGAGCGTTACCTATCACAATGACGGAATTGGGTTCAATTTTGTTTAAAAATTCTTTAAACCATCGCTCAAAATTTTCAGCATTCATTTCCTCGTAATAATTGTTTGTTTTTTTGTCTCAACATATTCGTTTCTTATTTGATAGAAAAAAATCATGAACTTTAGTAACACTCTTATGGTAATATATGTAAATACAAGAATTTAAATGTTGCCTTTTAGAAAATCCTGCAATACGAGCAGTTAATGTTATTATTTCCTCGAGTTCTTTCCCTTGATGTAAAATTAGTTGTTCTTTATAAATATTTATAATTGTACTTTTTCATTTCTGCTTATGTAATTATTTCCGTTCTCTTGCAGGTGACATTTCAATATTTATAGATTCACGATTAGAATCCGAAGAAGACATGGTTGACAGAATACATAAAATTTCTTTTTTACGTATAATAAAATATAAAAACGAAAATATAAAAAAAACGGAAACACAAATATGAAAACACAAAAGACACAAATGAAATGCGAGAAACGATTACAATACAAATTGAAAAATGAATATTTAAAATGCAACGGAGGTAAAAGGATAAACGTACAGTACAGAGGCTCATGAAAATCTGACTGTTTTTCTACATCTTCCCCTACCCATTTCGAAGAAAGTCCCTTTCATGTTGGCAAACCCAAGATACTGGGTTTTTACTTGCCTCTCTATGCTTCATTCGGGAGCCCTTCTGTGAGCGTTCCTGAGCAGTGACGTTCAGCAGCCACTTATCTGTGGCCGCAGCGTCGATCACATAAACTTTTTATTTATATTTCCTACCAATTCTCGTGGAATCGACGCTATGAAAACATCTCGAGAATAATAATCAAACATTCTGCTCCTCGATTCTAGAAATCACAGTTCCAGGAACAAATCATATTATAGGAAATCAATTTCAAATAAAAATTCATTTTTGATTACGAAGTACTGCGCAAACTTATATTACTGTGACGGTAATTTTACTTATTGTAAATAATTAATTTCATGTTCAGTAAATATAGTATAAGAAATATAATAATTCTGCACTTTCCAAATCAAAGAAATAAATGTCTAATTTTTAATTGTTACATCACGAATTGAATTTCAAAGAGTGGAGAAACTTTTCAAAGTATTGAAGTATTCTCATTTAATAGGGAAGTTTTTGAAATAATTTTTATATGGTTTTCGTCGAAAAATAACATATTGCACATATCAGTAAAAAAATTAATACGTCAGTTTCTTCATTTTCAATATTTTTGAAAACTCGAGATAGTGAGCTATTTTTATTTTGAACTAGTAAACAGCTGTAAGTATATCTATTTGTAGAAAAATAATGGCAAAGCTTAGCATTCTTGAGCGTATAGGAACATAAATGAGGACACGTTTTCGTACGTCTCGATATGAATCGAAATAAACTAAAGACTTTTTAAATACTTGTTACGATAAAATAAATTAATTTGTAATTAAATTATTAAATTAAATTATTAAATTATTAAATTAATTTGTAAACAATAAATGTTACGATGAAATCAATAATTTGTTTATTATTTGTACAGTATTAAATATAATATAAGTAACATAAATTTATAAGAAACAACAAGAAGGAAATAATATGATAGTATTTCTGAAGTATAAGTATTTTGCGTTTTTAGTCATTGATTTAAATATTGATAATGAGTGTTGAATGGACAATTGTTTTCAAGTGGTCCTGAAGATTACAATCCAATAGTTTTAAGTTTGAGGAACGTATTGGTCAGATAATGGGTCCTGTACTGCTTATTCATTTGTTAGGAAATTGTTCGTTCGAGAACTAGCGGCCCATTTAACTAAAATATAGCGATATACCATTGTGTATACAGTATACGATGCGTATTAAAATCGTAATCAAATAAACGTGCTGGTTAAGGAATTTGAGTGCTCAACCTTCTCTTCTTCTGTTACGAACATATTTATGTTATGAAAATTTAACAATAAATATATTTACACATACATAGATTTATTTGAAATTTGTGTTTGTAAAACACTTTTTTTATACTTACTGTATATCACATTCCACTTCAATGAAACTTTACAATACTAAAATATCCTATAAACAGTGATATATTGTGATAAAATATACCTTCATCAACAATGTGATAACTTTAACTATATTAAAAAACTACAAATGTACCATTTCCTGGACTGCATAGGTAATGGTGTTCATAAATTCATGGTAGAGACTTTATACACAGATCTACCATTGATACATTTCATGAACACTTGTATTTCCATTAATACAATAATAATTTAATAATACTTATTAATTACATCCTATCAAAATTAATATTTATGTAAGCATGTAAAGCGATTTATTTTTATTCGTTAAATGTTTCTTGTTTTGCTCTAAGGCTATGTATCAAATAGAAATGTTTGAGCCACCAAAATTATATTGATTACTTGAAAGTAAAAGGAAAAATATGTTATATACTCAAATATAAAGTGGAGTTACTTTACTTAGTACTAATAAATGTATTTTACAAAATTGCTATACTTATGTCTTTATAAATTGAATAAATAAAGCATGCTGGTCTTATTTGCTGCCTGTTAAATAATACTTTACAACAATTTAATTAAATCTGTAACACTATTATATATACACGCTTACTATTATTTGATCTTAGTATTAAATGATTCTATGCAATACAATTATTTTGTACATTTCACTTGGTTTATACATCTATTGATCATTATTGGGAAAATTTTAATCAAAGTAACGACCGACGATTATGGTTGAAATTGATAATCGCTCACAATGATAGACGATTAAATTAATCGTAAATCACTTATAACGACTGATGACGGAATTAATCGTTCGTCATCAGTCGTTTACGATTAGCGTCGTTTAAATCAATTATTCTTCGTTAGTGTGGAGCCGGAAACATTCAAAATTTATTGACTGTGTATTAAGCAGATTAAACTATTTAAGAATATAATCCTGTAAATTTACTTCAAAGTTTGAAATAATAATGAATAGAAATATTAAAATGCAGTAAACTCAGTCGAACCGCTATAAAATTCTAGAGAATTGCACAAAGTGAAATTTTAACATTGTAATTAGATAGTAAAGTTTTCTCTGGATAATTGAAAAAAATTTAGTCGGCAGCTTTTCAATTATCCAGAGAATATTGAGTTTTCGTTAAAGGAATTAACCTTCCTTTTCAAGCTGTGGTCAAGTCATGCACAAATCATACGATGAAGAAAGTGAACATAAAAGAGAAATTGTTGTTTTGGCTCATTCCATTTTAGACACTTTTACGTATACCTTAATTTGATGCTCTAGATTGAACATGCATTGTATATAGCTCGATATATTTACAATTTGTGTAATACGATTCCATCGATATCGTCCGACTGTAATTATGCTTCCGAACATATAATTATGTAATTACAATTACAAACTACGCGATACATCGATCACAATGTTTGATATGTCATATAAATAATATATTGTTTAGAATGAAATGATAATAATAATAATATATTACATTTTATTTAAAAAAGGATGAAGATTTAAAATGGCCCTACTCTTCTCGAAAAACCGTTTCCGTTAGATATAACATACGTGACTGTTTAATTGTAATTGTAATAAGATATAAAGAGTCTACGTTTCCATGCCGACTCTTTGTAATATCAGTATCAAAGATTATTTTTCCCCAAGGAGCATGTATATATTCATTATACATTCTCTGTATTTACATTTGTATAATAATAATAATAAATTAACGAAGAACATTTTTCTAAATGTATAAGGATTTAGAAATGATTAGAAATTATTCTAAATGTATAACGATTAAAAGTTTAATATAATTTTCCATATTGTAAGTTAAAATGTATTGGAAATTTATTTCCTTTTCATTGAATGAGTCATAATTGCAATTGATACTAAGTTTCAGATTCTTAACCTATTCAAATACAAATTAGTTTACTTCAAATAAACAAAAATTCAAACTGATATCGATCCATTACATTTAATAATCTTGTAACGACGTCTTCGTATTATAGTATCGGGAAATTTACTTATAAATATTTATTCATAATTTTAGCAATTACTTCCATATTACAATATTTCAAACAGTATAAAATCTAAACGTACACATATGTATGTATTATATTAATATACCAATTTTGATTGGTATTAAAATCATTTTACATACTCGATAAAATCTGAATGACTGTATTTTCAAAATTAATATTTGTTCGCAACATGGATAAATATTACAGTATGAGCTTCACGTTGAACAATAAAAATAAAATAAAAGAATTCGGTTTCGTATATATCGTACGTTTAGTATGGAACACGGATGTCTATCGGGAATGTCTAAAATATTAAATGGCATTTACGGGAGAGGAAAGTTAATTTAAGTGTATATCGATCAGCAACTGGGACTGACCTTGGGCTATTTGAACTAACAGCAATATATCGTTGAAACTTGTCCGATACAAAGATGCGAGATATAGTGTCGCATGAAAGGACGGCAAACAGGGAAGAAAACAACAGAAACGGAAAACGAAAGCCAGAAAAAGAGGAGGAATTTTCTTGCAAGACACTCTGTAGATGGCCGGGGTTAACAGCAGGACGGAAAGGAGGGATAATTGAATACAACTTGATCGAGCCGCGTTTCCACCCCATTAAATCGGGCTTAAGTTCGTAAGAGGGAGAAAAGGAGTTAGGGGTGGGAATTGAGTGGGAAGCAAGAGGTCAGAGAAGGACGAAAGGGGAGAAAACTCGAACGATTGAAGCAGGGCGCGACGAAGAGGAGGGAAGAAAGGACGGGAACGAAAGAGAGAGAAGTGGATAGCTCTCAGTAGCTCGACGGGAAGGCGAGAGAATGTTTACTGCTACCCTAGCTGGGGCCAATCAGTATAGCCCCTTACACCCTTCCACGAAGCCTCTTAACCCTTGCTCCCCTCGCCGCTGCAGCTTTCCGGGATGCTGTACAATCGTACAATAGAAACGCGCCAGCAAAACCTAAGCCGATGTCGTTATACAGTTGGATTATTCCTCAACCCGGCGGAGCTCCGTTACGGCGATAATCAACTTAACTCTCTTCGAATTTTAAAGAGTCCGTCGTTGCCTATTATCAGTAGACTGCCAATTTCGTGCAACTTGCCTTTTGCCGGATTTATCACTCACCCAGCCACTAGTGCTGCTTTTGTCTTTTGGTCCTGATGAGAATGTTTCATAAACCTGTAGGGATTGAAACCTCAACACACTAACGAACACTTCGAAACAGATGGAAAAAGGAGAAAATACATTGACACGAGTTATTCCAAAGGGACTTCATACGATTCCATTTTACTTTGCCAAAGAGTATGTGTAACCTGTACTATGCACCAGTTTGTTCTAATTCTTGAAAAATGACACGGAACCCCTATTGTGATAATTGCAAGTCTGTTTTTTATTAACTGTGTTCAGACGGTTATTAACGATGGCTTGATACTTTAGGCGAGGAGACCGTAATTTGAATCGACTATTGAGAAGATACGAATATTATCTAATATTTTTTTCTGGTCATCCTTAAAGTTTTCTTTTAAACTTGGCTTCAATTTGTGTTCATTTCGGGATTCAAAGTATTTTCTACAGTTGGGGACAACATATTTTATTGCAATCTAGCTATTGCATGCATTTCAAATTGGTAAGCTTGTTTTGGAAATTGAATACAATATGAATAAATGAATGAAATGTGGCTAATTTTTAGAAATCGGCAGCATTACACTCTCCCGTTTTTATATTTTAGATTAAGTATTTAATTCCGTTTCTTGTTTCCTAGTAACTTCGATGATGATTTTATCTTTGTTTCAACTGAAAAATGTTTCACTTACTTCTGTAGCAAAGGATGATACGGAATTTTTGGAAGGATTCATTTTTAAATAGATTTTTCTTGAAAACAAAGTCTCCGATGCAATCTTGTTATTGTCTATTTTTTATCATAGAATCTCCCTGGACCAATTTGCACCATGCATTTCGGGACACATATACAGAATATCCAATTTTAACCGGTAATTGTAAGTTACTCATGATGCATTCACTGAATGATAAAATGGTTCTAATAAGAAATGGATTAGATTGAGGAGAACACAAAATGGTGTAATTATTTTTCGTTTGTAGGTGGATGCATATTAGTGATACAAAGGTCAACTTTGATTTTTTAAATAGAAACATACATTTTTTACTGCATCATTCGATTCGGCTCGTCATTCCCTATAAAAGAGAATTATCCATTCATATCGAGGAGTCAATTTATTTAGGACATATTTTAATCTGAATATTCAGATACTTAGCAATCTTGAAATACAGAAAGTGGAAGATGAAACATCGAAAGTTATGCATTTACTAACAAATATTCAAATATTTTCAAATGTCATAGTCAATACCTGTTTGTATTCCTTCATTTAAAATCCGTGTACATAGCTTTCCACATTTCTGGTGTGATATTGTGAAATGCTGCTATTGGTTCATATGCATAAATTGTTTCTTTTATAAAATCCTAGAGAAAAAATTCATTGGCGTTAGGTCAGGAGATCTAGGTGGTTATTCCAAAGAGCTTGCACAACTAATCAAATAATACAGATAATGTGCATTAAAAAAATTGGAAACACAGCGATTTAATGCTGTGAACCACCATCATGTTGAAACTCGTAAAAATCAATAACATCTCATACTACAATATTTCAGAGCAGTAGGTGTCCAAATATTTAGATTAGAATATCTCTTAAATTATTGTTCTTTTTAAATAAATAGGTTAATACATTTTGCGGCGAATGACGAGTTGAATCGAACAGTGTATTACAAAAAATATATTTCTATTCAAAAAATGAAAAATGACCTTCGTATCATCTATACGCGTTCATCTAGAGAAAAAATAATTCAACGTCTTATGTCCTATTTGAACTTATTAATTTCTTATCTGAATCATTCTTCCATGTAGTAAATAGTTTATAAGTAATTCAAGTTTACCCATTCAAATGAGACATCCTTTAGATATATGTATATACACACATGTATATATAATCAGGCACAAAATTGAGCGGACACGCTTATGTTAAACTGACGAGAAATTTCGCTTGAAATCCGAAAATTAATAACTTCGGATCGTTAAGGACTCAGTTGCACAAATATACGGAAAAAGAACCATAGATCTAAAGGTGCTGTTGCCAAAATGTAGATAAAGTTCATGAACCGAAATACTGTGGCAAAACTAATAGATCGTTATCGTCAGTAATGTTTCACTGACAATGAGAGTATGACGCCTTCAGATATGAACTCCGAGAAAGCCCTACTGACGAGAACTACCCAGAATTCAACCGTGTGAAACTCTTCGGTCTGGTCCTCCAAAGCACCTCCAGAACATTTCAATAAGATAACAGCCTGTATATAAGCCTGCCAAATGATCGAATAAAGTAGTCTGCATTTTGAAGTGAACCTTTCGGCACGTCGTTACTCCGCTCGTTTTACGGTCAAAATTCATTAAACCTGTCATTACGTTGCGTCTTCGAGCATTTTATGAAATAAAGTTCTCAGTTTGGATTAGTAATCGTCGTCACTCTCACCAACCCATCGCTACTTTTAACTTTAACAGCTCAGGATTCGAATGCGGCTCGAATTTTTCGCTTACGAGTGACACAGGAGAATTCGTCCCGTCACATTTTTGGCGATCCAGCCAGCTTCCACCAGGACTGCATCGAGGGTACTCAACTAAGGAAATTCTGCGGATCTTCCGATTTGAGAGATTGCATGTACCGCGCCCAACGATCAACAACCACGGATCAAGAGAATCACAGTTAAAGGAGATTTTCTCAATTATAGAAATCCTCTCCCCCATTATCTCCTCGGGCAAAGACATCAGAATAATTATAAAAATAAGCCGATCATTCGAAACCAACTTGCCCCTTTCTTTAGACATTTCGTCGAAGATTGACATGGTGTTACGAGAAATGAGTCTACGAAGACAACGAACGAATGAATTGACAGTCGGTATAAATAAATTACAAAACAAGAATAGCAAGAGAACGAAACCCTGAAAACTCTTGCCGACGCGATAAATATTCATGTCATTACAGAGAACGAATTGTCAAGAAACTTATCTTAAATAGACGAGGAAGTCGATCTGGACCACAGGGATACTCAAGGAGTACCATCACGAAAAATAACGACGACCAGCCGAACACACAGGCAAACGCAAAGGCAGGTGACGTCATCAGAATTATAGAAACGTTGCGCGGTAAGGACGATATTGAAGTAGAAGAATTTATTCGTTTTGTGAAAGTAGCTAGAAACAATTGCCGAGAATCTCAATTACTGCTCTGAATGATACTAGCGAAACAAATAATTGAACATGCAAAAAGAAGCATTCGATATAAATAGTTAGAAAGATCTTTATCACGCTCTCCATACCAGTAACTGTAAACGGTTGACACAATTGCTTACAAAATATAAAATAGAGCTTCGATAAGAATGTTCAAGCCTACAGTGCCAGATTTCGTCAAGAATTTAGCGAATTATATTACGCTATTCAAACTAAACACCACACTCCAATGGCCAGGAGAACAGCGCTTCAGAAGGAGGCCGAAGAAGCCATCAGAACATACACGCTCAATTTGAGCAGAGAAATTGGTCAATTAATCATCCCTTCGGATTCTCAGAGCATAGTGGAAGTATAATAAAAGGCCATTTGAACCACAGTGGAAGCCAAATGTGGCTCAAAGATTCGCAAAGAATCGTAGCCGATCGCCCACGTAACTCATCATCAACACGATGTATCCCGTCCAAAGTCCACTACAAATTGCAACGCAATACGTTTCGAGCAATAGAAAATGTTCCTCTTGGCAACCAAATCAATCTCAAATGTTACAATTGTAATTAAATAGGGCACTCTCGAGCCCAGTATTATCAGCTTCAGCTGACAAATTTTTGCTGCGGTCAAACTGGGAATTTGTCACCGCACGTAAATAAAACTACAGTTAACGAAGAATCGACATAACTTACAGATTAAACCCAGTTAGAGTCAACTACATCCATCCACCCCAGAAGAACTACAGAATATTTTCTGCAGACTACTAGAAATGCGAAAACCAAGGAGATTACTATTGGACACCGGAGCAGGTGTGAATATGATAAAGGAGGATTTAGTGATTAACGAAAAATACTGCATATTATTAGACAATGACGAGCACAGAACTAACAAATCCACTACCTTACGATCTGTATACGAAGATCATAAATTCGTAATTGTTTCTAATGATTTCCCATTAATTGACGACTGTATTATTGAAAACTTTTTTCAAAAAATACAATTACGAAATCAGCAAGAAAACTTTTAAACTAAACGATTTTACCATTCATTTACAGTGTACATCAGGAGTACAGCTTCTGTCTACCAGCTATAGGACTCGAGTTTGCAAAATCCACAATGAAGTTTCCAGGGTTTGTTTCCTTAATGCCGATGAGCAAGAAATTTCTACTAATGAACCTATCGAAAAATCAAACAACTTAAACAGAATCCCTGAGTTGTTAACAAATTACCGTACTCATAGATCCTGAATATCGCGAACCTATCGAAAAATTAGTAGCTGGCATATTCTCTCTAGAAACCGATCCTCTACCTTGCATTACACTAACAGAACACACAATCACACTCAAAACCAACAGGCACATCAACATTAAATCGTATAGGTTCTCTGAGTGACATAAAGAAGAAATTCACAGACAGGTAGACGACATGATAGATAAAGGTATAATAGAATCAACGCATTTCCCTTACAACGCACTCATATGGGTTGTTCCTAAAAAGACAGACGCATCGAGCAAAAGAAAATGGAGGGTTATCATAGATTTTAGGAAACTTAACGACTATACAGACCAAGACGCAGACTAAATTATTCAATACTTGGAAAATGCCGAATTCTTTTTCCACTCTAGACCTATATTCCGGATTCCACCAAATTCTCATAAGACCCAAAGATAAGAAATACACTGTCTTCTCTACTCCTGACGGATATTTTCACTAATGACGCGTGCCATTCGGACTGAAAGATGCTCCAGCTACTTACATTCCAACGTATTATGAATACAACGTTACACGGACTAACAGACAAATATTGTTTCGTATATTTAGACTACATGATAATTTATAAGAACACCTTAGAACCTCGTCATCATATTCCAAAGACTAATAGAAATCGGATTAAAACTGCAGACTGACAAATGCGAATTTTCGAAGCCTGAATTATTATATTTAGGGCACATGGCCACTGCAAACGGAGTAACACCTAACCTAAAAAAACTAAAAGTCATTAGAACTTTTTAGACACCTAAAATCGTTACCAATATCAAATTATTTTCAGATTTAGAAGGATACTACAGTAAATTTATTAAAAGCTTTTCTAAAATTGCCAAACCTTTAACCTATTTAATAAAAAAGGATGTACCGTATCACTGGACTCACAAACAACTGACTAGCTTTGATACTATTAAACAAAAACTATGCAAAGCAACCATACTGACATGCCCTGACTTCATTCAAACCTTTACCTTATCCACCGATGCCACCAGTGAAGGTTTAAGAGCTATGGTATCCCAAGACGGACGTCCATGTTGTTACATATTTAGGACTTTGAATAGCGCTGAAAAAAATTGTTCTACAATCGAAAAATAACAGCTGAAGTCAACCTTTCGGCACGTCGTTACTCTACCTGTTTTATGGCCAAAATTTATTAAACCTTTTACTACGTTGCGATTCAAAGTATTTTTAAAAGTAAAGTTCTCAATTTTGATTGGTGAGATCGTTACGAATTTTATCAACCCATTACTACTGTTTAACTTTAACAGCTCAAGATGCGAGTGTGGTTCGAATCTTTCTCTAACAAGTGAGACAAGAGAATTTGACCCATCACAAGAGACATGATAAACGAATTGTAAGAGAATCCAGAATTGAATTGATTATTATGCGTCGTAAAATAATTTAGAGACTCAATTTAGATCTCTCCGAAAAAGTGGTGTTTGTAGATTAAAAGATAAAAATATATACAATTCTTTTATCACTACGAAACCATTCATAAGCGACGTGAAGAAACGGAAGCGTTTAAATTTGATAAAAAAATATATAAATACCTCTGTTTGGTTTTGGAAAAAGTTGTGTGAAGTGTTGAAAATAAATTTGAACGGTTTTATAAAAAAGCGACGATGAATTTGAAGAAAAACGAATAAAACACTTGGACAAAAATTTACCTCCCTGACTGTAAAACTTCTTCGTCGGATGTTGGAAATTTGATACTGATTAATGGACTGTATAATACTGGTCGATATATTGATTTAATAAAAGAAAATTTTTAAAAATATCTAGAGAAAATATGTATTGCTCACGATTTTGTCTTAGCAAGACAATTTTTCAATAAACAAAATAAAAAGAAGTACTTTTTTCAAGGATTTATCAATACAATTTGTCAAGGATTTATCAATAGCCACCGTAAAGTTCAGACTTGAATCCTCCAAGTCCAGAAAAATTTATGTGTTTTATTGTATAAAAGAGTATCGATTATTAGTAAACCAAAATTTCGTTTTCCAGCAATTTACAATTGACATAAAACGTCTAGAAGCAATCATCAGGGCTAAAGGAGAAAATACAAAATATTAAAGGAGAGTAAAAGGTAAAATTGTGAAAAATTAAAATATCATAATTATTGTACATGCTTCATATAAACTCTATGTATAAAGTATTAAAAGATATCGCTTAAAAACATAATTTAGAAGTTATACAATTTGAAATTTTTTTAGGCTGTTTATTTATCAATATTATATTACACGTATCAGCGGATATCATTGGAGACTAAAGCTATAACAAATATTCGAATAATTTTCCTTTGTCCTCCGAATACTTTCTTCATCTATTTCTTACATTATTTAACACACGAATTAAGTATCCTTCAATAATTTTTGATGTTTTTAATCGAAACTGTATATAAATTTTACATTTATGAACGGCTTATCTAAAAATAAATATCACTTATTTGAAATGTTTTTCCCTAGTATATATAGGTTAAGAAGTACAATAATATTTCTTTTCTACGATGATATGATTTCAATACACTGAATCGATGAGGTACCGCAACAACGTAATAGTTTACAGAAAAAGTCGAAATATGCTTCCCCGATCACTTTTCCACCGAACATTTGAATAAATTTCAACGAAATTAAAGTAGTTTCTTTTCAGCAAAATGAAAAAATATTACTCTGTGTTATCTTATGTGCGTAACCTTCATGAGAATCCAAATAGAAAAAATCCTGAACATTTGTCCAGCTGCTAATAATCTTTTTAATTTAAAAATTACGGAATATTTGTTGCTAAGTGATGATCATTAATTTACTGAACGATAGTTGTTATTTTCTTTAGAAAACATGAAATAATGAAGAAAAATCAAGTGTAGATATGTTGTTTTTTAGAGCGAGAAAATTGCACAAGAAAAATTGGAGAAGAATTCTTTATAGATGATTTAAACGTACATAGAATGCAGTATATATATATACGTCTAATGAACAATATTTCTAAAATGTATAATAAGCATAGTTGTATGACAAAACTTTTCTAATGTTTTACATATTTTACAGTTCGTAATACTCTGTACAGTAACGTGGACTATCTTACATTTTTTCGAAGTTAAATCTTGAAAAGTTCTTACTTTCTCTCTTCTTCTTCGTAATGCTTCGAATTGTACTAGCTTGCGTTTAGAGTCATTGTTTCTGAGAACTAAAATTTCGTAGATATGCATTGCATTACAAAATTATCCGATAATCGGTGAAAAGTAATTGGGTCACGATGAGTGTCTGCATCTCGAGGTAGTCGTCATGTTTGAAGAAGATTACTCATGTAATCTGCCTAGAACCGAGTGTAATGACTTTCTCTCGGCAAGAAAGGTTCATGTGAAATCGATGTATCCGCCTAGTTCGGTTAAGTTTTGCACGAAGTATATGACAGAAACGCGCACTGAAAAGATTACGAACTCTCATAATGATTCGTAAGCTGTTTAATGAGTATCAATTCTGAACTATTATAAATTAGAATAACGCGTTTTCTCCATCATAGAATAGGTTGTTCAAAAAGTTTCATCGAACGACAAAACTTATTAAACAACCTAGTACTATACTGTTCGATAAGTTTTATCGAACGACAAAATTTATTGAACAACATATTATATGTATTATCATTCTGTTCTGTTTCAATCATTGAATGAATTTTTGTTAGAAAATACACATCCTCAATTTTATGATATTTATTATTTAAATGCGTTACTCACTCCTTCAAACAAATATTCTTTAAGGGGGTCAACAAATTTGTAGTATTTTAAATAATCTTATACAACCTTATTTACGATACAGAGAGTGAACTAAAGACTAAAAGGAGAATTTAGAGGTGAATCATAAAAGAAGAGAAAAATTTCAAATTTACTGTTCTGCAATTCATGCAGTAAGTCGTGGTTTGAATGACAATTTTTATACCAGATACAAGTAATAGAGAACCCTATTCTTTTCCTTCCTTAGTGTATATGTGTATATAACGACGCATCTACAAGCATGATCTGCTATTACAGGTAAGAGTAATACTTATCGACTTCAATTCAAGATCAAAATCGCTATTTATTTCGTTTTCAACTCAATTGATAGTTTCAATTTTATCACTTGAAAAATTATTGTAATAATGGTATTCTAATGGCATACTATACGTTCTCATTGCATTTACCTATAAAGTTTAAGATAACTTGATTAATATAATAAAATTTGACATTTTTAAATTAGCTGTGAAAGTAACATTTTCTACTCGGAGAATTATTTCAAAATATCTGCGCAAGGTACAATTCAGAATTGCTGCTAGTATTTTATAGTTGCAAAAAATAAAGAAATTATTTATTTTATGTATGAAAATTATTCGTTGGTTATTAAGTTTAAGGCCAATAAATGTCAATACCTGTTTATTCAGAAATTGACATTCTGCTATATTATGGTATACAAAATAAGCATTCTATTTAGAAACAACGAAGTTGATCTTCAAATCTCCAAAATGCCTTCATCTATAAAAAAAATGCATGCAATTTATAATAAACGCCCCTCCAATATATAAAACATTTTTTCGTGGAGCGCATATTTTCGAAGTAATTCCAAGTATGCAAGTTCCATTAACCTGTATAGTGAAAAAATGTATGGAATGTTACATGTCCGCATATTTTGATGACGTCAATATTGGGTTTAATTTTCTTCAAAAATTATTTAGAATGAATTGTATAGTCGTTTTACTAATCTATCAACCGAGGTTTTTGACCGATTTATGTTTAAACATTATTTTAATCGTTCACTTTTTATTTTCGTTTCACGCCATATGTTAACCTCAATAATTATAAATTATGGGTAATTATTATAAATTTCATTTTAATTAAATTGAACTCTTTTCATATACTTGCATATTTTTTGTTTAGAAAAATTATAGCACTTTAGTACAAATTTTTAATATCCTACTTCTATGAGTACACTGCAATTTTTGAATTTTCAGAAGTTTTAACGATATTCTTTACCACACGTTATACAGTGGAACAGCGATCTTAACTACTCGAACGATACTATATTGCCAAATGTGCAACAACTACGACTGGTTTAATCGCATTTGTATAATACTTTCTCAGTAATTATTCGGTATGTAATTTAAAAATCGATTTGAAAGTAGAATAGCAAGATATAATGGCAGAGATACTTGATCTGAAATTCGCCGTTCTGTGCAGAAGCCAGTCGAAAGCGAGCGCACAATCAGTACAAGAACGCAGCCTGCATGCAGGAGAATCTGCGATTTTACGGAGATACTATTTTGCAAGGTAGCGATCCGTATCGCCAATCAAGTTCTTTCAATCCTTGACGATCCAATCGAAGTACGCTTGTCTCTCACCCCCTTTTTTCCTCCCCGCGTGTGTTCCTTCCTCAACACTATGCTTTCTCTGATTTACCTTTGGATAACCCATTCTCTCTTCGATTTGCATTTATTCCGAGATGTCATCTTTTACATTCTTCTCAAGAAATATTCTTCCACTAAAGATTTGAAAGAAATGCACGATCTTCGTTTTACATTAAAGGAACATTTGAAAAAACTCTTTACTTTTACAATTGATGTTAATTTATTTTTACTAGGGATACTCCAAAGTCGTAGTTGATTTAAAATGGAAGTATAAAATTCGAATATAATATTCAAAAACTGTTTTGAATAAATAAGTATCTATTAGCACTTTCGATTATAACTTATAGTAGAAATATGAAATTTAGTATTTAATTATGCTAAAAATTAGAGTGATTTGCATTTCTTGTCATTTGAGAAAGGAAGCTATCTTTTTAAATCGGATCTCTGGTAGTTGTACCGTTATGTTTTTATCTTCCAGTGATCTTTGTGTCGTCAATGATCGTTCTCTTTTTCTATTTTTTTTTTTAAATCGTTTTACATCAATTCAAATAAAATATTCCGGATTGTACAATTAGAAAAGAGAATACGACAACAAGTACAACAAATAATATTTGTGTCGTTTATGGGGAAGGTGTTTTATCAACTCGTATGTGCAGAAAGTGATTCGATCGATTTCACATGGGAAATTTTAATCTGGAAAATGAGTCACGAGCCTTCCAATCGAGACTGACGAAAACAGAATTTGTAATCTAGCGAACGAAATGAGGAGTCTGTTAATGCGAGGAATGTCACAAGTACTAAACATATAAAAATCATGTGTACAGCGACATTCGAAGAAAATGGGAATAATGCTAAAGATGGACGTATAGGTCAGCTCACAGAGCGTAATCACCTTGATCGTGTGGCAACTTGCATATCGTTGGTTGCACATAACAAAACGGA
This sequence comes from Ptiloglossa arizonensis, assembly GCF_051014685.1. Taxonomy (NCBI): domain Eukaryota; kingdom Metazoa; phylum Arthropoda; class Insecta; order Hymenoptera; family Colletidae; genus Ptiloglossa; species Ptiloglossa arizonensis. Next base: position 10,950,856 of record NC_135051.1, on the reverse strand, counting down.
ATCCTTTCTGAAACGCATGGTAACTGGAGATGAAAAATGGATCTTGTGCAAGAATCCTCTCTCTGTATGGTGGAACTACAAGGAAATTTTCTTCTTCGAATTACTTTCGTAAAATCATTAATAATGATAATCATAATTAATGCCGACCTGCATTATATTCAGGTTGAAAAACTAAAAAAAAAGTTGCAGAAAAACTTACAAAATCGTGGTAATGTGATTTTCCACCTTAGCAATGCTACGAAATGTGCAAAACAATTAATTCAGTTAGCAAATTTTATCCCATCCACCTTATGCTCCGGACATCGCAATATCGAACTTCTACCTGTTCCGATTATTACGACATTACTTTGCTGGCAAGAAATGTGAACGTAATACAAAATACTTTACAAAAGTAATTCGATGACAAACCAAAAAAATGTTTACATTAATGGGAGTAGTCGACAATCATGTTGTTGACTAAAAGGTCGGAAGAGGATGTGCAAGGAGAGGGCGATTACATTTTTTCGTAAGGTTCATAGTTAATATTAAAGTATTACTGTATATGGTAGAAAAATAAACAGCACAAACTTATGGGAGTACCTAATAGTTTTAATCGATAAAAAAATTCTTCTTCGAAAATGATGAATTACCTCTAAAATTTGTAACAGCAATAACCGTTAAACTTATTACAACAATACCAGAAATAGTTGTTAATCCTTACCACCACCGTTGAAGAAAAATCAACCGGTTAGTGTCTTTTGTTACAGGTAGATCTGAATGAGGAAATTGGCAATAAAGCGGCCTCCCATTAACTCGTTCGGGAGAATTGGGAACTTTGCCCTTTCTGACCTTTCAACCGACCGAAATGGAAGCTGCGCCGAGATGGGAGTCGAAATAAGGATCTGAGTGTATATAATCTCGTGGCAGTGGATTAGAAGAGGTCTGGAGGCTTTAGCGGATCGGTCGGACTCGTGTTTAAGTGGCCCACGCTGCAGGATGGTCCGACTTCTTGGGTGAGATTAGCTTAGTTACAGATAACTAAGTCGAAATCCAGACAAGTTGAAGATACAGTTGGAAGAAAGTGGATACAGTGATGAGAAAAACGGACGGGGGACAGGGATGAGCAGATGAAACGATAGAAAGAGAAAATCAGAGGAAATCCTGGAAAGGTTCTAGAAGCCAGGGAAGACGGTAGTCTTGAGACCGGTTTACCTCCACAAAGAATTGCCGTCACATATGCATACACGACCACGAATAACCACCGCAAATCGTCGGTAAGAAGTTTGATTATCTTTCCAGTCACTACGGAAGACAAAGTGGCGTCAGCCGGATATTTCTGAAGCAAGTGGAAGGATATTGTAATCCTTACAGTGAAACAGCCGCTGGCTGAGCGGCCCTTTGCGCAGACCAACATTATATGCTACACTGCTATAGGGAGAGGGATGAGACGATAGAATGACAGAGCTTGGCGAGCAGAGACAGACAAACAGGATCCCTATCCTCGCTCGGAGTTAATTGTCTTGCCAATGTAGGATTAGCAGGCTGAAGAGCAGGACTTACTGGCCTATCTTATGGTCGCTTATTCCCTTATCCGACGATGCAGAGTTTACCTTGTGCTCTCTCTCCTGACCTTCCCTACATGGGCGTTTTCGGCTCCCTACTTAGGATACCTTGTGTTCTCCTTTCTCGTTTCCACAGTGTTGTTTTTCTATTTCATCGTAATGTTTGTGCAGCTATTTTTCGTCTATGTATATTGCGTTAGTCGAAACTTTTTTTACCAAATACTTTGTTCTTCGTTTCACCGTATTGTGCAAGGCTCTTCTGTCATCTTTCTTCTGTTACGAATCCAAATTTCAGATTTTGGAAAAGTCATTGATTTCGACAAACAGGATTATTTACTCGTTGAATAGATTCTGCATGGTGTGCAGATTTTTAATAATAGATTCCAACTACAGCGATGATAGCTTCGAAAGCTACTTCTTGAGTACTGTGTGTTAGGGATTTTTCTAACCGTTTTGCGAAAGATTTACAACAAAAACTTACTATCAGAAGAATTTATGAAACTGTGTATATTTACAGACTGTTGGGATAACTATTAAAACCTCAGAGGGAGCATTGTCAATAAAAAATCTGACGGTGGAATACGCGTGCTCCTGAAAAAAAAACAGATGTTTTTATAGCATTATTTTGTTGTCAAAATATTTTTACATTAATTTGAATTTATGTGAAATTAGAGAGAATTGAAAGTTTAATTACAATTTTTGCGTCAAACTGTGCTTTGAGTATTTCATTTAAGATAGTGAAAAACATTTTATATCAACGGTTAGTCAAAATTCATAAAAAATTCAACATTATCGCGATTAGAACTGATTTCCAGTTTTGATAATGCAAACAATATAAATTGATAACTTCTTCTATCCATCGTATTTAGTGTAGAAATAAATGATTAGGGTGAGATACTCTTATTTGGGGAGATTTTATAAATGTTATAACAATAAGTGTCTTTCAATTTGCATATGTATCTCATTTTTTTGTATCGCGAAGAGCCAAACTCTATCAAAATTTTGCAAATGTATCACCTCTAACATGGTATTTTTGATTTTAACGTAATTCAGACAACAGTATCCGAAAAATTCGGTCGATTATATAATATTTCACTAAGATTGATAGGAATTGTTACTGGTCAACTATATCGAAGAAATGGATATAAATCTGTAAAATAATTCTAATCCATCGAAACCATATATCATACGAAAGCAAATTCTTTAAGGAAAACTCCTATAGACAAACCTTGTAGAATATTATACACGTATTTACAAGAACAATAGCATATTTTTTTAGATCACTTTTATTGGCCAATTTACTCGTGGCATCAATGGGAATTATATGCCACGGTAATGCCACTGCTAGAATTGGATGTAGTAGTGTGTTAGGATTACATTTTCTTTTCACAGTTGCACGTATTGAACGTTTATTAATAAATTAACACGCTCGATTAATATGTCGATACCATTTGTATCGTATATGACAAGAGAAACATGTACGTATAGAATGATTCATGAATCCATGTCAATACCTCGGAGAGGAGAGGAGGGAGAGATTTTCGTTTAAGTATTGAAAGTTAAGTATTGAAATTGTTTGTGTGAGATGATAAAAGCTGTTTTTTTCATTTCATTCATTTGTGACCGGAATTTAATAAAATCCTGTGATTATATCAAAGTAATAAAATAACAAACACGTGTATATTAAGGGTAATAATTATTTATCAGGTACTGTTTCTCATTTAAAGTGCATCTCTCTTGCCTATAAGAACAACTAGGTTTATAAATGTTAATTTAATACCATAATTAATATTATTATGTAATAATTCTTGCACTATGATTCTTGAACCGTTGATTGTAAAAACATTGGTAGTTTTTACTCGTTCGAAATCATTTAACCTTAATATCTACAATTACAGACAATGTATAATTATCTGCCAATATATTACTGCGAATAACACCTGTGGATGACACACAATCAGTTATAATGTTCTTCTGCAACTAGAGTTTAAATTTAGAAATAAATACATCATTCAAATTACCGAGTTCGTTATAATTACTAATTCCTTTTAAAGTTACCATTTTATTGACTTTTTTGAAAATATTATATTACAATACTTGTAATATTTATAGAAGAGAAAATCTTATCAGGTATCAAAGAATATCCTTCGTATCAAGTTTACTGTAGAGTTTGATAGCCTTTGTTACTTCACTACTTTTTCATGGACCATCAGTTCCAATATATCCTCTATCATTACATGCATAGCACTTCTTTGTGGAGAGGGGAAGGGCATCTTCTTAAGATTTCCCTGATCCCTTAGGGTAAAATCCGAAGGAGTGGAAGGTATAACCATTGAAACATCCACGATGATCATCCTAACACAACTACAGCAGGGCACTGGGAACTACTAGGGGCATAACATCCGGTACACCTTCTCATACAGTGGGACGCGTCGATTGTACACGTGCATGTATACGTTAGTAGAAGGGACTAACCCCCCCCCCCCCCCCCCCAATACGTTAGGAACGCCCAGTGACAAGCGGGATAACCTTGCTACACCGCCACTAGTCTAAAGGACCTCCTACTAAGACCCTTCTCGTCGTCTCAAACGGAGGAAAGCGCGTAACGCACGACTAGGACCAACCACTTGCTGTGACCCTTGTCCTCAGGCTCATGCTCCTTTCCCGCGACCTTCTTCTGCAACATAACTAATATACAAAGGGAGACCACGGCCTTCTACTTCCTCTCTCTGCTGTGCACAGCATTTACTATACTTGGCAGCGAGAGGTCTCTCCAAATTTTCTCCATCAGAACAGGGCACACCTCTAGGACATGTTGCGTCGTATCATGGTCAATGAGAAAGCATTGTACTTTTCTTCCTAATACGAAGCAACTATGCTCGGAAAGCACCTGCAACCATTTGATAGTCGAGGCACATGATACATGAGGCACATAGCACTTTATGATATCCTGATCAGTAAATTTTCATTTGATTTACTGGCCTAATTATACATAATTAGGCCACGTTCTAGAAGGACAATGCAGTTTTTAAGATCTTCACTATTAGATTTCTCGTTTACTAATATACATTTTTAAATAATTTGGGAATGGCTCGAAAGTATGGAACTGTAATTGAAATCGGTACTGGAACTACTCACTAATTTCGATTCCTTATAGCAGTCAATTTAGATAACAATGCTTTTAAACTGTTTTTAATATTTGCTTTAGATAAAATTGTTGCACGTAATAGTAAATATAATGTTCGTAAAATAAATCTTTATAGATCGGATCGTTTAGTAAAATTCAATCAATATTGATTAAGATAAATCGTACACCTTGACATTGCCTAAATTTTATCTGAAATTTTGTTGCTACCGAGGTATCAGTTACAAGTAAGATTTGCCTTTAAAATAATAAAAGGTCATTGGAGAATCCCATTAAAAGAACCTATCCATTTAGCGGTCACCAGAATCGATTAATCACATTGGGATAAGCTGCACCTAATCAGTGGGCAATATTAGATTGACTGTAGAGTCATAAAAACCATTTACTGGTTATCTACGAGAGCAATATTCGAGGGTCAGCTAGACGCTGTTTCAATGTTCTAGTATGTTGTTTCGCGTACCAGTTCTGGTTACATCGAGCTGAAGAGGAAGGCAAGAGAATGGTTGAGACTAGGCTGTGCTGACGTTGAAAGATGGTGCTGCCCCTTCTCTCTGGCAGCTGCTTCCAGCATGATATAGCACCATCCGAACGCGCTGATAGGTCCAATTTACAGAGCGCCTTTAACACACCGCACCGAACCATACCCGAAACTTCAACGTCCACCTTGACTTTGTTTTTAGCACGGAAAGTAGTTTTTAACCTCCTTTTGGAACCTTCCACTTAAATTAAATGTTCGATCGATAGGGAATGATAGAAATAGTTCGTTTGTAATTCACATACACGCTGCTGTTTCTTAAGAAAAAATTAAAGTTTCACTGGAAAAGGAAAAAAGTGCTTATATTGACTTTTCATAAAACTTATAATCAGATCAATAGAGATTTCTATTTATAGTTATTATATAATGTTGCGCATATACAGTCTTATAAAGTCTCGGTTTTATTAGAAGACTTTCAACTTGCTGATTTAGGTCCCCTTTAGTACAAATAATCCCCTTTAGACAAAAAGGTTTATGGTTTATAAATTTTAAAGTGTCGATCAATTAACAATCGATATGTAAATATGTCAAGTATACTTAAGAAATAGTGAAACTGTAGAAATAATTCGGCGTGTGTGTGTGTGTGTGTATACAGGGTGAGTTAATAAGTACTGTTATCTGAAATATCTTATTATTTATTTATTTGATCAAAAAACGATTTATGTGAAATAAACTTTCTTCAAGGAGTCCCATTGAATGAATGCCTTTTTCATTGTTCAAAACAAAGTACTTATAAAGAAGTTCACGTTTTGTATATTTTCCATCGAAGGATTCAATAATAACCCAATAATGCGTAGTGCATTATTAATAGAACTGCATTGTATTATTATCAATTGTCATGAATAATACCGTAACCAATGACACAAAAGTAATGCGAAACTATAAGGTGATGTCACGTGAATAATATATCATTACTGACTATTTATCATGAAGTATTTTAATATTCTCGTTTTACAATGCCTCTTTTCTCGTAGTGAAACAATTGTGGGAATAATGAATATATTGCCAAATGACGATCACTTTAAGTAACAAACATTCATTCAAATAAAATAAAATCAATTATACGGTAATCATAATTTTGGCACCGATAATGCTCCATTCGATTTAATAACTTCTATCATCAAGTTCATATTATAAGGGTCAAACGATTAATCTGCGTAGAGCAATTAGTAATGCAGAGGATCTGACAATCGGGCCGTAGGCCTCGATTTCAGTCTCTGGAGGGTTGGACCAAACACCTCGTCATGGTGGACGTGCCTGCGGCTCGTGTGAGACCAGCTGACCCCCGACGATTAATGGTAAACTTAATTATTGGATCTCTACCCAGTCCGACGTCACATTGCACTTTCCTCGCGTACGGTATTTGCATTTATTTACTCACAGAAATATGAATGTTCAAAAGTTGTTATCAAAGCTTTGAGTTTTATGTTACAAAACTCAATATACTGCCCGTATTTTATTCAGCAATGCAAAGCGTATTAAAACTCAGTTTACTGTAATTAATGGAAGTTGTTGAATTTATAATTTTACAAGTGTACAGAGTCTATGGAAACATGTGAGCATAACTTCAAACATGAATTTGACAATCAAAAATAAAGAAAAATATTCATACGCGCAACTATTCTCTCCGAGTTTATCTTTAGTTCTTTATTAACATTTTGTATTTGATATATGACATTGCCGACTATTTGCAAATACTTCAAGTTATTTCTCGAATAAAACCAGTGGATATTGTAACATATCTAATATAAAATTTAATGATAGCGTTTATCTGAAATGATAATGGCAGATTACGCAAATATATAACGGATAAATAATGACGAATAATGGGAAAAAACGAATTGTTCTTTTCTCAAGGTACCTACGTTTAACATAAAGTACTCGTAATTTGTAAGAAAAAATAGTTCTCGAATACAAGTAAAAAGGCTTACAATAGTAAATAATGCATAAATATAATACATACGTTTTTATCATTAATAAACTAAATTCTTTTTTTATCAAAACGTCCTGTACCCTTAAGTGTTGTTTTCGATGCACGCCTATTCTCTCTGTAAATGTAGCATTTTATATGTTTCTAGCACGTTTATCGAATTCTCACCGATTTTAACCTTGTTATTACGAAAGTTTTCACGAATTCCTTATAATTTTTATGCATTCTTTATTCTATTCCTTAATACCTTCTGCGACCACAGAAAATATCTTTCCTTTATTGTTAACTGTAACTTGTATCAAAACCATTCAATTAATTTATATTTTTACTACTATTACTACCACCACTACATCACTACCACCACTACCACTACTACTATTACTACTTTCAGAGCAATTAACATTTATGTAACTATGATATTTATTTTCCAAAAATTCTGTTCAAATTTCTCAATATGTGTGTACAACTCTTTCATTGTTCAACTGTTATTATGGTTATTGCCTCGTGAAATTTTTTTCCATATCATCGAATTTGAATGGAACATTTTTCTTTGCAACACGATCTTTAATTTGAACCCATTTAGCTCTATTAGATTGAGCATACAATAGTAAGTGGAAGTGGAAACATTTTAATATTTTTGTTCTTAACGATTTCATTAATAACGTAAACCTGTTTCTCATTTTGCTGGTAGACCAAATGTAGTCATTTTACTAGAAGTATGTTCTGTGAAATTAATATTGTTGTCTCACAGCTTGTATATTTCCTGTCCTTCATCAACCGTTGGGTATTGTGTTCAGTTCTCTGGAATGATATGGAGCATTTTCTATGACGATAACCTCATTTCTTTCAACTTTATTCAAAATTCCTTCGAATTATTTCTCAAAGGATTCAAAATTTATTTCGGCGTAGCAATTTTCTGATTTTTTTTATTCAAATGTGCAAAGGGCACCAATGAATCCTATTAGACTACTAACATGAGCGATATTGCAACTGAAACTCTTCCTCTTTTGAAACTTTATAAGAATTTTTTGTTTTTAAATTGTGAGACTTGTGGGTTATTGTAACACTAATTCGGAAGCTATGAAATTTCTTACAAGTTTCGTGCGAATTACATTACTTTAAAAGGCATTTTCTGACGATAATTCTCAATGAAGTATACATAGTGATTTTTCGAATAAATATTTGTGCTGTATGTTTCTTTATCTACCTCAAGTCTCTATTACGAAATAATATTTTATTTCATTAAATTTATTTGTATACATAAGTAATCAGTTGGCAATCACGACATTAATGATACATGCTCATTTGAGAGTAAAACTATTGTGAATTACTTTTGAGAGTTACTCATAAGTAAACACTGCGTTTGAGAGTAACTGTCCGAGAATGACGTTCAACTATCCGAGAGTTGACGTATCGCTACTCTTTCTCAAATGGATACAAAGTAATGTGACTATTGCATAATTACTTTTGAAAGATAAAACTGATTCGTATTCTGAGAACTGGTCAGAAGTTGTACAGTAGAAGCATGACATTTTGCAAACAATGCTCAAAACAGGAAACATTTGAGATAATTACCTTGTATGAAGAACAATAATTTCTGGGGAACACAAAACATTCCAATTATAGTAATGGAGAAAAAAAGCAAAGTGTTTTGTGAAATTGCCTCAAAATTCGAATGTTTCTCAAAAAATTCAAAAAAAATTCACAATTTGCGAAACCAAGTAGTGTAATCAAATCAATAAAATTATATATATGTATAATTATATGTATAATAAATTATATCTATGATTAGTTTTCTAGAACTTAACAAGATTCTGAAAAATTTTCGCTTTTGCCACGTGTAACTTCATCTCCTGTTTTAATTTTTCGATAATATTATTATTACTATTATCAAAATTTTGCAGTCGTAAAAATAACATGTATCAATAATAGAAGGTTTAAATCAGATATTAAATGAATTAAATATGTCACGATAAAGATGCTTTAATATACGTAGTTTTATTTGCTGTGTAATTTTTATTGAATCATTCCCGATAGAGATCATAAAGACAATTGAAATTAAGATAATTGGAAATTATTTTCGATAAGGATTTTTTGCTCTACTATAGTGGTTTGTAACAGCTCATTATCATATCAATGATCTAATACACTATCGAACTTTTGTCCTTTCGTCTTGTTGTATTTTGATTCCAGGTTTACTTTTTTCTCTCATATCAGTTTCTATCGTTCCTGTCGAACTTGTTTTATTTAAAACAATGCAAACACGTTTTTATTTTATTCTATCAATATTATAAAAAGCTTTTCGACAAACGTCATACTTCTGGTTGTCACGTATTATATTATATTCGTGGGTAGAAAGAAAATTCAAAAATATGTTACTCCTATTTGCTATTAAGTAACAATACAAGATATTAAGCAACAAACCTTATAATTCGCCTGCTAGTTCCTCAAGTGCTTTAAGCAAGTGCTTGCAAAACATAAATTTAAATTATAGAATGATAATAGAGTAATTTGGCACAAGTATATGTTTAAATGTATATATGTTTTAAACGTTTTTACTTCGTTTTGTTTGAGTTCTCTTCGGTTCCACTTTTTAAAATTTTAATTTCTCTCCGCGGCTTTAACAATGTTTCTTTTGTCGTCTTATATCGCTGTAGACCTGCTTTCAATGACCAAGAATATTTGAGGTCAATTTTCTACGTAGATTTTAACTGCCCTTTATTTAAAATTACATTGATTAAATAGAAGAAAGCTAAGGATAATATTCAATTGTCATACTAAGAATCCACAATGATACTTATACATTGAAGTACAGTAATTTAGTTTCTTCTAAAATACTTGTAAAATGTAGAATAAAACATTTAAAAACTTCTTCCACTCCAGAAATTCTTTATCCAAAATGTTAACTTTAGTTTTGCATCTGCAATTATAATTTTTACAGTCCCACTAAATGCACGGTGAGAGAAATTATTCAAAAATATAATATTCTTAATCACTGTAATATCAATGATAAGTTAAGATCACTGTTCCTTTATAAAATAATTATGTCAACGTGCTTGGATAAATTTAACTGGAGAAATTTCTTGACAACAACTTTCTGGCAAGAAGGTAAGTCACATGTTAATTTTCTAACCAAACAATAGTTATTATAGTTACGAGAATCTATTAACAAGGTGAAGATCTAGAGGATCCTGCCCCCATGAATTAGATGGTACAAACCTTATACCCACACAACAGTATTAATCTTACAGAAGATCTAGTTGCAAGATGATAATGATCCACGTGATTCGTAATAATAGATAAACTGTTCAATTTAGTTGTAGTACGATTAGCATGGTCAATGAACGGAAAATTTAGTACGAAACCGTAAAAGTGAAATTAGATAGAAATTGCAGAAGATTCAAGTGATAATGCTGGTGCATAATGAAGGAGGATAATTTACCTTAACGATCGACCAGTGATTAACCACATATGCTCAGCCGATAATCTCCCGAGTTCACCCCGACCCATGTGCGTGGAACCGTCAAGATCCACCGTCAGAAGTGCCAACCACAGTGGTCCCTGTCGCCTTGGTAATTAGTGGAATAGCATTCGAGTGCACGTTACGACTTGTGGAGGGTGTTGTGAACTAGCCATGCGGCGGGCTAATCGATATCCGATCACTCGAGCAATACGTCAAGTACATCCCGCGCGTACTCTTCCATGCTACGCAACCGCGATCGTTTCCATACGGCTGTCTACGATTTCATTTAGTATATTTGTACTCTTAATTGGAAATATGGAAATATCAATTCGTGAAGAGAAAGAAAATTCTTTCTTTGGACGAAAGAACCGAGTAACATAATAAGTTTCCACAGAATTAGTTGATAGTAAATAGTAAATGTAGTAAATGTACAATGATAGTAAATGTAGTAAAATACATTAGCAATCATTTGACTATTAATATTGTTACTTGCGAAAGTAATAACATTTACAATGATAGTAAATGTGGTAAAATACATTAGCAATCATTTAATTAATAATATTGTTACTTGCGAAAGCAATAACATTTATTAGAAATAACAAAAAAGATATGAAATACAATTAAAAGTTATAATAATATAGAGTTCAATATTTAACAATAGTTAAATTTAACATAGTTTAAGAACCTAATGTCTGCAAAAATTTCAACGTATTTCAAAATTCGTATATTCTGTCTTTCATGATTTCTGTACGGTCAGGCTGCATATGCAACGATCGTGTATTCTGAAAAACTTTTGTCCCGATCATTCTTAAGTAGCAAATTATTGCCAATGTTCTTTCGTGCGACAATTTTTAACTTCTGCCTACTTTAAAGGACTAGAAAGTTGGATCCAGAGTTATACATATGTGAGTTCATGAAACGTCAATCGCTATTGTGGACGAGGTAATAGGATGTCAGGAATGTGTGTGGTTAACAAATATTTTCTGACAATAAAACAAGTTCTAGGGCCTCTTTTCCCTAATTTCTTCGCATAATTAGACAATCAGAATGACAATAATAGGCAATTGTTCTTAAAAATATCGTGTATTACCATATTATAAATGATCGCCATTGCTGTGTTAAAAAATTCCAAAAAGCTGACCAAGCTATTAATCCCGCTATTTCTAGTTTAATTCTATATAGAATATTCCATTTAATTGGTCACAACGAAATGTCTCGTGGACCAGTACTTTAAAAAAAGTTCAAAGTACCTCTTTTATAATTTTGAGAGTTACAGTTCCGCACTATAGTCTGTATTTTATAATATTTCTACATTTAACTCCTACCTATTTCTGCGAAAGTTATCCAATTGGTAACAATGCGACAAAAATAATATTTACGCTCTGATTAGGAATTTTGTGCATGCAGAATAGAATTTTATTTAATACCAGTCACACGACGAAACAAAACACTCGGAAGTTTGAGAATAATGTAGTGGAACGTCAATTATTGGAAATGATGAAGAGACAAAACATTTCTGACAAACGAATTTTTCCATAATTTCTCCATAGAAATAAAAATATGAAATTTGTGATCAAAGAGGATATAAGAGTTCAATTAATTGAATGACATTTATTTGGAATCTGGAAAAATATATTCTTCGTAAAGCCTGGCATAATAATGCGAGCATTAGTTGTTATTAAATTAAGGTAACAAGGACAATCATGGAATTCGAAACTTCAGAATTGCTTGAAATATTGTGTGCAAGTAGAGTCATTTGTAACATAAAATCACTTTACGTTGGTGCCATAATACGATTTGAAAGATTGAAATCATTCTTTAAAAGAATTTAGATTTTTCGTTCTAATGAAATAACTTTCGATCGGTAAGAGATATGGAACTGTAAGAGTTGATGACCTAATACGAGAATAATCTAAAAAGCCTTGTGAATTCTTTGATAATTATTTTTTCGCAGTGTTGTAGATATTAAAGCAGGATTCAGTTTTTATTTAAACTTATTTTCCACCTTCATAGCATTCTGGGATTTAGCAAGATGAAAACTCTGCATTTTTTCAAAGCGTGATTTTATTTCTTCAAAACTATATTATGGCACCAACGAGAAACCGTTGATGTCAGAGATCAACTATACTACTTACACACAATGTTTTACAATTTTCACGTTCACTATCTTCCCTGGTAAGTCTCGTAATGGTTTCAATACAAATATTTGTATACTGTGTAACCTCTTTCTGTGTTTTTATCTATTTTAATACAATGTATTAATACATAGGTATTTCTAGCTTTAAAAATTTGTGGTATAATAGATTCTTTTGCCCTTTATTTTCACTAAATTCTGTATCTTAATTTTCTATTAATTGCTTTTTTTTTTTAGTAAAGGAAGTACATTGGAATATTTAAACTTATTTTATGTAATAGTCAGTTCGATACAGTTTCTTTTGATTACTTGATCTGTGCTAAATTCAAACTTTTTTGGCAACAATTACTACCCTCGTAACTGCATTGTTGTTGCAATTCTAATATTTCTGTTTTTTATATTTTAATTCAAATAATTGTCGAATTATCAATATTTTCCTTCCTTAAACAATTAACATTTTAACAACCGCATGTCTCATACAAATATTATAAGTTAATAAGTGGTGCATTAGTGAAGTCCAAGGTGTATTTAAATATAACTTCGACAAAATATGTGGACAGCAAGAGAAATCATTTCAAACTTTAAATGCAAAACGTAGATGAAAAAATGTTTTACGATGCTCTAGGATAGTAAATTTAGACGACATAACATAAGTGAATAGTCTTGATCAAGGCTAGACATAATATAATTTAGCTTGCGAGATGCTAAACGCAAAAATTCATGTTGAACGCTTTCAAGTATGAAGGAAAGCAATTATGGGTTATCCAAACTAACACATAGTACTCTAAACGTGATCAAATTATGAAGCAGTACAAAATTTTGGTGGTATTAATATTGTTAAAATACATATAACCTCTATGAATAAAATCGAGAGTGCAGAAGTCTGCAACATATTTAAGATATGCTTAGAAAAAGATAGATCAGAGGAAAAAATGAATATGAGATCACGTATTTCTATCACAGAGTTCAATATAACGTCATATATATTGTAATTGTAAATTAAGTTATTTTTAGAAAGTGAGAATTGAATCGTGGAGCAATTAGATATGTTAAGACAGAGTTTGTTATATTGCTACCATGCTATAAGATTGTCAAGATCACGTTGAATAAATTTATGAGAGTATGACAATAGTATGAGAAAACTTTAAATCATCAGCAAAAAGTAGAAAATATAAATAAGTCTAACATTTAAATAAATCGTTTTTTGTTCGCATTTCTGTAACTTGGAGTGTTACAAATGTTCTTCTGAAAGATTTCATTAAAATTCATAAAAATAATAAACTTCTAAACATTTTATTGCAAAGGTATTAAGTATACTATGTGCATAAGATATAAATAGTACAATTTTCTAAGTTTTGTTGACAGTAAAACTATATGGTGAAGATATCATTGTTATGTTGAAAAAGCAGTCTGGGGAGTAGTTCTAACAAAATTTACTTACGAAATTTGTGAACATGTAAAAGTATTTGAAAAATTGGTATTTTATGAAAGTAAGTGTGACTAAACTGAGTCACGTTAATTATCGTGTGAGAAAATACAAAAACTCGCCAATTGAATAATTCGTGAAATGATAAATCCCTGTGGATTAAATCATAAAGGGACAGGAACTGTGCTTTGAATATTAAACTGTAAATTATTTAATCGGATATTTATGCTGGCCACCAACCTTACTTTTATTGACTTAATAAAGTATCAGGCTTTAATGAGCACTGGGCGAACGTTCCAACTTGCTGGAAATTCAACTGCCACAATTCCTAGAAATTTTAACTATCGGAAAAACAGTGAAACTTTGTCGTGCTTTCTGCCCTCTGTAATAAAAACGGAGCTTTACGTTTAGAATTTGCACGGCGTTAGCTGAACGTTTGTTCGCGAGTTCTTGTATAAATTTTATTTTCGTTCCATTGTTAAGTACTTTCTTTCCCGAGCACATTAAATCGAATTCAATATGGCTTAATTACAGCTATTGTACATTAAAATTAACAGATCCCTTGACATGGGATACTGAAATATCTGAAACACATCAACAGTCTTTAAAATCTGTTCTCTTCTTCTTTCATTCTTTTCTGTCCATATTTCCCACGTCTTTTCCACTGGTGTTGACATTCTAAATAACATTTATGCTTGGAAAAGGTATAAGAAATAAATACGTTTAATTTGTAAGCAAGAATAGGTACTTACTTCTAATGTATAATATGTATGTATATAGTACTATAAGATAACTCTTTGGATCAAATCATTTTTAAATGGTTCCAAAAAACTTTAAGCCATCTGCGTAACAAATTTTGAGAGTTTTTGTTATACAGAGTGACTCAGTATCGATAGAACTACCAAGAAGATGATTCTACATGAAAAAATTAATTCAAAATAAAGAATAAAATTTTTTTATTCGAGGCTTCATTTTGGAGAAAACCAATTTTAAATATTCACTAAGTGCCCTTAACTATGACTTTAATGGACCTCGATACAAGTCATATGTTATTTGTAAATAGCACTAATATCATTAGTATCATTATGATGTGTTGTGTTATTCATTTCTGCCTATAGTTTTAGAGTGGATGTAAATGAACGAAAGACGTTTAATTTAATTATTCACTTACTTTATTAATGTAAAAATTGTGCTGTATATACAACTGTATTCTCTGAATTAGATTTGTACAAGCGTATTTTAATGTATTCTTTTAATTTATTAAATGCTAAAACAATCCTTGCTTTTAATTAAGAAAAGCTTGCAATTTTCTCTTCATATATTTTCGATTTAACATGACCCCATAGATAAAAATCAAGATGTGTCAAATCTAGGGAATTTTGCGACAAGTTTATCGGACCACCACGGCCAATCCAAACTTCGTGTTGTTCATTTAATAAATTGTTAACTTCTCGAGAAAAATGTGGTAAGGATGAATTTCCATCATGTTGAGAAATGAGATTTTACCTAATAGTAGAGGTACGTTTTCTAACAAATTGGACAAATCTTCGCATAAAAACTTTAAGTATTCAGTTTCATTTAAATTATTTGCGAAGAAACGAGGTTCTATGATTTCCCATTCCCATTTATCTCTACCCAGACGCTCATGCTCTATCTTGAAAATGCGTTTCTACGATGGTATGCGAATTTTGAGTTAACCACTTGAAATTTGGCTTCATGGCACGCTTTACTATTACACGTATCCATTTCGTGAATCATATTTACGTATTCTCGATTTGTATATCTACTCAATGCAAAAAATAGATAGAAATTTCGGTTAGTTAAAACCGAAGATAGTAACATACCACCAAATTAACCTATAAGTGCTTAGAATGATATGCCAACACAGGTGTAAAGAAGTGGAAACACAAACAAAAATCTGTATCGAGATTCATATATCTAAGTCATAGTTAAGTGCACGCGTATGACTCGGTGAATGTTCAAAGTCGATTTTCTCAACAATGAAGAACATATTTTTGTTTCAGTAACTCTTTTGGTTCTTCTCGAATTGCTTTTCGCTGTTTTTTTTTTAAATCACATTTCTATCTGCTTCGATCATTCAGCCTTATCATCCATTGTTTCTTTAATATAAGAGAAAAGGTTTTTCTCTTGCACTCTTAATTATAATTATTGCAATGTTATGAGCGATGTCGAAAAGATCATCTACTGAATCAAGAAATTCCTCTTTTCTTTTTTGCAATTCACTTAGGCGTTTCTAAATCGTTGTAAATGTCGTTAAGATGGATGTAATTTTAATAATTGTATAATACCTATTCTAACTTTGTCGTTGTGGAATATGTGCTTTTTGTCCAAAAACTTCTACCTGTTTCATCACAATCGTAGCACTTGATCTAATATCCAATTTCACTTTTCTTAAATTATAAAATAATACATGCGAAACTTGCACATTACTAGAAACTTTTGTTCCAATAATTTAATTTTCTTCGTGCCCTGACAGATATCTTCTATCAAAGATTCTTGGTTTTATTTTTTTACAAATTCACTTTCTATTTGATTACTTAACGAAATGTGCACTTCGAACTCTGAACAATGACTAAATAAGAACTATTTACTACTGTTAAGCACAGTTAAGTAATGATTCCTTTTATAATGGTAAAATATAATTTACTTGAAATACAATTAACTTGAAGGGTCGTAAAAGATGTTCCATATTCATCCAAAGTAAAAACGTCTTTCCATGTGAAAAAAAATAGGTACTTGTTAAGATAATTGAATAGATAACTGGACTTCAAACCTCAGGTAACTAAATCATATAGCAATATGATTTACAAGACTGCCTCATATGCTAAGTTTAATGCGTAGAGAAATTTAACGATTTTGAATATATTGTTGGTAAACAAATGTTACAATTATATGTTTAAGAAACTATACTTTTATTTAGGAAACATTTTCATACATTTTTAAAATACTACAACATAATTGTATCCGGCATTAACATGAAATCACTATAATCTTAAAACTTTGGTGCCAATACGACACAGGTTCCCGATTTCCAATCATTCTGAAATGTTGCACATATAAATCTTTCATCAAGTGTCATAATTTAGGTGGTTAATATAAAAAGAAAAATTAAAGAAATATATATCATACATTATTATTTTACTCTATATAGATTTATATAACGATTTGCACATATTGATGTAATATTACATAAAGCGGTGAGTGTATACAAGGTTGAATACAAGTATTTGCTATAAAAAGTACAATTAAAGGAATACTCTTGTTTAAAAATGACGTAAAGTCGTGTTGTAACGATTACTAATTACAAACAGAGCAACGTACGTGTCTGCCATTACAATACGCACCAGCGAGTAATTTTGCGACACAATACTTTTATGCTCACCTCTTCCCGCGCATGACGTATGTTTAGGAAGGTACCATATTTCCGCTAGCGGTAGCAGCAATGCGGTTACGTTTCTGTTCTGACCAGATGTATAGAAGAATCCATTAATTCTTGCCATCTGAGGGGAATATGGAATGCCAAACACAACTCTTCCTACTTCTCAGCAAGCTTCAAGTTATCACATATTTGACATGGCGTTATTTAAGGTTTATAGTAGGTAATCAATTCAATGAACATTATCAAAAAGGAGAAGCAATGCATTTGTAAGCTATAGTCTATAGATTGTACATACGAGAGTAGTATTCTTTAGCGATAGTACCTATGCATTCTTAGGTGTAATAAGTAGACATGAAAATGTAAATTACGTCTATTCATCTTGTAAATTAAGTAATTATACTCCTATCATCGTGTGAATATTAAAACTTATACATCAATGAAATTTTCAAATTAAACACTAAATGAAAGTATTCGCGCAATTAATTTTATTTTTTCCTCTTAAATTAGTTCCTTGTTTTTATGCTACTACTTCACGATGAAATAAGTTTAAACAGTAAGACTGCTGCAATTAATGGTTGCCAAGATTTCTCGAGAAATGACTAAATACGAATAATATAATCATTTCGGAAGAAACTCGATTTTGTGTGCTGCTAATAGTTTTAACAATGTTGAAAATAAACAAATTTCGCAGCAAAATAAATTAGAGCGCAACTATCGTATCGTAATATAGTTTTTTCCCACACTTTTAATATCTCTTAACAAAATCTTGCTGTTAGTGTATTTTAAGAAATCTTGTGCATGGTTAATATTTTGTGTGTGTGTATTGATCTGTGAAGTAGAAATACGTAAATCAGTTCCGCTATAATAATTGCTATAGCAGAAATAAATCTGAGTCACCCGGTGTCAATCATCGCGTCTAATCCGCTGACAGACCTTTCTACCAAACGCGTGGAGGATCAAGAGCGTGTAAAAATTCTCATCACTCTCTTCTTTTATTTTTATTCACGATCACGTGCAGCTTGCGCATGGTCATGACTTGCACATTTCGCATCACGGATTTGCTCGTAGCAATTTATACGAACGTCCATTTATCTTCCAACTTGATCCTGATAACCAGTTTCGAGATATTTCGGAATTAGCTGCAACAACATCCGTTTATTCCAATTTGGATGGCTACGTCTATAAGATTACCACAAGATTAAAATTTCTTGTAGAGTTTAACGTTTGTCGTCTCTTAAATCACAGATTCCCATTTACTTAGCAAACAAATTCTTTTAAATATTTAACGTCTCAGTTGTAATTTTCTAAACTATTGATTAAGAATTGTTGTGTTTTATGAAATCCACTTTAGTTGGGTTGAATCTACTTTTAGAGCGGAATAACATTTTTCAAAATACGTGTTTTTGGTTGAATATTTCTTGTTTGATTTTTACAATATTTAAACAAAAAATGTGAATAACAATTTTATTTATATTGCTTCTTTTTTTATAAATTAGCGATGTAAAACAGACAATCTGATTAACGGCTGTTTATCTACCACCGGGCAGTATGTCGAAACGAATTTTACACATTGACAAGCAAACAATTTAATCTTATTTTACAGGAAGTAGATGGTACAAAAATGATCAACGCGTATCATTTGTTATCAGTAATCCACAATGAAATTGTAAAATCAATTTCAACGTTGGGGGTGCAAAATCCATTTAATCCGATATTTTGAAAATTATTAGGTGTATAAGAAAAGTTGTGAATGTGAAAATTGTGTATTTGTAAACGATAAAGTCAACTAGGTAATCATTTTTCAGAAAAGTTCATTTGTCTAAATAATATATTAAAAATTAGTATATTTTTGTTCATTATTCTTGAATTTTGTTTTCTGCATTATAATGAAAATGGTTATGCGAGGTGAAGTCCTTGGACACGTATAATCAAAGATATTGTAAGTTTATATTTTTCTAGTATTTATATGCTGCGTGCTATTAGATGTCCCTCATATGTGGATCTCCACTCTAAAGAGTATAGAAGGTTTAAATAACAATTAAAGTGATTTATGATTAGAAAACATTGAATAAATAATTGAAGAACTGTCTGAAATCTGTAACACGTTGAACCTAGAGCTATTCATATTTGTAAAAATATATTAGCTCTGAATAGAAGTGATTTTATTTTAGGATTTGGAACTTTCAACAGATTCGTTTGTAGTTTTCCTTGTATGCAAAGACTGAAACCTATGCTAGAAACATATAAAGACTATTCAATGTAACTTTCACACTAATAACATTGTTTACAGAAATGGTTAAAGCATAAACACTTACTCCACTTATTCACAGCTTTTAATTTTGTCATCACAGCTACAATATTGGGGAAATTATCAAAAAGGTTTCTAAGGTCATTGGAAAGGGTTATTATTAAATACTTCTTTTTCAAACACTCCAGAAGATACCGTATTATGGACAAACTAACAAATTATTCTTCATCACGGTTCAGTGGAATAAATATCATAATTCTTCAGTTAGTTTATTAAGTGTTTTTGCTTTTATTATGTAATTATTTTCTATGAATCATACTAATCTTCATTTTAAATCCTTAGTCACGTGGAAGAAAAACGCAAATATATTCGTAAATTGTTTAAATTTTCTAGGGAATGAATACTTAGTTCTAAAAAGAAGTGAACGACTCTTTATTATTAAAACAGAAACATTCTATCGATTGTGAGCATTTTACAAATGTCAAATGTGTAAATTTATTTCGGTCACAGATTTATATAAAAGTATCATACTATAAAAATATACTAGTTGGTTAAAGCTGTCTCAATGTTGATCGAAAAATTGGTTAAAGCTACCTCAGAGAGAAACTGATTAACGTTGTCTTGACAAGTTTCAAGAAGGTGGTTAAAGTTTCTTTCATGTTTTTCAACAAATTGATCTTGACAGGTTCTAATAAATTGGTTAAAACTGTCTTGGGTTTCGAGAAGTTTGTTAAAACTGTCATTTGTCTTAGAGAAAGGCTACTTAAAGTTGCCTCGAAGGGGAGTTGATTGTAGCTTCATTGACATTAGTCCACGAATCGGTTAAAGCTTCTTTGACAGATTTTTAGCAGGGAAAAGTTCGTAACTAAAGTCCTTTTTAACAAATTTTGCACTATCAAGATCACTCCACCATCGATGAGTGATGTCAATTTATCTACTCCTTTACAGTATCTCTATATGACAGGACTTCCTTCTGTTACATAAATTAATACATCTGATCTAATGGAAATGTGATTCAACTAACATTAAATACGTCTTCTAGCTATCAATGAAAACTGTTTCCCTTCTTTTTTATTCTCATATTTATACTACCGTCGTTATTGATCCAATCAACCCTTTATCCATATGCGTTCGGCTGTTGACAGCTGAAAGCGATAAGTAAAACGCGCAGAATTAACCTTCATTCATTAATCAAAATTAAAATATTCATGATTTTCATAGTCTCTGTATGAAACTGATACCAATGGCCATGAGTTGGCAAGCGTTTGTCGACGAAATGAGACTATTATAAAAGTGCCTATTTATAATCCCATCTGAACATGAAAAATTAATAGAAGTATAATACTTTAGAGCGTTTCTCAGGGAATAAAAAATGCTCTGATCATTTTTTCGAAAAACGATAGGAAAGCAACGAAAAATGAGTCCAAATATCTGAATCTTTGAATATTGAACCATCTTTGAAATAATTAATAAGAAAATTAGCAAGTAAATGAACTGAAGATTCGTCGAGTAAACTCGAAGTACTATATAATTGTTAATATATGAGAAGAACATCCACAGTAAGTAGAACAATTACAATTCTTTCCTGCCCTAGAGATGAGGTCTGTTATTTGGTACTATAAAATTAGTTTATCTTCTCACAGTCGGAGAAATATTTATGTTCAAGGTGTTAAGAAATGTTTGGTCGTGACTAGTACAGGTGATTTCTGTACCTTTGGATCGGTGATGATTTATTGAAAAAAGTTGCCGTAAAATTGACCTTGACCTTTAAATTCAAGGTCGAACTTGATTTTCATTGCATCGTATACTACTCATTATACAAAATAAAAATTTCCGAGGCACCATATGTCTCGACTCAACTATTATCGTAGAAAATGTTAAAAATGTGTTACGATTTTCTAAAGCCAATATTAATTACGTAAATTCTTTATTTTTTGTGAAGCATATAATCAATAATCTCATTTGCTGTTTTCTGACGCACGTTGGTTATCGCAATTATGATAAAACCAAATGTTTCGTTGGATTTCATACCATTACAGGGTCAATTATAATATGAGAATGGAATGCAAAAAACACGATCAATATTACCTTTGAATATTGAAAGACGTTGATTTTCTATTCTTTTAATTCAGAGAATCGATACATCTTGATTAGTATTTCGTAATAACTTTGTTTGTCTATCATCTTTAATATGGCTGTCATGTTCTAGACATGGTGGAGATCTAGTGAATTTCGTAAGCTTCATTTATACAAGTTTTTAGTTCTTGCATCCTTTATATTTCGTAACCAGATCTATATACATGTTTTTTTCACAGTATTTCAGCATTTTAGATTAGGTGATCATGGAGGCTACAAATGTGTTGCTATCTATCGTGCTCCGAACATAGTATTTAAAAACTGTCGCACGTATCTGCTAAAATGAGATGACGCACTATCGTGCATCAAATAAATGTTATGTCGTGTTTCACGCGGTACAATTCATCGCAATTTGTTTAATTATCACGAACACAAGAATAGAAAATAAATGGAACTCGATTTGTAAATAAGAAAATCCAATGATATTATTTTTCACAATGCTTGCCGAAACATTTACTGAAAAATGTTCCTAGTTAAAATGTTCCATTACGATATAAGGATTTCCATGACTCTATATTCGAGCATTCTGTTTGTTTAACAAACCGTTGCTTAAAAAACTGCTTTCATCAGTAAACAGAATATTTTTTTAAAAATTTCGATTGTTCTCTAATTTCCTGAGTGTCCAGTGGGAATAATTTTTTCGTCGAACGTTATTGTTGTTTCGGAGTACTTTACTCGTTAAATTCCATATGGTCGAAGCCTCCTCGCGAATAATGCGACGCACTATCACACGTGAGATACCGACATTGCGTGCAATGCGTCGTAAACTCATTAATGATTATGAACGTGCACGTGCAATTACCTGTTCTTCTACATGGCAGTGCATCGCGGTCGACATGCTTTACGATAATTCTGGATAAAATTCAGTACACACTCTCCATCTCCAAAGCCTTGGTTTAAACGTAGAAAACATCACCGATCTGGAAGTTCTCTTGGATACCTTTCGCGTCGTATAAGCCACGTTCTATATATACCGCGTGCTGCAGAATAATTTCCAAGAGCTTCACTTATAGCACGAAGCATTAGTCGAATATTAGTATATTTTCGAGCCATTATTAACACTTAATTCCATCTAGTACTCAATTTGAACACTTGAATCAGAAGGGATAAACTGACAACTAAATATTAATAAAGCACAATACGATACAGAAGAGAAATATAATAGTAGGAGATAGACCAACTTATGTTTGCAGATGCTTCCACGCTGTAACTTAGAGCAGTTCGTTTATATTGTGGGTACGAATTTACAACTATTCTACTATGAAATTTTATTAAAGAACTTTTTTTTTCCTTTGCAATGAAAATATTGGAATTTTTCCAGCTTCGAACCACTATACGACGTAGCCATTAATTCATTTACTTGTTGATTTTCTCATTATTTTTAAAATGATTCACCATTCGCAAAAGGCAATGAAATGTAATGTGTAGGTGAGATCAATTGTTATCATATTCATATATGTAGACTCATTTTTAACAACTTTCCAATCGTTTTTAGAAAAAGTGTACATCACACAAAACAAAACAAAAACAAACAAGTTTTGTTTCGGTCAAACAAGTTCCAAACAAGTAACAAAAGTACATCTGTTGTTCCTTGGGAAATATTCTTAAAGATTCTGCATGAATTTTTCAATTTCAGGTAGCGCCAGAAATGAACATATTTTAACATATTTTTTTGTCCAAGCATGATTTCGTTCGGCTTATTTTTCATTATATCTAACACGAGTCACTTCTGAATTCCATAAATGAATGTATCTTCGAATGGAGACGTATTTGGATTCATTTTCATCAGGAAAATCTTGCCAATCCATTGGTAATACTTCCATAAATATGTACGAACAATATAAAAAACTTTAATTTTGTATAATGAATGTAGTTTATCTCACTTATTCTTCGTATATTCCGTTCACTCTCCTTCACTATCCCGGGAGAGACTTCGTGTTGCCTGATAAAATTTGACCAAGTTAACTTCATATTTGAGATAGTGGTGGGGTGGTTACTAACCTACTGTTTTGCACGTTTTGCCTTTAAAGTAAACAATAGGAGAGAGAAACTGAGGAGTAAATGCGAAGCAAAGAGACCAAAGGCACAACGGTGAAAGAATATTGAGTTTAAAATTTCATATGATTACTTTAAAATGTTTTTCTGCTCTATTCAGTAATATTTCATCATGATAAATTATAATCGTTTTATCTCATCTTTTCAGAATATTTTGAAAATAGTATTATTTCGACGTTTCTACTCCTTTTTAAAGTCCTCTAGTTGAAAATCTATATAAAATGTACGTTGTGTGTAACTATTTCGAGAATTTAATAATAAAATAGAAATTAAAATTAATTAAAATTTATATTCCGCGTGTTTTATCTTACGCATTCTAATTTATTTTGCCTATTTTGACATATTAAACATGTGCAAAATACGTTTGTCTAGTTACATTTAGATAAAATTCATTCTCAAATTGCAACAAAATGTATGTAATGAATAATAATTTTATGTGTAGAGGTATGATAATTCCATACAGTTCCGAAGGTAGACCCAGAAGTACTCGACCTGAAGTATAGATGACGGTAGTTGTTTGAAAAGAATGGCTAAGGAAGTAAACACTTCTTTGGCAGAAGTACTTCTTTGGCAGAAGTATTTCTAAGTATTTCTTTGGCAGCCAACAATAGTGAACGGTCTCAGTGAATTTGAAAACATGGAAAAAATTGATTATCCTTATGTGATACAATACTGTCATTCGAAAGACATCATTCCAACCGATATCAAAGCGGAGCTAGATTCTACTATGGGAGAATCTACTCCTTCGTTTGCAATAGTAAAATATTGGATGGCAGAGTTTAAACGAGACCGCACGAGATGTTAAGACGAACATCGCAGTGGTCGACTAAACGAAGTGACTACGCTTGAAAGTATGCTAGCTAGCAGCCATGGAAAGAATATCCAAAAGTGCTGTACATCGCTATTGACTGAAAATTTAGACACGAGAAAGCTGTGCGCAAGATGAGGGCCGCGATTATTCACAATGGAACAAAAACAGCTTCGTGAGGGTGTTTGCATCGAGTGTTTGACGAGGTTTCACAGCAATAAAGTCGAGTTTTTGCGTCGATTCGTAACCATGGATGAAACGTGGGTCCATTGGTTCACACCTGAGACGAAGAAACAGTCGAAACAATGGACTGAAAGGGGAAAAGCGGTTCCAAAGAAGACGAAGACAGTTCTATCAACAGGCAAGATGATGGCGTCAGTTTTTTAGAATACGCGTGAGATCATTTTCATTGACTATCTTCAGAAAGAAAAAGCAATCAACAACGAGTATTATGCGAACTTATTGCAGCATTTTAGTGATAAAATCGAGAAGAAACGGCAGCATTTGGCGAAAAAGAAAGTTTTATTTACACGTCATGCAGTTACAGATAAGTGTACATATCTCTTTACTTGAATGACAGTTGTATAATTATTTATAATTACTTTAAAAATACGAGAATGATCACGCCTAGTTAATTTCCTATTGTCTACGAAATAGTGATTTTTGCCATATTTAATACCTAACTTCGAGTATTTATATACACAAGTACTATATATATTAATGTTTTGGCAATTTTTCGAATGGAGAATTGTACGTCGTGGTATGCATCTATTTTTTCTCTCTCCTACGAAGACAAAACTTTTTGTCTTTTGTTAACATTATTTAATGTTATTCTATGAACCTTGTATTTTAGTATCAATACTTACTCTTAGTGAGATGAGATTGATATTTTTCCGTGTATGATGAAGCAAAGCTGCAGGAAAGTTATCGTTTTTATAAAAATTTCGTTGTTGCCTCTATCAGTATATTACTGGTTTTGTTTATTAAGTGTTAAGCTCCGATTTTATTCACATTTTATATATTCCAGTTATGATGCAATGGTTGCCAAAAGATTTTCTGATAACAGTATCAGACATTTATAAAGTAAAGGAATATTTTTCAGAAAATCATAGTGTTCTTATAGAACTTTTGTCCACTGTATACAGATACATGTAGGTATATTTTCAAAATATTATAACCTCCTTGTGATTGTACTCTAGACAAAATTTTTTTCTAGAATACTATAGTACAAGTCAGAACCCTCATTGTTGAATAAGTTGGGTCCGAAAGGTGTCAGTTTCTACAATCGATGAATGTTGAAGAATGAATAGAAAGAATATTAATAATATTGACATTTAATTACGTTTAAAAATAAATATAATACACAAATAGATATATTATTTTATTTAAAACTTATGTTGTAAAAATAATTATACTGTATAAAAATACAATGCATTTAGTAATATAAAATATAATCTTTAAGTTTCTGTATTAAGACATTAATTACTTATCTAAACTATTATACTTTATTCTATATAATGAATTTTGAAGTAGTATTTGTGCCAATTTTATTAAATAAAAATTGTAACATTAGAAGTATACAAACATTACATGCTACATTACATAGTAGAACCTTGATATTTTATTTCAACATACCCTTAATGTAAATTCACGAAAATGTTTTTATATTAAGATATATAATTTTCTCGATATGTGTACATACTTTTCTTTCTCGTTTCTAACAGTTTCTTTAAATCTATGATTTCTTTATATGTACACACATTAAAGAGTGTTCAAGTGGTCGAAAACAATATACTATTAAGGCTTGATCGGATTGCCATGATAGATTATAATCACAAGATTTTTTTCTTTAAACTCGTCTCCGGATCAATAAATTGTCACTGAGTGCATAATCTATGCGAAACACGTGAACAATTCAACGTACATTGCTAAAGAGTTCCACAAGGACAGCTGCGAGCGACATACTCGCTAAAGGTGCAGCGGCAGTTTCCCGTTCCAGGGTTGTTTGCACGTTCGATAACGAAAACTAAACAGAGAAAGAGGCTATTCGTGGGTGACGTGGTGCGAGAAAACTGAAGAAAGCGTCTAGCTGCACGACTTACCGGAACAGGAGCGGCTGTGTTTACATAGTTAAGTGACACTAATTGAAAGTTCAATGCCGGCATATTGATTATGGGCATAGAGCACACAATGCTAGGCAAACACGCGCAAGTAATTCAATCTCAGTACGATGTAATATGTCTGACACCCAACAACCCGATGAAGTGTCACCGAGCGTTTCTACATTGTTGATTGGCTGCGTCAAAGTAAACTTTCCTGTCTCTTAACACATAACGCATTACGTTTAGACGTATACGTACGTTTTTCATAAACTATTCCCCAATCATTCGCGTCATTCGCTTACGTATCATAAGTGGTCACTTATAATGCTGAAATGTTATACTCCTTTGCTGGAATATAAATCTCATATATAAAAAATTTCTTCTTTAGAAGTGACTTTAAAATTTTCCCATCGTTTCCAACTTATCGAGTACATTTAAATGGTACAGTATGGTGTGGTACAAAATAGTATAATGGTATACGTTTTGTTTCACATTAGATCATTATTTGTATAATCTATGTGGAACATTAATGTATAATTGTATTTAAATAGTTGCGTATAATTTTATTTCGATAGTTTAAACTATAATGTTTATAAGATAACTTTATAGTCAGATTATAATAATAAAGAACTATTGGAAGATAATTTGGGAGAAATAGCTATCGAAATTGATTTAAATACAGGCAAATAAATCTAATATTTTTTCATTAAAAAAGAAAATAAGTGGTGCCTTCATTTATTGTGAGCGCTCGTATTAAATTTTATACGAGTATATAGCTTGATTTATTACAAAGAGTAATTTCACAATTAATGTTACAATTAGGGCAATTGGACCATTTTAAGACAAATTTGCATTGTTACTACTGCAATGAAGAACACAGAATATTGCATACTTTGCACACTAAATATATGCATATCATAGAAACAGTCAAGAATGAACTTCAGACAAAAGTTATGAAACTCAAGTTTTTCTCAGGTAATTCTAGATCGTAATATAAACAAATGATATGAAAGTAGAGTTAGATCCGTGTAGGTATTATTAAGTACAGGCGTAAATCGATATGTAATATCGAGAATTATAATATATAATAATATTAAGTAAATGGTACTATTAAAATAGATTTAAGAAGAGACCCTAGAATTGTAAAAGCATGTTTTCTTTCATTTAAACATAAGAATATAAAATTATTATTTATGAGTTAAAAAATGTAGTAAGATGGCCACTTTCTGTAATGTCTAAGAAATGAATGTCAGTTTGGAAAAGTTATACAATTTTGTAAGAAACAAATGATAAGAAAATGTATTCAGTGTACTAATTGTAATCGTAAATTGTGGACTCACGTATTGTTTCGTAGAAATAATCGCTAAATATTATTTTCAATCACCATTTCAAGCATGTTTCTGTATGTTTAATTATTGTATATTTACAATTTACTTTTTATATATTCTCCTTAATAAATATGCATTTGTTAGTTTATAACAATTTATCCCACTTCGTTTAATAAGTTTGTTTGCAAAGTAAACTATTATGTTTCATCGCTCTTTGTTAATAAATAAATTTTCGTATTTAACGTGAACTAAAATTAAAATTAATATGGAAATATGTAGATAAAGTAAAATAAAAGAAAACAAGAAACTATTGCTTCGATCGTGGTAGGTAAGAACCGCATTTGAATAATGCTACTGAAAAAGATTGGATAAAATTGAGACAAGCCTCAACGTATACAAGTAATTCGAGGATTAAATATCAGAAACTTTGCAACTCTACAACTTTGCAAACTTTGCAAAAAAAAAAATGATTTGCAAACGATACGCAAGTACCTTCTTCTCAAGTTTATAATATTGGGGGATATAAGAGTGAGTTCACCAAATGTGTAATGGAAGTTCCAAAAATGGCTAAGCAATTTTCCGCCTAAATGGGACAATTCGTTACAAAAGTGACACGCGTGTATAGATTGGCGCACGAACGAAGGTTTTAGCCCAGTTCAGTAATTTTCTGGTCGGCTTAATCGTAGCTTCGACCACCCTGTGCGCGTTGTCCGCACATGCGTATACAAGCGAAACGTTGGAAAGAGATGTGGACAATCGAAAGCTATTGCGATAGAAATGGAACACAGCGTACGAAGGAAAGAGGAGGGAAGCTCGATTTAATGAGAGAGAGAGGAAACAGGAGCGATGTAAAAGAAATATCAAAAGAAGATGTGCGAGGGAAAGATAAAGGGTGAAAGTAAAATGTAGTGAAAATCTACGAGGGAAACGTAGATGAACATTGCGATCAGGAGGCAGATGACGATAGCCAACGAGAAAGAGACCAATATGAGCTGTTAGCTCGCAGCTGTTTGTGCAAACGTTATCCAGAGCCACGTTCTACGGTTCGCCTCTTTGACAACGAAACTACAAACAGCGGCTAGGTATCCCGTAGTTGTCGAACACAGAGATATATTTCTCTCTCTCTCTCTCTCTCTCTCTCTCTCTCGTTCTCTTTCGCGTATAGCAGGTTATACTCGATTTCACGTGGAACTATTCTTTTAGGTTCTCGATTCGTTAGTATCGAAATCAGTGAAACTTCGATGGTCTTTTTTAAATAGATACAGGTAAAGGATTATGCAGAACAGCTCAATATTTTAAAAATATTGTTGATATCGACCGAGTTAGGAATTATTTAAATAATTTCGAATGAACATCTATCAAGATAAACATCGAAAGAAAAATTTGATTCGAATGGATAACCGTTATTCGGTATTCGTTATTTGTAGCGTGTGTTGGCGATGAATAAACTTTTATCCGTACAAATGTTTATTTGTCACTCACAAGTAAATTTATTATTCATTATTCGTCTAATTGTGAATTTTATGAATAATGCAGACTAGCAAATTAATATTTGTTTATTATGAAAATGAAAAAATAATTCATTGCGTATGTGCGCGTATATTCTTGCCGTGCATATATATTAAATATGCATTTAATATAAACATGATTTTTCTATACGGTATAATTGATTGCTCAACAAGTTTTGTCGTTCGATAAGAAATGGAGCTTTTAGGTTCGTCGTCTTATTTTTCTGAAGATGGTATTACTGTTTGATGAACATGCGTGAAGTTTCATGTAGATTTCTCGACTCGTTCATATATTTGCAGTTGTTCAAAATTGAAGTGTCATAGTATTTTTTTACAATGGAAAAAACGACAAAACTTATTGAACAAACTAGTATATGATTCTTGTATGTTTTCATGGAACGTTTTTGTATGGTATTTGCAGTACTTTATACAACGCGAATTGATAAATGTAACAATGTCTCACTCTTTATTATATTTTATGAAGGTGTATCAAATAACGAGTAATGTTAGTGACTCTGAAGTGATGTCAGAACTGCTAGGTCAAGGTGCGATTAATCATCAATTTGCAACATGTTTACAAATTAGAGATCTACATTTCGAGCATGTCTTCGAATAATAATAAACTACAATATGAGAATATTAAGAATAACATTCTTTATTTGCTATCCACACCCTTGTATTACTCCTCGCAAGGATGTATAAACGTTAACAGACACTATGTAGAAAAATACCCTTCCTTTAGTTTTCCAAATAATAAACTTATTAAAATGGTATCTCATTTATATTTCAACAAGTCTTGTATACTTTAAAGTACCTACTTGTGAAGTTCTTCGCAATATATGTACATACAAACGTTGATACTCTTACTTGGTCTCGTTTTAGGAAATAAAGGGTTCTAAAATTCTTCAGATTTTGGAAAGTAGACCGCGTGAAAGTATATTTTTGTAAATTATTACAATTTATTCGATAAACAATTTGAATTATTTGCAGATACTTACATTTTCGATAGATTGCCCGTTAATTTCAGAGTAGTGCATTTTAATGTCCAGAAATTGTTCTAGCCGCAACTTAAAATAACAAGGAAGTAGCCTTTACGGTGGACTGAGCATGTGTAATCCCAAAGCGAAAGCGAAAATCACTTCTGTCGTCCCGTTTCTCAGAAAAGTACGCCAGAGCGGAAGACGAGCGGAAATCCAACTTCGTGAGCAGAAAGAAGGTCAAGATTGAGATTCTCCATTGCCTGGAACAATTCGCCCAATTTCTTAGCTCTTCTGAAAAGTGCGAAACGATCGAAATTCATCCCTTACACGAGTTCTCGATAGTCAATTGAAAATTCTTACAGATTCGAAAGTACTGTATACAGCTTACATAAGCGGAGTCACTTATTATTAAAATTATCTAACATTAGCGTTTACGAGGCAATAATTTCGTGTAGTTCGATTATATATCTCGTAACATTATTTTCATTTCCTTCTTCCGTTTATTTTCGTCTCGGTTGTGCACGTGCATAAAAGTTTACGTTACGAGGAAAAGCGTTCGACATTAATTTCTTCTTTTGTATTTTATATTTTTTGTATTGAATTGTCACTTCCGTATTCATGCTGTCCGGGTGTTGCATTTCATTCACTACATCTGTCGGTTTGATTAATCGACAGAACGGCTCTGCTAACATTTTTCGAATTTGAAATTGCAAGATACCTCCAGGGAAATTCTTGTATTCCACGGAGAAAGCATCGCATCAAGACCTTTCAGAAGCCTTCTTCGAAATTCACCCTTTCTTTCGCGTATTTTACGCTCGTCGCGTCGTCCTCATCGCATCGACGCCGCCGAAATTACACCTTTTTCTTCTTTGGAAACGAGCAGACGAGGTCTCAACACGCCACGAAACGAACGGACTTCATTCCGTTCGGACTGTTGATTACTTTTCATTGTTAAATGTTACGGTTACAAATTTTAGGCCGATTCTCATTTCCGACTGGATTCGACCAAAAAAAGCCTTCTGAGAAATCACTTTTACTTTAGTATGTCATATACGTACGTTATGTATTTAGTTGTACGATGTAAAATGTTCGAGTGAAATATTAAACGAGAGACAAATTTCGTAATTCGCCGATAACATTGTCTATTGCTTACAGATTTTTTAATATTTCTTAATAGAAGTTACTGTAATAATACTCCTCTAGCTGGAATTAAATAAAACTTTGTTCGAATTGCTCCTTAGTTATAAGTATCGTCCTCCAAGTTATATTAGTTTGTGAGTGAACTCTGCATTAAAGATCTAAAAGTTATCTATAATTTGCTCAGAAAATTTAACATAAGAATTTGACTATATAATACCCTGTAATTATTATATGTCATATAAATCATATGTCATGTACAGTTTGAAATAGTAGATTGTTAAAAAACCTTATAAATTGTACCTAGATTATAAGTTAGAGCTTTTGAAGAGTAATAAACGAAAATATATTTGAGATACAAGTAAGTATCGCTCTGATCGTAAATCAATATTGAGGTTTAACTAAATGTTGCAAATATACGATAATATACCATCGATTAAAGTATTTGTTTTTTACTTTCATCACTAGACATATGAATCAACAATAACTTTACGAATGCTTTATTTACAATTTACTATTTACGTAAAATATAATATAATAATAATTATAATAATAATCACTATACAAACATATTTTTACTTCCCAACTTGTAAGAAAGGAAACGTCTTCAGAAACTCTGATCACGTTTCGGCTTTTAAGAAAATATTTTATCTCGAATGTAATACAGATAGTGAAAATTAAGGGATATTTTTCAGAAAATACAGATATAATATATAAAACGATAAATTATTCTGTAATCTTTGCTTTAAATATTCTTCCGAAGTTTTAATCTTCTTAGAATCCTGTGACTATATTTAATTTACAACTTGGAGTTTTCTCGATTGAAATTGAGAAATTTGTAATAATAAAGGGTTGTTATACTTACGATCTAATACAATTAACGAAAGCGAACGTCACTGACAACGTGAAATAGCCAATACATACGACTCGTTTTCCGTACAGTAGATAACGTAGAGCGAATATCTTTTCTTAATGTTAGCTTTCTAGAAAGAACACATCTTCGCAACTCCCTTCTTCTAGCAGAAAAATTCAGTCTCGATTTCATAAGAAACGTCCTAGTTGCTTTGTTACGAGAGCAAGCAAAAATGGAACACAATTTCAAAGCACAATACTTCATTGTTCTTAATATATCTATTACAAAAATGTGGTATTATTTTAAACATAAATATATAACGATATATATTTATTATTCAAATTTGTACAATTTATTGTAAATTATTTTGATAAAGGAATTATAATAGTGTTACATCGAACAGTATTGATGATGACAAATACTGACAAGGAAACTTAGATAACCCAAAATTTCTGACTTTTTGAAAATTTTATAGGTATATAGGGGGTCACAAAAAAAGTGTCGAACAATCTGTCTTTTTATCACTGTTTGGTTCTTCTTGGTGACAACCTATCGAAGGTTAATGTATGTTACCTTATTTCCCTATATAATTTCAAAATTATAGTAGGTACAGTCATACTCCGGTTTTACATATGTGTCATATAGTAAATAACAGAAATATTCGAATAGTATGAGTATAACACGTTTAACTTTGACACGGTATATCTTTAATCTCTATGTGTAATGAAATTGTTACAAATTTTATGTTATAATAAGAAACATGAATGAACAACGAATTTTTAGTAATTTCATTACATCCATTATGGTTTTAAAAATATATGTATGTATAGACAAATAGAAAAACACATATCAGAAGAATCAACAAATAGCTACAACAAAAATCGTCCGATACTTCTGTCGAGGTCCCCTACAAACATGAAATGTTAAAAAAATAATTACCATTATTGATTAATAATACATTATCTACTTAAAATCATATAAAATTATATTTAAAATTAACTGGGAAACTATATTTCCCAAAAACTGTTGTTACCAATATTTTGAACGACGAAGTGCGCGTTAAAATTTTATCTATTAAAAATTTGGAAAATAATTTTTCGGAAAAACACTTTTTTTCCAATGTCTTACTTTATTCATCCCGATCACTCTAATCTATCCAACAACTTCGTTTCTTCAAAAACCAATCTACGAAACCGTGATACACCTGTTCAAATCTACAAATTAGTTCTCACCTAAGGGCACTGTATTATTTTACACCACAAATATTGTATTATCCGTATCTCATAAAATCGGCGCCATCCAAGCCACTATATTTTTCACCGAAATTTTCTAAACTTTGCTTCATTCTACTTTCAATATCGTGTCCATGCAGTGATACTTGTTGTGTTGCAAACCCTCAAGTACAAGCACTGAAAGTTCGAAAGTCTTTACATTAGTCGACGGTCATAAATTAAGGGGCGCTATGTGCGACTACCCAAGAATCTTGTCTATTTTCTTTCTCATGTTTTCTATCCTTTTCCCTGTTCTTTTCACACATATTTTTCATTCTTTAATCTTTCTTTAAGTATGCCTTACATTTTTCCTACGATTCCTTCCCTCAGTTTCTTTATTTCTCTGAATATTCAATCCTGTACTGACTATTCCCAAATTTTGTTCCTGTTGGTTCCATTCCTCCACCAATTAAAAGCTATCAGAGTTTAAATAATAAGCGAAGACTGGTAATTACTAAACAGTAGGAATACGAACAAAACAAAATTCTTAACGCCATTTTTCATTTAAAATCTGATAGAATGAAATAAATATCCTCTTCAATCTTTCGGGGTTATTTCAAAGTTACTATTTAAATGCAATACTACATTTTGTTTGAAGAACTATAAAAGAATAGAAAAGGAATAACTCGACTTATTTTGCAGTATCAATGGAATAATAAAAAATTACAGAAAAAGTGAAATTGTTAATCACATAAGAAGAATATTAGAGTTTAATTAATAAGCGAAGACTGGTAATTACTAAACAGTAGGAATACGAACAAAACAAAATTTTTAACGCCATTTTTCATTTAAAATCTGATAGAATGAAATAAATATCTTCTTCAATCTTTCGTGGTTATTTCAAAGTTACTTCTTAAGTACAATACTACATTTTGTTTGAAGAACTATAAGAGAATAGAAAAGGAATAACTCGACTTATTTTGCAGTATCAATGGAATAATGAAAAATTACAGAAAAAGTGAAATTGTTAATCACATAAGAAGAATATTAGAGTTTAATTAATAAGCGAAGACTGGTAATTACTAAACAGTAGGAATACGAACAAAACAAAATTTTTAACGCCATTTTTCATTTAAAATCTGATAGAATGAAATAAATATCTTCTTCAATCTTTCGTGGTTATTTCAAAGTTACTTCTTAAGTACAATACTACATTTTGTTTGAAGAACTATAAGAGAATAGAAAAGGAATAACTCGACTTATTTTGCAGTATCAATGGAATAATGAAAAATTACAGAAAAAGTGAAATTGTTAATCACATAAGAAGTAAGTTCTCTGCTTCTTGCCTCTACCTTCAATTTTTAAAGACTGTTGTAGTTTGAAAGGAATGATTGTTTGCGAGAATAATTATTTGTTTCGATATACTTGTGTTTATACTTTTTTAGCGATATGTGTAGGTGTCGCTTGATGGGTTATAATTTTTAAGTATTCTGATAAAAATAGCCTAGTGGTGTAAATCTGGTGACCTCACCGAGTAATTTATTGGTCCATCACATCCAATCCATCGATTTAGAAACGGATCATTTAACTGCCATCGCGCTATTAATGCATAGTGAGGCGAAGCATAATCATATTATACGGTAGTAAAAGACTGCAATATTGTTTAAAAACTGAATGTGACAATTTTTAGCGAACCATATACAAATTAAGTATATGCATTTTATTAATGACAATAGCTAAAGAAAAACATAAAGACTTTTTAGTACTGTTAAAACAAGATGGTGAGAAATTCTTAGACTTCATAACAACTTATAATTAGTACCTGGATGATGTAAATTTAATTTAATATAACAATCGATAGATATTCGATATCAAATATACATTATTTTTTACATCTACTTGTTTTCGTAACGTTTATCTATATGAGTTCTATGAAATTTAAGTATTTTATTAACTCGGTAAACTAATAACATGAACATTTTGTCATGTGTAAGATTCTTTAACTAAATTTGAAGTGTATTTTAAGTTACTAACATGTTGAGACAACCTCTTAACAGCAGAAATAGACGAAACTTTCATCTAGATAAAAATTTCGTATAACAAAGATATGCAAACGATGAAGAGCTCACAGCGACTTTCACTTCCTTTACAACTTCGTAATCGTGCAAGTTACAACAAAAATTTTCTTACAAAAAAATACTCAGTAATTAGTGCTCTATCGTACAAATGTGAAAAAGTCGCCCCAAAAAAGTGTATTAAATCATGAAGAAACATTAAAATTTCAGGTCTTGATTTTATGTTTCGAGAACATTATTTGTCAACAAAATAATTACATCATAAGCAACCTAGTATACGTTACATGCACGCAAACTTTCATTAAAATCAGACTTGCAAGTGAGCTGAATTTCCTTATAATATACTGTACGAATACTTCTTTGAGCCACTGTACATATAAGCTGCGTTCTAAGGGAGCGATTATATCGACTGTGCGCGCAACAAGCTGATTTTTCAGAAACACAGGCCTCGCAAACTGCGACTTGAAGTAGTTTCCTCCGCGTCCGTGAGTTTCGCAGAAGAACGGCGTGGTGTCCCCCACGTACGTATACGTTCAAAAGTGTTAAGTATAGCATCGGGAATTTTGTCTTTTACGATGTTTGAATCCGAGATATCCGGTGAAACGGACGATGGAAAGCGAACGATGGTTCGCATGCGACACATAGCGCGCTTCGACTGTGTGCTGCTTCTTTTCGTTTCAGCAGTAGCTTCTCTGATATCGACTGTAGTCCTCCACTCGGTTGCATATTCGCTCAGCGTACCGTAAACAAGTCAATACAGATGCACACACGCGTGCATGCATCTTGCTTCTCTCTACTGTATCTTGCACTATCCTGCTGCGCTTCGCCCTTCCTGGCCAACAGGACTCTTTGAAGCAAACGCTGTCCGATAAACTCCTATTGATTGAAAGCCTTACGCTTTTTATTTCGGATCCAGCTACTCGCTCGGCCTTCTATTTTTATTTTCGCAACGGTGACGAGTCACTGGTGAGGTCGACGACGCACTACATCTGCTGTCGGCACGTTCGCGTAATTGATAGGCAATACTTTTTCTCCCAACGGAAGACATGGGTTATTAACACGTGAAAACTGCGGATGCTTTTTCTGCGGAGGAACACGTTTAATCATCATTTACGCTAATATTTATTCCTCTTTGATTTCCATTTATTACGCTAATATTCTTTAATCAAAATACAGGTTGCTCAGTTCCATTTTCATAATGAAACTGAGAACAATTCTGGTTTTAATGGAACATAATCAGTTTCGAAGATCACTTTCAATGATAAGGAAACGACATGGTAAACAACGAAATAGAAATTATATTTCTGCAGAACTTTCAAGACGGATCATTTATGACGCCATTTTTGTATTATAATAGTTCGAAAATCAGGTGATCTTCCGAAATCTTTGTTGAGAAAACTATCGATGATATGCGAATATACTTCAATTTGCCAAGAAGTAGTATCTCTAAAATACAAAAGACTTTTTTTTCTTTTTAATTTTCTGTATTATTTATCTACCAGCATACAATCGTGTCAACCATATCCGGTAGAATTCACGGATCTCCAAATTTTTTAATACAGTTGTTTCAAAACCAGAAGTAAAAAATGTTCTAAATCTTAAATAGTTTACACTAGGAATATACTCGTTTGTAAAAAGGAAACATGGGGTAAAAGGTTTTAGCAATTGCAAAAAGAAGAAGTTTTTGTTGACGAAAAAGTTGTTTTTATATTGTCAATAAAAATAAAAAGGAAATTTATAACGAATTGTCGTGTTTGTTCCAAGGTGATCCATCTTGGTTGTTCCAAGTTCTTCAGCAGTTATTTTTGAGCAATCTTTGACTGGCCAGCTCTCAGTCTTGTAACAATTATCCTATCTTTTCTGTTCTGAAAGGTATTTACTGGTGTTTGTTGCTGTATTTCATATTCTATTCCATTCTTCTTTTTCTATATTATGGATTGACTTGAAGTCTTAGTAGGGAATTGGGTCATTTGATTAAGCAGACAGGGGAGTTTGCTGTTTATTTTGCGTAGGAATCAGCTCTTTCATTTCCAGGTATTTCCTGGTGTGAAGAAACCCACGTTAAAACTATGTGCCTATTTGAGTTCATGAGTTCTGTTTATGTTTCCTGGATTTTTGTGGTACGATTTCCTGATTGCTTTTTTTTATTGGAATTAATTGTGGCTAGGATAGCACTCATTAAGTCTTTATAAACGACTGTCTGTTGGAGGTTGTTTGTTTCCACAAAGTGTTAGGCTTTAAAGATTGCAGATGCTTCGACTGTGTATAACGGTATTTATTTCTTTATAACAAGTACGATAGTAAAGAAATATTTTTTAAGTATTTCATAGAATCGTACAACATGAAATTTTATTTGTATACATATAACATATTTCTGTCTTACTGTTAAGTGTTTATCCGCAAAATAATTACTAAATTTGTTTTGTGGCGGCACTTCCATACTCATTACCAGAGGAAAACCAACCGTTGACCGTTTTCTGCAAATTTCTGTACCAGATCTGATCGGTATATACGATCTTTTACCGATTTTCCAATGTCTCGACGCATAAGGCAGGGCCTGCTAGAATGAGTGCTAGGGTGAGTCCACTAGCACTGCTTCTACTAGCCTTCCTTCTCGTAATTTCACTCACTCATTTTTCTTCCATCACACATTTTATAAACCGCCACCATTTATTTAAAAAATCTATATGATAACGAATAATTTATTCAATGAAATAATGTTGTGTTATTTATACTGTTATTAAAAGTAGAAAGTATAGAAGTTAAAACTGTATACTGCACGTGAACGATCACTTGATAATATCTTGTAAGCTGATAATAAGTACAAATGCATTTATATGAAAGTAGTCATTGTGAAAAAGTTTGCTTCTAGGGAAAGTTTATTGGTTCTGAAAACTGATTTATTACAAAAGAATGAATTTCATTGGTATACACTTGATACAATAAATGTGCAAGAGTTGAATTTAAATTTAAATTTTTGGTTGTATATGTGAGTCACATTTTTATAAACCATTGTATTAATATGTAATATGATAATGTAAGAGAATAAATAAGGGAAAATTATTAATCTTTTTTTGAAAGTTTAAATAAAAAAGGTTTTATTTAATTATACCACTGTTAATATATAACTATATGTACTATATAATAGTACATATAATACTACAGTAATAATACTTTTATATAGTCTGTATTACGAACAATATAAGGTTTAAGTCACGTTACTTCCATATCGCATTGTAGCCAACATCTTCCACAGTTATCAAGTATCTAACATGTCAGCTTCTACGTATGTTCGTCATCTAGGACAAAAGTTAGATCCGTAAGAGAAGTTCCTGCGTCAGACCACAAAATACCCTCGGGGATCAAGCAATGTTCTGAGGAAGGTATTAAACTTGTCGACTATTGATGTCTCTTTACAACTATGGCAGTTTATTAAATCTTCTTATGTTCCAGCAACTAGTTATATGTATATTGATAAATACATGTTTGCAGACTATTTTGAAATATCAATTGTTGATTTCATATTCACTCATTGGAAAATAATTCTATTATATATCTATTATATATCTATTATATATATTCAGCTTGTTTCATACAAAATGTTTGCGATACTTTCGCATAAAGTACTAGGTGGTTCAACAAGTTTTATCGAACGA
This sequence comes from Ptiloglossa arizonensis, assembly GCF_051014685.1. Lineage (NCBI taxonomy): Eukaryota > Metazoa > Arthropoda > Insecta > Hymenoptera > Colletidae > Ptiloglossa > Ptiloglossa arizonensis. The sequence goes on along the minus strand of NC_135051.1, from coordinate 10,911,185 downwards.
CAAAACTTATTGAACAGTATAATACAAAGTTGCTCAATAAGTCTTGTTCGATAAAACTTATTGAACAACCTATTATATCAGTTAAGCGTAAATTATTTGCACAGAAAAGGTCCACTTTAATATCGAATGTTCTTATACTATTTATATACACTATGATAGATTTGACCAATTTAGATGATCTTGGAACGAAAAAGTTTACACAACTTTCTATAAAATATATATAAAATAGTAGATATGTACTTACAAAAACTGTGTACACAATATTCGCTGTATCGGCCATTATACTTTGAGGAAAGAGGTATTATACTTTAGGAACGGAGTTGGATTTTATATATTTAACCGAGTCAAGATAAAACAGATACCATATATAAAGTTCAGTAGAAACTCTTATTACGTTGATTACACTTCGAAATTTAGCATAATTCTTTTAACATTTTGATTTAAAAATTTGAAATTGCAACAAAATATCAGAAAGAACAAATCTCGGAAAAAAACAGTTAAGGAAGTAGATAGTGTCGATAGTACTTTGAAGTAATACTTTTTCTTTCTTTTAACGCGGGGAAAATATTCCAAAGATAAGCTCGATTTCTTGGTGTGGGTAAGCGGTAGTGTGGGATTCACCGCATGCTGCAATATCAGATGCAGTACAGTGGCCATCCTCGCACAATGTCTAGAGAGAGCACTGGATATAGCATATCAGTATGACAACTGATCCTCCTTGGTATATACTTGATATAATAAATGGGTACAAGGTAATTCCTATCTAAATTTCGGGTACCCATTTAGCACCTCCTTCTCCCCAACCTTGTGCCTCGCGAAATACACGCCCGTCCATGTTCTTGTGTTTTTATTGCACCTTTTGTGTTGTATGTTTGTTGAAAAGGGTATATTTATTCGACACCCCCGTCCAACCATCAAGGGAATCATGATAGCCGGCAAGGTAAGACAAAGCGCTGCATGCCTTTGATGAGCCACAAATCACATGACCATCCACGACTCTTATAGCTGCACTCCACGGTCCAGCTATTATGTTGTTTTTACTCTTAAGGGAAGGGGTTGTCATCTACTCCGATCAGCGCTTCCCGTCCCTCCCAACACCCCAATTACGACACTAGTGGCCGGAGAGCTCCGAAATTCTGATGAACGAACGTCGGTTAGGTAAGCCGCTGCTATCACTGCAATAGCATACGCTATCGGGCTTAGCGTTTGAGGGCTTCCATTTTGCTTTCATCCAGAACCTCCCTCCGTAGGCGAATCCCAGTTAATTTTCATAAAAAGCAGCGTGTAAGCTCGCAAACAGATACAGCGGAAGTTGTTCCAACAGGACGGTTACCGCCTCGTGGGATATGTTACAGACACTGGTGATCCGCAGCGCCATCCGCTTGTGTACTCAGCGCAAAACTCTTTGGCTCTGTCGGAGGGCCATTAGATCACCAACCCAGACAGGGGCTCCCTACAGAGTCAATAATTGAACAATAATAACGTAGAGGTACCGAAGATGGCTCGACTCCCGCAGATTTGAGAGCAGCCAACCTCAAGCGACTGGAATCTCCTTCAACCGTGAGGTCAGCCTCAAATATTTCATCCGGGATTCCACCTCGAAGTTTTCTTTTTTTTTTTACGTGGGAGAATTTTTCGAAAGATTTCTTGGGCAGGGGCCAGGGGAAGTGTAGCATTTTCCGTGTCCGGAACGACCAGATCACGACCAGAATCGCATCAATGCTTCCGGTGATCACATGTGTACTTAAAGGTTTTTCCCATCTCCCTTTCCATAGCGTCTGGACGCCACATTCCGCAGACTGCACGATCTTATGACTGCCCGCGGCCTCCGTAGCCACGTCCAACGATACGGAGATGCCGTTATGTCTGCTTTCGGGGGGAGTACTGGCCCCTACCCGTGAGAGCACCTCCCTCTCACTCATATAAGAGCCATCCTCTTCCCGAGTGAGAGGCGGGCCGAAGCTCGAAGCGTCAGAACAACACGCCTTCGCCCACCGTTCTTAGAGGGACCTATTCGAGCTCACGCGAGCTCGTTCTCGTCTCCATTTTCGCCTCCATCTGTTTCACACAAGGAGGCCACAGACTTCTACGTTCTCTCGCTGTCAAGCATGGCTTTTTCCACGCCCTATAGCGAGAGATCCGCCCCAATCGTGCCGACCAAGACACGGCGCTCACTTTCCCAAGCTGGGCACATTTCTACAGTGTATGACGACATGTCCTGCTCCACTGAACAGTGCTAGTAGGGTGCCGGCGCCTCCTTGTCTATACGGTGCAGTTATCGCCCAAAGCATCCATTCCTGGACAGCACTTGCACCATAGAGTAGGTGAGGAAACCGTAGTCTCTATCCAACCACTCCAACAGGAGTGTTCAGATAGTTTCGACAGTCTGCTGCCCGAGCATCGGTTCGGCCAACCGCTGCTGTCACCGCAGCAGCATAGACTGCCAGGCTTGGCGTCTAAGGGCTTTCACCTCACGTCCTGGCAAGACCATCCTCCGCCCACGAGGTTCGCTAGCAAGTCCAGAGGGTGTATCCCCGCCAGGACGGTCGCCACCTCATAGGACATTGCCCTATATCTACGGGCGATCCACAATCGCAGCCGCTTATGGACCCGGCTAGGTAGCCCGCCCATACGGGGTCCCATACAAAGCCACCGAATGGACCATGCCTACCTGGAGACCATGAACCCGGTCGCTCAGGTCCTGTAGATTGAGAAGAAGCCAGCCCAAAGTCCCTCTCCCACCACGGGCCAGGGATCGGAAATGTCCCTCGAACCGCCAGTGGTTGTTGATGTAAGGTCCCAGATACTGCATCTGAGACCTTACTTCGACAACGGCCTCACCCAGATCATGGAGGAGGAAGCGGCTTTCCCCGAGGTGTATGGATCGCCAGCACCTCGGTTTTATGGAGAGTCACCTTCGAACCTTTTCCCTGATCCGGTCAATGACGCGTCGGGTACCGTTCTCAGCCTGCTGAATGGCCCTTTTCCAGTCCTCCCCGATGATCAGCACCAACGTGTGCTCGATACTCCTTGAGTTTCCGTCCGATTGCCCCCCCCAGGATAAGGCATTAAAGACAATGGCTATGTTCGACGACACCACCAGTGTCACTCCATCCTGGGAGACGGTCGAGGCTAAGAGTAGCCGGATGCGATAGGTGCTCGAAGATGCGGGCCGCCAGTACCCTTTCAAACAACTTACCTGCATCGTCAACGAGACAGATACGCGGTCAGAGTGTCCCAGGACCGGCTTTCCTTCCGAAGGAGGACCATTTGCGCCACTTTTCAGGTGTAAGGGAATCGCTTGGCCTGCAGGTAGCATTTAAGCAGCAGACGGAGGCCGTCACCAGGGACCCGCTCGGCCAAGACCCAGACCTATCCGAGCACATCATCAGGATCTGGGGCATTGATTGTCTATCAGCTTCCCGGGCGCCGAGTGCACAAGCTGTGTTGTACCAAGGCTTTCGCCTAAACCGAGGCGGGGTAAAGGATCTGGGGCAGTGTTTTCCGCCCTGAGCCTTTGGATGGCCGCAGCCAACTCCTGAACTGTGACTCCCAACTCAGTGGACCAGGTAGTTAGGTCCGCCGAGAAACGTAGCTCGCACTTCCCCATAGTGGGTAAGGGCAAGTTAACCATGTCTCTCAGAGGCTGGGTATCAAGACCCTCGGTGCAGTTGGAGTCTTAATAGTCTTAATAAGTCGGACAAGCTGGACACACTGAGTCGTAAAAATCTCGTTTATCTGTAGCGTTACGATTGGTGGAAGTACTCACACATATTAATAAGAGCGCTGACAAAGAAAAGAAATGAGATATGTCGAGCCAAGTGAGACGGTGCAAACCGAGCAGTAGATCTTAAAACATAAGTGGAATACTATTATTAACGCATTATAAAATTTCTTTACGTTTTATTACATATACAAAAATTAACATTTTGAGTTTCAAGACAATAATAGAACATAAATATATAAAATATTTTACGTAATGTATAAATATATGTATAAATAATGTATAAATAATATATAAATAATCTAATATACTAGAACACATTAAAACTGTAATTATATATAACATGATACAATATTGAAACTTTTACTTAAAATGTTTAAACAAGCTATGTTTTTCATACCTTTGGAATATGAAAAACACGCTTATTATAAATTGTTTGTATTTTTAACAAGGATTCAAGAGGTATTAAATTTTATGATTATAATGATTCAATTTCTGCTCGAAATCCATCACTACCATCGACGTGTCATCTTTTAGCTCGAAAAATTTGTACAGCTATTTCGAAAATTAAATTCAAACGGCAATTGTTGTTCAGATAAACATTATTCATTTTGCAGTTTTTATAAATTTTCTGATCTTTACCAAAAACCAGCAAAATCGCATTAGTTTTTCAAGCTCCAGCGATCTGTATTTCCTTTTAATGCTAAAATACAGCACTTGTTTAAAATACAGGAAAAACAAGTTGATTTAGGGAAAGTTACTAAAATGAACTTTTACCAAATATATAAATAAATAAATAGAAGTATAAAGAAAATAATCACAAACAGAGGATATAATGGCAAATATAAAAATGTTACTTCTAGTGAACAAAATCTGATCTCATGAGTTTATCATATCGCTCTCATCTACCATATTGCTGTTATAAGACGTTCGCGTAATGCATAAAGAACGACGATGATTTCGTATCAGTTACCCGGGTTACATTTTTAAATGTTCATGCTTAAAATAATTTTAATTCGCAGATATTTATCTGTTCATCTTTGACTTTCAATTTTAATGAACTAAAAAGTTTGCAATAAAGTGTATGGAGACTCTTTCGATCCACGGTCCAGTGTTTGTAACTGTCTTCTAGAAATAATAGCCTCGGTCGCTTCTAATATCTTTGGCAGCGCGGCAATTCGATCGAGCATTCGTTCTTTCCTTCATCTGTGCTTTCGTTTCCTTTGTTTCTTTCTCGTCATTGTCGTCCAATAGCATGGCACCGTCCGATAGCGACAAAAGAGTTGGAGTATCGGCCCGCTGATGGAGCGGCCCGCTAAGAAATCTGATTGTAAAGGACGACCGACCTAACGCTTCCATTTTTCCTGCGACATTGCCTGTATCCCGCAAAAATCTATTTCTCTCTTTTTATTATTTCTTATTCCGCCGACTCACGCGTCGCCTTGGTCACGGCTGTTTCGCCCTCGCCTTTCAAAGAAATATCACGACTATTTCAATTCTCGCTGATATTGCCGGCCGATAGACGAGCAGGGGTTTACCCGAGGCGAACCGGAGCAATCCTTTATTTTATATAGAGCCATGTACCCGTGTAGCATTCCGAACCCCTTCTGCCGTGCTTGCGTCCTGTTCGATTCACCTTTTTCCGCGTATCGAAAGTGTTTTTAATACGAGTACATATCAATTCAGTTTCTTCTTCTTATATTATTCCGATTAAGCGATATAAGACAAATAAAACTGCTTGAATCAATTTACATAGTATGGTATTTGGAAATTTTTTATCAGAAATTTGAAAAATTTTAATCGAGTATTTTTAAATTGTAAATATTAAGTTCTCTGTACCACATTGATATCGTGTATTATTAATAAAATACAATCAATGCAAATTCAGAAACATTATTTACTAAAGGAAAATTCCATAAATTTCTAATTTAAATTCAATGTTGGTAAGAAAATTAATTTAATCCAGGTTTCGACTAAACGTTTTTCTGATTCACTAAATAATATAAAGTAATTTACACCAGCAACAGAATTTTTCATATACACGCAGGGTACCTCGATTCATTCATATATAGATTTATCTTAAAAAATATAACATAACTTTTCGTATTGGAAGCAAACTGAAACCGTAATTAAAATTGTTCAAATACGGTTTCCTAGGTGGAGCTGTAATGGATATTTCAAAAGCATTTATATTTCCTTTTTTGCTTTTTAAAGAATTTATATTTGTTTAAGTGTAAATATTAATGTCATTATAATATATAATGTACAATATTTGCAATACAACTTATAACTATCAAGTTCTAAGTTAACGTAGAAATTTAAATGCAACGCTACAAAATATTACATAATTCAATGTTCTTATATACCAAAAAACAAATTTGTATCTCAAACAATGAAATTCATTAGCGCATCATTGACGTGATGGAAAATCACTCAGATTTTAAAAATTTGACCTTCCTTTTACATCAGACTTCTAAAAAATGAATCAGTAACATTATTGGAAATTATTACAGTCTATTGTTCGTTATTCGGAGAAGGCTTCTTCAAAATATTCTTAAATAATATTAATAATCGCAGGGGTTACATTTAATTACGTGTGTTAGAACGAAGAAGATGATTCTAGAATCGTGAGAAATGTAAAAGACATTTGTCAATGGATTTATAATTTAGAAAGGTACATATTCTGTGCATGGGAAGTAGAATGTAAAAGCAGGTTGTCTTTATTATGTAATACATGAAGGATATTTAAGATGAATTTGAATTTAATTCATTTTTTGCAATTTCAATACTTTTATCTTTCTATTACAATTTTTGTTTTGAAACTTTCGATATGTTATATGTGGCGTTCCTGAAAACGGAAAATTTTGAAAAAAAACTGCATTTACATTTAGAGTTACACATACATATGTATTCGTTTTACGAATCTCCTGATTAAATTTTGATTTGAATGACAATCCAATGAAGTTATAGAGTATCTCGATGAATTTTTCTATATAATTTCCGTTGAAAGGAGTCGGTTTCTGGTAAGAATTACTAAATTGTCATATCTACGTACATGCATGACGTTCAAAATTTGGTTTGCATTTTTTTAATTTCACGAATTCTTCAAGAAATTAAGTCTTAGAATATACAGTGGTATACACTTGTAGCTATTAGAATATGTAAGAATGTCAAAAACGGTCTTTTGAAGATTTGAGGTTTGCTACCTGCAAGAATAACCCCCTGCGAATAGAAATTATAGCAACACTATTGTGGACACTATTGCAAATATTGTATTATAGAAAGGAAGGAAGATCAACCCACCCAGTGTTAATAGAAATGCGTACAGTCGTGTAAGTTTTGCTTTTTGCTTAGATTTAACCTGTAAGTTAAGCTGATTAAGAGACTGGATATGAGGTTGGCACAGGTGATCGAACGTTTGTGGGCCAATGGGCCGTCTTGTGTATAGGGTCAGTTCCAAATCTGCGAGCAGCGCTTGGGCGCAAAACGGTGACGAACCGTTCGTAAGACGGTGGTAGATGCTTTTTACTGCGTGGCTTTCAGGATTAAATATTCAAATTCGTTAACATTTTTTTCTCCGGAGAAAGATGGAACGGTTAAGGGCGGAGCCGAAGGCGGAGACAGTGGGCCAAAGACTGCCTCTGGCCACGCCTCCTGTAAAAGGCGATAGGATCGCTAGCCTTGGTGCTGTGTTGCCGGGCGGAGGTGGGATGAGTCCCACTCCCTCCAAGGAACGGCTCCTCAGCCGCTTAGGGCGTCTCATTGATGGCAAGTTGCCAGCCTTACGGGTAGAGCTTATCCTGCTCTAAACGAGGAAGACTACCAAGGAAAGTGGCAGGCACTCTTTAATGGCAAAGCCACTATTTTTCCCAGTGGGGAAAATTTTCAAAAGACTTCCTCGACTCCTACTGGTGAGACCGGTATAAGTGTGGAATTACCCACATTCGAAAACACTGAATGCGGGAACTACCCATTAAAACACACTACTGTGTCCATCCTCGCACTTTCTCGAGGGGTACGAAGTACGTAGGAGGTCTTACGATGGGAAGCCGTGAGTCTCAATCTCACGACTACTCATGGATCCCCTAGCCGCGCCCAATGGTGCGGGGAAACGAAACGCTCCCGTCCAACGTCGACGCGGTGCGACGCTTATCCTGTGTCCGCCCTCAAGGAAGGGGTCAGTTATCCCCTCTCCACCTCGAGAGCAACTCACCACACCCAGCAGCGAGAGATGTGCCCCAATTTTGCCGACCAGGACACGACGCTCCTTCGTCCTGGCTAAGCACGCCTCCAGTATGTGCTGCGTCGTGTCCTGGTCCGCCTGACAGTGACAGCAGCGCACGGTCATCCCTTTTTGGATACGGTGCAGGTACCGTCCGAAGCATCCATGCCTGGACAGCACCTTCATCAAATGGTAGGTGAGATATCCGAATCGTCTGTTCAGCCACTCCGATAGGAGTAGCCGCATAGCATCTACAGTCTGTTGACCGAACTTCGATTCTGTCAACGCTGCTGTCACTGCAGCAGCATAGACTGCCGATCTTGCCGCCACAGGGCCTCCACTTTCTGTTCCACTTTTTCTGTTCCGATTGGACAACCCCCGTCCAGCGGGACTCGTGGCATCTCTCGTAGAGGGCCGCATGCGAGACTGTCAGCAAATCCAACGGGGGCAGCCCCGCCAGAACTGTGGTCGCCACATAGGGCACCGTTCTATACCCACGGGCGACCCGCAGAGCCAACCTTCTCTGGACATGGCGAATTATGGTCTGGCTGCGTCGAGACACAGCTAGGTCGCCTGCCCACATGGGGGTCCCGTAAGGGCCACCGAATGGACCATGCCCACGTATAGGCGGCGAACCCCATCACTCGGGCTCCGCAAGTTTGGGAGGAGCCAGCCCAGGGAACTGCCTATCCTCTCCAACTGCGAGGCCAGAGCCAGTGTCTGCTGAGGATTAGCCCCAGATATTTAATCTGGGACTTCACCTCGACTTCGGTCTCACCCACCTGGATCAGGGGTGGCTGAGGCGGCCCATTCCGAGGTGCGTGAATGGCAAGCACCTCGATTTTGTGGAGAACCACCTCTAAGCCTAGTACCCTGATCGGTTCGACGACCCGTCGGGCACCGTCCTTAGCACGCTGAACGGTCCCCCTCCAATCCCCCTGAGGACCAACACCAACGTGTCATCCGCGTAACACGTTAGGCTGACGCCGTCGGGGAGATCCGCGGCCCGCAGCACTGTGTCGTGCCCGATGCTCCATAGCAAGAGCCCAAGTACGAACTCCTAGGGAACACCGGAGTACACCTCTCTCTGCTCCGTACCGTACAGGTCCGAATACTCGATCTGTTGCCGAGATAGTCCCCAATCACCACCCTTAAATAGGGGACTCGATGTTCCTCGTGTTCCCGCCAAATCGCCCCCCTCCCCCAGGGTAGGAGGTTAAAGGAGTTCGCGATGTCCAGCGAGATCGTCAGTGTCACCCCATCCTGGGCGTCTGTAATACTACAGGAAAGAGCGAATAAACTACGTTCCTCAGGACTCAGGGATCGTGCCCCTCGGTTATCGGCGATGCTCATGGGCGGAGTTTATTCAACACCGCCTTTTATGAACGCCCTCATGGATCCTCCTCAAGGGTCCCGAGGAGCTCCTTCCAGCACCAGGACTTGGCCCTTTTGATAGTGACCTGCAGGCCCGACACGCCATGCGGTAGGGCTCATGCAGGTCTGCCACTTCCATCCGCCCTCCATCGTCGTCGCCCAGCCGGCCGAGACAACGACGCGCGAGTGCACCGGCGTCGGGCTCGGACGCACACTGTCCCCAATTTCGCGATTTTTCCCGACCACCAGCTATCATGGCAGCCATCTTGGCATCCATAAGGAGCTCGATGCTCCTCATTGATGGCCTCATTCATTACTTGACTGGTTTCAAGGGGCGGTTTCATGTAATTAATAATCAGTCATTTTTTAAATCAACAGCTACCGGCCGCTCAAATCGACGGTTACTCGAGCCGAAAATTGTAAATAGTGGTGAGAAATGATTCGATATGTTTCATATACAGAAAAGTGTCTATTTATTAAGGGATGTACCTCGACTCATAGCACGTTTGTCTTACGTATAATGTAACATTTATTTCATGCCAATGAATTGTACTCAGCCGAATAATTGACCATAAATGATGTAATATATTAACGAATAAATTATGTAATATATTATTTTGTTCGTTTATTTTTATTCGCTTATATAGTTATAACCCAACACTCCCTAAATATGTATCCTGCATGGGCGTGTTAGGGCCATGTTCTGATGGAGATAATTAGGTGTAATCACTCAGTATCAGGTGTGATAAGCGTTAAGCTTGGTAGTGAGAGGAATTGAAGGACCGTAACCGCTTTATGTGAACAAGTCATGTTGCAGAAGAAGGATACGGGATCATACTAACAATAAGTACTTAGGCCTGCCCATATAATAGGTTGCTCGATAACTTTCGTCGTTCGATATGAAATGACGCTATCAGGTTCGTCGTTTTATTTTTCTGAAGATGGTACTACTGTTTGATGAACATGCATGAAGTTTCATGTAGATCTGTTGACTCATTCTTATGTTTACAATTGTTCAAAGTTGAAGTGTCATAGTATTTTTTTATAATGGAGAAAACGACTAAACTTATTGAACAACCTAGTATGTCTTAGAATCCGGAGAGAGATTTATTTATTCCCACTCTAGTGTGTGTGTGTGGCTCCGTCGTCAGGAAAGGAAAGAGACTAACTGTTCCATCTGTCTCTCTCTGGCCGAAGTGGAGTCGGGGATACCAAAGGCGGCTGTGAGTTTGGGCCTCATACTCGTCCTTTATGCGGCCCCCTTGGAGAAGTGACAACGTGGCAGTGTAAACTTACCAGCCATTGGGCGTTTTCAACGATGTGACAGAGGTGACGTAGAGAAGGCGGGTTTGGACGTAACACCCCTGTTTTACTCGCCTAACGTCTACGGGCGCGGTCGCAGTCGCCGTGCCACACGAGAAGGGACACCAGATGTTATTCTGCTGGTAGTTCCCAGTGTCCCTCTGTGGTCATGTGAGGATGATCATCGTGGAGGTTCCATTGGATAGACTCCATATCCGAAGTAGCTGGATATGGAGAATCCCACACTCCCCTTAACCTCATCTCAAAGGGTTGGAACAGTCTTTGGAAGATTTTCCCTACGTAAAAAAAAAAAAAAAAAAAAAAAAGAAAAGAAATGTATATGTGAAGTAATAATTTCAATGAATTTCCATGTTCCCAATTTTAGATTATCATCACTTTTCTACATTTCTGAATATTCATCCAAAAGTCGCTAAGTTTGGTTAAAGAAAATAAATTAGAACAAAACAATATTTGCCATTAGCAAATAATAATCAATTTATTCGTAAATTTGAAGAGATTTTATTTAAATAATGCCAACTCCGACTGATCTAGATTTTCTTATACACAATATTTTTCAAATTGATACTTCAACTTTATTTTGTAAAACTGTTGTTTAAAATATTCTTTTCGCTAAAATTATGCGCGATTTTTCTTTTTGTATACGCATCAGTATCAAAATAGGCCTACCGGTAAATTAAAAACGATGTACAGGTATTTTACACTCTATATAGCTATTTATAATATCAATATTTTGCATTTCGGTATAAGTACTTGATTAGTACGTGACAACAAAAAGAATAGTAATAATAGAAATTTATTTGGAGGAAATGACTTTGATGAGACTAGAGTGTACATTTTGTCCACGACGAAAGTTTAAGAAAACAGAAATTTGTTGCTAGATTTATAATTAAGCAATATGTAATAAAAATAGGTCTACGACTTGTAGAAAATGTGCAAATGAATCTTCTCACATTGTAACGATAGACTTTCGTACGTTACGTTGTTAATGCATCTAATTTTTGTTCAATAATTTTATTTTTTTTAATATACTGTGTGTCTTTTATTAGAAGTAAGATTATGATGTACTGCTTGATGTTCATTTTGTTTTGCGTAAGTGTATATATTTCTTAAAATAAAAGAATAAAAATATTTATTAAGCATATGTGATCTGTTCAACACGAATGTAATTAGATTTTAGTTAAATTTTAGTTAAAAATTAAATTCCTTTTAGCGTTAGAGTTGTTCTATGATACTGTCTCTTCTAGCCCAGTATGAGTTTAAAATACTTGCTAAAATATTGACTCTACAAACTTGTTTAGTAGTAACGAAATCATAAAGATTATAAATTTCTTTAGCAGCTATTATATTTATAAAATCATTTGTTTGATTTATGGATCAATGAAAAATGTATTTTTAGTATGTTAATAAATTAAAATAAAAAAATTATCATGTTAAAGATACACCTCAAAAATGACTTTACTTTTCAACTCGACACTCTGATTAATCCCTCCTCTATGCCTCTATATATGCAATTTTTCTCATTGCTCTGCTACACTTTATTTTATCAATAAATACTTACTGATATAAACATTAATATCAATAAGGAAATGATACTGATCATAGAAGTCACGACTAAGCAAATAATCGGAAAGTTTCGAATACCACCGTTCCTTCAATCCCCTTACCTGGGCGTATAAAAATTCTTAATCTAAAACCAATTCGGGGGAGTGTGGAGGAAACTCCAGGAAACCCCATAGTTTTTGTAGGAACACGCTCACCTTATGTAACGGGAAATTGGCAGAAGGTATTTCCTAATATTGAACCGGCGTCCCTTGAAAAAGAATGTTGCAATGACATTGCGGAGAGGGGAACTCGAGAAGCAAAAGCAGGAGAAAGATAAATGGAAAGTGGCAGGAAAAAAGAGAGAGGTATCGCATTTAGCCTCTTTTACAATCCTATTGAAAACCATGCCAAAACAAAAGAATCGTAAATTCTTCTGAGAAAAGTGGTGATGACTATACGCTGTTCAAAAGAAATCGATTAACCCTAAAAAATACTGAATCACGAACGTGAAGGGGATTAACCACTTCAAGTTTCAACGAAATTGTTGAATATTTTAGAGAGCATGTCAGATTGCTTTAATCCTTCATACGAGTTTAAATGCGTTCACCTCAAAACCGTGTTTTCCAAACTGATTATCAAGATTTTTTGAAATACGATACACTTATTATATTTTTTATCGTCTGATCGTGACCTTTTCTCATTTTTCATTCGGTTTTATTTATTTTTAAGGAAATTGAGAAATTTAAGTTGCAGTCATCTTGTTATCAATTCTTATTTTATAAAACATCACGATCAACCAATAACGACATTACTATAAATTATTACGACATCGTAAGTTTTCCCCTCACATGTTTCATGTCAAAAAACTTGTTAACTATAGAATAATTTTCTTTTCTGACGATAAATTCTTTCCAAAAATAATTTACAATGAAATTAATAGTTTTTAATTACTCTTTTTCATATTATATCGCAAAAAATGTATTTTTAGTATGTTAATAAATCAAAATAAAAAAATTATCATGTTAAAGATACACCTCAAAAATGACTTTACTTTTCAACTCGACACTCTGATTAATCCCTCCTATTCGCAGATAATTATCTATAATTGTATGAGTTTCATTAAAAAAGAAATAATATAAAAACAAGAACATATTTATTTTTTTTAGTAAATTTTACTGTATTGACAACTTGTAATGGTATAGAATAAATTCTATAAAATTATATTGTATAGAATTGACACAACTTTAGTGAAGTTATATATTTTGTTCTATTAGAACTTGATACACACAGTGATTCATTAATACAATTTATACTTTAAGGGATGAAAAATTTCTGAACCTATGTCCTATTAATGTCGAAAAAAGATCGAGTGTTTGAAGCTGGATTACCAGAATATCCCGTTAAAGGGAATGTAGTACTATGTTATAAAATACAAGAATGTGGACAGCGTCGATCAACTTTTACTTATTATTAACTTATAAAGCCTTCGAAGTCCGATAAAAGCGTTTGATTCGATACGATTATCAATTTCTTTCAGAGATCAACTTCTAGCCCCTACAGTATATTATTGACTTTCGTTGAATAAATAGACAATTTAAACATTTCCTTCAATCATCCATAACTCGAAAATTAAAGCATATATGATATATATTCATACGACATTTTTACTCATCTCAGAGTGTAGATTTACTTTCTGAATGATTTTTAGATATGTGCTTTTTGTAATTATCTTTACAGTTTTGCTTGAACATATAGAATATTTATATGTATATATTTTTTCTTATTTAAATAATAATACCCAAATACTCGAGTATTTGAATAAAGAGACATTCGAATTTTATTCGTAACATTCAAATGCATATCAAATATTCAAGTAATCTCAGCTCTGATCTCAAGAATCTCAGCATCTTGTAGTCCCTACATCTTCCAGTTGGTGTCCAACTTTTCACTAGATTTGTTTTTAGTTTCTTTCCTCCTATACTTTTTATAGCATTTATAGTATGATTTTATAATTTGGTCAAGTTCAAGCCTCTGTCATTTATTTGCTTTTTAATTAATTCTGTGGTTGAGTCTTGCTAAGATTCTTGATTGTTTCTTACTACATTCCTATTTTAAAGCAGATTTGTTCTGCTTTAAAACAGGACTGTTTGTTTCTTACAAGCATTCCTATTTTAAAGCAAATCCTATAAATAAAGAATGCGTATCCTATAATAATGTATACAAATATTAACAGAGGCTATTTTCGACTGTCGAATTTACATGGAAAGCTTTTTTATTAGCTTTTAATCATGTTCTTATTAAATCAAAATCAGTTCTTAAAGATCAGTCTAAAAAACAACGATAATAAATATTTTTGAAAATTTTTACACCAGAGAAATAGCATTTCTTTTAAATTTTCCAATTAATAAGTTTGAGAAGCGCCCCTCCCCCTCTCAATCTTTCTAGGATTAAATATATTATTACTTGACGAGTCAGGGATTTCATAAAATTTCTAAGTCTCTTTTTTATGACTAGTTATTTTGTCACTTATAACAATGATGAGAAATTAAGAATTTTTACATGTTCCGTGTGTTATAATATGCCAGTGTACTATTCAAATACATTAGTTATGAAGATAACATATAATATTATACAAATGTATAAATGTGAGTTCACACTTCACACATTCGCAATCAATGCTAAGCTGAATGCCTTCATCACGATATAAGTTCAATACTTCAATCAAGAAAATAATAATTGGTAGTACATACATAGTAATTTAATAGAGTTAGTTGCTGCTATCACATGGAGTGCCTTTCCACATTTAAAATTTGATTATCTAAAAAATAAACTCTTACAATAAAGTTAAACATTTGCCGTGCTTATTTCGTGCAATAACTATTAAATATAAATCTTCATATGCTTAATAATCATATACGTCATTATTTTATAGCTTTTAACACCATTTATAAGTAATTTTGACCAAAGGTATTGACACCTGCATGAAAATATGTCGTGATTAATAATCCTTGAAGTACTGGAAGATACAATTGAATAAATGTCCAGAGTAAAATGATTACAGAAAAAATTTAATAAAATAAAGATCTATTATGAAACCTTGTGCATCCCAATAAAGTCTTATCAAACGCTATTATTTTGCTATTACTGACTTATAAGTAGTGATCTAATCGACACTGATACCATTGATAATAATCAATTCGATACTGAAATACTCAGTAGAAAATATTGACGTGTATCAAAATTTTAAGTACTCGGTATCAATTTTCGATAACGATACTTCAGGAAACTATATTTATTTGATACTTGAATGAAGGTATCGATACCTGTTTGATACCTTACAAAATTATTGATACCCGTTTGAGACTTTTATGAAAATTTCAATAGCTATTATATATGTTCCGAGATGTTCAATATCTATTTGACATTTTACTAAAACATTTATTTTATATGATATTAAAATTTATTAAAATAATAACAACAAGAAATGCAAGTATAATTAAACTCCAAATTTATATATAATTTTAAATTCAAGTATAAAACTAATATAATCATTTTCGATTTTTCATGTTTGTAATATTATCGATGATGACTGCAAAGATTTCACATTCTATTCTCTGTTTTATTAAGACTACATGTAAATAATTAGATATTGTCATAAGCATTAGATGTTGTATTAATTTAAATGTTTTAATTGTGCACGATTTCATTTCAAAATTAGGATTAATAAATGTAATTTTAAGGAAGGAATCAGTCTTTGTGCTCGTCCAAGTGTCTATAGTTATACACACATGTTAAACTTTTAGTAGTTTCGTCTTTACGTCCTTCTTCTGTTTTTCATACTTACCATTCAAGAGTTTCTTCAAAGTTTTTGGCCAAGGTACGTATTTCATTAATTATCTAAAATCCTTATCTTCAACTATCGAGAACAGCTGAAAATCTGTCTCAATTAAATTTAAAATTAATTTGATGCTTCCTGCTATTGATGTATCGACACCTATTTCGTATTCCACGAAAGTACCGATATCCGTTTCAGATCTCAATTGTACTATCTTCTGAATCATTACATGTACTTTCAAGTATTAGAATTTTTAAATGTTCAATTAAATTAATTGTACACTTATTAATATCTTTTGACATTCCATATTACTATATTTGAAAATGGTTTTAATCCCATAATATTGTTTTGATATTTTGATCCAATTTTGAAATCGACGATATTCGATGATTCTGTCCAAGAATCGAATTCTTCAAAGCAAGTATAAATTTGGAGTTTAAATCACTTATATATACGTATGTAATTCTTTCATATGATTTTAGATGCATACATATGTACATTGTTTCACTTAATTGCAGCTCATCACATTTACCGTGGCAACTATGAACAAATGAACGAGACGAAACAAAAAATTTATGACGTTATAATGGGACAATACAAAACTGTATTCATTTATTCTGTCAATATTGTATAGAAAAGTCTAGCAGTAACGATAGCAACAAACGTTGCGTAAATTTGTATAGAATATATGTATATATATAATCATATTTAAAAAAATGCTAAACGCTCATGGATTTGGCACCATTATATATTATAATACAAATATTGTTGATAATGATGTGCAGTGTAATATATGTATGTCAAAAAAGATTGAAATCTAACAAGTGTTCGACTAATATGATAAAATATTTAAAAGTACATAATATTTTTAACAATGACTGGGAAAATAGTACGATTAATAGTGATAACGTTGCATTGAATAGATAAATTAATTTTTAATTTAATCATGACAGATTTTCAGTCATTTTCCATAGTTGGAAATAAAGGTTTCAGACAATTAATAAAGCACCTCAATCCCAAATATGTTTTACCTTGTCCAAAAACTTTAAAAATACTCACGAATGAAAAGTATAAAAAACAAAAGGAGGAAGTGAAGAAAGAATTATTACAAGTTAAAAATGTGAACATAACTACGACACTTGGACGAACAACTGACACCTTTTTCACAATTACCTATCGTTTCAATAATCCAAATTTTGAACTGAAATTATGTTCAATTGAAACATCTAAAATAAGAGAAAATTGAATGACTGTAACAAGTTTTAACTATTTATGAGGAGCATTTGTGAAGTGGGGTAAAGAAGACAAAGTTGTTGCAATTACTAATAACAATGCTGCAAACATGATTTTCGGTGTGAATCATTTTCGAAAACTCATTGTCAATATACCGTGTTTTGCCCACACGTTATATCTAGTTATTAAGAAATCTTTAGAAAATATTCCTGAGATACGCATTCTATGTGAAGAATGTCAACGCGTGATAATATATTTTAAACTAAATTCCATAGCAAGAGACTCGAAATTCAAAATATTTTAAGTTTTCTGTACCACAAAGTGAAAATGAAACTAGAAACTCGATGGAACGTTATGTACGAAATGCTGAATAGATTACACGAAAAAAACGAACAATATTGGTAACGTTGTCATTTTTAAAAATTAATTTTGATATCTTTCTAGACACTGATTGTGAGTGGGAGCTAATAGCAAAAATTCTACCTATTTTAAAACCGTTCCTCTTTCAACTGAGGAAATTAGTGGAAATTAGATTAAAAAGCAATTGTCCACTTTTTTGTATAATTTTCCGAGTGAAAGTAGTATTCAAAATTTCCTCCGAGAAGAATTAATAACTCAATTGAGTAAATATCTTAAACGTATAGAAGAAAACGATATGTATGCCACTGCTGCTTTATCAGATCCACGGTTTCCTGAATTATCGTTTCCAAGCGACACAGAGTTCACTGCAGCCCGAGACAATTTAATTAGATTAACAACTTCAACCGATTCAAATGATTTACCTTCACTTTCTATGTCACCGATGTTAACACTGGAACAATCAACTTCCACACTGATAAACGAGGAGTCAAATTTTTGAACTAGTTTCAATAATTGTGTTTTAATGAAAAATAAAATAGTGTTCCAATCAATTCAAAACAGCATTCAGTTGGAGTTAGATAATTATTTAAAAGAATCACTTTCAGACGAAAACTAGATCCATTGATCTATTGGAAAGATAATATTAAAAAAGACAGCAAAATATTTGTGTTTGCCAGGAAATTTTTTTTTATAATAGCTAAAGAATATATTTCTTTATTATAAAAAATTCTTATTTATAAAACTGAAGAATTGATTTGTAAAAACAGGAACGGAATAAAAGACAATACAGTTAATAAAATATTATTTCTTAGTATCGTAGTTTTAGTAATATCTATTTACATTGTTTATTATATATTTAATTATATGTAATATCATATCTAATAATAAACAAGTTAAGATTAATGCGTTATTGAATACTACTACCTCGTTTCTTAGATATTTGTTACAGAGAAATAAGATTTTATGATAAATATAAAACAAACTTAAGTATTAGAGGACATCTTTTATTGGAATATGCATTATCACAACTATCTACTATCTAAATATTTTTCTTGTTAACTAACGGTCATACGAATAACATATTCCCAATTAGAACCTATATGTATACTAAGTTAAACGGTTTTAATTCGATAAAAGTTGTAATCGGAATTATTTTTATAGTTTAAAGATGAAAATAAGAACTTAGTTTAATATTATTGTCACAATTACTTGAATAATTTTTAATATCAGAAAAAAATTAATGTTTCAGTGAAATATCAAATGGATATTGAACATTTCGAAATATGGAACGGATATTGAAATTCTCGTATCAAACTTTATCTTTTGTTTTACTGTCATTTCTTTCTATTTGGGATTATGTCAATTTTGGATAGCAATTGTATAGTGTGGACCATTGAATTTTATCATGGAGCATTTGACGTTTCAACAATGTGTTATTGCAATTACCACTTGTTATCAAAATCAATAATTCGTTGTGCAAACACAAAGAACGCTATGAGAAATTTTCAGTCATAAAGATATGCAAAGTAAACCCACTACTCTTCATATAATTAAAAGTTTAGAAATTTTTTTACTGATAACAAACTAAGAAGTGATCCAAAGGAGAAAATCCAAAAGCTTCAGAAAACGTCGTTTACAAGAACTTAGAATAAATCGGCAGATAGCCAATAATAAAACAACGACATTGTTCAAGATAGTTACAAGATAGTGCAAGAGTTACAAGATAGTGATCATACTTGTAGAAAAGATTGAAGTACGAACCTATTTCAGTTGGATATTGACGATCCTACTTCTTGGCAAAATTTAATAAACGATAAAACTCATTTCGAAACAAGTGGCTTTGTTAATAAACAAAACGGTTTGAAAATGTTAAATTTCAAACGAATTTTTTCAAACGATTTTTTTTCAAATGAAAAAAATGTTAGTTGAGCTATCATTTTGTTTCGGATTGTATGTATACATACAAATGTGTCAGTATGGTATTCGTTTGTTTTCTAATTACCAATGATACTCATTTGTCTTTGACTTTTATATTTACATTTTTACTTCTTTCACGTAGATGCATACAATGTTAGACCGATACTTCTGTTTCTTTCTTCAAATTGGAACAGAAATGAAGTAAATACGGAGCGAAAAAACGAAATATAGAGCTTCAGAGTGGTATGGTGGAATTTATTGCTCAATGGTCTTGAATGGCCAGTTAAGTTGGCGTCGAGATAAGCAGGCCCAGACCGGAAATATATTTCCTCTATGCTTCGCTTCACGTCTCTTTCTTTCCATTATATTATCTTGCAACTGACCAATAATAAATATCTGCAGTAGTCTTCGGATAACTGAAACAAAATAGAGACCTCAGAGATTCAGTTATCCGGGGAAGATCGAATTATCGTACTTAATTTTTCTATCTCAGTTGGAATTCGAACAACTCATACTTTTTGATGAGAAGAGTAAACGACGCACATTGATAATAAGTGAAATAGTATAACGTCAAACCAGTCTCAGATAACCTGTGTTCGGCAGTTCGCAACCGAAAGTATAGTTTATCGTTGACTTGAAGTCCCGTGGCAGGAATGCGAGTATAGTGGAAGGGGTGCACCTATTCTCACGCACGCATTCAATTCCAGTAGTTTGCTATTTCTCACAGTAGTTACAGACACATATGAACCGACTGACAATGAAAGTAGCACAATAGAGAAATTTAATGAGAAACACGCAACAGGATGTAATATTACTATTATACAATACTTATATCTAATACAAGATGGCAATTGTTGCTAGTTTTTTACAATATGCTAAGAAAGTCTTTGTTGTATAATTACCAGTAGAAGTAAGTAAAATTTTTTTCAGGGACAAAAATAATTTAATAAAAATTTAATTTAGGAATAAATAAAAATAAATCTTCATTCATTTCAAAAGAAGTTATATACAATGTGTGACACATAACTGTCGCTACGATTTTTCACTTCCAAATAGTTTGATGAAAAAATGTTTCAGACGAAAGTTAATCAGTTTCTGATCAGCTACAAATTTAGATATAAAAAATTTTCTTCATAAATATCATAATAACTTTCATGTGTTAAAAATGTATTTTCGATTGCTTTCATGAAAAGGTGTATATTTTTCTTTAAGAAAAAACTTAATTTTCTGATATTCATTATTCTGTTCACCCAGTATTTTTTATATGAGGCAATAGTATGTTAAATTTTAATACCTGTGGAACATTGTTCTCTTGGGAAACATGGCTTAATCCTTTTTTGTCGAAAATTACTAAAGTTAAGTCGGAGTAATAAAAATGATTTTGAAATGTAATTAATTTTCCTTAATGGAATCAAATATTTTGTACGATACAATCCAACTTAACTTATAAAAACTATTAATATTATATAATATTCTTTTTTATATTAACTCTTATAAGAAACAACAGACGTTTTATGCATTGAATGTAAGTATGAACGAAACCTCAATAGTTTACAGTCTCCAAACTTCATATTTACATATTGAGATATTCAACATTTCATTGGAAGAATATATGTTGAAATTATTATTATAGCTGATAACTTTTTACAAACAAATTTAGAAGATGTATCGAATAATAAAATTGTATTAGTTGGAACAGTTTGCAAAATAGGACAGATTTACTTATTGTTAAAAATAAGGATCTAATGTTTTTAGATTTTTCGTTTAGAAAATATTTGACATTAGCATCTTTCGTTTTTCAAAAAAATAAGTGTGTCGTTTTACTGTCATCGATGCATCATCAACATGTATTTTTAGAACGGATAACGATATTAGTTCAGAAATAATAAGTTACTGTAGTAGAACAAAATGTGGAGTTGGTATCCTTATTAAATTTTTAAATGAATAAGCTCTCTTATAGAACAGAGCAAACAATTTATATGCAGAGTATATTCAAGGTGAACAACGAGTATAAAATGTACAAATTGGAGGGATAATTCCTAAAAAACTTTTTTTTAATAAATACACTTAATGTCAAATATTATAAAGTATATTTCAATTAATAGGTTTAAAATATCTGAGTTTACAAACACATAGCGATGGCCGTCTGCGCAACTTTTTTACTGATGATGGTGCGAGTTTGCAAAGAATCGTGTTATCTTTTATTACAAATATTCGAACTTTCATTGTTGCAATGACATTTTACAATCATGTTAAATTTAACATACTCAATCAATTAGCTTTCCTATGACACATTATTACTTCTCAGTATATAATGAGTGAGTATTGTTTATTTTTTTTTATTCGTTCATTTTTCATTTTTATAGCGCCATGGATACAATTTCCCTCGTTATATCTGCACTTCCGGCGCAGCTGTTTGGAAAAGCAAACGCTTTTTGATTTTAAATATCGCACCTTCAAAGCGCCCGTATGGCGATGAAATTTATTTGTCCGGCTTTGTAGTTGCGGTTTCCAGTATATTGATTAAACGAATTTTTTCCAGTATTTGTAAATAGTTGGCTTTCCATGTTAAATCACGTATACCATTTCAAATAGCAACAATTGAGATATGATAATTTCAGTTTCCATAACTCCTCTATTTTATCACAATTATTGCAAGCATTTTTCTTCGACAATGTAGAGTGGGTCATAAAATTATTCGTTCAACTGATATTGTGGGAAAGATGAATAAAATATTCAGACAACGAAAAATTTTCTAAAACTTTTTAATTTGGCCATACATCATTTATAGTAACAAAATAGAAAATTGTTTTTTATAATTACAGAAAAATGAGTTATATATTTTATATTTATTACTATTGTAATGAAATTAATATTTAGTAGGATACTTGTTTTGTTTTATAACCTCCGCAAATATTTTCAGCATTGATCCCATCATTGTACATTGTACTTAATTAAATTAAATAATCTTAATTTTTTGCCATTCTTCTTGTAATCTGTTCTGTAGTTCAATTTTATTTATTATTGAGTGCTTACGCATTTTAACATCTAATATATTTCATATCATCTCAATAGAATTTAAATCTTTTGATAAGATTTTAATCAGAAAACACTGCTTAAAAAGATAGTGATTGCTGATGACTGAATGTTTGGATTCTCCTAATATGATATTAGTGAGAGTACTATTGCAATAACCTAAGGCAGCCCTAACAGTTAGAAATTGTATTCTTTCTAATTTTTCCTTGAAACTTTTTAGGTTGGATAATAAATAAATGATCCATAATATCAAAACGAATCATACTTTTGTCCTCCAAGTGAGTACTTATACTGAGAAGAAGAGTACATTCATTAATTTTTACAATATATTCAGCAATCCTAATTTTAATTTCACCAGATTTATTTTCTTTTTATTAAAATATAATAATATAATTTATTTTTTTAAGATCATAACTCCAGGTCATTTTAGGGGACTCTTTTATAAATTAATCTAGTTTTATCATTTATGTTTATTAGAAAGATTTCTCTTCTCTTCTCCTTTCTCTTAATGAGTCTATCTTCAACATATAATGTTAAATTAACCAGATTTTTAATGCATGAAAGATAGTTGCGGTAATCAGTCTGATTTTATGATAATACATTATGTCCCACCCACTATTGTAGCTTGTTCTTGATCAAAGTCTCAGAAACTTTGCAGAAACAAAATAAGAGAGTTATTGGATGAACACTCTTACTATCCGACTGCATTATCAAATAAATATAAGATTGACGTCACTATGTCGATAGATTGTCGCTAATAATAACAATTTGATTATAAATATCTAAAAATGTTAATTGCTGTAACAATTTTAGCCAAACTAGGAGAAAATTAAGAATGCAGTCCAAGATTAAATTAAGCTCAATAAAATCAAATAAAGCATCACAAAAGTCATTCGAATTATATTTCGAAAGAAACAATGAATTTGTTGAAACCCATAACTGGCATATTTTATTAAGAGTGTTGACATTTGGGTCTCAAATTGTAGATATGCAGTTACATAAACATAGTTTAAGTTGGTTCGTTTATCCGTTAAGACTTTACTTCTATTCCAGGTAAATTTTAAATTTAGTTAATGTTTTCGGGAAACTTTCTAAAGTTCTCTTTCATTTTCTTTAGGAAGCTGTTTAGTTTAAACTGTTACCTTTTTATATATCATCAGGTTTCTAAAAGCCAGAGTGAATTTCTATTTTTTGTACTTTCTCCTTAATCTCTTAGATTTGTCACAATCATTATCTCACCATAGAGCTAGATTTTTGTGAACTTGTCAACTTAGGGGTAGGAGGGGTAATAGAAACGGGGAGAGATAGTGATATTGACGATGACATAGATCGGACGCGGACACCGCGCTGCACTGGGTGGGGGTGGGGAGGAGGGGGGTGCACCGGATGTTATACCGTATGCAGTTCCCGGTGTATCACCAAAATCGTGCGAGTATGGTTATTGTGGGAGTTTTGTGGGTAGGCTCCGCACACAGTGGTGTCGAGTGCGAGGAATTTGACACTATTCTTGACCCCACTCCAAGGAGTGGGGGGAGTCTTTGGAAAATTTCCTCCAGGTAAAAAAGAATCCATTCAGTTTTAATAATTTATTATAATAATAGCTTTAACCAATTCTAATCCCAATATTTAATAATACAATGTTTAGCAGACTTATTAGATACAAATATCATTTGTGAATTTCCTAGTCAGAATCTTTCGATTCGTTTTCCTGGAACTTTCATAAAAGTGTTACAGAAGATCATTGAAGTTGATAGGATACTTCTAGTATCACTCTACCACGTGAAATTCTTGAGACAAATTGAACGTTACTTAGACTAATCAATTTAGCAATAGCAAAAGTATACTTTAATCGTGATTCTTTTTACAGCAACAGTAATAATGGCTTGTTCTTTCTCTGGAAAGATGTCGTTCTGTATAATCTGAGTGTACGAAACAGACAATATAAATTTTGTAGCTACATCTTTTAGAGGACTAAAACTTTATTGTTTTCTGATTGTCTTGTAGTAGAGTCTTAATCGAAACTATTAATTTTCACTTCGGATCACGCATAAACTTTTTTCTATTAACATACTAAACATAGGTGAGGTCATTACTATGTGAATAATTATTGTAATTGATAAACAAGGCTTATGAGTGTTTCGAAATGGAAAGTGAGTTTGCAGTTGGACTAGGTTAGATTAAATCTAAATAAGGTCAAGTCGATTCTAGCTTGTTTGACTCTCATATTTTGCTCCAAACTTGAAATACGTTTAATAATGATTATATTTTAACAAAATATCAACGTGTAAGATCAGTAACTGCCATAAGTGAAAAATTGATAAATGACAAGTTTTTCGTTTTCTTTTTAATAATAAAGCAAGCAATGCAGTGATCATTTCCCCGATTAGTTTGCTTAAAATCGCGTTCGAAATTGCACAGAAATATCTATTGGATTTTTCGAAAAGTCATTTCGTTTATTTTGGTGAAAATGAAACACGATTCTTTTAGAGTGTATAAACATTTTATTAAATTATATATTCTCCATTTTGGAAAACGAAATGACTTTCCGAATAACCTAATATTTATAATCGAAAGTTATAAAAGTTGACTTTCCTCAAATAATTTTCAAGTTTATACCAGAACCTCGATTTATGAGTTTC
Source organism: Ptiloglossa arizonensis (assembly GCF_051014685.1). NCBI lineage: Eukaryota > Metazoa > Arthropoda > Insecta > Hymenoptera > Colletidae > Ptiloglossa > Ptiloglossa arizonensis. Next base: position 10,885,980 of record NC_135051.1, on the reverse strand, counting down.
AGAATTTCTAAGTCTTTCTTTAACATGGTACTCTTCAATTTATGGACAGACAAATTCTAAATTCTAATTAGTATTAGAATTCTAATTAGAACCCGAAGGACTTGAGGGTTTTCTCTCTTTGACAATAATAATTGTCATATTTCAAAGCTAATGTATAATACACCCAACGTGTACATATTTAAGCCAACCTTTAGGAGATTTATCTAATCTAACCAAGCTACCACAAAGTAATTCCGAAAAATTAACACGCAAAAGATGCGTTTCTTGTTATACCAGTATGATGAATTCACGTAGCATAAAAAAAATTAGAAAATACCAAAAGAGTAAATGCTGAATGTTTACAGTGCAATAAAAGCCTCACTTCCTTTCATTCGAAACATAAATCCTGAAATAAAAGATTTACATATTGTAGGGTACTTTGATCATATGATTTTTGCTTTTATTTATTTTTCTAACGTCAAGAGCTTCAATAAAACGTTTCACGTTTCATAACGAATGTTATAATACTGTATTATTTACGTAGCTATTCCGATGTACGAACAGAGAAAGGGCTATACCTTAGAAAAATATCAAAACAATTCTATAGTTTAGATTTTAATAAATATATTATGAAAACCAAAATTGTGCAGCCATTACTTATTACTTTGGAATACTCGTCAAGCTGTTTACTTTAAGGGCTTTAGATCACTGAAATCAACAAGGTTGTCAGTAATATACTTACGTTTTTCACAATAGTGAGGAAGTTTTCGATTTCCTTTGTTTCAAGGAGTTTACACATTTTGGTGTGTCTCATAATTTTTGAATATTCTCAATCGATGTGATATCTATTTACCTACTCTGATTATGAGTGCAGCAAGTTGGGCGATGTAACTCGAGATGCAGCAGAATACATAAGTTTAGGAATACGAAAAACACTGTCAAAATGCAGATCATTAATAATGTGTCGGTTATAGTAAATAATTACTTACGTTTTTCATACAAAATGAACGAAAAATTTTCATCTTCTTTATCTTGTACCTAACAAGAAAATTGAACAACAAGCAAAAGATTATTAAAACTTATTTATTTTAGTAAATGTTGAAAATAGTGTCCTTTAACAGCAATTCTTTTAAGCGCGCAACAAAGGATTATACTATTTTTTTAATCGTTTTTGGTGTTTAATCATTGATTAAAATAACATATTTTTCAACGATTCAATCCATTTTTGCATCTCATGCGTAGACAAATAACAGCTTGAACTTTAACATCCGATGAAAAGTATTTACTTTTCAACATATCGTCTACATTGTTTACAACGAGCTTAAATATTGCAAACCCTCGTGAATGCTCGCAAAAATATAAAAATCGTAATCTCATTCTTTCTTGCATTTATCTGTATGTATGTAAATATTGTAGAGAACAAAAATAGTCGAGTTGAGTATATTTCAAGTAAGAAATTTACAAATTGATGTATACGTGTAACAAAAATAGACTATATCCTTTACAAAAAGAATTTAAATAAGTGCACAGTATTTTGCAACATTGTAAATTTCGCTAACTCTGTACGTTTTAATACAGAGATCGATACCATCGTCTTTTACCGTATTCACTTTTATTTTAATCCGATTTCAACGTACGGATGCAAATATACTCGTTACGGTCACAAAATACCTACATGCGAAGTACGAACAAACATAACGCGATGGTGTGTATAAAAAAAAAAAATTGAATGCGAGCTATATCCACAGACATTTGCGTTCGAGAGAAAGAACAGAGACATTTATCCGGAACGATCGCGTTTCGTATACTTAATTACAGTTATCACAGTCTGCGTATAATTGCGTTACACACACGCTGTTGTTTACACGTTTCGACGTATCGTACAAAAGTAGACACGGCACGGTGCACGGTTCTTTTCCAAGGGTTTTTATTCAATTCGACTCGTCGGTAGATACAAAGGGTGAAAAACTTATGCAACGTGTTTTCACGCAAACAAGTTTGAACACAGCATCTTCTCCTAGAGATGAAACTAACGAATACGCGTCCACGACGAAGATCGCAATGCGCATAGAATTTGATAGCACAGAGCCGTGCGCGGGCCGATTACACGATCCTGCGCAGCTTTCGAAAGCGCAGAGAGCGATCCGAGCGAGTCAGTCAGTCAGCCATCCCGTCAGCCAGCCACCTCGGCTATCACGTAAGAGTCGCGTGAGTGGGGCTTTTCGAAAAGGCACGCCGCTGCTGCAGGAGTGGCTTGCTGGTTTCGGTGGTGGGGGTACTCCACGGCTACAGAAGGAAACAGAGACAGAAGCGCGAGACAGACTGAACTCGAACGGGAAGGCGAGCAGCCTGGGGAAAGGGGAGGGAGGACAAGGAGAAAGAGAGAAATCGAGTTACATGCTAACGGGTTAGAGGAGATGGGTTGGTCTCATTGAACGAAGAGAGAACAAACGACAAAAGGGAGGGAGACAGTGACAGGGACAGAGGGAGAAGGAGAGAATAGGATAGTGAGGGTGGTAAAGTGGAGGAAGGGTAAAGAGTGGAGGGATGGAGACCGTGAGAGCATGAGAGGGTAGCGATTGTGCTACAGTCGCACCGCGACACCCCCACGAGTAAAACCGCGCGCGTGGCAATCTGCCCCCTTAGCCGTGCACACGAAGAGGGCCCGCGAACAGTGATATGCTTTTAAGGCTCCGACCAAGGCTTGCCTCGTTCTCGTTGTTTTCTTCATCTCTGAAACGTGAGCTCGCCCCTTCTGCCGATTCACCGAACGTCTTGCAGAACAGCTTCTAATCGGGTAAGTGGTTGCACCATGACAGCTGGATATTGTCTACCGAGACGCGCTTTTTACCTACCTGCTGTGCTCGTTTCTTCGTGGATCCTCTCAGACATGCATCGATGCGACAAAAAGGTCAAATCCCGTAATACAGAATTCGACGGAAATTCATCGAGAACCTGTTGATGATCTTCCTTAGAGAGACGGTGATCGAGATTTCCTTCGATTCGACGACAATGTTATTTTTTCATTAACTCGGTTTTCGTTTCGTTTCTTATGCGTGACAAGTCACGCGAGCGACAATGATACGTCAGTGTGTTTCGAACAGTGACCGAATGAACAGTGTTCCGTTGTACGAACGAAGTTCGCTTTCGCTTCCAGGATGTTCTTCGTTGTGTTTTTTTCTTCTTGTTCAATTTCAATGAATATGTTTCGATCGTTAAGGAGAATGCAGGTGCATGCATACTTCGATATTCCGTCAACTGAGTATTAAACTGTCCAAAAGGAACTTGTTTCGAATTTAGTTTCTTTCGATGCTGCTGGTTGGTTTGAAAATGTTTACCTTTGAAATGGGTAACGACCAAATTATCTGCTTTCTAGGGTAGATTTGGAAAAGTCGTATGGGTTATGATACTGTGAATTCTTCGATACACGAGATTATCGATGGAAGTAATTAATCACTGTATGGAAACTGTTCATTTACGGATAAATATTTTTCAAATATTAATCAACGGGTGGCAAGTGTAACGGAATTGCGACTTAATAAGTGTCTTTTGAACGTGGGACGAGGAATCATAAGGAAAAAAGATTTCGTTGATAGCTTCTAAGCGTTACGATTTTACGTAGTAAATTGCCGTGTAATAAAGTTAGGAACCTGTTGAAGAACCTACCGGTAGTCCGATCTTGATACGAATGGCTTGCCCGTGTTGTTAATATCGACTACGACATGCTTCAAAGTCAATTTACAACAAAAAAGAAAGGAAACGAAATTAAATATTTCATCGAATAAAGAGTTCAAGTTCTGGAAATGACTAGTAGACGGAATGAATATTTACAAGTACTTAAACGGGCTTGATGGCATTGCTGTTCCGTAAATATTTTTTATATTATGCACTTTCGCGGTAATTACTGTTCGATTGCTTCGTTATTCTAAATTTGAATTTTCTTTGTGTAACGGTTATTAACAAGTTACGATTGCTATTCGAATTCACTTATCATTTTGCCTCCGTCGACTGTGAAATGTTTATTCATTTCTAACAGCGTAGAATGCTTAAAAATTGTTCTTTGACTGTATAGCTGTAAAATTTTATAGTGAATCGTTTTAAATTTCAAGGTCAATTCTAATACCATCTCGTGAAAACGTAAAATCGAACGAATGTTACGCTCTTCAAATAATTAAATAATATTTATATGTAAATATGACCTTGACCGTCTACCGACATCGTACGTGTTTTCTGCGTAACGCGCGACACGAAGTTTCCTTCGACCTTTGAAACGAAACAGTCGCCTTGAAAAGAAATTGCACGCTTCGCCGTGTCCCTAAGATTAATTTCTTGCCGAAAAATGCGGAAAATGTAAGTAGAAGTACTAAGGAATGCGAGAGGGAAAGGAGATTTCTTTAAATGGTAACTGCTGAGGTCTTCTAAGTGAACGCAAGAACTTCGTATGTACGAATGCCGTAGACTTCTTTTGTTCGTGGCACCCTTTGCCAATTCATTCAGTAGCGACATATATGTAGCCCTCTTTCCCGAGCCACTATGCTCGTTCTGAGCACCTGTGGACCAGCGTTCCTCGTGAACTCTCCTTTGGAGAACTGCCAATGACTTCCGGCTGACTCGTAGAACCTGTTGATGATCCTCGTTGCTTCTACATTTCATACGACTGAATTAAATTAATTCTCTCTCGCTTTTTCGGCACACTTTCTCTCGCACGAATTGTTTATGCCGCTAAAATAACAGCGTGTACACGTGTTCGCTAAATTTTGCCATTCAATTTTTCATTGAAGCGAATACACTAAGTTGTTGTTACGAGCATTCATTTTCAAGCAGAGGTTATTCTTGTGGAAGTAATATCGATAAATACTTGTAGAATAAAACGAGGATTGGCATATCTGATAAATTAGTCACAGTTATGAATATCTATTTTATAATCTTATTGTAGAATTTCTACAGTAAACTATTATTTATTGACAGAGATCAAAGATAATAATTCATTTTATAATAAGAGAAAGTAATATTCTTGTTAATAAAAGCACCTGTCTTTATTTCAAATTAAAATATATTCCACATTTCAATCATGTCCATGTTGTTCTTTCCAGAAATAATTGAAGGGTCTACAATGTAAATACAAATTATAAATCTTAAAAAGTGAAAACATGGAAACTTTATTAAGAAATTTAGTGTGGTAATATCAAAGACATCTTGCAAGGACACTTTCATAAGTTCTGTATAGGAAATGATTAGTAACACCAAAAGGGGGATATTATTACTAAAATTATTAAAGGTTAGTTATGTGTAGTTCTAATAATAGAAAACAAACATGAAACAGTCCATGGTCACAACTTACCTTAGAGTAATGTCTTAATAATAAATGAAATGGTTAACTAGAACTTTTTTACATTGTCTAAGACAATCATAGCTTTATTGATTTCGAAAATATCTAGTAAGCACAAATATTTGTTAATGGTTGGATATAGCTGTATTAATTCCACGATATATAATAGATTATAAAGAAACAAATTCAACTATGTAGAATATGACTTTCGAATGATCTTGAACAACATAATTCACGTTTATATGAGAAACAGGAAATTACATAAATGAATCGAAATCAAGCACAAATAGGTAAATTTTTCTGCTGTATTAATACTCCATGTACTGTCTTGCATGTATAGCTTTACCTTTGTTATGTTAGTAAACATGTTGGTAATTAGTTTCTCATTGAATGTTAGAAAGTGATTTGTGTTTACTAACATGACATAGCTAAAATGATCATGTAAGGTAATAGGTATGTGTTGATACAGCGAAATTATTAAGTAAACTTAACTTTTTAATAAGTTTTAAACTAACAATTTTAAAACATAACATAACAGTATTTTTCTGTAGAGGGTGAAAAACTGCATCCACTGAGCCAGTTAGAAGAATATAGTTCTATTTTTTTTAAAAGTTATATTTTATAAATGCGTATAAAAGTAACGTAATAAATAGCGTCGTTTATGACCCTATGTATTTTCCTCTATGACCAACTAAATAAAACAAAGAAGGAATATTGGTTTTAAAGGAGCAAATATTCTGATATCAATAATTTTCTTTTCTGCTTATTTATGAGATCTTTAAGTTATCGATATTTTTTATAAAAATAAAACAACATATTTTCTTTGGCACAGTAATGTAGCTTATGAAAAAAACAACTATTATTATTATTATTATTAAAACTTTTCATTATGTAAATAAATGATATATTACACGTAATGATATTCAGTAAAGGCGAATACAGTTAAATGTTGCTTTTAAATTTATCCTTAACATATCTTTAAACAATATTTCTATTTTCAAAATGATTACTGCTAACTTGTGTACAATTTTGAATCTCATAAATGAATAATTATTTTGTATCTGCCTTTGATATAATACAATGTAAATATTTTAAATATTTGTAAACGTATTTTCAACTAATAACATTTATAATACATGCCCATGTATCTACTGCCCATTTTTTTAGAGCGTGTTGCAAGTACAAAATAACCATTCATTTGTCGTTTTCGAAAATGTATGGCGATTAATAATAATAATAACCTTCTGAAATTAAAAATGTACTCACATCTACTGAAACACGTACATTTTATACAATTTCCTGTTTCTCATATAAACGTGAATTATGTTGTTCAAGATCATTCGAAAGTCATATTCTACGTAGTTGAATTTGTTTCTTTATAATCTATTATATATCGTGGAATTAATACAGCTATATCCAACCATTGAAAAAAATGTCGATGGTATTGAAATCACGCAAAATATGACGGTGAACAAATATTTGTGCTTACCAGAATATTCGCCCCTTTCAGTTTTGTGTCATTTAATACATATATGTATTGCTCTGAAGATTAATTGATAAAAAAAGTCTTTATTTTATATAAAATCAGGAGTAATTTTAGTTATTTTTAAGAAACGTGTGGTTTGCGTATCTGCGTTTATTAAAATGTTTGTTTCTTTTTATGAGTTATATTAAACGTTTAAGTTTATACTATATATATTATACGTGCATATGCATTTACGTATATATGCATGTATGTCTATCATCGCAATCACATCTGAACGGCTGAATAAATTTGAAAAAACTTTTGTAATTAAAGTTTATATTCCCATCTCAACATACTTTGAGTACAATTAACCCATGTATAAATGGAGTACAATTAACCCAGGAAAATTGACATCGACTCCTTTTTCGTGATTGTTTTAAATGTATATGATTTTCTGATAACAGAGACGAATTGAAAGAATTGTAAAAAGAGAAGTGTAGCCTATTTTTCCCTTAGCTACTGACAAATTTTATTAAATGGTGACACTATACAATTGACAATATGAAAATTAATTGCAGCTAATGTTGTATATTTGTGAATACGTGCTTTGATTCGAAAGTATTTAATCATTTGTCCGGTACAATAAAAATTAATTTTTGTTTACTAAAACTACTGTAAACTCACCTTTGAATTTTCGTAGATATGTTATTTTTCTTACTAACTTAAAAAAATAAATAATTAAATAAATTGAGTTATATTGGAGTCTTTGGCAAACTGGCTTAAAATACCAAATATCCTCTTCAATGATTCAATAATCATGGATCCCATTTATCATTGCGTGGAACTGCTGTGTCAAAAATTAAATTACTCTGTCGTTAAAAAGTATTTGATTATCTATTATATGTATCTTTCATAAGAGAGTTTACTTATTATGTGAGATGAGTTAATTATGTATACAATTTTTCTGTTTCTTCACTTCTGTAACTTCAACCATGTAACTATATTCTTTTCTAAATAGAAATAAATTTTTATTGAAAAATAAAATACGTTTGCAAGGTAGTCTATACGTAAATATGTTGCGTTAACTTCAAAATTGTCAATTTTAAAGTATCAGAAGTTTTGGAAATGTGTCAGTGATTTTTCGTATCTAATATTTTTCAATTTAGCTTTACTATTAAAAAATTGCATTTGTTAAAATCAAATGCTAAAAAATGTTTAACGAAAATTTGTTCCAAACTGAAATAATATTTATTTATCCAATTGCTGGATCAACAGTTATAATTTACCGAAGCAAGGCACTATTCTTGAAGTAGATGTAAAATCGTTATACGCAATACACGTTTCAAAAAGTAGAATTTCTATATTGGTTGAGTTAAAATATAAATTGTGCAAGCATAAATTAGTACGTTACTTCCGATTTCTGTAGATAAAAATATTAAAAAATATGAATCTCAAATTTACATAATATTAGTTGTACACGGTCAATACTTGTGAACAGTCGAAATGACTTGTTAGTTAATTCAAGTAACTGAAAGAAAAAGAAATTTACACAGGATATTGCTAATAATTACGATCGATTGTAATCGAAAAATTGAAGTTGTGAGAATACGAGAAAACGAAGCAAAAATTCACGAGCAAAACATAAATGTTACTCAATTGGGAAAATTACAATTTTCTCTCCTAAACAGTGAAAATAAAACACAGAGAAGTTTAATGTGTGTATTGGAAAACTTCATTGAGTAATTAAAAGGTTGTTACTCCCGTGAACGTTTCTGTGATTCCGTGAAAAGATTGAAACGATTTTTCGATTTATCGTTTCGATCGAGAGGAACGTTCAAGGGAAGCGAAATAGGTGAACCGATTGTCAGTCTTAACCGCGTAGCAGTGAGGTACAATAAGATTTCAATTTCTTCGATCTCTTATATAACATTCTTCGGTTTGGTAAAGAAATCCATCAACGTTTTGTGCCTCTAACTCGATCCGTGTTCTCGACGATTCTCGAGAAAGAAGAAGAAGAAGAAGAGGAAGAAGAAGAAGAAGAAGAAGAAGAAGAAGAAGAAGAAGAAGAAGAAGAAGAAGAAGAAGAAGAAGAAGAAGAAAATAATAACTTTACTTTGTGGACGTAGCGGGTTCATGATTTCCTTCTTCTCCATTTATCGCGTCAATTTTTCGCCAATTTCTCTTGATTCCGTGTTTCGCCTCGTAATTCCTTCTTACCCGTCGTCAGTTGGTTTTAGTTGATTCATTGTCTTGTCCCTAACGCAACCTTTGGAATGCTGCCAAATAGTTTCTGTTGACTTCTCAGGCACCTTTCGTTGATCAGTCTTTCCACGAGGAAAGTAAATAGATACAATACAGTAGTAATTATATAATATCAGGTAATACTGTTTTTAATTTATATTACAGAAATCAACATATTGGTCCCATATTCGTTTATATTTTTAGTTCTTTTATTTTAATAACTTACTTTCTATAATATTGCAATTTGCATAAGTACACACTTCCTTGGTATAAAGCTACTGACAAACATATCTTTTTTTAATAATTCATCGTTGTCTACTATCAATATTGCATTGAATATTGCGAATCAATATGATCAGAATATTTAATCGTGTTGTATTGTATTTAAATAATTTGAAGCATCCAAATGGGTTCCGCATAATGTCTAAAAGTTTCTACATTCGTAAAAGTTACACAAAAGTAGTGTAATTACTAGTTTTATTTCTCTAAAAATCATGTTGTACGCTATTGCATAATATTTACTATTACTTCCTACGTATTTATGTGTAGATATACAGAGTTCCCAATTTAAGTGTATACAATGAAATATCTTTTGTAGAGAACTAATTTAAAAAAGTTACGGACTTTGAAAGAGGAATCAACTGCATTAGTTTTTTAATGCGTGTTCGTTTACAAGGTCATTTCAAGGTCATCTTGTTTTCCTTTTTATGATACACTTATGTTTTGAAAATATATACACTCTTTTTTATGAAACGTTTGTAGAAACAACTACAAAATGATTTCTGCTGGAATCCAAGAAGTTTCAATATGTCTATATCTGATCGAAGAACTACAAATCAAAACAAAAGTGAATATCTAGGAGCTATTGTACCGTTAACCACGTTTATGCAATTGTTGCTTTATTGTGAGTTAAATTTGAAATACTTAACAGTTACAGAAAAAATTTAAATAATTTTTATTTATGCTGAATCAAGACAATGAGTCCTTGAAGAAGATATCTATCACATCGTTCATTTTATCGTGTCGTTGAATAGTTTTCTGAAGGTAATAAGTGTACAAATGAAAAGATATACACAATGAGAAACAGATACAGATGAAAATAATATAGTTGGTTAGTTGCAGTTACTCATAATTTAGATGTGAGTATTCTTTCAACTTTTCGAAGTTCTAAAATATCTTGAACGAGTGCCAATTAGCTGATTTTAAACCATCATAAGTTACACGCGTAGAAAGTGTACTTGTACCATGTTTCTCTAAATATTTGAAAAAAAATAGAGGTTTTGCAAAGAAATCTTTCGAACAAAAGTTGAGTGACATTTTGTGATTTGGCTCGAGATAGTAAGTGTATCAAACAGTTAAATAACTGTTCTTGGCAAACTACTTATCTAGAATCGATATTTACGATTCCAATATCGTTTGTATCCTTCTTCTAACGGTTCTGTAGTGGCACTTCCCATACACGTCAACAGAGGGAAACCGAAGGCTAGCCGTTTCTCGCAAGTTCCCGTACTAGCTCTAATCGGTATATATACGATCCTTTACCGATCTCCCAATGTCCCAGCGTATAAGGCAGGACCTGCTAGGATTTCTTGAGTCCACTATAGAAGCAAGCAGCAGCAGCTCAGGATAAAATGCTTTTCCCTCTTTCCTTCTCCTATTTTCACACTCACTTCTGCATCACCTTTTAAAAGCCGCAACAATTCTTTAACCGTTTTGTATTAGTGTTATATAGCAATAAAATTTTCGTGTATGTATATATATTTTCCGAAAACTATTTCCTGATACATTTATTCGTAGAATATCGAGAATAAACGATATCTGTTTAAAAAATACGTTGTTTCAATAAAAAAAAAAAAAAAAATGATATCTCTGATCTTGCAATTTGGGAAAATATTAATTTGCCGAAGATTATATCTCTGTTGTTATATTTGTCCTGTCGAACAGTTGAATTTTGTGCGCAACAACTTTTTCGTGAACAGGAAATCAACAAGGATGTTAAGTGCTTCCGAATAAACGATTCGCCTTGTATACCAGAGCAACTATTTAGTACTTTAATATAATGTAATACGATTATTGCAACATCAATTATTACATTAAAAGATAGAATATAAATGTATAAATATGATTGACAAAATCATATGATCGACAATCGACAAAATTTGTTTCTTCATTTATTTTTATTTAAACACTTTGAATTTTATTAGGTACTTATTATCAGAGTAACGATAAATCGTTCATTGTTGTTTAGACTTATTTGAATCTCGATTCAAGACTTTCTTAAAAGAATTGGGACTATGTTACGTTGTATGATACAACGTTACAAATTTAAAATGCAATTTTGCTATACAAAATCAATACAAAAGTTTACAACGTTGTAATGTCCAAAATATATCGATTACTATTATTCAAAATTGCAAGTATAGTAATTTTTTCCATTTTACCATTATTCGGTACTGCTAGCACTAACAAGTGAGGATCCTATTTTACCCAATTTTAATTTTGGTTAATTTACCCAAACAGGAAAGTAAAAGTTTTGTATTCTTGATTTATGAAAATGGTATCAAACGCGAATATTTAAACGATTTCAAACTAGACAAGTAATATGTAACTGGCAAAGAACAGGTAAGGGAGACAACGATCAAACGTAAACTGTATTTCATCCGATATGCTCAGACTATTCTCTATTCATTCTATCCGTTTTTAATTCACTTTTACAGTTTCGTACTCGCTCTAATCGTTTCGCAGTTGCTCTTCCTGTTTCACGCTCTCTTTTCTAATATAAACATAGCTCGTGTGATCGTTGCTTCGAGAGGAGATAAAAGCAATTAAATTTCGTGTATCTTCTTTTCATGAGAAAATGAAAAGGATCACTGTATATTGCAAAGAATAGTCATTATAAACTTACTACGACTACTATACTATACTAAAACGTTAACGTTTTACATTAACCAAGGGACACGTATACATCGTTATTTATTTTTATAATTGTACGTTTATACCCATCAACCTTGTAGTCTCTACGCATTTTTTAACGATACACTGTCTTTACGTTTCACCTTAGATACAATCTTACATTAGAACAATATTTAATTAACAATACAGTGAAAAATTGTTTCGATATTTTTAAATACATCTTGTATCGCTCATTTCGAATCGCGTATGGTTAATATACACGAAGAGCGGAAGAAATGATCCCGTCGCTTGAAATCAGCGTAAAATGTGTCACTTTTAGCGCGAATTAGCGTCGAGATTTCTTCGCGCTCGAAGAGCAACTGTGAATGCTTCTGTTTGTGACATCGGATGGGAAATCATCGGTGACATTCTTAATTACTTCTCTTATCCCGTGCATCTGAGAGCCCACCGCGTGGAACATTTTTCTGCTCGACGTTTCATTTGCCTTTCGCCGCATTCGTCCGTGGCTCGAATTAATACACCGCATTTTATTCTCCCCGTGAGTTCTCCAAATGACCTTGATGTAACATTGCCAGCTCAGGCCAAGATATGCGCGTCCACGGGACGCAAGTTAAATATCGCTTGAACAAACGACGAAAACAAAATGTTCGTTACGCGAGTTTTGATTCATTTGTACCACTCGCACAAACTTTTCTCCGCGTACTTTCTTCTATGCTTCTCTCGTCGCAAAACGAGGGCAGGCTCCGTCAGCGACTGCAGCTGGGTTCTGATTATTTCGAGCTGGTCTTGTCGATTGCAAAAAACACCTCGGAATAGAAACGGCTGGCTACGAGTCCTGAGAATGAAATTTTTCCAAGAGAATAGAAACAGATTTTATTCCGTCCCAATGGAACAATTATCTGCGGACTGATCGTCTGTAATATGGAAACAATTTTTTTTATTGAATCAAACACTGAATTTTCATTTTATTTCACAATAAAAACACAATCTCGAAATGGCAAAATTAATTCATGAACAGATACGAGCGAACCATTATAGAACTGGAAAATATAATAGAATAATACACAGTCTTTTACTATTTATTAACAGTGTTTCACTATTTATTCATTATATTGACGAATTCTACGAAAAATTTGTCGAGTTGAAGTAAGAAAACAACACGCCTCATTCAAATGTTTGACCAAGCTCGATTGATATCTTTAACCATCTTATAACTTGCAGTTGAAACTAATTGCCATGAAGGAGGATCTTATTGAAATATGGAAAAATGCTCTTTAAGGCATATGTTTCATCTCTGTCTATTGCCACATTTTTAAATATGTAAAAAAATCAAATTTTTAAGTTCTTTGTAGGTATTGGAATATTTTATATTATAATATCCTATTGGTAATTTATCGAATGTATAAATCTTCTTTTTTATGAGACGTTTTCAAAGAATAATGGAGCTACAAATATACAAAAGAGCAAGATATCGAAAATTTTTTATACATACAAATATAATGTAGCAGAGTAAATCCGTTTATGTATTAAAAATGCGTTTACGATTGTACAATATTAAGTAAAGCATATAAATTAGTAGCATAAATATAATACGAACTAAAATCGATTCAAGTATTAAACATGACTTGGTGATACAGTATTTGACGCGAGGAAAATAGAGATATTATGTTACGTCGTCTAAAATTATTGACAATGCTAGCTGCTGATAGTATTTATGGCACACAAAGAATCACCTCCATTTTTTAAATCAAAGGATGTAATTTATGATCGGTTTGGACAATGTGAATAATACGCTGACAAAAAATTTTAAAGTTTATTGCTTAGAGCTTAGAATCTTTGGAACTCCTGTTTTCAGCGGCAAGCAAATGTGTCATAAATCCAATAGACTTCGAAAGGCAAAAGAAAAATGAATAAAATGCGATCCATTGCGTCTAGACAGAAGATTCAAAGTCTTCGCAGGAAGTTTCACGTCATCGCCAAAGTTCCATCCATCACCGACGTACGACAGATATGAAGGAACAGTGAAAGAGAGGTCGCAACGACTTCCAACAAATTTACAGTCATCCTAAAAGTACTTAGACTTTCAACAGTCAATTAGTTAACGATTAGCAGTCAATCGAAAATTTTGGAAAAAATTGGAATTGCAGCAATCAGTTATCAATGAGATACCATCTAGTACCCTGAATATAGCAAGACACCTAAGAAATAGTATAATAGTTAACGATCGAATAGTAACTCGGAGTACTCGGAACCAGATAGGCTACAATGGTTGCAAGTCAGAAATTAATAGAAAATATTGAAAGTAATCAGGCTTCCAATCACTTATCTCAAATAATTACAGCTATTTAGTTAGTCACACAAGTTGTGATCAAAGTAGATAGCAAAACTTTCAGAGTATATTCTACTGATGAAAGAAAAGTCATTGGAAGATGGGTTCAAAAAGGTTTCTTTTCTGAGGTATAAACATTCTTTGTTTACGATGAAGTTTGATAAGAACATCCGTTTAAAAAAAATTAAGAGCAAGAAGAACTGCTACCATTTTTCCTCTCTTGGAAGTAAATGCTAATAGTAGTTATTTTCAGATAGATTTTGATATTATAATCGGTGTTTATCTAAGCAATTTGAAAGTTTAGATCGTGTCTGTGATGATAATTTATTTTAACGTGGAGTAGACAAATATCTATAGTATTTCACGTATAAGCGAGCTAATAAAAATTGCAGAGAAGCTCATAGTTGCTATCAAGAATCCTTTCCTTGACGACACGTTGTGTGGAGTATATTGCAACATATGTCTGCATTGACCTCAGAAAACCATGTGCTGATGCATGGTACTCTTGAATTATACTAATGAAAGAATGATTACAAACGGATTGAGAATTATCGAGACAAAGAAATATTATATCAACCCTTATTAATTCCATCAAGTTTGACATCTTCGCACAATTTCCATAAAATATAAAACAAGTAGTGTTGCTTGTCAACGCCAACTATTTTCTATCCTTGTCGTACCTCGGTTTTTTTCCGAATTACGCTGAGTGACTCTTACAACCACTTATATGTTGTAAACACAAAAACTTTTAGAAAATGCAGTGTTCTTATATGCATTGAAAAATACAAGTTCCTACTGAAGAAATACATAAAAACACTAATATTACATTACACACCGTAATATAAAAGATCAAAATTCTTTACTGTTATTTTTGGAAGAAAGATTAATTAATAAGAATAGAACTATTTCCATAGACTTAACGATAACGAAACGCCAATATTTTGAACGGATAAACACATCTAAAGATACAAATTCTTTACTTTTCTGGATGGCAATGTTTTTCATAATAACATAATAATAACAGACATAGACTAAGATTTAATTTGAACATTTTTCTTAGTTAACTGATCGATCTGCATTCGATATAGAAATGTGTTTCAAAATACTGGCTTGTCCGAAAAGTTTGCGCCGATGTTCAATAATTTACATTAAGATAGACCGGAACATATCGAAATTATTGAAAACAATTGACACGTGTACATATTCTAAAAGGTGATATTTCAGGCATCTTTCGGAAAAATGTTTGATCAAAGTACATTAATTCTTGTAAGTTTGATACGCTTTTGAATATGGAAGGAAACAAAGTGATATATAATCCTTTCACTAAGGATCATAGGCATTTGATACTTTCCTTTCTCCGAAAAAGGAAAAATTCCAAACAAGCAACAAACAAGGTATGCTGTTTGTAGTGAATGTGCTACAGCTGAAAGAATGATACGGAAGTGATTTGCTAAGTTCAATTTGCTGGTAAGTTCAATCTTAATAATCAAAAACGCCTGGATAGACCTTCCATCATTGATGAATGTAAGATCAGATCACTGAAGAGAATAATCCGTGCTATACGACACGTGAATTAGCCGAAATGGTAAAAACATCAAAAACCACTATCCACGAACATTTTGTGAAGCTTGGATACGTAAACAGTTTGGATGTGTGAGTTTGAAGTGGTTGGTTTTTACGAAGCATCTGGCGTACAAACGGCTAGCACGGTTTATGACTCCCGGGTCAACGAAAGCTATTTTTGCGCTCTAGAAGGCATTTTGATTTCTGGAAGGCACTGAGGTCTGTGACCAATGTGTCATAGGTGGCGGGCCTAAAGGAAATTCCGCTACGTTGTCAAACTTTCGATTTCCTCACCTCGGTACCTCGTCGTTTTGAGAAAGCATGCTAAGGGCACAAAGAATAGGCGTGGATGAGGGAAATCACAGTGAAAAGGGAACTCCCTTGTGAATATATAAAGGTAACTTTAGAAAGCGAAGGGAGAAGAGTTTTTGAGAAAAAGTTTCGAGAAGCCACGCCACGTGCGGACATTCTCACAAAACGCGAGCGTACGCCACGACAAAATAAATCACTTAGCGAGCCTAAGTTTAAATCTGAACGCTTGATTGTTGAAACAATCCAAACACTTCAGGCTCCTCACAATTTAATGGAAAAAGATTTTCCCACATTTCCATTTACCATTTGTTCTGTACAAGCAACGAGGAGGTACAATTTTTGAAGTAAATAGTCACGGGGAATGAAAAATGGATTATTTATAATAATGGAAAAGATCCTGGAGAAAGTGAAACGAACCACCTTTAACGATTCCAAAAGTTGAGCTGAAGGAAGTCGTGTTTTGTGTCTAGTGGGATTGGAAAGGAATTTTATACTATTAACTTCTACCAAACAATCATACGATACATTCGGAGAATATTGCTCACAATTAGACAAATTAAAGATAGCGATTGAACAAAAATATCCAGAACTAGCAAATTGGAAAGAACTATCGTCGTGTTTCATCAAGGCAATGCGTGGCGTCATATAGTATGTCTTTGACTGTTTGACGAAAGTTCAATCCTTAGATTTTCACGTATTTAAATCTCTAAAAAATTCCCTTAATGTCAAAAATTTTAACTCTTTGCTCGATATAAAAGATCACATTAAGAAGTTTTTTGTCGAAAAACCGGAAAACTTCCGGAAGGGTGGAATTTTCAAGTTGCGTGAAAGATGGAGAAAGGTTGTGGAACAAAGAGGCAACTATATAATTCAATAAATATATAACGAAATTTAAATGCGCTGTCTTTGAATTTTCCATAAAAATTAACGCAAACTTTCCGAACAACTCAATATTTCTGCGTTCTTGCATCTTCGATAAAGTCTGAAAGGTCTGTAACATCTTTACTTTGCCAGCATGTTCTTTGTTCGTCGTTTCCGGAGTTATCACAAATATCTGAAATATAACAATGTAGATTGTAGTTCCTTCACTTTCTCTTATACTTTCACTTTTTTGGCATTCTGCTATTTTATGTTTATTTTTGTTTCCCAGTTTCGGTGATTCCTCGTTTTGGACTCAAACACGTAGCGACCAGACTTACACGAGACCAAACGTGTGGCAGTTTTCAGAGTTTCTTAACCTGTAGTTTTTTCTGCTTTCCCGTGATTTTCTTCATTTTCCTTTTCAGTCTTCTTTCTATCTTTTGTTATCCTACATCTGAGTTTTAAGGACGCGTTGTACGGTGCCGCGAGGCAGATCAGGAGAGATCAGAGTTCGATACAGTAGAATCCAGTTTGCGCTAGCGTTCCGTTTATCAGTGCTGTGGTCACGCGCGTAGCAGCAAGACAGCCTAGATGTATTGTTGGATAAATCGGAGTATTTTTAACAAGTAAAGCTTTAATTGCTTTTTTCGAGTTTCCACCTTTCACACTTCAGGGCCTTTAATGCAACAGATAAATTGATTAATATATGATAAATTCTATCATAAATTGATAGAAAAGAAACTTTGAAAGACAAAAAGAATAAATATGTTTTTATTTTTAAATAAAAGTAAATGGATATTCGAAAATTAATTATATCTGAAAGTACTGACTCTTTCCCTTACGCTTTAGTTTTAAATAAATTTGAATAAAACTACATTATAAATTTCAAGAAATTATTGTTGGCGACGACTATCAATAGTTTTTCAGTCCTATGCTCTTCGATTGGTCCCACTACTACTTACTATTATTCTCCCTGCCGGGAATCATTTGAATAATTAATAAGAATCAGTAAATTAATTTTTGAGGTCTTTCTTTGTCATATTCAGGAAATCGCGAAGTTTGTCAATTGATAGTAGTTTAAATGGAAGTATTTTATTGTATGTTTAAGTATTATTGAGGAGACAAGTCTTTCTTCTACCACGTCACAAAACGCTGCATTAGAATTTAGAAGTTTCCCGAATATATTATTTAAGAAGCAAGCTATTCTTGCATTAATTTAATTAGCTATTATTTAAGAAGCAATATAAACTGGATTTTAGAAGTAATTTATTGTTCAATTGATAATGAAAAAGTAGGTACTTTCATCCTCCAATGCTGTGAATTGCTTTCACTACTTAACGTACTTTTGTAACATTACGAGATACATTTGAATCTATAATGGTTGATTATGGTTATTCTTTAATGCAGGTATGAACAGTGTATAACCGTATTTTTGCAAATAAGACTGTATATAATTTAAATATCTCTGAGTTTCAAAAGAGTGTGCAAAAAATTTAGGTAAGTTCTTGCATACAAATTTTCATGTTTTCTACATCATTCTGTTTTGCCTAAAAAGGATGAAGCATTTTAACAACATAACCGTTTGTGTGCAAACTGTGAAAGGCTTATACAACAATACCTTTTCCTGACCAGACTACGATTTTTGTTAGTGTGCAATGTTAGAACTCTTTTCATGCATATGAATGTATATTTCATTGAACATCACTGCTGACAGATGTTATACTAAACAAATTTTTGGCAGTTGCAAGTGTTGATTTTCTATTATATTTTCCCGGTAAAATAAGGTGAATTTAAAATAAAAAGATACTACCCAAAATAACACACGATTTTTGGTGCAATCCATTCGTAATAGTTAAAACTAAGAGAATTGAAAATCAATTTTGTACAGGATATTTCATTCACATTAACACAACAAAATATCTTGTAGACGACTGATTACAAGAGAAAGGTGTAACATGTCTTTCATGATTTTGTGAAAAGAATTTAAGCGACATTATTAGGCGACATTTTAATGCGTTGTGTGTTTTCAACGTTATTTCAGGGTCAACTTGTTTATTATTTATCAACAGATATTTTTCATTTCGAAATTCTATTTTACGTAAAGATATGCACAAGTTTTATTTGAAATATTTTCTCGTAAAAGCTTTGCTTATTAAGGTATTTAAAAAAACATTTTCAAAATTGTTACAGTAGTACAGTAGTACCTCCAAAATTATTTCCGTGAAGTTCTTTTTGTAAAAACACTTTGTAGGTGTATAACTTATGATGGTTTAAAATTGGCTGAATACGCCATTTTTCAAAGAGTGGACTTCTTTTTGTAGTATAATTTAATTCCATATCATCTTTTTCATTGCTTGGAAACCGAAGAAAGAATCAAAATTTAAAAAAACAATCTAATAAATATTTAATAAATGATTCATCGTTTTAAAACTGTTAAATAATTAAATTTCTATTCAAATCATCAAGTAAATATTATGTTTATACTTCTGCTTAATATTTTTACAGATACAATTTCTCGTGGTTTCTAACCAGTAATTTATTAAAACTTTTTGGAGTGGCCCACCGTTGTAATAATATTTAAATTAATATTTTCAATGTATTTTCATATAAATGAGTAACCTATATATATTTATTCTGCGTGTAATCTTTATTTAATAATAATTTTTCTACGCAATTTTAAATATTTCTGAATCCACTAAATGACTAAAATAATTTATAATTAGCTTCAAACTATCTTGCTTATTGAAGTCATTGTTTCGAAAAAAAAAGGATTTCTGAAATACTGGTCACCGATGTGTTCCTTAGCTGAGTAAACTGAATTTTAAAGTTTTGTTTGCTCTTTAATGTTATCCTGAAACCAATCGGAGATACAAGAGAAGTTTTTAATGGATTTGAAATTTCAATTACAATTATTATTATCGTCTCTTTTGTTACTGTCAAGTTGACTGTTAATTAGTTCTGTGAAATATTTCTTAGCTGATTCTTCAAACTTTAGGAAACAGCACCTTTCCTTATAATTCAAGTTTTCCATTACCAAGGATCACGTTGTAGTCTTAGCAGTTTTAAAGTAAATTTACTGGCAAAAATGCACTTCTACAATATTAAAATTTGAACGCCATTAATTTAGACACATTCAATACCTTCCAGAATGACAGATATTTTTATTACTAGAAAATTTTTAACTTTTTATTAAATTTTCTTGAAGTAGGAGGAGCCTGATTAATACAAAACAGAGAAAAATATAAATAAATGATAGGATACACTAAATGAATATATACATAAAAAAACAACGCACGCGCGCATGTGTGTTCAAGATGTATAATTGATTTGTCCTTTAGTTTATTAATCGGTTATATATTATATAAATATATATTATACATACAAATAAATACATATGTACGTGATTTTTTTGAGGATAAAACTAGCAGTATACTTTAAAGTATAATCAATTGATGCAACTGTACTCAGTCATAAATTTCAGACTTCGTCAAGAATGTAGAATTTTTTACTGAAAAATTTACAAGTTTACATTAAGATTTCCTATTCATTTCTCACTTTATGGACAGGACAATTCCAAATTCTAATTAGAACTTAAAGGACTTTGAATCTTTTCTTCTTTGACAATATTGATTAATATCGATTATACAATATCGTCAAATTACATAACTAATATAATAAACCTAGAAAAATCATAAAGTTAAAATATTACCTGCTTTTAAAACTCTATCCAAGGTATTCAACTCTTATGATTGTTGCCTTTATTCTCTTTTGTTAACGTCAACAACACAAATAAAACGTATTACTTTCATAATTGATATTACAGTTCGAAGAGTGAAATGAAATTTGTTTTTGTTTAATCTCTCCAGCTTTATATTATAATATCAATCATTAAATTTAATACTGTGTTACAATTATTAACACTGTAAGCTACAATTGCAAATTTAAATTTATATTACAGGTTAATACAAATATTCAATTATTATGTGTGTTTTCTACGGAATATTTCAGCATTTCCCTTTCGTCCGAGCAATTTTTTCAAAAACGATATCACGTAATACGGAAAACGGTCATGAGCCACATGTAATACACAGACAGTAAATTAATTAACAGTAACTTTGATCAATTACTTTCGAGAGTAGCTCTAACAAGAGCTAATACGATTGAAAGGAAACTTTAGAAGAGTACTCGCAGGACTGTCCACTCAAGAACGAGAATTGCACTAGAGAAAATGACACGAGCTTACGAGTATTTTAACAATTGTTTTGTGATATTTCACATACGCGTAAAACAATTTTTTTCAATATTCTCTAGAAATGTAAAGTGGGCACGTTAATGAAATATTAAACATATTTCCATTTTTATCTATTTTAATGAAACATAATTCTTTATTGAACAATGACTATGAATTACATTACATGGTATATATATATATATACCTCTAAATGGCGGAAAAATATCCCAATAAACTGTTACCTTGACAAATCAACTTCGATAGCTGCGTGATCGGTTCTTGAAAATGGCCCTCCCTTAATTAACCTCATATTCGTCCTGAAGGAAATTATCTGTCCTCTTTCTATCAAATTTGAAAGACCAATAAATATGTAATATGTCCCTAAAAATATTTGTCCCCAAATCTGTAGTACGGTCGAGGTGGGCAGTTTTAGTGAAAAGTAATGTACTTTCGATTAACTAATGTATTTTCGATTGTCACCAGCAATAGAGACCAGTCCGTTTGAAACATTAAAGTCATGAATATATATCAGTTCCAGAATCATTCAAGGCACGCTTTCAAAGTATTATTGACGCGTCAGAAGTTCATATTAGATGAACTTGTCAGCAGTTGGCCGCTGTCCTACAGACTGAAAGTTAGAAGGGAAAAGGGAATCACATCAGTCGTACACGACTGTTGCGCCCTTACGGAGATACATCATCACTACTGTCTAATTGTAAATTGAGCACGCATAGAAGTGCATCACGTGACGAGAAACGCAAACGAAACAACATGACAAAACGAGATGATAAAGCAAACAAAGATAAAGCTTTCGAATGCATCTCAGATACGATTTGCATTACACTTTGTTACAGGTTGTTTAATTCGAGTTCCTCGTCAAGTGGTGGACTTCTACGCTTGCTTAATTTAATAAATAGTAACAGTGTATTGCGTCAAGACGTCGTCTTCACGTCACGACCGATGCGTGTGCACGTTCTTCTAATTTTTTAACCTATAGGACAATGGCGAACTTCTCGCGCGTAAACAAGTACACATAACCCCAAAATCGTTACAGGAATTGAATTAGTCATGCAATATTAAATTGACGGATTGTATTATTAGTTCCCGAAAAGAGTAGTCCTTTCTACAAAAAAATTCTATAAGAACGAGTAGACATGTCTATACATGTTTAGCCATAGACTTATTCTAAAGTAAGTTGTGCTGTTGAAAGTAAGAATATTTCGTTTGATCTCGTAAGAAATATATTCAAAATGATAAAGTACAAAGAGTATGCGACTTTATTGTATGAAGAATTATTAAAATAAATTTGAGACTGTATTAATATCTATAGGTATTAATTGGCAGACGCCTTTGGCAAAATATTGTCATCGGTGAGACGAGTATTTTTCTCACGTATGTGTTTGACGGTGCTCAACTGACTCCATGGCAATTTTGAATGACTAGGGTATACACGAAGGCAAACAGACACCGATAGATATTTAAATAATCATATGAAGTAACACTTCGCCCCTACCCCAAGAGCAAACACGTTTTATCTCGTCCTGTGGATATGTTGAACAATCATGGTCCTAGAAAATGAACTCGTGAATTGTATTCTTTCGTTTTGTGCAGACTTACAATGTGTCAATTACCATTAAAACAGGCACGGTGAACTATTTTGTCTGAGAAATAACCAATTAATGTTTTTCAATAATTAAATACATTTTAACCCTATGTTCTCGTAATTTTTAACGAAACATGTACGTTTGAAGTATTACACTCTTTTTTTGAATACGCAGTTTTGTAATATGGACTCCGAAGCATTAAATAGAAGATTAAACAACGTATACTAAAACAGGAATGCGAATAAATTCGAAGGTAGAGCACTTTCTGTACTCGGCGTTTAATTGCTGCATTCGTTAGTACGCGTGGTAAATAAACCAGACCGACACACAGGGTGCCCTACTAGAAACAGAACACAAAATTTAATTTAATTATCTCCTTTATTCTTGACAATAAGGCAATATTTTTCGAGTAGAATTTGAACGATTTCGAGAAGCGAAAATAATGTTTGTAAGCGTAAAAGTAGCTGTAGGTGAATTTTTTAGAGGCATTAAGGCGTAAAATTAATATTTGAACATGCTCCATTTTAAATCATTTAACTTTGTTGCAACTGTTCCAAAGACATAGCTTGTCTCCATTGCATGGAACACCATATACAGGGACAACACCATATATAATACATTATATACAGGGCGTGTAACTATTGTCATCTGAAATAATTTATTATTTATTGATTTTGGAAAAAATTGTTTCATATAAAATGTGTTATATTTGATTTGGTTCGTTAAACGGAATTTTTTATATTTTCCGAAATGTAAAGGTAGCCTTGAATTTTTTAAACGGTATCGCATATTTTTTTAACACTACATTGTAGTCGATGTAGTCGACAAACAGATGATTTTCATAACCTGAAACAAACTAATCTTAAAGTGACCTTTAATATGCATTATTTCCGTAACATCTGTACTCGTGGATCGATTACAATCTAATGTACTAAACCAAAATGTAGAATATTATAGTTTACGACGTGTGTTTTGTATGTCTTCCATTATATCTTTATGAAAATTAGTAAAGTTCTCTCAATAAAAATGAAATCAAACACGGTCACTTTATGCGCAACTAAAAACAATCAAATATAGTCATTTTTATTGAAAAACCTCACAAATATATTGTTAATACTGTTCTCAAGGTTTATTGAAACGTGTAAATATTTTTACTCTTATTAATAGATTAGTATTCGACTAATAAGTTAGATTCGACACGCGAGAAGAATCACTCTTGGCTACCAGTCGTTTTTGTTTTCAAAGCTATTAACCACGCAAATCGATGGGTCGTTTGCGTTGAAGGAAAATAAATAGTAGAGGTGGTAATTCCATTACTGGAATTCAGATTAGAAGTTGTAATTTCAAACAGAGAATTAGTATACTCTGTAACGTACTGTTTTCTCGTACACGTAATTTTAAACGAGTTCCCTCGTATTTCCGATGAAAAAATCGACCATATTTTTTTCTCGGCTTCTCAACTTGTAGGCTTTCGAAAGTACATCACTAAAATAGTAACCCAAAATTAATACAATCGATGACAGACGATTGAATGAAATGTTGTGTAGACATAAAATTGCACGCTCGGTACTTTTTTCTCACAAAAACATAGAAACATACTTGCTTTGTATTATGAATATAAAGTGACCTAAATGTTCCTCAAAAAATATATACGTAATGTTGTAAATAAAATTTATGAATTTAGAAGAAAACACTAGAGCTTTAAGAGAAAAATTAACGAATGCAGTAATTATAAATCTATGAACGAGTCATTCAGAAATATGCAAAAGGAAGGTTGCTTACTATTAGAAACATTTGACCAATGAAAAATCATGACTAGTTGATGCAAGCAGCGTCAAGATGAAGAGAAACGCCACCTATGATAATTGCATATTTCGTCTTTACATGAGACAGTTTTGCAACAAGTCAAGTCTGTTTATGAACTAATGAAACTTTGAGTTCTCTGAGTTTCACTAATGAAACTTTGAGTTCTCTGAGTTTCACTAATGAAACTTTGAGTTCTCTGAGTTTCACTAATGAAACTTGGAGTTCTCTGAGTTTCACTAATGAAACTTTGAGTTCTCTGCTCTGATCGTTCGCTCTTAACTATATTTACTATGTTTCAAACATCATAGAAGTTGCAGTTTATTTTGCAAATGTGTTTTTTTAACACGTTTCATTCATCCTTAACCCATCTCTTATTAAAGGTGACTATAGTCACTAACGCTCGTTGTATACTAATGGTGATTATATCATCCGTTAAAATTTCATATTGTATTATTGATTTGTTTAAATTTTATCATTCTAATATGTATTTGTTAATGATTTAAAATTCAGTGCACTTTGTATGAGAAACCAATAATTTGCATGCGACAAATTTTCAAACATTATGCTGTACCTGCAAAAAAGTAAGAATTGATGATACACAGAATAAACTAGATCTACGGAAATGTTTCGAAAAAGAACTAACGAGTCGTAAATATTAGAAATTCATCTCGAAATATATACAGTTAAGCGAAACTTTAATTGCGATTTTCTAATAATGCCATTCTTTAAACTTAAATATTCTTTGTATGATGCACAAACAAGTGCAAAAATTATAGAAAAAATCGTTGTATCTCTTCAAAGTGTACTTTGTCATGTTTGCGTGTTTCAATTTGTTCTGCATGTATTTTTCATTTCCAATTATTGGATGAGTCTTTTCTAGTCGGTTCTAGTTTGAACATCAGCTAATCGCTAATGGTACGTGTATTATTAAAGAAAAATACATTTAAAAATTGACACTATATTTTCACATATATATTAATAAGCACGAAAAGTTTCGGTACAATATGTTGCGAACTTTTGTTTTAAATCTTAAATATTTTCTCGTCCTAAGACACAAGGAGACTCCCGAAACGAATCTTTCTCAATTCTGTGGAATATATAATTTTGCTGACACTAGATGCAGCTACATCGATTTTTTTCGAAGCTCATTACGTACTTTCATCTTGCTTACTCACACATTAATGTTCATTTTATTCATACAAGTTTATATTTACGTATATTGTTTATATTAATGTGCAAATAAATCAGCGAGATAAGGTACAACATTGTCAATAATAATTATCATTATTATATTAACGATAATATAAATAAAAATGGAAACAGATTATATTTACAAAAAGAGACGTAAAATGCATTAAGCGCAATACAATTATTAACAGTGCTGTCCTAGCACATTTCTTCAAAAGTTGTTTCTGAATTATAAAACAGTTTGTCACTAGAGGAAACATA
This sequence comes from Ptiloglossa arizonensis, assembly GCF_051014685.1. Lineage (NCBI taxonomy): Eukaryota > Metazoa > Arthropoda > Insecta > Hymenoptera > Colletidae > Ptiloglossa > Ptiloglossa arizonensis. Next base: position 10,859,898 of record NC_135051.1, on the reverse strand, counting down.
TGTATATAAGGCATTCCTAAAATAATTATACACCTTTTTTCAAGAATCTAAAATCTTTCAAAGATTCTGGATAGTGTTTTAACCGAGCTACAAGGATCGAAAGTTTATATGGGTATGTTTGTTATGAAATACACTAACAAAATGAAAGTGATTATAGTTAAACATCGAGTAAGGACGAGAATGACAGAATTCGCACTTGCGATTAATTAGAAGTCGTAATTAGCCAGAACTTAAGCAAAATGATTAGAAGAGACCAGTTGTTAATCTGTTGTCGAAGTTTCGAATGTGTTCAACAATCGATAAGATGATGTTACAAAGTTCATCTCGTTGCTCGAGACGTAAACTTGAAACTTTTCCTTTGACGTTTACTTTTGAAAAGTTTTCACTCCGAAAGAAAGTATTTGCGAATTTGTGTCTACTTCTTTGATATTTTCTCATTAGTACGATTACTGGAATATGCCGATAAAGTTTGGCTAAATATTATAGGAATAGTACTCTGTAACACTAAAGAATCCCTTCTCTCGGCTCGTAATTATTTCCACGGTTCTTTGCATGCAAAAAGCATTTGATCGAAAAATGTTTTATTCTGAGCGAACTCTGGTCTCAATTAATTTGGATTAGCACGACTCCATTGTGTTACATTTGTGTTCGCGAAACCTTCGAACGTGTAGGTTCAACAGCGATGGATAATTACTGATATTCCTTAACAAACTTTATATTTCAACATACGACAAGAGTACGACTGAATTATGAATTGTAATATTATTAATATTCTTGTATTCGCTTTAATAACTTTTCGTTACTTATATTGAAACTAAAATGAATTATCAGAATTTATTAGTATTCATAATTTTTAATATTATACAAAGACATACGTTCAACAACTACTATTTAAATCATTTATGCTTATACAACTTATTGTAATTTACATACTTATAAAATTAAATATAGATACAATTACAATCGTACAATGTATTTGTATGATTATTATTTTAGTTATTTCATTATTTCGATTCAATATAACTCTTAGTGTAATCGGTTCTATTACAATCCAAATATGAAACATTTTCCAAATTTAATTTTCGTTACTTTAATTTTTAAAAACTCGACTCATGGACGAGTTTAAGAAAAATTTTAATTTAGGAAAAAAGAGCTCTTCAATATGCTGTTCAATTTCAACAGATGTAAAAGGAATGCTCTTTCATTGGCCAATAAGGGTAACGTGTCAATGAAGTGCATAGTGCGTAGTGGCAGTCCTCTTGAAAAATATAATAAACCGTAAAAGTAAAAATTTAAGAAATGTAATAGAATTATAGAATAGAAACAAAAATAAGAACAATAAACAGAGTGTGCGGTGAGACTTTTGGTAGATTTTGCTCACATGTGCAACAGGTAATTTTTAATAAAAAATATTATGTATGTAATTATAAGTTTGTTTCGTACCAAACGACAATTAGAATCTAGACTGATAGCTGCAAAAACTATATGTAAAGAACGTTCGTAATGAAATTCATTATATAGATGACTAATATTATATCAACAAATGGAAGGTCGACAATTTGAACAATACCTGTAAATTTGATACGAAATTTAAAATAGAACAAACTAAATATGTCGTAATTAGTCTTACTGTAAGTATGATCTAAATTACTGAAGTATTTCAATATTTCAATATGGAATAATTCGACAACTGGTTATTGCCCTACGTATTTCGTCTTATAAACAGTAACAATTTGTAGATTTAGGTTTACTTTATTCATTGCTAAAAGCTAAAATTACCGCGGTTCGTCATAAACGTTCGTTTATTCTAAATTAAAAGATGTCTTACTTGTCAATTTTTAATTTTTGGACACTATTGTGGGTATATATTTTGAATAGAATGTATTTTCAAAATGAGAGACCATACTTTAGGAATACATTCTCTTTTATAATAATGATAACAAATTGTCATATAAACATATTGTTGCGACACAACGTCCAGATGGGCTTCGAAAACGTAGAATTTTATTACAAGGACGCGTACAAAGCATATTGCTCTGGGCTCCGAGGCAGACTGTCATAAACCGTCACCTCGAACGGGATGTTAGAGAAAGTAGAGGACAATTCTGGAATTGTACATCCGGAAAGTCTAAAAATTCATGATTTCTTGCTTCCCTACCTCCAGGAGTGTACCAACCCATGAAGACAAAGTCGAAGACGCCTGCACCAATGCCGTTTCGCTTCGTAAAGCACTGATGTGCCTCAAGCAATAGGAGATTATGATTCGCAGAGAACATTCATCAGTTACATTTCAACAACAATTACAGTTCTCATCTACCTACATTTTCGAATCTTCCATAGTCTTGCAATAAAAGTAGTCACGCCCCACAGTTCAATTCTCGTTCTTTTTCATGCGTAACTCTTTATCTCAACGTGGCTTATCTCAATGTATTCATTTATACAAAAAAAATAGCGTATTCGTACTGATATCATGGGTAGATTGCTCCGACATTTCTAAATTCTTTGATAGAAAGAAAAACGTACTGTGTAAATTTGTTGCGTCGCAAACTCTTGGCATATGAACACATTTGCAAACATTTAAAATACAATAGAAATGTAAGCTCTGCGTCAGGACACAGACACTGTAGATTCGATAACCCTAACATCAATGGCTGATCATAAATTACAAGATGTCACTCGATCATCCTGAAATTTATCCATTTTCTTTACAATATTTTGTGTCCTTTTTTTTTGGTCACTTCCATTTTCCTGTTCCTGATTTTTCTTTATATACACCTTACATTGCTCCCACGACATCTTAGAGTTTCTATATTTTCCCAAGCATTCAATTTTTTATCGACCACTCCCAATTTTATCCTTATTAGCTTTCGACTCTTTCGTCAATAGAACAATTGTACAAATTGACAATAATTCTTATGAACAGATACAAAATTTGGTGAGATCACCTTCAGACTTCTTCCTTGACAGTTTCTCATTAACCATTTAATTTCACGAACTTTTGAATTTAATTGACTTGCTCGACAATGTTAAATTACGTCAAGTTTGAATAAACTGCGTTATTTTACATTGCAGGCAATTTCATACCTCCTTATTCATCAGTCACACAAGATTAATTTGACAGGTTTGTGTGACAGGTTTCAATTATTAGTTTGAACAACAAACATTTGATCAAACCGAATTAGATGTGACCAAGATACGTTTAGTCAAATAGAGCAGGATTTGACGCGAATAATTCTACAATAATTACACCAAATTCTTTGTTTTGTTTTCGTTGGAAAAGATAAGCTTCGCGGTCTACATTTTATTTTAGGCTGAAACACCATTTCTACGACATAAAAATTATATACAAATTCAGGTTAAAGAATGAAAATTCTAAAAAACATGAACGTTTGTATTGAAGGTGTGGGCAAGAATGTGCTTTATCCAGTAAATTCTAACGCTTCGAAAGCAAAGAACCTCGTTGAATTCGATCTCCATCAGCAAAGATAAGAGTCACATAGTGGGGTACTCTATGAATACGAACGGATGCGAGTTCACACCGTGAACCTGTGTGAGCGTTTAGTGACGTTGGCAAGTCCCCCGATCATTTTCTTATCGCTCGACCACGAATCGACAATGATACGTAAAGGTCATTCGATAATGATTATACTTTTGTCTTTTCATGTAATGTTGCATTTTTCTAGATTCACCTTGATCGTTAGGATTTGATGGACATTTAGTTTTATATATACACATAAAAAAAAATCATAGATATTAATCTTAAATCATAGATATGACCAAAGAAGGTAGATTTGTTGTTATACTTCAAGTCCTCATTATCATTAAATCAAGCGCTATAAATATCGTTTCTGGAGGAATGAAAAAACAATTACATTTTTTACAAGTTAATTATTGTTTATTTGTGTCACAGAAATATATTTTCTTTATTTTAAATCATTATTTACTACTATGTTTTCGAACTTATTTTTTTTTTTTTTTTTAAAGTAAATATACGTAAAAGGCAATTTTTCGCTTGTTGGAGCGAAGTTTGTAAAAGCTGAATCTTATTTTATTATTTTTAAGCCCTAAGTAATACTGTATAAGTCCGAAACAGTAGTTCACTCGTTATGTTTGTATCGGAAAAGAAAGTGCGAAACAGTAAGAGCAACTGAGAAACATTTTAAATGTTAAACCATTAACATTTGACTGTCAAGCATGCTTTATGCAAAATAATTATTTGACGACAATTACCGTTAATTCTACTATTCTTCAATGGAAAATAATATCTATATGTGTACACCTTACTAATTTTTTATATATTTTGTATTTGCTTAATTATACTCAATATTAATTACGAGAAAAAATTGGTTCAGAGAAACAAATGTCTCTCGTAATCCTGTACATAATCAAAAGAAGTAAAAATATGAAATATATATTCTGCGATTTATAGCGAAGTATTAAATACCTGTCTACTGAATTGTACATACAAGGAAAGTTTCTGAAATAACAATCAATTTTTTTAAAACTTTTAAAATTTATTTTTTATCATGCAAATATAATATATTGTATATTTGTATGTATAATTTCGAACTCGAGAACGATTTAGCCTAGTATGGTTATCGTTCTTTTTCTCAATAAAAATTAATGTTTAATTTTTGATTTTTTGTGTGAATAATTACTAGGTATTAGTCTATAGAATAATAATTTTGTTTCAATCAAATTCCTTATCCATTTATTGCTCAGAGGCAGCACTTCTTACGATGCGACCTGTACGATTTTCACTGTGAGTGACTGTGTGTATATTTCTTTCACCGCTCTGAAAAAAGTCCAGAGGGTTTAAGTCGGGAGATCTTGAGGATCATAAATGCGCAGCAGGTCGTTGTCCTATCCATCGTGATCCAAAAGCACGATATTGAAGAATTGTCGGACAGGCGTAGTGAAATATAATAGAACACTGTCATGTATAAAATAAATACTACCCGATTTGCCCCTGTCAGCCATAACAAAACATTTTTTCCATCCTCTACAAAAATTTGTGACATTGAAATTAAAATTATATTTTACATTATGACCACACTGTAGAAGCGAAAAATTCAAAGCAATTTTGTAACTATTTCGAAATAGGTTAAAAGTTTATTTTGAAATTCAGAGAAATAATAAATTTATTATAGCAATATTAGACGGCAGCTTTAAACGCATTTATTTCAAAATTATATCTTTTGAAGCTGTTAAGATTTTTTAATTTTGTAGAAGTATACACCTATTGGTTGTTTTCAGTTAAAATTTGTTTCTTTACATAGTCTCGCAACATCAGAATCGTTCTGATTAAATTTACCAACTAAATTGAATATATTCACTATTTCAATGTTCGTACATGCAATGAGTTTCGATCATTGTTACCGAATTTCCGAATGAACCTTTACTAATAATAAAATTCATTTTACACTAATCGATATTAGCTGTGAATGTATGTTCACAACCATTTAACTGGGTAATTTATAATGGGTAATAGTGCACGAGAATTCTGCTGACAAACAGAAATATATAGGAAACTACAAAAACGATGCAATTGCATTTCCCAGGTTCAAAAATGCATAAAAATGCATACAGTTATTTTCAAATTTTGTATTTTTTTTTAATGTCATTTAATTTTATCTTGTGGCATTTTTATCCAGTTTCAATCGTTTTGAAAATGGCCCGAACAGAGGACAAGGGTTCTTAAGGTTGATCTGTAAAGATAGAGAGTTAACGAGGAACTGTCAAGGGAGAATTCTGAAGGTGATCCTGTAGATTTAATTGGTGAAAGTGTTGGTGCTAATAAGAACAAAATTTGGAGTAATCGATACAGGATTGGATATTTAGAAAAATATAAAAACTGTAGGAAGAAATCGTGGAAGTGTCAATAAGGTGTGTCTAAGAAAAAGTCAGAAAGAGAAAGGTGGGAGAGAAAATTAAGGAAAAAGAAACAACAAATTCGAAGGAAAACGAATATGGTTTTAGGATGGTCCAACGACGTTTCTTAATTTATGGCTGATTTTATGGTATTTAAAGTGACTTCAAACGAGACTGGAAAACTATCAATGGTCACCGCCAACGATAGTTTTCGATAGTTTCGAACCAATTATCAATAGTTTCTTAATAATTAGACTAAACTTATAATATAGCTTTATTGAAATTTATTTAAAACCAGAGAAATAGGAAAAGGAGTTAGTACTTTCAAATATAATTCATTTTCAAATATCCATTTGTCTTTATTTAAAAATAAAAGCATTTTTATGTTTTCTCTTAAAAGTGAAGATGCGGAAACACATAAGTATTTTGAAACTATTTACGGTATAGAATATAGATAGTTACCACTCACTTAAAAGTACGTTTCCATTAAATCGTAGTTTATGTTTCTTATTATTGTATTACTATGAAAAACATTACTCTTCCAGAAAAGTAAAAGATTTGTATCTTTAGTATGTATATCTGTTCAAGGTATTGGCGTTTCGTTACCATAATGCAATTATGTTTACGGAAATAATTCTATTCTTATTAATTAATCTTTCTTCCAAAAATAATGCAAATGTAATGCAAATGTGATGCAAATGTGATGCAAATGTGATGCAAATGTGATGCAAATGTGATGCAAATGTGATGCAAATGTGATGCAAATGTGATTCAAATGTGATGCAAATGTGATGCAAATGTGATGCAAATGTGATGCAGATGTGATGCAGATGTGATGCAGATGTGATGCAAATGTGATGCAAATGTGATGCAAATGTGATGCAAATGTGATGCAAATGTGATGCAAATGTGATGCAAATGTGATGCAAATGTGATGCAAATGTGATGCAAATGTGATGCAAATGTGATGCAAATGTGATGCAAATGTAATGCAAATGTAACGTAACTAAACGTAATGTAATGTTATGTAATATAATGTAATCTAATGTAACGGAATGGAATGTAATGTTGTGGAATGTAATGTAATGTAGAAGAATGTAATGTAATTATGATGTGTATATGCATAAGATGTAATATTATGATCTAATAGAATATAATATAATAAACAAGTTTATAATTATATTCAAGTCTAGTCTCTCAGAAAGCCAGCGACTATATTCGGAGAAACATTCCATCAAGGTGTAAAACTCCTTCAATTTTAAAAAAGCTAAAGTATGTTAGAAAGTTATGTTGGAATGAATCATAAAACTTCCATAAATAATTCCCTTTCAAAGACAAAAGTTGTTCTACAGAGACTTTGTTATAGTTTGCAAAGCAAAAACAAGTCAAAAGTGGCTACGAAAGAGTCTCAGAGTTCATTTCAACCGAAAACTGCATCTCTGGTAGTTGAGATTTAAGTCCAGTTAATGATAAACTATAGTTAGAGTTGGAGAACACGGGTCGAAAGACACTATATGAAAAATTAGGCAACTCGAAGAACACCTTGACAAAAGTAACTGTTGGAATAATTTTGACGACTATGCGTGTGACTATAGCCGATTAGAGTGTCGCGTCATGTGCAAGTCTATATCACTGAAAAAGTGGCAACTTTGAATAACACAATTATTTTCCCCTTGTTATTAATTACGCAAGTATACTCTAATTGGTTAAAATGATATTACTATTATTTTTTCATTAGTCCAATATACAAATTTGTAACAGAAACTATGGTAGAAATATAATTGTATAAATTTTAACGTAGTGTTCCATTGGTTATTAGAAAGAAAGATAGAGTGAAGTAGCAGATAGGACATAGAAACAAATGAAACATAAAATAAATCTGGAAATATTATTTTCTGAAATTATTTGACATAATTGTACTTTTAAGTAATAGCGTAAACACGATTACATAAGGAATGAAATCAATTTATAGTAATAACTCAGAAATCATCCCCACTATTCCAGCAATCGACTAAGCCTGATTTGCAACGAACATTAATATTTTCACTATTAGATAGCACGGAGCTAAACAATTACGGTTAAACGGGTACAGTTTTTCCTGCTTCTTTAATATTTATTTTCTAAATCCTTAACTTCTTTGTGGTTACACTAGACTACGTTGAGTCGAGAGCTTTGTGCTATGAGTGAATATTTATAATCCTTAAAACCCACTCAATTTTAAAGAAAAACGTTCAGTTATGTATCAACCACTCGAAAAACTTGCGCTGAGATAATCGATTCATCATGATTAAATCTTGGATCAATAATTTTATATTTGCAAAGAAGAAAAGAATATTTTTAACTTCGTTCTTATCGTTTGTCTTCGTCCTTATTTTTCTATCTTTGAATTTCCTTAATTTTTATTTTCGTTCTTAAAACGACTTTCAAGTAGTATACTGCAAAATCGGCAGTTACCTTTTCCCTCTTTATAATTTTTCTCCTCGAATTATAATACTTATTTTTCGTAGATACTTTCATAATTACACTAAAATACACTAAAAGTTAGCGTTGGTACAATAAAATCAGTTTCAATGCGGAACGTGAATTTTTGGAGCGTGCGGGAACAGTTCTAAAAATATACGATGCAGTAGCTGTTTATATTACGGACACGTATTGTTAATTAGTCTTTGGCTGCCAAATCTTGTCGTCAGAGATAGAAACGGTCTGCGATATTATTTCTGGTTGAAAAGGGAAAATTTTTACAACCGTGTGACCGAAACTACACTGGAAAATACAACTACATGAAAACTTTCTATACCTATTGTTAAATATTTTTTATATTTGTTTTATTTCTACAATTGTGATAACTCAGAAAAGTACTAAATACCTTCTTCCCTACCTCTTCAACTTCCAGTTAGGAAGAAGAATCCATCAAAATATGTTATAATATTCTGTTAAACTAGACGTATGAGTACCGATATTTATTTTCTAAACCCTTAACTTCTTTATGGTTAGACTAGACTACGTTGAGTCGAGAGTTTTGTGCTATGAGTGGGAAATATCTATAATCCTTAAAACCCACTCAATTTTGGAGAAAAACTCTATATATCAAACACTCGAAAAACTTGCGTTGAGATAATCGATTCGTGTCGAACTATGAGTATTACTATATCGGTAATCGATCTTCTAGATTCAAGCAACAATGTTAAGTCCCTTAAGATAGGAATGTAGTCATGATCCCATAAGGCTATTTTTTGTCCTAACTTTAGATGGACAAGCGTACTTTGGGCGCTAATGTAATGGAAGAAGGAAAAGGAATAGAGGAACGTGTTTCATCCCGGGCCTGGTAGTGGACTTAGCAGTAAGGCATCCTTCTAGCAAGCCCTGCCTTATACGCTCAGACATTCGGAGATCGGTAAAGAATTGTATATATACCGATCAGAGCTGGTACGAGAACTTGCGAGAGACGGTCAGAGGTCGGTTTCCTCTGGTGTCGAGTATCGAAAGTGCTGCCACACTACCCCCTTGCCAGTGATTAATGATATCGGTGTAAATTCCTCTTCTTAATTGTCCCGAGAGCCGTTGATGTTTCCGTCGTTGGGTTTGGTACAAGCTAGCACAAGTTTCTCCAGAGTGGTAGAAGAGAATGCTTCAAATTCGTAGTAGGCTCTAACTCTCGATCACAGAACACGCGCGACGAGAACGTTACTCGAGCCGTGTTTTTGACGTTAATGCGTATGGCGAGCGTACTGACTCTAGCTGTAATGCGCCGTAATGCGTCGGCGAATGTAATCGGAAGTCCGGAAGTATCCCGTGTTGTGAAGGAAGGAAAAGCAAGGGAGAGCGTTTCATCCCGGACTTGCTGCTAGTGGACTCCATCAGTGAGGTATCCTAGCAGAACCTGCCTTATACGCCGGAATATTGTGAGATCGGTAAAGGTTGTATATACAAAGTTGTTCGATAAGTTTTGTCGTTCAATAAAAAATTTATTGAACAGTACTGGGTTGTTCAATAAAAAACTTATTGAACAGTACTAGGTTGTTCAATAAAAAACTTATTGAACAGTACTAGGTTGTTCAATAAAAAACTTATTGAACAGTACTAGGTTGTTCAATAAAAAACTTATTGAACAGTACTAGGTTGTTCAATAAAAAACTTATTGAACAGTACTAGGTTGTTCAATAAAAAACTTATTGAACGATACTAGGTTGTTCAATAAAAAACTTATTGAACGATACTAGGTTGTTCAATAAAAAACTTATTGAAGAGTACTAGGTTGTTCAATAAAAAACTTATTGAACAGTACTAGATTGTTCAATAAGTTTTGTCGTTCAATAAAACACTTATTGAACAGTACTGGGTTGTTCAATAAGTTTTGTCGTTCGATAAAAACAGTATAGTACGAGGAAACTCAGTAAGTTTTATCGAACGACAAAATTATTGAACAACCTATTATACCAATGGGAGGTGGTATACGAACTTACGAGAAACAGTCAGTGGTCAGTGTCCCTCTGGTGGCGAGTATGGAAAGTGCCATCAGGTTACAATAAAGGAGCTTAATTTGCCCAGAAATGAATTGAAAACTTAATGCTCTATAGGATTCATTTACAATATGCTGGTAGTCATCAATGACTTGCACAATTTAGGAACGGTATAAGGTGCACTCCCAAGTCTCGAATCTCGGATTTTTGTGAAAGAATCCGTTGAACAAGTACTCATATTCAAACGGAAACATACGAGTGGAGATCATACAAATGCATGTATTAAAATTAAATAGTATTACTGTTTACGCAACATCAATTGTCTATATTCCAAATATATTGTAGAAGGAAATAATCGCACGAGCTGTGTATCTTTACGAATATTTTTTAAGTTATCTGCGAATAGTAGAATTCTACTACGTTATACTACATTAATCACATTGGATAAAGAGGATAAAAAGAATTGGCCCTAAATGAGACCCCTGTAGTACATTATTGATTGAACACGAATACTCTTCAGTAACGCAAACTATTTGCATATTGCCACGGAAATAACTAGTTAAAGTTATTCCCGGTTACCACGAGAATTCTTATGTTACAATTAAATTAATTTAGAAATACGAAGTAAAACAAGAGAAGAGCAGAAAAACTAAGATTTATTGCAACTTATAAATTTTTTTTAGTACCAGTTAATAGAAAACAAAATTTAATCAATTATTTCGAATAATAAACAACTTATTTTGTCAATGACAATATTGACAACCATTAAAAACAATTCTGCTATATGCATGCGTGGTTGAAATTTCTGAGAAGTTTTTAACTATTTGTGCTAAATGTAAAAATATTTAGTACTCTTTTTTCTCAATATTAGTGTACTACGGTAAAAATTACCGAAGCAATCGTATTCTGTGCAATCAAGCGTCTCAGACATTTCGATTCTTCTCGGAAAGTGTTGAAACTCGGACCTTCAAGCCACTCACTAAATTCGAGTTACTCGGTATTTGTTTAAACGCTCGAAACAATTCGAACTATTTGCATTTTCCCAACCATTCCGTTGTTCCGAGTTCTCGGATCGGATCGGAAATTGAGTTTCGTCTTAATGCTAGTTTTAAACTGCTTGAATAATCGAGTATTTTCCTCGCACTATTTTATATACTTGGTTAAGTACATTTATTCAGATGTGACTATAGCGGTTGTTAAAATATTGAAAATCGTCGAAAGAGACCAATTTTTAAAAAACATTTATATCTTTTACCCAAAATTAACATTAAATCACCCAAAACATTTGATGATTATCATTTATTATGTACAATAAAAAATTAGATTTTTAGTAGTGACTACGATAGGTACTCTAAATACTTTTCACAATGTGTCATATCTTATAGAGACCTACAGAGAATTCTTTCAATACCAGTTATTTCTTTCAATATGAGTATTTATACTCAAATAAATATCTACGTTAGCCTTTAAATGTCTATGTTAAAGAAAAACTTGTGTGTATTTTAGCCCTTTGGTGGTAATTTTAAACGATGTTAAATGACATTATATACGTTCTCGAACAACCTTAGATGACCAACGTGTTACAAATCGTTGGATTTTTTCTTACATATAGATATAGATAAAAAAAAATAGCATTTTCGCTTTTAAGTAAAAATTTTTACACCGAATTGAAGTAATGGAATTATCTTCCCTATTGTTTATGAGAGTGAGAATAATTCTTATTGATCTCAGTACTATTGGCATCAAAATTTATAATTATTCTGCCTTCATCAAAATTAAGGATCCTCAGATTCCTTTGTGTTTCGAAAGTGAAAACTACTATTAATATTTATTTTTTAATTTCTTAAAGAATATCGACACATATGTACGTGTATATTCAGTTATTTAGTTATTTGAAACACTATATATTGTGATGTTTGTAAAAGTGAGCGATATTATCGTATTGCTACGTAATTATAATTATGTGACATTATATTAAATACATGAACAGAGTTTTGAGGTTATATTGTCGAGATTATTTAGACTGCAAAGAGATGTAATGCAATGGTATTTTTGAGATCGTCGTTAGTATGGCCCTGCTCTGTACATGTCTCTTAAGGACTTGGATGCAGCTGGAAGATACCAGTTAACTTTCTTAGGAAAATAGTCTAACTATAGTGCTTTAAATGGCAATTGACCCACTGTAAACCCACACACAACGAGAAAGAGACTCTGATTTACAGATCGATTTTCTCGAAGGAGAAACTCTTTGTGCAATGTTCTTGGAGAGTTTGGTTCCAGGACAAGGGTGGGCAGGTGTTGTTTAATCATGAAACCGCCCTAAAATTGGTTTGTCTTCTGTTCCCATTTATATGTTTGAAGCTTAAGGTGTATTTTGAAATGATAATTGAAATATGTACATTGTCCCAATCTGACTTTAATAAAAATATTCAAAAATGCCCATTTTGTGCCCCACCTGAAAATGAAAAATGCATTTATCCAGGACCTTTAAGAGTATTTTCTAAGCAACAAAAAATGTCCTTCTAAAAATCACTTTTCTAAAAAGGAATGGAAAAGTTGTTAAAGATGAGTCCACATATATGAATATGAAAGTGATCGAATTCACCTATACATTACGTTTCACCATTTTTTTTTTTCAGATATGAACCTACTTCGTCATAATTAATGAGAAAATCAGCAGTTAAATAAATTGCAGGTTGAAATCAACCAAACCTGAAATTCCAGAACCGTTGCTACATTGGAATAATACCAGTGTTCATCAACTTTGTATCAACATTGTAATCCGGTTTTAATTTTCTCCATTGATACATGTACAAGATATTTTCATTCTGTGACTTCCATACGTTGTAAATGTACTTGCCTTACATTTTCTTCGAGTATCAGTTATGACAAATAATTAATATAGCTCAAATACTGCAAAATTCTCTCTATAATCACATGAACAAAGTCAGATATAGATTGATTGGTTATGTTGTCTTTAAAATGGCACCAGGTCTTCTAAAATTGTGAAAAAAAGTAGGCTATGTAGTGTTTTGGATACTTTAATCGAAATACTTGATAAACATTCATTGATTAAGCAGTATGTTGAATCTTGTTCCCATGCAGTAACGATTGTATGGTACTTTTAGTTTGCTCGATTCCAACATTCAGTGCATTTACTCGCTGATTGATTATTTCAAAGAATATGGGACTAAAAATAGGCATTTTTTAAGATTCTCCTTTGTGTTTTCTTACGTTAGTAAATAATGTCTCATGTTTAATGAATAATTTCCGTCGCGAAATGTGGGAAAGGGTCCGAAAAGTTTGAAATGAATCGAGACATGTAAATTCCTGATACGAAGAGAAGTAAATATATTTTAGTGCATAAGCAATTCAAATTTTGGTATCCAACTTCCAGCACGCTGCTAAATGTCAAGCGACCGAGCACATGATAATACCATCGTGCGCAAACAGGAAACACGCACTCGGTAAACCACACTGGGCTCGAGCGCCGACATCATGAAAGACAGGTAGATGTTCCAGAAATTGAGCACTGTCTTCTATCTCCGGTTCACTTGTCTCCGAGTACGACAACGACAGTCCGGGAATGACAGTGAGAAACAAAATCTCTGCGAGCAATTCTATAAATGGTACAGATAATTACACACAATTAATAGAGGCATTCTAATTTGGAACAGTAAAGTTATAACTTTTACTGAGTTTCACAAGAAATTTTAAGAAATACTACGACACGTTAACATGATTCCACTGGCTGTAGTTATTAGAAATATAAAAGAAAAACAATTGTTAAATTATAAACGTTGCTCCGTTACTGAAACTTCAAACATAAAGAAAATAACGAAAATTGTTGTAACGATAATGTCGAGAATTATGTAATTTCACCAAAACTGTATTTGTGTCTGCGATCACTTGATAAATTGCTATCGTCGTGAAATTTGAAATAGACAGTGTCTTTATACATAATTGATTTACGAACATGTGTCTCCTTCGACCAACGAATGCTAAAAGCTTCACCACACAGCATTCGCAAAACCGGATACCTTGAATTATTTAACAGACAATATTTCAAAATAGAATTTCACTTTTCAACCAGAATGCAAAATATAACTGGTGTAAGTAGCTTTCCTGAAATTCGTTATTACTTCCTCGTTTGATCCCTCCTGCTTCGATTTGATTAGCCCATCGGTGTAATTGTTGCTCGAAAGAAACAAGTTTCAAATTATGTTGAACTGTACGAAGTTTAAAGCATTTGTATATTGTATAATTTTAATACAAGTAATGTAAGTTTTCATTTAAAATGTATAGGAATTAAATTCGGTGATTCAAAAGAAAGGTAATTCTTACGTGTACGTTTATCTATAAAGGTTGTTACGATTGAAATGTTTATCTCTGTTAATTAAATCAAGATATTTCAAACGTAAAATAAAATATAAGGCAGTAACTATTCTTTATACAATTAATAACTTTATTTAATTTCATGCTATGAATTATATACCATAAGATCAGTGAGTTGTATTATGAAGCAGTTTCTAATCGACAATTGATACTGTAAGAAGAAAAAAGCATCGGGGTCGTTTCATCGTTACTTCAATTTATCACTACTTTCATGAGAAAGAATATCTCAGATAAGGATGCCCCTTTTCGAGCTTACCGCTGGATGGTTGCCAATGAATGCTTAAATGTGAAGAACCTGTTGATAATCGTGTGATATAATGGACGACCGCACGCCTTACTCCATTTTAGACTCATACTCCTCTCGTATCAACCCATCCTCTCCACCGACGATATTCCATCCCTTTTTTTATTCGATCCACTGTGAAACTCGTGACTTTAATGTTTCGAGCGGAGCGGAATTTTATGATACGATTATGTGAGCGGCTTAGCAGCCAATCGCTTCGAATTGAATTTTCATTCTCCGCATCAATCGCGTTAATTTGATGAACACATTAATTTTATGTTACGACGAAAAGAGTATGTCGCGACTATTGACACAATTCGCTTAAAATGTTCTTCAATTACAACACCTCGGAATTGTTTTATTGAATTATAAACAATAACAATAGTTGTCTCTTCTTGAGAGTAATCGTTAGGAGCATCCCTACTTCTGCTACTTCTCTGGAATAATGAATGATGTATAAATAAATTTATTTTTCAAACCTTGCATCGTGTTTTTGTAACTCGTTTTACAGTATTGAAAATCGTGACACAAGAAAAAGTCATATTCATCTTATAAAAATAAATTGAAGAGACATTTTAGGGGAAAAGCAAGTTATGTAAGTGGATTTTGCTACTATAGATCATAATAAAAATCTTCGGGTGAAAATAACAAAAATTACTGAAAGTCTCTTTTTAAAATCCATTAAAGTGGATTATAATCAGTTGTATATCTAAATTCAAGGATCTCTCTAGTGAGCACTAAAAATCTGTGACATTTGAGATTTTTATTGAGGAAACTATTGAACATGTTCGTTCGAAATTTCGTATTAATACTTATTGGTATTGTTCCAAGCTGTAACAATTTTTTCAAGTATAAATCATTTATCTTGTTGAAATAATACAGCGTTGCACACAAGGCGAAGAACATTTACTTTGTATGTGTATCAAATTTCAATCTATCCCTGTATTCGTTTGTAAGATATTTCATAAATTATCTTCGGAAATTTTTGTTCGAGAATTATGATTTGAGTTTGGCGTACAATGTTAGAATGTATAAAGAGTTCAATTAATTATCCTATAACATTGCCAACCTTTCAATTTTCCCTATAATATTTTTAAGATAATGCTTTCAAGACTTAAAACTTTAAGAAGAAAAAATCGATCTTTTTACCTTCAAACTAGACAGACCCTCTAAGACCTCCTGAAATATGAAACTTTCTATGAAAGAAATTTATTCTTCCATTTTAACTATTTCTTAAACATTGTGTATGTTCTTGCTTGTACCACAGCTTTCGACCCTAATTGTACAGGGTTTACATATTTCCCTTTAGTTCGAAGGTATAAACAAACGTGACCATTTTTTGACGAGCATAAGTTTTTCTGTCATAATCGTTAATTTAAAACAAATCAAAACAAAATCATTACTTTCGAAACTGAATTTTGAAGCGAGGAACATATTTCGCATTAATTATTAATATAGGTATTGATACATGTATGGTATTGTTTCGTATTGCACCGAGCATGTGTGAAGACTCACTTGTTACTTAATCTTGTCAGTCTCGGTGTTATTCCTTACCACTGATTTGAAGTTCCGTGGCAGGAATGCGAGAAAAGTGGAAGGAGGTACATCTATTCTCACGTGCACATTTAATTTTAGTCCAACTATTATAGTATAACTATTTGTCGCGGCAGTTATAGACACATGTGGACTGAGTGACGAAGAAGGTAGCGAGATAGAGAGAGATAATGAGAAATACGCCGCAAGCAGAGCCCTATTGGCGTAGTTTTAACATATCACTATTATACATTAGTTTTACCTAATAACGGACAACAATTCTTTCTAGGATTTTACAATATAATAGAAAAGCATTTGTTACATAATTACTAGTACAAGTAAGTAAAATTCTTTTCAGGAATAAAAATAGTTGAATAAAAATATAATTTAGAAAGAAATAAAAATGATTTTTTTATTCATTTCAAAAAAAGTTATATACAGTGTGTGTATATAACTGTCGTCACACACTTCCAATAGTCTGATGAAATAATGTCTCAGACAAAAGTTAATCAGTTTCTGGTCGGCTACGAATTTAAATATAAAAATGACAAACAAATTCTTTCATTATAAAAAATCAAGGTCATCTTCATTTTTTTAAATATATATTATTATAATTCGTGTTAAGATGAATTCAACGATCTGATATACTATGACCATTGGATGACCTTGATTTCAGAAATTTAGGTTTATATTCTCCAAGCTTTATATTCATATATATACTGAAATAGGGATGCAATTAAACAACAAAAGTTAATCAGATTCTGATCGGCTACAAATTTAAATATAAAAATGACAAACAAATTCTTTTGTTATAAAAAATCAGGGTCATTTTCATTTTTTTAAATATATATTATTATAATTCGTGTTAAGATGAATTCAACGATCTGATATATTATGACCATTGGGTGACCTTAATTTCAGAAATTTAGGTTTATATTCTCCAAGCTTTATATTTATATATATATATATATATACTGAAATAGGGATGCAATTAAAATCTATTCCTACTAGTATGATAGAGACTATGGCTAAGGCTCAAAATGTGCGGCTTGTGCATGGTGGTGGATGGTTCAATCCCTTTTTGCCCCTGTATGAGTTTTCAAGTTAGGGGAAGGCTATACTCACTTGTTGTTTTTTACTTTCTTCATTGAACAGTACACGCGAGCCTGGATGCTGAGACTCTCCCTTTCCTTTCAGAATTTTTCATTCTTTTCGTTATCGTTGATATTATATTTTAGTATCCCTTGTCCCTCATTAATCATTAACTGAAATCAGCTAATAATATAAAACAGAACTATTTTCTTTTATCTTCACCTATGTTCAGCTTTTTTTATTCCTACTGTATCATAAACATCACTTTTAGGGTTCAGTTACGTACCTATCTTTTACCTTATTGATAGTCTGTGTACCAATCGAACTTTCGCAGTGTATAGAATGTACAACAAATATTGTCACGGCTTTCAGAGGTGAATCTACACGACTGTATCGATGACAGTAAAATTTTTTTATTTCTATATATTCTACTCGTCCAAATGAAATGTTCAAAACGTGATTAAAATATGTCGAAAACAAAAGATTTTCTCGTAAAAGAGTTATTGAAGTTTTCGTGCTAACTATTCTTGCAACATATAATATGTAAACTTTCAATCTTCTTGTCAAATTGAAGGCAGGTTTTCAATTTGATAGCAATAAATGCCCATGTGTATTCACCTCTTCAAATTGTGACAGATATTTTGTTTACACTCTGTAAATACGCAATTTTGTACTTTACAGACACCTAGCAACATAATAAATTAAATTAAATCTTTTAATTCTACTTCGTCGTAAATTCATTGAAGTTACTTCTGAGATTATTATTCAAAAATTTCATTTGTTTTTAAACATACACTGTTCCTTTCGCGTTTATAATTCTTTTAATGTTACATCTGCATATATAGATTCTATATTAAATTTATAGGTAGTTGAGTATAGAATTAGTAAACAATTAATAAATAATTAAAATACGCTTATTAACCTTAACAGTATAGCCAAAGAAACTATATAATCATTTTCTAATGACACTCTGTTAAATTGCTTCGAACATGTGTATTTAATCAAATTAGGATAAGGGATGGAGAAGATTCGTTATATGTACTTCTTGAAATTGAGCTATCCTATACTTACTGCCAAACTCGACTTAACATATTCGTTGAAGGAAACAATCTCTGTACATAGCTCCAACTGATCCCTAACAAATAATTTATGACCTCCAATTAGCCAAAGCAATCTACCCGATCTGTTTAAGTGGAATGACAATTGATCCCAAAAATGTAACCAATCATTCATTGGGTCTAAACTGTTTATATAACGCTCGATACCCCAGGCACTTTGTATCATGGCGGTATTAAAGTGTGCACTTTACAAAAACAATTAGCGACGCCACGATTGGCAGACGTTCATTTCCATGTACACGCACCCAGAACCATTAAACGACCATTTGCCGCGCAAATAATAGCTGATGCGCCGATACACTCGTTGTGCCTTTCCCTCCTTTCCCTCCCCCGTCCAAATAACGCCTCCGTCGAATTTCAAATCGCGCTTTAATATCGGCAGCCGCTTAAGCCGCAATGACGGTTTTTCTGGGATTTCACCACTTTATTACAAAAAAGCTTTATCCTGGTGGACGGCAGATGTCACGTATGTCCGTTTTGTTGGCCACCCTGTGAACCTCTTCTACCCCTGTGCCATCGAGTCGTAACGTGTTCGTTCGTTTCAGATTTTCCTCGAAATGTGTTTGTAGAAGGCATCGTATACGAACCATTCCACGTCAACTCGCACAAAACATGATACCGCAGTCAAGTGCGCAATATTTATCGAATTTGTTGATAAATTCGAGAAATTATTTCGTGTGAAATTTCAGCTATTCTGTCTTGACTATGTTACAAAATGATAAGTGGTCGGATGTTAGGAAGAAAAGAAAAGAGGCAAATGTGCCATCACCATACTTTCGCTCTAATAATACTATACAGATTACCATTGTGACATTACCTTTGAATCAGCGTTAATGTCACTATAATTACATCATTTGTAAACCATAAGTTAGAAATTTTATTTTAACTTGATTATTTATTTTGACCTAATTTGAAATAAGTGTATTTTCTTATATCATGAGCATGCATAATAGTACGACGTTTACGATCGTGTTCACCATTATACGTACATTGTATAACAAGAAATTTGCACTAGGTGGACGTTATGTGTGACGTAACAGATGAAAGGTATTGGTAATACATGTTATTATGTAATAAAGTAACGTAGGTCTGCCAAAGGTTCTCCCTCGCGCACACAAAATTTTTTGTGATAGGTGTGAAGTTTTTTTGTGATAGTCAAAGCAAATTCAAGAAACGGAGGATGAACAAATATGACTCCAATTGTGCAGATTATTCCTTCTGTCGAGTATCAGGCGCGAAACTTACAAATGGCGCTGCTATGCATAAATTAGTCGCGACACCACCAGCTATAGCCAACGTCCGTCTCTGCGATTTACATCGTGAATACAGACTATAGTCGGCATTAGGAGCGAAGGGGTTAAGAAAATACACGGGTTTGTTTGACGTAATCGTTACCTCATAGTTCATGCTTTCAGTATTCCATGGCACAAAGAACCATTTTTTTCTGATTTGAAGGGAAATATATTCGGTTAAGATTGGACAGTTTACTTTACATGAATTAGTAACTATTTGGGATACATATATATATATATATATATATATATATATATATATATATATATATATATATATATATATATTGTATATGTATAAATGACTGGAAGTGTACATTTCAAGAAATTATTTTCTCAAGATCAGAATTAATATTAATAAGCTTGCCATGTGTCGGATCAAATAAGTTACAGTCTCTTCATTATCACGAGTTTAACCCATGGTTCTTAAAGCAAGGAGTATACTTTTCGCTGTTCGCAAAATCTTGATACTTAAAGTTTGTCAGAAATCATTCGTACAGTGTAGTAGAAAAATAATTCGAATACGACTAAGTGTGATCTCACTTTATAGAGAACATCTTATCGATAATACTCTCGATGGGTTATATTAGTAACTCCTATACGATACGTGTGCAGCGTCGTTTTAAAGCTTGGCAATCGAGCGCTTATATGAAACGCGCTCAGTCTTGCGTTTACTCTTAATATATCTCTCTTGATCCTGGGGTTCGCACGTGGATGAGGAAACTTCGCTACCGTTTCTCCTTAAAACGTTCCACACGGAATCAACGAAGTGCGTTTTAAATTCGGGATTACTACACATACAATCAGGTCAATTGTTAATAGACACCATTTATGTTTCATTGCAATAGTCATAGGATCGTGAATTCTACACTCTATGTATTGTAATACTGTACATCAAAATTTAAATATATTTTCTTTAAAATAACATTTTTCAAGCTGGTAAAAATAATATTTTGAGAACTGTCCTTCTATCGTTTGATATATATTATATAAAAATTTCTTTTGTCGTTTCAATAAGCTTCAAGTGAAAAAATAAATTTTCTATCTTATATTCTGTAAGTATATCAATTTTCAAGATTTTCTGTTGATTTTAAATCGAGCGACAGATACAAGTATGCATATATGTATATTTATGGAGAATTTGCTTAATCTGTTTTATTAGGAAAACCAGAATGAAAGTTATCGTGTCAAAACTTGAATATATGCAAGTAACTGAATATTCTTTCATACATTAGTATTTAATTTGTAATAATATTGATTAACGAATATAACTCAACATAAATGCTAATACTTTTCTTTCTTTTAATACGTGATAAGGTAAACTTCTATTGAAATTTACTACTACTAAAAATTCTTCCTCAAACGTATACAAATGAAACTTCGAAATCGCTAGACTGCAGTTCACTGCTACAATACGAATAATACGTTCATTTAACGACAGGTTTTTTTCTGTACATGCTACGTGAAATTACTTTTCACGTCGACAATATCAAGTACTTACAATTCAAAAAAATTGTATAACTTGGAGAAACTAAGATAGATGTGCATGAAATGTTTGAAATTGTAAAATTCAGCAATCTTATAATCAAAATTTCAACTATCATCAAATTTTTGACCTTTAAACGTATAACTTCACTCTTAGATTCTACGGTATTTTTATTAAGCTCTGTCAAGTTTGCAGCTCTAAAAGTAGTTATTATTCGAGATATGAACAGTTGAATACGTACTTGCACACTATGTGTACACAAAAATTTATATCTACGTTTAATATAATAAAACATCTATTCTCCATAAATTTGGCTACAGTGTACGTTAACTGAAGTATAACATTTCGAAAAGTGATCAAATTACAACATATTAAATAAAAAATTCGATTTCTTCAATTAATTTTTGTTACTTCTTTGACAGTGGACTGACGTCAACTTTGTATCTGTATCAAATCTTAAAGTATAAAATGTATTCTGCAAACTAACTTGAAAAATACTATTTAAAAGAAAAACAACTTCAAAATCCTGACATTACTATTTTTCAAGTTTAACCATAATCCTTTGAACAAAACGTTTTTAAGATTTGAAACGATAAGAAAATGTATGGAGAACTTTTAATGAAAAATAAATATTTTTTTATTTTTAAACTAGATAACATTTTGAATATTATCTTTCGTATTAACAGTTTACATAGGAATCGCGAGAAACAAATAACTTTTATTTTTTTAAATTGTACTATAATATGTACTTTTTGTTTACAAGTATATCGATGTAAGGCGTATAAAATCACTAGGAAGATTATTTCTAAGGAAATATAAACATGAATACGATATAAGACGATACAAGAGGATGACCTAATGGCTGTTGCAGAGGTTAACGATCGCAAATCACGCATGCATACAACGAACTGTTTCCTTACTACCATAGTGAGCCCCACCTGTTACTTCTTATTGTGACGTCAGTTGCCCAGTGTTGAACTCTGAGTCTTGTCCGGAAGTCTTAAGCTGTGTCTGCACTGAAATAACATCGAACAACATTTCGTCGTCTCTTGTTACTGTATGTTCCAAAACGTTCCAACATACAACGACGTATAGAAACATTCTGTCTTCACTAAGAGAACACAATTCGAGAAACATATTGAGTTACGTTTCAATGTCGCGGTTACATTTGTAGTTGGCAATAAGTCCACTTGAGTACTCCATCCATGAGTAGTTTGTTTTGAGCTGCAAACTGAAAAAGACTGGAAATAAGCGAATAAAATTTGTTGCTTGCAGTAGCAAAAAGAAGGAGAAACGAAAAGTATGAAGCCAAATCTGGTTCGTCAGAAATTCAAAGTCATATTGATTATAAATGCATTGTAATACAATGATTTCCCATTCTCATTTTTGTATATACTTCTACTAGGTTGTTCGATAAGTTTTGTCGCTTTTTCCATTGTAGAAAAATACTATGACACTTCAACTTTGAAGAATTGTAAATATACGAATGTATATAAAGTAATTTTTTTATATTGCTCAAAATTTTAAGTTTTTCACTAATGAAGTTTTAACTAATGAATGTCATGTATAAACACAATATTTCGTATAATTTTTTCAGTCAATAGGATGCAACATTTCCTTCAGATATTAAATATGTTTCACTTGCTCCATATTACATATTTTAATCAATACCAACTTGAGAAATGTCAAAATGAACAAAATGTTGCGTTTGACAGTTAGATCCTTTATCATATACTTTGTTATTAAATATATACTTAGTTCAGAACAGAATTTACGTATTTTATAAATATCCATCACATTTGCAACTACATATAATTAAAAAATTAATTCAAATAAGATTGTGTTTGAACTCATTTTCATAAAGATAACACTCTATTGATAACAATTTTATGAAAATACAATGACAGATATAGCATTCTTTTTTCATCAGAGGATGAAGTTCAACAGGTTGCTTCCACTGAGTAGTTATAAACAGTAGGGGATTAATTTCCATTATTTGAATCTGGTATGAAAAATGTCACTTGAAAGTGAGGATTACTGGAGCTTCGGATTGACAACATCATCAAAATGAATATAAATCCAATACGAAAATACGGTTTTATGTTTCGGTCGATAGTATAATTCAAAATAATCTGAATGGATTCGTATTTAAACTCTTTATTATTGCAAAAACGTCGCATTATATTTCAGAATATACAAATTTGAATGCTCATTAGTAGAAGGAATTCAATGACTTGTGTGTATCTTACTGTTCTCATTGATCAATCGATAGTCGTATGTCAACCGATTACTTGCATTGGGCAAATAAAAAAAGTGTCGGTGTTGTCATGACGGATGATTATCTGGATTGAATAGTCAGGTAATTATCCTAAAATCACTCTATTTAATTGTAATCGTTGTCAAAGTACGATTAGAATGAAATATAGTAATCGAGAAAAACTTGAAATGGTTCTTATTTGTATTAAATGCAACAAAAAAAGGATTTGCCTGATACAAGATTTCGTAATAAAAATCAACGTACTGTTTGGACTTTTAAAAATCAACTCAAAGAGGCGGGAAAATTTCTGAAGAAAAATCATGCTCTGAGTAAATCAGTTTCAACTTCTCAAGAAGTGAACTGGTGCTTCGTAGTGACTTGAAAAATTAAACGAACAATTTTGCATACAAAATTAATAGCATTCCCGCACGATTTGGATTTGTGGCTATTGAACACCTTCAATGCCGTCGATAGATTCTCTCAAACTCAAAAACCTAATTTTTTTCCTTGTGTATTCTCCCTCAATCTTCCTCAACGCCGCGGTTCCTGATATTCTTTTCATATCTGATATCCTCAGATATGAAAGATATTCATGTTTTTCGGAATAGAATATTCCAATAATATAGTGCAATGATATAAAGAATAGGGTTTCGTCACGTGCCTATTTTCCGTTCCAATTGTTTTTTCCTCATACAGCGTATTTACATGTATATGTTGTCAGGGAAACCGCACGAAGCTGAAGCGATAGTCATAACGAGTCAAGAATCTCGTAAATGCTACGCATAACGTAAAGTTAGAGTCGCATTTAGGCAGGAGTGGGAGATCCCCAGAGAGGATAACGCTGGTATAGTATATTCACTAAAGTGGACCTTAATTATTCTTATAGACGAAACTGGTCTCTTGAATTTTGTTCGTGCAACTCGACCAGTTTGACCATTTGTGAAAAAATAATTTCTGCAAAAGTCGAGTCAATTGGATAACTGGAAGACGTGCCATAATGGTTTTATTTATATAAAAAAATCGAATGTCACTGAAAATAGGAAACTATAGATTTCATCTTATAACGTGATTATTAGAACTCATTTTAGACTAAATCTACATAATTGTAGCGCACTGTAACAGCAAAAATTGTTTATTAAAAATGAAAGGAATTTGTTTAAACAAGAAATGCAGTATTTAATGTCTTGTTGTATCATCTTGTATGAAAATAAAAGAGTGTCAGAAAAATATAGAAATAAAATTTTTTAATCATTTCGTTCGTGTATAATTTAATTCTTACTATGATTAATTCTCATTAACAATTGCTGTTATCTTAAATTTTGTATTATTGGATATAAAATTAGAATCAGCTAATATATAAAGAAAAGTGACACGAGGCACTGAAAATAAATTTGTAAATATTCATTTGTACTATAAATTTTGACTTAATATTTTCCTATTTACATTACGGTAACGCTATTTATATTCTATTATAATTTGCAGAATGTCTTGTTTTTCTTTTTCGATTTTTGTAATACAATCTATATATTCCTTCGTTAATTTAACAGTTTGTTCCGCTAAATCGTTAATTACTTGCAAATTCTTAACAACTCATGCTGCCGCATTATAATTGTTCTCTATTTTCCATAAGTCTGAATTTTTAAAAAAACTTCTATTTATTTCAAATCGAGAAATAAATGTTAATGTATGGGTAAAAATGAAATTATCTGTAGTAGCATTTATATAATGTTTCATGTTTTTTCGATTGATATTCAATTTCTTTAAATTTCGTTCGTATTCATCTTCAAGAATTAAAGATAGTTCCATATTCTCTAGTAACAAATATCATAAGAAATTCTACAATATTTGCAATGTTGAATTACTTATTGCTTCATCTATCTAGTTATACTGATATAAATTAATTAAAAATTCTAGATCTAATCGTGATGCTATTGCTGGTATAGTAGTGCGAATCCAACTTAAAATTTATATATTTATTTAAAAAATATAAATACTTTGAATCCCTAGTTTCTCTTCATTATTTAAGAGTTCCATTTAGAAATATAACCATTAATTCAAGAATTTCTTTAGAGTTGTTTGAACGACTCTAAATTTTCTATTGTCGTTTCAATTTTGTGGTCCATATCTGTAATAGATTGACCTATAAATTCATCATCCATCTTGAGTTTAAAATGACCTTTATTTATAAAGGACCAAGAACCTACAAATTTTTTAAATTATAGAAATGTCTGGATCTGTTGATTTTTTAATTTTAATTTCAAACGCAGCACATAAAATCAACTCGTGGATATAGTGACGACATAGAAAATACAACAGTTCTTTCCCTAATTTTTGCTTTAGCAGAATGGATAATTTTTGTATTTTATCGATATTTGTCGCAGTGGTATCAAAACAAATGGCTCCTACTTTACTTGTCAAATTTCATTCTTGTAGCATCGAAAAGATCGATGCTTGACTACTCCTTGTGCCAAATGGAAAACTTAACAATTTTTTTTTTCATTCCCCATAGTTCATTATAATCAATAATCGTTCTACGATTCGATGACTCATATTCGACAAAATTGTTGCATCCCATTGAACTGTAATGGGCACAAGATTAACTTGTCCGAATAAAATTCGTTCAATTATGCTGCACGTTCAGCACGATAATTATGGCGATATCTTGGACTAGATATTCTATATATTATTAAGCCACTTATTGTTCTCCATGAGTCTAGAATAGTTACAAGTTTCTGAGTTATAACCTGCTGTTTTCCCTGACTTTTCTTGAGGAGACTTGGCCTAGGTATATCCTAATCAAATACCTCTGTTTCATCGATTATATATAACTCAACCGGAAGAGTTTCAGCGGTCGCTTCGATTAACGAAATGTTTGTTCCTTTATCATTGGACAACGATCTCAATTGTACGATTACTCTAACGTAAACATAACTTCCGTATAAAGAATATAAGAAAAGATTCTATATAATATGAAAGCATTTGAGGTAAAATTCAAACCTTCGATTATTGATTTCCGAGCCCGTTGCCATCGCAGCTCTTTTGTTCTTTTCAAGATATGTCGTTTTTCTTTTCTTTTTTTCTAAACTGTAATCAGTAGAACCCATCGCAACGATTCAACCCTTTTCCCTTTGTTCTAGTTGAAACATTTTATCTTCGTATAAGGAAATCGTTTCTGAAGCATTAGCATCAGCAACATCAAATAGAACATCTAATGAGTTCATAAATACTTGTTCCTGCTGTATTTAGAGATCATTGCATCGAATTACAGTTTTTCATTTTTGATAGAGTTTCTCCACCTTATTAATACTACAGTTTTTTTTTTACTAGAATTCTTGCTTTTTCCCAGAAAATTTCTATTTTTTTAATAACTAAAGTTGCACATGCACGTATATTTAACTTCATTTTACTCATATTATAAAATAATACATATAATACTTATACATCGTATAATATTATACGATATTAAACATAATATTATATTTTTACAGTTTTCTCGCAAAAAAATTTTAAGAAAATTCATTTTTTTGTCACCTAACCCAGACTAAATAAACTTAATGTTTATTTATTTGAAGAAAGAATGATTGACTTTTTCCTGGTAGAATTTATGTTTTTGTGTACTCTATATGGATAAACTAAAAATTGTACATTTTTGTTTTATTCTATTAAACGGCCTTTCGAGACATCTTTTTTTATATCACTAATCAATATGTCGAAAAAAGACGGCAATAGGGTTGTAAAGGTTATAAACTCAATCCATCTAGAACCATCGTATAATATTTATGAATGTAGGTGGTAAACTATTTCGATGAGTAAAATGGTTTTCGAAATTTCCCACTACCTTTCATATTAATCACAAAAAATAAATCGAAAATATTTATTGAAAGAGAGATATAAATTGAAGACCATAAATGAGTTCAGTTTACGCCAGATAATAAAAGAATGTGTAAAAACGCTGAATGCGCATTATTGAATAAATTTCTGCTGCTTGGTATTTATAACTGAAACTACAATCTTGACAAATGGGTATCGCTGAATTGAACAGTTATACGAGGTAATAACAAAATTTGCAATTTCATAACGAGTATTTCCTTCTTTGAATCGTAATAAGATGAAAACACACATTGAAGTTTTTCCTTTATCCGAAGAGAGTTAAAGTCATTGTATAATAATTTAAAAATGATACATTATATCCATTTTTTTGCTTCATATATCAAATTTTTTATTGAACGATACTATGGTTAAACTAATAATTAAAAATGATAAATAATTAAGAAACAAATATTCAGTAGTACTCAAGCTCTACATTTAAATAGATCTATGCACATCAATCAAATTACGGTTTATAGAAATAAAATTAATTTTAAAATAACGTTTTCTTTTAATATGTTTTGTTTATTTAAATGTCTGGATAATTTTTGAGCAAAATTGTAAATATTGAAGCCCATTCAAAATTATTCTCAACGAACTGCATTTGATTTCTTTGGAAGTACGACCTGACCCTGTATGTGACTCTTTCTTCAAATTAACGAATACTATATTTATACAAATGTCACGAATTTGAATACTTTTATTTGAAATAAAAGTTTTGTATGCAACAAATTATTATATTTTAAAATCTTGTTTCGAGCTTAAGTTTATGATTTTCTTCAGAAGCATTACAAGATTATTCATCGAAAAATTTAGTTATTCACTAGTGGAATTAAAAAGTAATAAGGATATTTTTGCACGTAATACGTTACACTTTTCACCAACAACCCTTAAGAGTTTTTTTTAAATTTTCGAGGTAAGAAATCAAATCGCTTTTTAGATATTGTATAGAAAAATTACATTCAGTTGTTTCCCCTGTTTTTACATCGTATAGCGACTGTTGAAAATTGATAAAACTATTTCAATGTATCTGAGTTATCATAAAAGAATGTCAAAAACAGTTTGCTAATACCTCTCTAAGAGGTATAAAAAAGTAGATTAGAGACACCCTGTGTTCAGTCATCGATATTAGAACTTTCCAAAGTTTCGGTTCATAATATAATACAAACACCTACGATAGAAATATTTTTGAGAATCGTTCTAAACTTTCTTGCATTTCCTAATTTAATCCTCTTCGTTATCAATGAATCTCAACAAGTAGCGAAAACTACAATTGAGCGAACACTATATTAAAGTCATTTATAAATTTGGCAATTATTTGATCACTGATATATTCAAATTCAGATAAATTCTAAAAAGTATACATAGACATAAACTATACGGATTTGAACTCTTGACATTTGCAGTATAAATTTACGGCTTTTACCAGTTCGATCATATTGTCGTTGTAATCAAAATTTAACAATACTAAATATATCGCGCTTGAAAATAATCTTGTTTAATTAATCTCTATGTACACTGTACTTTCACTGATGAAAGCCTCATCTAAAATTGAAACATCACGGTTAGGTGAAATGAGTTTGCGTTGCTTGAATAATGACAAAGAGTAGTGATATCATCTTATATACCTAGTTACAGAAAATCTGTCAATTTAGGAGAATAGAGACAGTTTGATGCTACCGGAGTTAAACTTCGATAATAATCAATCTATTAATAGAAATTAATAGAATGTAAGTTATTGACATTTTTCTATATTACGAATTTCCTCTCGAGCCCCCCTGAAGTATAACACGCTAGGTCCCCCTTTCCCTCCGTAGGTATTATAACTCTACTATGAAAAATAAAATTTATCATTCATTAACGTCTTAACATAACAAAAAGGTTACTCATTTTTAGTAATATTGTTGGAAAATAATTAAGAATTTTAACTTGTCTAACTACTTACCATCTAAAAATTCCAGAAATAATATTCATTTGCACACCTGTGCAATAAAGGACACTGGATGCCCTACCTGTATTTATGACAGTATGTCCAGTATAAGCCATTTCCTGCGCCTTATGTGAGAAACTTTCGTCTCTGCTGCGTCATTACATTTCTTAGTTCTACGCTCTATTAAGTGTTACGTTCAACTTTTAACCAATCAATCACGGAACTCAATTCCTACGCTCGGAGACGAGCGTTATCCAATATCCTCCAAGCTTTAGATTCACGAGGAGTATAAAATGTCGAGCGAATGACATAAATTTTTAGGATAATAAAAATCAAAAGAGACTTTCTCAAAATCAAACAGAACAAATTGAAGTTACATGTCAACACAGAATTAATCACAGTATCATAGAAGAGCTCATGCACAAAATGAATTTACCAAAATAGATATCATTCGAGAAAAGCAACTGTTTTCATAATCAAACATTTCATACTATCGAGTTAATTAGTAAATTAACTCTATAGTATAGAGATGCAGGACTGGTCAAAAGCACACGACTACCTATTTTATTATGTACACTTTTAACAACATCAGCAGAGAACCATTCATTGTGTTGTAATTAATCTTTACTACGTTACATGTAATCATTTGACAATTTCTTATGATAGAAAGACACTGTGGTATTGAAGATTTTTATTTGGATAAATAATACAATTTGAATCACCCTAAGTTGCTTACTCTAGAACTTTTTTTCATGTGAAGGATACCTTCTAAAAACTTTGCCGATCATTTGGTGTAGGGTCGAGGGTAGTGTAGGATTTCCTGCATTCGTCATCTCTTGGTGCGTAGCTTAGACTAAAATCCCTATACTGACTATACATACACGATTTTAGAAAGACATCAGGAACTGCAAGCAACATAACATCCGAATCAGACTCTGTGAGTCCCAATCTCATGATCGTCTCGTCTGCTGCCACAGAATCTTATACTCTTGGAACTAAGCATTACATGTTCGTAAAAGGAGGCCATGACCATACAGTTTTTTTCACTGGCAAGCATGGCCCTTACTACACCCGATAACAAAAAGTTTACACCAATTATCCCCACCAGAACACGGTGATCGCCTGCTCAGGCAGAACACACCTCTAGGGTGTGCCGTGTTGTGTACTTGTTGTTGGAACAATGTTAGTAGGATGTTGTGGATTCCTTTCCTATACGATGCAGATACTGTCCAAAACAATTGTCTCTAGACAGTACCAGTTCAATATGTGAGATTGTCGAAATCTCTGTTTGGTCACTCCAGTTGGACTGGCCAGACAGACCCAATAGTCCGTTGATCAGTGACGGGTGGGGCCAGTCGCTGCTGCTACTGCTACAGTATGGACTGTTGACTGTCTAGTGCTTGAGAGGTTCAACCTCACATCCTGCCAGGATTTCTTCGTGTTCACGGGACTCGTGCAGCAATTGTAATATGCCACATGCGAGTCTACGAACAGATCCAGTGGAAAAAGGATGGCTCTGCCTCACAAAATGTCACTTTAGGTTAGGGATTCCAGTGTGTGCAAATGTTCATGCAGACTAGTTTGTACTGGAACCCTATGGTTTTCTTAGTTAATAATATTACTTCTAAGAAAGTAGGTTGAACTTTATTTAGATAGCCTTTTATTTCGATTTACTTCATTATTAATCTATTTTAACATATTTGTAAGAGGGATCTTTACCAATATAACGACTCGTGATCGAATAGGTTAGCACGTAGTAGAATAGATTAAATTTTCCACGCGAATAATTTATCTCTCTGTTAATTAACACGGGAAAAAAAAATTATACAGCGAACATCGGACATTTCACCACAACTTTCAAAATAAGCGTTTGATATGTTTACAACTTAAAGACGCTGCCGTTTATTTCGGAAGTGAGTCGTTTATCTCCACCCAATTTTTGGATGGAGATACCAGCAGTCTTGGTATCTCGACTCAGGAGTACAGTATAAGATAAAGGCCACGCCGAGAGGAGAATGAGTCAGCCACCTATTGCCATACCACCGGGCAATTGTGAGAATGGGACTTACTGCCGTCTTTTCTGCGGTCCCTCGAAGAAAAGGGCGATGGCATAGCGTAGCACTGCCCCAATGTCAGGAGTCCTGACACCACAGCATGGGGAGGGATTTAATGAACGCCCTCTTGAAGGGGGCGGGGCATCAAACGTTATGCCGTCTGCAACTTCCGGTATTTCCCCGATATCGTCCAAGTATGGCCACCGTGGGGGCTTTAGTCTAGGGTAGACTGCGCATGCGGGGAAGTCGGGTGCAGGAAATCCTAGTCTATTCTTGACTCCACTCCAAAGGATCGTGAAAGTTTTTGGAAGATTTCTCCCACATAAAAAGAAAACAAAAGAAGGTGTGATCAATGTGTAATCCCCTTCTTCCTCTACTTTCCATTCTGTGTCATAGGCACTGTTGTGTACTATTCTTGCAGTTGTTTTCTATCTATAGTGTATAGTATATACAATGTTTAGTATATTATATATAATGTATGAAAAATAATGCGGAATTTGCATAAATATTTGTAGCATTACAATATGACACCATTATTGAAGAGTATTGTAGCAATTTTGTCACTATCTCTGTCCCGTTGTAGATGTATTTAAATTTAGTGCCATATGTTGTGCTATAACGCGTGAAGAAAGTGTCAGTTTTTAAACGATGATATTCTGAACATTTTCGTAATAGTAATAGTATTTAATATATGAGTAGAATTATTACTACATTTTCTGTAATCAAATTCTCTTAACATTTTTTACATTATCTATTTCAACTACAGTTGAGGTACTCGGTGTACTATTACTAAGTGTTACTCACATTTAGTAGAGTTACTAACATTTCTTTCATATTTACTGTAGTATGTTGATTATATACTGCTTTCACGACTAAAGTATTTAAAATATATTATGCTTTTTCTACACATTAAACATTGATTCCTAGGAATATAGGATTCCAATCTTTACTTTAATTTCATATTTACTAGAAAAAGTCTTCGTATAGGAAATTTAAAAATTTATCAATGACGTACCAACTATCTACTGTATGTACTGTATACGAAAAGTTAAAAATAATTCTTATCTAATTACCATATGCACATATTTTATAAATTTTATCGTCGTGTCAGCGTAACAAAAACTTTGATGAATTTTATTGAAAATAAAAGTAGTATAATTGCATATCACTTTTTGTTTTATTTTCTTATATCTGACAATTTTAAACTTCATTTCACGTATCCTTTAATATATTTTTCATGTTTTTTTTTATATACAGCAAGTATAAAAATTAATTATTGTAATTAGTATAAACGTATAATCTCCATTTCTTAGAGTATTTAACAATAACAATATGTATTATTTTACAGATTGCTGAGGACACCTAAAGGATCCGGTGAGTAATTAGTTTTAATATAATCACAATTGTATATAATGTTAAATTACCGACAGGATAGCATTTGTTGTTTTATTGTTCAGTGAAATTTTATAGCAACTACTGAGCTCTTAGTAATAGTTTTTAAAGAAAATAAAAACTGGATCTGTATCTCATGTCCAAATTAATGTTTCTACGCTTTATTTTTAAATAATTTGTAAAACCTGAAGGATTGCACAAAACATATTTTTGAATATATGTAATGCAAATTTAAAGAATCAAGTTAATAAGTAACAAAAAAAGAATAATATATAAGATAGGATGAATTGTTAGTAAATGTATAATTTTTTGCCATGTAACTTCAGAAAAGTGTTTCCCCTAAAATCTTCACTTGTCGCAATGATTTACACACTTTTTATCATATGCCGTTTTCATATTTGTCTCCAATTATAAGACAAATTAATTGCAATCGCATGACATTACCAACTTATTAAACATGTCTTCGTACCGATGTTCTACAGAATGTTTAATTATTCGGTACATTCAATTATACAAATGTGTTAAAGAAATTCTTAATTATTACAAATTAAGTGTTTTGTGTATTTGCTAGTTAGGTAACAAAATTATTCTCCAGTTATTTGCATTTCATAGAACGTTAAACACTATTGTATGCGTATTTTTATTAAAAGCAGTAGTAGTTATGTAGGGTGTTTTGATTGAAGAAGGCCACCTAAAAATTTGCTTTATTTTTAATAATATAAAAAATTTGTATGGCACAATTTAAATGGAACTGAAGGAGAAATGCTGTGGAAGAAAAATTTGTTCTAATGTCATTTCCTTTTCTTTTACGGAAAGAAACAGAGAAAACAAAAGACACCTAGAAGTAATTCGCAATTCCTAGGGGCGTAGGATTTCTATCTACTAAAACTTCGAACACCATCGCGAGTTTTAATCTATTTTCGGTACAATTTTCCACAGTATTTCGAACGTGGAGTCACACGATCGCTACACTGACGCTTTCTCTCTTTAGTCATCATCCCTCGCTAAACCAGGAAGCTCCTCATGAGAGTTTCTGGGATTCCTCCACATCGGAAGTGGAGGATTCCACAACGCTTCCTCGGGCTTCTTGGCCCAGAGCATGCTTCGTGTGTAGCGTGCAACACTACTCCACTCCACGTGCTCTTTTAACATCACCCTGACTATGCTATCAGGGATGAAAAGGCCGATAGCTTCCTCCAGTTGGTTAAGGTCACCGGTCCAACGCATCCACACAAAGAGGGTGTGATCAATGTTGTCCCTATCTACGTCATAGTAACCAGAGCGAAACAACCTTGCCGCCCAATCCCGAACAGCTGCCGCGCTAAAGCAACTGCCTCCGCTGAGAAGCTAGGTCAGGAAGAAGTCGACCTAGCCATGCTGTCTGCCGATTCATGGCACGATGCAGAGGATCAGCTTCGCCGACCAGCATCCATTGATTTCGGTCTCCCAGCGACGCTGCCACTATACTAAAGTGATCTCTCTAGCCGCCCTCTTCGCATCACTCTTTTCGAGGCCCTGCTCTTATCCTCGTAAATCCGCTTACGTTTATTCGCAACCAGATCCATGAGTATTGTTCCCGCTATAGCAGACTCAGCCTCGCTTGACACCATGCGCAGGTTACATGGAACACGTCCTGCCGTTGGACCGTCTCCATGCGCTTCCAAGTGCTCTCGATCAGGAGTAAATCCAACTATATCTCTGCGCCGTACAAGAGTAGGAATTCAGCGGTGGTAATGAGCATCCTCCACTTCAAGGGTTTAGAATCGCCAATATTGATTATGAAGCGGGTGAAGGACGGCCTCGAATTTGAGTCTGATCGCCAGGTACCTGACGTCAAGGATTACATGACGCCTAACCTATAACAGAGTCTCGGTAAGGATCCTCCTCTTGACGAGGATGACGAGCCCGGCCTTCTCAATGACCAGTTAGACCGACTTCTTTAGTTTAGTCAGTTTAGTTAGTTTAGTCAGTTAGACCGACTAACTTTCAGTTAGATACATTTGTACGCACTTCGTGTCTTTCGCGATGATCACCACCAGAAAGGCCCACGAAGAGCTAGGCAAGCTACTCCTTCCCCTTGATTGTCTGCGTCAAGTGCTGTGTTTTTCATCGAGCTGATTATATCCTGACCAGACTTTAGAGATCGCCTCCGCTGAGATGTCATTGAGTCTCGGAATCCTCAGATTACGGAAGATCCGAGTTGCGAGGCTGAACTCCTCCACTCTGAGTGACGGGAGGAATGGATCTGCGCGGATCAAATTGCGCAGTTTACTTCGCCGCGGTCTATAACTCTCCCATAGAGCAATGTCCCGAAGGAAGAGTTCAACACGCTGAGCCCTTCCCTGAAGCTTCAAGCAGTTTTCTCAGAGATCGGTGATGTCACTGTTTAATGTTGACTTGTGACGAGTCATGGACACCCCATTCGCATCCCGTAGGGCTTACGTGACTGCGCCAACGTACTGCTCTGCCGATGACCAGGCCTAGCTTTGGACTACACGGTGTTTTGTAATTGCGAATTACTTTCTCAAAGGGCCTAACTCGGATGGACTTAAGATTCCGACGAGGAGCATCCCGAGGACCCGCTCGGATCGTTCGGCCTTCCCCGAGCACCAACAACTCCATATATATTGGTAGTCGCTCCCCATGTAGTCCTCAATAACCCACCATCAGTTCATACAGTAGACAACATTCTTGGAAGCCATCGTGATGTCAATAACAGTCTCCCGACAGTCAAATCTCTGAAAGGTCATGGCTGTCCCTCTGTTTTGTCCACGAGGTTTCGGCGCGCCATTATTTTGACGACACGCGACCCTTTAATGGATTTTGGCATTCTCCACTCGACGACATTTGTGTTGAAGTCCCTGAACAACGTCTTCGAGGAATTCCAGTTTCTGCTGGAACTTCTGACTGGAATCGTTCGGTGAGAGGTAGACGCTCATCACTGTCATACCTCCCCTTTCCCCTAGTCGCGACGCAAATGCTTCAGCACCTCATGGGCAACTCTACTCCGATGTAGAATGCGGTGAAGGAACCTGACCTTTACCAGTGGCTCGTTGTTTGGTATTTGTCAACGCGTCGCTAAAGGATTGACAATCCACTGAAACCATTACATGAGTACCTTGGAAGTCTTTAACAGGAAGTAGTCAAATACCTCTTGTTGCCGCACTTGTAATACGCCTCGCGTCTAACCGACCTTTTACATTCACGCGCGAAGTGACTAAAAGCGAAACATTTTTAGAACCTTGTCACCTCTGTGTGTCTTTTTACTTTGCCATACACCATATCGATTCTTATACGGTCTTGTTACGCGAGCAGAGAACCAGACCTATGGTCCATTTCGATGGTAGCCATCTGCTATCTTCACCTGTTCTCGCCCAGTGGAGAGAGCCACCCGAAACTTGCCAGTGCTCCAAGGTATTGGCCTCAAGGCCTCGTCCACCTTCAAAGCCGTAGTATGGCAGTCGAGGTCACAAACCTTCAGGGATCCTGTTATCTATCTGTTCCAGTCTGGCCCATTGCACTCTGGACCACCTCGCTGAAAGAGACCTGCTCCGGCTTAATCTTCCCGGAAACCTCGAGCAGGAGATTCTCTCTCAACTCTTTGAGGGGAGGTGTTCCTTCACATCCGAAAACACTGGATGCGGAACCTATCCATTAGAATCACCATGGTGGCCATCCTCGCACGTTCTCAGACGGGGTACCAAAAACTAAAAATACCAAAGTTTCCGCCCTCCCCCCTCTCCGTGCAGCGTAATCGCCTCGACCTCTCCCATTTTCGTGGACCTGGAGGGATGCTAATCTCCTTCACTTTTCTCAACCTATCGGATTGACTTCAGTTCGATGCTGGAAGTCTCGAGATTCATCTTTTCAAGACCTCGGTGTACGAGTTGCCCTCGTTTGTAGGTTTGACAATTACCGCTGTTTTTTGTACTTCTTATTCCCGTTGTTTAGCAGTGGTTGCCTCGTTTTACTGTGCGGGATAGGGCCAGAAGCTGTGGGGGTGGGCTTTGCTATAATTCTCCTTGGGTTTCACTGATGGCGTCAATTAATTCAGTTAGTTTGATCAGGCCCTTCTTTATGTCTATGGAGATATCTTTCTGTTTTCCCGCGGTGGTTATCATTATTAAAATGACATAATAGAGTTCTTCTTCGGTTTGTACGGCACATTCTCTTCCCGAATCACAGTAGGGGGAAGAGTGACACCATCAGCCAACAAGGGCTATGTGCTATCGTATATTCGCTGTACCTCCCTACACGTCCTGTGTACGTGGCTCCGATATAAGGACTGAGCTCTCTCGCCGAGGCAGATTACGTGCCAGACTTCTCAGCGCGAACGCCTGAAGCTCCTCGTCCGTGACTTTCGCCTGTAAATCACGAGGGCTGCATTCGTAGATTGGACGCAGACCTCCAACTTCGTTTATTTGTATTCGTTGAGTGTACGCAATTTAATTATACCGATAAAGGTACGACGGTTCGCCGTAGTGGATGCCGAATCCGAGCAGCAGTTTACTAAGCGGTCAACTCTATTGACACCAGTAGCTCTAGAAGAAAAGGTTACGGGATAGGCCTATGTCATGTATGATGCTAAAAGGTTTCACTCCTCCCTTGTTGAAAGGGCATCCCAGTATCCAACCCGAGATAAACCCGTAACCTCAAGCTAGACGGCGCTACGGGTTACCCTCCGTGGCGTAGAATATGACGACATACTGACCAGATAATCCTTTCAACCCTTGTGTTGGCTCCGGACAGCGTGACGTCAGCGGTTCTCCAACGTTGAACATGTGGTTTGCTCGGAAACTTTGTCGAGGTGTTAAGTCAGACTTACATTTACCCTTACTATTCCTACAGAGGTCAGATACTGATATCACCGTCACGCCTCTACTCCCGGGCTTATACTCCCACCCATGGTTATTCTACGGGGAATATACGCCACAGACCGACCGCAGCTGCATTCACTTCCACAATCATTCTCCCACTCACACCGGTGTTTGATCCATAAAAGATCTCGCTCCGACTCTCGGCGTGCAAACTTCAAGCGAAGTTTGCTCGTTAATATTTTTACCAGCAAAACAATATTTTCTTTTATTAAATCTGGCAGTGGATGGAAAAATACGTTTGACAATACCTGACTCATGACTTCCCGATTCCCTTAAACACCAAAATGTCATCGAATTGTAAGATATTGTTAGGATGACATGTGAACATCGTAATTTCAAAGTGATGTTTGCAGAAGGGCTACAATTCTTGAAACAAACGATTAACCTTTTTTAATTGTTTCTATTAGAGAAACAGCACAAATTCTAATTATACGACTGCTTGGGTTTTTTGGAATCATAGATTGCCGTTGATGAATTTCTTTTAGTTCTCATCACTCCCTCTCTTCTCGAGAAAAGTCTAATGGGGGCAGATTCAGCAAATGTTCTAATCAAGATATGATCCGTTAATCTCATACACATTTAAACTTTGAATTAAACAATTTGTCAATATTAGTATTCTATATAGTATTCTATTAGTATTCTATATAATAGTATTCTATATAGTATTCTATTAGTATTCTATATAATAGTATTCTATATAGTATTCTATTAGTATTCTATATAATAGTATTCTATATAGTATTCTATTAGTATTCTATATAATAGTATTCTATATAGTATTCTATTAGTATTCTATATAATAGTATTCTATATAATAGTATTCTATATAATAGTATTCTATATAATAGTATTCGATATAATAGTATTCTATATAATAGTATTCTATTAGTATTCTATATAATAGTGTTCTATTAGTATTCTATTAGTATTCTATATAATAGTATTCTATTAGTATTCTATATAATAGTATTCTATTAGTATTCCATACAATAGTATTCTATTAGTATTCTATATAGTTGGATTAAACATCATCCAAGCAATATATAAACTAACAAACAAATAGAAAACCACAGGACCACTAACCGTAGGACAAAGCACAAGAACAAGAGGCAAGATTCAATAAAGGGTAGTATTTTTCAGGGAGATAGTTTCAGCACACTAATATTCTGTCTTAGTATAAATCCATTCTCCAAAATGATTAACACCTAGGGATTCCAAAATGAAAATAGCAAATGCAAAATACAAGTTACTACACCTTTTCTATGTCGATAACTTAAAATTATACAGAAACACACGAAATGACTTAGAAAACACATTAAAGGTAGTAGAAGAATTTAGTTAGGACTTACAAATATATTTCGTAATTGATAAATGTAAAATACAAACAATAATTAAGGGTAAGCAAGAACACATCTTAGAATTCATAACACAATATAATGAAGTAATAAGAGAATTACATGACAATGAACAATAGAAATGTTTATGCATAGAATAGCAAAATCTATAGAGCATACAACAGTAAAGCATAGATTAAAAGCAGAATTTCATAGGAGAATACCAACAATACTCAAAACATCGTTAAACTCGAAAAGCATCACAAAAACAATCAACACTCTGGAAATACTCGTTCTCGCGTATTTATTGCGGGGCTATTTTTTAATAATATAACTTGACGCGTAGTTGAATAGATTAGCTCTGCCACGTGGTGGGATAGGTTAACTTTTCCACATGGTGTTGAATACTTTATTCCACTATCCGTAAACACGGACGAGGAAAATAATTACACAACGAACACCGTACGTTCTACCACAACTTTAAAAATAAAGTGTTTAATTTATTTTTGGGTGTACAATTTAAAAACACCGTCGTTGCTTGCTCATTACCCACCCTTGTTTCAAATCACTCTCTTAACACGTTTGGCTTAATTCTTTTGTCACCTCTCGCCAACTACGTTATTAAATAAAAAAATGTGCTTAGCCTCTACTCGAACCTAATTACCGCCACATGGACTTGGAGAAAATAGAAAGGAGCATAAGGACATCCCTAACAAAAACAGAGTATCACTATCTAAAAGCAGCCATAGACCATATGGCACTACTATGTAAAGATGGTGGACAAGGAATAATAGACACGAGAACTCGCATGATAGACAAATACAGAACGTACCAGATTATTTCTATGCTAAACGAACACAATTTAAACTCATAAAATAATAGTCCAATCTGACAAAAATTACACACCAATAAATATAGCTAACACCAATAAACAAATTAACATAATCAGAAATATGCAAAAGTTAACGCAATAGAAAAGAAACCACTGTAGGGACAATACCCAAACCACATAAACATAGAACATATGCTCTAAGAACACAAGACTCCTATTTCTCGAAGCAGAGGGTTTCATAATTGCCATTCAAGACCAGATGATACCAACACGAAATTACCTCAAGCATATAGTTAAAGACCACAACATACAAACAGACAAATGTAGAAGATTCAAGATACAATCGGAAACTATTAAATATATAACCACAGGATGCTCAACACAAGCACAAACCAAATACAAAATCAAGCATGACGAAGTGACGAAATCATTCATCTGTGTGCGAAGTAAACAATGTGTTAATACAACAAACAACAGCATACTATAAATATAACCCCTAGATATAACCCAGTGATATTACAAAACAATGATTACATACTAACATGGGATTAAAGTATTGTAACTGATCATACTATAGCTCACAATAGACCACACAAATGCTGTGAAAGAAAGACACAAACGATATACACACTACAGACAAAGTCGTAATTTCAACCGACAATTTACAAGAAACATACAAAACTAAAATGGAAAAATATAAACCGTTAAAAGTAGAAATAAAAATAATGTCCACTAATATTAAATTAATCAAAATACATCCAATTACTATATCTACAACAGCAATAGTATCAAATACGCACAAGAAACATATCAGAGAACTACCCCGAAAAATCATAAACAAAATACAATATAGCGTCATACTGAAAACATAGAATCACCTGAGAATTCTTTTAATATCTATAAAGAATATAAACTATAACTATATATATATCTATATATCTATAAACTATAACTAAGTTTTATGTATACCCGCATGTACTGTAGATACCAGTTCACGCTGAGGAAAAAACAAATTATAATAATAATACGTCTTGTTGCATCAAGATTGTATATATTAAAAATGAAATAAAAAGAATCATAATACAGTACTGAGTAGAAAAAGTGAATTTAAGTATACGTTATTGATTCAATCTTGCGAATAAATAGGACGATTGTAATTATTCTTAAAAAATATCCAAACAATTAAGAACATTGAACTAGCATCTAATATATAAGGAAACTGCAAAATTTACACATACTGATTTTAATGATCGTTTTAGCCATCGAAATCCGCGATTACAGTTTGCATCGTTATCAAATAACATTTGGTATTGATTTTAATAATAAATAAATATGCTGAGCGAGTTTTGGTATCACCAATCGTACCTAATTGACTGAAAGGCAAAATTGCTATTGGATAGTAACTTTTACCATGAGTTTACTTTATTTGTTTCATACATCTAACTTGACATAAATAATGAAGTCATTGCAACATTGCATTTGTAGAATAGAGAGTAAGAAATTCTTATATGGAATGGATAATAGCAATTTAAAACGAAACAATTTCGATTAATGTAATCGATTCTTCGTTTTATTTTCAGAAATAACTACATATAATTTCAACTTTGATTTATTGCGAAATTTATAAGTTTAATAGATTTTATATTTTCCGAGCTTGACTCTCATATTGGAGAAGAGTATCAGATGGAAAGCTTTGAAATTCGCTTCAATATGTACAATTTGTCGCCGGCTGTATGCTATCGCTCCGTACGAAGATCGATTCTGTTCTTATTCCACGATTCTATCCATTATATGGAATTGCTGAACTTTACATTTGCCTTGGATTTTATTTCGTTCGATTTTCTCAGGTCCTGTGGAAGTTGTGATAAGAATACAAAACTCGAAGTGAGAAATGCGTTATATCTTTGACAATTTTGAAAGGATCGAACCTTGCAATCCCTGAAAAAGTAGACGTATAATATCGTTTTCACTCCTCACGAAATATTTACTTACTCTAGTCATCCAGTGTAATACGAAATCATTACTGTTAGTTGAATTATTTCATTTATGCATGAGTAATTTCAACATTGTACGTAATGTTATAAATATTACACTGTAGTGGTATCCTGTTGTATTAAACAGTTCACCTTTAATGCAAATTTTGAATAAAAGCAAACTAAAACTTTAACTAAATATTTACAGTGCATCAATAGAAAGTATTTTTTAAGCCTGTTTAAATACAAAACAAAATCAAATACTTACGTATAAATGAATCCAATAAATATTGTTAATATGAACATGTCAAACAGAAATTGTTTACATTTATAACGTTACGAATCTCAAAGTAAGAACAAATCTTATTTTTACACTGCAATATTTCATCTCTGTCAATAAAATTATTATTTCGGTAACTTTAGCATTAGAATAAAAATAATTTTATAAACTAAATATACAACTTAAAATCTAAAATCAGATACTGCTTTCAAAGAAGTTAATTTGTTCCTCGTGATCAGCAACTAAAATTTCGAATATATTTCTTGAATTGAACATATTTTTTCAAAGAATAATTTATAAATTTAATAAAAAGACTTTACAAAATAAAATATCAATGTTTAGTTTTAAAATATTGAAAAAAAAAGTACAATTCATCTAATGTAATATCGGTCCATTTACTTCTTTCTTTTGTAAAGAAATCTGTAGCTATACAAATTGGCGTAATCGCGTATAGAACATTCAGAAGTTTCTATACATATTAATGTCCTCATTTCACCGGATCTGAAAATATAAAATTCCTTTTTTTGGAGTCCGAAATTTATCTTCTCTTGAATTAACGCCGATCTCTTTATAGATTATCTGCAATTCCTAACTCTAATTGTTTTTTTTTAATGGTAATTTTTCAGCTTGAGTATTTGAAAGTTTTTCAGTACTCTCGGGGGAATTGCACGGACTAATGCTCATTTTGAGGATAAAACCTAGGGAACAGTTTTATCCTTCGACAAAGTTTCGATATCACTTTTGCTATACTACTGTGGCGGCATTTCCCATACTCGCCATCAGAGGGAAACCGACCGCTGACCGTTTCCCACAAGTTCCTGTACTTTTCCTATTTTCACTCATTTACTTCTGTATCGTATCCTTTAGAAGCTGCTATAAACGTAACGCTTTGAATACATGCGTATTGCAATAAAAATTCTCTTGTACTTGAGGTCATATTAAGGTTATGTTATTAAATATTGCTTACTTTACTCTCGATGTCAACTGCAACATAAAAATATATAGATTTATTTAAAAAATACGGATCACCTCCATATTTCAAGAAACCTAATTGTAAAAAATATGTTCTAATAATAATATTTGTTACTCCAAGCTAAATAACTTTTTCTTCAGACATTCGTTTGTGTTAATAAAATCCAAGATTTTCTTAATAATAATATTAGGTACCTTACCTTTTATGGTAGTACATTAATAATAAGAACGACACGATTAGTACTTTTTATTTAAATACATAGTAAATTGTATACAATTCTCTCAATGTTTTATTAAAATTTCAATTTATTTCAGTTTATAAATATTGATATTATAAAAGAGATAATTACTATTCGAGCTATTTGAACATGCTAACAGAACATATTAACAATGATATTATTATTATTTTTGTAAATAAAAATTATATATTTAAAACAATAACCCTTTTGTTACCCAGGCAGAACGAAGCGCGAAGGATGACATTGGTCGTTATAAATATAATATTATAAACGTCTAGTTTAGATTCTTTGTTTACGCAATTCCAACATTTTTATTCTCTCGTTACCACTACCTACATTCTGTGAATGATGACGATGTTCCAATGATCAAAAACGATCAAGTACAAGTTGCTTCTGTGATTGAACTATTTTACAATTACACTTATAGAAGAAAAATCGTACCCTGGTATTTTAATTAATATTAGAATACTATGGTAGCGTACCTTGTGTCTGAGAGTTGTCCGATACATTTCTCAGACAGAGGTGTACGTGTACGAATGCCGGTGCAAGCGCATTTTTATTCTTACTCCACGATTCTCTCGGTTACGAGACACCAAATCGGTGAATTTTACATCTGTTCCCGACAGTTGTCCCCCGGATTCCATTCCATTCCATTCCACTTTCTCGACTCAGTTTTCATCCTTTCCTTCCCTTCGGCCACTCCTTGTCAGAGCGTACAGCAAGGTAGCCGAAGAATACCACGTGAAAGCATGCAGAGCATTTCAGTAAACGACAGGAAGAATAGCATCGGCTGCATTCCTTTCCTGTATCGTTCAGAATGGCCTATCCGATCACCCAGCCCGAAATTGACTTTTGGTTTTCTAACTGTTTTTACCCTGGTTACTTTTGAGGTTTGAAATCCCGATGGGAATAAATTTCATGTTTGATTTTAGTTGTACGAATTGAACGTCACTTCAAGGGCATGTCATCATACATATCTGAATATGTATGCATACATATATATATATATATATATATATATATATATATATATATCTATATATATATATATATATATAATGATGCAATGGTGAAAATTATACGGTTATAAGCAAAAAAAAGAAACATTGACGACACTAAAAACTGCAAAGAAAACAACCTTAGTAAAAAAAAATAGTTTACTTTTATTATATCAGTCCTTCGTTGTCATATAACTTGCAGAAGAAATATTTTTTATACCATTACAATTAAAAAAGATATTTAGGTGACACCGTTTAGGTAGTCCACCCTGTATAGGCTACGAAATGAGAATGTTTATCCTTTGTTCGATAATTAATAATTCTAATATTCTTTTCCAATTATGTTCTTCATTTCCTTCTTACGAAA
The DNA here is from genome assembly GCF_051014685.1 of Ptiloglossa arizonensis. Classification (NCBI taxonomy): domain Eukaryota; kingdom Metazoa; phylum Arthropoda; class Insecta; order Hymenoptera; family Colletidae; genus Ptiloglossa; species Ptiloglossa arizonensis. The sequence continues at coordinate 10,814,996 of NC_135051.1, read as the reverse complement.
ATATTTGTTATACTTGAATATCGAATTCCTATATACACACTATATTTGCTTTTTCTGCGAGTAGTTATACTTCGTCGTTAGAGTTTATTAAAACATTAGTAACAAGTTCAATGTCAATGATTCGATAAACGATAAGCCGTCTGTCTCCGAAATTTGATACTATTAACTTCAGTTCAACATCTGAACATCTGTCGGTGCCTCTCCTTGTGAAATTTTCTATAAAATTATTGGAACTATGAAATAAAAACTGTAAGTTTAACTGTATTTATGCTAATAACAAATGATTTGTTCGTTATGAATAATATCGATTGTTACTCGTAAGTTGAAAAAAGTTTACTTGAAAGAAAAAGTTATTTAAATGTAACATTATTCGTCAACTCGTAAATAATATCCAGTTTATTCGGAATCAAGTACATCTCACCTATTTTTATTCTGTATAATTTTTGTCCAGTTATGTTACTAGATATGTTGAAACATCAATTGTATCCGAAACGCAAAGTATTGAGTATGTCTATTTCCTAGGACGCGATTGTTGCTGATACAATTTTAGTCCAAATAACCGTCATTAAGTAGGATTATGGTTAAATAAGTGTCCAGTTCAACCATTATAACTTAACTCGATGTAGTTTTAGGAGCAAATTTCCAAATATGATTATCGAATCTCTTTTTATTATTTTGAATAAAAGATATTTAGGTACATTTAATTAATAGCTCTTTCTTGCTCACAATCAGATCAGTGCAATAGCAATGATTACTCATCGACTTTTTTATCATAGCAAACCTTGTACCTATTCCTACATGATTTATACACTGATAAAAGGATTGTGAGGAACAGTACAAACTTAACCTAGAACTTTAAACTCGAGTGCATGTTATTGTTAAAGCGATTTACAAGGCAAAAACTTCTATTGGTTCCCTCCAATTTTAATGCGTTGTTGCAGAATAACAGTATACGAACCCTTATGATGTTTGAAATATTGTGTATTTATTCGGTAATTTGAAAAATACAAACAATTATAAGTACATTTCTTTAGTAAATAAGAGTTGAATGCTTAAGTATCTTCTATCTTCGTGGATTGGTACAGAATTGTTTATATTTCAATTATTATTATTACTATTGTTATGTGCGTTCTTCTGTATGCATTGTACTTTATCGTTAGTATGTTTATTCATAGCAGTAAACAAATAATATTTTTAATTAATACGAACGATATGTTCTGTTTGTGAAATTTTTCATGCTGAATGCGTATTGTTCTGTCTATTGACATGCATATGATGTCAATACTTCGTCCAGTGAGACGAGACATTTGAATAAACAAACTCACGGGATAGAATCTCATCGAACATGAAAAGACTCGATAAAAGGTTAAACTACTAACAGCAGAGCTTTTATTATAAAAAATTGTTGTAAATGTTAGGGTATTTGAAAGAAAGTCTATCGTATATAAATAGTGATTTATTGTATTTGTATCTGTTCGGGACACAGTGCTAACTATACGGTCATTTTTTCTTATCAGTAATAAATCTGAAAAAGGAATACTGTTGTCGGATTCAATTTCAGTTGCGAATTGTAATTTACTGTGGAAAGAATTGAAATGGTGTAGGACGGTGTCGAAGTTATTGGTGGGAACTGGTAAATTGTTACATCTGTGGCTCCTATTAAACCTGACGTACTACATGTTTGATGAACGATACAATGAAAGGTGTGTGACCGTTCGAAAGACTGCGTACAATTTCAGTTTCGACACAAAAATATCGAAACGAAACAGAATGTGAAACAAGAAATTTGTAACGATCGTAAATTAGTATTTAATGTAGTTTGCACGTGGAGGATTTTCGAAAAGGCTACAGCAATACACACAGTAAAAACTTTTCTATGAAAAGAAATATTTATTTTCAAAATTCAATTCTTCCAGTACATTTCTTTTCTTTGTTTTTTTTTTCTGTTATTATATTTAATAATACAGAGAGTTTACGAATGTAAACTGTTACCAGAATGTTTCTGGAAAACATCTAATCTTGTCAATTCATCTATGAAATAAAAACTAAGTTTAACTGTATTTATGCTAATAACAAACGATTTGTTCGTTATGAATAATATCGATTGTTACTCATAAGTTGAAAAAAGTTTACTTGAAAGAAAAAGTTATTTAAATGTAATATTATTCGTCAACTCGTAAATAATATCCAGTTTATTCGTAATTCTAAGGAAAGTGTATTTCTACTATCATTTTTTAAATCGAAGAATTGGAATTAAAAGCAGTTAGAGATAATTTGCGTCTAATATTCAGAAATTTACGATATTAGAACTGAAATAAAATTACTTTCTTATTTTTCATGCAATATTTATCAGAATAATATTAAATTCGAGCTCATTGAAACTGTTTTCAATTATGCGATTTCTGTATCTGCTCTATCGGTGTCAATATACTAATTAATAGTAAAACTAATAATCAGCCCACACACGCAAAAGATTACATCTAGTTTGCTTGCAATTCTGTTCGATTATCTTTATCTAAAGACATAAATTTTGTTTCAAAAAGATTTGCTATATATTTTTAGCCACCACTAAATAATAAGAGTAATGAACTCAAATTTCGATACTATTCGGCCATATTAATTAACAAATGTATCTCGTTTATTGATTCAATGTGACATTACATTGTAGAGTGATTTGAACGTGTTCAAAGTACACGAAATATTTCATTGTAGTTAGAAATCTAATTTATTGTATAAATATTTCGTTGTATACGGATTGTAATTTAACTTTTATAAAGTGTAATTAAATTTTGAATAAACTTTCAAGGATTTTATGTATAGATGATGTACATTACTACGTAAAGTACTTTCGCCAAGTTATATAGAACACTATATAATTTACATAGTATATTTTCTATAAAAAAGAAATCTATCTATTGTTTTCCTCTAGCTCTTACGGAATTTAAGAAATGATTTTCAAGTTGATCTGAAAGTGTTGAAAAATTCTTAGACAATATATTTCTAATGCCCTTTCTGAGCTATATCAAAATGGAAACCAACGAGAGAACATAAAACGAAACACGCAAACTTCGTATGTCGACAGTGAATGATAAAATTTAATTAAGTTGTCCTTGATAAAAGAACAACTTGTCTTTGTCTTGCCGCTAAATTTCACGTGATCAACGTTTTGAAAACTGTAACGACAGCTCCGACTATTACATCATCTTTAATGGAATAGAAAGAAAGGAAGAAAGAGGAGTTTCGAAATCGTTAGATACTATATTCAAGTCAAGGCGGATTTCCGGGAGAAGATAATCGCCGGTGCATTAAAATCATTGAAACGGCGTATCGGCGAATCTTGCCAATGCATTTACTCTTCAGTCGGTCGCTTTTGCACTGCAATACGGTTGTATTAATCGCAGAAATGGGGCGGCGTGAAAAAAATCGCCTGAAACCGTTTTACGCGGGGAATGCTTTTAAAAGCAAAATCCTTCGAGCGTTCACCTTCGCAAAACATGGAAGCGTATCAAGGAAACAATGTGACAATTTGTGAATACAAATACGATCGTGGTACGCACATATAAGACTGAATTTTTCAAACGTGACCAGACTATGCATAAAAGAGCGAGTAAGTGTAAAATGTCGAAGTTCAGTCGATTCGCTGTACTTTGTATACTTAATCTTGCCATTAATTCTGTTACAAATATTGTAAATTATTGCAGGAAAGTGAGGAAAACTATCACTTTTAACTAGGCAGAATTTATTTATACGATTAATAAAAAGAGAGAAATAATGATGTTATTAGAGATAAGCAACTTGTACAGTAATGCAAACATGCAACTGACACGATCAATCAATTATTGCAACACTCGGGATCTTTCAGTTATCTCTCAGAAAGCTTATTTCAGAAACTACTTCTGTGTAGGCGCTTTTCAGGCTAATTAAATTGCTGCGAGGTGCCTCGCAAGCTGTGTTCTTTGACTCTGACCACAATTTATAGTTAAGTAGATTTAAATCTGAGCTGCCGGACGGCCAATATTCAGGTGAAATGAACTCTGGAATATGATTTCGTTACCATTGTTAAGTTGTTTTTGTTTAGCAAGCTGAAGCGTAGCATCGTTGGGAAAACTACATTTACTTTAGGAAGTCATGCTCAGGAGTTTCACTACTTCTCCCGGCATATTTTTTTCATAGACTTTGGCCGCAATTTTAAAGCCTTTGACATCTAATATGTAAGTTAAAGTTAAATCCATTTATAAACAATTATAAACTGTTGTCAGAGTCGAGGAATACGATCTTCAAAAGTTGTCATAGAGATTTAAATAGTGTGCAAAATGCTCTTACAAAAACAGCTTCTAAAATAATTGTGGAGACCGTCCATACTGAATTCATTTTAGTTAAAAATTATGTTTCTCAATTTCTTTAGAATAGTGCATATTTATAACCTGATGATAACCAAATATTTATGACAGAAGTTAATATTTTTGCGGCTCCACTTTATACGTAGCATGCTTGATTATAAAGCCTCTATTTGTTTGATGTGATTGTTTGCAGCCATGTCCTAAAGCTCAATGCTGTTAGTTCATATTTGCTTGATCATTGTTTTCCAGATTAATGCTTGTTCTCTGCACTTAGTTTGGATTTTCTAGTCATTAAGTAACCCATTTATATGATTGGATTTCTTCTCGCTGATTTTAATTTTTCATTTGCTGAACCATCATAATCTAGAACCATCGTTCTACTGTTGATAGACTTTGTTAGAGTATTGAAGAAGTAGTTTCGGAGTCTTTGTGCATGGCAAGAATGGCAATATCATCAGCGAAAGTTGAGAGTGTTGCAGTTGGTGTGGTTGGTATGTCGGTGGTGTATAAAGGGTACAAAATGGATCCAAGTATACTCTCTTGCGGAGCACTTGCGTTTATGCTGTGCAATTTAGATTCATTGTCTTGAGATTGGACAAGGGATTCTCTGTTAGTTAGATATGATTTAAGCAAGTAATACATATGATGTTGGAAAGTTTGTTGTAATTTTAAATAGCACGCGCTTATACTATGCCTTATTGAATGCTTTCTCAAAGTCTAAAAATTTGTTTTTGAAACATGTAATAATATTGTTTATTAGTCTGTGTACTTGGTGAATCGTGACATGTTGGTTATGAAATTCAAATTGGTGGTCCGGTATCAATCTTCCTTTCTCAGTAATACTTTCATTCTTTTCAAAATTATTCGTTCTAGGATTGAAAGGAATGATATAAGTTTGTACGCAACTTACGTGTGGGTCTTTACCAGGCTTGTGCAATAATCTATTACAATCGTCGCTGTTTTCCACTAATTTTGAAAGTATTTTATTCTTAATTATGCGTCCAATATAACGATCAGCATTTTTAGAAGTTTTAAAGGGAGTTCTATAATAATTTTGCCGTTAATTTGGTCTGAGGCAGGAGATTTTCTTGTATAGATTTTGGATACGATATTTACTTCTTTTAACGTTTCAGTCCAACCTGTAATGCATCAGTTATGTCAGGATAGTTAGTTTCATGCGGTTGAAATACCTTTTAGAAGTTTTTCGTAAAAGTATTTGACTTCTGTGTGTCTTCGATGATGACAAAAGAGTGATCGGAGCTCAAGACTAAATGATTTTGCGGACAGCTGTAATTTATTGATGTCTTTGAAAACAGCAAAGTGAAAAACATCGAGTGTCTTATCTTCTGTTACAGCTTTACTATTTTAGCTTTAATGTTCGTTTAATGAACCCACTTACATTCCATATAACTATTTTAATATTATAATCTATTTTAGAAGTTTCTGATCATGAGCCTCGAGAATAAATTTATCATGATATTGAATCACTATAATTATTCTTTTGATAATGTAGTTTGCTCGTTGAACATACTTATGAGTAATTCTCTATTATTTGTCTACTGAACAAGCAGTTGTTTGATGTCATTTTTATCGATTGTATAATACTATCGTTAAGCATGTGATTATTATTTAGATATGATGATGAATTTACCTCGTTCACCATAGTGAAATAACTATGATTACCTGTGGGTATAATAATGGATTATAATTGTTGATGTGATCAACTATCATTGAATCCTTGTTGGTTCTTTGACTACAGAAATTTTGTACCGTTTTATTTCTTAGTTTAAGGAATATTTTTTACTGAAGTTACTTTTTAGCAATGCAGTCTTTGTAGCTCGTTGGATGGTTACTCTGCTACCAGTTCTAGCACTTAACTTTATTTGTATGGTTTTTACTTTTATAATAGCAAGAATATTTTATGCAGATTTTACGCAAGCAGGAGTTTTGTTCCAGTAATTTTTGTTGTGACTAATTCTTGTTGAATCTAGTGAGATCGGTATATTTAAAAGTTGATTTACTTTGTACATTTCGTTATTGTTGATGTTTGATACAGGCTCTATGAAGAATAGAGGAAGGGATTTCTTTGTATCGTACTTGATTATGTTGTTCACAGAACATATTTTAAAATTCTTATGCTCCATTTTTATTTGTTTTTAGGTGCCTTCTTCTTACCACCACATTCTAGCTTCTATCGTTTTCAAAGTGACAATCTTTTAAGGCTCTAACCACTTTTCTGTAATTCTTTAGAAATCAATTAATTTGAACTCAATCGATTGGTTTGAACTGTAATTTGATTGTTCAATTATGGGATTGAAGTTGAGAATGAATACAGTAATTAGTAACATATAATAATATATTTCAAATATATGCGATATTTCTCTCTTCGTCCAGAGACATACTACATTCATTTTTGTTTTTTTTTTTTTCGTGAGAGGTATCTTCTAAAGACATCCCCGAACCCTTGCGATATGCCTGAAGGTAGTGTGGGATTCCCCGCATTTGGTATTTCTGGATGCGAAACCTACCCACTAAAACCCCCACAGTGGCTATCCTCGCACATCGTGCGATCGTACTTCAGGGAACTACAAACAGCATACCACCGTGGCGTTAAACGCCTATTTTCACATACATTCCTCTCTCTGGCTCATCGGCGTCACATCGCCTGGTGGCGGGGCAAGGCCATTCATTCCACGGAGCACACGTGCGGTGACCACCATAGCCGCGCTCGATGGAACGAGGACGGAAGGATGTCACCCTCTCACCCTCAAGAGCGAGAGAGGACTAACCCTCAATACGCATTAAGGAACCAGCAAGCATGGCTCTCACCACACCCGGCAGCGAGAGGTTCCCAAATTATCTGAACCAGGACACGTCGCTCATCCACTCAGGCGGACCATACTTCCAGATTGTGCTGTTATGATCGTGTCATGGTTGCTCGAAGCCTCGACATTGGCCTTGTATACAGATCAAGGGAATGGGCGACTCCCGCAGAGGTGCGTGTATCGTCAGCACTACGATCTTATGGAGCGTCACCTTCAAACCGATCCGTCTGATCCGTCTGACAACACGTCCGGTATCAATATCCGCCAGTCGAACAACCCTCCCCCAGTGGCTTCCGAAAACCAGCACTAACGTATCTGTAGAGGCTTGCAGCTGCGTTTTGTGACGGGTCCGTGCTTCGGGTTTGTTAGAGAAATTGTCCACATGGCTACGGCAAGGGCCTGTCACCGAGGGTCAGGTTTATTTGTTCTTCAATCCGAGGCACGGAGTAAGTGATGGCTATTTCCCGTCATAAAACACTGCAAGCACTTGGACAGGGACCCTCTGCACAGCCTGGCACGCGAGACCCTAGCGCGGCCTTGTTGCGTCATTTCTAGATGCTGGAAAATTCCAGCCCAGGCCTGCAGGGGTTTGGACACCCTGTCTACGTCGCGACGTTCCCACCTAAGCCCCATAGCGATGGGCATGTCTTAGATTCGGCGGGACTAGGACCCGCCGTAATTGGTCAGTCGTTCGTCGCCACCCACCCTTAATTTAAGGGAGTAGGGCGAACCGAGATGACGTTTGCACTGACCCGAAAGGTTTAGATCAGTGTACAGCTAAGAGACCACGGCTAGAGTTTGGCCTGAACGCACGGATTGAAGTGTGCAGCTTCCTGCGTTAGTTCTCATAAAGAACTTGAACTTCTCGAGGGAATTATCAGCAATTCCTCGAGCTTCAACGTAATCTTGGACCTTCGAGGAAGTTCGGCAGCCGGCTTGTACATCCAGTGAGGCGCCGTGTGTGAGGACAACGCTCAACACCCCCCCTGGACGTGATAGCAGCAAGCGGCGGAGACTTCGAAGGCGGCATTACAATCTACATTGGTCCAGCCCATCGGACAACGATCAACCACAGTTAGTCCTTCCAACGGGAAGGTGGTCTTTCGAGCAACTTATAGTCGGCACTATCGTGCAAACACACTCAATGCTCGAAAGATCTTCGAGATCTACCACGAGCAGCTACATATCGTTAGCGTAGCGTATTAGGCTGATGTCATCGGGAAGACCTTCGGCCTTCAAGACTGTCTCGTATCCAAGGTTCCATAACAAAGTCCTAGCACGAACCCTGGCAGAATCCTAAAGTATTCCTCTCTCTATTCCATCCCGTACTGGCCCGAGTAATCTATTCACCTTTTGCGGAGGTGGTCCTTGAACACTGCCCTTATATAGGCAGGGATATTGTCCTTGCAGGGTAGGGTATTAAAGGTATTGGCCATTAGCGATGTTCAAAGATCCTACCAATGCTACCCTATCCCTGGAAATGGCCGCGGCTGATAGAACGAGATTTGTCGCGTTGATCCCTCCCGGAATTCAAGCTGGCACTCGATCAGGTCGGGTCCACCCCGCGACAGGTATCTGACGATGTAGACCGCCAATACTTTTTCGAACAGTTTCTTTGCATTGTTGAAAAGACAATTGGGACGATATGCAGACTGAGAGAGCATGAGCCTGCCTTCCTTCCGAAGGAGAACCATTAGGGCTACCAGGTGGAGGCAAATAGCCCGGTCAGCGATCGAACAGCCGTTAGAGACCGTTTCTAAGGACCTCCTGAGTCAAGACCCAGACTCAATCGGGAACACCGTCAGGAGCCGGAGTGTTGTTTTCACACCGAGGCATCGGATGACTATGGTCAGCTCTCTCTCGGTCACCCTTAGCTCAACGGAGTTCGCGTTCACCAGAGGACGTGACTCACCCTCCTCCACAATGGAGAAGATGGTATTGACTACGTTCCGTCACAGCTGCAGGTCCAGGCCCTCGATGGTCGGAGATATCCAGGGACAGAGTTTATTAAACATCACCTTCTACGGACGCCTTTGTTTCCTATTCGAGGGTCTGGAGGAACACCTTCCACTTTGAGCCTTGGCTTGCTTGATAGCGACCTGCAAAAGCCCACGATATGACTCGTGCACGACGGCCACTTTTGCGCATGCGCTGCTGTCGCCAATTCGATGGCGCATGCAGGTATACTTGCCTCGAGCACGGGCATGCGCAGACGTCAAGTCCGCGATTTCGCCAGACCATTAGTACACCACTCGGTGAGAAAACCCACGTCCGGCTCGAGAGTATCGTCGCGAACATCTGCGACGTGACGATGTCTCGAACCGGACCACCTCGTACTTCAAGCCGGGCAACCTGGCCTCTTGCTGCGGCTAGGTCACGGTGATAGTAGCTGCCATCAAGACGTCCTTGTTAAGGCACCGAAACGCGCATTTGCGCGTTGGGGGCCACCTATATGTGGATGGTGGTGCCGCGATGTGACCGTGATGGTACCGGGGGTGGAGAAGACCATCCGGATGTACACGTAGTCTGATAGTGTCTCCGTCCCCACCATGACGTGCCACCTGAACACCATACGCACGTCGAGTCCATTATGGACTCTCCCCCGCGCTGCAAGCAAATCAGCTTCGACCCCCGGTAAATACTACAGCGGCTATGATAGATCTTCTTAAACAAGTAAATCAAGATGGCGTGAGTAATTAGAAAAATCAACTGTTTTTAGACTCCTAAAAATAGTACTTGGTTCGCAGGAAGAGACTCTTTATATCGATTAACAAATTTAAGTACAAAGGATCGGTCTGCATAATGAAAAACAATACACCAAAGTAAAGAGAGTATTTGCAAAAACTGAGAAAGAAATGGACATTGTAGATGTACGTTTCCGATCGATAAACCATATTAGGAAACGAAAAGGGAACAATCAATTTTCCTCTTGTGTACAATCAAAATGTAAGAAGCCTAAAAGCAAATTATTATTTAATTTAAATTGAAATATTTTAGCCTTTGCGAACTTTTATTCAATATTTATTCTTATGAAAACATGGTTATGTGGTAGTATTACAGATGCAGAATGTGACTTGTAAGTTATGTATGACTGTAAAATCTACGATAGAAATAGACTCATGAGTTATCAAAGATGTGATGGTATAGTTGGTACGATACAATTACGTAGGTAGATGGTTAGTGGCTGTACTGTATAAGTACATATTCAGTCGTGTCTCTCTACCCGCTACATGTGTTGAACAAGTTTTAATAGAAGTCTGTCACGGTATAAACTTTACAGGTTATACCTCTGGAGTGACCTCTCGCTCTACGAAATTCATGATCGGACTACTATGGATGTTTGTTTATGCCGCTTTCAGGGCATTGACCTAATACTAACAGGGGATTTTAACTTTTTAGATACATCACGGTACGATGACAATACAAATAATCTGATTTATTCGTATACTCCTAATTCTCCAATACATAGATACTCTTCTATTATTGTTGAACATTTCGGCTCTTTGAACTTACATCTTCTCTTTTTTCAGAAGTGTAACTGCTTTTTCAGCTTTCAAATTTCTTTCACAATTTGATATACACCATCTACCGAGAAAATTTTCAATTTCTATGTATACAATGCATCTCGCCTTCACGAACACAATTCTATAAGAAACTGTTTCAAACGCGGACTATACGGTCTGTCTAATAAGAGCATGTACAACAAACTCGAAAACTACTCGTGATATTGAGTTGAATAAAAATAGACACATTGTTCAAGATATAAATTAAGAGTCTATATTATTAATATGTGTCCAATCGCCCTCGTTATCAATAATTAATTAACAACTTACAGGCATACTTTCTACTACTTTCATTGCATAAATTTGGGACAAAAATCTCCGCACCAATCGAATTTTGTCGGAAAAGTTGCTTAACTCTGCAGATTTGCATCTGGCGATTGCGAAGATCAATAAAGCACATCAACACCATTTTCTTCCTTATTATTGTCTTCTTCTAATAACCAATTTTCATTTTTCTTTATAAACCATCTTTGGACAGACGATAATAAAGCTTTATAGTAGATTTTAACCATTTTGGCAGCATTCAGACTGTCTGTAAACATGCGTAAATTGTTGAATATTTTCAAAAAAAATTTTCAAAACGATGCTGAATAAAGTATGTTATTATTAGTCGCGGCGGGTGCAGTTTCACACTCATATATGGTAAAAGCTGCTAAACAATTACAAGTATTTTATACAAATATTAAATTATTTATTTAACTAGTAAACACGTATTATTTTAGAGAAGTTCTTATTATACATAAGAAGGTTTAAAAGTTTTGAGAATTGATCAAATAAAATTTGTTTAAAATATGCATTTTGTGCATAGATACATTCATTCACTGAAACATACTTCTTGCAGCAATGCGTTTAGTGCATCTTGGTATGCCACAAGTCCTTTTAATGTTTCTTTAATCTTAAGAAATAAGAAGAAATCAAATGTATGCCAAATCAGATATTTGGCGAAGACGACTGCCCAATGACACCTTTAAAACTTCAAGTATTCACATAACTCAAACTCTGTGTCATTGTTATGTACAACGACAACCAGGGTGCCTTGCATCTGGCAAAGAATCTCACTTTTCATGCAAAGTCTAAAGACATTGACACGAGACATCATTTCATAAAATACTTGACTGAGAGAGGATAACTATGAACTCGGTACGTTGCAACAGACGATACGTTGCCCGATATTCTTACCAAGGGCTTGACAGAGCCCAAGTATGTGCTTTGCAGAGGTCTTGGATTGCGAAAGATTCACGACAGGGTCCATTAGCCTATTCACCAATGGGAAGTGTTTGGGAGAATGCAGCTTATAGGCGTGATTCTCTTGCTCAATGTAAACGGCCCCATCGGTCTCTGCGAAAAGGTGGCACGCCAAACGCGCGACTGTTTCTTGTGGGGTAACATCCAGTAGCCATCTGAGGCTCCATTCTCATCTATCTTGCTTTTTCTTTTTGACGTGGAAAAACGGGGTCGGAATTGTGTAGGATTTTCCACATCCGGTGATACTGGTGTGTAACAACTCGATCCTCCTGATTTGTTCGACGACGCGCTGGGCACTGTCCTCCGTACGACGAATGGCCCCTCTCCCAGTCGTATCCAATGGCTAGCACCAAGTGTCGACAGTGAAGCACGTCAGGTTAACGCTGTCGGAGAGACCCACAGAACGATATTGTACACGAAGTACCATAGCAGAGGTCTCAGCTTTTCTCGGCACGTGAAAGCACTAAGCGTAGTAATACTTAATCTTTGTATCCATATTTAGATCCATTAAATACAATATTAACCTGATCTATTTTACAGTACTTCACGAATCTCTACCGTTTGTTCCTGCCTTCCCAATAGTATGTAACAATGAATAAGTTAATAATAATCTGAACCCAATATTTGCTATATCTACTTAAATGTTACTTACTGTATTATGATTTTTCAAACGTATAAAATGTACCATGCACAATGTACAATGTACAATACACAATACACAATACACAATACACAATACACAATACACAATACACAATACACAATACACAATACACAATACACAATACACAATACACAATACACAATACACAATACACAATACACAATACACAATACACAATACACAATACACAATACACAATACACAATACACAATACACAATACACAATACACAATACACAATACACAATACACAATACACAATACACAATACACAATACACAATATAAAATATGCAATATACCTTTTATGCCACCATAATTTTGTTCCCCACTGTTTAGGATTGCATTAGGTCTGGGTTAGGTGTAAATTTGCGATATTTCATTCTAGTATATAAAAATAAATTTGAGATGTATAGTTTGTAATTTGTATAATGTATAGTTTGTAAGCTTACGACCAAAATTGACGTCGTACTTATTCTAGAATGTTCGGCGGTACTTTTGCACACCACCCTGTTTTTCTGTTTTTACATATTATACATATGCAATTTGTCTGCTTCCTCGCTTCTCGAAGCTTAACTGCGGAAGATTCCACGAGCAGAAGGGTACCAGAAATCGATTTATCCGATTCAATCCGATTATAAGACGATTATATCGCTATGCAAGATTTCGTGCTAGATTTCCAGTTTTGTGTTAATGAAGTTAAAAAAGAAAGGTCAACGTTTAAATATAATAATAAATCGTACGATTCATAATCTTTTCTATTCTAAACATTACTGAACATTCTACTATTCAAATTTGACAGAATTCGTAGTAAAGCTTGACTAACAATGACAACAATACCACCTGTCAAGAAACAATTACAATTTTGACAAAATTGACTTTATTTTAGATTATTTATTTATTTTATTATAGATTTGCGATTATTGTTATTCGAAAACTCTTTTAACTATCTATAAATTTTATTTGAATTTAATATGTTCTATATTATATATTTGTTATACGTATTATTTACATTATTATTATTTTATGCAAATTTTCATCATTTTTAAATTTTCCATATTATTATTATAAATAAATTTGAGTTTCCACTGAAAAAAAATAACGATTTTATTTTTATTTACGATTCGAAATAAGTATTTCACTCCACCTTACCATTCTTTTTTCAGAACTATATTACAACACTTTCAGAAAATTTTAGTCTTCTCATATATTAAATATTTTTCTTAACGTTAAATCCCATTTTTTATACTTAAAGTTTCATTTAAAACTCCACTTTCCTGCACAGGAAAGTTATTATTTTGGTCTTCCGTATTGTTGACAACATAATTTAAAAAAAAATTCCACTCTACCCTACTTTCTAGTACTAAAACCTCTTTTGTACGAGGATAAAACATAATTGGTAGAAAAATTGTATACGGTAATTTGGTTGCTTGATAGGTAACTTTTTGTGTATCAAATATACCTATACCATTATTTGAGTCCCTTATTCTTTCAATTTTAATAATTATTTGAATTTCCTCTCGCGTGGATATTTCTCGTTGACTTGTTATTCACCTTCGATTTAAGGATTTAAGTCACTTTGACACGTTGAAAACTTGCTCATATTTTAAAACATCATTCGTTTTATTCTGGTTTATTGTGTGTTACGTCTACGTGTAATAGTATATAATATTATGCATTCTGGGCTAAGGGACAAAGTGCTGCGAATTCCTAAAATTTGTAGGAATTCACCAGCATTGTTACCCAAATACCACCCAATGGCAATGGTTTATGACGCTACTTGCCGAAGTTTAGGGGAATGTGCATCATGTGTGTTTTCGTTCGAACTATGTAGATTTTATGAAGTCTCCCAGAATTTACAAAACAACGCACTTCTTGATTTTTACCAATGATGTCGCATTAAACAAGTAGTTTACGCCAATGGTAGATGAAGTTCTTTAAAATGAAAATAAAAATCAAACAGATAGATATTTGTATTTTATTGAGATGGAACATTCCTAACGACTTCTGAATTAACACAGACAAAATAAAGCCAAAAGTTTACACTGGGAAACATGTTTGGTTCTTTAAAACCGAAGCTTCGTGTAACAAAAATTGTTCAACCGTTTATTGTATACGCAAAATCAAAAACCACCTTACTTACCTTAAATCAATTCTTAGATTTAAATTTTATGACTTTCTCAGCTTTGTAAATGTTAAATAAAATTTTTGTATGTTTTTTTAATTGTATCTTTACGAGAATATTGTTAACCTCTTGCGTTACGATTTATTTTAAGAGCAAGCTTGCCTATCCATACTATTTAATTTTACCACAACACTATACACACAGTTTTTACATGTGAAATTGAAATATTTCGATCTCCATTAAATTTATTTATAAATATAAGGATTTTGTTTTATTTTTGATTGTGTGGATTTGCAAGGTAATGTTCTAATGAAAATAAAGAATAAAGATATATTTTTTACGTGACAATTAAATTGAAAACAGAAACATCATTCGTAATATAAAAGTCATTTTTATGTAATTAGAGAACTATTATCTTTAGAATTATTATTTTGACTGAACAATATCACAATTTTTAACTTGCAAAACAAGTGGGTGATGAAAATATTATGAGTGTGCGATAAGAATAATTAAATTGGATTGAATCGAAAGTACAAGTAAGGAACAACCATGAAACATTTTAATAGAAGACTAATTAGGAAAAAGTAATTCGAACACGAAAAAAAAAAGCATTCATTATCGTTAAAATGTTCGTTTGTCCCATAATCAGTGCTATTATTATACATAATAAGAAAATGAGTAACAATGTACTAGGTTGCTCAATAAGTTTCGTCGTTCGATAAGAAATGGCAGTATTAGGTTCATCGTTTAATTTTTATAAAGATTGTACTACTGTTTGATTAACATGTGTGAAGATTTACATTTCACGTAGGTCTATCGACCCAGTTGTATATTTACAGTTGTTGAAAGTTGAAGTGTCATAGTATTTTTTTACAATGGAAAAAATTGAATATCGAACAGTGATAAAATTTTTATTTGTGAAAGCTGTAGTACCAAAACAAATTCATGAACGATTGTTAAAAGTGTACAAGGACTCTTCACTTTCAATTAGAGCACTAGAAAAATGGGTTGCTGAATTTAAACGTGGTTGTACAAGTCTTCATTACCATCCACGTGAAGGACGTCCAAAAAGTGCATCAACACCAGAAATCATTGCAAAAATACAGGATATGATTTTGAAAGATCGTCGATTAAACGAGAGAGATTTAGTTGAAACTCTAGGGATCTCATTAGGCAGCATGAGCAATATTTTGGCTGAAGTTTTAGGTTTCAGAAAGCTGTGTGTAAAATGGGTGCCACATTCGCTAACAATGGAACAAAAACACATTCGAATACGTTTTTTTGTCAGCAACATTTGGAGTCATCACTATAGATGAGACTTGGGTCTACCACCATGGTCCTGAATCAAAACAAGAGGCTAAAGAGTGATGTGAATCCGATACTTTGGCTCCGAAGCGAGATAGGGTCCAGAAAGTGTTAGCATCAGTTTTTTGGAATGCAAAAGAATTTTGTTCGTGGATTACCTCCAAACTCATAAAACCTTTTGGATTAGCTGGATGTAAAGATTCATAAGAAAATACTTGGTTTACAGAAGGCAAAAATTATTTTTCATCAAGACAGCGAAACCTCTCACACAGCTTAAACAACCATCGCGGAAATCAGTGAATTAAAGTACGAATTGTTGCAACGTCCACCCTATTCTCCAGATTTAGCTCCTTCTCACTTCTGGCTGTTCTCACATCTCAAAAAATTCATGCATGGGAAACGATTTTCATCGAACAAAGAGGTAATAACAGTCTCACTTTAGGGATGAAATCCATAAATTGGAACATCACTGGAACAAGTGTATTGAAGTTCAGGGAAAGTATATTGAATAATAAAATGTATTTCAAATCATGAAATCGTGTTTTTCTTATCGAATAACAAAACTTATTGAATAATCTATTATAAAGAGGGGGTAACCCGATAAAACTGATTGTAAATTAAGCACAGTGACCTATGTAATGTGGAGGATACTCGTTATTCCCATTCAAGGAGTTAGTGAATTTGCAAAGTATCTACTTGAGTCAGATATACAAATTTTCATTGAAAGATCGAAATTGTTACTCTATGAAGGTCGCGTTTGGGTTTTTATATGAAATGCTATCTTTTTATATAAAATCTTATTGAAGAAAGAATGGTACCATACGCTGAATCGGGATTGGAACATAATTCTATCACTTGGCAAGCGATTACTTTAATCATTGAGTTATTTAGACTACCAATAAGTCCATCTCTTTTTAAACTTTATAATCCACAATATAGTCGCTGGTTATAATTTTTCATTCGAGAGGTATAATATACCGTGTAACAAAAGTGTTTTATCCAAAGCACATTTGTATAATGAAAATGTTTTCATTCGCATTGTTATCGTTACAAGCTATTTTGACAAAACGTCCTTCTTAAATCGCACAAAGATAATAAACCCGTAATGAGAAACAAAGGAAAGAAGTATACAAATTATACAACAATGGAGAGAAACTCATTATTCGTAAATAATCATTGCAGACTAAATTAAGGCTGAAAGTTATTTGCAATAACGTTAATATGTAGTAAACAGTTACGAATATTAAAATTTATGTTCAAAAGTTAAAAACATATGAAAGCTGTCGTATTATATTTCCGGTACCTAATAATAAAATATTTTATGATTATAAAATTTCATTATTCACGAGTTTGTATCTCCTATTTACATAAGTGCATATATTCTCATCTTTAATTACTTTTCTGCTTATTATTTAGAAAAAGAGATACACGTTTCTTCCAATTATAATTTCCATGCTTGTTTTCTTTTTTTTTCACTGTAGGTTCACTATCTTGGTATACACCCAAAATACCAAATACTAAAGTCCAAAACGTATTTCTAAAAAAGCTTGCGATATTTACAATGAGCCTAAATTACTCTTTACAAAATTCTAGTCATTATTTTGTAGAAAATATTTGCTTGAGTTACATAACGAAAAAAAGTTACAAATTTTGGCACACTATATAAACATTAAATCGATTCAGATCTGTGTAATTGACGAATGTGTAAAAACTACGTGTACATGATACAAGTGAACAAAATAAAAATACATTTTAAATTACTAATTGGAAGAGCGATTAGTAAGTAGACTTGCGGATCGATCCCTCCCCTTATTAACGTAACTGTTAATCTTCACGCACGCTAAGAACTTTTTCAAGGGATTGCGATCGATTCCGTACAGCCTCGATGCAGCTATCCCCAAAGATAAAACGTAAATTACGAAATAATAATTCAGCAATACGGAAACAATAGGTGGTGAAAGGCGCGTGGAATGGGACAAACGAACGTGCGGCGAGAAAAATGCCCAGGGACCCACACTGAAGCGTTATAAATTGTTCCATATGCACTGCATTAGAGTATAACGCGGCAACTCAACCGCGTACCGGACGTACCGCGTATTTATTGCGATAGGTTTTCGGGGACAAAATGCTGCGCCACCAAATTTATCGTTTCATGCACAAAAACCACTTCCTTCTTTTCTCTTGTCATCACCCTTTCTCTTTTGCTCTCTCATTTTTTCACACATAACTAGTATATCTAAACGAACCTACACTTATGGTATGTGCATACAGGTTCGTAGAACCCTATTAGAATTATTTTTTTGTGTACTGTTACAGAGGACTGAAAGAAAAATCTTTTAACGTCAAATGAGATGACGTTACCCAATTTATATATAAAATTAGTGTCTATTTGTATCCTTCGTATTATTTAGACTTTAGCTATAATATATAGATTGCAGCATCAATTGCATTGCACTTCTTAGTCGTCTAACCATTAACCAGGACGCTGATTACACTCTCAGTTCGAAAGATAATTACAGTCAGAAAGTTCGTTAGATTATTTAGAATATTTGAGTACATGGGAATTTCCAGTGTTGTCTTCGCGAGTTTTTTGTTGAGAAGTAAATTTGTTCCGTCTTCAACGGAATGCGCGAGCGGGTCTTGGAGGCTGGACCAGACAAATGCCAATTTGCTTCGCTTTGTAACTTTTTTCGAGCACAGTTTAAAAGTGACAATAAACGGACTTCGAGATCGGGACCATAGCTTAATTTATGTCTCCAAATTGGCGCTGGACTCCCACAGCGTCGAGTTTTCCCAGACTATCGACTTCATTTGCCCTTTCCTTGGTGACAAAGGCAACGCCTTCGTGAATGGACAGGGTGAAATCGAGATCGATGAAATCTCAATTTTCTAAAAACAACAAGACCTTATACAAGCCACAAAATATTGTTAAAGTTATATTTTAATCTGGTTCATATTTTATTGACAATTCATTGATTCAAAATCTCTCCATCGTCATTAGTTTATCAATAGAGCTATGCATACATGGTGCCATTTTTATTGGAACCTGTGTAATCACAAAACAAAGTTTATTCGTTATTACTTAATGTGTAGGTATATCAATAAGATTTTATTCCTCGAGAAAGTTTTGTTTCTCGATAATTATTTATAATTTTAATTTACATGGGCAATATTGAATCAGGAAATACGAGACTACTTGGTGAATTTTTCCTATGGAAATTTAATTTCGTTTGATAAAATTTATGAACAATTTACCGAATTAAACGTTCTAGTCATAACACCTCATGACTAGGTCATCAGTCTAGCCCGCACGAAAATGGGAAGATGGTTATTTAGAGAAGGTCATAAAAAATATACTATATAAGAACATGCATATTAATTATAACTCGCAAACAGAAGACACAAATCCTATATTACACATCTGTTCCGTAGATCCAAAATAAATTATCGCACAGTTGCAAAAGCACATATTACAAAAAGATGACATTCACACTATCTTTCAACTTGTAATAACTACGTGTACATTAAATGTCTACTTAAATTTGTACAATCGGTTCAGTTTAATGATTAAGTATTTTTTATACTGTATAATAATTTTATTTACATAGAATATGAAGAGTGAAACTGAATAAAGTTGGGATCTGAATGAGACTATTTGAATTATAAATTTTCGAAGTCTAAATTCTTTGTCTGTACAAATTGTTCTATCTTATTAGTCTAGAAACCTCTATCTCGTAATTCATAGATTTCTTACAGGTTTTTCCTTTGCTCAGAAATTCTTCATTATAGATTTTTGTGTGTAACAATATACCGCACGCTTAGAAATTTATTTTTTTCTTCGTTTTTACACTCTGTCCCTGAGTGATGCTGGCCAGTATAATTTAAACAATTTTTGGACTGAGTAGGTCACTGAAATACGTACTCTCAGATTTCATCCTGGTAGTCCTTTACACATTATTGAGAGTGCTGTTTTCGTCGTTCCAGCTTTATAATCTATCGTTGTAATTGATCGAAGAAAACTTGTGCTTATGTGGTTAATAACGAATTCTTATTTCCTAATTATTAGAAGAAAAATCTTAATAAGATTCTAAAAAATGTCGTACTCAATTACCCTACAAGTAAGTTTTTTTACATGGAAAGAGGAAAGAGTTTTTTCGCACTTCTACCAAGGGCGGGTATAAAAAATCTTTCTACGATCCTCCGTGACACTTTGAAGTTTAGTGAGAGAAGGAGTTCGTAGACAATTTCAGGACACATAGCGTGCGAGAAGTCGTTGGAAGAATTTTTATACCCTTCCTTCTTCTAACTAATTGTAAGTTCTAGCATTATAAAAGGAATCATTATTTGACCGTATCCAATAATAGCAACTGTCTCTCATTTATTCATCGATTAGAGTTTAAAATGAATGAAATAAAGCAAAAGAAATTCACTACTTTGAGTAAATGTAAAGTGAACATGAAACTGATCGTTGCAATTACCGAATAACAATTCAAGTGTCGTCTTCGTGAAGAACGTACAATAAACAAACGATCTTTTCAGAAAGAGACAACTGATAAAGAGATTACTCGTTGTTATCACATACAGGGGAAAAAGAAAAACTTTTGAAAATTTTAGCAATAATGAAATGTATTCACTGAAGAATAGGCGTTATTAATATACAAGTTATTAGAAAATTGGGATTCTGAAGATAAAGTCCAAGCGATATACTGCCACACGAAATTTTAAGATAGTTACAGTATTTTAGAAAAATGGTTGAAAAGAATTTACTATACTTTTCTTGTCGCTATGACATTTATGAGGTTACCTTGAAAGCTATATTCGAAGAAAAAATCTAAGTGTACTATTCCTGAACTTAGTTTCTTTGATAATATTTATAAGAGGATATTCTGGATCCGGAACGCCCAAAAAGTTGATTTTTGGATCATTGAATTTCTTAAAGCATAGAACCGTAAAAGAATCGTTTTATATAATTAATTAAAAATTGCTCAGTGAATAACACTGTTTACTTACAATTAGAAATTTTCAAACACGATATTCATGACGGCAATCAGCTTGTAGAGTATAAAAGATATATAATTACTTGAAGATTTTTGTACTATTATAATTTTTGGATGTTTCTTAGCATTTTGTTGTAATTCGTAAAAATAATCTTGAAAACGATAGTTCAAACCAGAGTATCCTTTAATTTTATTTTATATTTCAAAATTTTACGTGCAAATACACTTAAATATAATTTTATAAAAACTAAATAGTTTTAAATAAATATATAGAACTTATAAATAAATTTTATAAGTCCTATACTTTTAATTTTATAAAAACTAAATAGTTTTAAATAAATATATAGAACTTATAAAATAAATTTTATAAGTCCTATACTTTTAATTTTATAAAAACTAAATAGTTTTAAATAAATATATAGAACTTATAAAATAAATTTGATAAGTCCTATACTTTTAATTTTATAAAAACTAAATAGTTTTAAATAAATATATAGAACTTATAAAATAAATTTTATAAGTCCTATACTTTTAATTTTATAAAAACTAAATAGTTTTAAATAAATATATAGAACTTATAAAATAATTTTTGTAGAAACATGTTACATCGCAGATTAAAACTCCAAGTTAGCTTCTACACCTTTTCTCTGCGGTACACTTCAACCAAGAACCATTTCCGCATGCGGGACAATATTCTCTCGTGAGTCATAGAGATAAAGTACCTGAATCAAGACCACATGTCCAGATAGTTTAAATTAACCTACGTTCCTGAAACCTCGTACAATCTAATTCTTCGTTACAAATACTAAGACATTTTTTTAATAAACTTATAAATTGGAAATCGTGGTAGACTAATAGAAAGTTGTTTTTCTACAAGGTGTGCGTATCTTTTAGATCTCTGTGTTAACAATTTCAGCACGAACTCTTCCATCTATACAGCATTGCCAACATTTTTCTCCATTTTAACGAATAGAGATGTTTAACGGATATTTAATAATGTAGTATCGGATTTTCGGCGTCCGCTTAGGCTTGCTTCGAGCGTAGGCCTAAACAAGATAACGTGCGCGGTTGGACTCGAGTTGAAGTAAACATTTAGCGCCGATCGGCCCGCTAGTTTTCCTGGAAGGCACGAGTATCCTTTACAGGGGGTCTTGTGCGACGACCGAGCGTGAGAATGCATGGGGATGAAAGGAAATACATGTGGTTCGGAGAAAGTGAAGAGTGTTTAGAAAAGACGGGTGATTGGGATGGCCGAGCGTGGCCGAATGTCTGAAGTGAGAGAGACTGAGGATTGGAATGAAAGAGAATGAATGGGAATGACTATATAGAGCGCGAGAAGAACGTAGGAACAGAGTATGACAAAGTATGACAAAGTATGACGACGAGAGTATGTCCGAAGAGTGTGTCGCGGACGGTATGACTAAAAAGACGATAAGACGAGACAACTAAAAGACGTATCCAGCGAAACTAACCACTGACACTACATCTAACACTACCATCATTGTAATATATAATATTATTAAATATACTTTAATATACCACATCAGAGCAATAGTTATTTGGGGGCTCGTACGGGGATAAATCATTCAAAAGGATCTCTCCTCCAGAGATCCAAGTGATAGGAGGAGAGAACGAAACAACAATAATATTCTAGTTCAGTTTTTTCAAAATCTGTTGCGTCAATATAGCAGTGTGAGGTCTCGCATTGTCACGAAGCAACAACCACTGTAGATTATAACACTTTGCTGACACCTTGTCCTGTTCTGAAAGTTAGCAGTAGTAAACAGCATTGATCTACCAAAAGAATTCTATCTTTCAGTGAAGCTCTCTCATTTATTAAACGCCATTTCATATTAGACCTATTTGTTTCTGGGATATGATGCATCACGATTGCAATTATAGCATTGACTGTTACAGTACGATTAAAAACAGGTTCCTTCTTTCACATCGTACCAATCTAGAAATGGTTCAGAAGGTCTAATACACAAGGTTTTTTAATCTGCACTAAAAAGCCATGATGAAACGCATGTTTCTGAATCTTAGCCACACACTCTGCCATAGTAGTAGAAATATGTATATAAATATAACACTTGGAGAATATAAACTTCTAAAATTTTGTTTACGCTTATATTTAATGCATAAAACGTCTGCTTTACCTCATAAGAGTTATTTAATGTAAAAAAGAATATTATGTAATATTAACAGTTTTTCTATAGATGGAGTAGTAAAGATGATTTTAAAATATAATTAATTTTCCTTCGTAGAATCAAATATTTTGTATGACACAATCCGATTTAACTCTAATCATTTTCCACAAAAAAAGAATTAGCCATGTTTCCCAAGAGAACAATGTTCCAAACGTATTAAAATTTAACATTGCTATTACTGTCTATAAGAAATACAGGTCGAACAGAATAATAAATATCTGTCCAAACATGTATGTATATGGACATAGACTACGTGTAAACGCATTTTTTTCGAAACAAATTATTTGTAATTGGTGTCGATAACTACTCATTTAATTTACTTGAAATTTGAACTGTATATTCCTAATAACATTTTCTATCGTTGCACTTACGGATTATTATTGACTGTAACAGTTTTTGAGAAAATTTGGGAAACTTTTCTATAAAATTTATATTTTTATCCTGCAAAGCTTGCCACTCCTAACCAAATTAATATTTAAAATACTTCGAATGTGCAACTGTAAAAATACTCATCTATTTTCAAAAAAATAATTTTATTCCATTTTAACTATCAGGACCAAAAAAATTCACTTCATCATTCGACTAAAAAATTCAAGTAACGTTATACGAGTCCGTTTATAATTTCTATGTATATTAACATTCTTGGATAAAAATGGTCAGAAATGTTGTTTAAAGTATCTACGCAACATTGATATCAGACATTTCGTTTTGACAGAAAAAATTCTCAAATATTAGCTTCCTTTCTGTCCGAAAGATGGTGTTCCTCTTAAGGTGTAGATGGTAACCTTTGTGTCATAATGATTCCCAATCTTTTCTCATTTGTTTTTGAATTCCCTTTATTATTTGCACCTATCTTTTTTTATTGGGGAATCTTCTTAAGACTTCTCCGACCCCTTGAGATGAAATCGGAGGGCGTGTGGAATTCCCCGCCTCCACAATCCGAGTGGGGAGCCTACCCACTAAACCCCCCACAGTGATTATCCTCACACGACCAGAGAGGGATACCAGGGACCGACAGTCGGAAAGATTTTCAGTGCCCCCTCTCGTACTATGTGGCCACTACGCCTATGCTCGTGAATGATTGGGGAGAAGGAGGGCTTTCACACATTCTACACACATAGAGACTCACAAACATACACGTGAGTATACACAGGAGTGATATTGAACAACCAGTTCCCAAATTGCCGAGACTAGTTTCAGAGAGGCCCAAGCACCTTGAGCCCCTTTTTGTTGTCCCAAAAAATTCGGAGCATGCGGCGTGGGACTAGGAAGGCGACCTTCTACCTACCACCCTCGTACGTTCACACAACCTCCCGGTGGCCTTCTGCTATGACATGACTCCTTCACAAACGGAAGCCATATTCCTCCACTTTCTCTCACCTCTAAACATAGCGCTCACATGCCCAGCAATGAGAGGTCCTTCCCAGTTTCCCCCACCAGGACACGTGGCTCATCCGCTCATGCACACCTCCAGAGTTCACTGTGCCGTGTCTTGGTCGTCAGGACAGTACCACCTTTGTCGCTTCCTTCCTAATATAGTGCAGATATCGCCTAGAACATCCGTGTCTGGATAGCACTTGCTCCATATTCGTGTCTATTTAAAATACTTAATAACTTTTTGACTTCTGTTACTTTGAACAGCAAGTGTTCTTTACCGCTGACTTCAAGTCCTGTGGCAGGAATATGAGAAAAGTGAAAAGGGTACATCCATTCTCACGTATATATTCAATTCTAGTTCGTTATTCGTTACGACAGTTACAGACAATTCGTGAATTGACTAACGAAGAAGGTAACGAGATAGAGATAATAAGAAACATGCGGCAGGTAGAACCCCATTGGCGTAGATACAACATATTACTATTATACTCTTGGGTAACATGGCTTAATACTTTTTTGTGGAAAATGACTAGACTTAAGTCGGATTCTTAGGAAAATTAATTACACTTAAAAATCATCTTTATTACTCCACTTATAGAAAAACTATTAATATTGCATAATATTCTTTTTAACAATAAATAATTCTTATGGGATGTATAGAGATGCAGTTCAAGTCTATTCCTACTACTATGGCAGAGGCTAAGGTTCAGAACATGCGGCTCGGGTGGGGATGGGCGATTCGACCTCTCTTTGCTCCTATACCGTCCCGTGAGACTTTAAGTCAGCCGTACCCCCATTATCCAAATACCCTAATATACGGACGTTCTATCATCCGGACGTTTTGTTAAATGCACAACGTTTCGTAGCGGTGTTTACATACACGGAAGGACATATTTAGATGTACATAAATACTTTCCTGTGTTTGGCCGTTTAAATGTAATCGTATCAATTTAGTCTGAAGCAGACAGAGAACGGTATCAAAATGGCAAGTGAACGAAAACGTACAGTTTTAATTTTTTGAAAAGAAATACGAAATAATTCAAGACCTTAAAAGTGGTGAATGTACAACGATATTAGCAAGAATACATGATATTGGGAAATTTACAATCACAGATATTAAGAAACAGAAACGCAATATTGAAAATTATATACAGAATATAAATTTCATTATTGAATGCTAGTAACAATAGGAAAAGCTTAACGAATTCAAATATAAAAGTCTAAATAATGCTGATTTCCAATGGTTTTATCAACAAAGGCATACCAATATTTGGATCCATGTTACATGAAAAATCTTTAGAGTTCAGCGATTACCCAGATTCACCCATTACATGTATTTAAAGCTAGTAATGGTTGGTTAGTAAAATTCAAAGCATATAATAATATTCGAGAGCAGAATATCTGCGAAGAGAAATTTTCAGAGGATAGTACCGGTGTAGAAACTTTTAAAGCAATAAATTTTTAAATAATGAAGAATATACATTGGCAAATGTATACAATGCTGATGAAACAAGTTTAATTTGAAAGGCACTGTTACAAAAAACGTTAGTTTTCGTCGTAAAACATCAGCTTCCGGTCGCAAAGTTAGCGAGGAACGCATTATTGTTCTTCTTTGTGCGGAAAAGAATCATCGTTTAAAAGATGATCCTTGAATAAGAGGAATCTTGAAACGAGAATAGGTTTCTGTCTTTGAAGCAGAACGGAACGAATCGAGAGCACGAGCCAACGAAAATCGCATTAAAATTCAAAATGAGAATCGAAAAAATTTTAACAAAATAGAAAAACCGTAAAAAAGTATCTCAAGGACCATTTGGTGACTACTAAGCGTGTCCAACAAGCACCTGAACTGAAACTAGCTAATAAGTTTCTTGAACCTTACAAAGTGATTAGAGTGATGTGAAACAATAGTTATCTCGTACAAAAGGTTAGTGATTATGAGGGGCCGTTAGAGACCTCTATGGCGACAGACTTTGTGAAACGTTGGCTGAATAGAATGAGAGATGTATCAGATAGTGAAAATGATGATGTTGAAGACATTCGAGGGCAATTGTAATGCTAGGATGGCTGAGTATAAGTATGAAGTAAATATCGGTATGACTAGGTGTGAATGAAAAATGTTTGGGACAGAACGAACGCCATCGAGTGGATGTTTATAGTTTACAGTAGGATATCAATTTCGAGAAGATTTCTGGACCATTGGGAAAGGAGTTTCTTTTGGAGTTTTTGGCTGGAGGAGACGAATGAAACAGTCGAACAAAGGTCTTTGTTACGTGTGGACGGGTCATGGTCAGAAATTCGAGACACATGGATTGTAAAGTGGGAATTTCTTGCTTAAATATATATATTTTACATTATTATTATTATCGTCAAAGAGGTGTACTGTCGTTAATCTGCCCGAATGCCTGACATTCCTCCACAATTACTAATATTCGGTTCTCATTTTTAATTGAGACGCTTATATGTGAAGAAATAAAGAAACAAGATTCTGCGAAGTTGCGAATAAACTAGTGAACAATAACATTTCATGTAATGCTGGGTCTCCAGTTTTGTGTCGATAAAGTCAAAAAAAATGATCACCGTCTAAATATAACAATACATCGTAGCATTCATAATTCTTTTAATTCTGAGCACTGCTGAACATTGTACTGTCCAAATTTAATAGAATTCGCAACAAAGTTTGATTTACACTGATTGTTCACAACTACAATATCATCTCGATTGGTACTCATGAAGATAATGGTTACTGTCGGGAAATTATGTGTTGAATAGGTTTTACTTTGAGATGAATTTTATTTGAGATGAAGCACGCACGCATGTCACTATTCGCTCGGCAGACATATTGGAAAGAAGAAGAGCAATCGATCGAGATTGTTCGACCGTTCGATCGTTCGCTCGGTGTCGCTCGCGCATAAACAAAACGACGTAGACATATGAATCTCTGGACGTTTCATGCTTTTAATCCAACAGTTACTACAGCTATCAGTTTTCCTATTACGTGCCAATCACTGTCCTGTCAAGAAACAATCACGGTTTCGACACAATTGACTTTATTCGTCATAGTTTTAAATACTGGACCAGAGTATTATTCTTCGCATACATTAACTGTGCTTCTATGTGTGAAATAAATTTTCGATATATGACGACAACAATTTGATTTTTATGAGAATTGTCAATTGGCACCTATTTGTATTTGAAAAGTCGAATTTGGATACAAAATTTCTATATTTTTTGTTTTTTTATTTTTGAAATAATTGAAATTGTTTAAAAATTGCTATGTCATTCCCTGACAAATGTTACGAATATCTACAAAATTTCAAAGTAATCAGTTAGTTGAATCTCGAGATATTTTGCACACCGTTTCTGAAAAC
Organism: Ptiloglossa arizonensis; assembly: GCF_051014685.1. Lineage (NCBI taxonomy): Eukaryota > Metazoa > Arthropoda > Insecta > Hymenoptera > Colletidae > Ptiloglossa > Ptiloglossa arizonensis. The sequence continues at coordinate 10,786,981 of NC_135051.1, read as the reverse complement.
ATAGTTTCGAGAAAAATGAGTTAAAGTTTCCAAACAGCCTGTGTTGCGTAACGGAATAATCGAATGACTGATAATATCATCATACGCAATATTTTCATTCTGAGAATATTTTCAAATAGTGTTCAGTGTACTTTCGTATCAAAGTCAATGAAATCATATAATCGGTATGAGAAATAATGGGCAGAAATCTGTAAAAGTTTTTAGAAACTGATCGAAAAATTCTTCCAAATTCTGAATTCTCTTCGCTGATATTAATTTTCGCTCTTTATCAATTTTCTCAGTATTAAATACTTCTTGAAGAAAATCATTGATTTGCTCTTTCATCAAGAGAAAACTTTCTTTCATTCAACGTTAACAGCCACGACACGTCATTTTTATTTCGTTCACATTTCCTGTTTCAAAGAGCTTCAACTTGTTCACTGATCAAAATCTTCACTTTTGTACTTTATAACTTCAACAATAAACCTACCACTACCTGTCGATTTCATCGTTTTCAAACTTTTTTACGACTTTCACATACTTAAACATTATCACATTGCCATCAAATTGTATAGCTTTACTTAAAATATACAAACAATGTATTTTTCAGTATTTACATTTAGTTTTATTATTTTTTTTCCAAGAAGTATATATAATCTGTTCTACCTACCGAGATATTATGGTATTTACTCTTCTAAACTTAAACGATCAGTATAAAGAAAGTGTATCTTAATATGGTATGGTCTACTCAAAAGAAATAAATCTTTTTATATGAACGAGAGGCCATCAAGTTACACATGTGCGTGGTTGATAACATTTCATGACAAATATATCCAAACCGCAAGATCTCACGAGCTCCTATAGAGCTTTCTACGAAAGCCGATGGGAGGCCCGTGAGCGGAGGAAGGTCCTGGCTAGGTGTAAGGTAAAAGCCCTCAAACGCTAGTTGCGGTGGTCCATGCAGCTCCAGTAGCAAGAGCAGCTGACCTAATCTACCGCCAAAAGATGGCACAAGTTGTTTACATCGTCGTTCTGCCCGTAGTTCATCACCACTCCTGCTATTGCAAGCGTAAATCGTCGTTAATCGAAGACGACGATTCCAAGTACGAGCGAGAACGAATTCGTAGCAAAGTGCATCGGCATAGACTCCCAATAAGGGGTCAAGTATTCATAAAGAGAATAATTTGCTTGCAGTTTAGATACTACTGCTGATTGGATAAGTTGCTCGTAATGAAAAAATGAATACAAATTAATATTCATTAATATTTTGAAAACGTTTATAGCGACAAGAATTAATTTGTGTTTATTAAAAATAATATAAATCCGCTTATACTCAACAAAATGAACTCTATATAATTATAATTTACACATAAACAAGTCGTGTCAATATTAAAACAAGTATAATTTTTATGTTTTCTTTATAAATTATCATTGTAAATTTTTCAAGGAACTGTTTCTTAGAGGCGCAACTTCGAATGATTTTTCGTGAATAACTCAAACCAAACCGCTACATTTCTACGTCATGTACTCCAATTATAGGAATTTGTTTCATAATGAATTTAACTTTTTGTTTTTAACGAATTAACATTTTATTTGTTCTTGTGTAGATTGTCATTATATAGAATTTATCTACATAGAAATGAATTTACGTAGATTTATATTATTTTTAATAAATACAAGTTAGTTCTCTTCGCTATAATTTTAAAATACTATTGATTATTACTCATATTAAATTGTTTTCATTTTTTCATTACGAGCGACATATCGAAGATAGTATTTAAATAAGAACGAAATCATTCTGTTTCTTAATAGCTAACATTTTGATTGTAAAAAGACCACGCCAATGCCGCATTATTCTCTCAAATCATTCTGTTCCTTAATAGGTAACATTTTGATTATAAAGATCACGCCAATGCCGCATTATTCTCCCTCATTCGGTCTCGCTATGAGTTGTCGTTGATCTGTGTCACAGTTTTCGGCCAACGGCGATTTCTACTTACTTCTCGTGGAGCTAGTTGTGACATCATTTATTGAAATAGACTCGTACACTTCTTCCTATGGAAGGTTTACTTCTAACAAACTTTGATTTAAATACGAAGAGTATTGTACAACTCCATTACATGGGAGCGTTTCATTCCGGACCTACTAGTGGGACTCTTTAGTAAGGCATTCAGCAGATCCTGCCTTATACGCCGGAATATTCAGAGATCGGTAAGAATTGTATATATACCGATCGGAGCTGGTACGGAAACTTGCGGGAAACGGTCGACGATTGGTTTCCCTCTAGTGGCAAGTGTGGGAAGTGCCACCACACTACTTCTTATATGAACACTTATTACAATACGCGATTGATTTAAATCAATGTTGCGACAAATTGTTCTTTTCATTCAAGTAATAAAACTTTTGGGCGTCATAAATTCTCAATGTCATTGCTTGTTATAATTTAGTTAAATCCAAATATGTAATCATGTTACATTTATTAATTTTGCTTAAGGACTGATTTCATTGAAGTTAATATTATATATATAGTAAAATAGCCATATTTTCGTTAAGGAAATAATCAGAAACAATTGTTTTGAGCAAAAGAACATATCAACATATATATATATATATATATTTCGTATAGAGATTGAATAATTTTAGACATTAGCAATGCAAATTCATTCATTGGAATCTTAAACAAAGGGAAAGAGTTTTTTTCAATCTTCATCAAGTTAAATCGTATTTTAACTAATCGTCTTTTTTCAAGGTCGATTATACCTCATGGATACGATTGAGCACACTTTACGTCGCTGCGCGTCTTTTTCCTAGAAAATGGAACGAATTTTCTCTTCGATGCTTTTAACGGGTAAAATGCTTTCAGGACGCTGTTTTATACGTGCGTTCTCCTTCATTTTGTTTCACGACCAATGTAGTTTCCTAGTTTCTGATAAACACCACAACTGTAATTTTGCGAGAAGTAGCTCTGAATATTTTCATGCTTGTTCAAAATTGTCAAGGGAAGAAGTTACATCTTCCTAATATAATCATTCTGCAGTGTTTTGCTATATTATTTTAATTACACCCTTTGTGTTTAAGCATGTTGAATTAAACAATTAAGCATGTTGAAGGTAGCATCATGGTTTGCAGCAGCTTTGCCGAAAGAAGAACAGGAGATTTAATAAAAATCGATGGAAGAATGGTTAAAGAAGCATACCGCGAAATATTAGAAAATCATGTCACTCTACCAGGAAGAGGATTGGTTTGTCAAAGATTTATTTTCCAAGACGATAATGATTCGAAACATGTCTCAAAATTATGTAGAAGTTATTTGAATAAACAAGAACAAGTTAGCGTCCTTAAAAGGATGATGTGGTCACTCTACTTTCCGAATCTCAATTCGATCGAGCTCTTATGGAATGAGCTAGATAGACTGGCAAAAGCAATGTTATCTATAGGTAAGGAAAATGTATAGCAGATGTTGCAAAAGCCCTGTAAAATATCGGAGAAAATATTAATGAAATTAGTTCAGCGAATACCGAAAATATGCAAGTATTTAAACAGAGATTAAGTATTAATCACTGCTAAAAATACAATCACTGGAATTATTATATACTTATTTTAAGATATAATGGAAATATAAGACAAATGTAAAAAATATTTATATTATATAATTCTCAGTTACCACCAAGAAACCTGTATTTTTCTCAACTTGTGATATTATTCGAATACTTATGAGCAGTACTGTACGTCTACTAGCATAAATACCTGTACGCAGTCTCTTCTCCTTTCTTATTTATTTCGTTTACAGAACAATAGAGACCTGTTGGTAAAACAGAATAAATCTACAGTAATTTTTCAAACTGACACCCTATATATAGAATCGATAAATCATAAGACGAAAATATCCGCCATTTTTCGATGTTTTACACTGGTGCCAATAAAACATGTTCTGTTACAATAGAACACTATAAATTTAGTAATATTTTAATACCGTAGAAGTTTTATGGACAACCATCGAACAATGTTCAAATATAAATAATTATATTTCTGATGTAAGTATGTACTATACAAGATTTTTTCATTTTTCTTATCAGTTTTTCAAGGTTATATCAAGTTCACTTTATATCTTTTAAACAAAATACTGCATATTTGTTTCAATACTATAAATGAACAGAAAGAGATGCAATCAACCTGTTACTTTCAAGTGATGTTGAAGCAATAGAAAGTACCAGAAAAATGAAAATTGTTTGTCCACACAGGAATCAATTTTTGTGCTGCTTACCTGACTCTATTCGCAGGATATGCTCGAAAATTTCATCTTTAGCTTAACGCGATCACCAAACGTAATATCACTATAGAGATACTTAAAAAGTATAATTTATCAAACAGCTCTTATGACTTCAGAAAGCATAAAGAAGCGCATCATTGATATATATATATATATATATATCAAGTCAAACAATTTTGGCCCAGGTAACCAACCACTTCACAAGACTACAACAATGTTTGAAAGATAAAGGTATAAACGTCGGATATATTTTGTATAAAGTGAATTAGATGTCAGGAAATTTCATTATTGTGTTTTCCTATCATTTCTTTCATTTTATGGTCATTTCAAAATAGTGTATCGAATTTATGTCATCTGTTCTCTCTTAGTGCTGAAATGAACATACAGTATTTCACTCTAGAAATACAAAGTAACTTTCGTATTTTACACGAAAAATTACAACGAAACTTTTCTTAGATCTTTCTTGTGTTTTATACTACCTAGGAATTGTTTCAAACAGTACATATTAATAAACACATTATACTTTCAAATATACTTTAGTACAGTGTGTAAACGGATGCTAAAATATGTACGAATGAGTGAGATTAAATGGTAGAATTTAAGGCATTTGTTACCGTGCAAATTAAACAAAGAAGTGTGTTCAAGTCTCTCAAGTTTTAGTTTCAGTTTCATTACTCGCGAAACATCGTATTCTGGAATTCTTGGATTGTATCGTCACTTGATTAAATTCGGATACAAGGAAATCATTTGGAACATGTGTTGTAATAAATGACAAGTCTAAGTCTATCATCACCATTTTAAGTTGTTTGCTGTTTTATTCTGGTCAACATGGTCAGCTTGACGCTTTCTTCTCTCCTTCTCTGCCAATACTACGGTGAGACGTTCAGTATGGGATGCACGATATAAGCACGTATAATTATTATGACACTGACCTCACGACGAAGAGTCTCAAACCGTCTGAACAGAGATTCTAACCCGCTACCTAACTCGAACCGAAACCTGGTTAACCAAGAAAAGTTTTTCTAAGTTATAGTAATCCGTAGTAACTGCAAGGGAATGGTTTCCTAGTGTTGCTAGGTAGCCGATTAATCTACTCGGAATGGGTTACAAGGACTAGAGAACAAAGACTACCTGCGTTACTGCAACTCGGTACCAAAGAATGATTAATGTTCGAAGTAGATTAACCCGGTTAAATTAAATGTGTTAACAGTAACAGTAATATATAATAAGATAATGATAACATTCAACAAAATTATTAAGTAACGCAACAAAGCAGTAAAAATTACACATTAAGAACTTTCAACGTGATATAAACTAACAAAAATGCACGTACCATATTACAAATGCACACCCAAGCTACCTTGGGATATGACACTACTCATAAACGAAGCTATTGTATATAATAAATCAGACATTAATCAATAAATATAAAAGGAAGACCTACCTCATAGATATTGCAATATTAAACGATAGGAATCTAACATAAAAGAAAATAGAAAAATATCTCAAGATATACATCGATAGCGACCAAAATAAAAACAATATGAAACAAGAAACAGTAACAATAGTAACTATTAGTTATATTTACAACAGGCATCACGTTAAAGAAATTAATACAAAATTTACTAATAATAGGCCTACGTCCACATTATCACAATTTAATAACGATCATTGATCATTTTATATAAACTTAAGTAATAGATTTAGTTTATAGTGGTGAAAGTTTTATTGAAGTCTATACGAATTTTTTTCCTTTTCATACATTTACGAATAATACAGGATCCTCTTGCCAGAAGAAACGAAGATCACCCCGTGTTAGAAAATGATAATATTAATTAAACAAAATAAAAAACAAGTTACGTATATTTCACTTGGTAATATTATATATACGTAAATAAATTACATAAAATAGAAGTTATTTAATGTATATAATAAGTTATGCTTTCGCACCGTTTGAAATCACTTTGTAAATAAATTGAAATCCAAACTTTGTGCTCGAAGTCTGTTTTTACCAGTTTATCAGGCAACTCAAAAGCAACTAACAGCTGGTTCTTCAGGTTACCTGGGTAACACTGAATTATTGAGATGAAACTAACCTATTTATATACAGTGAATCTCACGAATCCCTATGAAATAACAATAATCTGCTAATATCACCGCGATATTTAAAGTTTAAAATAGATTATCACTATAACTGAACTATTATTTGTTATACGAATTTGTGATTTAAGAATAAATTCTAATTTAACCCAACATCGATTACTGAATAAATTCTATTCTTTTGAACTGTCTTATAGAGAATCATTTGGAAAAGATAGTTTTGAAACGCAACAATGTTACTGTAACGTACAAATCAAATCTAAAATTTCTTTCCAAAATGCATACAGAAGTAATTTTATTGAGTCAAAATTGTTGACTGGAAAAAATGTGAGAAGATAGATTAAGATTAGGTGGAGACCATCCCCCTCCCTTACGTATCGTATGTTGAAGACATTAGAATCGCGATGCAATTCGCAATCTTTTCCTACTCCAATGCCTTTAGATCTTTTGAACTACGTTGTCAGTAGAAGACAACATTTCCATTGTATTATTCATTACTCCATTGCATAATTCATAGTATTATTCGGCCACAAAAAGAAGGTACAACGCGTTGGTATCTCCTATCTTCTTCTATCGTAGTCCATTGCCACTCCTACGATTGCCGGCAAGAATCGACGTTGGCCGAAGATGGCGACAAAGATCAACGGCGACTCGTAGCGAAACCGAGTGAAAGAAAATACTGCGACATTGGCGTAATCTTGTAATCAAAATGTTAGCTATTAAGAAACAAAACGATTTTATTTTTATTTAAATACTATCACTGATTCGATAAATTTCTCCTAATGGAAAAATGAATATAATTTAATACTGCTATTAAGTTAAAATGGAACAATCTGTATATCAACAGAAATCTCCTTTCATCTTCTTAACGAAATAGTATGTCCATAATAATTACGTTACCATGATTTTCTAACATATATACATATTCGTGTACATCCACGAAAAGAAGGCATAGCGTGTTTATATCCCCACTCTTATCATAGTACCATTGTCGCCCCTACGATCGTAAGGCGACTCGTAGCGAAACCGAGTGAAAGAAAATACTGCGACATTGGCGTAATCTTGTAATCAAAATTTTAGCTATTAAGAAACAAAACGATTTTATTTTTATTTAAATACTATCACTGATTTGATAAATTTCTCCTAATGGAAAAATGAATATAATTTAATACTGCTATTAAGTTAAAATGGAACAATCTGTATATCAACAGAAATCTCCTTTCATCTTCTTAACGAAATAGTATGTCCATAATAATTACGTTACCATGATTTTCTAACATATATACATATTCGTGTACATCCACGAAAAGAAGGCATAGCGTGTTTATATCCCCACTCTTATCATAGTCCATTGCCGCCTCTACGATCGTAAGGCGACTATTTAAATGCTATCACTACTTTAACATGTTGCTCGTAATGAAAAACTGAAAACAACTCAATATGAGTAATAATCACTAATATTTTGAAAATTATTTACAGCGAACAAAACTAATTTGTATTTATTAAAAATAATATTAATCTGTCTACACTCATTTCTATCTAGATAAATTTTATATAATTACAATTTACAATGAATTACAATTTACAATTACAAAGAAAACATAAAAGTTATACTTGTTTTAATACTAACAGAACTTGCTTTTGTGTAAATTGGAATTACATAGAATTAATCTAGATAGAAATGAGTATAAGCGGATTTATATTATTTTTAATAAATATTAATTAGTTCTTTTCGCTGTAAGTAATTTTCAAAATACTAATGATTATTACGCATATGAAATTCTATTCATTTTTTCATTACGAAGAACGTATCGAATCAGCGATAGTGCCTAAACCATGAGCTAATTATTCTGTTTATGAATACTTAATGTTTTTAATGGGAGCCTACGCTAATGCACCGTACCTACGAATTCATTCTCACTCGGACTTTGGATCACCGTCGCCAGTCTTTGTTATCGTCTTTGGCCAGTAGAGGCCAACACCTGTGATGGTAGGGGATTCAACCGACTAGAACTAGAGTGGGGATGTTAAAACGCTGTGCCTTCTTTTCGTGGTCGAATGATATTTTTCGACACAACGTGCAATGAATCTAGATGTACAATACGATAACGATAATAATTCGTTTCAATGCATAACTCAACAGTAAATATTGAGCTTTGTAACCCCAAGAGGATATAAAATAAAATTCACACGGACAACTCTCGATATTCTGCACATTTAGATAAATACCACACATTTTATTCTGCGTATTCTCATGCATTTTGTATATCCAAACGTATTAAGCACATAAATAATAAAGTTGTAAAATGTAGAAAAGAAAAATGATCTCTCATTTACAACAGGAAAATCTTATCAATACATTCATAATACTCTCGTGAAGATGGAATGATAATTATAAAATGTTTCTAGATTGCATTAGTTTCTATCGTGCCGATAATATGATAATGATTTACATGTGCTGAGCCTTACAATTAGTCGAAAGTGACACGGAAGATCAATTTTAGGAACAAATTCGTTACCATTTCTCCTTAAAATATTTCCAATACACCTGAAAGTATATGCTTTAAGTATTGCTTACATGTACAAGAATCCATTCCTGAAAATACGATAAATTTAATAAATAATACTTTAGTTCTGAAAACTTGTTGTAAGCTTTAAATAACGCAAAGCTATTCGCAAAACATTGTTCGTTTATAGAGATTTATATAATTCGCATACAGTCAACGAAAAAAAAACACATGCTGTTAAATAAAAGAACTCAAAATAGTTTTCAGATTCCAAAAATTTAACATTACTTTCAACAATTTAATTGTTAGAAATTATGCATCCTCTCTTTCAGCTAAACAACAAGTAAAAATTATTACAATATCTTCTATGATTCTTGAGATGTAGACGTGTATCTAGTTTCCTGATTTGCTCCATGGAATAAACAATATTACTGCAATAAGACAAACTAAGTTTCATCGTATCCACAGTTTTAATTTGAATTTTCCTTTGGGAAGAGTCTAATATTAAAAGAATATCCGTAGTAGAATATACAAAATAGTATCAATAATAATGGTACTTGAACGTAATAAAGAATTTTTAAATATGACGTCAATGTCCCACCTTTACAATTAAGTTAAAGGTTAAAAAAAAATTTTTCCAGCTAAAACTCTGCAAATGCCCAATTAATGATTATTTAGAACAGCGAGATAATTACCTATTTTTGAAGATAGAAAAGTAGTTACTTAAAAAACTCATTCTATCTATATTACTTCTTAGGTACAAAGTGACTGTTGACATCAAATTTTTCAGCAATTATATTCATTTGTAAACTGGGTGACGCAGAAAGTTTGTCCATACTACAGGAAATGCACGAAAGCTGTCAGCAGAGAAGCGGTCTTCACCCAAGCGCATAATGCGCAAAGTAGATACGCAAGGGACTATAAGCCGTCGACTGCTGCATGGCTCAACGAAAGTATTCAAGTATAGTAAGCCCCCCTCCCCTAATCCAGATGCAGTTAATTCGTATGTCGAATAATCCAGTAAAGTTTGCAATTTAAAAAATAAATTCCTCTGTATTCAAATATTCAAACAGTCTGGAAACTTCGAAGTTTTGACTATTTGAGTATTTGTGTATTTGAATATTCATAGTGCTTGAATATTTCTATTGAGGTCTATAAATGAAACGTTTTATTTCAAACGCTGTTGAAGCTTTATTTTCATTCAAGTTTCTGTACAAGTTATAAAATTTGCATAATACTGAAATTTTGAAGTGAAGTTTCGTTTGCATTGATCATATATCCAACGATATAATGAATCTTGTAATGGAGGATCACACAATTATGATACTTGAAAAACGTTTAGCTGATTCTACTACAACTGGACATTTATCTTGAGTTAATTTTAAATTTTAGAGAGTTAGTGTCGATTGTTATATCTTTTCTTTTCTGATAATAAATTATTTGAGTAGTCTAAGACATGACTTTAAGTAATATTATCTTATTGCAATCGTTTGCACGAGTTGATGAGTTTTGATCTATCATTAGCTGAGTATGTACAACTTGAAATAAATTACTTTTGTATTGTTACCAAAAAGAAATTTAATAATAGGTATAGATTGTAATAAATATTTAAAATAAGTAATTTACTGGTATAATATTTATTTTCATGCTTCCTGTACCTATTTATACAAGTAAAAAATGTAAGGAATCTAGATATTCTGAACGTAAATAGTAAGTAAGTGTATACATTAACTTTTTTCTAACTAATCATGAAAGACAAATTTCATGATTAACACATTTTTTGGAATCACATTTTTAACGAATTCCAGTTCATTTGTGTGTTAAATTGCCCTGCATACTTTTATTGACACTGTGTCGTAACTGAAATTAAAACGATTTTAGTAACCTATTATCGAGTAATTCCAGGAAAGATGGATCATAATTCTAAAAATGTTTGGGAAAAAAAATTACTAATCTTGTAATTAGACTGTTTGCAAATATATAATTGGTCACACTTGATTGTCGAAGTGGACTTCTTTTTGTTGCATGCAGAAAGTTTACAAAAATCAATGTTGCCAAAATTTATTGAATACTCAATGTAGAATGATTGTTAACTGATTGTTGAATGATCACAGAATGTATGTTACAAAATGAATACTGATCACGGAATGATATAGAGTGAATGCTGAATAATCACGGAATAATATTTTTATTCTGTTTATATAGGTTGGATGTGTGGACTTTCTATTAGTTAATCTATTAGCTAATCAGTGTGCCGGAGAAGTGGGTATGGTTGCGTGTGATTGGATTATGGTTCTCTGTGTAGGTGTAGCTAATTGTGCGTCGAAAGAAGAGGAAACGCGAAGTAGGGATTTTCCTTCTCGATATCAGCAGTAAAAATTACACATTAAGAACTTTCAACATGATATAAACTGACAAAAATACACGTACCATATTATAAATGCACACCCAAAAATATACGAGGAAACCGAAAATTCAAGCTACCTTGGGATATGACACTACTCATAAACAAAGCTATTGTATATAATGCGTATACTAACTTAGTCTTACTAACTTAGAATTCTCGAGAGTAATATTAACAAAATTGAATCTCGGGAAAATGTCCACGATTGCCTCGCACATGTTTCCAAAGCTATCCAAAAACCCCAGTTACGGCCATCGACGACCGTAATGACTAATTTGGCAAATTGAAGACTGCGGGTCGATCAGAGGCATTGTTCGGCGGTACGGTACGCAAACTAATTCTGTCATAAACTAACAGGTTCCAAGAACTCGCGCAGATCGTATGCATGCTTCACAAATACACACACATACACACAAAATACAAGAAGAAAGTAAACCTTTAGACCAAGGTACATTCTTTCTTCGCTACAGAAGAGAGAAATGATATTTCTTTATTAAAGTAATCTGTAAACAATTATTTTTATTGAAAAAATTGTTTTATCGAATATAAAATAATTATTTATATTATTACTATTACTATTATCACGATTATCAAAGACTTATTTATTATTTTAGTTTTTATTATTAATAATAACGTGATACGTATCACACGTTTTACAATTTTGAACATTTCTCGCGAAGACAACAAGAGTAAACAACACATTTAATTCAATCATTTGTTCCGTTTGTTTTGTTGTAATCTTCGATATAATCGAATAATCAATTCACTTTTATTGTTACCGAGTACGTGATTCAATTTTGTTATTACAATTGTCTTGAACATTACCGTTACAGGTAACATTATACTTATATTAAATGTTATTAAAGTTTGTTTAAAGAATGGGGCAAAATCTGCTCAAATAACAGTCTGCTGTTATTTCTTGTAAATACATAAGAAAATTATTGATCGCGTCAAAAATTGAAATGTTGATTTTATAAAAATTTTATAGATTTGCGATATAAAATTCACAGATATTCTCGTTCACTTTCGTTATGACGAAAGAGTACCGATGCAATGCGTTTTTATAAAATAGTTTAAGAAATTTTTAGTGTTTAGTTTTAGTAGAAGAATAGTTTAAGAAAAGTTTAAAAAACTTAAATTTAATCTCAGATGACTTTCAATACAAACACATGAGTTTGAACTTATTTCAAAATTGGCGATAAGTATAAGGAATAAACAAATTGTAATCTAACATGTATTTTCGCTGTAAATTTTATTCTTCGGAAAGATTACTCATATAGGTGGTACAGGCAATTTTTTCGATCCCCGTAAAGATAGAAGCTTCAACACGATAATAACAGTGTAAATTCTCTAATCGAAAATTTCGTTTGTGTAACTGAAAAAAACAGTAGATACTGTTATTTCATGAAATAATTCTTCTCTGACCGGTGATTTTTCTAAAGAATCTTCACTTTGATTTTTCTAAAGATATCTCCAATGGATATTAAAATCTATAAAAAAATGGTAAATTATTGTTTAATTAATAAACCGTGCAATATTGGAGATGTAATGTCTTTAAAAGTTGAGTAAAAAGATAGAAATGAAATCTAGTATAGAAATATTTCAAATAAACATTTTTACCGTTCAAAAATTATTGATACTATAGAATATCTTGAATCGTTTTTTTTTTTTTTTCAAACGTTTGTTCATTGGCTATTTATATACTCTCTTCGTCGAGCATATTGCATATTGCATATTCCAAAAGCTGTTGGCCTTATTTTTATGTCCATATTACTTATAATTAATAGTACACTAGAAAAACCTGTGTTGAAAGTACTAGCAGCAATATAAGCAACAATTTTTACAATTGCAATACCGCTAAACAAATTTTTTGGGACAAAGCCCCATACCATATTTTTCAAACTTTCGTTTTGATTTCATTCCTCGTAAATAGGGATAATTGTTTTCGTTACATCATTTACGGGTTCTTTTACCACATCATCACTCAGGTTTCTTACAAACATATTTGTAGAAGCCATTTCAGTTTCAACTTTGTGCGGATTCTACGAACGTTTCCTTTTTCGTAGTTTGCTTACTTCCAAAAATAATTTCTTTTAAAGGCACCCTCTTGCATTCCATCTTTAAAACTTTACAGTATTACTTAAAACCAAAGTAAATTGAATTTTTTCCAAATTTCAAAGTGTTCTAATCCCTCGAGTCATTTAATATAACATTAAACCGGCCTATTATATGTCGAATGTAATTGTACAATAAGTGATAACGAAACCCATGGAAATACAATACAAACAAAGTAGATTGGAGAGAAGTTCGAGAAAATCTCTTTTGGGGTGGTTGACAGAACGATTTCGTGGCAATGGTGGCTTGGGAAGGAGAGAGGGGGCTTGTGAAATCGATATGCCAATAATATTCGAGCCAGAACCGTATGCTCGTGCCCGAAATTCAAATTCCCTGGTCGGCTATAGCGTGGCCGATTATCGGTGGCGACGAACCGAGAGTATATATATCGGGTGATTAATGAGCATGCCAATGGATGCGCGCTCGACCAACCTCTCGCATCCTCGTCTGATCGTCCATGGTCGACGGATAATTTATTAAGACTCAAAAGGCGGCAACCGAAACGCCACGGGCTTTCTGCCAAGCCACTGTTGCTCCGGATTCTGCGTAATCCTAGTTCACCGATAGATTCCCAGATAATTATGTTCGACGTTCCGTTGATGTAACCAGAATCCTTGAACCAAAGCTTTCGGCTGACGAAACAGAAATTATATACATAATCGCGCCACAAGTTCTGTTGAAAGTATATTAGGTTACTGTAAAAGGTAAGAATTGATCGATACAATTAGTAACGAAAGAAAAATGACGGTACTATTCGAAATGCCCTTCTTTGCGGTGATTCCGACTTGCAGGCAACACGGTTAATTAGCTATTATAGCAGACCAAGGTTAATCAGGAAAAATGGCTGAATGTGGACTACTTCGTATATTTTCAATTTCATGTAAATCGTTAAATATTTTTAAGAAATGGTATGAAAAAAAATTAATTGGTCATTACGTATGTCTTCAAGAAGTATGTATATTTTTGATTCGATTATTTAAAAAATATCACCTATGGGCCTATTATCAATAATAGGCCTAAGAAATTTAACTTTTTCTACTTGCGGGATAGGAAAATAATTTATTTGTAAACATTCTGGTTTCTCTTGTGTTATCTATTTGAATTTCTTGGTTTTTAACCACTCTTCTATTTTTGATATATGTGTCAAGTTTCGTGTAACGGTTTTTAACTTTCTATTAGTAGAAAGAATCACTCTGTTGTCCACAAAAGAATATATTGAAGTGTTTTCTGTGACGGTTATATCCACCGTATAGAAAGTCAATATATATGATAGGACACATCACGCTTCCCTTTTTTTTTTTTTTTTTTTTTTATTAACGTGGGGGAAATCTTCGAAAGACCCCCCCGCCGCCTGGGGAGGGGCGGGGGGAGTGTGGGATTCCCCGCGCCCGGAAGGAAACCCATCGGGCGCGGGACCTACCCACTAAAACCCACCACGGTGGCCATCCTCGCACTATGCAGGGGAAGCACCTGGGACCGAAGACATCATAACATCAGGTGCTCCCCCGTACAGGGCTCTCGCGCCCGTGTCCTCCCGTTCCAGGGAAGGGAGGGGGTACTTCACCCTCCCTTCCCTGTTTTCTCCTCGGCGCTCTGGCGCCCGACGTCGGAGCAGGGCCACACTGCTCCGACGTCCCACTCCCGGGGGCCGCCCTCGGGCGGCCGCGAGTCCCACACTCGCGACCGCCCACGGCCCCCATAGCCGCGCCGGAGGCACGGCCCTGGGACCGTGCCGTCGGCGCGGCCGCACCCCGGCTCGTACGCTCCCGAGGGCGGCTCTGGCCTCTCCGCCCTCGAGAGCGTCGCCGTCCCTTATTCCTCCCACCCCTCAGACGACGGGCGGTGGCACGAGCCTCAAGGGCTACGCACCCCCGCCCGCCGCTCTCAGGGTGGCCTCCCCAGCCCTTCCGGAGGCCCACCCGCCCCCGGCCTCGGACGAGGCCTCGCTCGCGGTCTCCCGCTCTCGCGAATGCGGCTCGCGGCCTCCTTCTGCGAGATTACCTCCTCGCAGAAGGAGGCCACGGCCCGCCACTTCGTCTCGCTGCCGAGCATGGCCTGAACCACGCCCGGCAGCGAAAGGTCCGCCCCAATCACGGCCGTGAGGACACGGCGCTCCACCCCCCAGGCCGGACACACCTCGAGGGTGTGTTGCGCCGTGTCCTCGTCCGCTGGACAGTGCCAGCAGCGCGCCGCCTCTTCCACACCGATCCGGCACAGGTACTGACCGAAGCATCCGTGCCCGGACAGCACCTGCACCAACCGGTAGGTGAGTGAGCCGAAGCGCCTACCCAGCCACTCAAACAGGACCGGCCGGATAGCCCGGACAGTCCTCTGGCCGAACAACGGCTCGGCCAGCCGCTGCTGCCAAAGCTGCAGCATGGACTCCCGGGCCTGGCGCCTGAGGGCCTCCACCTCGCATCCCGCCAGGACCACCCCATCCTCGCGGGCGCGCATGCGGCCCTCGTAGAAAGCCGCATGCGCGCCCGCGATCAAGTCCGCCGGGGATCACGCTTCCCTGCAGAACCCCAACAGCAATATAGTGTATTTTAGAGTACCAGTTTCTTATCATCATATAAAATGAACGGTTTATCAAATATAAAATAATCAAATTGCAGAGGTTTTCTGGAATATTTTCGACTAATTTATTGAACAGATCTTGGTTTCGAACATGATTAAAGGCTTTTTTAATATCTGAAAATATTGGAACACAATATTGTTTTTATTCAAGTGTAGGTGTTATTTCGATTATTATACAATGTACTTGTTCTATAATATGATGCTTCTTACGAAAATTGGACTGATGGTCAGGTATCAAATTGTTGTTCTTTATTATTTTTTGGAGTTCTATTTGGATAATTTGTTTGAAATAAATCGGTATAATTGCGATAATGTTCGATCTTCGCACAATTTAGATAACAATAATTTTCGTATTCTTCTATGTTATTGAAAAGTATGATGATATTAGAATGATATTAAACAGGATTTTAATGAATCGAATACCTCTAATAGGTCCTTATATTTGTCCCTGTTTTTCTTTACTATTGTGGATTGATACATACCCTTAATCGTAGATTTCCCAACATTATACTCTGTCGTTAAATTAGGTGCACTTTCACTCTTTCTTAAATGTTTGATAATATTTAACTTATTTTTTACTTCGGTCACTACTTTTTTCCTTTTTGTACTTATGGTATAAATGAAATCTAGCCCATTAAACTTTGACGAGATACTAAACTTGGACATTTGAAGCAGAAAGGATACATGTCCTAAAATGTAAACATTATTGTACACGTAGCTTCTATGCATATATCATTCTGCGTTGAATAATTGAAATTCGAGTAATTGGCGTTTCGAATAATCGATGTTCTATCGTAGTTGAATTTTATAACATAATATTAATCATAGCATTGTATAACACAATCGATCTAGAAACTGGTATAATTTTGACTCTACATTTTTTCTACTTCAAGGTAGAGAAAATGAATAGACAAAGTATGTATGTATGTATGTAAGTATGTTAATGATGATTACTTTCGTATAATATAATTTTATAGTGTAGTAATAATAATCATTGCATTCTTTAATGAAATTTTCCACATTCTGTGAAAAAAGTTGATTCTCTTCGGTCAATTATATAAAAAAGTATTAAGATAAAATCATCAGAAAGTAAAACAACTTTATAAAGTTTATATTATATTCTATTTCAGAGATCTCTAAGACTGAAACGAATGTTCAGGATTAAATTATGAAAACATTTTAATTTATGCCTGCTGGTTGGAACTTGGCAATAGTTTATAAGCAACAGGCATTTTAGGCGCGAGATTCAAAGAAAATCAGCAGAGACGTTGCAATACCTTTCGACACATCACTTGAATACTATTTCACTTGAAACAAATTATTATTTGAATAATATAACTTCAAAGAATAATAAAACATAGAAAGAAAATTATTTAATCTTTTTATGCGTAACTTAATTTTCCTTCAAATGTATCGAAAATGTTTTTTACAATTTTTACAAACAATCAGTAGATTATCAGAAAAAAGGACACATTACACGAGGTAACAAACCATATCGGTTTCTATTGTGTTCACATTGTCAAATTTTATTACAAAGGTCTTGTAATAATTTATGATGTGACTCATTCGATCGCAAGTATTAGGAGTGGCCACTAAAAGACTAAAGGGTTTGAAAAACTCATAACTTGTTCATTTTCAATTTCTTTTACTTTTTTTTATATATTATAAAGTATTCTCTAGAGATTACAATGGCTACGTATGATGCCCAGCAATGAGTAAAACCCTTTGGGTTTTTGTATTCCAGTGAAAGATCAATTATTGAAACTCAGAGAAAATGACGGAAACGTACAATGGCTACGTATGATGCCCAGCAATGAGTAAAACCCTTTGGGTGTTTCTATTCCAGTGAAAGATCAATTATTGAAACTCAGAGAAAATGCCGGAAACGTTGTAATGTCAAAGTACTTCCTAGCAGTAACATGATTCGGAACTCAATCGTCCATTTTGAAAAAACTGAATTGATTAGCGATCTTCCAAGAGGTCCTAAGAGGTCCTAAGCGCACTGTGCGCATTGAGCGTCCTTAAGGATCCATTGTCCCTTTGTTCAACTAAACATTGCCAGAACATCACTTCAGAAGATTCTACAACTGGATTTAAAAATGTTTCCATACAAGATCCAAATGGTTCGAGCTTTACCACCCCCAAGATAGTCAGCAACGTCTGCAGTACACTATTCGAGTTTAACACGTAACCAAGGGATGACAACTTTTTAAACAACCTGATAATGAGTGATGAAGCCCATGTTCATTTAAACGGGTACATCAAGAAACAAACCTACAGATTTTGAGGTACTGAGAAACCCGGACAATTACATTAGCATCAATTGCATCCCCAAAAAAGAATTGTTTAGTGCAGTGTTATGGCTGAAAGAGTTATTGGTCTCTACTTCTTTGAAAATTAGGAAGGTTAGCCAGAAAGAATTAACGGGGCCTTGTATAGGAAAATGCTTCAAATTTTTTACGTCCAGCAATCAAAGATAATTAGGAAGTATAGTTCTAACAGGATGAAATTACTGCGCACAGTGTCAAGGCGACACAATGAGGGACATCTTGTGAGAAATTTTCGGTGAACGAATAATTTAAAAAAATGCTACATTTGTTTTACCTCCGCGTTCACCTGATTCGACGATGCCAAATTTTATTTCGCGAGGCTACTCGAAAGAATGGGTTTACGTAAAGAAACTTTGAACGATTTAAAAACTTAAGGAAAATAGTCGAACCGAAATCCGACGTTTATGACCTGAAATCTTGTGTATTGTCATGGAAAACGCTGTAGAAAGAACCTATATTTGCGAGCAAGAAAATGATGGTTATTTGAGAGATGCTATTTTTCACGTATAATACTGAAAAAAGTCCATTAATGATATTTTCAAATAAAATCAAGAAAAATGAAAGAAAATACGTGTCTGTAAAAGTTATTTTTGTTTTATATCATTCAGTCTTTCAGTGGCTATACTATTATTGTTTACTTATAATTGAAACAAAATCTGTAGTAAACAAGAAATTTTCAAAAATGAGAAAGCGCTTTTGAGACTTTTTTCATGTTTACGATGAGTAGAATACGTTTCTAAAGTTTGCCCATCTATTATCGAAACTATCTGTATATGCACATATACGAATAAAATGATACGATTTTAGAGACAGTTTTTTTTTTTTTTAAATAGAACGAAATTATAGTATAATGGTTTTTTGAACGAGGCTTTGTTTTCAAAATCCGTTGAGTATGCGTGCACTTGACATTTTGCACGAAGAGTCACTTCATCTGTTACTGTACCTCCATTGTCGCAGAACTTTCCACAGGGATTGCTTGCCATCGAAAAGAATAAAAAGTTTCACTTATTTTCCGTTACGTAAAGAAAAATTCTGTTTATAAGTAATACAGAATAAAAATATATAAATCATATTTTTATGTAAGAGTCCAGTTTTTAATCTTACCTATAAAGCTTACGAAAAAATTTAATTGCCCTCTCTTTGTACATCTTCCCATTTTGTAGGCAACGACACGATCTCATTAATATTTTTGTAAAATATTTTCTATTGTGTTCACATTGTCAAATTTTTTCCAACTATAATGTTGTAATGATCGAAAGAAATAGAGGTCCAACAGTGCAATGTCCGGGGAACAAAGTGGATAAAATTTTATAACCAAATTCGTGTAATCTGTTTCGCACATTTTGTGCAACATGTGATTTGACATATTTCTCATGGAAAATCTCATTATCACGATTTACAAGTTTTGTACGTTTTCCTGAAACTTTTTCTTTTCATTTTTTAAACTGAACACAATGCATGTCGTCATTAATTGTCTAATTTTGTGGAAGTAGCTGGCAGGACAAAATTCCTTGGTAATCCCACTAATCCTGTATCTTCTTATACAGGAAGAACTTTGCAAAGGTGTGAACCAGATTTTGCAATTTCTTCTGCTAGATTTTCTTTTTCGGTCCAAGTTCATTTCCTTTGTGAATTTTCGTACATGATCTATTCTTCATCTTCAGTTACTATGCGTTTTAGAAAGAGTTCCGTTACGTGCAAGCAACGATATGCAAGTGTATATTGCCATACGATCAAGGCGATTACGCTCCATGAGCTGATGCGGTACCTATACGTCCAGCTTTGGCATTGTTCCCATTTTCTTTAAATGTCCATGTACACGTGATTTTGGCATGTTTAGCGACATTTCTCGCACTCCTAATTTCGTTCACTAGGTTACGAATTCTGTCTTCGTCCGTCTCCAAATTAAAACATTTTCCAAATTAAAATTACCCTTTCGAAATCAATTAAATCACTTTCTGTACGTACGAGTCGATAAAACACCTTCCCCATGAACAACATAAATGTTATTTGCTTTTGTGTCGTATTTCCTTTTCGGAACTCGTACAGCAAAAGATGACGAAAATGGATACGCTTTCATTCATTATTTTATCAGGCATTTAATATATAATTCTTATAATTTTACTATCTATAGCTTTCGAATGCCTTCTACAGACGAAACTGAAGCATAAAAGTTTAGTCACGCTGGTTCTTCTATCTCTGTGTGTTTATCAAACATAATGTAAGAAGTATGGACACACCGCGTCACAAATTGATGAAACAACCCAATATAAAGAAGTGAACAGTAATGTAACTTATTTTTAATGTGCTCGACGATTTAATGTGCCCTTCCTGTCTCTTGGCTTGGACCTGAACAACCTAAACGAAAATAGCCAAATCTATGATCATAGAACAGACCACCCTTTGGCACCGATACAATGGCAGTCCTTAAAATTAAGATCAGCCATTGGCTAACGACATCCAACACGCCTCAACATCATTGTTGCTTTCGTTCCAACGAGTACAATAGATACCCACATTGATGTAAAAATTAACAGTTAAGAACTCATTCAGTTAGAATATGTATGTATTCTATATTTTAATAGATACAATAGCAAATACCTCCATGAACGAACAAAATCAAACTGACGTTTATTGGTCGCTGGAAGAATCCAGCGTCTCACATAAATATCGATCGAACAAGTCACAACATGCTCGGCTCATGCTTATCTACGATAGCTATTGTTTCCTTTGTCAACCATTATTTTTATAATGTAAAAATGCTCATACACTTGCGCGCGCATGCTCACAGTAAATCCACAACCAACGCTCTGAAACTCTAAAATAAAACGAATTAAACAAAATAAACGTAATCCACTCGTGAAGTTCACCTATGAACTACATTGAAAAACTCTGGTTTAAACAACAGGGGTGGAAAAGTTTCATCACATATTGAAATAGGAGGTAACTGTTTAAATTAACATTTGAATCATTTGCTAATTTCCTGAAACGTTATTTAGTAATGACCAAAATACTAATTTATTCGAAACAATAGCTATTTCAGTTATTTTATTATTTATGGTAGTGTAACAGGTATATTGAATAAACTCTAAAACAATAGTGTTGTCGTATAGATACATGTCATATAAATATGTATTATTCTCAGCATTTGTGATTTATGTAAATTGTTACCGCATTCTGCATTTAAAATTATTAAACAAACTACGTGTTTAGAACCTCGCTGTGCGCCCGTGATCCATTGTCGCTCTTACGATCGCAAGCAAGAATTACTATTGGCCGAAGACGGTGACGAAGACTAACGGCGGTGATTCCAAGTCGAGTGAGGATAAATTCATAGGTAAGGTGCATCGGTGTAGACTTCCAATAAAACGTCAAGCATTCACAATTACAGTATTTTGCTTACGGTTTAGGTACAACCGTTGATTCAATAAATTGTTCGTAATGAAAAAATGAATATAATTTAATACGCGCAATAATCATTAGTATTTTGTAAATTACTTACAGCGAAAAGAACTGATTAATATTTGTTAAAAATAATATAAATCCGTTTATACTCATTTCTATCCAGATTAATTCTATGTAATTATAATTTACACGAAAACAAGTTATACTAAAATTAAAACAAGCGTAATCTTTGCATTTTCTTACATTGCAAATTATAAAAGTTGTACTGGTTTTAATACTAACATGACTTGTTTTCGTGTGAATTGTAATTATACAGAGTTTATCTTGACAGAAATATGTATAAGCGGATTTATATTATTTTTAATAAATACAAATTAGTTCTTTTCAAAATATTGAATTATATTCATTTTTTCATTACGAGAAACTTACCGAATCATCAGAGTATTTAAACAGGAACGAAATTATTCTGTTTTTGAATATGAGTGATAATTCTGAAATGACTAAAATGAAGTTGCTAGAGCTACGAACAGAATGGAAAAGGCGGAAATTAAGGATTATTGGAAATAAAGAAGAACTTTTCTGCTGGAGCAATACCAGTATAGTATCGAACACTGTTCCGGTAAAAGTATGATGCATGTGAATGCGTTGAGTCGTAATGTGTTGCCGATTTACGTGTACGTGAATGAGTTATTTCTAGTCATTTTGAGACAAAGAAAATTCCCCAATTTGACAGTGTTGCCAACAATATATGATTTTCACTGATAGGTAAGTTTCACATGTAACCGCAAACTTTATTTAATTTACTAAACATTGCTAAAATTTTTGTAACACTTTTGTCTGGCATCGAATAAAGAAACAGTAAACTATTATATATTGGTGTATGATTTTCATTTATGTAGTTTAATTTTCATGTTTAGTTAGAGAAAAGTCGGCCAAATCGCTAGACGTTTGAGTTTAAGCGACACTCATTGAATACAATGGCTCCACGTAAGAAAGGACAATCCTTAGCGATGGTATGAAAAAAATATGGTAAAAAAAAGGTTTACGTCAATGTCAATCGCTATCGTTCTATCCTATTTTGTCGCAACCTGTTTAGTTTGTCTTCTCCGTTACGAAATGTTCTTTTAGTTGCAATCGAATCAGCCATCAATGGCAATATATTTGGATAGGGACGTCAATGTGATGTTGAGGGCGAACGATTCCCTTTACCCTTGTGTCATTGTAGCTTGTGGCTAGTGTCCCAACATTTCATCTCTCCACAGTGTTATGCAGAGATCCTAAGATGTCAAGTCCCTACAAATTAAACGACAAAGGGGAGAGGGAATTAGGCACTTGCTCCACCCAATTCCCATTAGGGATTCCTACACTTAGGTGCTAAGCGGTCGCATTGCATAAGGGTAGAATTTCCATATGCGCTGGAAATATACAAAACCGCGGATACGGGAATGTTACTGCGTTATAAAACTCTTCGTGTAGATTCATAAAATGAAAGGTATCTTTAGTACAGATCTGTAAAGAAATATAACACATTTTAAAAGAATATGTTAAAGCTGATTAAAATTTGAATTGCTTCGGCATCTAAAATATTAACAAGGTATCGTTCCACAGAGAACAGCAAGCTTGTAGCTTAGAATTATTTACTGCAAATATGATCGGAAAATTATGAAAAAGCAGAAGAAATGATAAGTACACGAAAATAGTTATTGTTGTGTATGACCATGACATGGTCATATACGAAGAAACCAATAATAACTAAAGTTTCTCTTTGCATTAATATTGTTCCATTAACACAAGTATATTTCTTATCAGTTAATGTTACACTGTACTCAACTGACGACTATCGTGAAATGTCAAATCAATCGCTCGACTGGTTTCAAACAGACAGTCGTAGTCAGGATAAACTTTTCATATTTAATGATGACAGCGATGACAGAACTCAGGTCAGCGCCAATGTGTTTATCCTAACGTAGGTTCGTTCACACGCAATGCATCTTATTCTAGGCCTGCATTCTGAGTAAACTTACACGAAACTTTTTTATTTTCCTAACTGCGATTGGTTTCTTTTATTGTCAAGATGCAAACTCAACGGAATGTATCGGTTTGAAATTACTGGAAACATACTTATTCTATAATAACACTCTAAAGGCAGTATAATTTGTTCTTCTTTAAGATTCATCTAATAGAAATTTAAACAGAGCCAATCGAGATTATTGAGAAGTAGTAGATTTCATCAGAAACAGTTTTAAGTTTCGTTCCAAATGTACTTGAGTCACTCATAAATTATCCAGAGTCAAGCCAAAGATCTTGAAAATACTTTAACTTGTGCTACATGCTGTGTACTGATTAACTCCTTATTTGGAGGTGACTTAGCATTGGACAAAACAAGTTAACTCGTCACGCTGCTCAATCATTTGGTGAGAGACACTAAGTATTGTAACCTTTTCCTTAGAGCTGATTTCTTCCACGAGGAAAAGGTTGCAGAAAGTTCCTCTTTCGTTTACAACATACTGGTGAAACTTTATAATTTTTAAACTCATCCGTTCGGTGAAAGAAAAACTATAAAAATTTATAATTTTTACATATTCAGATATGGCCTGTCTCCCCATAAATCAGGCTTACGCTTATATATCATGTGATTCGCTACAAACGCATTCGTTTAATTTATTAGATATTCCTTGCGTCGTTGCCATAAAAAAACATTCTTGAATTTTAATGATCCAAGAATCGTTACGCAGTAGTTATTAAAATATTAACTGTTGGTCGTTAAATGTACTCGTTTCTACCATAAATTTTGTTACAAATATTTTAACTGTTGTCTAGTTACAAGCGTTGGACTGTTATAAAGAAATTGAAAAATATTATCACATTGAACTAATGAGCATTTATTTTCACTGGTATTGACAAAAGAAAAATAATATATTTAATTTAAAAATAAATTATTTAAAAAAATAGCGTACCGGGAAGTTAGTGAATGTTTTATAGTGTTTCGTCAAAATGTAACGCGCCTTCATTCTTGTGAGAGAAACAAAACTGTAAAATTAAATTCTGATTAGTTCAAGATGATACTATTTCTCATTTCCTTTACAATAACGATACATTTATAACATACGACGAAACTAGGTATGCACATTGTAATATTTATATTTACGAAACGGCTCCTCGCAATTCCTAGTATAAAGCGCGGGTAAAAGGCGTAAGAATCGTCAATACCCCCATTCTCTGGATCAGATGCGACATTGAGTGATGTTCAACCATTTCAATACACAAAACGCGGAACAAAACTAGTCTCGAGGGGTTCTCGATCCATCATTTGCGTCCTGTTCGAGTAGTTTCAAGATACTTTCCGACTTAATCGTCAGGTCGGCCGTTCAAGGGTACTCGGGCGTTGGAGTTCGTGATTCCCCAGCTGGTACTTCTTTGTGCTCGACAACTGAAGACAATAGATTTCGTTTTGAGGACTGCTCTTACAAAGAGTGCCTCGTGCTTTTTTCACGCATCTGCTTCCCGCGTTCGCGTTAAATTCTCATTCAAATACAGGTGAAGTGACTATTCATTAGGAAATGCAGTGAAACCACTAAGGGAGCCCTTACACACTAAATTGAGTGTACGACGCTGAAAACTCCGATTTGATGAAAAATTCAGCTACATTGGATACATTGTCTACATGAAAATCTGATAAAAGTGTAACGTATTAAGAATATTATTCTGGAACAGGGGTCGGTAAAAGTTTCCAATTACTGTAATTCTCAATCTAACAACGAATAAAATTGTTTAAATCGTATTTCGTATAATACTTTTCAGTGTAAACAAACGCATGTTCTATCTACATTTATATTATAGAATATGTTTCTGTAGGTCTTAAGGAATCCAAAATACGTAATTATTCAATAGGGAGGCAATGGAAAAGTTATAGAAAATAAGAGTGAACTCAAAAATCTCAGTAGTGAAACTAATCTATTTAATCATTGTTATTTTCTTCCGATGATAATCCATCTTAAAAATAATTATTCTGGAAATCAGTTGGTACATTAATCGTAAATTGGTGTCAAGCACACCCAAATATTTCATTGTTGTTATACAAGGTGAAAAATATCGGGCAAAAATTATTTAACTTTGAGCTCACAATATGATAGTAATAGATCTTTTGTTAGTGAAGGTTATACTTATTTTTTTAAGTGTGATGATATTAGTTTTTATTTATATTCTTCTAGAGCCTTTCAAGACAAATACAATGACCTCAAATTGAAAGTCATTCAAGATTATACAAAGTCAACAGTAGTATCTTACAAAATGCTACGAGTTTACTGCTATAGCAGCTAAAATTATTATTGGAGTTCCGTCTTAGTTGCTTCTTTGCCTCGATTACGTTATCATCCACACTTCCTGTTTTAAGAAAGGTTTTTATTATGTTTGAGAAAACAGAACGCAAGAGATTAACAAAGCTTTCCGCGTACAAACGCACTGATTCTCGTGTAACTTGGCGACACTCTCTATAAATGAGAATCATATCGACTTTTTCCACATTCGTATAACGTATATCGCAAGGTGTGTAATTTGATCAATAATTACTATTTACCGGAAATTTAGAAACCACCTATTTCGTAAATGTTCAACTACGATACTTAAGAAGCTGTTACTTTTTATTACTTATATAAAATTACAGTTGGAACATAACTGAGCAAGAGTGAGTATTATAGCCAGTTGTACAATAGATACGTGGATTTGGTTTCCTCCCCTTACAGAGCAAGGAAAAGAGAAGGAACATCAAGAGCTTTTTCCACGTTATACGATCCTGCTGAAAGCTACCCAAACCTCTTTCGACCTCTCTCCTGAGGAAAGCTAATCCCATCAGAAGTTTTCAGTATGTTTATAATCCACTAATCGCTCGCTTTTCCCAGCACAATTTAAAACTTCCCTCGACGCCGTTATCCAACTCAGTCTCTTTGCCTTTGCCTCTTCAATCCATCGTCCTTCAGGGCCCTTCTCCTTAACCCGACTTCATTTTGCGGCTCATAGATTGCCAAATTTCAGAGTTACTCATCGCGCCTCTTGCCACTTTTTTCTTCTCTTTAAAGTTTTCTTTATAAACTAGCCAGTAGAGATAAACGAAGATGAATTTGAAATTGAGTAGTGCTATAGACCATCGATTCTACTAGTGACTCGTATTAAAATATATTTTCTTTGAATTACAGAGATAGGAGGAAGTAGGTGATTAAAATGACCTTAGAAATTATAAAAATAGAAAAGAAGTGTTTTGGAGTAAACTACATTCCGAAATTATGTAAAGAAACTGATGGATTCAAAAATACAAATCATTATTAAAAATCTTCCGTATAATTGACTTCATTTTGCGACTCATAGATTGCCAATTTCAGAGTTACTCATCGCGCCTCTTGCCACTTTTTTCTTCTCTTTAAAGTTTTCTTTATAAACTAGCCAGTAGAGATAAACGAAGATGAATTTGAAATTGAGTAGTGTTATAGACCATCGATTCTACTAGTGACTCGTATTAAAATATATTTTCTTTGAATTACAGAGATAGGAGGAAGTAGGTGATTAAAATGACCTTAGAAATTATAAAAATAGAAAAGAAGTGTTTTGGAGTAAACTACATTCCGAAATTATGTAAAGAAACTGATGGATTCAAAAATACAAATCATTATTAAAAATCTTCCGTATAATTGACTTCATTTTGCGACTCATAGATTGCCAATTTCAGAGTTACTCATCGCGCCTCTTGCCACTTTTTTCTTCTCTTTAAAGTTTTCTTTATAAACTAGCCAGTAGAGATAAACGAAGATGAATTTGAAATTGAGTAGTGTTATAGACCATCGATTCTACTAGTAACTACTAGTAAAATATATTTTCTTTGAATTACAGAGATAGGAGGAAGTAGGTGATTAAAATGACCTTAGAAATTATAAAAATAGAAACGAAGTGTTTTGGAGTAAACTACATTCCGAAATTATGTAAAGAAACTGATGGATTCAAAAATACAAATCATTATTAAAAATCTTCCGTATAATTGGCGCACACTGTAGTCTTGAGAATATTCGTCGCAAAGATTCGTGGTTACACTGTGAAGGAAAGTTTAGTTAAGACAATGGTTTCAATTATCAGTCGAATCAGTCTTCGTAAAACTTCAAAGCGCGGATAATATCACGATGTGGATTATATTTTCAAAAGACGTATTATAATTCATTTCATCGAAACTAATTTGTTTTTGAATAAATTGTTGCCATTTATTTGCATATTTGTTGTAACTAGATGAAACAATCGAATGCAAGTTTCGTTTTAGAAAATACAGAAAATATTATTAAGCTCTAACACTACATAGTGTTTTATTTTTGTACTTTATATTTTTTTTTATTACAGACACAATGAACTTTCTTTTGTTATTATTTGATATGGGATTCAAATTGTAATAAATTTTGAATATTATTAGGAACAATAGTATTTAAAATAGTAACTATCTACTCAAATAAACTAACCGTTGATCTACCCAATATTATTTTTAATATTATTCTAAACATACATTCTGACTGTTGTTATTGTCTGTATTTATATTTGAATCTAAATAATTTGAATTGAGTATTGATTATATTTTTTGATTATATTTTTACTTCTTTGACTATATTGTTTGTCACCTCCAGTAAAAATTAAACATTTTTTGTAAGTAATCTAATCTTTTTAACGATTTAGTTATCATATACGGTAATTCCTTGCAGGTTACAACTCCGTCGAGACCAGATTGTTACAATCTACGAGGGATTGATTGAAACTTATCGTATATGAGAGCAGCAGTGAAAAATACTGAGAAACAATGAGTAGAGCACAGTTTTTTTAACTTCGTTAGCTTTAGTAAATCTCTAATAATCTAAAATACCGTAGATAATATCGTTACAACCTGCAAGGAAATATTGTATTTTGTTTCAGGTTATTTGCAAAAGAATTTTAGTCTTGTATAAAAGGTATAATCATTTCAATAAAATGGGATCAAAAACGTTATGCATACTACAATAAATTGTTTACATCGATCATTAATAACTCACGTTATCTTTAAACAATTTAAGTTATTTCTGTTATCATTTTCATATGTGGAGATGTAAGAGATGTAATTAACTTCTGATTGAAACAATTTTTCAAATTTAAAGCTAAACTCATTTTCAGTGGCTGGTTCTTATATCGAGTTGCTACTTCATTAAATACCTATAAATCGAATCATACCTACACATATTACCAAAATATAATTAATACCCTTTATGAATTCATATGGAACTACAATCAGAGATGATTAGTATATCAATTTCGCAAAACGACGTGCGATATTAAATTACCTATCGGGCAAATGTAAACGAGGGAGAAAGGCCAGGGAGGAGAGGATATTTACTGAGAACTTCATACACCTGAAATGGAAGTTTACTCACCTGCAGTAACGTCCCATTCCTGAGGACTACTGTGAGTACACATGAAATTGATTGAAAGCAAAGAGAGTTTTGGTTCTTCCATAAAGGGATTAAAAGGATGTCTATCTATTCAGAAAACCCGATGATAGTCTTCTGACCCTTGTCTATACTAGGAGAAAATTTCACGAATCGTTATTATACGTAATACGAAGCAGAGTTAGTAAAATGTAAGTGATATAGTATAATTATATAGAAATTAAAGTAGTATTTTCAAATATTTCAGATTTTCATTAAAATTACTTTAAAACATTTCGATTCGTCGTTCGAAGAATTTTATCACTGAAAATTAATTTAGTAGAGCTTGATACATTACACTTATACAATTTAGTCGATGCACGTAGGATTCAGAAATTCGAATTTCTAATATAAAATGAACATGTACCTGAAGTAGCAACTTCTTATATTGAATTTTATTCGTAATGGTACCAATAGCCTTCGCTCACACCGGGTCTATAGATTTTCTCTAATCCTTTCCTTCTTCCAGGCTTATTAAATGGTCCTTCTTTATTAATACTTGCTAACCAGCTTCCTTCATTTCTTTTAAGAAGCTTATTAGCGAGTAGGGCTCAATGTCCATTTATTTCATAAAAATAGAACACTCATTACAATTTTCATGAAAATATAATAATAATGTTTTTCTTAAAGTGCATGTTTCCACATTCTTGTGTACTTCTATGCACTAAATAGATCAAATAAACGCATCCAGTTACGAGTATGCAACATCAACAACAAGTTAAGGAAAATTTAATAACTATTTAAGACGCAAAAACATAACAAATTTTATGTATCAAAGAAGTGAAAATCAAAATAACAAAACTAAGTTAGTATCCATGTACTTATAATATGATCAATGTAATCACAAATATTAATATATTACATATTTTAATAATATATGTAAATGAACCCAACGTTTATCTTAATAAGATAATGATGACTATAATATGATAATTCAACAGTAGACTCAATATCAATATGTCATTGAATTCCATTCTTTACATCGCTCCTTTATCTTTTTATTGTATTTTCTTTTGACAATAAGACGTAACGTGTATCCGTATATAACAAGAATGTATGATTATCATTACCATTATTATTATTAGTGCAACTAATTATGGAATAGCGTTTACGCGGTTATAAAAGAAACATATTTATTGCAGTTTACCTCGATGAAATTACACCGTTGTGAAAAAGAGGATGATAAAATGAAGATTGTTAAGAAAAACGGAGAAACAAAGAGAAAGAAAGAGGAAATGAAATTTACGAAACTGTCGGGTCTGATAATGTGGCTTGAGTCAAATGGTTAAGGAAGGGGTCGTGATTCTGCTTTGTCGCCTTTCACGATACACTAATTTAATACAAGGCGCGCGAAACAGGGCTAAATCAGTTTAGACATCGGCTCTACTTGAAAATTATGTTACTTGAAAAGGAATGAACCTGCATCAAGGAAGATAGGTTGCTTATACTAGATAGAAATTGATATTGTTCGAGTTTAATTGCGACTTAAATAAAATTAATACAGTAATCTTGACTTGCGTTGTAACGCAAAACTCGCATAAAATTTATTACTTCGCAACAACCGGATTAAGTTTGCAATTTTCCGATAACTGTAATGTTCCAAAGATACTAACATTCCGTTACGCTTTCTACTCTTACTAGGTTATTTAATAAGTTTTGTCGTTCGATAAAGATGATCATTATGTTATTGAACAGTATAGTACTAGGTTTCTGAATAAGTTTTGTCGTTCGATAAATTGAACAGTATTACATCGAACAGTACTATTCAATAAGTTTTATTGAACGACAAAACTTATTAAACAACCTATTATATACCGAATATTATGTTAATAATCGAGAGCATTAAAGTAACCTAACATTCATACGATATATACTTTATTAAAGATTAAATAATTAATTACATTATACAGACAGGCTTAAATAAATGTACACAAATGTAGGATGGGTTATCAGGAAGTCTCGGAAAAAGAACGATGCGCGTCTGTTTGAAATAAAGTTTATTAAAAAATGGTAACCAATATGAATATAAAAAGAGATTACACAAACATGCCAATCGACGCTCAGCCACGGGCTACCCTTTGACCGCGTTGTCCCTTCCATCGTTCGTCTTCCATTCTTCCATTTTTTTCTTTTACATTCACGTACACATACATTAATTTATCACGTGCAAGCCTTTTCCGCTGCAATCAAGCGTCGCTGCCTCGCCGCGTTATCGTTTCGTTCTCACATAAATATTGGTGATATCATTAACCAGTTAACAGCCGCATCCATAAAACTTAGCGACTGAAATAATAAAAAGTAAAATAAAATGAGAAATATACAATATAAAGCAGACATTTTTAAATATATTTTTGTAACTAAAAGTGAAATAAGAAAACATTACGTATTTTGTACCAATTGGCGACGAAGAACTCGGTAAGTAAGTGATTAATAAAATAGAGTAATAAAACTATAAAAATATAAAAGTCTTGATTATACATATATATATATATATAATATATATATATATATATATATATATATATATATATATATATATATATATATATATATATCAAACTTACATTCGTTAATTTTAATTGACTTCGTTTAATTTATGATTTACTCTAATTGTTACATACTCTTTAAAGACGGTGTGTATGCGATACACAACGTTCTACTATTTCCTTTCAGTTTTTGCTAGGCAGTCGAATCAGCCAGACGTTTGTTTATGCTGCTCGTAAATTATATATATAGTAATCCCCAGTGATTTACAAATTCATACCAATGCAGTGGTGAAAGTTCATGCTTATGTGATAACAACAGAATGGACACTGAACCAGAAGTGGTGTTGGGACTTCTGCGTATTCCTTTGGATGAGTGAGGAAAGCGGAAGTTGCAACCATTAATAACTGTGGAGCTGCTTTCGAAACTCACTCATCTGGCGTCCATCCCGCTAGAAAACTGTATTGCGAAAGACTTTCCAATCTCAAGAAGTTCAGCATGGTTTCAGAGCACAGGAAGAATTTATAAACAAAGGAACGACTGCCAGGATCCCTCGCCAGGCCCTCGCTGGCCAAACAATGGGACGCGGCAGTCAAGTGCTGTGCAGATGACCAGCCAGGACTTCGGACAGAACAGCGACTGGTCACACGCAGGCAACACAATACAGCTGCAACCCACGCGGGCTTGTTGCTGCTGGGGTTTGCAACCAAGTACGCATCGAAGGGAAGAGGAACGAGGGGAAGGACGACTCCTTTACTTCGAAGTTGCGACCAGACACAGACTCCAGTCTTCAGATTCGACGCCAAATGGCAAGGTTGACTGAGGAGAACATGGGCGAACTCCCGACTCAACCGAACAACGTTATACTGTCTTCAGATTCGACGCCAAGGGGAAAGGTCGACTGAGGAGAACACGGGCTCAGCCGATCATCGTTATATCAGTACACCTAACCTTCGCTTTCTTATATATCCATCATCTCATTTATAAATATTAATTTACTTAGTGCTTAAATTCAGTAACTACAATTCAGTGTCTCGATCGACTAGTCCAAACATCGTCGAGGCACAAACAAGCGATATGCCACCAATCCAGCTAAGTATCTCACAATTGGGATCACAATTCACCACTAGAGGGAAACCGGCCGCTGACAGTTTCCCGCAAGTTCCCATATCAGCTCCGATCAGTATATATACAATCCTTTACCGATCTCCAAATGTCTCTGCGTTTAAGGCAGGACATGATAGAATGCCTTAATGATGAGTCCATTAGCAGGCCCGGTATGAAACCGCTCTCCCCCCACCATTCCTTTTTTCCTATTTTCACGTAGTTACTTCTTATCAATATCATTAGCAACTGCCAAAAACGCTACGAAAGATAATGCAGAAATGAACACAGGTTTGCTAATACATTTGTTATAAATACTAACATTCGACAATAAATATTGTTGAATATCAACAAAAAGAGAAAAATTAAAATCCGCGTTAAAATCCAAAATTGCAAATTTCCGTATTTACCAACCTAAAGCAGACTGAAACTTCTTCAAAGTAGTTTTCTTTGAAATTCATCGAAAAATAAACTCAAATAAAATTATTGATTGAATAAAACACAACAACCATACTCTTAGAGCAATAAACAATAGCTAATTCTTTATAGATGCTTAAAAATATCTACTGGATTTGACGACGCAATTGTGATTGCAAATATATGCCTCCACGCGCTATTCACCAAAGATACAACTGGCCTATTAGGGGTGAAAAGAAATAAAATTAAATAATAAAAAGAACACAGATGGTTTAATACTTTCATGAAAATAATAATGGCATTATTTAAAATGATCACTTTTTGTAATGATGCAGGCTTGCGACTGTTGCCGGGTAGGATCATGCCTCACACGTTTCGTGCCTCGGTCGATGCTCATCCTGGGGGACTTTAACTCCAAGTCCGTGGCTTGGGGTTCCCCCAGGACGAACAGAACGGGCGGGGTTTTGGGCGATTGGGCGGCGGGTTTCGATCTCCGGGTAATTAATCGGAGGTTGGAGCTGACCTGTGTGCGGCACGGGGGAGGATCCATTGTCGACCTGACTTTCGGATCCCCTGGCGTTGTGTGTAGAGTGTACGGGTGGGAGGTGTTAGTGGGGGCGGAGACTTTATCGGACCACCGGTATATCTGGATGGCACTGACTGCCCCCGGTGTTGCTGTACCCACACCCACACCGGGCCGCCAACGCCTGTGCGAAGGCGAGGGTAGCACTCCATCGCAAAAATGGGAGCTTCGGCGCCTGGACAGGGACGTCTTGAGGGCAATTGCTCTTGCGGTCACCTGACCACAACAGGAGGCCAGGCAGTTTGACCTTGAGGAGGGGGTGGCTTGGCTTGGGTGCACTGTTGCGCAAATCCGCGGTGCGGCAATGCCCCACCTGACGCGGGTTGGGCCAGGAGCTCCTCGATGGGCGGTGCACTGGTGATTGGGTGAAATCGCGGAATTAAAGACAGCGTGCGTCCGAGTCCGGCGCCGACTGGGCGACGATGACGGGGCGGGGGCGAGAGTGGCAGATCTGCATGAGTCCTAACGCATGGCGCGTTGTACTCTGAGGGCCAAGGCCCGGTGCTGGAAGTAGCTCCTCGGGACCATTGAGAAGGATCCATGTAGGCGTCCATATAAGGCGCTGTTGAATAAACTCCGCCCATGGGCGTCCCCAATAACTGAGGGGTTCGAACCCCAGTTTCTGAAGGACGTGGTTTACTCGCTCTTTCCTGTAGTGTTACAGAGCGAACTACATCCCTCGTCGAGCCCGTACACCTAGACGGCTGAGCTGGGAGTCGGGACAGGAAAACTGGCCGCGGCTATTCGGAGGCTCGGGGCAAAAAATACTGCTGGAGGCATGCCCAGCCTGGAGGGAGGAGCGCTGTGCCCTGGTCGACGTAATTGGGGCGAATCTCTCGTTGCTGGGCGTGGTGAGGGCCGTGCTCGGCGGCGAGAGGAAGTGGAAGGCGGTTACTTTATTTTGCGAGGCTGTAGCCTAGCGGAAGGAAGCGGCAGGGCGGGAAAGAGAAAGGAGCGTGCACGGAAGGTGGCCTCTGGACCGCCCTAGCGGTGGTGGGCGGAGGCGCGGCTCCGCCCGTATCATCCCCTCGCGTGCCCTACAATGGTTGTGGCGCTCTCGGGGGGAGGAGCCGGCCCTTCCTCCCGAGAGCGTAATCAGGACAAACACCGCGCCGAGGGTGTGGGAGTACCTTGTTCCCATACCGTTGGGCGTGTCTTCGGGGGTTACGGGCAGTCGTGAGTTGGGGTACGACCGCCCATTTTTCGGCCCCTGTAAGGAGAGGCGGCGGAGCGGTGCGGCCCTGCCCCGCCGCCAAGGGCGGACGGACGGAGCACATCCTTACACGGCGGCAAGGGGCAGCACCGGATATTTTGATGTTTTCAGTTCCAGATGACCCCTTGGAGAGGGGTATCATACTCTTGGTACCAATACTTTTGTACCATGTTCTGGTTGCCGGAACAGTACCAGTAACGCACCGTCGCTTCTTTCTTAATATGGTGCATGTATCATCCAAGACATTTATGCTTGGATAACACCTGCACCATCCGGTACGTAAGGTAATCGAAACCTTTATCCAATCACTCTATCAACAATGGCCAGACAGCTTTGACAGTTCGCTGCCCAGCGGTCGGCTAGGCCTAGTCGCTATTGCCACTGCAACAGCATGGATTGTCAAAATTGACGTTATGACTATTAACTTACGTATATTCGGTTATGTATTTCTTTTTAACTATGTATTATTCTTACAATGTTTTATGATATTTATCATTCTGCGTATTTTTCGGTGTATTATATTTTACTATACTTTAAATTAATAGTATAATATACCATTTTTTAAGATGACTAAAGTACTTAAATTTGTTAAAACAGCAAAGGAAATGCTTTGAAAGATTTTTTTTAATTATAATGTAATTAGTTCAATGAACTTTGGAAAAATCTATCACCATTCCTAGAGTACTCAATTTCTGAAAAGCTAAGGAAATAAAACACTCACTCGTCTAAAACGTTATAAAGTAGAAACAATTACAATGATCTCTCCGGCTAAGTCCATTATGATAAAAACTGACACGGAAAAAAAACTCGCTTAATTTCTACCGTCTCGAAATCTTTTGATGTATCATGAGGTGGTGCGCGATTCGATTTGAGATCGTTCAATTGTTTCGGTCACTTAACGTGAGCGCAAAATCGAATTTTGGAATAATATTGCGTTCGAACGTGATGGTATAAAATCTCTACTATATGTGGGGCGTTTATTATCACATTTGTTTCTCGTATCAAACCGAGGTTATGCTTTCAATTTAATCTGTTCGTTGCCTGAACTGCGGTGAGCTGTCTTCCTCTCATCCACATCTGTTTCAGTCCGAAAGCCCACCATTTTTTAGATTTATCACTTCCAAAAACTGGTCAGCTGACAATGATACATTTCAAAAGCGTTTTGCATTAATGTAATTCAATGCATTCAAAACCGAAAGTTGACACTTAAAATTTGACATCCAAATTTAAGTCTTTCATTTTCCTTTGTACGTTTATATCGCTTTGATAAATCATTGAATTTAAAACCATTGAATATTTTGTCACAATCTCGAAGAGTTTAATATATGCCTAATATTTACCATGTACAGTATACATACAAAAGTATATATAAAAAATTTGTGATTTTCTGAATTTACAGTATCTATTTATTATCCCAATAAACAAATTAATCTGCAACAATCTGGTGATGATACTTCTCAAGTAGATGAAATCTAGGTTAATAATTTTTTTGGCTGTACAAGTAAATCTTGTCCAACAGAATACGGAGCAATCTCAGAACAGTTCAATAAGCTATTCAAATTATAGTATTCTTCATTTATTCTTATAGATAATAGATATCCATGAGGTCTAAGAAGAAGTTGACTAACTTCCATACAACTGATTTTCACAATAAAGGTTTTGATCGGTTCTAACAAACTTAGAAAACTCTTGCTTCTAACAATATCAACTTTCTATGACAGAACTGTTTATCATTAGTCTAAGTTGAAAATGAAATAAACGAAAAATTTACTAATACAAATTTCGATCACTATGAAAAATGAACTTAAATTTATTTTCAACTTAGACTTACTGTATGTTTTACCACATGCTTCGCGTGGTTATTTTGGAGTAATACAATCTTTGCAAAAGTTTTGTCCGACAGTGTGCTAATGCATTGTGAAATGGTACTGATTAATGCTGCAACATCGATAACCATCAAAATGGTTTTGACGAGAGCAATGACTCGAGTAAACCAGCAACACCGATTTGTAACACCTTCTAAGGCTAGAACAGACTCCACGGGTATTTTTCACTCGTTACATGATGGACGGCGTTTCTGTAACATGTCAGAGTGTGTTTCACACTTGTGTATTAACCGTCGCACTATTAAAGTGCGGATTCTAATGCCGGGAGCACTTTTTACTCATTGATATTTCAATAACACTAATTCACAGTGATAATCGTACGAGTCCGAGCTACTTAGCCATATTGTATTAACATAGTGACAGTTGCATGAAGCGGGATACAGTATTTTTTTGATAAAATTAAAATTCACAAAAGATTTTACAAAAGATTGATCATTTACAAAAGATCATCCTGAAACTCTATACATCTACAGGTATTTCGCCAATATTTTAAGCGAAGCAAAATAGAAAGAGGGACTGAACGTCGAACACTCAATAAAGTAAGCACTTTTCTGAATCAGTACATTTGTAGCAATGAAACAAACATAAGGTACATTTAACAAGATGGTATAAAATGTTTTCAAGTAGTTGTATTTCCCAGTGTAGTTTCGGTCACATGATTATAAAAGTCTTCCCTACCTTTTTAATTAGAAACAATACCGCAGACCGTTTCTACCTGTGGCGACAAGTTTTGGTAGCCAACGACTAATTAACAATACGTGTCCATAATACATACAGCTACTATACCATATATTTTTACAATTGTTCGCGTACGCTCCAAAAATTCACGTTCCGCATTGAAGCCGATTTTATTGTAACAATGCTTAACTTTTATTGAAAGGATCGAATCAAAATTTTTAAATACACGTATTTTCCATATTGGTCTATAGTTTGTACTGGCAAATTTACGAAGTTGCGGAACAATGAATTTTATTTAAAAAGTGTAAAAAATTATACGTATTGATACATTGTTTCAACAAATTGATATTTTGCATAGCTGTTTGCAAGCTTAAATTCATTATTCAAAAGTGTGCAATTTGTGTTCAAACAACTGTTTTATAACTCTCATCATTTTCGAAATACCCAACTTTGAGGACTGATTTCACTACCTAGATATATCTATAGATAATAGCGGATAAAAAAAATACGTGTTAAATATTTTTCAAAAACTATATTATACGAAAGTTTCATTGAAATTGGCGATGTACACTTACGTGATGTCCCCTGCAAGTATTGGTATATTCAATTTTTACTTTTTCTACAATTTTTCTCCCCGCTGATTCTATTGCACTGATAACATTTTTGTATAATGTTTTCGCCAGTTCTCAAGTTACATAATCCGGCTGTCTACATTTTTAGCAGTTAGTTTTTTGAGAAATTCGGATACGAATGTTTTCCTTCTCGTTTTCGTTCATTTTCTCTTTTCCCATTCTGGACGCTTAGTTTGCCCGATAATAAAAGCAAAAATAATTGTTGAAATCCGAATATCCGTAAAATAGTCGAAAATTATAAGGATATATTTACTCAAAAATATATAGGATATTTACATACATATGTATATTTACTTGTTGTGTTAATGTTTCTTAGAATACGCGTATATCGCACTATACACACACACCAATATCCATCAATATTTTAACAAGCTGTTAACATATTAAGATACCCTAAGGCAGCGATCTCTCGCAATCGATTCAATTAAAATCAATTTCTCTTGCATCGATTGTACTAAAGAAAATAATCCCTCTTGTTTATGACAGAAATAGCCAGCCTTGCTCCTCGGTTTTTTAAACATTTACTCACAAATCTACTAGCACGGCCGCCAGAAAATTCTGGAACAATTCACTTTACACTTTATCAAAGCCTCACAGTTACAGATGAAATCCCATTCCGCGTAAAGAGTTACATATAGTACGTCGAAGCGCGTACCGGAGCCGGTGTGTCTAATTTTTCTGCAACGAGCGCATACTGCATAGAAACGCCGAGAATTTCGTTTTAAAATCTCCACGGTTTACGCGCTAGCCGTTGGTATAAATAGAGAACTAAACTGATACGGAAATTGAGATCCGCAAACTATGCAACCGCGACTGAGGCATTGATTGCGCCGCGCTGCGCTTCGCATCGCCGCTAACGTTTCAATGAATAAAGTTAACCAATAAAGCATCGAATCGTACAGCGTTTGCAAGATTTAAGGTATTCTCGCGCTACAATTCGTTGCCTTTCGTTGAAATTAATACCGTGAATCGTTTCCGCGCAACGGCAAAATTGCCGGACGAATTGTACCGAAAGCTTGCTCTTATTTCGAAACGACTCTTCTCAATAATTTAAATATTCGAAAATTTCGTCAGAGATCTTAGGATGCTTCTTCGTTTCAATTCTCGATCGATTTTCATTTTATGTGCATTCGTAATGCACACTAATTATAAGTGGTTTCGTTCATGAACTATTTTAACAGACCTACACGTTCGTATTTTTTTGAGAAGAGTAATCGTTCTCCTTTTATTCGTTTAAGTAACTTACTTTCGTTGCTACTTATGAAATATTATATGCATACAGGGTATCTCCCAATTTGAAATACATCGAGAATATTCCAAGCATTTAAAAATTTATACACATATACATAGTGTGTTCCATTTGACCTTGTTTCCGAGTTATAGTTATTTCTGTACTCCAGTTATGCGTAGTTGTTTACCATCATAGGAAGTGCTCAAATTTGAATACGATTACCGAATATAATTGAGTTTGAGTAATTTGATCGATAGAACAAACTAGTCGACAAGATTGAGAGATAATACAAATTTATCGAGCATTATCACAATTATTACTGCAAATTCATATATTATCAAAACTAAATCATGAGCCGAAAAGAACCTCATTAACGATAGAAAGAAAATTTAACAAAGCAGTATCAACTCTGTACAGAAACAGTTCGACTTGTTTAATGAGAGGAAAGTAAATCAAGAAGCTATAGACCTAAAGGAGTTAGCGAATTAAAATGAAAAAATAGAACATTCAATTTTCGGGATTTGGAAAATCAAAATCAGACGTGGTTTTTAGAACAGCGAATAATGAGAAATCCACTCATGGATTTATTATTACAGGAGAAAGCATTGGAAACAGGAAATGAAATTGGGATATCGTCTTTATTTTTCACTTTCTTTTTGTCCATTTTTCGTACACTTTTCCAATAAGTTGATTAGGGTGTACCATAATTCTCTTCTCATGTTTAACTGCACATTTTTCATCTCTTCCCTAACCGTTGAAACATTTAAATCGTTACGTATATCTTTGTTTCTAAGATACCACGGTGCATTAACGATTTTTCTCAATGTTTTCGATTGTAATGATTTTAATTTTGATATATGGCACTTTTCTGCTGTCCTTCGAAGAGAAATTCCATAGGTTTACACGAGCTTAATAATTATCTTGTAGACTTTTAACTTACTTTCACACAGCCAATAGATCTGTCTCTTTTTTATTTTTACATTTTCTATTACAGATGTAATATTTTGTTTCCACGATGAGTCTTGTGCTTAGGTGTAAACTTAAATATTTGGTTTGTTTTGTTTGGGGTATGACAACACTGATTAGTGTAATATTCAATCAATTCTGTTTGAAAAATGTGAACGTGATGTGGTTACATTTACTGCAGTTAGTATTTATTTTTTTATCCGTGAACTATTTTTCTATTTTGTCGATGTAATTCTGAAATGTGTAGTACACTGTTACTTGTGGATCTAACTGTGTGAATATTATTACAGTTTCATCAACGAATGTCTGTAGTTTTCTTAAGTTTGTGTAAAATGTGTATAATATTCTAAAGCACTTCCTCGAGGTACGCCTGCTTTAATTATTTTTATATTGGATTAAGTATCTTTGATTTTTAACAAAAGTCATATTTCCTAAATATGAAGTGAGTAGTTTCTGTATTTGTTTCGGTAAGCGAGTTGTTATTACTTGCAGTAATAATTAATTGTGTCAAATTTTATCAAACACTTTTTCGACATTCATAAAGAGGGTTGTACAATATTATTTATTTTTTACTACGGCGATTATTTCGTTGACGAGTTTGTGTAATTGTTCTACGGTGGAGTATTTGTATTAATGATATTAATACATAAGTATTAATGATATTAATTTCTTACTTTCTACTATAGGTTTAAGGTGACTGTACATTATTTTTTCAAGAATTTTTGATATTAAGAGCTGAGATATTGGTCTATATGATGACGTTTGACGTATGTCTTTATCAGGCTTAAGCAGCATAATAAATTAAGCAGCATTGTAAATTATTGTAATTAGTCATATTGTCCTTAGTAGTAATTAATTGTTTTAAGGCTTTTCCATTGAAAAGACAAATGTACCTGGTGATTAGCTATTTTTAACGTTTTCGATAATATCAAGAATTTCATTGTTATACATTCTTCATTGTTTTTCATTATATTATATA
Organism: Ptiloglossa arizonensis; assembly: GCF_051014685.1. Lineage (NCBI taxonomy): Eukaryota > Metazoa > Arthropoda > Insecta > Hymenoptera > Colletidae > Ptiloglossa > Ptiloglossa arizonensis. The sequence goes on along the minus strand of NC_135051.1, from coordinate 10,745,640 downwards.
AGTCTGTTTCATTACATTATATAAGTTCATTATATAAGTCTGTGTTTATATTGTAATTCTTTCAGTGCATTTGCTTAGTTATCTGAGTTACCATCGTTGATTTTGTGTGGAGAAAACGTGTTGTATAAATAGTTGCCAAATTTCTGTGTCTACTTTTAATCGTTTTTTGCCCATGTTTCGCCAGTTTTCCTGATTGCAGAAATTCCTTTCGTCGATTTTTTTATTTTATTTGTGACTTTCCATGGAGAAACAGTTAATGTTTTCGTGAGCGGAAAGTAATTCCAAATATTTTCTGAATTCGCCGTTACTTTGGTTTCTTATTGCATTTTCACGTTCATTTGTTATTTATTTACAGTAAATACTTTTTGTTTCCTGAGGTTTTATATTTTTCCCATTTTGCTTCCGCTATTTTCTTTTCTTTAATTTTATCGAGAATGGTAGACGGTATTGTTTTATTTTCTTTTCTCTCTTCTTAAATGAATTAATTGTCCGGGCTAGTTCTTGTATGACATTTATTAACATTGTTACTGTCTGCTTAATATCAGTTGGTGTCATAAATGGGATATTCTAATTAACATTATTTTCAATTAGTAGCTTGAAGTTTTTTCAGTACGTGGTTTCATTGTATAACGAATTTATGTTTTCGTAGCATAAAAATTAACTAGTGTATACTATGATTAAACGTGTATGATCGAAACCAAGATCAATACTAACCCTTATAGTCAATGTATGTATACTAAGTCCTGTTGTAATTGCAAAATTAAGCACACCCGAGATTTTGTTTGTTTTGATCAATATGTTGGTTTTTCTGTTGACAGTATGTTACAATTATTACCTTTTGTAATGTTATTACCTTTTCTAGTATTATTCCGCCTGCTATAATTGTTCTTAATCCCCAGGTGAGATGCTTTGCATTACAATCCCCAGCTGCAATATGCATATATGTCGCCCAGGATTTCAATGTAATCTTGCCACTTTTTATGTTTTAGTGGTGCAAACATCGTTGAAACTTGAAACGCATTATTGTCAGTTTGTAATTGCTTGGATATACACTTGGTTAAATTTGCTACGCATGTTTCGTGTTTTGTTTGACTTCATTTTTTATTATTATTGCACTGCCTTCATGTCCTTTTGTGATGTCTATTTAGTAACGTATACAATATAATATAGAATTGTGATGCAGCTTTTTGTGGTAAAGTTTATTTTTGAGACGAGGAATATATCAATATTGTTCTTGTGCAGGCTATTTGTGAATGCTATTTTCAGATTAACCATTTTTGTTAATGAGTTTATAAGTAGTTGTAGCGTAGTTGTTATTTGTTGTGTCTGTTGTCTGAGTAGTGTGTTTTGTTCATTTATTATTTTTGCTGGCATCTCGGAATTTTTAAACGACACAAGGACTCACCATGTCTCAATATGTATATAAATATAAAGCTTGGAGAATATAAACTACTGAAGTTTCGTTGATGCTTATATTTAATGCATAAAACGTCTGTTTTATCTCATAAGAGTTATTTAATACAAGAAAGAATGTTATGTAATACTAACAGTTTTTCTTTTTAGGTAGAGTAATGAAGATGATTTTGAAATATAATTAATTTTCCTTAATGGAATCAAATATTTTGTATGACACAATCCCACTTAAGTCTAGTTATCTTTCATAAAAAAGTATTAAGCCATGTTTTATGGTTCCAAAGGTATTAAAGTTTAGCATTACTATTACCACATGTAAGAAATACAGAGCGAACAGAATAAGTCAGAAAATTAAATTTTTTCTTAAAAAGAAGTTTACATCTTTTTAAGAAAGCAATGGATACAATTTATCTGCACATAAACACATGGAAGCTATTATAATAATAACCAAGAACAATTTTTTCATATCTAAATTTGTAGCTGACCAGAAACTGTGTAACTTTTGTCTGAAACATTTTTTCATCAGACTATTGGAAATGCCTGAAAAATCGTGGCGACAGTTATATGACACACAGTGTATGTAACTTTTTTTGAAATGAATGAAAATTTATTTTTATTTATTTAATCTCTACCTACCGCGTGTTTCTCATTATTTCTCTCTACCTCTCTGTCTCTACCTTCTTCATCAGTCAGTCTACATGTAACTGCCGCGACGAATAGCGAACTAGAATTGAATGTGTGCGTGAGAATAGGTGTACCCCTTCCACATTTCTCGCATTCCTACCACGGGACTTCAAGTCAGCAGCAAAGAATACTATAAGTATTATTAAAGTAAGTTTTTTCATTACACAAATAGAAAGAAAATTGTTTTGTTTTATTTTATTTTTTATTCATCAAAAAAGAATTCATGTTTTGTTCTTGTAAATTAATGCATTAGTGCTTTGTGCAATAAATATAGACAAACAGTTCTGTTCGTTTATTTACTAATTTAGTTGTTTTAATTACTTAAATACGCATGCTACTTACAACTTACTGGCAAGGGAAATGGTGAACTTAGAACTTGATAGGCTGACTACTGGCGAAAATGACATTTTTGCATATTCTTGTACACGGCGATTATAAATTAACATATTATTAAACTACAGGGCATTTTTAAAATGCACACTTTAAAGAATACAGCGATGTATAAAATGTTTAGAAAGTAATTTATTAATAACAATCACACATGCATAGGTTGAATTTTCACGATGGCTTAAATGGCCGATTACTACCCTAACTTCCTCAGTGATTACCTTTACAATTATAACGTCTTACAATTTCTCTTTTACTTATAAGTGGATAATTAATTGATAAATTGTTCAGTGTATACTATATTCAACGCATACTGGGATTCTGTTACAATAATTTTTTTTATAGCTATATTTTGACACCGTATACCAAGCCTGCCCATGAGAGGAGACTCTCACGTCGTTTAGTCTCCTACAACTGTCATCAGTCGTAAGAGACAAGAATAGTTTAGAAAAAAAAATAACGCAACGCAGCAGGTGAGAAATAGCGACAGGTGATCGGCTTGAAGCGACAAGACAGTTGAATGTTTCGATCGATAGATGCAGATTGGGGGAAACTCTTTCGGCTCCAGAGCCATTTTTTGGCAGGCCTACCGTTTACATTATGGTATATTTTTCTTATGACGAAGCGGTTCAATGTTTACTATGGTGTTTAAAATTCTGTTAACACTGAAAAGATCCTTGTTATTGATTTTAGATTCAACTCCTATTAAAAGTAACAGTAATAAATTTTATATGTTGTATTTTGCCATATTGTTTACATTTCTTATCTTGTGTCCCAATTCTTTAAGTTCTCTCATGATGTTTTGAATATTGGTTCTTGGGTGTAATCCTCTAAAGATAACTTTGTAAATTTCTTCCGTTTTTAGTTCGTATGTGTGATAGACTGCATTTTTTGTGTTTATTGCTTGGGTTATTTTACGAAATTTATCAGGAGTATGTTTGGAGTTTGACTTGATCAAGTTTAATTTGCTTTATAGTACAATTGTTTGTGCATGCAACGTTATTTGATAGTTCAATGAGTGGATATATTATTTTAGCATCTACGCAAATTAGAGGTAGTTTGGCAATACGAGGAGTGTTTTATTCAATTATATTCATATCGACTTCTTGTATGAGTGAACTAAATGAATTACTTGGCGAAATGTCTTGCAACTATTACTGTGTTTCATTTGTGCTCGTCGTTAAGGTTATTTTTGATTTTTTAGTTGTTGTAAATTCCTTTCAGTTGTTATTTTACCATTGTCATCGAACTATACACCAATTATAACCATAGTCTCGTCCTGCATAAAGACCAAAGTTAAAATTCTATCGTTACATAATTTCAAAACAAATTGGTATAAATTTCGAAAATTGATAGAAAAAACTCTTAAATATTCTTGAACATCTCATTAAAAACTCCAAATGATATAATTAACGCGATTATACCATTTGAAAAAATTGTCTTAGACAGCTACACTATAACAAGAATCATCAAAATGTACGAAATACTTTTTGTCGTTAAATATAAGATAGCTCCTTGTTGATAAAAGAATACTAAGGAGAGTATAACACGAGACAAGACACCGATATCAAGAAAACCGATGTCTGTGCAAAATATACTCAAGAGAGTAACGAAACATTTGAAACAACCACAAATAATAGTGCCCCAATCGGAAAACAAGATAAATATTGGGCAAGAAGTGCCAAAAGAAAAGCTTTACCTTTTGCAGAGTATATAAAAAAATGTTCATATCGCATCTAGAATTTAATGATACAAATAACATTCAAAGAGTATTGAAAATCGTAATTGTCAATGTGCAACTTTGTCAACACTTCCATACAGTTCTGATCTGGCTTTCTCCAACTTCTGGCTGTTCCCCAAATTGAAAAATTCTTTAATAGAAAAAAGTTTCGATGATATGGAAAAGATAAGATAGAATGTGACGAAACAGGTGTTAGTTATTTCGGACACTGACATTAAGGAGTGTTTCTGTTTAAAATGTGTTCTTGTCTAAAATAGAATAAAAAATACCGTGTCATTTCTATTAAAGCTTAAAATTTTGTTTATTCGAGAGATTTTTTCAAATAAAATATCAAGGAAAGGTAACTTGCTCTCTATCCAATACAAGCATGTAGAATTGTGAATATATAGTCCGGTCACAAACGACGGGACGATAGCATCAAGGTTAGGTAAAATCTATAGTTAACACGTTCACATTTTACCTGATAGTCGGGCTCTACTCACTAATTTTATCATAAGCAAAGACAACGTGATTGGAATAGCCGTGCTGTTTATACCCACTCCTCCTTTAACCAAATCATCGAAAAAGATAAAAAGGCGCTGTATCGCTGCTCTAGTCCCTCGCATTGTAAGGATTTTTCTCTCAGACTTTTATCCTGAACATGCTTAACTTCTACTCCTTCCCATTCGGAAACCAAACCGAGAAGCCATAAAGTCCCATTAGCCGACTGGGAAGAGAACCACAGTCGCCCACCACCCACTATGAGGAGAAAGGTTTGACCCATGCTGCTGTCTTGGTAGGTAGTATAGGCCTCACCATACAACTTTGAGCGCCTCCGATAGAAGCATGTCGTACATAGTTGCGTTTAATGTTCACATGAGAAAGGACGTGCTGTTCCTTGGACTTGTTAGCCACACTTGTCAATGTGAGTGAAGTTTGGTTCCCGGCTCGTGGAAGTCTTGGCCAATACACAAGACCTTAATGCATTCGAATCGTTTTATATCAAGCCTTGAGGGGAAATAATCAATCCTGTGTTGTTGCGTTTTACGTTCGGTTTTCTATCATCATAAATACTGTACGTGCGTATTTCCGGAACTCCTAGAATAGGTGTTTCGATACAGGATCAGCTTCTCTTACCGGCCGTGATAGGCCGTTACCTTCCGCATTAAAACAGTCAGAGATATATGGGAAGTATCAGAAAATAGTTCTTTTCTTTCCGGACAACGATTATCTCAATTGCTACACTTCTAGAAGCTTTTCCCGCGCCCGAGTTTTTGCCTTCGAGGGGAATACCATTCCATACTGAAAGTTCTTACGATTAATTTGACGGTCACCTACAGTGACATATTTCTGTCGTCTGATGTTGTAAGCGTACGCATAATCTACAATCTCTAAGTCTACCGACATCGCATTGCATCAACGATTACAGTAATCGCATTGGTAGACACCGTGCAGTAGGCCTTAGTGACGCCGAGCAAGAGAATACACGTGACAGAGCCAAGCAGGTCAGCCTACCAACAGCAGTGTTTTGCTTGCGGACTCACATACGGATTATTACAACAGTCACTGTGAGTTCTGCAAGCGGAGGCAGGTCTTGGCAAGACGCGTAGCACCGGCTGTCTCAGTCCACCGCTGGCCAGTGGATTGTCGGAGCTGCCTGGCCATTTCTGCTGGAGTGGCTGGACCGAAGCTTTTGTAGACTCACCTACCAAATGGTGTACATACTGTACGGTTGCATCGTACATAGAAGGAAACGATAACGTGCTACTGGCACAGTCCTGGTAGCCAGGATACGACGCAGTACACCTTGGAGGTGTGTTCCGCCTGAGCGGGTAAGCGTCGTGTCCTAATGGGGGTAATAGGAGGGAAACTCTTGTTGTCGGGCGTGGTGAGGACTATGCTCAGCTGTGAAAGAAATTGAATGGTCCTGGTGTACATGTAATGTCCCAGAAGGAGGTCACAAAGGCACCCCTAGCCGGCCACCTCGCACCCCTTCCTTTCTAAAAGGCGTTGCTGATCTCGGGGAGAAGACTGGCCACTCCCCCGAGAGTGCAAAATACGGACTGCATATTCTATATTAGAAAAGAGGTTGGAGATGCGATCTTGGGCCTGAAACGAGGAAAATACCCTGGTGCGGACAGTGTAGAAGTTGTGGCGGCGCTACCCACGCTTGCCACCAGAGGGAACTCACCACCAACCGTTTCCCGCAAGTTCCCGTACCTGCTCTGATCGGTATATATACGATCCCTTACCGATCTTCCAATGTCCCGGCGTATAAGGCAGGGCTTGCTAGGATGCCTTACCGACGAGTCCACTAGCAGGCCCGGGATGAAACGCTCTCCCCACTCCTATTCCTTTGTCATATATTTCAAACATAGAGCCGCCAAAAAGTTGATGTGATGACGCACATATGGATCAATCCACAGTTTCGGCTCTAGAACAAGTAACTGGAGAAAAGAGTATTTCTCGTCAGGTGGAAAGTTGGTTGAATCGAAATGATTCTGAAAGGGGGAGGCCACAGTTGCATCCCACTAAGACGTTTCCCCCTCCCCTCATTCTACTTGACGGCGTTCCAGCAGGGAGCACGGTCCCGTCACCGCCCTTCCATATGATCGTCACCGAGTCATCCGCGTCGTCCAACCAGTGTGGGTAGTCGGTGACACAGTACAGTTCGACAGTGATGGCCAAACCAACCCCCACTCCGCGAGGACTTCGGCAAATGAGTCCAATGCCCCACAGCAGTGGTTGAGGTTAGTTTGGAGGAGGAACCATTATTTACCAGCTGCCACGCCTCCTCCCAGCATCCCGCTATTAATTGCGGCAGCTACCGCCACCGCAGGCGCACTAGCGCTCACAGCTGAAACCGCAATCACCGAAGCCGGTTGGATAGCCGTTGCTCGTCTCTTTTTTTTCCACTGGGGGAGGGGGGGGGGGGGGGGGGCACATTCTTGGTCCTCCATTTTGTGCACAATGAGTCTCCCGAAATCTGCACACAGGGGATACTTGGGGACCTCCGTGCAATGGCTCGGGCTATGATCCACAGTACCGTAACTATAGCAAACATCTACTTCCAAACAGCGGTAACACTAGAGTGGGCACTTGGCGAGGATCTCGATCCTCGCTACCACCCATAGGTGGGGCCTTATTCAAACTATTGCAAGTGGCAATGATATGCCCTCTCTTGGCATAGCAACCACAAATGTTCTCCTTCGCTTTAGAAAATTTGGCCATATGGCTACCAGAAAGTGTATGTAGTATAACCTTCCGCGAGACACTGTGTCCACGTCCAGTACATGTCTTCGGGGGCGGTGAACGCCATCCTCCCAATATCACGAAGTCGGAAAGCTGCTTCGCTACTTTTTTGTCTGCAGGACAATCTACTACCACCAGATGGATTGCCGGGCCTGGTACTTGAGAGCTTTAATCTCGCGTTTCGCTAGAACTTTTCTCGCTTACAAGGCTCGTAGCGGCTGTTATAAAAAGCCACGTTCCTAGGTCATTTCGTTGAAGTTTTGCTTCCAAATATTAGAAACAACCTCTTCCTTGATCGGGAACGTCGTACACAATCAGTGTAGGCTTCCCCTTAGTCGCTAACGAAACTGAAAATCCCACACTTTTCAGTTTTGCGCAAATTGTAAAGGTGTTTAGATTTTCTTCGCGTTCCATTTCAACGACTATATCACCGAAATGGTTGTGTTTTACCATGTTAATACGTATCTTCAACTTTAGAGACTTTACTAGAGACCAAATAGTTTGTTTGGTGATATCACTGTTCTGCTCTTTTCCCTTCGGCGAGAATATGTGTACCATGTTTTGTAGTGGCGACACAGTATCTGGAGAAATTCTCTTTCTTTTGAGTCGAGCTTTACCGCATTGACATGGTTCGACAAGTTTGAGCGCTTTCGCCAGAAACAGGTAATTTTGTAGTTTCTCGTAAGTCCTTTTTAAAAGAAGGGACGTGCTGCTGTTGGGAATCTAAGTGTTATATTAGCTTGTCTATTTTTTCCAAGTGGTCGGGTACCACTTTACAACGCAATCACACACACACACTTAGAGCAACGTATTTAGAATAATATTGCTAATTTATATATCTTCTCCGCAACCCGTATCATTGAGAAGGGTCTCAAATCATCGTTCAAGTTTATTGCATTGTTAAAGATTTTTCTCTTTGAGCTGTCGCTTTGGGCAGATCTAGATTCCACTCTGTCCCATTTGATCTCCAACTCATCAAACCATAATGCCGTATTTAGAATAATATTGCTAATTTATATATCTTCTCCGCAACCCGTATCATTGAGAAGTGTCTCAAATCATCGCTCAAGTTTATTGCATTGTTAAAGATTTTTCTCTTTGTGCTGTCACTTTGGGCAGACCTAGATTCCACTCTGTCCCATTTGATCTCCAACTCATCAAACCATAATGCCCCGTTTGCCGACTTGTAATGGGACCACAACCGTCCAGCTGTGTCCAGCGAAGAGGAGAATTTGGCACACGTTGTTGGTAGGCTTTAGTGTAGGCCAAACCAGACAATTTTGTGCGCCTCCAATAGAAGCAGGCGTTCATCAAGATAGCCGTCTATGATCGTTTCCTATACACGCCATATACGGCAGACTTATCTACTAACCGCAGTACACTAACCACCACGTTTGCGAATGGTCCAGGAATACTTGCATCAAGTAAATAATGTCAAGAAAGGGCTTCTCAACAATCGTAGGGGAACTTGAACTTGATAGAACCACGTAGAGAAACATATATAAATTATAAAGTTCCGGTTGATTTTCTCTAAAGCAAGATTGTCCTTTGGTGCACACTGCGTAAAATTAGCTATCTCTTTTGTCAAGGAACCTTAACATACAATTTTATTCGTACTTATAGTTGTGATAAGAAATAAAATGGCATTTAAGAGGGTCTTTTTGATTTAAAGTACAAAGTCCCATTTTGTACACATTTTCTTAAAGGTACAGATCATAGAAACGCTTTTGTAAAGTATTAAATTGAAATTTGCGAAATTACTGTAAACACGGTAATGAAACAGTAACTGCGCCAAAGAATGTAAATACATTTTCAAAAATTTGAAAAGACAACAAGAGAACAAGGCCTTGGAGTCATCGATTTAGTTCAAATTTTGCAAAATGGTAGATTTTCTGTCCCTGTTGGTGAAGATATATGATTATATGAATTACTACTCAATCATTTTTTCGATATTTGCAAATGGAGATTTTCCATTACGTAAATAAACTTCTATTTGGGAAGATTACGGGATAAAAGAATAATTGGTTTTTCCATTCTTTTTTATTTTGTATCATTTTTTACATGTAGAAACACATAATGGGGTTTAAATAAACTACAAGTAAAATGTTTTTATTTACAAGAAAAATTACATAAATTCGTCTTACTATTGTCATTCATATAAGTATGGAATATATTTATTACAGAATAATAAGAACGTTAGGCAAAAATAACATAACAAAGTTCCTTTAACTTTCAGTTAATTGTGCCTGAAAACAATAAATTGTGAAAGGAAACAAGAAAAAAACATTTGTTACATCAACAAAATAAGTATAAAAAAAAGATTAGACTTTTACTCTTCGTTGTCTGTGCAGCAGTGGAACTTATAAAAGCAAATGAAGCATAAAAACGAAAAGCACCTTGCACGTCAAATTAGTGAAGTATTGTTACATAAACATTTACTATTTTGCATTTCTTTCGGAAAATAAACATCATTAACGTTTTCGAGAACCTTTCGTTTCATTGATAATCCTGCTGCAAGCCAGGAGTATTTTAGCATAAGCACAAAAATTGCTGCACACAATTAGCTATATATAAGCGAATGTAATTTAATTGCATCTTCTCTGCTTGCAAAAAGAAAAGACCAATTTGTAATAAACACTTGTATAAACGATCGTATCTACAGTTTTACGTTGAACGATAATTTGTATTCTTTTTCGATAGAAAACGAAATTCTTATAATTTTGTAGCAAGCAATGGAATTTTATTTTCTATTTATTTAAACTCCATTCTGTTCTTCAAGATCGAATCAGGATCTAACAGATAGAAACTCTGATCCATTGTTACGAGCATAATCCATTACATGGTAATTATTCCGAGTAGAAGTTTATTTAAGGAATGAAAAAACTTAAATTGCAAATATCTAAAAAATGATTGAGTAGTGAACTTAGTCACATATCATTCACCAACAGAAGCACTAAATCTATCATTCTGCAAAATTTAAACTAAATCGGTGATCCCAAGATTTTGCTCTTTCATTGTTAGTATTTTATATGGTCATTGTGAATTAAGTTAGCAACAATCAGTTCAGACGTTATTCTTTGAAAAGGAAATATTGAAGTTACATATTTAATGTTTGTAAAGATCGAACGTAATAACTTTTTCCCTAAATTCTTGATCGGGCTACGTTCTTCCATAAATGTTCAACAAATAAAAATTTACAGCACATAAATTTCCCTCCAGCAGTGGATAATTGGTGCAATTGGCGTCAAGCTGCAGCTCTTGAAAGTATAAAAGCATTGAACACAATGAACCGCTACTCAACGGAAAAGTTCAGGAAGTATTGCGGCCTATTTACAAAGGCTTAGCTGGTAAAGAATTGTTAGAGAGGTTGCTTAGGACGCCTTACACAGCATTTGAATGAAAATTTCAATGGTGTTGAATGATAATTCGCCCAAGAAACATCGAACAATCTATTATACGTTGCGAGAGAAAACTGGTGCGAATTGCATCTTATCTAGTTACATTTATTTTCAAAGGTGGCTCAGTACCATAAATTTGATCAATAATAATCATTAACGTCGGATTACAATGTACGGGATGTGCAGAAAGCTGCGTCGACAGTTCGACGCTTTAAAGAAGGCAAAAACAATTCGCATCAATGAATGAAAGATATAAAATTTCTATACTAGTGGTTGACACTATTACTTTTGGTGCATATAAATGCACCATTGAGTGCATATAAAGTAACTGTTGTATTGTTATGATTGGAACTACAATTAACATATAATATTTGCAATCACTTTTTTTTTCTATTTAAGAAAATGCTACAATTTTTCCGTAAAATTCTGCTATTTCTTTTTAATGTTTCCTTATTTGAAAGTGTATTAATTTTTTATTGTTTCTGTAGTCTTGATTACACCTATGCACACTAATACGAAAGAGTACGAATTCTTTTATTTCGGACCACCATAATGTAGAAAATCAGGAACGCCAGGGCAATGTATTCTTTTTGACCGAAACACTATAGATGACATATTTATTTACTAAATTAATAATTGTTTGTGAAAAGAAATATATGCTTCCATGAAATATCTATAGATAAATATGTAAATATAGAAAAAATTACTCATATTGTTTCAATATTGTAAAAAATATACAAAGTAACTTTTTTTTAATATTCTTGCTTAGCTTGTACGACCTTAATTACATGACAGGAACAAGAAGATAATGTTATCAATAGTTATAATAAAATTACTGATAGGATATACAAAGGACTTGAACCATGGTATCTTTAATAATTCAAATCCCTCAAATATTGTACTGAAATTAAAACTAATTAAGGTCGTGAACAATTAAAGAAATTTGAAGATAGAACGTTTAATTAATTACACACATTTCGTAAGGATCTGTTTCCTCGGATAATTAAAGATCAATTCGTAACTTTCCCAATTGGCTACAACAGTATTTGTACACGTCCGTGTGTTTATTGAAGGTGGGATTAATTTAACTCTTATTACGTACACGAAATCGAAATTCATTCGCTATTAAAAACTGATATTTTCATATTTATTAAAGAATCTTCATTTGAGTATTGCCAGTGGATCACTGACGTTTTCCCGATAAAAATGAAACCAAATACGTATATATGCAGATTATTTTTAATTACATGTAACTGAAACATTTAACAAAACGATATGAATAAAGTATAAATAAAAATACTCTGAGTAAGATAATTTATCATTCTCTCATCAAGGATTTCAGAAAGCAAATATGGTAGAAACAAAATGTTCTTGAAAATATAATACAAGAGTATAACTTAATAGTTGGGCATACTGTCGGTATTATTTATAATTATTCTTTAATAACTATTGTAATTATTATCTATTCGACGTAGATTTCTCACTTTCGAGTAAAAGAATCCAATCCACCAAACGTTTTGTATCAAAAATAAAATTTGTGCCATATAGAATACAACGAAAGTTAACTATTAATCAATACAATATTTTATGTATTTTACGAATTTTAATTTTCATTAAAGAATTAAACGTTGCATTGCGTTGCTTTGCGCGATAGAGTACGTAAAACAAGATAATAGAAGCTCGAATTTAATAAAGAAAGAAATTGAACTTACTACATGTTTGTTCCAGATGAAAAAAAGTATTGAGTGAAATAAACTTAAAAATGTGTAGCGAGAGTGTCTAGTGAAATAAGCATAATTTCAAGCATTATGAACAACTGAAGATACTCTACTAGTGCAACTATGTGTTTCTTTTTCCAATTCCCTTTAATAATCGTATTGCATATCAAGCATGTCTATAACCAAAATGGAAATTTGTTAAAATTATATTTCCTAAACCTACAGTCGATGGTACTAAATGGTATAATATGCTTCATTAGCACATTTCATTAGTATAAATCAGAATTACAGTTAACTAAATGCAATACTTGCAAAAGCAAAGTTTAAAATTGAAATGGCTATAATAGTCTCTCTTTGATATTTAAAAGTTATAAATTATAATTATAACACTTACCAGTTACGCCACTTTTTCTGCTGTTAATTTCAAATGTATTATATGGCGTAATAACACCGTCGATCTTTAGATTAAATCTCTTATAAATTACTAATGCCTTTCGTTAAAATTATGTATTGTTAGCTTCGGCATTTGAGAGCTCGTCAATGTGCAACATCTCGTTTAAAAATCAACGATACGTAAGAAATTCACTCATTGTAAGGAGTTTTGACGTTTATTACATTGAAACATTAAAAATACGTTAAAGGAGTAGTGACCGGGTTCATTTCTAATCGCCACACGTTGGCAGGCACTTCCACATGAAACTTTAGCGAAGTAAAGTCCATGTGCTGCGGAAACTACTCCATGCGGGAGAATGGGGAAGAAAAAGGGGTTGAGTGAATGGTGCAGGCAGCGAGGAGAATGTTTGAAGCTCATTCAGACCAGAAGTGAAATCCTTCGCATTTCAGGAGAACGTTGAAGATGTCAAGCACGTAGCTTGGTTCCTGATCATTGCCCGAAGCTTACTACTGAAGATATATGAGAATGCCGACGCAGAATGTCACGCGGTCGTCCAAAAAGTTTCGCGTGAACTCCAACGCCAGACTGCGGATGCACTGCATGAATTCTCTACTTGTTCATAGTGCACAATATAACGTAGAATTGCGAAAGAATAATTTCATTACATTTATAGAAGTATTGATATATATATCACTTGTAGTATCCAATTTGTAGACTCACGGTCAAACTATTTTTTTGTGAAGGGTAATATTAACTCTTCCACATAATTTAATCACTCGTAATGCACTTAAAATTTAAATAAACACACACAAAATGCTGAACTCATGGAAGTTATAACAAGTGTTATATATCAAAAGTGTAGGTATATATATATATTTTTTTTTTTTCTGCTCTTAATATATATATACCTACACTTGGTATCGATCAAGTATCCATTCCAAAAGTATCGATATCCAAAACCAATATCAATTACCCGAGACATTAATATCTTTCGATACTTCTTATTAAGTACTTTAGCATCGACAGTATATGTCGATATGGGTTCTATCGCTGGTAAGAACAATTCTTCCTCGAACCTATCGTTCCGTAAAGAGCCATACATTTTCTACCGAATTGGTATCGGGCAGCTAAGATAACTATTCGGAGGAAAAACAGTTTCGGATCGTAATTTCAAAGTATCCAATTTGTAGACTCACGGTCGAACTACTTTTTTGTGAAGGGTAATATTAACTCTTCCACATAATTTAATCGCTCGTAATGCATTTAAAATTTAAATAAACACACACAATATGCTGAACTCATGGAAGTTATAATAACCCCAATTATGAATTTCTATTGGGTGTTTCATAGTGCGTTGGATCACTGTATTTTTACAAACAGTCCAAGATTTCCATGGAGGAATTAATTGTGAGATTGCGAAAATTCATTAGCGAAAATGACATTATTTCAGTCATGGGCCGTACTATCGTGAATTCTTGTTATTCGTTTTTTGACATCCTCTCTTGATAACAGAAGTGTCGGTAGAGGATTTTGTCAAAAAACATTATTATCTTTTAAATATTGTCTTATAATCATCATACCGACACGAACATTTTTCGTTCATTGCGCAAACTTAATCCAGATTTTCAACAATCCTCTATTTTTGTTATTTGAAACGAACCTCGATCCGATACATCGTTAACAGTATTTGTCTCCTTAAAACGTACTACTCGCTTCCTAATACAATTTTTTAACTTATAGCTAAAGTTGTATGCTACAGCTTTTTATATAAAACATTTTTGGTCGTTCCGGTTACGAATACAAGTTACTCGCAACGGAAAAATTTTCAACGACACGAGCAGGGGATGAACACCGAGTCAACTCTTTCAATGTTTTTTTCGAATATTCAAAAGTACAATAATTTCTTTGAGCATTCAAAAGTATAACAACATTTGAAGGGTGTAACAATTCCTTTTATATCATTTCTATATCTTAAGAATGATTGATGCTACACTCCTCTATGACAGACTGTAATGCTGTTAACGCATAGAAAATCTCGAATCGTGATACAAATTGCAATTTGTTAGTAAATGTGTACAAAGTGTAATTTCTTTGGTTTCCCCTAGCACTCTTCCTTTCTTATACATAACATCCAACTGTTAAGTAAATAAACAAAATTATTGCCTTCTTTTGCTTTTCTTTAAATATCATTTCTTTATCAAATTGCTTCTCATGTTTCATATTCCATTTTAACGTTACAATGTATAAAATATATAAAATAATTTAATATTGGTACTACTATTATTTTGATTTTAACGCTTTTGAATTTAAACTTTTTATTCCTAAATTTGTTACGAAAGGAAACGCGATGAAACTAACAACACAACTTACAATACAGAATATAAGAAATATAAATTTACATAGGAGATATAAGTACGCTGTAGAGACAAAATATCGTACATTATCGTTGCATTAGACAATGAATGTAAACTGATACGAAAATCATTTGTATGGCTTATATGTCGTCCGGGTCAGTCAAACTACCGGTGCGACCAGACGAGGGTAACCGCGATCTCCCACAAATACATCACGTCGCTTCGATCTGGCTGATCAACCGAAGCACACGCAGTTACGTCATACCAAGCAGGAATCAGGTATTGGAGATGAAGGGGCACGTGTGGAGAGGACGTTGTCGGGCAACGTTCCGCTCCGTTTTGGTCGAAAGGGGGTAGGAAGTTGGCGAGGAGAAGGCTGGCGCGGGGGAGGTTCGAGGGGGTAACAGGTCGGATGTCCGGCAGTCCGTCACCGGTTATCCCCCAGTATCTCCGGCGTGGTCCACCGCGTCACACAGACCGGTCTGCAGCCATATCGCCAGCTACATAACAAGTCCTGAATATGCATATATTTGACTTTGGGGGGTTGCTTCGCTCGCCCCAACTGGATGACCCGTGTGTGAGTGCACACAGCTGCTCATACGTTTGCGAATCTAAGCGTACCAACACACGAAACAATCCTCGCACGATCTATTCCCTTCCTTCTACAGTATACACAAGCCTATTCGTCCGCCACGCTGGTATCCTATATAATATATAGATCTCATTCTCTGTATCCGTGTACATCCTCCACGTTCAGACACAGGCCACCCTTTTCCCTTTCCGGCCCGCTTGATCCTACCCAGCCGTCTCTGTTCGTCTCTCCGGATACTTGACTTTCTACCTCCCTTCGTCGACACCTCTCCGTGTCAACCCTCCCGTTTCCACTCGGTCATCGACGAAGCACCATTGACGCCAGTTCGCTGCTTGCTAACACACAGATTTATGACCATGTATGCTGCGCCGACTCGTATATTCACCACACGATTTTGACGTATCGCATGCATTAGGGAAATTCTAATTACTGGTCTTTCGGTAGTTTCACCTATTTTGTGAATGTATTTATTTTCTTTTTCCTTCCTACTTCCGTTTCCATTTTAGACAAGAAATATCTACCCATGAACTCCAAACTGTACCAATATTCAACGTTCACTTCACGGGTTCGAATGTTGTTCAGAAGATATAATGCTTCATTCGTTGTATACAAATTACTCGGCCTATACGAGCAGGTTTTGAACTTCGAAATCTAAAGTACCTCAAGAATTCGAAAATGTACTCATAAGTGCTTCAATGTTTGAAAGAATCGAGCCCTTTACAAGTAGTACTCGAATCATGCGCAATGGAGTACATGCTATGCAATACATAACGCAACATATGGTAAGCTACTTGCAAACGTTTCAGATTACTCGATCAGAGTTTGATTCTAGTTAAGAGTACCTATTTCTTTATTTTCCAAAGTACTCGCAAGGGGTTCGAATATGTGCTGGGACTATTTGTCTAATTTTTTCCCATTCAAATATTCAGCAAATATAATCCGTATACTATTCGAATACTTGATCGTTTGATTATAATGCTAATATTTCGTCAAGTATTTGAATATTCGTAGGAGTTGAATAGTGGTATTGGCTATTAACCCTCGTAGTACAGTGCCTAGATTTTTTCGGACACAAAGAAACTTTTGTATCGTTCAATTATACAATTCGAAATATTTATGCGAACAAGGTAAAATTATGAATCCATTTGAACTGAAGCGTGGCTGCTATTACGAGGAATAATCAAGTCTTTTAATTTCATCGTTTCTTTTTAAACTTTATTTTCATTACGAATAATTATATTTAAGTAATCAAATATTTCTATCTCTTTCGTAGCATTCGAGTGTTTATAAAATGTTCGTATATAAAATCATTCGAATTACTCTAACTGTACTTCGAACTTCTAGCTCAAGTCTAGTCTAGCCTAAAGTCATAGAGGAAAGGGAAATCGTTTACACACACACACATCGGTCATGACCGTGTCACCCGACGCGATACACTGTTACTATTGGCTAAATTGGGCAAGCGTAGAAGTTCATCGATTAACGAGGAACCCGAACGAAACGAAATACGACAAAGTGAGACACAAAACGTATCTGAGATGCGTTCACGAATTCTATCGTTGCATCTCACTTTGTCGTGTTTGGTTTCGTTTGTGTTTCTCGTTCTGCGGTGGACTTCTATACATGTTCAATTTGGCCAGTAGTGACAATGTATCTGCGAAAGGGCGCAGCAGTCGCGTCACGATAAATGTGAATGGACCATTCCCCTTTCCCCTATGACTGTTCAGCTTATAGAACAGCGACTCACTCCTGGCGCGTCAATAATACTAGCTTTGTTTCTTCAAATATTTACAACAGGGTTCGAATCAAACTGGTCAGAATTTGAACCTACTTTGAGGTGCTTGATCCTAGCATTGGTATCGATCGCACATGAAGCATTTTCTTTCTACTTTTGCAGGATAAAGAATCTCTGTTGAAGACATCTGCATCCTTAATAAGATTTTCACAATGGGCGCCAGTATTTACCAAGGTGACCACTTTTCTCGAATTTAGTTTCTCATCCATTCTCTCAAATCGAGTCAGTAGAGTTAACATAACAAGGATGTCTATATACCGTCTTTCTACGGCTTTGCACCGTCCCTTTGATGGAACGGTTCTTCCATCGTTTTAAGTTTCCTAGTTTCCCAACCTTCACCCTTTTTCTCCACTCCGTACTTTGTACCACTGTCTATTTATCTGTCTATCTGTACCACTGTTTTGTTATTCGTACAGCTATGGTTCTTCCCCCGTTTTCCTTTTTTCCTTTTATCTCACGGCTCACCACTCGGCATCGTTTGACACGGCGATTGCAGACCATTTGAAAGTTACCAGAGAAAGCAGAAAGGGAAGCCTGTTCTTTCCTGATCCACGTTGCAGCGGTCGAACTCGATAAAAAGGTTGGACGTTTAATGGACCTCGAGCCGTCTCAAATGCAGACTGCTTCTAATGCCGTGCGTTGGTGTATCCTCGTTTTTGTGTTACGCGGTTTCATCGTATTAACCGCCGTAATATTTTACTGAAGGAATGAATCAGAGATTCATTTCATAGTTCCACTCTGTTAGCCAAGTGTGTATAGAATGTACACTTCACACTTTTAGAAACCTAGTCTCAGAGGAGATGACTCCTCGTGCGAAACCAAACTCAAAGTGCGAGATAAACTTTTCCGATCTTACGTAATTTTGTTCTCGTGGTATCGATACGGTTAGTATGTACATATAACCATACACTTGTTCGTTTGTACCGGATTAATTATAATGTACAAATTTTGATCACACAATTACTATTCTTTTTCGAGAGTAAGTATTGAATAATATTAAATTGAATTTAATTCTATTTGTTTGTTACCTCGTTTCGGGGAAATCTCTTTTTTCCGTACAAATTTTTAATAGAATCGATAGCATCCGATTATTTATGGTATATCCATAAAAGAAAATTTATGTATATCTACATACATACGCCAATGTTTTGTGATGTGGAATGGTCTTTTTCAACCTATAAATTAAATGAAAAATATTTTATGAAATGTCTATAAAAAATTATTATTATTTATAGTAACATAAACGATAACTAGATGTACATAACAACATGATGAATATTTCTAAAGTATAAATAGATTCCGTATGAATTGTGTGCAAATATTTTACCTAATTTGGAATATATCACATATTATATTTCCTACATATTGATTGAATATTTTAACACAATTTAGCTGCATAAATATCCGCTGTTTACTTATTAGCATATGACTTTCTACGACTTTAAATGATTTTGAATTGTATAGCATCATATTCATCTAAAAAGCCGCTGTCAATAGTCTTATCGATACCATTCAACATTGTTCAAATCAATGAACAATATATGAACATTATTTTCTAGGAATATAATATTTAATAATAAAAGTCATACTTTATTACGAGTTTCTGTATTTATTAATACAACACTTTTTATATACTATTTAGGTACTATTTTCGATTACTTCGATCATTTGTGTCAGCCTTTCCATTGTAGCCAATATCCGCTCCTACACTGTTGTCATTTTCTCTTTTTTTATGTAATGATATTAGTAATAATCAAAGTCGTTTGGACCATCCACATTGAATCTTTTTTCGTCTGTAAATATAATTCTTCCTCATTTTTTCTTCCACTGTTGATGTTTCGAAAAGTCAACACAATCCTCCTTATGTTCATTGTCAATGCAGATTTCTATTTCAGTTTTCGACGTAAAACAATCTAATATATCTCAACTAAACGGTTAATATTTCTATAATCCATCTAAAGAGACGAGATACCAATGTTTACATTAATGCCTGCGTGGTCAGTTAAATGGTCTACAGTTATTGGTCTAGTTTCTTCAGCTCCAGGAACGACTTTTACTCAGTTACAAAGGACTCTTTGAACGGTTTGAAAGAACGTTCGGAATTTGCTCTGGCTCAATTCGAATCGTTTGATGTTCCTTAAGTTGCTCGATTTATTCGAACGGTTCAATCTTTTTTAAAGGAACCCAACATTATTCGGTTGGTGACGATGATGATGATAGTAGTAGTAATAATAATAGTTCAAACAACGATTCAGAATAAACTTTTAAGAAAAAAAATTACTTTCTCTAGCTTATTATTTCATTAATCCTATTACTATCCTATAGTAAACAAAATATAGAATTATTCACGTAATACGAGACACAAGTTTGATGTAGTACGCAAAACGACACGTTTTTTACGAACAAAAATCATGAGAGGTTGTCCTATTTTAATAGGTTGTAAATAAATGTTCGATTTATTTTCATAGAGTTTGCAATTTTTTAAATTGATAAATTTTGCTTCCTTAATTCAAATATTGTTTGAATTTCCTTTTTGTTTAATTTTCCAAGCATGCAATTATTATAAAAAAAGACTTCTAATACTTCTGACAATGACTGCCTACAAAATATTATATTTGCGCCGCTCAAAATATAGAAAA
This sequence comes from Ptiloglossa arizonensis, assembly GCF_051014685.1. NCBI lineage: Eukaryota > Metazoa > Arthropoda > Insecta > Hymenoptera > Colletidae > Ptiloglossa > Ptiloglossa arizonensis. Next base: position 10,725,294 of record NC_135051.1, on the reverse strand, counting down.
ATAGTAAGGAATTTAATTAATCCTATTTTAACAGGTATTTTGATCGTAGATTGTTAATTTTATTTTTTGGCTGGCTGGAGCATACTACTCATTTTACCTAATTGATCATCTTGTAATTAATAGGTTTATTGGTTTCATTGCTGCAATTTTCATTGTTTTCATCTCCCAATTTCTTCCATTTTCCTTCACAATAATATAATATTAACATCATTGTTAATGCTTGAGATCGCGTAGAAATTTTATGGATGAAATAATTTTCTCCTTTTGATTTTTTCTTCCTATGTCCTCTTTATTTCTGTTTCAATTCCTAGTCCTTTTTTCAATAACATCATCTATCTGATAAATCTTAACGTCTTCCATTTATTCCTTTATATAATTTTTATGAGAATTTTGACAAACTGGCACGTTATATAAAGTTATGTATATCTCCTTCATTTCATTCGTACAACTTTGTTCATCTTCTTTTATTTGTTATAGCCAATTATTTCAGTTTCTAAAGACACCATTTTTAAAACTCTGTATGCTTTGACTATCAAATAACTTTACTGTTTCGTATCTGTATTTTTATATAGTGTTAGTTCATTTACGTCACTATCATCAGCTCTTATAACAAGAGCTGTGAATCCATATAAAGCAATAAAAACACTCGTAAAGAAGTGTGATATAATATTTAACACATCACAATAATATTAATAATAATAATATTCTCTATAGTTCGAAGAATCAAGTTAAGTAGATATAAAAAGAAATAAAATACAAAAGTTAATTTTGAATACTCTCTGTTTGCAATTAAATTTTGAGCTCAATCAATAGCTCTTAATTTAAAATATTAACTAAGTTATGGTTAATCCACTACGATTCCACTGAATGTAACGTTAACAGATTTTGTCGTATTGATTACAAATATACCGTTATATCTTACACAAACACCGATGGACGTGAATAACTTTTACAAAATAACTTTTGTGAATTCTGTTTGCAGTTTTAACTAAAACAGACGTAATGAGGATAAAATAGAAATTTAAGACAGAATATTTTTCAAAACTTTAGAGTATGTTTATCCCCTTATCTTATTATGTACATTTAACTAAGAGAACAGTATTTAATCTTACAAACGTAATTTTAATTTAATTCCAAATTAGAGAAAAATATAGCGAGGCAAATGACGTCAATTTTAGAGAAAAATTGTGATTGTACTGACATTTCTTTCAATTTTTAAAGCATCTAAAACATAATTCACAATACCTTTCGGCAGTCCACGTGCATGGGAAAATTTAGTCGATGAATATAATAATCTGCAACTATAATTTACGTATTTCCGATGAGGTAAAATATTTGAATTTAATTTGTAATTATTTGCGAACCCGAACCATTGCGCATCACCCGACTTGATCTCGATCAAGTTAAATGGAACAGATTGGAAGAACGGAGTAAAGATAAAGATGGTAGCGATTTCGCATAATCGGAAGCAAGATCAACAGATAATATTCTGTGGGGAAAAATCTACTCTCGACTGATATTTTAGCGTAGACTTCGACAGCATATAAGCGTGAATATTTAATTACTCGTCATGCGGCGTTACCTATCTTCTAACATCTCCATTTCCTTTTTTTCCAAGCCATTCTCTCCCTCTCTGTACTTTGACGTCATTACGCGACTTCAAATATTCTTTTTGTACAACGGATAACCGACATTTGTGTTCATTCGAATATTCTAATCGAAAAATTAGAAGAATCCGAAAACCGTTGTGTCAAGGTCACTATTGGACTAATCACACCTGTTGTAGGTTATGTATGATAATAGACAACAGATTTTATGGCCGAGGAAATATTCTCGATTTAAGACTATTTTCTAACAAAACTGATTTCTTACGTAAATCAATGTCAATTTCTTTATACTGACAGGAAGCATTAAACCAATTACAAATATTATTGTATAATAATTTTTATTACAAAATTATTATGTAATAAATTAATCATCTAATGAATTTACAATTTTCATTGATTATTTTGCTATAATATTATATCGTAATTAACATAACCATAATAGAATGAAATGCAAGGGATCGATGTAGGCAATTTTACCAAATCAATACTTTTGTTGTATTATAAAAGAACAACGAATGAGAAAACATCTAGTTGCAACGTATTTTGAAATTGATTTTCAAAGCTTTCCAATTAATTACGAATTAATTAATCATATCTATAATATGGTACTGATTAATTGCAGCAATAAGTTCTGATACGGCACGAATTATACGATCATCTGTCAACGTGATTTGTGCCAATTACTACGGATCAAATCAGTTTACGTGTATTTTCGGTATTATTGATATTACGCAATGAAGAAAATGAAATATCAAATAATCTTTCTGAATGTCAAAAACAATGTTCAGGGAAACTTAATATTCCCCTGTTTATAATAGGTGGTCAAATTATTATGAACACTTTGAAACCACTACTTATTTGAAGTATTGTTATATTCATAACAACTATTTTAAAGCTTTTGCAATAAATTAATCAATTAATTTTAAAAAATGTATATGGACACACACACACACACACACGCACAAGAAGAGCAAGAAGAGTTCCGTCCACTCTGCTTAATCCACACCTAGAAATCTCACTTAAAAATTTTTTTAACAGCCCTACTGTATAGTACTCTGCGTTGCTGGAAAGATGATTAATGAGACGGTACAGAGGCAAGAGGGATACCACTCTTACTCCACCTAACTTCTACCTTTAACTCCCCGTAGCCCTTACTGTAGCACCGCTTGCTTCGCACTATTTTGCTTTGTCTCAACATATTCCATTCCCCCTCTTTGTCAGACGACACGTATGGTGGTGAGTAGATGAGAACCACTTTCGATAATAATATATTACGATTAAAACCACATGTGCATATACGTGTGACTAATCTATCACGACGAATCGTAATGGCATTTCTTTCGCTCATCATCTTTCCAGTAATGCATAGTAGTATCTCCAAATGTGTGAGAGATAAGTAACCCCACGTATTCAGAGATTTTATTTACTGTATTCATATAGTGTTGTTGGGTTTGTATAACTACATGTATCCCATAAAATAAAAAAGTTAAAATGTTTTGTTTTCTTTTTATTTAAAAATTTTAACAATTAATAAAATCTGAAGTATTCAAACTAAATTTTTATTTATCTATCTGTAATTTCTCGAAACCAAATCCATATTGAATGTCTTTTAAGAAAAGAACATTGCATAATTATGCACTACATATGATAATATTTCCACGCAATGCATATTGTATGGACATTTATATTCGTCCCCATAGAATTGAATGCAATAAATTCAGACGCAATAATAATGCGTTCTCCCGGATTTTGGTCATTTATCAAAGAATTTTAATGTAACTTTTAATATAAATAAATTTTATTTCATTAATTTTTGACTCGTGTTTGGACTTTAGTTTCGACGTAACAGTAATAAGTAAAAGAAAACATTCTTCAAGGAAATTCTATTTTCACTATCGAAATAACACTGACTATTAATAGTTTCGTTTGTCTTTAAGAGGATAATACTGGCTACTTTGGAATTTTACATTTTATATCTATTTTAAATAATTAAAAAACGTGAAAAGTAGAGCACGAAGGAAAATTACGAGAAAAATTATCAAGTCCAGCCATCTTTCTCCTTCACGATATACTTCTAGTTGTTGCTCATTTCAAACGCTAGATGGCATACAAAGTGTGATTTAGATGCATAGAATCATGCTACTTCTAATCTCATGCCAAGTATTCGAAACTTTTCAAATTAAATATCTATAATATATTTGTGTGCTATTGCTTACATGTATTGACATTCATTTTCAAAATGCTAGAGTATATATTTAATAAATAATTATCTCTTTCTTATTTGTAACTACTCCATCACGTAACGAATAAATCGAATCGTGTTAATCTTAAATTAATGTTCTTATTCCATCTCACCTATGTAAACAGGCATTTTAATTTACTTTTTGCAACGATAACTTCCATGTGGTTTCGTTTTAGTTTTGCGGAGGGAGGGGTATTTAAATAAAAAAACATCATTATCTATGGAGACAGGAAGAAACTCGTTAAACGGTTCAAAGAGACAAATATATCGATAGGTACAATAGTTTCCCCTAGACTATTTTTTCGAAATTTTTACATTATAAATGTTTTGTTAAAAGAAAATTGTACACTCGTTTTATATAGACAAATTCTTCTTATAATTCTCCACATGAAAGTATCGAAGATAAGGTTTAAGAAAATTAATATTTTACAAAATACTTGAAATGAAAAGAGTAAATGGAATATATTTGAATATTTATTTGAAGTATAGGCCTTATTTATGTTTTCAATATACATATATTCTGATATTTCTAAATACAATCACTATAATAATATCATTTTCATAGCGGATTTGAAAAACGATGCAAGCAGTAGTATCTTGAGTAAGAGACGTGAAGCTAAAAGGGTAGAAGAAATGACTGTAGTGACGATTTTCAGTCGTCTCATTGCGATCTACTAATTGTGCCATCTAATTAAAGGGCAACAAAATTTAATCTCATATCTCTTTTCACATTTAATGAGTGATTGTAATAATTTACAACAAAAATCTTCAAGAAATAATACGAACTATCGTATATAAGAATTTATATATAAGAATATCAGGTAATATAAGCAAAATATAATAATTGAACAACCACAGAATAAAACCATTTCATTGAAAGAGGGTTTTCTGCTTTATTTTTTTAACTGAAAAAGTTTAATTGAATATATCCTATAATTAAACATAAATTGCTGGTTATTACTATGGTCGTTGTGAAACTATTTCCTAGTATAATTTGCCTTATACTTATAACTATAATAGATCACTGTACGACTCTAACTTTAATAACGCTCGTCGACAAACGAAAATTCATTGCCATTAATGCTAGTAAGTAAACTACGCCACTGGTAGATTTTCATAAGATGGCTGAGACTTTTAGAGGTTAATTCCCCTTTGATCAACTCATTGCTATGGTATCATATAAATAAATAATGACTCGTTTCGCGATGTAACTAAAGTAATTAATTTACACAAAATCTCTGATGCAGTTTCTGAAAAAATGATTATAGCAAAAAATGAAATAAGAAAAGAAATAAAAGGAAAATTAATTTCTGTAAAAGTAGATGCTGCTACGTGTATAGGCAGATATTTTCTTGGTATAAACATACAATTCATGACCAATAATAAAATCTAAGTTTGCACTTTAGGTGTCGTCTGATTGTATCAAAATCTTAGTGCAGAATATTTAAAAAACTTTTGTTGTACAAACATGTAACGAATATGATATTTTAATAAAACAAATATGTACGATGACAGTAGAAAACGTAGCTAATTTGCTGAAAATTGTACAAATTTTAAACGAGGAAGGGAATGAATTTAATAATAGCGATGAAAGTATACATGAACAGTAACATAAGTAGTTTGGAAAACAACAAAAAGTATATTTCAAAGTAAAATTTGTTTAGTTACACACTGTATGGACCCCCGATATAATATAGTATTAACGATTACACAAATACGTACTGTTAAGAATTATTTTCTGCAAACGTACAGCAGAATAGAACAATCTTCGTATAGAGGTGAAACAAACATGAATTGAAGAAACTAGTAATACGACGAAAGATATATCTAATAATTTTAAGGAAGATGAATTCTAAAATTTCTTAAAAATGTAGAAGCCAATTGTGTCTAAAAGAGAACTAGAAATAACATAACCCACTGATCAATTGAAAATCAGTTATATATATAAAAGACTTTCTGAAACAACCGCGATTAAAATCATCAATTGGTACTTTATTATATTGGAATGGCAAAAAAATTCGAACTCTAGTAATATAAAGTATTACAAGTGGTTTTGGCAATCCCGCCAACGCAAATGAATGTGGAGCGTTTATTTTCAGCACTGAATTTTATTTTATCTCAGAACCGTTTCAAACTTAAATTCCTTTTCAAGAAACACCCTAAGTAAATAATCGGTCTTTTAAATCAGAAAAATTTATCTTAAAATGAATGTTTTTCAAAGTGACTGTAATGTAATAAATTATAACAAATAAATAGAGGTAGTACGAAATAAAACATCTTTTTTTCTGGGTATACATATGATACCAATTGTTGAAAGAATAATTGAATGAGTCACTGGTTAACATTTCTCACACTAAAAACACGTACAACTAGGTACTCATGTGTTATATACAAAATGTTTGCAAAATCGTAGTACAACCGGCAAGGGAATCATTCTTCGCAGGAAACTGTGTTTAAAATATAGAATAAAGTTTTTTTATACAGAGCACTTATTGCATTTATTGTTAGAAGAGACTATGTCTGCTCCGTGCGTTCCATTTGACCCAACTCCCACTATTGTTTGCATTTGTAAACAATATCAGTTGGAATATGGTATCATTTGAATGAATATGTAGTGCATGTACTTTATTTTTATATGTGAAGGTGTTTCGTTTAAAGTTACTACGTCCAAAAGTGAAAAGTGTCCTGAATGAAATCAGACCAACTTGAAGTTTTATTGTTACCAAATGTAAAATAACCAAGACTGCTACTTTTGTTGAACATACAATTGTGGTTGTAACAAAGATAATAGAAATTCCTTTTATCAGTATACATCAGATTCCAGAAGTTCTGGTGTTCGTAAAACAAGTGTATTTCGAATTTTTCACAATAAAAAATATCACCAATATCATTTAGCGTTTCATCAGGAACTGCATGAAACAGATTATAAGAACAGCACTAAATTTTGATAGTAGTTCTTGCATCGAATGTACAATAATGATGTTTTTTTACAAAAAGTGTTAAAACAAATTTGCTAATCGTTGACACATGAATTTGCCAAACATGTACTAGTAGTCTCCAAAAGATCCTTATGGGATGAGAAAAATTGCCACCGCCATACTCGACAATCAATTAACCGGACCATATTTTATTGACAAATAATTAAAAGGATAAAAATTTCGAATTTTTTCAGTGAAATTTTATTAACTTTATTCGAAAATGTACCATTAAGTATAATATTTGTACAGAAATCTGGTACCAATATGATGGTTGCCCCGCATATGTGGCAAGGCAAATAGTGGATAAACAATTTACCAATCGATAAATTGGTCGTGACAGAGAATTTCTGTGGCCACATACATCATACATAACAGTACTGGCATATTGTCAGCATGTGTTTGGGGGTTCACTAATTCAGTGAAATAGGTGCGCGATTGATCTGAATAATACAGCTATTTAATTCGCATGACAATCTCCAATTATATGATAATTCAAATGCGTTCCACCAATGGAATTTAATGGACTGTGACCGAATGATGACAATCGAATATTATGCCGATACGCGTCCGGAAGTAAACGCGCCAATTTTAATATTTTCGATATGTTGATCTATAAGCACATAGTGATAAACGCATATGTAGAAATAAAGAAACAGTGGAACTTTGATACATGCATGTGAATCTCATTCATTGAATTTTGTTGGCACATTGTAAGGAAAATCGTTTGTATCAAAATTTAACACACTAAGATTTATGGACCACATTTAGCTTACCTACTAATTCAATTAATAATTGGAGCATTTTTTTTAGATACGAAAGTGTACACACTATGAAAGTATATTTCCCTCAAATTGCATACCAAACTGCATAGATGACATAATATACCGGCTTATCAAACATAAAATACTGGAAAACGTTAACTTCAAGACACTGGATTAAGAAAACCTATTAATGCGACAGACTACTTGTTTATATATTATCGTAAATGCACGTAGATTGTTTGTGAAATAATTGCAATACTTACTTGGTTTCACCTGATTGTAAAGGAAATTTTGAAAGAAGAGCCACGTGAAATCTTAACACAGATCAAGTTTATTCGATTAGGATCTATAATACGTTTTCAACGAAGGAGAATGTTTACTATTTTTAAACTTTGGGGAAGAATAATTATGTCATTACTTATTTAAATTATGTTTCGTAAAAAAATTCCTACAGCTTCATTAATTTGTCTAAAATCCATTCGTGCACAATTATATTCTGCATTTCGCTATCGTTACTTAGAGACAGAAAACTGCAAGTCTCAATTACTATTATGTAGCTTCTCCCAATCATGAATAAGCAAATTACGATGTAAACGGAAAAATGCATACAAATTACGAAGCTTAAAAATCTGGGAAAAGCTACAATATCACGAATCCAGCATCTGTTGCAGATATTAACAAACTTGTTAAATTATATCTGTAACATAATTCTGAACGTACGGATTGATTATAGAATTCATCTGCACAAGTTTTACTGTTCTTTTCCGATATGCCTTTTCTGTGTGGGAAGCATCATATGCATAACGAGATTGCAGAATTGAATTGGCGTTTCCGACAATTCAGGGAAATTTAGGGAAAGTTACGATCGAAGAAGGTGTATGCCTATACTTCGAATGCAATGTACTTAATGGACGAATAGCGAAACACTGTTTCATGGGTTTACCGTGAAAGCATTTTCGAAAGCCCCATTACGAGAACCCCAGCTTGAGTTCTCCCAAAAGCGCCATTAATGGACCATAGTATATCTTCGTTTCATCTAGGGTAGGGATGCCGGAAGTTCGCTATTTGCAATTTATTTATTTCCTTTTCCTCGAACAATACTGCCTACAATGGTACATTTTCATCGTTTACCGAGATACATAATTTTTATCCCGCGGTACATATTTATTTATCAATTTTTACACTGTTTTGAATGATTTGTACGCTTTTCAGTAACACACCTATTTGTATTCTGCGTAAGAACACGAGCAAACGAAATGAATCGAATAAGAACTCAATTCTATGTGGTGCCAATTCGCAAAACATAAGAAACTGTTTTGACAGTTTTAATGACGAAGCATTGTGTTCAATGCTAAATCTCGAATTGTCGCAACGTAAAGTATAGGCACCTACAATTCAATTAGGTTAAACACCGGCTCGAAATAAAAGTGATCCGTTATCTATCTCTTTATTTCAATGGTTTGAAGTGTAAGGAAAAAAGGAAGACGCAAGGAAATAAATTGGAGAAATAAAAAATGTAGAACTCAAAAGAGGGAAATTATAAAACGTAACTCAGAGTTGGTATGAAAATATTTGTCTCGAAGAAAGTCAAACTAATATGATAATGTTTAAGAAGTGCTGTATGTGATTCCACGACAAATTGTTTTGGAATTGCTAAAACATGAAGCAGTTTAATTTATTTCTGTTGTTAGAAATGTAAATAATTACTTAGTTTCTCAAATTTGAAGTCTGACTGTCGTGTTTAATTTTTAAGAGTACATATATAGTTACCATTGAACAATACTTATTGTTGGTTATCAATTCTGTGATATCTTGTATTTGTGTATTAAACACCTTTTTCTTCATTTTCATGAATTTTATTCGTTTGGTTATTCGAGGTGTAATTATTAGGCCCGGAATAATTTTGACATGTCTGACAATTAAACACAACAAAGTTTTCACCACACCCTATAGCATTCAAATTTAGATGTATTCTAATTCTAAGATGTTGGGTAATACTGGTCAAAGTAAAGCTATAATTCCGATCACTTTATCAACCTTACCTTTTTCAACTCAGATGCCACAGACGTATAAAAGAACTACAAAAATAAAGCAAATTAGACTTAAGGTCTTTTAAAGGCTGTAAAGTCAGTTCGAAACAGAAGAAAAATTCAATACATAAAATAGCATAAATGTTTGAAATATCGTATGTCACACTTCAAGAAAGAGAATTCAGGATGGAATACTCTTAAGGTAGCTGTATACCTGCAATTTGTGTGATTAAACATATTAAGAAGAAAAATATTAATTTTTTTACCAATTTATACGTTTATTTTTTTCAAATATTTTTATTCAGAAAAATGAGAATACGAATTTCTACTTAGCAACAAGTGTAGTAAAATACTGTAACGATTTTTCTGTGACAATTGTATCGTGTGTTGCGTTCATTATGATGGTTTGGAAATTTGATTACGTTGGGAAAAATATCTTTCTAGGTGTATAATTACTGAATCGGGTACACAGGTAGGTACGTCATTGGTCCTGCTCATAATCAAGATACGAGCAGAGTCGAAAGCGTATCCCTTTTTAATTCAATTCCCTCGTGGAAAGATACACAATCTCTTGACAATACAGTAATTCTTGCTTTTATAGCGTTTACATGGGATTTAAGTAATGGTTTATCTCTTAACTGTTTGTATTTATTCAGCATGAGTGACCCATCAATTCGTACGATGAACGGTTTCAAATGAGAGCGATAAGGTACGTGAAAAAAGACGAATTGTTATTCTCTGATAAAAATTAAAATATGTACGTACAGTTGTTATTACACTTGCATAGTAGTAGTAGTAATAGATCGATGAAATTTTTCCGATGAAAATGAGTTCAAATGTAACTTTATTCGAACTATTTTCAATGAAGCATAGTTGAAGATTTTTTAATTAATTTATGGTTAAAACCAGTCCGAATGAGATTGTGTTTACATATATTTTCATCGGGAATATCACGTCAATTATTGATAATATTCCCATAAAGATACAACGAAAAATATACAATTTATTATTCTCCACTATCGCTAGATTTACACACTAATGTCTGTGCGCCATTACTTTGAACTTTCGGCCATTGAGCACATGTAATACGAGATTCGCTCGCCCTCGGTAAGTTCTATTCACTTTTCTTGTCGAACGATACATGCGGGACTGCATTAGTTAAGAGATAAAAGCGGTTTCAATTTGTTACTTCGAGCGAACATTACTGAAACGTTAGATGACGGTGTGCCAAAATTATTGCATATCTTTGAATTAAACTTCTACGTAAACATTGATACACATTTGTTACTTACAATTAATGAAAAATCTGCAGTTTTGAAAATATCAGTCCTAAAGTTTGAAATGAAAAATAAACAGCGAATGACAGCTTTACGACGTAATTGGCTATTTAGTATCATAATTTTAATATATATGTAGGTAAACGCGACTGACAAACGGTAACTTAAAAACGATCGTTTCTATTTAAAATAACATTTGCAAATTGTAACATATCGCTTTTTTTAATTAGTTCTGTTAATAATTGTTCCTCACGAAATCGTGTAATTTACTTGATAATCGTGTACGTAGAGTTTCAAAGTCTTAACAGTTTAAAAGTCTTAACTTAAAGTCTGAATTTAGTGGATGTTCTTTAATTATCATTATTTATTTTGCAATTCCGTAAAATTATAATTCTAGATATTTCTCTCCCGCATTTTCTTCCATTCCTTCTATATGAAGACTAATTCAATTTAATAATTCAAAAGTTACTAATTTATTTTTGTTTCTACGGATGTGCTAAAGTTGAAATTAATCACAAAAGGGGGAAGGGGAGTTCGTTGCTTTTAAATAAAGTTCTTTCAATATCTTTTTTAATTATTTTGTATGTTTTTTGTTATAGCTTTATAGAGGATAAGAAGGGAGATTGAACGGTTACACTTTACTGACACATTGTGAAATCACAACAAGGATTGACTCTCTGTAAGGATATAGAAAGAAATATATTATTTAAGTTTATTACGATAAGAAGAGAAAGAGAAATTCTATTTATTTTTCTATGTAGAACTGTTTATATTTAATCTGAATAATTCTACATTTTAATAATGACTTGAAATAATTTCTTCGTGTTGTTCAATAGGAATAAACATATAGTGAATCTATACGAATGACTAACTTGAACGACGATTGCAAACCGATTTCCAAAAATTAAAAACGTATGCAATGTTTCAGCATTCTATAAGATATGTTACGTACATTAATGCGAAACATTTTTCAAGAAGTAGTGTAGTTAGCGACATAAATCCTTTCTTATATTTATAGTTTATTGTAAAAGGTCTTGGGATGCGTGGAATATTGTTGCCAGACACCCTTGGAGATAAATGAGTACGTTACATCAAGGCCACTATAATACTGAAGTAAAAATCATTTTCTTAAAATTCAAAGTCACATTTGCATGATAATAAAAATTTGTCAATATTTTCAATGATACTATTTCAAATTTGTGTACATACATCGCGTTAGCTTGCAATATTCGTTTTTGAAATCATGCAAATCTTTATAGATCAGATTTATACAAGATTCTAAAGAAACAAAGGGAAAGGGTTATCATTTCCCAACAACGATGTATAAAGAGTTTATAAAAATATGGGAGCTTTTTCAAGATCAATTCCTTGTATATTACTTGCCATTTTGTAATATCTGAAGCTTCATTACCGAAATACAATAAATCGTTAGAATCTACCAAAGCAACTTATGGTATGTGTTATTCATATTGCAGTTACTCGATCATGTATTTGCACACGAGAAATACGTGTCGATGCGTTTACATGCACAGAAAGATTGCAAAATGAAAAAAGACTTGTAATTTATATTGGCACGAGGAATTGTTCTTGGAGAAGGAAAAACAACACTCTGATTGTTTATACCGAAGATATGGGCGTGCAAATAAAAATAAATTATATTTGAAACAAATAATTAATAGTTCCTCTGTAAATAAGCGTGATCGAATCGAGTGTCAAATATTTATAAATTCGATTGCTCGTAAGGACAGTTTTAAAATTATGCTGAGAAAATGTGAGAACTTGTAGAGTAGATTGATTCTTGAAAAAGTATTTTCTTGTAGAATATATGTAGTAGTTTTTACTCATAAAGCGAAAAGTTGTCCCTTAGTTGCTCTGAATTGGGAATCGGTAGTGAATTCTATTTCGTGCTGAAACCCAGCCATGCTTGAACTGTGTGACGAGGTAAGTAAATGGAATACATCGAGAATGAGTAAGATAGGGTAACAGCCAATGAATAGCCAAAACTTCAAAGCGGTGCCGTTCACATATTGGCGTGGTATTCAGGTATCGGCGTGGTAACCCTTAATATAGTTATGTCTAACGAAGTTTCTTGAGGGCAAGAGCAAACACCGAAGGTATTCAACGTCGTAGAAAGAAAGGACGACTAGGAATTAGTTACACTAGTGAGGAGGTAGGATTGTGTATTTAATACATGATCACAGTACGTATTGACAGTAGCATATAATTGTTACGTAAGGAGCTTTCAGAAAAATCTGTATATATTTATAATAAATAATAATGTTAAACATACGTTGTAAGAAACTCGTATGTATTAAATTTTTAATACATTGTAATACGTACACGTGTATTAATTTTTAATGTATTGTTTAATATGTTGAATCCTGGTAGTCATTGAAGACAGGCACTTCAATCTTGGAATGTTTCTTTAAAAGGCTTACACCGAATGCACCCTGACAGTAGTAAGTTGTAAAATAACACTCCTGTTATTAGAAATGCTACGAAGTAACAATTACATCATTGAACACGTCCATTTTGCATACTGTAATATGTATAACTGTTGAAGAGATCCCCAACAATCGACATATTTGTTAAATAAATTGATTTCTCTGAAAATTGACAATTTTACAGAATTATCTGGGAAATTTCAAACTGCATTTTCAAAAATATTTGATTATTTATCACGTTCTAACTGGATCAAAAACATAATGATTTATCGTACGATAAATTATACAACTATCGTTATACGTTGTCGTATTGACTTTTCTCATCATAAATTATTACCTCGTAGCCCTTTTTATTCATTTGTTTATTGTCGATACTCCGATTCTACTGCTAGCTGCAATAATATTACGATTTGCATAGATACACGTTCTACACTTATAGAAGATTTCATTACGGAAGTACCCTTAAATGCATCTAATTGCATAGATGCACTTGCCTTAATGCACTATAAAACTATTTTGTACTTTTCATTGTGTCACTTTGAGGTTATTATCAAAACATTGGCGCGTATTTGCGAAATTCCAAAGTGTTTGATTTTACGCATATTTAGAAATAATCCAAACAAGATAGTGTTTGAGCTCATTGTCATTGAGAAACTATCACCAATTAATTGGTAGCCCTATCATGAAGATGTAATGTAAGATATATATTTAAAATTTTTTTAGAAAATAAAATTTACTATGACGCTCGACTGACGGTTTGAAAGGACACGTTTCTGATACTGAAGTAACATAAGCAGTTCTAGGGTTGAATTTGTGCCTTGAAATCGACATCAAAATTCAGTCTTAATACCGGATTCTACTATAGAGTTGACAGGGGACAAATTGAAAACTATGGTAGCTTTTGCAATTATTTTGAAATTGTATATATAATTTTACCAAATGTTAATCGATTATCTAAAAATACATTTACAAAATTATAAATCTATCAAATTTTACTAAACCATTTTAATTGCTATAGATGCTACTCTATGTTCAATAGGATTTTCAGACTTGCAGAAAGTGTATAAAATGACTATATCATCTGAAATAAAAAACAAAGAAGTTTTATTATTAATATTAGTATCACTATCGTTGGATTTTTTATAATACAATTTTACGTACTTTCAACCATAACGTAAAAGCTTTTCAAATGAAAAGAATCCTTGTTCTTTATTTCAGATGATTTGTTCATTAGATACTTCTCCTACCAATCACGTCGGAGTGATTCTATCTGATTAACTATAACTTCTACAGATATCAAAATGTGTATATAAAATGTAGTAGATTTAATATATCTGTTATACTTTTAGATAATGGATAATCAGTTGGTAAAATTCCATATTTATTACCAAGCAAAATTTCTAAAGGCTATCTTATCTTTTAGTCTGTCATGAAGCACCCAATGTCAACTTTACGAGGGTTTACGTTTCCGGCACGTACAGTACATTGTTTCCGGTGTTACTTTTGCTCAACCTGATGAACATTAAACGTAAATTACTATCAGAATAACATAAATTACTGAATTAAGACTAAAATGAAATGTTTGATCAAAGTTTGCTCGATTTCCATAGGCTATGCCATAAAATTGATTATATAGGATTTAAAAGAACCATAACCTTCAAATTGGGTATAGTTTCTAAAGAAATTATTAACGCAGTCGTTCCATAGGTTTCCTGTATGAACACTTTACCGGGCAAAAACCTTGACTGCAGTTCCTCCAAAAGTACCATTAGTGGAGCAGGAAGTACCGCGAAGCAATCGGATAAAAGTTGCCCGAGGGCCATTGCGATTCTGAAAACTTGGATGATTGCAATAATAATTCTACGAAGTCGTGGTATTGCCGAATAGTCGTCTTTCGAATACAGGCGACGATTCTATGCAAAGCGAACAATTTTTCAACCAGATCGACGATTTATTTAAATTGCAAAGTTTTTATCGTGACGAATAATGGGCAATAAATGAATAGCTGAGACATAAAAATGTTGGACAAGCACACTATCAAGGGAACCACTCGATCGAATATAAAAAATGAAATTTTATACGGGTCGGGTAAACGTTTATTTTTGTTGAAAATAAGGAAAAGTTTACGATCGGAATTGTAGGTAATATTGCTTTAAATAAAAATAACTTTCAAAGTGATTCTAAAGACTGAAAACTGTATTTCCGAAATGTTGACACAAGATGGGTTAGTTTCGATAAAGTATAAATATTAACTAACGATAAATACAGTTTTTACAAGACTGAATATATTTATGGTTTTTAAAATAGCAGATTTAATTACTGAATACGAAGACTACTTTAAGAAAACATGAATTGAAATTAATATCATAGTTTATAATAATTTATAGTCCATATTTCGATAATTATAAAAAACTCAATTATCATATGTAGATCATAAATCTTGAACCATAGTAGCTCCAAGAGAAGAGAATTTAAATATTCTGTGGTTACAGAAACATATTCTACTGCTATAGCTAGTACCGAAAAAGTATATTCACTTGTTATTTTACTCTAAAATTTAGCGTCAAAAATGATCTTCAATTTTAACCTTTTTTTACACATTCATCTTGAAACACATACATATTTCGCTCAGACGGAAACGAATTGATACTTTTAGAACAGAAACTGAGCATACTCGGGTTTTGTAAAGCCTTCAATGCTTTTAGATAAAAGATTTTGTATATTGAGCTTATGGTGTGATATTCAACCGTTCAACAACGGACCTTGTAGTTGTTTTCTCTCACATATTGAGAGAAAAAAAAAATGTTTAAGCGATTCACTTAAATTTACAGTAAAATTCAAGACTACTGAGGGAACTATTTCAAGACTAGAAGGACTATTTTATCTAATGTTACGAAACTGCTTTCTTAAGTCAGGCTTAAGTAATCTATCAAGCGATATCCTTGTTGGTTACAAGCCGATAAACGTGTTCTTCCTTGCATGAGAGCGGTCTGTCGATTGCAGCGCTGTATTTAATGGATCTGAGTTAGATTTACTTTTACGTTTTTGTTCTGGACCTTGATTTTGTATACTTGTAAAAGAGTTGAGAAGTAATTTCTGTTATAACGTAATAATTTATATCCGAATCTATTCATTTTCATCCTAAAATGTTTTTTCTTTTAACTTTGAACAAAAAAGCCTCGAAACGAATATCAATTTCTGATTGAAAGAAACGATTGCCAAATAATGCATGATATACATATGTAGATATTTAATTCGATAATCAATTGAGAATCTCGTTATACGTTGTTACATCGCATATCGCATAATGAGGACGAGGAACTAGGTTTGCTATAAAGGATGAGTCATTTAATTATTTCACTTAAATTTATTTGTAAATTATATACTGTATTTTTGTATATTTCTTTAAATATTTGAACGAAAGTTGTTCGATATCAAGGGAAGCATAGAATGGAATAATTAATTTTTTGCTAGTTCATTTTTTCATTGAAATGTAAAGGCCGCTTTGAGATTTTTAATTGTTACGTACAACATTTGGTCAGACATTTCGATAGAGTACTGCATACAGAATAAAAAATTATTGAAATATGTCGGTAAAAAGTGAATAATTACTGAGGTCGTAAAGTATTGAGTAAAGGATAGTGAAATCTTTGTACTCGAGAAATCCACGCAACACTTGCCTCAGTTTCAATGTTTACAAACATGGAGTCTTCCACGTTATTACTACGTGTCTCAACTTCACAGTAATAAATCATCAGCAGTGACAAATATTCCTGTCATAATGAAATTTAATAATGTGTTGAAAAGTGGAATCTGATTCACGTTTATGATGCTTGTGAAGAAAATAAGGCGTACAAATTTTCCGAAAAAAATCAACCATTATTAAAACTAAAAGTAAGATTCAACATAAAAGTTCTACTATCCTTCACTGGAGAATGTCTCAGTAATTATTAATTTTTTATTCTATGTACAATTTTTTATTTTGTATTTATTAGACTGTCGAATATCACGACCAAATGTTGCATATAACAATTAAAAAACTTAAGGCGACCTTTACACTTCGTTAATAAGGCGAAGTAGTAAAATACTAATTATTACATTTTACATCAAAGAACTTTCGTTTGAAACATTTAAAGAAATATATAAAGACACAATATATAGTTTGCAAGTAAATTTAGGTATCCTGTATATTGTTCAATATATACTCAACGTGTATGTTCCGACAATCAAGAAACCATAAAATTGCGATATGGTTAATGAATTTCCCATTATACAACTATATCTACATTTCGAAGAAAGATACAATATAATCTTTTCCAACTTCAGCTATTTTCAAAATTCAAAGTTAACTACAATTAAATCGCTTTTAATAACGATAAACACTTTTGTCAGAAACTTAAATGCTACTATTGTACAGTACGTTAAAACGTGTTTATTATAAATTTCATAAAAAATGTTATAAATGCATCATAGTATTTATTAAAACACAATCTTTCGAATAACATTAAAATTTCTGGATTCCTTTCTATGGAAATCCGTGCAATATAATCTATGAATTTTTTATGTAAATTGGTAATATTTGTTTCTATAAATCGTAACAAACATTACGTAAACGAAATTTCTTCTCTGATAGTATTTCACAAGAAAATGTTGAATGAAAAATATATCGGATCATAATTCTGACCGTGAATCGAAGTAACAAATCAATGAAATCTATAGAGAAACGAAAAAGACAGCAGGAGAAATAAAAATAAAGAGTTCGTTCGCTTAAGAGGAATGTGCGTTCGTGCAAGTACTGTATATGTACGAGTACGTACTACTTGTCTGCAACCAGCCAGCAGACCATTTCGCGGACCATACATCGCGAGTAAGTGAAACCACTGGCCATGAATGGATCATCGAATGTTTTTTAATGATGCACAATGCCTGTACATACATCTGTGCCGATGAAAGCTTTTGAGACCGTAGCGTCCAAGAGGGAGAGTGTCGCCAGCATGGTGCAAAAGAGCTCGTTGCCTTTACCATTTTACTCCCTTTTCCTCGCCTCTTAAAGCATTTTAAGCGTTTACATTTCCATTTGGTAGCGGATATGCTCAATGGGAATACCTACTTCCCACGACACCATCACGTTTTTCATTAGAATTGAGCCATTGCACGTAAGACTCGATTATCTTCACGATTTTCCTCTACTTTAAATAAACCTTATTGTGTTTCTTATTATTCAAACGTACCCGCGTTCTGTGCAACGACAATTATTACCAATAGCCATAAGGCAGTAATTCACGTAATACTGCTGTTTCCTATCAAAAAACTAACATTTTATTCCTTGACAGAAGTAAAATATTACTTCTATTATCAGTGGTGTTAACTTCGATGAAAATTTATCTTCTCCTGGACATACGAACATCACCATCACAGAAAATATCTATTTCTTGGCTTTATAAATTGTTTTTCCGATAATTTCAAGAACCAGCAAACTTTCAATCATTTATACGATGGACTCTTCAGATTTTAAATAAAGTGTAAGCGTAGTTTATCAAATAGAAAAATCCTACACAAATTCTTTTCTTTTACGGCGCATATTCTCGATTTTCCGATGGACTGATAGCTATCACCATGATTACAATTTCGCAACGTTTCAATATGGAAAAACTCGAGTAGAGACGAATAGTCTTTGATACACTTTTCGCCTAAATATCATACATCGTCACATTAGTTGCAGATTTATTGCACAATTAATATTCTGTATTATTCTTCTGTATCGAAATGGATCTCGACCACATTAATAAATATATTATTCGCGTATTACTAGCGAAAATACGAAACATCAAATTGAAGTCAATTATTTGCACTGATAAAACAAGTGTGAACGAAATTTTCGGTAATTATACACGTTATTAATGGACCCTTGTAAATTTCAATGACCTTAACGTATTATGAAACAAGTAGATCAACGGTTATCCTAAACTCATAATTAGGATACCTAATAATTAGAATAACTAGTTCGTTCCTAGTTTTGAAATTATAGGCATTAACAGATAAGGGGATAATAATAGGTATATTGTAATTTGTTTTTAAATTAGTATTATTAAGTATATTGTAATTTAGTTTGAAATTGGTATTGTTTATTTATCGTAATTGTCTTTAAACGGTCTCCTAATATAAATTTAATATTTTGCTCCAAACGTTCATGAACTTCTACCTTTAAAAACGTGTCTTAATGTTTTGGAGATATTTTCTTGCCAAGATTGCGATACAATTCGAAATATTGGCAATTTTATAAGACTTTGATAAGCTCGCAGTATACCGTAATCGTTGTACACCAAAAATTTTCAATATTTTTCTCGAAATGACATTCTTCAAGTTGATTAACGTAATGTCTCCGAAACTCGTAAACCGATTGACTTGAAGTTTACGATTCATATAAAATAAATATCCTTCTATCGTTTGAACGAAAGTTATATTTCGCATCTGTAGAAGTCTTTTTGTCGCTTGCAGAAGCTTCGAAATTTGGTGAAAAAATGCTGTAATTCTTAAAAATTTCCAATTTTTTACACATTTATGAACAATAAGAATCTTTTTGATTTTTTGTTCAGGATAACCAGAACACGAGTCGTCGCATCAACCATGGACATACGTTTCTTTGTACACCCCGTGCGCAACGATCCATTATTTCAAGAAAATCAATTCTTATACATTAGCAAACTATAAATAAATATACTTACAAAGTTTAAAATAATCGTGTTTAATAATTTCCTAAAAAGAATCCCAAATATCACCCAATTCTTAGAAATTCGAACTGGCCAGATTTTTCATGGCGTGACGTACCTACCGGATAATCAACTGAAAACATACTTAACGCAGATATCAATTTTAAAGCAAAAATATTTAACTATATTTTCATAACTGCGTGTAAATATTTAATAAAAAAAACAAAGCAAGATAGATTCGGGTTTTTTAATCCGGCTTCTGAAAAGAAGTGGTGATAAAAATGATTGATCAGCGACGATGAACTGGTATTTAGGGTTGAGGTTCAATAAGACGGTGATTTGCTATTTCAGAAATTGACAACGATTCTTTACTCGTAGGTGATATGTATTCGGTTCAAATGATTCTGTCTGTACTAATGCAGATATACGGAAGGCGTATTGTGAGATTGGTGATGCACATTCTATCAATCGAAGATTGAGAACCCTTTCAATCGAATGTACCTCTTGTAGGAGGAAATTGGTTGAGAATCTCCCAGTTTAAATTTATTGCAATAAAAGGCACGACTCCAGAATATTTCAACCTATATTTCTATGCAACACTGTACAAGATATTCAGATGTTTCAGCACTGATGAAGTTCTCTTTAATATTGAACAGGAGACAAAATTTTGTTGTAGTTATAACTTAATAAGTTAAAATTTTTAAATGTACAATATATTTTGACATATCCTAAAATCATAGTTTCTCAACATGCGTAAAAAAATTTAAATTATTCTACTGATATGCATTGTGGGTAAAATATGCGATACAAATAAGATGAGGAAGATTCTATACTTAAAACTAAGAAGAAACTAAGGAATAACGAAATTACATCGGAGACTTTATTTTCGAGAAAAATTCAATCAACATGATATTGGACAAAATAATTTTTATTGCGAGTCATTTCAAATCTATAGAATTATTAATACAAATTTTAAAACCGATAGAATTACATGTACTGGAGCTTAATAAAGAAAGTTCAACCCTGCAAGAAAATAATTTAAAATTCATGTTTGTGAAACTTAAAGAAATAAATAAAATAGTAGAAAAATTCTATTTTGTGAATGTAGAAACAAAAAATTGATACAAACTATTAATACTAAATGATATTTGTGCAAACTATTACAATTCTGGTGTAAAAATAATAAAGATCAGGATGATCGAGCTATGTTCAAAAATCAGTTTTATATACATTTGCAAAAACACTACGTATGAGACTATTTCCTAATGACAGTACAAATTTTTCTGAAAATAATGTTATTATGACGGACAATATTGGAATAAATAACACTGAAGTAAATATTTCACTTATTGACGAGTTAATTTTTTAAAACAAGTTATTTTACATTTTCTTTTCGTGTGTTTTGTTAATGGAAAAATGAATGTGCAATATTTTTGCTATCATAAGAAACCTACCTTCACGATTTTTGTAAATGATGTTCTAAACATTTTAATGGCATTCTAAAACTGTAAAAATGTTTTGTAAACGCGATGCAATTCTAATCTATCTAAAATCCGTCGAGTAAGCGTTTCTTCGATCGAGCGCGATAAAAATTCATTCAATGATGTACCATGCAAATTCGTTACATGGAGATACGTGTTGCCGCATAAGCATACACGTAACGAAGTTTTCATGGCGATTAAGCACAGATTATACTGTAAACTGGATTTGAGAATTACTCCGTTTCTTGTCAAATATTTTAAAACGCTTCGCATAAAATTCTTAACCAGACAATAGGGTGCTTAGTACTTTGAAAATTTAAAATATACGGTTTGTTGTTGTACTTATTCGATTATTAAATTCTCAAACCGAAAAGTAAAAGTGTTACGAAACTTTAGTTCTGCGTATAGAGTAGTTTGTTAATTCTCATCCAGGGTTCATTTTAACCCATATAACCTTGATGTCGCAGTCTCAAAACACCAAGCATAACCCTTGACCTGCTTTCATGTTTGTCATAACCATCGAAGGGAACAAATAATGAACTTATAAATCTAATAACATGAAACTTCAATCTAAACCCACATACTTAAATACGAACTAATAAAATTTAGATTTGGGTCAGAATGGATCCGGAGTCCACCATTTGGTTGTCAAAATAGTCCACTATTGAAGGGTTAAGTAAAATTAAACTTTATTTCATTATTTGCAAACTGTAAACAACACCAACAGAATTTTGTAAATGAAGACGTACGTACCACGTTAAGTACATATAATATAAGAAAATGACAAAAATGATTGCTATAGACACCATTTGTCGTTTCGTAAGGTGCCAGTAAAAGACTAACAAGAAATATCCGAAATACCTCACGTCAATTTGATAAAATTCTGCAGGTTTGTAGAGTAATAAAAAGTAATTTATACATTCTTCTTTTTTGATTGTGGAAACACCAGTTTAAGGGGTGCATCTAAACTATCAAATTCTCTCATGCTATCTTGGAAGTTATCGGATATATCCATGGAAAAATGTTTGGTACAATTGCTCTAGGGTTTCTGACATAAAATAACACGGTGCATACGTCAAAAAAAAGTAATATGAAAATCAATCAGTTATACAATTGACCTGTTTAATAATTGTTCACATTCTTTACCATGTTTTTATGAGAGTAGTACGAATGAATCCACGAAATTTTCTAAATAAAAATGCATCTAAATACGATCTCATTTAGACTATTTTTAATCATACGTTAACGAATCACTCCTGAAATTTGCAAATTAAGATGTTATGCAGTGAAAAAATCATAATACAGACCTTTAAACTAGGCTTTAATAACATGCGTAGTCTTATATAAGAAAAGATGTTTGTAAATGATGGACTTTCTACTACATAACAAATTTACACTATTTTCAAGAAAACACACAAACTATAAAAGTAAATCCTGCACAACTACAATGTAATAAATAAGACTAAGGTTTCTAGTAATATCTACTTAATATACTAGTAATTTTGCATTTTATTTTACTTATATAAAGATGCACGCGTATTTACGTTCCTACTTGTTTATTTACATCTATTCACAATATTTACCATGTATTACCAAAAATAGTGAACAATTTCGTATTTCTGAAGCGTCGAAAATAAATTATGTGAAAAGATTTTATGCTTATAATGAAGTTAACAAAGTTATATTTTTTTAGGTATTACATTTCGAGAATACGTTCTTTTCTATGGTCCCGTATGTAATGTAATAAAACAATATTGTTGAATTTAAAAGAATCGAAATTAGAACGCCTATCTTTTGTGAAAGAATGTGTGTTCTGTTTCATATATACAGTTTTTGTGTCCATACAGTTGTATTAGTAATTTTCATTGTTTGAACTGTATAGCATTGATCACAATCAAGAAAGTTGATTTTATAGACAACATGGATACATTTTATGAAAGAAGTTACGTTCAAATTACTTTTTGCTACTTGCTTCAAAAAATTTAGAGAGCCATGTAAAAATGTATTTTAGTATTATATATGCTTGATATACATATGCAGGCATGTATGAGAGATACATGATATACAGGTACATATTTCGATCCAACCACAAGATGTCAGAAATTCCATTTCATTTTTCCTCTTCGTTCTTCTACTACCGTTGGAAATAAGCAAACAGAAATTAAATGAACCAACGCATTTGCTATGTTTAATATGAAAATTATTCCCTCGAAAATTTAACAGAATCGGAAGAATTACACATTGCGAGAACGAAAGTATTTAATTCTTATGAAACATATCATGTCGGAATTTACCATCCCAGGAATTCACCATTTCCACTGCGTGTGCTGGACGAAAAATTGCGAATTCTTTTCGTCCCATTCCCTTAAAATTTTATCAAAAAGAATATACACTATGGACGGATTAAATTTTCTAATCTATACTGTTATGGTCTTATAGTTTGTATTCGTGCATGATACAATTCTTTAGAGAAAATCTTTGTTAAATTACGAAAGTAATTTTTCAGAAATGTATAGTCGTTTGTAGGAAGGTGATAATTAGTGAGTCTACGAAACCTGTGTCTGATTGATTAGTGTAAAGGATTCTCACCATGTCTTACAGGCATTTTCGGTATTGGTAGATTTTGACACTACTTCAAGTAGGATTAGGCACGTAGAAAAGGTATCAGCATAGTGAAATCAAATGAGATAGAATAAATGTGATAAATTTCATTGACATATCCACAACACACACTCACACACAAATCTAATAACATAACATAAAAATTGTACTTTCCAGAATATATTCAAGAAAACATTACTATTAATTTGGTAAAATTATCTTGGCAAAAATAAATTCAAACATGATCCTGCAAGCATTGTTTTTTATTATTTATTATTTTTTGAATTATTAAAAATGATTTGATTGAATTTAGGCTAGATTCTCTTTTATCGAAATAAATTCTACATAATTACAATTTTGAGAAAGTATAATTTTAATGTTTTCTTAGACTACTCTAATTTGTCTGTGCTTTCATCGGGAACTATTAAAAGTATCACTTCATTTAATACTAAAGCTTAACTTTAGCTTATAGTATTAAAATAGGGATAAATAATAAAGCCAAAAGAATCACTACAATAAAGACAAAACTTTAAATCAAATAATTAAAAATGTTATGGATAATATCATTTCAAATGCACTGATTAACTGCTTAGGACAAACTGCTGTTTTAGATACTGCAACTATTTTAAAGAAGTTATTTGTTTTCTCCATTCTATTGCGGAGTGTGTGTTTTCTAGATTTTTCTACTATAAACCATCTCGAGTTCCCAAATAACCACTCACCAACATTCACCAAGGAAATGAACTCGTATCATCCGTCGTCAAATAAGGATAAAAAACAATAAATTAAATTTAAAGAAGTTCGTAATAGAATCGATAAAAATAATATATAATCAAAATTAATGCTAAATATTTCCTCTCATAGATATGGGAATCCTAGTACTATGTCAATGCGTGCCACTAAGCATCTAAATACAAGTGCGGACTCATGAATCTCTAATACATGAATCTCTAAAGCTTAAATGAAAAATTAAGTTCACACTATATAATTATTCTACACTATATATTATTAGAGATATGTAGTCTCTATTGTAATTCGCGCTTCCAAGTGACAATTTCTGCACTCAGTTCGTTACAAAACGAATCTTAGATATATTCGTTTCTCACTTGTTTTCAAAGTTTCTTACTCGTTCTAACCATTTCTCACTTGCTCTTACTGTTTCGTATTCACTTCCCCAATATAAATATCGCCGAATAAGCCAAGGAGATCTGAACGCTGAAATTTTGCATACCTATCCTTCGTGTTGTTACAGCCTGGTCTCGAATAGTAACTTGGAAGACATACTGCAATGAAACAGTCTAAACGAGGATGTGCTTAGACTGATAATAATTGGGAAAACTTCGTCGAACCTTTGATAATGAAGGTGTAATGAAAAATGTACAAAATTGAATTTTAAATTAGTGCGTTGCACTCTCATAAATTGCATTTACAAAACGCATCATAACGTATAAAAATGAAGTTTGCAAGAAGAAGTATGTGTAGTGCACAAACGAAGAATCAATATTTTTTATGCATTTATTCTCATCAAAGTGAAACAATGAAAATAATGGACTGCAGTTTTTAACAATCTTATGGATTGTTGAACTTTTTATATTTATGGCATCATACATACTACTTTTGAGAATGCTCGTTTATTCTTGTTCTCTTTTATGTAGTAACGTGAGTTACACTATTCTTCGTTATATGTTACCAGTTGTGCTTCATCGGAGAGAAATTCATCATGTACAATGAAACCAAAAACAGTGGAATAACAGTACCGCAGTATATGAAAATATTTCGCACAAGTAATACTACCATATTCATAAACGTGTCCAAGGTTTAATTAGTCTCTATTCGCTAGAGCTTTGGTACTATTCTATTTACTGTTTATATTGTCCTCTTTCTAAGTTTCGTTGCACAATGTCCAATAAAGCGACTGATACAAACATAGTTGCTTATACTAGTGTGTGTAATAGTACTGAAAAGGACTGATTGTTGAAAAGAAAAAAGAATCGTGAATCTAAGCTTACTAATAGCTAAGTACGGTTAGCGTTTTTGGAAACCTTCATGGATACTTGCCTTAGGAGTTAGTCGTTCAATAGATTGGCTTCTCGTGCTAAGTAAGTAGACTATGAGGACGGAAGGGTAGGTAAGCGAAAAGACAGGAGATAGGGGAAAAGATAATACGTTTCCACTGGAAATGGGACATTCAACGAGTTCTTTTAGAAACGTCTCTTTATCGATCCGCATTAATAGTCTCTCCAGAACAAATCGTTCTTCAATTGGTTTGTTGTGGTTTTCTTTAAGTTTTCCTGACATTGTAATATACAATACATATTTCTATACTCTGTAAATTCAGGAAAAAATTTATACTTCTGTATTTTTTTATCCGATTATGTAAGCCGTTCCTTGTTCAATCGTCTGCATCAGTGTTTTTCAAATTTCAACTTGCTGCGATCATCTTTGTTGAAGAAAAACTTTCGGCGAACCTTCTATAGTAAAATTATTTTATAATTTTTGCAATATAATTTAAAATGCTTTTTAAAAAAGTGTTAATTTATCAATTTTAATTCATAATTTTAATACGTTGTTTACTAAAGCAGTACTTAAAAATAAATATAAAAACAAATTAGTGGACTTCCTGAGGTTTTTCAAATTTATTTAATAGTATTTAATAATAAATTAATTTTTACCACTGAATAATAATTATTATTATTAATTTTTGGTACAACTGTTGCATGGCAAATGAAACATTCAAGTACCTTTTATTATTTTTAATAAAAGCTGATTAAAAATTGATGAATTGTTAGTGTAGTTTAATGTCGTCAAAGCATTTTTGTAAAATATCGCTTTAATTCCCACCATGCTAAAATAAATGTACTAAAAGTAAAAAATATTGCACTTAATTAAGTTATTATCTCGTTACTACTGATAATTTAACGATTTATATTAAAAATATAAATAATCATTAAGCCACGCAGAGAACTTGAAAATTATTATCTTCAAATTCTAATAAAACCTATCAGTTTTGTTTCCTTGAAAATGAAATTATATAACGTAAGTTTCATGCGTTCCCTTCCAATTTTCTGTTGCTAAAAAACGAAAAAATCACCGAAGCCAGTAAACAAAACTTCTATGTTCAACGTTGTTTGTTAAAAAGACGATGTTTTAGTAATCAGGAAATATGGTCCTTTCAGATGAATATAAACAATTTCAAAGAGAAAAAAATACTTTGGGTTAATCGAAGAATTTGGAAGATATACCTCGGAGAAATTTACATTAGTATTATATTTTACAGTATTGAGTACAGAGAACAGTTTTCCTACTAATTATAAGTTAATTTTCATTTTTCTTTTTCGAAACCATGTGTACATAGATTTTATTTGTTTGAATGCGTTAGTTATTTAGTTACTTTAGTTGAAATGCATTTTTTCTCTGTTTAAAATTGTTTTTATTCATCCGAAGTGGTCCATACTCTCTGATGAATAAAAAGTTGTATCTGTAATAAATAACAATTACTATCAAAATTATTGAATAATTTACAACAAATTGCTATTTATCATAGCTTAAACAGGAGACAATAAAAATAAAAGCAATCATTAAAGTCAACAGAGATTAGTGTAAAGAGGAAAATAACACGAGACCGAATGCAACCAGAATATGGTAATTCTTTTGAAAACGATGATCCATTTAAAAAGTATAACCACATTGTAAATGTGATGACATACATATAGTAGTTATTCAGTTATGGATTTTTTGTATGTTTTTTGTCCTCGATAGCATACACGAAAAAGCAATAAATTTTCTTAATAAAATGACTTGAATATGTTTTTAAGTCCTCTTTTTTTTTATACATTTGCACGTTTTATTAAAATTTTTCATCATAAATAATGACTTAAAGCGTAATATTTCTAAATATTTTTCGTGACTGATACTTTACCCGAAATAAGTTACAAAATTTTTGGAAAAATATCACGATTAGTAATGAATCAACATTCAAACTTTGAGCATAGAATACATAGAAGAAAATACGTTTAGAAACAATTGTTAATGTTTCAAACGTATCGTGATTATTTGAACCGTCAAGAACGGTGGTGTTAATTGGGAATATTTTTCGTCATTTGCTGCAGGCAGTTGATCACGAACCGTCATCATGAATGCACGTGCGAACGAGAGCTCTGTAATATAAACAGTGAAATGATAGTGTGTGTGTATACGAAGTAAACAACCTGTGTTCAACCGGTAAACCGACAGCCTGGAATTTCTGTGACTGTCAGGTGAATGCTCACATATATTTCACACCATCTAAAAATTTAAAATTATAACAAAAGAAAAAATATGATTTGTCACAAATCAATCACTCGAAAGATCCAGAAGAAGTCCAAAGCTACTCAAATACAGATTCAGAAAGAGAAATAAACCGAAAAAAATGGAATCTACGAAAAACAATAAAAAGAAAAACTAAAACAACACCCGATACCAAGAAAGAAACTAAATGGCTATTAGATCATAATTCAATCTCAACATCAAACAGATATGAAATATTGAACCACGACAGCGAACTCCCAACTAAAGAGACAAAACCACTGCCAATATTTATTGAAGTCCACACTATGAATCCTCTAATGGAATTATTAAAGCAATTATTGAACACTATTAAATTAAGCAATTATACACAATGAAAAACTTTCCTACAGAAATGTAGCAACTCCTACGCAAGCATACATATTACAAATTCTATTGGAAGATATTGGAAACAAATTAGAAATATTGGAATAATTACTATGTTTTACACGGTATAATTAATATAAATTTAGGATGATCAAAGATTTCAACAATACGGAATACACATGCTTTCTTTTTCTTTTGCTCTCATACTCACTTTCTGTTTGATTTTCGAATGTCTCACTCGTTGACAGGTAGACTTTATCATTTGTACTCACATCACATCTATCATCAAAGGACACTCTTTTTCTACTTCTAATAATACATATGATTAACACTCACGCCATCACACAGTCATACATAACCTCACATTCGTTCATTATATTATAGAAAACAATCTCACAATCTTCTCCCTTGTTTTATAATGTCTTAATTTTTAACATACATAAAGTTTCTTATATTTTTTGGTATCGAAGATCAACTTAATGGTTCGTCATACAATTGGCAGTCATTACTTCTTTGTGTATATGTATGTATTAATTTATCGTATGGTTGTGTACAAGTTCTAGAATAAAATAACGTTTACAATTTAAGAGTTTTGTTTTTGTTTGAAAATTTCCACCGTTTGCAAGTTTCACTGCGTTTAGATTATTACATTTCAGATCTTTATTTGTACAATGCAATATTCCTATTTCTTTTAATAATTCGTAAGTTCGCGATACTTCCTTCAAATTTCTGACATCGTTTCCAACTCACTCTCAGGGGATGACAATGCAACCATTCCTTGTTTCTTGCTTCTCCAGTGAATTGGATCTCCATTCCAGTACAGAAGTATTCCACTTAAAGGATTTCGTTTCTGAAGTGCTGTCCCATGATGCACCAGTCTGACATAGTACTTTTTTTTCATATCTAGATTGTTATACGCAATCTTATAATCAACCATATCTTTCGAATACTGTAGAATATATTTTGGAGCATTCATATCTATTACTTTTGGACATTTACTGAATTAAGATAAACAACTGATCGCGAAAGAGATATCTGGTGTCGTCAAGACACTCGAATGCATTAAACGTTCCAATAATACAGAGCTTTCATCATCCACCCTCAATTTCTGATTCACATTCATTGATGACTTCGTTGTGTTGTTCTCATTTATCCCATACACATTTAAGAGATTCATCACATACTTTTCTTGTCCAACAAAAAGTGTTTCCTTTTTATAACTCAATTCGATCCCCGGGAGTTCCCTAGCATCGCCAACATCTTTCAACTCCACATATTTCTTCAAGATTATTTATGAATTTGTTTTCAAAAGAATCTGCACTACTTGTTATTATCCAATATTGAACAAGGTATCCGTTAGATACTTGTCCTGTTTCAGACCGTATATACTCCTTTTTAATTTGCATACTCTGTTTTTATTGTCTTCGTAACCATCAGGAAATTCTATATGCACTCCTTCACTCAAAGATCTATGCAGAAATGCAGTTTTTACATCATAAGTTTTGATCTCTTCTTCACTCAAACTCTGCACTCAAACTCTTTTACTGTAAAGTTCCATTTATTTTTTATAATCTTTTTATTTTTAGAATATTCAACTAGATTCCATACTTGATGCCATTGCGATGAATCCATTTCATCCTCCATTGCCTCTTTCCATTGTGCCCAATCCTGCGATTGTCTCGCTTCGCTCACCGTATTTGGTATCTTCTTATCAAAGCTTCTCGTCGTTCTATGCTCCTTTATTCTCTCTGATCTCCTCTTACATCTCTTCCTTCTACTAATTTCTCTATTCCTTGTTTCCATAGATATTCGTTAACTTGTATATCCTCTTTCGTCAAGTTCTCTTCTTCCACAATGATTTCATTGCTCAATATTTCAAGTCTCGTATTTTTATAATCACTACCTCCTTCCTTATTTTCTCTTCTTTCTTCTTCTTCTTCTTCTTCTATTCCTCTCGGTCTTTCTTCGTGTTTATCCATTTCTATGATGTTATCGTCTTCTACTTCTTTGTCATGAAGATGAATAGTAATTAGGTATTTACACTCGTCCTCTTTTTGTTCAATGTTCTTTGATAGCACCAATCCAATTACTTCCTTAACGAATTTCACATCGCGGTCACAATTTACCTTCCTTGTTTCAGGGATGTATATTCTACACATATTGGTATCATTATGTCTCAGAAAAATTCATCTCGTTGTTTTCGAGTTACATTTCTTTCTATTACTCTTTTTATTTAGTAAATATATAATGCATAAAAATCTCCTCATATGTTTAACGTTTGGTTATTTCTCATACCACATTTCATATGGTGTTTCTTTATGTACTTGTGACTTCACTTTGTTTCTTATACACACTGTGGTATTTGCTGCTGTTTCAATGATTATCTGGTTTGTTCTTTCTGCAATCCCATTGCATTCCGAAGTCATTGGAGTGCTCAATTCATGTTTAATATCTTTTGCACCAAACCAATTTTTGAAGCTTCTTCCAAACAACTCTTCATCATTGTCAGAACATATTTGTTTTAATTTTTATACCATCTGATTTTTTTTCAACGTAATCAGTTTTTTGGGTTTTTCAGTTGTTTTGCCCTTATGATTCAGTAGTTATTCAAACTCGTTTTTTCTTGTGTCGTCACTTCACTCACCATGAATGTTTTTATATAATACGCATTATTGTCTCGCACCGCTGTTGATTTAATATTTTCGATGTTTCGTTGTTATTCTAACACATCTTAACATATGAAATAAATTCGGATCGAAGTCCTCTTACTACACATAACTTCCATTTTTGGTGTCCTTTTTAAGTTGTTTCCACTGATTCCTCAAAACTTCAGCTGTGTTGTCATATTATGTTTGATCGCCGTTTATAATTTATCAACGTTTTTCATGTGGCTGTATTTTAATAATTGGGCTTTACTTATACTATTTATCATTATGATTCTCGACGCATAATTATTATCGTCCCATTCATTCAATTTTTAACATTTTTCATTGTACTCAGAATCCTCTTTATTCGGATCTTCTATCAGTTTTACATCAATTACTTTCTTCCATAATTTTTTCGATCGCAAGATCCCTTCTATATTTTTTTTCCAAAAAAAAAGTAATTTGCATCGTCCAATGATTCCGTGTTTGCTAAGTTCCACGGTTCGATATTATTGGAATTCTCTTTTATTTTCTCGAATTTTTTCTTGAGTCGACCAATCACTGAATTCTACTGCCAGTAGTTGGACGATATTAGAAATAGATTAGAAATGTTGGAATAATCACTATCTTTTATACGGCACAATTAATACATATTTAGAATGATCAAAGATTTTAACAATTCGTATATGAAATACACATGTTTTTTCTTTCATTTGCTCTCACTCTTTGTTCTCTCTCATACTCTCTCTGCTAGATTCTTGAATGTCTCATTCATTGGTAGGTATATGCAATCAATACTTTGTGTATATATTTTATTTACACGGCATTACATACAAATATATTAAGCGTATTTAACGTATTAGATACTACGTGCATTAAAAACATTGAAGAAAATGTATATATTCTATCTACGTTGCACATTCCGATGTATTCAATATTTGTAATATATTTTTGTGTGAGTAATTTTTACATATTGTAACCATATGACAACACAGTGTGCTAAAATGTTCCAAACGCGACCAAAATTAATAACACTAAAAAACGTTAAAGATTGTTCGAAAAATGGTGTATATTAAAGTATTTAGACATACTAGACTACTTACTACGTACTGGAATATTCGTAAAGAGAAATAATACATTTTACTTATGCATACATAACAATCATATAGAAATATAGACATAATAAAATGATTGTTAGTCAATTTGCAACATTTATTACACCTTTCTATTATTAATACTATATTTCTTTATAGGGATGCGGTGAGACTATCAACTTAATCTGTCAACGAAGCTTCCATCTTCTATCGCTGCAAGGTCAGTCAATAAATTATTTAATCCTCTCTCAAGTTAAACGAAATTGACGATATGTCTTATAATTAAAAATACAGTATACTTTTATGAGAATTCTACTGCTTTCGAGTATTCGACAGTGTAGCAAAAACTCGGTTTTACTATTGCGAAACCTCGCCAAATACTCGATCGAAACATCCTCATGACGTTGTTTTTGTTCCATTGTAATGGAACAAGCTTTCTCGTGTCCAAATTTTCAGTCAATATACGATGTTCAGCACTTTTTCATATGCCTACCATATCTGATAGCTCGCGCACATTCAGTCAACGGTCGTCCGACACCATTTTGTGGATTTTCGTCACCATTTCAGGTTTAGTCACCTCATTTGGTCGACCACTGCAATGTTCGTCTTGACAGCTCGTACGGCCTCGTTTAAGCTCTACCACCCAATATTTTACTGTTGTACACGAAGGAGCAGATTCTCCCACAGTAGAATTCAGTTCTGCTTCGATATTGATCGGAGTAAGGTCTTTCAAATGAAAGTACTGTATCACATAACGATAACCAATTTTTTCCATGTTTACAAATTCACTGAGAATGTTCACTATTGATGGCTGCCAAACAAATACTAAACAACCTAGTGTCGTTAACCTTCAAACTTAAGCTTTATAATATCGGTACTTTCTCCCTTAATCATTCTTTTCGAACAACTACCGCCATGTATACGTCAGATCTGGTATTTCTGGAACTACCCTCGTACAATCTGTCTTGTTCTTTCTAAAAACGATAAATATGTAACGAATCTAACCGATATATAGATTGCATAAACCATTTTCTGTTTACTTTTTCGAGAGTTTCGTAAGATAAGGATGTATTGATATGTAAAAGTTTAAGATCGCTTGATATTATTGGAACATGATATTAATACGTATAAATAAAACTCAGCACAGTGAGTTACAGCAAACCGACGTTTATATGTTGCAAATAGTGCAAAGACCATTGTATTCGACATTTTTTCAACTTAAATGGGACTTGCCACTCTGTGTAATATATTAGTTTCAATAACTCACTTTCGACCGGATGCAATTCCAATAAAATATGATAAGACGTTCAAGGTGTGTGGGTTACCGACATTTTCGACACTGGAATATGATACGTGTTCGGAGATTTCCAGTTCATATGCGATGCCATTGGTTGCAGAAACTAACGTAACAATTAAGGTCGGAATTCGAAAGCACGTGGTAAGCCAAACCAATCGGACTAGTTGTACCCGGCCGATAGTACGTTCCACATTGTTACCAACAAATGCTTGGTTCTCTATGAAAGCAGACGGCCAATCAATCATTCTACCATTATTGGCACAGTCTCAAAGGTTTTATCAGTAGCAAGGATACGTGAATCCAGTTAGTGGGTAATTTAAGAATTTGTCAAACAATAATCATTAAAGCGTGTCAATTCGGTTGAATTGCTCCTCATCGTTTTGCTTCTTGCGAATTTCAATAATCATTATAATTTATAACATCGATGACTTAACTGTAAACGGTTCGTTTGCTTTTATATCGCTATTTTGTTACACTTTGGTTGTATTTGTCATACATAAATTGAATAGTTGTTCAGTATTTTATTGACAATATAGTGATAAAGGGAATGAAAATATTAAATAATACGTATTATTTGAGGTATTTTTAAAAAGCCCATTTTTAAAAAGTTTTAAAATTATAATGAATCGGAAAACATCGAAATAACTTTCAATTACTTTCATTTATTTCTCTTAATCATTCTTCGTTATACGTATTATTGATACGTAAATATTATAGAGGAATAACAAAATTCTAATAAGGAGAGAAATCTAATAAATACAACATTGAGTTTTAACAGTAAAAAGACAGTGAAGATTTACTATTGCTTAAACATAATCTCATTATCAGCCCCAATTTGCGTTAGAAAGTATTATTTTCTGCAATTTGTACTCTCTCATCATGATCCTAATTCCTACTCCGGTCACATTTAATTACCTACATATATCCAGTATTTTCTGTTAAAATATCACAAAGTTATCCCCATTACCTCGTAATATTTCTCGTTCATAAATTCTAACTAGAACTTTCATTATCCGGGTGTCCAAGCACTCGAAGTACTCATTTTAACTCAAACTCGGATTTAAAATCCGGATTTAATTATTCGAATATCATGTGTTTTTTCTTTTTTTCAAAATTTCATATCCTAATCTTACCGATTCAAATTCCGAGTTTCTATATCGAAGATTTAGGAATGGTACAAGGTGAAAAGCATTCATACTGCTTTTGTAAGAATTCTACTCCAGTTCGAATCGAGACGATAAATTTATAACAATTGTGGCTAAAACGAAATGACAAAAATAACCAACTATTTTACAGCTTTTAATATTTATTCATATGGTATAAGAGAAACAAACAACTCCTGCGATATCTTCTTTTATCAAGTTAACAGTATTAGTTATAGACCGGGAATTAATTTTATTAATTGGATTTTTATCGTGTGCAAAAGTTTTGAAACGATTTGAAGGATTCTGTACTGTGTGATTATTTTCTATTTCATCCGTTGTGAGGGTAAACGTTTTAAATATTAAATGATATGTAAACTAATTGTGATATATGACTCCTGAGAACAGGATGCCTAACAGTCGATAGATAAACTTACAAACGTCCTTTGTTAAGTTTTCTTTGTATTTTAGATTTTATTTCTATATAGAATATTTCGATTCTTTTTACAATTGTTCCAGAAGAAAATACTTTACAACTCGGTTCTAGTGCTCTTGTATATTCCCGGAATCCACTATTTGATAGAAACACAAGTTATTGTGCAATTGCTTTCAGTTTTACCAATGCGTGAGATATCATTTCTGCTCTATCCTTTTTTGGTGAAAAACTATATTATTATTACTATTATTACTATTACTATGTGTTCTGTATCATTTCCTTGAAAACCTTCTTCGGAATAATCATTACTTGATGTATCACATTTGATTATAATGCATGGATGAAAATATTATTTCTATTTACCATCAGTGTTATTGTTCATACGTAATAGATGGTGATCTACGACTTCCCGTCATTACAATGTGTTCTATATCATTTCCTTGTAAATCATCTTCGAAATGATCATTACTTGATGTATCACATTTGATTATAATGCATGGATGAAAATATTATTTCTATTTACCATCAGTGTTATTGTTCATACGTAATAGATGGTGATTTACGACTTCCCATCATTTATTTTGTGTTTCATTCTCTGTTGTATTTTGATTTATAAGTATTTATTTAAAAACAATGTTGCAATATCCAACTTCGCCGCAACATTCTATGCAATTTATTAAAAATAAAAAAAATAGCACAAATGGGTTGTAAAATTAAATACAAATTGTGTTCTGAGATATATAACAAACACATAAAAATCAAAGTTTTGTCCTCAAGTTTTGTTCTCCTTTAAGTTTTCACATATTTTTTTTTCATAGAGGAAAATCTTCTAGAGGAAATCTTCCTACAGCATCAGTGACTCCTCGGGACGAGGATAGAGGGAGTGTGAGATTTTCCGCACCGAAAGTTCTGGTGTGAAGCCTACCCACTAAAACCTTCACGGTGATCATCCTCGCGCGATTACAGAGAGACACCGCACAGTGACATAACATCCGGTGCCTCTTCTCGTGTTCTCATGTGGCGTGGCGTGGCGTGGCGCGGCGTGGCGACCGCTGATGTTGAGCGTGGGGGGGGGGGGGGGGGGGGGGGTTTGTTATGTCCAAACCTCTCCATCGCAGCACGCAGTGGTTCGAAACTGTCATAATCCGGAAAAAGTACGAAAGCATCAATATGCAAACATTAATTTACACAGAAATTGGTATCCGAATGTTTCCGTGGTCGATGATCATAAATCTGAGGTAAATATTGCTGAAAACGAAATGATAGATCCAATATGGCGAACGTACAGACTGTTTCGCAAAAGCGTGTTGCTGATATTTTTGTAAATATGAGTTTTTTTCGTAAAAGAACTTTATATAAACCGAGTATAGGTATATTAGGGTACTTAAGTTTAATGTACGTTTGCCTTTAAGTTTATGCTTCATTAAGGACCACATATTTTCGATTGGATTTACATCAGGGTGTCTCTTTTCATTCCCTACAGATATGAATTCTGTGTTTCGGATTGTTATCTTCTTCCAAAATCCATGTGTTTTCGGTTTGAGTGAACCAATGTTTCACTGATGTAAGAAGCCCTCTTTGATACAGTCTTAACATTATCTGCGAATTCAGATTGTCTGTGAAGATGCACGAAGTTCCAAAACCACGCATGTTGAAACAACCCCAAACATGCACTTTTAACGGATGTTTTATACTTCTTTGTACGACAGGCTATGCATGTCTAATAACAAGGCTTGTCAGGCACAGAAAGAATCATCGCTGAACACTATATCGCTCCAGTGACGATGTATATTCTAATGAATCCACGCCAAACGACTGTTAACATGCTTTCTCGAAAGTAATGATTTAGATATCGTACTTCGCCAATTGACACCATACTCTTCCAAACGATATTTCAAAGTCATTGTACGAAAGCTCACACCTTTCCTTGCCAAAAATAGTTTTCCTAGACTAGTAGGACAACAGACTAGTACGTGCGTTTAATCGTATTTTAGTAAGGGCATCTATGATTTTTGATCTGGAAGGATTAGTACCAGAAGTATCTGACCTAACAAAGAAAACACAAAAATTTTGGGAAAAATATCTTTATTTCTCTAAATAGTCTCCTTTAAGATCGATACACTTTTCCCAACGATGCTTTCTCGAAAGTAATGATTTAGATATCGTACTTCGCCAATTGACACCATACTCTTCCAAACGATATTTCAAAGTCATTGTACGAAAGCTCACACCTTTCCTTGCCAAAAATAGTTTTCCTAGACTAGTAGGACAACAGACTAGTACGTGCGTTTAATCGTATTTTAGTAAGGGCATCTATGATTTTTGATCTGGAAGGATTAGTACCAGAAGTATCTGACCTAACAAAGAAAACACAAAAATTTTGGGAAAAATATCTTTATTTCTCTAAATAGTCTCCTTTAAGATCGATACACTTTTCCCAACGATGCTTTCTCAAAAGTAATGATTTGGATATTGTACTTCGCCAATTGACACCATACTCTTCCAAACGATATTTCAAAGTCATTGTACGAAAGCTCACACCTTTCCTTGCCAAAAATAGTTTTCCTAGACTAGTAGGACAACAGACTAGTACGTGCGTTTAATCGTATTTTAGTAAGGGCATCTATGATGTTTGATCTGGAAGGATTAGTACCAGAAGTATCTGACCTAACAAAGAAAACACAAAAATTTTGGGAAAAATATCTTTATTTCTCTAAATAGTCTCCTTTAAGATCGATACACTTTTCCCAACGATGCTTTCTCAAAAGTAATGATTTGGATATTGTACTTCGCCAATTGACACCATACTCTTCCAAACGATATTTCAAAGTCATTGTACGAAAGCTCACACCTTTCCTTGCCAAAAATAGTTTTCCTAGACTAGTAGGACAACAGACTAGTACGTGCGTTTAATCGTATTTTAGTAAGGGCATCTATGATTTTTGATCTGGAAGGATTAGTACCAGAAGTATCTGACCTAACAAAGAAAACACAAAAA
Organism: Ptiloglossa arizonensis; assembly: GCF_051014685.1. Lineage (NCBI taxonomy): Eukaryota > Metazoa > Arthropoda > Insecta > Hymenoptera > Colletidae > Ptiloglossa > Ptiloglossa arizonensis. The sequence goes on along the minus strand of NC_135051.1, from coordinate 10,686,901 downwards.
TTTTGGGAAAAATATCTTTATTTCTCTAAATAGTCTCCTTTAAGATCGATACACTTTTCCCAACGATGCTTTCTCAAAAGTAATGATTTGGATATTGTACTTCGCCAATTGACACCATACTCTTCCAAACGATATTTCAAAGTCATTGTACGAAAGCTCACACCTTTCCTTGCCAAAAATAGTTTTCCTAGACTAGTAGGACAACAGACTAGTACGTGCGTTTAATCGTATTTTAGTAAGGGCATCTATGATGTTTGATCTGAAAGGATTAGTACCAGAAGTATCTGACCTAACAAAGAAAACACAAAAACTTTGGGAAAAATATCTCTATTTCTCTAAATAGTCTCCTTTAAGATCGATACACTTTTCCCAACGATGTACAGTAGCTTCGATACCATGTTTATACTGAGAATCGTCGAGCTGTAGAAAATAGCGATGTACAGCACCTTTTCATATGCCTACCATATCTGCTAGCTCGCGCACTTTCAATCAACGGTCCTCCAACACCATTTTGTGGATTTTCGTCACCATTTTAGATGTAGTCACGTCGTTTGGTCGACCACTGCAATGTTCATCTTGATAGTTCGTACGGTCTCGTTTAAACCACTCAATATTTTACTGTTGTAGACGAAAGAGCAAACTTCCCCATAGTAGAGTCTAGCCCCGCTTTGATATCGGTTGAAATAAGGCCTTTCAAATAAAAGTATTACCAATACTTATATAATAAGTATATTATATACAATATACAATAATATACGATAACCAATTTTTTCCATGTTTACAAATTCACTGAGAACGGCTGCTAAACAAATACTAAACAACGTAAAGTCGTCAACCTTCAAACTTAAGCTTTACACGGTCAGTACTTTCTCCCTTAATCATTCTTTTCAAACAACTACAGCCATCTATACGTCAGGTCGGGTACTTCTGAGACTACTCATATAGTTAAGTCGTAGACGTTGTTAATATCCAAGTAAAGTTTAACGAGAGAATCGTTTTTCAGAAACACATCGCATATGTTCGTCCCTAGGTTGATTGGGTCGTCAATTGTCGAGAGGTATTACCTAAATTTATATTGATTAGGTTACAGGATATTGTTTGATTCAAGGAATCATCTGAGCCTGTGGTTGATTATTTTTCCAGGAGTTTATATACGCAATTTGTTAAGGCGATCGATTTATTGTTCTATACTGGCATTTAAATAAAATATGTAAATTACCATGTACATGACATTAATTCTGTATATGTAATTAAACCTATTTGATAAACAATTGTACATTCAATTGATAATTTATTATAAAGTTTAAATATGGCAACACGGTTAGCAGAGTATTATTATTTCACAGCGATTTATGCGATTCGATGCACGTAACTAGGTTAGTCCCATTTATGTTAGATGTTTTGAAAAGTTGAAATCACTCCCTATATATCCCGCTATTATTGAGCACCTTAATATGTAAGATCGAGACATGGACAGAGAAAGAGAAGAGTTAGTGTCAACTTACAAAGTCGTATTCCCCTAACTTAGCACGAATTGCTGTAATCACGTATACAGCTACGGTTAACCACTTGGATTGGAATAATGTTCCTCACATGTGATAGCTACTTCGAGCTGAAAGATCATTTCGATAACCGTTTTATGTATTTCTTGTCGTCATTATCAGTTGCCTTACAGATTCCTGAGTACTTAAAAAAATATGAACCGAATTACTATTATACTTTACTATTACTACCTCATCCTTTTTTCTAGGAAGGTGTATAAAAATGTTGTGTCTTAACCTTCAGAGGAGGATTCCACGACTCTGGATCGGTGAAGCATATATTATTTTCATTGATTGTTTGAAATGTTGCGGGTATTGCTATACTGCACTACTTTTATCACCATTTCTGTTTTGCACGGTCATTGTGCGATTGCTATCAAAAGAATCGACATCAAATTACTTTCATATAGTATTACATTGTTCGATACATTTTCATGGTTTGTCCTCATATGCGACCACATATTCGAAATTTTGTTTGAAATGTTGAACTCTGGTTCCACATATGTTACATTTCGCAACTTCAGTGTCGTTCTCATCGGTACAATTTGTAATGTAAAATTAAATTCCACTTATTTTTGCCTATACTTTTGGCACGTTGTATAATACAATCAGAAAATAACAGTAAACTGAAATACAGTTATAACACAATGAAGCAATAGCGATAGAAAAGTGTGCAGCAACAATGATATAACAATAAAATGAAAATTAACTGTGGTTTCTACAGAAATTCGCGTTTTTCGAAAACTGAGTGCTACAACAATTTAGCTCTCGAATTTTTCTTTAGGAAGTGTAGTCTCTACATGAATCACACACTGATTATTGAAAGGCAAAATTCGTGAGTGTAATCAAAGAATTCTTCTCTGTAATAAAAAACTATAAAGATGCTCTTAATTAACATTGCGAAATACAGAACTGAAACAAGCTACTATTTATAATAAAAATCTTAGGGCTGATATTAGATAATGAATTAGATTAGAAAATTCATATCTTGAATGTCTTAAGAATACTAGCGACTAACATTTGGCTGGCCGATATGAAAGTCCTAATAAACATGTATAAAGTTACTGTCAGAGATAAGTTAGATTACGGTTCCAACAGTTATGGTTCGGCAAATGAATTCATCTTCAAGAAGCTAGATTCCAAACGCAAACCGCCTTAAGAATAGCAATTGGAGTTTTCAGAACTACACCAATCGTCTTGAAAGAGGCAAATGAACCCCTACTTAAATTCAGATGGAAACTTCGTAATAGTCGGCAAGCGATAAAAATTTCCACCACTCCAACAAAATCATCCTATAATAATACTTTCTCAGATCGTTTCGCTGTGAAATATAAACAACATAGACGGAAACCTAAACTTCTTCGTTATAGATTATACAAGTTTGAACAAGACTTAAACACTAAATTTAGCATCATTATTCCGTGGAAATAATCTACGATACCATCATGGATTTTGCATCCTATAGAAATAGACACTGACCTAATTATATATAGCAAGACTGATACTAACACCAAGGCTGAAACAGAAATTGGATACGTGGTCGTCACATCTGACTCCATTATCTCAATTAAACTAACAAAATTTAATTTAGCTCTCGAATTTTTCTTTAGCAAGTGTAACTCTTCTCCAAAAGAGCATCCTTCGTATCCAAAATTGCATATGAAAACTCATACACACACAATTATACTGTCAGATTCTAACAGTGCTATATTAACTTTAAATAATATTCCACTGAACACAGAAATTCTTCAAATCTAGAAAATACACTAAAAAATTTTCACAAAGACGAACAAAATAAAATTTACATGGATTTCGAGACATGTAGGCATTTCAGGAAATAAAAGAATCGATCAAGCCGGAAAAAGAACCATAAATTCGATCACGTCAAGGATACAAAAGTAATAGACAAAATATGAAAGAGAAATATTAAAACAACATCGATGGTAACCATAGCAGTTAATGTAAAAAAGAAAACATGATCGGTGCGAGATTGTCATACGTTTTGCGAATAGTTGATCACATTCTCAGTCATCATTGAAATATGAAATACGTTCATGTGTTGCTTCGTATTCTTTTTATAATCTATGAAGTTCTGATAATTATAAAAACGTTAATTGTCTGAAAAATTTTGTACAGTAATAGTTAGTGGCACCATAAAACTGTTTGTCGATAGGAATAAAGTTTAGTTGTAATAAAGTCACGGTATAAAATGATTCGACATACCAATTTTGATAAATATGAAGAATTGTCACACTATATTCCAAATGTGTTTAATGTTGAAGTTGTAGATGAAGTTCATATACTGAATAAATATTCAATAACATAATACTCTCGAGTGTAATATTAATAGACAGATGCAACATTCTAGCTGTAAAGAATTTTTGAAAAATAGAACAACAATTCTCGTTTTCGTGTGATAAATTTTACATTGATAAAATTTTTCTTTATGTTACGTAGTGCGAGCAACTCATTGACTCAAGATCGTCGGTTATAGGCGATTCAGATCTCCATATCAATGATCTCGGATCTCTATACATCGATTTTCAACAATATAAACTATCCTACCTTAAAGTATCTGCCTAATTTGGAAATGAAAAAAAAAAACTTTTTATAGTTTCATAAAGTTTTAACTTATAAAAACATTATACTGAAAGTATTATGATCAAATTGAGAAAATGAGCAATGCCATAAAACTCTAAACCGAACTCTCTTATACTCTCACTTTTTCATACTGTTCGTAAAACGTTAATACCATTCCTCTCCAAAGAACATTTTTCCAGCTAATCAACCTAATCGGTGTATCTCAGCAACCAATAGGTCCATCGGTTTAAAGTTCGTGATATGTACATATAAAATAAGTGCTTCTCTATTGTCTGAATAAAAATAAATTCAATATCTGCAAATCGTTTTTCTCACCATTTGGTAAAACAACAAAATTTGGTACAGAAAGTATGTTTTCCTTAACGTGCAATTTTTTCATTTCTTTCATTTCAAAAGATAGCAAAAAAGACTAAAACTCCACTGCATCCTACAACAGAACAGATAGCGGTTTTATCTCGCATTTGGGTCAAACTCACATGTGCCTACCGACGAAGAAAATGAATAGGATACATCGAAAGTGAACAAGATAGAGCACTGTCGAGCGAGCTTCGCATTACATACTGTCGATAACTGGAAATTCAATATCATGTGCGTTTATGTATCGTTCATGGTTATATCTTCAAAGTGATGCTACGCATGTTAGTATGTTAACCACTAAGGTGATGTAAAAATGTCTACATTTTTCATTGTATCGTTATAGAAGTATTTTTCTTGCATGTGTATGTATTCCCTGGGATCGTTAACCGCAAAAGTTAACAAATCGCTCGCGCTAAAGGAACATAAATAATAGTTGGGACAGTTCGAAAACTTGAATTCGACGATGTATATAAATATGTGCTGTCTTGAAAATAGGAACTGCTTCTCAATCTTGGAAAAAATGATCGCCAATCATACAAAATGTTATTTTTTATTAGCAATTAAAATACCAATACGCATAGAACATCACTTTCGATGAATCTCGTTCGCTCTCCTCATTGATAGATACACGTGACACACCGCCTTGCATTGTAGCAAAAAAGATCGATTTCTGGTATAAAATGACATACCATATTCATCGAAAGCCTCCAGGCGAATTTGGAATTGTGAATTTTATCCAAGAGATATTGCAACAGACAGACACAACTGTGTGTTATTTATATAGTATAAATTAATCGTGTAATCGTACATTTTTCTTATATTTCATCGGAGAACGAATAACATTTCTTTACGATTATCTTACACCGGTGTTGTATTCTATCTGGTGTTTTCAGTTCTCGTTTTTAATCGTATAAACACAGATACAAGATGAAATGTATCTTATTGCAGAGAAAGTGAAATGAAATACGCATTTAATTACAACAGATAAAGGACATCGACGAGGGAAAAGTATTGCATACCTGCTGTTCGTTAACATTTAATCGTTTAGTTTTTTATTACATTGTGTTTAATTAATCAATATAGATTAAATAATTTATTCCAATATTTACATGTTTGTAATGAGGAGTTGGTGAATTATGTTTATCTATATGGAACAAAAATTTCACTGGTTTTGTCTTAGTGCGTTTTTAATTAAAATGCAATCTATTACAAAAATTCATATACTACCTGCTAATCGCTATAAATTGATAGTTAACAATACTGTACTTACAAGAAAGAATGATTTATAAATTAATGTAATCAAGACTATTATTTATTAATAATATCTTACTTTAGAATTTTTAATTATTTTATGAGCTATTTTCATTTTAGTATAGAGAAAAGTAATTAAAATTTTACAATATAAATCGAGCAATCTGTTATTCACCGTTTGTTATTTTAATCGTGCCAATCACTACAAATACGTTAATATAGAATTCAAAAGTATTGAACATATAACTATATTAAACAAGTACTCAAAGAACAGTCTAGCTGAATATGCAATACTGTCAGAGAATTTAGCAGGAGATAGGAGTATAAACCTAGCATTAAACCGATATGTGGCCTACTAACCTGACAGAAGACCAGAGATATCGGAGACTGCGATGATGATAATAATCATGATTATATTGATAACGATAATTGTAATAATATTACAATGGGATTACGAATTCATGTTGCGCGTAAAAGCAGCAACAGCGGAACAATTGATTACCTAATGAATTGCAGTAATCTAGATATATCAGAGTGACATCGACAATTCCTAGTGACTTTAACCAATATTCAATCAGACAACTTTGCACACGACAATTTATATTATAAAACTGAATGAATAGCTTTGTCTGTTGGGAGTTTGCGATATACTGCCACATTTTGTTATTCTTTAATTAAAAGAAGAAAAGGAGAAGCTCTAATTTTCCTATCAAAGTATTGAATATCAAGTACGATATCCTGTCGACAGGATCAATAACGAACTACAGGCGGAAAGAGGATGTAAACAATTTGTACTTTCTTCTTGTGGATGGCTAATGCATTGTTTTGTTCGATGATAATCGTACAAGCATACTATAGGGTGTTAGCAATGTTGAAGAAGAAACAAGAGACCAAACATCTACAGAGTTTGCGACTTGGGACTACGAGAGCCACTTTCTATCAAAGAGACCACTTCAAGGACCAAAGTAATTATTAACAATGGCAACTAAAGATTCACAAGGCTACACCAGCATTACTTCTATATTATCTCATCTCGAAACAAATTACTAAAACGCTCGAAAGACAAGAAGAAAATATGGCAAGACAAGAAAAAATCCCAAGTGCACAAGTAGAGAAGAACAGAAATTAAGAAGAAGCTGTTAGGGAACTAACAGTTGATATAAAACAATTAAACGAAGAAAAACAAGAACAAGTCATCGAACTGAAGAAACTAGGGACACAATTAGAACTCCTACTGAAGATGAAAAATCTAAAATCTTCTCATATGAAGCTACCGAGGAGAAAAGAAACAGTTGGATTAACAGAAGACAAAACTACCACCGACATGCATACTACACAAGAAGTGTTTCCACCAAGACCAGCCACCAGCTATCACACTGCAATGAGTATAGACACTCTCAAACCTACTGACGCTTTACGAACAGTAGAAAATCTAAATGGGCAAAACGACATTGGAATAGAAGAATTTATTAAAACAATCTGTTTTGCTAGAAGTTGAGTGAACGACCAAGAAACTCTTCTACGAATGACTTTAACTGAAAAAATCACCGACCATGTCTTGTACGAGCCTGTGAAACATAGTATTTTGAAATTTCTATTGCCAATAAATAGTGTGGGTTTTAGGTTGGCAACTGGTGCTTTTCCCACTAGTTCGATATATGTAATTCTATGTGAAGCAAACATTACCCCAGTTGAGACAAGAAGAAAACAACTAAGCTTATCATATGCAAGAAACAAACTACTCTCACCATCAAATCCAATCTACAACATAGTTAAAGCGGTTACATCTTTTAATAATTGTAGAAATAAACCCAAAGTACCAAAATCTTTCAATCTTCGATTTAAACAATATCTTCGAAGTCTACAAATTGATTTGCTCTCTATTATCCCAGGAAGACAATACCAACTCAGTGAACAATGGAAATACCTACTATTATTGAGAAATTCTCAAAAATAAACAAAACCGTAAATTGGAGTGTACTCGGTACTCTTTATACGGAACTATGTAATAAATATTCGAAGTATAAATAACTATTCACCGATGCCTTCAAAATAGAGAAAGGAACAAAATGTGCTGTATGTACAACTGAAGAGGAACTGTTATTCACATTACCTGATGTTTTTATAATTTTTAATTGTAAAGTCTATGCAGATCTGCAAGCTTTAAAATACATAGGAAAACTGACACTTGATAAATTTATAATTTTCTCAGGTTCCAAAAGTATCGTATCAGCTTTAAAAAAATTAAATAACAATAATACAATAATCCAAGATATAATAGAAGAAATTATAAAATTTAGATACGACGATAAAGATATTGTAATGTATATTCATGGATTCCAGCACATTATGAAATAGAATGAAACGAGAAAGCAAATGCTGCTGCTAAGTGAGCTAGTTCCAACTCTCTAGAAATAAATACAATATCTGTATTCCATAGAGATTTAAACAAATTTCTTCTAAAAGTCATAAGAGAATCTTGAAATGAAGAATAAGAGAACTCAAATTCCATTAAACTAAATAAAGTCAGCAATGACGTACACGAAACTAGCTCTGCAATTTTTATGTCAAGAAAAATTCAAGTGATAGTGACAAAACTGAGAATGAGTCATACATACTCGACACATTCTTACCCCGTTGTCAAAACGAAACCCAATATTTACAAACTTTATACTGTTCAAAACTCTATTTAGCACATTTGAAGCAACTATGCTAAATAAAGGAAAGAAAATGTTAAAACATGGTTTGTCAACGTTTCCAAAATTATTATAAATAGCAATCTCATGTAAAAGAGTGTTAGTCTTTTAAAAAATACCAAACTTCATCATTTGACATAAACACATACCTAAATTGAAATTACTGACTCCTTCGATGTGATCACTAATTCCTTAGAGGGTTGATGTGACCTTAAACACTTAACAAAAATATTGATGTTTCGGTCGTGTAATTTGCGATTAATAAATGTCCTGAAAGTTGCTCTACCACCATAAAATTTCTGTGCTATTGTCGACCACATGTACCTCTCCTCTAACGTTTTATTACGTCGCGACGCGCCGTCGTAAACACTCGTCGATATTATCTCGCCAACTGTTCAACCTCGGGCCCAGGTTTCAGCACCCCTTAAAATCACGGACTAGCTTCCTTGGTGTGTGATAAGGTGGCTGAAAAAATTGCCTTAAAGTTTAAAAAGATTCGGTAATGTAGATTTTCAACTATTTCACGCAATACTGACTTCAATTTACTCAGACGATCTACTTTCACACTAAACGAATGTATATTTTGTACAATTGTGTATACAATATAAATTCATTTGAAAGTGTAATATTCGTACACTTATCTGTTATTGTTTCAACGGACATTATCAACGTTTAAAAATATGTACATTGAAATTTTCTCTGTAATTCGAAAACCCCCCAACATGATTATCAACAAATTATAAATCCGTACATTTGTTATTCTCATTGACTTAACCAGACATTGTGTCAGTTTATTGATATTACAACGACATTTAACAATACATTACTTAAAGCAGGAAAAAGTCCAATTTTTTCAGTGCTAAGGAAGGAATTTTTTTAAATAGAATTTTGTAATAGGATAGTTGTGAGTATAATTATTGAAAGCAATAAAAATTTTTGAAAAATATTTTAAACTTATGCGAAAAATATAATATTGAAGTACGAGTATATTTAGAATAATCAATGTCGATAATGTTTAAAAATAAAATTTACTTTCAATAAAAACAAAACCCTTGGTGTTTATGATTAGTCAAATGTTAGGAATAATACTAACACTTTATGGACCAAACTCGACGAAGTTCGTAATTATATTTAATTATCATTAATTATCGTATAAAAAGCCTCTAGATGTGCTTTTATAACCCCTATAATTTTCATGTGTTTACAAATTACATTTGTAGAAAACACATAAACTACTCTTCAATAAATGGGTACACATACTTTTGTGTACAGTAGATAGAAAAATATTTATATTTCTTGTTAAATACCATCTGTTAAGTTGCAAAATTGATTATAAAAAACGGAGACTTAGAAAAGTTATTTATTACCGGTGCAGCCATAAAGAAGCGATGCTGCTGCATATTTGGCTGGTACATTGGCTGCACCATGGGAAATTCTTCAGTGTCAAATGTTGAAAAAATACTTTTCTTTCTCGGAGTTAACAACTAACAAATTTTAGTGTTTCCTTAGTCTGAAGTAAATCTTATAAAACTTTTAATTGATTAATCCAAACTATGATTTAATTGTGGATCCCCCATTTTGTTTTTATTGAATATTTATTACTTTTATGAATTTTGACTACTGATTCGTAATCATAAATAAATTCAACATCTCCTGAATACTAACGTAAATATGATACTAAAATATGTAAATATAACAATTACTTAAAATATATATTCAACAAAGTGGATATACTATTTTGTTTTAACCAATCTTTACTTCAGATTCATTATTAGCGACTTCGAATACATTCGGATATTAATTTTTGTACAAATTAATGCTTCCATATTTGAAAGTGTAATATTCGTACACTTATCTGTTATTGTTTCAACGGACATTATCAACGTTTAAAAATATGTACATAGAAATTTTCTCTGTAATTCGAAAACCCTCTAAGAGCCTGTTCAGGTTTCGATCATTGATTCTACTACGGTTTCTCTTTATGTAAAAGGTGCGCATCAATAATATATATTGTTATACTAGGTTTAAGATACAGTTTGTAAGCATTCTATAAATTGAAACGCACAACATTCGAGAAGTTTTACAAAAGCAATTAACCTGTAACTTCTTTTGCCCGAAGCGATTACCGATCGATATGCGTACAATCGACTCTGTGTACCAATAGTCACGTGCACATATAATCGCACCACCTGAACCAGCGACCGTTGGACCATGTGACCGAGACTTCGCGTATTCCTGGAAACGTGGCTTAATCATAAATCGATATCTCTTCCGCCGAATTCTGAAAGAGCTGAATTCCGTTCGCGGTGACAAGTATTCTCGTCGCCATACATCTAATTAATCGCAGCAGGAGAGGTTACCTAGAGCATACGTCTACGAACGAGAAATTGCACATAGAATATTGTAGTATCGGATTTTCGGCGTCCGCTTAGGCCTGCTTCGAGCGTAGGCCTAAACAAGATAACGTGCGCGGTTGGACTTGAGTTGAAGTAAACATTTAGCGCCGATCGGCTCGCTAGCTTTCCTGGAAGGCACGAGTATCCTTTACAAAGGGTCTTGTGCGACGACCGAGCGTGAGAATGCATGGGGATGAAAGGAAATACATGTGGTTCGGAGAAAGTGAAGAGTGTTTAGAAAAGACGGGTGATTGGGATGGCCGAGCGTGGCCGAATGTCTGAAGTGAGAGAGACTGAGGATTGGAATGAAAGAGAATGAATGGGAATGACTATATAGAGCGCGAGAAGAACGTAGGGACACAGTATGACACAGTATGGTACAGTATGATATAGTATGACAAAGTATGACGACGAGAGTATGTCCGAAGAGTGTGTCGCGGACGGTATGACTAAAAAGACGATAAGACGAGACAACTAAAAGACGTATCCAGCGAAACTAACCACTGACACTACATCTAACACTATCATCATTGTAATATATAATATTATTAAATATACTTTAATATACCACATCAGAGCAATAGTTATTTGGGGGCTCGTACGGGGATAAATCATTCAAAAGGATCTCTCCTCCAGAGATCCAAGTGATAAGAGGAGAGAACGAAACAACAATATCGACCACGTGAAGTCGCTCGCGGAGTATCCGGAGTATCGAACCAGCCTGCTCGCTGTATCGAAAGATTGTCCCGATCCATCTCTTTATTTGAGCTGTATCGTGCGCTCTGTGTCGTCGTGGTTATTTCTCGCTGACCACGAGTCAATTCAAGCCATGTGTACGCAACTCAACGAGTCAATAAATTGCAATAGAGTCCACTGATCAAATCTCGGCAGTTGAGAGGCCTCAACTGTCCCCGATCCATTATGATACCTAATCTTCCGCTACCGCCACTCATCGCGCATCAACTCGGTACGGAACTCAACTCTCAATTCGCCTTGCTCAAAAGAACGGGCACAAAACCGAGCCAATAATTCTTGTAAAACGCATCGTGCATTTTCTAAATTGAATTTGATTTATATATTCGAACATGTATTGAATTGAATCGAATTTGAATTTGATTTATTATTTATAATTTGATTTATATAATTTGATCATAATATGTTGCATTTATATGTATCCATTTCGTTGACATGTATTTCCCTGCTATATATTGCACTGTGCCGATTCTAGCGCTATATAAATTATTACATCTGGAACTTATTTAAATTATTATTTTCCTACAGAATTGATAACGCGTATATACTAGGTTGTGATATAGGTTCATTCTCTCTTTTCGTTCCTTTAGAAATCATTTATTTTCAAGTTTATTGACACGTTTAATCAATTGCGAATTAAATCGTTCCTGCTGAAGGAAAAATTACAACTCTTATGCAGAGTTTACTGTGCTCGAAACCGTGTACCTGTTCAGCCGGTTACTATGAATTCTGTTAATATCACTTCTAGTCAATGTATATTACAATCGTTAATACAACATTTATCGATTTCTAAAATGACTACTTCGCAGGATGTTTAATGCCATAGTAGATAGTCGATCGCTTTGGGTGTTCGTCCAACTGCGAGACTATCTCGCAGATTCCTGGAGGCGTTCGAGAACTCGATGGATATACGCCGGATATTTCTCCGGACAATGGCCTTCCAGGAAGCCGTTGATCGGCCCTTCCGTTCGCATAGTTCACGAATAATCGGCGCGCCAGTACCAATAATTATTTCGAGTCTACGAAAAGTTTCCAGCGCGCTGGAAGTTCAGCGAGGATCGAGTTGCCGGTTTTAGCAAAAGAAGCAAACCATACAAAGCCGGTGAAATCTGTTATCCGTTCTCTACTTCCCCTTTCGTGAAACCAATGTTACGGCACAATCATAAAGTACAGCGAGTAATTGCAAATACTTGCCGATGAAAAAATCACAGTCTTAATTGGACTATTAATATTTTACGATGTTGTTCGTGGAACACTAAATCTCTGAATTGTTCAAGTTATTAAAATGCATTGCTGTAAGACGTAGGTACAAGAATATTGAGAAACCGATGAAATATATACAATGCAACAGTACACTGTACAACAATATACAAACAGATACACGTTTAGTTGTAGGTGCAACCGTCATTGAAAGAACTAAGTTGTCGTTTATTTGCCATTTATACGAATTTATTACAGCTAATGGACACCATTTTGAACATCAATGTAGCTAACTGTAATATATAGGATACATTTTATACTGTTTCTACAATTTTAATGGAGAAAAAGTATATATTAGGATACTATCACCAAGTTCGTCTCAATAGTCGTTAAAAGATGAGTGTACAAAAATTATACATCTATATGAAACTAAATGTGCCCTTGAAAACTTAGAAAAAAATAACTGGTAAAGTGTATATTACAATGATCCCAAAGGTCTCCTTCAACCTTATTATGTCACACAGACGCGCGCACACACACACATACAACAGAATAGTTTAAGGTGATCACGTAACACGGTTCATCCCATATATTTGGTCAAGCTAAGAAGTCCCTCGAATTCCCATGTTGGACCATGGCTGACTTTAACGGTCCCTTCGCTCTAAGAATGCTATATTTTTCTCTGGTATTGCTACACTTCGGATATCTAACGGTGATTTAGCCACCGTGCAATTTGGGTTTGAGATATCTCCCAGAGGAAATATAATGCTATTTTTAAGTTATACGCCGTGTAAAGAAAGTTAATCAACCGTATAAATAACCGATCTTATGGTTTCTAAAGATAGCGATATTTAATGAGCAAATAACTATTGTCGTGAACCCGCTGAATGGCTCTCTTACAAAGGTAAAGGTTTGTTGTCCAACAATACCTCACTCCAGTTTACAAAGCAAAAAATGACTAGTGTTCATTTTAGCTGGAGAGTGGTTTGTAGGTAGTGCAGATTTGACCGTTTGATTATGAATTCTGATTAAAACTGGACTCCTTATCAAAATATGTAATTTGAAGAATGCTTTGACAAAAGGTATACTTATTTTATGTTTATGCCAAGTTTCAGGAAAAGATGTACTTATTTTATTTTTATGCCAAGTTTCATGAAAAGATATACTTATTTTATTTTTATGCCAAGTTTCACGAAAAGATATACTTATTTTATCTTTATGCCAAATTTCGTGAAAATTGGTTCATTGGAATTATATTAGAAGTACAGCGAGCTCCAGGTGTAAACATAGGTGAACTGATAACGAGAGTGTAATACTGAGTATGTTTTCTTTATTGTACTGTATATCATCATCAAACAACGTAACCAGAGTCATTCACACTTAAACTGGATCCACATACATGGCCGTCTGCAATACTATTAATACTAACAACTCATCGGGATGACGGTTAATTTAAATAAACTACACTAACAAGAGCCTTGAAACTCATCAACACATATCCACGAAAACGAACATATATTCGTAAATATAATATAAAAAGAGTAGAAATATTATAGTTTTGAGCAATGTCTATTCTGTAAAAAATAAGCCCTTACTTTCAATGAGAGTTAGATACAAAACTTCAATAGATTCTCAGTATTGAGTCAATATAAACCAGTAGAATCTAGTTTTCATATCGGTTGGAGTGAGGCATTTCAAATGAAAGTATTGTATCACATTACAACAACGAATTTTTTTTATGTTTACAAATTCACTGAGAGCGTTCGTTATCAATGGCTGCCAAACAAATACTAAACAACGTAGCGTTGCCAACTTTCAAATTTAAGCTCTATAAAGTCATTTTTTTTAAACAACTACCGTCATCTAAACGTCAGGTCGGGTACATCCTGAACTATCCTCATACAACTACGATTCGGGATTCGGAGCTCATTTTAACATGTTTCTAACACCTAAAACTTTAAAGCTATGCAAAGAAAAAATATCCATTTGTTTTCTAACTGTGAGAGTAGATCTTCTTCCTCCTTGATACAAAAGATCTTTCTTTATCTTTCTAATAATACTATGTCTATCGCGTGAATATAATAGTTTCAGATACTTTTGAAAGAAATTTAGATGATTCAATTCTGACAAATATCTTCATATGATACTTAATACTGTATTCTTGCTCAATATTATAAATTGCCAAATTTTCATATTACGTTTCTTTGTCTTCAAATGGGAAGTAACAACTTGTCGAGAATCAGAGAAACCATCTTCGATTCACATCTTACCGTCCATACTCGTTCATTTGATATCGATAAATTTTCAAACAATACTGAACTTTTAAAACACGTGTGTATATACAAGTGTAGTTTATATTTACAATATTAAGACTTGGCATTATTTCGTTAATTATTCATTAAGTGGAATAAATTTACATTAAATTTCATTAACGTAAACAAATTTTATTATTAATAAACGATTAAATTTTGTTTGGAAAGATAATAGATTTGCTATTATCAGAATTAACTAATTGTACATTTGTATCGTAGCAATCACAGTTCACAAAGAAGTAATTCAATGCAATCCGATTAACCGCAAGTATTTCGTTTAACGACATGAAATTACCCGTCTTGTGAAAGCAAACAACAAATGTAAACGACCGCGAGTGCACAGCCAGCCCGTAGCGTGCCGAAAATGAGTAAAAGCTAACTCCACCAATTCAAACTAAAAGGCGCGTAATTAACCATTGATAAACAACCACAATCCGTTGAGCGCGTTTTTATTCAAATTGCATGTGGCTCTCACAGTTTTTTAAAGTGTGATGTGTCGCGTGAAACGTTTCAAACACGGTAATGCTTCTATTGCAACGTGTACAAACGTTTCTATTAGCCAAACAATATCATACGATTTAAAGTTTAGTGAAACGTAATTTTGTATTTCATTCTTTAAGTGTATCCTTAAGTACATAAGTAACAAAGGTTTTTCCCAGGGATGGAAACGATTCGAAAATAACTGTTTCAAACTGTTTCTTACATCGGTACTGACTGAAATAGTTATAAAAGTCGAAAAAATGTTATAATTCTTATGTTATACCACTCAGAGATATCAATCACTTGAAAAGAAAAATAATAGAAGCGTGTACATTGATACCGTTGTCAATATAAAAAGAAAGTACGAAATAATTATTTAATTACAAGAGTAGGAAAATCATACTTAGCTTATTATTTAAATTTATCCAATGTGTGGATAGACTTGCAAGATATTAAATAAATGCGATACCTATTCTTGAAATTTTATAAGACTGTAAACATCTGAAATGTTCAATGTAACAGTCAAAAGTACGCATTACATTAAATAAAATTATTACAAACGTAGCATGATTTTTCAACTGATTAAACGTAGCGAATGTATTAAGGTGGGTATCGAGTTATTGCTTAGGTTAAATGTAACAATAGTCGGCCTTCAGCCAGTGATTCTCCTTTTCTAATATAAATGTCTGATAATTAAGAAGTAATAACAAAATAGCATAAAATAAAATATGGTAATGGTCAATCTGTACCTTCACTCTCGGTACATACAGTTCAATGTCCCTAATGATAATACTGTGAATTACAAAAATTCTTGTATTGACAGCGATTAACTAACTAATATCACGTGGCGAAATTTCGATGAATTTAGTAATACAAGCAAGGATCTAAAATAGTATCTATCGTTAATAAACGTAAGATTTAATAATTAATACTTTACATACGCAATTAGTAATAGTTAAATGAAAGGTTTTTGAGGTTAGAATACAGGTACATACAGTTTAATGTCCCTAATGAGAATACTGTGAATTACAAAAAAACTTGTATTGACGACGATTGACTAACTGATATCACGTGGCGAAATTTCGATGAATTTAGTAATACAAGCAAGGATCTAAAATAGTGTCTATCGTTAATAAACGTAAGATTTAATAATTAATACTTTACATACGCAATTAGTAATAGTTAAATGAAAGGTTTTTGAGGTTAGAATATAGAATAGTATTAAGCGATTAATATGTACTTTTTTTCGGTAGGGCCGAATACTAGTACTGTAAATATAAACTAAACTAATAGCTGACCCCCACGGCTATTAAATTGTTTTGTTTTATATTATTTTATTTTTTACTCATAAAAAAAGAATTCGTGTTTTGTTTTTGTAAATTAATGCATTAGTGCATTGTGCAATAAATATAAATGAACAGTTCAGTTCATTTATTTACTAATTTAATTAATTTAATTACTTAAATACTTATGTTACTTATGTTGATAGACTGACTATTGGCGAAAATGATATTTCTACATATTCTTGTACATTGCGACTATAAATTAACATATGATTAAACGAACTACATGATATTTTTAAAATGCGTACTTTAAAGGGTACAGCGATATATAAAATGTTTAGAAAGTAATTTATTAACAATAATCATGCATAGATTGAATTTTCATGATGGTTTAAATGGCCGACTACATTTAGATACCTTAATAACTTTTATACAAGGACTTCACGATTGAAAGATACAAGTTCTGTAACTACGATCACTCCGTTTAAGATGTCATCCTGGAACATGCGATAGATTTATCTTCGTTCAATTCTGTAGAGAAATTTTCGAGGAATAATTTCAATTAAATTTTAATGCAAATAATGGATTAAATAAACGTATTCTATTTGATAATTTATCCAGATAATTATTATTCCGTTCATTGGAATGACAATATTGGGTAAGTAAATACATATCTATTCGCTATGTGAATGATGGAACTATCCTTTATGTATTATATATATATATTGTACATGTTAGCGGCATACTACAAAGCGTGAATATTGACAACTATCGATATCAATCTAGACCTTGGCAATCACAGATACCAACGGCGTTAATATCGATAGACGTACCATCAACATGTTAATATAATCGATGTCAAAGGGCATCTTAATATCACGCTAATAATTGTAATGTCAAAAAACGTACCGACAACGTTAAACAAACGACAATTAAAATTAAAACGTAACTACTGATCACGAAAATAAATTACAAAGATGCAAAGTCATGAGAGGGTAAGAGTCTCAGCAGAATTTTCTTTCTTCCTGAATTCATCATTTGTCAAATTCGTCAAATCATTTTGGTTTAATTCTCTTAAATCTTCGTATATTGTGTTTATTATTGAGTAGTTCGTTTTCCAGTTCATTGGAGTGGAATTGTAGTCCAGGTTTATGTGATTTGACATATAATTTGATGTAGCCCCATATATATTTTATGTTCAGATTTTTGTGCAGATTCTCGTTATAATGAACTGCGGAGCAGTTGTGACAGTTCTAAGGGTTTTTTAATGAGAATATTGGATTGAATCTATATTTGATTTTCTGAATTCTGTACGTACATATAGGTGTTATTGTTGTTTTATAAAGCAGCTTATTGCAGAGTGATAAGAATGGTTTATATCCAAGTAGTCATTTCTTGTTAGATACCATCTGTTAAGTTGCAAAATTGATTATGAAAAATTTATGAATTTTGACTACTGATTCGTAATAAATAAATTCAACATCTCCTGAATACTAACGTAAATATGATACTAAAATATGTAAATATAATTACTTAAAATTCACATTCAACAAAGTGGATATACTATTTTGTTTTAACCAATCTTTACTTCAGATTCATTATTAGCGACTTGGAATACATTCGGATATTAATTTTTGTACAAATTAATGCTTCCATATTGAAGTTTTCGAATTTTTTCCGGATTATGACAATTTCAAAACCACTGTGCGATGCAGAGTGATTTTGATGATTTCCTTTTCGGTTTCTCAATTTTGAAAAATTTTTAGACGCATTATGGTCTTGTACTTGGACCAAGACTCCCATGGGTCGGGAGCCAAGTCCCACTCGCCTCAGCAAGTGCTTCCTGGATTGGGATGGACTCAAGGTGGTAGCGATGGTTCACCACCGTTACTCTCCGAAACATGACGGTGCGACAAGAAAGTAGTTGCCCAAACATGTGACAAAAGTAGTATTGCTGGTATGGACAAGTTCGAGGAACAGCACGTCCCTTCTCATGTGAACGGACATAGAAGGCAACTACATATAGTATTACATGTCACCCGCCAGGCGTGTCCGTATAGAAAGGACAAGAGTTCCACGAGTTCACGGTCATCACATTAAAGATATTTCTCTGTATATCTTAAAGTAGAGGTTTAGAAAGAAATGGCTCAGATCAAAATTATGTATATTTTTATGTAGAATAGGGTCCAATATAAAAAATATGGGTTTTTGACAACAACAAAAGACACTTCACTTTAAAAAGACGCTGAAAATGTTCACATATTAAAAAATTAACAACACCCTCCTTTTTTCTTAATTAGTTGTTCACGAGATATTTCCTTGTGATAACGGATCACTCTTTACATTTGTTATATTTTCAAAGATTTCTCTTGGAAATCTAATTCTCGGAATGAATAACAAACTAGAACAGAGAGTTTTAGTTTATCGTTCGTCATTGTGTTTAACATACTGATAAAATTTAACAGTTTACTATTTTGTATTATATTAGGTCATTCCATAAGTAATGTCGTTTCTTGACGGTGACTTTTGGTGAAAAAAATTAATACTTACATTTATTTTCAATCATCGATATATCGACCATCAGTTTCGATGACCTTTCCCCATCAATCGGTCAACTTCCTTATTCCATTTTCGAAAAACTTCTAGAATTTTGAATTAAAATACTCATTTAGTGCTGATTTTACATCCTCGCTATTGTTGACATTTTTTCCACTTAAAGAATGTTGCATCGACCGAGATAGAATATGGTGAATGTGGCAGAAGTTCCCAATTGAAATTTTTAATTTTTTCGACTGTTATCCCTGCTGTGTGTGGCCTAGCGTTATCGTGGTGGAATAGCGATTCACTAATGATAGTCATTTTTCCACTAATGCTGCTCGAAGACGTTCAAGTTGTTGGCTGTAAATCTCAGCTGTTACGGTCTGATTTTGTATCTGTAGTTGCACTACCTTTTCTAAATTCATACAGCATACAATGCTGTAAATGAAGTTCGCACACGCTCATTTAAAAATTTTTTTTCAAGTAAAACATGTCGATCAAACTGCATCAAACGCAACCGATAGACTGTCGAGAGAGCACTCTTTAAGCTAGATGGAAAGAAGTTTCTATAAACGATCCATGTCCTTATTTAAAGTACGATAAGAGACAACATTACTTATGGAATGACCTAATATTTTCTTGGCAGTATTACTGATGAATTCACGAGATATCCCTGATAAAAATAATTTCAAATATGATTCTATTTGGATTACTTTTAATTATGTTTGAAATAGAATACTTTTGAATTTCGTAAGGACATGTGTCTTCAAAAAGGTCATCTTTGAATTCAATTTCATTGAGAAAACCTTGGCAGTCCATTGATAATACTCCCATGGAGATGCAATGAGAAATATAAGAATTTTTGAGTTGTATTAATGGCTTTTATTCCGATCGTATTCTTTGTTTTGAAGTTTGGCAACCTATACTTGTCATACTGGACGTTCACTGTTGCACTCACTCTTGGTAGACTTCCTTCATTTTTCTCGACGAAGAGATCACATATGATTGGAGATGGGAAAAATGGATTTCAGAAACCAATTCGTTACCACATCTTCGTAGAACGTTTTGAGCGAACCTGAAAATGTTTTAACACGGAATTACTGCATTTCTATCCGTAATATTCTGATTCGAACACTAAATATTGGAAGTTTATTTAAAAGGAGTTACGCTTTACTTTATTATCAACCATAACGATCTTTATGAGATATTGCAGAAAAATTCTTTATATAAAAACAGAAAATAAAAGAAGAAGGATAACTTTTAAATCGTGTTTCGGTTTTCTTTAGAACATTAAGTGTAAAATTAATTGCACGACAATATGGAAACAATAGCACTTAATCGAATTTGAATCGTTTATGGAAAATGAAATTTATTCGTGGCTCGATATATTTCAAACGAATGGGACGTAATGTTCGATAATTACCCCATTATTTCAATTCAAAGAGAGGAAATGTTTCGAATATATTGATAAAATTAAACTAGAATTAATTCTACTTAACTGATAAGAGGGAAATGATTGAAATCTAAATATATTAAATTTTTGTTAATTTCTATAAATTTCATTCAATATTAGATGTCAACAGTGACTTTATTCGTTATAGTTGATAGCTTTGAATCTGATT
Organism: Ptiloglossa arizonensis; assembly: GCF_051014685.1. NCBI lineage: Eukaryota > Metazoa > Arthropoda > Insecta > Hymenoptera > Colletidae > Ptiloglossa > Ptiloglossa arizonensis. The sequence goes on along the minus strand of NC_135051.1, from coordinate 10,665,871 downwards.
TATTGTATTGCAATTCGTGTAACAGAAAGGTAAAATGTGAATAAGTCGTTTATTTGTTGCTTCGGCAATGAAAACTTTTCTTAAGATCGTACTTAAAATAATAACAAAAGTTACAATGCTAGATATTCAAAATTCATTCGAAATATTTATTGCAATGCGAAATTCATCCAAATTACAACCTTCTCGAGTGCTTGTACATTTAATGATGGATTTATACCTCTAAAAATGATATAAAAGATGAAAGTCATAGTTGAACAAAAATCGAGTTCACATAGTTGAACGTCAAGTCTTAAAGGCGATAAAAGAGAGAAACACGATTAAAATGTATAATATTGTTACAAAATACGAGTTTCACGATGAAGCAGCGGATTTTTTATATGTCTCTGAAATAAATGATTGACAGGAAGAATTAAAAATTGTTCTCAAAATGTAAAATACATACGCTTCAAACTTTAAAAGGGTTTACAATAAACTAACATGTTTTACATTTTCTTAAAATTGAACATCTGAAGAATACTGCCGTATAATATTAAAGCAAAATTCGTAATATTAATGCAGATATAATAATTTCCATGCAGTGTGTATCAATGTTTTGGTCACTAATGAATCCTAAAATGCTCCAATTTTTAATTGTAAATGCATTTTCTCGAAACAGGTTTCGAGCCATAGGACAAATTATTCAAGTCCAATAATCGGTTAGCTAATATATTTCACAACCAAACAAACCTAATAAAAAACGGTGGCCAACTTCTAAATAAAATTAGTAAACGATTAAAGATCAATGAGAAAACTTTAGAAAACGAAGGTAATTCAATAACGTGGACCAGCCAGATAATCATGTTAGAATCTCTTTTATTAGAAACCACAGAGGAATTAAGAGAAATGAATACTGCAATAATATTAGGCAATAATATAGCAAATCCACAATCTTTTCTTCAAGCATATGAGCAAATACTTCATAATAAGCTACATAGAACCAACATTGGAAAACTTTCAAACCTTGTTAGATGTTAGTAGATTTCATATTTATAAAATTTCATATTTATATTTTTAAAAAGAAAATTAATATACAAACTGACAGTTCTCATACTCGAAGAAACGAAGTGGATAATTAAGAAATTGTACGTCATTCCCAGAAAAATCAAATTTTTGAATATTTACCACGCCTATTTTAGATCACGACTTTATAATCGAACAATCTGATTCTTACGTAGCAGTAGACGACACATGTATCCAAAATTATTGTAGACCCACACCTTTAGCGACACTTTGCAAACACACACAACCAACACGGTTATACTTACGCGCACACAACTGCCAGACCATCTTACTCAGCAGACCTCAAACAGACACAGCATTCTGCTCCACGGCCTTGTTCAAAATCATAGATCTCACTTATATACCGCTACATACATCAAATAGGTATCTATTAATACCGAAGAACATACCTACTTTACAGACGTTTTGCAGAGAAAACAAACAAACAATTATCGATCAACCAGTCATACTCCCTAACCGTGAAGAATGTACCATTCTATGTATAACGAAAACGTCATGAAAATAGGTGGAACAATCAATACCGTAGACATAGAATACAAAATTAGGACATAAACGACATGAAACTTTTATATCCACACATAAAGAAACCGCCCAAAATTTCAGTGAATTTTCGAGACTACCGAATAGCGCAAAATAATATTCATACACGATTAGATAACATTAAGACACAACGTAGAATAGAATCAATGCAATCTTTAGCATTTTCATTTTTACGAATAGCAGGTTATGTTTCGCTAGGATTTCTCTCAATGTACTTCTTAAACAGGATCAATTTATTCTTACGTGTTTCCAAATGTATACCGAAAAGCTTATGTATCAAAATCTAGTGCAACGAGAACCGAACATACACCACCCAGAGCATTACGCCACCGAGACACCCACCAGGCTTACCAATGGACTCAACAACTCTAGAAGAGGAAGAGGAGGATCAAATCTTCGTTCTACCACACATAAAAAAAGTCGGTTTCGAGAGACCAAAACGAATCTAAGCAAAGGGGAATGTGACCTATACAATATATCTACATACCTCCTCCGATAAGTTCCTGTTATACCCGCAGACTAAATTCCCCGTACAACCTCTTGTCATCTGCAGGCTACGATTCCACGTAAGGCCTTCAGATTCCATCGAAACCAACGATTTAAAACTGTATACAAGAACACTACTTATTGAATAAAATCAGTTAATTATTAACCAAGTTCTGCGTCGAAAGTCGAGATTCTGTCCTACGTCAACCGAAATCTTCGATACTCTAAAACCACGTTACAGCTTCGTTTTAGTAGTTTTTATAAAATAACGTTCGATACTCTAAATAAACGCTACGGCTTCGTTATATATATAATTTTATATATTTTAATTTTGAGAAATACTTAAAATATACATCGTTATAATAGTTTCATCAAATATCGTTATGTTGGTTTAAATATACTGCGGTGACATTTAGACTCTTGCCAGTAGATAGATCATGTAGAGAAACTGCGGTTCTTCTATGAACCTTTTACTTGGACTTATATTTTAGCGATCCTGACCACGCACCGGCACAATTTTCATATTTAATACCTTATTTAAGGAATTTCCCTGTGATACGGGCGTCCAAGATATATTCGGTACCATCAGCACCCACTCGACTTATAGCAACTCTCCTGAAGACCAAGATTTCTGTAACGCGGACATTCATATTATTTACGTAATTGAATTTGTCGTTCAATTACATAGATGTCGTTACATCTATATATTTTATAGTCTTTCCTTACCTTTTGCTAAGCACCTGTTTAAATTTAAAGATATCATTAGTATATTTACGTTTGAAATTGGAATTTTTGTATAAGGTCATTCAAAGGAATGTTTCAAATGGATTGGAACTTATTGAGACACATATCTATTGTATCAATACCTCTTAATTAAATAGAGTTTGATGCATTAATAATTATAGTCACAACTAAATAGAAATAAAAGAAACGACAATAAGACATAACAATCCGTCTGAATGTCAGACATAACTCAATCTTTTAATTTCATGGAGAAGAAACAAACGTAAGAAATACACCATTGACAACTAATTACCCTTGTATTGAAATAATAATTCGTGAGCAAAAATAATTCAATATTTCAAAAATTAATCGCGTACAATTTCTTATGCATTATATTTCATCTTTCTCATTATGGTAATTATGAAAAATGAAAAATTCTTCTTATTGTTTTATCATTGAGCCAACTTCATCTTTTGTTAATAATAATATCAACTTTAATTCGAACTAACAAGTATGTAAGTATTTATATAAAATTAGGAAATTGATTATCAGAAATTAAAAATCGTACAAATGTACTACAATAATTAAAAATATTATAATTATAATTTAGGTATTGGATCCAAGTTATTCAAATATTCTGAAACTCTGAAAGCAGGCTATATCTTTATCCTGTCGAGGTCTCAATATAATACTGTAATACAATACTGTAAGGAATATCCATAATGTTTACTAATAGCAATGACAGTTCATTTTGGGACCTGTGTAATACCTCATAAAAAACTTAGGAAATTATGCATATCAGTCGCACAATTATTTTTAAAAATATTCTCGACAAGAGAAAACGTACCAAACAACTTTATTTTACATTTTAAGTGTATTTATTTTAAATTTTAGTCCTCACCTTGTCCGAATATTACCACCCACAATGATGAAATAACAATCACTTTCTCGTTTCGTTCGTTCATTTCTTTCTTTTTCCGTCTACTATTACACTCTTTACTCCATTCTTATTCTCTTCGTAATATTTAATCTTACTATATTATCTAATATCTATCTTACTGGTCCCTCCTTTCTCACTATTTTCTTCAATTCTTTTAGACTTCCCCGACTTTATTCGGCTCTACCAATCCTCTGCTCATTTCCATCCTCCTTCTTTCAGACTTTGCATCTGCAGCATACCCTGTATCTGAAGAATGCGTAAGAAACACGAGAAACTACGGAAAAGGAGATCGGGATGTAGGCAATGCGGCCGACCAGACAAATGCTGATTCGCATTCCTGAAACGCCCAGTATTCCAGCGGTATTGCATGAAATTGCTCCACTCTGTCCACGTCATTCCGCAGCTGGTTGTTCCAGGAACACGGTTATACTCTCGGGTCTTCGTACATTCCTTTACTTTTTCAACTGATTTTATATTCTTATTTCTGTTTTCTCTTATGTGTGATTCTTATTCATTTTCGATATTTCTTTCGATTAAACGAAATACACCCTAGCGATAGCACCAATACGTTTAAGGTATCAATGATAGGCAAGCAAGTTCATACCAAAGTATTATATTTAAAAGAAAGAATTATTGAAATTTTAGGTATTTAGTATTGGTTTTTAATACCAATATTTTTATAATGAAAACTTGGCCAATATGAATTTCATACGATATCGAATTAGTGGCCGTAATTGTAAATGAATGAAAAATAAAAAAATAAATTTTAACTAGTAAACTTCTAAATTAAATTTTTGTTAAATTATTTTTGTTCCTGAAAAAAATTTTACTCACTTCTACTGGTAATTATATAACCAATGCTTTCTTAACATATTGTAAAAAAACTAGCTAAAATTATTGTCCTGAACTAGGTATAACTATTGTAAAATAGTAATATGTTGCATGTATGCCAATGGGGGCTCTGCCTGCCGCGTGTCTCATTATCTCTCTCCAACTCACTACCTTCTTTGTCAATCAAGCTACGTGTAACTGTCGCGACGAATAACAAACTAGAATTGAATGTGTGTGTGAGAATAGGTGTACTCCTTCCACTTTACTCACATTCCTGTCACGAGACTTCAAGTCAGCTATAAAGAGTAGGCTTCAAGTCAAATCTCAGCTGCAAGCTAACAATTTTATAGGCCCCCTGGTGTCGAATACACAATGCACAACAATTATTTTTATTTCGAAAGTCATGGAATAAGAAATTACTAAGGAGTTTTGTACACAAAAGATGTAAAATTCAACAAATTCAACTTCTTAGGATAAGATAAATGACTCAATTGTAGACACGTAAAGATATGATTTAAAAAGAAGTACACTTGGTAATTGTTTACAAATAAATGCATTTACTGGATTATTATGATTTTTGAATATATTGTAAAGAATACATCAATTACGGCTGCTGAGATATGAAGCTTTAAGTATTGTAACTTTTATACTTGATTATGTACCATTCCAAGTAATGGGAAGTGTTCTAAATTCATTTGTGTCCAGTATACTCAAATAGTAAAGACACATGTTGTATTGGATGAAGAGAAATAGTTGAGTAGCAAGCTCGTTCTCAAGACTTCACTATACTGAATTTCTATCTATGGTTTAAATTAAAAAATATTGTTTACGTTAACAACAACGGAAGAAAGGACACAAAGAATTATTACAGTGTGTGCTTCAATTACATCACAAGCAAATGGCTAATATTTTAAACATAACATGCAACTTCGAATCGTGTAAATAAAATGAAAATTTCTCAAAATTAAATAGTCGGAACATTATAGTTTATAAAATCGTTGGATTTGTTTTTGTGCTCTACAAGGATATTTGAAAAAAACATTGAATGCCATATTAAAATGTATTGATACCTAATTTAAAAAAATATCGATGACTTTAAATTCTTGCAAAGATGAGACCCTGGAAATAGAATAATGTTTCATGTTCCTCTTCAAACAGTGCAATTTTAACCTGAAGTGTTTTTACACAAAACTATAAATAACAAAGTTATTTAAGTGCCCTATTTAAATTCCTATTTAAATAGTCCACCCTCTAATATAAATATAATATACGTAATTATACGTACCTCCTACGTATAAATATTATGAATTCAATTGCTATTTTCCATTGTTAATTCAATTATGAATTGCCCAACACTGCCTCATAATTCTATGGCATTGTAGCAATACCCTTCACGTCATAAAGGGGATAAGCGTACTCACCCAAGCACTGCGTGCTGCATGGGACAGATGCTCATACAGTGAGGCATTGCTGCATTAGCAATTCAAGTTTTTACGCGAATGTTGATAGCGAATTACAAATTATTGTAGATATTGCCAGCTCTCGATATTGATCTGGACAAATGAACGAATGAACGAATGAAAAAATAAATAAACCTTGGTAAAAAAAGATTCGCATTCCAAAATGGTAAATGCCTTTTTTTCTTCACACAAAGCATTGATTTTGGAGAACTTTAGATATTATGATCTTTCTTTCTCACAAAGAGAAAAAAGATTCTCTTCTTTCTCTTTTTTTCATGGTAGATGCAATATCCTATTGCTCGAGGCTCACGAACGTGAGGCGAGCAAAGTGAATTGTAGCACGGCGTACAATGTAAACACACAGGTCAACTTTACACTTCAAAGGAATGTAATTTGTTGTTAGGAAGGATCTTGAAAAAATAATGTCCGTAACTAAAGAGAGAGAGAGAGCTAAATTATGTGCCGCGTTAAAATTCTTGAAAGTTGCAGAAAATTTTTAACAATATTCATGGATACATTCAATGAGGTGTGTAGATATATCAACACTAATATCACACAAGTAATAACAAGAATATATTCAAAGTACTGTTATGCAGGAGGGAAGGGTTGAAGGAACACTTATGTAGAATTCAACGATCCCTTGGCACTGTACTGAGGTTTTATTAGAATAGACCGATTGACAAGAGTTTCGCGGACGTACTTAGCACTTATTGATATCTTAGAGAAGAGTGGCCCTCGGGGTCTTCGACAGGTCTTTATATGGTTCGGTGACAAAGACTTACGTTATCTGACTTCTGTGAATTGGCTCGTATGGGAACAGAGATTAATCCTAAAGATGCAACGCGGTAGGTATCGTATCATGATTACGGTGTGGCGGCACTACCCACGCTTGCCACCAGAGGGAAACTCACCACCAACCGTTTCCCGCAAGTTCCCGTACCTGCTCCGATCGGTATATATACGATCCCTTACCGATCTTCCAATGTCCCGGCGTATAAGGCAGGGCCTGCTAGGATGCCTTACTGACGAGTCCACTAGCAGGCCCGGGATGAAACGCCTCTCCCCACTCCTTATAATTCCGTTTTCCCTCTCTCAAACATCTTCGAATTTAGCGCCGCCAAAGTGGTGACCCCGTCTAGTAACACGCAACCTTCTGGACAACAGCACAGCAGCAGTAGAGGTGCAGCACAAGACGATGGAAGGAACGCAACGTAAAGGCCGATTTTCGTTAATCCCCCTCTCCGAGGGTTGACTCCTTAACCTGCCAGCGACGACACGACGCTATACTTCCGGCTAACCATCAGGATCAACCCCAGGAGGACAGCAGGCAGCTTTAGTCGACATTATTCACCGACCACACGGATGCGTTTCATAAGTACCGGTACGCTCACGCATCAATGTCGGACAACAAGCAAAAATCGCGGCTTGAGCATACAAGGCTCACCATGCGTATTTCGTAATCGACAGCAGCTGGGCCTTACTACGAAAAAGAACCATTCCTCTCGTCCACTACTCTAGACAACCTCCTCCTGTGCCTTGTTGTGCCACCGAACAACGGAACAAATACCTACGCCACTGGGACATCAGGACGGAACTTCAAAGTATCGTTTACCACTGGCAAGGGGGTTATGTGGCGGCACTACCCACGCTTGCCACCAGAGGGAAACTCACCACCAACCGTTTCCCGCAAGTTCCCGTACCTGCTCCGATCGGTATATATACGATCCCTTACCGATCTTCCAATGTCCCGGCGTATAAGGCAGGGCCTGCTAGGATGCCTTACTGACGAGTCCACTAGCAGGCCCGGGATGAAACGCCTCTCCCCACTCCTTATAATTCCGTTTTCCCTCTCTCAAACATCTTCAAATTTAGCGCCGCCAAAACGGTTTCGGTATAACAGTACGAAATAGTGCTTCGCTTCTCGTTTAAAGATACATTCTCTAGTCGGAAGTATATTACTTCGCGATCGCAATTCCTATATGCTATTCTCTGGTCCGAGACACACTGCCCTCGTCACAAAATACACTATGACAATAACCGTTCGTTCAGGATGATAGTCTTCCTTATACTAGCACGTTTTAAACCTACGTGACCCAAGTCACGAGGCCAAGGTCGTCGCGGGAAATGGGAGAGACGAAGGCTGGATGCACTAATTCTCTCGGATGGCCTACGTTATGTCATTGTCACGGGACCGTATCGGAGCGACGAACAAAAATATAAACACTAGAGTTTCTTTCACTCGCGCACTAAAATGCACTGGATCGCAACAAAACTACTCGAATGAAAACGGCTTAACTAATTCTTTACTCCGTGGAATAATTGAATAGATACCGAAATTCACTGCTTTAGGCGAATACCTCCGTAGAGAATATGCGACTAACGAAAGTGGCTGCTTTAACGAAATACTTCCGTAGAACGTATAACGGCGAGCCGGCTTAATAATTAACACTAAACGTACCAAGCGGGGTCGAATGACTTTTGAAAATTTATTTTAAATTCGTACATTTATTGTTATTTCTGTCGGTCATTTGACTTTCTGTAAATTCTTATATCATCCGATTATTCAATTTTGCGTTTTTCTCGTAGCTTATTTTTTACCGATAAAAATTCTTTACCTACCTTACGTACCACGGGGGGTCATTTGACCCTGTACGAAGTTTACGTATTTTTTAGCAGTTTTCCAACTGGAACCTTAGTTCTAAATTTAGATACGCTTCTCAAGTGACTCTTTCTCAAGTGCAGGTTTGGCGTAAGCACTTGGGTGACCCAACCGGGTCCGTATGATCTAACGCAGAAACAAAACCGACTCTTATCGGAGATTCGCAAGATTTTACGACTTCATCTTTGGCTGCAAAATTATTGGCGAAAAGGACAACGTTAGTGGGAACAATGCGTGCGAACAGGAGGGAATTGCCCGCACTTGCAAAAACAACGAAAGATAATTCGAAACTTCTTTCAACAATGACATACAAATCAAATGACTGTACGCTAACGATTTATAAATCAAAACCAAGAAAAAAAGTAGCGATATCGAGTACCAAACATAAAACCGTAAAAATCAAGAACAATAGAAAGAAGACACCCGAAACGATCAGTTACTATAATAAAACCAAATTTGGCGTCGATATAGTTGACCAAATGGCGCGAAAGTATAGCGTCAAATCGAAGTGCAATAGATGGCCTGTACAGGTATTTTTCAATATTTCGGATCTCGCTGGAATCAATTCGTGGATACTCTATCAGGAAACAACTGGGTTGGAGCTATCGAGGCAATCTTTCCTGTTACAATTAGCAGACGAGCTTGTTACAGAGTACCTCGAATTTTGTGAAGAAGAAAAGGAAAATCAACGAGAAGGAGTATCGAGCAGCTCCAATAATAATTCTCAATCCAGGAAAAAATGTCAAATAAGATTGTACGCAGGCAATAAAACAACACAAACTTGTATAATTTGTAAAAAATTTGTTTCCGGAAAATGTACGAAGGAGTAACCCATCCTGTGTAAAAAATGTAATTAGTCGATTGTTTTGTTTATAACGATAAAAATATGTGTTTCATTTTATACGAATTCAGAAATGATGTTGCAAATTATTTCCTTTAATAAATAAAGAATTTTTTACGAAAAATCTACGTTTATTTCATAAGGGGTGAAATGACCCTCTATGGTAAGATTAGGTATAGAAAAATACCGGTACGTTTAGTGTTAAAAGGTGCGTAGCGGGTGACGGACAGAGATTCACACTTGACTAAGGTGGAACAATCATTTATTCAGAGGACAGCGGCTTATATACATGATTTTTGGTTATTGATGATCCTGGTGTTTAGGCTTCGTGGCGGTCTTATCGGCGTGCTAGGTGGTCCTCACATCATCGTCGCCAGAGAGATCCACAGTCCCATCGACTGATCCTCTTTTGTTCATCATGACTCCCGCGAAGGATCGCTCGTACCTCAGCTCGCTTTTCTCTCTTATTGTCACATCATGATGTTAATTGTGTAGTATCGGATTTTCGGCGTTCGCTTAGGCCTGCTTCGAGCGTAGGCCTAAACAAGATAACGCGCGCGGTCGGACTCGAGTTAAACTAAACATTTGGCGCCGATCGGTCCGCTAGCTTTCCTGGAAGGCACGAGTATCCTTTACAGGGGGTCTTGCGCGACGACCGAGCGTGAGAATGCACGGGGATGAAAGGAAATACATGTGGTTCGGAGAAAGTGAAGAGTGTTTGGAAAAGACGAACGATTAGGATGGCCGAACGTGACCGAATGTCTGAAGTGAGAGAGACTGAGGATTGGAATGAAAGAGAATGAATGGGAATGACTATATAGAGCGCGAGAAGAACGTCAAGGGACAGTATGACAGAGTATCACACAGTATGAGATAGTATGACAAAGTATGACGACGAGAGTATGTCCGAAGAGTGTGTCGCGGACAGTATGACTAAAAAGACGATAAGACGAGACAATTGAAAGACGTACCAAGCGAAACTAACCACTGACACTACATCTAACACTATTATCACTGTAAATTATAATAAATATATATATATCCATAAACCACGCCCGAGTACAATAGTTATTTGGGGGCTCGTACGGGGATCAATCACTCGAAGATCTCTTCTCAAGTGATTCGAAGAGAGAAGAACAACAATTGTAACGTTATTTCTATCTTGCAGCATCCATCCGCAGCAACTTCGTTACAGCAAACGTAAACCACAGTTTGAATTAAACGCTGTTATTCATAAACCAAATGTTTCCTTTACATCAGATTTCTGCCATGTGAAACAGCATGTATAACGATTAATACAAATATTCTCGATTCAGACGAATAAAAAATTGGATATAAGATGTGTAAAATAATGGTAACTCGTAAAGGCTATGAATGCTATTACGTAATTCATAACACAAATTAGAATAATTCTACGGCCCGAGATAAAACGAGAATGAAGAATAAAGAAATTGCATGGGAGACTTCATTTTGGAGAAAATTAAATTTCAATATCAGTCGAGTACACGTGTACTTAATTAACAATCGATTGCTATAAACCGCTAATGCGATCGTAATATAATACAATCTCAGGGCTTATTTAAATGCGATTGTACGGTATATTAATCAAGGTAATAAAATAATTACTGTATGTTTCATTGAACGTAGTTTATTATTTTCATTCAAGGTATTGTTCCAAGTGTTCCGTTTTCTCCAACGCAAAGTTGCATTCTTTTAATCAATTTTTGCGTTATATTTCTTCGCTGCGTGTCAGAAGTTTTTATTTGTTCAAATGCTAGGGTAATTCGTTGTTTTTCGTTTTTTTCACGTTTCCCCACAGATAAAAGCCCAAAAGTGTTAGGCCCGGCAATCTTACAGCCGAATGCATCGTTCCACCACAGAACTTACTGTAGATGAGGGAACATTATCTAATAATGATACCAATTCGATAAAAAGTGTAAGTATGATAGACTTCTTAAACTGTATAAACTGTGATATCATATGAGAATTATCCAGTTTCCAATATTTTGTAAATTTTGAATCATCCCAAAATAAAATATGGGATTAAAAGTTCGCATTCATAGAATAGCTTTGAAAAAGCCATTGGCAGAAATTGAATCTCGTCGGTAATAAACCTATTCAAATAGCAAATAATGACTGACACTGTATTATGTATACAAACGATCGTATCAATGGTCTAAAATGATCGGTTATTAATGAAATACACATATACTTGACTGATATTTAAATTCAATTTTCTCAATAACAAAGTGTCTCGCGTAATTTAGTTATTTAGTACTCTAAGTCTTCCTTACGCCATCATTCCTGAACTTATTGTTAGTGGAAAATTTACTGTGCAGATCGAAGAAGACCAGATAGATCTACAAATATGAATAATTTGAAGCTAATTTGATTTTGAATTAGATCGTTCCAATCGTCGATGTTTCATTATAGGATGAAACGAGACCAATACGTAATTAACTTTACGTGCATTTTCATTTCGTGTTCAGTACAGTCAGTATAGGACAAGAGTATAAACAATAATGCATACATCTCTTCGTATCAAACGTTTGCTTGCAATAGTTACACTGCCTGTCAATGCTCTTGTGTAGTTAAACAAACGAGGATCAATATTTCGCATTCTTTTGTTGTATTTTCTACTTTTCTACGTGTGCAACACGTTGCATGTAACACGCACACGGATGCACGATAATCTCTGATAGTAGATCAATTGCTAAACGTTCTATGCATTCGGACGCGAAACACGAGGAACGCTCGTCTAACTCAAGCCTAACTCAAACGTAACTCAAGCCTAATTCAAGCCCTGCTGCATGCTCGTCCATGTTTGCCATTATTCTCATTTTCAAATATATTGGCTGGTCGGGACTATTGAGAGGTGAACTCGCTATGTTTCTGCCGCTGATCTCTCGATTGTTCACCACACGTTTGCGTTACGGTCATTTTATAGATTTGTATACTTTAAAGAAACAAAGCGTAAACTGGCAATCGTCATTTCTGACAACCAAGCTACCAATCACACTCTTAAGAAATATACGAAGTGATAATGGCTGCGAAAATATTCCGATCACTTCGATGATCCAATTTCGTTTCAGCAGTAATATAAGTTTGAATTTCGATCATTTCTATTACATTTTTATTAGGATATTATCAATAGATTGGCAAGGTTTTTCTAATGAAAGTAAGTTCAAATACGAACTTATTCGATGGCGTGTTAGCACATTGCATTACCAACTGGAAGAAAATTGCAAATACGTTGACTGACGAGAAAGATGATCACAGAACGGATAATCATTGTCAAGAGAACATTACAAATACATGATTATGTCTTACAAATACAATACATGGTTCTGATACGTGATTATTTAACTTTAAAATTTTGTTTCAAAGCTTTATATAATCTATTTACTGATATATTTAGTAAATATCTTCCTTTACCATGTAGTATGTAAGATATTACGGTTTTGGTATATCTACACAGTTTTATATAGCCCTCATCCCATGACAGTAAGGTAACAGGGTTAGGGAAACTGATCGAAGTAACGGAAATTTGATTCCTCTAACCAATAATATCGTATGAAACTATTTATTCGAAATATATGTATATATACACTATACAGGACCCACATATTATACATGATATCCGACACAACGGAAACAAGCTTTAACTTTGAAACACTTGTAGATAGAAAAAAATGTTATAAAGCAAAGTTAAATGATTTAAAATGAAACATGTCCTGACATTAATTCTATGCATTTTAATCCATTAATGCATCTAAAAATTTTAACTAAAGTTACTTTTTCTTTGTCGCGATATACTTTTCTTTTCTTTGCAAAAAAGTGACTTATGCCTTGAAACTATTAGTTTACTGGTTCAATGAAATTATTTTTGCTCAAGTATCATTATTTCATTACATTTATTGTTGTTTTATATAAAGATATTAATTGTAACTGATAATTCAAACTGATTATCGAATGTTACCATCGTTTCTTTTATTTCTAATGACCTGTGAATGTAATTAAACCAGTATCAAGTATGGTAAAGTAGATATCGTATGTAAAAAAATAATCGTGTGTCCGAATAACAGTAAAGCCATTTGAAGATATAACTTCTAGCGGCAATACAAAGGTCATGAGGTTACATGAATTACTTTGTATATACAAGATATTTTAAAAATGTTTTACAACATTTTATTATGATATTGTATTTATTGTAATTAGAAAAGTGTTGTATACGTATGTACGTGTATCATATCTCGTATGTTCTTGCTGTGTACATACAATACGTTTTCTCGAGTTCATTGTTTCGAAGATTGACTCCAATGAGTGGTAATGATAACTTTCTTCTTTAATATGTATATTTAAACTAAATGCATAAGTAATTAAGAAGTACATTTTATTTTCCAGTAATATTAAAGGAAGATTTATGAATCAGAGTACACGTATATATAAACACGCTTGTAAATGTCTACGTGAATATATATATATATATTTAAACTAAATGCATAAGTAATTAAGAAGTACATGTTATTTTCCAGTAATATTAAAGGAAGATTTATGAAACTTATACGTATATGAATCAGAGTACAAGTATATGTAAACACGCTTGTAAATGTCTACGTGAATATGCAACTCATATTTCATTGAACGATAGAATTAAACGATATGAGAGAGAAACTACGAGAGGATTATGGTAAGTAATGCTTTTCAACTTACTTGAAAAAAATCATGTAAGTGCTAGTCCATTTAGAAGTAAGGGAGTGAAGTGTTTTAACTGCAATGAATACGAACATATGTCGACGAAGTGTTCTGATAACAGCAGTGTGAAGAAGGATAGCTGTAATACTAAACACTCGAGCAAGAAAAAACACGAGAAAGAAGTGAATATTCGAGGAAGCAAGTTCATTGTTCTGATTGATATTGGAAGCGATATTAATTTCATATGGTCAGACTGTTACATTAAAATAGAAACATCAAAATTAGATAGACGTATGCTTCGGTTTCATGGTATCGATAACGGTAATAATAAGTAATAACTTTAGCACAGACGCGCGTAAAAATTAATGTCGATGGAGTTTCTTACGAGATCGTTTTTCACGTTATCTCTGATAATTTAATGCAACAAAGTCTATTGATCGAATGTGACTTTTTGGCACAATAGATATAGATTTGCGACAGAGAAACATTAAGATTTCAAAAATAAAGACCTTCCGGAAATTTTTAAAGTCGATGTTACTTACGAACAGGGCACCATAGATTTAACACATGTTAAAGACGAGCAGAGAATTGAGAGATAGTGTTAACGATTATAAACCAAATAAGTCGCTATTAAAATGCACATAATTCTCAGAGACGAAGTCTTAGTTTATCACAGGCTCCGGAGATTATCTGCACAAGTGATGCTTAAGGTTAACAATTACATTAGTGTTAACAATGGTTAACAATGACATTAGTAAGACACCGCACTCAGAATATGTAAGTCCAGTTGTGTTAGTCAAAAAGAAAGAGGAAGCGACGAGGGGTTGCGTCGATCATAAAAGACTTATTGAAAAAATAATTAAAGATAGATTTCCATTACTAGATTTGGTCATATAGAATCAAATCGATAAATTACAGAGAGCCAAAACTTTCAGTAAAATCGACTTACGCAATGGATTTCTCCACGTTCGAATTGAATCGCATAGTACATGGTGTATTTCCTTTGTTATTCCGAATAACCAGTACGATTTTTAAAAAATGCCATTCGGGCTTTGCAACTCTTCTGTTTTTCAAAGATTCATGCTGTTTTCCGAGAATTGATTACAAAGGTTGCAATGGCCGGCAATAGATAACGTAACCGCTTTAAAAATTTGAAATTAGTATTGTATACAGCGAGTATTCACTGTATTCATAATCTGCGCATGAATTGGAAGAAATGTTTCTTTTAGCGCAAGAGAAATTAGCCCATCAGACGATACAACGACTGTTAGAAAATTCCTCACGCTGTATAATGTAATATCCGTTCAAAATTTTTAAAAACAATTACGTTTCCTTCGTGTTTGATGAAATTCGATAGGAACTGAACAGGATCTGAAAAGTGCGCTATAGAAATCCTGGAACAACGACGACTCTACAAAGTTATTTATCGCTAAGCAGAGTGCTATCTAACGGCTGGAATAGTTTTCATAAGCTACATAATTTTCATGAATCTCATTACCAGGGTTGCTCTACTTCATTCACATTCTCCTTATGCCGTTTTCTTTCCTTATTAGATGGTTCACTGTTTGTCACGAAGTTTGTCTACGCATGAAAATTCCCAGCGGAGAAGCAACTCATGCTTCATCGTCAGTTATGTGAGGTAAACGCGCAGTTAACTCTTGCATAATGTGGATCATATAAACGACAACTTACGTTACCAAGTGAATAATCGGCAACCGATGTATCGAAACTTTTATCGATTGAATTGCATTTTTGCATAGAAGAAATACACTACAGTGTGGAATGTTATCAGGATATGCAAATCATTATACAAGTCAAGAAATACAGTGCAAACTGTAGTATTCCTACAGAAATTAACGAGATTGAAGTTTTATAATAACATGAAAATTGAAATTGAAAATGCGCTGTTTGTGTTGTTTCTTTTGTTTATAAATGACGTATATATCACGTACTAAAATCTTCGTGTATGAGTTACCGATTACTCACTTAACAATGTACGCGTTCAAGCTGCAGTTGACAACGAACAAATTCCTGCCCATCTACCTTACATAATCGCGTGATGCTTGGGTGAGGCTCGCTTCTCTGCTGTTGGCTTTATGCATCCATGGCAATATGAACAAGCTTCGTGTCGCTCAGTGTATATGCGTAACTCGGATTTAGTCCGAGAGAAAGAAGATTACTACCTTTGCTCGTAATGGTTTCATTATACGTACAACGAGAGGTCGTCTAAAAATCTCAATACGTTAAGAGAGATCAGTTATACAGTTCGCTAACAACGAAACAGACAGAACCTCCACGAAAACTAAAACTAATCATCGATGAATGCTTATGACAGCACAATAGCAAATACTAAAGTTTTCGTAGAATAGATTATAAATATATGAAATCAGAACGTCGTTATAACCACAACTTAAAGCGAATCTTTGCTGCACTAATTTAACGCAGAAGGGAGAAATAAGAAGAGAGAAGAGAAATTCATAAATTATCTCCGTGATCAATATTTTCAGATAATTATTTGATCGAACGCGTCTTCTTGATCAATATGTATGTAACATTGATGACAAGTTAGTATAGACAAGTATCAGTATAGACAAATTTTCGAGAGCAAAATAGAACGATTTTAACTTTCTGGCTGTGGTACATGATTTCGCGGATATTAATGTTTAAATTCCATTGTATTTCGTTAAATGTCGTTCACTTGAAATATTTGTAGTAGGAAAAATAAACCAAGTATGGTTTATTAGTTCTTAAGGTTTCACGTCCCCTTTGGGAATTTCTTACATCTTACGTCCAAATGATAATGGGCTTGTCGATCTCTATAATATTTTCAGGTATTATCTTTGCAATGCTTCTGTCGATTGGTAAAATCTGAAGCATATACTTCTATTACCCAAATATTGATGAGTGTGTTTTCTAAGATCATTGTTATTTTAATGCATTCAGTCGAAACGGTCAAACTAGTACGAGAGATCTTCGAAAGGTAGCATTGAAAATTAGCATTTCATCTTTAAGTCGTATAGAAACACAAAACAATTTGGCGCCAAAAATATTTGTATCTGTGCAGAAGGTCGTGCCGTGAATCAGTAAATATAGAAATGGAAGATTATAATAATAGAGTGGAGGGAAAACTAGGTTCAAGAGACCATATTGCCAATGACTTCGTATTTGAGCATCCCTTCGACAAAACTTCTTCGAGTATTTATTATTATTTGTTCGACGATGAAATTTTCTTCTTTGGTATCAGATAATCCTTGCAAAAATCGCAGCTATACATACTCATGTTCTATATATAGATATAGGCATACCGTAGGCTACTGCAAATCTAAAAGATACGAGTAATGCTGTTCGCTTGATAAAGAAGGCTTCAGTAGTTCAACTATAGCTACTTTTCTCGTTTTTTATAATTTCACGTTACTAGAGACCTAACCACCGGTTTCATTTCCTTGGTTATTCCTACATCGACGCACGCTACCGGTATAAAAACGTCGTTTTGGAGCTAACAATAACGCAGCATAAGTTTCTCCTTTACAGTTGTTCTTACAAGGAAATTAAAAGTCAGATAAACTGATGTTACTAATGAAACGAGCTAAAATACAATCTTCTTAATTTTTGTGTCAAGGGCGCCACCTTGATCAATTTCCGATCTCATTTATCTACGTCGTCCTCCTGATGACATTATTAAACAAGACTGAACCATCTTTGAAATTCAAATTTATGGAAATCATAAAAAATCCCTCCTTCCGTAAAAATTACATTTTTTTAACAAATGTCAATTTTCATAACGAAAATTGCTAATTATAATTGTTAAAACTACTCTTTTTTGTAATACATATAATACAGCCATGTTGGAATTAATTAAAAAGAACGATTAGGTTTGCGTTAACTGCAAGCTTGTAAAAGTACATCTAATAAAATAGAAGTTAACTAAACTGGTTTTTCAAGAAGGAAGGATAACTTAATATGTTTAATTTGAACTCTTTATTTCTACGTATTTTCCTCTTTTAATCATTTTTCGCACTTCTGATAATATAAACATACATATACCTATTCGATATTCACAAACTAAGCACAAGGAATTGTTACGACAAATCCATTTGTTAAAAATTAAATGTCCATTGTAATGTTTCGTATATATATAACATGAATTTAATTAATCGCTAAAATAACTAAAAAAAATTAAATGATTAAAAACGAAGACCTAAATGTACTGTAACCAGCATTTCATCACTCAATCATTATTTATCATTTATACAACAATTGTTTCTAAATAATTAATATAAATAAGAATTTAAAAAAAATCGTTATATTGTTATGCATGTTACTGATTTATTCTAAGCTGCGTATAATCGAAGCGTCAAGTGTATAAAAAGATATCTTACGTAGCATTAATTACCTTTTTTCATTGATACGATTGTGATGGACATTTTAAGGTCAAGTTAATTTTTTAAAATCAGATCGTACAATTCTTATTCATATGACGAAAGCTGCTTTCGCAACGAATTCAATGACCCAAAAAATTAAAGTTTTTAAATTTAATGTCCTATTACAATGTACATGACACCTTTTTAAAGTACGCCGCGTATTCTTTATCGCTGACTTAAAGTTCTATGACAGAAATGCGAAAAATATGGAAGGGGTACATATATTCTCACGCACACATTCAATTTTAGTTCGCTATTCGTCGCGGCAGTTATATGTAGACTGACTGACGAAGAAGGTAGCGAGATAAAGAGAGATAATGAGACACACTCGGCAGTTACAGTCCTATTGACGTAGTTTTAATATATTATTATTATACATTAGCTATACCTAACAGAGGACAACAATTTTTGCTATAATTACCAGTAGAAGTAAACAAGATTCTTTTCGAGAACAAAAATAATTTAATAAGAATATAATTTAGAAATAAATAAAAATGAATTTTTAATTCATTAAAGAAAAAGTTACATACAGTGTGTGGCACACGATTTTTCAGGCACTTCGAAATAGACTGATGTAAAAATGTTTCAGACAAAAATTAATCAGTTTCTGGTCAGCTACATTTGTAGATATAAACAAATTTTTCTTGGTAAATATTGTAATAGCTTTCATGTATTAAAAGGACAGAATGCATCCATTGCTTTCTTAAAATGATGTATACTTTTCTTTAAGAAAAAACTTAATTTTCTGATTTTTATTATTCCGTTCGTCCTGTATTTCTTACATGCAGTAACAGCAATGTTAAATTTTAATACCTTACATCATAGTTTGGTGAGTGGTATCCACAGAAATATATGAAAAAAGAAAACAGAATACTAAAGTATTAAAAAAAAATGTCAAACATTAGCCTCGATTGACATTGGTTACGCATTACATGGTGACAAAACGCTGTATACGTGTTGTCGACGAATGTTTTCTCAGCCTGGTCGAAATGTAAGTCATTTCGATCATTTTACCGGGCAATTTCTTCTTCAGAAATGTCTATAGAATCCGATGACGAGTAGGATTTTCGTGCTAGATAAAGAATGTTTCGGAAGAATACAAAAGTAAAGTAGAGAAACTGCGTATATTGGCACTTTTAAACTTAAATTATTAAATTATTAAAACACAATTGGTTTAAATACCAATCATGTACACAAGTTTTGAGATAATGTGCTAAATTCTGTGCTGTGTTATAATTTCCGATTTTTTCCATTGCGAGGATGTACTTTTTAAATATTCAACTTTGATCTATGAAATGTAACGTAATTGTAATATACGATTCCTGAAAACGAAATGTCCAATAGTTGGTAGGTAAATTTACAAACGTCTCTTTATTAAGCTTTATGTGCATTGTACCCAACTACTTTGCGACATTGTATGTAATTTATTAAAAATAAAAAATAGCACAAATCGGTTGTAAAATGAAATACAAATTATATTCTAAGATACATAACATTTTATAATTTGATTATAAAAAATTAATATATATATAACATGAATTTAATTATAAAAAATTCTTCCTTTCTAAAAAGGAAGAACTCGCTGCACCTCGGATATAAATTCTATATCAGCCTACTTCTTGCCAAGTAGTCGGGCTCCACATTATAACACTGGAGCGACTCCACAAGCACACACGAAGACCAAATATTCAGAATAATCGTACTAATTTATATATCCTCTCTGCAAGAGCATCATTGAGAAGAATCAGAAAAGCCCCGTATCTCCGCTCTGGTCCATTAGATTCTCAAGGATTTTTCTCTTCGAACTGTCGCCCTGGACAGGCGCACTGCTCTATCCTATTTGGTCTTCAACTCATCAAGCCATAATGCCCTGTTCACCAACTGGGTATGAGATCTCAACGGTCTAGCGTCTATCAGTAAAGAGAAGGGATTGTCATATGTTGTTGGCAGGCATTTAATACAGGCACAACCTTTGAGCATCATACATAACATACTCATAGAAATCACAATATTGACTATTATTGTATCCACGTATCCACGTGTTCACGTCTATTTACACACTGTCTTCATATTTCGCAAAATTCCTCTGCCCCATACATATTAGTTGCCGAAAATTTGTCTATTCATTCGATGCCTTTATATTTTTTGACCACATACTGAAAATGTTTTCACGTATACCGAATTCCGCCAATAATGTTGCATCCATGACGTTGACTTTTAGTGTGCACAATGATTAGTATTCGTTTCATTTAGTAATTTATGTACTAATTTATTTAATTAAGTGAAGTAATAATTATAAGAATGTTGATTTATATAATAATTTATGTTATGTATATTAAGAAATGAATCATAAACCTTTCGATTGATTTTTCTGATGTGAGTGTTATGAGGTTCATGGATGGTCCTCTTACCACAAAGTGAAATTAATTATCCCACTACGTTATCAGATTCGAAGTCGACTGTAGCCACTTCTAAACTTTCCAATGCGTTCTTTGATATGAGACCAGATTGAAAAAATAAAATATTTATAAATAATGAGTAAGGACAAAAAAGCTTGGATATTTCACAGTGTGAGACGAAATACATGGGACCGATTTCCAAACTCTTGGGTATAAAATTTAATCATTTAAAGAATGAAAATATGATGTTGCTGCAATGTGAGTGTGTTAATTTGTTAGTAAAACGTTAGCTACATGACACTAGCCATCGACGGTCGTCTTGAATTCCATTCACTCAAACATCCTTTTTAGCAACACAATCTAGTACCTGACCAATCGTTCGACCATCCTCTTCTAAACTTTCTTTAAAGTGTGATATCACTAACACAGCCAACCTGATCTGCTCTACTCTCGATAAGCATCAAAACAAAATCGTCAATACATAGTTTCTGCTATATATATTCACGCTACACAACTAGCACTCAAGAACTACTCAACAGGGACACCCAATAGTAGTAGGTTTAAGTCTCACAGGCGCTAAGACGTAAACAGTTTAGGACCACACTTATGCACTGTAAACGTTACCACTAAAGTACAGCGAGAACAGTGCCTGACGCGTCATCGAACAGGTTGAGGAGATTGGGAAATGGTGCTCTATAAAACCGAGGTGTTGGCGATACGTATACTTCAGCTGAAGTCGCTAAATCTGATTCAGGCAGGAAAGACCAATATCAAAGTGAAGTCCCAGGTGAAATATCTGTATCTGATCCTCGACAACTAATAGTATTTTGAGGAGCATTTGAGAGGATAATTGTTTTCCTGTTCCACCTTAAACCTGCGAGTGACACTGTATAAGGCTCCTGTCTGACCTAAACGACTTCCGGCGTAGTATAACACTTCTGCACCGTATCTATGGGCGGTTGGCTTTATGGATTGCCCGCGGTTATGTGACCGTGTCCTGAGTTAGCGACCGACCTATCAAGGCTTCTCCCGCTGGATCTGCTCGAGAGCTTGCATGTAACTTATTACAATAGTCACTGCGAGTCCCTTAGCAGAACGCAAGGATGAAGTCCTCAAGCGCTTGGCAATCTATTCTGTTCCAGTGGTAGCAGTGGTTGGTTCAGCCTATCGCTGGTTAACGGACTATTGGGGTTGTCTTACCACTTCTGCCGGAGTAGCTGAGCAGAGGTATTGAGAGCCTCACCTACCAGACTGTGCAGGTGCTGTTCAGGCATGGTTGCATCGGACGGTACCTGCACAGTATGGAAAAGGAAACGATGACTGCTGGCATTGTCTCGGCAACCAGGATCTCCTGGTGGAGATAACTGGAGGGAATATTTTGCTGCCAGGAGTGGCAAGGGTCATGCTCGTCTGCGAGAGAAACTGGAAAAGAAATAAAAAAAACATCAATATGGAAATATTAATTTGCACAAAAATTGGTATTTGAATGTTTTCCAGGTTACTGATCACAAATTTGAGGCAAAGATTGCTGAGAACAAAATGATAGATCCTCTTTGTCGGATGTATATTTTAAGTAATTTGAAACATTATTGCCATGTTTGCTACCCAAGTTTCTATTCTGCAATGAGAGCTCTATCTTCAATTAAATCTACTCTTTCGTTCGCATATGGCAGTTTTATCCCAGCTCGAGTTGCATTATCGACACTTCTTTCTAATTCGAACGGTAAGCGAGTGGACGAGAATCGTGTAAATTTCTGTACCATGTTATGTAGAGATGTTTCAATCTTCGATAATTTACTTAACAATTATGTATCCTTGGATAATTCGGTATTTAACGAATTTACTACGGTGGAAACATATCATTCAACTTGACCATTTACTCGAAGTGCAGTTGTCGCTCTAAGATGCAAATCGACACTCTGACTTTCAAAGAAAAGCTTGAAAGGATTATATGTGAAGTGAGAGATCTACCAAGAACCACCGAGAACTACTTGTCAAGTTTCGGGGTCGAACAATGACCTTTGTGAGACAAGCTGGACAAGTAAGCTATTATTTTGGATGTTCACTATAATCATTAAGTGTTTATAGTTGTCCTTCGATCTCTTAAAACGACCAACACAATTCATGTGAACGGTATCGAACGGAACTGCTTTTTTCCTAATGTAAAATAATAAACCTTGTTTTGAACCGCTGTTCCTATTCGTGATCGTAAGTTTAATACAGAACTTAATATATTTGTTACCAAAACATCGCGTACACAGAAACCAATACTTTTGAACAATTCGATCCGTACGTTTTATCGCAGCCAATACGAAGTAGTCCTACCTTGAACCTTTTAGCACGTGGCTACAATAAATAGCTAATCCGTTATCTTCACGTAGTTTACGTATTTTCCTACACGACGGAACACGTTTCGTTAAAGTTTTCGTTTCTTCGCGTCATTCGTTTGAATCGTCTCGCAACTCTTTGAGAGTAGTCCTTCGATTGAAATACCGTTTCTGATGTTAGAATATCAAACTTAACCCTTAGTGTTTAATGGTTTTGAGATAAATGCCGTGAGGTTCATCGTGGTGAGATTGGTCGGGTAACCTCAGACACTATCGATCACGTATTGAAGATAATGCCAAGCCAATAGTTTCGAACTAATAGTTCCGAGAAGAGGTGTCGATAACTTTGTGACAAAGTAATACGTTTTACGTATAAGTAAGATATATATATATATATATTAACACTATATATTACCTTTGATGCTGGCTACCAAAAGACTCTTCTCGTTCAAGGCGATGGCCTCTTATATCTAGAGTTTTGGACTTATATGACCTAAATTACGAGGCCAGGATCGTCATGGAGGATGCATAAGAGGCATACTAGTAGGCCAGTTACTCTAGCCCTTATAGATTGTCGCTAAGACGCTAATCAGACAATGGGCCTGGTTTATGTCACCGCCGCTAGAAAATTACACACAACTATCTTGAAAATATAATAAAAAATGTAAAGCATGTTTATTTTTATTAGTGCATGAGATTTAATTTCACATACATTTCTTATTGATCTAAGTGCGGTTGATAGCCACGCTATTCGCTAGATTGCTCTCACCAAAATAAAGACAATAGTATTAACTTTCTAAAAATTCAATAGTAGTAACAAGACAAAGACAATAGACTTTTTTAATATTCTAAAACTATTCGTCGAAACAACGGTTAAACTGTAAGCTATATTTTCTTTTAACACTTTTCTGCCAAGGGTGCTGTATTATACATAATGATATTATTTTCACATCAGTTCTGTTACAACAGTTCTGTTTATAGCTCTATGTACAATAGCAACCAAACACTGATTCTCTAATAACTTGGAATGTACTGAAAAATACTATAAGAAGCTGGTACGTATAAAAATGGTACAGCACATAGATTATAGATCCATTATGTCATAGCTACGAAACAACAGCTGTATTCGTTGACCTGCTTCTATGTTCATTATAATTACTGAAATAAAAAAAGTATTTATAAATTGAATTACGTAAAATTTCAATCAAAATCCACATATTCAAATGCAAATGAATAAAATTCAGGTTTTGGTCAGATAGACCTGGAGCCCGTCCTTTTGTCGTTAAGACGGTCTGCCATTCGTAGATTAATGGATTTTACTGTATTTACAACAATGGTACATTTTCTATCTTCTGAGTAAAGAAGACTAGATTCTCATCTCGTGACAAACTTTTCCAATCATTTTTGTTCTATATTATACCTTTTGCTATAATTATTTAAACATAACTGTCAATAAATTACAACTATCTGCAGGTATTTTTATGGTATATTTCGTATTAAGCGCACTGGTAATTTTTCTTTTCTTTGTTTATAGATAACCTGGTTGAGGTACACCCCTTCACTTTTGATGAAACTGTACAGGTCAGTAAACTTTGAACAAAGTAATGAAGATTATTTTATTATTGTATTTTTCAAATATGTATTTTATACTTTTGTGGTTGCACATTGATGCGAGGCTCGTATTTCTTCTGATCACACACCTACTTACTTCAGTGAGACTGAAAGGTAGACATCAAGTTTACAATAACAGTTAAATGTACTTATGGAATGTTTGTACGTTGCATTCCATCTGGGGCAATGTGAGATGCAAATTTAGAAAACAGAATAGAAATATAACATACAAATAAAAGAAGATATGAAAATAAAGACAAAATTAATAAAAATAAAGGTCAAAATCTTATCTTTTACGAGATTTGAATTCCAGAATCTTGACTGCTCTTGAAGCTATAAAAATGCATTAAAAAAACTACATATGAGACCAGATTAAAAAAATAAAATATTTATAAATAATGAGTAATGACAAAAAAGCTTGGATATTTCACAGTGTGAGACGAAATACATGGGACCGATTTCCAAACTCTTGGGTATAAAATTTAATCATTTAAAGAATGAAAATATGATGTTGCCGCAAAGTGAGTGTGTTAATTTGTTAATAAAACGTTTTGGGCCTCAAGAAGGAGAGTACACAAATGGAGACGAGTCTGGATTATCTGGAAAATGTAAAAGGAGAAAGACAGAAAAGAGATCTCCCTTTTAGATAATTAATTGAAAGAGTCTTATACTTATCTCAAAGAAGAAGACCGGATATAGCATACGCAGTTGAAAAGCGAAAAGTTGAAACAATATTACACAAATTTAAATGAGCGACATTGGAATGCAGCTAAGAGAATTCTTCGATATGTTAAAACGACTAAAAATTATGTTATCGTCTATCATTGTTCAAATAAACCACTAACTGCATTTTCTAATATGGTGAATGACACACGATGTGGTCTGTGAAAAACTAGTTTGCGATCAATTAGTTCCATCTTTATTTCGCCTTAATTTGTTTGAATTGCACGAAAATTAAAGAAATATAATTTTTACGAGTGTATTAATTCAACAACTGTATCAACCGAATTCTGGGCTCATCGTTAAGAACAATAGCACTAATATTCTCCTTGCTGACAGATCTCTTCTTATTAAAATTTATCACATTTATTTCTAGCTTGTCATCTGTTTTTCTTATTCTGTTACGTGTGAATATTACACTCAGGAAATCGTGTATGACCTTATCTACATCGTCTTAACCAAAAACCTTGGCAACTTCGTTTACTTTATTCAACCATTTCAACTATAAGTGAATTTGACAAATGTCTCATTTTGGAGTTAAATTCCGGCATCACTCCCTTATTAATGTAACAGCTCGAAATGATATCAAACGTGAATCTTTAGAGCCATGTTGATCACGTAGCTTGACGTTTCGAATCGCTTCGTTGGCCGTTTATTGCGATCACGTTCACGCGATTTATGTGGCATTTTGCAACCACTCGCCACTTTCCCCCTGCTTTTGGGTATGCTGAACTTCCTTGACCGCGTTTCCAGAGCTTTCCACCATAAACATTCCCAGCGACTCTATAACACTTGTGGAACGGCTTGTGGAGTGGTAATGTTAAACTTCCCTTACAGGTGTAATAAATAATTCATTATCTATGTGAAATTTTCTGATGTTTTGTTGTTCGATAAGAAATGGAGCTATTAGGTTCGTCGTTTTATTTTTCTAAAGATGGTACTACCGTTTGGTAAACATGTGTGACGTTTCATATAGATCTGTCGACTCATTCGTATGGTATATTTACAGTTGTAATATTTGTTTCTCTATCATTTTTTATTTTATTTTCCTCTCTCCTTGCAAGATAAATGGTGTACGTTTATTGAAATTTGAAATTTTGTATTCAATTCTACTAATTCTAATGTAGTTCAATGCTTGTTGTTTTTCTTTACTATGAGGGAATCGATTGTTCGTTTTCACAATCTATCGCTCAGGTTTGCGAAGTAATATTGCGACATGACGAATAGACTTGTGCAATTGATGAATAGACTTTTGTATTTTATTCGCAGTACAAAGTTTACATTGAAATCCAGGACTGCTTGCACACGAATATGCAACAGATCCTATGCTAACGATGTATACAGTCTTGTGCGAGTAAGCTCATACCATGTAGTCTGAAACGAGCTTATATGTTGCTTTACTCGAAACTTGCTTTTGTGCGTAGTTTGAAACAGGCCATCTAACATAGATTTCTTGGCGTGGTACATTCACACGAGTCGCGCTGTTCAACCTGTTTGAGATAACGAGTCCTGCGCATTCGTTGCAATGTCAATTACGTTACACGATGATTTTGAACGTTTTGAATTTTCGAAGGGTTGTAGCATGCAGGAAATGTTGCACAGAATGCTAACTGGCTCTAAATATGTCAACGAGCACGCTTCACGTAAAATCTCTTAAAAAGACATTCGAGTTTCTTGTCTAAAAATAATCGATTAGAAATTTAATAAAAATAATTGATTAAATGTTCGGTAAATATTTTCTTCTCATTGAAACATCGGAAGTGTCGGTTACGATTACTACCTTGATCAAAAAGTTTTAGGACTTTATTCATAAAATCAAAAATACAAATTTATTCGTCCAAATCGATATGGTCCCCTTCAAAGTAGTCCCCATTGACTGCAATGCACTTGCGCCAGCGCTTGATCCAATCTTCGAAACACCGCTGGTACTCAATTTTCGGTATGTCCATCAGAGCCGTCTTCGATTTTGTCATGACCTCCTCTCGGGTACTGTAACGCGTTACGCGAAGCGGTTTTTTAATTCGGTTGAACAGAAAAAAGTCGCAGGGAGCCAGATCTGGTGAATTTGAAGGCTGCTGGATAGTGTTCGTGTTGTTTTTCGTCAAAAACTCGCGGATAAGGATCGCATTGTGCGCCGGTGCGTTATCGTGGTGCAAAATCCACGAGTTGTTTGCCCACAAATCTGGCCTTTTTTGACGAATTGCTTCGCGCAAACGTCTCAAAACGCCCAAATAATATTCTTTGTTGACTGTCTGTTTTTCTGGCAAGAATTCTTGATGCACAACACCATTGTAATCCATGAAAACTGTGAGCATCGCCTTCTTTCTTGACTGAAAGCGACGTGGTTTTTTCGGTCTCGGCTCTTCCGGTGCACGCCATTCACTCGCTTGATGTCTGGATTGTGTGTCATACTCATAAATCCACGTCTCATCTCCAGTGATGATACGTTTAATAAATGTTAGGTCGGATTCGGCCTTGGAATGCAAACTCGTTGATGCTCAAATGATGCCATTTTCAAAATCGAAGACACGAACAAAGGAGATGTGCTCAGTACAACGTAACTTTTACAAATATCAAGCTATGATGCTGAAATTGGAAGGAAGTGTTAATGACAGATATGGTAACCTAACAAAAAAAAAAAAGAAACAATCGGGTGATTGACAGCGACACACGGGGGGAAGGTCCTAAAACTTTTTGATCAAGGTAGTATTATATTTTGCTGTGGTGAAAACAAATAAGCTGAATTGGAAAATGAAAAATAGAATTTATTAATTTAATGTTTAATATAGCGGAAAAAACTAAATTGTATTTATTGAAAATAATATAAATCCACTTATACACATATAATTTGCACAAAACAAGTCGTGTCAATACTAAAATCAATATAACTTTTATGATTTTTAATGCAATAAAATGTAAAGGTTATGCTTGTTTTAATTTTAGTATGCCTTTCTACATTATTTTTAATAAATATCAATTAGTTCTTTTCGCTACAAATAGTGTAGGAATTTAATTTAAGTAAGTAACGGTGATTATAGAATAAGGGTGAATAAAGTTTTAGAATATACGTGTATTGAATGATGTAGTAGTAGGAACAAAATATTAACGAAACATATAATTAATAACTACGCTAACTACGCTGACTACGCTGATTATGCTGTTCTTTCGCAACACGACGCACTTATGATTTTTCAGCGACTGCTGTTGATTGCCAATAACTGCCAATGACTGTAAACTGTCCAAATGCTCTTTTTTCGCATCTTATATCCTCACACGCATTCATTCTCTTTTATCCTAATTCTCAATCTCTCTCACTCCATGCGTCTGGTCACGTACGCCAAAAATTTCTTAGTATGCTATCTCAATCGCTCTTTTTTCACTCTTCACTGGCTCGTCTATTCCAAACACTTCGGATTCTCTCCGGACAACAAGTAATTTCTTTCATTCTCTCGCATTACCACAATAGTTTTCAAAATATTAGAGATTATTCCGCATATTAAATTTTATTCATTTTTTCATTACGAGAAACTTATCGAATCAGTTCTTCATATTCATGAAGAATATTGATGCAATATTCTCTCTTACTCGGTCTCGCTACGTTGATCTTCGTCGCCATCTTTGGTCAATGGCGGGCGATTCTTGCTTGCGATCGTACAAGCGGCAACGGACTACGGGCGAGAATGTAAACACGCTGTGTCTTCTTTTTGTGGACGTATAATACTGTTCGGAGCAACTGTGCCTGGACAACATTTGCACTGTACAATACGTAAGAGTGGCAAAGTCTCTGTCCAGCCACTCCAGCAGGAACGGCTGGAAAACCCCAACAGTTCGCTGCTACCACTGCAATAGCATGGACTGTCGAGTTTGACGTTTGAGGGCTTCCACCTGCGGTCCCGTCAGAACCTGCTCCCACTCGCGGGATTCGTTGCAGCTCTCGTG
Source organism: Ptiloglossa arizonensis (assembly GCF_051014685.1). Taxonomy (NCBI): domain Eukaryota; kingdom Metazoa; phylum Arthropoda; class Insecta; order Hymenoptera; family Colletidae; genus Ptiloglossa; species Ptiloglossa arizonensis. The sequence goes on along the minus strand of NC_135051.1, from coordinate 10,636,220 downwards.
GAATTTACACAATTTTTCGTTACATGTTAAATGAGTTATTTCTGAAATTCTTTTCATTGTATATAATTAAAAGTAGTCCAAGTACGATCGTATTTAGTTTCACTTTCATTATAAGAATCTTGTCAATTCATCGACGATACTTTTATGAAGATAGAACGAGAAGTATAAAAAGGTTTTAGTTACATGTTAAATGAGTTATTTCTGAAATTCTTTTCATTGTATATAATTAAAATTAGTCCAAGTACGATCGTATTTAGTTTCACTTTCATTATAAGAATCTTGTCAATTCATCGACGATACTTTTATGAAGATAGAACGAGAAGTATAAAAAGGTTTTAGTTACATGTTAAATGAGTTATTTCTGAAATTCTTTTCATTGTATATAATTAAAATTAGTCCAAGTACGATCGTATTTAGTTTCACTTTCATTATAAGAATCTTGTCAATTCATCGAAAATACTTTTATGAAGATAGAACGAGAAGTATAAAAATGTTTTAGTTACATGTTAAATGAGTTATTTCTGAAATTCTTTTAATTGTATATAATTAAAAGTAGTCCGAGTACGATCGTATTTAGTTTCACTTTCGTTATAAGAATCTTGTCAATTCATCGACGATACTTTTATGAAGATAGAACGAGAAGTATAAAAAGGTTTTAGTTACATGTTAAATGAGTTATTTCTGAAATTCTTTTAATTGTATATAATTAAAAGTAGTCCGAGTACGATCGTATTTAGTTTCATTTTCATTATAAGAATCTTGTCGATTCATCGAAAATACTTTTATGAAGATAGAACGAGAAGTATAAAAAGGTTTTAGTTACATGTTAAATGAGTTATTTCTGAAATTCTTTTCATTGTATATAATTAAAATTAGTCCAAGTACGATCGTATTTAGTTTCACTTTCATTATAAGAATCTTGTCAATTCATCGACGATACTTTTATGAAGATAGAACGAGAAGTATAAAAAGGTTTTAGTTACATGTTAAATGAGTTATTTCTGAAATTCTTTTAATTGTATATAATTAAAAGTAGTCCGAGTACGATCGTATTTAGTTTCACTTTCGTTATAAGAATCTTGTCAATTCATCGACGATACTTTTATGAAGATAGAACGAGAAGTATAAAAAGGTTTTAGTTACATGTTAAATGAGTTATTTCTGAAATTCTTTTCATTGTATATAATTAAAATTAGTCCAAGTACGATCGTATTTAGTTTCACTTTCATTATAAGAATCTTGTCAATTCATCGACGATACTTTTATGAAGATAGAACGAGAAGTATAAAAAGGTTTTAGTTACATGTTAAATGAGTTATTTCTGAAATTCTTTTCATTGTATATAATTAAAATTAGTCCAAGTACGATCGTATTTAGTTTCACTTTCATTATAAGAATCTTGTCAATTCATCGAAAATACTTTTATGAAGATAGAACGAGAAGTATAAAAAGGTTTTAGTTTGCATTAATGGCTGTCCTGTCGATACACATATGGCACCGCTTTGAAGTTCAACGAGCCGATTTTTAAATCCACAGAGGAAAAATTTAAATACCGGTATGGACGATTCAAAACGTTTTATGAAGGGAAAACACGACTATTTTGGAGGATCGCTGTATAAGGTTTACAGAGTGCACGGAATTTATAGATAATTAAGTAAATGCATAAGAAAGCCAAATGATTTGGAAGCAACGTTTAAGTCATATTTGTATTTTAAATGTTCCGTAGATGTTACTTTTGCTGTATAAATAACTCTAAAATAGTATCGATAACCATATGTGTGGTGGACTTCAAATTATAAGATGTAATTATTGGAGTTCATTTATGCGTGTAGATATTGTAAAACATTTCTCTGCTGAGAATAAAATATGATTCTTTCTACACCAAATCGTATCGTTTTTGAAGCTGTCGTTCTAACATTTAGAATTTGTTTATATTTTCAAAGACTTGAATATGGCTGGAAAGTATCGGGTAACTTTTTCTAGGAAGAAGTCCAACTATATCACTTTCAACGCTACTTGACGCATCATAGATTCGCGAGCAGCAAAAGAATTATGGTAATGTTATAGAACGGTTTCCTCAAAGCCATTTTCGCACAAAGAACTTTGTATGGAACGTCTCTTTGCAGCCTTCTTGCAGAACGATTTAATCTTGTAGACGTTATATGAGGAAACCGTCCAATTTACATTGGCCTTAACATGTACCCACCTAAATAAATACTTACATGTTATTTCATGGATGAACTTATTGTTAATTAGATTGACTTGAGTTTGAAAAAGAATTGGAAAGCTTTACATTTCAACTGAATCATTACAATCTATGAACAGCACACTTGAATACTCTCAAACCCTTTTATTGTGTACTAAACACACAATTTATTGTATCAGTCACATTACATTCCCAATTGTTTGAAATTTCCATGTTATTCTTAAATAAATTTTGTTTGGTTGCAAATGACGTGCTATTTGCTAAATAATCGGCTTCACGAATTCTGCAGAAGTGAACAGAAATTTTATTAAATTTAACGCATATCGTTTAAAGAAGTTATTTCAAGTATAATATATAATCTGACCATATATAAAAAAACTTAACGGTGAATCGATAAATAAGAGATATCGTTTATAAATTAATTATACAGTACGGGGACTAGGGGGAATCCTGCAGCACATCCGATGTTACCAGACCTCTATGGAAGGAATAATTTAATTTAACTATTAAACACCTCTTAACGTCATTCCAGATGTAAACCGTGCCATTAACTATCAGTTTCTTATACTCGACTAATATTTTATTTCCCATTCTTTTTTTCTCTTCGGTAATTACAGCCATTTTCTTTGTACTTCATTATCTATTGTTATACGTCCTTGGTTATGAAATATTTACTACCCTTTAGCTTCACCTTATTCGTCATAATCTGCAGTTTATTCTTGGTATTTCTAAACTTAACTAACAGAAGCGTTAGGATGTTGACAATCTCCCAATTAAAACCAGTATGATTAGATCTAACCCTAAAAATAGGAAAAGTTTTTGACTTTACATTTCAAGTAAATCACGGATCAATTTAACTGTATATTTATTTAGCCCAGATACTGACCCTGAATTTTACTCAGGACTGATTTGCTTAATTTTACCACTTTGAAGATGACCTGTAAAAGAATTAACTATACAAAACATGCGACACGCATGCCGACAAAATCACAACTTTCAAAATTATTTTCAGACCATGTGATTTAGAAACTACAACTTTCTGATACACTGAGTCAAGAGCCTTTTTGAAATTAGTGTACATTACATAAATTTAGCCCAAATTTTCAAGAAAAATGAAAATGAAGTTGACATTTATATGTCATGCGAAAGTGAGATGCATAAATTAATCGTCATAGATTGACTAAGTATAAATCCATTTTGTTCATCGATAATTAAATTTTTGTTAAGTCTAGAAAGTTTATTCACTACGATGTGTTCAAAGATATTGGGCGTCGCATTTCAAATTGAGATTGTGTGACAAGTTTGTGTGTCTGAGTTATAGCCAAATTTCTGAATTAAATGAACAAACTTGCTTTACAATAAGCTAGAACGATGCCAAAATTTAAATTGTTTCGTTCGCTCACACGAATTTCGCGAAGAAGTGCAGAGCAGTCAAATCCGCATCGATTGGCGCGCGAAAAGTATAATAGGTTCTCAGGTGAACCTACCTAAATAGTATTCTGTTTTTCACCGTCAAACTCTACAGTAGACTGTATTAGTTTATTAGTAAGTTTGTCGATTAACGTCTCGTTGACTACTTGTCGATTGCTATTCTACTTATTCTAAACAGACTATCAACGTTTGATCGATCAACGTTTAACTGATTATCCGTGCTCGTCGCTGTCGCCGAATTCTGTCGTTTTCCTCGATCAATTACGCGATCGTTCGAATGCTTGCTCCAAACGTTACGAATGATGTGTAATTGTTCTTGTTTGTGTGGTAATGTTTCTGTACAGGTGGTTGGGTGTACACGGATCACGATACGCGTCGGATACGGTGTAAACTAGATTTCAAGCTTCTGGAACGTTCAACGACTCGTGGAATTTCTTTGTTCCCGAAATTCCTATAGGCAAGTGGAAACAAAGCAAGGTATGTTGCTAAATGAAAAAACACCATTCGCCGGGTTACTGAGAAAGGAATGTGCCACGAGCCGCTGAACGGTCCAGAAGCAAAGCAAAAACGTCTCTTGAATTTTTGCCTTTATCTTCGAGAATCAAGCCGAATTTATGATACAATTTGATGCTTTCAATCACTCCTCATTTGTTGGAGGGATTCAAGCCTGAGCATAAATATTTACTAACAACGATCGAGAAAAGTTTAGAAATAATACATTTGCAAACATTAAAGCCAATAGGGTGTGTACTATCGATTTTAGAACTTTTTTAAAACATTTCGTGACTCTATCTTTGTAAAAATCTGTTCAATGCCAATATCTAAATTAGAGAAATCAACGATGTTACTGTAAGAGAAAGTTAGGGTTGAGAATTATTCTGAGTAAATATTGACTTGAAATGGTTGGCACACAATTCAGCATTATTATTATTGGATACGACAGTAGTATCATATGTCATTCGCCTAGGAAAAGATTTATTTATTCTTTTGTTCTTAACAAAGTCTCGAAATCATTAATATTCCTCCGTATGTTCAATTCTATCGAGATTATGCGTTGTAGTGCACTGTGAGTTAACATTTTTGTCGTAAATAAAAGAAATCAAATACTCAATGTATAAGTTTGTTTTCTCTGTTGATTTTTGTCATTTAATTTTATTTTTATGTACATTAACTATTCAAGATAAGCGTCGGTAATTTCGTATTAGAAAGACGGCGTTTGTGAACAATAAACGAAAGAAGAATGTGTGAGAAGTGTGTAAAAAAATAAAAGTAATAAAAGTTCCGTTATTTAAATTAGATTTATTATTATAATTTGATTCTTTTTTTATTTTGGTCGCTAATTTCGTCAGTTTCATCCAATAAAAGTTTTCTTTTAAAAACTCATTTGTACTGTATCTCTTCGTAAAATAACAACACTAACTAATTAATGAACCTTATTCTCTAGTGTATAAATTCATTTATTTCTTAAAACTACTCCACAGCTCCACTTCTATATCTTAATACTATTGCAGACTTTTGTTCTTCATTTATCTCACTTGACATCATACTTCGATTTGAAGTATAGTATTCATAAACAGAATAATTTATTTACGGTTTAGGTACTACCGTTGATTCAATAAATTGTTCGTAACGAAACAATGAATATAATTTCGTATGCGTAATAATCATAAATATTTGGAAATTATTTATAGTGAAAAGAACTAATTTGTATTTATGAAAAATAAATGAATGATAGAATGCTGTACAGCCACATAAAACATAAAACTAGTGTTTTATTGTTTCATAAGGAGAATTCCATTTTTATAATAACTTAAAAGTTATATTCTTTATGAAAAAAATCTCTGATTAAAAGGGGAAATCAATGTTGGGACGAAGAATAAAGTCATCTGTCTAATTTATTTTTATACTAGAGTAATTTCTTCACTTCTTTTTTATAAGTATTGTTACAAAAACAATATTAAAAATTTTTCATTCACTGCGAAATATACATTTAAGTTAAGACCTGATTTATTCAGATAAGTTGGACGATAAATAATACGACTACAAAATACTAAGTGTGATTCTTTATAATTTACTACATAACTAACTTTTAATTTCAATGTAATAATGATAAAATTATATCAAACAATTCATACAAATAGAGCTGAAAGTGAAAAAGAAATGAATAATTAGAAAGGAATTTGATAGCCACCCAAACTTACACTTCTTTAACGATGGAAGTTATCATCCTTGTAATATTGTATATTCCCCAATATTTACTCTACAAATTGAATAGAAATATTGATAAAACATATTATAAGACATAAAAAATACAACTTACCTCGATAAGAAAAGTTCACAGTTACAAAATGGTGAAAAACAATGAGACTGCAATGATCGATAGTTGTTTCGAGATCCAGAAGCAGGAGATTGCGAGTTGCACAATGAGCTGGGACAATTGAGGCCTCTCAACTGCTAAGACTCGATGAGTGGGCTATATTATAATTCATTGACTTGAAACGTCACGTACAGTTGACTGGCCGTGACTTGTGGTGACAAGTCAAACAAATGAGTGAGAGAAAGCGAGGAAGGGCCGTCCACCGTACAAATCACGAAAACTAATTCTCACCGCAACCAGAAGACTAATTCGGCGTTCCGGATACCATGTGGGCTATTTCGCATGATCTGTGTTCTGTGCTCAGGTTCGTGGTCGTAGACATACGCTCGATGTGATTTTGTTGTTTAGACTTTCTGCGATAACTGCAACTACGACTGTAGCTGCTCGTGGTAGATCTCGAGGATCTTTCGAGCATTGAGTGTGTTTGCACGATGGGTGCCGACTATAGATTACTCGAAGGACCACCTTCCCGTTGGAAGGACTAACTGTTGTTGATCGTTGTCCGCTAGGCTGGACCGATGGAGGTTGTAATGCCGCCTTCGAGGTCTCCGCCGCTTGCTGCTCTCACGTCCAGGGGGGTGTTGAGCGTTGTCCTCACACACGGCGCCTCACTGGATGCACAAGCCGGCTGCCGAACTTCCTCGAAGGTCCAAGATTCCGTGGAGGCTCGAGGGATTGCTGGTAATTCCCTCGAGGAGTGCAAGTTCTTTATGGGAACTAACGCAGGAAGCTTCACACGTCAATCCGTGCGTTCAGGCCAAAACTCTAACCGTGATCTCTTAGCTGTACTCTGTACGCTCTGGCTGTAAACCCTTGGCGATACTCTGTACACTCTAGTCGTAGACCCTTGGCTCTATTGTCTTGGTGGTATTCTGTGCACTAGTCTAAGATTTCTCAGGTCAGTGCAAACGTCGCCTCGGTTCGCCCTACTCCCTTGAGTTAAGGGTGGGTGGCGACGAATGCCTGACCAATTACGACGGGTCCTAGTCCCGTCGAATCTAAGACATGCCCATCGCTATGGGGCTTAGGTGGGGGCGTCGCGACGTAGACAGGGTGTCCAAACCCCTGCAGGCCTGGGCTGGAATTTTCCAGCATCCCGAATGACGCAACAAGGCCGCGCCAGGGCCTCGCGTGCCAGGCTGTGCAGAGGGTCCCCGTCCAAGTGCCTGCAGTGTTTTATGACGGGAAATAGTCATCACTTGCTCCGTGCCTCGAGTCGAACAACAAATAAACTGACCCACGGTGACAGGCCCTTGCCGTAGCCATGTGGACAATTTCTCTAACAAACTCGAAGCACGGTCCCGCCATAAACCAGAGCTGCAAGCCTCTACAACGACGACCAAACAGCTTGTCGCCGCGGATGGATTCCGGTTCTTCCGTTGATTCGGTCACGTTTCCGGATCACGCGATCTCTCGGTCACGTGGCGCAACCGTCGCTGGTTCAGAAGAATCAAGTGTGTGGTGTGTGTGATTATAGATACGTAGAAGTGTGATAGTGTGCGGGGATCGTGATACGCTTCGAAATCGGATCGCATTCGATTAACAATTATATGGAATATTTCGATGCGTAGTATTGTTGTTGAAACTTGGGAACAGAGGAAGCAGAAAAATTATATATGTCGTTACAGAAACACCATCCTTAGCAGAGTCGCTCTTAGAAGAAACAGTCCATGAAACGTTGAACTTTGCAAAAGACTTATGAAAACAGTTAACTTGACCTGGCATGTTGTCCGTTTGAAATTACACGTTACGTCTTAAATTTAGTTCAAATTAATGCTATTGTATTTATGGGCGCGCGTCTTTTACATAAAATATAGGCTCTTTATCATTACTCGTACTAAATGTGTGCAGAAAGACTTGAAAAATTCTTGCAAAAGAACTTATAACGACGTCCATGTCATCGGCATTGAATTTGTTAAAAACATAGCCTCTTTTACTTGATTTCATACACATTGAATAAAAATTTGACTGTTTATGTTTTGGATAGACAATTTTCTTAATGTATCTAAGATTAACCTTCTAAAATACAGTCCATGAAACGTTGAACTTTGCAGAAGACTTACAAAAACAGTTAGCTTGACCTGGCATGTTGTTTGTTTGAAATTACACGTTACGTCTTAAATTTAGTTCAAATTAATGCTATTGTATTTATGAGCGCGCCTTTTACATAAAATATAGGCTCTTTATCCAATTCAAAATAATAGCGATACTCGTACTAAATGTGTGCAGAAAGACTTGAAAAATTCTTGCAAAAGAACTTATAACGACGTCCATGTCATCGGCATTGAATTTGTTAAAAACATAGCCTCTTTTACTTGATTTCACATACGTTGAATAAAAATTTGACTGTTTATGTTCTGGATAGACAATTTTCTTAATGTATCTAAGATTAACCTTCTAAAATAATTTTTCAATCGTGGTTAAAATTCGTTTCATTCTTGAATTTATCCTCTCCCAACTACAGAAAGTCAAAGAAATAAAGGCTATGAAGAGACTCAAGTCCCATACCGACCTTAAAAGCAAATAAAATATCAGAAATCCTAACATCCGCATTTTAAAGAACATTCAGGAACAATAATCACCCGCAAAAGAATTTTTAAAACACAACCAAGAATTTAATCCATTGTCGCCTTCAAATACAGATCCACTAGTAATTGCTACCATGAACAAATCTACCCTAATCAAAGAAGTAAGATTCCTAAACAAATGTATCAATACTACTTCAGTATCTGACGGAATGTCGAACAACTTTCCAGCTCAAGTCTTACAAGATTCCCTAAACAGTCTACTTTCATTGTTTGAAAGTAGACAAACTTTTTCCAAAAGAATGTAATAAAATCACTGTAATTCCTGTTCTAAAACTTGAGCAAAGTTTGATTGATTCCAACATTTTCCGACCAAACGGACTTACCAATACAGTAATAGGTATTTAGAATGGTATTTAGAAAAATACCAACTAATCTCCAAATTCCAAAATGGCGTCCATCAGTCCCATTCTACACTCAACCGTGTAATTAACTTCGAAACCGAAATATGTGACGGTTTTGCTAGCCAATAACACCTGTTTCCTTTTTCTTTTCTTACGTGGGGAAGTCTTCAGGAGAAGTCTTCGTCAACCCATCGAAATGGGTTCCCTCGCAACCGGAAAAAAAGCCGGGTGCAAAACCAATACACTGAAATCCCCACGGTAACCATCCTCGCACAATTTCGAGAAAGCACTGGGAACCATCAGCGACATACCATTCGGGGAACTTCCCTGCTTTTTCTCTGGCTATGTGGTGTAGCATACGCCCTGTATTTTTGTCAGGAGGGGAGGAGGGAAGCTGAGCGTGCTCATGTCCTCTGTCTAGTCACTTTTCTAAGAGCACTGTCGTATTATCAACCATTGGATTGGATTCTCATAGCATCACCTGCCATAAATATCCATAAGGATCCATAAGTATTTAAATTCATCGATGAAAGCTCCAACAGAATTTTTGCCAGCTCCCAAAACACGATCTGAAAAGTCGGACGATTTGAAATGTAGTCGCCCTCTGTATCTGATGCACAAAACTTTTAACAAATAGTAGTTTAGCTGGAAGAAGTAAAAATAACATTCAGTTAAAAACAACAACAAACACAAGGTTTAAAAGTGCCCAATACCAAAAATAGGAAAATAATAAGAAGGAAATGAATCAAATAGAGATAACAAACATAGAAATGTCAAATCACGAATTGATAGATACAGCCATAGGATTGAGGGAAGATTCTAGGAAAAGGAAGATCCATATGTGTATTGTCAAAAAAGAAAATATTCATCACCAGCTGGTACCAGACTATCAAACTTAGGTAAATTATTTAAAATTTCAAATAATAGACAAGGCTCACAAAAATGTTTAAACTAGCTTAAACATATTAAATAGTTTAAACGAGTTTAAAACTACCCAATACCAAAAATAGAAAAATAATAAGAAGGAAATGAATGAAATAGAGATAACAGACATAGAAATGTCAAATCACGAATTGATAGATATAGCCATAGGATTGAGGGAAGATTCTAGGAAAAGGAAGATCCATGTGTATATTGTCGAAAAAGAAAATATTCATCACCACCAGACCATCAAACTCAGGTAAATTATTAAAAATTTCAAATAATAGACAAGGCTCACAAAAATGATTATTAAATTTAGTACAGAAAAACAGATGTGACGAATCGCACAAGGAATACACTTAACACAGGAATCACACGGTGAAAATAATGATTTGGAACTGCAATGGATTACAGTAAAGAAACACTGAACTACAAGAATTTCTACACGTATACAATATTGGAATGCGCCTCTTATCATAATTATTTTTGTTTAGTTTAAATGATACGATAACGAGATTGAAAGTATTATTAAGAAATACTTTTGTTAAAAAAATATATATACACATGTTTCATTCGATATGTAACTTCGGTTCCATTACCAACAATTTACTAATTATGTCTTTTAATTACAATCAGTAAGAATCACTCGAAGAGTGAACCTGCTTTACAGAGAATGAAATTGATAAAATAGTATCACTTGTAGAAACATTGCAGTTATATTTTGAATGATACATGTGTGCAATAATCAGAATGAAAATTATAGAAATCATTAGCAAATACGAATTCTTTGCAATCTCTCTGTATCGTTTGTTCTCTGTTGTGTGGAGGAAAAATGTGGAAGGAAGGAAAATTTCATCGAATTTACGATATATCAACGAACGAGGATGAACGCTAAGGAGTTTCATCCAATTATTACATCTGTAGTGAGTAATAAAGTGGCTTCGAGAAGTCGAGTTTTCGTTAAGCTGGACTGAAAATGGAGCCAAGTCCATAGGAATCGAAGGAGACGTACCGAAGGAGATGCGGTTTTCTCCCTTCGCTGTCATTCTAGAAACGAGTTTTCCGGAGCGACGGAGTTCTCAGTCAGGAATTACTATCGTGGATCTCATAGCAGGATGTTCGTTACCAGGATTTCTTTTCCTTCACCGACCTGCTGGCCACTCGAGTCGAGTGCATTCTTATTCATCCGTTTTTCGGTCATTGTCAGAATCCTCTTCGTCAGGCGCGATTCATCATTCGTTTTAGAATTCATCGTTCTTCGAGGAACCAAGTTTCCGTTGCGCTTCAATAAAAGAAATTACATCCTCTAAGGTCTCTTTCGTTTTATCAAATTTCGATTCTTATTCGTTCCTTATTTTTCGAAACTGTGAACCGAGTTCTAACGTTCTACGCTGTATCTAAAATCAATCATGTAAATCTACGCATTCTTAACTAGTATGATATGGGAAACTAAAGTTATAACATTCTATCAATGATCCTGTAGCGAAAAATAATATTTAAGAAAATGTTTATCAATCTTAACACAGAAAAGATAATTAATCTTCCAAAGGCAAGTGGTTTAGAACGAACATGATAAAAGAAAGGGTCATTTGGCCTACAGTGAAATTTTTATTGTACCCAGATTTTAAAATGAAATAAATAAGTAAATATATCAAAATATGTAATTTGTTTTCCTAATGTAGATACATTTATCACATAAAGTATACAAGATATGTCTGTATCTTCTGGTTGTTTCGAGTAAACTCAGTTTCATCTTTGAACAAAGAACATGGCAACAATTACAGTTCTTTCAAACTGATTCGACATTTACTATATGAGAATAAGATATTCTGTCTATTCTGCTAATGTATATCGATATAAATTGGTATTTATAATGTAAACCACAATATATGGTTTCAAACTTATCTTAACGTTACGTAGAGTAACTAACTTTTCCCCAAAAAGTTTCATTTTCTTAATTATTGTATACGGGTGTTAACTATGCATGCACAAATAATTACGTACAGATGATAAGAGTGATATAACAAATCCCCCAAAGTATATTCAATTGACATAAAAAAAATCTCTTTTTTCTCACTTTTACACGTTCGAACAGTAAAATTATTCGGTATTATGTTGACCTATTTAAATTAGAAGGTTTTTTGGTTAAAAACTTTTGTCTTTGGTAAATAATATTCTTTTGACCTGGAAAGATCTGTTAAAGAATACTTAGTAATATTATTCTTTGTAACGATAAACATATTGTTAAATTATATTTTCTAACGAAATAATTTTTATCAATACATTTTACTTACGTAATCAAATTTACATTCTTAAATGATGAAACGTAGTTCCAACGTTTTTGCTCGTAAGTCAATTAGTATTTGATTTATTGTTGACCATTTCACATACACCGAAATAAAAAATAATTTCATTCAGCATTATTATACAGTATTATATATATAGAATAAATATAGTATTCGAATGTAACTCTTATGTATCAGATTATAAAAAGAATTTCAATTGTACAAACATCGAAGAACGGAACTTAATTTATTGAAATGAGTTTATTAAAGAAACATCCATAAAGATAAAGACGATAATTCGAAGTTAATCGTAAAACGGCATTTCGATATTAATATCAAATTATCGATTAAATAATCGTATTGGTGAAATGTATTTGACATTTTCGAACGCAACCTTTCAATCTACTCTATAAATGCATTCGTACTTCTTATCTGCTTCGTCCCAAACATCATGTACATTTGTCAAACCATTTATACCACATATTTCATTTATAACTTTCCATATATATCCCTCTAGCGTTGGGATCAATTCAATGACATATTCATTAAAATCGATACCATTTACAAGGCAATAATACAGCTAGTATACTTTCGAAGTTGTGAATTATTCGAGTAACATCGAATAAACATTTATGTAGATAATTATTCAAATATTTTCAATTATTTATCATGTAATATGGCATATTATCTAAAAATGGATGTATGTACCACATTAGTTGACAGAACGCAATCGTCTCAATTGTGTGGCAATGTACGTATTCTTACTTGCATAAAACAAAAGAGAATCACTGCTAAAGCAAGCGGTAACTGGAAATGAAAAATGGATTTTGTATACCAATTTCCCAAAGAAATAAAGTTGGGCCACAACTGAACGAGTCAAATGAATTGTGGTGAGTAGTAAACACTGAATTGGTTCGAACAGAATCGACACCATTTTAAGAATAAAGACGAGAAAGTGCTTATCCTTATAATCTTGAGCACGTCAAAATCGCAATTAAATCGAGTAGTCAAAAGAAAAGATGGAACCATGGCATTGACAGCAAAACGTCAAGGTGGGTTCAGAACTAGTAAATGAGTTATCTAGTAAATGAGAAAGAGTCTGCAAAAACATTTATAACACCAGAAGCTCCAATGGACACTGTGAAGAAATGGCATCTCAGACATGGACAAATAAATTTGAATGATTTACTGGAATTACAGATAAGAAATATGGTACTAGGATTAAAAGAAAAGTTAGAATACACAGATTTGAAGTGTAAGCTGTAAAGACTGCCATTTGCTGGCTGATCCTCAAATATACAGATACGGATGCAGGTAAAAGTAAAAATAGTGAATATACAAGTCTTTCGCAAAGATCTATGCAATTAGGTGATCTTCAAATACCAAACGAAGAAATTGTGGCTGAATAAGTATGAATGAAGTGAAAAGTAATTGCACTCATTAATATCTTGAATAGTGAGAGGCAAGGATTTCACTCTAACAAAGCAACCCAAGTTTTAAAAATAATATATATAGACTTTGAAATTGTATTGCAACCTCCATGTCGTAGGCTCCATAAACTACAAATACTGTAGACAAACTGCAAACGTATCAATTAAAGAATTTCATTTTCAAATTTCATAGCCACTGCATTAAATTTGTGTTCAAAATTTGAATTTTGAATTCTTCGTGTTAAATTCGCCATCAAAGACCCCAGATACTCCTATGGGCTAAATTTTATGAAATTCTGTTCAAAATCAGCAAATATTGATCACTATATTGCATACGTCATTTTGAATTTCGAATTTTTGATATCATATTTGTTATTAGAGACCTCGAAAACCTTTGATTATCCTATAAGATCGGCGAAGTGTCTAGAGTTCAGATTGTGAACATCAAAGTGTTTTTTAAACAATTGTTTCTCATCATTATTTTTCGGTCGTGTTCGGTATTACTGATAATGAAAGAATTTACGCATACAATGCAATTATGCATTAGTATGGTAGTGAAAATTTTATGAAATGCACACAATTAAGAAAAAAATAAATACAGAAATATTACATATCTTAATATTTATTGCTTTCTAGTTTGATGTACATAGAAGTACCAGCAATTTGACGTTTTGAGGTAGTGAACAGTTACATTTCGTAATTACAATATTTCCGCCTGATGAAACTTTAATTGCAGAACTAACGAATGCAGCAGAAATGCCATTTATAAATGTGTATCCATATTTCAGGGAATGAATTTACATATTAAAAAAGGTAAAAAATGTTATATGAGTATATATTTTAGATATTTTATTTTTCGAGTTATGAAGAATTAAAGAAAGTTCAAAATATCCACCGTGTGCCTTAACACTCACTATTGCACGTCTTAACAATGAATTGCACAGTTGCTCAAAAATATTATGTATACGATAGATTGCAAATCGCTCCACAAGTGAAAATCTATTGCGTTCATAGTAATGAGTAACGATACATCCACTTGGTATTATCCATCCATTTGCGAAGGTATTGTTTAAAAATGTCTTCACTGTATGAAGGAAATGAGGTGAACACCATCATGCATAAACCACAAATTTTGCCTGATATTCAGCGGCACATCGTGTAACAGTTCCTGATGGTCGTTCAGGAATATTAGATAAGGACAAGATGTATTATGACGTGCAATAGCGTGTGTCGAGGCACGAAACGGATACTTCGAACATTTTCTGTAATTTTTCATAAATCAAGAAGTATAGAATACATATGACCTATGTTTATCCAATTTTTTTTACTTATTTTAGTGTGTGAATTGACCCTCTGAAGTATGGACATGTATTTATAAATGTCCTGTTTGTAATACAGTTATTTATAAATCATCCTGTATGTAAAACAAATGACATATCCTTCATCTTTAGAAAGAGTAACTAATGATACACTTAGAATCGTTGAATTTTACTGTTAAACTTGTAGGTATAGTGCAATATCTTAATCATCGTATTGTGGTTGCAGAAATGAAGTACTATAGTACTTTTTATGTCGAAGAAACAGGTTCTTAACAATAAGTATAAATTTTTGTTAAATTTCTAGAGCCATATGCGACTTATGTTTGTCATTTCAAGAATAGGAGCATTATACAATGTTTGCTCAAAATAATTACAAATTCCGGAAAGACTTAAAAATAATAATTGAAAATAGCGACTATCTCTATTGCAGTTTTGACAAATATAGCATTTGTTTCTTACGTATTATAAAAAGTGATCACCCTGTTAGACTTTTAAATTAATAACTAATAATTCTATATGTTTATATTCAAATAACAAAATCCCATATATAAATCAATACGAATACAAGATTGTACCATGTAACAACTTGTCCCATGACCTTCATGATAATTGCTTCGATCGATATGTTTGAATACGTCGATTAATATCTCTCTAACTTTAAATTTATTATTTTCGAATACATAAATAATATAAAACCTACATTACACGGTATTATGTATATCGATGGAGACTCGATGGTACGAACAATGAAATACTTCAATCGAATTTGAATTAGGAAATTTAATTCGCTAGAATTTACACTACAAATGGTGGAACAAATGTGAAACCTACAACACTATTCGTCACAATGTACGTAAATATTCTTTATCGAGATACGATTTTAAGATCTCCCTATTGATTCTATATCGTTCTCGTTCCTAATAGTTTCCCTCGGCAGATATGGATTCCCTATGAAAAACAACGAAACGCATTTTCCTCCATTGCGTCTTCTGGTTTCTTAATAATTTTAATAGCGTTAATTAGAAGTCGGAATGAAATTCCGGCCGTTCTCTAAACCCGTAGAATATGTACTCGGTATTTGCGTATGTACATGTAGATGCCCTCCGAGTAAAAATTGACGAAGTCTAGGAGGCAAGGGCCAGAAAATGCCCGGAGCAGTGCCTAATGAGCTTCCTGTAGCATCGAGTCGTCGTCTCTACGACTGCCATTCAGGATCCGTGACAGCACGGTGATTCAAAATCCGAGCGAACGAGATCCGAGGCAGAGACGAGGTACGCAAAGCCGGTGACAATCGGCAGCTAGCACGGTCATTGTTTCAGCGGATCGGAGCCATGGTCGGGACCGGGGCCGGGAGAGATTTTCAAAACGTTTTAATAACCCGTTCTTCCCTTGAATGCTTTTCTGTTTTATCTTGCGCGTTCGTTTCTTCCTTGAGCGAATTCGTAAAGCAAACTCACGCGCAAGTAAGACGGAACCGGTAATTATGCATGCTCGTCCTGTGACCTGAAGTCAGTTCGAAAATTTACCCCAAATAAGAGAGAACTCTAGTCGAAGCCATTTTATCAATATTAATATCTTTCAGTAATTGACTTCTGATGGTGCAGAGGGGAAACTTTAGAGGATTACGATGAGAATTATTGGATTGGAATTGGTGCTAGGGATCAATTACACGACGAAATGTTTCTCCAATATGAACGCTCTAAGCTCCAAGTGTAGTAAAAATGATTACAAATAAAACTTGTAAGGTTAAAATCAACATCACTCGATGCAGTTGTAGCGAGTTATTCATTATTCGTAAACTACGTTCGTAAACTAGATAGAAAAATCTATGTCATTTTCAATTAAAACTTACTAACGTTTTTACTTTTTATGTAATACTATATATCATTTTTTATATATTACATGTATATATCAATTCAGCTTTCAAATTCTTGCTTGGGGAATGTGGTTCTATAAGGATTGGCCAATGGTTATTGTAAGTTAGAGAAAAGATGTCAATTTCGTTTCGGACAGTGTAATATTTAGAACATCTATTCCAAGATATCGCCATAATTATAGTGTTGAGCGTGCAGCACAATTGGGAGAATTATTTGGAGAAGTTAATATTGTATCCATAACAGTTCATTGAAGTGCGACAATTTTGGCAAATATGAATTATCGAACCGTAGGACGATTACCGATTCTAATACGTTGTGGTAAAATGAAAAAATTATCGCCATAAAATTGAAAATGCAATAGAAAGTTTACGAGACATCCACCCGAGAGACGAGTATGAAGAACTTCTTGAATTAATAGTTATTTTTCTAGATGGAACTCCACCTACGGGTATAAAATTTAAAGTGCCTGGGGCGCCTACAATGCGAGGTAGACAAGCAAGGCTATATATCGTTTAAATATATATATTTTTCGAAATAAATTTCTCTTGAGTAATGAAGAAAAACCTGGAATTCGAAGTATTTATATTCTTTAAATAAATTTATAAATTTTTAGTTGGATTCACACTACTATACTAGCAATAGCACCACGATTACATTTATAATTTTTAATTGATCTGTATCAGTATAAATATATGGACGAGGCAATAAGTAACGTAACATTGCAAACATTGTAGAAAACGTTATGATATTTGTGACTAGAAAACGTGGGACTATCTTTCTTTAATGCGAATCTCTACAAAAATGAAGAAAAAAATGGTTCAGGCATTTGAAAACGAATATGTACGAAATTTAAAGAAATTATGTATTCATCTAAAAGACATGTTAAATTATATAAATGCTACCATTGATTATTTCATTTTTATCAATACATTAAAATGTTTTTCTCGATTTGAAATAAATACAAGTTTTTACTTAAATATCCAATGCTATGGGAAACAAATGACAGTTATAATGCAGCAGCACGAATTGTTCAAAATTTACAAGTAGTTAAAAATGTAACGAAGCCAGCTGATAAATTAAGGAAGGAATATGGACATTGTATTACGAAAAATGAAGAAGAAAAATCGGACATCCTTCTTTCTCTTTTTCAGGCCTAAGTGCGTTCATTTTATTCTTTGTAAAAAGAGCACCAGCTAAAATCACATTGTGATAATATATTATTAACTATCGCCAATTATCTAGAAGTTTAAAAATACTCATTCTCGTACCTCTGTGAAAATTCAACTAGAATGTAAAGAAAATTTTTTTTTTAACTTTAATGTTAATTATTAATTAGTCTGGTTAATTTCTTAAAGTTGTGATTTACTCGAAATTTAAACAGTGTACGTTCTTTTTTTTATATGTTGACATTTTCTAGTTACTGCATAGCTTTCACAAGCACATTATAAACGAAAAAAATGAATTATGTATGTTTATTAATTTTTGTATATTTCATTTTATGATAGAATATTTACATATTGACATATATCAGAATGAAATATCTGTTTGTTGATATTGTATTGGTGCATATTTGTCTGGTTTACGTTTTTCATACTATGATAAAGTAGATGAAACAAGCCTTTGATTGATCTGTAATTGGTTTTAATTTGATGTAAAGAAGCACTAAGCAATGCATATGAAATAGAAATTTACCACACATAGTAAATGAATAAATTTTGAAGTTTGTTCAACTACGCAAATGATTAAAAACAGCTTTGGTATTTTTATTTTCACTGTACCTCTATCTATGACAAAATTATTGTCATTGCATTATGTGCTTTTCAAAACCAAGTAATTTTTGTTTGTTACTTCTCTTTCTATTGTTAAAAGCAAACGAGTTACTCAGATAGTCCCTTTTAGATGTCTTACCCTGTATACATAAAGGCGGACCATTTGAAAGGGTGTACTTAAATATTTGCGTTACTTAAGGTTCTATGAAAAAAGTTTTCAGGACAAAGGTTCTGTGTGTGAAGGATTACGTCTAATAGTAAAATAATTCCTTTACCAACATCATTCTTTATAAGAATTTAAGATCATTGATTATTTTCTAAACGGGCTTATAAACCATACTATTTCCATCGTTCAGTCTCGAGAAATTTACATTAATATGTCTTAACATTATGAAATAGTTACTGCTTAACGTATTTATATTGAAAAGTTTGTTTATATTCTAATTATTGTCATTGAGGACTTTTATTGAAATCATTGTTTCGAATGAATTTGCTGTTACTTTTTCAGTATTCGTATGTTTCTCGAAACTTAAGTGTCACGAAAATGCATTATACCGTTTAGGAGAAAATTTATATGACTTTTATTTATGTCGAAAGTTAATAACGATTGGAACAAGCGGCGTGTCTATTTTACAATAGATTTCTGTCTCATTTTTTCCCGTCATCACACCCATTTTTTGCCGCGATAATACAATTTAAACGTACTGATAGTGTAAATGTTGAAATGGAAAGTTGATCTTAGTTGCCGAGCTCTAATCGATGCCACCTCTTGGGGTATGGAATATCGATTCTATATCGATCTACGAGAGGTCCGTGATGTTGGCTCTGAGGCCCCCGTTCAAACACAGGTTCTCTCTCTGTAGATTGTTTAGGCGTACTGTGAACACGTGCCAGAGTGCTATACAATACTCTATATAGACATAATAAATATAGTTACTTGCTTTAGACTGAGAAACAGACACAGTGATCGTTTAATAATAACCTCAATACAATTAACAGTAAACACTAAAAAACGCAACAATCTTACAATCTGAAGAATGACTAGTGCTCCTTCGAACAGTGAAACTTTGTCCTGGTGAATGTTGTCATAGAACTAAAAATAACGGAAATATTTAGTATTTCCATTTGAATGGTCCACCGGTATATCCTACTGTTTCCTTACATTTCGATACAAAATATACTTGTACGGCACTGGTATAGGATGCTAGCGAATGGTGTGTATGTATGTGGAAGAAAACATGAGGATGAGCGAAGGTACAAGTGACCCTTTGCGGGGTGTTGTAACGGTCCGGGGTGCGATAATAAGTCTATACGATGGGTCTCAGGCGGGTTTTCCACAACGCTGACATAGTACAAGACCACCGTCTGGCGACCATCTGAGAGAGCCAGGTCTACATTTTCTCCATTCCTGAAGACGTGAGGCCTAGGTCACGTAGATCCTAAAACTAGATATAAGAAAGGCCGTCGCCCTGAACAGAGGGGTTGTGATAGCGTGTCTCTGGAGAGGGGTGGTTGAGTCTAGCGTGTCTTAGGGTGTGGTCGATTGCTAAGTATCTAGAGAAGTCTACTCTAAGTACAGTATAGTTGATTAGGATCGCGGAGTATCTAGTGAAGTCTACTCTAAGTACAGTATAGTTGATTAGGATCGCGGAGTATCTAGATAAGTCTACTCTAAGTACAGTATAGTTGATTAGGATCGCGGAGTATCTAGAGAAGTCTACTCTAAGTACAGTATAGTTGATTAGGATCGCGGAGTATCTAGAGAAGTCTACTCTAAGTACAGTATAATTGATTAGGATCGCGGAGTATCTAGAGAAGTCTACTCTAAGTACAGTATAGTTGATTAGGATCGCGGAGTATCTAGTGAAGTCTACTCTAAGTACAGTATAGTTGATTAGGATCGCGGAGTATCTAGATAAGTCTACTCTAAGTACAGTATAGTTGATTAGGATCGCGGAGTATCTAGAGAAGTCTACTCTAAGTACAGTATAGTTGATTAGGATCGCGGAGTATCTAGAGAAGTCTACTCTAAGTACAGTATAATTGATTAGGATCGCGGAGTATCTAGAGAAGTCTACTCTAAGTATAGTATAGTTGATTAGAATCGCGGAGTATCTAGATAAGTCTACTCTAAGTACAGTATAGTTAATTAGGATCGCGGAGTATCTAGAGAAGTCTACTGTAAGTACAGTATAGTTGATTAGGATCGCGGAGTATCTAGAGAAGTCTACTCTAAGTACAGTATAGTTGATTAGGATCGCGGAGTATCTAGAGAAGTCTACTCTAAGTATAGTATAGTTGATTAGAATCGCGGAGTATCTAGATAAGTCTACTCTAAGTACAGTATAGTTAATTAGGATCGCGGAGTATCTAGAGAAGTCTACTGTAAGTACAGTATAGTTGATTAGGATCGCGGAGTATCTAGAGAAGTCTACTCTAAGTACAGTATAGTTGATTAAGATCGTGGAGTATCTAGAGAAGTCTACTCTAAGTACAGTATAGTTGATTAGGATCGCGGAGTATCTAGAGAAGTGCTGTCTACTCTAACTACGATATAGTTGTTGTATTAGCGTGCCCTGGACGAGGGCGGTGCGTTGTGGGCCAGAGAATAGAGGATAGAGATTACGATTTCTAAATACCTTGAGAAGTTTTGTCTACTCGGTATACAAACATCATCGTTTGTCGATGAGGGCTCCCTAAACTCCACCAGATCACTCTTGGGTTTATGTTTTCATTTTATTTTTAAAATTATTGTCTTTGTATTTAGCACAGTAGTAACATGTCGGGGTAATGAATTATCCGTATCTGTGCATGGGAAAATTATATTTTTCTTTACAGAAAAATTAAAAAAAACGTAAAATTGAAGATTTCCAACAGTGTCGAATGTTATAAAAGGTACAAAGAGATGAAATCACGAAGTTGCCAGTTTTTGTTAACGTATTGTATGTTGAAAATGTGAAAGATGTATTTACTGCTCGTATCCAATAAACTGTGTGTTTACAAGCATTCGACAAGGTTACATGATATTAGATATAAATAATTATTAGTAAACATTTTAGTGACATCAGTTGCGCAGGTTTTAATAAGAACGATCAAAGTACAAAAATGCCTATAACTCTGAAACAAGGTCCAACAGGACAAATGTACATATACATATTTTCATAAAACATGTAAATGTAAATATATCTATATTTGTTAGTATACTATTATTATTATTGTTCAACATTATTGTAATTTACTTCATTACAATGTATTGTTATACTAATAAATTGAGATAATGTGTGTCTGTAACGTTTTCTGTTTTCGAGAATTCCTGTCTTTATTGTTCTTCTCGAAACTATCATATTTCTATAAAGCATGGCATCTTGAGGAAGGTCTACAACCGATATTGGCCGCATAAAAAACATACAAGGGTCATTAATGTCTTTTCAAATAAAAACGTATACTTCTTATTATACCAGTCCATGTAATTTACTTTTCTCTACAAAAAAAGTATCAGCCTACTTATGTCTAAAAATCATTACTTTAAGGGATATTTTAACAAAAAAAGTGTTGATACGAAATCGTGACACTTTTATTAATTTTATTTACAAAAAAGTTCAATGTGACAACCATTTACATCACACATTTTCTCTATCGATAAATACTTGTCTCCTTGCTTAATGTTAGTTCATTTTACAACTGTAGCTAATAACGTTGCAAAATATAAATAATGGAGAATTGTTCAATTACTCTTTTTATATCGGATTTAGAGTCTGTTAGATACGTATCTCTGTTATATGGTGGATTACGGCTTCATAATAAAATATTCCAACGAAGAAAAAGTACACGTGTTGTCAATTTATTTTGAAGCTAGAGAAAGTGCTAAAAATACTTTTGATAAAATTTTTTTTAAATTTCACCAGACGGGGAATTTATCGCAAAAATTCCGCTTTCCTAACAATAAGAAATATGATCTGGAAAATAAAACTTAGACAAACTTGATACTTAAAAGCGTAATGTCACTGTTACAGGTTCATAAACTAAAATAGATTTTCTTATTCGTATATGTTTTCTTGCGATCATTGGTCCAATTTGTTCAATTAGATATTGAACTTCCCGGTACTGACCCGTATAAAATTACCAAATTGTTAGGCATTTTCAATTTGAAGTTCCTTTGTGAGTAAAGAGCACGTACTTCTGCGATCAATCTATAGTCTGATCCAGCAACTTTTTTTTTTTTCGTTGCTTCTTTTTCTTCTTTAATACGGTGTAAGCAATGATTAAAGCGCTAAGTTTCTCGGTATCCGTAATCACGATCTAACTTTCCCCGTAGCGCTTGAAAAGGACTGACATGAAAAAAAAGAAACCGGCAGTGGTTGAACATAGACCAACCTCCGATAGATACGGTTCTGAGAGTTCTATCGGATAGTGAACTTTCAGAGAGTATTCCAGTAACTACCAGAAAGTAAAAATTCTCGATATTGCTCTCAGGTGGACACGCAATGTGAGAGTACTCTCGAGAGCAGCTCTCGAAGAACTTTCAAATAAAACGTACTTTAAGCTACTGTTTTCTAAAGTTGAAAGCGCGACACCTGGGCGAGGTGTTTGATAATCCAAGGGGGATGCGAAAGAAAATTTTGAACGTGGAAAAATATGGATACCTTAAACACCTCTTTGTATTAATATTAAATGGAGTTTTCGAGGAATGTACAATTAACGAACGAAAAACACGTTGCTTCAATCCGCTGCCTTGTGGATCAATAAAGCGTAATAATAGTATACATGTGCCATATATATGTGTATCTATATAAGTGCGCGTAGGTGCAGATTGAAACATTTCTAACAATTATTCGTCTACAATGAGAATACGATAATTAATTACTACGCATTTAAAAGTGCAGGATTAGGAATTCTGACCACTTCTTTGCAACAATCAGCAATCAAGATACACTACAAAATGATAAAGATGCTACAGATGCTTCTATTATCTGAATACAGGAGTTAGGAGGTACTACCACAGAACTGTTGGAAATGCCAAAACGAGAAAAGGAAAGAAAAGTAAACCTACTAACAAAACCGATTCACCAAAAATGAAAGTCAAATTAGTCAGCACTTGACAAATGACCAAATGGCTAGATAATCTGAAACTGTTGAATAGATTCGAGGTACTGCAACACTCAAATGTGAAATGAATTGGATCATTTAGTATCTAAACCACACCGATATTCATTAAAGTCTCTAATATAGATCCATTAATTGAAACGAATTTGATCCAACTACTAGTTGAATCAAAAGAATCTTATTAAAGTAACTGAAAGAAAATCAAGTTAAGATTAAGTATCCTAATTGCTCACTGGTAGTTAAGACATTTATTTCAATTTGACAAAATACAATCAACGACGACTGAAATTACGCTAGGTACACACGACATAAATGTTTCGTCAGTATACTGTCCTCCAAAACACGCACCCTCCATCGAAGAATACAGAAACTGTTATCAAAATACATATTTGTATTATCCTAATATTTTGTTGTAAACCCCTCCATATTCACTTCATAATCGTCGAAGACTTCAATGCGAAGAATATATTTTGGGAGTCTCGTTCAAACAACCCGAAATGTAGCAACGTACATCGTTACATAATGAAGAAGCGAAGAATTCGTTAGGAAGACTCGTCTACTGGCCATTGGATACAAAGAAAATTTTGGACGTATTAGACATAGCGACGAATAATACCAAATATGATATTAAAACAATGGAACTACTCGATCTATCCTCAGATCGTATTCCTACAAATTTTATGATCGAAAAGTACCAGAAAAGGACAAAAAGTGACTTTAATAAACAGCACGACCGGTTAGATTACGTATAAAGAATACATAAACGAAAACTTAAATTGTGGCAGAACACAAAATAGCCACAATATAAAACACATCTAAACAGACTAATGAATAAGATACGAAGTGAGATCCAAATACCAAATAACAATAATTTTATAAGTTATAATAGGAATCTTGATTATACTCTATGGAAGTATTTCTTTATGGAAGTAGTCCTTTCTGTGAAAAAGTACTAAACGAATCAAAAGATCTGTCATTTTAATATCACGATTGTTAAAATCGAACAAAAGTTGGACAAAATCCCTTGAGGAGGTTCTATCATTATTGTGATAGCCACGTACCTCATTACTTCATCGTAACAATAGTTCTTCACTAATAAACAATTCAAGAACCAAGTAGGAGGAAATTGTCTCCATTATGGAATTAAAAACAAGAAAACACCAGGATACGATCTCATAATGGTAATATTGCTAAAGGAACTTTCAAGTAAAACAATTACGTTCATAACCATCCTGACAAACGCCATTCTCCGGGTCGAATATTTCTTATAAACTTGGAAATGTACTGAAATAGTATTACTAATAAAACCTGGCAAAAATAAAGCAATACACAGTAAACTAACGATAGAAGTACATGCTTAACATATAATTCTAGATCTCCAGTTCGAATTTTGGAAACACCATAACGCAAAACAAACTCACACAATAGTGAACAATAGTAAACACATAAAAACTGCTAACTTTGTAAATCCATTTATACAAACTAAGAAACTGTACACAAACCAACGAAATAAAAATTACTCGTAGTCCAACAAAAAGTTTGCCCGTCACATTCATGCTCACCAAGCCCTAAAGTTAGCATTGCAAGCCTAGAAATTCCCCGAACAAACTCTGTCAAATACTTCGTATTCCACTTGGACAATAAATTAAATTTAAAAAAATATGCAGCAGAAAATCAAACAAATGAAAGCCACCAGAAGAACTATGAATTGACCCATAACGAGAAACTCTAATCTGAATTTAGATAGTAAAATATAAATTTATAAAAAAATTATGAAACCTATTTGGACTTCAACACGGTCACTGTGGCATCTAAGAAACAATGATTTAGGAACATGAAATTATATATAAGCGAAAACACGTTAAATTCGAATATTTTGAAGGACCGTATTGTTATGGAAAGAAAAAGACAGTGTATCTTTGCCAAATAAACATCTTAAAGAAATTGTGGTCTGGGTTAGACGTCTTCCTTCAAATCCTCTCACATATGTAATAAAACACTTCGAAGCTCATCATCGCAAGATCGAAAACTACCTGAATCAACTTTTTGTAAATTGTTATTCCGGCCTTTCTAGAAAATTCATGAGGAAGCATCCATTAAATTTATTTTAACTGTTCTAATTAATTTTTTCTGCAGTGATTATCGGTAAATGTATAGAAATCCACACACTATTTTAAACTAACATGCTAAGATTAATGTAAGTAATTGCAGTGATGAAATTAAGAGCATTTAATAATGGAATAAAAAGAAAGAAAAAAAAAATTTCATGAAATTGAAAATCGCATTGTTATGTCGCCATCGGTGTTTGAACATTATTGTTACGAAACCATTCCAAGTTTAACTTTTTGTGATCTTTACAAGACGATGCTACACATATATTTCTCATTTTTTTATGTTTTCTGTACAACGTAAGAAACTATAAAAATTAGATCACTTTATGTTTACAGTACGAAATGTCATAACATAAAACTGGGTGACAACAAAAGCCAAAAGTGACAAACTATCTGGCTTTAAAATGTCAAGTAAACAAATACTTCAAATCCAAAGATAAATCTTTGCATATATGGGCAATTTAACGTAAACGAGCTCCTTAATGGAACTGGTTGACGGTTATTTTAAGATATTTTTGCCCCCCCCCCCCCCCACTTTGTTTCTGATCCAACGAATAGATCAGGACACAATTGAAAAATATAAACATTTTTTTTCATAAAAATTACTACACTAACATATACAGAGACTGTATAGATCTTATTCATGAAACGTGGACAAACATTACAAAAATTAATTAATTTTTAATTTCTGGAATACAGTTTTTTATTGTGAGACATGTATTGGCCCAAGAAGATTCAACATCTAAAACACCTAACGATGAAATAACAAATTGGATGAATGTGTGCGGGTCAGCGGAAAAAATTGAAGAGAATTATTTAGAAGAATGTTCTGATTGAAGACCTCTTTTTCCAGTAGAAGAAAAAATTTATAAATTTCTTCATCATTTAAAAAAATAATTACAACGGATACAGAAATTTAAAACCAAGTGAAAGCTATTATAGATTACTATAACACAAAATAATTTTTATTTATTTACTTAATTTTATTCGTTTAATTTTGATTGCTACCGTTATTTAACAATAAATAACCTTTATTACAAATCAGGGAATGTGGAACAACTAATCAACCCACTTATTACTTGTCTGACACCTGGTTAAATGTAGTTTACATATAAAGTAAAGTGTGGCAATATACAAGTATCACATTATCTCGAGCTGCCTTTGCAAGTGGTTTTACTACTGGATTAAAATATCTGAGTGGTAAAAAGAAGTGATTAATTATTACGTATATTGGCAACGAACACAGTTTCGTGAATTGTGGTGATTTGTGAGCTTCAGAATAAAAAGAACTGAATTATCACGAGGAGATGGATTCCACGCATTTTGAAGATTGATTTTTCAAAGTTGTGTATAAAATTAAAAATAATGCTGTTATTGTGATGGATAATGCATCATATTATTTGCGAAAAGTAAACAAAATTTCCAAGATTCGATAAAAAAAAAGCTTGTTACAGCAATAGTTAGAACGTAGAAATACGACATACACAGAATACATGCTAAAAATATAATTAATGTAAATCGTTAAATAACAAGAGGTGAATAATGTTAATGCAGTTGATGAAATTGCGAAAATAAAAAATATAATATTTTACTAAGGCTTCCAGCTTATCATTGCGAGCTGAATTCCACAGAATTGATACGAGCACAAATTAAAATTTATGTAACAACTAGAATATTTATTTTACATTTCCCCATATAAAAAATTTGTTTCATGAACGAGTAAATGCAGTAACAGTTGTTGATTGGAAGAAGTGTATAAATCGTGTTGTCATTGAAGTGGGAAATAAGTTTTGAGAATTAGATGGCACTAGATCATCTGATAAATTTAGTGCCGCTTATTATTCTGCTATTTAAATTAATTTTTGAAACAAATCTTTAAACGTTATGAAAATATGTATTTATTCTCTCGTTCCGCGACCTCTTTCCATCATTTTGGCAAAGATATTACGCCGTTAATATGAAATTTTTATAGTTTTTCGTCGAAATATTTGTCGAGACTACTTTTTGTACGATCAGTATTGTCAAATGTTTTGCCAGCTAAAATGTTATAGTGCACGTAATATTCTCCACCATATTCTCCGGGCAATATCCGGAGAATATAGCGAGAGTGGTAATGTTTCCCAATCAAGTTCACATAACTTTCTTTCCACAGTTTGTACCATATGTGGTCTTGCATTATCGTGATGAGAAATCTCGTTTTAAAAGTCTTGGACTGTTGATAGTTATTGCTTCTTTCAACTTTTCTAATTGAGAACAATACACGTCTGAATTAATTGTTCGATAGGAAGTAATTCAAAGAATAAAATTCCTCGATAATCCTATCAAATACATAGAGGAACTTGGCCAGGGTGTAGACCTAGTTTTGCAACTCGCTGTGCTGGATTTTCTTTTGTGGTCTAAGTTCGTTTTTTGGGGAATTGGTATACACAATTCATTTTACACCTTCAGTTACCACTGCTTTAGCAGTGGTTCTCTTTCATTTTGGACAAGCAAAGATATACACGTTGCTACACGATCAAAACGATTGCATTCTATCACATCATTCTGATGTGGTATACCTATATAGTTGGTTTCAGAAAACCCAGGATATTAGACATCTAGTTGGTACTGATAAGCGTCATGTTTGTTCCGCAGTTTGCTCATAAAACATATCGCGAAGAGCATAAACACATTTGCAGCACAAACTTATGAGACTCATTCTTCTAAGGTCATACTAATTCAAATATGTATTACTTTATTATTTATTATTAGCACAATTACTATGCTCACGAGTTTTAAAGTATTCACGTTGTATATGGTATAACAATATGTGTATCATGTTGAGAAATTTTCTGACAATTGTAACAAAATTTTATCTAATCGAAACTGAAATTTCTTCATGCATAAAATCAACACGTTTTTCAAGTATTGCTTGCAGAAATTCCTTTTTTCCTTAAGATTATTCCATTGAAATGAATTAATACTCGTATACAAATCATCAATTTCAAACGTTCAAGTACGATTCAGATTCATTTAGGTATTCATGGCATTAATAACTATTTACACATTTATAAATACAGTACTCGATTCTCGTATTTAATTTTCTTTGTAAGTACAATCAGCAAGTTTATTTTCATAGTGTTATACAGTTTGCTTTCTTTTTTATAAATCTATGAAATACGGCGAAATAACAATATGTAATGTACAAAACGATATTTGCGACTGTAAATAAATACGATACCTTTTCTAATGTATTATTAATGTAAAATTGAATACTATTAATGAATCGATGTGAAATAATTTAATATACCAAGAACAATAATAAACATTAACAATTTATATCGAATCAAGTGGTAGCAACTTAAAAACAGAAAGCAACAAATAGTACCATACATAAGTATGATATACGTAAATATATATTTAATACCTTTCATGTGAAAGATCCTGTAGATTCCTTTTTTTCTTCTTCGGCTTTATAGAAATTTTATCGTTTTCATAGCTAACATATATTTTCTTCTATAAATATATTTATCTTTTTTTTCCATTGCACGGGTGTCTCCTTTTTTCTTCGTATGATTTCTATTTGAACCAATTTCCTTTTCGTCTTCGTTTTTGTGGTTCTTGGTCTCTTGACTCTATTCCATCTTGTTCATTTCCATTCCATATATTCTACTGTTCTTTTCTTTGTAACATCCCTACCAGCCTAGCCAAAATACTTTCATTCTTGTTACCCTTACACTTTCTCGGCTGTTCCATCTCTTCTTTTTCCTCATACTTCCGATTTTGTCTTTCATCCACACGCCTCCTCTCTCGCTTTTGCCGATATACAATGCAGAGAGGTGCATTACCGCGCTTGCATCGCCTGAATTTCCATCTGCTTAGCAGTGGAATCCGCTTTATGCGCCGTTAGAGAGAGAGAAGCGGTATTGCCTACCGATGTATCAGAAAAGGGATGGAAAAACAATGCAAAGAGAAAAGACGGGGTAAGAAATGCAGCAGAAAATCTACGCGAACAGTCATTTTTTTCTCTTTTATGAAACGTTGATCACTGCTACACCTGCTGACTCATTGCTGAATAAATTCGAAATAAATTTTGAAAAGACTGTTTGAATTATACAGCGCGACGATTAAACGATTTCTATGGTTTTCGAAGAACGCTTCGACTTAGAAAGCTTCGACCGAAGTTGTCATTTTTTTCTCTTTTATGAAACGTTGATCACTGCTACACCTGCTGACTCATTGCTGAATAAATTCGAAATAAATTTTGAGAAGACTGTTTGAATTATACAGCGCGACGATTAAACGATTTCTATGGTTTTCGAAGAACGCTTCGACTTAGAAAGCTTCGACCGAAGTTGTCATTTTTGCAAGTCTCATATTTCGCGCAGCGTTGTCACATATCGAACCACTAAATTGAAATTTAACGAAACAGGGATGTTTACAAGATATGTACAATGTGAATATTGAAAAAAATGCAGAAGGTATCGAGAAGTATTATATAAAATTGAAACGTTTGCTATTCAACGTAATTTACTTCTTTCTCTATGAAGGTGTGGAGGAATGTGAATATATAATATTCACAGTCCACACATCCAAGTGATTATGACAACCATCGATCAAGGTCCATTACGTACATCGATATATACCAATATAATTCAATATTAAAATACTGAATTTAAATTAAGTATTGAAATATACAAATTTCAGTTTTTAAGCGAGGCGTATTAAATAAGCAATCGGACAATTATTTGATTAAATTTATAGTAAGTGAATACAAACTCATTATCATAGTCACATGCTATAATATTTCTTCTCTACTACAGTTATGACTACGAATGAAATTGTATGTGTTGAATTTCAAATACCATCTAAAAATGATACAACAAAAATCATTTCTGGTATATATGAATATATGAATGTATGTGTATACATAGAATGTCTTTGTACATTCTTACCTTGTAAGAATCTTTTACAATATTCTAGAAGATTCTAAATATTCCACGGATACGTGATGTTTCTTAAATAAAATAAGAGGTTGGTTGTTACCATGATGAACAGCGATTCGCAGTTAGTCTGAAAGTCGATTTCGTAATATCGTACTTCCGATATACTTTTCGGAATATTAATAAAGTTTGATGTATTGATAAAATAGAAACACCGAGCTATTATTTAATCACACTCGTAATCCAAAATTCCAATAGTATGCAAAGTAACAAAGTTTTAAAAGTTTGAAACTTATTCATGATATGTATATGTACAATCATACATCTGCTACTTCCTTCTACATATTTTCAAGCACAAGCTTAACAATCTTACACGTCATACGTTAGCTCCCGGTTCTCTCATAAATATGTGAGCAGCTTTGCAAGTGAACACATCGAAAATGAAATTACTAGAATGGAGTAGTAACGATCGTTATAACTTGATATAGATTTATATTTACAGAAGGACTTCTATTTTGAACACATCCTTTGGTCTACACGAATAAAAAAGGATAAGAAATAGATGATCCCCACTTGGGACCGGATAAAGGCTTAGGATACGTATCCATTTGACAGTAAAACTGTTGCGAGTTACTCTCGAGAGTATTTCTCGGCAGTGGCGACTGCGTTTGGGAGAGATTGTCAGACTCTTAAACGCAGTTTCCATTGGTGAGAAACACTCTCGAGAGCAACTCGTGACAGTTTTACTCTCAAATGGACACGTAGCCTTACAGCGTATATCATAGATGCACGAGATGTTGGCCGTCGTCCAATAAGCTAAAACGACACAGGGGAAAGGGGAATTGTCCACTCGCTTTACTTTATGCAGACACGTTGTCACTAGTGGCTAAGTTGGCCACGTGTAGAAGTCCATCTTGTGACGAGGAACACGAACGAACCAAAACACGACAAAGTAAGATAGAAAACCTATCTGAGATGCATACGCGAACTCTATCGTTGCGTCTCACTTTCTCGTGTTTTGTTTCGTTCGCGTTCCTCGTCACAAGATGGACTTCTACCTGAGAATGTGACCGCACAAGGGCGCAGTAGTCGCGTTACAAGTGTTGCGAGTGGATGATTCACCTTTCCCCTGTGTCGTTTCAGCTTAAAGGATTCTGACCAACTTTTCATACGTCTAGGGTACAATGCAAACGATTTCGTTGCCTTTATATTTTGCCGATAGCGACAGTCGGCAAAGAAAAGGACAGGGAATAAGCGCAAATGAGAAATAATGAACCGCAATCGAGGAAAAGAACAACGTGTGAGAAAAAGTGAGGGTAGATGAGGAAAAATGAAGAACGAATCCGAGAAATTGGAAGTCGTTAAGTTGCACATAGATTTTTCGTCAGTGTGGCCATTTGAAATCGAGTATTCGACGAAACTCTTAATTTTTGTGTCATTCCAGAACAAATCGATTACTTTTTGTTGATGCAATAAGCTGTTTGAAACGACACGAGGAGGTCCGCCATGTTTCTGGTAAACGAGTGAAATTTCAGGTACGAATAGTACATATATAGTAATCAACCAATCGTAATTGTTGATTACGCAGCTCGCTTACCATAACTAAAAATTATTCAATTCACATTGTATATGGTTTTATTGTCATCAGAAAAACCTTATTAACCCTTTGAACTCGAGAGGAGACCCTCGATCACCACTCGATTTAGTGTACTTCCTTCGATTCGGGGAAATTTTGTGACTTGAAATTCAAATTGGAAATTAGGTATTACACTCTTTTAAGATGTAAACATATGTATGTCAAGTATTGAAATAAAAATATTCCATTCCGTATTAATTTTGCGATTTAAAAGATTTCATCGAGACGCCAGTTTCAGGTAGCAAAAACGCTTCGAGTGCAAAGGGTTAATATGTTACAAATATTTTTATATGTATAAAACAAAAAATTACAAAATTTCAATTTCTATTAAATCTGTGGTCTTCAATTGCATCGTGTCGTATTTTACAACTCATTGGTTTCGATAAATGTATATTCAGTAAATGAATAATATACATTGTATAGTATTTATTATATAATGTATATAGTAATACAGTGCTATCTTTTTTTTTTTATTGCAAAATAAAGAAATGTTTTTTCTAGTTGTTGCTAAAGAAGATGCAAACAAAACGAGGTCAAAACGTTTAAAAATCAATTCTATGCGAACCGTCGACAGAGATAAATGTGTTTACAAGTTCATACTCGGTTATATTTACCATAGTAGATCGTCGTGTCATTGTGTTGTATATCTGTTAAATTTTTGCAGCTGTACGGCTTTGATTTGTACAGCATTCGGCACTGACAAAAATCTACTTTACATCACGTGTACACTGTTAAAGCCTCTGACTACAGGAGCATTCGCTCATCTCTTTTGCTAAAAAAAAAAACATCAATCATAGATTTTGCAACACAGAAATCCTTCGTCCCTGCATCATACCCTCAAATAGCACAAAAAGTTCAATTCTCTATGAAAAAAGGCGACTGTTCTCGATGTTTTTGGAATATTGATAAACGATTATACAATGTCTGCTTTACAATTTTCCACTTTGTTATATATACTTGAGATTTTCGAAAATATCTTTTATAAATGAATAACTACAAAGACTATGTTTACGAATACTGTAATCACTTGAAAATACAACTGTTATTAATATTTCTATTATGAATGCATGCCTGTGTTATTTAAAAGAATGAAACGTTATTTACATACAAATTTTCAGGTAACCACAGTGAAAATTGTACAGAATATTAGTAAGACGTATAGTAATAATAAAATAATAGCAAATATTACAATTAGCAAATAACTACAAAGACTATGTTTACGAATACTGTAATCACCTGAAAATACAACTGTTATTAATATTTCTATTATGAATGCATGCCTGTGCTATTTAAAAGAATGAAACGTTATTTGCATACAAATTTTCAGGTAACCACAGTGAAAATTGTACAGAATATTAGTAAGACGTATAGTAATAATAAAATAATAGCAAATATTTAAATATAACAAAAAATATAAATTTTGAATGTTAAAAGAAATAAAATTACCGCACAAATATATATGATAGAATATATCTGCTTTCACACTCCCACAATACATTGTTCGAGGTTGTATCATATTTATAATTATCTTTTCTTTCTTCTAAGAGCATAAGTGGTTGAAAAATGATGAATTTCGTTTCGGGGAACATCTTGCATAATATGCAATATAATCCACGTTGTTTCTAGGATTTCGTTCCTGAACTACTCTTCAGGAGTAGTTTCACATATGTCATTTGTAGTGATTAAAAATAATATTGGTACTCATCTCGACTTAATGTGCAAACAATCTGCATAATTTTAGGTGATCATGATAAAACCATGTACGAGAGGACACGAAAACTTTGAACAAAGGTGTTTTGTATTAGGAGGTTATTATTTTACTATTAGGAGATATCTACTTTAAATGTGAAATAGAAGGATAACGCGAGTTTTCACGAGTGATTTAGGATTAATTTTATAACGAAGAATGCAAATAATTAAACTCAAAGGAAGTGTAGTAATAAAAATCAGAAAAATGCATCATCGGTGGTTGTATTTTCTAATCAATAAATAGTAAACTACAAAGTGAAAACTGAATATTCATTATTATTTCATAAACACCGTTTTATCGATACAATCCGTAAATTTTACTTGCGTAGAATTACGAGAAACAAGGCAGACGTATTATGCTCAAAATATTGGATAAATAATATTTATCTACGTGCAAATTCAAGTAACAATAAACAAAAAGGCTTTTTCTATAAGTATCTTAGTTATAGAATTTATTCTATAATATTCTATAATAACCTAGAATTTATTCTTCAAGGTTTTTCTTCTGTTAACGTAATGTATTTCATAAAATGATTTGTGTGCCATTTTTCGAATTTGTGAAATCTATGTTTGGAGAAATGGGCTTTCTAAATAAGAGACGACGTCCTAAAACGACGAACCAAAACGCAAAGTTGTTCAAGCTCATTAAACATAAGGAAAAATAGAACATCGAAAAGATAGTTGAGAAAGAAACGGACAAATGGAGGAAAAGAACGATAACGATAACGATACGATACGATACGATACGATACGATACGATACGATACGATCGAAGAAAAAATAAAGAAAGATGGGTTGATGCGAAAAGAAATCTATATCTAGAATAAATTTGAATGAAAAGAAAGGCCAGGGAAGAAAAATCGAGTATATGCGAGATTCACAGCACAAGGTGGGAGGGGATAAAATAGTGTAAAGCTCGGAAATGTACCCAAAGTACACCACATAGGTACGTGTAATGAGTAAATTAAAAGGACGGATCTTTAAAAGCATTTCACTTTATGTTCATCCGCGATACATCGACACTAATGCTCAGCGGACGAAGTTTAATTAACATGGAGATCGTAGCATACAGTAGCACTGGAAATTACTACAGTGAGCCACGACTAAGATTAATACCCGGAAAGCTTTAGCTTTCAAGGAAGCTGTTCCGTTTTATCAAACGGATTTCCACGATTCAAGACACTTCAAATTTATGGATGCAGTCTCCATTTTTTTCCTACTTGTCGTTTCTGTGTTATTGTCATACGTGATTGAGCTGATCTCAAAAACAACAAATGGTTGTTGTACGGTTTTATCGGGTTGTATAACACATGTATATAAACAGAGCTCTATCATGATAGAGGTGAGGACACAGATCAACTTTTCGCATTCAGATTTTCGTGAGACATTGAATCGAATTCGAGTGTGATAATCAATACTTTTTGATCGAAAATTCACATTAAACATGCCTTTCCAAAGTTAACATATCGACTTCCATCTATGAGTTATCATACGAAGACAGACTTGTAATTACTCAATGCGAATATATTTGTAAGCAGAATGCTGATTTGTACAAAAATAAATCCAAAAGAATGAAGATTGATATTAACACATGAAAATTGTACAACAAGTAATGATATTTTTTGAAACACACTTCCACGCATAAAGTTAGATTTTTTTGACACACTGGACAATACCGTATTTCATGGTATTTCTTATCTTTTGTACACATTTGACTTTTAAGAATATTTATTATTATCAAAGATATTTTTAGAAGTAAAACATCGTTAGAAGTAAATCAACCCAAGAAAAATCTAAAGGATGAACATACGAAGAGTATTAGACTGTATTGTCAGACATAATATTATATAATAAATATGATCACCGTTTTACCTGTATTTCGTGTTTGTTTTTTTCTTCTTAAGTTTAGTAAATCTCGATTGTCATTTTGTAAGTCATATATAAATTTGGATTTATCGATTTATATTGTAGGTAGCGTTTGTGCGAAGCGCGGCGTTATAAATCGTTTTATTGAACAGCACTGTGACAATCAGTATGTTAATAAATGTAAACCATGCTATGCAAGCTACTGTGAACAGTGCTGAATTAAAGTTTTGTAAATCTCTGAAACTTTGATGCCCGTAATATTTTTGAAAAGAAACAAAGTTAAAAAAAATTAAATTTATTTTGACAAGGCTAACAACAATGAAATTGAAGAAGTTCTTGAAAACATCGTTTTTAGTTATCATAAGAGCAAGTCTGTTTAATTCTTGCCCACAGAGGCAAAAGGGATACCACGTAGACTCCACCCAACATACCAATTACTGTCTTTTATTTTTTGAAAATTTTTCAAAACACTACGTTTTCTTTTCCATTGCTTTCGTTTTTACCCGTCATAATATTTTATATTTTTTCCGTTTTAAGAAGTTTAGTAACTGATCGAAACTCTCGTATTTCAACTTCAACTGCTCTGCTCACTTGATCGAATCTCTTTCGTATGAAGGGCTATGTCAAGAGAATTATTCCCAACTTTGGTTAAAATAGCATTTGCTCCATAATTTTTATCAGCTTTCTGATTTTTGTCTTCTAAGATTAACTGTGAAGCTTCTTAAAAATCTATTTTTCTTAAAAACTATAGTTTTTGGACGAGACTGTTGTGGTATCAGCATTTTCTGATCATCTAGTATCTAATATTCTTTTAATTACCAATATAGATGCAATATGATTTCCAATCTTCAAGCAGTGAAGTATTAACCAACGTTGAATTACCCATAAATGTCATGTTCTGTAATTCGTGTAGAGGTATATTTCCAGCTTGAAAATTCACCATAGAAAAAGTAGATTTTGAATTCTTTTACATCATCAAAGAAGTTTTTTAATTATTTATACCATACTCCATTAATTTTATTACAGAGTTATATATTTTCGGAATATTATTAAAGGTGAATCTTCTTCAATCAGTGTACTGTCTTTGATAAAGAAATCATCCGCGTTAAGCGTTTACCACCTCCCTCCCCATACTACAGCTTTGGGCCTTCCAGCAGCATGGGATTGGCAAGCTCGTACCACGTCCGCCGCTTTCTTACATTCGTAAGGAGAAGAACCAACCCAAGAACACAAGACAATCAGTTGCGTTCTTTAAGAAACCTTTCCCAGACCTAACCCAGATCTAACCCCCCAGTTGAGGGGTCCCTACAAGCGGACACGTGCCCCCTGCATTGCAACCTCCTTCTACGATGTTACATGTTCAGCTATCTTGTTTTTTATACACGATTCTCACCACGCCCGACAATGAGAAGTCCCTCGTAATTACTTCCATCAGAACTCAGTACTTATCCACCCAGCAAAGCACACTTCCAGCCCTGCACCATTGGCAGTAAGTCGTTACTTCCTTGCTTATACGGTGCATATACGATCCGAAACAACCATGTCCGGACAACATCTACAAATCTCTGTCCAGAGTATAATAAGCAGTATGAAAAAATGTTAACCAAAAATAACACCGTACTATATACAAAAAAATAGATATTAATTATTTCATGTCCTGTAGACTCGCGATGACTCTCTATTAATCTCGCAATAAGTGGACTGAACGTGTACATATTTACTTAAAGTACCGTGAAGTCCTCAGATTGCGATGAATGTCGTCGTTTCGAATAATGTTTCCCCGGGGCGTTTGGATCTTATGAGATGGTATGGATTCGCTATTTGCTTACAGTGGATATGCTCTTGACTGCTTAACTTATGTTACTCGTAATGAGTTTACTCTCAACAATGTACAGTTTGCTTTCATATATGTACATTATACCTACTTCTGAACCTTGATATACGTACGTATCTTACGTCAGTGAAGTTTGATGGAACCTGAATCAATCATTTCGCAACGAAGTCTCAAATGGATTGTAAGTAGATTTGGGAAGTATCTCAGCTACTTGTCTCGTTAAAATTATTTTACATTTCACGCAACAAAATCTATTTCAGTTTTATCGCAAATATTGCAATTCATTTCTGCTGTCAATTGTATCTAATAGTAAAACTAATAACTAACTCAGACACCGAATTGTTATTAATAATTTTGTGTCAATATTGGCTTTGACATTTCTATAGTAAGCCTTTTTATTGAAAAGATTGCTTCTTACGAAAAACAATTTACGTTTCCTTTCATCATTGTCGTACAATATAGTAGATGTTTAGTGCATGTTCTATAATCTCGCATTACTTCGAGATGACACTTTTAAATCGGATTATCACAGGGAGCGTTATAT
The DNA here is from genome assembly GCF_051014685.1 of Ptiloglossa arizonensis. Lineage (NCBI taxonomy): Eukaryota > Metazoa > Arthropoda > Insecta > Hymenoptera > Colletidae > Ptiloglossa > Ptiloglossa arizonensis. The sequence continues at coordinate 10,597,911 of NC_135051.1, read as the reverse complement.
AACAACGCTGTGCTATTTCGCCAGAGATCGTTTTTATTAGTGTTTAATCGAATACGAAAACTTACAATGCCTACAAAAGTTATGTTATTCCCTAAACTCTATTCTGAACATACAATCTCAATTGTTCCGACTAGTAAAATTCCAGGATATGCAAATATTTTGATTATCGATACTTTGATATCGAGTGCCTTTTGAATTTTTAAAACACTCTAGTTAGTAGCATCGCTTGTAATATTAAGGTAAACTAATATTATTTCTTTCTTTATATTTACGTATTTGCTTATTTAGAACAATTATTAACTGTTCAACAGTAAACCATTTAATTATACTTTTTACCGTAAATCGACTTCCGCTTACTATACTGGCTATTGGAGAATACAAATTTCCTTCTTTTGATAATTTTAGAAAAATTTTCTTACTAAAATTGTTATTTTCCGTGTTTTTCGACTCATTGTTGTAATTTTCACTTTACGTTCCAGAGCATAGTAACCCGAATATAATAAGTGTAACTAATAGTGAGTATAAATATCTTTAATAAGTTTATTAAAAAATGAATATAATACTGGATTTCGGGCTACGGTGAGATTTATCGTGGCAATTCGTCATCGCCGATCTTAGGACGCTGATTATAGAAGTTTTTCAGTTTTCATGTCGACTTGTGAGCGAGAATGGTTTATTATCCGTCCATAGAAAGAAGACACAGCGTATTTACATTCTCACTTCAACCGTAGTCCGTTGTCGCTTATACGATCGCAAGCAAGAATCGTCATTGGCCAAAGACAATAACGAAGATCAACGGCGGCCGTAACAAGACGGAGTGAGAGAGAATATTGTGTCATTAACGTAGCCTGTTCATCAAATGTTAGCTATTAAAAAATAGAATGATTTCGATCCCATTTTAATACTATCACTAATTCGATAAATTGCTCGTAATGAAAAAATGAGTATGCGTAATAATTATCAATATTTTGAAAACTACTTATAACGAAAATAACTGATTTGTATTTATTAAAAACAATATAAATCTGCTTCTATTCGTTTCCATTTAAATGAATTCTATATATAATTACAATTTACACAAACACAAGTCATACTAAAAATAAAACATCCATAATCTTTATATTTTCTTAGATTACAAATTACAATATAAAATTTATACTGGTTTTAATACCAACGTGACTTATTTCTATGAAAATTGTAATTATATAGGATTTGCCTAGATAAGAATAAGTATAAGCGGATTTATATTATTTTTAATAAATACAAATTAGTTCTTTTCGTAATAAATAATTTTCAAAATATTAATGATTATTACGCATATAAAGTTCTATTCATTTTTTCATTATGAACAATTTACTGAATCAACCGTAGTATCTAAACTGTAAGTAAATTATTCGGATTGTGAATACTTGTCGCTTTATTGGAGCCTATACTGATGCACCTTACTACGAATTCGTTCTCACTTGGACGTGGGATCATCGAAGTCGGTCTTCGTCACTGTCTTCGGCCGATTTGCGATTCTTGTTTAAGAATTGCAGTAGCGACAACGGACACAGACAAAGCGACGATAACACGTTGTGTCTTGTTCTCGTAGACAGATACTAGTTGAAGGTTTCGCAGAAAGTGTGAAAGCGATATTCGGTAAATCGAAATACTTTACAATCTTCGTCGAATTTCTGGACACCACACGACCATCTGGAGGTTACCGCACGGTAAAACACGCAACCCGTGACCACATCAAAACCATGCCTGGTCCCACGGTATCCTGTGAGCCACGACGTCTCACCCTCGACAAGCTGCAGATCGTGAAGGCCGAGTTCGAGACTATGCTGAGAGACGGAATGGCGCTCCGTTTTGACAGCTGTTGGTTATTGGCCCTCCACCTGGTCTTGAAGAGGGGTGACGAATGGCGACCGTGCGGTGATTACCGAACGTTAAACGCGTGAACTATTCCAGACAAATATCCTGTGCTTCGCATTGAGGATTTTGCGCAGCGTACAGCTGGCAAAACTGTTTTCTCGACTATAGACTTAGTGCAGGGGTACAACGAAATACCAGTGAACCCGGACGATATTCCAAAACTATCATCACTACATCTATAGGATCGTTCGAGTTCCTTTGAATGTTACGTGGACTACGAAACATGGCTTAGACGTTTCACCGCTTCATGGACCAAGTGTTGTGCATCATTTACACAAATTTTTTAATCGCTTAAATGAGTACAGGATACTGTAAATTGTGCGAAGAGCGCTTTTAGTGCGTCAGAAGGGTAGTATCGGATTTTTCGAGCCCACTTGGGCCTGTTTCGACCACTGGCCTAAACGAGGCGGCATCTGTGGACAGACCCGGGTCGAGGTAAACATTTGGTGCCAATCTGTCCGCCAGTTTTTACGATAGGCCCGAGGATCCCTTTACAGGGGGTTCTGCACAACGACCAGGTGTAAGGATGCATGGGGATGAAAGAGAATACATGTGGAATAGTAAATAGTGGAAGAGAATAGTGTGTATTTTTGGAAAAGACGAACGATTAGGATGGCCAAACGTGACCGAATGCCTGAAGTGAGAGAGACTGAGGAATAGAATGAAAGAGAATGAATGGGCATGACTATATAGAGTGCGAAAGGAACGTTTGACAGGACAGTGTGTCCAGAAGTTAGGACAGGACAGTGTGTCCAGAAGTTAGGACAGGACAGTGTGTCCAGAAGTTAGGACAGGACAGTGTGTCCTGAGTGTAAGAGTACGACGTCGAGGGTATGTCCGGAGAGTGTGTCGCGGACAGTATGAGTAAGAAGACAATAAGACGAGACAATTAAAAGACGCACTAAAACGAAAGACCGGTATAAGACTTAAGTAACAAAGACGATCAAGACACGTACCGAGGGCATAAAGACGGTTAGCTTAGTTTAATACGCGGTCGATCTTACAACTAACGTTTGGGCAGAACGAACAGTTTAATTCTAAAAGCTACATATGTGGTATCGGATTTTCCGCGCTCGCTTAGGCCTGCTTCGAGCTTAGGCCTAAACAAGATAACGCGCGCGGTCGGACTTGAGTTAAACTAAACATTTGGCGCCGATCGGTCCGCTAGCTTTCCTGGAAGGCACGAGTATCCTTTACACGGGGTCTTGCGCGACGACCGAGCGTGAGAACGCATGGGGATGAAAGGAAATACATGTGGTTCGGAGAAAGTGAAGAGTGTTTGGGAAAGACGAACGATTAGGATGGCCAAACGTGACCGAATGTCTGAAGTGAGAGAGACTGAGGAATAGAATGAAAGAGAATGAATGGGTATGACTATATAAAGTACGAAAGGAATGTTCGAGGACAGTTTGTGTCCTGAGTGCAAGAGTACGACGACGAGAGTATGTCCATGGAGTGTGTCGCGGACAGTACGACGAAGACGATAAGACGAGACGATTAAAAGACGTACTAAGACGAAAGGCCGGTGTAAGACTTAAGCAACAAAGACGATCAAGACGCGTGCCGAAGGCACAAAGACGATTAGCTTAGTTTAATACACGGTCGATCTACCTTAGTAGAAAGCGAAACCAATCACCAACACTACGTTTAATACTTATATCACTGTAATATATAGTATCCTTAAATATACTTCGATATACCGCACGAGTACAACAGTTATTTGGGGGCTCGTACGGGGCTTAATAACTTCAAAGATCTCTTCTCAAGTGATCCGAAGTGATAGGAGAAGAGAAAAAACAACAGAAGTGACGTTTTTGAGATACGTCGTGATCGCAAACGGCACACGACCGTTGTCGCAAAAAGTTGAAGCAATTCGAACTTCCCCACGTCCAGAGACGGTAAAAAAACTGGGATAATTTCTCGTCGTGCTGAATTTCTATCGGTGTTTCGTATCCGCAACCGTTCAGATCCAAACACTCCTAAACGCAGCCCTTTGGGGAAGCGTCAGGACTATGTCCCGGCGAGTGGACACCAGAGAGGATCGAGGCGTTCGAACGATGCAAAGACTGTAAGTTACAAGATGTAACGTTACTTTTGGTGCTTGTCACGGATGCGCCAGATTTCACTGTGGCGACTTCGTTGCAACAAAAGTCGCGTGTCGGATGGCAATCGTTGACGTTTTTCAAGAAAAAGCTAACGCACACCGAACGAAATTACGGTCCATACGAGCAGAAACTTCTGGTGGTATACCGTGAGGTACTTCCGGCATATGGCAGAAGGTCGAGAATTTACGGTTTTCACCGACCATAAACCGATTGTCTTCGCTTCCGCGCAGAGGCTGCAGAAACATTCCCGCGGCAATTTCGATAGCTCGACTTCATCGGGCAATTTACAACCAACATCCAGCACGTGTCCGGAAAGGACAACGTCGTTGCCAATGCCCTGTCATGGATCGCGTAGATTTTCCGGGCCCTCGACTGCGCAAAGCTCACTGAATCGCAACAATGAAACAAGGAGCTATGCTGTTGCTGTTGCTCCGTATACTGTTGCAATCTGACACGTCGCTGATGCTAAAGGAAATTACAACACCATCACCACCACCACCCCGACTCTAAGTGGATGTTGTAGCACGACGACCTACTTGTTGAGACTGTACGCCACGAAGAAATTTCGTAGACTTGAATACATCCACGTAGCTAGTTTTGTACTGAGTGCAGGTATCTAGAAGAATTATAAGACCTGGGCACAGGTATGCATACCGTGCCAGCGAACGAAAACCAATAGTCATGTGTCTACTCCGGTCTGCCAATTCGAGGCACAGTAGGCGCGTTTCGAACATATCTGTTTAGATATTGTAGCTGCTCGTGGTAGATCTCGAAGATCTTTCGAGCATTGAGTGTTTGCACGATGGTGCCGACTATAATTTGCTCGAAGGACCACCTTCCCGTTGGAAGGACTAACTGTGGTTGATCGTTGTCCGATGGGCTGGACCAATGTAGATTGTAATGCCGCCTTCGAGGTCTCCGCCGCTTGCTGCTATCACATCCAGGGGGGTGTTGAGCGTTGTCCTCACACACGGAGTCTCACTGGATGTACAAGCCGGCTGCCGAACTTCCTCGAAGGTCCAAGATTACGTTGAAGCTCGAGGAATTGCTGATAATTCCCTCGAGGAGTGCAAGTTCTTGATGAGAACTAACGCAGGAAGCTGCACACGTCAATCCTTGCGTTCAGGCCAAAACTCTAGTCGTGGTCTCTTAGCTGTACACTCTTGGCTGTACACTCTTGGCTGTACTGTCTTGGCTGTACACTGTACACTGAGCTAAACCTTTCGGGTCAGTGCAAACGTCACTCCCTACTCCCTTAAATTAAGGGTGGGTGGCGACGAATGACTGACCAATTACGGTGGGTCCTAGTCCCGCCGAATCTAAGACATGCCCATCGCTATGGGGCTTGGGTGGGGGCGTCGCGAGGTAGACAGGGTGTCCAAACCCCTACAGGCCTGGGCTGGAATTTTCCAGCAACTAGAAATGACGCAACAAGGTGTTGCTACACATACAAAATAGCTGACTATAACTTCTCAATTTGCAAACGACACTTCAATATATAGCAAATGGAAGCAGACATCCGAAAATACGATATCCTTAATTCATGGTAATCTATTACACTTAAGTTTAGTACTCTCAGCTCGTAAAACTATTTTTATAAATTTCAATAAGTACAACATAAATCCAGGGTAAAGTGGAATAAAAATAAAGAATACCATTACTAATTCAAACGAATGTGCACGTTTTTTGGGTATAACTTTCGATTACAAAATGACATTTAATAAACATGCGAAAAAGCCTTACGATAGATACCCTAACCAGTATTTCTTCAACTTCACTGACTCTTCTGGCACATTATTCTTTATAAAAGCGTTTTCGGAGTACTGAATCTTTCCAAAAATTAACGATAAATTATAGTACACATGCTAGCACTAGAGATATTAGGCGAGAAGAACAAGTCTTGAACATTATTGAATACAATCCGAGTCGTAGCATAAAAGAAGGAAGTAGGAAGGGAAGTTGAAATATCATAAATTTCGGTATAGAGAATTTTATACGAACAGTTTTATCTTTATCGTGTACAAAATCTAAATATATCAGAAACTAATTATCAGAAATAATTTGTACGTATATACGTATAATGTGTGAGAATGAATAATATTTTTTAGAAGTAATATTGTTTCCGAATGAGTTTTATGAGAAATGGATGTATTTAATTTTCATAATACACATTACTGGGTTGAAAGCAATTGGCGAGCATTCATATTACCAACAACAATTTGATATTAATATATGGGCCGGTATTATTGCCGATAAGTTAACAAGTACTTTTCTTTTACTTTCAAGATTAACAGCTGCATATTGCGACGGCTTCAGAAATGAATTAAGTACTTTATTAAACGAAGTTTATTTAAACATAGAAAGGAGTATTTGGTTAATGCATGATGGAACTCCGCCACGTTTTAGTCGCGAAACAATGTGATATTTATATCAACGATTTCCAGGTAAATCCATTCAATTAGTATTTATGAAGACATTTGAAACGTTTAATGTATACACATCAATTGACAGTGTCGACAACTTTCAGCAACGGGCTGAACAAATTTGTCAAGAAATCCATGTAACATGTGACTTATTCAAACGAGTTTGACAATCCACGATGTGACGTATTAATACCTGCATTGTGACCGATGGAGGTCACTCTAAGCATCTTATTTGAAAAAAGTAATCTAGCAGAAAACTTGCAATAACTCGTAAACAAGGTCAAGTAGGACATATGTTTTTATAAGAATTTTTTTCGTATTTCTATGTCCCGAATAGAAGTTGTGCTTCTTTCATACTTTCTACACGAACACCCCGTATAAGCTGAACGTTAGGGAAATATTTCGTTTACGAGTTATAACTTTAATTTGAGCCGTGTTTCGCGCCTGTAGTAATAAAATTGACGCGATTGCATACCATGAAATAGAAATAATGTTACAATTAATCTTCGCACGTTTTCTACGGTACAAAACTCGATATCCTCTTCGTTCGAATATTCTGTATTGGGTTTTGTACGAAGGAAATGATGTATTAAAAATTGTTAAGGCATGCTATTATGCAAATTGGTCAAGATAGTTAATTCCTTATCTTTTCGTTAGTGACCATTGGTAATCTACTGTAAAAGTCTTTCACGTCTGGGAAATTGAGATGCAAATCGTAATTATTTTTATACAATATTTAAACATTCTTACTTTAAAAACTAGCACTTTATTATGAATTATTTGCTAGAGTTATATCTTTCATCTTCTCGTTTAAGGGAAACACTTTACGACTTCTCTTTGACATATCTGATTTACCAAAATTCCTACTTTTTCGCTTTGGGTTCATTTTCAACTAAAACAGTGTGATTTCACTTATTAGTGAAATCAACGAAACAGTATCCCAGACAGTTGTCAAACGACTACCTGTGGAGAATCTGGACATTATCCTAAACTGCATTTGTTTTAGAGGATAACGATCGGATATTGTGACATGCATCAAATGTTGCTGTTATTTCAGGGGTAATCAGATACCAATGAATATAAATTCGAACCGATACGGCCGAATTTTAATTATTCCTTCAAACTATGGCCATTCGTGGATATTGGGAACGAGGATATGGAGGTATAATTGTGTTTTGTGTTAGATTATTCGAGCAATTCGTACTGCATAACGTAAACATCCTTCATGATATGTTTTAGAGAATAAAATCTGGCCATGCTGGCTGCTAGGTACCGCCATGTTAATATTACATAGATTGTCGAACATTCGATGGAATACTATCTACGTCATGAAATAACTGTATATAACTATTGGATCGAAAATTATCGGGAGTTACAAATGGAGATAGAAGCATTAATAGTGTTGCTAAAGATTTTTTAATTCTACAAAAAACACGAGATCGTTACGTTAAAAGGATGGAATTAAATCAGTACATGTTGATTAGTATAATGAACTATAATAGGGAAAGTCTTTTCTCAAAAATCAAGAGGCTGTGGATTACTTTTAGGATATTTTTCTATATATAAATGGGACACTTGCATTAATTTTTCTCTAGCCTTAGCTTAAATTATGATTACGTTTATTTTTCTGTGAAACATTCTGTGAAAACAACCGTCTAGATTAAAATCGTCCAACGAATTTAAACCCAATAATTATCCGAATCAAAATTCTAAATAATGTTATAAAATTCTCATTGTCTGTTGCTTAAATGCTACGTTAAAACAAACTTAAGTTTCAAAATTCAAAAAAGTTTCTTTCTAGTATTTTCCATATTCAAGGTTATGTTTTCATATATCATTTGGTATCATTTCGTTTTGGCATCAGCTATAACGCTGCAGCGATAAAAATATGTAATTAAACAGCCTGTTGATAACTTTAGACTCATGGAGAAGGTGGTCTTGAAAAAAAATTATGTTAATCGTAACATTTTTTTTCTTCGAATAACATTTTTTACTCCTAGCCCCCCCTACCCCCAATCATCAAAAGAAACGTCGATAAAGGAGCTTAAGTTAAGTGAGATATTTTATACAAACTAAACAAACATTAATAAATGAAATTGTACAGGGAAGTAACTTTTTCAAATAAACACAACTCAAAATAAGTAAAGACAGGGTTATTAGATTATTAGTCTACCGATCTCGAAAAATAATAGTTTTCGATCCTTTTTATTTCACTTCGTTCTTGTTAAAGTACCTATATTTCTTACAGTCATTAACATAAGAAATTACAAGTAAAACACTGAGAAGACAAAGTATCTGCTGATACTATTATATTTTCTGGATACTTCGAAGAGTTACAAATGGAGATAGAAGCATTAATAGTGTTGCTAAAGATTTTTTAATTCTACAAAAAACACGAGATCGTTACGTTAAAAGGATGGAATTAAATCAGTACATGTTGATTACTATAATGAACTATAATAGGAAAAGTCTTTTCTCAAAAATCAAGAGGCTGTGGTGCGCCAAATTTAAGCAATGGTGGTAAAGGAAAGGAAAGCGAGGGAAAAGGAAGGGATAGCGTTTCATCTCCAGTCTGCTAGTGGACTCATTAATAAGGTATCCCAGCAGGCTCTGCCTTATACGCTGGGAAATTGGGAGATCGGTAAGGGATCGTATATATACCGATTGGAAGAGATACGGGAACTTGCGGAACGGTCCGCGGTTAGTTTCCCTCTGGTGGCAAGCGTGGGTAGTACCACCACAAAACTCTCTTAACTAAGTGCTTAACAAGTGTCGGAGACGTATTACCGGTTAACGGTGAAGGAATTAACTAAATTTGTATATGAACACCCTATTTCTAATAATCGTTAGATCGCAGCTAGCTGGATTAACGATAAGATGGCACATCGAGATTGATACGCTTGTTTTCGAATAACAATTTATCTTCAAAGTACGCACAAGTTGCAAGTTCGTCAAGGGTCACTTCGTTCGACAAAACTAATGTAGCAATGTTTTTTCCTAGCTTGAAGACCGTATATAACTTACTAAATTATAAAACTTCAGATACTTGAAATGTTGATGAAACGGATAGAACCACGGTTGGAAGACTGGACAAGATAGTGGCTTGACATAGTTTTAAACAAATCAGAAAATGTACATGTGTGCTGAAAGAGAAACTCTTACCGCACTCACTGTCGTAGTGTGCACACTAGTGTAATCGTTAGTTGTAGAGGTCAACTTTTCGAGATATTTTTTTGTCACACTCTTCTAAATTATGACACTCGGTGAGAAACACGTATACACGATCGTTCATTTTCACAAATTGACGCGTTTTTCTCTAAACGCGTCACATATATGTCAAATTTGTTAGTGTTTTATTATCTACTGGAATTAAATTTCCTGTTTATACATTCGTAAGGTAATAACCTTATGTTTATTATTATAATAATAAACGTAACAATTAGTTTTATATTACAAGAAAGAAAGGTGCTGTATTTTTTGGCATTAAGTACCATAAATGTCTATTAAATTTCTAGAGTTCTAACCCTCGTATCTACATACACGATTTATATTTCCATCAGTATTTCTGTATGTGTACATTTCTTTTTATATTCTAAATTTTTACGTAGTGCCATTTTAACAATCGTGGAATTCTTAAAATTTGAAGCTACACTCCCTAAACAAGAATTTGGAAACAGAATTACTGTATTAATCCTAGTTTTTGAAAAACATGCATTTTTGTACAAACTCAGGATTTTCGACAATAATGAAGTGTTACATGAAAAATAAAAACATCAGAAAGTTCTAATTGATTTTAAAAAATAGAGGACAGTTTCTCGAATATAGTGGTATATTCTTTATTACTCGTTTCTGGTCCTAAATAGTTATAAATTAAGGTGAAAATTTGAACAAGTGTGAATGCGTGTAATTTTTCTTCATTATTTTTGTATTTTTACGAAAAGTTCTTTATCCAGCAGGAAATCCTTACCTATGATTTCATTCTTTACGCGTGCTGATTGCTTTACTGCTTGAACGGAATTGAGAACTCGAAAATACAATAGATTTGGAAAAGGAAACTAACGTTGCGTTGTCATGTCACTTGACATGGCTCTGAGACACCATGAACCTTAAATTTACAGCACATCTAGTTTTCTTTCAGTATCGTTGTACTCGAATAAGAATTTTGACTTTGTCGAAACCAAATGTTCGATGACGTATCACTGTTTTTATGTATATTACATTTATGTCTATTACACAATAATTATTAGTGAGGTTTGAAAATTTTGGATCAGTATTTTTCTTATATTTGTAGAGATATTGTTTTAATTTTATTGACACTTTTCCAACGGTTGTATTAGATTGTTCCATAAATTCGTACACCACGCGTGGTGTATAAACTCATAAAAAAAGAAGAACTTACGTAATTAAGTTATATGCTTTAGTTTAGTCTGTAGAAGGAATTAGAAAGCCAGAGATCGTGAAATTATAAGAATTTTATATTTAATAGCCGATAAAATAATCAATGAAATGCATGTCCACTTTCGTCGTCTCATGTTTTATCAGTTTGGAAAAGGAAATATGACAACAAGTGTAGAAAGTAATAATTGTATCGTTTATAGGGAAGGTGTTCGAATTTTGAAAGGAAAATTTTTATTTGGAACGAAATAAGGAATTTGTGCGAGAAATGTTGGAAATGCTAAATATGTGAAAATCATGTATACATTGACATTTGAAGAAAATGAGAACGATGCTAATACTGGACATATGGGTACCGTACGAAGTGTAATCGATCATGTGGCAATATATATTTTCACATCGTTGCTTGCACGTAACGAAATGGAATCTTTTCTGAAACATATAGTAAGTGAAGATGAAAAATGGATCGTGTACGAAAATCCCTGAAGGAAACGAATTTGGACCGAAAGAGAAAATTCAGCAGAATCAGTTGCAAAATCTATTTCACAACCTTGTAAAGTTCTTCTTTCTGTATCGTGAGACAATTAAGGAAATTTGTTCTTTGAACTACTAGGTTCTTCAATAAGTTTTGTCGTTCGATAAAACTTATTAAACAACCTATTACTTTCGTAAAATTAGACAATTTATGTTATCTTATATTGTATTCAGCTTAAAAAATTAAGAGAAAAAATTGCAGAAAAATGTAAAAAACGTATAAATCGTGGCAGGGAAATGTGATTTTCCACGACGAAAACTCCAGATCGCATATTGCAGAAAATGTGCAAAAAAATGACATGAATTCGGTTGGAAAATTTGATCCCATTCACCTTATTCTTCTGACATCGTGTCGTCGAACTTCTATCAGTTTCGATCATTACAGCATTATTTAACTGGCAAGAAATTTGACAATGTGAAGACAAGAAATGCTTCAGAAAAATATTTTGATGATAAACCAAAGAAATTTTATGCTATTGAAATCATGTTGTTGCCTAAACAGTGGGAAGAGGATGTGCAAAGAGAGGATGATTGCATTTGTTCGTAAGGTTCATAGTTAAAATGAAAATATTGCTTTATGTGGTAGAAAAATAAATGGCACGAAGTTATAGAACGACCTAATACTTATTCCAAGAAATGATTCATCTTTCGAGACATGAATGGCCCTTATATTTGTTTCAGACGTTGCAATTACTTTTAGTTTTACCCCAATGGTATACTTTAATTTAATTTTTAATTTACAATACGTGAAACAAGTATATGTACTGCCATGCGTAGCGCACATTGATCGCTATTTATCTACGTAGAAAAATTATTCAAACAATAAAATTCCAATAATCATAAATGATTCGTTTGTACTACATTTCCTTTTCGTTGATTCCGATTTACTTTTATTTATTTGTTCGGATCACTGATAATTATAAATCGAAAACGTTAAACAATAATTGCTCCTTATGAATGATCAGTTTATGAATTGTATAACAATTATGGTTGGTTAAGAAAGCAATGTTAAAGTTCCAATAAAATGAATAGTGAAGTTTTAGTAACGTCTCAGTATTCGGTTAAAAGTAGAGGTAAAAGTAAAGTGAATTCGCAGGACGTTCACGCATAAACGATTTAAAACGTGCTTTATACGAGATGCGCTGTTTTGCCAAGGCGAGTGGTGCTAATTATTTTCTGGAGCATACCACGCCGTAAAAGATGAAGGAACTTCCTTAGTATTCCGGTCATTGTTGTTCATGGTAGTGGAAAACAACGTGCCACGGCGCGAGGACGAAACTTCATTCTTGTCACGGTCGAGAACGGCGTTTCTGTTGCTGACGCATTTAGGTAGCATCAAGAACGTTGTTGCGGCGTTCTTTAACAGGTTTCGAGTCGTACCCGGAAACTTTTTAGCTACGTATGTTGACAAGTCCCTCCGAAAGTTCGTCAAGCTGCAACTACCGATGACAATTCGAATCAGTAACTGTGAAATGTTGTTATTTCGTTTTCCCAATGAACTCTAAAGAAAAGTACACTGTATACAATCTAGTCGGATACAATTTGTTCAAATGTGAAACTAATGAAAATTGCAAAGTTTTTCATCGAAAGTATGACTGCTCTGTAAAATCACCTTACTTCGAAGGACTTTTTATCATATATGACGGCCGCATGATAAGAAACCGTTTTTGGCGGCTGAGGATGCCACTGATTCAAAATTCGAACATCATTGTTTAATCCCATCTTTCGAACGACAGCTGTCAAAATTTCAGACAGACTCATCGAGTAATTTTATTTCGGTAACTGTTTAAATTGGACAATCTTTGTTTTTGTTTTTAACGGTGAAAAAAGAGCGATATTGATCAGTGACTCGATTCCTTTTTTTTGAATGGGAAGACGTGTGAGGAAATTAAAGTGAAATTACATACTGTTTATGGGGACCACGCAGCTTCAATGAACATCTACTGATAATATTGGTTCAATGAATTCAAACATGGGCGAATATCTGGTTGCATTGTTGCTCACGGTGGAACAAAAATTTCGACGCCTACTTAATTTCGTACTGTATTAATATCGATCAAGAATTCGTTATAAGTTCTGCATATTGAAAATTGATAACATTACTGCAACTGTCGATACTTTTTATGAAGTCCTTTTGACACTCAGAATTGATTCTAAATCAAATAGCAGAATAGTAGTCAGATTCTTATCGATCATTCTATATTGTAGAAAAAGTGTGGCAGTATTTTTTTTCGTTAGATTGTAGTATTATCCCCACTCGACGGTAATCGCTATAGCAAAACTGGTCGAATTACGTTACGAATGGATGTCTCGTCCACCCTGTTCTCCAAATTTAACCCCTTGCTAGTTCTTTTTGTTCCCAAATCTAAAAAAAATGGCTTGGCAAAGAGGCCTATTTTGCAGAATTCGACAAAACCTACTTTTTAGGTGGCTTATTAAAAAACTTGGAATTTCGCTGGACTAAATGTATTGAGTTAAAAGCAGATTATGTTGAAAAATAAATAGGAACAAATTTTAAGAAAGTGCATTTCTTTTCCCTAACACGAGTACGAATAGATATTGCCCTCGTATGCTATGCACTTATTAATGACTTACAATAAACATTTGTGTATATTGTTAGGACTACTTGAAAACTTGGCCTATGGTACGAATGTCTGGAACACCTCATTTTATAAATATATCTAACTTAATTTACGTATGATATATGCGTTACTCCTTTCTGTAAAAAAACATTGTATTATCCGTCGTCTATAAATTCTTACCCTCTTGTATTATACGTCTACGGGAAGAAGGTAAAATTGCTTTGCACCGCCCGTAGTCCGTTATCACTCTTACGAACCTTCAAATCGAATGTTAGCTATTAAAGAACAGAATGATTTTGTTCCTATTTAAATACTATCATTAATTCGATAAGTTGCTCGTGATGAAAAAATGAATACAATTTTGTATGCGTAATAATCGCTAATATTTTGAAAATTATTTATAGTGAAAAGAACTGATTTGAATTTATTAAAAATAATATAAATCCCCTTATACTCATTTCTATCAAGATAAACTCTACATAAATACAATTTACTGTACTTTTACTACTAATTTGTATTTATTAAAAATAATATAAATCTGCAAGCAAGAATCGTCAAGAATCCGTCAAGACGGAGTGAAAGAGAATATTGTGTCATTAACGTAGCCTGTTCATCAAATGTTAGCTATTAAAAAATAGAATGATTTCGATCCTATTTAAATACTATCACTAATTCGATAAGTTGCTCATAATGAAAAAATGAGTATGCGTAATAATTATCAATATTTTGAAAACAACTTATAACGAAAATAACTGATTCGTATTTATTAAAAACAATATAAATCCGCTTATATTCATTTCTATCTAAATAAATTCTATATAATTACAATTTACACAAACACAAGTCATATTGAAATTAAACCAAGCGTAACTTTTATATTTTCTTAGATTACAAATTATAAAAGTTACACTTGTTTTAATTTCAATATGAAATGTTTTTGTGTAAATTGTAATTATATGCAGTTTATCTTGACTCTTGCGATTACAGGAGCAGCAACGGACTACGGGCGAAGAGAGGATGTAAATATTATACATGTGCCTTCCTCTCGTGAACGGATAATACGAATAATACATATGTGGGTATATAATTGTATTACTTTTTCTCTAATATTTCTCTTATTATTTGAATATAATTTTTTATTAAGTTATTGAAAATTAGAAATAACAAGTGTCAATTTTTTATAACTTGATAAATTGTATCACACATAGGTAGGATAAATTATATCACACACAATGGTCATAGTTATTAAACTTCGTCGATCACCTGGTACTCATCATAATCAAACTAAGTTCAATACAAACATTTGTACTGAACACTTGATCCATTCTAATATTTTATAATACCGAGTGGTCATGTATGCTATTGAAAATGTATTAAATTAAGAATAAATCTGTTCAATTTCGGTAACTGCAAACTCTTACAATTAGAAGTAATTATTTCTATCGATTGAATTTTACAATTAATTGAAATAGTATTTATTTGCTTTATTAAATTTCATTTCTTATTTTTGATACATTAACAACAGTTTCGACGCCTACTTAATTTCGTACTGTATTAATATCGATCAAGAATTTGTTATAAGTTCTGCATATTGAAAATTGATAACAGTACTGCAACTGTCAATACATTTTATGAAGTCCTTCTGACACTTAGAATTGATTCTAAATCAAATAGCAGAATAGTAGTCAGATTCTTATCGATCATTCTATATTGTAGAAAAAGTGTGGCAGTATTTTTTTTCGTTAGATTGTAGTATACTATGAAGTTATTGTAAATGTAAGCCAGCTTGGTAATTGCATAAAATAACTTTTGTTTCTTAACAGAAGCAGCCGAGTTAACTATTCCAAGAATAAAAACAAGAAGGAATCAAAATTCCTTCAATGTACCTCGGTGGGGCAAGAAATGCAAAACTATCATCAGACTTAGAGGAAACATAACGAAATGCTTCAAAAACTTTCTCAAAAATAGACAAATAAAGGTTCGAAATAATAGCACCCAATCCGATACCATAACCATTCAAAATGAAGTCTCCCATGGATCCGTATTGAGCGTTCTATTATTCCTAATTTCGATCAACGACATTATAACTACAGTCCCTACTCCAGTTCAAGCTTTCTTGTATATCGATGTCTTAAACATCCTGTAAAAGGAAATAAATATTAAAACATCGCAAGTTATAATACACAACACCATTAATATTATCCAAACTTTGGCGAATAAGTCTGGTTTTGAAGTATCTAAAACCGAAACTGAAGTAATAATATTCTCCAGACAACATGTGACGTCAAAAATTAAAATATATATTGATAACTCAATCTTAAAATAAGTAAACACGTTAAAAATATTTGGCCTGGAATTCAGTAGCTGACTAACATGAAAAAATCATATTACTAACCTCTGAAACAAATGCAATTTGCATCTCAATGTGTTGAAGACACTATCAGCCAATACTTGGGGCAGCGGACATAGAAACCCTGTTTACAACATATAAAGCGATAATTAGAGCGAAATTGGACTATGGAGCAATTATATATAATTCCGCAAACAAATCGACCATTGAAAAACTGGATCCTATACATAACACAACCCTTAGAATAATATCGGGTGCACTCAAAACTAGCCCTGTACTTAGTACCACGAGAGAATGTCACGAATTTGTGGCGGCACTACCCACGCTTGCCACCAGAGGGAAACTCACCACCAACCGTTTCCCGCAAGTTCCCGTACCTGCTCCGATCGCTATATATACGACCTCTTACCGATCTTCCAATGTCCCGGCGTATAAGGCAGGGCCTGCTAGGATGCCTTACTGACGAGTCCACTAGCAGGCCCGGGATGAAACGCTTATCCCCTTTTCCTATATCCGTTCTCTCCTACCCTAAACATCTTCTTAGTGCCGCCAAAGTGGTGACCCCGTCTAAGAACCAACGCAACCTTCTGGACAACAGCACAGCAGCAGTACAGGTGCAGCACAAGACGATGGAAGGAACGCGCAACGTAAAGGCCGATTTTTCGTAAATCCCCCTCTCCGAGGGTTGACTCCTCGACCTGCCAGCGACGACACGAACGCTATACTCCCGGCTAACCATCAGGATCAACCCCAGGAGGACAGCAGGCAGCTTGTCGACATTATTCACCGACCACACCGATGCGTTTCATAAATACTGGTACGCGCACGCATCAACGTCGGACAACAAGCGAAAAACGCGGCTTGAGCAAACGATGCTCGCCACGCGTATTCCGCAATCGACAGCAGCTGGGCCTTACTACGAAAAAGAAGCATTCTTCTCTTCCACCGCTCTGGACAACCTCCTCCTGTGCCTGTTGTGACAAACCGAACTACGGAACAAATACCTACGCCACTAGGACATCAGGACGGAACTTCAAAGTATCGTTTACCACTGGCAAGGGGGTTATGTGGCGGCACTACCCACGCTTGCCACCAGAGGGAAACTCACCACCAACCGTTTCCCGCAAGTTCCCGTACCTGCTCCGATCGCTATATATACGACCTCTTACCGATCTTCCAATGTCCCGGCGTATAAGGCAGGGCCTGCTAGGATGCCTTACTGACGAGTCCACTAGCAGGCCCGGGATGAAACGCTTATCCCCACTTCCTTATATTTCCGTTCGCTCCTTCCTCTAACATACTTTAATTTAGCGCCGCCAAAAATTCAATGTATAACAACACATTTTAAAACCAGCTCATACCTATATGCGACAAAAAAAGTAATTATTGAAGCCCTTCCACTATAGAATCCATGAACTGGAACAACAATTTAGTATTTAATTCACACCTATGTCTAGAAGTCTAAGAAGAAAGTTAAAAAAGTCTCGATGGACCAAAATCTACATGAGGATCAGTGCTATACTAATTCTCTATTCTACAATAAGCTGCAAACTACCCAATAACGCATCAATATTTACTAATGAACTCATGGCCATTTTCCATAGGATTGAAGAAGCATACAAAAATTTCTACAAACTAACTGCCTTTCTATCTGACTCCAAAAATGCCATTATCGCATTATTAGATATTGCAATCAAGTAATCATGTTATTCTAAAAATCTTGGAAACTCACCACAAAATTATCAAGAGAGGCAACAAAGTAATTCTTATTCTTATTATAATTACATATTTATTTATATCTAAAATTTATCTTTAAACTTAGTAATTAATTACCTTTTTATCCTAATTTATTTGCATATTAACAATTAATTCTTCGAAAAGTAAAGTAAGAAAAGAATAACTAAAAACTATTGATTTTATTTAAAGTTATACAAAAATCTGTACGGCGTAATAATTTTTAATAATATTGATATCTTTCGATCGTGGCTTTTGAGAAATACTAATTGATACTAAAGTGGCTGCTATTTAAAATGAAAATGTTCATTTCTGGTTAAATGTTTCTCGTTCTTTTTCTAGTATATAATAAAAACAAATGAAAAACTGAGAAAAAGTCGCGGTCGAACGATAATCAGGACAACTGAGAGTGTATTGATCAATTTTGAAGTCAATATATTAAATAGATTTCTCGAAACTTTAACAAACAGTACAAGCAAAGTATGATATCGAAGTAAACATTTCAACAACCCGCTAAAATTGATTTCTTGCGAGAATGTTCATCGTTATATAATCTAAAAATCTGCTGTACGTGAGATTGACCACGATCTGGTATCCTGGTGACGAGGAGGTAAGGAGACTGCTTCCATATCCTACGGAGTAATAATTATGCAAGGAATGTCCGCGGTAGCCGTGTCGATCGCATAGCAAGTAGACTTACGCTTTCCTATAACAAAGAGTGTCTTGTTTCAGTCACAATTTTTCTTTCGAGATGATTCATTGTAAGGAGAAAATCTCCCTCCTTTTCCTGTATCACCCGGAGCTATTTCACCAGGACTGTAAGTGCTCAAGGGTTGCTAGAGGTCAGGTCTGAAAATGGTCTTTCAGAAGCAACTACTTCTGAACGCCGGGAGACACTGGACTCAAGCTATAATGGGCAGCGAACTCGTTCCAAGTGGAATCCTCCTTTTAAAGTGATTTGATTTCTTTCTCTGGATATTAAAAGCTCTACAAGATCGAGTTAATTGAGTAGAAAGTTATAAAGCTCTTAATATTAATGCTAACGTCTCCAGTTGGAATCTCTTCCGACTATTTTATACATGCTTATGAAGTGACTTCCGCCAAAGTACCTCAAAGTCGGAATTATTGGTTGAAATGGAACATTTCTGCATTTTATTCGATAAAAGATCAACATTTTTAATTCTAACATTTCCTTCGCTTCGTATTACTTTTTATCAACGATTTAGGAGCTTCCCAATTCCAGATTTATGAATATTTTTCTACTTCGAATCAAAATATATTTGCCTGGAATTATTTCTTCATTAATCTGGAATGGTTTGGTAAGGATTTAAATAACTGGTAGCCAAAGAGTTCTTGGTCTGAATAATACGGTGAATCACATTGTGTCATAACAATGCGATCAATGTTACAAAATTCAACCAAGTTAAAATTGTAGTGACATTTTCAAGGCAATGTCACGAGAGGCCTGCAATGAAAACTAGGTTATAAGATTCTCTCGATATTCTTTCAATATTATTCTATAACCTATTGTATTTTCTATAACAACAGAAATAATTAGTAAAACTTTTCAGGTTTAGTGCATTGTGTTTCTTTGTCAGCGTCATCGGCGCTCCTAAAACACTTTTTTACTAAATGCATTTTTGAATCTATTTATTGGGTTGCATTTGAAATATCAAATTTTGTGGAGAATCTTCAAAGTGTTTTACTTTCTAAATGTAAGTTTCTTGAATACAAAATTGCAACTGCAACCTTAACTGTTTTGAAGTAATAAAACGATTTTTTAACACCTTCAGATATACATGCGTATAAAATCCGATCTAATTAGTATAGTCTTTCGTGGTCTCTCTGATCACGACACATTTTCAACAATGCTAATTTTCTCTAACCACTGCATTTCTAATACCTTCTATATTTTACCTATTCTGTAC
The DNA here is from genome assembly GCF_051014685.1 of Ptiloglossa arizonensis. NCBI lineage: Eukaryota > Metazoa > Arthropoda > Insecta > Hymenoptera > Colletidae > Ptiloglossa > Ptiloglossa arizonensis. The sequence goes on along the minus strand of NC_135051.1, from coordinate 10,577,940 downwards.
GTTAAATATTTGTGATCTTTCTGCAGGCATATGTTCACGGGTTTTCAGTATTTTAAATAACTATTGATGTGTAAAAATGAATATACATAAACAACCCTGTGCAATGAATATCATAAAATAAGGAAATTGTAACTTGAAGATATTTCTTTAAGAACAAAATAAAATCAAGAATGATGCAATTCAACCGATTATAATAACCTTTCAAAGACTGATTATTCGTCGCGGTAATCATGATGATTACATGAAACCTTTACATTCTTAAACACAATTTCGAAATATTCTTAATGAGTAGGTAGAAAATACAGCAAAATTTGATAAACTGTAGTAGTAAAGTTATTATGTATAAAATCAATATGAAGTGCCGAGTTTGCGGTCCGTATTTCGCCCAGCTTTACAAGCTGTCTCTAACCTTCTCAGTTTTACGAATTGGCTTTGTGACATTACTTATCTAAAATATCTAAACGTATCCGAATCGGTTATGATTATTTCATCCACATTCAATATTCCTCACTCTAACTTTTTACTCACCCCAGAGCGAGCGATCATTCCTAAAACATCTATCTTCCGTGATAACTGTCTAGATATTAGATACAATTAAGAACAAGAGAATATATTTGGAAAGTGGTTGATAAATACTTACTGATTACTCGAAATATAAATTTTTTTAACCAGTTTGATTAAGACCATTAATATAAACTATCAGATGTTAAAAAAGGTAACAAATTAATTTTTATCAGTTATTTATATATGGCAATATATTGATCAATTTAATCAGACTTATTAAGAATTTTAATGTTTTCACTAAATAATTTTAAACCTATGCGTCATGATCTATTCATTGTCAAGATCGATGTCTGATCTTAAAATGAATATGTATTTATTCATTCATCTATGTTATTCGAATAAACCATTATTATACTCTCAGATAAATTTTTATAAAATGACAATTTACTCTTAATGCGTGAATAGAACGTTGTTTGATATTTGTATTTGTTATGATTTTCTAGATGAAAATGCACCTAATACAAACTGCACTGAAATTAAATATACACCATGTCCCTTTGTATAATTCAGTGGAATTTTAATGGTTTTTGCAGCTGACTTGAGAACCTAAACTGCTAATCAATAAATTTCAACCGCGTATAATCTACTTACAAAAAATAAATTTTAAAGATAACTATTTTGGCGAACTAAAAAATTACAAGATCTTCTTCAAAAATTGCAATACCAACTACGTTAATAGAGGCTAGCCATACTAATAAAAGGCGATATTTACAGTCAAAAAATTCCAATTACAGCAAACCTTAAAATCACTGTTACTAAAATTACCTCTCGTACTGAGTTATACATATCTACAACCCGAACAGTCAAAGTCTAAGCGAAAATAAAGTTACTCAATTACCATAGGTTGTTCAATAAGTTTTGTCGTTTTTTATATCGACAATAGTGACAAACGAGTTATAGTGTTTATATCCGCACTCCAGTTACAATTCACTAGCCCTTCTGCAAGCCTTTTCTGATTCTCACTCAGTCTTGAAATAACTGGCGTCGATCTTCATCATAGTTTTCGACTAATAGCGAGCAAGGCTTGTGATCCTATAAGAGCTAATTGGATTGCCACCGAGATGGGAATGTAATAGATTGCTCAATAAGTTTTGTCATTCGATAAGAAATGAAGCTGTTCGTACTTTTGTTTTTCTAACGATGGTACTACTGTTCGATGAACATGTGTGAAGTTTCACGTAGAAAAGATCTGTCGACTCATTTGTATATTTACAATTGTTCAAAATTGAAGTGTCATAGTATTTTTTACAATGGAAAAAACGACAAAACTAATTGAACAACCTAGTAAATACGACTGTGCCTTCTTCTTGCGGACGGATGGTAAATACTGTTGACAATGTCAGACTAGAGTGTTTAAATTAAAACTAATAGTTTAACTCTTAAAGATGAATGAAACAATTTACCCCTGAAGAAGTCTAGTTTGTTTTTACCTGGAGTCAATTTTCCAGACATTTCCAGTCCCTTGGGACAGTGTCTAAGGTAATGCAGGATTCCCTGCAACCTGCATTTCCGTGTGCTGAGCTAGCTCACCAAAATTTCCACTATATTCTCGTACAATTTTGAAACACATACGAGAATTGCAAACATCCCCTTATTCCGTGCAACACTGTATTCTTCGCGTGCGATTTGTATCTTCATGAGTCATGTTACCTCGCCACTTTTTTTATGGAGAGGTACGAAGCCTATAGCTGCGCCTGATTGCTACCACTGCGACAGTATGAAATGTCTGGTCTAGTACTTGAGGGTTTCGACCTCGCATCTTGCTGGTACATCTCCCCGCTGGCGGGATACACAGTACAACCTTTAAATTCAACCGTTTTTGGACATGGTACAACAATTCCATGCTGCGCCGGAAGGTGGCTAGATCGCCCGCTTAAACGGAAGTCCTATACAGGCTCACCAGATGGATTATGACCATATAGAGGAAACGAAACCGACCACCTGGACTCGGTAGGTTGAGAAGGTGCCGACCCAGGGTACCAACTTTCCTTTCCAACCAGGTACTCTTGCGGCGTCAGTGTCACGTAATAATTAAGGATTTGATAAAAAAATGTTGATCTCCAACGGGAGATCGAACTCTTTATTATTTTCTTCTGTATTACACTTTAATTGCGGTACCTTCGGTCACAGATTCGTGCGGATCTAATCACGGGTCAAGACTGATCTGTCTCCTATGTGTCGGGTTTTTATATCTGTTCTTGTCCTGAGTGTCCTGCGTTACGTAAGGAGTGCGTCATTATGGGAACGGAAAGAGTCTCATGAGTTGTTATGGGAACGTATGCAAAAGGAATTTCGGTTATCAGCGGTCAGTCGTATGGAGTGTCATGCGTTGTTATGGGAGCGGAAAGAGTCTCATGCGTTGTTATGGGAACGGGTGCGAAAAGGAATGTTATCGGTTTTTGGTATGGTTACATCAGCGTAACACGCTAGGCTGACACCGCTGGGAAGAGCTTTGGCCGGCAAAATGGTATCGTACACCGAAGCACACTTATCCCCACTCTGTCCCATACCAGCCCGGGTTCTTTATTCATCTACCGCGGAGAGAGTCTTCGATCATTGCTCATAAGAGTATATAAACATACATACATAATTCTGTATACTTAGTCGGTCACAAGCGACGGGACTAAGTCTTATCAGCACTTTTACCCTATGCAAGATGATAGGGCTCCACTTTTTAACGCCATCACGTGTAAAGCCAACGTGTTCAGAATAATCATGCTTGTATATCCTCTCCGCGATACGCATCATTGAGAAATGTCGAAAAGGCCCCGCATCGCTGCTTTAGTCTATTACATTGTTCAGAATTTTTCTCTTTGAACTAAGAACACCATCTTAGGCAGATCCCACTTTGTCCCATTTGGTCCCTAATTTACTTCGGCAGTACATATGCTACCCTTGTGTAAATGGGGACTCTATTATCTTCGAGTCCCTGCTTAATTACTTTCCAGGATTGTTAAAGGCATTGTTGATATCTAAAGATATCGCCGATGCCATTCTACTCTGGAAAACGGTCGAGGCTAAGGGAGACCGGTCGCAACGAATCACGTCGATAGTTGACCGTCCATCCACTTCGCGACAGGTACTCCCTGATATGGGCTAGAAGTACACTTTGAAACAGTTTGCTCGTATCACCGAGAAGATAAATAGATCGATACTGACGGAGAGTTCTCAGGCCTGCCTACCTTTCATAAGAGGACTTTCCCTGGCTACCTTCCGGATGAAGAGGAATCGCTCTACCGTCATACAGCGGTCAAATAGTTACCAGAGACCATTTCGAAGAACGCCCTGAGCCAAGATCCAGGCTCTGCTGGGTGTACTGTAGCCAGCTCCTCGTAGGTTTCCGTTAGCTCTGCAGACCAGGTGTTTGCGTCCTTAGAATTATAGCTTACCGACAAAAATTACCCGCCTGTACAACAAAAAGTATTTTAAAACTAATAACTAAAAATAGAATTAATGTTTGGAGTACTAATCTGCTATTAATAAAGGCGGGAATGCGATGGTTCCTTAGGTTAAAGCGAGTACAAGTAAATATTAGTCAGGAAAACAATGGTCTAGACGTAATAGATAATACGTTCATAGTATCATTAGTTTCGCTTTACCTAGAATAAAGTGATTTGAACAATTTTGTATAAAAAACTTCGCGCCTTTCTTCTGTAGATTAATTAAGTTTCAGTATGCTTAAGAATCAAGAGACTTAGTTAAAATTAAAATCATTATACCTTCACATATGTTACAAAGTATTTTGTTCTTGTACATTATAATCATGTTTCTTCGTATCCCATATGTTTCGTTGCAAACTTAATAAATATGATAAAGTTAAAGAAAGCTACAATTTTTGCTTGCAAATGTAACAATACTTACAGTAAGTAAATATCTCGCCTTAGTAATCAGAAAACCTTCTGAAGCTTTTTAAACAACAGAAGAGTTAATAATACCTTGCCCAATAAGATAATATAGAATAGCATTTTACTTGGCTATCCTACTAATATTGCTAATATTTTTGTCGACTATTTTCAATTTATTTTTTCTGACAATCCACTAATTGCAAATAATTTAAAATCAAAATAAAATTTGGATGTTAGTTCTTTTTAGAGGCAACTGGTATTGTTTAGAAGAAATTAGGAAGGTTCTTGAGAAAGATTATAATAAGAATACTTTTCAAATGCTGTATACTCAGTACATGAAGGATATTGTAAATTAAATTTAACTCTTCTTTTGAAGTTGGAAATTTTCTACAGATTCAAAAAAACGGGAACCTCCATTTTTAAATCTGGAGAAAATAATAATTTTTCTAATTATAAACCAGTTTGTAGACTCAATGTCAAGATTAAACATTTTTAATAGTATCATTCTAGGAAAAATTACTGCTGTGGTTAGAGTTTCGCAAGGCCTTCGATATAATTAAACATACATTGCTAATTCATAAACTGGGTGTCCTCAGTTTTTCGGGTAAAATTATTCAATTGTTATCTAATTATCTATCCGATAGATAGTCGTTTATTGTAAAGTAGACTCGTCATTTATTTGGTGTCTTTCACACTTTTGGATCTTCGCCCAGGGTGTCCTTGGAGCCGACCTCCAGCGACTCTTGAACCGCTATCTGGAGACTGGGTGAGGAAGGTGGCAAGGACGGTTTTCCTCAGGAAGAATGAAAGATCTGCGAACTTTCCCTCTGTGCCTGCCTACATGCCCCCTTGATGATACCGGCAAGATATTCAAAAGTGTATTGACTGTCCGCATCGTCGAGCACTTGACGCGGAGTGGCTCAGATCTGGTCGAGTGCCAGTTCGGGTTCCAGGAGAGACGGTCTACGATCGATGCAGTTCAACGCGTTCGATTCATCACGTATTCTGCCGTCTCTCAGAGTGAGGTGGCGTTTGTAACATTGTTGGATATTGGAAAGAGGAAGGCAATTACTATATACGAAATGTGTTTGAGGACTATCTAGCAGGTGGATAGAGTACCTTGATCGGTGCGCGATAAAGCATTCACGCATCTTGATGGGAACCGTCACTTTCTCTGATGTGAATGAGATCAATGTCAAGGAATGGTGAAACATATGGGAACTGATTCTCAATAATCAGTGGCACTTTCAGGAGCATTTCGATAGCCTAACTCCTAGATTGGAAAGCAGGAGGGGGGAGGCGATAAAGTTCACCGCCTGTGTACAAGAATGGCCCATTTGGTAGCCTTGTTCGGGGATCTTATATGGGGGGCAGGCAACCTAACCTTGCTGCGTCAAGTCCATAGACAGCTAGGCTTATGAGTTGTCCCTGAGTACAGAACTGTGTCTTATGAGGTAGGAGATTGTTCTATCAGGTCTTTTTCTGCTATATCTGTTCGCTGGTTCGCACACTATTTATCATAACAATCGTTTCGAGTTTCGTACGCGAAAGTAGGTCCTGGCAGGACGCGAGGTTAAAACCTTCAAGTGCCTGCCTTGGCAATACATGTCGCTGTTGCGGCAGATAGATTAGTCAGAGGACTGTCTGTGTTATTCAGGAATTTCTGCTGGAATGATTAAACAGAGATTTTGGTGACATCAGCTTCCGAATAATAGAGATGCTATTCGGCATGGTTGTTCGGGCAGTACCTGCATTGTACTGTGAAGTAGAACGAGTTGCCGGTACCGTCCCAGCGACCAGGACTCGGTACTGAACACTTTTCCTTTTTCCTGTTTGACATGCGAGAAATCTTCTCAAAACTCCTCTGACACTTTTAGGTAAAGTATAGGTAGTGTGAGATTCCCCACATTCGGCATCTTCGAATGTCGAGTTTACCCACTAAAACTCCCACAGTGACCATATACGGACAATTACGGGGAAAAACCGGGATCTGCGCACAGCATCATGTATAATGCTGTCTCCATATCACGGAGCGAGAGGTCTCCTCCAATTAAACCCACCAAGACCTGACGTTCACTAGCTCCAAGCGGGCCACATTTCCATGGTGTGCTGCGCTATGAATTGATTGCTGCGACAATGTTAGGAACACGTCGTTGCTTCCTTTCTTATACGGTGCAGGTATTATCCGAAGTGCAGGTTACCGAAACTTCTGCTCAGTCAACACGAGTGGCTGAACAGCGCCAACAGATCACTGGCCAGCCGCCACTGCTATTGGAGCAGTATAAACTGCAGGGTCTGACGCTTTATATCTAACTTCCGATTCTCCATTCCCTGAAATTCCAAGTAGGATCCAAAAAAATGAACGTTGCTCCGTGTAACGTATTATTTAAGATAAATGTGCTACTTTATGCTACTGTTAGCATATAATCGACATTAGTGTTATTTGAGAGAGACCGTACTAGATGCTCGAGACGACCACGACGTGACGTGTGAGCGTTGCTTACAGCTATAAAGCATAAATAGCAACGGCGAAAATAGACAGTTATATTTGTCCTTTGAAGTTAAGTATGGATTTATTTTTTTAAATAATTTTCTAGATCAATACCAGTCATGTCACAGTCGTAGCCATAGTTAGAGTTCCAAGCAGTTCAGTACTAGACACAAAACTTAAAAGTCGAAATAAATTCAGCGCATAAAGATTAATTAATTCACTTTCAAACTCTACTTATAATTAATTAATTCAGTTTAAGAACGTATACATCAAGTAAGACTTGACTATTTGTAAGTGTATAATAAATATATCACATAGAAATAAGTGCAAAGTGCACTTATTATGTAAGTGCACTTCTATAATTTTATTTTGAAAAAAATATCTTAATCTTTTTGTCGCAAGTATTTTTTATACATGATATGTGTTTTTGTAAAACCTACAAATAATGGTTAAGTTGATGAAACGCCAAATTTTTGAATATGACTCGCTTCAAGAAGATCTCTCTAGGTCTTTACGTTTTATTTTACATCAATTGAATATTTCTTTGGAGGATACATTTTCAAATCATTTGCAGTGCATGAAAACTACGCTTTCCACTCTAAGGACAAACCGTAATAAAAAAAAATTTGAAAAGTTATGCAAAATTTGAAAAAAAATTGAGACAAAATATTTCATTTACAACATAGGACTCGTACAAGTCGGCCGCTTTTGCGCACGCGCCGTCGTCGGTAGTTCAACAGTGACGCCCGGTCGCGCGTCTCCTCACGTGGACTTTAAAAGTCCTGGTGTTTAAGTCCTAAATTTCGAGCGATCACCTCGGTATATCACACGGTGAGGAGATCCATGCCCAACATGAGGCATCACCGCATCGTATATCTACGCGACAACACCTTCGAGCCGATTCAACTCCTTTTCCAAGTCAGGCAATTCGGCCTCCTGGTGCGGACAGGTTACGGTGAGAGCGGCCACCATCAAGATTTCCCCGTTCAGATGTGCCCATCTACGCAGCGGGGTGTCACCATCTCCTGGGTGGTGGTGTATTGGTATGGCAGCAGCGGTGAAGAGAATCATGGTTCGATAGTGTCTCCACTCTCACTATCACATGCCACCTGGACACCATGCGCGTGACGTCTGAAGAGCCAAATGTCAGGATCTCTATGCACCCATCCCCGTACTGTATGCACGTTAGCTCTAACTCTCGGTTAATTAGCCAAATATTGAAACTCACCGCTTAGTCACTTAAGTCTTGCCCCTTTGATTCATTTTGAGAAAGCCTCTATGGACTTAATACGTAGGCCTATGCCTATAGAGTACTTGGGGATGTACTTATAGTATCATACTTGCGATTCTCTTAATTTATATTGTGCCGAAAGTTCTTTGGGTACAATTTTTTCTACTGCATTGTGTTTGTCCGCGCAGTCGATTCTGGCAATCACTTTGCATGACCTGACGAAGTACTCTTTTGTGTCTTTTTTCCGATGATAGCATTTTCACGCGTTGCGTCTACTATATATTTTCTTTTATTATGTGTTTTGTATATTTTTTTGTGTAATTGTGACCCTGTCCTGTATTGCTACGATAAATCCTGTTTCTAGGAAGAGTTGTCTTCCTAGTTTGCCATGTAGTTGTTTTCCAGCCCATTTTCCTCTTCTTTTCTCTACTGTAAGTGTGTGGTTATTTTTTTGTGTATTTTCCTATTGTAGATTGAATGATGTGTATTGTTTTGAAACTGGCTTATGAAATTCTACGACTTTGTTGTAGTTCCTAAGATTTTGTATTTGTTTGTCGTGTACTGTATATCTATGAGATCTCTTCCTCCTTACGTCGGGTTGATAGTGGTTCTTTCGATGCATGTGTTGGGTGTTGTTTTCGATCTGTGTTCTTTTTAATCTGTCCTTCAACTTCTGCCTTTGACTATTTAATTATCCCAAATGTCAAGACCGGTGTTACATATGTATTGATTGCTTTGAATGTATTTTTGGCGTTTAATTCTAACTGGAGTATTTATTCGAGTCTGTATGTTTTTTCGATTGATCTTTGATGTGCGTGGGATTTATGTTTGTATTATACTTTGTTCGAATTCAAGGTATTTATATATATCTTCGGGTTCCATCTTTCGTAGTGTTGTGACGTTGAGTGTTTCTATTGTATTTTGTATTTGACATTTTTCTCACTCTATTGTTAATATTTTGCATTTATCGATTCCAAATTCCATATTTGTATCTTTCGATAATTCTTCCATTATTTTTAAGAGGGACTTTGTGTTTTAGTTGCCGAAAAAATTGTCATGTCATCCATGTACTGGATGGTGGTTCAGTGTGTGCTGTAGTATACTCTGGTCGATTTTGAAACCGTATTTGGTTCTATTGAGTGTGTTTGATAGAGGACTGAGAAACATGCAAATCCATAAGCTGCTAAGCGAATCTGCCTGGAATATTCCTCCTTGTATCTTGACTCCGTTTGTTTCGGTACGTGTATTGTTTGTTTTTATGTGTATCTTTGTTTTCCATGTTTTCGTAATTGTGTACAGAAAGCTTTCTGTATTTTTATATATATTTATCCATTTTATATATTTCCATTACTTTGCGTAGCCAGCTGTGTGGTATGGAGTCGAAGGCTTTCCTTCACTGTTGTAGCGTTCCTGACTATTGTTGTTCTTTTCAGTCTGTTTCTATTGTTTTCAGTTTTGTCGTTTTGTAGTAGCATCGTATGACAGTTTTGTTTATGTCTTGAGTCCATGTCATGCGTTACCGTGGTAGATCAGCCTTAGTGGTTGACAGTTATTCTGTTAAAACACGCTCAACTAGGTTTAGCCTCCTGGTTCTTCTTACTATGATATTCTTGGTTGTACTGTTTGCGGTTGACCTGACAGATGCCTATCTGGTCAACGATCTGTCACCATCGCCTTATTATTGTTGTTGGTGTTGTTGTTATTCTTATTTTGTTGTCAGTATTGCCGTCGTCGTCGTTGTTATTGTTTAGATGTGAAAGTAACTGTATTTTTCTGCAATACCATATTGGTCTCCTGAATTGAAACAAATTTCTTATATACACGTCAAGTCGAAAATGTGATTAAAAGTTTGAACGATACACTGAGTAACTTACAATTTTAATTTTGTTATTACAATATAAAAATAAAAGGCTCTAAAATTTTAATTTTTCTCGCAGCTCGTTTCACAAGTAAACGAAACAATTAATGGAAATGTAAACAAATGCAAAATGTACTTTCATAGTAAACACCAAGGTGTGTTTTAACGATGTATTAATATATATGAATGCTATATTTTGACCGTTATTGAATGATTAAAATCGCATATTATGTGTCAATAATAAAGGTGTTTAAAACATTTAGTCATTTTCGAATTTTCATTTTCAAATTTTCATGTCATTGAATCGCCGGGGAAGTTTAAAGTCAAAGATTTTAGCGGTCGTCAATATTAAATATAGCGAGCTAGAGAATGATTTTCAACCGCTTGGTAGGAATTAACACAACTAAAATATTCTCGCATTAGATGGGCAGGAGAACGAAGCGAAATCGAACGGGTAGGAGATCAGGTTTAACCTCAAAGTAACTGGCAAGTGGAATGACCACGGCACAGCTCTGTATGGGATATCTATGGGGAGTATTCCGCGAGCGTGTTACTTGGGATTACTGTAATACAGGAATGGCAGGCAAAGCTGAATCCGACTTTGGCTTCGCTTCTGGCTCGTACCATCGCCAGCCAGCTCTGATGCTAAGTTACGGTCTACCCTATATCGCTTGGACCTATTACACACGCGACACGTCCCCATATATACAACGTAAAATTGTACCCGGATCCGATGTCAATTCTGCTTAGACGTATTCATCAAACTTGTCCCTCGGCTTTATTATTTAACCACATAGTATATATGTCAAAAATTCCTCTATCGTGTAAAAGATTGATAACTGTTCTATAAAAACAATGATGAATTCAATAGCATAGTGGAAATCTCCTTAGTCAATAACTTCATTTATTTAATTATAAATTCATTTATTTACTTTGATGATAAACTGACGGATATTCTTAAAATTAGACTAAAAGTCCTTTATAAAGTTTCGTACTTCCGAAGCAGTATTTACAATATTATAAATCTGTTTGAAAGCATGTAATTCGAGTATGATACAGATTCCAAGGTGCAGACACAAAATTATCAAGGTTGTGCGAATAAATATTATAATTAGAAGACTACTCCGAACAACCTCATAATATGAAAATTGAAAGATTTATCCTTGTTATTTGAAATCCAATCGTTAAATCTAGAAATATCAGATTGCAATTTATAGAAATCATTGAGATCTCGTGTAACTCTACAAGTCGTTTATATATACAGGGTGGACCGGAATTCGTAGTACAACTGAGTAGAGAGTAATTCTACGTGAAAGAATAAGAACGAAGAATTGAATGTCAACATTATTAAGTTCTTAAGAAGATTATTATTAACTCTCCACTTGGATATTTATAAAGATATAACTTGGAACTGTCTATATTAAGTTCGATTCGATCGAATATTATGTTTAAAGAAAAATATACCTATGCGTTGAAAGTGGCCTCAAAAAGATTGACAGTTCATCTAAAACACCATCAATTTTAGTACGAATATCCTATATGCATACGTAAATAGAAATGTGAAAACGAACTCGATATTCATAGATCCAAATATTCTGATTCAATAATGGATGAATTTATCTATACATGAATACATATTATAATAAATTTGTAATACAGAAATTTTAATATTTCTGTTTCATGATAGACAATTACACAACACTATAGGCTAAAGATCAGAATTTCGGATTGCATACGAGACAATTCGGGTTAGGTTATACCGACTATGCTGTATGCTTGAACGTGCAACACTGCACGATTGTACATGTACGTATCTGTATATGCGTAAACTCGGTCATATTTTACACGTTTCTCCCATAAATACGTCCGTCAGATAGGTCGAATCCTCCACAATGATGTATATTTGTCAAAATTAGATTTGGATGTATTAATACATTACCACGGCCAAAGACGGTAGTTGCACGCGTGTCGAAACGTCCCGAAGTTGAAATTGTATTAAATAAACGATAACGTACACGTGGCATCTACTTTACAGCACCTTTAGGCGAAGAATTCTTCAAGAATTCTTATTCTATAACTAATATAGTAGTTATTGACATACCAGAGAGTATTTATTATTGTACGGAGAATTCTTGCTTGTAAACTTTCTATTTTTTGAATATGCAATTTTATTGCCATTTCCTAGAACTGTATTCCATAAGTTCACATTGACTTTATTGCACATTTGTATATGAGTGGTTTGTTATTCATATTGAGCTCGATTTTTAGGAACACTAACCAGTTCATAGATTTATTTCGTATCTTGATTCTTTTATTTTCCATTTTATATATTACATCTATGTTATTTTCTTGTATAAATGGAGTCCCAGATATTTCACCGAGGTTCCCAATAACATGGTACTATTATATAATTTAAAGTTAGCTGTTAGCACAGTTTTTCATAAGGTGAAGATGATTTGTGCATATTAGGTAGTGTTAACTTTAAATCTGTTAGTTTTTAACTGGTTTGTCACTTTTGCGATGGAATTTTGGAGATTCAAGGTAGAAATTTGTAAATTGTTCTTAATAAAGACTATTGCGGTATCATCTGCAAACATGTAGATTTGAGTGTTTTAATGTATTGTATAATGTGATTGTGTATTGATAATGTAGAGTACAAGGGCTAGTACACTTTCTTGAGGTACTCCAGTTTGGATTGTCCAAATGTCAGAGGTATTATCTTCGATTTTTTCTTTGAAGTTTTTGTTGTCTATGGACTTGGATTTGATTATTGTATAACTTGGCGTGGATAGCAATTATTGCAATTTCTCGAGTAGTCCTTGTACAACTGTCGAAAATTTGTTTAATATCTAGAAAAAGTGCTGAACCATACTTCTTCTAATAACTGAATAATTTATTGAACCTTACGATGACTTTGTTCGATGGTGTTGTGCTTTCTTTGGAAATCGAATTGATCGTTCGGTATTAATTCTTTATTGTTAACAATAATAATGATTCTTGTCTACCTAACCCTTGTCTACTAATTACCTTTGATAATGTAGATAATAACGATATAGTTCTTTTTGTTAGTTTTGATTGATTAAAACATATGGTGGCCTTCGATCTGAGGTAAACTCAAGGAGTTCAGTTAAGGAGTTCAATTTAGTTTCTAATATTGATGATTCCAAAGTTTAACGTATCTGATATTTTATCTAAATTGGTTAGCTAGTAGGTGGGTCTGCCGGTTGATAAAGCTGATAGTTAATAAGTCTGTGGTTAATTAATTGCATCTTGGATGCTCCATTGGAATTTGTTAATCTTGATCTCCGGAATTAATGTTTGGCATTGAAGTTATCTGCTATCAAAAACTTTTTTTCTAATTTGTCGAAGAATTCTCTCAATTCTGCTACAATTAGTGAGTGTTTGGCAGAGTAATAGATTATTGCTATTATCTGTTTTTCTAATGTTACAATGATTATGATTGCTTGTATCTTATCCGTTTAGATTGGTGGGAAGTTGAAGATGTTTAATATTGTTTTCAATGTATATGCCGATTCCCCCATGTGCTTTACCACTTGAATGTGGAGTACCGTAATATGTGTAAAAAGGAGGTTTAAAATATGACTTGCATCTTTCATGTGTTTCAGCGAGGAGAAATATTTTGAAGCTACTATTTCTTGAAGCATATTCTTTTAACTCAAGCATTCTTCATTGTAGCCCGCTGCAGCTCCATTTTATGATTTGGCTTTTGTTTTGTTTGTGTGTTTTCTGAAGTTTCCTTAGGAGATTTAATACAATGTTGTTGTCATTCATTGTGCAACTGTATTTGTGGATAGATAGCAAGTCGGTTTCTGACTGACAGATACGTTTTTGGTGTTATAAATTTCTTTGTTATTCGCTACCGCTACTAACTAAAAACATTAGGAAGGGAATAGATATTCCACTTTTTGTTAAATTTGTGGTACTTGGAGTTCGATGACCTTTTGTTTCCATGTCGTATTTTATTTTTCGGTGTCGATTTTAGAATGGAATCCTTTCGTCACTATTTTATATCGTCTTTCATTTTTACCCTGTAAAGTACAGTAGTTTGCATTTCTTGTTCTTAACGCCCTTACTAATTTTCTGTAATCATCGGAGGTTACAGCTTGGATTTTAACTTGATTATTTTTAAAGTTTCTGATTGTATATTATTTTTGGCCCAATAGTTGGTTCAGTAATTCTATTAGAGGATTCAAGATGTGGACTTGGATACCGATGGCAGTGATTTTGTCCCCTTCGTTGGGAGTTTGCTAATGTGATTCAATATTTCGTATCTATTTATATATTCTGGTTGAAGTATGATCAATTAGCAATTTTGTATTCTTTTCCGGTGTTGCTTTAGTCTGTTTCTTTTATTATTTTTATTATTTGTATTATTTTGTATTATTTTTGGTAGATTCCATTCTTTCATACTTATTTCCCTTTCTGAATCTATGTCTATGTAGCTTTGGCCTTCGTTCGGATCTTTGGAGTGACTGGCTTGTGGTAATTTGTATTTTGCTATAATTTTAATTTTAAATGTTAAAAAGTATCAAAGGTGGTTGCCAATGAATCAATGTCCAATCTACTTTCGATGTTGGGACATTGAAAACTTTAAACGAAACAGAACTTCGTCTAAGTACTGAAGAAGTATTAAGAAAAGTGGGTAGTGGCAGTGGAACAATATATCGACATTTGCAACAACACGGAGAAATGTCGAAACTCGAATGATGGGTACCCGATAAACTGTCAAACCATATTCAGCAAATGAACATTTGTGTTTCACTGTGAGACTGGCATAGCAATCGTCCATTTCTCGAGCGGATTATTATCAGTGCCGAAAAATAAGTTTAATACAATATTCCAAAATGGAAATGTCGATGATTATTACCCGATCAATCATTTTTAATGTGCCTCAAACTAGAACTCCATTATTCACTTTGAACTTTTAAATCAAAATCGGACCTGACAACACATGTCAACAATTTAATCATCTACAAGCAGCTGTAATGGAAAAACAATTATCATTAGTGAATCTCAAAAGAATTCTTTTCCATATAATACTATGCGATAACACTTGGTCACACATAACAAGTTTTTTAACATTCAGCAAATTTCAACAATAGTGAATATATAAAATCAGCATCGAATGAGCTTTGCAAACGTAAATATTAATTTCTCGCACTGAAAGTTCGAAAACGACATTACTTGTGGAATGACTAATAGTATGGATAGAATTATTTTCAACAATGAAAGCATGTGGATATCATGATGTACATAAATATTTTCATAGAAAGTTGAATGTCAGAACCGACACAAAGTTGTAGTAACTTTTAGTACCTACAATTCTTTTTATCATTTTAACGTTCGTGCACTATTCGAGTCAATTTCACCCAAAATTGAATTAGTATTGGATAATTTTGTGAGAAAGTACCTGTTTTATATTAAATTTATCAACAGAATTTTGCAAATATCTTACAAGTTAAGACAAACCGTAATACCTACAATTGTTTTTATCATTTTAACGTTCGTGCACTATTCGAGTCAATTTCACCCAAAATTGAATTAGTATTGGATAATTTTGTGAGAAAGTACCTGTTTTATATTAAATTTATCGACAGAATTTTGCAAATATCTTAGAAGTTAAGACAAACCGTAGTACCTACAATTGTTTTTATCATTTTAACGTTCGTGCACTATTCGAGTCAATTTCACCCAAAATTGAATTAGTATTGGATAATTTTGTGAGAAAGTACCTGTTTTATATTAAATTTATCAACAGAATTTTGCAAATATCTTCCAAGTTAAGACAAACCGTCGTATACCTGGAGACAAAAAATGATTCCAAATCTTGTCCTGTACAACAAATAATTTTTATTATCTTTCTCGGCTACCCGAGGTGCAAAGTGAACCCACTAAAACCGTCATGGTGATCGATTTTCGACCTGGCCGCCCGCATCGTACCTACATACGACATGGTGCCCTCCTGCCCCATTCATGCACGATCAGCGTAATTGCCGCCGTCCTTGAGGGGCGTCTTAGGTAGGCCTTGACCTTCTTCACCTCAACCTTGTTAGTGCCGTCCGTACTCTCCGGTAGGGTAGGCGGCAGTGACGGTTTCGACCGGGTGGGTTTCTGGGTTGCCCTTTTAGCATTCCGGTCCACTACCACGCTCCAGGCGTCCCCTGTCAAAGATGATGATGTAAACGCTGTAAACGCTCCCTTGACCGCTGCGAACATTCCGCGATCGACATCTGCTGTTCATCGCCGACTTGGTTTCGGACTTGGAGACAACCTTGACCTTCCCCAGACTTCTCCGCGTGTTGCACGTGGCGAGGGCCATTACTCGCGACAATTTCAGGGAGCCTGGCAAGTCGGGGTGTTCGTCGTCCTCGATGTCGGTGACCGCTCTTTTTCCAGAAAGAATTAACTTCTGGAACTGCTGGAAGTTGTGGTGACGTATGAAGGCCACCAACTTGGCATCAATTAAACGCCCAATTTGAACGACCTACTCGCAGACAGAATGGAGGATCTAGGCATTCACGTGTTAATTGCCACCGCTTCCACTCTCAGCTATGCTACCTCCTCACGAAGGTGAGGAGCTAGCCTCACTTGCCCTTGAAGCTGGACATTGAATTCTGGCCGAAACGTGACAGAGTAACGAGGCAATCCGCTTGGAGACGAAAACAACGTGCCTTTCACGAATTATGCTGGCAAGCTCACACCTTTTCTCCGCAGCTTCTTTCTGAGATATTACACGATCACAGGAGACCACGACCATCCATTCTCTCTCATTGCCGAGTATGATACTCATCACGCTCTGTAGTGAGATGTCTATTGTAGGATGTATAATATTATTCACTTACTCCGCTATATTCCATTCACGTCTATTATCAATCTACATATATTATACTTTCTTTTCAAAATTTTCCAAAGACTTTCCCAATCCCTTGGAATGCGGGTGAAGGTAGTATGGAATTTTCCACACCCAAAAATACCAGTGGCGAAGCCTATTCACTAAAATCCCATAAAACCTCCATTTGCCAAGCCATTTTTTCAGGTTTAGAAACAAACAAAAAATCATAGGGGGCCAAATTTGGAGAATAGGATAGACGTGGCAACAATTTGTAACGTAATTCGACCAGTTTTGCTGTGGCGATTATCGATGAATGCGGTTTCATTTTTGTTCCTTGTGAGTAAATGCGTCACCCATCTCAGCTGGGTGAGATAGCTTCCTAGCATCCAATTTCTCATGTAGGATATGTTGTACGTGTTCAATTGATATGTTTACAACGTTAGCAATCTCTCTGATTGTCACTCGACAGTCTGCTAACACGATATCATGAATTTTGTTGACCATGTCCTCCGTAGTCGCGTCAATTGGTCACTCTGAGCGGTCTTCGTCAAAAAAGATCTTCGACCACTTTTGAGTTCATTGAACCAATATCCGATGGTGGGTTTTCAAAAGTGTCTTTATAAAGAGCGCGTAACTTCGCTTTAATTTCCTCACACATCTTCCCATAAAAAAAAGAATCGAATCACTGACCGATATTGCTGTTTTTCCATGATTTGAAACGAACACAAACCTGTCCAGTTTAAACAGTTCTTAAAACGAATCTATCTGAAAATCTGTCTGAAATTTGGACAGACGTCGTTCAGAACATAGGGTCAAACGATGCTACACAAACTTGGAGTCAATGGCTCCCTCGGCTATTAAAAACGGGTACTTGTCATACAGTCCACGTATATTACGTAGTAATACAAAAAGAAATTAATTGCTTTGAATATAAAAAAAATGAAATTACTATAATTCAATGGGGAAACACTCACACGTAAAATCGTACATTTCTAGGACATTTTTTAACGCCAGGCCTGGTAGTTCATGCTGTTACTACGGGAACATATAGGCCCATTGGCATCTCCGGCCCATTGTTGGGCAGAGGGCTGTCGGCGCTGTCTGATGATGTGGCAAGACAGAAATTTTGGTAGCCTTATTTATCGAATGATGCAGACATACTGTTTGAGCATCATTACTTTCGAACCTTTATCGTGTTAGGAAGGAAGCAACGATGCCTTGCTGTCATTGTGCCGACCAGGACACGACGCAGTACACCTCAGAGGTGTGCCTCGCCTCGCTGCTAGGCATAGTGAGAGCCATACTGAGGAGGATCATGGGTTAGGTCCCCCTAATAGTAATGGGTGGAAGCATGTTGGCTTCGCGACTCGTGCCCCTGCCTCTGCTTCATTTGGGAGCTAGTTGACCACGCCAGGAGACGAACCGCTTTCAGAAGGAGGACTAGCTCCTCCCTCCAAGAGCACAACTAAGATAACCGGCGTGTTGACGGCTATGGGGCCGCGGGTGGTTGTGAGAATGCAGCCGCAATGGAAAGACGGGAGGTGAGTGATGGACGTATGTGTACCGAATGTTATGCTGCTGATAATTCATCATACCCCTCTATGGTCGTACGAGAGTTATGACCGTGGGGGTTTCAGTGGGCAGGTTCCGCGTTCGAAGTGTTGGGACGGGGAATCTCACACTCTCTTCGATCTCACTGAATTTCGCAGGGGGCGAGGAAATTTTCGAAAGATCTCGTCCACAAAGAAAGAGAATACAATGTTATAGTTAAGAAATGGGGATAGCAGTCTATCAAGGCACGTTTGTACCTTATATCATTTCAGCTATTGATTACCTGAATTCAATTCCCGAGACAAGCTCTTCGTTCAAACACTTCTCACCAAAGAAAATCAACGATATCAAATTATTAAATAATAAAAAATCTCCGAAATGTGATGAAATACCTACAAAAATCATAACAAAATTATGATTATAAAATTATAAAATACTTACTCATTCAATAAAAATTTGCAAAGATTACAGGAGTAACTAAATCAAGTAAACCATTATACGATCTGAATATTCAAAATTAAAATTAACCCACCTTGTTCTTAATTCAGGATCTTCAAATCTTATTTATCTGAACAATGCTTCAGAGTTAAACTTATTGAGAGCTTCTCAAGTATGAAGACAGAATTTTAGAATATACCCTGTATGAAATATATACAGCTGACCTTCCTCATATACGAAATATTCAAATAGCCACATATATTAGGTGTACAAGTATAGAATGCGGATTTTTTTCCAAAATAACACGTTATTTTCGGAAAAATGATAAAAACACTTTATAAGATTATATCTGAAACAGGCTGCCAGAGGTTTTATGCAAGATAGAATATGACAACGACTTCATGGAAAAATAAAATACGTATGCAGGTAGTTTCTGACTACAAAACATATTTTGAATATTAGTTTGCAATAGCTATTACTTTTTGAAACCATTCCATATTTGTAAACGTTTTTTTTTAAATAATATTTTTGCAAATGCTTTAATTATAATGTTCGTAAGACAAGGCTACAAGTGTGACCGTCCCACAGATGAAATGCATCAGGAATTTTTTCCAACTTTTTATATTATATTACACAGTATCAGGAATGTCATGCACGTATGCAATTCTTTCACAATTTCTTGGTGTGCCTCACTTCGCTGCTTTCCACTCATCGATAATATGATTTCCTGTTCGTATTCGATGTGGATATGTCCTCTTTGACGTTATTCTGCTTGATATTTCTACAATCACGTATAATATTTTACCGTTGCCAAGGTGTTTTACATTGTCGATTTCAGAATTTCAGTAGCAATTTCAGTTCTATTTCGAATATGAATTTTAAAGTTATCATAATGCAACGTTCACAATTTAATTCTAAATTTCATCCGCGTACCACAGGAACTGTGATCACATAATTCACATTCCAAAGGTTAATACAAAAAGTGTGAAATTGGTAGGAGCATAAACTTACATTGCTAACATTGAAAGAAACTTGAAACTCTCGTTTCACTCGTTCCTTTCTTCTGAGATTTTCTACAAGTTTGGGCTCTGTTATTTCTGTAAATGTCTTAAAGTGCTTAGCAACTAAACAACGCGATCGAAATACATGTAAAAAAATATTTAAAATACAGTGGAGAAATATCTTGCTGTAGTATTCAAGACCATCAAAAATTTTTCTTAATAGAATACATAGTAATAAATAGAAATAAATGTTTGTCAGTCACATCTTTCTATAATACATTAAAACTTTTGTTTTGTACCCCTGTTAAATTGTAAAACACCTTGCTTGGAGTTCGTGTTCCCGACTTATTAATAACGTGCATACAGTTGTCAAATTTTTATTTCCAACAGAAAGGAATATTAAGAACAGATATATTTAAATTAATACTCTTTTCAAGTTAGCTTTCATTACGAAGATTTTAGAATTAACGAAAAATGGTACTCTTTTACAATTCGCATGGCAAAACAGCATGTGATGATGATAGCGGATTGTTCAAACATTTTGCAGCACAAACCAGTTTAGAAATACCATTGGGAGATCAAATAACATTATCACAATTATTCGATCGAACGACTCCTTCTATTGAAAAAATTAATTTTAAATACAACTCGATACAAGAGTATACTTGAACATTTAGAACCATTACTGTAAAAACATAAACTGGCTCGAATTCGTTTATAACAACAGACATAATGTCTGATCTGTAGGCTAAAATCTATTCTTTCAACCAAAAACCAAATGTCAAAATTATAATTTAATAATAAGTCATTGTATAATCAGTTATTTATATAATTAGATGGTCATCAATACGATAAAATATTTGTCCATTAACATAATTTTATCACATCTTACCACACTGCAATGAAAGATTACTTACCACCTCTATATGATTTTCATTATTTATTAATCATATCAGACCTTGTAATAGTCGCATATCATATGTAAGAATGGCAGTTGTAACCGTTTGACACTTACTACGACATACAATTATTAGGACGTTAAACTAATTCTATTCGATCCCATTCGATCATAAATATTGCACTATTATTATTTATATAGAAGTGGGTAGGATGTACTCCTGATTTTTTACCACCTTTTTCAGTTTCATATGCATTCAGTTTCATGCATATGTATAATGATGTCATTTTTAATACAATCATATTCGAGATTGATATAACTTTAAACAATGTTTCTCAAAATAGGGAGTACAATCCCATGGAGAGTACCTTAAAATCTAAGGAGAGTACAACAAATTTTTTGTACAAAATAATGTGAATAATCCATTATCTCATTCTATTAATACATTAATTATCGTAGTTTAACAACTACAGGAATATGTTTTTCTTGCATCATGTTAAATATCACTTACTTCACATAGGTACATCACTTACTTCATATAGGTATATCACTTACTTCATCTAGTAAACATCTCATTCCAAAATTTTAGTTCCAGAAAATAACTTAATTTATAATTAATTAAAATAACTGTAACGAAAGATTGTTGAGCTGTATAAATCTCAAGCGCAATTACAAGGTCGTACGAGTCGACGTACGGTCAGCGATAAAATGAACGTAGTAGACATGAAATTGAGAAATTGAACACGATACTCTAATTTATATCGTATAACGTAGTGGTTCCGTATGGGTCGTGGAATCGACAACTGGATGAAAACAGTAGTTGAGTAAATGGGAAATTTTTTCGATTAGATTTGATCCGCGTATGCGTGCCCCTGTCACGTAAAACGCAAGCGTGCCTTTCTCCAATATTATCAAGGAACAATCCAAGAAAATGCTGAGCACATACACGCTTGCACTTCACTTCCTTTGGCTATATCAAACTTACGTAAACCAATGGCGTACACATGCTGGAATGAGGAAAATAGAGAATGTACAATTGTCAGAAGCAGATATCGACGTGGAGCAGTAGGGGTCAAGTAACCGTACCCCAGGAACAATTGAGGTAAAATATTTGTGTTTTTCTTCGGTACCATAAAATTGATCAAACTGCCTGCATTCATCTGATTGTGATCGAGCAGATCGCTTATGGTTGACTGAAGAATGAACGTATACTCTGATCGTTCACGGTTCGAAGAATCAATCCCGTCTAGACTGGTTGCTATCTCGTGTAACTGACAGCTGCGATAAATCTTCCCCGGTGTCGTACAACGATTCTCCGTTTCTCTTTCATTTTCCTCCTTTATATGAAAAATATCGAAAGAAAATCTTATACATACATACACGTCCGAGGCTAGACGCATACTATCGTTTAGTTTAGTCAAGTACTGACTATAATTTCTTTTCGACTAAACAGATTAGTAAAAATTAAGTAATTAGTAAAATTGCTGCGCAATGTCAATGGCACAGAAGGACAATTGTCAAAGACACAATGGTTTTTCCATACCATATATTAGAAAAGAAGGATTTATATAAATACAATCCAATAAGCGCGCAAAATTGTTAAATTAGTTACAGCTGTTTATCGAAAATGTAATAGCATAAATGAAGAGCTCGATAACACAATTGAATGTAAACGTAAACAGTAATATAAATTAATACTTTCATTGTTAATTAAATAACAAAATACAATGACTGTTATAAGAATATTAATATGTATAAGTTTGTTCTTTAAAAGTGTTGCATATTATTGAACGAGAAGTAAGAACAATTGAATTTTTGTATAATAAGCATTGAATAAATAGTCGAATAGTGAATACAAGAGAATTGACATTAAAATTATAATTATAAAATATAAAAAGCGAAAAGTTGATACGGACAAATTTTAACGATCTATATTACTAATATTTTCACGTTTGAATTATGATTATAATGAAAAGAAGGCACAGGTTGTTTACATCGTTGCTGTTCATACGATCGCAAGCAATAATCGCCATTGGGCAAAGACTGACGTCATTGTTTTTTACTCCACGTAGAGTAATTGCATTCAACTCCTGATTCTGAAATGCTGCACAAAATATGTTTACAAGTTCTGTACGAAGTTTGGATCAATAACGGTAAATTGATGTGCGATTTATTATCAGATCATCTAAGTTGTGTCACTAAGAGCTTCTACAACTGTTGCAATGATCGAACACATGTCACAATTCCTTATTTTGCAACTGATCCACTGTTACATGCAAATTTGGATATATAACCGTCTTCTGAGCTTGTCTTTGCTTCGGACTGCTTGGACCAGATACGTCCAAAGTATCTTTAAATTTAATGCTTTCGTTATCGTATTACCCTTGATTTTCACCATTAGTCAAGAATGATAATATTTGTAATTCTGCTGTTTCACCTTGTTTGAAAAAATAAAAAAAATAGAATAGAAACATTCTAATTCCTAATACTTTCAAGTATAGAAATAAAATAAAAAATATATGGCATAATTTCAGCCGTATTGATTTCATATCGCATTCTCGATTCTTCTCGCTCCTTTCGAGGTGCTACCTTCTTTCTTTTTCAATACTAAGTGATTTCTTCTAACCATTGAGTAAGTCGTCCTCTTCTTTGGTTTTTTAAAAATAGCTTATCTTTTTCCATTTCTATAAATTGCAATGCATTAACGTTTTTCGTGGGTATGATCTCGGTGCGGGCAAGTTTTCTTTAAAGTTCTCAATTTATTATACAGAGACATTAATTTTGCATTGATGCGTTGCATTTTTCTTGCAGTGATTCGGGTTTCTTTCGCAAAAATTTCCACTTTTCTCACGATCAAAAGAACACTTTTTTGTGGATGAATTTTTCCAAGACTTCTCGACTTTTTGAGGTTAGGTCGAAATGAGTGCAAGGTTCTCCATCCTGGCACTCCAGGTCACTGAAACCTCCATGGTAATCACCCTCGCACGACTGCAAAAAGGCACTGCGAACTGACGTCACGACGTTGAAAACGCCTAGTGGCAGGCAAGATCACATTTACGTTCCTGCTCCGTGACGCACTTCCGCGACACTACACACAGGAGGCCACAATCTATAAGAGGTCAGACAATTTTGACAGCCAGCTGCGCAGTCGTCGGCTGGATGCTCCTGCTGTCATTGGAAGAGCATGGAGTACCGGGCCTGGCACTTGAGAGCTCTACCTATTTTCCTGCCAGAACCTTACCCCGCTTGCGTGCCTCACACTGGCTAATATAATAAGCCGCGTGTGAGCATGTGAGCAGATCCAGTGGGGGAGCTCCAACAGAATGGCTGCCGCTTTGTAGAGCACCGTCCTGCGTACGCGGGTGATTCGCAAGATTAACTGCCTTACTGCACCAGGAGGTGGCTGAATTGCCCACCCACACCTCATACAAACCTCATACAGTGCATCAACTACCCTTTTTATCCGTGGAGCTAGGCAACTGAAGTGCTCCCCGAAACGCTAGTGGGTGTCAGTATAACCTGGATGGAGAACTAGGGTGGAGGAATTGGAGCTTTTGTTTTATTTTCGCGGGGAAAACCTTCCTATAACTTCCTTCGTTCCTTGGGGTGGGATCAGAGAGAGAGATCATGGAATTCCTTATTCCAAGATTCTGGGTGCGAAGCCTACCCACTAAGGTAATCATATTTTCAAGATTTCTCCATTTCCCCATGTCATAGTGTTGAATTGCCTGATGGCGGGTCAGCATCACACAGCTACACCGCTACTCCTTTATGGGGATCACACAATGAGTAAGCGTGAACCCCAAACTCACAATCGTCTGCGATTTCTTACCCTCTAAGGTAATCATATTTTCAAGATTTCTCCATTTGCCCATGTCACAGTGTTGAATTGCCTGATGGCGGGGTAGCATCACACAGCTACACCGCTACTCCTTTATGTGGATCACATAAAGAGTGAGCGTGGACCCCAAACTCACAATCATCTGCGATTTCTTACCCTCTAAGGTAATCATATTTTCAAGATTTCTCCATTTGCCCATGTCATAGTGTTGAAATGCCTGATGACGCGGCAGCATCACACAGCTACACCGCTACTCCTTTATGGGGATCACACAATGAGTGAGCGTGAACCCCAAACTCACAATTATTTACGGTGTATTTAACTGCCCTTTCCTGGCAAAGGAGAAACGAAAGAACAAGCATCTCTCTTTTCCTCCGCCGACAGTAAAGCCATATTTAAGCTCTCACTCATCCGTGTTGTAGTGTCATGCTGTGCCGGAAAGCGACTAGATACAGTTAAAGTGCTATCGAAATGTTATTCTATATTAAATCTACTTTTATCGACATTGAATTTATTTTTTTGCCCGCTCAAGGGGGGGGGGGGGGCATCGAATGAGCCATGACCGTATAGTGGTGGCAAATCCGTTTGCTCCGATCCCGCAAATTGAAGAAGAACCGGTCCAGAGTACCTACTATTCTTTCCAACCAAGGGGTCAGATGATCGAAATGTCCCTCAAAACGGCAGTGGCTGTCGGCTATTTCATTTACGTGTTATCTGCACCTCAGTCTTCGAAACACCATCACCAAAACGACATCCCTGATCCGTTCGATAACGCGTGGGGCCCCATTCTCGGCTCACTGGATGGTCTTCCTCCAAACCAATCCGAAAAATACTGTGATGTCACACATTCGGCAAATATTCTCTTATGAAACATTTATTAAATAAATCTTCTGTTATCTTTTTACACGTGAATGTTGTGATATGAATATTTTATGATCAAAAGTTTGAACAGAGACAGCTGTATTCTAGGTCTAAAAGTACCACTCTCTTACTTCGAAATAATTAATAGCGGAGAAAGTAGCTTTCCTACTCACTGCGTGTAGTAATGGATATAGACAGCACAACTGGTACACTGATTTTTGATCCTTGTACAGTTAAAGTGCTATCAAAATGTTATTCTATATTAAATCTACTTTTATCGACATTGAATTTATTTTTTGTTCTAATAACTCTTATATGAGATTTTACATTATTGAAAACAGTTGAAGCAATTTCATTTAACTGTGCAGTACCTATTCGATATGATCGGATAACAAATTTATTTACTACACTCGAAACTATTCTGCAAGTTCTTTTGAAGTTAAAAATCCAATGTTGAAATATTTTAATATCGTTTACTCCTGCCTATTTATCAATTTCTAATACGCATCTTCAAGGGTCTAAATTATGAATAATACCTGTGATTTTCAATCCCATCGATCAACTTATTAAAAACATATTCGGAAATTTTTAACAATTTTACCAGTCGTAGAATTGTTCTCCTTACTGTTCCATTTCATTTAATATAAATATGCAAATATAAAGTAGAAACATTTTAACGTAACAATATATCGTTTACCATTTAGTTATATAATTGTTGTAAAGACACCATTTTTTCAAAATTTATGTTTTACAGATTCTAGAGGAAGCCACTTTCTCTTCCCATTTTTCCAAAATGCAACAGCATTAGTTTTATATTCCAAAGATACAGTACCTTGTACTAAAAACTGTCTACAAAAATTGTTTACATGTAGATCGATAGATATGATTTACAAATTCTATGGAATGTGGTCTGTAGAGTAATTTGGAAAATTATCATACATAAGCGAATTATGTTTATAGGAATTTTTGAAAACCGTATTCAAGTGTACCAAATCGGTCACAGTGTCACGTGAACAAAAGCATATGGTACAATAATCTCGGAAGATACAAGTTTCTTATAACTGAAAACCAAATTTAACCAATCGTACTCTCATAATAATAATAAAGATAAACGCATAATTATAACTATTATATAAGGAATTAAAAGTAATATTAAGAAAATCCTCGCAGACCTAAAAGAATAATAACATTTTGCACTGGATATTTTCTTGTCCCTTCTTAAAAATAAGAGTCCCAAATTTAATTGTAACGGAATATTATCCCATACGGTGCTCTGAAATTATAATTAGGAACGAAGACTCGTTTAGAAATATATAATTATATTAGAAACGAACTGAGCGCAAAAAAATTGGTATCGTTACTGAGGACAATCGTGTATTGCCACGTGTCGTTATTAAAAAATGTTCACAGAACAGTGCAACAGTGTTTGCAAACGGTATAGGTACAAAGTTTCTTGTATCGGTTACCAGTTTTACGTTGGCTTCAGACACGTATTTTATCACGCGGTACATACGCGTACAACCGAATAAATGATGAAATGTGTTTATCTACGACAATGATTTCAAGCGTTAGGCAATGCAGTTTCCTCGCTAGGCTCACCACATCGGCGACTTCTTATCGCTACTGCGTTCAATGCATAAAGCGTAAAGTTCGTATTTCATGCATACATTCATAGGGGCAATGGAAAGCAGCGGCAGGAGTGTTGAGACGAAAGCCATAACTTACGGTGCTCCATCGGTTGGTCCCACTTTACGTTTCCTTCCCCTCCATCATCTCTTTTTCGCTACCGAAGTATCGAAATACCCAAGAAATCACAGGAGGGTGACTGAAGCACGTATGACGGGCCAGTCGTGGATTTTGATACACCATCGAAGCAAGCACAAACCGCTCAAAATTCCATTTCCCTGTGGAAATTCATTCCCTACCCCGAGGCCATTGAAAAATAGCCCACTTACCGCGTTTCGTGGTCTCCTTTTATCATAAATCAATCGTGCCTTTTCGATTGCTCGCCCCTGTTTTCTTCCTCTTTCTATTTTTTGTTCTCATTTACCTCACCATGTTTCTTTTTTCCGCTTACAATCACTTCGATACCCCGTTAAAATGATTTACCAATGCGACTAATGGCACACTACATTATTCGTCCAATTGATTTGTCACTCTATTGAACGCTCAATAAGGCGCGCGCGTATTATAATAAAAGTCAGATATCAAATGTACAAAGTTACTTGAATACATAAAGCTGTCCAACAACTGTGAAACTTCTACCTACTCCTGTCATACTTATAGCGATATACTTATGTATACTGAGCTTCTGCGAAACAAATAAGAAGAAATGATACAGAAGAAATAATGATATTAAAAAATAGACTTCTTTTGCAGCAGTGTACGCTTTGATACTATATTCTCCAACTTCAACTACAGTTTACAATCGAACGAATATAATTTTTGTCTACTAGACGACCAGTCGTCGACTGAAATGAACTTCGAGACATTGTTTTGTACTCGCTGTTTACTACAAAACGGTTTTGATTTGCCGATAGAGCATGATTAAAAAAGAATCATAATCAACTATTTCGCTATTTCTTTCAATATAAACTTTTCATAAACTTTGACCCGAATTTTAAACATCTTCCTCACAAAAATGATGGCGGGCTAGATTTTGATGGGACATTTCTGGTAGACCAAATTCGAACAATTATATGAAATCTAACTGAACAATTTATATAGAAAAGCGGTCAAAGTGAAATGTGTCGCAACAATCGTACCAACCTAATTAAAAAAACAATAATAAAGAAAAAGAATAAAAAAAACTATATACAATATAACATTCTGTTTGATCTCAACTTCATTTAAACGGAAATAAAGATTCTTTCAATTTTATTTTATCAACACTTCTCACATGAATAATTCTGAATTGTAATCAAAATTGGAGAATATGGTCTGTAAATATTTTCATAGAAATACAAAAAGCAATTTCTAGAGTAACCACAGAGATCGTACATGTTGCTATTTACAATTAATTACGTGGTTTGAACGACTTTGAATAATGTTATTATTTTTTTTATAAAGTACGTACATAAATTATGATTGGTTAAAGATGAGGTTTTGTATTTTTTTAATTTTTTCTTTGCAATAGTCCAATACTTATAATAGAACTGGCTAAATTAGGAATTTTATAGGTACATATAATGTGGGCAGTATGAAATCGATTTCGTCTGCACATTCTTGACTCTCTTCTTTTATTATGGTTCTTATGATGGAAAATTTAGACTTTCGTAAACATTTAGAAGAGCGCGATGATTCGTCAAAGAAATAATATGAGGCGGTTATTTTTTTATTATTCTGCTGTTTCATCGTTGTTAGTTTGTTACTTTATCATTTATATTTATTAATTTCTTGCCTTATTTTTTATTTTCTTTGTGCTATTTCTGAACACGATGCCTTCTGTATCAGTAAATAAATTATTTTCTTATACTGAATACATCCACAATTCCGAATCAAATGATTCTGATGTTACTGAAAATACTGTTTCACAACAAGTAGTGTCTGAAAGAATATGTCAATACATTGCACTTAGTAGGAATAAGATCAATAATATTCCACCTCAATTTTCACTAACACCGACTCAACATGTATAGAAAATGGATAAATGTTTCCATCTATTAATCAACGAAGAAATTACAAATAGTATCATTTTATATACAAACAAAAAAATAGAAATGCCGTCAAATAAAAAACGAAAGTCTAGATAGAGTAGAAATAGATGCTTTCTTCTCAATTCTTTTGATTATTAGGAGATTTAGGAAGTCAAAAGAATCTAAACATGATCTGTGGTAAGAAAATGAAGTTCTTTCGCGTAAATATTATGCGACAATAATATCTCGTAGCCGTTTCATCGATATTTTGAGATTATTCGTTTTGACGATTTCATTCGTCAGAAGAAGAAAGAAAAAAATTAGCAGATTAATTAGACAGATTAATTAGCACCACTGCGAGAAATAATAAACACTTTTGTAGAAAATTGCAAAAATTGTTACGATACAACGCATACTGGATGTGTGGATAAACAATTGGATACGTTTCGACATTAGAATATGAACACTAAACGACACGAAAACTTTCTACTGTTATAATATGAACGTATACCGTTACTTTTTTTAACGTGGAGGAAATCTTCGAAAAACTCGCCTGACTCCTTGACCGGAAACACCGGATGCAGGACTTTTCCACTAAAATCCACTACGGTGGCCATCCTCGCACGTTCTCTGGAAGGCACGAGGAACTAAAAAGACCAAAGCTTTTGATGTTCCCTCCCCTCTGCAACGTAGTCGTAGCGCCCTCTATGTTCTCCTTGGGAAGTTCCCCTCTCACATTCTTCAACGCAGGACACCTGGCGGCGGAATAGGGCTACACTGCCCCTATAACAAAGTGTTCACTAGTTTCTAGAAGAATCGTTGAGTTCGAACCATGGTTCCTTTTGCAGGTTTGTAGTCATGACAAAACGTTTGTTTACACCTTCTACACGATGCGAAAACAGTCGGCGAAGAAATTATAATTAAGGGGATATTCTAACGTGACATGCGTTTTTGTTAACGTCTTTTAGGAGTCCTTGCGAAGAAATTATGGCATTTTTTTCAGTCAAATTTACAACATTTATTTACACGTGCTTAAACTACATTTTAAAACTTTTTGGGCGAAACAATTTTAAAATTTTATTTCAAACGTCGTTCCATGGTAACAATGATTACTTATATATACATAATACATATATTACTGCATATTTATAGTATCGGATTTTCGGCGTTCGCTTAGGCTTGCTTCGAGCGTAGGCCTGAACAAGATAACGCGCGCGGTCGGACTTGAGTTAACCCTTTGCGGACGAGTGCCGCATATATGCGTTTTACGCAAATCATCAAATTGGCCGAAGAACTCATATATGCGTTTGGCGAAAACAGTTGATAGAGCCGAGAAACGCATATATGTGTCCCACCTAAATTCATGTCGATGGCCGAGGTTAAGCAGAAATATGCGCTGGCAATTTTAAATGACTATCGCGGCAGGAGCTCGGCACCACGATACGGTTCACTTTGAACCGTCCCGTCCGCAAAGGGTTAAACTAAACATTTGGCGCCGATCTGTTCGCTAACTTTCCTGGAAGGCACGAGTATCCTTTACAGGGGGTCTTGCGCGACAACCGAGCGTGAGAATGCATGAGGATGAAAGGAAATACATGTGGTTCGGAGAAAGTGAAGAGTGTTTGGGAAAGACGAACGATTAGGATGGCCGAACGTAACCGAATGTCTGAAGTGAGAGAAACTGAGGATTGGAATGAAAGAGAATGAATGGGAATGACTATATAGAGCGCGAGAAGAACGCAGTATGGGATAGTATGACAAAGTATGACAACGAGAGTATGTCCGAAGAGTGTGTCGCGGACAGTATGACTGAAAAGACGATAAGACGAGGCAATTAAAAGACGTACTAAGACGAAAGGCCGGTGTAAGACTTAAGCAACAAAGACGATCAAGACGCGTGCCGAAGGTACAAAGACGGTTAGCTTAGTTTAATACGCGGTCGATCTACCTTAGTAGAAAGCGAAACCAATCACCAACACTACGTTTAATACTTGTATCATTGTAATATATAATATCATTAAATATACTTTAATATACCGCACGAGGACAACAGTTATTTGGGGGCTCGTACGGGGATCAATCACTCAAAGATCTCTTCTCAAGTGATTCGAAGAGAGAAAGAACAACATATTTTACATAGCACTTATCTTGTATTTCCAGCGGCGTGTTTTAGTGAAAAGAGAGGGGGGAAGACTCTTATAGTCTCTACCGGCGAGTTCGCACTGCCGCTCTGTGACTTTCTTCTGCGATATTATATAAGTAAGGCCCCACCACGCAGCGAGGGAAAGTCTGGACAGAACACTGTCCTCTAAGCGTGGGTAACCCGTAAAACCCCTTATGAACCTGGTGCAGCATTATCATGCTGCGTTGGAAGACGACTAGGTCGCTCGTCCCCAGCACGGATCCTGAAACATCCGAGAGTACACTTCTCAACTCCGTTCCATGCTGACCCGAGTATCCAATCTACCCATCGTGACGTTGTCCTTAATCACAGCTTTTATATAAGCAGAAACTGCTTTTCCAATGCTTGCAGCCGCCGCCCTGCTCCAAGATAGGGTGTGAATGACACTAACGATGCCACTCGTTTAAAAGTGTCGTCAATGCTACACCAACTGTAAGAGGCGACCGAGATTGAGTGAAATCGAATGCAATGAATCGTATCGATGGTCGATCATTTCTTCCGCAAATCAAACTGGCACTCAGTCAGATCGAGTCCACCTTGTGATAGGTGCTCGATGATGTGGACTGTTAGCAACCTTTCGAAAAATGTTCCCACATCATCGAGAGGACAAATGGGCTAGTACTCTATGGGCTAGTATTTTCATCCACTGCAACTCCTTGTCATTCGTTGGTGATGGTGTGTCCATTATAACTTTGACTTTTTCCTTGTCGACCTTTGTGTCTTCTACATTGAAGACATAGCCCAGAAAGCATATTTTGGACAATAAAATTCATACGTAGACTTATTTAATTTGACATTAATCTTTCTTATTTTTGTAAAACTAGCTCAACGTTGATTAAATAAGCGACGCTTGCTATTGCTTTAGACGGTCAGGCTTGTTTAGTCTTTTCGAAGCTTAATGCGATACATGTCTGTGTATTTCGAGTCACTAACGCAACATTTGTAAATCATGAGTTCAAAGTTCGTCGATAATACACAGCCATTGCATTTGATTACCACGTAATAAAATACGATTTTTTTATTGTTGAAAAATTAGCATACGTCGATCTACACTTTCTTAATTCTATTCTCCTTTATGAAAGAGATTTTTCTTAAATTAATGGTTCCAGCTGTTCATGGTTTTGAATTTCACAGTAAGGATAGATTTTTAGCCCGACAGTTCGACTTCATAAATTTACCGAAAGATATATGTTTTTACACATCAATTTTTACTTCGTAAAACACATTAATTTTTACTTGGTGAAACAATTTTTACCATCAAGGGTGGGAAAATGTATCAGTAATTGTAAAAAATTGAAACTAATTTTTCCGAGCTTGAGATTCATTTCGATTTTCACCTTCGACTTTGATTTGGACAAAGTTAGCTCATCAAAATATATACAATTGTATGCTGAATTATGTATTCGCAAATAATGAATAATGTAAAATTCCGATGTTCGATAAAACATTACTCTTGAATTTATCGAAAGTGCAAAATGGACACTAAAATCCGTTTATCCTATTTAAAAATATATAGAAGTAACCATTCCAATCATCTTTTAAAATAAAATTGGTTCATATTTCTACCGAAACACGTAAATTTTATGTAATTTCTTTTTTCCATATAAACGTGAGTTTTGTCGTTTAAATTCATCGTCGAATTAAATTCTTTATTGTCGTATATACATTTGCATTCCATATACTAATTGCTGTTGCTGTGCTTTAAGAAGCACTGTGAAGAAGAATAAGCAATACTATTATACATCTATAACATTTTTATAAATCTCTAATCACAAAGTTTCTAATTATGTATATTCTTTTATCGGTATATAGTATATACCTGGTTAACAGCGCAGCATGATGAACATTGTGATTCATATACGTATATTCGTTCTGTAACAAAAACGTCGAAGAATGCTTGAAATTTTACAGAACAGAAACATAAATTTTCTTCGTATTGCTTTCAGATTGTTAACTGCTATCCCGAACTGTGATCACAACAGTGGTTCATTCTCATGGCAGCACGGAAACTCGCAGCTCTTCTTGCCGCAGTTTTACAGCTTTGTTTATGTAAGTGATTTTCCTTTTCTCTTGAGTGTTTAATACTGATTCTTTTGACAGCACTGTGCTAGGAAATTCAAATTTTAATAATAATTTACAATTCACGCTTTCAACTATTTCAATAGTCTTGAAGTATGTCAAAGGTTCATTAGTGTTCCGGAGAGGTCATTTTAATCGGTAATACCATTAAAACATATTAGTTACAATTATCAAAATGTCTGCATAACGTACATCGGTACATTTCAAAGAATAACGTACTACATGATCACCAAAATGTCTGCATAACGTACATTGGTATTGTTTATGCCTCGTTGACGTTTGGATTGATCGAGACACTGAGTTGTAGTTACTGATTTATGAACTAAAGTAAATTAATATTCATAAATAAGATAACGTATATAAGAAAGCGAAGGTTTAGATGCACTAATAGAACAGTAATCGGCTGAGTCGGGAGTTTGCCCGTGTTCTCCTCATGCCTCTTGGTGTCGAATCTGAAGACTGCCTTCTGTGACTGGTCGCTGCTTCGAGGTAAAGGCGTCTTCCTTGCGTACTTACAAACCCCAACAGCGACAAACCTGCGTGGGTTGTGCTGTGTTGTGTTGCCTACGTGTGACCAGCCGATGTCCTAGCCGAAGCCCTGGTTGATCATTTGCATTGCACTTGACCGCTATGTCCCATTGTTCGATCTGCGAGAACCTGGCGGGGGATTCTGGCAGTCGTTCCTTTGGGTCATAAATTAACCCTGTGAACTTCTTGAGATTGGAAAGTCTTTCGCAGTACAGTTTTCTAGCGGAGTGTGGGCCAGATGAGTGAATTTTGAAAGCAGCTCCAGAGTCCTTAATGGTTGCAACTTCCGCTTTCCTTACTCGTACAAAAGAATACGCAAGAGTCCCAACAGGTACGTTTTGAAGAGTCAAGAAACAATAGTTACTTAATCGTCATATAATAGGAAAGTTGTAAGAAACACGTCGAAACTGTCAACTGCATAAACATTATTCGCTGCTAGTATAAGTAACTAATTATTAATTCAGTTAATCACTTTCCTTTACCACTTGGATTTTTTAATTCGTAATGCCTTGAGTTTCATGCAAGAGACTTCAGTGAAAATCTGCTACAAATTCGTCTCTGAGCGACAGCCGTTTAACTGCTACCGATGATCGTATGAGTTTTTTTATTTTTTCTGCCCTACCTTGTTGGACAGTGTATAGTACCCCATTTGTCAAGGATGTCTCCAAGTGCAATAGAATTTGAGAAACACTTGGGAACTCTTCCGAAAAGTGACATTGGTAACGCACACGTATGTTCGAGCTTAACAATAATTGAAAACGTTCATACATACACACATGTATAATTACCCAAAAAATGTGACTTTTCTGAAAAAATAAGTGTACGATTACTATTTTTAAAGAGTTAATAATATGTATAATTATACTGTTCTCATAAAAACAAATATTTATGACAGAAATATGCAGAATGTTTCGAACAAGGTGTTCTCTTGGAATCTAATGAAAACATTGACTTCATTTTTGTTATAGTTAAATAGTACACGGGAACTAATCTTTTCATCTTTCAATTTTCAACTAATTTTTTTTTAGGTAACTGCTGGTATGGCGGGACGGAGGATCCCAACATTTTTTAAAGAAGAGGTGGTATTAATTTGTTGTTGTTAAAATAGCTCTCATAAAGGCCTCCTTCTGCGAAACCGTAATTTTACAGAAGGAGGACGTAGACAAGAGAGGGCGCTTGTAGGCCCCCCTAAAAGCGACATGCGGAGACGCGTCTCGTTTAAATGGAGTTCAAGTAAATCGAATAACATTTATTTGAACAATTCTTTTTATTGTGCATAGTTCTAAAGTTATATTGAAAAATTAAAATCGATTGTCCAAATACGTTTACAGGCAAGTATTAAACTACTTCAACTCTCTTTATAAACGTACACGTCAGGCGGAATTTTGATTTTCAATCATTGGATTTTTGTTTAGATAGCCATCAGAATTATACCATTGGGCGAACAAATAACTTGGTCAAACATTATACAACTTTTATGTAAACCACTGTTTTATATGTACAACTGACAGAGATTTTAGATACTTCCATTTATATAGCATCATGATTCTTATTAGGGAACAACTCATTTTAATATTATAATGGAATACTTACATATACAAAAAATTACAGTTTTTCAATTATTTAAAAGTATGTTTCATAAGTGTAAACGAAACAGTGTTTGACGTTTTGAAAATGCAGTTAAAATCAATTAAGTTTACAGTTTTTGACATATTTTCTTGAACTCCAGGAACAATTCTTATTCAATTATTGAGGGCTTTTTGCCGAGTCAGAATGCACCGAACCTACCGCAGTGGCTATTCTCGTATGTTCTTAGGAGAGGGGGGCGGGGAGGGCACCAAGAACAAAAAACATTCAAACTTCCGGTAATCTCCCCCACTCAACCATGCAGCGCAGTCAGCCGCTTGTGAGTTTGCGAGCAAGTCCAGTGGCGCCATGGTCTTGTGGCGGCGCTACCCACGCTTGCCACCAGAGGGAAACTCACCACCAACCGTTTCCCGCAAGTTCCCGTACCTGCTCCGATCGGTATATATACGATCCCTTGCCGATCTTCCAATATCCCGGCGGATAAGGCAGGACCTGCTAGGATGCCTTACTGACGAGTCCACTAGCAGGCCCGGGATGAAACGCTCTCCCCACTCCTATTCCCTTCTCATACATTTGAAAGATAGTGCCGCCAAAGTCTTATACTCGTGAACAATCCGCAAAGCTAGTCGCTATGGACCCGGTGCAACACTGTCTGCGCCGGAAAGGGACCGTATCACCCATACATACGAGGGCCCAATACAGGGTCACCGAATGAACCATGCCTTCGTAGAAGCGGCGAACCTGGTTGCTCTTATCCACAATTTGCGGAGCTAGGGATTGGAAATGCTCCTCAAAACTCTAGTGGCGATCGAACCACGGCTTTACCCACCCGAACCAGGGTGGGAGCCTCTCTCCCCGAAGTGCATGAATCACCAGCACCTCGGTTTTATGGAAAGCGACGTTCAAACCTATCTCTCTGATTCAATTAACGACGCGCTGAACACCGTTCTCGATCTACTGAATGTATGTGTCGTTCGCATGACACGTTAGGTTGACGCCGTCGGGAAGGTCTTCGGTCCGCAAAACGGTGTCGTATCCGAGATTCCGTAACAAGAGCCCCAGGACAGACCCCTACAGAACCCCGAAGTACACCTCTCTCTCAGCTCCAGACCGCAACGGCCCGGATGCTCAATCCACATATCGCGGAGGTGTAGTCCTCGACCCTGCCCACAGATAGCCGGGGACCGATGTTCCTCGAGTCCCGCCTGATTGACTCCCAGAGTAGGGTATTAAAAGTATTGGCGGTGTTTGGCGATAGAAATTCCTCAAAACGAGTAGCAGTTCACCATGGCGATCTCTTCCCATTCGACGACGACGAATCCTACATCACGCTCCAGCAGGGACCATGGAGGGGACCCATTGCCACCCTCTTCCATACAATAGCCACCAAGCCGCCCACGTTCTCCGTCCAATACGGAGGGTTAGGAACACGGTACCGCTCGATGACGACAGCTAGGCTAATAACCCCCCACTCCAGAAGGACTTGGCACATTAAGTCCTATGCCGCGCAGCAGTGGTTGACGTTGGCCTAGAAGAGGAACCAGGGAATCATTATGTACCGACAGCTCCGCCAATTCCTCTGTAGCACTTTGCCCCCCATTCTGTGCACAGCGGGCCTCTCCAAGTCCGCACATAGTGGATACTTGAAGACCGATGTTTTGTTTTGCGCCGTGTCCTGGAGCACCCCAACGGTAGCAAACACCCCTCCGGTACACCGCAGAGGTGCACAGATGCCTGACGTATCCTGTCTCGAAGTAGCAGTAGCACTGGAGTGAGCGCTGCGCGAAAATTTCTATCCACACCGCCACTCAACTTCACTACTAACCTCTTGGCCTCTGTCATCTTTCAAGCGGCAGAGAAAGGAATGCAACCGACTCCACTGGATTCAAACCGACCCCAAGCAGAAAGATGACAGTCGGATTTCTCTGACCTTTATTTCTCCCTCCGTGCAGTCCCCTACACTGGCTAACGTTAGGACAACCTCATCCCGGGTGACCGAGTCGTTTAGCCTACTCACGCGGAGCTCTGCGTGCTTCGTGGGCCAGGCAACTCGGACATCTTAAGCGGTCAAAACCTCGTTCATTCTTTGGGCGAGGCGGTCCACTTTAACTGTGCCATCGGGAGCCAGGATTCCTAGGACGAAAGTCCCAATCACCACGCGTTTCGGTTGCACTGATGCGATCTCGAGGGGGGGCAGGTCAATTTTCGACTGTCCCGCCTCTTTCTTCGCTTTCTGCTTGTTAGCAGTCGTCACCGTACAAACTTCCACCGGTGAAAGTAGTAGCGACAGCGGGACACCCTTTTTGACCGTTTTCTTCGCCTCCGTCCACGCCAACCCGAGTAAGGATTATGTCAGTTACTGGCAGTTTTAATCCTCTTTCTGTAACAGTAGCCCTTTTGACCTTAGAACGGGCCACAATGGCCTAATCGTTTGGCCTCACAACCTCCGATGTCCGCCACACCCTGCTCTGATTGTCCTAAAGGCCTATTACCTGCCCAGACAGACATCGTATTGAGCGGGTATCGCGCAAATTTCTTCCCTTATTGTAACCATCGTGACTGTCACCTTGGCGTGTATGAGAAGCTCAACACTTCTTATAGACGCCACTGCAGCGGAAGGGGCATCCGTAAATACACTTCTCGCAAACCACCCGTAACGGGTGGCAGAGGCTCACGCTTCCAAAGGGCGTCAGCCTTCGCTCGCGACCGGACCAGCTGGTCATGGGCATCTGCCAGCCGTGATCGCAACTGCGCGTTTATAATCTCCAGGGTAGCCGGGAGCCTGCATCCCAATTCTTGGAACATGACGTGCCCCTTCCGCCACCAACCTCAGGGCCTTCGCTGAGGCCGTACTCAAACCTTCTGAAGTGGAAGTCACCATGTTTGTTGACCTCAGGGACGAGGAAATACGGAGAGAAATATTGGTCGTATTCTCGTTCCTGAGGTCCTTTTCATCACTTCTAATTAGAGGAATAGTGGGCACGGGAGCTTCCACGCATCGCTTCCCTCCTGTTTTTCGACGCTAAAGGCCCACAGCACTGAGCACCAACGACAAAGAAGAGACCGAGGCCGTCTTCTCCTTCTCCTCGACGGTCACTGACGCAGGTACGGGACTCCCTCATTCACCGAGCTTCCCAGAGCTGTAAGCTCGTTCTTCCCCTTCTCTACTATTTTCAGTTTGACGATTGGTATCATATCAAGTCCCACGAGAAGGTCGGAAAGTAAGTCAACCTGGGCAGAGCAGCCTTACCCGGGTAAGCCTGGATGCTCTAAGGAGTTGGCAGGTATCCCAGAGTTTGGCCGCTTGGGATTGCGGATCCCTCCTCCCCCAACCGCGAATCCCATCACCGCGTACCGTAACTTAGGATTAGGGACAATTTATACAGTTGCCATTCTCGCAGCCCAGGTGGTTAAATCAAGGCCCCCGCCTCTCCTGCTGAGCATTCACAAAGCCAAAAGAGGAATTGTGAGTGAATCGTTGCGACGACCAACAAGAGTCTTACGGCATGATTGGCATCAGGTACCTCGAGTGCGCCAGACCCGTACTGCAGCAAACAAAACGAGCTGCAGCCTCTAAGGGATAACAGGAGCCCTAGTACAGACCCCTACGGAAACCTGGAGTACACCTCTCTCCATTCCGTACCGTATTGGCCCAGGGATCAAGTGGTGTTTAGTGTGTAAAAGAAATTTTTTAAATTTTACAGTGTTATTACTAATAAATAATTATACATTTCGTTCAACTATAATCTATTATGCATTATTAGTGTTAATTGTCTAATTGCTATCGGTCAATTACTATTTGTTTAAAATGTTAAAAAAATCGTAGATCTGTATCCAATTTGATGAAGGTAACAATGGGCTGGCCGAATGCTTATATATGTGACAAAAACTGATAAAAAACGATCGTCGTACAAGTCTACATGGTATATTGTGGAACTTGAGATGAAGCGTGTGCCATGTTTGAAAATTAACCCTTTTTGGACGCCAACTTTTTCAACCGTGTCGGATAGCAGGACGAGGCGATTTTTGCAAATATGTCGAGTGTCTTACATGGTATAATAAAATGAACTTGCATATAAATATAATGGATTGTGTTACAGCACAATAACGCTAGATTACACGGGTCGCAAGCAATTCTTGTCGTTCTCATGAAATTGAAATTTCACCTTGTTTCGCAGCCGCCATTCTCGTGATCATGAAATATGAGGGCTATGTTGAAAAGTAAACTAAAGCCAATAAACTCTGCATTCATTCCTATTTGGATTTTTTTAAGTATCTCTTTTCGTTCTTCAGATATATACACAAATGTGCATTATTTTTCAATCGACCCTCATATTTATAATTTTGTATATATAAATAAATAAATACTTACGTTTTGAAAAAATTAATTGGTAAATTATTAAACAACTTATGAAAAATGTGTAAGTTTTTAATGAACGAGTAAATAATTTACAATGTTCATAAGTTTATTACATATCTTTAATGTGTATAATAAATTTATAAAAACCTTATAAATTTCTAATAAATATAATTGGTAGATACTAATAATAACAAGTATGATTAATCAGTTGTCACGTCACTCACGATCTATAAGGTTATTTCAGAAACTGTTATTCTTGTTTCGCAAGTTGGGACACAATCTAGCTACAGAATCCATCATTATCTTTCAAAGGAAATTATGCTCAGGATTATTGCAATTTATTTTATATGTATTTCTGTTTACCGTTAAATCCAAACATACGTGTTCACCAGAAGACTCGAAGCGATTCAGTACCCGATAGCCCCCACCATAACGCGCGAGGATGGTTACCGTGTTGGGTTTTTATTGGGCATTAGTCTCGCATCCAGTCCTTCCGCATGCGGGGAATCCCACACTTCCCCCTCCCCAAAACTATCTAAAGAAAAGAATATTTAATGGAGTCACTTTCTACCATTACATGAACGCATTCTTGACAAACGGGTTGTTTATTAATATAACATTAGCTATTGCCCCCGTACTGAAACAAGTTCATTATTTCTCCAGATTGTTATACCTATTACTATTTACGTATGATTTTCCGTATTGTATACTGTACGTTAATGTGATCCTTAAGACAAGACTCTGGTCAATTTATTTTCTGTACCGTTAATATGCACAGCAATGTGTATACTGCTAATAACCCTGTAGTGGGTTTTGTAGCGAAATAAAAAGAACCTACTTCGGAAATAGAAGAGGATAAAACACAATTATTAGGTGAATAATATTTGTTATAACATTCTAATCTTTAAGGTGTATTATTACATCTTCTTCATCGTATATGGATTACATAGTTATTGTTTTTTGATTCCCTAGGTTGTATAAATGCGTGTTGTGTAAACTACTAAAATTACTATTTTCTTTATCAGTGGTTGTATTGCCACAATCAGAAAAGAGAAACTATTTATAATTTAATAAAAGGTATAAAATCGTGAACAATAACAATGATAACGGACAAAAGCAAGAAGAACGGTCGAAAGAAGTAAATTGAAAGTTCCTGTTCGAGATTGCATCAACTTTTATCGATTGAGTTTCATGAGAAAATCACAGATGTACCGAGTATCACGGAAGCCTACGTATACTTCCAGGAAGAAGTTCAACTTTAATTTTGTTACTCCAACCACGTATTGACAGATGAAACACGTAATAGCGGACAAACATTATGATTGATGTTCTGTTATCTACTAAGAATGATCCTAAAGGTACGTCCATTCTTAGAATAATAGGTTTATTATATCATACTGTTGTCAAATGTATGTATTTAGGTGTATCAAAGTATTCTATATCAATAATAAGTGTGTGTATATATATAGTTAAATATTTATAATATAATATATATTAAATTCATACTTATTAAACTCTAATGATATTCGAATCAAGTATTATTTATTAATACACCTGAAATCCTTAATCTTATATATAAATTTATTGACCTAAATTGTGATTAGGGGTTAAGTAATTAAATTGAGATTTTGAATGCCCTCAAATAATCTCAATTATTAGTCGTACTTGCCTATAAACTAGTTCAGACCACCTATAAAAATATATTAATTTCCGTAATTTATCCGTAATATAAATAAAACTTTTATATAAGCATTATTAAATTATAAAAACTTGTACATTTTTTATTAAAAATATCTAATTAATGCAATTGGGAGAAAATGTATTTAATTTTATTTTTAATAAAAACTTAGGTTATTAATTAGATACCTTTTTATAAAGTAAAAAAATATCTAATTAATGAAAAATTTTATGTAAAATTAAATAAGTTATATAATTCTATACAAATACTTATATACTATAGTTATAACGTTAAACGAGATGGAACGTCCCGAATAACTTTTCCTCTGATATCATCTCCCTTAACTTCCTGCAGTTACATATTGTGTATTTATATATACACAAGGGAGTTTCCTTTTCCATTAGACTACTTTACCTTCCCCTGATCTATTCCTTAAACTCTTATCGTGCTTCCTCGGAACGGTAAGGTGCTGAGGTGAAAAAATCGAAAATTTGGCAATTTAGCGGAATTTCCTTCAGGCCCGCTACTCGTGACACATGGGTCACAGTCCTCTGAACCTTGTACTTACAGAGTTACTCACTTCTAGAAATCCTCGACTTATAACGCCCGCAATTAGCTACTAAAGCAACGATGGGAAAACTACGTAACCATACTTGGGAGAAAGTCCAAAAAAATATATTTCCTCAAAAATAACTTTCGTCGACGTGCAAGTCATAAACGATGGTTGTTTGCACGCCAGGTGGCCTGCTATTACAAATTACTTCTTAATTAATTCGTTGCCTACTTTTTATAGGTATACTCCGCCTGTTTACTTTCTAAAGGCATTCCAATAAGCAGAATAAATAAGAAATATGCATTTACAGAAACCACTTTTGACTTCTATACTTACACAAATATGCTTTTTCCTGCTGCATTTTTCCAATTTATTTTTATTAACATTTTTAGTAAATTAAAACATAAATCTTAAAGACACAAGAAATTTTTGCGAGAACCAAAATTGTAAATGGTTTCTGCATTTTCTTTTCTCTAATTCCGCTTCAGTTATAGAAATGCCAAGTACAGGTAAATTGGCTCTTCTCTTTATTTCATTCGTCTTCTCGTATTATAGTTTTTCTTTTTGGAGTCTTCGTTATGGGTGACCGTCCGAGCGAGATGAGATCGTATCACAACTTTATAATATTTAGATCATAGCAAGACTTTGTATAATTCACAAAAATATAGTTAAAAGTTATACTTTGATATGGTCCACATTTTATTAACAATAATCCAAATCTTCTCCATCGTCGTTAATTTATCGTTGGACGGGTAGTTTGTTTGGCACGCACACACAGTGCAATTTTTACTGGAAATCGTTTGAATTATTTATAAACCTTACAAAACATTTGCTCGCGTGCATTAACTAAATGCTTCGGCTTACACTGATGAATCGTTTGATACTAGTTCGCACAATTGAAAGGAAATATGAAAACATCGACCAAAATAATTCAAAAAAAAGTAGCATTATTAATTTCTAAATGGTCAATATTCTTGCACCCTCTCCTACATTTTTATCTTTTTCTTAACTTTATAACAATAGTATTCATCTCTATCGAGAAATCTATTAAAAAAACGATTAAGTACTGCAATAATAAAATCATAAAAAATTCATCACAAATAATAAAATGTTTAAACAAAAATTACGTACTTCTCAGTAATGAATTTAATATGATCCAAGATTAGTCATCTAATTTGGATCTCTGTTTCTTTCAGAAAACATTACTAATAAACACCGATAATAAACTAAAATTTATAGTTAATTATACAGAAAATTTTAATAACTATTACACACCTATTGCCCTATCGATGCCAAGAATACAGCGTCATAAGTGCACGTTATCAGTAGACATTTGCATTATATGAAACACAATAAAGAAATGTTTTATTTCTCAAAAAATTGAAATTAAAGCAACAGAGTATCCCCATGCGTAATAATTACCTTACTGCGTTAATCAGGATACCCGAATTACCTTACTGAATTAAAATAAAATTCCTACAGCATGAATTAAATTAAGTTTATATAAACAATTTTAGGAAAAAGTGCAAGGAACGTGGCACATTTAATTGATCACGAGAGGAATAATGAAGACATTTTGAAAAATGCAAACCTGCCAAAAAGATGAAAGTGAATGACAAATAAAGATGAAGATGATGAATTTTCTAAGTCTACTTTGGCAAGTCTTAAGAAAGATCAGACGACGATAAAAAATTGGATCAATACGTAGCTCTAGAAGTCAACACTTAACAAAACTCGACTAGAAAACGAAATTAAAAAAATAATTGTCTGTATTGCGAAAGAAGATCTATATGGAACATTTTCCAATTATTCTTCAAGATCTTCAACTCCTTTAACATCTCCAGTAAATATTCAAGTGACAAGAGATTTAAGTAATTATATACATGATGTGCTAAATACGTATTTGCAACGTGATATGTAATACGTCGTTAAAAAAGCTAAACTTATTTTATATGTATAATAAAATTTATATTTTTGAAATGAAGCAGATTTTTATTCTAAATCTTCTAAACAAAAGTAACATTGTAAATTATAAAAATATAAGATTATACCTTTATATATTTGTCTTTTAGCTTATTGTAAATGGTTTGTGTAACATCCTTTATAATTCTTCTAATAAATATTAAAGTATTGAAATAAATGTTTAAGATTCACATACAAATCTCCTATGAATCAAAGACGGTTAGTATTCTACCGTACCATAATGAATGGTAGGTAAATAGGAAATATGATCTGGACAACTTTCTGATTAGACATAATTTTTTCTAACAAATATTAAGAAATATAGTTTATTTCGATTTCTTAGAAAAAATTTTTCTAAACTTTTGAAAAATATTTCCATTGACAAAGAGCATGATGGTGTCCCGACACATTTTGCTACTAATACTATTTGGCTAAGAAAAGAAGACATAGCGTGTTTACATCCCTACTCTAGTTCTAGTCCGCTGAAACCCTTACCATCTCAAGCGTTGGCCTCTGATGGCTGAAGACAGTGACGAAGACTGACGTAATCCTAAGTCTGAGTGAGAATAAATTCGTAAGTAAGGTACATCGGCGTAGGCTCCCAATGCATCAAGTA
The DNA here is from genome assembly GCF_051014685.1 of Ptiloglossa arizonensis. NCBI lineage: Eukaryota > Metazoa > Arthropoda > Insecta > Hymenoptera > Colletidae > Ptiloglossa > Ptiloglossa arizonensis. Next base: position 10,533,328 of record NC_135051.1, on the reverse strand, counting down.
TTCATAAACAGAATAATTTTCTTACGGTTGAAGTACTACCGTTGATTCGATAAGTTGCTCGTAATGAAAAAATAAATGTAATTTAATATCCACAATAATCATTAATAGTTCGAAAATTATTTATAGCAAAAAGAACTAATTTATATTCATTAAAAATAATATAAATCCTCTTATACTCATTTCTATCAAGATAAACTCTACATAAATACAATTTACACAAATACAAGTAATACTAGTATTAAAACAATGTAAAATTTTTATGATTTATAATGTTAGAAAATGTAAAGGTTATGCTTGTTTTAATCTTAGTATGACTTGTTTTTGTGTAAATTGTAATTATATAGAATTTATTTAGATAGAAATTAGTATAAGCGGATTTGTATTATTTTTAATAAATACAAATTAATTCTGTTTGCTATAAATAATTTTTAGAATATTAATGATTGTTACAAATATAGAATTAAACTTATTTTTTCATTACGAGAAACTTATCGAATCACTGATAGTATCTAAAGAGGAACGAAATCATTTTGTTTCTTAATAGCTAACATTTTTATTAGGTGACTACGCCAATGCCGCAGTATTCTCTCGCTGTCTCGCTACGAGTCGCTGTTGACCAAAGACAATGACGAAGATCAACGGCGATTCTTGCTTGCGATCGTATGAACGACAATAGACTACGACAGGAGTGAGGATATAAACACGCCATGTTTTCTTTTCGTGAACGAATAATACCTCTAGTGAATACGGTTCTGAAAGTTATATTGGAAAATATTCCAGTAACTATCAGAGAGTAAAAATTCTCGAATTTGCTCTCACATGGACATGCAATATGAGAGTACTCTCAAGTGCAGGTCTCGAGAGAAACTCTCAAGCGGATATATACCTTTAGGACTGCTAACACTGCTTCATATTTTGTATCATATTGATTCGAAATATCAATGCCTAACTTACACTTTTCTTTCAATTGAACACATAGTGTGTAAAGTATGCAGATATATTGATGCAAAACAAAATACGAAACACGCATATTAAATAATAATATACTTATGAAAGTTTAGAAAATTTCATTCTGTGGCATGTGAATCCGAGGAGAACGGTAGAGTTAAACGATAGAGAAATTTCCTTTTATTGTTGACGTGATCGTAAGATCTGACGAAAGTAACAGCATTAGTGGAAAGAGATTCTAGGTTAAGATTCTCTTAGTCGAGTATATCCTCGTTGCGGTAGAATAACGCCGCAACTACCCTACAAAGGCAATACATCGTCGTAGCCGGGTGTAGGGAAGTTTATAGAATCCACTTAAATCCGGTGTGATTTAGTTGGGCATGCGACCTCCAAACTGAATAACGGCGTAACCCTTCTAGTAAGTAACAGAACCTCAGACTTTTTAGACTGATAGGACCGGTTAAAAAGCTATTCGCCACGCCAAGCTATCGCTACTCGCTTAAGTGTAAATCGCCGATTTTAATGAAACTTACATACAATGTAGTTCTTTGAAAAATATTTCACGCGTATTTTTTTTTTATCCGCCATTATCCATATCTAAGAAGTGAAATCAGCCCTCAAATTTGGGCGAGAAAGTCATTTTCCTCGATATTTCGAAAATGGTGAGAGCTGTAAAAAAGCTGTTTAAACAAAAATTACGTACTTTTCAGGAATGAATTTAAGCTTTCGAACAGTTTTACAAAATATCAATTTGTTTAAACAATATGTTAGAAAATGTTCATTTTTGATACTTTTTTTATACAATTCATTGTTTCGCATTTTCATCAATTTGCCAATGTGGCAAATGTAGAGCAATATGGAAAATACGTATATTTAAAAATTTTTATTTAATCCTTTCAATAAAAGTTTGACGTTGGTAGAATAAAATCAGCTTTCATGCAGAACGTGAATTTTTGAACGTACAATTTTGAATTGTACATGAACCATTGTAAAAATATATAACATAGTAGCTATATTATGGACACGTATTGTTAATTAGTCCTTGGCAGTCACAACTTGTCGCCACAGGTAGAAACGGTCCGTTTTTAATTGAAAAGGTAGGGAAGACTTTTATAATCGCGTGACCGAAACTACACTGGGAAATGCAACTACCTGAAAACTCTCTACACCTATTGTTAAATAATCCTTGTTTGTCTTATTTCTACAAATGCGTTGAAAAGTGCAACTTTATTGGGTGTGGCATTAGATCTTTCAAACTGTTATGGAATTAAAGATATAATGCCATAAAGTAACCGATTGTTAGTTATGCCATTACGTGAATAAATGTAGTCTGTTACGACGGCACCTCTGTCTGCTACGTTTTCCTTGCCGTAAAGTTATTACTCTGGATCGTGAGAAACTGAATTTAAGGATTTACCAAGCATGCTTTTAACACAATATAATTACCGGAAGCATTAGCCGCGCGAAGAATAAAGAGTGAAGAGTGTAGAAGGTTGAACGCTCTATGTTTGATAAAAAGTAATTTTGATAACACTAACTAGATCTGGAACATTGAAGAATTTCATTTTTCATACAGGTTTCATCAGACATCAGTTTGTATTGTTTGACGAATAAATTTGTATTTAAATTCTAATAAATCGTCCCAACGATTGTTCAGGTACTTCCGATAGACTGATGAAAAAATGTTTCAGACAAAAGTGAATCAGTTTCTGGCCAACTATAAATTTAGATATAAAAAAATTGTCTTGATAAATATTATAATGACTTTCATGTATCGATGTATGGACAAAATGTATCCATTGCTCTCTTAAAAAGATATATAATTTTCGTGTATTATTTTAGATATATACTATTCATGTATTATTGGGAAACAAGAAATGTACATAAACATTTTACATAGGTTATACTTATACACGAATAGCATTGCACAGATTTTCCAGTATTCGTTGAGGCTTCGTACAAGTAAAATTGAGTGTTGAAGAATATCAAAACGTTAGAAATAATAGAATTTTCATATCAAATTGGTAATGTAATTTATTTGGACTTAATAAGTTAAGTTACCGTGATGTAGCTCAAAAGCTCAGAGAATCAAGAAATACTTGGTACGTAATACTGTAGGGAATTTAAGACACTGTGCACGAAAACGTACTACCATACAAGAGAGTGAAATTGTTCGAGAATGTCGACGAGCGTCTAACGATCTCCTCACAGCAAATTCTAATTACAATAGGATTAGATGTGTTGACAAAAACTATAAAATGAAGTTTGCACGAAGTGGAACTAAAATCTTATAAGGAAAGGGGTAAACCTTATATTAACGAAAAGACCACGAAGAAACATGTAGATTTTGCTAAAAAATATGTTAACATGCCCATACCGTTCTGAAAAAAAAGAATGTGGTCTAATGAATCGAAAAGAGGGTGTTAAAAAATGCCTATTTTTTTCATCACTTAGAAATGAAAAATTCATATAAGATCTTTTAGAGTGTCTTCCAAGAGACAAAAAATGTCCTTATCACTTTGCCAAGAAACAATGGAAAGGTTGTCAAAAATGTGTTCAATGTATGAATATGACGATAATATAACGATGAACTTACATATATTTTATATTTCGTCGTTTTCTTCTTCGGATATCAAACTGTCCTCGAAAGTTTCAACGACTTTTATATATCGTTGATTACTTCGAATATGTATTGATATTTTGTAATGAATTTCGATTAATTTACTTTTTCAACTGTTTTCCGAGTTTCCACCACAGAGTGTCGAAAGCCACAATCCGCAAGGATAGTATCACCCAATTCAAACTATCTTAATCAACAGTATCCAAGCGTCTTAGGAATAATTAATAAAAATCATTAATTATAACTGACTAATGAATCAATGGACAAATAAAGCAAAGGTAGAAATAAATGGAGATTATGAACAATCGAAGAGATATTGTAACTAAAACAATCAGATTGTTTTCTTTTTTGGTTCTGAGATCTAACCTTTGTTTATGTCTCAGACCCTCACCATCGCAACGTATCGTGAATGCGTTTATGGTGAGGATCGTATGCTGCAGTTTATACATTGCTAAAATGTCATCCTTCACAAATATATCTCGGAAACATTTAACATAAAGGACAGATAGTTACACAAACTGCGTGTTCTGTATCGTTTGTCGATCACGGTATGTTTATTGTAGTATCGGATTTTCCGCGTTCGTTTAGGCCTGCTTCGAGCGTAGGCCTAAACAAGATAACGCGCGCGGTCGGACTTGAGTTAACCCTTTGCGGACGAGTGCCGCATATATGCGTTTTACGCAAATCATCAAATTGACCGAAGAACTCATATATGCGTTTGGTGAAAACAGTTGATAGAGCCGAGAAACGCATATATGTGTCCCACCTAAATTCATGTCGATGGCCGAGGTTAAGCAGAAATATGCGCTGGCAATTTTAAATGACTATCGCGGCAGGAGCTCGGCACCACGGTACGGTTCACTTTGAACCGTCCCGTCCGCAAAGGGTTAAACTAAACATTTGGCGCGATCGGTCCGCTAGTTTTCCTGGAAGGCACGAGTATCCTTTACAGGGGGTCTTGCGCGACGACCGAGCGTGAGAATGCACGGGGATGAAAGGGAATACATGTGGTTTGGAGAAAGTGGAGAGTGTTTGGGAAAGACGAACGATTAGGATGGCCGAACGTGACCGAATGTCTGAAGTGAGAGAGACTGAGGATTGGAATGAAAGAGAATTAATGGGAATGACTATATAGAGCGCGAGAAGAACGTCAAGGGACAGTATGACAGAGTATCACACAGTATGAGATAGTATGACAAAGTATGACGACAAGAGTATGTCCGAAGAGTGTGTCGCGGACGGTATGACTGAAAAGACGATAAGACGAGACAATTGAAAGACGTACCAAGCGAAACTAACCACCGACACTACATCTAACACTATTATCACTGTAAATTATAATAAATATATATATCCATAAACCACGCACGAGTACAATAGTTATTTGGGGGCTGGTACGGGGATCAATCACTCAAAGATCTCTTCTCAAGTGATTCGAAGAGAGAAAAACAACATTATTGGTCGCGGCTGAACTTTACGCGATCTGTAGCTGAACAGTATCGTTGCGTAGAGAGCTATCGCGGAATATATTGGTGCAGTTCTTGCGTGCCGGTTACAGGCCTCGTTACTGACTAAAAAGGTCCTGGGAAGACTCTCGCTAGTCCTCTTATAGCTGCAAGAATTGCACCTCACCCTTACCTATTCCTTGCACCCTCAGCGCGCTTTCTTGGGTAGAAGAGGTCTAGTGGGAAAAAGGAAAGTTTGATAACGTAGCGGAGTTTCCTTCCGGCCCGTTGCTCGTGACTAACCGATTGCAGCCCTTTTGGGCCGCACGTGCCTTCCAGAACTCTCGGTTTATGACGCCTGCAATTAGCTATTGAGGTAGCGGCGAGAAAGTTACATGCCCATGAGAAACTTTAGCGAAATATATTTCCTCAAAAATAACTTTTGTCGATGCGTGAGTCATAAACCATGCTAGCTGCTTAAACGTCAGACGTTTCGCTGAGGCGTACAGCTAGCCGCTACAAACAATTGAACAAGATAATCAGTCGCGATTTATTGGAAAAAATCATTACTTGGTAGAAGCAATTAAAGGACGTATCAATTACATCACCATTCACATTTGCCCTCGATCATCTAATTACAAATAGAATTTTTCAATATTCGAACCAGACTTAATCATTTCTTTCATCAGTGCTTTCAGCATTGTAATTATTACAAATTTCGTAATTCTACTCACATATATTTAAGAAAACTAAAAGCACTTTTAATACAGATCTAGCCAAAACAATAATAAACTCTATTTAAATTTATGATCATTGAAAAATTAAAATTCGATTTTGTTATGGAGGATATTTTTAATATTTTAACTTAAAATCATATCCCTAATGAGTATCGAGAGTGTCTGCTTTCTATCGGTAAATGTTAAGAAGTACGTCATACTTTTAAGATTTTTTATCATGGCTAAAAAAACTTGACAGTGAATTTCTAAGTATTAGAGTTTCTTTGTAGTGTAGTTTTGAGTACACAGTTTTTATTATAATATTATAATTTATATTAATCTATACTAAGTTATTAATATAAGCTACATTCCCCATGTCTAAGGGACACTTACAAGGGAACACATTCAAGTAATGGACGCCAATTTTAATAAGATTTACAAGGTAGATAATTTTCAAAAAGTATTTAACGTATTTTTTTTATCAGCCATCATAGTAAAAACAGGAGGGGGGGGGGGCTGAAAACAACGAAAAGGGGCGAAAAAAGCCCCCAAAATTGGAGGTCAAAAACATATTTTTTTAAATATCTTAGGATCTAATGGATCTGGAACAAAATTTTTTTCTAAATTTTTCAAGTATAAAAACTAAAGTTTTCAAGTATAAGAACTGGCCAACAAAAACATTTTCTAAAAAACTAATTTGTTTAAAAAATATATTAAAAGAGGTATTTGTTTTTACCACTTTTCTTGTTAAAATTTAATCAACTTTCCTGCAATTTTATGTGTAAAGTATGCTCAGAAATAGATGTTTAGTATTTATGGAATTTTTTGTTTCTTTCTATATAACATAGATATTTAGACGAAAATTCTTTCCGATCTGTCCAAAACAGAGTTTTCGAACATGCACTGCAGAAGGTATTGCACACTTTGACAGTGCAAAAAATGTTAAAAGTCATCTAGTATCCCTTTGCAGCTCAACTGGTGATATTGTATCAAATCTATCTGTACTTGTTAACATGCTTCAAGAAACCTACCTGAGTTTATTCAACAGATAAGATACATCAAAAATAAATTTTCTAAAATAATTAAATAACTACAACTGTACATAAACTTGCTTGAAAAAAAAGCATCGACATAGAAACTGGCTCATATATCAAACTTTTTCTCACATCGGAGAATAAAACTGCTCTTGCCTAAAATTTTCAATATTTTTATCAATGAATTATGAAACAGCTCAGTCGGCCAAATGTTGTAAATCTCAGGGTGACCTTCTGGAATTCCAAACGATTGTCTATCTGTAAAGAAGAACTTTAAATTGACTTTTGGAACGTAGATATTTTTATTACTACAGAAACTTTCATTAAAGAAAATAAGAAACTTAATGTTCCAGGTTTCAATTCAATCAGAATTGAAAGGAATAGCAGAACTGGTAAAGGTGTAATTTTTTTTTTTTTAAATCGTCAAAATTCTGCTCGCTTCCCAATCTTTGCAAAGCCTCTAACAATTTTAAAACTGGTGAAATGAAAACTCTAAACACCTTTCTTGTAATTATATTAACTGTGTACTATGCCCCTTAGTCTCATTAAAATCATTAAAATGGGACAGTACATACCTCATTTTGGCGATTTCAACTTGCACAACTTTTATAGAAATTATTCTAGACATGACATGAACGGAATTAAGCTTTTCAAATCTATAACTAATTTAAATTTCATTTCAGTTACCAACGATACTCTTACACATATTGACTTACATAAGTTCTAAAGAGAAGGCTGTTATAGGTTATGTTTAAAAAAGGGGGATCACTCACCGGGATTGCTTCTCAAAAGAAAGAAAGAAAACTGTTTATTATGATAATATAGTGAACAAAGCAGTAATAAAACTTATCTTCGACTGGTAGTTTATAAGATTAAACTATTAATCTTCTCCCTATTATACATTGTACGTGGCACACATCACACTCCTCTTTTCTATCGCTCTCACACCGTTGTCTCCTTATTCTCCACCAAGGGTGCCAGTTTCTACCCTATAAATTCCCTAGTGAGGAAAGACGATTTCCTGACTTAAGGGCAAAGCTTTCAAATTACTAAAATTATTGAATCATTGTACACTTATAAATTTAACTATACGGTTTAAGAGTATACAACATTATAGAGACAGATACCCAATCATTTTTAAGATACGAATGATTAAAGTTTTATTGTTGTACAGAAATATAATTTGAATTCTTTATTTACCAATTAGCATTATAGTTTAATGATAACGTAAAAGAGTCCTAATTCTATAGATCGAAGTTTGATTCCCTGTAACTGCGTAATTTTTTTTCTCTTCAATATAAATAAATTTCAATAGTCAAATTTACACATAAACATGTTAATTATCTTTTAAATAAAATATGTACATTTATAACATAATAAACAAAAAATAGTACTTATCGTTATATTAGATTGTCTCATAAGTTCATTCTGCGATATATTCATACTTCTCGTGTTATGTTTAATAAACATAAAATCGCTTAATTGGACAACCTATAACAAGATAATACCGTAGAATGATTTGATTTATTTCATCATTTTAAATGCCATCAATGATATACATGTATGTCTAGCCTGTTCACAAACAAGAATCTACACGCCATTTAGTCTCACATCACAGTCGTCAATTGTAAAATACGAAGTTTAGAGAAAAACACAGTAATAACACGAACATTAGAAACAAATAACATCATAATAGTGTTGCATATAAGTTTTAAGTAATGTATAATAGGTAATTATTATCTCGTGCATTCTGAAGTAAAACGTACAATCTTAGTATAATGACAAACAATAAAAGGATTTGAGCCAACAGTCTTCGCGTAAACAATAGTAAAGATAGTACCAGTAGATCTATAAGGATTCTTGGGTGTGTTATTAATGATAACAGATATTCGATCAATAATCAGAATAGACAGTCGGTTAAACAGGAAACTATCCTGAGTTCTAATATAGACTGGAAATTCTGGAAAATAAGTGAATAGGTAAATAGAATGTGAAAACAGAGTACACTGTCGGTAAAGTAAAAACCTGCCTCCGGTTCTTATCTATACCAACAGTTCTAGGCTATGGCGTATTAATGTGCAAATACGGGGGAGGAGCACACTTGATCAAAAATACTCTATCGGTAAAATATGATACGAATCTTTAAATAAATATAATAATAAATGTATTTTTCTATAAACTTATTTTCTGTTTACCATTGTACGAAATGCATCCTTTGAATTTTGAATGACGATTACACAAGAGACGCTTGGTGCTATAAGAGACGATCAGGTAATGTCACCAAGTTTCAAGCAATTTTAATAATTTTGTAACAATATTGTAACCTTGTTTCGGGGGGATATGTGCTTTCTTCTAAACATCTTCCACCTCTTTTGCTCCAATCGCAACATTTGATCCAATATTCAATTTCCTAAATTATAAAATAATATACGTAAAACTTGACCATTATTAAGAAGTGTCGTTCCGATAGTTTGACTTTTGTCTCACCCTAACAAATATATTCTATCAGAGCTTCTCGTTTATATTTTTCTATAAACTTATTTTCTGTTTACCATAAATCTTTAATTTAAACAAATTGTTGGTCACTTTTCTACAAATGTACGATTTTAGCTGCGAGACGTTTTCCAGACTGAATCATAGTAACTTTGTTTTTTTTTTATATTTAGACAACTTTGTTCCTTTTGATACTACTACATAATAAATATAGATACATTTACAATATAGATTCATGATATTTTTCCCCCATATCTTTCCTCAACTTTTTCACGAGACGAAACGTATTCGTATACATATGTATGTGATGTACGATTTTGGCTGTGACTCACTGTATATTCATTGTCAACTCTCAACAATTGAAATAGCAAAATTTTGGTTCTCAATATCTTTAACGAAGTCGACACTTTGTATATTTGTATTTCTTGATTTGAACCATCCAGTGGTTCAGATAAGTTGAGTCGTTGAGAAAAAGTGAAGACATTAAGACGTAGCATCTAAATCTTTTACTTTCCTTTTATAATAGATTTATCTTTGTTTAAATAAATAAGCTTACAACCAGATCCGTCATTTTTCCCACATATATGAAATGGACATAATTGTTACGCAGCAGGCCGAATTGTAAGCAAAGAAAGTACGAATTGCACAAAGAGCTGAAAAATCATCGATCGAGCGGGACTATTTTAAACAAGTGGAAAGTCTCCTTCATGGTCCTGAGCCGACAAATTAACTGTAAGTATGATTTTCATTGAAATAATAGAAAGAAAAACTTTGAATGCTATTTTCTCAAAACTATCTTTTCTGAATCAGCTTCCATGATGTCTCGAGATCTATCTGACCGATTATCGTTCATATTTGTCGTGTACCTTCGGTACATGTGTCACTATAACCCGTAGTACAATTAAATCAAAATCATTTTTTTTTCTATTTCTATTTTTAGTCAACAAAAGTTAAAAATAATCAAAAAAATCGATATTTCAACTTGAAAATGTTCCTATTTTTTCAATTATCAATTTTTTCTGTCTTTCTGGTATCTGCTACGGACAAATGTATTCTGATTAAGAATCTTTTTCGTATTTTTGCTTTAAACAAACAGAACGATTGGAATCGTGTCATGAATACACTTTTTGATACGCGATTGCACTATTTTTCGTTGTAAAAATTTGTAAATACTGTGGAAAGAGTAACAAATATACCTGTAAAAAACACCGTAAAAAGTTGCATAGTTTCTTTAGAAAAAAATAACAAAGCAAACAAAGAAAGACACGCTTTACAGTAGAAAACCCCCTTAACGCATCGTTATGAGTGATGTCGAAAAGATTGCGGTGGCAGTGAGAATGAAAGAAGTGGTTTACTACCTTTTATTTGATGCGGTCGTTCAATTGTGAACGAATCTTCCGCTGTTAGACGATTCTTGCGATCGTCTTCTCTCGAATAGCGATCAATTATCTTGTGACCAGGTGCAGGGCTTCACCGACAACAATATCGACTTACAATTTACGTTATCTGGCGCCGAATTAAGAAATTCCTTTTCTTTTCTTTCTTGCAATTCACATCGGCGTTTGTGAGGTCGTTGTAATTGTCACCAAGTTTCAAGCAATTTTAATAATTTTGTAACAATATTGTAACCTTGTTTCGGGGGGACGTGTGCTTTCTTCTAAACATCTTCCACCTCATTTGCTCCAATCGCAACATTTGATCCAATATTCAATTTCCTAAATTATAAAATAATACACGTAAAACTTGACCATTATTAGGAAGTGTCGTTCCGATAGTTTGACGTTTGTCTCGCCCTGACAAATATATTCTATCAGAGCTTCTCGTTTATATTTTTCTATAAACTTATTTTCTGTTTACCATTGTACGAAATGCATCCTTTGAATTTTGAATGACGATTACACAAGAGACGCTTGGTGCTATAAGAGACGATCAGGTAATGTCACCAAGTTTTAAGCAATTTTAATAATTTTGTAACAATATTGTAACCTTGTTTCGGGGGGATGTGTGCTTCCTTCTAAACATCTTCCACCTCTTTTGCTCCAATCGCAACATTTGATCCAATATTCAATTTCCTAAATTATAAAATAATACACGTAAAACTTGACCATTATTAGGAAGTGTCGTTCCGATAGTTTGACGTTTGTCTCGCCCTGACAAATATATTCTATCAGAGCTTCTCGTTTATATTTTTCTATAAACTTATTTTCTGTTTACCATTGTACGAAATGCATCCTTTGAATTTTGAATGACGATTACACAAGAGACGCTTGGTCCTATAAGAGACGATCAGGTAATGATTCTTTTTATAATATTAAAACTTAGAAGGATGTGTATGAAAACTCTTTCCACAACTTCTCGTACACTCTGTGCCCTGCAATCGCTTATGAACGCCTCGCACCAAGCTTTGCAGTGTCATGAGGAGTAGTGAAAGGATTGTTCATAAGCAATCCGAGTAGCAGCGTTTTCCTGTGCCAAAAAACTTAGAAGTTGGAGCGAGCTTCATACCACTCACAACTTACCGGTCGATCCATCATGTCTATGTATCTATTAACGAATCGTAACAATAATAACTACACGTACCGCGAAAAATTAATATCTAAGAGCAAAAGAAGACCAGAGTAAGACTCACGAAATCTTAAACAAAAAGTACTAACTAATACCATACTTATATAAATAACCGAAACTTCAGAATTTCAATCTGGCACCGAGTCATCGATCATTCCGCCTATTTTCCTAGATGACGTTCGGGACATAGAAACTATGGCCAATGCAATACAGCAGTATTTCAGTAATTAAGAAAAATAGGTACAACACAAACGTTAATAACGAGAAAATAAAAATACTTCTGAAAACTTTGAACGCAAGATTCTATACATTCCAACTCAAGCACGAAAGGTTATATAGAGTTATCTTAAGATATATACATCACTTTGCAGACTTAACAAATTTAAAAGAAGAATTATTTTCACATGGTCACGAATTAATCAATATTGTAAACATTAAACACAACGAAATCTATCTTCCGCTATATATATACATTGAAAAACCGCGATCAGATCATTTCACATTCAATTTCTAATTACACTAGACCCATTCCGATTCTTATTTCCACGAATCTTGTTCTCGGAAGTGGCTTAGTCAGTGCATCGATCAGTTACTGATCTGTGGAAATATATATTAATTTTATTACTTCATTTTCTACCTGTTCTCTTGTAAAATGATATTTTATGTCAATATGCTTTGACTTCCTGTGGTTTGTTGGATCATTTGCAAAACTGATGCAACCAGTATTATCCTCATAAATTACAATAGATTTTAATATATCTAATTTAATACTTTTTCCTAGTAATTTTAGCCACAATGCTTCTTTCACTGCTTCAAACAAAGCCATATATTCGGCTTCAGTGCTCGAAGCTGTTACTGATACAGCTTCATACAGCTTAAATAAATAACCTGTGATACTTTTCATGTCAGTTGTATCATCTCCTTTCCAATTTGAGAAAGGATATCCTCTTCAACATATCCTCTCAAAATGTCACTATATTGTACTTTGATATACGTTACTTTAATATGTATCGTTACTTTCAAATACCTTAAAACTCTTTTAAGGCATTTCCAATGTTCTTCATTGTTATTATTTGTCTACTTATTTAATACATTTACTGCTATGCATAGATCAGGATGTGTACATACCATCACATACATTAGGCAACCAATAGCACTTCGACATGGTGCATTATACTCTTCAATTGAGTTCAATGCTTCATAATTTAACTTACTTTCGAGAGGAGTTGCAACAGGTTTACAATCATACATTTTAAATTTACGCAAAATTGACTGTATCTTGACTTTTTCCTTTCTCTCTACTAACCCTAATTCCTAGAAACAATTTGATTTCGTTCAAGTCGACTATTCTAAATTTATCATTAAATAGTTTCTATATTCTGTTACAATCATGAGATCATCTACATATAATACTACATATATGATATGTTTTTTCATATGTCCCCTTTATTCAAAACATAAATCCAACGATCTACCGGAGAACTTCCAAAACCTTTTTCTTTTCAAACTATTTTAAACTCTTCAAACCAGCACCTTGCTGCTTGTTCAAGTCCATATAAAGCTTTATTTAATTTGCAGACTTGTTATCCCCTCCATTAAATCGCTTAGAGATTTACATGTGAATTTTCTCCTTCGGTTTATCATTTAAAAATGCTGTTTTAACATCTGTGTGATGTATTAATAAATCAAATTCATTTGCAAATGCAATGATAAAACTAAAGCTGGAAATCCTAGCAACCGATGCAAAGGTTTCATTATAATTTATCAAATATTTTTGGCTAAACCCCTTTGTCACTAAGCGTGCTTTATATTTAAATAGATTCCCTTTCTCATCGATTTTACGTGCGAGTGTCCATTTACAGTCAACAATGCTTTTATTTTCAGGTTTCCATTCTATAGTCTACGTTTTATTAATTAACAGAGAATTTATTTCCTCTTTGATCGCACTTCCCCATAGATCCCTATTATCTCTACTTGCGATTTCCTCACATGACTCAAGAATTTTGTATGCGGACATTGTGCCACACGGTGGTGGTGGTGGGGGGGAGTGTCAGATGTTGTGTCATTTACAATTCTCAGTGTCACATTGGCAATTTTAGTGGGTACTATAATTGACTCCGAATTGAATCCGTACTATAATTGACTCCGTCCAAAGTGGTCAGAAAACTCTTTGGAAGATTTACTCCATCTAAAACAAAAGGAGAAGATGGTTTTATGGTGTTTGTATTTTCGCCCAATTGCCTTTCAGAGTAGAGTTTTATAGCCACCCACCGTGAAGAATAGCCGAAGTTGAGAAGAACCGGACGCAAGGAATTGTGTCTATGGTGAACTGTCCCTGCCGGAACCCTAACTGAGACAGACTAGGCCTGACCTACTCTACGAGGGCTCGAAATAGACTGCATGAAACTTTAAAATGAAACAATATGTCGTAAAATCGGTTTATCTACATAGCATACTGAAGGAAGACGTACGAATTGAATAAACTCTTGCATTTGACAACGGAAAGAACAATATATATAAGCTAAGGAAGAGCTTTTATGAATTGTCACAATCCGGATATTACTGAAACATTCTACAAAACAATGGAGTCAAATAGGTTAGAAAGTGTCGAGGAAAACCCATGTGTGCAACGTAATGGGCTTGCAATAGTATTAGGTGTACATATAAATGATAAAATAGTTATAGGATCATGTGATAGAGTAAAATTAGAATTAAAAAACATGTCCACAGCTACAACTGAAGTAGAGAATGAATAAATAAATAAATTTTCGTAATACAACAATGATCCATGTCAAGCATATGTGATCGCGGAAAACTAGTGTATAGATACTTCAAATGTACTAAAGATGTTAAGACAAGATACAACAGATTAGATGATAACTTAACATAAACACAGACACGAATTGAAATACCGATGTGGATGCGAAATCTTATAGTGGAAGTATTCTGGAAATCAGAAATAATATTGTAAACTGCTATTAATAGCTATATGCGACAGTGTATTGAAAATGAATTGGATATATATTGCTTTGTTTAAATACAGAGTGGTTATGATCTTAAGACACCAAGATTGTTTTCTGAACGGCGATTCAGACAAGAAAGAGGGTTGAACGTAAAAAATCAATGATACAATAAATAATCTTAAGGACATTAACTGTCCTTAAAAAGACTGCCATTTATTTTACATCCTTTTTATCAGCATGATATTCGTGATGTGATAATATCGAAACAGTACGAAAATTCTATAAGTTCTTGGATAAAGTCTGCCCTCTATGTATCAAGCGATGGCAATCGTGCTATGGTAAGAGAAAAAACATTGCCTCGTTACGTCACACAGGTAGAGAAGTAAACTGTATTATCGACGTTTCTTAGGTTTTCCGAAAAAGTGCCTGGTGACAATTCTGGGAACACGGATGACCATGGTTATTAAACAAACTAGTCTCGATGACCGATAATGGAGATTTATTTCGTGTAGCCTCTTACAAAACAGACTTTTTACGTCGCGTAGAAAAAAGGGATTAAAAAATCAATCCACTTTCTAACCGCAACCTTCGTCAAGCAATTCAGCAATTGTGGCAGATGGGCCAAGAGGCAAAACAGTTACACTATAACACTTCGTCTGCTGCACAAGTGTATTTCTATACACTATTATACAATTACATTGTATAAGATACAATATCAAGTACTGGTTACTATCAATACTTACCTATTAATGCAACGTTAATGTGTATGGGAAATAAAATGAAATCCGTTGCAAGGATGGAACACGAATAAAATCATGTTTGAAGTATCACCGATACTTCAGTATATACTTTGAAGTATCATCGATAATCACTGATAAAATTCAATAATACGTGCGCATTTCCTCTTGTTAATGTTAATGTTTTATTTATAAATTATCACATCTAATTATCATATAAATATTTATGACTTTTAATATTCAATCCAAACGTATCATTAGGATTTTCCAAAAAGTTTCAATGTTTGAATTTTAATTATAATACAACAGAAAATAATTTCAAGGGCAGTGTTTTTATGGTCTCCTGTTATCCATCTCGAAGCGACTGATTGTGATATCTATCAGTTATTTGATATTCTTTATTGATATCTTTATTGATATTCCAATAAAGCGAAGTCTAGCCAATACACTAAGTCTATTGTAATATTAATTATAGGGTTATACAGTAATTTCTAATAATGGTACAGAAACACTGAAACTTTGATTTTCTCACAACTCATTGTAATAATGAATAAAACGAACAATGAAAACCCAAATACACGTAATATGTATTTCTGAAATGAAATCGAAAAGAATATTAATACACATAGTATTTCGTGAAATAGTGTAAGAATTATTTTTTGATATTGTACAACGATATAACAAAATATTTAATATTTGAATCGTTACATTTTTTAAAACAACAATTAACAATTATTGAAATACTTTAATGAATTTTTGTTGCAGGTCAAATAACTCCAGAAATATTACCGGAGTTCTTAGCTCCTTTGGAGAATCACACAGTGATCCAAGGTCGTGACGTCTTCTTCACCTGTGTCGTTAATCATCTACAACAATACAAGGTACATTGAAAAATAAATATTCCCGAAGCAAGTGAATACTTGCTAAAAAATGATTGGAATAAACGAAAAATATGTGTTAGTGAACATATAGTACCATATTTGCCAAAATACTACCTAGAACCCTTCTTAACTTCGAAAAAGTGATACAATTAAAGTCGCTACAAAGATGTTTTTATACGAAGTGGCTTTTTGGTGAACAGTTTTCAGATAAAATAGTTAATCTGCAACAACGTTTGCTTCGAGAAAATTATGCACAGTAGTTCTCGAAGTTAACAACCAAAATTAGGACTGCTAACTTTCTTAATTGCGGAGACGGTAGGAAATTTGATTTCGCATCGAGTCGATATCAAATGAGCTACTCGAAGAGAACATTAAAAATAATACTACATCGAGAATAAACGAAATACTGTAAAAACGCGTGAGTCCAGAAAAATTCACGCTAAACAGTTTAACGATTATACAATTCAAGGTGTGCTGCGCCATGTTGTGATTGCCCAGACAATACCATGAGCGCATCATTACTTATTTCCCGATACGGTGCAGGCACTATTTGAAACAACCAAATCTCACATTATGTGCGCTCAATGGTCGAAACTTCAACGTAATGTTACATGCGTATCGGCGTTTTAATTATATGTAATATAAATATATTCTTCATCTAAATAAATCCAAACACGACCTGATTCGCACTATTTTTGATGATATTTTATTTAAATCGTTTGATCCTTTTACCTATAAAACATCATCAGTTAATAATACTCTCATGAAAAGATAATGACAAATACACAAAAATTGAATATCAACAGGGAGTACAATTTGTCTTAGATCGGCTGGTTGCTTGTGCTAAATATACGTGAACAACTCTAAGAATGATTCAGTTGGTATAAAATTTGTCACTCCAAAATGGAAATTAGTAATTCGGTTATATGTAACTCGTTGGAAAGAATTTACGTTAAATTTCAAGACTGCTTTCACACGAGTAAGTGGGCAAGCAGTAACGTCGCTACGCTTCTCTTAATTACGAGTCTCTTAATTACGTACATTCATACAATTTAATACAAATATTATACGAAGTGATTCTTTACAGTTTAATGAATATAAACACAAATCGGTTTTTTAAAAGTTCAAGATTTTCAATATAAGATAACTAATGTCGACGAAGATTATACACTTCATTGAGAATGTAAAATTTTCTAGTTACAGTAGATGTTCAATATATTTTCCTCTAATAAATCTTTTTAGAATAATTTAAGGGACGAAAATTGTTGAGTACTTTTCTAAATATAAAATGCATAATTGCTATCTCTGTATTAAAATAATAAACAGATATCCTCCTCAAGTTAATTTTAGACCGAAAGGTTAATTATAGGATTTATATTCATTAAACATATTTTGTTCCTCACGATAAGTACAATAAGCCCTTGAGGTCTTAAACCGTTCTCTGATCCTAATCACTAATGACTATACTTTTTCATCTGGCATTTCCGGATACAGAGCCCAATCACTAAATTTCTACGATCCGCAGTGCCAGTAGCTCATAAATGAGGTCTAGATGGAATCCACCAAAAATCCTGAGGGTCTAGAAAGCAACTAGGTTGCTCGTCCTGAATGGGGCCTCAAATGGACTATGCCTGCATAAAGGCGGAAAATCCAGTCGCTCGAACCTTCCCCTGGTTGAAAAGTATCTAGCTCAGGAAGCCGACTATCCTCTCCAAACTCAAACATCGATCCCAGATATTTCATCTGGGACTTCACCAGAGGGACTTCACCTTCCCAGATCAGGGGGTAGCGTCCCCTGCTATCATCATCGAGGTGTCTTTGTCGCCAGCATCTCGGTCTTATGGAGCACCACCTCCAAACTGATCCCCCTGATCCAATCGACAATGTGCCGAGCAATGGCCTCGACCGGCTGGATGGCTCACTCCGAACGGCCACCAACGATCAATACTTATATGTCGTTAATATAACACATTAGAATGACGCCATTGGAAAGGCTTCCGGACCGTAGAACGGTGTCATAACCGAGATTCCAAATCTAGGATCCTTAGATAGATTTCTGCGGAACCCAACACACCTCTGCGCTCCATTACGTACCTACTAGAGTACTCTATCCACCTGTCGCGGAGGTAGTTCTCGACCACTCATACTATATATAAATATATATATTCAGTGGGTATAAAATTTGTCACTCCAAAATGGAAATTAGATGAGTTAGTAATTCGGTTATATGTAACTCGTTGGAAAGAATTTACGTTAAATTTCAGGACTGCTTTCATACGAGTAAGTGACCTTATCAGCTAGGCATTATCAGCACTTTTACACATTGTCGGATGATCTGGCTCTACTTATAAACTCTATCACGTGCAAAGCCAACGTGCTTAGAATAATCATGCTAATCTATATATCCTCTCCGCGATATGCATCATCGAGAATGGTCGAAAAAATCCTGCGTCACCGCTCTAGGCCATTGCATTGTTAAGGATTTTTCTCTTTAAGCTGTCGCCATGGATAGATTTATATTCTATTCCGTCCCATTTTGTCTTCAACTCATCGTGCTGTATTGCTCCATTTGCCGACTGGCCGACAGTTGTCCAGAGCCCACCAATGAACAGGAGGGGTCAACACATGTTGCTGGCAGACGTTTAATGCAGTCTAAACTAGACAACGTTGAACATGAACACCCAACCACTTACAAAGACGTGGATTCCATGATCTTTGAGATCTCTTCGATGTCCAAAGACACCATCAATGCCACATCGTCAATGGGAGACAGCCCAGGCCAAGAGGGACCAGACACGACTAATCGCTTTGATGGTTGACCATGCCTCCTGGAACTCGAACTGGCTCTCAGTCAAATCAGGCCTATGCCGCAATTGGTGCCCGACGATTTGGGGTGCTAGTAGTCTTTCGAGTATCCCCATGTCATCGAGAAGACAAATGGGTAGGTACGCGAACGAAGAGTCTGTCTACCTTCCGAAGAAGGACAATCCTGGCTGCTTTCCAGGTGGAAGGAATTAAAGCAGCTGTCGAACAACTACCGGAGGATCTCTCCAAGGATCCTTTAAACCAAGACCTAGGGGCAGGTCGTCTGGGACCGGAGCGATGTCTTTCGCCCCGAGTCCTCGAATGGTCACTGCTAGCTCTTCAACGATAACCTCTAGCACCCCCACCTTCCCCTCTACTATGGAGAAAATGGCATTGACGTGTCTCTGGAAAGCTAAGAAGCCACCACTACCCCCAACCAAATTATTCTACGAAAAACGACTTTTTTAAAAACTTCGGTAACGACATCAAAATACTGTGTTAAAGGTACCATTTTAATACAGTATTATGAAGAAAATACATTTTTCAGAAAAATATTCTTTTGAAAGTAAACATACAGTGGCGAGCATACAAATAGGGAGAAAGTATTTTTCCTATTCAATGAAGTATTCTAATGGTAATACTGATCTCTCCTATTCTGTTTGTTCATGTTGAAAGTACCATTTCCATAACATCATTTGTGACTTATTCCATGATTTAATTTATGTATTTATTTGAATGGAAATTTCGTAACGAATATCATCTGCAATTTGAAATTGATCTACTTCTGACAGACGGTGTACTGTTCTATCCAATTGTGGAGTTGCTTTTCGTGGTCGTTCTTTAGCCAATGTGTCATTTTCACTACCGTTTACTCTTATGCGCTTTAATGCCTGATGGACGACGTTACTTGAAATTCTGAAACAATTAGAAATTCTACGAAGCGCCAATTCGAAACAGAAAATTTCAAGGCACACAGCCAGACGTAACCCATTTCTATATGAAAAAAACTAATGTTTCCCATTGTTATTTATAACTATTTAGCCTATCTATACATAATATTCAAAGATTCTTACCCAAATATTCACTGGAAATGAAGAATTGTGAATTCCCTATTTAACTGCTCGTTAGTAATGCTACCACTTACAGAGCTGAAGCTCAACTGACTGTATATGAACAAAAATTTGTGAAGTGTGTTTATATCGAAGCTTAGCTTAGAATGCGAGTAATCGAGGACCAAGGAAAGAAAAGGCAAAAAAGTTATAAACGCAAACCTATATTTATCGTTTAGAAGAACGAAAAATGTTGACATCAAACTTATTTTTAAAAAACTTTTTAAATTCCTTTTTTCAGGTGGCCTGGATAAAATCGGATACTCGAGCAATCTTGGCGATACACACGCATCTAGTAGCACACAATCCACGACTTTCAGTCACGCACAATGGACACAACACGTGGAAGTTACACGTGTCGAATGTTCAAAAGAATGATTCAGGGGCGTACATGTGTCAAGTTAATACGGATCCTATGCGAAGTCAGGTAAGCATGTATTTATTTTAAGCCATTAGTAGTACTTCATATTTAATACTTTTAATTGTTTATCGTGTTGGATGATCTATATAATGAAACCAACCATTGTGTTTTTAAAGGGATCAATAAAATTCATTTTTAACAATTAAATTGTCATTAAATTACTCCATTCGTAGCAGTTACTATTTATAACTGCTTCGCAGGCAGCTGTGGTGATTCTAGTTTCTTCTATATAAATTATTGTCGTATATACTCGTATGTATGTAGAAGACGAACGATAGAAACAGATTGTTTTTGTTAATAAAATATATTAAAACGGATTATGATATTGAGATGAATTAAATAATGCTAATAGAAGATTTTTCATGGAGAAAACTTTTCTAAGACATCCTCGACAGCTTCAGATGCAGTCAATGGTAGAGGGCGACTCACCGCATCCGGAAATATCGGGTTTTATTATTTATTCCTTATCGCCATTAAAATCTCAACGGTGACCATACTTACACAATGTCACCTATACGCACCTTATAAGGAAATCATTCGATTCCAAATGTCCGCGACTTATGCAATGTACAAATAATTGTAGAGCATTTTTTAATCATCTGCTCAACGAAAACAAAAAAATCCAACATTAAAAATTCATTGAATATATTACAGGACAAACATGTATAAGAGCTGTAAAGTTCCTGAAGGAGATAAACCTGCACAGTCTAATATAGTACCTACTGTACACGAATAAGGATAAATAAATGTAGTGACTAATAACTCATTAGATCAATGTGACCTTAAACTGTAAAAAAAAGTCTATCCCTTAGCTCGAAAAATGTATCCTCGATTTTTCTAATTTGTCTCTAATGTTACGAATTTTTAAGTTCTGATTCTCCTTAGTTGCTAGTATTTGTTCGAGTGTATTTATTTCTAAAATCAACATGCTGTTGCATCTACATAAAGTATCGACGTGATTCATCTTGTTATCCAATCTATGTTCTTTCCATAGTTGTAATCCTGCAAGAACTGTGCCTAGCGATAGATTCTTGGGTTCACGGTTGTTTATTCATAATAATCAAGTCAATCCATAATAATCTTAAACTTGATTCTGGCTAAATAAATATAAAATCTTTTGGTCGTGTATATCATTCCTAGAATACTTATTCTAGTTCGAAACTATGATACTTTGCCCCTTGGATTGTTGTTCTTTTACTAAACTAAAAAATTGACCTTAGAAGTCCATTTACTTGTTTTGGAAATAAAACAGCCTCGAATCCACTGACACTTGCGTTACAATGAAATTCTGTTTCGAATTTTGGGTCGTAAATGGCTAGAATTATATTTACCGTTAAACGCTTCTTTAACGTTTCAAAAGTGTTCGTTTCTTTTGAGCCAAAGAAAATGGCTGCATCTTTTCTTAATAGGTCGTACAAAGGTTTAGAGATTACGAAATCGACGAAAATTGACTCTTCGTACTTCTTTTACGTTTTGAAAGATAGGATAATTCAGAATCGAGTCAACATTTTCCTTATTGGGCCAAATGCTCTGTTCGTTTATCAAGTAACCTAAATATGTAATATTTGTTTGCAAAAAGGAGCACTTATCTAGTCAAATGTGCAATTTGTGTAAATTTTGCAATCGGAAAATTTCACGTAGACTTACTAAGGATCCTCTTATAGTCTGTGTGACTATTAAAATGTCGTCTACATATAGCAGGATTTTACATTCTCTTCTCAAGTTGTCGAAAACGTTGTTTAAGTATCGTTGAAAATCTAGAGAAGCTACTGTCATTTGAAACTTCCTGGAGAAGTTGTAAATTAGAGACATTAAATGAAACTTATCTTTTCATCAGAAGAAACTCACCGACTCAATAGTAATATTATGTAAAAAGTAAAGAAATTATTCCGTTACAACGCTTTCACTCGAAGGCTACGCTAGTTCTAAGAATTATTCCATCTCGCTTGTGGTACTAGGAAAGCTAGCGGAACTATAACTGGTGTGAGGATGTAAACACAACTATGCTTTCTTCTTGCAAATGAACGATAACTCATCCTAGTTTCGTTGCTTGCGGAAAGCATGCTGATCGTAGAAGCTATCTGCTCGTTCACAGTGGAATGCTTCTGTACGAGCATCGAGTTAGACATACCTGATTAAGAGAATGAGTGTTCATACAAGTAAGCAATATTATCTGTATTTTATTGAAATGGCATATACACAAGTATAATGTACATATTGAAAATTAAGTTAACAATGGCACATAGCTGTACCTTGACATTGTACCGTAATGTGTTACTATTTTGACTTCTAGCTATAATTTCATTTATTTTGGTACAAAATCCTGGTACGATTCACATGTATCATTATTATATTTAATTTGCCAAATAAATTAGAATATGCCGAATTTTGTGTACTGTACACATTTCACTGGGTTCTATAAATTTCAACATGTTAACAGAACATTCTCCTACATAATAAATATTTGTCACGTGTAGAACACACCCATACGTATTAGAATTTAATTGTCAAACCGTAATGATACGTATTTAATGAATAATAATTTTTTAATGTCAAGATTACGTGCTTTAGAAGATTCGAGCAATTTTACGATGTGTCGGTTAAATAATCATTTTTCGACTAAATCGGCAACAACTGCGTAATGTTGTACAGGAGTTAAAGAGAATAGTTCTGGAGACTTCATTAGTCAATATTTTAATCCCACCTCCGTAACACACGTAACTAAGCAAAACCTATAAAGAGTGTTACCTAATATTCAGTTTTAAATTTCAACTACTTTCTGACACGTTGAAAACGATTTCTTAAGACAATTTTCTTACACTGCCAACTATACTTCACATACATTGTACCCTTGACAGTATCACTGTCAGGGGGCAGTGGAATAGCCATGTGCACGTGATGATCGTCTGGTTTATTTGATCCCTACAAAAATTTTGTTCGTGTTGGTTATTAAAATAAAACTTTGATTGAAAAATGTCTACGAAATATAAAGTGTTTATTCTGAATCTATTTTCGTACAATTTAAACATAATGTATATTTATATATATGAGGAAAAATATACTTATTTCCCCCCCGGATATAAATGTATATTCCTCTTCGTTTAACGACGGAATATTGGATCTGTGCAAAAGGTCACGACACGTACAAAGGGAAAAAAAAGGGCAACCTTGTTCATACCGCGAGACGCAAATATTTTTGGAAATTTCTTTCCAATTTCTCGCGATACCGGTCGACGTACGTCCGTATCGGCCACTGGTTAAATTCAAATTTTCCTTTCGTTTATCGGTTTAAAAGAGTCGCTAATTCGTTGTTCGAATTTCACATATCCATGTTTTAAAACTATAGAGAGTAATATACACGGTTTTGATAAATGAAGTGTGTGTGTGTGCGCGCGCGCTTAAAAGTGATGCGAAGTTAAAAAAAGTTTAGTAAATCACGACAAAGTAATATAAACTTCCATTTAATACGAAAGAAAAAGAGAAGAAACAAAATGTTGCATTGTAAAAAGTTCCGATCATAATTTGGATTATTTCCATGAATATATGGAACATGGAAGCCAAGTATGAATACAAGATTTGAATAAAGAAATGTTAACGAAATGAATCGTCCTCCTTTCACTCTCCTATCACCACAATGACAATAAACCGGTACTGGAACAAGTGAATGCTGATTCTACTTTGCCTATCTTCAAGAAAAGTTCATTTTGCACATTAATCAAGAAGATTTTAAATATACGCAACGCGGACGCAACATATTTAACTGATAAAAAGAAGATAGTTATTTGAAGGAAAAATTATTTGAGGAAATTACAAGTGCGTGTGTGTGTGTGAGCGCATTTATTTTTTAATAAATGCTTGGTCTGTCCATGGAAAACCATACAAGAGTGAAACAAGTGTAAAACACCCGTTAAAAGTGCATATTTGGGGTTGTTTTAACGCACGTGACGACGTGACTTTGTGCATCTTCGCAGACGATCTGAATTCTCAAAAATGTTAAAACTATATTAAAGAGGGCTTCTTAAATCAGTGAAATGTTGGTTCACTCGAACCGAAAATACAATATATAGATTTTGCAAGAAGTTAACGATCATCTGTAGGAAATAGAAAACGGTAAACGGTATCACCGTATGAGATTGGCCATCACAGTTCTCTGATGCAAATCCAATCGAAAATGTGAGGTCCCTTAACGAAGCACAAACTTAAAGGGAAACGCATATAAAATTAAGAACTCTGATAGACGGTGTTCGTTAAATATGGACGCTAACTGTATCATACGCAGAAAAATTCGTAGAATGCATGTCAAAAAGATGTCTTCCCTTCCATAAAATGCCAATCTTCACTAACATGGTGAACTTCTGGCACGGTTGGGTATGCGGGATCCTAGCACGGTATCGTTGTGGAAGTTTTCAGATGCTGGTAATTTTCAGAGCAAATCTGGGGCTGTCGTGATTCACTTTTCTCGTTGTTTCTCATCCTTAATTTGGAAGGGGACCGTGGTGACCTCACAGATGACTCGTAGGCATTTCGTTAGTTGGTACATTCGATTGGATTTGAATCAAATTGGATGGTACATACAATTTGACAATTCTTAGACTCTTGCCTTGTGATTCACTTAAATATAGCTAAGTAATCGCATGATGGTTGACTATCAAAGATTTATTAGTATTGAAATATAGTTCGTTATCACATTTGATTCAATTACTTCCTTCCTTCCATTAGGGGAGATGGTCCTATGAATCTTGAAATTCTTAGTCAGCGCACGTTGTGCAAATATATTCAATGTTCGAATGATCTTCTGATCAACCACGAGCACGAAACAGTATTCATCTTTTTCGTCACACATACTTGTAAATTTATATTTGTACAGCTTATTGATATCTTGAACATTATTTGGAGGAAGTTATTCCTCGTCAGACTTTTAAAAATGAACTGTTGAAAACTTTAATAATATATTTATTATTTAAATTACGGTATTGATTGTAATGGATATTTTATTCTTTATATTTTCCAGAAAGGATATATGGAAGTGGTGATACCCCCAGATATTATGGATGATGAATCTGCTGATGGTATGGTAACCCATGAAGGTGGTAATATAAGGTTAAGATGCGTCGCAACTGGTTCGCCGAAACCCACTGTCATATGGAAACGAGAAGATGGTCGGAATATTATTCTCAGAGAAGATGGACAGAAACAACGTAAGATTTTTACATTAATATCGAGTGACGTTGATTCTTGCCGTGTCAGGTACTAATGATTCAGTCATTGCTACACCTGCTCCATCGCGATAGCCTCCCTCTCTCAAAAAAGAAACGCTAAAGGGAATTATTTCAACGGGGTAACTTTTACAGAATTGTTATATTATGGATCGAAAAACATACTAAAGAAAACCATCTAAAATATTTAATCTCGACAAAACTAATTTTTGTGAATCACATTGCATAGATTGTTAAAGTATCGATACTCTGTTTATAATTTCAGAATATTGAAAGTTTACAACAGAATATCAATCCAATAAATAAATTATTATTTATTAAATGCGTATCACTACTTCTCGATTATATATTCTGTTACGTACAATGTATATGTAAATATCTATAATAAAAGAACATGATCTAACAACAGAGCTACAAAAATATCGCAGATTAAATATTAAACTAATTTATCAATCGATCGAAAAAGTATTGTTTATTAAATACATGGCATTACATTTTGAGAAGAAATTCCAATACTTGTAATCAACATTTTGTATATCTAATTAAAATTACACCCATACGAATATAAAATTGCAAAATTTTCTACATTCTACTGTTCTACACTATATCTACATATTGTAGTATATTTTACATATTTTGGTGTATTGAACATATATATTATATTTATGTATGCCGTTTAAATAAAACATGCAAAATACTTGTATTGTATTCATTCACAAAAAGTATTACCATTTATTTTATAAATAACAATTTGTTTATTGAAGTAATAATCTATCATACACATTTAATTTTAGATGACTTATTCTATATAGGTAGCATAACGATTCTGCGCACTACCTCGCGTTATTATAGTAATGCCAATTAGCTTCTCAGCTACTAGAAACATAACCTCTGACGGCACGAATCAGTATCACTGGGAATACAAACAGTAGCTATTATATATACATAAGTAATCTTTGAGTAATATAGTTTTATGTTTACGTACGGCCAATAAATTTAGAATTCATAGATCGTGTATAATGTGACGAGACGAATCACTCTGTTCACTGGTAAAAAAGGATTCGAACTTTACTCAAGTTCGGAGCCGTGAAAGTTAAGATGATGGATTGGTGAAAATCGCGACGATCACCAATCGCAACTAAGAATTTAACTTTATAAAATATTCTAAGTCGCAATGTAGTAGAAAAAGATTTTATTAATTTCGACCGTAAGACCCGCAGATTAATAACATGGCGAGAGATTGATTTCAAAATGCAAACTGCTTTATTCGAGCGTTTAGTTGGCTTATATGCCAGCGGTTATCTTATTGGAATGTTCTGGAGATGTCTTGAGAGGTCTGTGCTGAAGAGCACGTAGGAGGGTTTTTCAGAATTCATATCAGAAAGCATCATAATATCTATACTAAAACCCTTGGTATTCCCCTTAACCATATATATTGAGGATATATTGCGGCAGTATTTTATTCTTGCTACATCTACTCAACTTTACTATTTGAAATTTGAATAGAAGGAATTTCTTCCATAATTTGCAGTGTTTTATTCTTGCTACATCTACTCAACTTTACTATTTGAAATTTGAATAGAAGGAATTTCTTCCATAATTTTCTAAATTGCTGTTTAGTTAACATTCTTATTGTCTTGGTCCTAAAAGAACGAATATGAAGTATACAGGTACATTTGTGATAAACGAAATAAGGTATATTTACCTTACAAAATTGCGAAAGAAATTCTCTCTACCCAAACTTCAAGGAACTCTACTCAAGTAAGTTCATAAATACAAATTGAACAAATATTTTTGTTTGTTTTTTTCGTTCAATGAATCAGCTGGAGATAGAAAAGGTTTCTTCCATTGGTTGTAAGAAATAGTGTAATGTGTGTTTCAACAATGTGTGCTTCAATAACTGTTTTGTATTGTAACATATTTTAAATAGTTTTAAAACGAGGAAATATGTATAAAGGTACAACAAAGAAAGGAAATGAATAAAGGAATGCATAATAATAGTAATTCCAACTTGAATAAGTAAACTTGAAAAAATGTAGAAAGAACAAAATACTACTGCAAAGATGCGATATCACTCGTGCAGATAGGACAGTACTTGACACGTGATCGCAACAGGTTCGCCATGATACCGTAAGAATACCGTATGACTCGTCTGGATCGGACGTCACTGTCCTGATTAGCTACCAAATAGCTGTAAAAATATCGTGAAATCAACTTATACACACATTCAACTTTCATAGAGTATCCCATAATTCTGTTGCTCACGACAGATGTTATTTAACTGTCTGCGGAAGTTATTTACCCGCATAGGTTAGAATACTCTACACTCCCGACCTTTTCTTCACTTCCTGCTGGTACTCCTACGTTCTTGCTCATTCCATCACTTTCTTCTCCACTTACAGGAACACGACTATTTGAAATTTTGAAAAAAAAATGAAAAACGACTTTTTAGTCTTAAATAGTAGTTTGAAATCTTAAGAATAAAATATGAAAAGGGCCTGTTTTTAAAAGAATCTATTTATGAAGGTTGGAAGAACGTAACAAATTCGTATACATGCAGGCCGCAACGTCTTGGTCCACGCATAACAGGCCGTTTGGAAACTTTGAACTCGTTTCTCTCGAAACTATGTTTTCAAAAACGGTGCGCAAGACATTTCGAGATCTAACTATTCGATTACTTTGAAATTTTACAGACATCTTTACTATAATATTTGTTAGGCAATGACCAAACAATTTGAAATGTTTCGGAAAATATCAACAAAACACACAAATTTTTCGTCCAAATTCGACTCCTCAAATTCAAATAATTGCCATTTTGACAATTTTCATAAATATCTAATTGTTCGTACGTCAATCTCTAGAGAATATATTATAGTACATAGTATTTTTTGAATTTTTGTTCAATTATTTTGAAAAAAATTACCACTGTTTTTATAGTTTATACTATTATAAATTAAATGACAAAAACTCATATCAACCAAATGTTTGCTTCTGTTTTGATATTGATTTTATAATATGTATTATTTTTTAACGTGACAAACGTTAACAATTTTAAATAAATTGTAAATAAAATTTTTCAATAAAAAGCTTTATTTTCTACACTTTCTCATACTAATATATATATATATAATACTATAGAAGAAGAACAATTTTTTATAGCAATTTCATTTGCTACAGAAAGGACACAAAAATATAAATTAGCATTAGATACAGAAAATACAAAATCTATCACATATGTAAGTATTAATCTTAACCTCAGAGAGAGAAATTTAAAAAAATATTAACTAAGTCTATTTTCCAAAAGACTTATCATTTAAAAGCAGATGCTCGTGTAATAATACTCCACATATTCGATGTGCAAGATATCTATGTGACCTATGATTTTTCTGTTTATACGATAATCGACAATAAGTAAGTACTTTCTTATATTTATTCTGTGACGAATGGTTTTCTCATTATGTTTTATTTGTTTTCAGGCTCTGTTGACGAAAGTTTAATATGTTCTTCTTATAAAGTATTCTTATTATTTTGTGACAAATATATAACTAGTATGAAAAAGTGTAGAAAATAAAACTTTTTATTAAGAAATTTTATTTACATTTTATTTAAAATTATACGTCTTTATGGGCGAAAAATTAATACAAAATAAAAAATAGATTGGAAAAAAAAAACTATTAATTACGAACGGGAACTCGAACCCAGACCCCCAAGCGTAGGAATCATTGTAATGTTACAATGATAAATTTAACAAGATTGATGAACTACTAAAATATATAGAAATATATAAAATATAAATAAAAAATGTAAAAATACTTTATCTCTATTTCAATCTAATTGAAAATTGTTCAAATGATCATACATGAGTAAATTATTTTCATATTTTTCATTTTCTTCATTTTCAGAATGATCGTCGATTTGCTTCTACTAGTTCTACATTACGTATAGATACTGAAGGGGCATATAATGAAGATAAAACCTTGGAAGGTAGCTTATGTTTCTTTAATTGCTGTTTTTGTATCCACGTTTTAAGACTAACAGTTGAGACTAAGGAATCTGACACTTCCATTGCTCGATTAAATAGATCTTCGAGATTATTTTTACGACTACTTTTACGTGCATGAAGTTCTTTATCACGTTTATAAAATTTGTTTTCTTTTTTTTTTCATTTAGCTGCATCCTTTGTTAAATAGCCAAGTGGTAAAATACATTTTTATGAAATTGAAATTGTATTAAAATTTTATGACAACTTGAAAGCATGTGATACCATGGGTACTTTTGTTTAAATAGTTCAGCCGTTTTGAAACAAAAATCTTCAAATTTCTCTAAATCTATTTTAAACTGGCAGCGCGCGTGCGCGCGCGTGTGTATGAGAACGAACATTTTTAAATGCTAAAAATGTTTCGCCCGACTTGTTCAGAAAGAACCAATGTGATGAGATAGAAGTATACTGTGATAAGTCAAATGTTTACTTAAAAATTACATACTAACGAGAAACAAGGTTCATGGAACGAAAACTTGAGAAGTTCTTAAATGACACTTCAAGCGGCTGCAAACTAACATTTTCGAAACGGTAGAATATTTACAACTGTTTTTTTAAAATCGGTGTAGAGTTGAAAGCAGCAGAAAACTGGCAGTTGAAATTGATACAGTAATTTTCAGTAATATCTAAATTTTTTGTTCAGATATTAAAACCTACTCAAATTTCAAGTGCCTATAAACTTTGCATTACTTTCATACGGCTTGAGAAATATATATTTATGATGCGATCAAATAACTGAAATATAGCTGTTCAAATGTACAAGCAACATTACACAAATTTACATTTTGATATATGGTAACGAATAATTTAAACATTAGTTTTAGTTTGAATTTCGTGATTTTGTCTTTATAATGCTATCACAAATCATAGAGATGTCGGAAAGACTTAATATTTTAAATTTCGTAGTTTCAAAAGTTGTCGATCATAGGACAAATTTTTTATTGAATATAAAAGCTGAAAAATTATATTTTTACCACAAATTACCGCTCTGCATACCACTGAATGACAGTGTAACGTTAGTACACAGGAAATATTCATACGGTACCCAATTACCAATTACCAATTAACCTACTCAGTAGGTAATCAATTCTTCTCCGATTAGACAAAATCACTGTATATTCTTTGCCTATTTCCCGTTCCAAATAAAACTGTTCCTTTCGACTTAATCGAGTTTCACTGCACTAGGTGCTCGATCGTTAAGAACAGTTAGCCGTTTCTTAGTATCGAATCTTGCATTCTAGAATCGAGAGGACATCTGATTCTAGATTGCTATTCGCTTTCAACAGCAATGGAAAACCATTCCTGAGAGTATCACTGGCTAACAGTGCTCTCACCGTTTTGTCGTCAATGTCTCTAACCTTGATCGTTATAGCCGCCAATGTGATTAGTATATAGAACGAAGCGTTACAGTGCAACTAGAGACGCACGTTTTGTAACGTGCTGTCTGTCAACCGATCTATCATTTTCGTTAAATCATTCGACATTAGTTACGACTAAAAGGTAGATTGATTTTCAAGAAAATCTTGGTATGACGTAACTCGTTCGTTCTGAGGGAGACTGCATGGTGAAATGAGTCTCTGTTATCAGGCACCAGGACTAGATCTATCATCAACCGTGGTTCTCCATGCTCATAGAATACAGAGATCTGGAGATTTACAACTACTGTTTGCACATATAGTCCACTTCTCTGGTATCCCTCAAACTAGTGACCATGACGCGACAAACTAGTATCCTTCTCACGCCACAGCATGGTTAACGTTGGCAAATGTGCGACGATTGACCATTGTCAATGTTGGAGTGAATGCAACAATGATCTTAAGGGTGCCAGATGTCGATGTCAGTTTTAAGAACTGTCTCTGTATTGGCGTGGAAGGGTCGTCCGCCACGTGGTCAATGGTTTGCCCGTTTTTCTTTTGATTTTTATTTTTAGTCGAGTTCCAAGTCCACTGTCAGAAAGACCACACGACACTGTCGTCGTTCACATCAAGACATATCACTATATACGCATTTGTACGAACTTTATATTCTTATATACACAATAACTATACTACTAGATACGCGAGATCCCTGCATATTATAATAAACAAGATATTATAATCTGAACTTTACAACAGTCAATAGAACGCGTACGATCATCGCATTATTCGGTGCTATCACATCGACTTGACGTAAATTCTTTCTTTCCACGAATCTACGGTGTCGCGAGTGGGGACACAGATCACGGATACTGCGGTTCTGTTTATATTACTATTTTTTGGAAAGAATGTAAAATAAACGACTCTCCTTTAAAGAACAGCTAAATGTGTAATAATTGTACAATTAAGTTTTTATATTGAACTCTCTACTTCGTCTAAGCTATTGTTTAACAGCGATTCTTAGCCTTCCAAGAGCGCACTGTTTCAATAACTCTTAAACAATTGTAAACTTCCTTCAGTTGACTTTTTCTAATAATTCGATTCTGAATTATTAAAAAAATTAACGGAAAATGAAGTTACTAATAAACAACTATAATTTGAACAAATCCTACGTCCACGTTACAAAACACGAGTCCACTTCGAAGGAAGAACAACCATTATCTTCCAAGCAACAAAGAATATGTCAGTACAATCGCCAAAATAATAGGCTCAAAAACAATAAAATGTATTATCTAACGACAGAATCTTCATCTACTTCGATGAAGAAGAAACGGTGACTCGACTCACCTCAGAACACAAATCAATAATAATCAATAACAAAAGTGTAGACATCAGATCTATGCTTCTACCGGTAGAACGAATAATTTGATCTTACGTTTCATCAGTTACACTAAATCAAGCAATCGCAAATTTATTTATAAAAAAAAACTATATTCATTTGTGTTCAAAAATAATATTCTTAAAAACAGGAATGACTGACCCAAATAGTCCCACATCCATCCTAAGTTTCGAAGACAAGCGTGTGCATATCTAGATGGAGCAAAAATAGCTGTTAGAATGTTTTCTAATGATGGTTGGAGACATAACATACCGAATTCTTATTACCTCTGCCAAATTAAATTGCTTTTGACGTAAACAAAAAGAACGCGCAGTCAATGTCCACTTTACACCGACACAAATCAAATTTCTTCAGCAGCAAACACCTCTCCAACGACCCATTTAACAATCAAGTTACTGAAGCGTTGATATCTAAGAACAATGTCGAACTTATAATACCTGAGTTACCAACGGAGTTTTTAATAACGACATGGTCAATTATTGAGTTGTCCGGAAAGTTCGTACCGAATTTCGGTAAATGTCATTGGGACAGATCTGAAGACATCAGAATGTTCGAAAAGAATTCACATGCGTACATATTCTAAAATATGATATTTCAAACAACTTTAGGAAAAAAGTTTGATTAGGATACATTACTTTTGGTAAGTTTTATACACGTTTGAATGCGGGAGGAAACATAGTGCATTGTAGGCATTCGATGCTTTTCTATTACGAGAAAAGCAAAAATGCCACACAAGCAGCAAAACAAATATATTTCTGTTTATGGTGAATGTACTGTAGTTGAAACAACTGTGTGAAAATTGTTTACTAAGTTTAAAACTGGTGATTTTAACCTTGATGATCAAAAACACTTGGGTAGATCCTCCACCACTGATGAAGATCAGATCAAAGCACTGATTGAAAATAATTCATGGTATACGATATGTGAATTAGCACAAGTGTTAAAAATATAAAAATTCATTCGTGTCGATCAATTATCATTTATGGGAAGCTTGGATGCGTAAACCGTTTTGGTTTATAATGGATAGTTTTGATGTAAATTTGATGAGCAGCATTTCCATTTACCATTTATTCCATGAAAAATGTATTATTTATAATAATGTTTAATATTAAACGAAATAGATCATAATCATGAAATAGATTCTTTAGGTACAAATCACCTTTAGTTTTTCACTTAGGTCTTTACAAAATTCCCACAATGATGAGATAATATTTCTCAATAAATTATGTAATTTTTTTTGCACATTTTGTGCAATATGCGGTCTGGCATTGTCGTGAAGGAAAATCACATTACCACGATATAAGTTTTATAAGTTTTTTTGCAATCTTTTTCTTAATTTTTCAAGTTGAACACAATACAGGATGACATTAATTATCCAATTTTGTGGAAGCAGTTCAAAGAACAAAATTCTGCTAGATTTTCTCTTTCGGTCAAGTTAATAACTACTTCGACCGTAATCAAATAAGCAGACAGTTCAAAAATAGATATACGTACAAGATACAAAATTATTTTGAGCAAACACGCGATTAAACCTCCCAAAACTAACTCGATATTTACTACCGAGGTGTACGCTATATTCGAAACAATGCTCACATCAACAACTTGCAGAATTTGACTATCTTCAAGCAACCTACACAAAACTCTCCAACAACAACGTATATGTAAAAGAACCTCCTACACTCCCACTAAAAGAAAACAATACCAGCTCCTCTGAGGATCCAAATCTAATGATCCAAAGTCATGTACGAATACCTCATTAAAGAATCCATTCCTCCAAATTGCAATTTATGCCAGAACCAACCTATACCGTTAACAGCCGATCGTTTTCTATAGGACTACAAAAGAACCGAAGTTATAAGACGAAAATACATAATTAAACCCGACGTGACCCTAACATCGGAGTAAAAACACATAAAAGCTACAATTGACTTTCTTAAAGAAATAAACGTGTACTTAAAATTTTAACCTTCCAACATAAACTCGTCACTAATGACCTCGATGTCGAAACGACGTTAAAGAGGTTCGTATTTGTATGTTTTTAAAACAATTTTCATTAATGTATACAACCAACATAAATGACACACATTTTGGAAAACATTTCGGCGTTCCAAATTCTTCGATCAAAATGTAAAAAGCTTTAATAGGTGTGTTGGTTAAGCCATATAAATCGTATTGAGAGCAATTTTCCCAATAATGTTACATCATTTTAGTCTCTAATAAGTTTTATATCTAAATTTATAATCCATTTATCGCTAACGCTTTTGATAAAAAATAATACCAATGAAGTCTATGATAGCATTTTACATTTAGAGTTAAACTTTCCTCGAGTATGACGGTATCCATCCGTATACGATTAAATCATATGCATTTAATTTGTCAAGAATTCTCTGACTAATATTTAATAAATCACTGGCCGCAAATGTTTATCCTCATCAATGGAAAGCATGCTTAGTTTGTTTTCTCTTCAAAGGTGGTGATCTTTCGAGCGTCCTAACCTATAAAGTTAATTTATAGTAAATATACTATTATTACCAATCAACATAATTTAGTAGCTGAACTATCGACTGTAACAAATCTCATGTTATACCACCATTACTTAATAATCAATATTAAAAAGAATTAGCAAATTGATGTAATGTACACCGACTTTAGAAAAGCCTTTGATTTTGTATTGCACGCAATCCTTCTATTCAAATTAAATGCGCATGGATTTATTGGTAATTTCTTATTGTCGTTGCACAGTTATTTATTTAATTGGATGCAAATAATGAAATTTCGTAATCAGTCTTCTTACTAGTGTTCCTCAGAGCTCGTATCTTGGACTTTTACTTTTTAATCTATTCATAAATGATACTTACACCTGCTTCAAATACCGTTACTTTTAACTCTGACAAAAATTAAAAATTAACTCCTATACCACTAGATTCGAAAAACTCACCTCTGTTATTTAAGATCAAACCGAAGTCCCTATCGTTTTTCATTTTCACAAATACCTTATTTTTATCGAAAAAACCTGGGTTTTTACAAAAATGTGCTATGAGAATCATCCAATGGATGTTGCAAATCAAAATTCGTTTTGCACTGTGTTACCATTCAAATTTGTCATGTGCCTTCAGTACATGAGTTACTATAGTCCGTACCACAATTAAGTCAAACTTATTAAAAATAATCAAGAAAATCGATATTTAAATTTCAAAATGCTGCCATTTTTTTAATTATCAATTTTTTTCTGTTCTTTTTAGTACCTACTGTAGACTACTGTATTCTGATTAAGAATCTTTTCTCGTTTTTTTTGCTTTAAACAAACAGAATAGCTGAATAGTTTCTTTATAAAAAGAATACCAAACAAAACAAAAAAAAAAAGAAAAAACACTCTTTACAGTAGAAGACCTCCTTAATGACAGAGGAATTAATTAAAAAACCAAATTATACTTATAAATATAAAAGCACAAATATAAACGTTCAAAATAACTCAGGCTTTTTCACAGATTCTGTAAGTTTCATCAATTGAATTTTGTCGAGATGCAATCAAACCTTTTTATGCGAATGCTAAACTAAATTCGCACATGAAAGTATAATTAGTCCGAGTTTAAAGAGGGTAGAATTTCTATTGTAGAGATTATTACAAATTATCTGCGACCGACTGTAAAAAGTGACGAGATATTTGCTTAGGTTGTCGTCCGCTAATCAAAATTTAAGTTCTTCGTTATATTGATACTTTGAAGTATTACTCAAGGATTGTTGAAGTTGCATTTCCTTTCTCCCTCTTTTGCATCCTGTTTCGTTGCGTCAGTTGCTCACCACTTCTCGCTATTCACGATGTGATGTGATGTGATCTCCCGACTCGCTGGAGAGATAAAACTACACAGTTTTTCATCTATACTCGATTGGTACGAAAAGTTATTATTATCCGTTCGTTCACATAACTTCAATGTCCGCATCTAGTAAGTTTTTAATTAATAGGCATGTTATAAATGTGGAGTTCGCATATTTCATCCGAAAAGTCCTAACCCGTTTCATTATACTTAATAATTCCGTTCCATCATTGCTTGTGCTTCAAGTAACAAAGATTGCTCAGAAAGATGTTGTCAAAGTTGGATACTGGTGAAACCTATGGGCTTTAATCTCGAAACGGAACGTCGAACTACTTCTTCTTAATTTTGTGCTCTCCCCAACCCACAAATCCACAAAACAGTACCTTTGTCAAACCCAGATCCACCCTCGATACAAAAAATCGAACATAGATCTCAACTTAAACCTCAACCTAAGCAAGATACCAAACCCAAATCCATTCCAAACCACTTACCATTCGCGTTTTCTCACAGGTTGCTTGGAAGGATGTCCCGTGAGGAAACCTCAAAGGCACCATGTGGAGGTGGTGTGAATGGGTTTGACTGGTTCGAGACCCCATCTTAACCGAATTTCTCTGTACGAGGCGCGTATCCGAGGATATGTACAACGTTAGATGAAACACCAGTACCATCGGATTACTTTAACTAGACGGCCGATCCCGAGATCACATCAGAGGTATGGCACACCGGCCTAACTGTCCAGACACCCTCGTCAGCCTCATGCATCCTGCTTCCTACCCCCTACCGGTGTGCTAAGAAAACGGGTAATGCCTGTGTCAAGAGATGTTAGGGAGCGTGAGGTATACGCGTATATGGTACATGAAACACAGCTACATAATAATCGTTGACAATGGTACAACCGTGGAGTATAGGTAACTATCTGTTGTTCGATCTCTCTCTCTCTCTCTCTCTCTCTCTCTCTCTCTCTCTCTCTCTCTCTCTCTCTCTCTCTCTCTCTCTCTCTCTCTCTCTCTCTCTTTCTCTTTCTCTCTCTCGCTCGCTCGCTCGCAAGAAACTAAGTTACTTTTCAAGGAAGAATGTGGCGTTACGAAGTTTACTTGAACGCTAGTTATGAGATTCAGTCACAAGATGTGACCCACTTTTATCACAGAAGGAAACTAAAACCTACCGCTATATTACAAGAAAGGAAATAAAATAGAACAGCTGTAACCGGTGGGAAATTTTCGTAACCGTTTAAAATTCTTGAAAACGAGAAAATCACTTACTCAAGGTATATACAGAGGGAATTTCTTTCGCAATTTTGTAAACTATTATATTAATATCTTTACTATTTTGACCTTATGAGCACGTATGTGAAATATACAACGTGGTCCTTGATTCACCATACGAAAAAACTCAGTGAAATTTCATGGTTCAAGGTAAGAGTCATTAGGTGTACCTTTACTCAATTGATTTTCAAACGCATTTTCGGCAAAAAAGATGTCTCCAAAGCAATTTCATTATTTTTTTATCTTATTTTGAGCCATAAAGTCCCTCTGACATTATTTGTACCATGAATTAGGGACCAATCTGTATATTTCGTACATAAATGTGAATATCACTGTCTTTTGAGTACTATATGAACATTTTTGTAGAATATTCACGCGATGATGACGTGTTATTTCGTTTAATGCTAATCAAACCATATTAAATAATTTATTAGGAAAGAATAAACATGTTTTATATACAAATGATTAAGTTAGGTAACAATAAATTCAAGTACACTCCAGTGTTCAGATATTTTTGTTACTCACTGTACATTTGTGATCAAATAAAATAAGGATACTAACGCAACAATTTACAAAATTATGAAAGAAATTTCCACTGTTCAAACTCTGAAAAAGAATATCACCTTTTTAGCAAAGAAAGCATTGTTCTTATTTATTTCATTGCTGCATTAATATGTAATTGATAATGTTAACATGAAACACTATTTTTAAATATCTATGATTTTCGAAGGACTTCCAAGTTAAAAAAGGTCGTGATTCGCTTTACGGTAACATACACTTTCAACAATCGTAACCTTAAATCTAATCTGTCGTAACTATAGTGTGCATCTATACTAATATACAACAGACACTACTGAAAATCGTTATTGAAGTACTACATGGTACCAAGAATAGACGAAAAATAAGAATGGTTTTATAGAAGTAGGATTGAGCACAAAAGTTCCACTATCTTTCACTGGAGAATATCTCAGTAATTGTTAATTGTTGACTCTATTTTTATTCTGTACTTAATAAACTTTCAAATTTCATGACTAAATGTTACACATAATAGTTAAAAACTCAAAGTAATCTTTACATTTTGAGAGAGAAGCGATCTAACAACAAATTAATTATTACAATATATGTTCCCCTTTATATGAACTAACGTTTAAAACATTTATTTTTATACAACATATAGTTTACAAGTAAATCTGGGTGAAAAGGTTAAATGACTCATCCTGTATATGGTAATCCTGAATGTTCGATGAAGACTCGATGGTTATAAATTAGTACCATTAATTGCCATCTAATATAAGCAAAATGGAGATTATCGATAACATTTGGAACAAAATATCTTTATTGTAATCATTTTAGTCTATTTCTATATCTACATCTAAAACTGTTATTTTTATACGCTTGATACGAAATGCTTTCTCAAATTTACTCATTAGTGTATGTTTAGGTGACGAAAATATGTTAATATAGAGTTTTCCAATAAAAATGATATTACCTTGAATCGAAATAAAATGAAATTCACGAAAGATAATTAGGTACTCGTTGTTTTATTTCGAAGTATATACGATGAAATTGTACATGAAATGGAATATGATTTCAATGTCCACCATGATTGGATTTAATGGAACGAATACGACACAAATGTTTCAAAAGCTGTTATGTTGTTTGTCGGTCCAGTAAAAAGGTGTATTTTTTTTCTTATTTCAGTTAATGGTTTAGAAATATTTTTAAAACTTTCAATAAATTTTTTGTAATAGCTTGTTAATTCTAAAAAATTTTTCGTCTTTGTTACGTTCTTAAGAATTTCAGTTTTAATTGTTCCAAGTTTAGCTGAGTTAGATCTAATTCCATCTTCTGTTATTAAATGTTCTAAGTACTCTAATTCT
The DNA here is from genome assembly GCF_051014685.1 of Ptiloglossa arizonensis. NCBI lineage: Eukaryota > Metazoa > Arthropoda > Insecta > Hymenoptera > Colletidae > Ptiloglossa > Ptiloglossa arizonensis. Next base: position 10,493,622 of record NC_135051.1, on the reverse strand, counting down.
TGTTTTAAGTACTCGTATTTAGGTAGTTGTAACGTTAACTCCGTGCCTCTAAATCTTCGAAATAATTCATTTATACATGGCTACGCGACATTTTCATATCAATACAGTATAAATATACTCTCGCTAAATAATTAATATCTGAGTAATAAAAGTGAAACATGTAATTCATGTAACACATATTGCATTTATCACAAGTATTGTGCTGTATAAGAGAAAAAAAAGCAGCGCTTAATTGAACGCTTAATTAATCACTTAAATATAAATTTTGAATAAATTAAACAAAACAAAACTTATTATGAAACCGAATAAATAGAAATAAAAACGGAAATATTACGTATAAGAATAAAGAATGGTCCATGTAATCACTGTACACTCTGTGAAGTCACTGCTCCAATTAAATGCGATCGGAAAGTCGAAGACTTGGCCAAACGCATAATATAAACATTTTTAAGTGCACTTGAGTGGAAGAACCTAAGTTAAAAGAGTAGTTTATGTGTAACTCATGGACAGTACATATGTGAGTGGACCGATATCGACAAATAGTTAGAAAGAAATTTTTAGAAGCGTGTGCGTCCTGTGGTGCGAACGGGATTGCCCTTTTTCTTTTGTGGTATGTTAATATTTCAAAGATATCTCTTTTTTTTCCTGGTGTACTTAATCTGCGTCGTGTACGCGTCGTGACCTTTTTCTACAGACCCGATATTCCATCGACAATCGTGAGAAAATACATGTGCACGCACAAGCGCACGCGAACATTTATATCTGGTGAAAGAGCGCATTTCTTTACTCGGCATTTTTCTCCCCACGGTTCCTTCAAATAATTCTTTCTTTTGCAGATAGCAGTAAAAGCGAACGTGAACGCGAACGTACTGACTTGTGTCGTGCATCATGACACGAGAAACGCGACTCTCGATAATCACTAAATTAATTATAAAATGTCAATCCGGGCAAATCCGGAACCAATTTTTGTTGGATTGTAATCGTAAAACTTTTCTACTGGAGTAAGATAAGATTAGCCATCGGAACTAAACCAGAAGTGTAACAAAATTATTATCAAAATTTTATAATCGCTATAAAAGTCGTTGAATTATTAATTATCTTCAAATTTTTATAAACATGTAACTATAAATAATAACCAAGTATGATCTGTCTGAAGGTACACTATATATCCATCTATAAAGCTTCCATAATGAAAAAATACATATATAATTTAAACCAACAAGGTAGAATTATCAACTTTGTATGCTTGGAATAAAAATGGAATAAGAATGAGCTATTGAAGTAATTATGAAAATTTTAGATGTATTTCATAGGGCAACCTAAGTATCTAATTCTAATCAAGGTAATATTTCAGAAATTATTATCCTTTTTTGTCAATAGTATAATTAATGCTTTTCGTAATTTTAAATGAATTCTTAAATTCGTACAAAGATTTCGAGACAATTTTTTCAGTTCTGTTAAATTGTAGTATCGGATTCGGTAGGTATCATATAAATGTAGGTCGTCGTTCTGCACGACGACCAGGTGTAAGGATGCATGGGGATGAAAGAGAATACATGTGGCTTGGAGAAAGTGAGGTATGTTTGGAAAAGACGAACAATTAGGATGGCCAAACGTGACCGAATGCCTGAAGTGAGAGAGACTGAGGAATAGAATGAAAGAGAATGAATGGGCATGACTATATAGAGTGCGAAAGGAACGTTTGACAGGACAGTGTGTCCAGAAGTTAGGACAGGACAGTGTGTCCAGAAGTTAGGACAGGACAGTGTGTCCAGAAGTTAGGACAGGACAGTGTGTCCAGAAGTTAGGACAGGACAGTGTGTCCAGAAGTTAGGACAGGACAGTGTGTCCAGAAGTTAGGACAGGACAGTGTGTCCAGAAGTTAGGACAGGACAGTGTGTCCAGAAGTTAGGACAGGACAGTGTGTCCAGAAGTTAGGACAGGACAGTGTGTCCTGAGTGTAAGAGTACGACGCCGAGGGTATGTCCGAAGAGTGTGTCGCGGACAGTATGAGTAAGAAGACAATAAGACGAGACAATTAAAAGACGCACTAAAACGAAAGACCGGTATAAGACTTAAGCAACAAAGACGATCAAGACGCGTGCCGAGGGCATAAAGACGATTAGCTTAGTTTAATACGCGGTCGATCTTACAACTAACGTTTGGGCAGAACGAACAGTTTAATTCTAAAAGCTACATATGTGGTATCGGATTTTCCGCGCTCGCTTAGGCCTGCTTCGAGCGTAGGCCTAAACAAGATAACGCGTGCGGTTGGACTTGAGTTAAACTAAACATTTGGCGCCGATCGGTCCGCTAGCTTTCCTGGAAGGCACGAGTATCCTTTACAGGGGGTCTTGCGCGACGACCGAGCGTGAGAACGCATGGGGATGAAAGGAAATACATGTGGTTCGGAGAAAGTGAAGAGTGTTTGGGAAAGACGAACGATTAGGATGGCCAAACGTGACCGAATGTCTGAAGTGAGAGAGACTGAGGATTGGAATGAAAGAGAATGAATGGGAATGACTATATAGAGCGCGAGAAGAACGTCAAGGGACAGTATGACAGAGTATCACACAGTATGAGATAGTATGACAAAGTATGACGATGAGAGTACGTCCGAAGAGTGTGTCGCGGACGGTATGACTGAAAAGACGATAAGACGAGACAATTAAAAGACGTACCGAGCGAAACTAACCACTGACACTACATCTAACACTATTATCACTGTAAATTATAATAAATATATATATATATATATATATATATATATATATATATATATATATCCATAAACCACGCACGAGTACAATAGTTATTTGGGGGCTCGTACAGGGATCAATCACTCAAAGATCTCTTCTCAAGTGATTTGAAGAGAGAAAAACAACACATATATACGTATATATAAGACCGAGTTTTTTTTCAAGATCACTATCCATTACTAATCGGTCGCAGCCTTCTGGACACTTATAGAGAGTACCTACCAGAAATCCTCGGTTTACGACGTACGCAATTAACTATTAAGGCTACAATGGAAAAGCAACGCATTCATATATTGGAGAAAGTTCAACAAAATATACTATACTTCCTCGAAAATAGATTTCATTGACGCGCAAGTTATAAATCATGCTGACCGTTTGCACGCCACATACTTCGTAAAATCGTATGGCCAACTACTACAGTTGGTAATACCATGAAACATCGTTACTTTGCACTTTCAGATATCTAATTTGACACATTGGTCCCAAAATCTCGGTGAATATAAATTGAAAATATAAAATTGCAGTTACTGATAACTCGTATGCAAAGTAACATGCACTTGGGAATCATTGATTTCATCATTAATCGATGTGATTTTTTGTTTGCGATGACGCAATATTTAAAAAAAGAAGAAACAAGACATATATTGTCGATTAATATCGACGATAAACGATTTAAACTAATTAGAGACATTTTTTATTTTCCAGCCAAGAAAAATCATACGGGTGAAACTCTGGAATTGACTGGTGTCCTTAGACAGGAGATGGGCACGTATCTTTGCATTGCCAGCAATAATGTGCCTCCGACAGTCAGCAAACGCTATTCTGTCGACGTCCACTGTACGTATGACTTATCATGTAGCTACTAAATACAGTCGCTTATGACTGTTGTTAATTTACAGCTACCATATAGTGTCCTATAACGACACACGCAAACAGGGAAATTTATCGTAGAAAACTATTACAAATTTATTAGCATTATGTTTTTACTTTTATTCCGTAACGATACTTTTCGTACCTTTGTCACATGTTCTACAAGCTCATTCATAAAAAATAGGCCCATTTCAAGCTTTATTAATTGAAAATAATTTTGAAATAATATTATAATACTGTTCCTCGAAAAATAATCAATAGGGAAAAAGTAATAAAATGTAATGTAAAAACTAAAAATTTTGTATAAAAATATGTCTCGTTGAAAATCTGTCCGAACTATTTTTATTTATATACATGTTAAATCGTTGCTGAAGCACTTTTAATTACATTCAATTATAAATAATTAGAGAAGTAGCGATTGCATTCCTTTTCATCCGCAAAACCTTAGTATCTAGTACTAAAACTTTCATAAAAATACAGTAAAAGGTATAAAAAGTTTTATTTTGAATAATGGATCAAATTAGATTGAAAAGAAGATGAAAACAATTACATGACATATAAAACTATTAAAGAAATTACTTATTGAATATTTGCTATCTGTAATTCTTGTTAAAATCAGTCAATTATTTTTCAAGTGCTACAAATGAATTTTGGATTTCACTATTTAAAACAGGCTACATTGAGATACATCTCATTCTTGATATATATCCGTCAAATAGAAGAAACTATACTCTGAAGTTTATGAGAAAATGTATTTTTCATATTAAAAAGTGTGGGTACACTCTGTACCCTAAATATCTATAGATACACAACAATAAAAACATAAGAGCGAAGATACCGTCTCTTGATAGTTCTCACCAAGTTTCGAGCCAAAAGCGAACTTGAAACATATCTCATAAGACAAACAATGTTCTGATTATGTAATAATTGTTATTCGTGTACAATACAAAGGGCACGATGGTTCCTTCGAGAACTCAATTTACTATAAGTGCAATTATTGGTATTTGTTTATCAAAAAACGAAAAGGCGATAAAATTGGTATAAAAGAATAACTAACGAAGAAAAATATGAAAGAATTACACGCTATTTCCTCAAAGAATATTTTACATTATCTGAATATGGATGCTCAAAAATTTCACAATTTATTAAAAATTTCGATTAGATTCGACTAGATTAAAGAAAGCAATAAGCGCCGAAGACAAAGAAACAGTGATGCGGATTATTCCATTTTATCTAGCTAAGGAAAAATTATTTCTAATAACCGAGGATTACTGTACCTGACAGTTCTTTTCATTAAATGGTTAACTCTAAACAACTTGAACCTTTGCACATTCTAGCACACGAATGTTAGATAAATCATTCTGGAACAAGTGCCAGAAAAATAACGCGTGCATAAAAGTTACTCTATGCAATACATGAATTGCATTTTAATTTCTTGAACTACTACATAAGTAGTTACTATACTATACAAAAAATGTAAGTATTGCGATAGTATTCGGTTCAAAAAATAATAATTTCAACGATAATATTGATATAAATAATATAATAGATACCGTGGTTGCTTAGACTAGGACAATGCAATCATAATTCCGTGCTTTTTATCACGCTTGATTTTGTTTAATAATCTAAGAATGAGAGAGAACGGAAGAAAGGCGTAAAAATCTAATTCCGTTCACGATACCATGATGATGATTGTTAGGTTGTATATTTTGTGTAAACTGGCCACGGAATTCTAGCCACCGAACTCTGATTTGTTATAATTTGTTTGTCGAACTCTTGTAACTTGTGTTGAGCTCTCTTGTATCTTGCGTAACTGTCGAACTTGTATGTTACTTGTAGTGGAGTGTTAAACTGATGGCGAAATGTTCGCTTGTTTGAGTCTGTATCAAACTGATTGGCAAAATTGTTTAGTTGAGTGGTTGGCTGAATTGTACGAACTGTTTGAACTGTGTCTTGGCAGAAGTTGTTTGACTGAGTTTGAACTGTCTCCTCCGCGTGTCAACCCTCCGTTTTATGTGTTCGGTTTTAAATCCGATTGGCTGAGGAATTTGGGAGGTGGACAACTGTGTCGGAGGAAAGGGAAACCTGGAGTGGGATTGTTAGTTGCAAACCGAGGGTTCCTGGAAGTTAAAATTGTTAAAAATCATAAAGATGCGAAAGTCGTCTTAATGACTTTTTATTAATTGAAAATCCAAGTTTCAATAGATAACCTACTGTTTCCTTTTTATTCAGGTTACGCTTTTGAACATTATCTTCGATGGACAAAATATCATCTAAATAGATTATTAATTGGAGCCTTCTATTTCTCATGGTTCCCATTACCAATTTTAGAATTTTAGTTAACACAAATGGGTTTGTAGATAATCCAAACTAGATACCTTAAATGCCCGTAGCTGCTTAGCAGACCTCCAAGAACCCAGATAGGGTTGTTAGCTTGTTGGTGGATTGCACGTGTGCCGCGCTAATTCAGCCATAAACGATTTTTGCGTGCCGCAACAAAAGCTATAGCATATCAAGAGAGAATCACGACCGTACGTAGATCCTCTAATTTGAAATGTGGTGTATCTACAAATTCATACAACTTTATTAAATTTAATATAAATTTATACAACTCATCAAGTTTTTAGACTAAAAAATAGGGAGATCAAAATTGTATCACGTCCTCCCATAAGTAATGTCGTCTCTTACCGTAATTTAAATAAGCACTTGAATCGCATCTCGGCGATGTGTTTATAGAAACTTCTTTCTATGTAGCTTAAAGAGTGCTCTTTCGACAGTCTGTCGGTTGCGTTCGATGCAGTTTGATCGACATTTTTCACTTGAAAACAAATTTTAAAATGAGCGTGTGCGAACTTCAAAGCAATGCCTTGCTCGCGGCATTGTAGGCTATATGAATTTAAAAAAGATAGTACAACTATGGATATGGTTAAAAACATTTGTGAAGTGTATGATGAACATGCTTTGAATTTGAGAAAGTGTCAAAGATGGTTTTCCAAATTTCGAAAAGGTGATTTTGACCTTTCCGACGAACCGAGATCCGGTCGACCAACAGCGTTCAATCCTGAGGCATTGAAAGCTTTAATCGAGTTAGAACCAGAATTAACTACCGATGAAATTGCTGAGAGATTAGCAGCAGTGGCAGCAGTACCGTCCATAGACATTTAATGCAATTGGGAAAAGTTCCAATAGACAATTGGCAATTGTTCTATTCCACCACGATAACGCTAGGCCACACACAGCAAGGATAACAGTAGAAAAAATAAAAAATTTCAATTGGGAACTTCTGCCACACCCACCATACTCTCCGGATCTTGCCCCAAGCGATTACCATCCAAAAAATTTCAACAATACCGAGGATGTAAAATCGGCACTAAATGAGTATTTTAATTCAAAATCCCAGAAGTTTTTCGAAAATGAAATAAGAAAGTTGACCGATAAATGGGAAAAGGTCATCGAAACTGGTGGTCAATATATCGACGATCGAAAATAAATGTAAGTATTAATTTTTTTCACCGAAAGTCACCGTCAAAAACGACATTACCTATGGGATGTCCTAATAGATTAATTTCATTACTCCCAATACTCTCTAAGTTGTTAGAGAAGGTAACACTACGACATTTATCGGAACCGTCAAAAAACGACATTACTTATGGGATGTCCTAATAGATTAATTTCATTACTCCCAATACTCTCTAAGTTGTTAGAGAAGGTAATACTACGACATTTATCGGAACCCATCCTACGTCGCGAACTTATTTCACTCTATCAGTTTGTTTTCAGATCCAAGCATAACGCAATTGAGCAAGTTCACAAACTAGTACATCTAATAATAGAAGCTTATAAAAGAAAAGAAGTCGCAACTATGTATTTCTGGATGTAGAAAATGCAGATGTTCTCAAGAATATTTTAAATCGAGTCACCCAAACCTTCCATTCTTCGCTCAGGTTAGATTTAGAGAAATCTAATGGCTTTATCCGTTTTTGAGCGAGCAGGCGTTTCTACGAATGACCACCATCTTGAGACACGTTTCGCGCCATTTTATCAGCTTCAAACATTCTTAAATATTAATTAATTTCTGAACTTCATGAGTTAATTTAAACGAGATTTAACCGTTAACTTCTGACACCATGTTGTAATAAAGATCTCTTAAACGAGTTTGTTACAATCTTTCTTTATTGATTTTCTGATATTTTTCACACTGACTCGGATCTACGACTCCTACGCTGTACCGCGTGCCTCGTTCATCACGGTCTCTTGCCCTTACGACAAGTTTAGATATTTAAAGTCTAGTTTTATAAATATCTTACAAAATATTAAATCTTCTAATAATAGCAATAACCCCCTATTTTACAATAAGCTTTAAATTCCAGAATAACGTATCAATATTTACTGCTGAACTCGTTATTTATCATGCAATTGAATGAGCTGTTTCATAGAGGCGCAACTTCGAGTCGTTCCACGTCGGCAGCTCAAACCAAACAGACGCATTTTCTGCGTCCTATATCCCAATTATTGGAACTAGTTTTATAATAAATTTAATACTGAATCAAGGAAGCGATACTGAAACTACACAATAATTGTGTACGGTACGATAACATAGAGTTTGCAAAATATGCAAAAAACGACATTACTTATGGAATGTCCTAATAGATTAATTTCATTACTCCCAATACTCTCTAAGAAATGCTACAGGGGCAATTTATCAATATGACAATTTTGATAAATGATGAGTCTAAGCAGGAACAACTACATATGAATGCTGGAGTCAGGTAAAGTGAAAATAGCTAAACAGGCCTGGAAAGGAGTAAGCCGATACATATTAATGATAGCAAGAATGAGAAAGGACAGGTAGCTAAAAAATTGCTTGTGAGATAAGTGGAGGAAAAAAAGTATATTGCAAGCATTAAATAAATGTCTTCAAAAAGAAAAAGATACAGCAAAGAATGATAAAGAAAGAGAAGAAAATATGAAAATGTACTCTAATGCACACATGACAGAGAACTTAGTATGAATAGGGGAAACCAAAAACACGTGCAATTCAATTAAACAGAGGAAACGTTTCATAATAGAAAATATAAGTACCTTGTGGAAGATGTCAAGTTTGCTTAGCGCCAGTGAATGGATATACAGAGTGAAATGTTTGGAGCTGTGCAAAAGGGACCAGTACACCAGCGTGCATTTATTTATAAGGTTTCGGTGAAAAGTTCGGGTGGTCTTTTCCCAAGATATTAAAGTGTGTATATGTGTGTGGTTTTGGTTTTAAGAACGTATTCAGCGCGAATGTAGATCAGTTTTAGTCTTGAAAAAAATCGAAAGTCAGATAACAAGCGAAATAGTGTAACACATAATACACTCCATTCCTTGCAATTCTCCCCCACATAATTCCTACATTCGTAAGTGGATTAAAACCGGGATACATGGAGGAAAAGAGAACTTTCGATAGTGAAAAATTAATTGCTAAGGCCAGATGCGCAAATATGGGACAATGGAATAGATATTCACTACCGAATAATAAAGAAAACTAAGCCATGTATAGAAGAATGCGACAAACTCATGTTAAGTATAAGTATAGAAGACTTTTTAGTGAATAAATATAATTTAAAAAATGTAAATTAATTAAGAAATTTACGCAACTTGAAAAATAGTATCATATCGTGAAAGTCATCAAGAAAAATTATCATGAAGAAACAAAGAATAAGTGAGATCTAGAAATTAGAGTAGCTTGTGTGGAAGGATGAATGGTGAAAAGTAAACTAATTATAAATTAAGTCCAATTTCGGAGCGAAAGGCTGAAATTAATAAGCTTCTATTATTACATACGTTAATGATTAACTAGTTGGAAGCAGATAGATATTTGATTTAAAATTTGTTTAAAATACTAGATTACAATTTAGATACAGTAATCGTTTTATGATTCAAGTCTTTTTTATATTCAAAGTATTATCTTGTTTTTTCTTCATTCACAAGTAATAAATAAGATACATAATTCTAACTAGCTTAAAGATAATACAATCCCCTGTATTATTTTAGAAATTACAAATTATATTATAATAAAACAAATATATTTTTGTTTCAGTTCAGCCTGTTATAAAAATGACAAGTGAATTAGTGGCTGCACCAATTAACAGCACCATTGTTCTTCAGTGTCACGTTGAAGCTTCCCCACACGCAATGAATACTTGGTATAGGAATACAGGTAATAAACCCACCGTCCCTCCATTATGATACTTAAATTCAATATGTTTTTAACGATAAATCCATTTATAAATAAGCATGAATCATTCCGTTTATTTTACTTGAATTATAAATATAACAATACAGTCGAATTTAGAATATTTAGTTTTTTTTAACATTTACCTGCGAAATACTAAAATGTTACTGGTTTAGACCCGATACACCCGGATAACATATATATACATATATATATATATATATGTGTGTGTGTATGTATGTATGTATGTATTGTGCAAATTTCACAAAATACCAAACAATAAATTGTATAAAAACAGTACAAAAAATGAAAATGTTTTAACATATTATTTAAGCAAATTTATACTTTGCAAAACTGTTTGGAAGCTTAAATACATTATTTAAAAGTACGCAATTTTTGTTTAAATAACCTTTTTCTAGGTCTCGTTATTTTCGAGGGCCGATTTCACCCCCTAGGTATAGAAGATAAAAATAGCAGATAAAAAAAGAATACGTATCAAATATTTTTCTAAGAACTATATTATACGTAAGTTTCATTAAAATCCGCGGTTTATACTTTAGTGACGTAGGGAGTTTATACTCCCTTCTTAAACTGAGTGACCAGTTATCTCATATTGAAATGCAGAACAGGTCTCTCCACTCTTTCCTCCACCCCAAATTCGTTTAACATATTTGCGATAATATTCTAGTAAATTGTTACAAAGATAGGATCCTAGTGTTTGGGTTATGTGTCGGTCTTATCAGAGTGCTTGGTGGGTCTCACAATATTTCATTTTTTATAAAAGTTGGCTTAGTCTCGTGTCTCCTAGCTTGTTACTTGTGACTAACCTTTTAATTCTTTTATTAACGCTTTCTTTGAATACATTTAGTAACCTCCCTTCAACTGCTGTGTGTTTATTAGTAGTTCTATGATTAACAAAGTCCCAAATATCCTCTATTTAGGCTCTAATTACGAGACGAAGTAGTTCAATTTTGTATTCTCGATCGTGACATCGTTAATTTCAAATTAAGCTTCTACTTGATAAAACCATATATCGGGTTTTTCTAACCAAAATGGTAGGAACTTGTGATCACCTTATTCGTTTTCATCACGTCGGAGTCACCAATTATTGAGGGGCTACTTTTTACCGATATAACTTGACGCGTAATGGGATAAGTTAACTTTCCACATGGTGTCGAATGCTTTATTCCTCTCCCCATAAACACGGACGAGGAAAAGAGGGAACAGTATTCGGCATCGAGAATAGACCCGAGAACTTTTTACTCTTCCCCATCGTCCCAAAGAAGGAATAAAATTGTTTGACAGCTGACTGTTTTTTATGTTTGGGAACAGAATATTGTCCACGATTTATATACGTAACGAAGAAAAATACTGTAACAAAAAAATGTCAACAATTTTTTTACAAGAAAATATATTTTAAAACCCAGTGATCACGTTTTCACTATTAAAAGAAAAAATTTTTTAACGTTAAAAGCAGGATTGCATTTGAGTGTTTGATTTGATCACGCATAGTTCTGCAAATGAAACAAAAAGATTCAACTTCTGTTTAAATTTATTTTCAATATCGTTGCCGACGATTTTTGAAAATATTAAACGAGAAAAAATCTGAATATTTTTCACGGTGTGATATCAAAATTTAAAGATAATTAATAATTCAATGGCTTCCATGACGATTATAAAACTTTGGTAATAATTTTGTAATACTTCCAGGTTAGTCTCTATGCTTAATCTTATCTTACTACATTCGATAAAGCTTTGCAATTACAATTCAAAAGAAATTGGTCCCGGGTTTGTTCAGATTGACGTTGTATAATTAATTTAGTGATTATCGAGAGTCACGTTTTTCGTGTCTGGACGCACATTCTTATTCAGGTTACACTTTTGCTGTTACCTACGAAAGAATTCTTTAAAAGTACTACTGTTTAAGTTATAGACTCAAATGCACTTAAAGGTGTTTATATTATGTGCTCGGTCAAATCTTGTCTTTCTGATCGCATTCAGTTGGAGCAGTGACTTCACAGAGTGCATAGTGATTATACGAAGGATTCTTTATTCTTATATTCCTATATTTTCATTATTTCTATTTATTCGGTTCAATAATAAGTTTTTTTTTGTATAATTTATTAAAAGTTTATATTTAAGTGATTAATTAAGTGTTTAATTAAGTGCTGCTCTTTTACTTTTATACATCTTTCGTCAATACTTCTGATAAATACAATATTTGTTACATGAATTACATGTTTCGCTTTTATTACTCAGATATTAATTATTCAGCGAGAATATATTTATACTGTACAGATATCAAAATGTCAGTGAGTTCTTCAATGCAAAGGATTGCAGGTCCATATATAAAAGTAATCTCTCGAAAATAGTTATTTAACATAATGCAGGAATATAGTGATCGAAACATCCATAACAAATTGGAATATATAAAAGAGCATTTACTACATTTGCGAAATTATACAAAACAAGAACTTCAAGCGTTTAAACATAAATTTTTCGTAACTTTAAAAAAAAAAAATAAAAAATGGTTGGAAGAAACAATAGAGATTCCTGTAAAAGGTTTGCATGGTCACAAATCAGAGAAACTCGTTTTTGAATTAAATGATCGTAGCGAACTAAGGAAAACAGAATATCTTCGACAATCCGTTAGCATTGTAGAATTATTATATTCAACCCAATCGAAATTGAGAGCTTCTAGTCGAATGAAGCTATTACTGTATTATTAAAAGACATTACAATTTATCCTAATTTGGCAAAACAGTTAAGAAAAAGTCCTCCTCATAGTAATCAAGGAAATCGGAAACAACTGCCACCATTACAAGCACTTTCTTTCTTTGTTGGGACAGGACTATCAAGAGGTCCGTGTCAAATAATAAAAAATAATGATGTAACATTTCTTCCTTGCTACAGTCTTCTTTAAAAAGCTAAAAGAAACTGTTATCCTGCACGAAAAGCATTCACAGTAACAGATTCATCTGCAGAGGTACAATTGCAGGATCTGTTGCATCGTACAGCTACTCGTTTGTTGGTATATTTAAAGGAAATATTGTGTAATTTAACTAAAAATGAAACCACTTCACTGCAATCGATATGTAAATGGGAATGTGATGGATCTCAACAATCAGAATATAAACAGAAATTTGCTTGTAACGGTGATTCAGACGCAAATGTATTACAAAGTTCTTTTGTAGCATTACAACTAATGTGCACGAAAAATAATAAAATAATTTGGAAAAATCCCACACTTCATCATCAAGATATTGTCAACGTATCCACATCCAATTTTTGAAGGAGTCCACAGATGTAGACAATTTGGAGGAACCAAAAATCGAAGAAAATAGAAACATATCTATAAAATAGAAATGATCGCTAACCGTGGTTGATGGGAAGGTGTACAATATTGCCACAAATACAAAATCTACAACGAAGTATTTTATATGTAGTGCTAGCTCAAAAGAATTTAACAAATTTTCCGTAACAGAAGAAATTTATTAACTTCCGATCCGCTTTCAACGAGTTTACGAGTACGACCAAAAAAGAAGAGGATGCCATTTCTTAAACAGACGATAAATTTACTAATTTCTCCTGAAATCGTACAACGGAGTTATAGCACTTTCAGGAAAATGATAAAAAAGAAAACGAGGAGGTCGAGGACGAAAATGAGTACGAGGACGAGTACTAGAACGAACACAAGAATGAATACAAGGAAGAAGACGAATTTTAAGAAGCAGATTTTCTGACAGAAGGTAATTCTGTTATACGTTGTTGATATTTAATGAAATATTTTGAAAAAAATTATATATATATATATATATTATTAACTATAATCTCTGTTATTACATATATATACATATATACATATGTATGTGTGTATTTTTGCAAAAAATATTGTTTCACAGCAATTCAAAAACATCAAAAAAATGTACTGTTTAATACATTTACCTTTAACAACGGATTTCAAGTTTTAAACGCAAATTTCAAATAGTCATTCAACGCATTGAAAAATAGAAATTTCGAGCTTTAAAATGGTTTTTGTTCGTCAAAATTGAATGATTTTTAACGGAGTTGTAGCACTTTTAAGATTAAGAAAATTTTATAATTATTATGTCCGGCTTTTTCAAGCAAATAGCACACTGTGCGCCGGTGCATTAACGGTCAATCTCTTCTCCAATTCGTAACATAGTTCGAGAAGAGGTTGGCCCGTTTGAGGTCCTCACGATTGCCAAAGCTCGTCGCGAAACCACAAATGATCGACATCGCGAGTGATTTATCTATTCCCTCGAACCATCCTTCGCCATTCGGGCCAGTCTTTACTTATTCGCACTTTTACTTTATATATAGCATGAGCGGAAAGGAGTTGCGTGAAAGAACGCGGCGAGTAAGCCTCGAGTTCTATCCGTGTAAGGAGTCTCCAAAATTCAACAAAGTAAAGATCCATAATCGTCGTTGACCAATTTACGTAACATAGAGCAATCCTAAAATTCGTTCTGGAAATCCTCCAGGACGGATAAAAATTAAGAGTGCGAAATGTATATATATATATTAAATAAGAATATTAAAGGAAAATTAACAAAAATTTCGCTTTAAACAGATGCATTCTCTTTGTTGGTTGACGCAATATTACTTAAGTATTATTTATTTTTGTCTGACTACTAATAGCAGGCATTCTTGTCATATTATTCGATTAGTTACTCGTCATAATTACCACACCCAGTACCAACCAAAGTTAGGCATATTTTATTCGAATAATTTCAAATTTTTACGTAAACAACCAAAGTTAGGCATATTTTATTCGAATAATTTCAAATTTTTACGTAAACATCGAAGCGCGTCGTCGTTTCCTTCCCTATACGGTACAAGTACCGCTTGAAGCAACCATGCCCGGGTACCATCTACACCATTTTATAAACGAGTCTACCAAAACCTCCAGCTTGAATGGCTGAACAGCACCGACAATCGAATTGGACTGAACTAGCCGTTACTGCCACTGCAACAACATCAACTGCCGGGTCTAGCGCTTGAGAGCTTCAACCTCCCGTCTCATTAGAACCTCCCCGACTCGCAGGACTCATAACAACTGTTGTAATAAACCGCTTGCGAGCCTGTTTGTAAATCCAGCGGGGAAGTCACCGTCTCGTAGAACATGGTCTCATAATTGCGGACGATCCACAAAGCTAGTCGTTTATGAGTCCAACACAGCAGTATCTGCGTTGGGAGGTGTCTAGGTCTCCTATCCAAACGAGGACACCATACAGGATTACCAAATGAACCATGCTCGCGTAGAGGCAGTGAACCCAGTCACCCGGACGTCACAGATTGGGAAGGATCTAGGTCTCCCATCCAAACGAGGACACCATACAGGATTACCAAATGAACCATGCTCGCGTAGAGGCAGTGAACCCAATCACCCGGACGTCACAGATTGGGAAGGATCCGACCCAAGAAGCCGACTATCTCCTCCAACCGGGAAGCCAAGAAGCCAGGAAGTGGAAATGCCTCTGAAAACACCATTGGCTGTCAAAGATCAGTCATTGATCAAAATTGGCCTCGACATTGGACTTACTTTCTCTCGTTCGAAGAAAAAACTTCTTTCAATAATACATTTACACTTTTTTTTCTCGCATACATTCGTCTCCTTGTGCATACTTTGTAAAAATCACCCCATGGATCAAAATTTCCTTTCACTCTCACAAACTTGAGAGAGTTTTTCTTCTCTCTCCAGTTTCTTTCTTTCGCATCCTCGATCATCTACTTGTACTCATTTGTGCATCTTCTCAAGGACATTTTTCGTTGATTTACAAATTCACTCTGCACATATCTTGCTCTTTAATACTGTACTCTTGCTCTTCGTACACGTGTCCTTATCTCTTCTAGTTCCTGCATCGTATTCAAAGTCGCGCATTTAAAACGAACACCAGTTAGCGTACACTTTACCCTCAAGTATCAACTTTTCTTTTCGCGGTCGTACTCATTCTCACAATTACGTTCCCTTCGTTCGCTACCTTCTTATTAGATCTACTTATTACTTTGACTCTCCTTAAAATCATTCAACATCGTACATTCTTTAGATACATCTCTTCTCTTACTTACTCTTACTGTCCCAAACACGCTTCTTTCACACCCTGTATTCCTACGCGCGTTCATCCCCTTTCATTCATTAGAATGAACGATCAGGATTACCTCGATCTCTCTCATTTCAGACATTTGGTCACGTTCACCTATCTCAATCATTCGTCTTTCCCAAACACTTCATTCTCTCCTGACCACACGCATTTCCTTTCGCTGTGGAAACGGAAAATTCCGATACCACAATTCTTGAAGATGATCTAAATCAAATAGAAACAGAGTCAGGGTATGAAAACATTAAGAATAATATTGGTAATGACATCAATGACAAAGAATTAAAATTTGTAATATCGGACTATCATGGAAGAATTATCTTCAACAGCAAAGTTGATATAAAGTTACATCAGTAGCACATTGTGCTACTCGCATATTGAAATTGACCATTGAAAAATCATGCACATTTATGACATAATGTTTGTAGGAATTATTATTGGTTATTATGAAATAGAAGTGAATAAAGTTTTAGTATATACGTGTATTGAATGAGGTGGTAGTAGGAACAAAACATTAACAAAGTATACAAATTAAAACTACGCTGACTACGCTATTCTTATTTCACGCGACACGACCCTCTCGCGCTTCGACTATTTTTCAACAGTTCTAATCTAATGTTTTTCAACATTTCCTTTCGTTCTAATCCTTAACTTTTCTCACGACGGTTTAGTGTGGTAATGCGTGAGAACGAAAGGAAATACGTGTGGTCCGGAGAAAATGTAGAGTGTTTGGAAAATACGAGCAATTGAGATGGGTGACCAGATACATGGAGTGAGAAAGGTCAAGATTCGAATGAAAGGGAATGAATTCGTATGAGAATATAGAGTGCGAAAGAAGCGTGTTTGAGAGCAGTAAGACAGTAGGAGTTGTTGTAAAGACATGCAAAGGCGCTAACGACACATGTAGCTGCTCGTGGTAGATCTCGAGGATCTTTCGAGCATTGAGTGTGTTTGCACGATGGGTGCCGACTATAGATTACTCGAAGGACCACCTTCCCGTTGGAAGGACTAACTGTTGTTGATCGTTGTCCGCTAGGCTGGACCGATGGAGGTTGTAATGCCGCCTTCGAGGTCTCCGCCGCTTGCTGCTCTCACGTCCAGGGGGGTGTTGAGCGTTGTCCTCGCACACGGCGCCTCACTGGATGCACAAGCCGGCTGCCGAACTTCCTCGAAGGTCCAAGATTCCGTGGAGGCTCGAGGGATTGCTGGTAATTCCCTCGAGGAGTGCAAGTTCTTTATGGGAACTAACGCAGGAAGCTTCACACGTCAATCCGTGCGTTCAGGCCAAAACTCTAACCGTGATCTCTTAGCTGTACTCTGTACGCTCTGGCTGTAAACCCTTGGCGATACTCTGTACACTCTAGTCGTGGACCCTTGGCTCTATTGTCTTGGTGGTATTCTGTGCACTAGTCTAAGATTTCTCGGGTCAGTGCAAACGTCGCCTCGGTTCGCCCTACTCCCTTGAATTAAGGGTGGGTGGCGACGAATGCCTGACCAATTACGACGGGTCCTAGTCCCGCCGAATCTAAGACATGCCCATCGCTATGGGGCTTAGGTGGGGGCGTCGCGACGTAGACAGGGTGTCCAAACCCCTGCAGGCCTGGGCTGGAATTTTCCAGCATCCCGAATGACGCAACAAGGCCGCGCCAGGGCCTCGCGTGCCAGGCTGTGCAGAGGGTCCCCGTCCAAGTGCCTGCAATGTTTTATGACGGGAAATAGCCATCACTTGCTCCGTGCCTCGAGTCGAACAACAAATAAACTGACCCATGGTGACAGGCCCTTGCCGTAGCCATGTGGACAATTTCTCTAACAAACTCGAAGCACGGTCCCGCCATAAACCGCAGCTGCAAGCCTCTACAACACATACCGAAAAGGAAAAACCGATTTTAAATCCACGTTCTACCGTAACGTAACTATCCCACAATATGACGTGTTGTGTTCTGGCTGTGCAAAGTTTTGTACAAAAATTTGTACAAAGTTCACTCGTGATGCAATTTTTAGATAATTTGGTGTTTTGTTTCCAAGTGTGATTACATTGTTTCCACAGGACAATCCACATTTATAAATCACATCGCTTCGGCGTTGCAAAAGCCAAAATGAAAAACGAAATAAACGAAGAGCCCGATGATAATATAAAAAACATTCTGAATTTTGAAATTCTTTGGTAGAAATATACCACGATAAAGCAACACAACAAAGTGTTTCTAGTTAGAAGTTAATCATAATTGAAAGGATGCGCCCAATGGTTCCAGATCTTCTAACGATAATTAATTTTTTCTGAAACCTACATTTTAACATTTCCTAATCTAGACAAGATTCAAAATGGCCGCATACCACTCAGAATGCGGCAGCAAAACAAAACTTGTCAATTACAAAGAAAATTAGACACATAGACGTAACAGTCGTGATTTTTTAACGCGATTGCAAAGTGACGTCTGGTGTTCATATGCATTGGTCTTATAATAAATATTCCTCATCCAGGAATATTTAGTAATACGAAGAGATGATCGACAATCAATTTTCAGCATTTACCGAATTGTATCTCATCCTTTGGTGCTAAATGTTCTGTGACACCTTCGATCTATTCATTCACGAATTTGCACAACATGTCGCACCATTCGAAAATAATTATGGGGGATTACGACAGAGTCGCGAAGTATTGAATAATATTTTAAAATGTTTCAAATACAATGTGGGGGGCCGCTTTCAAGTGTGGGAGTCGTAAATCAACACACGATGGAAAATCTGGTGTAACGAATAATTATTCTTATATCCTCATAGAAATTGCACATAACCACACACTCGTCAGTCTATTTCTCACTACTCTTGTTTCCCCGCTTTTAGTTTTCTTCTTTGGTTCATTCTTTGGTAATTGGTAGTTGTCTCCTTCCTGAGGTGGCACTCCAAAAGTCGGTTTAACCCTGTCTATGGAAACAGTGTCCTCTTTGTCGTTTACTGTTAAACAGTCAAAAATTTATTATTTCGTTTAAGGACACTAAACGGGCCTTTGTGTGGTGCCCGTAAAGTAATATATCTATGTATATATTTTACATCATTTACAAATAGTAATACGTGAATACACGTCACATGTTTTTCCTCCTCGTTCTCTTTCATCATTTAGCAATATTAATAATAAGTATTTATTTCGCTTTATAATTTCTGATAAAGTATACCAGTTTGCTAGATATATAAAGTTTATCGAGGTGAAGCACATAATTTATGGAATAATAGTATTTAAACTTTACGAAGGTATTGCATATGTTAAATTTAAGATTGAGTATAAATAAAAAAATACGTATCACTTAACTCTCTGATGTTTAACAGTATCTTACAAATTCAACAAAACTTATTAAGAACACTTGGATAATGCCCTTTATAAATATTAATAAATTGATATCTAAATGTTTAAGCTTTATATGTTTTGCAAATGAAAATGTGTATATTAATAATAACAATAGGAATTTTTAAAAAATTTACATTATTGAACGAATGTATTCACGTTTAAAAACAAAATTAAGTTTCTACAAAAGTTCGTAGGGTATTATGCTCAAGTTTATTTAATTAACATCGATAGTTCATCAACGAAAATCTCTTCATCGTCTTTGTGTTACAGTATTGTTACAATAAAATGTTTTGATCGATAGATTCAATAATTTCGGAATCGGTTAAAGTTCCAATAAAACTAACGTTCTCTTTGACTTCTGCAAACTCATCAAAGGTCACTGTATTCTCAATATTGTAATAAACTGAAACTTGATTCCACTCGTTATCAATTATCATATTGGAAAGAAAAATCAACATATTCTGAAACAGTTGGCAGTTGTTTCTTTTGTTATGTTTTTTCATGATTTGTCCATCTTCCGTATTCCTCGTAATATACCAATAGAAGTGATTTTGTTTTCTTCAACATTCGATAAAATATTTCTGACAATTTCTTTTTTGTAAAAAATTTTGACATTTTTAATCATTTCTTGGTCCAATGGCTACAATTTTGACGTAATATTTGGTGGTAGAAATTGTATTTTAACCGAAAAAATATAATTCGACGATAAAATATTACAAGCTGTACAGCTATCGATAAACAAGAAAATTTTACGTTTTTGTTGCTTCATTATTTTGTCAACTTAACAGTGACTAATTGGTTAATACCAATCGGCAAAGAATTCAGACGTTATCCAAGCCTTTTGATTAGCAGCATAATCTGCTAAGAGAATTAATGTCAGCGATTGAAGAAAAATGTCCGGATAAATGTACAACTTATATTAGTAATATAGAAGAAAACATTTGACATAAAAAATCTTGATCATCAACCTAGTTTGGGCCTCTTCTTAAGCGGAGAGCAATATTATCAAGGAGTTGGCAAATTTTAGCTATACTGCAATCAATCCAATAAGTATTAAATAATTGCTGGTGGTATTGCACTTGGTTTTTCGAAAGGCATGACACAAGTGCTCTATCAAAAAAAGCGATATTCACCAAAAATCGAAAACTGTTTCCTGGTAAAATTAAAAGCTTACGATATTCTTGTTTTTCGTTTAGGCGAGAAGCTGCTACCTAATGACAAATATGCGATGTCAGAGAGTGCGCTGAACGATTACTCGTGGCAGATGAAACTCACTGTCAATTCTCTGAAAAAGAAAGACTTCGGAGAATACGTTTGCTCATCTGAAAATGCTCTTGGAAAAGCCGATGGTGTTGCCCGCTTACAAGGTAAATCATTACACAATATAAATATTATTAAATATATAATTACAGAAGCTAACTCGTCTAGAATTCTAAGATAAGAGCCATGGTATTCATCATAATTCTCCTACCGAAGGTAACTACACCTTTCCCAATCCGTGGTCAGATCCTCTAGGGAAAATATGCAAATAATCTCATTTTTTTCACCTCTAGATATACCTTTCTTGTTTAAAAATCCCTTTTCTTATATTACATTATAAAGTTTTTTGGACCGAGTGTAAGAGATCCAAACTAAGAAAACATATTAACCGTTTGAAAAGTATATGGTAGAAAAGGAAGAGAAAATAAATATGTACGATAGATCTAAGTAATTATTGTTCATTAGTTCGAGAACGTGTTACACAGCAAATAAATTTGCTAGTTGAAAAAAAAGATGTACGCTGGATTTAACACTTCATTGGTCGTTCCCATAGCTGCTTCTAAAATTAATACTAGGTTGTTTAATAAGTTTTGTCGTTCGATGAAACTTATTGAACAGTATAGTACTAGGTTGCTCAATAAATTTTATCGAACGACAAAACTTATTGAACAATCTATTGTATGCATGGAGGATATTCCTTTTCAAATAAAATATTTAATCGTTTCGGATGATCAATTGTCGAAGGAAGTCATTATTGGTCGTAATATTTATAGAAACTCGGAGTTCAAATTATTACAAATTTTTCTTCCATAACATTTAGTAATAATAAAGTAGATAAAATCAACGATAATTTAGTTGTTAATGTGACAAATCTTAGTAGAAGCAAATCTATCGTAGTGGAAGATACTAGAGTCTTTGATTTTGATCAAATGATAATAAAATTATTGAATGAATATAGAGATTGCGTTTCGTTTAAACAGGAGAAGTTTAAACAAGACAAACGAATGCGTGGGAGATAAGAATAAAGCTGCTGGGTATTGAGCCGATTTATCGCAAGCCTTACCGATTATCAAAGTCTGACAGAGATTGGGTTAGTGATATGGTAGTGGAATTGCAAAGGAACAATATTATTTGCAAAGGTACATCGGCATATGGTATCCAATAGTTTTAGTTTAAAAAAAGAATAGAGAAACACGTATGAGAACACTAAATAAGAAAACTAAAATTATTAAGTTTCTGGAAGATGCTTCTTCCAGTTCTGGAGCTTGGCCCATTTGATGGTGTCTTATATGCACCTTCGTGCCGCGCACGTCCTATATCTAGAGCTCATAGAGGTCGACCACTCTCACCCGTCATCGGCACGACGGTGCGCGTAGGTGTACTTGTTGCTGGTTGCAGGCCTGAACACACACGAACTTGAGGTCCGAGATCTAATCCAATCACCAGTCCACGGCGTGCAAAGCAGTATCTCATCCCGGCCGTGTATTGTTCGAAGACAACGAGTCCACGATTGGACGACGCGACAAATGCACTATGGACCCCCTCCCGTGGTTAGTTAGACCTAAGGAAATCGAGTCCAGACTGTTAGCTTTTCGATTAACTTTAAGATCATTGACTTCTAAGTGTTGATTATTACGTGGAACGCTTCGATTCATCCTGGGAGACTCTCAAGTCACCGACTTGAAGTTAAAGTCCCCTGTGACGAGCACCAGCCAAAGTGCGAGTCTTGTGACACACGTCCCCACACCTGATACTGCTCGAAAGCAACGAGGCCGCATTTGAGCGATACGTAGCACCCTACTACGGCAACTCCCTCCTCTCCCCCCTCCCCTTCGATGGCCATGAAGTACCCTCTGTGTTGGGACTTCACGGCTCCCTTTCGACGAACAAGGACAGCGGACAAGCGGCAATCACCAAACCGACGCGGGACACAGCAAGGATCACTCATCGGGCGGCTAGGTCTTTGGAAGATAGCGTGGCGAGGAGCGGTTAGTTTCAAGAGGATCGGCAGTCACCAAAACAACGTGGGACACAGCAAGGATCGCTCATCGGGCGGCTAGGCCTTTGGAAGATAGCCTTCCCAGAATTCGAGAGGACAACGACTGACGCAACGCAGCTGCAGTCCACGTGGACTAGCCGTTGGGATTTGCACGCGGCACCAAGCACGCGACACTAGGCACACGACACCAAGCTCGCATGGAGGGGGAAGGACGACTTCTTTTCCTCTAGGATGTGGCCGGAAGAAATCGACAGTCTTTCACAATCGATCCGAAGGAACAGGTCGAACAATTAACGCCACGGGAATGAACTTCCGAGTCAAACGCTACGGTCTTAGCATCGACGCCGACAAGCAGGTCGACTAAGCAAAACGCGGGCGCGCTTCCGACTTTACGATCACGAGCAGATCAAATATTCATCCATCGCTTTCTTAAATGCGTATCCATTGTATTAATTATAAATAATATATTGTTTTTTAACTGCAACCTTTTTAACTTCAACTCTTTGTCTCGGCCGACCATTACAAAAGTCTGCGAGAGACAAAAACACTCTGCGTTCCTGTTGTTGCTCGTGGTAGATCTCGAAGATCTTTCGAGCATTGAGTGTGTTTGCACGATGGTGTCGACTATAATTTGCTCGAAGGACTACCTTTCCGTTGGAAGGACTAACTGTGGTTGATCGTTGTCCGATGGGCTGGACCAATGTAGATTGTAATGCCGTCTTCGAGGTCTCCGCCGCTTGCTGCTATCACGTGGGTTAGTATCACGTGGGAAGTTAGTCTGATAGCTAGCTATCAAGGGGGTGTTGAGCGCTGTTCTCACACACGGCGCCTCACTGGATGTACAAGCCGGCTGCCGAACTTCCTCGAAGGTCCAAGATTACGTTGAAGCTCGAGGAATTGCTGATAATTCCCTCGAGGAGTGCAAGTTCTTGATGAGAACCAACGCAGGAAGCTGCACACTTCAATCCGTGCGTTCAGGCCAAACTCTAGCCGTGGTCTCTTAGCTGTACACTGATCTAAACCTTTCGGATCAGTGCAAACGTCACCTCGGTTCGCCCTACTCCCTTAAATTAAGGGTGGGTGGCGACGAATGACTGACCAATTACGGCGGGTCCTAGTCCCGCCGAATCTAAGACATGTCCATCGCTATGGGGCTTAGGTGGGGGCGTCGCGACGTAGACAGGGTGTCCAAACCCCTGCAGGCCTGGGCTGGAATTTTCCAGCATCTAAAAATGACGCAACAAGGCCGCGCTAGGGCCTCGCGTGCCAGGCTGTGCAGAGGGTCCCTGTCCAAGTGCTTGCAGTGTTTTATGGCGGGAAATAGCCATCACTTACTCCGTGCCTCGGGTTGAAGAACAAATAAACCTGACCCTCGGTGACAGGCCCTTGCCGTAGCCATGTGGACAATTCCTCTAACAAACCCGAAGCACGGACCCGCCATAAAACGCAGATGCAAGCCTCTACAGTTCCAGTAGAGAGGATGGCGGGGACCGTCGTCACCCTACTATATTATCTTCACCAAACCGGTCGCGATACGGCTTGTCGGCAATAGTCAGACTAACTTCCCACTCCACGCAGATTTAGGCAAATAAGTCTTGTGCCCCGCGGTAATGGACTCCTTAAATAATTACGGCGGTGATTTCCGCGTCGTCCATCTCCATGGCAAACGATTCCATCGTCATCTCGACCGCAAGCACACCACAGCGCTCATAGCCAGAGCCATACTCACCGGGACCTCTTTATTTCTTTTGTCGGATAGGGGCGTGGAGCACATTTTTGGCCCCAATTCTTTGCCCAGCGGGTCTTCCCAAGTCCACCCATAGCGGACCATCGCGCACTGGCTCCTGTGGTGATCCGCAACACCACAGAAATAGCAAACACCACTACTGTCGATCGCAAAGGCACACCGCTGCTAAATGTGGCCTGTCTTCAGACAGCAGTAGCACTGGAGTTGACGTTGGGCGAGAACCTCGATCTTCGTCGCCACTCACCCCAGCGAAAGCCTCCTTTACCACCCTTTGTGGTAAACAGAGAGGGATCATCGGGCCTAAACTGATCCCAGCCCGAAAGGAGACAGTCGGATTTCTTCGACTTTGACGTCCCTCTCCATGTAGTCGTTAACGTGTTAAAGCTACGTTTTCTTAAACCTAGGCTATTCTAAAATTACTACATAATTTCCAGAGAAACCACTAAATTAATTACCCGTCACTATAACAATAATCTAGCCGACATAAATGCTGTAGCTGACAGCAGCATTATTCATACAGTTTTGTATCGAACGCAAGATAGTATTTTCAAAGTTATGAATAATCTAACATTTTTACTACTGACCGAAATGGTTTCCAGTTGGAAACACACTCTGGCGGAATCTTATCTTATAAACATGTAAAGAATATACATGTAATCTTCGTCCACGATTACACACAGCTTTACCGTACAACCATCTAAAGGAACCACAATTTCATATCTGTTCATCCTCGCACAGATCGGAAAACAATTTCCGTCTAAAAATTTATGTTGTGTGGCAAGTTCGTTAAATTTTAACAAAAAATGTAGCCAAAGAAGTAGTTTTTTAAATGTATTTTCTGAAAAAATTATTTTCCCTAAACTTATTTGTTGGTCGGCTCTCGCATTTAAAACCACTGAATTTGAAAGGAAAAAGAAACAATTTATTTCATACCAACTAGATCGCGAAATATTTCCAAAAATATACTTTTGTCCCTCAATTTTGAGGACTGTCTTCAAATTATAACATGTTGCCGGCTGATAAAGTGAAATAAGTTCGCGACATAGGATGGGTTCCGATAAATGTCGTAGTATTACCTTCTCTAACAACTTAGCGAGTATTGGGAGTAATGAAATTAATCTATTAGGACATCCCATAGGTAATGTCGTTTTTTGACGGTGACTTTCGGTGAAAAAAATTAATACTTACATTTATTTTCGATCATCGATATATTGACCACCAGTTCCGATGACCTTTTCCCATCTATCGGTCAACTTTCTTATTTCATTTTCGAAAAACTTCTGGGATTTTGAATTAAAATACTCATTTAGTGCCGATTTTACATCCTCGGTATTGTTGAAATTTTTTGGATGGTAAACGCTTGGGGCAAGATCCGGAGAGTATGGTGGGTGTGGCAGAAGTTCCCAATTGAAATTGTTTATTTTTTCTACTGTTATCCTTGCTGTGTGTGGCCTAGCGTTATCGTGGTGAAATAGAACAATTGCCAATTGTCTATTGGAACTTTTCCCAATTGCATTAAATGTCTATGGACGGTACTGCTGCCACTGTTGCTAATCTCTCAGCAATTTCATCGGTAGTTAATTCTGGTTCTAACCCGATTAAAGCTTTCAATGCCTCAGGATTGGACGCTGTTGGTCGACCGGATCTCGGTTCGTCGGAAAGGTCAAAATCACCTTTTCGAAATTTGGAAAACCATCTTTGACACTTTCTCAAATTCAAAGCATGTTCACCATACACTTCACAAATGTTTTTAACCGTATCCGTAGTTGTACTACCTTTTTTAAATTCATATAGCATAAAATGCCGCGAGCATATACATCGAACGCAACCGACAGACTGTCGAAAGAGCACTCTTTAAGCTACATAGAAAGAAGTTTCCATAAACACATCGCCGAGATGCGATTCAAGTGTTCATTTAAAGTATGATAAGAGACGACATTACTTATAGGATGACCTAATATATGAACTTGGTACATCTGCTCGTTTCTTTGCGACCATGAGTTTGAGTTTCCATTGCGACAGGAAGTGTTGGAGTTCCATGATTGCTTGAATAGTATTGTTATGCACCTGATTGTTTTTAGCGGTATGTTTTTAAAAATATTACCTGTAATTAGGTCGTAGGTAGCTGGGAGCTTCTTTAACTTTAAGGTTTTTTATTAAGGTCGTGATTTCTTTTCCAGTTATCAAAAGGTAAAATTCATGTCGAACAGTGTTATTAGTAGTGGTGTATTGTGTCTTCGTGTTCTCGGTTTTAGTAGTAAGATTACCTTAATACGTAACCGTTTGTATTTCATTCCTTATCGATGAAAGACTGCCAGTGTCGTATGAGTCCTTTGTATTACGATTTGTTTGGAAGAGTTTCTATTGGATTTCTTTTCGTATTGAGCATCCTTTGTAATTAGCAGGGTTTGTTACTTCACAGTTTACACACATTGGATTATTTGTTCTTTTCCTTTTTGGGTAGTCACTGAAGTTATAATTTTTTACACACTTTACGCACACACTTACGTAAAGGTTCGATTTCAACAATGGTGCACCTTTCTTGCACCTTTTGTCTGATAGGTATAGCAACCTGCAGTTTTTTCTCTTAATATTTTTATATTGTTTTCCTAAATGTTTGAATGATTTCGATCTGGTCTTTTCTCTTATTTTCCATGAATTTCAACGCATTTGAATTTGATTACAAATTACTTTTAAGCGTTATTGAGCGTGAATTAATTGTTGAATTATGTTCGCTTCGATAAATATAGGTGGTGGTTTTTCTAACCTTTCTTCTTCATTTAGTTCACTTAATATTCGATATTTGCTTGCTGTTTGTATCGTTGATGCTACAAGCCATTTAAATCTGATATCTACCGCTTAGGATTGAGGAAAAACAGCTGCTAGGATGTTCCTTTTTGTACTTTCCTTGATTACTTTCGGTTTAATAAATTCATACTCTGAACTATCAGCGTTATTGGTAGAATTTCTAAATTCGTTTCTCTTCTTTGTTCTGTGGCTGTTTGTTGGTTGTTCTAGATCTATTTGTTCGTTTTCTGCACTGAGAGTGTTATCCTTTTGGAATAATCCTTTTATAATGTAAGTATTTCCACTTCTAAACAGTTTTATTTATAAATTATTTTCTTCAATTGCTGATCTCAGAATTTCTTCGTATCGAATTCTATGGACTCAAAATATAGCACTTACACACCGTTTCGTAAATACATCTTACCCAGTCAACAGTTCTTCCAATGTAATTAATAGCTTCATTTATTATCCTAAATTATTGGAGTCTTTTAAATTTATAACGTCTCTCACAGTTATTTGTCACCTAATTCTTATGTTGGAGAAAACTCATATTACGTGTTAATAACTACCTGAGCACGATTTTAAACAATGTTAATAAATATTGTAAATCAATCGACTTCTTTTCCACTCCTGCTAGCTTTAACTATCACTTGATCCATGGTTTATATTCTCACGATTAATCAGTATCTTTTCTTAGTATTCGTAAATGTTTACCCTAAAATGTTAATAAAATAAATAAATGATGAGTAAACATATATCGGTTTAGAATAAAAATAATAAAAATACATATCGAACGAACTTTACCATTCGCAATTGAAAAACAAAGGCATGTTACACAGACTATTGTGAGTATGAACAGAACCGATGATTTCATTCGAAAATTGAGACAAGTTTTTGAAAATCAAACTTTTCAGCCACTTAGATATATTGAAATTGACACTGGACAAATCTCTGAAAATAAACTATTTCTATGATAGACATTGGAAAAGTAATTTAGCCATTGGATAACAGGTTACATAAACAGGTAGCCACTCTGTAGATGATTAATATTTTTCATCTATCTATGCATACTTTCCTCGAGTCCAAGTTATTTGAACAAAAATAAACGAAGACTTATAAAGTGATCTGATGTAAAGAATGAACTTTTTTAAACCTTGGTATCTTCTGAAACAATCGGAATACGCACTATTGCATTCGTATCTAATTCATTTCCTTCTTCTTATTCAGAGTTGCATCTTTTCGCGATAACCACTCCCAGCACTCTCGCGAAGAATACCGATCTAAAACCCCGGAAGAGGCCGATATCAAAAGGAAAGAAAAAGAACAACATCAGTGGTAGGCGGGCACATGGAGGTGGCTTCGACGATTTCGATTCGGCAGGAAACGACGACGACCTCGGTACTACGCAGATCATAGCCGGAAGTACCATTCAGGAAGGCCACAGAACAGAAAGGCCACTTACATTACCATCGTTGTCACCACCCTGGGTGATCATAAATGCTGCCAATTCTAGGCAGTATTCGTTGTCAATCACCACAGTTCTCTTTTTATTAATTTCCTCGACGATGATAATTATTCTTTAAGAAATGCATCAACATCGAAGAAATTTAATGCCAGAAACGATTATAGAGAAGATTGACGGTGACGATTCAGGTGTAGAGTAGAAAACGATTGAAAAATATGATTCATTCCTTGTACAAGAGACGACCATGAAAACATTGTTCATATCTAGTAGGGGAATGTAGTTTTGCATTTAAATTGGTACATGATGACTGAATGATGAAACGTTTATCACTAAGGTTATATTTAAATTACACGGTGACAAGTAATCACGTTACTCTTTTAAGTGGTAACTTAAAATAATAAAACGTTTGTTACCTTCCGATATATACGACAGTCAGCAAAGTTGTTTCAATGGCTTTTAAAAATATAGAAATCAGTTCGCTTAACTTCGTGTTAGCTTAACTCAAATACGAAGATCCGAAGTACACCTTTCTTATAATTGAGAAATGACAGAGAAACAATCAGCATTAACACGAGTAATAATTAATTGGAGAACATTTGAATTGAAGTTCTTAATATCGTGTTGCTAAAGATTAATTATACAAATATAACACTATCATCCTTTGTACAAGTGGAACAAGTAGATTATAAAAAGATTCCATACAGATATAATACGTTCATTATAACTTGGAATTTTTATGCATAATTCTTAAATGCAATATAAAAAATAACAGAAATTACAATATTCACAACATTTCTTTCGCATAAAGGTTATTATTTTAGATATGTCAATTGCAATGTTTCATATTATTACATTTGTTATGAAACAACCCTTGGTGAACCATTACAACGTAACATTCGACATTTTTTATAGGATCTCTACATAAAAGCGTTTAAGTTATTTGTAGCTACAATGAAATATGATACAACAAACTTTATGTTTATTACTCGATTTATTATTACAATCTCCTTTAATAAGTATAATTATACGAATATAAGAACATAGAAGTGCAAGAAAATTGAAAATATTAAAGTACAAATTGATAGTTTACAAATATCTAACACATAAATTCTGAATTTAAAACGCAAAAATAGCAGAATCAGGGACTTAATACGTAATACCGGTATTATGGTTATAGCTGTATCAAAATTGATATAATATCGAAATCGAAATCGATTTATAATCCATATTATAATAATGAACCGACGTAATTTGGAAATAGCCATCCATACCGATCGGTACAATATCGAAACCAATATAATGCCGAAATCGAAATAAAATACCAGTATTCTTCGGTATTCCAATAATAATCGCAGTATCGTATTAATTTTCAGTCATTATTTGCACTCATTGCATAAATCATCTGCGAAAAGTAAGGCCAATAATTGGAAGGTTTCAAAAAAGAATTTCGTGTTAAATGAATGAAAAGTACAGAAATATTAGTAATCATTATCAGTGCAGTATAACAACATAGTAACAACGTCTACAGTTCGAAGTCATTACTTTTAGAATAAATCACAAAAGTTTGAATGAAATAGAAAAGCTGAAAAATGAACCACTAAATACGGGTAAATATAGCAGCGTGACCTGATGTCATTTGTCCCTGGGCAGAACACATAGTTAAAAAATATTCAATTTTATATGATCTTTCTATCGACTTTTAATAATGAATAACTCAAAAAACTAATAGCAGCAATCAAAAGAAACCAATCACTTTTCATATATATTAATGAAAATCTTATTTTTTGTTTAAAATAATTCTTATCAAAAATATTATACGCCACACAATTAACGCAATATATACTTACAGAAATAACACAAAAAACAATATCTTTACACTATTAAATTCCAAAATTACAAGTCAGTGTTTTCCTTTCGCCACACAATTAACGCAATATATATTTGCAGAAATAACACCAAAAAACAACATTTTTACACTGTTAAATTCCAAAATTACAAGTCAACAAGTTTTCCTTGTTTTTTTAAATCATATCTCGCTCTGCATTATTTCGGATATTCTGCGACTTTATCATTTAAACTCTTCATTAGTGTCAATATATCATTCTGCGCAAACGACCCGTAAAATAACAGACAGATCGATGATTTTAAAGCAGCACGTTAACAAAAACGAGACAAAAATTCCACTTCATCGTAATGAAATTTTCAACCTATCTGCTTATTCCGTTGTTATCACTCTCCCTATTTTTCTTTTCTCAACCCACCTCTCCAAGTTCGAGTCCATTGCCTACCAGTAAACACCATTCAAGAAGAAACGATCTCGAGAATGTTCATTAATTGTACGAATTTATATAATCAAAACGAAGCATCTGTAAGTATGGTTACGCACCATATCGCGTAAAAACACAAGCTCTGACTAATTTAACTCATTTTTCTCGTATAATCCAAACTTGCAACATGTATGGAGGTAAAAATTGCAAAATTTTCGAAAGTTGTATAAGCTTTTTACACATATCTCTTATTACTTTTTTTTTTAATATAGAAGCAGAATAAAGTAATCCTCGGTTTCACTACGAGAAATCTATTCTACTAAGTAGTATATATAATATTTTAAAACTGCCTTGAATTTGAAGTCGGATCGAAAATTTCTTTTCGAAACTGATGAAACTCAAACGGATCACCCAAAAAGAATAAATAGACACCAAGAACGATGAATCGAAATACAACATCGTATTGAACATCTGTAACTGAAAATATTTTGCATTATATCTTGATCAAAGTATTATTAATGGTTTGGCGGGACTTTTCCGGTGAATTTGAATCCAAACATCGTCTAAAAGGGTTCCATTTTACACATAATTAAAAGTTCGAATAAAGTCGTGTTTGAACTTAAATGTTGAAATATAAAAATGTTTAATTTCATTAGAAGATGAAATTTGTTGCGACAAACAACACTCTCCGCCGGCTTTTGTCAACACACTTTCGGTTGTTCGAATTTACACTAAAGAAGTACAAGACAGATCGATGAGTATATAAATCCGAATAAAATATCCCCTCTTGAAACCGAAAATTATTTCGCAATGATTAATAATAATTGAATACATCGCAATGTAATGAAATAAATATTACACTTCTGTGTTTAAGTTATTCTCGCATTCGTTGCATAGTCATACTTGTATGTATGTGTAAATATTTAAACCATCCAAAGTGAAATAGAAGTCTTAAAAGAAAATAAATCTTTCTTGTAGAAATAAATCATTTATAAACAATGTATTCAAAATTTATAGAAATGGCTTTTAAGAGAAGTCATCTTCTTTGATAACAATTATTCTAAAAACAGCAATTTCTAGTTCTATAAATCAAAGAAATCCTTTTAATTGGTGTGTATAATTTTATTGCGAAATTTTCATCTACGGTGTCGTTACCTTTTACATCTACTTTTGTAAATTTTCACTAGAATTTAATAGTTTCTATCGTTTTATAATCTATTTACTACGATCAATCGTACCAGCACACCTTCCGAACATCAAATTTCCAACAATGCACGCTATACGTTATAAGGTTGTTCAGATATAACGGATGTTATCTCCTGCAACATTGTACAGCGAGACATTATTGTAAATACGTCGGGAATGAAAAAGGGAAACAGTGAAAATGAGACTGCTTCAAAAAGCGATGAAAATAACTCCGTAACAGTTAACCAGATATTGCTGTACTTAGAAGTTTATTGTAACCGAAGCACTTGTATTTTTCGTACGGAAAAATATAGATAGTGTGTTTCGGTTGATAACTATTTACAAATTTTTTCGTATCTATTTCAATTTTTAAGGTGATTTTAAATATGGACATCTTCAACTTAGTTTGGTCGCCTACCGATATATTCAAGTAGTGAATAATTTGTAACACTTGAATATTCCAGTAATTGTAATATATTTCATTTGCATTGTTCTTAAAGAATAATTGTTAATATAGTTATAATTTGGCAAAATACGGAGGCAACGTAACAAAATTGATGAAATTCAAATAATTTTCACAGATAGTTATCGAATTGAATTATTCGAATCGTCGACAGAATAATTTATAGAAATATCAAATACTTGAATAGAAAATATATCTTCGTAGAGCCTTTTATTAATATCTATTATTTTATATATTTTTATATTTTGCAATATAGATATAAGCTTGTTCAGATTTATCAATAATTAATTGCAACGAGATATAGTCCCTCTACCGTAATAAATCGGAAAAATATACGACAATGCTCAATTTCTAAAACATTTAAGTAGCTAGCTCGCTAACTGTTGCGGTAGGGTTGAGATTTTCAAACAACACTGTACACTCGGTTCAAACGATACCGTCCACTACCACCGATGCATGAAAAACGCAGAAGGTCATTTCCAAACGCATAGATGTCGAAACACATTTAACCTTTCACGTACCGTAGCCACACATGAAAAGTTTGCCAATCTCTACAAGCTAAAACGGCACAGTTTAGGGGAATCGTCCACTCACATCACTTGTAATGCGATAGCTACGCAGACACATTGTCACCACATATTAGCTAAATTGAACAAGTAACAAAACACGACGAAGTGAGATACAACGAAATTATTTGCAAACGCATCTCAAATACGTTTGAAATCTAGTCTATGCCGATTCTCGTACAGACAACTTGAAATTGAAATACACTCCAGTATTTTAGAACTATCCTCGTATGAATCCGATTCACGACATTCTCACACAAATTAATTCGCGGTAAACAATAGTGTAGAGGACGCAGTTTTTCTTATAGATGTGTGTACGTTATGAGAGGTACGCATACACGAGATATTAAGAACAGACCTCTGCTGCTATGCTTTCTGTGCATCAATGGTAGTTGGAGAGATAATTTATCATCGCTGCATAAAAACAATTTTAAAAAACAATCCTTGCTACTCATTGTCCATATTTTCATTTCTTACTGAAATACGTGAGTTCTTATCCTCAGTTGGTGCAAGATATGAATCATAACAATGAAACGCGACACAAAACGCATACCATACATTCGAAACATTATCTAGATACTTGTTAAGTTTCCTTCTAAATGGTGTAACGTTAATGCCTTCACAACGTGATTAGTATGTCGAATTTTGCACGAAGAGATGCAAAAGTAGCTTAAAAACATATAGACTGACAATTTTAGTTCGCAACACACGTAAATCGGTTCATCGGTAAAATCGTGCATTTATAAGAAAAATATTAATAAATATTTATTAAAAAGGAACAGATAATACCAATCGATACAGTCGGAAGAATTTTAACAACTATGAATCTAAAATTCTGCATCTCGAAATGCAAGACATTATTTCAATAATAAATCGTTAACAGTAATAATTCGTAATTATTATATACAGGTTGCTCGAAAAAAGAATGTATACTTTAAAGCTTATAGTATTGCCTTCCGTTGACTCGAAGTCTGCACATTTTAAACCTTAGCCACAGTCTCTGCCATAATAATGGGAATAGATTTTAATCGTCTCCCTATTTCAATATGTACACAAACATAAAGCTCGAAGACTATGAACCTTAAATTTCTGAAGTCTAGGTCATGGTATATATCAGGAAGGTCGTTGAATTCGTCTTAACACGAATAATAATAATATAAAGTAAAAAATATGCAATACTATTTAAAAGAATGAAGATGACCTTGATGTTTTGTAATAAAAAAAATTTAGTTTGTCATTTTTTATATTTAAATTTGTAGCCGGCCAGAAACTGATTAACTTTCGTCTGAAACATTTTTTCATTGGACTATTGAGAGTGCGTGAAAAATCGTGATAAAAAAATTAAGTCAAATAAATCACAAACGAAAACACCATATAATTAAAAAATAAATTGATTCTTTTACACGATTATATTTGTTAGGATATATTTCGTTTGCTTAGGTAAATTGAATACTGTGTACAAGTGTCTCTGAAACTTAATACAAATTTTCTTGCACATTCTGTGTAATAAAATTACTAAAATTATCCAAGAAGTACAAAAGAAAAGAGTTTGATAAATGTCAGTTTTGAACACTTTAATATATTATAATACCGTACACCGTTCGATTAATAATTATAATTATAATCGTCGACATAATTATTATCATACCGTGTACAGTGACATTCAGCGAAATTGACATTAAAGTATCGTTGTTAAAAATTTTTGTAGATATTTTTTACGCGTAATTTATTTACGATTCATCTGTTATTTACGAGACGTTATTAAAGTAGCTGCAAACTTAAGCTTCTACAAAACCATTATAAATAAATTTACATTCATTATGCAACTATTTTTCAAATTTAAATAATAATTATACACAGTGTGGTTTATACCATTCTCCTGAAAATCGAGTACTCTAGTTACGGAAAATATATTCAATGCATAGATATAAATGTAAAGAGTTTTATATCGAAGAAAGTTTCTTTTTTATAAACAATTAAGATTACAATTATTGAAGCTCTTACAGTATTCGGTACTAAAAACATCGAGCATGAATCGCCTCGACTGATGCAGGGAATTGTTTTTAGCTATCATGAAATCATAATACTATGCAGAAACGTGCACAATTAAATTTAAAACAACGATGACCTCTAAAACATTTCCGATATCGCGAATAATTTCGATATTCCCATAGATTGTTTATAATTGGACACTCTGTAAATAAGAACGGTGTATCAATGTGCACAGTAAGGTATTGGGTTAAGTCACAAATAACTTCCGTTTCCTATTTCCGAAAATATTCCATCTCTAGCAATTTATCAATTTTCTGTACGTAAAAATTAGTGGATTTTGATATATAAAAGTTTTCAACAAGCTGCTTCGCTTGTTCATCATTTGCAAATTGTTTACTTTTTAATGCATTTTGTAGAACTTGAAACAAATGGTAGTCGGTGGGTGCGATGTCCGACGAATATGGTGGGGGTGATAAAACTGAGCACTCAAGTTCGAAAATTTGTCATTGCATGAGTTTTGTCACATCATGCTATAGAAAAACTCCCTTGCAATTGAAAAACACAGGATGTCTTTTTACAAGTTTCTCTTCTATACGTTGCAATTGCTGAATATACCTACATGTGTGCAGAAAGTGTTTAGCTGCGATTTACAAATTCTGAGTGTACAATACATTCAGGCGATTCCACCATACGCACATTAATTTTCTGCTATGTGGAAAAGATTTTGAAACGACTGCTGATCTTTATGAACCCATTATCATTTATAGACCACATTATAATATGTTACCCATTTTTCAGTTTCAATGATAATTCTGTTCAAAGGATAGTAATTCGTTTCTTTGTCGTGACAGGAGATTCGTGGTAATCGTTAGTTCATCTTTAAAGCTTATACAGCTTGTACAGCTTATACAGCAGTGTTGAATCTACGGCCCGCGGATCCGGACTATACCTAGAAAGTTATCATGAGAACGTGTTTACCTAGTTGTTTCAAGAATTCTTGCTTGCCGAGAATGGATAGATAAAAAGTTAGAGTGAGAAATCTTGAATGTAGATAAGATGATACTTGACTCGGATACATTTAGTTATTTTAGGATAAGTAATGTTGAGGTAGTACACACCAGTTCCTAGAACTGGTGCGAATAAAGACAGACGATAAAACCGAACGAAATAGGGACCGTAAACTCTACTGCATCTTCAAAACGAAATTTTAAGAACCAATTTCACACTTTCCGATTTGTTAACATGTCACTACAGTACACATCGCACATTTTTTTAGCCGTGTGATCGCATTATAAATTCCCTTGTTTAAATTCCTAAAGCGTAATGTTTCAAATATGCATTTTCAAGTTTTCCATTTTCTTAATTCAAAACGATACTTTATATATGATATTCAGCTTCTAATTACTCTTTACAGATTACAAACAAAGTTATTTGAATTTTACATGGATTTTTCCATGTAAAAAAATAAACTATCTCTATCTACAGCAGAAGTTATTTATGATTCAACCCAATGAATACATTTTAATAAATACATAGTTGCATAGTGTACAATACTACACAGTATTATCTACATATACAAGATATCCGGTAATGAGGGGTACAGTTCGAGATCAGCTGATTTTACGTATAAAATTAGATCGAAAACAGAATCAATTTTGCACAAAGCTCTATTTTTGATTCATGTCTCAACTTCAGATAGATTCTATATGTGTTAGTCGTGTTAGTACATAAAGTGAGTAAAACTAATAAAAAAAAGTAGTATTCTCTGATGTAAATTATTATTTCTATACATTGTGTTCAAATACAATGATCATCTATATCGAAATTCATTAAGTCTGTGTTCTAAACACTTAGAACATGTGTGCAGTGGTTGAATTTATCATCTATATTCGAATGCGCGCAGGCATTCACGGCATGAATCACCTAATATGACTCAAATGAGTTTATAACCATCACAGCTTCAAAATTAATTTTCTCAGTAACCAAGTTCAGTAAAAGAAAACTTTATTGTATGTTTTCGATTTAATTTTCCATGCATGATATAATCATCTTCCATCATGTTGTGCTACTCGTTACGGAACTTTGTATATGTTTTCCACTGAGAACTTTTTGTAATTGCGTTTAAATCTTTTAAAATGTATTTTACTTTCAGGAGAATAATCCTTTCCAACATGCTTACGTATACAATTGTATATATTGACATCTACTATAATTCTCTCTTAATTATAATTTTGAATACCTTTTTAACTTAATATATAAAAATTTGTATGCAATAAGAGTTCTTTAAGATTGCATAATGTTACAGCTTTTATGCTTATTCTTACTTTGCTGAAATATAACAAACCGAAGAGATTGCTATTTATTTGCTTATAAAAAAGATAATTCTATAAAACGTATTAAATATACCCACACCAATTGTAAATTGACTAAATTTATTTTAATCGCTTATTAAATAAAAAATTTACAATATTGTAATCAGCATACAGAACGAAAAGCACGACAATAAGTATGGTATAGTTATAAGTCTTGTTTAATTGAAAATCTACCTTAAAAACCTTTTAGAAAACAGTATAGATATATTGAGAATGAAACATTATATTTAGAAAGTAATATACAATACTCTTCCATATAACGTTACGATTCGGCGCGTAAAATTATTCCATAATTTTTCTTTAAAAGTAAATGAAGATCACAGCGACTTGAGCGCGTATATAAGTACGTGACATTATGTATAAATTGATTTAGTAATGTACTTAAACTCGAAAACATTATAAGCTGTTAACTTATAAGTATGCAGTATTTGATCATATTTTGTACTAAACATATCATAATGTGTATTTAATGCATTTATTTCTCTATATGTACATTATTACTAAAATTTTGATTTTGTAACTTATAGGCATTAACCCATTAATCTATAAAATCATTTTTTCAGACAAAGTTAAAAAATACGAAGTAAAATAAACCTGAAGTATATAAATATAATTAATCTATAGTATATTATTGTGTTAATAGCTCCAATTCAATACTAACTTTTACTGTAATACTTTCTGAAATATTCGCGTAATATTTTTTTTCTGTGCGATACATGGAATGGTAATTAAAAGAAATCGATACAAAATTTACAAAATAGCGTGTCAATCAAATTTTAATGTATAGATCATCATTGCATGTATTACATCACACAGCAACAATTAATAAATATTAATGGGTTAATGAACATGAGAAACAAGACCTGGTAGATTTTTAAGAAGAAAGTAGATTGTTTTGCTTATTTACTCAAATGAATACATAATACAATTATGTTTAACAATCAGTGATAAATAAGCCCACTGAATATTCACTTATTATGAGATTACCAAATAAGCAGAGTGAATTTATTGGCGCTAAGGATAAAATACATATACACAACAACAATACATATGAATCATATAGGACCATGTTTTATGTATGTACATATACCTATAATGAAACTATCCAGTAATAATTATATGATGTGTAAATAACACAGAAGTGAATGTTGACATTGTTGAAGGAACATTAAGATAATGACAAATTGATTAGTGCACGAATATAATATACGTGTATAATGTAATTGTAATGTTAAACGGGACTACATTTTATACAATATGGTGTAAAGTAGTCTCAGAATGTAACATATTAAAGCTGAGAAGTCACAACATTTAATCACTTGTCAGGCACTTCTCTATGCATAAGATATGAAATTACGAATAAGTGAATGTGAAACTTGCTCGTTCGTTAGATTTCTCACAATGAAATTTGAGCATTATCGTATTTCTGTTGATGAGCTGTTGAGCTTTCGGGGTTCCACCTATGTTTTCTGCTATCGCAATATTTATAAAATTATATAAAATTAATGTAAATATTATCTGTACTTCTTTTAATGATAAATTATAGTTAAAGAAGAAAAAAATTTTTTGGAATTTGTGGAATTTTTAATAATCTTTAGTAATTGCATAACTTAACTAAAAACCTGTACCAATTCATATGAAATATCTGTTAAAAGACAGATCTTCGAACACATTCTACAGATTCAGAAATTATAGAAATTATATTTATTTAATACATATGAAATGTACAAAATATACTTAAATGTGTTAAATTGAATATGTTATGTAAACAAACATTTGCCACTTTTTTTTATCAATAATCTAAATCTTTTAAAAAATAAGAATTCGTTTTGCTCGTACACTTATTTAAACATATGCTCGTATTTTTATATCGTGTATTAATGCATGTCAACGAATCAAATTAAGATAATTGCCTCTAAATTTAATAGTTTACATTTTAACTTAAATTCAAATGTATTGAAACATTTTAATTAAGTTCTATTAAAACATAGTAGCATGATCAATAAACAAATTTTCTTACAATAACTTGAAAACGTATACCATGATAAATGATGTTCAGTGTTATGAAAATAAACCCCGACAGCTTTGAACATGCCCTAAATATAAATACAGTCTATAATTCTATGCTTTTAAGACTACTATTGTATACTATGTTTACACCCGTATAATAACAGGTATGAACTTAATTTCATAATTGAATTTGCTTGCAGAAACAATTTTCATTCTATCATTTTGTTGATCTGAGTTTTATCTTGTTTATTTAATTCTCGTTTAAACTTTACTGCGTGTAAAGGTTAACCAATAATTTAAAGTAAAGTTACACATAGCAATAATAGTAATGTAATAATATCTCTCTCATTATTCTATACATGATTGTTTATCTTTTATATATACAAATTATAAATAACTTGCCTTTGACAAAATAAACCAATAGAATAACAATTGGTATACAATTTGAAGATATCGAAACTACCTATTGAATGAATTGCGATAGAGAACGAGCATGATGTTCAATACTATTAACTTCAGACAATAAACTGTTATTATCGATGTTACCTGATAAACTGTATTTATTGAGTTTTTATACCTCCTATTTAATTGATTATTCATCAATAACATTATTGTATCTACTGATGAGTAATTTGAGTATGTAGGATACTAATTAAGGTACTTTATTAATCCACCTATATGGACAATACTTTTTCTTCATTCTACAATTACTGATTGTATTCGTTTAACAACTTTCATACGCTGTAAATTATTTTGTTTCTCTCTTTTAAGATGTTCCTTTAATTTTTCTACATGATTCAAGTAACTGATTGTATTTGCAATAGAATCTAACTTTAATTTTTCTATATCTGGCACTGCTTTATGAGCATTACTTAACATGTGTTTAAATATTCCCACTTGTTTAGATGTAAGAATAGATACTGCTGTTCCAGGTTTACCCGCACGTCCTGTTCTTCCTGCTCTGTGAATATATCCTTTAATATGCTTAGGAAGATCATATGATATAACTAATTGCACATTTGGAATATCCACACCTCTTGCTAATGCATCTGAACTCACAAGTCTAAAAATACAATAAAAGTACAAAATTTATAAATTACATTGAAAGTAACTGTATAATATAACAATATATAAAACATACACTTGAATTTCTCCAGCAGCAAATTTTCCAATTATATTTTCACGTTGTTTTGACATAAGTTGTGCTGAAAGCTCTCCAACTATTATATTCTTTTCAGATAAAAACGATTGAAGCAAAAGAGTCAATCTATGAGCAGTCTCTCCAGAATTTGTGAATATTAATGTTTTAGGGAGCATATTATTCCTAATCAATATTTGGTACACACCAACTGGTTTATACTCTGCTATGCATTCTACTGCAAGTTCTGTTAGTTCTTTAGGACTTGTATAACGACCTATAAAATCCTGCACTTTCTTATCTAAGTTTACATTCTCATCTTTACTCGACACTAAGACAGATGTAAACAGTATTGGTTTAAAAAGTCCAAGATGGCTCAATTTTTCTGGATCTTGAGATAAGGTTGCACTGAATAACAGTTTTTGCGCTGGAACTTTACTATTTGGAAATTAAAAATTTAATTATAAAATTGATTCAAAATGTACATACTAATATTAATATTGAGATATATTAAATCACTCCGTAAATAATGTAGTTCTTTATTCTACTTATATAAACCAACATACTCTATTTATATTGAAACCATTTATGAACTTTCCAGTATATAACTTATCTAGACTATCTTAATTTAGTTTTAATACTATGTTTACATTATTTTCATGCTACATTTTAGCTGCATAAAAGATTATTAAAATGAATATTAATGAAACTCATTTATGGCATTGTATAATGTATGAATTTAAAAATGGAAACTATTTATAGATATGTTCAATTTTAACAGATCGCAAAAGAATTATTTTTCATTGTGATAATGCTTAGCCGCAGACAATAAAAACAACTCACGGCGAAAATTGCTACCACATCATTCCTATTTTAAAAATCTTAGCAATTTCAGATTTTCTTGTATTTTTATAAAATGTTATAAAGGATATAAAATTTTAAATAACAAATTACTTGAAAGAAACAAAAAACTTCTAGAAAGATAGAATACAGTTAAAAAAAAATAATTTTAATTTTGTTCTTTTACTTATTTTTAACACAAATGACCAATTGTGCACATAGAGTAATTCATTTTCATTAGATACAAAATTATATACTATATACCGAAGATGTTATCATTTCTTAATAATAAGGTAATAATAATAAAGAAACAATCCTTATTATGAACATCTGATAAACTACATACAGGTAACTGAATAGAATTTGAACCAACTGAAGATATTCTAATTACTATGATCATTTCAAACAGTTGTGAAAATAGATTAATAAACATATGTTCTATTTTTTAATGTACTAAAGTGACATATAAAAATAATATTAGCTATGAGATAATATAATAGGGATTTAAAAATAACCTGTTGTGTATGTTGAAGAGTGTTAATCGTGGAACATAATAATGATGCTCAGGAAGATATTCTAACCAATCAGTAGCTCTGTCTGCTTCGTCAATAACAAGAAATCTCAAATCATCTAAGGAAAATCCTGGTGTTTTTAATATATGATCAACTAGACGTCTAGGTGTAGCAACAATAATATCTATTACAGATACACGCTCTCTTCCTACATCTTATAAACAGAAACAATAGATTTCACGATTTATATAAAATGCAAACAGTATATTAATGCTAAATTATGTAAATACATACACTTTTTAAACATATTATCTTGTTCTTCTTGAATTGAAGATGCACCAGAAATTAAACCAACTTTAAGGTTTGTATGAGATGTGTAAGTAATCATCACCTTATAAACTTGTGCAGCCAATTCTTGTGCTGGCACAACAATTAAACAACGTATTTTTGGCACCAACCGAGATTGTAATATTTGCACAATTGGTATAACATACGCCAAAGTCTTACCTAACATAGGAAATAAAAAATAATCAGAAATGATACTTGGTACTCTAAATTTGTTGATTTTTAATATTAATATTACAATTTATTTCATAAATACTAATATAATAATAGTAGTAAATGTTTTCTATCATAATTTCATTACTATTAACTTGAAGTGTTTTACTAAAAAAATTGGTAACAAGAAAACTTCAATTTTATGAAATAAATGCATTCGTACCACTACCAGTGGGAGCTGATACGCATGTATCACGTAACCACCATCCCTGCTGCCTATCATTATTACACTTTAATAGCCAAGACATCATACTAGCTTGAACAGGAAATAATTTATTGATACCATTACTTTTTAAAACTTCAACCATTTTAACATCTAACATTGAATCAATTTCTTCTAATCTTGGACCACAATTTAAATCACTTGATATAATTGTTGGATTTGCCAACCATTCTGGTAGTACTCTCTTAACATTCTGAGATTTCCTTTTAATTTTAGCACCCAAAATTATAAAATTTTTAGGTTGTTCTTGTATATTTTTTGAACCTATTATTTTATTAGATATTTCATCTTCTTCATTATCCATAGTTTCATTTTGTAAAATTTCATTCTCAGTTTTAGTAGTTCCATGTTGCATATAGTTCTCATCAATTTTAATATTCTTTATCCTTTCTCTCTTTTTGTGCCATTTCTGCTGAGCTGCTCTGCCTTTTGTTGCACATTGTAGTTCAACATTATTTTGTATGGTATCTTTAGTAGTAGAAATATCTTGTGTTGATTTTTCTTCAACTTTTTCTTTTCTTTGTTTCTTTTTCTTTTGTTCAGGTTCATTTATGGCTTTAAGATCATTTACCTTTTCTCGTTTACGCTCTTCTATTCTTTTTAATAATTCAGATAGATGTTTCCTTTCGTTTCTCTTTTCCTCTTCTTTTTCACCCTCATACCTATTATCAAATAATTCATATTAATTACGGTTTGCACAAAAATAAAAAATAAAACAATTTATATAAACAAAATGCCAATTCAAATCAAATTTATAATCATAAA
The DNA here is from genome assembly GCF_051014685.1 of Ptiloglossa arizonensis. NCBI lineage: Eukaryota > Metazoa > Arthropoda > Insecta > Hymenoptera > Colletidae > Ptiloglossa > Ptiloglossa arizonensis. Next base: position 10,450,168 of record NC_135051.1, on the reverse strand, counting down.
AACAACAATTTGAATGCATAAATGTATAATGAAGATAGTAATATAAAATTGTACTATTATATTTATACTTACACTTACACTTACCTATTTATTACGAATAAATTCATTTGCTTTGATTTGACAGTGCTATCCACGTGTTACAAAAATATATAGGTTATGTATTTAGTTTGTCTGTGACAATTATTCTCTTTTATCTCTCTAGACTCTACAATCGATAGTTTCTTATCTTCAAAAGTTTATATTACATCATTTAAGTTCTGAGAACTGTATTTCTTTATGTCAGTACATTGTACCCCTGTTTCAAAGTAAAGTCGAAAACATTTTTATTACAAAAATCTAATCGTAGTCGTAAATAAACATCAGTTTTATGTATTCGTCTAATTCGATTGGCATAACCTAACATTTTTGGTACGGTGGGACAAATAGGAATAAACAGACGGGTCCGTTTAAAGGGAAAAATTTTCTTATATTTATGTAATCAAAGAACACACCGGTTCTTCTAACTTTCTATAAATTTAAATAATGTACTATCGAATAATGTAGGTATTTTTCATCAGTACACACACATACATGCAACAGTGCACATCAGTGCACACACATCTAATGCAAGATCTGCGTATTCGTCAGCTCGGTACTTCAAATAGTCTCTGGCGAGTAAAAAAAAGAAAATTTAGGCTTTCTTTCTAGTTCTCAAGATACCTAAAATTTCATTTGCAAGCACGGCTGATCGATCATCGTACCGTGTGTCTGAAAACGTAAAACAACGTAGGAGAGTATTGTAAAGAAAAAAAATATCAACATATTGTATTTACGAATTCTAAGATTTGGAACAACTTTTTCCTCTACATGTAAGTAAATACTTAACTACATATATGGTATAATAACAAAGAATGATTATCAGGCAAAGAAATTAAAACATGGAACCATACATTTTGAGAGCTGATCACAATCTGAAATTTTCCCCAGCACTTTTAACATGATTTCCCCAGGGAAAGTTCTTTTTTCTCTGTAATGTCTATGAAAAAAAAAAAGAAGAAAAAAAGTTTCTCTGTGACCATGGTGTACATATTTGAAAGTCATTGAGTATTATCATTAACAGTAACATTAACAAATCCAGATCAGATAGTACTCCGAGGATTAAAATTCGGCGCTTAATTGCTGTCGTAGCGTCGATCACATGACTTTTTGTTTTTTTGCTGCCTCGTTTCGTTGGACAAACTTCGTATCTATAATTCTGTGACTAGTCTATGCGACACACGTAACAATATCTAGTTTATCTTCATTAACAAGCAATAATTATCAAGTAGTTTTCAAAGTTAGTAACCGAAATACGAATAGTGTTTGAATAGTATATCAGTGGCAAAGGTAAGACGTTAAAGACTTTTGATAAATATATTGACCAAGACTTTTGATAATCATGAGAAGAAGATGAAATGGTTTTATAGCATCCAGTCATCGTAATGTATTATACTTCTGTAGAACAGCGTAAATGACGCATACTACTCCTTACTACGTAATTCAATGTACGTGAAATGATATAGTTATTACTTTATACCAATATACAGTATTTATTAAAATCCATAATATACTTTTGAAACGGTAGTAGATGCAAGTTATAGTGCATACCTATTATCAAAAACCCTACTAGTTTCTTGAAAATAGGCCTTTATTTTCGTTATATTTTGATTTAAAGTTTGATAGGTACATGAGGAATGAATTAATTAAATCTTCTTAATAGAACAAGTCTTGAGTAAGTCAGCAGAGCGAATAACTACAAAAGTTGTCAGTAGTAAGAGTCGAATCCCAGCTTTCTTGTTACTATTTTTTATTTTTTTAGTACAACTTTGCAATGCTCAAATATGTTTGATTTATTTTTGTACCTAATGTCAATGCTATATGACATTAATATTAAGACAAAAAATCTTAAATTTTTAACATAAAATGTAGAAATAAGTACAATAGTAAAATAGCAGAATATATATCACATATATTTTTTTGTATTATTCATTCGTGTTAGTTATTACAAGGTAAATTCTGTATTAATCATTTGTATTGTCACTATTGATGCTAATGGTTTTTGGATACCTAGCAAGGGCATCCATATACCTGCTCATTTTGGATAATCGTATTGTATTGTCCATACTATAATTGTTTGCAATTCCACTAACGTGGAAACTAACATTGCTAAAAGCAATTTCCACTAACGTAAGGACCCCTTGTTAGCATGAAATCGCTATAGTGTTATTTTATCCCAAATGATTGTATATTGGGAAGGTACTATAGAAAAACGTTTTATAAGGTTAAAATTAGGAATGAGATGAATGCTTTTTAGATGGAGTTGAGCATAATATATAGGAGTCGATTTGTACAAACGAATCTTAAAATTCTTCCAAATTGTAAACTGTAACAAATGGAAGAAAGAATTTTTATACATTTTTACTGCAGAATCCTTTATGTAGCCAAAATTAACATTTTTATTATTAAGTTTTACTTAACTAGTCTAAAATTAAAAGAATTTTCAATACTTGAAATAGTTATAGGATAAATGTTTTAGACTGATGTCCAGGTCTCGTATTTGAAGTTCCGTAAAGTGATAATAATTTTATCATGGTTTTTCTTTGTTTGTATTTAAGTTCACATCTCTGCATGTGTTATATATAACTGCAGTATATACACTTTATTACAGTTACATATAATTGTAATAATCTGTATATGGATACAGAAATGATATTCAGTCAATTTCAAAATTCAATGTTTCGTATTAAAATATTTTCAAGAGAAATTTATATTTCCATTTCCATGTACATATGTGCACATACATATTTACAATTATATTTATATTGATTCCATACTTTACTGTTTCTATAAGAAGCGAAGATTGCAGTAAAATAATTTTGCATCAAAATTCCTCCCTTCAACATTTCCAAAGTAATTTTTTTGTCAAGTAAATCAAATTTTTTTTTCAATAAACATTCAGAATAAGAAATGACACATGTAAGATGTAGGAATTTATTGCAGTAGCTGATCAAGTCTAACATTTTGTTTCTGTTATTTTTATGACAATAGTCAAGAAGACGCATGTCAAAATCTTGTGGTATCAGTATAACAAGAATTATACAGCAACATATTGTCCAATTTATTATATATGTAAAGTCATAAATATATAATATTTGTAAGTACTTATATATTTCATGCCCAAGTGTACGTAAATGAGACACTTTCTATATATATGTATGATAAATATATGCGTACGTCTATGTTTTATAAATAATAACTCTAAATGTTAAGCATTTGTGAATGTTAATAAATAATTACACTGTAAGAAACCTTAGAGATATAATAAATTTCAAAACCTGATTTTTTCGTATTAAAATATTTTACGAAAAAAAAGTTATACAAATTGTAAATTCAATGTAAATCGTGTAGAGTTGCAAACATAAGTAAGAAAAAAGAAGAACACCTCCAAGAGATTTGAATTCCTATCCTTAAGTTTTGAATACTTGACCTGCAGCTATTGCAGTTGTTGAAAGTCCTTATGATTTTTGCGTAGTTAAGTACATCATAATAGAAAATTTAATTTTTTGGCTAAACTATTAACTGTAGAGTAAAGATATCTACGAATTTTTTATTCCGTTCATGATTCACAATTTGGAAGAGAAATGAAGTTGATTTTACGATTTTAAAAATTTTAACTTAAAGTTATTTCGATAAAAGAAGCCTTGTTCCCAGAAATATGGCGCTTTGTTTTGCAGCACACTTTACCACACTGATAATCTCAAAAAGTTGTTCGAACATGCTATAAAAATGAAGCAAAAATTTTTTCATCAAAATTTGGAGAGTATATTTTTCTACCATAATATGAATTTTTTTGGTCAATTATATCGATAGAATGGATGGTGACAACCTGTAAAAACTACATGTATATAATTTAAAAACCGTAATTGTTTTCTATTTTGTATAATATATTTTTTTCTAATTGGACAGTTATCCCGTTTGACGGTAGTACACGAGTATTGAATACTTGAATACAACGCTTCAAATTCCTAACCGATTACGTTACTAACTGTGTGAACTGATTGCGTCATGTGTAATATTTATAAATATCAACGGCAATTTTAGAGATCATGATTAATATGCAAATAATTTCTTTCTCGTTTTTTTTTACCTATTTCACAATATAGTAGGTATCATTAAAAATTATTATAAAAAAATTTTCTTATACTTTCGAGAGATCAATATTTAACTTGAATTCATTAATTATGAGAACATATTATAAATTGCGTAATTTACAAAAATGTAACAAATAGAAAGGATAACTAAAATCTTATTGCTTTGTAATATATTTGCACTGTATCATCATACATATGAATAGATGTAGCTTTTTAAATTCTAGAATCGCACGTACTTTAACGATACAATAATAAGAAAATTATGTTTTGAAGGTTATTGATCTAATTGCAAAACTTGATACGTCATGCTTCTTAGACCTAGAAATGCGTTGTATTCCTGTACGCATCATGTACTCTATTCTATTGCTGACTGTTATTTCCCATACCATCCGTGTATCTACGTACATTCTCTGATTAACGCTCCCACCCATTCTATGAAGAATATTTGCAACCAGAGTCAGTTCGCTTCAGTCGGTTACGAGGACCCTGTGAAACCGGTACTGGTGTACGTGATCGAATAAAATCTGCTACTGTTTCACAAGAAGACAGAAGCCACACCCTGGATAGTTTCCATTTCGTTACCGATCAATAAAAACTTTGGAATCTCAATACAATAGCATCTTGGCATATTTCGATCTACACTTGACTCCGTAACAGTTCAGCCGTTACTTCTCAAGGTATTTGCATTACTTGTCGTTATAACTGTTAAAGTGTGTTAGGCAAGTTTTGAACTTCTATCTACTAGAATTGACAGACACCTTTAACACTAATCAGTTAAATTTAGCGAACATTCCATTAAAGTTTCTGAATACGCTCGTTTCAGTGCATTAGTTCTAAGCAAGGTATAAATAGTATAACAAATATTGTTTCTAAATTTCTGTAGATTTTAAATAAATAATTTTCTACAATTACGTATTATTTCTTTTTAAAGATGAAGATGAGATTGTTATCAAGTATTTTTAAATGTAAACTTTTTTCATATTGAACTTTGAAACTTCGTTGATTCCATTTCGTTGATTTAAATAATAAATTTTACAAGTTGTAACGAGCGGAAGTATCTCTAAAATGATCGCGATCATTAAGTAAGACGTTATAACAGCATGAGAAAACTATCGGGTGTAGTTATATGTATTTGATTGTTTATCGCTTATACATACAAATCATTTTACTTTAAAACCGTTAACAATAGTTATTATCGAATATAAGTATAAAATAATGAAACTGTGGCGATAATTACGATTTTACTATTTTCTTATATCTTCAAATTGATATATATATATTTTCAGAAAAATATAAATATATTTTATTAAACATTCATTTTCTAGGTCTTTCGAGTAATTGAAATAATATTTTATCCGAATTTGAACGAGATCGTTACAGTATTTTGTTTCATTTTAGATTTTATAATCTGTATATTGATTTGTACAGAATCACTTTAGAATGTGTTTTATTAATTGTTCTTATCTCTTTAAAACTAAAGAAAACTTTTTGAACTGAGTTGTATTTTAAAGATAAAATAAATAATTAGTTTCATAAACATACACACGCATATTAAATAGAGCATGTGTAGTATAATATACATATAAATATGTTTTATTTTGAAACTAACAAAAACAATAAAAGATTTTAATGCTTTAAACATATTTTACATTTACTTTAGTAAGAATAGTTAGCAATGTAAAATAATTCAGTTAATTCTGAAAATCATATTTCGCATTGATTGTAAAAAAATAAAATATTTCTGAAATATATTAGAAAGAAATTTCTTTCTTTATTTCATCTTTAATTGCTTTTATGCATATACTTTTCCAGTATTATATATACTGTCTAAATAACAGTTATTAAATTATATTAGAACTTCCTGTTCTTTAATTATGATCTCTGTCAGAAGGAAATTAGTGTCTTGTCTAGTTAGAGACATCTGCCAGTCATACTATGTAAAAATAATTGTTGTAATTTATGTTTATTATAATATTTAATCTTAATAAATTTATATTCATCTGTTCTATAAAATTTGAGAAAATATTAAAAGTTTAACCAAAGCAGTGGATAAATTATGTAAATATTTGATCGTTTAACATAATATTTATTTTACAGCCCAGTTGTACAATGTCGGCCAGTCAATACTACCATATGCAGGTAATTATCAGAATTTTTTGTTTTATATATTTCTTTCTTTATATCTTTTTCTATCGCACACAAAAACTTAAGTTTCATTTTCGAAATATGAAATCTTTAATATACGTATATAGTTTGTTGTATGTATGCACAAAATGAAGTACAGTGAATTACTTCCTCTTTCATCTGGCTTATATTTATACTTCGGTCACACTCGCTTTAAAGTCTTTGAGTTGAATTGATAACTAATTTAAACACTAAATAAATTATAAAAGAATCTATACTGTTTTTTTTTTATTGTTTTAATACTCATAAATCATAGGAAATTAAGAAGAATATTAAAATATTTTCACGTGTTATAAGTTTCTTAAACAGAAACCTAATGAATTTAATACGTAATAAATTCAATGTAAATTCATTGTTAACGTAGTTTGAAAATTTAATAAATATGAGAGCCTTTAATTAGTATTGACGTTATGTATCAATACACGGTGACAAGCATAATCTTGTGTTTGTAGATGTATTGTTTTCTGGACACCTTGAAAGCGGAAGTGTTGCATGCAAGTATTATCTTTTTTAGTGAATGCTCAGTTGCATCTTAGAAATATATCCAGTTTTTTTTAAAGCAATGTGTTCTCAGTTTAACTTGCTTGTAAAATCGATAAATCTTTATATACATATAATTTTGAAAACACGGACCAGAAATAATTAATAAATTATATATCACTATATTCGAGAAACATTTACTCCTATAAGATTTTAACTGCTATAAGTTAAAATCAGAATTAAGAACATAATTAATAATGCCATATAACATGGGTATGATTCCACCTTTGGACGTGGACTCAATTATACTGAAAATTTGCAACTATCTTTCAGATTAGCTTTATCAGTCTTTAAAAAACTACTTCGAAAGTATGGAGAAACCACGCATAATTATAAAATAGTTTTTTGAAAATGAACTATTAGAAGCATATTTGTTTCGCATTCATTTTATAATGAATATTTTACGTACAAGAATAAAGGGAAACCGTCAATTCTATTATGCAGGAAATAAAAAAGTTATTCTTTACTATTATAAAGAATATAAAAGACTCGAGTGGCGAACAATTTTGCAGACGAAAATGTCAAGAATTGATTTCTGGAAAATTATTATTAATATTAATGCATCTACGAAAAAATGTCAAAGGGAAAATATAAATGGCTCGAAGAGCACTACATCTATAGGACCTTAGATTTTTTTTCAAATTTAACAGTGCATGTGTAATTAAGAATTACGCCCTTCATTTAAATGGAAATGCATATTTTCTGTAGCACAGATCCATTCCCCTATCAATTCTATGTGAAAAATTATTAAGGTATCGTGGCAAAAAAATGATTAATTTTCGAGATATTTTCCAAAAATATCTTTACTAAATGACAATGTCGAAACGGTGTTTACGTTTACAACATAGTCACGAAGACATAAAGACATTTTTTTAATCGTCGGAAAATAAGTTGGTTTGAGTAGAGCTGCCTTACGCGGGCAAGCCTACTATATATAATCTGGCGGATTGTTGGTAGGTACCCAGATTGGGGGACCCCCCCCCCCCCCCCTAGTAATCCTAACTTAGGATTACAGGCAATTTATAAAGTTGCCATTCTCGCAGCCCGAGCGGTTAAGTCAAGTCCCCGTCCCTCCTGCTACCATTCACAAAACCAAAAGACGAATTGGGAATGGGTCGTTGCAACGATTAACAGGAGTTCGACGATATGATTGGTATCAGATGCTTCGGGTGCACCAAACCTGTACTGCAACAAGCAAAGCAAATTGCAGCCCCCGAGGGGACACTGCATCGCTTATTTAATAAAAATTGTTACGAAGGGTATTCACATTTATTACATTTTTCTTTCACTTGTTGTTTTTATTTTCATTTCATCGAACAGTTGAAGTAATTTTTGATATTTTTATAACTTGTAATGTTATCTTTAAAAGTATCCAGGTTTTTGTCATTATATGTATTAATAATTCTTTTTTAAAAGTGAACGTCAAAGGCTAACAATATTATAACGAACAGAATGGTGTTTTATAGATTATGCTAATAAACGTTACTAAGGAAAGAGTGTAATAAAATCTCCGTCAGATTCTGTGGAATATTTTATATTCTCTAAAAAATGTGCAAATATGTATAGTTTTAACTGCTTTAGTTATATATCAATTTATTATATTTTTTACATAACACATTTTATTTTCTTTAGTGCACGCCAACGATATATCCTGCTGACCCTTTCAACGCAGAGGAAGATGCAGCTCTTCTTCGAACCGCCATGAAAGGTTTCGGCACCGATGAACAGACCATCATCGATGTACTTGCCCATCGTGGCATCGTACAGCGGCTTGAAATAGCCGATAAATTTAAAACGATGTATGGAAAGGACCTAATTTCTGAATTAAAATCGGAACTTGAAGGCAATTTCAAGGAGACTATTTTAGCATTAATGACTCCATTGCCGGAATTTTACGCCAAGGAACTTCATAATGCAATTTCTGGAATGGGCACAGACGAAGGAGCTCTCATTGAAGTGTTAGCATCTCTTAGCAATTATGGTATTAAGACAATATCCGCTGTCTACAAAGAACGTAAGTACAATTATTGTCTATTTTCTGTTCTCTTCTGTTCGATAATGTATTGTTTATATAATTGCAAAGTTATTATTTGAGAATATATTCTGAAAGTATTATTTTAAAATTCACAAAAATATATAGTATATTTTTGAGAATGTAATAAATTACTCGAATCCACAAAAAGTATTATTCTTTTGCTGCAAAAAGAAGGCATGAGTTGTTTACATCGACGCTCCGTCCGTAGTCTGTTACCGCTCGTACCATCGCAAGCAAAAATACTGCATTATTGGCGTAGCCTTTTAATCAAATGTTATCTATTAAGAAACAAAATGATTTCGTTCCTGTTTAAATATAATCACTGATTCGATAAGTTTCTCGTAATGAAAAAATGGATATAATTTAATATGCGTAATAAATATTATTATTTTGAAAATTATTTAGTCTATTAGAAAGTTATTCTAAATAATTACCGAAACTAACGTGTAACATATCATTCAAATGATCAAAAGATATATAATCTGCAATAAACTACTCAATTAAAAACATTGAAGAAATTGCACGACGTTCTATCCCAAAAGCTAACTCTGCAATCTCTGCAAGTAAAAAGGTTCGAAGGAGTTTCACTTTAAAGAAAATAAAGAGAGTAAAATATTACACACAAATTATGCAAGGTTATTGACTTACATTTATTTAACAATTGTAGTTATCAATAGAATACCGATAAAGATACTTCAATAAAGATATCTTTGAATACAATTATAATTCTCGATTAATATGTACTAATGACGTAACTTCGATTTTATTTTCGTTATTTTCAAATTTGTATTTGAAGCTCTTTTTAATTCTAATAACAAAAATAATATGACGAATGGATGTTGTTGTTGTATATAAATGGTACAGTTGTTTTTCTTGATAAAATTATTCATCAATAGTCATAAATAATACTATGTCATTCTCGGAAATTCTAAAGTGACTTTTTAAATACATATTTGCAGTGTACGAAGAGGACTTAGAGAAGGATCTGGGAAGTGATAGTTCTGGTCACTTTAAGAGGCTATTAATTTCGCTTTCATGTGTAAGTCAATTTTGATATAATAATTTGTAATAAAATTTATAGAAATTGTTGCATCGATGCTTAATTTTTTTTTAATTGATTATTACGTGCTTTATTATTTTTATCCATAAAAAAAAAAAATTGAATTGAATTGAATAATATTTGTAGACACACAAGTCTGTTAACGTACGTGTCTAAATGTATAAATTTCATTTACAATATATGAGAAATCTAATTTTTTATAATATATACTTGTAAACTATTAAACAAAAATCCATGAATGTGAAGTATATCTATAACATTTTATTCTATCTTTAAAAATAGAGATGTTATTCAGATAACCTGTTTTATATGCCTCACTTTATTGAATGATAATTTATTAACCGAATTTATTGAACTATGTCAAAAGGCCAATAGAAACGAGAATTCTGATGTCGACGAGGAGGCTGCAGTTTTGGATGCTGAAAGACTCCTTGAAGCTGGTGAGGGCCAATGGGGAACAGATGAAAGTACATTTAATGCTATTCTTATTACTAAAAGTTACCCTCAACTACGGAAGATTTTCATGGAATATGAACGTCTTTCCGGAAATAGTCTTGAAACTGCTATCAAGAGAGAGTTTTCGGGCAGTCTTGAAGACGGTTACCTTGCAGTTGGTAAGATATATTGATATTTTACTTATGTTAGAGTTTGTTTTGACATGGTATTTGAGAGAAGGTTCATTAAAAAGTTGAATAACAAGCTTCAATTTATTTTCTTCGACAACACGTTTTTTACAATAATAGAATGTTTATCCTCACAAATTATGTTTAATGTTGTAATAATTTATATTATCATATTGTCTTATCAATTTGTTTTAGTGAAATGTGCTCGAGATAAGACTGCATATTTTGCAGAACGACTTCACAAAGCAATGCGTGGATTAGGCACTAATGATTCGACATTGATACGCATAATAGTAGCACGATCAGAAATTGATTTAGGAGATATTAAAGATGCCTATCAAAAAATTTACGGACAGTCACTCGCAGAAGACATTGACGTAAGTTAAACGTACAATGTACATTCAATTCTTAGTAAATGCTTCTGCAAGATCGTTTCTTCTATTTTAACTTTGTTAGAAAAAAACATAAAGCTTACTCTATTCTATTTTTATTAGACATAATGAAATTGTTGTAACAGATCCAGAATCAATGTAGGTAATTTAACTAAATTTTGTAAAAGCGAACGAAAAATGTCAACTTCTACTTCACTGTGGATACTGTACATATATACCTTACTTCCATTGTCTACACAATTTGTATTTGATTTTGATTTCACTATATGTTGGCTCTTCTTGACTTTTCACATATTTCAGGACGATTCTTCGGGATACTACAAGAAACTTCTGCTTGCTGTACTTGGATGAACGGATTTCATATTCAGCAGTCCCCTTCGTTTTATATTATTCTTTAATACTAGAGATAATTCGTCATTATAGCCCGCAAAGCTTTATAGACGTGCGAAATTATTCCGTCTTTCTAAATTAAATCAATAATTATTGGTGATGTTGATGTTGTGTATTTGTCTGTGTTGATAATTCTATAAGATGATATTATTTACTATTATATACACGAAATATTTATAGATTTCGGATGTACATGCAAATGCATATTTTTACAGAGTATACACAAAGAAAGGAAGCTTAGATAAAAATTTGACGCATCATTAGAGGATTACAATAATATATATATATATATTTTATGTAGTTTTATTCAAAAACATATATAAGAATATATATTTCATACACGTTTATTATATTTGTTTGTTTAAATATTTATTATTTATTGAAATTCTCGAACATCTTGTATTACGTTTGCGGACGTAGAGATTCTCGATTTCTTCACAAGTTCACGCTCCTATCACTGTTACAGTATGTAATAGGTTGTTCAATAAGTTTTGTCATTCAATAAAACTTATTGAGCAACCTAGTACTATACTGTTCAATAAGTTTTATTGAACGACAAAACTTATTGAACAATCTAGTATATACAATTACGTACAACATTATAATTTGATCAGCCACTGTATATGTATTATTTGCATAAACATCTGCAATCTAAATATTAGTGAACAAATATTGCTTACACCTGTAAGAATAGCAGCAAAATTAGTATAAAAAATTGTTAATAAGGAAAAATAGTGTAAGAAAATAATTTGCTGCATTGAAAATATCATGAGTGAGATTAATTCTTAAATGAAATGTGATTACGAAATACAGTAAAAGTTGGATAACTGCATGAAAATCTTAAATCAAGATTTCTTATTGAACGGAGGTATTAATTTTTATACTAGGTACGATTCAAATCAAGCTTCAAAGTTCGTCTTTGCATTATGCTGAACGTCAAAAAAGATACAAGTGAACGGTTAACTTTCATAAAATTTCGGATTTATCATTCAAACTTATGTGTGCAGGTTAGCGTATTTTTTGTAGAATTCAAGTCGAACATGGCTTGACAAAGAAAAAGAATGGTTATAATAGGAGGAAGCGAGATAGATATAGTACATTAAGTAACAACGGTTAAGATTTGGTATTTCAAAAAGCCGCTATGATAAAAAGTAATACAATATGCAATACTTTACTTTCGGTATTTTTTATGTTGTCTTTCAAAAAATGTACCAATAAATTTTTCAAATTCTTTTGATCAAAGTGAGTCCAAACCCAACATAAATCAGACTATTTTTAAATGACTTAATATATACAATATTACATGCTAATGTTATGATGAAGTTTTTTGTTATGATGTATATTTTTATGTTATATTTTTAAATAAGACATTTCCCAACGTATTTGTGAAATTTTCATCGCGAAAGTGATCCCAAACATGTTATAATTCGAATGATATTTATGTATTTAACAAGTGATAATAACTTTCTCATATCACTTAGTGAATAAGTAAATATGATTCAAATTTTATCATACTTGGTCTCATTTTAATCAGAAAACCTCACAGACACGTTAATAAAAGTTTCATTTAATAAAAAATCAAATACAAAAAGTTTCATTAATGTTTGCATTAATGTTGTCTCACCGATGTTCGAGCACGGGTTGAATGTACATTCCAATTATTTAATACAACTTATAGAATAGTTTGCATTTTATGAATATATATTATTATAGATTATTTTATATTAGAATAATGATTATAGAAATTCATAGAACAAATTTTTCTATGTTTTTCAAAATTAAATTTGAGTTGTAATGTTGATATTAATGAATCAAAATTTGCACTGAACAATATATAAAAATATACTTCAGAATATTCTTGATTTTTATGTACAGTATTGTTGCGATAAATGTGAAACTAAATGTCCAAGTTGAATACGAAAAGTTTATCCCATCTACTAAACAGAGTCTCTTTTGGAAATTAACCAGCAATTAATATGACACTTTACGATACTCGTCAGTTAACTTTGTAGTTAACTAGTATAACTAGTATAACTAGTTGATAGATACGTGCTTGTATTAACGAAATAATACTAATGAAAAGGCACATTTTTTTTATTATTACATTTTTATTAATAAAAATGCTATTGTTATATTTGTCAGATGCTTTTAATTAAAATGAGACCAAACACGATATAATTTAGATCATATTTACTTATTTATTAAATGATAAATGCAAAAGAAACTATGTGTGAAGGATTTTGAATCAACGACTATGATAAGTATGAATAGAAGAGGTTTATTTAGTAAGTGAAAAATATTGAATCAACATTACTTGCTCATTTAGTAAATATTATCCAAATTATATAATGTTTGGTTTCGTTTTAATCAAGGAAATTAATTCGTTTATTCAACAAACAAAAATTTAAAAAATTTGATTGCGTACATGTTATAAGCTATCAAGTGGCCCTTACACTTCGGTGACTACCTCGACGCTCAGTTTTTCTTTCACTTTTGCTTTCTGTTCTTTTCTATGACTGTTGCTGGTGTAACGGAACGAATTTCCCTATTTCGCTAAGTAGAGAAGAATTCGGACCACATGCACTTTTATAAATTAAAAGTAAAATATTTTTATTCTAAACTGAAGTATAAAAGATGATACATACGAACTTTGCTACACTTTCCACCTGTGTTTCAAACAATTATTATCAGAATGTGTGAGTGTAAGCTGAAGTTGTTCGTGTGGAAAGTTATCTGTGCCTGTGATATAGTAGTATAATTTTAACACAAAAATGAGAGTCAATCTATATAATTAATATATTAAAGGAAACATATAATTATAAAAATGGCATCAAAAGAGATAGAAATGCTAAAAAAATCTAGTTTGCACAAAATATTACTAATTTAATATGTAACTTTAAACTGGCTGGATTTACAGATATAGAAGTAGAGCAAGAATTGACATTCGACGCTTTTTAAATCTAACAAATTTTTAAAAACATACAACACATCAGTCACATTATGGTATTATATCTTTAATTTCAAAATTTTGCACTTTTTTGAATTAGCACATTTGTCAAAATAAAACAAATACAAGGAATAAAAAGTTGTAGAAAATTTTTAGATAGTTATATTTTCCAGTGTAATTTCGGTCATACGATTGTAAGTCTTCCCTACCTTTCCAATCAGAAGCAATAGTGTGGACCGTTTCTACTTGCGGTAACCAGTTTTGTTAGCCAATTACTAATTAACAATATGCATCCATAATATAAACGGCTATAATATCATATATTTGTATAATATATGACCACTAGAAATGGTGGTCAACCTTGGCAGCGCCGCCACACCTACGCAAGCCTGTATACTCCGGAGGGTCGGCAGGTAGCCCGAAGTTGGTCGCTTGGGATTGAGGCTTCCCCCTCAACCACGCATCCCATCGCCAGGCACCATAGCTTAGGATTGAAGGACAATTTATAGAGTTACCATCCTCGCCGCCCGGGCGGTTAAGCCAAGGCCCTCGTCCCTCCTGTCGTCACGTATCATTCTCAAAGCCAAAATAGGAATTGAGAATGGGTCGTTGCGACGACCAACAGGAGTCTTACGGTGTGATTGGCATCAGGTACCTCTGGTGCGCTCCCAAAAGACCTGATTTTCCTCCGGAGGGTTGCCTGGCACCTTCACAGTGTCAAAACAGAACCAAGGAGCATGATTCGTCCACAGGACAACTGACTGGAACCACAGAGGCGCCAAAAGTCCTTACCGGGCACGATTTTCAGACTGCTGACTGATTACTCGGAGCTGCAAAAAGTCAGATGTTCGTTAAGATCATCAACTTTGGGAAAGATTTGTGTTTACTCAACCATATGTTCGTTTCAAAATCGTATACCTCGCGAAATTATTGACGAATTTGCGTAATTCCTTTTGCACTCGAAAGTAGAAACTCGCGCGATTAGAACGGTATGAGCTTTTCCCCCTAGGGCATTATAGTTATTCGTTTAGAGCATCAGATGTGGGAAAAATTTGTTGCGTTCTCAACTTTCCCTTCGCTTCAAACTCGCATATTTCGCGAAGGGTTCCTGGATTGGAGACCGTCCCGGGGCTGGTCCAGGCTGGTCCTCCGGGCTTTGGGACATCCGTCCACCTCGGGATCTCCCCGCAGAATGAAAATTTTCGCAACCGGTACCTCCTTATATACCCTCGGACAAGGTAATTCGGCAGTTGCGTCAATTGGCCTTAAAGTAATTTTCGATCAATTTAAGTACTCTTCCGCCATTATTTTAACCAGGATATTCTTAGTAATTGACCATACTATGGTCCTGTGGACGATTGTTAATAATTATGATAAATATACATAAACAAATTCGAAAATCTATGAAGGCGAACGGTTTCAGCGAATGTTTCTTCATCTAGTCCATCATTATTAACATTTAGGCATGGTACGAATATTAATGTTACAATTGCGATATTATTTACATGCATATTATTTAATTATATATCATTACAAAGAGTTAACGAGGGCATAGAAATTAATTGTGATCGAAATCAATACAGAAGATGCTTTCTAACATGTTACTTAAGTTTATTAAATTTTTAAAACATGCAAAGTAATAAGTGTTTGTTAGACCTTTTAAATTATGTTGTTTATTTCTTATCACTTATACAATGCCCGTACAACTTACTTTTTTTATAGAAAAGAAGAATTTCATCGCGTCAATAGTACTTCCATATTAAGACGAATGAGTTATTCCATGGCATCCTATGTATACGTCTAAACGCAGTGTTGGTCCATATTTTTTATGAAAAATTTATATTTTGTCAGCTGCATTGTAATACACTATCTAACACCTGCTGCCTCGCCATCTAGCGCTTCGCTAACGAATTATTTCTCGACAAATTTGGACATTTTACCGTAGATGGCGCCACTCGTGCCTTTCTGATTAATTAAATTTTGAACCAATTAAATTATTTTTGAATCTGTGCTTCTGCACAGAGTTGGGAAACAGAAATTAATAGATAATGCGTATATCATAACTGTACAACCATTATTTTTCCTCCTTATTTAAGAGAAATTTATAATTTTTGACCCTGACATCTAGCGTTTCAACCGTGAAATAAGTGTTTTACAAAATATTATTAGTATTACTACTGATTATGATTTCTTCTTCGGATTATGGAATAGCAAGAATTGTTGCTGAACAATCGGATTCTGCTTCACAGAATGAAATTAATAATGCTCCGAATAAGTTAAAAGAAAAGAAAAATTCGAAGTTACAGGATTCAGAGAAGGATATTTTATATGAGTCTTCAGATTCAGAAAACATATTTAGCGTTGTAAAGTACAAATCGGAGAACGTTAACGTTTCACAGACAGAAAGAGTTTCGTTTAGAATTAAATTTAGACGATCTACGGAACAGAGTTTATATAAAATTGATACAAACTCCGAGTGTGAACAACCCAATCGTAACTTGCGCGACCGACATCTGAAACAGAAGAGGACAAGTTATTCAGAGATAGAAAGTGGAAAGGTTTGTATCGATAGTGGAGATACGTCTAAAACTACAAACAAAAAGAAATTAGTACAGATGTCGAATGAAAATAAAGTATTGAGCAGAACTAGAAATAGAAAACCACCTTTAAAACTTTCTGCGTATCATTGTGATTCCTTAGATTCCTTAAGTCATTTGGATAGTCCTTCTGTGAATTCTCCATCTCGGAGGAATAGAAAGACTATTAATTATAATGAAGATAAATTATTTATTAATGCTGTAATGTGTAATATGAAAGTGGAGGAGAAACAAAAACAGAAAGAAAATAGGGATACAAAAGTTTTTACAGATGAATGTAACATGGGACTTGGAAGATTAAAGTTGAGTCTAAGACAGGTCAAACGAAATCGTATTTCACCTGCAAAAGTTAGCGAGAACGATAGCGGGACAGATTCTGAAACAATTAAAATGAAATCTATGAAAGATTCCTATGATTCTGAAAGTAAAACGCACAATGAACCGAATCTTAGAAGAGATGGAGAAAATATGCAGAAAAAGATTGGATTCATTAATAACGGTGAGAATGACAGTGAGGAAGAAGTTATATCTATCGCTTCTGTTAGAACGGATAAACAAAAGAGGTTGATCGATGAAAATACATTGAGAAGTATAGAGGTTGTTAACAATGCTAAAAACAGTGACACAGAGGAATATATAACCGATATGTACAAACGTATCAAAATTTCGTCTCCGAAAAATAATATTTCACCGTCACGGAGAAGAAGTAATATGAGTACTCCAAAATTTCGTTCGATAAAACATAGTACTTTAACACCATCGATGGGGAAAAGAAATAGCGCTTTGTTAAAACCAGTTACATCTTTACAAGAAGCTAGATCAAGATTACACGTTAACGCTGTACCAAAGTCTTTACCTTGCAGAGAAGAGGAATTTAATAATATTTTTACATTTCTTAAAGGAAAATTAGAAGATAAAAATGGAGGGTAGGTTGACAAAATTGTTTACTATGGAATATAATTAATAAATAATGAGAATTTGCAGATGTATATATATAAGCGGAGTACCAGGTACAGGTAAAACTGCAACTGTAAATGAAGCTGTAAGATGCTTGCAAAAGTTAATAATTAAAGGTCAATTAGATGATTTTGATTATGTTACAATTAATGGTATGAAATTGACCGAACCAAGGCAATCTTATGTACAAATTTTGAAGCAGTTAAATGGAAACACTGCTACTTGGGAGCAAGCATATCGAATACTTGAAAAAAGATTTCATAGTATTAATTCCAAGATGACATTACTCCTTGTAGATGAAGTACAATTTCCTTTTAATTTTTTTAAGTAATTTTATTAACATTATTATTATTATTAATTATTATTGGATATTAATGTTAATTATATTATTGTAGCTCGACTTTTTATGTACAAAACGCCAAGATGTTGTGTATAATCTATTAGATTGGCCAACAAAGGCAACGGCACAATTAATTGTTGTCACTATAGCTAATACCATCGATCTACCTGAGAGAGTTTTAATGGGTCGCGTTACGTCGCGTTTAGGTCTCACCCGATTAACTTTCCAACCGTACAATTACAAACAGTTACAGGAAATAGTAATGACCAGACTTAAGAACTTCAACGATTTCAGAAGCGAAGCCGTACAACTTGTTGCACGGTATTATAATGAATTTTTAGTAGCTCTTAATGAAATTAAAATCGCTAGTATTTGTAACACTTTTACGCAAACGATTATTTTATTATAGAAAAGTTTCTGCTCTATCCGGAGATGCTAGACGAGCTTTGGATATATGTCGTCGTGCTTTGGAAATCACTGAATCACGAAATGCTAAAACAGTATCTCTAGAAGATGTAACCGAAGCTGTGTCCGAAATGATTGCATCTACAAAAGTTCAAGCTATAAAACACTGTTCGAAAATGGAACAAATATTTTTACAAGCTGTATCTGCAGAGGTCACACGAACCTCGGTCGAAGAAGTATATTTTCATAATGCGTACAGACAGCTTGAATCGCTATGCTCTTTCGACGGTGCGTGCTTTGTTTGCACAATATTGAAAAATGTCAAATGTTGTAGCTTTTTAATGATTGTATTTACTCTTTTACATTACAGGCATAAAAATACCTACTGTAACGGAAATACTTGGTGTCTGTGGAAGATTAAGCGCTAGTAGGTTAATAATTAGCGAACACTTGAAAAACGATATACATCAAAAGATTTTATTGAACGTTTCCACAGACGATATTCACTATGCAATTCAGGAGCTAAATTTAAATTCGAAATAATTATTCTTTTAGTAAATAAACGTGTCCTTTTTTATTCAAAAGTGTATGCGTTCTTAAAAGTGCCTTGGTAAATCATACGATTTCATAAATTGTTGCTAATCTCTCGCTTGTTTGTGATTCTTGTGAACGAAGTTTATGAAATAAATTATTTATTAATTAAATTCTATACTTGAACAATGTGTTTGACAATATTTTGTACGAATCACATGTATTTTAAGTCGATTGACTCGCAAAATTTAACGATGAACGTGCTATAACATTTATTATCGATATATGTACGATTTAGTAAATTACATAATTCAAGGATCTCACTCATGAATTTTGTGTACTATTAATAAACAATCTGCAAACATATTCTCAATCGAATCAGTATCTTGTTAGAGTCAGAAACGTGTGTTTCATAGTTTACAAATGTTACATTCGATATTGAAGCTATGGTTAACAAAAATTTCGAAGAAAAGATACTTACACTCTACAGTCAACGAAAATGGAAAGATATTGCTAATTTAGATTGTCCTTTGAATGAATTTGAAAAATGTCGATTATTTTGGGTACTACCGACCATTAATGATTTACACTGGATAAAAGAAATAATTGATGAACATAATGTGGCTGGATTAGCAAGCATAGGTTGCGGGTGTGGATTGTTAGAGTGGTTATTTCAAAAATGTTCTGGTAAGTCGTCGTTTCATTTTTATACCAGGTAGAATATAGTTACCCTGTTCTCGATTAAACGTTTTATATATTTGTACTTTTTGTTAGTACTCGTAGTTTTATTTAGAATATTCGTCATTTCTAATTAAAAATGTTTAGCGAACGATTATTCTGTTCAAGGTCTGGACGTAATCGGTATAGAATTAGATCGATCGTGGTGGTGTAGCAAATATTCTCCACCTTTGTTCATAGAAAACATACATTTTATTCACGAAAATAATACAAAAAATTTTTCTGTACCCGAAAACTACGCCCTTCTTTTTTGTTACTTTAACAACGCGTTAGCGTTTTGCGATTACATTGAAAATTACAAAGGTAAACTTATTTTTGTCATTGGACCCAAAGAAGGTCAACATCGTTGGACAGATCCAATGCCCTTCGATAACAAATTTTACGTGTACGGCTGGAAATTGTTAAGCAAAAAAGAAATCGAAAGATCCAATGATTGCATTACAGTTTACGGCAGATGAATGACGATACGGTCAATTGTTATACATGTGTCAAAGATGCGATTGTTTAGTTGTTCAAGAGATTTGTTAGTAAACTTTGTTTTCGTTGGTAAACGTATAACGCCTGACTTTAATTTTCTTTGGGACAAGAAGCATATAAAAATAAAAATAATGATTGTTCGCGCGTTACTTTTAGTGAACCGTTTAAAACGAAAAAGCAACTTTGATAGCCACGATTTGAAGTTGCCTTCGATAATCGACATTGGCGGTTTGATTATCGAATTGTCATTGAATATCGCGCAACGTTATGGCTTACAATGCGACTAACTAGTTTTTGGTTTAAATGTCAATGTCATTGATATTGATAGCGGTGTAACTAATATCTATATGTAGATATATATAATATATATATATACACATATATACACACATATAGATATACATATATATACATATACATATACATATATATATATATACATGCATGTATATATATATATGTATGTATATATACTGCAAAACGTCAAATTGTTGTATTGAAAAATATGTCAACGGACAAGGATAACAGTTCCATAAAGGATCAAGATGAAAAGAACAAGCTTAGAGTTTACTGTACATTTTGCCTGTCGAAAATGCTGAATGCAGGTGCGGCCCGTCTAACAAACATCGAGGTGATTAATTGTCGATTTAATTACAAAAAACTTGTGCAAAAATGAAATTGTCAATTATTCGTATAATTGTCAGAATATTTTTAAACATTGTACAATAATTTTAATGTATATTTAAAAGAATTTTTGAACCGCTACAAAACTTAACCTCAAAATTTGTTTATTTTCCAATGGTTTGTTGCTTAATTTGTTTTACACGAGGATAGAATAAAAAAAAAGTGCACAGTATGTATGTAAGAGATTAGAATTTAAATAGGCTAAGGTGTTTGATAACATTTTAGTTTAATCTACCCTATATGCAACGTAAGGGAGAGGGTGAAGCTGATCAGCAGGAATTGATAACAGACTTTTGGTTGGTGGAGGACATGTACACATTTGAAAATATTGGTGTCTCGCATACAGTAGACAATGTAAAGTATTTAGCATGCGCAGATTGTGACAGGGGTCCCGTGGGTTGGCACGATCTGTCTACAAAGAAGTCGTACATCGCACTAAGCAGAGTTAAGCACGAATGATTTATAAATAAAGGTATTTTTTAATTTTATACGAGCCATGGTTTGATTTCTTATTTAAGAAGCTACAAGAGAAATAGAAAGCTTGGAGGAAAGATGCACATTGCTATTTAAGTTGATAGTTTAATATTTAATCACGTACGTTACAAACACAGCCGGATAAATCAGATAATCAATCGTCGTTACGATGTAATAATCAATAAATTACGCTTACGAGTCGGAAATCATTTATCAATATACTTAATACGTATGCATTCGTGTGAATAAAGTTTATCGTAATGCATTGATTTTTATAATGCGACTTTTGAGTCACGAAACGTTTATGCGTTGTGCATATTGGTATAATTAATTACTTTATGTAGTGTATTAGACACGTGGGTACCTAAGTGTACGTACTTATATATGTATTTGTAAACGCCATATAAATCAATGCTTTCTAGAAAAATGATATCAATATTTGAAGTTTGCATCTTCGATATATACTTAAAAAAGAAACGTAAATAAGAAACGATCTTAATACCTCATTGTCCGTTATACTTGGCTCTATAATAGAGGAGGCAATTTTTGTATTTTTGAAGGCTTCGCTCGAACATACAGGAAATTTGTACGGCACTGTGCTTTATTAATCGTTAATCGATTGATATTTTATTCATTTGACTATCGAATTATTTTATCGCGAAGAAAAGAATACTTGCATGCATACAAAACATATATACGCATACACGTATACACGGTATGCGTTTGCAAAGCCTTTTCAGAAAAGTTAATCGTAATTATATGTATCATGTATTTCCTCTAGACGTTTTCGATTTGCCTTAAATATTGCAAAAATAGTCGCGCGTTCG
This sequence comes from Ptiloglossa arizonensis, assembly GCF_051014685.1. Taxonomy (NCBI): domain Eukaryota; kingdom Metazoa; phylum Arthropoda; class Insecta; order Hymenoptera; family Colletidae; genus Ptiloglossa; species Ptiloglossa arizonensis. The sequence continues at coordinate 10,427,798 of NC_135051.1, read as the reverse complement.
TTCCTAGCCATGTCGTGTCGACCTTTAATAACATCACAGCGTTTTCATATTTCTTTTTTTTTCACTCTATTCTTTACTCCTTTGCGCGTTTTCTTGAACAATTTCAATACGTAATAGGTAACTGTGAACGATTAATTTCCGCTAATTACAAATAACAATTGCGACGGTGTACATTAATCGTCGGAATTGCACGATATTGCAAAGGGACGATGACAAATGACGATGCCGATGTTAAGAAAATCTCGGCTGAGATGAGTAAAATTGCGACGAATAACGATAAAATTAACGACATAACGATACTATGTATAATAATTATCCAGCTCGCAATAAATAATAACGTGTCGATAAACAGTGACGGCGAACATTGGATCGACAATGCATACTAATTCTATACTAAAAGAATTTCTCTCTCTCACGCGCACGCGCACACATTCATTCTCACTTGCTCTAGCGAAATTGCACAATATTCGAAAATGTAGATCTCTAATATATTAGCGTTTATAAGATTCATATCTAAATACGGTTTTACTCGTCTCCATCGGTTATGATCACCGCTCTTTGAGGGGTCGCGTAGACGTAACGATTTATTGTACGAGAGTAATGGTGTCGAGCTACGACACACACGCTTTCCAAATAATCCTTGGCATAGTAGTCAACGATGGTCGTACAAATTATTGTACGAAAAATCGTTACCTCCGTGGACCCTATTTGCTTCCCACCGTCGTCATATGAATTTATAAACGAAGCTTTGCGATAGGCGAATATCAGCCGGCACTGATACAATATATGTACGTATATTATCAATCGCGTAACACAGTATCTGTGCCTTCTACCATTTTGGCAGACGCAGTGAAAAGGTATAAAAATAACCAGAATAAAATCGGATAGACTGGCAAGATACAAGATGTGCCAAAAGAGAAGCGATTCCTCTAGGAATATACTGCGTGTTTTTGGAACACCCTGTATATACGTGGACGTTTATGCTACCCGTAAATGTCCGACAATCATTGTCGCCAATTGTTTCTGATCCAGTGAACTGCAGTGCGACGATCGGTCGTTGAACATTTTTCAAAATACTTTGAAACTACTATACCCTGAACGCTATTTGGATCAAAGCATCATTCCCAGCAGTAAACAAGTAGCAGTAGCAAATTTCGGACATTGACTCTGACACACACACGTGTACCTCGGCCGAGCAAGAGAGAAATCCGCGGGTGAGATTTACGTGGTTCAGGGCAGAAACTTTTGCTAGGCTCGGGGATGCGCGATTGATGTCAGCTGACCGATGACGTCCGATACGTTCCACTGCTTAACACGGAATGAGAAGTGAACGGAGGTAAGACTCGATAAGCTTAGATACGCACGCGTGTTTAGAATCTCGCAATCGCTCGGTCGCGCTACATACAATCGTCTACATACGTCCTCTCTTCCTTTTGCCCGGTTAACTGCGCCCTTTGCTGCCTACGACAAATGTCTTCTTTATTCCCCCTCCCACTGTTTCCTTAGATCGTGGACCCATAAAAAAAGTCGTACACTTTGTGTCTTGCCATCGGTTTACATACTTGGTATCGAAACAATGCATAGACGTAGACACATCCCCCCCCCCCCCCTCCTCTTCCCCTACACACACACACACACGCGCGCGCGCAGACACACACAAATCATCTTGGCTATGTTAAACGTTCCACGTCACCTTCATGGCACATCAACTCGTTTCGTTCCTCGTCTCGAAAGAAGAATAGGCGGTAATCAAACTACTCGTCGTATTCAACGCAACAATTGCAAAATCGACAAACGTTTCTCGAGATTTGTATATATAAGAAGGAGCGCTAAATATCCGATTTTTTTTTTGCTTCAAACAAGAGGAACACCTTTCTACGATTGCTCGTTGGGAGTTGAATCAACACCGTCGTGAAAAGTCATGTAATTTTCAAACAACGGACGAGACGATCGAAAGAAAAGATGCGCGGGTGTTTCTTTGGTATCGAGCAAATTTGCGCGGTGGAAAGGTCGCCTGATGCGAGAAGCCACATGTAAATTAATTACCCATTCGATCAACGATTAACCTAAGAATGTTTCGATGCAGATTGCAGAATGAAAGTACTTCTGCTTTGTAAAGAACTTTGCGTCTCGCGCAGATATTTGTTTTTTTCCGTCGTCGTTTCCTCTCGAGAGACTAGAACCTTTTCCCCATGGAAAAAAAGTTTTTTTTCTTTTTCGCAGTATTTTCTAGGAATGACTTTCGATTATTCGAGGATCACTGTCGACGTACAGAATCTGGCGAGTCGCGAAGCGTTTAGATTTCATTTAACGGGGCGGTTGGATAAAACTGAATGTACATGTTAACGACATTTTAACGACAACGGTAAAATAACAACGCAACGGTAGTAGCCGCTCGAGCTCTCAAAAACGATCGAACGAACCCTCGATCGTTCGTCGCCTGTGTATTTGTTTGGGTGTAAAAATCAATCGTGAAAAATTCGAGGACGATGGCCTTCAGTGACGATTTGCGCTTTATTTCGCGACTTCTCTTGTAAAAATGTTTCTAATACTGCTTCGACAAGCGCCGATTGTAATCTGTACGATTTCATTAAAACTCCTTGTTAAAACGTCGAGTTTCTCTCTCGATAAAACGTACCGAATTCAATGAAAACTAAACACGATTACATTTCTCATTGAATCTTTACAAGAGTATCACTGATGGATTGAAAATGAGCCCAAACACGGCTCGGATTAGTTCCAGTTAAGTGTAATATAATATTTTCTATCGGTAAAAATAGTCGGAATATGGTCGTGTACGGACTCATTTTCATCGGGAAAATCTCGCCAATCTATTGATAATAGTCTCGCGAAGATGCAACGAAAATATATTTCAACACGGGGTTATTGTAGTTTGCGCACGTTTGAGTGTAACTCGATCTTCTCATTCTTTGTCGATTCTTTCCAGCGATTACATGGTCGATAAATCTCGTTACAAATAAGCAGGAAGTCGAAACAAAAGGGCGAATCGGTATAGGTGCATCACCTCGCCTCGCCTCGTCTCGCCTCGCTAAAGATTTAGGATTTAGTGTCTTGGTCCGTGGAGTATTAAATGTTAACGACATTAATTAATTTATTAATCAACGCTCCCTATCACCTAAACGACACCTTGTTCACTCATGGCAGGTGACACGTATAAAATGTAATAAGGTTTGTTCCTTTTCCATCGACTCTCGTGGCCAAGCTCGATGCTCCAGAAATATTTCTATCTCTTCTCCGTAATTTTTCTCGTCTTTGGGTCTTCAAACTGAGAGCATTCGAGAGGTTTCACAAGTTTGGACGAAGAGTTTTGTACGATTGAAACGTCCCCGATGGTAGTACAATTCTCGCCATCAGCGCTCCGGATCGTTTTTTTATTATTTTCTTTGTTTTTTTTTTTTTTTTTTAATTTTTCCCCCCAATCTCGGTTCTATGCAATATTCGTTGTGTCGATTACGCGTTATCCTTGGATATATTCTCGTTCGAAATCGGCGCTCCTGCTTAGGAGAAGCTTCAACTTACGACGCTTGTCTGCGCTCGCGCACGATTAGCGATCTACAATCTTAATTCATTAATCGTAATAAATATGGCGGATACAGTGTAATCATATTGTATACAGAGACACCATAAAAAGCGTATCGTTTTCTCGAAGATGACCGAACGATACCTCCAATCACGGTGAAATAAAAAAAAAATGTTCGACCACGATCTCTAAAAGCATTTTTTGAAACGATGTTAATACTCAATGAAGCGAATCTCAATTTTGCCCCTTACGCGTATCTCTCGCAAAGGTTTTCTCTGCGCACTTTGGCTTGGAACGCTCGCTCGTTTGTTGTACAAAAATTACAATTAAATATCGAGCCAAAGGTCGGCGCCGTACCTATGACCGATATAACCATAATGTATTTTGAATCTGATTACACTAGACACACGTAAGACGTATTTTTTGTTTCGTTTGTCGCCTAACATTATATTGAGCTTGCTGAAATCGTTAAACCCCCTTTGTCTCGATCTTTTTTGAAGAGAACATTTTCGACGACCGTAACGAATGAACTTTGAACGGCTTTAAATGACTTTAAATAGTTTTAGATAGTTTCAAACGGCTTCAAACAGCTCGAAAACTCCACCAGGTAATGATTCGCGTTGTCGATCGTCTTTAAGACCCTTCGTAAAACACGATCGAATTCTCTGAGTTTCTTTTGGTCTGCGATTGATATTGCTGTAAAGTGAAGTGACATTGTTCCACCTCTTTTTCGATCACTCCTCCTCCTCCTCTTCCTGCCTCCCCCCGACGCCCCCACCGCCCGGCACAATCTCTTCAATGGTAATAAGAACTATGTTTAGAAGTAGCAATAACAACGATACAGTAGTACGGTAGCAGGCGGTATCAAGTAATACAGTGGTAATAACAGTTAATTTTCTCTTATAGGTAACGGTAGTAATAGTAATAATAGTAATAGTAATGGTAGTAATGGTAATAATAATGACAGCATCGAGATAGTATAGCAATATAAGATATCTCCTAAAGGTACACGGGATTACTCAGAGAAACGTTGAGAATCACGAGTTACATCCTAAACGAGTTCGTTTCTTTTGTAATTTTCTTTTTTTCTTTGTTTTTGTTTCCTTTTTCTCCTTTTAAATTCGCCGCTTCTCAAATAGTGTCCACCCTCACCCCCCCCCCCCCCATATTTCGTGATTACTTTCAACGTTGCGTTTGAACCGCGCGAAGCGTTACTTATTTATCTATCGACTGTCGTTTGACATCTTTTCGTTTCGATATCTCTACGAGTTCGTTTGTCTAGATATTATTTTTCTCTGTTTCACGCGAGCAGGCAAAGCGTGTTCAGCGTTCGCTCGAATGTCGAACAACGGTACTTCGTTAGACCTAATTCGCAAGCTTTACCCGTAATACGTTAATCTGCCCCCGTGTTTCTCGCGCGTTCTTACATCGAAGTTTCGCTTCGACTCGATTTTCAAAAAATGAAAAGAAAAAAAAGGAGAGCACGATTCTTTTCTCTCTCCTCCTTTCTCGTGTATTGCGTCAATCGTATAAGTAGGATACAAATCTTTTTAAAGCTATCATTAGCGCGGAAAGCTACCCTGAATGATCGAAAGAAGATAGTATATATTTTGTGTGTGTGTGTGTGTGTGTGTGCGTGTGTGTGTATGTATATATGTTTGTGTATATGTATATATTAATCATATGTTACGTACGTATACGCGATATCTACCGAAAAGCTTCGATGGAACGACGATTGATTAACCAAATTCATATGTATATATATACGTGTGTATGTATATATATATATGTATATATATATATATATATGTATATGTATGTATATACACACACACATATAAATCATATATAATATTTGTTTCTTTTTGTACAGCGGAATTGTATGCTTTGCAGCCCAGCTCCCTTTAGTTTAAAAGCGAACGTCAGTTATATTTGTTTTTGTTCTTTTCTTTTCGTGTTTTTTTTTCTTTTTTTATCTTCAAAGGTCTAAGGAATACAGATCTAACTGTTTCGCAGATCACCGTTCGAATTTTTGTCGCGTTGCCGATTTAATCGCTAAGATATACCGAAAAAAAGAGGTCGATCTTTAAGTAAAAGGCGAATCACGAATTAGCGATTTCATGGACGACACTTGTATCGACCTTCTCCTATCTGTGGCGAAAATTATACGAACAAGTATAATACTGCTCCTTAAGTGAATAGGGTTTGCTTCATTTAGCTATAAGTTTCTCGGCAAAGCATCGTCGAAATAGCTTGCGGGTGTCGACTACCTCGTACAAGAGCATTTAAAGTAAAGAAACAAGCGTGTGTCTCGTGTGCTCGGTTTTCACCCTGTCTTTGCCTCCGACAATCTCCGTTATTGCGCTTTCGTGTGTGTGTGTGTGTGTGCGTGTGCGCGCATGTGTATACAATACACGCGTATGCATGTATGCGCGCGTGTACGTGTGTGTATTCGTTATCGATCATCCCCCGCGGGACCGACCTTTTCTTTTGGCGGGAAAAAAGGGTGCTTTTAAGAGTTATCACATGTGAGAAATAGATGAAGACGAGGCAAACATCATCGACTCGGTACAGTTTTTTTTTTCTTTTTTTCATTTTTCCTGCATCCCGTCCTCTCGTCTTCCTTCTTCAATTGGAGGAAAAAGACATCAGAGTGTCTCAACGTGACATTCTAAAAAAAAAGAACAATTCCAAACACTCTCCCTCTCTCTCTCTCTCTCTCTCTCTCTCTCTCTCTCTCTCTCTCTCTCTCTCTCCCTCTCTCCCTCACGTTCTTGCTGCTGGAGGTTTTCTCGAGTTTTTTTTATTCGTTGGAAAAAATTACCAACCCTGTTGGTGAGTGTTTTCGATTTTTTTTTCCGAGAGGGGCGGAGAAAAGATTTTCATCGAACACTCTTTTCGATTCGCGGGTCGAACACTTCTCTTTTCTTATTTTGGCCGTTGTTCGAGGGGGTTGAGACGGGGGGAATGTTACCACCCGAATACGATTTTCGTTCCCTTATTCACGCCCCCTCCCCCCATTCCCCAGGCTCATCTATCCTCGGTTAGCGGCATCGAAAAAGTACCAGCTTCAAAATCGTCGACACCGTGACGGGCAAATGCGAAGAGTTCTGTCTTTTTCGATGATCGATGCCGGGCGTCCTTTCGAAGTCGTTTCTTGTTGCTAGTCTACGAGGAGCCCTTGTAGTGGATGAAGAAAAAGGTGAGGAACATAAAGTAGGCGACCGGGAAGGTGATTCGTGCTATCACGTCGATCGTCTTCGCCACTCTTATTGGATGCGGCGGTTCCTTTTTTCTCAGCTGGAACAGAGACATCTGTGCGTCACTAAGAATTTACATTCTCATTGCGATTAGAGTTCTAGCATTTCTTTAAGTTGGAATTCGAGAAATGATCGTGAAGCAACTGGTAATTTTATTACAGAAATTGCTCGTAGTTCTTGTATTGCTTGGAGTCTAAAGGTTCTCGACGGAGAGAAAATATGACGAAAGTAAGCGAGAAAGAAATAGTATACGGAGTGGGGATCATCCGATTATAAAAATTAAAATCTTTTTTCATATTTTCATTTTATCTTTAGAATAATGATATCGATGTGTTCGACTCATTCATATTTCCTTTTATTATGGACGCTACCAAAGAAGATTATTTATCGCGGTAGCCGGAGTAAAGGAGTAATATTCTCCTCGGTGCCGTGTTGCTCTCGAGTAACGTAAATGCATTAAAAAATTAATAAATCTACGTAGACTTGGAAACGCAAGTTTTCCCGACGATCCATCGACGATACAGTATATCCAAAAGATTTGTACCATATTTTATCGTTAAATAAAAGAAATTCTCGAAAGATATAAATCGAGTTGTGTACACGAATTATTTATCGAAGGAGGGTGCGGCCTTTTCGTTTGCCGCAACTTTGGGGGCAAACTTATCGCTATAAGTTTATAACTGTACCCAATAAAAGAAACGATTCGCGTAAATATTATTTATATCGATGAAAGTTACTTCGATGACAAAGAATTACTAACACTTCTTGTTTAAAAAAATGTACACACCCTGTATATTCTGCTTTAAATGCTCAAGAGTTTATCACTTTCAATTAGGAAACTCCACGAAAAGAAATTGAGGTTTATCGAACATTTCCCCATTGAATAAATAAATCTGATCAACGTAAAATAATAAACCCGTGTCAAGATGAAACGACCAATGAAAATGTGGAATTAATCTTCGAAACAATTTATGCGTTTACGAAAACACGATAGAAAGAAACATTGTATTCTTTATTAGTCGACGTAATTTGTTGTAAGACCGTAAGCACCTCGGTCGGTATTAATTACTAATAGAGAAGGATGACAACGCAATGAAGGACATCGTGGTATCGATCTCCGGGATCACCAGGAGGGGGATAGTGTAGATGTCTCGGTTTTGATAGGAATAGGTTAATTAACATACCTCGCCGGTGCATCCGTTGGTGGTCGTGTGCGTGCAAGGATTAGGTCCACAGTTGGTGCAGGTCACGATCTCGTTCGGTCCTGTCGTACCTCCGGTTGGTGGACCACCCTCTCGCTTCTTTTTACCCTGCGACAGGGTCTCCGTAGAAGAAACTTGTAGTTTCATGATCATTCAGCGCAAACAACGATCCATCCTTCGACCAACTTCTCTGTTTTCGATTAACATCCCTTCCCTATTTCCTTTTTTTTTTAACATTGCATCGTCGTTCGATTTATTCATCGAACGACGACTAGGAAGGGGATGTGTGTAGGTGTGTGTACGTTGGGGGATTGGGGGTAGGGAACTATCTCTCTCATCCATCGAGATCTCGTGTTTTTTGTAAATATCGTCACGAGAAGATCGAAAATTAGAACTTGAATTTCTTTTTCTTTTTTTTTTTTCGGCGACGAACTTTCGTTTTCGAAACAAAACGAATCCTCATAGATGGAAACGACTGTCCATATCGATTTCTATGGGAGACGGGGGAACAGGGGATGGAGAGGAGAGAGAGTTATCCAGATGACAAGCGTATTATAAGTTAAGCGTGATATGGAAGAGGCTTTGATTGAGGCGGACAAGCTTGCACGTTGTACAGGCGTGAATTCCGAAAATTCGCACACGTAAAGAGACGCGTTACGTAAATTGGAATCGTGACGATCGTCGGTGGTACGCAACTCCCCTTGAGAAACGGAGGTTTCATTTCGATGAACGAGGAAGATATAGCGGTGTTTTTTTGTGAAAGCTCTCCGTACTCTCTTCCACACGCTCAACGAGCAAGCGAATTGTTAGAAACAAGTGCAAGAAAAATCCATAATTAAACCGTCTAAGCTACGGGGGGATTACAGAGCCAAAAACGAACAAACCAATTCACGTGTTTAATCAGCCTCAAAAGGTTAAAGATCGAAAGTTTGCTTTTTTTTTTCTTTAAGCGAGTACCGTCACGGGAAAATCCTCTTTTTCGATTCAGTTCGATTTTTGAAAATTCTCGATCGCACTTCTTTTTTTACACGAGAATTTTAAATCTTCCGTGTCGAGGTTTGTCGAAAAGTGAATCGTTGTTTCTCTCTTAACAGTACACCCGTTTGTGTTCGTGTGCGTGTGTCTCTGTGTGTGTGTGTGTGTGCGCGCGTGTTCGTGTGTGCGTGTGTGTGTGTCTGAGCGCGTGTTCGTGTGTGTGCGCGCGCGTGTGTTTGTGTGTGTGTGTGTGTCACATTTTCGTGTCTCTGCGTATAACTTACGAATTACATGCCGTATAACATCTACTTTTTACGCTGCCGCGCATCGGATTCGAACGGTCGTGCAGGAATCTGTTTTACCCCTCGAGAAATACATCGAGGACATTAATTTTCATACCGAGCATTACCATTTCACGTGGCCCGTTTCACGCTCGATTCCGATACGTAGACCACTCTCTCCTATAACAACTGTACATTTCTAAATCGTCGGTTCGACAATGTCTTTTCTTGAACACAGGTTCTCCGCACTAAATGAATCTTGGGGTCTCTCGACCAAAGAATCTTTTCCATTGTTATCGCGCAGTTTAATGTTTTCACGCGTTTTTTCGAACGTTTCACGCGACTCGCCAAGTCGTGAGAGTTACAGCGCGTGTACCGTTTCTGTTCGTGTTACTCTCTCTCGTGCGCGGTAACTCCGATGGTAAGAAAGGTTTCTACATAGAACAGCAATTGGAATTTCAAAAAATGAATCGCGATGAAAGATTTCGTCATCCTAATTTCGACCGACGTTTTTTTTCTTTTTCTTTTCTTTTTCTTTTGCTTTCATTAAACTGGGCGTTTTGTTTTTCTTTCATATCAAGCTTATGCTACATGTCAAGCTTCAATCGGGTTAAGTATCCATAGCGAAAAGCGATTGTTTGGTATCACAGTTAAGGCATGATATATATAATACGTTACACATATATGTACGTATATACAGGATGTCTCGGTTAAAGATGCCTACCTAAGTATTACTTTTGGTTCTTTGTAATTAATTTCATCTTACGATTTCGTCTCACTTTTGGTGTTCAAGATCGTTTAAAGGTCACAATTCGGGCATTGTTGTATATATCCATCCATCCCGCTGCAAGATGCGATGCAAAGAAACGTTTTTCTAATAAAAACTACCAAGAACCTTGAAAACACTCGATAGAAAGTTAGGTTACGAAAATAGAAATTTCTTCTTTTGTCATAAATATACGTCCGATGTTGATAGAAAGATACTTGGATGGTCTCCTTCCGGACACCATGTATATATTTCTTATGAAGTGCGTATACCCAATGTCTCGCAAACTCTGTCCACTAGAATGTCCGTTGCTTCAAACGATGCGCGATGTATATATATATATATATAATTGAATCGCGCAAACGGAACAACCCTGTAATGTTTTCAATTAATGGCGCGATTAATGACTCTTTTTTAAACCGCCACTCGGTTCGATAATGGTTCTTTTTCTTTATTTTCGTTCTACGTTACCGTGAATAAATTGCCTGATAAAATGAACGGATTAACCAAGCACTCGCGTACGCGATTAATCGTCGTTCGTTTCTTGTCTTCTCTGAGCGGACCTCGTTCTCTCTCGTCTTCGAAAATTCGATGAATTTGATCGAAACAAAATAGGAAAAGAAAGAAATAATTTCTCGATGGATTCGATGAACCACGATGATCTCTATGATGTCTCTGTCATGGATGAATGCTTCTCTTTCCTTTTTTTTTTTCGTTCTCTGAAAACGGTAGACACAACTAGAAAAGAAAAGCCCGCGAATAAAAGGACGAGAGCTGTCAGTACTCGCTCGCTGTTCGAATTCTTTGGCGAACCGACTCGAACGAAGTGTAAACCACGGAAAAGTCTCCATGTGCACCGCGATATTCTCTTCGTTAGAAGCAAACAGCTCTCAGTACGGTCTACTCGCCACTGTGATCCTTCGATCCACGAGCGAACGAATTGCGACTCGAGTAATCGCTTTTACCGATCTTCGTCCGTGTTACGTGTTGCAAACGTGAGCGATCAAGCGACATCGAAACGCAGACAGAAGAAAGACAATTTATAAATATTGGCACCAATAGACAAGTTCGAGCACATACGCGAGTATTTTACGCAACGTTATCGACGCTCGTTTGTGGGGAGGTGGGCTTCCACCACTTGTAATGATATATCGCTTCGCGATACGAAAATGACAGAATACTATGGAAGTACGTTTCTATGTATACAGGGTGTCTAATTCTACAAATGCGAATTACTCGTATTCTCCGCATTAAGAAATAGTTCGTATAAAAATTAAATGGTTTCGAGATGGACATGATCCATCGTAATTAGATTTTCCAATTAGATTTCTTAAGTAGAACTGTATAATTTTGAACGCACCGATAAATACATCTGGTTATTCCATACGAAAGAAAAGTATTACCCTATTCACGACGAGAAATCGTTAATTCGAAAGACACTTTAATCTCAATATTGCAAAATGGTGATACGGATTAAAATCGAGCACCCTGTATACGTTTCTTGGTATTGAAAAATATCGAGTGTTTGTATTAAAATATTGGACCGTGTTTTACTTCACCTATGCACGGCTTCTTAGGCTGTGTGAAATTTTTCTTTTATATGGGAACATTAATGATTTCTGATGACAAATCAGACGACAATCTCCGTTTGTCGAATCTCGGTACGAAACGAGGATTCTCTATCCGAAATTTCTCTTTTCATTTTTCTGACTCACGATATTTTCCAAGTATCGAGTAACGCGTCTATACATCCTTTGCGTGTGTATGGAAGTATACTTCTCCATTGTTTTATCATTTTTGCATCGTACGTTGAAGAGACCCTCCCTTGCAAACAAGGGTCGAAAACGTTGCATAAAATACACGGCGTGTCCTTTGAGTTCGACCATTATTCTAGGCATTTTCGCATTTAGTCGGCTTTCAAGGTGACTAGACACCCGAATTTAGGGAACACTACACCCGAATATTACAAATTTCTAAAATATATTTTTTCAATAAAAGCACACGGTATGGTAGATCTCGACATCGACTACGACACTATAGAGTCAAGAATATATGGTGAAAAAGAAATATTTTTGGAGAAATGTTTAATATTCAGGTAGACCGGTCCATCGAAAGCTGACAAACTTTTTTTGAAACAAACAAACCGTGGAATAACTCGTTTGGTAAAAATAATAGTCGAAATTAAAGGATTCACCCTGTACATATACTTTGAAACGATTAACGCCGAAACGAGTTATTTAAAAACGATTCGTATGTATATATATATGTGCGAAAGCCTCGTCTTGAACAAGCGTAACGTTAGGAAGCGTTAATGTCCCGATGGAGGACGAGAGTAGTTTTTCAGTAGCTTCGAGAGTAGTAGCAATACCGCCCCCATTTCTAAACGCGTGTCCCGCACAGTGGGGGCCACCGGGGGCCGTACTAAAAATGTAACATCGATAGTCCCGTCGAGGCAACAAGGTAAATACGATGTTGGTCGAACAAAGTATCACTCCGATGTACAGCATGCATTTGGTGTGCGCTAGTACACAAATGTTCGTGCATCGCATGCGTCTCATGCCATAATACACACGTATAGATTCGATCGAAAAACCAGGGTATCGATTCAAAAATGCGGATCCATGCACGCAACGAGACACGACCGACTTGGATTCGCAAACTAAGATCACGAGCTCTCGATCATCGATTTCGATACTGTGCAAGAGTTGGGCTTTGTTCGAATTAAATTTTACTCGAATAAAAAGTGATAAATAAATTTTTATCCGTATGATCTTTGAATAAAAAGTTACAAATAGAACAATGTTACTCGAAAATTACGGATAACTTTTTATTCGAATTAGAAATTTTCAAATACAAGTGCGAACAAGTACCCTACGTGTTATCGACACGTACATTCACGGTCTGGAAATTTATTCGGTATTATTTATTCAAATAAATTCGTAAAAATCATGAAACTTATTTATTGTTCCGAATAAAATTGAACCTCCCGTCCATTTTCCTACGCGCAATCCCGCAAATCCAAGTCCCCGTCTCGATGAAGTAGTAGAAATGAGCAGAAGAATCTAGCAGGCGCAGGCATTGTTGGCTGAGCTATATTTTTGTACGTCTACCTTTTTTCTGTGCAGGTTGCTCGCAAAATTCGTCGTCGGGTCTGGAAATTATCGCGAAAAATTGGGTAACCAACGGAAATCTATTTACGTGACGAAAGTATACACAACGACACGATCGGCGGGTGAGGGGGGAGGGGGGTACGGGCTGTGGAACAATGTGTGGGGGGGCGGGTGGTTGTGATGATCGCACGGAGAATTTTGCGGCACCCTGTGGAAGCGTTTATGCAGTTGCGTCGCTCGCGAATGCATGCACTTTATCATGCACCGTTTCGGAGGAGTACAGAGATAGAGACTAAAATCTACCAGGAAGAGAAAGTGTGAAAAGGTGATAGAGTAGAAAACAGAAATAGATAGATAGATAGATAGATAGATAGATAGATAGATAGATAGATAGATAGATAGATAGATAGATAGATAGAGAGATGGATAGATGGATAGATGAATAGATAGATAGAAAGATAGAAAGAGAGATGGATAGATAGAGAGATGGATAGAGAGATAGACGGATAGACGGATAGACGGATAGACGGATAGACGGATAGACGGATAGACGGATAGACGGATAGACGGATAGACGGATATACGAGTAGACGGATAGACGGATAGACGGATAGATGGATAGATGGATAGATGGATAGATGGATAGATGGATAGATGGATAGATGGATAGATGGATAGATGGATAGATGGATAGATGGATAGATGGATAGATGGATAGATGGATAGATGGATAGATGGATAGATGGATAGATGGATAGATGGATAGATGGATAGATGGATAGATGGATAGATGGATAGATGGATAGATGGATAGATGGATAGATGGATAGATGGATAGATGGATAGATGGATAGATGGATAGATGGATAGATGGATAGATGGATAGATGGATAGATGGATAGATGGATAGATGGATAGACGGATAGACGGATAGACGGATAGACGGGTAGACGGGTAGACGGATAGACGGGTAGACGGATAGACGGATAGAGGGATAGATGGATAGATGGATAGGTGGATAGATGGATAGATGGATAGACGGATAGACGGATAGACGGATAGACGGATAGACGGATAGACGGATAGACGGATAGACGGATAGACGGATAGACGGATAGAGGGATAGATGGATAGATGGATAGACGGATAGACGGATAGACGGATAGACGGATAGACGGATAGACGGACACACGGACAGACGGATAGACGGATAGACGGATAGACGGACACACGGACAGACGGATAGACGGATAGACGGATAGAGGGATAGATGGATAGATGGATAGACGGATAGACGGATAGACGGATAGACGGATAGACGGACACACGGACAGACGGATGGACGGATAGACGAATAGACGGATAGATGGATAGATAGATAGATAGATAGATAGATAGAGAGAGAGGGGGGAGGGGGGATAATTACAAAGAAATGGCATGAGCACAGGCGAGGAAAGTACAATTAGTTGGGTGAGAGGGGAGGATTTGACAGGGGTCGAGAAGGATGTTCTGTCCCGGTTCGGAAATTTCGAAAATTAATCAATTTCTACGTATACATAGTTCGATAAAAAAGGTGGTAAAAGAAAGAATGAAACGCTGGGTGTAGGGTACTTATTTCATCTCATCACGGTGAAGCACTTCACGAAGAACCGAATGTCACAAAAATACATTCTGAAAACAATTGTTCTGTACTGAGAAGGAACATTGCACGATATAAATAGTTTTTCCTCCCTTGTTTGTACCAAATAATATTTTTCGATACCATCGGTTGCTCGTGAGATACCCCACCGTGTCGAGATAAAACAAATACTCTGTATCATAGTCAACTCGAGTCATTTTCGTTCGATAGTGAATGAATAAAAATTTCTTTTACCACGAAGGACTTTCAAGATAACGATCTACTCTTTTGTTTTCGTTTCATAAGTTTTCAAGGTCATCTTCAATTCCTTTCCACGCATTGAACTCTATAATATTTTCTGCGTACCACTTAGCAGGTGTCTAGACGATTCCAATGTAAGCAAATTAAAGGTTTATGCGCAAAGGTGACCTCGAAAACTTCCCCTCGAGAGATCAAAGATCGCAAAAAAATTTCGATTCGAAGAAAAAACGGGTCAGGTGGTAACCATCCTGTACGTTCATTTCATCGCGCGAAATTTAACTTACAATTCCGTCAGAACATCCCACTCGACTCGTCCCTTCGATAAAATGCACAGCGAAGAAGGGCCAGAGAAAGATAAAGGTTCTTTCGTTCTCTCAAACAATAGCGAGAGAACAACTGTGTCCGTGTTTACGGTGTGTGGGCGCGCGCGTGTGTGGGTGTGGGTGTGTGTGCGCGCGCGCGCGTGTATGTGTACGTGTGGGCGCGCGCGTGTGTGGCTTCGTACGTTTGTGTGTATGTGTGTATGGTCCGTATGGTTGGTCAGGACGCGGTTAAGACCTTGCACGTGCACACCCTTCTTCGAAACGCTTGGCCCGGAACAGATAAAGTGGAGGAACGAGATAAAAAGTGAGAAAAACACGGAAACCAACGGAGATGATTAGCTTTCCGCGGCACGGGTCTGCTCGCGGACTCTTCGCGGATCGTCTCACGATATCGTCGAGAACACAGTGGTCTGCAAACGTTCTTGAACGAAGATACTCGACTTCCGTTTCACCGAGAGGAAGCTGAGATCCACGTCAAAACGCGATTGGTTCGTTTTTACCGTTAGAATTGGATGCACGTCGGACAATGTCTAACCAGTGACGATCCAATACTGGTCCAGGAACCTTTCCGGAAAGCTTTCAACCGGTGAAACACGGTTCAAGAAGCTTTCTAGCAAGTTTTTAACTTTCCCGGATTTTTGTTTATTCTTTTTAGTTTCCCGTTTCAGGGAAACGGATACTTGGGAACGTTTGCAAGGCACTGCATACCAAAGCATCAGTCGAATCGAAAGCAGAGGGTTTTCTTTTCTAGATAACGCGCGAAGTCGTGACCGCGCCCTAATGCTATGGGGGCTCTTACCAAGGGGCTGGCCAATATTATCCCTATCCTGCTGAGCACCGCTGGGAGCCGCTGCAACATCACAGACACCAAACAAAGAGACTTACTCACCAACATTTCCACCAACCAGATTCTTACTAATCGTGTGTGTGTAACAACGTGTTTGTCTTTCCCTTATTCATCAGCATTTCTTTATCTCGTGTTCTGTTTTTTCTTTCCCCCATTTCATAGTCAACTTTATTCGCAGTTTTCGTTCTCGGTTCCCTTATCGTACCATTATTTCCGCTCGAATCACTTGACTTTTTCATCGCGAATGGTACGACTCGCTTCGAGAACCCGTCTCTTAATTTGCGCGTACATTCTCGCCGGATTCGTACGGGACGTACCCCAGAAAAAATACGCGCGACGAAATTAGATAACAAGATTGGCGAACCGGAAAACAATCGAGGAAGAAACTTTTTGTACCGCGAGGCAACGTCGTATATATCCTTAACCGTCTCCGTGACTACGCAAACCTAATCCGATCGAGAGGAATTCGATTCCGCGTTGCGATAGCCCCCTGCTCCCCGATAGTTCGGTTTTTCTCGTTTCACGACAACTCTCGACAAATTTTTACATGCAAGGAACACAAACACATTACAATCTGCCAGCGGAGCAGCAACGTGCCAATATGGTCGGCTGTATTTCCTTGTGATCGCGAGGGAAACGCGAATAAAGAACGAAGTTTCTTGAATGGTTCCACGATCGTTGAGGTCACCGCTAGCGTGCACGCGTGCGCGTTACGAGCGCCGAATGCGAGTTAGTGGATCTAGTCTGGTCTGGAACTTTGGAAAAGTCAATCCTTTCGGAGGAGATTTGAAATTCTGAGTAGAAAGAAAGAAATTAGCAGAGTTGTAGTTGCCACAGGGTACAATTAAGATTGTCTTAACATTGTAAAAACTTCAAAACTTATTCCAAGTTCGAGAATCGAACTTTTCTATTCGGTAGAACGGAACTCCCACGATTTTGATTACCCTTTTTTGTAAGCTCTGGAAATTTTACACATAGAGAAACATAGGGGCATAGTTGACTTTTGTATTCGGATAATCGGACACAAGAGGCTAGTCACAACCGCGGACAAAAATGTTTCCGGGATTTTTCGATTCGTACGAGCGCAACTGTGTCGATCGTGCACACCAATGAACAATTGTTTCGTTACGCGTCGTCGCGCAAAAGTAGCTAATTCGAGAACAAACGATCGTCGATGCTTGAAAAGAAACGTAAACAAGTGGACGAAGTACGCGAAAAAAAAAAAAAATGAATACGGGAAACGTTCTCAGGACCAGACTACCTCCCATCGTCGCATTCATCCGAGATCGAGAAGATCGCGATCGTAACGCGCAAACACGCGCGGTAAATAGAAAATTGACATCTATGAAACGGTAATAAATTACGGATATAACGCGTGCGACGGTATCCGATGAAAAAGGAACAAGTACATATCGCTTTCTTTGTTCGGGTTAGAGAATTTGTAAGGATAAAAAAGAGCAAAATAGAGAAGATTGTACAGAGAAAAAGAAGGGGGAAGGGCAAAAAGAGTGAAACTGGTGGAGACATGCAAATACTCCAGCCTCGGTCGAGTCTGACCAGAGTACGGAAAATTCTCGGGACACTCTGGACATTGATTACGTCAACTCTCGCGAAACTCGAGTGGTCGAAAAATAATCAACATTTCTTTTCTGTTCTTCGTTGCTCTTTGTACGAAACCGCGATTACATTGGTTCACCGAGAACGTTCGTACTTTTGCACGTGTTATATGGCGCGAATCTCGACGCTCGATTGGTTGCCGAGATCTCAGCAAGGAAGAAAAAATCGTAAGAGTCCTTACTGGGAGAGAAAGAAGATAATCGAAAGAAAATTACTAATTATATAGACATAGGCGTAGGTCTCGAGAGATGCAGCGATCAATTTAAGTAACAAACCATGACCGTGTCTGTGCAATGTTCACGCCCAACGAATTTCAAGATGTGCACGATGCGAACGCGATAAGATAATGTATATATAATTTCCAGCGATTACTCGATCTATGGTGAGCGAATTAAATTATGTTTACGTGTATGCGTGTGTGCGTGCGTGTGTGCGCGCGCGCGCGCGTGTGTGTATCCGACCATCCTCGTAGACGCGCGAAGAAAGAAGAGCCACGGAAGAATCCGTGATCAAAAATCGCGGGGACATCGATCTATCGATCAATGATAACGACCATTCGTTAAGAAACATTCTGATTCGTTCGCGATCGTTTATTGCATTCGCGTCGCAGGTGTTCTTCGCTGTGCAACGCGCGTTACATGTTTACCTGGTCTCCGTGTATCTCGATTTATCGTGGGTACAATTTTTCGTATGCACGAGTTTCCACTATTGGGTAGCCGAGGCAACGTGTGTTACTACGAGCGATCGATTTCTTCCCGCGAATGATATCGTGCCTTTTCGATAAACGACCGAGAATTACAAGGAGCGAAGTAGAAATGCATTAGCGGAGAGATCTCGACGGAAGTGGGCAAACCTTTCTTCCGCGGGACGCGTTCCTCCGTTGGAAATCGTACGTATCGATGCTTTGGGAACGTCGACTTGGATCGCGAGGAGAATCGACGCGATTCCGACGTTTGCGAACCCAGTTTGCTCACCTCTGCGTCACGTTGTGGACAAAAAAACAAATACATTTGAAACTTCCATTTCGCACAAACAAGTGCTCGATCATTCTTAAAGAACACACACTTGGGTGTCGACTGTGTCGTAGTAACGGAATCAACTGTGATCAACTAGAAGATTGTGAGTGTAATGTTGTCTGCAACCCGTGATAAAAGAAAAAAAAAAAAACGTGGCGGCGAGCGTCGCTTCTACACCGAAAATTTTCAAATCCAGCCGCGTATACGATCATCGAACACACTGTCAAGTTTCCTTCCGGTGTAGAATCGCGCGCGACACGCATTGCTTTTGCCTTTAACATCCGTCAAAGATACTTCCTCTCGTTCAAGCATCGCAGAGAAGAACGTATTTTCGTTCCGTTCCGTTCCGTTCCTTTCCGTTCCGTTCCGTTCCGTTCCGTTCCGTTTCGTTTCGAATCGTGTACCGTTTACGGTATTCTCTCGATGAGTCCGAGCAACCCGGGTCGTACGATGTATAATATACATGTAACGTGATCGTTTCTCCGTTCTTATTTTCCATGGGCGAGAGTGAGCGAGGACGAGATGGACGAATTACGAATCAGAACGTAGTGCGAGGCGCGCGAAAAACGGATCGAGCCGAAACACGAATGCCCTGTTCGTCTCGTCCTAGTATTCGGTTCTTCTCACCTGTTCTCGCTCTCCCCGACGCAGGTCAGATGTGAAATAGAAACGGCGGGAATAGTGTCCAGCGAATTATTAACGATCCAAGAATCAAACGATCAAAATCCAAGTAGGAATCGTCGAATAAAATGAACGAATCATTTTTTCCGTGTCGAAGACCCGCCTTTGTGTTCGCACTGGGCGGAAGTTGCTCGTCGTGCGAACGAATCCATTTGTATCGACGCCGTCGAAATCGGTAGCCGGAGTCACGCGGTCGTTCGCGTGGACGTTCGCGTGAACGCCGGCGATCGATCGACGGTGGCGCTCAACGAGAGAACGTTGTTTGCGAATCAATGGAAAGATTTTATATATCGCAGGGAGACGCTTCTCGTGCGATCGCTTGAATCTCAACGAGCACAAAGTCGTTTTATCGGTCGTGAGAAAAGGGTATATCGTTGGGTATCGTCGTCGTCGTCGTCCTCGTCGTCGTTGTCGTAGTTGTCGTCGTTGTCGTCGTCGTCGTCGTTGTCGTTGTGTCGCAAAAAGTACCTGGGTGACGGGATTCTCTCCGGGACGATAGACGACGTTGTGCATCGGCCGCTTGCGACCGACGTAGTTGACGCAAACGAACTCGAGCAGGCTGGCGTAGATGAAACACATGCACACGCCGTCCCACACGTTCATGGCAGTCAGATTCGAGACGACGGGCAACGTCGATCGGAAACCGTTCGACGTCGTGAAGAAATTGAGCATCGTCGTCACACCTGCGAACAATTAATACCGCTTGTATATTTTCAACACGAACTCGAGGTTCATTTTCTTGCACCGGTACCCAAAATTAACCAGAGTCGCTGGTTCAGCCGAGTTCTGGCGCCAAAATTTTTTCCCGCGGAAATTCTTTTAGATTGGAACTTTTTTTAAATTGAATTTACACCACGCTGTCATAAACGAGAAATGTATATGTACGAGTCAGGAAGAGAACTCTGAACCGCAGTAGTCGGAGGGTTACACGGTGCAGTTCATCGACGGTGAGATATACTGCGATCATATTTTTTCATTATCTCTGTAGCTCGAGCGAGCTTTATCGAAACGTCTTATGGAAATTTCACGAATAAACGTAGAAAAATTTTGCTCTTTGTACCCTTGACCGAATTCTTGTTTCTTCTTATTGTCCGTATTGTACAATCTACTCCGATAAAAGAGTATCGCTCAATTCTCGAAGGTGTACACGCCCGGTTTTCCTTCTTTCTCGCGTTGTTGAGTTCTCATCCGTTTTTCAACCTACGCAATGCATTCCTTTGCATTGTTCGCTGTTTGTTCGCTGTTCGTTCGCAGTGTTACTTTGTGCAACTTTAACGTCGCATTAGTTCTCAAGGGTTATTCGCTCGTATCCCTCCACTCGTGACGCATCAACCGTTAATAGATCGTAGCCCAATCGCAATTTTCAGCGCACAGATGCAGCGATTTGTGCCCGTTCCGAGTCATTTTCAAACTTTTTCTACGAGTACCTATTAACAAGGGAAGTTATCCGATTGTACCGCTCCGATTTTAACGAGCTTTTACAAATTGACAGCATACGTTCAGTCTCCAACGATACGTGTGAAATATTAGGCATAGATGCTCGGTAGTTTTGAAAATATAAACAAGCGCGCGATTTCTTCTAATAAAATCGCAAGAAATAAATTTTACTCGACGAGAGTCTTAACGCGTATTTCTATTGCACGTAACGTATTACAGGCCACTAAGAAGTGTGTAACTTCGATTGTTCGCATCTTTGAAATCAACGAGTATCCACGGCTGATGTTCCACGCGCGTCATCGGGTAACTGGGTGTTATCATCGTGCAAAAAGCTCGTTAAAATCAAAGGCGGGCAGTCGGAGGTGTTCCTTCTTTGACGTAGTCGTGCGACAAGCGCCGATGATAGAACAAGAGATGAAAGGCTTACCGATCATTACACGCGCTGGCACGGCGTTCCACTCGAGCCAAAAGGTAATGAAGGAGCTGGTTACCAGAATAATTCCCGGGATGAAGACCGTCGTGAAGTAGAAGGCACGATCTCGCGTGAAAATCAGATCCACCTTCAGGCAGCTGTAGTTACCTGGTACGCATTACATCGGTATTACGATTGTGTCGCTCGATAAACGCGACGAGCGAGAGCGGTAGTATCACCGGGAATTAAGACGAAAGAAAAAAAATTCAAAGCGCTTAGTGGTCAATATCGTGTGACAAGAAAATTAATCGGCGAATTAAAGCAGAGGCGTTTCGGCCGGTCGTGTTTCGTTTTTTTTTTTCTTCTTTTCTTTCTTTCCTTTTCGTCCGTTTTGTTTTTCTTTTGCTTTTTCTTTTTTTCGTTTGTTCTTTTCGTTCGTTCCAGCAAAAAGTTATCGTCCAGTTTTCTCGCGTCGTTACGAACGATTGAAAGCAGGGCTCGTTTTACCATCCGTAGGAAAGATTCCGGCGCTCACGAAAGGATGCCTCGTCCTAGTTTCGTTCGGTAAACAGTGTCCTGTTTGCGAAATTGCAAGTCGAAAGTGCCGCTAGCACGACCGATATTGAATATCCGTGTGGCTCGCCTCGTGGGAGGAAGATCGAGGCTTGCAAAGAGGAAAAAATAATAATAAACGATGAAAAGAGAAGCAACCGAAGAATCACGAGAAAGAAATGAAAAAGAAAAATAAGTAAAAAGAAGGGGCTTGGGGGCGAAAAGAAAACGAATCGAAACTAGAGAAGGAAGAAGAGGGCACCAGTCGTGTCGCCAACTTTCCGCAATGAAGCTCCACATTCGCGAAAGCGTTTCAAGCCGAGCTAGATACTATATGACGCGTGAACGTCTAAGAGGTATTTGGAAGATTCTGGGTGTGGGAGCGTCGTAATTGGAGAATATGTGGGGCTACGTTTCGTGAAACAGGGATTTCTCGAGGTCGATCCAAAATGCAACTTTCTCGATGACATTGCTCAACGAACGCTACGTTTCGATTCTAAAAGGAAATGCTCGTGGCTAACAATAATTTTCGAACGATTGGGCGAAATCCGTTCAAGAGGGGGGTCGACGCGTCGACACTTAACCATTGACGCGGACTCACGAGCCCCAACCATCATCGAGCCTCTCTCGCGTTTATTTCTACTTGGAAATGTTGTGTTTTCATAAATATTGACGCAAGCGACGAAAAACGAAACTTTTCCTCCAAATAGTTTCCCCGGAATATATTTATCTTGTATTCTTCCCATCGATGAAACTTCACGTGGAATAAACGAAAACAGTTGTCAAAGTTGGAAGCGAGTTCGCAAACTTGACTCGTAAAACTTCGATCTATCGTTTTGGAGACTATTAGGTACAGGAAAAATAATTATTTAAACTCGACACTCGTGTTCAAATAAAATGTTTCTCCCTAATATTTCTTCAAGTTGGACCGAAACAAAAGTAGCCGACGATTAAGTGTCAACGCAGGAATCATCGATATCGCTCCGTAAATGTCGACTGAGAAAACGTTGATCGGAAAGAAGTGGGATGACGTGCGAAGGGGAAAATGAATCTCGACGATCGAACGAATCTCGTTGAATATTTCATCGTTGCGGTACATATATGCGCGTACATAGCTGTACGCCTTTGTACGCATATGTATAATAATAATAATAATTTGAAAAAGAAAAAAAGAAAACGAACAACAACTGGGATTATAATGAAGCAAAAGCGAAGCGTAGGCGAAATGATTGAAAGAAACGTTTGCCAAGAATCCGAATCACGTCCGGGTAAATAATACTCGTAGACGGGGATAGAACGTGTGTGGTTAGGGGTTCAACGTTAATACGGTTCACATACTGTCAGAATGCTGCTAATCTTTTGTAATATTCTACAGCGCGGGGGTTCCGTTCAGCGATTAAACAACGACCTCGTTTATCAAATTTTTAGTCATTTTCCCGTAAAGAATGAAACAACGATTCCCGCGTAAACGGAATCGGTCTCGACGTTGAACGCTTTAATCGCTCCATGGAGCCCCCCGCGATCGGTAAACGTCGGTACTTCAACCCTCTGCACCGATCCACTTCTCTTTTCCTTTTCGTACGGAGAAAATCGAGCTCTAAAAGGAACATTTTCTTCACCTGTTTTGCGGTATCCTCCTCCCTACCGTTACCCCTCCCCCACACCCACCGTCGGAAAAAATTTAATTGTTCCCGTGGTCCCCCTTTCCCTATAATTTTCGAGTTCGACGACGAGTACAAAGGGTGAAAGTACCGCGAATCGTCGGTTGGCACGGGAATGCGACATCGGATCAACTCGGTACAATGCTCCCCAAATTCGTCTATTCGCGAGGTGCGTTCTTTTCTCCCGACCAGTTTCTGCCCCCAAACGAATAAATAATACGTTGTAAATGTACAACGAGTCACCCCCTTTTGCGAAACCGTTTTGCCTTTTGCGGCGACGGAGCGTTCGATATTTTTGGAGTAATCGATCGGAGGAATCGGGAGGGTGGAGGGATTTTGAACGGGTTAGGAAGAACGGGGAACGTTAGAACGTGAGCGGAGGGGGGGACCGAGGACGATTTGGGAAGCACCGACCCAGAACATCTAGGCCTGTCTCACGAGTTGGTAAGCTTGGTCCTGTCTCTCCCTCCATTCTACGGCTCATCTAAACCCTTCGCTACGCATTTCTCATCGGGGATATTATTTATAGTCGATCGTTCGCGTTCGAAGGGGGAAGGATTTTACCTTGCTCCTCAAACCTGCGCTGGCACAGCGAGCACTTTGAGTCCCCAAATTCATCGAACTCGTCCTCGTAGTCGACCATGATTTGTCCGTCAGCTGCAACAGAACAGCCCACGATCTTCCTTCCTCTCTTCTTTCCACTTTGTTTTTTTTTTTTTTATTTTTTTTTATTTTATTTTATTGTTATTTTTTTTTCCGCCCTGCCTCGTTTGTTCCTCTGTTCTCTCCGATTTCAGTTCACTGCCCGTAGCTCTCCGAGGGGGTGGACGGATAAATCTCGATCGTGAGAGAGGCCCTGAACCGATCGTCTTCCGAACGATTGGGGTGGGGAAGTGAGAGGGAGGAGAGTGTTTCTATACGTCGAGAAAGCTACGAGGGATTTCGTTTTGAAACGCTTTGCGAAATCAAACTTGTGTTTAGCGAGTGCGATCAACGCACGCAGCGACAAGTGCAACATTCAACCCGAATAGTTCGAGAACACGAAAACGACACGGCAGATCGTTTACGACCGGTAATCATTGTTTTCTATATCGCGCTCTCTGTATCCGGTGATTCTTCAATAGTTGCCACCCAGACCATTTGCAAATTGTTGTACGAAAAAGTGTTTCGAGCAAAGTTGGAGATATTTCTTATCCAATCGTTCGATTGTCGGGGTCAAATTTTACAAATTACCATTAAAAGAAGCGATCTTTCGATCTCGTGTTATTACAACTTTTGCGCGAAACGTTTCTTCGCGCAACAGTTTACGAATAATTTCGATGGTAATTTTTGGCGAATCACCCGATACGTACAGTGTCTCGGTCGATGGTAAAACCTTGACACGTGTCACTATTATTACCGGTAGCGAACAACTACCGAAACAATAATTGAATGGTATCAAAGGAGGGACGATATTTCGATATTGTTGATGTTTGTACGAATGGATACGTAAAGGACCCACGAAGGTCAACATTTTTGAAAATCTTTTCAAACATTTAGTAATTCGGGAGATAGTTCAATTCGAATACCGCGAAGAAATCGTTGCTCTGTTAATCTTACCAATGTTAATAATGTATTTCCTCACGGATAACATTGAGAAAAAGAACAAAGTCGAGCTTTGCAAAGTCTGTTAGACCTCTTGGGAAAACGATCGACATCGGATCGAATATCCTCCTTTCTCGAGACCATTCAACGAGACACCCTCTACGTACACAATTTTTGCTTCCTCGCTCGAATCTCGATACTCGAAATTGTGAGCTTGCTCGAAAAGAGACGGGACGAAGAAACAATTGATTACGAAGTTGTACGTGTGGCGTGATGTCGTCGAGCCACAGAACGTTCGTTGCGTGAAGCGATATCCAAAAACACAAGGACACACAATCGATGAATTCCGACGCAGCGTGTGCGCGCGTGTGTGTGTTTCCTTTCCTCGCAACAAGATCTATCCGTCCTCCCTGTTTACCTTGCGACCGGGTATCTCCTTCTATTCAGCGGTACTCCCGATATATTATATTTGCTCGAAATTTTGCTAATTTTTACTCGAAATGATTTCATTCGTCTACACGAGGCTCGCGGCCCGCTTATCGGGCATAGAGGAGATTTAATCGTTGGGCTAACTAGACCAAGCATTACCCGCATACCGCCATGGTTGATCCCTTCAGGGTAAAGAAGAATCGATTTTTCGTACGCGTACGTGTCTACCTAATTCAGCGTGTTGTCGTCTATCGGATTCTTGAATTTTTTTCATACTCGAAAAAGCAATTAGTTTTCATCGAGCTGTAAAGTGAAACGTATACTTGTTTTTTGAGTTGGGCAAAATGTTGGGCGAAATCATCCATTGATTAATGGTCGATGATTACGATCGACGTAAAATCGTGTTAATAATCGCGATTACCGATCATCGAGTAATCGTCGATTCACGATTAATAGGGGCGATCGAAATCACTGCAACCCAGGGTCGTGATTAATTCGATAATCGTTAATCGCGTTTACAATTTCGTTTACGATTGAATCGGTAATTCGTTTCGAATAACCATCAAGTTTAGAAATATACAATGTGCCTTTGAAAGACGATCAACATCGAATACGAATACGAATACGTGGCAATCGTTCAAACGATTATGGATTAACGATCACAGATTACAAATCTTGGGAAAGATTACACGATTAACGATTATCGTTATTTCTTCTACTAATTAATTACGGTAACGATCAAAGTGCAGCCGATCACTGCCCGACTCTGGGTTAGAGATTGGCGGTTGGTTAGACAGGGTGGCTGAGGAGGTTACACAACATCACGTTTTCGCTCAAAGAAAATTTAGGCGAATGCGTTTCGGATGCTTTTATCGCTCGAAAGCTGCAGGTATATTGTCAACGCTGTTTGGAGAGCTCATAAGCGATTCAAGGTTACGAAAACAAATTACCTCAAACGGCGCGGGTTCTTAATCGTTTGGAGTATCGCATCGTTAATTTACAACTAGGAAGAAGCGAGCAAGAGATTCGCGCAAATCCGAGCAACGGTGTAATTTTTCAACAGCGCGACGACTCGATTCGACGCCAACGTGGAGAACAACAACGTTCCACGAAATTGGCTTCGTTAAAGGGGGAGGGTGGCGTTATTAATGTATTATTTATGTATCGATGCAGGTCTCAAATTAGTGTTTAAAACTCAAGGCCTCACCCCAAAAAGCAAACCACGGCGGGCTCGGTTTGAAAAGCGAGACAGGAACCAAGGTTGCCAATATGCATTTTCTAAAGGAGCTATTTATCATCTAAATATACACATACATGTACATGTACATCTACATGTACATGTACATGTACATATACGTATACGTATACGTATACGCATATGCGTATGTATATGCATATACATATACATATACATAAATATATCGGTATATATACAACACACGTACACGCACACGCACACGTACACGCACACGCACACGCACACGCACATGTATATACACACGTAAGGAGCGAGAGATAGAGAGAGATAAAGACATACGTGTAATTACAAAACGCATCTACGCCAACTAGTAACAAAGGTGGAAACAAAAACTAAGATTCTCGTCGTCGTTGGTCATTTTGCCGCTACGTCGCATGCACGTCGTTCCTTCGTAAACGATCCCTCGATTGTTCGATCAATGACTTTTCTGTGTGTGTATATATACATGGAGAAAGAAAAAAAAAAATATAGAGAAACACACGCACGCTTGGGTACACGCTCAAACACACACCACGCGTTTCCGTGAGTGCACAGGTCTCGATCGATCAATTGTTAACACGTTGTCTTCCTTCTTTTCTACAATTTTTTCCCCACATCTCGATGTCGCAAAACATGGCGTGCGTGCTTTCCGATCTTGTGGAAGATCTCATCTATCCACCCCCACCCCCTAAACTATACCGTAATTCCTGTACTTTGCACAAAGTCCCTTTCTCCATTCGTGTTCACGACCCCGCGGTTACGTCCCTCTTGCGAGAAAAATTTCATTAATAATGAAAAAAAAGAAAAGAAAACCAGGAAACTATTCTAAACCTGGGTGCCAGAGAGATTTCGTTTGCGGTGCAAAGATCAAGCATGTCGTAAGTCTGAAAGGAAACCAACAAACAAAAAAAAAGGAAAGAAACAACCTTGTACTAATTATGCAGTGGACGTGCATTTGCGACTTACCTGATCGTCTCTAGACAATCGCTCGCGATGAGTTTTTCTCTTGACGCTCCGTGAGAAAATGTTGGAAAAAAACGCTCGTGTGTTGAGAGAACACTACGAGATCCCGAGAGAGAGAGAGAGAGAGAGAGAGAGAGAACGTATTTCTTTTCGGAGAGATGGAAAGAAAGTTGGCAACAAAGCGACGAAAGAAACGAAAAAATTCAAGCGAAACGCATCTCTTCACTTTGCTGGAACACGCAAGATGATTCTTCGCGACAAGATGGAGAATGAAGGGAGGATGCTGGCTGGGGGATGAAAAGAAGACACGAAAACAAAAGGCGCGCACAAATGATCCAAGTGGTTCGTTTCATCTCGAGTGAAACGGAAAGAAAAAATTTGGTTAATTCGAATTCGAAAAAAGAATTTTTGGTGTTCGAAATTTCATTAGGGGGCATGCGTTGGGTTTTTAAACGGGGATCGAAGAACGATGGCAAAATTTCAGATCCGAGAGACGCGGTGGTGTGTTTTATTTTAACGATTTCCTCCGATCGCGAAGAGCGCCTCGAGAACGATGTGGAATCGATCGGACGAAAACAACGTTATCGAGGAACGATCGATCGACGGTTAACCGGTTCAATGAAGAGGAACGCGGAATCGTCCGCGGGCAAGCCGTGAACGAAATTAGGAATCCTTTTTCGGGCGTGCTGACCGGATTTATTGATCCGGTAGCGGTCGTCCGTAGAAACGACGGTGGGGTTTTCCAGGAATGGAGCAAAGGGGGTTTACAAGGGATGCAGCGCCTCAGGTGCATCGATCTGGTAACAGGTATTACGCTGCTCCTTTTATCCGACACCGACACGAGCGGAGTACTAACCGTAGCCTCGGTTTTCTTGCTAATCTTTCGATTTTTACACACCTTCGAAGGACTAATTGTTGCTCGGTGATATCGATCATCGATACGAGCGGTAAGTTCTATAATTGAGTATTTACACTATATTTTTGCGTAACTTTGTTTTCAATACCCGCTGACCATCGAAGCACTTGGGTAGGCGACAGGACTTGAGTTGGATAGATGGCTGGGTGCCGGGTGCCGAGTGCCGGGTGCCGGGTGCCGGGTGCTGGATGCTGGGTGCTGGGTGCTGGGTGCTGGGCGGGGATGGGGCACCCCGCGGTTCCTCCAGCTCCGAGTTTAACGATTTTTTTGCAGAGCGATGGAGGAATGGTTCTTGTTGCATCGTGTGAGAAAATTAACCGCGGATACTCGATATTTGTAAAAACGCGAACAATTTGAGTATCGTTTCTCGGAGGAGGACAACTCGAGCCCCTCCCAGCCCCGATGAGCGACTCACTCAACGACAGGGTACAGTTTGTCTCGAGTCTTCGGGTGCGTGTACAAGCGACACTAAAAACCGTTTCTCGTTGACCAACGAAACTGCCGTGTTCGGTGCATTGCGATAGTAAATATAGAAGCGTGTCACTTAAGGATGCAATAGAAAATTGTAAGATAGAACTGACAACGAACAGAGAGTGGCAAAGTTATCGGTGTTCCTCGTCGCGTGTGCATTTCGACGCGAACTGAACGATGCGCTTATTAAAAATGCTACAGTTCCGAATCTTCGATACTTTGTACTCGAAATTTCTACTAAACCTCTTCATTTATTTTTAAAGGAAACATTTCAAAAAGTCAGAACTGTACCGCTCGATGGACGTTCCCGATTCCCGATTCCCGTATCCCGATTCCCGATTCCCGATTCCCGACTGCCGTACTTTTTCTTTGTACTTGTTTCGAACGTCTCCCCTTATAAAATAGTCTGAACTTGGTGACTCACCTCGCCAGCTTACTTTTATCGGACACGTGATTGTCTGGTTTTTAATGAGGTACGCGTTCAGCGACGTCAGGCTTGGACTTTTCCGCAAGGTACCCTCGTCGTTCTTCCACACGTACGTGATCGCCGTTTGCTCGTACGATACTGAGGGAGAGAGACGGGACGTCAGTGTTCCTTTTTATTTCCGATGTACGTTTAACGTTTAACGTTTAAAGGAACGAATCCGGCGTAACAACGGTTGTTCCGTGGAGAAAGGGGAAAGGGTCGGCTAACGAGGGAACGATTAAGTTTGTGGATTCACTTACTGCTCTCGATCGCGAATGAACACAGTGGGTCATCGAAGGGGAAGATATTAAGTCTACCCTGGCAGGATAGGATAAGGTGACGCCTAGAAAGTTAAAGATACATTCAATCCTTTGTGGCGAAAAATCGACGTTAATTTAAGGGGTTACGACGGGGTTCGGGGATAAGCCAGCATTTCGGGGATTTAATTCGTAACGGTTGTATAATATTATCGTGTCTTTGTTTAGCGGCGAAGTAAACGGGGAGCGGGGCTAGTACAGCTGCATCGATCGAACGATCAATTCGTCAAATTTCATCGAGAAGTCGCTCGCCTCGACGAAGAAGGTCTCTAACCATCGAGCGGATATTTCTTTTCATTTTTCCAAAACTTTACACGGTAGAAAGTATCGTGTAGACAATGTTCAATCACGAGCCGGAAGAATAGGAAGGACGGAGAAAGAAAGATTTTTAAAATCTCGCCGCTCAAGCTGCGATTTTATCAAACCTTTTTTCTTTCGCTTTGGACAATCTGTCGAATGGATATACGTCGTCGTTATTTCGTCGGCTCGAGAGTTTCACCGACTGGTGGACGAGTTGGAATTTTTTCGAAATTACACAACCGTTTGTGGATCAGCTCCCTGAAAGCAACCTTATTTTCGTGCTCGTCGTTCTGTCGTAACCCTTTAAGAAATCTTAGCCGAGGCGTCCGATGCTACAAACCGTGTTTACGCGAATCGTTGTAACAACGTTGCGAGTAGCTTCGTTCGACAATATCGATGCTCCGGGGTGGCTCTCGAGGCTGTCCTTCTTTCTTTGGGAGAGTGCTCCAGAAATGGCCGAGCAAACTTTCGTATTCTACGGTGTACTTTAACGACGGAAACATATTCCGTTCCAAACGTTAGGAAATTGAATCGCGTGAAATCGGTGAACGAAATGTAATATATTTTATACGATCGAAGCTCGATAATTACCGGTGTCGTCTTCCTTCTAGGTGTTATCGAACAATAAATACTATCATTATCGTAGATTAAACGTTTTTAAAATATGGCCAAGTTTGACCAACAATTTCTGGAGGAAGCTTGTATCGTGTCTCGGGTACGCGTCAAGATTCCTTGACCCCCGATGGAGCGTTTCATCGATACGACGTAAACATGGCTTACGCAGATGGAAGTAGCGGCGAAGTAGTAGCATCGACGCGATTCGGTGACTCCGAGCCGATTGCGAATACATCGATATAAGTACATACCTCATAAGGTAGTTGACCGTGCCGTTGCGGTATATCCGTAGGGCGAAGTGCACGGGTATCAGTGGATCCTTAAAGTCGCCGTGCATTATAAAGTACGTGTCCGGCAACCAGATGTCGTCGTAGTGATGAATCGCGTTCAAGAACTCGTACTGGGATCGGTTGCTGTAACGCAACCGCGGATCGTACCACTGTTGCTGTAGCAAGAACTCCACCTCGTATTTCTGTCGACAATACCGACAAAACCAGAATACCTGTTACGAAATCGCCGACGACGTTTGGGAACGAAATCAACGCTTCGCTTAAACATTTCCTAATTTCTTGGAAGCTTGCCCTCTTTGCCGAATTCTACGACCTTGAGATACCTTGTCAAGGTCATCGTTCTGAGAATACCCCACTTTCCGAGGTATTTCGGAAAAAATGACGCCGGTGCCGCGTCGAAGAGAAATGTTTGGAAAAGGTATCTTATATTAACCGAACACGATCCGACCGAACTCGATCTATTCGTTTCATCTATTCTGATTCGATCTGTCCTTGAATTAGAGGAACGTAGAAGGGTCAGGTCAAGTTGTTACCTCCCTTTTTGAACAATTGCCGGTATTCGATTTCAGAATGGCGACCTTGACGATACGTTTCAAGATCCTTGAAATCGGTCGAGAGGGTAAGCTTTTCGGTAATTAACTAATATTTATCGCAACGATCCATCCACCTTTCAATGTTTCGTTAAAATTGGGGCCAGGCACATCGTCCCCCGGCCCTCGTTAACGTCACTGGTCGCGACGAGTCTTGAAATAAATTAATAATCTAAACCGGGAATGAACTCCTTGGCGGTGAGAACTCTGTAACGTGTAATTTATTTATCCCTTCGACGAAGGGATAGCTTCTCACGGCTAAGACGCTATTTAATTATTCTCTAAGAAGATTGAAACTACCGAGGGGTTTATTGCCTGATTTATACAGGGTGTTGCGAAAACCGGCCTCGTGCTTCTCTCGTTGCGCGTTATTATTCAACATACTCGCTCGAACTTTCGTAACTTTCGAAACTTTCTTATTTTCTTATTCTTATTTATCGTCATTGTTATCGTTGTTTATTCTTCGTCGCCCATCCGTACAATATTGATAACGAAACGAATCGAATTCCATCCATTTTAACGGATCAATTTCACTTACGACCGTGACATTTATCTGGCCGCGAATCACATTCCTTTTCTCTCCGTTAGTGGAGTTGCCAGAAATACGGGACCAACTTTCGCAACGACCTGTGTCGATATTAATTATCGAGGATCGCTCGATCGGCGAGCCGTTTAAAATAAAAATTTCAATTTACCAAACTGGACTCGTCGGGGGAAGCCAAACTTAGCAACAGCACGCTCACGTTCACGGTCAAGGTACCTGAAACACAATCGTGCAATTGGAATTGTAGCCCCGATCGGGGAAGCTCGTCTCTTCGTGCAGTCTCGGCGAGCAGCGCACGCTAATTCGAACTAGCGTCGCTTAAAGATGCATCCGTATCGAGCAACGGATTATCGACGATTCCACTCGTTTGAAACATTACTCCCCGAATGCATCGTTTCGGAAACGTTCGACGTTTAAACGTCACACCGAGAGTTTTCTGGCCCCCTCCTGTCTTGTCGCGACCGATCGAAGCCGACCTTCTCGGCCGTGAATCGATCCTGAAAGATCGGCCTCGTGAAACGGTTAACACCCCCCCGCCCACCCGGTAAACGGCGAACAAACGTTTCCTTTTCTTTCGTTTATTTGAAATATTTTCAATTTCCGTTTCGTTCCCTTTCCCCCGTTTCTTTTGTTTTCTTTTCTCCGCTTCTTCTACGTTTGCGTAAGCCGATGCCGTTATTGCATAAAGCCTCGTTAGCGCCATGCTGTGCACATGCTGCGACTAATGTCGTGTTCGTATTCAAGTGTCAAGCTTCGTGGTCGGTGTCTGGACTCTGGGTTAGGTCGTCGGGAACTTGCAAATTTTCGTTTCTCTTTACAAATTAAGGAATCGTGTGTACGGATTCGAAGCGTTTCGACCTTGTTTCGTTCTGTGAACCTTCGCTGTGACAATCGTAACGTCGAACGAGGGGAAACGAGCGACAACCCTATCGGAAGTGAAACAACGTAACGCGACGTTGCGTAACGTAGATAAGATTAATTGTTACGAGGGAAGAGCGACAGAGAAGGGAAATTTGGCGAAATTATACGAAACGTACTCGTAGTTTGTGCTACACCCTGCGAAGGAACCGGGTGAACTGTCTCGAGGTAATAATTACGTTCGGAAAACTGTACAGTGTAAGGAAAAAGAGTCCACGAAATTTTGTACCTGTGCGAATGAGGAAGAAAAGAAGATATTTATTAAAAATTAAACGAGTAGTTACGTACTATGTCCGAGTAGTGTCGCGAGCTGCTTTTTCATAAACACCGGCTTCTGTTCTTCGATTTGAAAAAATTGAAAAACTTTGAAAAGATCTTTCCTCGATGTGTGCTTGTTTTCTCACCTATGGGGAGGGGAAGACGCAAAAATGTTTCACACCCGTACGTAACACCGAAACGAGGTCGAAACGTTCGAAATATAAATACATACCCTCGCTTATCACCGCGTCGGTATTCCTCAATTCGTATTCGCATTCCGCGAGCTACTCGTCGTCGAAATTTTCAATATCGCGTGCGACGAGCCGAACGAGACCCAACCACCGACTCGATTGCAACGCATTCGGTTACACAGAGAGTCGCAAGTAAAAGACACGAGTGTCTGGTACGCTGAAGTGTATACAGAGTTGGTGGAAAAGACGGGACGGAGGATGGGGTGTGACATCGACGTACGCGTAATCCGCGTTTCTAGAAATCGTTCTCGATGATCGAGCAACGGTCTTCCGGCTTCGAGGGGGGAGAAACAAAGGAAAAGAGAAACGGAACGGTTCGCGGGAAAGAATAAAAAAATGTATTGCGTCGACTCGCGTTCTCGATTATGCTCCGACGCGATTAGGCACGAACCTCCAAGTCGGCTTGAAAAGAGCGTTAAAAGGTTATAATGTTATTTCGCCGACGGGTAAATCGCTGTTACGAGGGGACATAGAGCTCGGTCCGTGGGGAAACGGGGTGGGTAGAAAAAAGAGGGAAATCTGGTCTGATCGGAAACGTATCTCGACCGATACTACTCGCCAAAAGTGAGCTTTCGTTCCTCGTAGATCGCGAGTCACGGACACGGGAGTTGTCAACCCTCTGGCTGCGAATCTATGGACGAGAACGACTCACCCATGGAAAAGTGTTCTTTCGAACGAAAAGAAAACTGTTGTACGATCTGCTACTTTGCTTTCTTAGCAGATTTTCGTACTTGGGCTTCTTCGTAGTTACGTGTAAAATTTTACTCTGCGATCGAGAACGGTGTCAAAGGCCGTAATAATATTACCAACTCGGTTTGTACCTACACGGTACATGGCCTCTACTCGTCGACTCGTCCTTTTTCTCTTCAGCAACTGTCACGATCGATGATGAACAGTTTCTGGCCCTTGCAGCCAAAGGGTTCGACTAACCGCGAGTTAAAACGCGATGTAGGGAAACACCGAGGCCACGGACGCATCGTAATTTCGTTCTTACGCGACGTTACGAGACTGGGAGTACAACGCGTGGCGTCCGTTGTCCTCGCGTTGATTTGTCATCGTTGTACGGTGTTTGTGCTTGTGTGTGTGTGTGTGTGTGTGTGTATGCGCGTGTGTGTATGTCCATCCTAATCGATGAAGTGAGCGAAGGGCTTAGGTCGAACAACGTCTTCATTTCGCTGACCGACTCGCGTCGGGGTCGAGCGCAAAACAAAAAGTTCCAGCGACTCTATTTCTTTTTCTTTTCATTTTTTCCTTTTGCTTTTTTTTTCCTCTCTTTCTCTCTGTCTCTCTCTTTCTCTCTAGCACGGGTGTATCAAGGGGAGAGTATGCTCCCGCTTGAAAATCGATCGACCTACAAACCCTCGTAATGGAATGCAAAAATTCGACGGGCAACCCATTCAGGATTCAATTCGTGTGGCTCGATTGCAGTCTCTCTCGATCGACTACAGAGGGAGAGAGACGCTCTTTCAACTTCGACTTTCTCGAAAACGGACATCTCACTCCGACATCTCACCCCAAACGCCGGAAACACGGCCGATTTGGACGTTCAAGATGCGTTTAAAAAGCGACGAGATCGATCTGCTTGGAAAACGTCACTTTGTTGTTCGAAATACCCAAATACACAGTTTTTACTACATCGAGTAGTCGTACGATTCGACTTGCGAAGAACTTTTAGCGCAAACGAGCAAATGTGAAAATAATACGAGAGACTTAAAAAAACAAATATTGCTCGAAAAGGTTGTAACCGACCGAGATCGGTTCAAATGAAACTATTTTAAAAGACGTGGAGTGCACGTTTCGCGATTTTTACAGAAATCGGTCTCGTTACTTTTCATACGCATCTCGTTGACACGTGGCTGTTCAGTTTTTTGTTCGGTCTAACGTGAAAGCCACGTGAATCGCGATTTATAAAAATTGGGAAAAAGAATAACAACTCCGAGAATCGAAGAATAGATTACGAGCAACGGGCGAGTAGAGCGACCGAACGAGCGAGC
Organism: Ptiloglossa arizonensis; assembly: GCF_051014685.1. Taxonomy (NCBI): domain Eukaryota; kingdom Metazoa; phylum Arthropoda; class Insecta; order Hymenoptera; family Colletidae; genus Ptiloglossa; species Ptiloglossa arizonensis. The sequence goes on along the minus strand of NC_135051.1, from coordinate 10,392,095 downwards.
GGAACACTGGTAACGAGTCGCGGCACAAGACGAGAGACCGCAGCGACTGAATGGGTCGGGTCGGATGAAAGTCGTGATTGCCTTAATTATTTCTCTAGACGAGGTTACGAGAGATGTAAAAACAGAAGAACGGACCGCGAAGGTGGGTGCGGTGAAGGTGTTGGTGCGACGTGTAGTGGTTATTGTTCTGGTTCTTGTACTGGTTCTTGGGGTCGTTAGAGGAGGTCGACGACCGGTTCGACAGGCTGGTGGCGTCACCAGGCCATCGCATTCCGCAGCAGAAATCCGCATCTGTAACACCCAACAACCCTTGCCCACGTCTCATCCTTTTTTTTTTCCTTTCTCTTTTCTTTCTCTTGCTACCGAAATTCAAGGAACTCCTTCTAAACCTACTCTTGCTAGCTACGGTATCGTCTACGTACCCTCGTCGCTCTAATCTCATTTTTCTTTTTTCAATATTTTTTCTATATTTTACCAGCACAGAATGGAGCAGAGTCTACGATAAAACAGCAACGACAACTACTGCTATTTTTTTTCTTTTTGCTTCGTTTTGCTACTTTTTTCCTCGCTTTCTGTACGTGAAATTCACTCTTTCAATGCGCGTGTTGCGTCTTTGATGATTTTTACCCGGAATGGTCATTGGTTCGAGATCAAGTGTCCGTGTCCGTGTGTGCACGTGCGCGCGTGCACGCGTACGCGCGCGTGAAGAGAAAGGGGGATAAATACGGCGAGAGGAATTTGCGAGGGAGAAGGTAGCGGGGACGCGCGCACATGTGAGTGTGTGTGTATATGTGTGGTGGGTAGGGGGTAGGGGTAGGGGTGTGTGTGTAAATTTTTTTTTTTTTTTTTTTCGTTAGAGTCTCGTTGTCAGTGTGTGGAGATTACTGTGACACCCAACAACTCTTGCCCACGTCTCATCCTTCTTATCTTTTCGATCATCTAAGAACTTTTTGCAACGGATCGCGAATACTCGAGTTTCGAGTTATTTTTCTCTCTCTCTTCCTGGAAAGAGAGCGAGAGAGGAAACTCGAGAGTCATCGTTTACTCGATCGAAGTTACGGGGAGTAGGGGTGAGTACTTTCGATGTTGATTTTGACAGACAAACACGTGTTCTGGTTTAGACCAGCAACCCTAAGGACGCGACGATGGATTTCCAATTAACGCGTCGGCTCGCGACCCGTTTAGGAGGTCCTTGATCGTCGACGAATCGAATGTACAGGGTGGCCTGTGGCATCCGAAAGTCGCTCGAGGAATAAATTTCGCGCGCGAAAACGATAAAAGAAATGTTTGCGCAAACATATATCTCCTGTTCGCAATAATTCTTTCGATGGATGCAAATACAATATTACAGTCGAGCCAATTCCACCCTTGCGATTCAAGTCCGAGTTTCAAGAGAAGTCGTATTCAGGAATATCAAATTCCGTTCGTGAACCATTCTTTATTTACTTTCGTCTCTCACACGTTACGGGACACCTTCTATATATAGTACATAGAGCGTGTTTCGTAACACGCGACACCTTCTTCGAGGACCACCCGTTAAATCCCGATTATCGTCCTCAAAGTGGTTCCCGCGCGATACGAGCCTAATTAGACTACCCGAGGTGTAATTAGACCGACAAAGAAGAATGGGGTTAACATGGAAAAATGCCAAGTAAAAGTCTCGTAGATCAGGGGGCTACCTTCCGAAAAGTAGAATCGGGAAGCTGCACCCCTGAACAATCCAGTTTCCCATGCAGCGTCTCGTTTCCTCCGTTTCGTTCCTTCCGTTCGCGATGCGCTCTCTTCAACCTCCCTCCCTCGACCCTCCCTCGATCCTCCCTCGGGCGATCGTTATCTCAAGCTTCGTTCGTTTGTTCGTTAAGTTCGTTAACCCTTAAATCCATACGGTTGTGGAATCGTAACGCGCTTGTTTTTCATTTATTAAACACGGTACCTCGATACTCTCGTTTTAGGTGAAACGATCCGAAGAATCGATACGTGTGGAAGAAAAAGGCAATTCCCTTCGAGAGAAAGTGCATCGGTATTTTTCACTCGCATCGTTGCACTTATGAAAATGTTAAGTTCTACATTTGTTCACTCGATACCTTTGTAGTAACGGTGTCGAGCGATCGGTAAGGTGCTCCCGAGAAATTATTACTATTTGAATATTTTCGTTACGCGGTGTCTTGAAACGTTGTCGCGCGCGAAACAAGCGGTCGACGGTCTCATTGGTCGTTCCAACGTTTGCGAAATACCCTACAACGCGTTGAAAAGAAAAGGAACGGCGGCGGTTGGAGGTGGAGGGGCAGAAACGATACAGACGGTTGTTTTCTTCGGCTCTCGAGTCTCGTCGCGGTCCCCTCTTTATCTCGCGCTCGTAAAAACTCGCTTTCTTTGCGTTCAGTGGCTGTAGAAACGACACCGGCGCTCGAGGGCGACGTGGGAATCTTCCCGTTCCAAACGCCCGATACAAAAGGAGACCGTACTTTTGTCGAGCCTCCACGAAAGGGTAGAAAACGTCCTCCGCGATCGAACACGGTATTCGATCAATCGGACGATCGGTGTTGGGCGTTAACCGGTTACGAACAAAAACCATCGAGGCCTTATCCGTGCGAGGTTACCGCGAGCCCCTTGACGCGCGCCTCGGGTTAAAAAAAAGTTATCTAAACGTAGAATCGAATAAAGTTACTTAAACTTTATCGACCTTCCGAAGCATAGCTCTTTTATCGAGAAATTGTAACACAAATCCCTCCGTAGATGCGACACGCAATTACGTATAGACAAGAAACTCGGATATCGTACGTTGCACTGTAAATTTAATTAACATTCTTCGAACAACGCCTCGTGCTTTATATTTGTATCTTCGCGTTACGTAACATCGTACCAAAGTGTTCTCTCGCCGAGCGATAATAGCAATTTTCTAACTCACGGCTGACTTTGTACGGGCGAGACGACAAAGACGAACTGCCAGACACGACGGAGCATTTCAGCTATTTACGAGTAAAATGACGATTCGTCCTCGACTGTTGTCACTCTCGGAGCCTCGAATCAACCGACGCTCGAAACTTACGCAACACCCGTCGAATAAAGTTACGGTGTTACGGTTGAAACTTTTATTCGACGCCACGGTCGAATCTTTCCTCGAATCGTCCCAACTTTATTCGTAAAGTTAACCGAGACACTCGAAGCCTCGAGTTATCGGCGGCCTCTTCTCGTCCAATTAACTGTCTTCGACCGTACGTAAACGTGTTTCCGATGGAAATATTTTTCCCCGCACGAACGTTGTTCGAAGGTTCGAGTTATCGACCCTTTCTTACCCGATTAACGAGACCAAAATCGGATAGCTCTTTCCGAAGAAAAATTTCAAGCAAAAATTAGTTGAACGTGTTCGGTATCGTGTTCTTCTAACACGAGAGAGGAATAAAATTCCAACGACTTTGTTAAAATTGTGCCCGATCCGCGATCAGCGTACCCTTGGTAGACGAGCGGGAAGTTGGAGCTCGCGAATCGCGTCGTGCGAGTACCACGTGCCAATTACGAACACGTGTCCGCTAGTTGAGACCGTCGGGTGGATATTATTATGAACGCGTCGCGATTGCTCGCGTACTTGGACCACGAAATTTGGCAGTGTCCGCGTTCGTCTATGAACTCTCGATGTTGCGGACACCTTGGCACGTTGTATTTCTCTCGACGAATGTTCAATCGAAGGAGTCTTCTGGTCCGCGAGCGACTAAAACCAAACGTCACGTGGACTCTACGCGGAGTCAATGTTTTTTATCGTTTCGATACATTAATAGAACTAATTGTTTCGAAACGTTTAATAGCACGTAAACATTAACAGGGGATTCGTTTAGTCGCGTGAGGTTTATTTCGGTCCAATAATTATGAAATACACTTAACGGGTGTTCGATTAAGAGGATCGTCGATCTTTGAGCGTGTAGCTCGCAATCCGCGTGCGAACAAATGTCCGTAAATTCTCATCGAACGCCAAGCATTTCTGGTTCTCCCTCTTTTCGTCCGAAAAAGAAAAAAAGAAGAAAAATTATTTTCGTTCGAAGGACGTCAACGGAGGAGGGTGAAGAGCGCTCGAAACGGAAACGAGGCGTATCGCGCGAAGCTGCCACTAATTATACTTACTTCGAACGAGTATGTGTGTATATATATATGTATATACATATATATTTCTACGCGCGATAGCTGCAAGCTACTAGCTGGCTGTTTATCGCGGCATCGCAAATACGTTTCGATGCCTCGGCGAGCTCGATAGAAGCTTCCCTCTGCAAAGCTCGTTCAAGCTTGACAAGAGTACGGACCGAGGTTGGGAGAACCGGCCGCCGCTCTGTTTCCGACGAAAATTTTTGCCTCGATGAACGATCACGGAGTTGAGTAAGCTAATAGAGCGGGCCGAATCGTGAAATTCGACCGGTCCTCTCGAATAATCCCGTTCGTGTTGGAAAGCAGCTGGCTGGACGAATCGCGACAAAGGTTCCGAAACATCGGTCGATTTTATCGTACTTACTTCTCGCGTCACAATATCGTCGGAGCATCTCACGACCTGCGCGGAAAAAGAAAATCCTGTCCTCGACCCGTTTTCAACACCCGTCTATAAATATTCCGTTACGCGAACGAATCGAGCGGAGCGGGTGACGCGATCTTAATTGCATAAATTTTCACCTCGATCAAACCTACTCGCGACTTACGGGAAAATCGATACGAAAATCTAGGCAGTTTCCACGTTGGAAGAAATTTCGAGATGGAACAGCACCGATCGATCCTATCGCGAAACGATCCCCGAGTGAGAAATTTTCACTCGGACCGCGCCAAACTTTTCAAATTGATCGAAAAATTCATTCTACGAGCGAAATCGGTCCCAACGGTAGGGTTGCTTCCGACGAAGAAATCTGTTATTCATCGATCGGCCGTTTACCCCGATTCTCCGCGCGGAACAGGAAGAACGTTATAATTGCCCGTGACACGCCCCACTGCCGGCCTGGTTTCCGGCACCGACATGCTTGTTCGCGCGAAACGGAGAAACGAACCGTCGTTTATTAGATCGATGACTAATTGCCCGCGAGCCAAACGAATTTACCATTCGAACAAATCCAGGCCAGCCCCATCGATTCGTACACGCGAATTTCTATAAAACGTGACGCAAAACATTCCTCGTTACGTCACGAGCCACTAGATGTCCGCGGGAATCGATCGACTCTCCGCGTTTCTTTCTCTTTTTCCTTTTTTCTTTTCGTTCCGCTGCTTTTACATTTCTTCGCCGAGAAACGTTTAACAATTATTAGAAGCGGTCCCGACCGACGGTGGACGATTTCACGCGACGTAATTATAAAGCTCGTTAACCCGAATTGAAATTATCGCCCGTTACGGCAAATTGTTTTCCACGGGCGATCACGTCGATACAAATCGACGGGATTAAATCGATCGATACGGCTCGAATCACTCGATCTGGCGCCCCGTTCGACACTGGAAGATACATGTATCGAAATGAAAGGAAAGAACGAAAGAAAATGAGAAACAGCCGCCAATGAATTTTTACTCTAGAGGATGAGTGGGTTCGAAACTTTGCCGAGCGGTAATGAATTTTTCAGAGCGTGTAGGTCCCGTTCGTGTCGCGATGCAAATGTCGGGGAGAAGTTCCTCTCGTAGAGGGAAGTTGGATCGCGCGAAGAATCCCGAACAGTGGGGAACTGCAAATTTATTACTGCCGCGAAATTGAATTTCCGAGCGAGCACCAACGCGCGGTAAACAGCTGGTAGCGAATGCCCCGAAGCTAGTGATAGAGGACCGGCAATGATCGGACGGGTCGCCCGACCCGCTAAGCAGCTGCTGCGAGACTTTCCTTTCCCCCCACCCTCGATCCTTTCTCGCTCGTCGTCATTCAGTACCGGACAAATTCAGTCTTTCGACGAACAATACCTCGACTTTACATTTTTCATCGCTATTCTCAAAATTTCTAACAATTCTTTCCTCGTAAGTTTACCAATTCGGTGAATTTCACGAGTCGTCCGTCCGATACTGAGTAATTTCATCTCTTCCCTTCGCGCACTTTCACACACCTTTCTCTCTGTTTTGCCGATGCGGACGAGAGTCTCGAGCATAATTCGATCGCACAGTGTTTCGAATCGATTCGATGATTGTGAAAAGTACGGAGCGTCTCGAAAAACCTCGAATACGTCGGACAAGAGGAATTTCTCTCGGTTAAGATCGAAGAGGTTTGCGCTAAATATTTCGTCTGAAAATCGTCGTTGGTAACTCTCACCGACCTACCCTACCGTCTCCCGTTCTTTTCAACCCTTTGCACTCGAGGAACCTCGACTGGAACTATTATTCGCTCGATGAAATTTCTCGATAGAAAATTACGCGCCTAATTTCAAATGGAACTTTTCCGGTTCCCGGTATTTCGTACATTGTTACACCTTGCGATACATTCGAACGAACGCGAAGCATTGTAAATGATCAAAGCCGGTAAGGAACCTGAGCGCGAAGAAACGAACCTCGAGCGACGATGAAACAGTGACGAACCGATATACAAGAGCGAAAGTGGAAGGCGAAGAAATCTCCTCGGTAGTTTACGGACGTCCGTTAATGCGTGTACTCACCTGAAAATCCGAGACGCGAGCCATGTACCCGAAAGCGATCATAGCTTCTCTAGCGGAATCGCGAAACTGGTGGTTTTCGAGTCTCGTTCGAGTTCGTAGCAGGCGGACGACCTTGAACGGCCAAAATATTTAGCGCAGACCTCGAGCGCTCGAAGCGATTCGAAACGGGTCTCAGTAAATATCTGTCTCTCCTCGTTCCTCGTTTTTACGTTGTCCGCACTCGTTGCGCACTCGTCACGACGGGCACGGAAACACGCAAACACGCAAACACGCAAACACGCAAACACGCATACGCGCGGGGAGAAACACCATGGGCTCGTAGAGACGGTCGGAGCAATGCGAGAGAATCAGGGGCGTTCGTTTCTTTCTCGTTCGCCGCTCGCTCTCGTTTTCGTTCTCGTGCTGGTTTAGCGTGATCAGGTCGATTTCTATATAGAGTACCCTTTTGACGAGGGGTGAGCAGTGAGCTGTGGTTGTGTGGTGCTGTGTGGTGGTAGCGGTGCCGGTGATGTTCGAGGTGCTCTGGATGGTCGGGGTGATTGGGTACGAGGTAGTCGGGGGTGTAGTCGTCTTGGCGGGTGTGGGGCGGGGGCCTCAGTGTACCTTGGACCGGGGGCAGAAGCCGCTTGTCGTAACGCGTCGACAGCAGCAGGTTGTCCAGAATCTCCTTGTCCGACTTGCCCTCCTCGAAGCTGCAACACAACGCATTGTAGCTAGCCCCGGAACCCATCGGCACGTCTGCGATATTCTTGCGACTTCCGCGCCGAATTTTCCCGCATTTTTTTTTCTCCATTTACGCAACGAACTCGGTCTTCCAGGGACCCCGAAGGTCGATCGATAGATTACTCTCGAAACGAATAGTGCCTCTCTTGCGTATCAAAATCGCGAACGTATCGCATCGTTAACGAACATTGAACGTTGTTTCCATTCTGTAGGGAGTTTTCGATCGTTCTACCGTGACGAAGGTGTCTAGAGAACGTGTCCAAGGGCAGTGGCTCGAACCTCGAGTTCGAGACCTTTACGGAACTGGACAATTACGAAGGAAAAAAAGTCGCTCGTGAACGGCCGTGATCCGATCGCGTTGAAACCGATCTCCGTTGCCTCGAGGCAACGAGTTACGTGTTCGTAACGAGAATCTCCCTTCGGTAGAAATAAAAGGAAACGCGTGTCTCGTTCTCCCGTGTATTGCGATTAAAAAGAGTACCTCGACGAAATACAATTTACTCTTGACTCGACCTTCGAGGTGTCCTAAGATCTGTGCGGCTCCTTGAACAGCACACAGCACTCGACACACCGTGTGCAACGCTCGCGGAAGGAACGGGTTCATATTTTTCGATGGACTGCGATACTTGCAACGGCCACAAAGATATGTGTGTATTAACACACGCATACGTACATACATACATACATAGATAGATAGATAGATAGACAGATAGATAGATAGATTGACAGATACGTATGTATATTATATGTACACATACGCACATAGATAGACACATATATGTGTGATAATAGTATATATATATATATGAAACGTGACAAAAAATCGAGCTACGGATTATCTGGAGAATGTACACAGCTCTCTAAAACGCACTATATGGAAACAGCTTCTACCTTCGAGCGTCGCTGAATTATTCTGTAAATCGCTATATTAACGTCTGTTGCTTCGATCGTGGCTAGATCACGATCACTAGGTTATCCAAACTTGCCTACTCGGGCTAAACGTGTACAAACGTGATGCAATTGAACGTGCGGGACGACGGCCGAGCGTAGGGAGCTTTTCGATCAATTGCGCTCGATTTTTCCTCGTTTATCGTTCGATACTCTCGAGGTTGCGACAAATACGATTCGCGTACGCGAGAACCACGGAGGTACCCCGATTTACAGCCGGTACGTTAACCCGTTCGAATCGTCCGATGATCCGAGCTGGTCGCGCCACTGTTTCGTCTTGAAAAATCGCTAAACTAGAAACGTTACAACGATCGAGAGAGAAACGTGCGTGTAAAATTCGAATGGAAAAATCCGTTTCGAGATGCGAACGGGTTAATGGTCTCGACCGTAGAATATTCGAAACACTGACGTACATAGGATGAGTTGTTCGCGAGCACGTGGGACACACGAATTTACACTCGAACGAGCCAAGTCCCCTCCTCGTCCCCGTCCCCGTCCCCGTCCCCGTCCCCGTCCCCGTCGACCGGCGTCCCAGTTAATAACGAGACAAGTTTGCGTAGTATTAAACGTAGAACAAATATATAAGAGCTTTTTCGAACGTGAAACGAGGCGACATTAATGGCGATTCTCTATGATCATGCAACGAGAAAAGTAAAGGAATTTTGAACGTTTCGTAGAACACGCGTATCCGATGGGCGAGTACGCCTCGATCTGTTTCGTATCGTACCGGTATCCTCGCTATAATGTCGCTCCCTCGATCCTATCGCAAGCAATAAAATTCGTCTACGCTAGTGTATCTGCGATTCTTAGCTTCTCGATGCGGTCCGTCGAGAGAATGAAAAAAATTGCATAAATATTGAAGATTGAAATCGTTCGATCGACGACGATTGATTCGAATCCGGTCGCGAATCGAGAAGTTAAGAGATGGTCGATCGTTGAAACTGGTGATCATCGTATTCGATAATACGTACATGTCCTCGGCACGCACGAGAGTGACAAGAGTGAGGGCAAGTGTGAGGATACAGAGGATGGTGAAGATGAGGGAGCTTGCGAGGGAGGTGAGAGACAGCGAGAGGACGGACGAGAGGCGGCCGCCACCACCCGCACACCGCCCTAGCGCCACCCAACCCATTCTATGTCATCTGAAACAGAAAGCACGTTTTCCGTGATTAGTATTCCCCGTTCCATCGGAACGGATCCCATCGGGGTAGGCATGGCTGGGTAAAAACGAAAATATAAAAGGGAAATTCTCCGGTGATCTGCTTCCCCGCGATCTTATCTCTTTTGAGCGTGGAAGGCTTACGAACGGTGTAGCCTGACAAATGAATCCCACGTGTAAACAAAGCGGAGGAAGACAGCACCGATCAAGTGGTAGAAGCATTTCGGTGTATCGTGTCGTATCGATGTACCGAGTGTAAGGTATACGATACGATGCGAACACCGTTCACTTCGTAAAACGGTTCAACCATCTTGCCTTTCCTCGATTCTCTCCAAGTTATACGCGTCTCGTCGAGCGGGCAAACGGAATTTGTGTTCGCGCGACCAAAAGGAAATTGTATCAAGGTGAGGCGTGCGATCAATTTTCATCGCGCGGAGACTACTTGGCGCGGATCACACTCTTCCCTTTTCTTCGGGCTCGAAAAGACCGACGACACAAACGGCTGAGAAATGTTCAGCCGGTATGTATACAGACACCCCGGCAGCCAGCGCGTTAATAGAACGGTGAAAGGTTGCCCTCGAAAGACCTGCGGACACACTTTTGATCTACGACCCCGTTGGCCGATTCGTGTACGTGCGTCCCGAACGACACACGGCCGGCGTCCTGGCCAGACGATCCCTTCCGGCGGAAACCGACAAATAGGGGCCGAGAGTCCAAACAAGGGACCTGCTATTTCGAAGCTCGGATATTACGGCTATATTAGGGTGCTCCTTTTACGTCCCCTTTCCTCTACCTCTTCGGTCCCAGAGGGTCACCGAAATCGCGTTACAAACGCGACCTGCCGGTCGCTAATATTCTCCTTTTATTTTGTCCTCGCCCTAGTTAGTATCCGTTGTTCCTTCGTCGTCCTCTCTGTGAACAAACAACTCGTTTAATGTCGATCCGGCTCGAATCGATCGTTGCTGCGTACGTAGCGCACACGGTGGTACACCCACTGATCGAAATAGAATTAAAAATCAAAAGTATCGCGATCCAAGTACGATACGAATCGAAAGTTTCGAAGAACCACGATACTCGGAAACAGGGTATACCGGGTTACCGGGTCGTGAGCCTGGATTCGAGTTGCGCCTGAAGACACGGTTTTCGGCGACTCCGTGCAGCGCAAAGTAGATCGAACCTCGGTGTCTGGCCATGGACGGTCCTGGTCCACTGTGCCGTTCCAGGTGCCAGCGTTGCTCCAACAGATTCGAAACAGATTCGCGTCGCTAATATTTCCATTCCAACATCGTTACCCGGTATCCACGACGTTTTCACATTTTACGTGCAAAGTACGAGAATCGAACATCGATTTCCGTACTTTCTACAAAGTATTGTCGACGGCTGATCCTATCGGTCGCGTCCAACACCTTCGGAGCGCAAAGTTGTCCGCGCTGGCGCGTTTCGAGCACGTTGTTGCGCAGAGATTCGTCAAGTATTTCGAGGAGGGGGAAACGTTTCCAACTCCTTTCTCTTTTTTCCTCGAGTCATTGAAAATTCCTCTCGACCCTCCGAGTACGGGAACGAACTAGGAAAAAAGTTGAAACGCGAGTTCCGCGTCGTACAACTTCGCGGAAGACCTTACCCTCCCTCCCTCCCTCTATCGAGGATCTTTCGCATCGATGCGGGTAACGAGATCTCGGGAATTCGACACCGACGAAACTCAAGAATCGGTTTTTCTTCTCCGCCCAGAGGAGATACCCTCGCGACGAAACTGACCACGCGAAATAGACGCGGTAAGGTTTCCAAATTGATCCTTCCTTTCCATGGTTCGAAAATGGAATTCTTCCCGAGGAAGTGGAAGTCTTTTGGACCGAGATCGTATCTGGGCTCGAGTTTGCTGGCCGGTAGTGTTAGCCGTACTTGCGTCTTTTGAGTGAAATTCGTACGAAGAGAGTGTTTCGTAACGTTAAACGGTTAAAAATGTAAGCTACTGGAACGATACTCCAAAGTACAGTTTTTACGTATCTTCTCTCGCGGGGAATGCGCAATTATCGTTCTCTGGTCTCGCGCTCTCTCGAATATAGTAATCGAACCTTCTCGTTTTGCGGCGCAAACGGTTGGGATCGGGAAATGCGAAACCTGACCGTACCGCGTTTATCGCCGCCGTTCCTCGGAGAATCGAACGCGATCCATTCGCGTGCCGGGTCCTCCTCCTCCTCCTCCGTGATCCCCGCACGGCCACCGTTCCACCTACGAGACGATAACAACGGAAACTAATATCTACGTGGCACGGATGCTCCGAACTGTTTGCGAAACCCGCGATCGCACCCGAGGAGTTCACTGCGTACAAGAGGGTGAAATTGAGTACGATCGCCCGGTGCAGCTGCGGCTAACTGGGTTTCGTTGCCGGTGAATTTAAGAACGGTCTTAATTGGCTAGCCGAGCCGCGAGGGAGAACCTCTTTAGAAAACGGAGAACCGTTGGAAGCTAAGGAGTTCCGGTTTTACTTTAATAACGACCATGGAAATACGAACTTTCCTCGGATTACTCGTAATCGCTCGATATCACATCCGTTACACTGCCCAAAGACGACGGAGCTTCAATATTTCAAGCAACCGGTTACTACCGAACGAAACACCGAGAGCGCAGCGACTAAAAACCTCTCGACGAAGAACAAAATTGAGAAAAGATAAACGTGTAAGGATTTTTCAGACTCGGTGCACGTTCTTCGAGTGTCTTACTTTTCGAGGAGAATCTACCAATTAACGAGAAAACGAGGCTACTCGCGATCGATGATACCAACTATATGGTATTAATTGCTCGAATTTCCGAGTTATAATATTATTCGTTGCACCTTCTTAGTGCTCGTAAATAGGACGATACGGAGTGGTATAGATGGCAATACGGTCTACGCGAGAAAATGAATCGAAACTATCGAGCAAAGCCTCCTCGATGGAGTCATTGTTTCCGAGAAAAATGACAAACGTTCAACAGGTACGCGCGCGATCGAGAACGACTCGTCCGGCGTGTCTGTCCATTACTCGTTACTTCTACTTCGATCGGTGCGTTTAAGCGCCAATGGTGGGAACCCAGACCCGAGTCGTCCTCGATCGATGCGCGTGCCACGAGAATATTCAAACTGAATTTCCTCGGGAACCGAGCCACGTTCGTTCGAGTTTCTCACCTAGAATTACCTATCGTTGATGATATCAACTTTGAGTTTACCATCGACGATGGTAGCGCCAACGTAAGTAGGGGTGCCGAATCACGGACAGACACGTCGGTCGAAATTCATTTCTCCGAAAAGACAGCTGCACGCGACAAAAATTCTATTTCACATTTTCGGTACAATGTTTCACGCAGGACGACCGGTTGTCGGCTTCGTTGCGCGTACTCGATCCTCTCGGCCGAGCACGAATATTTCGTCGAGTTCGCACGATGCAAGGCCAGGCGAGGCCAGACGAGGTGTTCGGGGCCGCTCTCGGTTACCTCGGTCCCATTTTCCTTTCTGTGGACACGATGATCGGCCCGAGGCGCTTTTAGAACGCGACGCGCGTCTGCTCCTCGTAAACGCTTGAATCGTGCCAGCTGAATCCACGCGTTGCGCGACTCGTACGCGAACCATCGGGGAATCAACCAGTTGCGCGGCTACGACCAATCGATACGGATATTTCTATTCTCGTCGACGCGTTTGCCGGAATCGCAAAGTCGTTCGAAGATCACTTGTGAAACTTGTTCACGCTTAATTAGGGTGGACGACCACCACGGTAAGTGGAAACGCGGAACGCCCCGGGGGAGGGAACCAGGAACGCGCAAACAAGGACGAAGAGGAAAAATTCATTCGTTCAAACGGGACTCCGCTTTTCCCCAGGGACCGAACCCCCGAGAAAAAAGTATTTGCGTCGAGAAAATAATGGCTCCTCGTGACTCGGTGAAACAGGGGACGAATACCTCGGACCGAGTCGTTCGGCAGATCGCGAAAACTATTATATTTAACGCCGATAGGATGGAACTTTGGACGAAAGTGTGCGCGTTCTTGTACCTAACGAATACAAATGGAACTCGTTCTCCTTACGTGTCACGTGATCCAATGTTTTCTTTTCGTTCGATGTTTGTTTAAGGAAAAAGAATCGTTTCCCGCTCGTAGAGATCGAACGGTGCTCCGTTAGTTTTTCAGCGACGATGCGACAGATTCCTTGCAAGCTAATACGGCTCGTTCGTCGATCGTTGTTCAATACCGAGGATAGGATAGGACCTCCTCCGTAAACTCTGCTCCCGTTTTGCAAGGAAATCGGAAAGAGAATCGGTCAACGGGACCCAAGCTCGGCCGGCAATCTCCGAAAACCAATATTTCCACGAATACGTAATTCACCGGACTCGATGTGTATCGCGAAAATCGACATCGGCCGGTTCATTGAATTCCAGGCTCGATTATTTCATCGAATCGCGCTTTCCCAGCGAAACTGTCCACCTGGTTTATCCGGCCGTGATTCGCCGCTGGATAACCCACGATTTTTCATTTTAACAGCGGGATAAACAGCGCGGCGTGAAAAAATATGCGGTTCGAAACGCTGTTCAAACGTAAGAAGTTGTCGTCCAGATTCCAATTGCAATTCTAACGGAGAAAATCGTGGTTAGGTCTCGATCGAAGGAAACCGTCTCCTCTGTTTTTAACGACGCGAACAATATTCGTTGAAACGATTTCGAAGGAGGAACCACGCGGAAGAAAATCCCTTTCAAGACCATTGGTAAATTTTATTAGAAGAACTTAATTACGGTCTTCTGCACGAGCGAGGGAATCTCTTTCATCGGAGACACTCCGTATAGAGATACTTTTAAACGCGTGATAAATAAATGGATCACCCACGGACTAATTTTAATCCTCGGCTCGCTGTACTTTATCGATTTCCCATACTTTCCGCGTACCTGTCCCACGAGTTTATTTTCTTTTTTCCAATTTCCCGCGTACGTATAAGTGTGCAGGGAGGACGAGGCGGTTATTCTAGGTGTAAAAACCGATCCGATATTTTTGGAAAAGAAAGAGCGAAAATTTGGTTTCGCTGGACAATGTAATGCAAGAGGAAAGTATCGCGAGCATGCCGTTCCCAGTTTATCGGTAAACACCCGAGCTAAAAGATTCTTCTCTTTTAACGTATCTCTTTAGTTTTGCGCGTGTAATAACCCCCTGCCGTCTATAAAAGCTACGATCGTTTACAATAATAAACGAAGATATAAAACGAAGGCGGATCGATGTCTCCCTCCCGGGATCAACGAGATCGCAACAACGCGCCTTGGGATTTTCAATTTTCTTTATAATTTACGAGAAAGTGAATTAATCCCCGACCGATAGTCGCAGCTTAGAGAATAATCTACGTCGGAAAAGCCTGGCGATAATCAGGTTACCGGGCGTAGCGATCCATTTAAGAACCTAGCGGCCGCTGCGCTCCCGACAGCAACGATATTCTTTCGGTTTACTTATACGGTGCCGCTTATTAATCACTTTTACCGCTACCTCTGCCGCCTCTTGTTCCACCGGCTTATTTCTCGCGGGAAATTATCGATAAATCGTTTCGTTCGAGCGCTTTGCGAAACTCGCTCGGCTGCGAAATCGCGTAAATTGCGCACACCCATAAAATGTGTCTTTTAACGAGAATAACTTGGTCCTCGGTCTCCTTTCGTCATTTTCGAAGTGCGCTCGCAGCTGGTTCGCTGTACCCGGTGGCTGCTGACGTAATACCGTATCCTTTCCTACTTCCAAAGGACCGGTACGCGCACGGTTATCCCGTGTGCTCTCCGCTCTCGAAATCTTCAAGATCGTCGATCCAGAGGTTCCACGATATTGAAACGACCGAGCTTGGACTTTCGAAATTATTTCGATATCGTATTTATAAAACGATAACGAATCTAGCCGTTGCTCGTTGCGGTTATCGAGTGTTCGAAAACACGTACCTCTGGAAATTTTCGACCCACCGTTTCGAATTTCGTTATTCGAACCGTTCCCTCGAATTTACTCGACGTTGAGCGGAAACATCTTTTAAAAGGTATCGTCCGAGAGTCGACTCGATCAACGTTCGTGGGATAAATTTTGAAAGAACGGAGAGAGCAGAAAATTACAACTACGACCGTCGCCACCCGTATCCCCTCCCTCGGTATAACGTTACAAAGGGCGTGTACGGGTAAGCTCTTGGTGAACGAGCACTTTTACCGGGGGTGGTGGTGGTGGTGGTGGTGGTGGTGGTGGTGGTGGTGTACGGGCCTCGGCGTGGTCGTAAGGTTAAGATGGATTTAAGAAAGAAGGGGAGGAAAGAGCGGCGAGGCACAAGGAATTGTTGGTCGTGACAGTGATCGTGGGCAGTGTTGGTCGGACCAGCAGACGGCTAGGTACGAGTAAACGCTACCAGCAACCGTACAGCTGATGCTCGTTCGATCAATACGGGGCGTTGCGGCACGAAACGCTATAGAGTATGTCACGTGGCTTAGCCTGTCCCATTCTGAGTCCGCGACTCCTTTCCACGGTGCACTCTCTTCGCCTCTTTCTCTCGCGAGCTCCCCGTCGTCTCTCCTTCGAGCTTTCCAGGATACCTTTCCGTAGCCTCGACGCTTTCCTTTCACCGAACGATCCACCGCGGAACAATTCTTCGGTTCTCCCCGATTTTACCGATCGAAATCGGTCCCGGTTGCCGCGGCTGTTATCGTAATCGCATCGAAACGATACGAGTCGCGAGTCGACGTCTTTTCTTACGCGGTTGTCGCGATTGCGCACGATTTCGCGGTCACTCGACGCGCATTATTTCACCGCGCCTGACGAGCTTTTCGCTCGTCCAGATCCTCGCGACACCGCTCGATTAAATATTGCAACGGACGCTCGGCCTCGCGATCCCTCAATTTCTCCGAGTGTAAGTTTTATCTTTTCTTTTTCTAACAATTTACCTCGCATTCCTGACAATGAAATTACAATGTACAGTATCGTGGGTAAATTTCCTCGATGAATTTTAGGTAAATCCGACACGATGGATATTCGCGAGTCGTTGTCCGTCCCGTATTTCGATTGGCGAAAGGATCCGCGGATGGAGAACGTTCTTTCGGAAATTAACGCGAAGACGGTATCTAGAACACCAGACACGGAGACGCCATTCTCTGTTCCCACATCCCCGCAACCCCTCCGTGAAAGCGTGTCGCCCGATCTGGGACGGACACGTAATATTTTGAGTAACGCAATTTCCAACGGAAGCTTTCGTTCAATTCCTGTAATTAAGGAACGATGGCGTCGGGGGTTACAGTGTATAGAAACCCGGAGCCGAACGAGAAACGTTTTCTCTTTTCAAGTGGGCGTTTCTTTGCTTTTC
The DNA here is from genome assembly GCF_051014685.1 of Ptiloglossa arizonensis. Lineage (NCBI taxonomy): Eukaryota > Metazoa > Arthropoda > Insecta > Hymenoptera > Colletidae > Ptiloglossa > Ptiloglossa arizonensis. Next base: position 10,375,350 of record NC_135051.1, on the reverse strand, counting down.
TAACGAGACTGCGCGCAAATAACTCGTCTCCTCGACCCCTCCGCGCAAATTCCCCGAGGAGATTTGAAAATACTTTACCTTCTTCCGTCTCTCGTTCCTGCGCGATGGAATTACACAATTCGCGCGTTGTTACCGTCGACGCTATTTCGGGGACCAGTGTGTTACAAATCGAAAAGTTTCGTTAGCCTAAGGGAGACCGGCGCTCGGCACTTCGAGTTCCTCGGTCGCGAAAAGCACGTTTCGATTTTCATCGGAAAATCTAGGGTATTTTCGATCACGGGGACGGTACCATTTGGACAAAGGACGCGAAACACTGCAGACTCTCCCGCAACTCGCCCCATCCCTTGTGAATTTTACCCAGAGGCTGTAAACGTGATCCCCGAGTGCGGAACCGCGAGTCTCCTCCGATGAAAAATGAAATCGTAGGAAAATCGGACCGACGAAAATCTGACGTCTTTGAGATCACGTACGAGGAACCGAGGGTCGTCGCGCAAATTTTCCGGATAATTAAGTGCAACCGGCCAGTCGCGCGACGCTGCAGCCCACCAGCTAGCGAGCGAACCGCGAGACGTTAGTATACACGAGCAAGCATATTTTTAGATTTTTACGATGCATCGAACGCATCCTCCCTTCTCTCCCCGTTCTCTCCAATTTCGATTCCTCGGAGCAGCCCGCGGAGCTTCGCGAAGGTCTTGCGACTCAGGTCCACGAGGATAAGGGTAATCTCGCGAGAGAAGGAGAATCAAACTTTCCACTCCGTGTTTGCGCTCGAATCGATAGCTCGACGAAAAGAAAAATTAACCCTACGGTACAATCTTCGGCAAATATGATTCAAGGTCGATGTACCTTGGAGTCGTCTTGGATCCGTTTTAAACACGAATCCCCTGTTTTGCCAGTCGGCGAGGAAGCCGATAACATCGCGCAAAGGTGAAGGCGCTGAATTAACTAGCTAGGTTAAGGACGAGATTTTCCCTCCGCGAATACGGGTCGCCGGTGTATCGCCATGAACCACTTAGCGGTTGGTTCGCGACCACTGGTTTCCGTGCCATTCTTTTCTGCGACCAAGTTTCGTTTTATCACGGTTACGGACCAACGGGCGTCGATGTTTCCCTTCGGTTCAAGGAGTCGCGTGCCCGACGTTGAACAGCTTCGAGGAAAGCTTTGAAATTGCCATCGGCGTGCCTCGATCGATCCTTGGTGTTGGGTGACTTCTCGCGTTCTCGGGTCTTAAATCGAGGCGCAACGTTGTTTCGTTAACTTTCTCTAGTTATCCACGACTCGCCAAGTTTCTCCCTTAAGGAGACAATGACGACGGAACCGGCTACGAGACACCTCGACGAGTCCCTAACTCTCGAGCCGTTCGATCGATTCGAGTCAGACGACGACGACGATGATGATGTATTTTATTTTTACATTCGTAACAGCGACCAGAATCGGCATTCTACGAGCTACCACGTTGACACGGGAGCTAGCGATGTCTATGTCAGCGACACGATCACTCTTTTAACCGAGAGACCTCTTTTGCCTTGTGCGAGGTCGATTGGCACGAGTCCTTTGAATCTTCAATTGTCCCGTTGATGGACAAGTGGTTGCACAAGTGGATCGGTGCGAGCTATTAGTTTACTATGATATAACCTTTGCGATCAATGGAATGCCGAGATCTTCGACAAGAGTCTTCCCGGATGCATTGCGAGAAGATATTTTTTATCTCTCTGTAGGACGTAGGTTTTCGTAGGATCTAGGTGTTCGCGTAGGTTTCGTGGCTGCTCGGAGAACCTGGAATACGACACTCCGGCCTGTGCAAGTGACGTTGAACCTGTTCGCTGATCCCAACTCGATTTTCATGGATCTCCCCTTCTTCCGTCGGAAAGCACCTTCGAGGTTCGATATACCGCGCGAAAATACGTTCCCAAAAGCGGACAGGCTTCCGAGAGCGAGACGCGAAACGTTTGAGGGGAACTTTTTTCCTTCGATTCCCGGAAATTCGAGCTTATTTACAAACCTGTAAAATTCGTCTCTTCTTCGGGTGCGGAGAGCGGGGGATAGAAACCGCGTTCCAGGGGAAGATTAACGAATCCGAAGAGGGAGACATCAAAAGGACCTCCTCGGTGTACGTAGCCACCACGTGATTTCTCGATGGAGAAACCAACCGATCGGACCTGAATATTTCAGCTCACGTTCCTTCTTCTCTCCCTTCGAACCACCTGGATACGGGTTCCTCGTGTACGATCACGTATACACCCGGACGAATTTAAATTTAAAACGAAAGAAAAGCGCGGCCGGAATATCTAAAGATCCTCTGTAATCAGACGGTAACTGTCCGTGAGGCCGCGTGCACTCGTCTCCGAGTGTCTCCTCGCGAAGCGTTTTAAATACATAAAGACGTGGGGCTCTTTCGCCACGCGCTCGAAACGCGTCCGGGGAGGATTGTGCGCGTACGTAACGACGACGGACGGTTTGAAAGGGAAACTACCCGTCCACGCTTGGGTATGAAACAAACGAACCTTGTTAAAGGAGAGAAAAAAAGAGCTTACCTTAACGTGAGATATTTGGCTGGTCGCAATGGACGAGGCAGGCTGTTGCTGTTCGTTGTGGAGGTTTTTACTTCAACTTTCGCGGACTCTCATCTTCCTTCTCGCCACTTCTCATCCACTTTCACGAGGCGGAAGGCCTCTTCAGTGGCTCATGCTGCTTTCAGCATCGACCGGTGGTAACTGCCATCTGAAAACATACACACAACCGAGGCTCGAAGATTTTTCAAGCGCGTTCTTCTTCAACGAACGGGGAATGGAAACGTCGTAACGGGAAACGAGGATTACTTATTTTCGGTGACTACAGGGTGACTACGGGGTGACTACAGGGTGACTACTGGGTGACTACAACGTGCTCGGGGAAACGGTCAATTTCACGTAGAATGGAATTCGTTGGATCGGCGAATGATCGACGCGAGATCGAGACCACTGGATCGAAGGACCATCCTGTACGAGGGTTATGACACCTAACCGTATCGTAGATCGAAGATAATCACGAGATCGCTAGATCGCGACGCGCCAAGTTGCGCCAGCTCCTCGGAATTGCCGCTGACCGAGCGTCGGGGTGTTGCCAGGAACCTAACAGCGTTCAACCTTGGCCCCGTGGCCCGATTCGTGCACGCTGCGTGCTAACCCACGCTAGCTAACCGTTACGGCTTTGCGACCGAAAGACTGCGGCCAATTAGTCGACTGCACCTATCGAAACACTATCGATCATCGAGTGTTGTCAATCGAATCCTCCGGTTATTACTCGCAGGAATAATTTCAAACGAAAACGTCATCGTTCCGAGGACTCGAGAAACGTCTCGGTCTTTACGGTTCGTCCAACGGCCCATCTTTCCCAACCATCGTCACGGTCCTCCTCGGTGAACAAAAACATCACCCGGGTCCACCCGTTTCTTTTCTCCCTTTGAGATCGGAAAAACTCGACGCAAAAATTTCCCAAAGTTCTTTCATTAGCCCGAAATTGCTCGGGGGGTGACTCCCTCCGGAGCTTGGTCGAAACTTTACCGAGAACTTTATTCGTGTCGGAGCCGAAATATTCGCGGAACCACGAGGCGGATGGTGGAACGTTGGCCAATCGATGTCGGAACGGGTTTTCCGTTCGAAATAAATCCGACTCCGTAGAGTGAATTTCACCGGTTTCGATCGTGTTTTCCACCGAATCTCCTTTATTCGACCAGGCTATTTCGAAGTACCGAACCCCTCGAACGTCTGTCTCGCGCCTTCAAATAAATGGAATATCCATCGGAGGATGGGGCGGGGCACGCCGTCGATGCGCGATCAATTTTTCAAGAAAATTTTACATCGATAATCGTCGAATTCTTTCTTCCGCCTACACGAGGGGAAGAAAAAAGAAAACACTTTACGCTTATCGAGAACACAACATCGCTCACTCTGTATGCAAATGGGATTTAAAAAGCACACGTTTTACGTGCAAACAGTCGTTACGATATTTTAAATAATAAATGATAGCAAAGGGTCTTTGAAAGCACCCACGTACACACGCGCACACTTTGTGGAATCGACACAGTTTTTTACTTTTTTCTTTCGCCCGATAATCTTCTAGCTAGCTCTAGGTCGAATCGACCGACCGACTATTCGTTCCAACAAGTGCGCAACAACGGACGAAGCAACGAGGCGAATACACTCTCGACCAAGATTTTCAAACCGTCCAACTTTTTTTTTATTCTATATTTTATATTGTATTATTATCCACCGCGTATATTACGAACAAATGTTCGAGCGATGCACACCGGTGGTTCGTCGTAATCCGTGAGAAATCCCCGATCTTCTCGCTCGCTCCCTGGTTTTTAAATCTCCCGAATCGGTTTCGCTCCGACCGCGGAATAAGGTTAACGCACAGTCGTACCGCGACACATAGATATATAGATTGCGTACGGATTTCTTCGAGAACTTTTGCGCGAGCTATAGCGCGTTAAACGTCGTTACGATTCGCTCACCCCGCGAGTTTTACCAGCGACGAAACGGGAACAATTGTCACCTATAGGCGACTAAAGTACACACGAGTCCCTTGACTTAGATACGAGCCACCGTTTCAATGGAAACAATTGACTCTATGTCTCGCTCGCGGTGTATCGCTGTGGCGATACATTATAATTACTTTTCCGACGATAACTCTCCCGCCGGTTAAACGTTCCTTCGTAGAAAGTCCCGGTAAAACTATCGATTCACTTTCCTATCGTGAACACGGTTTATCAAACGTTTCTCAACAACGGGGGAAAGAATTGTGTTTAAAATTTTTCACCGTGAAGCCGGAGATCTAATTTTAACAATAATGCCTCTATTCGTCGATAACGAACACTCTATTGCGAAACCTGTTCCGTGTTTCTGATACGGTTTATTTCTTTTTTCGTGCAATTGAGTACAAACATTCACCGTGTAGTCGAAATATCTAACCGTGTTGCAGATCGATGAAGTAAAATGTTGCTCTTAAAATGTAATCGGTAACGATGATAAAGATTAGTCTGCCCTTGGTGAAGAATGAAACTTTATCGGTTCGATTACGGTAAAAAGGAACGAAAGTTGGCTTTAATTCGGCACAATCTCGAAACGATTTGCAGAATTTAGTCAACGATCTACTACTACGAGGAGCGATTCGTCCGATCGATCGAATTACGCGGTTGGAAAGGGAACCGTCGACCAGCAACGTCCGACAGCTAGTCGGTTTATCGATCGAGAATGCTATTTTTGCGTAGGCGTCCCGTTTTCCGTAATAACGCGAATAATGCTATGAAAACCATCCGTCGAGTTGTCGATCGGACTCGACCCTCGATCGTTTTCACGACGCCCGCTAATTTACTTCCATAGAAAATACGACAGTCGCTCTCGGGTCTCCCGGATAGTTGCACGGTTCAAGGATGTCGGATATCGTGGGCCATCGACTTTTCAATTATCGAGATTCAAGCCCGGAAGAACATTCGAAGGCGTTATAAGATTTTACGTTAGATTTTACGTGGGAGAGTGTTATCGACCACGAGGAAAGTTTCCTGCAAGCCCTTGGACCACTTATGGTTTTCTCGTGGAATGTTCTCGATTCCAAAGGAGGGAATAAACCACCGGTTCTAACCAGAGCTCGCGGTGGTAATAACAACCGACCGACACGGTCCGCGTTGCAACGCCCGACGAGTCCGTGGATTCGACGCCGTCCGTACGCATACCGTGCGCGAAACGTCGCGACGTCTGCAAACTCGAGCGCGACTCGAGTGCACTAAAACCAAAGAGTATAACGCGACTTCTTCTCGCGGAACGACGAGTTCCCCCGAACCGGACCTTGCGATGCGTATTACGATGCGTATTGCGATGCAATTCGAAGAAACAAATGCACGCTGCTTCTTTCTTATTTATCGCAGTGGTTCGCGGAAACTTTGTCGGCCGCGAGCAGAGCGAAATTTCTCTCGCGTTTTACCTTTATACGCTATTTTATTTAAATATTATTCGACCAAACAACATATCCGACTTTTATCAAAGAAATATCGATTGGTACACGGCCTAGAAGTTCACCGCAATCGAATGCATAGAGTGGTCAACGTCTTGACCTGTTACGTTTACCTCGTGCCGCATAGTCGTACGCAGGGTGCAGTTAATTGCATCGGGAAAGAAAGGAAGGAAAGGAAGGAAAGGAGGGAAAGGAAGGAAATAATTTAACCCGACCTTGAGTCGTTACGAGCGCAAGCAACGTGTCTTGGTAAGCGTGTAAATTGTGGGAAACACGCGCGAGAAGCGCTTTGAAAATTGATTTCTCTTCTCGAATAATTTTCGGACATGACGCACAGTTAGGCACGAGTTCGAACCATTCAAAGTTCAGAAACAATGTCCACGAGTTTGAATTAATTACTCGATGGTTCACGTTCTGCCATTCCTTCGATAAGAATGACTCTTTGATCTCCGCCTTGTTTCGGAGCATCGCTAGCACGAGCAATTCCAGCCCTAGTGGAATCGATATATTTACGAATTAGATCTCGATAACAGGTCTCGCAAACGAAAGCACGATCCATCCGTGCCATTGATCAAACTCGGTGGCAAAGAAGAAACTTACGTGAGAACGACCGCACCTGTTTCACCCTATCGCCCTACCACCCTAGTAACCGCGAGGCCTACTAACGGTTTCTCCTTCGGATGTTCTTTTCTCGCGTTTAATCCGCCGCCCGAGGAAAGAGGAACGAAGGAACAAGTCGTACGTCGAACGTCGTCCATCGACCCGTACGTGCCTCGTACGTTGTCCGATTTACTTTTATTAACCTCTGCGCTCGATTTACCTAAATTACAACACCGGAGACTTCGTCTATAACTCGCTCGTCGGTTATCGCGACCGTTATATGCATCGGCCGAGTGTTTCTTTTCGCGATTATACCGGCGCGGTCAAAGTCGCTAAAAAATGCATTCGCGACTACCACGATTGCGGGCAAACAACGACCACCGGTAATTTCAGGGTACATCGCGATAACGCATGATCGATGATTAGTCTCTGCTCGTAGTGAAAGTGGATCATCCACGTGGAGATCCAGATTTATCTTTCCGAACGATTCAACGATTCTTTTACGCCCAAGATATTAACGTCAATTTAAAGATCAAAACTTCCCCTATACGCTGTTGTTACATATTTCACGAGTGTCTGGGTTATTTTACTAGTCATTCCATCGACACGTTCCAACTTCGTTGGAAGTGGTACAACGCGAGTAAAACAAAGTCGTACGTAAACTTTTACGGATCGGTTGCAAATGGGAGGCTTCGATCTTTAAATCAGTGCTTACTTTTCAATTCGTAAGAAATGTTTTCACGAGGAAATCGTCGTTGGGTTACGAAAGTACAAGTGTTCGAACTTTAAGACGACTCAAGGAAGATTATCGTAAGATTACTTTCCGCGTAAAGTTACGGTACTTCGAAGATCGATAGTGTTTTTAATGTAAATACGAAACTTTAGGGAAGAGGAAATTTTTCAAATTTTAAAAATCGAAGTATTTTAACGATCAAAATTCTACAAACCTACGCGAATCGAATCTCAGTGAGGGAAAACGAGGCACCCGACGATCTTCGACGGTCCAGTCGAGTCGCGCGTACTCGAAGAAGAAAGGAGAAGAGAAACGTGGTATTTTTCACGTTGCCCGACGTAAAATCGATCGGTTCGCGTGTACTTTGGTAATTGCGGTTCTTTTTTCCTTTCTTGTTTTTTTTCCACTACAACCTTCACCCATCCGAAATTCAAGTAAGCGATAAAATTCATTGCAATATCGCGGGAATTACAACCAATGGGTTCCTCGGTCTCACGTTTTCCTTGTCGCTTCGGTTCTCGGAATCTATATCGCGATCGGGAACTCAATGCCACGATCGGCGGAGTCGCGTCGTCCGAGAGATGATACGTATCTCCTGGACATAGAGTATAACTTACAACTGTGTATTACTTTGCGATGTAACGGGAAATGTGGTACAGTGCTCATTGAAAATACATGCTCGGCCTTCGGGCATGTGACAACACATGACAACACGTGACAACTTCGTAACGATATTTAATTTTCTTGGAAACTTTTTTTTTTTCTTCGCCGATACACGGGAATTAAAAAGCAATTTAGATAAATTCCCACACGGTTTCCCCTCGTCTGTTATATAGCGATTAAGCAACGGGAACAATTTTCGCAATTACAGCGGAATTACAGACGAAACAAGTAGTCCAGCAATAAAGAACAAAATTGATCGCGTTACGTTTAAATGGATCGTTCGGTAACAACGTGTGAAGAAGTTTTAGATTCGAGAACCGATAACGGTCAAGTATTTCCGTCTACTAAACGTTTTAGGATACCTATGCGTTTGAATATTCGCGAGCAAGTGTATCGCGATCGTTTGCAAGCAAACAATTCCGTAGAATAATTAGCGCGGACAAGTTTCGTAAGCTCGTAGATATTTTCTCTTCGGGTACCCACCGATACATACACCGATACACCGTTTGACAACATTAGGGAATCACGGTCGTAACAAGATACGTACTTAAAATCTGTTGGACTTTTTGGATCGGGTCTTACGAATCAATGGTCTATAAATATATGACCGAATAGATAATACGGTATAAATAAATAAATACGGAGGAATAGTTTTTAACGGTGGAGAAAAGTTTCAAATACAAAAGTACCGTTTGCTTCGAGCGGAAACTTTTAAACGTCTCGACCGAATCGATCGAGCACCGGTATCGATCATTGTATCGAATAATAGAGAAAGCGAATTGAATTCAGTGTCGAAGGACACTTTACCATCGGTATTCCTTTGCGTTGGTTGCTCGTTAACGAACACGAGGTTTCCACCTCGATTACGAATCCCCTTTTTTAATTAAAAGTTAAAATTTAACAAGGAGAAACGCCTCGTTCCTTGTTGTAGGAACGAGCTCGAACGCTTTGTTATTTACGGAGGCCCCGTTGGACTTCCGTGTCGTAGTTAAGCCTCGTTCCTCCGCATATATTTTATCGAGTGCGACTCCCATCCCTGATAAGTGCCCACTCGATTCTACGAGCCGATATTCCAACGGATCGACATCTCTATGCCAAGACACGGGGCGGATGCTCCTCGCTCGAGAATCTTCCGTCGTTGATACAACGATCCCCGTTAACATATTTCTGGAAACTCGAGACGATTACCCTCCATTGTTAAATAAACAAGTAGAGAGGTGGGTGAATCGTCGCTCGGTAAAATCGTCCAAGCAGGTAGACGCTAAATTGCGAAGGAAGGGTTCGAGTACACCGTGCGAGCCAGCCAGTCGGCCTTCGACGAGACCGTGACACAGTGGTATCTTCCCGTGCCAGTCGGACCAGCCGCCCGTGGAGGAATTTCAAACGCGCCGCGAGAACCTCCTCGAACCTCCTCGAATCTCCTCGAACCTTTCTACGATGATACCGTTGCAATTGTAACCGACCTCTCGATCATTTGTTCCTCCTTGTCTCGTTATGTTCGTTTTATCGCTCGATCGACGCTCGTTCGTTTCACTTACACCGAACACGTAATCGGAAGGTCACCGTGCGCGACCGAATCTCGTTCGCGATATCATCGATACATTTACCTTCGAAATTAATACTCTTGTATAAAAACATTCGAAGCGACTCTCTTCGCGCGACTTAAGACTTTCTAAGACGTTCGATCGGTATCGTTTGCATCGAGATTAATATTTATTTAATTACGTCCGACACTCGTCGAAAATAAAAGAATCGATAGTGACCAGCGATGGACTCGACGCAATTAGATATCGATGGTCCTCGAGTAATTCGATACGGTGAGTACCGGCGAGAAAAATACCGAAAGGTAACTCGATTCCGATATCGTTCGATATCGAACTGCACCGGCGATAATCTCCCGTGAAATTAACCCGTGAAATTAACCCGTGAAATTAACCCGTGAAATTAACCCGTGAAATTAACCCGCGAAATACACTTGGAACTCCGTTTGCAAGCGTTAACGGGTTTTACACGATTTTCGCCACGTTCCCACGGTGCGGTACATATACGTATGTACGATACTCGTCAAATAAACGGATCGATTCTCCGTTTTGCGTTACTTTTTGTATCGTTTTCTCGTTTTAACGCGAGTTTTACGCTTTCTTTCCTTTTTTTTTTTACCCCAGGTAAAAATGTAAGAATATAACGTAGTATAATAACGTGCAACACTGTACCAAAACGTGCCTTATTGCGTGCACAAGCTCGACGATACTTTCCAGGAAGGATCAAGCGGGTACCGTGAAACGAGTATCAATTATGGATCGATTTTGCAGAGCCTATTTGACGCGATACTCGGTAATCGACGCGTATCCGTATCAATGAGTGTCCATCGTCGATCATTGCTGACCGAAGATTTTCGAAAGAAAGCGCCGGTAATGAATGAAACGTCAACGAATGAAATGCAAACGATGAACAAGATTTTTAGTACCCCTTGTACGAACGTACACGTAGAATGCGAACTCGTGACGATACGAGTCGTGTCGAATGGAGGGAAACGGGGTTAATAACCCACTCGAGAAAGCCTCGGTCTCCTGTTTTATCTGCGCTTCTTTAAAAAACGACTGGCCCGCTAAAAGCAGACAACGCGAGACGGGACTGGAAGAACGAGAAGGTTCCATTATCCCCATAATTGTCGTGCCCCCTTTTAGCTTACGTCGCTTAAACCGTGTTTCCGAGAAGTAGGACAATTATGTGTACGAGGAGATTCTATATATGCACATCTAGGATATTTCGTCCAGATTATTGAAATATTTTAACAAACTCGGTGGCTCGATAATCTTCATTGCAATTTCGTAAAATCGTCCCGACGTCGTCTACGACACTCCAGAGCGAAAGGTACAAGGTAACCTTGACTTTTTACCGAGAAGAGATACATTTTTCGAAAATGTTCAATATTCGAGCACCGTGGCCAACTCGAAGGTCGATTAATTGTTCGCAACGTTCTTCTCGTGGGGTAGATTGACGGAAATTTCACTGAAAACCGGTGGTCGAACCCAAAGGATACACCCCCGATATAAACGTGGAAACCGAGATAGATAAAGAACCGAACGGCCGTTCCAAGTATTAAACCTCCCTCCTCCGGGAAAAGCTTTGGAGGCAGGTGATCGACGTTTGAAAATGCGGGATTGATCGGCGTATGAAGTTTTATCGAAAGCCACCGGCCGGTTTCCCGGGGGTTTTCAATATAGCTTTAATTTAACCCCACCTACTTCGAAGAAAACCCTCGATCCGGTTTTTCCTCTCGCGTGTTCTTCTTCCCCCCCCCCCCCCCCCTTTTATCAACACTGTTTACGTTGAAGGCAAACGAGATTCGTGCCGCTGAAATTGATCGCCATCGGATCGTTGATTCGTTTTCACAATCTCCGATCGATCGATAAATAATTACTGTCCCGAATTTCCATGAACGCGAGACACTCTGCCTCCATGAAAGAGCCGTCCACGACTCGTACGAGATATAAAAATTCCCCGCGCGTAATCGCGCGTGAATTCCGCGCGAGTAGGCGAGTCAACGCAGCTAGCTGTTTCCCATTTTTTTTCGAAGCCTGGCTTCGTTTCGTCGCACTCGCACTCGTACTCGCACTCGTACTCGCACTCGCAATCGCGGTCGCGGAAACGGAATGTAATTTAGCAGAGGCTCGAGATGCCCCGCGCAACTGAAAGTCGTTCGCGCCGTTCGGTCATTCTAGACGTTCGTTTCAACTGGAATGCAATTAATGTTAATTGCTAATTAGCGCCGGGCTAGTGTTACGGCCGAGCGAGTCGCAATCCCGAGTATAATCCCGAAAGTACTGCCGCTTTTGTGCGCGGAGCCGCATCGATTAGCGCGACGATAAACCCCCCTCCGAACGAAGCTACATAAATTTCCCTCCCTCCTCGTATTTGCGTCTCACGGTGAACGAATCCTTCTCTCGATATTTCTAATTTTCCCTTTTTCTGAACGGTCAATGAATTCGAGGGTTTTGAATCTTTTGCCGTTAACCGGTGTCGACGATATCCATTGTTACCTTCTGCGTTTCTTTCTTCGAATTTTCGAGTCTCGGAAATCTTGCTTTCGATCCTAACGATGACACCGACCCTTGTATTTCTTTCTTTCGGGGTATCTCGAATCTCTTACAAAGGGGCGAGTTGTTGTTTCGAATTATTATAAACGACAGGGATGCGTATTGAAATCGACAACCTTGGCCGCGACGAGAATGTTTTCGCGTATTCTAGCCCCGTGTGTCCTTCGTCGCGTACCCGAAATAAACCGACCGATACACGGGCACTCGTCGATCCCTTTCCAAGTCTTGGCACAGAAACACCTAGTCGGCATCGATAATTAAACGAAATAATGGCACCGACTTCGCATCTAAATTTTAAATTCCATCACTACCGCTCGCAAATTATCTACAACGGTCGACGATACACCCTCGACGATCCCCGAGTGGTCGTGAAATAAATAACAAGGCCGACCCCGGGGAACGAATATCCGCAACGTCGTCGAGTGTACCAAAGAGGGCAGGATGGGGAACGGGGGTGAGTTACATCGTCAAGATAAATCGAAAATATTGTATTCTTAACGTACTAAAAATCATGCTACAGACTGGGCCGAAGGTACACATTCTAGTCGCTTTCGGATGTACCGCGACGATTTTTGGTCCCGTATGGAATGAAATCGATCGAGGATGCCGCAACTGGGGCAACTCTTTCGATGGAGAGCAGGATCGAACGACCGAGCATAAATTTCTCGTACGTCGATGGAATTTGACCAAGGTCGAATCTCCGAAGATCGTGGAATTGGAAGAAACCGGGCGAAACGAGCACGATTTACTCGGGCCAGAAGCTTTCGAAGCTAATAGCTTTCGCGTATTTCGCTGTATCCTTTGGCGAGATACATGGAAGCTAATACTCTTGGGCCAAAGTGGGAACTAAAAGCGGTGGTAAATGGGGTCGGTCAGTCCTCGATACCGTTCTACGCAACAACCCCCTCCTTCTCCCACTGCCACTCTTTTGCTTCCTCGACTCTATGACGTCACAGGGTAGACAGAGAGTCAGCACCCCCTCCCGCTGCTTAACTTCCATTTTGGGTCAACCGAGTTCGAATTGCGATATCTTGGAATCGAGAAACATTCGAGCAGCTATCGCGCTCGTAATACCGTGAAACGATCATCGCGGATGAGTTGTGAAAAAATGAAATACCTTGAAAGGTATCGATGTGTTCCACGTATCGATCGCAACATCCAACTCCGAGTCTAGCAGGACTCGCCACTTTCTGCATCCCCGGAGGACACCTCCCTTTGTTTCGGGTTGATCCCGTACGACAATTTCGCTCCTCCTTTCCACGCTTTATCGAACCAGTCGAGGCTCTCGATCGTTCGAGGAGTCGTTCCGTCCAACTGCCGGGTGAAAACCTCCGCGGATCATTTGCATAATAGTTTACGAGAAACGGGTCCAAAGTAACTCTGGGCCGATCCCTGGTCGCGCTGCGCCAAATTTGAAGATTTCGAATTCACCCTGGCAGGCGTTTAAACGCTCTTTCGATGTAAACTCTTTCTCAAGGAGAAATATCGCTATAAGCTCCGGCATACCTACGGCACAGAGGAGAAATCTTTGTACAAAGATTTCGCTCGAAAGATAGATAGATAGATAGATAGATCCTTTTTCTTTTTCGTCGGTCGAATCTTTTCAAAGATCGAAGATTCGTTAACGCGAAGGATTCCAACGAAACGGAAGAACGAAATTGGTAAAATTATCGCAGGGCTTCGAATCGAATTCTCTGCGAGGTCGAACGCCACGGTCGGTATCGGAGTTTACAGAGGGGTTGGCTCGAAAATCCTCCAACTCTCGGCAATTTATCGATTTTTCACCGCAATACTCTACCATCGTGTTCCTAGAGGCTCGAACTTGACGAAAGTGGAAAAGGATCGATTTCCTTTCCGTCAGGACTGGACAGAGACCCCTCGATAATTACCTTGTCCCTCTCTCGTTCCCTCTGTGGAAACGAGCGACTACCCCAGTCAGCGTTACCCCTTTCTCCTCGAGACCTATCAAACTTTCTTAATGGCAAACTCGAGTTTCGATGGCTCTCTCTAATTCCGTCGCGACTTCTTCGCAAGTTGTTGGTCGATGACGAAGAACAAAATGAAAAAGAACGAACGCGCAGAAGCTATATATATATATTCCTTTCGTACAACGATTGTTTCTCCCTGCCCAATTCGCACTCGTAGATTCGCTAAATTCCAACCGGTTACCGTGCTTTCCACGGTTAAGCTCGACTCCGTGGTGTTCGCGATTTTGGCCAAGATCCATGGCGAGAAACTTATACCCGTGAGTTATTACGATTGGCGCTGCACAGCCTATACCCTGGTACGATCCCTCGATCCAAAGGCACGTACAGGCACAGAAGATGTTGGAGGAAAGGGCTGGAGAATCTAGAGGGACGAGGGCTGCGGTAATTTCTAAAATGCAGTGGCAACCTGACAGCTCCGTACGGTAAGACAATGCATTTTTCTCTACCTCCTCGAGGGGATTGTCCACTTCTTGGACGAAGAACCGTACTCTTCCAACAATTTTCCGCAATTGCGATTACTATTTTTGACGGTATTTTTAATGGCCCACCGTGTCGCAGGCTGGTTATAATTTCGAAAGAATCTAAGCGTTCCGATAAAAACAATAACCACGAAAAAATTAGACCAGTTTCTATTGTAGTGTGCACACTACACGCGAACTCGTTATTCGTTACGTCGAGTATCGATCGAGGTGTACGAATTCTCGGCACTTTTATCGGCGTTCTACGACGACTCGCGTGAAAAGGCGAATCTGAAAGTACGCGAATGGCGGTGATCGCGTTTATATTATTTTCACTCGGCGGAGTGAGACGGAAAAAGGATGACTTGGAGAAACTGGGTTACTCGAGGACGATTCCCGTGGGATATTCCCCTCGGTCGGCTTGGCCGGCGATATTTCCGGCAGTGTCGGCTAACTTACCGCCTGCCTCGGTAGACGAACCATTTCCCTTTATTCTCCTACTGATCGTTACGCGTACGTTCCGCGTACGTTCCGCGTACGTTCCGCGTCGAGAAACTTTCGACCGATCACCTTGTTGCGCGAGACGTTAATATTAAAAACGTGGCTACGTTTTCGGCCACCGTAGACCCAACTTTCGCGTAAAAATATTCTTTCCACGTCCAACGGTCTCCGAGATGTTTTAGCAAACGTGTCCGCACCTTCGACGACCGAAACAACGAACGCGTGGAATATTTTTCGAACAATTCTCGAGAAAAGTATCGTAAAACGAAACTTCACAGTTTGCAAGTTTACGAAGAAAGTTCCCGTGTACCGTATTTCAACTAAAGCGTCCACATACTTGGTTGCGCGCGTCCAATTTTGCCAGCACTACTTTAGTTTTAAGTACTCGACCGACTTGAACATTATTCGAACTATACCCGAGAGCCGTCCGTCCCTTTTTAGCTTTTTAGAGTAACACGATAAGTGTTGCATCGATAAACCACGACTATTGACTTTCGTTGGATTTCGACCGCCGATTTTTATCGATATGGGTCAGTAGCGACGATAAAGGAAAAAAAGAAGAAAAAAAGAGAAGAAAAAGAGAAAAGAAAAAAATGTTGGTACGCAAGAACGACCTCGAAAGTTTCACGTGCCGATCACGAGTACCTGCGACCTTCGTGGTGACTCGATCTTTGCAAAAATTTGAAACGAAATCGCAGAAACAATTCTTATCGATCGCGCGTCTGCGTATAAGGAAATTACGATTGTCCGAATCGAAATAAACGCAGATAAGAGTCACCCGTATCGTTCGCGCGTTTGACTTTTGCTCTCGCTCGAGAGGCGTAGTTTCCAATTTCGAATTCGAATCCGAAACCATCGATCCTGGTACGTATCGAAGAAACGGTTACTCGTGGATCTTCGAGACCACGTTGGTAATCGATCGAGCAACGTCCAACGAACGGACCACCACGAGACGACACGCACGCGACGTTTACTCGTGACACGTGGGTAATAATTGAACGCCATCCGTGTCGGTTGATCGATAACTCTCTCGAAAACTAGATTAAAAGCCCTCGATAATAGTTTTAGTACGTGTCTCTTGACCCCTTCTGTGTCGCGCTTAATATATCGATGTTAAATATCGGTCGAAAAAACGGCTCGCGATAAGCCACTCGAGAAACGAATCGAGAAAATCATTTCAGATTAGCCTCGAGATCGTGCGATTGATTGTCCGTTGGCATCTTTGATTTTTACTATAAATACCGTACGGTGAATCGGCTTTGTATCACAACACTCGGTACAATCGACGAAACTAGGATAAAACTTGTCGAGAATGGAGAAGTTCGTCGCGATTCTCGCCCTCGCGGCGTTAACCGTCGGTAAGTTCTTCGATATTCGAGCAAACTTTGCAACTCGTCACCTTAAAATCATACGTATGTACTTTTGTTATCGTAGAACGGGAAACTTTTTTCGAGAATGTTAAAATTGATTTTGATTAGAAACGGTTTACCGATCCGATCCGATTTTTCTTACGAAGACACGTGCGTAGATTGCTAAACGAAAACTTCTTTTAGTAATCGGATCAATTATTTTAACCGCAGAGTTACACATCGAAAGAACAAACGACGCGTATTTTAAATTCATCGGAGTGTCGCGTACAACGGAGACGAGTTGTATATTTGAAAGGCTAAATCGAAAAGAAACGTGCCAAGAGGTAAAAGTTAAACGATTTAGAGTGAATCGGAATGAATCGTTTGATCCTTCTGATATTATTCTTACGGATCGATGCGTCGAAGAAATTCAAACGCACACCTACCTATTCTTCGTATTACCGCTTCACCGAATTTAACTTCACCGAAATTAATTTACGCGTGTCGACCGTTACAGAGGGACATCGAAATTTCCAGAGCCAGACCTAACCGTCTTGTCGGACCTAACCCAGACCCCGTTTCCCTTCCTATCGATCGTTCTACCAAAAAATTCTATTCCGTAAAAATTAGCCCGTGTATCGTTAACGTGAAAACTCCTATAGGAAAAATGGCGCAATTGCCCAACGTGTTCTCAGAAACGCGTCTCTGCTCTTCAGGTAATCCCGTCGACCAGTCGGACGAGATCTCTCCGCTGATGGACGATCGTATAATTGGCGGTGAGGCCACCACCATACGGGAAGCTCCGTACCAAGTGAGCTTGCAAATGAAAGGCCGTCACTTCTGCGGGGGTAGCATAATCGCCAAGCACTGGGTGGTGACCGCGGGACATTGCGCTCATTTCAAACCGGGCGAGTGCACCATCCACAGTGGCTCTACCTACGTCAGTAAAGGGACGAAGCACCGAGTGCACCAAGTGATCAAACACCATGGCTACGCGTATAGAAAGGGTGCCCCCATAAACGACATAGCGTTGGTACGAGTGGTGAACGCAGACGCGTTTAAATTCACCAGGGCCACAAAACCTATTCCCTTGTACCAAGGTAATCCCGAGCACCTGGTAGGAAAGAAGGCACTGATCACAGGTTGGGGCCACACCGACCACGGAGTACCATCGGCCCTCCACAAGGTGTGGGTACCACTGGTCTCGCGACATACGTGCAACAAGGACTACAAAGGCCACGGTGGAATCTCAGAAGGTGAAATATGCGCTGGTTTCGCAGCAGGGCACAAGGATTCCTGTCAAGGTGACTCGGGTGGTCCCCTGGTTGTCAACGGGCACCTCGTGGGTATCGTTTCGTGGGGCCAAGGGTGCGGTAAGCCCAATTATCCCGGAGTATACACAGACGTGTCTCATTATCGTCACTGGATCAAACTGCACAGTGGAGTTTAAGTTTGAGAAATTGAACTTAAGGTGGTCATTAGTCGCGTGAAAATCACGGGAACGGAGTAACGAACGAAGAAATTCGAGTTTCCATCGACTCTATCTATTTTGTAGAAGTAATTGGAAACAAAGTCCGTGTATCGACTATCATTGAACCGGAAACGAAGAGTCGACTTTTCTTGTCAATCCAACGGAGACGTTTCAGCATAATTCGAGAGAAAATTTTTGATAAATAGGCGTCCTGATTCGGATGTTGAAAGAGTCGAGACGAACGATGAACAATTTTGGAGGTACGGTGATCACCTTAAATAAAAAAAAAATGAGAGAAAATTAGAGTCACACCGAAACAGTTGTATTATCATTTTCATGAAAAATACAAGATGTCCTAATACCTACGGGTGGGAGTTATTTTCATAGCCGAACCCAGGCCGAATACACGTCGAGTTTGCAAAGTAAAAGTCTTTGCGGACGTTCGAAAAAGAATGACAGAGTTATCATATCATTCCTCCTCCGCTTCTTCCTTCGACCCCACCCGCTCACCGAACCTTTCGTGTAATCGAGTACCTTTCTTTCTACCCTTTGCACGGAAATCCACCCGTTTCTGGGTTAAGCCAATTTCTTTGCCGCTACTCTCTACTTTTACCCGTGTCGAGCAAGAAATTCGTTCGAGAGTGAACCGATTGCGAATCCTCGGCTTTCGCGAAACTTGACGGATTTTTATGCTCGACCGATCTTCTTCGAATGACTTAACTTCGAAGACAAATGGTACAACAGAGAAGATAGCCTAATCCGCACGGTGGTCTCGGTGTTGACAAATTGACAAGATCGATGTTCGTTATCTCGAACAGCGTCGCAAATTCGTTCAAGTGGTGTTCGAACGTTCAAGTGGTGTCAGCGAATTTGTATAACATCTATCAAGATGTAAAAATGTACGATATTATTAATAATTGTAAGCAAGTAAAATGTTTGTAACTTTGCGGCACAAAATCGTGTAAATAGTTATATTGTACTTGGAGAGAAAATAAACGTTGTTGTTTATCAATTTGGTAACGTGTTCGTGTGTATCGCTTCTTTAGCGAATACATATATAAGCATTATTTAACCGTTTGTTCGGAGGTACAAAAGTTCCGAGCGTAAAGTTTGGATCCTACTTAGTATTTAATACACTTAGTGTGCACACGGTGCGATTGTAAAAAGCAACACCGGGAAATATACAAGGTGGGTGGATGAGAACTGCTATCTGAAATATCGCGATATCGAAAACAAGTTTCGAACGAAATTTTTCCTCCACTCGAGGACATCCATTAACACCGTATACACTTTCAACGATACTTTACACGGTTACTTAGGAAAACAAAATTTTCTACTAAAAGTCTAAGACCTCCCTTGAACACGATGTATGTAAGTAGGTAGGTACCTACGATCACCTACGTGTGATCGAATCGATAGATTTCGAGATACTTCGGATAGGAGTTCTTATAGGACTTATTTCATTCACCCTGTACTGCTTTTGCGAAAGCAAAAACTTTGATAAGAAGAATTACGACAAGGTGTAGATGTTGTAGAACGATGGAGAATAAAATGCGAAACGGTAAATTAATTTCTACCTGGTCTAGATCCAATCTATCGTAGATCTAATCTTAGATAAACGGAACTGTCGACGCGTAACGGCTGAAAACTATCGAATCGGATTAGAATGGTCAGTTAATCGAACGACAATCTACGATAAACTTGATCTCGGTCAGCATATGTACGTATAACAATGCTTTTCATAAACCTGTGCTAACGCGTTTATCTGCTGCGTTTGCGACACGCCTGCACGACAGGGCCAACAATAGCCAACAGGAATTCCACGATTCCACAGATTATTTATAAAACGGAATACGTTGAAATTGTTTCGATATTATTGTGTACCCACCCTTTCCTAAGTGTGGTCGAATCGAGAAATTTCATTTAAAACCCGAAACTTTTCGACCATGTACGAAAAGTCGAGACAATTGTTGGACACCGAAAGAAGCGTGAAAAAACTGTGGACACGAAATTAACCAAATAATTTGACCGGTTGTACGTCTACGAATATTATTGTCGAATATTATGGTTACATTTGAGATGTAATGTATTATTACCGATGTATGTATTCGACCGAAAGCAAAACCACACTCTCGAGTGATTACGAGGAAAAAAAGATCCGAGACATTCATTGTGTCCCGTTCGAAAATTTCACGGGCCGTCTAAACAGAGAGGACAAAGAAATACAAAGAAAAGCTCGTGATCGAGACACACTTTGATTGATTTTTTAATAATGACTTGGAAAGTGCGGATTATCGGACTTAAGAACTCTTAATCTCGAATTTCTTTTAACTGTTTGCGCGTTATCGATGCACCGTAATGCTGAGCTCTGCACACGATATTTGTTCTACGTATCCTATTTTCGTATAAATACACGAGAAATATCGACGAAACGACAGAACAAACTGAGAAGTCGAAGCAACATGATCCCACAACTGAGCCTACTCTCTCTGGTGGTGGCTGTCGCCACAGGTAAAAATTTCATCTCCTCGAAATTATATTTCTCTCTCGTGTAAATATTTTAAATAATCGTCGCCCATCCATTTGTCGGTGGAATTATTCGGTCAACAATTTCTACTTCGCGATACTCGCGATTCTAACTTTTGCGTTGTTGTTGTTGTTGTTGTTGTTGTTGTTGTTGTCATGTCCGTTGGTATCGAAAACCTTGACCCCCGTTTGATCCCTTGTTTTCGCAACGACTCCCTCAAGTATAACAGGATCAATTTCAAAGTTTACCTCGCGTAGCAAATAATTACAAACGCAAAGGTAAATACGTTTACTTCAAAGTTGCCCTCCAGAGTACAATAATATATTATTATAGTATAGAAAATATTTGAAAACTTATTTTAAAAATGTCATCCCTTGACTTTTCATTTTCGTAGGTAACCCGATGGTGAGACATCCCCTTTTGAACCCTCTGACCCCAAGTGGCCAGATCATTGGTGGGAAGGACGCGAGGATCGAGGAGGTTCCTCATCAGGTGTCCCTTCAGAGTTCCGGGTTTGGGTTCTGCGGTGGTAGCATAATCGCCGAAGAATGGGTGGTTACCGCTGCCCACTGTATGATCTATCCAGCCGATTGGGTAACCGTACGTGCCGGTACCGCGACCAAATCCTCCGGTGGAAGCGAGCACAAGGTGGCGGAGATATTCGTCCACGAGAAGTACTCGACGAATTGGTACGGTGTCCCGACGAACGACGTGGCAGTGATAAAACTGGCGACACCGTTCAAGCTGGACAAGACGCGTCAACCGATCAAGATATTTAAGCAGAACGAGGTATCCTTGGAGGGTATCAGTGCCACTGTGACCGGATGGGGCGCCACCCAAGAAGGTGGTAGCACCTCTGAGGTGCTCCAGGTGGTCGAGGTACCCATCGTCTCGAAGAAGTCTTGCAGCGACGCTTACGTATCTTACGGTGGTGTGCCGGAAGGACAAATCTGCGCCGCTGTGCCCCAAGGAGGAAAAGACGCTTGCCAGGGCGACTCTGGCGGTCCCCTCACCATTGGTGGACGTCTCGCTGGTCTTGTCTCGTGGGGTTACGGGTGCGCCAGAGAGGGATACCCGGGAGTTCACACCGAAGTCGCCGCTTTCAGCGACTGGATAGTCTCCAAGACCGGGATTCAAGTCTAACAAGGTGGACGGGAACCGGGCACGAATGATTCTTACCACCACTCGTTTCTTCTATAGTTAATCACTTTGTATGTTTAACGGAGCTAATAAAACTAGCCTTCTATACGAACGTTGAGCTCGTTCTTGGTGACAGACCCTAATCGACTCTGAGTATTCTGGACAGCTTCGATCGATTCGCGAGGCATTCACGAGCGGTCCACAGTGACCGCGGTCGGGTTCAAATAGATCGGGTTTAACAGAGACGGTGACCTTTCGAATTATAAAGTACTCGAGCACGCGGCCACCGTACTCTTACAAAGTACCTGTTCCGTTATAGAAGACGTACGTGGCTCGATCGCGCGAGATCGTCTTTCCTGAACAAAACAAGCAATTTCCGAATACCGTGTAACGGATACCGTGGTTTCGACTTACATTTTAACAATCGTATGCGTTCACACGCGAACACACACCCGGAGATTGAAAAACTACATCGAGTACAAAGTTGCAGTTGAAACCCGAGAACGCGAGCTGCACTTTGCGATCGTAACGCGTGCCCTAAACACGGCCAAATGCATAACCGTGACATAGGAAATTTGGAGTTTCTTTTGAACGTCGAGGGAACCGTTTCGCGGCAAAGGTGCGGGGGCTATACAACTCGCCCCAGTTACGCGTGGATCGCGCGTGTTGTACACACTCGCGCATACAACGCGAAACCTCTCTTTCACTTTCTATTTGGTGTAGCGTTGCGTTGGTTGTTCCGTTGCCCGCGAATCCGTTCGAGATCGAAATTAATCCTCCTACTACAAACGTGGAAGAAAACAAAATTATTCGGGGACTCAATTTAGATTTCGCACTATTATTATTGTTTGTTCAGTTTTCTTCGAAAGTAAGCTCCGTAGATAGTATCGATAGAAAGAGGAGGGTCGTGACTCGAAAGGTATCCCGAGGCCACGCAATTAGCGGTTTGTTTACATCATCGGGTATCGAAGAGCTCCGTCGAAATAACAAACAGTGTGACGCGTCGCGAATACCTTGCCCGTACGATTGTTAGAGGAGACCGGGATAACGCCTTAACGAGAAATCCTCGAAAACTTCAACGAGTTATCGGGTATTAAAAGTTGAATTTAAATATCACCAAGATAGACACATTTCTCTATTTACCGAGATCAATTTCTTACGATATTCGACGATTATTCGCGAGGGAATTAACCTTAGTTGGGAACCCACTGTGCAAAATATCGAAAGTGATACGGATTTTGGCAACTCTTCCCCCAAATGGCGGTAACGTGCAAGGTCGAGAAACAACGACCACCGGAATTACCCGGTTTTCCCCGTACCGTTACGCGATAAGGGAAATTCGAAGAGTCGGTAGCCTCGCAAAAAAAAAAAAAAAAGAAACGAAAAGAAAAAACGAGCCAAACCAGCGAGGAGAAACGAGTTCCACTTTTATGTGGGTTAAAGAGACCCCACCACCGTCGGTACTTTATGGCGATGCCACGGTTACGCTTGCCAAAGATGATTTTACCCCGTTACTGGTACGTATAGCGACAACGCGATAAATGCCCCATTAAGCAAAATCGTCGATCTCTATTCTCCAGGAATTGCGGTATCGTCGACCCGGCTTGTCGAGCATTCAAATGCTAAATGCCTCGCCAGGAAAATAGCGTTTGCAATTGGGGACTCGGGCGCCTGTTCTTTAAAGCGGGCGACAATTGCGCGTTAATTTTCAATGGACCGCGACGATTGTTCTCGAAAAACAATGGTACGAAAAAAATTCTGCTCGAGATGGTTTAGAAACGCATCTCCGTACCACCTCGGAGGGTGATTCTACGTACCAAGATGAGCAAGAAATGTCCTGTGAACGTGTGCCCTGTACACTATGGTACTCGAGTTACGTCGAACAAACGACCTCGGAGAGGAAACGAAGAACCGTATCGTAGCAATAAGTAAAAACATGGTACATGGTATCCCTCGTAAGGAGGTATTTCCACTCGTGACACGAGATCTGACGCAATTTTAAATAATAAAAAGAAATCGGTGAGACGACACTATCCCCTGTATATTATTTTTCTTCAACTTTTCGCGCCCACGTTAAATTCGGTTTCTCGGTAGTTTTTCAGTTTTCCAGATTGCGGAGGAATAAAAACAACATGTACACGTATACGAATCGTTGACATGTATTCGTAATAATTATCGATTTTAATCTCATAGAATCTCCCTGACCCCTTTTTTGCCGACTTAGAGACCACCCTGTACATGGTGCAAAATTACAGACCACGCGCACGCACTATGCCCCGTATTTATATCTCGTGACACGTAACGTGGTTAAAATGCTTTTTCGGACAAAAGAGAAAAGAAGGGAAAAGAAAAAGGAAAAGAAAAAGGAAAAGGAAAAGGAAACGGAAAAGAAAAAACGTTTTTCGTAGACGAACGATATTGGAATTCCCGAGGCTCGCGGTTACATATTTCCTCGATTTCCGATCCGAGAAGCAGCTACCTTCGAGTAGTTACGTTTTCGCTGGCCGCGATCCAATCTGCACCAGTTGTACGGAAAGGACGATGGTCCGAGTGCGACAGCGAGCAATGCACTTGGCCGCATTGAGACGCACGGCCTGGTGCGATCCGCGAGTCGCGAATTCGATGACTCTTGACCGCTATTGGCGACCGCTTTCGGTCATCTTTGACAATCGTGGAGAAAAGATTCGGTGTTTACGTCCGACGAATACATGTCCATTCTGAAGGCCATTGCCGGCCACAGTACACAATATTCTCGTTCCTATCTTGCGTCAATCTTCCACAATGTTGCGCAAAGAGAAAGATACTTTAGGCCAATCCTCGATCCGGTTACTGCAACTTGATACATCTTGCTGGCAGTGATGCAGCTCGACCGATTGAAGATACATTATCTTTTACTTGGTTCGATCGTTCCGGGCATGCTTGTCTTCGCGCTCGATTACCTATTATAATATTTCGTTGCAAGCTCTCGATTGGTCCAAGGATCGATCGCTCAAAGTTCGACGAACGA
The DNA here is from genome assembly GCF_051014685.1 of Ptiloglossa arizonensis. NCBI lineage: Eukaryota > Metazoa > Arthropoda > Insecta > Hymenoptera > Colletidae > Ptiloglossa > Ptiloglossa arizonensis. The sequence continues at coordinate 10,350,822 of NC_135051.1, read as the reverse complement.
GAGAAAGGAGACGAACGGAAACAGAGCCGCGTACTAGCAAGGACCAGTCGATAAATTATTTTTAGAACGTCCGGTTGGCCAACGTGGAACTAACGATCGAACCTGGCAAACGAGGACAATCCGATCGAGGTCAATCGCGATTACCCCGCGAGGAAACGATCCGTTTACCTTGAACGTATCCTTCGGCCTTCTTGGTCGCAAAGGACGCGGACCGTCAACCTCCCATCTACCTCCCCTCTACCTCCCCTCTACCAACCCCCTGGATATCGACGAATATACCTTCTCAACTTTCGTGGTTGGAAGTACGCTTCTGCGCCAGCTGCATCCGTTTCGGTAGAGACGGATAGTTTTGTGGACGAGTGGCTCCGATGGGACGTGCTGTACCTCGTCGTACGTTTAGTCGGTACCAACGCTGCCGCACCTACCAAGTTGGTTTACTAGTTTCCACTGTAACTAGGGGAACCAAGTCGAAATAATTCTACTCGAGTGAGAAGATCGTGAATCGAAAGTATGTCCAGCGAATCTACGAACAATTATAATGTTCGTTATAATCGAAAGGATCGAGTTGGAATAATTCTACCATTGTAGGACTAGGATAATTCTGCCGAGTACGCTGTTTGCGAATCGAGTGAGAAGATTGCCAACTGAAAGTACTCTCGAATCATCGGGTAGGGGGCAAAAATTTCGGGGTAGGGGGGGGGGGGATTTAACATGAGATTTAAATGGCCATGGTAAACCTGACGGGAAGTCTAAAGAAGTGAAACGCGCGCTTGATGGAAATTAGAAAAAATTATTTTACTCGCGCTGCAACGACGACTTGCTAAGAATTCATCCTGTTCCGTATCCTCGTCCCGATACTAATTCTTCTTCGAGCAAGTTCACCAGTGGTAGCGAGTAACCACCCTCTTTGCGCACCCCGCGACACCATTCGTTCCGTTCTACAAATTTCAGTAACCCTATCCATCGTCGGGCGCAATAATTTATAGACGTACGTACTCTCTTCCGATCGATATTTATAGAAGACTCGATATTTATAGAACCGACTGACCCGATATTTATAAAGCCGATACATACAAGAGCTTGACATTTATACTGCATTATAAAGAAAAGAGAGAGAGAAGGATTTTCTCGTTGCGAGAGCTCCCGCCGCATCCCCGAGAGTGTATACGGTGTCTCGTAAATTAATTTCACTCGGACCCGGGCTGGAGATGCTCAATTTAATCGTATACGTGTCTCCTGCTTGCTTGCCCAGCGGAAAAGGGACACCGAGCGTAAAGGCAATGACCCAGCCCCAGCTATTTCCAGCCAGGCAAGGATAATTCGGTACTAGATACAAGTGCAATAAGGTAAAAGTACCGGTAGTTGACACTTGCGGGGAAAAAGAGGAGAAAGAAAAAAAGGATGAAAAACGAGAGGCCCCAGCGGTCGTACACCTTTCCTCTGACAGCGCGAGAGGTCAACCACTGAATCGAAAATAGGTCGAGTGCTGGAATTTTTAATGTCGGGATAGACAGGTGTCAACTATCGAGACGTTTCGGAATTTGACACGGAAAATCCGACAATCGCGTGTCCAGCCGAAGGTACGTGTATCAATTGTTTGCATCGTGGAACGATTAAGACGATTAACACTTTCTTACGGAGATTGTCGAGGTACGGTGACCGATGCGTTGAGAACAAAGAATATGTTACAAAGTTTACCTTCGACTCGGCTCGTTCGCGTCTCCGGCTAAAGAAAAACCAATAACATCGAAACCGTTCAATTTTCGCACGAAAACTTGTTCGCTAAAGACAACGAATCGAGACGATATTCAGCGAGTTGACGCTCGTTGTGAATCTCTGTTTCTATAAGAGTTTCTCAGAAGTGATGCACGTATTATATTTTGTGCCTCGATGGTATAATAATACTCGAGAGAAAATAGTGACTTGAATCAAGATGATAATACAAGGTGAGACACCCTGTATAGATTTTCGTTTTGGTGCGACTAATCTCTACTTCGCTAAGAGTTCCTATGTATCTTGTGCCTAGATATAATTTTTTAAGCGAAACTAATAACATAAAGATAGTAATATCGGCTAGAAGACCTGGTACGCCTTGATATCATTTTCGTCGCTTTCGAATCTTTAAATTCGAAAAGAGTTCCTCTCGGAAGTAACTCTTCCAAAGTAGAATACTAGCTTGTTCGATAAGATTCTCGTCTCGGCGTAATTCCGAAGAGAAAAGCATTCTGAAACGATCGAATATTCGTATAGCTGATTGGTGTCCCGTGGCGTTCAACCGCGACGCGTTCAATGGAAAGAAAATCTCGTAAACTCGTGTGGTAGCAACTTCTATGCTTCTATGCTTCTATGCTTCTATGCTTCTATGCTCTCTCTCTCTCTCTCTCTCGCTTTTTCTTTTTCGATTTTTTGCGGTTGCTGAAACGCTACCTTTTTTCCAGTTGAATTGAAGAAACAGCGGGCAGCAGGGGCAAACGGTGGTCACTAGGAAAGCGCGTGAACTTTTGACCTCTTGGTTAACGGCACGCGTGCCGACCCCCGATCGAGCTACTTTCCTCGAAATATCATTCACTGTTAACCCCTCGTGGTCCTTCGATATACATGTCGGGCTGGCCTCTATTTGTATTATACTTTATCGAGTTTAGCATTGAATTTTATTGCGAACCACGGGGCACGTGACTGGACGTCAACAATAGACGGTAACAGCGATAGAGTTCGCTGCATCGAATACTCGCACCGATGTAACAACGTTCGCCCTGCAAATTAATTATGCGAGCAAAGAACTCGACGTTTCGGAAAATGAATTTATCGGCGATTGTAATTGGATCGACGGCTCGAGCTACGATACGGGGACAAAATTTTTAAATAATCTCGAAACCGTATGGAACATAAGTTTCAATATTTTTGTATACCAGTAAAGAAACAACATCGAACGAATCCAACTATACTCTTCGCTATTTGGTAAACCAAGTCAAGTTTTTACCTTAATTGAACGAAAAGAATGATTGCGAAGTAGTTGCAATTTTTGTCGAATTCTGAGAGAATATTGGAACGAGATAGGAAATGTTCATTTCTATTTGTACATGTATCAAAAAGAAGATTTTCTCTTGTCACGTACGGAGCAAATCTTACTTTGTTTCGTTGATATCTAGCAATTCTATGTAAGCTACATTCGGACAGTTTCAACTTCCCTAACTTTCTCTTACGTGTTGTTTCTTCTACTTGCTTTTTCCAATAGTAATACAAGTGTCAAAATTATCGACTATCGTTGTTCTTTTTTCTTAATTTAATTATCATTCGTAAGTATAGTTTAGCAGCAGAATCGAACCACCGATTGGATAACGATAAAAAAAATATTCTTAACGACAACATTTGTGTAAAACATTTCAAAAGACGAAAAGAGTCCCCTCCAAAGTAAATAATTCCGAAAGAAACACCTGTTTCTAGAGATCTAGAGCACAAAACTCCCGTGACCCAAGTAATCTATATCTTGCGAGATATACTATGTATATGGACAATGGACAACTGTCGAGCAATAGTAATAGTAATAGTAATAGTAATATTTCGAACGACGAATCGATATCGTGTTGTTTACGATTCGATGCCAGAGAGAACACAACGATCGTAGAAAGAGGATCGTCGGTCGCTTTGAATTAATTTCCTTTGGAGGATGCTCCCGATACGTATCACGATACCGAGTAATCGCAATCTTTGCCGGACGAATCACCTTGGGCCGTGTTTGCTCCGCCACGACCGCCACGACCGCCCCGGGACCACGTTAGTCCGATGGACGATCGTTCGTAGAAGACTCTAGATTGCATTAAAAATATTTATACAAAATGGTCTCTATCGTTCTGTACAGTCGTTTCCCCCTGGAAGATTCGAACCGTATTTTAATATACGTATACATATAATACATACGTATACGTATAATATACATCGAAACCCTAACCTCTCCACCGTTAACGGGCCAACGTACAAAAGTCGATCGATACGGAACAAGAAACAAAGTGAAAACGAAACGAACATTACCTTTTCCCGATTTTATGCTGATTCGAGCTTCCTACGTTCGTAGAAAACTTCGCATGCGCACAAAGAACGCGTGGAATTCCCTTTATCGTGAACAACGTCGAAAGGAATTCTTTCGTATTAATATTTCGCGATTTTATAGATTATCATCTTCGCGGAAAGTACGACCGATTGTCGGTTGGGTTGGACATCGATCGAAATCGTTTACATCGATTCCCTATGAAAAAAACAAACGTCGGCAATTCTTAAGATCAAGCCTACGAACGAAACTTCCCCGATAGGGGAAAAAACCCATTTTTTTAGTGTTTTGGCCACTGAATATCTTTCGGAATACAGTCTAACCGCTCGACTGACAATTAAATGAGCAAATTTCGAAAGAATAATCGATTCGCGAACCTGCGGCAATTCCACGAGAACGATAATCGAGACATTCCGAATGGCTGTGCCAAGTTCGATCAGCGCTTCGATAAATATCGATTCAATATGGCCGCCCTACGCTGCGAGAAGGCAGCAACGTTCGATCGAAAGATTTCTTCTCCGAGAAATCGATTTCCCGGGCTACAAGGCCAATGGCATTAATTAAGAAAAAGGGCAAGAAGAAAGAGAAACGACTATTTTCGTTTCGACCGATTCGCGGAATCGCTTTCGCGTTCGATCGACCCTCGCTCTGTAACACATTTCAATCTCGGCCAAATAGAGTTCGCGAAAACGAAAACATTCGAGTAATGTCGTCCCAAAGAGAACAACACGATCGAACGTGTCCGGGACTTCTATTCCCGGAACACCTGCGTCCAAACATTGTCGAACGAATGCCCTATATTCCGATGTTCGGGGGGCGGAGGGGGGGGGGGGGCGGGGAAAAACGCGCGATCGAAACGTCGCGAAAGCTATGGTGGTCGCGTCTAGGTCGATCTGTTTCTCGCGATATCGAAGCTTCGCGGACGTCGTCGAGCATCGGTAAAGATAGAATCGCGTTCGTTTCCTACCAGTGGACAGATTCGTCGAAAATTCGCTTTATGTCACTTTACTGAACGCCTATCTGGCATTGAATCAAAAAAGACTCACCGAGAGACGATGCTCTTTGGTAGCGCGTCCGTAATCGTTGGTCGCTGGTTTCGTTCGCTGCTACTCGAATTCGTCCGAGCTTTCCGTCCCTCGAAGAAAGAACGGCGGAGAATCGCACTGTTAGATGGACACGACAGTTTCCCCGCGAGTACGAAACACACGACGAAGACGACGGGCGTACAATACGGACGTATACGAGGCACGTAATCGTGTGTACAGGCACGGTAAACGAAACGCGTATCCGTGCCCGTGCGCGCCGAGTTTCAGACTGAGGGTTGTTTCGGCGCGGCACTACCGTGCTGCCATCTCTCGACCGACCGGCTCACCAGACCACCGAATCACCGACCCACCGACCTCACCGTTCTACCAACTATTGTTTCGCAAAGCTATTGGCTCGATTTATCATTTTTAAAGATCACCTCGAGACGCGCTTCTTTGCCCGCCGAGTTCGTTATACGATCTATCTCGCGTTGTAAAAGAAAAACTAAAAACGAAAGAAAGAAAAATACAATCACCGTCGAAATTGGGTACTACACGACGCGAAACTATTATAACGAGGATAGGTATTACGGTAAGAGAAAATCGTAATCACCCTTCTGGATGGGTATTACAGCAAGAGAAAATGTAATTACCATCCTGGATGGGTATTACAGTATGAGAAAATGTGATTACCATCCTGGATGGGTATTACAGAACAAAGAAAAATTATCGACTCGAGCCGAGTACCACGCAATAATATCGAAGCAAACGTGTTACGATCACCGTACGGGATAAGTATCACGATGTACAAAAATTATTGTAGAACGTAAAAAGAATTGTCTAAAAACTAATTGGATTATTTCTACTAAAAAAATGTCGAATCTAGAAATTATTTTCCCGTAGGATTTCCGTAGGATTCGATCTATTGCCCCCGTTTAGAAAGAAGATACGTCCCAAGGACCTTGAAATTCCTCCGCGAGAGAACGACGACGTAGAATTTTCGGAATAACAAATATTTTCTTGGCGTGAAAATTACACCGATAAGATTATAAAGATAATTGTCACGTCTACCCCGTTCTTACCCGCTATTTTACGAAACAAGTAGCGCGTTTACATTGCACGTAATCTCGCGATAACGACATCATAGGTACGCGAAACGGTAATCGTGCAGTTTGCACGAAATACTTGGATAATTACGTTAGAACCGCTACTATTTATGTTTTTTCGATAACTCGGAAACATAAATTGCGCAATCGCCGCGCAAACTTCACTTTCGGTCGGGAAAAACGAAAGCTTTCGCTTAAAAGAACAGTCCGGTCCAACAGTATGGTCGCGTTTTCCTACCGCGGGATCATTTTTTTCTTTCTAGGATGTGAGTACCGATACGAATAAAAACGTTCGAAAAACATCATCTTACCAACATTTCGAACATTCTCAGTGAGAACGAGCGGCTTGGAACTCCCCTCGGTGGACAGAATCGTCGATGGGGCACCTATCAGCATTGCGGATGTCCCGTACATGGCAAGTATATTCTAATTAAGCGAGTCCAATTCCCCGCGAGATCTGTAATTTTTAACCAGCACCCGTAAATCATGAGGCGATAACGATAGAAACTCGACAGCCAGGTAACGGAACAATTATCCGTAATAGCTATCGTACATGGTAAACGGCGATCATGCGTGCGGTGCCGCTATCATCGCCGAGAAATGGGGATTAACCGCTGCTCACTGTGTCGTTCCGTGAGTAACGATATTCTAATGGTTTTCGCCCGTTGATCGTATCTTAATGTTCAATTGGATGTTTACAGTTTCGTCGATAATCCCTGGGACTCGATAAGCGTACGCAGCGGCTCCGATAGACACGATTCTGGCGGGATCGTTCACAACGTGACGTTGCTCTCCTACCATGAGAAGTACAACGACGAGGACAATGATTACGATGTGGCGGTTATCAAGGTAGATCCACCGTTTCGTTTCGACAACGTTACGCAACCCGTCAAGTTACCTGAGAACTCTAGCCTCATCGATACCAGTTGGGGTCTGGTCGCCGGTTGGGGCTACTTCATCGTAAGAGATCGTTTCGTCGAGACTTCGAGGCTGGTTGAATCATTGGTAAACTTTTCAGGACTTCGATCCAATACTGTCCGAGTATCTTCAATACGTTATCGTTCCGAAAGTAAGTAGAGAGGAGTGCACGAGAGATTACGAAGACAGGTACAACGTTACGAAGCATCAAGTTTGTTATGGATTCCAGGAAGGAGGGAAGGACGCCTGCAAAGTAAAATTCACACTTGTACAATTTTGGTAGAATATATTTAAAATATTTTTCTTTTTTTCTTTTTATCGACTGTGTTGTTTACGTTGACAGGGCGACTCGGGCGGGCCGTTAGTTAACAATTTCACCGTGATCGGTATAACCTCGTGGGGCTCCGATTGCGGTGAACCTCGCTCACCTGGTGTCTACACCGATGTTGTAAGCCTGGTAACCTGGATTGAGAATAAAATCAGCTCCGAACCATAATTCCCGTTTCTTTTATTAAACCAACGATCTCTCCCGGTCGAGCTCGGTCCAGGAGTTCTCGATCGTTGAACATCATCGACACGATTGAAAACATTGTTCTTGCGAAATTATCGATCCGTGTTATTAATCGTGACAAAATTCGGTACGACCAATTCGACGGTTTCCGCGACTTTGTCGTACAAGAATTTCGCCCTCTTGTAGCTAACAAAATTTATTTTCCTCTGGCTCGACCACGCCTCGTAGCCGAGTCTGTACAACTTCGGCAAACGATCGAAACCCCCGGCATCTGCCAACGAATCATTGTATTCCCATTGTTTGTCCATCAACCTGTGCGCGTGTCTTATCTTGACCGTTTTCAACTTCGAGTCTTCCAACATGACCGCTCTTGGGGGCAAGGTTGTCCTCTTCTCCAGCAGAGCAACGAAATAACGCACCTGAAATATTTATGTACGATTTTGAAAAATCGTCCGCGGACAGTTCTACACGATCGAAGAAATAAAAATGATAAGCATTACTTGACAATCGAACATTGGAAACGGCAGAACAATGGTGGGCACTCCTACGATACACATAGTGGGATGATCGATGTTGATCAAATGTTTGTATAAGGGAGTCACGTAATTGTTATCCACGTGTATGCCGCAGTTTTCGTCCAGAAACGGAAAGCTGTATCGATACCCGGTGCAAAATATGAACGCATCCGCGGTGACGGAGGTTCGATCCTTTAAAAGAATTTCATTCCCGTCGATCCTTTCCACACCCATCACCTGGATCACGTTCCTTGGTAAAATGCCGCCCAATCTACGAACGATTCAAAATTCAACATTCATTCTTTTTACACAATTTTCATTTTAAGCCCGCAAATGTTTACCTTTCGTTGTTGTGACTCAAATAGACCCGCGGTACGTGATCGGCCAAATCGATTCCAATGTCGATTCCGGAGGAGGATGCTCCTAAAATGAAGACAGTCTTTCCGGAAAATTGTTCCGGTTTTCTGTACGAACGACTGTGCATTATCGTTCCCGGGTAAGTCTCGATGCCAGCTATCGTCGGTAGGTAAGGATCGAAGTAATGCCTAAATTGTACAAACAAAGAAACAAAATTGAATATCACGGCATACATTGTTGTAGCGTTATTCGTTCACGCACCCGTTGCAAACCATTAGAGCGTTGTAAGCGAGCTCCTGCTCTCCCTTCGTTTTCATATTCTGTATCCTAACGATCCATTTCTCTTCGTTTTCGGACGAGGTCTCCAACCGAACTGCTTTCACCCTCGTGTTAAACTGCAATATTACACTCGATAAGAGAGAAATATCACGATATATAACGATATATGTGTATCGTTTACCTGTATATGCTTCCGCAAATCGAAATGCTCCGCATAATTTTCCAAATAATTTCGTACTTCTTCGTGGGACACGCAACAAGGTTCTACGACGTCCATTTCCGGATAATCGGGGAAATTCATGATCTTCGCCGGTAAATTGGTTCTGCGACGAAAATACAACGTGCGGTTTGTCATTGTACAATTATAATATCGCGATTAGTGCGTGAAATCAAACCTCAGATTCCGATACATGCTCGTGTGAATCGGTAAACCGTTTTCGTCGAGTCCAGTTCCCTCTTTATACAACCATATGCCGCCGATATCGTTCGTTTGCTCGTACAAGTTCACTTCGAAGTTCAAATTTTCCGCCAAGTGCCTCGCTGCGCACAAGCCTGCAGCGCCAGCTCCGATCACGCACACCCTTCTTTTCGTTGTTCGATCAGCCATCTGTATGTTCGCGCGTAACCTATGAGCCAAGCGTCGGTTACAATCCCCCAACAGGATATTTCCACAAAAGATAATGACTTTTCAGATCGCCTAATGTTTAATTATCTTATCGTACAATTAGTCGCATATAATTGTAAAACGAAGAACTCGCGCGAAGCATCATGTAACGACGTCGTTCTATGAAAATAAAACCGAACTTCGTAAAGTGTTTATGGATTTATTCATAAAACGACAAACACATAAAGGTGTTGCTCGATTGTGACAGAATATTGAGCATATTTCAAGATATATATGTATATATGTATACATATATTTACACGAGCAAGCCTGTCAGAGTGGCTTATATAATAATACGAATTTGCACGGAAAAATATGTCCCACTACTCTCGATGTAAATTACAAAGTTTTCTATCCGAACGAATTTTTTGTACATTTCGATCGTAACCTACGTGCGATACATGGATTTTCACAAATCGTAATTACTTTAAAAAACGAAAAATCGAGAAACCGCCCGTACGCATCTTCGTTAACCAACGTTTAAACGTTAATTTTATACAGAACCAAGAACACGAACTAACTTTCTTGAATATCTTTCATATTGTATTGTCCACTTACTCGGTACTTTAAATTTAAACAACGATCTCCCAAGTCACCTCAACGAGACTATGCTCTCTGTTTATTTCTCCAGCCATTTTATATCTTTAGGCAAAGATAAACGGGGAATTTTTGAGAAAAATGGCACACATACCAGAACGGAAATAATAAAAAACCACAAGCTCGTTGTTATCGCCGTGAGATCATCATAATTTAACTGTTGTTCATGTATGCGGTTCGACGAGCAACGTTTTCCGATAAGTTTTTTACGATATACGATCACGCAGATAATTAATAATTATTTTACAAATAAACTATTCCAGCCAGTAGAAGTAAAATATATATTGTGTTATTTCTTAATAACATTACCATGTAAATAATAGTAACATTAGTCTTACGGTCTATATTAATGATCGTGATGTATCCAATTATACCTAGTACTGAGCAATTAATTATAAAGAGTCTATGTTACAGCGGCATGTATCTCTATATATAGTTCTCAGTTGACGTGTCATACCAGTCAAATGAGTTACCATGTGTAAAAAATTATCTCTATTTTTTGCTCGGCAACATTCGTACAGCAGAACTACAAAAACGTAAATACTAATCGCGAGTTTCGCATCACGCGCAAAATACATGGAATTAATTTTAAACAACTTCGCAACCTACTTCTACCGCAAAGTACTTCCATTCGTCATTGTTAATTCTACTCAGCTGGTCTTAAATACGCGGTATAACTCGCGGATGATATATCTGTCAAAAAAGAAAAAAAAAAAAAAACAGAAGTAATCGAAAATGTAGAACCATTTTGTACGAATTTCGTTTAACGACAAAGCAGGCGTTAAAAATGCGGGAAGCGCGTGCCTTTAGAATTGTTTTCTCTTTCTTTTTGTTTCGACAAAGCCCGTGCAAGTATCTTACACTTTCGGTTTGTTTTTTCTTTTTCCAGAATAATCACCACACCTCTCAAGTTGTATCGCGTATTTCGAGCCGCCCGACACGGTCAATATCTCCAAAACTTAATCGATTTGGTTTTTCATGGAGCAGGAGTGGCAAAAATTCATGTGTGTTCATTGTTTTTTCGGGTGAGCTTTCTTACCGGACTAGAAAACGTCACTCTCGCATGCGTTTCATGGAAAAAGTAACACGATCACGGACAATAATTTGCGGTTCGGATAAACATTTCATTTCCGACGATGTAAAAATTATGTACAAAACAATCTTCTCACTTCCTCGACGCCAGGCACGCGTGGATACCTAAATATCTATTAAGCATTACCATTGACTACTGTATTACCTCTAAAGTTCCAATTCGATTTTGTTACCAACTTACGAGTCATTTCGTAGTAACCACGCGTACCCATTCGATTGGTAAGTATCTCTATTTTTTGTTTTTATTTCTTTTTTTTTTTTTTTTTTTTTTTTTTTTATTTTATTTTATTTTATTTTTTTTTGCAAAAACAGGAATTCGTCGAATTCGAATCGTAAAAACGATCGTCCTGCGTCTTCGAAAATTGATCGTCGATAAACACCTTAACGTTTAACCCATAATATAAATATACCTATGTAAAATAAACTCGATCTAAAGACGAACAAGTACACTGTTGCGCAAAATCGATCGAACACGCGTAAAGGTACAAAAAGGAAAATGCTTCGAGAAACCATTAAAGTAAATTTGTTTTTGCTTTTCTTCGCGCGAGGGAGATACTTTTACGTTACATCGGTAGACGCATTCAATCCGTTTACTCTGTAATTTTCTTTTAAACGAAAAATCTGGAATGGAATTATTTTCGAATCGAAATAAATATTACAAATAACTGACAAGTATTCCCTAGAATCACCTTAGATTAAACGCTTCGTTTGGACCAATGCATTAAAAGGCCGGTCTATCGTGTTTCAATAGAAAGACTGTTTCACCAAACTTCTTGATTTCCTAATGCCACACTATCGACGATATATCAAATTATAAAACTCGACGAAAACAAATATCACCAGTAAACATTTAATCGCAACGAATAGATCAACAATAATCTCATCTCCCGATTCTCTCCTTTTTTACTCGTTCTCAGTCTATTGATCCTCCATATACATATTTTATATATAAATCTATATAAGTATGCGCCTACGCGTCGAGATACGATTTACTGTTAAACATTGTATAGCGGCAAAAAAAAAGAATGAAGTTCGTGCAATGGGTACAAATAGCAAAAAAAAAAAAAAAGGAAGAAGTGTATCTTATGCTTAAATACTGTAGGTACAATAATTTTATGAACGTCCAAAGAAATATTCGGCAAAACAAAAGACAAAGTAAAAGAAATATCTCCTAACGTTGACTACTCGAACGAATCGTCATAATTAATTCGATGCACCGATTCGTCGACAAGTTTCTTTCTTTCAGGTTTATATATTACATTGCTCCACGCTCTAATCATCGTAATATAAATACTTTCGATCGTGTACAACGCACTTCGATCGACTCACTAAAAAGAACTGCGAGGAAATTTATTGCGAAAATTTGACGAAAGCGGGACCTTCTTTCTTTTTTCCATTTTCTTCCTCATTTTCTTTTTTTCTTTTTTTCTCATCTTTCGCAGTATTTCGCGCGTATAATGCACACGTGATCAATACTTATAAATTATGTTTCGTTAAGTCTACATGAAATTCCTTAGAAGTTTGAACGTTCGAATTCTCAGTGTCGCTGCCCGTAACTAGATCCAGCGATACTCGCGCGCAATTTACAATCGGTACCAATCCAGGTTCTCTATTTCTTTCTTTACACATTTTAGCCCTGGATTTTCACACGTGATCCCGCTCAAATTGAAATTCGATGTAACCGTCCAGGCAACGAGTAGAAAAAAAAGAAATTCTAAAATTTCCAATACGATGATCCGGGCACGATCGACAAGCGAATTCGATGAAGGGCAAGTATTACAGCTGGTTTAAATTGTACCGCGCCCCATACACCTCTGTTACAATTTCAAAATCTTAACGTTTCAAGAATATACGTATGTATACATATATGTATGTATATATGCTTTGGCAAATGTCCTCTTTTCTCGTTTGTCGAGTACAACGGTACTCGTGTCTTACGTTAATTGTACATACACGTATCTCGATACCGCGAACGACTCGAGCGAAAATTGAATGAAAAATGTGTATAACGTCAAATTTCTCTTGAGTTTCTCGTAAACGACGCGAAACTGTACTGTCTTTCGTCGATACGTCACGCACTGCGAAAACAATAATTGTCTCAACGGAACGGATGATACGTTCTTTTTCACAAGAGACCGAGCGAATAAACTGTTCTCAAGGAATGCTCGTAGCGCATAACGTCGCTCTCATACCAAGCACTAGAATATTCAAAATATATCGAACGATTCGTCCTGGTTTTTTTGTTTTTGTTTTGTATATATATGTACAAATCTCCTAACATCCAAACGGTAATATAGGCACGCCACCCAAGACGGATAAACGTGAGAAAACGATCAAAAATATAAAAGTCAATATACAAATGGTAAGAGAAAAGGAAAAGAAAACAGAAGATGTGTGTGGAAGGGAGAGAGAGAGAGAGAGAGAGAGAGAGAGAGAGAGAGAGAGAGAGAGAGAGAGAGAGAGAGAGAGAGAGAGAGAGAGAGAACGGAAAGAAATATTTTATACAAATAGACTTTTTTACATCTACGGACTCGCATTGGCCACGCGTGCTCGTTTCGAATGTGGATTAAAAAGAGATTCTCTCTACAATGTCATCGAAACTACGTAGCCACGTAATAAGCAACCATACATTGTATACATTATTTGGCGTAAACCTTTGATTCGTAGTGTTGAACGTGTTATTTACTAAAAAATATATCCGTTTATCTTGATAGAACAATCTATCGTTGAAAATTTAGCATTTTTTCCCTTCTCTTCTTTACAAAAGCTGTACGACTCGTTAAGAAGCCTAAATACGGAAATGAGTCTGTTACACGGGCTGGTCCAGATTCGTAAGGCGCACCCGCGCAACACAGTGCGTCACCCTCGAGGATCGCGCACAATTACGAACTATGAAATTTTTCATTCGCCTCGAAACCGGCACGGAACTCCGCGAAAGCCTATACGGGCACTCGATGGAGTAGCAGCTATAAGCACAGTAGAATTACTATCGAAACGACCGAAAATATACTTTTTCCACGTGTGCATTACGTTACGTAAAAAATCGTTAGGCATCCTAGAAACACGTTAGGACACCACCGCACGCGTGCTCCTCGATGGAACAGTAAATTTTCCTTCGAATTGACGATAATTCCTCTCTAGTGGTTCGACGTATGCGTATGTATAAGACGTAGAAAAAAGAATTGTTCTTTTCACCGTTTAGAATTGTGTACACAAAACACGCGTACGTTTCTGCGAAGACTCGAGGACAACCGAGTTCTCGGGGAACGATGATCGGGCGGATTATGTGGATTGTACCGGGGGCGTGGCGGGCGGAGTGGTGGATCTTTCTACAATGTACCTTTCCGACGGAATCGTAAGAAATTAATTACAATTCGTATTGCAACGACTCACCCATCGACGTACAAAAGATACCGTCTTGCAAAGAGCGCCACGACAATTTACTCGAGGACCCTAGAGGACCCGGGACGAGTAAGAATCTTTTTTTCGAGGAAGTCGAAACTATAATACTTCCTCGTCGCTATTTTAAGCTCTTGTGTACCGTTGCGATCGCGTTTAACGTACAACTACGCAGCGCGTCTCGATTGGACGCAGGTGTCGATCTGTGCGTTTGGCAATAACTCGTTCGAAGCTCGACTTCCTCTTGGGTTCTTGTTTTCTCGACGATCGTAGAAGCTCGTTTGTCCGCTGCAACGTTCGCGAATCGCTGCGTGCTGCTGGAAGTTGAAACCTTCCTGATCCGAAACTCTTCGTGACTCGGAAAGATCCAATTTGGTGCTCGACGAGTTTACACGTTAACCCTCGCTCACAGAGGAGAGCGAACTGCGCGTCGAACCGGCCGTATGATGCGTCAAATCGGGAAGATCTGCTGGCAAGCACAATGGCATCGCGCTCGGTCCGTAGATCGCCTCCTGTTCCTCTAGCTGTAGAGCGAACTGCTCTTCCAGTCTCTGTAAAACAAAACCATGAGTATTTAGAAAAGTTTGCGCTAGAACATTGATTCGAAGAGAGCGTTTTCAACGTTTTTTTCCTTTCTGAGAAATTTAAATCGAATTAGATTTCGAATTTAATCGAAAAGAATAGAATCTTTAAAAAGGAAGCAACCGCTTATTGGTATCTACGCGGTGAGCTGTTCAAGTGGAAACGATGAAACGTCTTGCAAACGATTGTAGTTATCGCGAAAAATAGAGGGGGGCCAAACTAGGTGCGGTAAATAATTTTTTCTTCGGATTCTCAGAGTAGAACGATACGATTATTTAGCGGGAGAGATGTTCGTCTCGTTGATTGTTCGCTCCGCTTAATCTCCGCCTCTGTATTGAACAATTTTTGTAACGTTTCTTTCAGTAACTAGTAATCCTTCTTGAGACATTCCACCGTTTCCAGTTCAATGGATCGCGTTTTACGCGGTATGCATTATTTACTGTATTGGCGTCAACAGATCTTTTTTTCAACTGACCTTGTTTATTACCTAGTAGACCCATTCAAATATCCACTCGTGGAATCTCTTTTTTCGACATTTCGTCGGTTAGGTTCTTACGGGGGGTATATGTAACGTAAAAGGAAGCAATAGTAATCGAACGTACACACTTGGAAACACTTATTATACGAGAAACCCTGATGCGTA
This sequence comes from Ptiloglossa arizonensis, assembly GCF_051014685.1. Lineage (NCBI taxonomy): Eukaryota > Metazoa > Arthropoda > Insecta > Hymenoptera > Colletidae > Ptiloglossa > Ptiloglossa arizonensis. The sequence goes on along the minus strand of NC_135051.1, from coordinate 10,335,089 downwards.
AGCGTTTTAACCCCGTACATAATTATTTTACTACTTTCGATAAAAGTATATAACAACACATATATAGCCCACAATTGCCACCGATTTGTTATAAACCCAATAGTTTCACCTCGACCACTGAAGCAGCCATTTGAGTAACGCGACGCTTACGTGTTATCGATAATACGATCAACAAATAAGTATCGAAAGAAACACGGAGTACCATTTGTTCATTTGTTGTTTGGCGACAAGCAACTCGATATACCGTTATTCGCTAACATCTTTATCCATAAAAATCTATCATCTTTGTACAATATTCCTTGCGGACGAGTTGATCGATACCGACACATTTGCTCGCCGAAATTAACTAGCGAGCAAATGACCCGTTGCTCCTGGGGTCGTTCAAAGGGACGCATACGCGAACTTGTCGGATCTTTGCCCCACCCCACCCCACCCCGACCAATCGATTGGCTTGGCAAAATGTACAATGTTACCAAAGGACTGTAATTATGCGATTACTGTACATGTTATTCGATTTCCGTGTGAACCCAAATGGTATACAACGCCTATGCCTTCTGGACTTGGTTACGAAAAATACGTGTATTATATATATATATCTGTTTAACGCATATATGCGCGCGCGCGCGCGCGCGCGTGTGTGTGTGTGTGTGTATACGGTTGTGTAACGTACGTATTTAGAGACATCGTAAATAATCGAAGCAACTGTGAGTAAAGCGAGTATGTTACGCTTCAATGCTTAAAACACAATACAACGGGAGAAGCTTCGAAGAAACGAACGGATCGATCAAAGTTTTAGTTTGGAAATTAATTTCCAAATGAAAGTTGGAATTGTTCAATTTTGTAGTTTGATTGTTTCGAACGAACAGCTTCGTTTCGAAGCTTCTCCGAACGGACAAGGGAGACGAATCACACGATTCGTAGGCACACGAACACGGATCGAAGGAGCAACTATCTACGAGGTGAGGAGGATGACGACGATGGCGCCAAGTCCGGTTTGGAATGACTTCGTGAAAGCATGCCGTTCACGGAGCTGGTCTCCGAACCGCCGACTCTTAGCGACACTCTTGGAATGGTGAACGGAGAAGGGGATACAGGGGTAGAGCGTGGTAAACGCGGTGACTTCTTCCAGCTTTCGAAACTAAAGATGTTAGAATAGTCTAGAGAAGAGAGACCGCTAAGACCCGAGGGCAAATGGTCTCGGTAGCGAGCTTCCAACGCTTCCATTTCAACCGTCAGCTCAGCTTCTAACTTCTATAACAAGTACATTAAGAAAGACTTATTTCAGTATAGCTGGTTGGTGTAAAACCGTTTCCCTTATAATTTAAGGAAACGATCGAGCTACGATAGATTTCGTATCTCTTACTCTGCTCTGATGAATCGGGCGTCGCGCGCAACGTTCCATTTTCCAAGATACCCGTATAGAGAGCGAGTCGCGAGAAACGGGAGCCCCGAAGAAAACTACTAAACAAAATTTGTTTTTTTTTTCCTTTTTCAACGGAATCGTGAAAAGTACGACGACGTACTTTTTGCGGATCGGGGACTCTCTCTTCGTCGATAATCGTGGACATCCGCTTGGAGAGGGGGAAATTTTCGAATACCTGCAAACAACGTAGTAGATACCTCGTGGTCCCGTTTCTCGTAATTCGCCTTTAAGCGAACACGCTTACGAAACGACCTGGTAAATTCCTCTCACGAAACGATCAACGATGGAGATATACTTGACCAACAAGAAAGATAAACGATCGTCGCTGAATTTACGGAAAGCAAAGCCGAGCGAGGAAACGCGTCCGTTACCTGCTTCCTGGGTTTCAATTGGGCTTTCCACTCGCGGAGCTCTCTACTGTACGCCTCTTCCAATTCCTTGAGCTTCAACGTTTCGTGCTCCATCAGCATCTTCCTCTTCTCGTTCTGCAGCTGCTCCAATTCCTTGATGGTGGCGTCGCTCTGGGCTCTTACCTCCTCCAGTTGCCGCGAGTGCTTCAACTCGAATCGTTGCTGCTCCGCTCTGTACCGTTTCTTCTCGTTCTCCTGAAACTTCTTCAGCTTCTCCCTCTCGGCGTCGGGATCCGGTGCGATCACCGACGACATCGAGATCCTCATCGACTCGCGGAACATCATCTCGCGCGCCTTCATCTCGTTGCGAATCCGTTTCGGTAGATTTCTACGTTCCACCGTCTGTCGCTTCACCAATTCCTCCTCCTTTCTTTGATTCATCCGCTTCATCTGTTCGAGCTCTTTCTCGTGACGAATGAGCATCTGATGCCTCTGAAGAAAGAAGATGTCCTTTAGCTGTTTCTTCAACAGTTGTTGCTTCTCGTGGATGTGACGTTCCTCTTGTTCCCAGATAGCCGCTTCGCGTCGCCTCATCAGCTGTTGCTTCTGCTGCAAGAACTGCCGTTCCATCAGGGCGATCTTCTCCCGATGGCTGTCGGAGAGCCTACCCAAGGACATCTCGTGACTCTCGTTTAGCTTGTCCAAAAATTGCTTCTCCTTCTCGTCGTGCACCGCCTCCAGTTTCTCTTTGCTTATCTTGAACGCGCTCTTCCTCTTGTCCTTCGGCATCAGATCCACCTCCTGTTTCAACAACCTCAATTCTTGCTTCAGACCCTCGCGAAATTGCTTCAGATCCCTTTCCTGCTCGCTGCGAATCTTCTTTGACGCCAGCCGAAGATCGGCCTCCTGTTGGGCCTCCGCGCGTTCGATCTGCTGCCTCTGCTGCCGGGCGAGACTCTCCAGATCGGTCTCCGTGTTTCGTTCCAAAAGCTGACGTTCCTGTTCGAAACGTTTCTCCTGTTGGTCCTTGTTGAACTGCGCTTTCTGCGACAAATCCTGAAACTGCTTTTGCTCCATTTTCTGCAGCATCTTCAACTCCCTGAGCTCTTGCTTTCGGAAAATTTGATCATCGTACACCTTCCCGTTCTCGTCGTCGCCGTAGATCACCTTCGATGTCGTCGTGGTCACCACAACGCCATCTATCTCGAACTTTCTCGTTCGTTTCCTCGTCTTTTTCTTCAGATTCATCATCTGTATGTCCTCTTTCGTCCTCTTGTAATCGGGTTTCCGTCGCAACACCACCTCTTCCTCTACTTCCGTCGACTGACCACCCCCCTGACCAATATGATTCTCTTTGTTCGATTCCCTGCTGTCCTGACTTATCGTCGTGGAAATGGATTCAACGTCGGAGCGATCTATACTCTTACTCGGCGTATGCGACCTTGTCGATCCGGACTCGCTCTGAGACCTGGATCCCTCGAAGCTGTCCGGTGATACTCTCTTCTCCTTGTAACCCTTACCAGAGTCCTTCTGTTTCGTCGTTTTTGTTACTTTCTCCTCGATATGACTCATGGAAGACTTGTCGTTCTTTATCAAACCGTTCATCTTCTTGGAGTTTCTATCCACATCGTCGACGTCCACGGGCTCGATAGTCGTTCCAGCGACTATCATTTTGGTAATTTCGTCCCCGCTGTCGCTCCTTGTGCTCGATCTTTCGACCAAGCTCGTATCACTGTGCGCAGAGGAGGTTCGTACGGCGTCGTGTTTGTTAAGTACCGATGAATCTTTCACCTGTTCTTTGTCGTCCCCAACAGTGACGACAGAAACGTGACTAGTATCCTGTAATTCGTCTATAATTGGACTCACGATGAGAACCTCGGATTCGTCCAATTTCTTGCCGATTCTCTTCGAAACGTCGGTCAGAATGATGGGTTGCTCCTGAGGTGTGTATTCCAAACTGTCCAGACTAGGGAATCCATCGTCGTCGGTCGAGTTCTCGTTGATTTGCGTCTTGTTTAATTCGTTCGCAACGATAACGACTTCCGACGTCGGTGACGGACGACATGATAAAGGTGCCGGCGATACAGCGTCGACTAATACCGGAGGATGCGTCGTTACGACTGTTACTTGGCTTACGTTACTTGCAAGACTGTTCGATAAATCTGGACAATCGGCTGTGATCCGGACGGTTGATGTATTCGAACGTACTTCTTGATCGGATTTACCTAGAAATTTTTAAATAGTTAAATATTCGAAACGATAAGCAATTTAACGGAGACCCGTACCAGTAAAACGTTCGCTTTAAAAATAGTTACACCGAACAACAAACGTTGGTTCCTGTTATTCTCACTTTTCCTATATTATACATTATTTACACCTTTATTTTGCCCGATTAGTTTCAATTGTTTTCTTACCGGTAATGACAACTACGTTATCACCGCTACCTCTTCTAGAAGTACTTCTACTTCTAATGGGCGTCGATGTAATCACAGATACGTTCACCGATGAGCCTTTCTTTTCACTGTTCAACGCATCGTTCGCGACAATCTCGTGATTGTGTTCTTTGTGTAGCCACTTCTTCCTCTCTCGTTTACCATCAAATTCGTCCGAAAAGTTCTCCAACGAATCGTATCTAGAAGATCCTTCGCTATGGCTTTTAATAACAGATTCCGCTTTACAAGTTCCATAATCCGTTTTAATATTTTCGGTAGAACAAGCCTTAATGATATTTTTCTCGGATGGGATTGCAGTTGGTATTTCTCGGTGTGTTAATGTCTCCAAAGAAGAAACGTTCATTCGCATTTCCGAGTCCATTGAAAATCGTTTTTCTAAAACCGCGTTTAGCTTTTCCTCTACCGATCTTCGTTTCTCTTGCAAACTCTTATAATTCTCCTCCGCTGAAGGCTGTCTTTTAAATTGTATATCGACTGATATTTTCTTTTCGATTCTGAAATCAAACGTATTTCGCACATTAATAATATTTGCCATAGAATGTTACAAATAGAAATGTTTTCAAAAGACTAACGCAATTAAATACGCACCCGATTTTTTCTTCCAAAGATGACTGTTTATTATACATCGGTTTTGCCCAGTCTTCCGATGATTCTGGTTTAACGGGTGCCGATTTCCTCTTTTCTTCCGAAGTTAATTGCGCTCTCCTAGGCGGACTTACTTTATTATCCACTGATTTTTGTCTAATATTAACTTTCTTTGTAATATCTGAATTACTTTTCTCCCTTTCGTTACCGTCTGTTATTTTCTCGGAACTGCCCAACACGTTTTGCTTCTCGCAAACCGCATCTACATATATTTCTTCCCTTTCTACCATTTCTTGATTTTTCAACAATTGGTTTTTATCGCGTTGTTTTTCATCGGTAAGCTTGCATTGGTCTAACATCTCGACGGAACTTTGCTTATCAACGATCTTCAAATTATTTTCTTTATCTTCATTTTTACTATCTTGACGCATAAGCGGTGGAGGAGGTGCAGGACCTTTTTCTCGAGATATTCTACGTTCATTTGTTTCACTTGTACTAGGGGGTTTAGGTGCCTGGAAAATAAGTTTATATATTGTTGATATTCGTATGAAAATATCAGCAAGTAATTTAAAATAAGTACTTGTTTCTTCTCAACAGAAACAGGTATATTTTCTTTAGACTCTGCTTTACGTAATTTCTTGTTCCTGTCCTCCTTTTCACCGTCTCTATTGATCTCTCGTTTGTGGCTCTCTTCTTTTTTCGCAGACACAGGTGATGCAACAAGATTTTCTTTTTCGGAAACTAAAAATATATTGATTTATTTACCAATTACTTTTCAATTGTACTATTATACCTTATGATAAGGGTAGAACTTACTCTTAACATCAGCGTCACTGCGCATAGATGCAGAGTCATCTCCGAGTTGATCCAGCTCCAGAGGAAGCTGAGATGTGCGTTGCTCCTGAAATATTTACTCATATTGTATTTATATAATTTTATAATTGGTATATGTTATTAATTCCTTCTTTATAATTATAATTGTATATATTATATAAAATATATTCTCTATTCAGTGACACGTGAAATTTCAAAGAGATTAGATTAATGTAAATTAAAAAAGAATTACACATTATGAACGCGAAGCTCTATAGGCTGAAAATAAAATTAACGCTCGAAATATGTATGTGTGAAACGATATAATGTAACATAGTTGTTATAACTATGGGATGTGAACGTAAACAAGATACATTGAAAATAGCTTATGCATTGCAGTCAGAAAAGAAAAGAAATAGCGTGGAATTATAATGATATATACAAAAATATAAATTAAAATTAAATTAGACAGCACTTATTGCATAAGCTACTGACCTGACAAACGCAGGGATGATGGGGCTGGCGAGGCCCAGGAGAGCCGCATGCACAGCCAAATTATCCAAATTACAACATATTTATTAGGATTATCGTTAGATTTAGTGTAAAAAAGGAAAATAAGGCATATACTGTAGTATTTTCAAGATCCCGGTCCCGAATGATTATACGCAATGCATATTGAATGCAAAAATCACCTCAACTACTCATTACTATTACATAAAAATAATTTTAACGTACTAATTTTGCAAATTAAGAATAAAGCGTGAATTAACATTAAATTTCACATGCACGAATTTCCTCGAGATTTTATCCACATTTATCATGCATAAATGTACAAAGTGTAATTTTATGGTTCTTGATATTCAAACGACTTATGAGAACACGTACAGAACTATTTCGTCTTAGGTATCACCAATATTCCGAATGCAAACGAATCTTTTCCAATATTTAATTGTTTAGAAACACTAGTAAATTTTTACGTAGCTATTTATGTTTCACGCAAAAGCAGCTTACCAATACGCTGATATTGTTCTCTGTGTTTTTTCGCCTTTTTGGCCTTCTATCAAAATGAAAGCGTGTAACAACATATATACATGTTAATTCTGTCCATAAAGCTTCTGTACATTGCTGTTAATTAAAAGATTTCTATATGCTATTACAGTGATATACTAACTTGCATACGAAGAAATAAATATTGCATTAATATCTTTGTTTTTTCACAATTTATGTATCTTTCCTAAATAATTATATGTACTCGTATTTTAATCTATTATTTTATTAAGGCAATTTTCTTATTATTGGACGGAATTAAAGGGTAACAGATAATGATCGCCAGAACTAGTTGATAAATAAAATCTACCTCTGCTTCTTCATCGACCAATTCTTCTTCGACAACATCGGCTTTGTACTCCAGTAACAAATCCCTAATCGGTTTTGAATCTAAATTCCGATTTAAGAATGGATGCTTTAACAATTCATCGGCTGTTGGTCGTGATGTCGGATCCTTTATAAGGGCTTTTGCAATAAAATCGTTAAAATCTTTGCTCCATTTTCCAGGCTGATCAAGTTTTGGTGGATCGCTTTTTTGTATTTTAAGAAGTACTCTCATTGGTGACATTTCATGGTTTGGTGGTTCCATTTGTGCAAACTCTATTAGAGTAATACCAAGTGACCAGATATCTACCTATTATAGAATAAAAAATGACAATCGTGATATATGCAACCATAAAGATCAATCTACTATTTATTTAGCATGTAAGATTTGTAGTTTCAGAATATATTACTGACTTTAAAATCATAAGGATTATCTCTGAATGTTTCGCATAATACTACTTCTGGAGCCATCCAATATGGTGTACCAATAAATGTATCGTGTTTCTGTAAAGTATGTTTATTTTTTGCAGATACTCCAAAATCAGCTGTGAATTCAGAAATTCGTTAACATTCTCTAAATTTATAAAGCATAGAAAAGATATATATACTGAAAAATAAAAGCTACCTAATTTCACTCCTCCAGCCATTGTTAATAAAACATTTCCAGCCTTTAAATCCCTGTGAATGACTTTAGATTTGTGTAAAAATGCAAGACCCTTGGTCATGTGTTCACATATGTAGGCTATTTGTGGCTCTGTTAAAGCTTTCTCTAATTCAACCATTATGGAATCAACAGCACCACCATCACAGTATTCTATTAACATCTGTAGATTCATTAAAATCAGTCAATAAATATTGATGATCTTTGGAAATTTTATATAATTCTAAAACCATACCCATAGCTTGCCCTCGATGAAATATGCTTCATGTAATTCAACAACATTTGGATGTTTACACTCTGATAAAATATCTATTTCGATCATGAAATCGCTAAGATCATCTTCTCCTTCCAATGCACACATTTTTGCAGCAGCCAGCTGATTTGTTTGCTTATGCTGTGCCTGAAGTATACAAAACTTGTTTAATAGGCAATTCCTTCATAATTATTCTTATGAGCTTACTCGCAACTTTACCTTATAAACTTTACCAAATGCTCCATCTCCAAGTTCACCCACCATTTCCCAAAATTCTTCTGGGTTACAATCCATTTTAATATTATTATATAATTTCTTTTTTTTTGCATCGTTACCACCAAAGTGGAATGCTTTCTTTAAATTCGACAAGAATGACATTTTTGTAATACTTATTTAATACATTCGCATGTATAAAAGCTGTATTTCTCTTACATTATGTCATAGAATTCAATATTATTTACCATTAACAACAAATATTTATTTCAATACTGCACTTAAACATAAATCTTACACAGTACTCAAATAATTCATTGTTATATAAACATCTATAAGATGCATAAAATCATCTTTCTGTTTTAAATATAATTCTGCATGCTTTTAAGTATTTCTGTATATTTTCTACGATAATAGAAAATATTTTGAAAAAGTGTTTTTATTTAAATCCCTGCTTGATACCAGGGAATTATACCAAATCTCTCCCGCATCTTGATAACATATAATCAATGTTCATTAATCAACAGGTATATTATTTGAACTGATAGAAATACATACAATAAGAATGAAACCCATTATTAATAATCTTCTGTTTTTACTTGCAACAGCCTCAAAACTGAAACCCAAAAGAAAAGTAATGAAAGTTATAGCAAAGATATTAACAACAATTTAATATTTAAAAATATTGTATTAAATAAATAACAATCGATACTCTTAGATTAAATATGTAAAAATAAAAAAATTCTTGGACATACATTTAACATATCTGCTTTTTAAGTAAAAGGAAGACTGAATTAATGAAAGTGTTATTGAAATCAAGATTAAAAAACAAAATTAAAACATTATTTTTTTCAAAGAATGTTATATTTGTATTAAAAAGAAGCAATGTAGTATTAACTGCTTTCTTTCAGTATAGTGTCTGTAATACTATACAAATTCCATTGATAGAGAAAACTGGGACATAGCTAACAGAACAACATTCCAACAAGAGAGACCTCTAGTTTTATATATTGTAGCTAAATTTCATTACAAATACATTGCAAAATAAATTCTGTTATAAACTCTATTTTAATATATATATTTTTGTCTTTTAACAAAATATAAAAAAGAAACAATTTTATAGTGTACATTACATTTAATGTACATTGCATTTAATCTGTACAATAATTGTTTAAAAAAGTTTACTAAAGTTATAGATAATGTGCTTACAAAAAAAATGTTAGATAGCAACAAGATAGATATAATAAAGATGACATTGAAAAATAAATCATCAATACATAAGTAAATTACATAATAACAATTAAATGTGCAAATAATTAATACCTAAATTGTATTTTCTATTACTCAATGCATATGTACACTAAATTTAATATGCAACCTTTAAATTGCAAATATCAACTATATTGTACCATTTTCTCTAGTCATTTCCAAATATATATTAATAATCTTACAATTTTGAAACAATCACATTATATTAGCTGTAAAGTTCATATTGCATAAGTCTTCAATAGATTTTGTTGTTACGCTAATTTGAGATTACACTAAACTATGTCAAACAATTAGCACTATTTTAAAATTACCCAATTATTTCCAAAAAAATGTCAAATTAATTGAAATTGTATTTCATTCGTTCTCTCGATAAAAAGTACGACGATCTATGATTAATTAAATAAAACATCGAAAAATTCGGCTAAGAAGAAAACGCAAGAACAAAACTCCATTTAAAATGCCAAAACTTGACGGTCACGAGATTGACACAATTTTGACAAGAAATCTTCAGCCCTATCTGTCCGCCATCGTTTTGTAAATACACTTTCCCCGTCTTCCGTGACTCGAAAATGGATCGTGGATAAAATCCATAAAAATGAAATTGACTAAGAAATATCTAAAGGTTTGGAAAAGAAAACCGTAATAAAAAGGACGATTCGTAAACACGTTTTGAATGCATCGATGAAATTTTCACGAAGTCATCTAAGCAGTTCATGGTCTGCCAAAGCCGATACGTGTTTCTTTTGACTCAAGATGTGATAAATCGTGAAGGAACGTTTTAATTTCGATAACGCAAAACAATCTTACACACGCGTCGCTGAATCATCGTTGAAACACGAAACTTGTGTGATTTTTTCTCCGAAAGATATGATTGTTGAAAAAAAAAATCTGTAGACACATCCTTTGCTCACCTTCTCTTTTAATAATCTACCGTTGACGAAACGGGCACACTTCGTCTCGGTATCTAACAAACGACGATCCACTAAAAACTTCGTTTTACATGATCTCACAAACTATACGTATCCTTGAAAAATCCACCGACACCATTCGAAAATATTCAAAGAAACGCGAAAAAAGTATCGTGAAATCAGTAAACTAGACGGACCCGTACGTACACGGCCATTTTCAGTAGCACACGCACATCACACATCGTACCGTACCACGCCTGGAAGTGACGTAACCAATCGGCAAGTGTGCCTGTATTCTACAAGAGGCTCTCTAACTTACAAATGCATCTTAAATGCATTTAAAAAAAAAAAATCGCCTCTCGATATGTCCTACAAAGTATGTAGGCTCATGGTAACGCGATTATATAAATTATCGATTGTTGCTTAGATATTCGCTATGGTTATTCGACGCAAAATAAAATTAAATCGTAAAGTAAATATAAATTCGAAAATTTAATGCGACTAATTGAATTTTTTTTTGCATATTAACTGGGCGCAGGTCACTGGTTTTATATATTAAAACAAAATTCAAAATGTTATTTTCTCTCGTGTGCATCTATTATTAAGTTACGGAATTGATTCCACAACGTGTCGTTACCGCTGCAGAAGCCTTTTAAATGTATGTAGAATACAATTTGATTAAATACTACCGTAAAACAAAACTATGTTTCGCAATAGCGTAGAAATTTCTTAAACCTATTTGTTACTCTCTGTTCGTCATTTTACAATAAAAAGAATACACGCCTACAATAAATGATATTTTAATTATTTACGTTGAGCAAACTTTGTAATAAAAACTATGTTCAATCAAAGGACGGCTAGTTAGTTATCTGTAGATAATAATCACTACTAAGTAATAAAATCAAACAATAAGGAAGTTGCATATATATGAAACAAACAAAATTTTGCATTCCATTGACATAAAATACCAGATACTTCAATAAATTCGAAATCCTCGTTTTTATTTGAGATAACTAACTGTATGCGTTAAGAAAGGCTCGAAAATTTTTTAAATATTTGTTTTTGAGAAGAAACTAAATTTTAGAAGAAAACTAACATTATAATATGAATAATTGAAAACTTAAAATAATCATTCAATTTTTTATAATTCAGAATTACCAACATAACAAATATAAATTACTAGTTTTTAAACAGTATTATATCTATCGTATTCAGTGATTATTTAAGTACATAATGCGCGACGGATGTGAAGGAAAAATACACCACTATTGCATGTTTGTATTTGCGAAATAATTAACATTGTGTTATAAAAATATCATATACGAAAATATCCAAAACTTGTTTGTTCCGTATAATCAATTTGTGAAAATAATCCATAATTATTCTCGTTAGTTCCTACTCATATTTATTTAAATAGATTGTATTTATGAAAGGTTACCTTATTTGTTATTCATTTTTATTTATAAAAGTGATCTTGATGTACCTAAAATAGAAACTGTAAGTATTATAAGCTATTATTAACTAATTGAAATCGTGTGCTGTTCAGTAGTACAGAAATTTAGAACACAAAATTCTTATCGTTTTTATTTAATATTTTTTTTCTCATATTTAGTTCAAGTTTTCCCAACACAATTTCAAAATGTCTAAAAAGGAACGAGGTGTAATACAATTGATCTGGAAAAATTTTGTTGCTTCTTTCCAACGAAATACTAAGCAACCCAAATTAATCGGTGAAGATTACTATGGAACCAAATATTATGAAACACAGACTACAACTAAATCAAAACCATCTCGCTATTTTGTGCCTGTGGATAAAATAAATTTTGAACAGGAATTACCAGCAGAATGGGAATCATGGCTAAGACATCGTAGGATAGATCCACCGACAAAAGAAGAATTAGAGCAGAATTATCAAATAGCTTTAACTAAAAAAAAAAATGCTGCACAAATAAAAGCCACATATTCAAAAACTACATCACAAATATCAGAATTGCCTGTTGGAAAAAAAGTACAATCATTTCCAGTATATGAAGAATATAAAAATGATGGATCTGATTATAAAATAAAACACCAAGAGTAGATTGTTAGAAAATATAAATAAAAATATGCGAAGAAAGTATATTTAACATATTTATAAGTAAATGATTTAATTCAATTTAATTACATTTGAATGTAATTAACTCATTGAATGTTCAAAACCAATAAAATATCTAGTAAATATGTACAAATTTTATTGTAACATATACTTGTATTATGATATATGTATAATTTATGCATTTGTTCATAAGTAAAACAATTTATTAATAGCCTATATTTCTATACAAATACATTTAGGTATGGTATTCTGTATGCAATCGATCATACCTTCCTTGACACAAACAAAATTAACAGTATCAATACTAAATTTAAATGGAATTTCTTCTTACAAAACTTCGATAATTATACTAATTCAAACTTTAATCTTTTGTCGAACAGGGTTATTTTTATAGATTTCTATTGATTTTAATAAAATTATGTGATAATGCACGAGAATAAAAGGAATTGCGTGTGGTCCGGCGAAAGTCTAAAGTGTTTGGAGCAGACGAGCGAGTGGTGTTTTCGAGGCGTGAAAGAAGAGCAAATGAGATGGCGCCAGACTGGGAAATTTTGGGCGAACGTGACCAGATGTATGGAGTGAAAGAAATTAAGAATTAGAATGAAAGGGAATGAATGATGCGTGTGAGAATATAAGAATTTTGAAATAAGAATAACGTAGTGAGCGTAGTTATAATTTGTGTGCTTTGTTAATGTTTTGTTCCTACTACTACCTCATTCAATACACGTATATCCTAAAACTTTATTCACCTTTATTTTATAACCACCAGTATAAATAAATTCCTACAATTATGACTTTGAAAAATATTGTTCTACCAAGTATTAATAATAGTACCAATTGATCTACCGATTTTAAATATAGGTTTAATGATGCAAAAATGGAAATTTAAGTCCATCTTCTTAACGAGAAGACAGTCTTATAACTCTTGAAGTTTGTAAGAAGTAGTACTTCGGGTACTGAAGTACGGAATATTAGTCAACAGCAGACATAAATTCTTTCGTCCGAAAGAAATTGACAGAATTCAATGCACGACAAATGTATATTTTTTGATCAACCAGAAAAATCGTTATTATCAAATAGAGCTTGATCGTATAGCTCTCCTTTTACTAATCGTCCACCGAAATAACGGCCGTTCAAAGAATCCCTTGCACGTTCTGCTTCTAAAATGGTAATTAATTATATAATGTAGTCAACTTAAAACTAATTTTGAAGAAACATGAATCACATACCGCTCATTTGAGAGAACTCAACAAAAATCTTTACAATAACTTCTGCGTCTTCGTCATCTTCAGATTGTCGTTCATTATAAATAATAACTCTTTCCACAACTCCAAATTTTGAACACTCGTCCTGAATTTCTTCTTGCAAACTTTCATCTACGTCTTCCGGAGCTACCATATTTCTCAAAATAACAACTCGGGATTCAACTTTACGCATAAGTTTTTGCATAACGAGGTGACGCGCGCTTTGCCCTTTAATTGACATGTTCTCTTGCTGTTGCAACGTTTGTGGTTCTGTTTCTTCTAGTAATTTCTTCTGCAGTTCTTCCTGTTGTTTTTGATGAGCTGCTTGCTCTTGTGCCCGTCTCATTATATCGGAGTTTGTTGCAGTTGTAACAGGTATCTAACAATCATAACATTTTAAAAGATTAAAAAAACTGGTCATGTAGTCCGAAGTAGATACAAAGAAGAGTAAATCATGAAAGACTTACAACCGGAGTTCCTACTATTGTAGGTGTGACGACAGCTGGAGGTGGTATGACAACTGGCTGCCCAGGTATCGGTTGAATAATTGCCGGTAGTCGAGTTAGAGTTTGTGGTATAGCTATACCAGGTGGAGGTATAACTGGTGCTACTGTTGCTATAGTTGGCGGCGCCATCATTGTTGCAGGAGCAAGTGTGGGTCTTACTATACCAGGTAAAGCTACGTACAGACACATAGATATCATATGAATACATCCACTTCATAAAACCATAAACAGGAAAAGTGAACTACATATAAGATTTTATAAATCTCTATATACCTTGATTCAATATTGGTGGCGCAGAAGCTCCAAGTTTGGTTAAGCCAAGAGCAACTGCGTTGCTGGCTACGGCATCCATTGCTTGAATCTTTGCTGTTGCAGCAGCAGCTGCAACTGCCGCTGCAGTAGGCATCATACTGGTTCCACTTGGTGGACCCATAAGAGCATTTGGTGGAGTAATAGCTCTGCCTACTCGTAAGTACTGACCACCCAAATCGAACAAATTCATTGATGCTATAGCCTCCAAAGCAGCCTGCATTGTTTCATATTCAATAAAGCCATAACCTTTGTGCCGGTGGGGTGAACTTCCTTGTGCTAATTTGCAATATGTAATAGGACCAAATGCTTCAAATACAGATTTAATATCGTCCTCAGTTAAATCTTGATGAATAGATGCAATATAAATACGATTATAATGTTTACTTTCTTCGGTAATTTCGTCTATTACAGATTGAGCTTGGGGCATGTTTGATGGGCGCCCCACGACCTGAAAGAAATCACATAAATTTAATAAAAATACTTTCAATGACGACGAGAAGAATATTTATACAAAATTTGATAAAGAGCACAGTTTTAGATATAAAACAAATTTTTAAATAACTAAATATGTGTGAAATGGAATTAAGGAAAGGAATTATATTCTGTAATTGAGAGAATTCGCTTGTACTACTATTGGCTAGAAACTTTTTCAAGTTGAAAACTATTAGATTTTATACGAATATTTTTTTATAAACATTTAGTTTATGTAATGCTAAAATTATTTACGAATTCCTTAAACTATCGAATAACATGACATCATAAATAATTTCAAAATCTACAGTATGGAATCTGCTAAGATTTTAAAGAAAAGATTTAATGAATATTTTGATCAAAGTGCATTCTATAAGTATGATGCAGTTCAATCAAAAGGAATTTCGTATTGGATAAGGCTAAATAAAAATTTGCCGACCTCCGGCGGGATGATAGGATTGCTGGGGGACAGGAAATTCGTTATATAGGTACGTCCCGCTACCTTGATGTTACGTCCACCAATCATGACACCGTTCATCTGTTCCAAAGCAAGTTGTGCTGCTTCAGGTATCTCGTATTCGACGAATGCAAATCCTTTGTGCTTCTGAGTAACAGGATCCCAAGACATGTTGATTGATTTTATAGGACCAAAAGGCAGGAAAGCCTGCCTGATCGTGTCCTCTTTTAATTCGAAACTGATGCTGCCCACATATACCCTGGCATACAGGAATTTTATTTCAGGTGACAATCAACCATAAGTATGTTAGACAGACTTTTTCTTTTTATTTGTATCTATTATTATTGTATTCACAATTCTATCCTATCATCAATTAGATACAAAACAAAACAAAATATTCAAAGATATTTCTTGCAAAAAGAATTTTGTCAACGCAATTTGCTTTTATCTTAATAATTTTGTTTAATTTAAATGTGTGTTACATGTGTATATCTACTAATGTAAAAAATTGTATACATATTTAGATGTTTACACAAATACAATAATTTTACTGACAAGTTTCGTACATTTGTTAAATACTCATTTACACAAGACACCACATCTCTTTTGCAAGAATATTCTTTCAAGTTGACGATGATAATCGGAAGAATTTAATGTGAATACACGATGTTATATTCGCGTTTTTAATGTTTAAAAAGTACTTAATACTTTAAAAGAACAAGCATTGAGCGTTAACTAATCATGGTGAAGTATACATAATTTTAAATAATTAGAATGGAACCCAAGTTAAATTATGAATGAAACATTTTAGTAAATACAAGATACGAGAGTTGAAAATTATCTTCGAGTCTCGAGGACGAAATTTGGAGGGCTAAGACAAAGAACAAACAAACCTGCACATGAGGGCGAGAGCCTGCTGTCTCTGCACCTGATTCCGTTGACTAGCCATTTGCTGTAACACAAAGGACCATAGGCCTTCTATTGATATCCCTCCCCCTTACATACACCATGTCTCGTTCATCTCAAAAATCCCCCAAGCTCTTTTACCATTCCACCTTCTTTGCTCAACTACTCTTTTCTTAATGTTACAAATCTTTAAAGAGAGAAATCGATTTGAAAACGAGCAAGAGCCAGTTATTCAAAAAATAGTCAATCTATCATTTGGATACAGAATAAACATTACTCGTCATAAGATGGTATAAAAAAAAAACATAGAAAACAAACAACTTCTACTTTTGTTTTGAGCCTATATCCAGAACACATTATTAAAAATGTGTACATTATTAGTCTTTTCTTAAATCAAGTATTTGTTATTATATTCAGAATTCATAATGATAAAGCAGTATTCTAAATATAACAATGTATTCTAAATATAAATCAGAATTGAATACTACAAATATTCTTAAAAAATTACTTCGCCACAAGGAAAGAAAGAATAGTCGAGCTCAGAAGTATATATCGATTATTTTTCTCAAATCGTCCATAGATTCATGCACAAAAACTTGTCCTCCTTTGCGCTGGTACAGCTCTGCTCCCGCCGACTACTATCTCAAGATATCTAACCTTTTTCTTACAGTAGTAACTCAGGGAAACGTTTAGGAGTGTTTGATCGTAAGGCGGTTTCATATTGTTTCTGTCTTGACTTGGTTGACACTAACCTGCACATTAGCAATAAAACTTGCTGCCGCAGGACCAACTTATTCTTCTGCAGGGAGAAAAAATCAACCGATCAGAGTTAGGTTCCAGTGTTCGTTTCTAATTTCTGTTATATTTTTTTCACTTTACTCGCTCGTCATAACGAACACGGGTTAATATATTTGTACAATAATTCATTACTCGGCGGGGCGAGCTAAATTGCAAGGACAAACGTTAATTTAAAGCACTATATGCATACATAAGAAATTGTTGGCTTTTTCGGTATTATTGGCAAAGAGCTAAATAGAGGAAGCAACATGTGAATATATCTTTCAATAAATGATACTTTTTGAGATAAAAAAGAACCCCACAATTGTAATATATAATTTCATAAAAATATGTTAACTCCATTGTACATTCTTATGAACAATTAAAATTTTATTTAATAATTGAAATTAGATGAAAATTAATTTTCTCTCATTTTTAAGTATCATTCTTCCTATATGTGTACTCATATATAATACAGCATAAATAAAATTTATTCATTTTATCCATTGAAGATATTTAATACTTTACACATTATCTATCAATTGTGTCA
Source organism: Ptiloglossa arizonensis (assembly GCF_051014685.1). Classification (NCBI taxonomy): domain Eukaryota; kingdom Metazoa; phylum Arthropoda; class Insecta; order Hymenoptera; family Colletidae; genus Ptiloglossa; species Ptiloglossa arizonensis. The sequence goes on along the minus strand of NC_135051.1, from coordinate 10,317,472 downwards.
AGGCAGAATGGAAATAAAACAAAGAAAATATTCAATTTAAGAGTTTATGAATGTACAATGGAATACAAAATGTATGTTAGGCGAGTAAAGTTTGTTAGCTTCATATTTGAAAATTACCTGTTGTTGATGCGCGAGGGTTTGTTTCATTAGAACCATTTTGATGCTCTGTTCCATCGCGTATTTCTTTGCTCTATTTACTGTATCCTGCTGTTCAGATGTAATTTTTGGGAGGCCTGCACCTAGAATGCCAGGTAATGTAAGATATTTAGCTCCAGGTCCTGTAACAAAATAAATATTATATGTAAACATATATTTGCAGCTGATCAAAAGGTATTACTAAACTGTGTTTTGTCAGATCTTATCAGCTACTTATCCACTACATTATTATCAACCCTCAATATAACGTCAATTGGAGTGATTAAAATTTTATTGTCACAATTTTTTTATACATCATTTGCAAATAATAAATTATTTGATGCAACTTAATAGTTTAATTTAAAAAATTAAATGGTATTATAATTTTACATACCAGCAACAACTTGTCCAATTTGATTAAGATCATATATAGGGCCTGGCAAGAACTCTGATGCATTTCCTACGAAGAAAATTAGTATTAGATAAACATATAACATGATAATTAATTACATTTAGTACCTCCACCATCACACACACACACGCACACACATAGTGATGTTTTACAAAACTACTAATTTCCATATTATCTTTTTTGCTTTGTGACGATAGAGGTACTAGAATGACATAACTTTACAGGGAATACAGTTTTGAGTTCTTAACTTTTATTCTTAGTTTTTATTAAAATTAAATAGAATCTGAAATATTCGCATTACTAACTTTTGGTTAAAAAATGATCAATATTTGCCGTGCGAATATATTGTTTCTTATAAGTGTACTTTTCATAAATAGCTATAGAATTTGTAGTATAGACAAGGAACGCAACAAAATGACTTAAAAAGAGATGAAAAAAGGAACGATGTCGTGCAGTAGTTCCCACGGTAGAACCGTCCTCCAAACTGTAAGTTCAAAGAAATTAAAACAGTCAGGAACAATAATATTTCACTTTTATAATACAAGGTACTATGTATAAAATATACAAGTATAAATATATTTTATACACATTAAGGAAAAAGTGGAATTCCTTTTTTTTCTTGCACGCCATTAATATAAACTTTGTTTTGTACTTCAAACGAGTAATAACCAGACTTTTGTTGGAAACAATATTAAAATTTAAAAGAGATCACTGCAACTGAATGCATTAATATCTTTCATTTAAACTTCATTACTGTTTACACTATCAGCCTCAAACAAATCAGACTACCGATAACTAGATTAGGTTTCGTACGATCATAACCAATTTGGTCTGCTAGTCTCTGAAACAGAAATCAGAACACGTTGAAACGCTTCTTTTTCTCTTTTACGACTTTTGCAGTTTCACGAATTAATAATGTTAACTTTGTTTGATCATTTGATTAACGGCTAACCGTGTTCTGGGCTGAGCAATGATGGTTGTGCGCAAACTATCCGAGATTGAGGCGACGCACAAATCTGTAAGCACAAAGCAAAGGAGAATACTCTCAGTGCATTTTCTGCGCCATTTTCTTACAGTTTGCCTTTTCCAACCTACCACGCAATTAGCCTTAACACTTTCTATGTAGCAATGGCGATCCTAATTGACAAGAAATCTAACGCGATCGACCGTCGAAAAAGCATATTTTCTCGTGTTGGACGCTGTTCTGCAATATTTTCTTATTAACTCACAATGGGCACGTCTTCTTTATTATAAAAAAGTCTTACCTCATGTTTACATAACATAAATACAAATAGGATGAACTTCGTTTGAGAATATCTTGAAAAACATACATCGCCATTGCCTCTCCTATTTATAAGCCTCTCTTTTTCTACTTTATATTTTGTAATTAAATAATAAATAAAAAAAAATAATATTTACTATTTATGATAGGAGGTAAGGAATTTTCAAGCAAAATGAATTGTAGTTGCCTAGTTTTGCATTAGTATATAAAAATAAAGTAGATTCAAGCACCTTGTTTCAATAAAGCGATTCATGTACAGAATGAGGCTTATAATTAGGATGAAAGAAGACTACCCTAAAATGCTGACCTATCTAAAATACGCATCGTATTTGGTACTCGACAATAGATGCTGTGTCAGTGGAGTTTGCAAAACTCTGATTTGTTCTGTTCAACGAATGTAGCGTTCTCTTTCTTTGTTTGGCGCACGCTCATGATCACAGCTCAGTCGTAGGCCACAGATTCTGTACTGTCTCTCCGCTGTAACATCTCAGAACAGAAGGACAACCATACATTAGTTTTATTGAGGGCCAACGATCACCTATTACCCTAGCCTACCAAAATATATTCTGAAACTGCATTAGACCTCTCAACACTTATAGATTGCCAGCACTTTAATAGAAAGCTAGCACCTGATTGTCCTAAATAAATAGTATATGTTTCTCTTCATCATTTCCTTTGTTTAAAAATATATTACGCTTGTTGTTGCTTCTGTGTTCACCTGTCTTTTCCGCTTGTATGCTTAACCGTATGATTTGTTAACGATTAGGGACATACAGCTATTTGGCTGTATTAGCAATGTACCTTCGACTCTAGGTTTCTTGTTCGGTGGTTCCGCATTGTTCTGGGACGTCGGTGGCTAAGAACACATGTTAAACGTTTTTGGTTTTATTTAATAAAAATAAGATACTATCAATTACAAAACAATCTATAATATTTCAAATGCTCAATTATTTTTTCTAATCATTACAATTAAAAATTGGCGCTCAATTTAAATGCTAAAAATATCAGTTTTTGTAAAATGCGGTAATTTTGACAGAAAAAATTTAATACTGCGTACATCATAACAATAATAACATCTTATAATTATCTAAATACAAATTAACGAACAAATTTGTAAATAGTAAGGTTTTCATCCACGATATAGTAAACTGTATGGAAGAGTCAACTTTACTGACTGAGTTATTTGTAATATTATAACAATCCGTGTTAATTAATTGATCAGTAATTCATGCTTATTAAATATAGTAGAAAAAACTTCTGCCGTTTTACACTTATAACATATTAATATGCTTGGGAATATTAATCACTTAAGTACATTACAAGCATTTTACAACCGCCATCATGATCCATCATTTGTTACTTCTACCAATTCAATGTTTCATATAAAAACAATGATAAAAGTCAACTTACCATGGACATTGCTCCGTTCATTATCCCCTATGGTCCAATAAAATGAGATCAGTTTCTTTTAAACGTGACTTTTTAAAGAAATCTCAACCGACTCGCGACAAGTAACTTACGTCCGAAGCGATCCGAAGCTTGCCTTTACGGAAGTGCTATAAGTATATACCTTCGCAATAACGTTACTCTATCACATATATCGAGTAATCGAACCTACAGTAAATACAGATACTATTTTTAATTTTATTACAAGTATTTTTATACCCTTCCAAAATATTTTGTTACATTAACATTAATGTTTTTTTTATTTATCGAATTCATATCTTAATCATAATTTGACTATAGTAGTATGATTATGACAGTCAGAGAACACATGTTCGAGAGTTAGAATATCTTGTTAACATGTTTTCTTTGGTTATAACGGGTCGATAGGTAGCGCTAGTGGTCATTACACCACTCTATAATCGCCATCTTGAAATTGTTTCGAATTATATGAATGATGGTTTGCGTCGGTATAACAATCAATTTATCAATAAAATAATTGGTAAAAAACATGTTTTGTCAATTATTTAAGCGTTTAAATGTCATAAGTAAATGATGCAAGGTAAGGTTTAAAAATTTCAATGAATTAATAAACGAAATGAACTTCTTGTGCAAGTAATATAAATAAATAAGGTATTAAAATTAACGGAGTTGAATCTTTCAATTAAAATGAAATTATATTACTTTATTCAAAAAATATTATTTTATAACAAAACTTTTATTAAATTATATGCATGTTCTTTTATTTATTAAAGTAAAAATATAAACTTTATGATTATATATACATCTTTTTGTATAATTTTGAAGTTCTATATTAGTTGTAATATACACCTGGTTATGTACACTCTTACCCTTCTAGAAGAAAGTTATAAGTTTCAAAATGAAAATCTTTAATACTAATACTGATCTCATATGTTAAGACACTTAAAAGCTGTACAACATTGGTGCATAAGTTTATTATTTTATTGATTGCACTATGGAATGGTTTGGACCTTTCAGAATGTCTAATATAGAAGAGCTAACCTACTTATGTGTAGTGAATTGAATAATTCGCTATAAAATATGAGAAACCAAAACACGGACTAAGAAGAAGAGGAGATAGAATCAAACTGAACATTTACTTCTAATTTAGCACTAATTCTTGGAACTAGGTGTATGGAACACATTACTTTTTATTTAATGTACCAAGTTAGAACACAACAAACATTTTTTTACATATCATTTATAAGAATTAAACATAATGTTAAAGTACGATAAATCTTATAAAAGAAAAATCTTAAGTTTTATACTAATGTTTACAAATCAGTCTGATGGAAAAAATTGCACAAATAATATAACTAGTTCTGACTGATTTCAATAAAACAACATAGCAATAGTAACAATTTTTCACATTTGGCACTTAAAATAATAGTGTTCCGTCAATAGTAATTACATATCAATATCATACTATATGAACATAATTGTTAATTGTTTTGAAGTATAAGTTGATTTTTACCTGATACCATGAAATCTGATATATATTTTGGTACTGGTGTAACAAGTACTTGTTGCTCTATTAATTTTGTTAAAAATGTAGTAATATTGTGACTACGAAACTCCCATCTGAAATATATGTAGAATTAAGAGTATTATATCATATTATACTTATTCTGAAAATATAAGAACTGTACTCACGTTACACTGATCTTTTCATTTGGTAGTGCTTTCGATATATCACTGTGTACCCATGGTATGTTTGATGCACTCATAACAAGTGATTCCAAAGTAGGAGGTTTATCACCAAAACACTTTTCCGCATACTTTTTTCGTTGTTTACATTGCATATAGTCTGTACCTGTACTCCTAAAAAATATACAAAATACATAATACAATAAGTATTATCCCCTTTTTACAAAAAAATGTTTAGAAACCATTTTCTTAGAAATATTTAAGGTAAATATTACTTTCTCACAGGACTAGCATCTCTATACTGCAGAATTTCATTAATACTTTCACAATTTAATATGTGTCCTTTCCGTCTCCAACACATTTCATTTAACGATTTAAGATGTCTTCCTTTTAATTTCAGCATTTTACTTCCCTTAGATCCCATACAAGTTACTAATGCATCCGTTATATCTTGCGGAACATTTTTTTTGCTTATAAAAAAATTTTCTTGACCTGGGAATAAAGCAATATAAAGAGGATATACGTCTGACCTCTTTTTCTTGTTTCTTATATTCTTTGTTGTCAGAGAAATAAACAAAATATCATCATGTATGTTTGTTTTCACGATTAATTTCACATTTACTGAATCAAAATATCTTTTCATAGAATATTGTAATGTTCTAATTGTGGGTTGATCTGCAGATTTATTATAATCTATTAATGTGTAACCATACCATATCTTACGTTTACTATGCCAACTAAGGTCTGAAATATTTAAATATTATTATCAATCTACAAGTAAATAAAAAGAAATAATAAGAAATAGATATTACCAATTAAATTCAATGTCGAGAAACGTTCCTTTAAATCTTTATTTTGAAGTTTTGCTTGCTATAAGAATAAACAATATTTATGTGTGTGTGTAAATGTATACATACATATATATATATATATATATAATTCTATCATATTTCCATGTAAAACTTACAACTACTGCTTTCATGATAATTTGAGCTGCATTTACTGATGTAAAACTTTTGCGATTTCTAACTAGTGTGAATTTTACATCTGTCCATGATATTTCAGGAAAAGAAGGCATTACCGCTGATTCTAAGTCTTCAAACTTAAATCTTTTAATAATATTGATGATTTTTTGTTCCATTATTGTGAATGTGTCTAGAATATTAGAAAAATATACCTATTTTACTTTAATACAATATTAATACATTACAACCTGCGTAGTTTTTTTCAATTAAAAGATATTTATGGAACTAACCAACTAAAAATTACGTAAGGCGGAAATAAAGTAAAATTAGGTGGCGTATAATTTTAAAGTAATGCCAAATATTCACAATTTTTTATACACTTATTGGAAATTAACTATATATTGCACACGCGCAACAATTCCCGCCTAAAATGAACGGTTATGTTACCAACTGTGTGTAGGGAATTCGGACACGCTTACTATTAAATATGCAAACACGTTTCGACTTCTGATTGGTAGTATTACAGTTTCACAAATGTTAACTGTTCTGATATATCAGTTGTTTGTAGTTTTATATTTAATGATCTTGGATGAGTAGTCTGTCAGTAGTTTGTTACCATACCGATAGAGGTCTTTGATTTTCACAGCATTCGCTATATTTTATTTCGTATAAATATAAATGTTAAACAAATTCTTTACACCCACACGTCTAGGACAGGAACTAGAGACCTAGTTTATTCGTCATTCTTGACGTGGTGAGGTTGGTTTTGAAATAAAAAGGGTACTTTTGTTTCTTTTTGGTTGTTTCTGCTCCTGCATCTCGTGCTTTCTCCGATGTAAATGATAAATCCGATCATAGAGCACGATTGGCGAGAGCAGAAGAAAAGAGTCTGCAATGTCTACCGGAACGTTAAATATGACTTTTTTTATAACTGGAGAAAACATTCATAATTTCTCATGGATAATGCAATACAAATGCTAGACAACAATTTATATTTCTGTCAATGTTTATAAACAGGAACATATATTGCATACACCAATGTATACAGTGTTCTATTCGTGTTGATACAACGAAATATCTTGTAGACAAGTAATTAAAAAAAAAAGGTGAAGCATGTCTTTCATAATTTTTACAGGTGATTCAAATGGCATTATTAAATTTTTAATGCTTAGACGTTTTTGAGAACACTTCGAGATCAACATTTCTTTTATCATAAATCCATATTTTTTATTCAACAATCGTTCTTTTTTTGGTTACGGTACGAATTACTAGCAACTTCATATTGTCGATATAAATATTGCAATTTCTTGTAGGAAAGAATTTTAGTAGTTTAACATATCGACATTAACAAATTTTTAACATTGATGAATTGTTAATGCATGTACGAATTTGAGTCATATTTTCCCCACTTCCAGAGAGAATGATAACATGTCTTACGAATAATGGAAAAGATGCATTTGAGGTAATACGCAGGCGCAGTTATTAGAACGCGAGATTATAAATACAGCACTATCATGTGAAGTTGTCATGGTGCACTTGTCGCATGATGGCGCAACATGTTGACCGCTCAGGCACACCGGCAGCTCTTTTATTACTTGTTTTTACGATATTCAATTTAGTATACGCTAATGCATTTACAGGAGTGAAAGTATTTGATAATCCAAATGTAAAATCAGTGAATGTCTTAAATACAAAACAATCTTATGCGCGAGATTACTTGTCTGTTAGCTCAGATTTTCTGATTGAGGTTTTTGGCACCGGCCTCGAGAAAAATGTTTCTTTATGCTGGTCACCCACACCCGACAATTGTGATTCAAACAACAAATTGAACGCACTCTGGATTGCACCGAATGGCAATCGTGCGATATATCAGTTCGCCCAAATTCCCAATTTTAAGGTTACCACGATCTATTTTTGTCTAAGAATCGTCACCAGGTTTGGTGAAACATGGACCAATCTTGGAAGCAACATTACTATCAGTTCCCCGTTCCAATCGGAGTAAGTTTTGAATATTTTATAATTTACCTTTTGCTTAGTACTACTGAAGAAAACTTACTTCCTTTACTAATAATAGATATCCGTCTTATGACATGGCATAATTTTTTTTAAGAGGATGAAAATACCGATATTACCGACAGCAAGGATTTTATCCTAACATATTACAATTATATATGTCAAATGTTTATTATTTCCATTATACAATGTAATATCAGTAATGAATTCTTTTTATTCAATTCATTTTATTTACATACCTAAACATCATAGTACAGATAACATTAGTCATTAAGATAGCTTATACATAGAAATATATTTGGACATAATTATTTACCATTGAATATATGTAATATGGGAATACCTTTATATTTGTTTCGTTATTACTAACATATACATATGAAAAAGATGTAAGTGTTTATATTAATGTTTCCATAAATCTGAAATTTTTCATTTATAAAAGAATAAAAGTTTGAAAATAGTAACTGTGAATAATTTGTCATTAAAAATCCTAACTAATAAAGTTTTTGTTAATGGTGTATTAAATGTCAAATTATGTATGCAAAATAACTGATTACAAATTTCTTATTTAATATTTTATACCTTATTTTATTATTATTTCTTATTTTATAATATTATAAGAACACCCAAATTTATAAAAATTTGATGTGCATTTATCATCTCACATACAATTAACTTATATTTTATGCTTAATATGTATCAACAACTTTAAAAAATTGTAAATTGCTGTATAAAATTAAATTTTTATAGTTTTTATAGTTTTATTTAATATCAATGTTTCATTTGAAATGTTTAAAAAAGGTTAATAACACGCCATTTCTTAAATAAGTGAAAAATATTTCTCTACTGTATTCTTAACTATAACTTGAAAAATGATAGTAACATTGACCTATATTTCTATATCTGTCTATATGAATATGTACAGTTGGCAAAATTTATTATAAATAGAACACTAAATAAGTTTTTAAGTTAATAAGGGCCAAGAATATTACACTGATCAATGTGAATTGTTACCTAAAATATTTTTTAATATAATATATATTTTATTCTCAGAAAATATTTTCGTACACGTCGTGCCAATTTATTACCCACTGTTAACGATGATAATGAAAATTTAATGGCCAATGAAAGTCATAGAGAAGCATTTATTGAAGGTTTGAGAGTAGAAATAGCAGATAAGGATCCTTGGTACAGTGAAGATGGAATTCCTGAGATACTAGCTGGAAGCAGGGCAGTTATACGATTATTCGGCTTTGGTATCACAGAAGGTACTTTGATCACTTTTACAGATGAACCAGCAAAACGGGGTACTATTTGTGATAAAATTAAAAGCAATGAATTCCTAGTAAGCATTTAATTATGTTGTTTCTTACTTTAATGGCTGAGCAGACATATGCATACATCCTTCTTTCAAAATATGTGGTTGTTATAGGTAAAAAATGTAAAAAATCATACTGCAACTATTGATGTGGTATTGCCACTTGGTTCACCATTTTATGTGTGTGTAAAACAACCTATATATGGAAAGAAAGATACAAGTCTTTTACTCTTTAAACATCAAGGTACCGATACGTGGAATACTGTAAGTAATGTTTCCCATTCAGAAACAAATAAATTATTAGGAAAAATTATGATATTAAGTATGTCTATTAGTAAGAATTATTTACAGATTTATACGTATGAAAAATTCTTACCATTATGGCTCGGTATTGTCATTATTTTTACGTGTCTCAGTTTTTCTGCTCTGTTTTCTGGTCTTAATCTGGGATTAATGGCAATGGATAGAACTGAATTAAAAATATTGTGTAATACTGGAACAGAAAAGGTAATTTTATTTACATTAAATAGATTTAATTCTATTATTATAGTTTTATACTAATTAATAATCCTTTAATCATCTCTATATTAAAGGAAAAACAATATGCAAGGACAATACAACCAGTGAGGAATCATGGGAATTATTTGTTATGTTCAATTTTGTTCTCAAATGTTTTGGTGAATTCAATCTTTACCATTTTGCTAGATGATTTGACTTCTGGATTAGTTGCTATTATCTGCTCCACCTTAGCTATTGTAATTTTTGGTGAAATATCCCCTCAAGTATGTATATTTATATTATGAAGATATATTTAATTTATTATTTGTATGATTTTTTTCTGTTACTCATTTATTAAAGATAATAAATAGAATTAATTGTGTTATAACATGTCATTCTTTTAGGCTATTTGTAGTAGACATGGATTGTGTATTGGGGCGAAAACAATTTATATAACAAAATTAACCATGATAGTAACATTTCCATTGAGCTATCCTATTAGCAAACTTTTAGATGTTCTCCTTGGTGAAGAAATTGGTAATGTGTACAATCGCGAACGATTAAAGGAGCTTGTGAAGGTGAGAAAAAAAGAACCATCAGTTTATTATATTATTTTAATAATGCATATTCAATATAGTTTTTCGATTATGATTTGAAATGTACATTATCAAACGTCTTTCTAAACTTTTTACCGTTATGGATCTTATCAGAATGAACGTGGATAGGACAGATAATTATAATAACATCCAAATTCAATCATATGTAGGTAAGATACAGATCTATTGACGTTTGCTTGAAATTTTCACAGTGAAGTTTTCTACAGAGTATATGTTAGATTACTTATCAATGTGAAACTTAAATAAGATAACTTTACATACTTATACTGTGCTAATTTAAGTTGAACTTATCGTTAAAATGTATTATATATAAGATACAGGTCTACATATACATACATATGCACATGTATGTATATAAGTAAAAAGAAATCAATTTGTATCATTAATATCCTGAACCCTTCTCTGAGTGCCATTTATATAATGTAATAACATGGTTAATGATTTTATATCAATGCATGTAAAATCGTAACTATGTCAATGTTGTTGTTTGTAGGTGACCACAGGTTATAACGATTTAGAAAAAGATGAGGTGAACATTATTGCCGGAGCATTAGAATTGCGGAAAAAAACTGTTGCTGATGTAATGACAAAAATTGAAGATGTATACATGTTAGATTACAATGCCATTTTAGATTTTGAAACAGTGTCAGAGATTATGAAATCAGGTATGAATTATTTATTATTTATAAATATTTGTACTAAAACAATATTGTTTTCAAGGGCATTAATTCATGTAAACGAATGTTTATAGTGTTTGCTATTGTCAATTTTCAGGTTTCTCGCGAATACCAGTATTTGAGGGGACTAGGACAAATATAGTAACAATGCTTTATATTAAAGATCTTGCATTTGTTGATCCAGATGATAACATGCCGCTTAAAACTTTGTGTCAATTCTATAAAAATCAGTGCAATTTTATTTTCGAAGATGTTACATTAGACATAATGTTTAAACAGTTTAAAGAAGGTTAATATTTTTTAAATAAACATTATTAGTCTGTTTAATAGAATTATGTGCAAAGTAGATATATTATAAATATACACACTTATTGTAGGTCATAAAGGTCATATGGCATTTGTTCAAAGGGTAAATAATGAAGGTGAAGGAGATCCATTTTACGAAGTAATAGGATTGGTTACATTGGAAGATGTTATAGAAGAATTAATTCAAGCTGAGATCATGGATGAAACTGATGTCTTTAGTGAGTTTTTCAATAGATAAAGCGTATTGTGGATTCATTATCGTTATAGTATTGTGCGTGCATGCGCGTGTGGGTGTGCGTGTGCGTGCGTGTCTTGTATTTATGAATGTGATTTTTTATAGCGGATAACAGAACGAAACGTAGGAGACAAGCTAGGCAAAAAGTACAAGACTTTACTGTGTTTGCGGAGAAGAAAGAGAACCAACGAATTCATATATCGCCGCAGTTGACACTGGCCATGTTTCAGTATTTGTCTACAAGTAGGAAGAAGTGTTTTGATTTAAGAAAATATGAGATTTATATAAAAATATTAAAATACATCTGAGTGTAATGTATAATCCACAGCTGTAGATGCATTTAAGCCCGATACAATATCGGAAACTATTTTACGTCGTTTGCTTAAACAAGATATTATTTATCATATCAAAGTCAAATCGCGCGAAAAGGCGAGAAATGATCCGGCAGCAGTAATTTATCAACAAGGAAAAGCAGTCGACTATTTTGTTTTGATCTTGGAAGGCCGAGTTGAAGTTACAGTCGGTAAAGAGAATATGATGTTCGAAAGCGGCCCATTTACATATTTCGGTTCCCAAGCGCTTACCGTTAATATAGGAATTGGTAAGACTTACGACATATTTATCTGTTTAATAAGATCTTTATCAAGTTTCTTATATATCGATCTTTTCAGCGGAATCGCCCACTAATACGAACCCTCAAACAGTGGGAAGTATACAGTCAATCAACCTCGATTCTATGTTACGATATACATTTGTTCCCGATTATACAGTGCGTGCCGTGACGGAAGTGTTTTATGTTAAAATTAAAAGGTCTTTATATTTGGCTGCAAAACGAGCCACACTCCTGGAAAGGAGCCAGAAAGATCCGTTACCTGGTCAAGAGCAATTTGACGACGAAGTAGAAAAGGTTAATTATAAAATTGCAGTCCATAAGAATGTTATTAAATCGTCGCATAAACATTTTAATAATTACTTTTTTTTTTTTTTTAGTTATTGCACTCTTTGGACGAGGATGATCACAGTGTCCCAGAATCTCCGATGTTACCAGTTGATAAAGAAAAAGAGACCAAGAAAGAGAAGGGCAGCGTACAATCTCCCGTTCATAGTGCCACTGCCCCAACCTCACCAGCTCCGGTCAGTGCTAGTCCAGTTACACATTCGAAGTTCATTTCATCGTATAGCGATCATAATGGCAAACTAAAGAATTCCCCAATAAAGGTCTCTTTTTTGTTAAAATTTTATTACTTCATCATCGAGAGTATAATAGTGAAGAGTAATAATTGGATGCATGTGTTTTAGACATCTTCGGTAACAAGTCCCACTCAAGGACAAAATAAATTAGATTTAGATACGGAAATTCTTGCTCGTCAAGAAGTAAACATAGTGATGTCAGGAAAGAAATTAATCGAGGACGAAGAAAAAACGAATCTCTTGCCTAAGCAGGAGGATTCTTAACGTTCGGGGAATAGTCGATGATGACTGACCACGTCGACGCTATTGGACTTGCAGGTATCAAACAACGAAGAGCAGGAAAAACCTCTATGACAAACAATGCTATCATGGCATTATGTACTTAACAAATTACTTAAATATTTATCGCGAAACAAATCGATAGCCGATCGTGGGAGTTTTGAGTTTTGAATAGCTCAGAGACTGTCCGCGATATCCTAGTTCTATGAAGTTAGTACGCTCAGGGAAGATTGCCAAATTTACAGACGTTCTCATACGCATTCAATTCTTCTCATAGTCAATGTAAGCAACATAATACGTAACCAAAACTCAAACGTCTTTTCATTCAATGAATGTCTTATTTCTGTTTGAGTGCCGTTTTGTGAAGCATAATAGTTTGTCTTATAAGGAGCGAAACGCTCATTGAAATTGTATATTTTCACTGTCATAGAAAAGTTCATCTTCTAATATTGACCGTAAAATGCACAGATATTTTTCAACAGTTTCTATTTAACACCTGTAAATATCATTTTGCCATGCACTTTTTTTGAAAAGCGAAACTTTGAAATGTGTATTTCATTTTTAACATTAAAATATCTGTCATTTAAATGACATTTTATGGCGGTTACATATGAACGTTCTTTGTGTTTTTATGTTCTTTAAGGAACGAAACACATTCCGATAGGATTTGAAACAATGAATACCGAGCGAATATCGTTAAGGCGTTGTAACTTCATTTACTGCGTAGGAACAAAGAATGTATTCGATCAGAAAAAGCATATTGAATATTTAGTAAAAGTGAGTACAAATTGAGAGAAACGTTTTCAAAAGAGCGTTTAAACGCATTATTTAGTCCACTCTATAAATACACCAAGGAGGAAGAGCTTTGAGATATTTTTTTCGTTCAGTAATCTTGATTTTCTTGTATCGTATCCCTGATACAAATGTGAATAGTGTGAATAGAAATAACGAATAAATCCCGCATCTTTGCAATCAATTGTAAGAAGATTCTCGGTATATAAATACGATAGTTCATTATATTTTTATTCAGTGCCTTAAAAAATAGTAGAACTGTGTTTAATCGTCTACTATGAAATGCACTTTAATAGAAAATGAGTATAATTTCAATAATAAATGTAAAATGTACATTAATTTCAATTCACTCGCGTTATTACGATATTACAATATTACGATATTACGATATTACGATATTACGATATTACTGATTTAAATATTTTTAAAGCAAAACGGATATTCATTTGTCGTACGCTTTCATACAATACATGGTATTTATTATAACGTAGAAAATATACTGGTGCACAGTGTAATATAAGAATACAGTCATGTATTATGAATGAGATATTAAGTTATAACACGAACAATCCCCGGAAAGGAATTTGATAAATTTCAAGAAATTCGATACTCTAATCATACATGCCTACCTTGGGCTTTTCTTTTCCTATCGTATGAAACACAAATAATTTGCCAATACAAACTGACGGTCAGCATTTGTACATATCCTAAGTTGAAAATAGTTTAAGTAAGTACGAATAGAAATCTCCTTGAATTTTGAATTATCCCTAATAAAGAGATAATAATTATCTAATAAGCTGTTAAATTTGCGAAGTAAAGAAATAAGACAAAAATGGAACGTATCGTCAGATTTTTTACTGAAATAATAATCGTCTAGCGTACTTAACGTAAGAAATATAGAACAAGTTCAACATACAGGATCATTAGAATAACGGCGAGATATACAGTTTCTCATTTCAATCATCGCGATCTATTTTTATTTTCACTTAAAATTTAATAGTTAGACTGTTACTGCCATATTTTTTATACTTACTAATTGTTGTTTCAATGTTTGTTTTACATAAATTTTAGAGAACAAATTGAAAATTCGAAACTGATTGCTAATGCTACAAGAGTATTAGTTGTTCAAAACAACTTGAACGAAAACTCAATTTTAAATTATCGAATTCTGTGTATGCTTGCTGATATCTTACAAAGAAATATATCAATTTTATATTAGCGCAAATTGTACAAAATCGTTTTCTCTCTCTCTCTCTCTCTCTCTCTCTCTCTCTATATATATATATATATATATATATATATATATATATATATATATATATATATATATATATATATATATGCGCGCGCGCGCGCACACACACACACAGCAGACAGGCAGAGAGAGAGAGAGTGAAAGTTGAACGATTTTATGTAGACATATTGTTTGCATGTGTCTTGTAGCTTTGTGGAATGTTTTCGTATATATGAAATAATGTATGATATAGCTTTAAAATATATTCTTTTTAACATAGTATATTTACGATATTCTATAGATATATTCCAAAAAGTGAACGATTAATGTCAGCATATTTAAACGATGTTTAATTTTAAACTGCAATACGTACATGCACAATACAATAGATACATATCGTGTATTCTGTAGCATTTATTATTTTTACGTAGTTTACTTTATCATTATCGTTGATCATCTTTTTGTTGTAAAGTTACAATGAAAGTTATTTGTTTTAAAAACCATTTATTACACCTGTTGGGATTCATTGATACTTATAATTTTTCATAGAAACTATAGATGTTATTAACACTATGTCGTTATTCTTACGTTCATAAAAGTCTTAAGTCGGCTTTATAATCAATGTTTTAACTTGTAGAGGAAATTGTAAGAAAAGAAACAACGGTAAAAGAGAGATACACATTATCTAACATTTGTAATGTGATAATTGATCGACTAACGTATAACAGCGTGCCTGTAAACGAAAGTAGTGCTCCGTACTGCTTACATCAATATAATATTTGGCAATAGTAATTAAATTTCATGAAAACTGTGATCGAAGATATTGCTTCATTTTCCATAATGTATACTCTTTTTTGATATATTAAAATTTATTCGAATGAAAACATGCATACTAAAAGATTAACATCTTCGGTATTGGTGTAAAGCAGCGAAACTACTGTACATACTTTCAACAAAATCATATAATATATTAATTCTGTATTATCGTTACTGTAGAGTCGATGTATGTCGATAAAAAATATACATTCGAAAAGAGTCAAATATATCCATATAACAATGTATTACTATATACAAAAATAAAAGTACAATTTCGTTTTCAAAGTTGTAGTATTTTTGTTTTCGAACAATGAAACTGACTTCCAATCTGTCACATCTGTGTGTAATATCTATTGGCCTGTTTTAAATGCGGTCCGATTTATTAAAAATAAAAGAAACCTATTAAAATTCTTATTTAGAAATTTCTCCCGTATCGTGTAAAATCTATCGTACCATCGAATAACGATCAAGTTTAACGATCGTTTAAACTTAACACTTTCGACATAAGCGGTATTACGAGCACAAAAGAACAGTCTTCCATTTCTGCACAGTTGAATTTATTTACGAGCTGCACCCCTCGCGGGAGAGAACAACGCTCACCCTTGCGTATACAAGGTGTTTATATTATTCGTACATCGAATTTCTCCTAAAAATGAACAATGTAGGAAAGGAACGGAAGAGGGCAAGTGTTTCACCATATTTTACAAGGAACATAAATGCTTACACGATGTTTGAATATTTATAATAAATTTTGGATCAGAAAGATCTTCTACCTTTCTATTTTTTTTACAATGGTAAACCGTGGTTTTGTTTAGATCGTGTAAAAACGACTCCCCGAATAGCACATTTCGAGAACATTAATTTCAATCATCGAATCCCTTATAAAAAAAGAAAAATAATTAAATTCTTTCTTACTATCTCTTTCTTCGAGATAATTGATTGAAAGGAAAATTATTGAATAATAGGAACGCGAACACCCTGTATAAAACGGACCCTCCTGCGTTCCAAGACTGTCGACAATTCGTTACGACCATTCAAGTTCCCCTCTGGTAGATGGTCTTCGAGTTGCACCTCTTTTATCGTATGTGTACACCGGTTCCTTGATTTGAAATAAGATATTTACAAAAGAAATGAACGAATCGATCACTTTTCTTGTAATATAGCTATTAATTTTTGTTTCTTCGCTACGTTGATCGTTTGAACGATTTACATATAGTACGAGGTTTCGTACAGAGCGTCCTCGAATACGCGATACAACTCGAAACCAGGTGATTACGTTCAAAAAATAAAATCAAAATGCGCGATACAAGTTCCCACACAAATCTACGTACAAGAGAAAATTGATTTTGTATCCTCGTAAACTATATGTACAGTATATTCACATGTTTTTTAAGAAACTGTCAGAAAATTTTTGAAACTGCGCAGAACAAAGCGCGCAGTGAACCGACTGGAACACGACTCCCGATAGATGATGGTTGCGCGATGCTGTCAGTTAGCGGGTAGCATCTGCAGGCGTCGGATGCATTATTCGCAAATTCGCGCAAGTTCGCGGTACTTGTACACGCTGCGCTACTACAAAATAATTTCTACGAAACGTTTAAATTTGTTTCTTTCCTTTCTTTTCTCAGTGTATTGAAAACGGTTTAACGGCGCGTGTCGGTATTTAAAACTAAAATTTCATTGTATATAATATTCACGGTTATCTGTGTTTGAATAATATTGGATTCACGCACCGTTTTAAAGGTACGTGTGTTTCATTTGCGTTTTTAAAACGTAACATCTTTCTCATTGTAAAAATAAGCGTACAATTATTTTCTATAATTCCACGTATACTTTTACGCTTTATGAAAAAGTTTTTAATAAAAGTGTGACGTTACGTTTAAATAAATAAATTTATACATTTTATCACCACGAAGAATGCATGTGTTAAACAGTTTTGGCCGTCTTTTCAAGTAATCTGTGTAAAAGTAAATCGTCGATCGTGTTGCGGGACGAACCATATCGAGTAAAATGCATAATGCGACATAAACGGAAAATTGAAGGGATATACATATTAGGGTCGTTTTTTAGCGATAACAGAGGAAAGGAAACGAACGATTCATTGCGACGGCTATGGGAAATAATTGAAACACGACTATTTTTGATTCCTAAGATCTGGGTTGGTATGACGATAACGTTACACGAATGAACCTCAATAAAATCATTTATTAAGCCAAGAACTAGATTCAGCGACGTAACAGAACGCTCGTTCAAGATTGCGCGTTCTTAACCCTCGTGGCCGCGACACGGAATAAAAAGAAAGGAAAAAAACTAATCGTACTTACTTTCGTGTACGCGGACAAAAGTTCTTTGAGAATAAGACGAGAAACTCACCGCGCGGTAATTGCACGAAACGAACGAGAAATTTCTCTCTTTGTGGGGGTAAAAGCCGCTCCCTTCGATCATTAGGATATTTCAGTTCCTTCGTTGACGCGAAATTCAACCTCGATCTCCTCTATTTTTCGGTACAAACAATATCGATGTTCCGCCGGTCTTATAAATATCCGTGCGTGCCTCTCTCTCTCTCTGTGTGTGTATGAAAACAAAAAAATCGATTATCCCCTCGATCCTATTTTTGTCCACGATTCGATTTGTCAGGTGTCATTTTTATTAAACCACCGCCGCCTCCACCCTTATCCTTTCTCCTCCCGGGGTCATTATTGTTTTATTGGTGATTTTGTTTTTCATTCTCCGCACGGGTAAACACGAACTCGATAGTAAGTACGCACGCACGCACGCACGCACGCACGCACCATCGATCACGGAATTTGAAAATTCAATTAATGTAGAGGGTATCCCGTACTTTGGCAGTTGATCTTGAACAATGAAAAGTGTCCTGTTTGTCTTCGTTCGTGAAATAAAGGATATTTAAGAAATTTCATGAACAGAGGGCACCTCGTGAACGAGAAATCTACAAATTTTGTTCATACTCTAGAAATCGCTATATTTAACATTCCTAGAAGCACAAAGTTGTCATTCCGAACGACACAAAATCCGTTGTATCTCATAAACAAGGACAAATAAGGCACACGGTTACACGAACTCTTTTCCATTGTTTTTGATCGTACATGCATTACAGGACACACAGTATACTAATATAATGTATAAATATAGTATGGTACTTTGTAACTTTTTGATGAAAATATACGAATTGTTCATTGTTTTTGGGTGTACAATTAACTTTCACAAATTAGAAGACAGAAACATTGGTAGAGTAGCTGGTACCTTTACAGTGGAAGTGGGTGGATACGGATGTATCGTCGAACAAAGAAAATGTAAATGGCCGCCGTCACGGTGGAATCGGCAAATTGACCAGAATCGAAGAAAGAGCGATCGAGCGAGTGCTCCCCCGGTGGATCATAAATCTTCGAGCGAGTTTACACGCGTAAACGTCGGGTTCGTTGTTTGCGAGGAAGCAAATACATCCTGTGTATGCGTCGGCCCGAAGAAAACGACAATTTGCAAAGGAACACTATATAACCGCGGTTCCGCGTAAACTCGTTCACGATTCGACCACCACGCGCCAAGAGTGGAACGTTTCATCGCTTTTTTTAAATCTAACGAACGCGGTTTAATCTTCTTCGAGGTGTAAACATTCCGTAAATGTTTTCCAAGCTCAAATTACTATTCTGTCTACCGGCCGCTGTTAAAAATAGGCGGCAAGGGGACAAAGGGGACTCGTTCACGCGAACAAGTAAAGAAAAACTATTCGTTATCGATTCGAAGAAACATTTTCAAGTGGTTCGTTTAAAATCCCTTCGTTCTGAGAATTCGAATTAAAAGAGAAACGTGGAAGCTGTTCGGATAATAGAACTCTCGGCTACAAGAACCAAGGGTAGCCCGTGACGGACGATATCCATTGCGTACGGCTAAGGTTGAACGAACAAATGAGCGAGAACCGAACACGGATGATAAAAATACTACCCTTATCTCTCGTTTCGCATCGTTCGTCTCTATCGAGGAATCTCGGCTACGTTAATTGGCACTCGAAATCGATCTAGCTACTTGCTCTCCCAAAAAAATTGTATCACACCGATTCTCAGGGATTGATTTCGAGTTCCCCGTGTTCGAAACTTTTGAACTCGTGTTCGACGAAACGATTGCCGTAACGGAGCAACGTACGATCCCTCGTTCTATAAACTATATACGATAGCGTGCAGAATACTCAATAATTTTTAACATATAAACAATTACAGCTACGTATTTGCGCTACTTGTAGTACTCGTATATGCCATCGTATTGTGGATACAGTCTACGTGCATTTATTAAGCGAAATAATAACAATTCGCTCAACCTTGTTCCTCGTGGACAAATTGTAGAGCACGACACAGATGTGTAGTAGAAAAAGTTTTCGGTTACAATTGTCACACCTATATGCTGTACTATTAGTAGGGTGTCCGTGGTAAAAGATTTTTTTTCTCAAATTCTACCTGCTACCTCCGGTAAACGTATCGCGGGTATCATTAGGCGCGATACAGATCATAAAACGATCACGATCGATACCGTAACCGACTCTAATAGACCGCGAGTTGTACGTCCAGAAGTTAAATTGCATTAAGTGATTCCGCCTGTTACAGACTCGATAAGTCCTATCAACCGGATACAGCGCGGCGGATAGCGTCAATATAAAAGGCCGCTAAAAATGTCGTACGCCGCACGAGCGACATTCTCGCGGGACGAGGAACGTTAAAATGGTACTGTAATAAACGGAACGTACGGGAACTCGATTATAAAGCACAGTCGAGGCACGTCGATCGCTTTGGAAAAACGATCGACGATGAAGCCGGCGAAGCGCAAGGATCTCGATCGCGAATCTAGCTCGTCCTTCGCGCGATAGTGGAACGTCGACGATTCGAAGATGAATTCCTCGTATCTTTGGGGCGAGGACGAGGAATGGGGACCACGATATTATTTCACATACTACAGCCAGCTCGGAAATCGACAAGGAGCCAGCGCCGTCGAGGTATCAAGATTTTTCTAGTGAAATCATTTTTAGAGGGTATACTCTAGTCCGGGCCGCAATGCATCTCCAGCTGCTGTTTGAGATTCTTTCAAGCAGAACCGCAACCCATTTTCGCATCGGGTTTGCACGAATCTATTGCCTCGATATTTCAAAAGTATACCCAAATATTTTTCATGTAAAAATAATCAAAATTACAGAAGTTACGACCACCTTAGTAGAGTCCCGTTCGTTCAAAGCGCCTTCACGGTTGCCACAATTTCGGCCGTTCTGCTTGCCTGAAATCAAACATTCAAAAACCATTTTACTAGGTGGGAACATGGGTA
Source organism: Ptiloglossa arizonensis (assembly GCF_051014685.1). Taxonomy (NCBI): domain Eukaryota; kingdom Metazoa; phylum Arthropoda; class Insecta; order Hymenoptera; family Colletidae; genus Ptiloglossa; species Ptiloglossa arizonensis. The sequence goes on along the minus strand of NC_135051.1, from coordinate 10,296,266 downwards.
TAACCGTAGCTAAAATTTTTAAAAATTATTGAAAATTAAAGATTTCACAGTACCTCGAATTTAGACTATTTTTCGTTTTGTTTTGTTTCGTTTCGTTTAAATCTTTAGGGTGATTTTAAAAAATGATAATGCGGAAGATAAATACACGCGTGCCGAAGATTCGAAAAAAATTCTCTCTTGCTCGCTCGCTCGCATTTCTCTTTCCCTGAGCTTTCTCAACGTACTCGTACTACCTTACACATTGCCCCTACGACTCATCGAACAAAACAAGAAGCACCTGCAATCTTTTTAAACGCTCGTAAGATCGTTAATTTTGCAAATCCGGCGATATTCTTTGGCGGGGATACTTTTGGTGGCGTATGCTCTGAGAAAATGAAATAAAGGAAAATCGATTTTTCGAAGGTTCTCCCCACCCACCCCTCCGCCCGGAGGCTCATCCGCATCGGTGATTATTATTTTATCGCGTTGTATAACTGTCGCGTCCCGTGCGCGGAGCTATTAATTAGCAACGGCATCGCCCGAAAACTTGTGTCTCATTAGAGAAGCGCGAACAATGCGCCGCAAGTGCGTCCTAGTTTTTTTTTTGGTTCCTCGAATGAGCTTGCACGAGCACGCGAACGTCGCGGTCGTTTTTTTCCCACGGTGGATAGGGAACGAGTGACTTCAATTTCAATTCTTTGAATTCATAGAAGGGCATCACGTGCTCACAGGTGGTGATATTGGCCGTTAGTTTCGTGCTGGCGGTTGGCGCCAATTTGGGTATAGCTGGCTGCGTGCTCAGGTACAAGGAGATGAGAACGCCCACGAACTTGTGCCTGGTGAACTTGGCCGCAGCAGATCTCTTGTTCACCGTTGGTGTGCCAGCGATCGCTTACACAAGATTGACGCAATCTTGGCGACTCGGGGAGACGATCTGTAGATTGCTACCCTACTCCCAGGTAAGATCCAAGAGCTCCGATTCGCCGAGAAAATTTTCTTCCCCCAATTCAGGAACGATGGGGTTCACACTCTGGCCAGTCATCTGAAATTTACAAATTCTCATTTCAATCTATCGATCGCATTATTGGATGTAATAAATTCTTAATTTCATTTTCACTTTCATTTATATCTGCGTTCATAATTGGCCTTATTTAATTAACGAATAACGGGGTCCGTTCTAACCGAAAAGCAGAATTTGATCGGTTCTTTTTCGTTCGAGTATCGTGACGCGGACATTTACACAGGTCAAAATGAATCTGTAGCCCGTTGGGCGAAGGTCGATAACTCTCTCAAGCTAATCCTTGTTCTGTACATGGATCTTATGGTAATTTCAACGGGCGAAGATACTTCTCTATATCGTAGTTATTATTATTATTATTATTATTATTATTATTATTGTTGTTATTGTTATTATTATTATTATTATTGTTATTATTATTATTGCTGTTATTGTTACTATTGTTGTTACTATTGTTGTTGTTATTGTTATTGTTATTATTATTATTATTCAGTTTACTTTGGCTTCGTTCGAACTTTTAATAAAATACGATCGTTTTAATTAGAGCGAGAGCAAAACACCACGTGTGCACGATAATAGGACGAGTTGTTGTCATTCGATAAACCTTCCTCGTTCACGGATCAAGGCCGTAATCACCCAAGAAGGGTGGACCTATAAATACGATGCTCCTTTCGATACGTTCCGTGGCACGATTCTTCCTCACGAGTAACAGAATTTGAGATCGCCGAGTGGTCTTTTTCGGCTCGTCGCCTCTTCACGATGTATAATTTGGCTTCCTATAATTAAAGTTGTAATAATATACTAAAATAGTTAAATCAATTAAAAATTATCGACGATTCACAATTTAAATGGTGAACGGGCGCAACGGGCGCAACATAATATTATTCTCATTTTTACGTTGGTTTTGCAGGAAATTAAGGAATAGTAAAGCAACGAGCAGTCATTGAAAATGTACATTTACCTGGTGGCTTTTACTCCTTATAGTTTGTCTGCGGCTTTGTGCTCTTATGGACATTGACGTTTATATCGATGGACAGACATCGATGCTTGGCAATAGCTCCTTATAGAAGTGCCTTAACGAGGCCCAGAGTTCTAGCGGCTAGTCTTGTCACATGGATCATCGCGGCTTTCGTTTTCCTACCTGTCGTATTTTGGTTTAAGCCGAAGGTATTACAAACCGTCTTCGTTAAAAAGATATCGATAACAAAATAAATTACTTTGTACCGTTTCGATCGGTAACAATACAAATAATAAATGCAATATTTTGGCCGGAGCGCCTCCTTAATCTTCGTTAAAATACGCAGGATATCAGGAACGAGTTGACGATCTGCACTTTGGTCTTCCCACGAAGCAAAATCGTGAACGTCTCGTTGTGCTTTACGGTACCGATCATCGTCCTGACTTGTCTCCTACCCATGGCTCTTCTGGTCTATCATTATCAGCGGATCTTTCAAAAAATTCTCGACTCGCGAAGCAGATGGGCTGTTCCGTGCGTTGCGCAAGTAATTCATTTATAATAATACATATTTTCTAAATATACGCGTATATTATTCATCTTCGTTCATTGTCCGTTCACAAGAAGGTTAACAAGTGTTTACATTCCCACTCTAGTTTACAGACTGCTAACTTCCATCGCGCGCATTGTCGCTATTGTGATGACAGGAGAGCTAGTAGACTGTAAATTAAAGTGGAGATGTAAACACTTTTTAACATTTTCTCTCGCGTGCGGACATTATCAAACTTGATTGTATTTTATAATTAACCGTGTATGTATCGTGGTTTTCTATTTTTAAATATACACGATAAATATACGTATGTAATATATGCATCCAGGGGTTGGAGAACGGTGTAACAGGTAGAAGAGACTCTGAACTATCGGTGGTCGGTACGTTGTTACCCTGGGCGGGAAGGAAGTTGTCAGCTGCGTCGGTGACTGGTCGACAGGGCCGTACTGGTAGCCTCTCCCAACACGAGGAGATACGACTACACAAGCATCTTCGAGTCGTACGAATTTTGCTGTTGAATGTGGTAGCAGTCCTTGTAATGTGGCTTCCCATCACCACGGTGATGATATTGATCTACATAGACGGCAGAAGGCCTACCGAGGATACGAATTTCTTTCTGAGATCGCATCATTTCGTTTGGACTCTGATCGTCGCACAATTCAACACCGTGGTCAATCCCCTGCTTTACGGCGTTTTCTCGGAAAACTTTCGCGTCTGTTTTGCCAAACTCTGGCGACGCGGTCTCGATGGCAATGCCAGAAATATGGAACGCGTCGGATCCAAGAAAAACCCGAAATCGTTGGAAGCGTTTCAGACTCGGTTGGGCACTGTTAGGACACCAAGTAGTTCGAGGAATCAGAAACATTCAAAGAAAAGCTCTAGCTGCAGCATAGGTAGCATTGTCGAAGTACCTAGCTCGGAGAAATTATGAATTAGCGAAATATCGATCAACATGTTCGAACCTTTTTCTTTTCTTTTTTGTTTCTTTAAATTATTGTTTTCATTTACAATTGTATATTTCATTAGACAATAGAAAATAATACAAAATATAGTACAAAATTTTATAAATATGTATTACATTTAACAAGAGTACAATTTCTTTTTAATCAAATACGACTACATTTATTTACGTAGAGTATATATTATTTTTTTAACCAACTACCAACTATAACTTGGGCGTCTTGGTAAATTCTCTTACACATTTTCTAATTTTGGATAACTCTTTCATATCGATGTTCCCTTCTCTTAGAAAACTTTCGAGTGTCGCGATTCTAGCCTTTACGAAACCTGCATTTATAAATATCATTTTTCTTTTCTTTTTCTCGTGGAGAGGATCAGTTACATAATTCCTTATGAGACACCAGAAATATCTATCGTCTTTCAAAGTAATTAAATCAATTGCAATTTGCAGCGAGTTTGCTGGCCAACCTTCGGATATAGAAATATCGACTAAAGTTTCCTCGTCTACTACTTTCTTTATACAGAATATATTCTGACATTCCGATTTCAAATTAAAAACAATCCAACTGTCCTTTGGTAGCTTATTGCCAAAACTTGCGCTTAAGAGTGATCCGTTAGCAGTTTTATGTACAATTATTTTTGGACGAAATTTTTCTTTATGTTTATGAGCGTACAAATTTATTCTTTTTAATTTATCTTTTTCAATTATTAATACTTTATTCAATCTATCTAGTTCTTCGGCCCCTTTATAAATCCTGTCCATTATAAGGTCGGTACCTTTCAACATGTCGCAAGAAAGACTAATAAGAGTATCATTTTTCGTCGATAACATCTTTTCTACTGTGTCCATAGAAAATTCTACTAGTTGTTTATCCGTGGTCAGGCCTACAATTGTTTTGGAATCGTAACATTGCAAACAAAGAAAGTTTTTATCTTCGACTCTCGTTTGAAGAATATTATCCTCTGATAACTGTTTTTGTCCATAATATAATTTAGATTCGGCGGAATAAACAAACAACAATGTATCTTTACTGAAGTCGCTAAAACTAGCACAAATAGTTTGTACATTTGTTCCTATAGGAATGTTTTCAAAAACAAGTTCATTGTCTTTTGCATGCATTAGAATAATATCTGCATCAGTGACCAACAGCAATGCATCAACCTTAAGATATGTTCGAACAGGTATAATATCGCTAATAGAATAAACACTATTGTATATTATTCGAACAATATTGTTTAGTAATGTTAGAACTCTCTTTCCAATTGCAATTACGCATAAATTTTCTACCGTAGAATCTGTTTTCGTCAAAGTTTTTATAAATTGTTCCGTAGCATTTTCTGAATTTACTGGATAAACACATAATACATGAGAATCACTTTCCTCTGAAGAAAATTGAAACAATTGTTTACTTGTCAAGTTTTGCTTATTGTATAAATAGAGATACTTATTCTTTGGTGTCAATACTTCATAAAAAGTAGTACCCATTTCGATTGCACTTGTATTTAAAACAGCGAATTTTCGATTTCTCCGAAGTTTGTATATCCCTTGCGGAATACAAATGAGAAAAGCCCGACCACCGAAAAATTGTATATTTTTTATCGGAGCTGGTGCTGTTATAGTGTTAACGAACACGGAATCATTGTTCTTGTATGAAAATATTACAAGCTTGTCCTCGTTCCAACAGAAACAAGTCTCTTCACCGTAAAACGTATTAAGAATAAAAGTTTTTGGTACAAAATTATCAATTGTTTTAATATACATTTTAGGACAATTACAAAAAATTCGTACATTAAAATACCTTCTGTCCACCTTCTGAAAATAAAGTCACAGACGAAAGAAATGTTTTAGTAGGTAAACGCAACTAGGAACGTACGCACCACCATACGACAAGTTAAATAACTAAAGCTTTCCACGCACAGTTTTTAATCATTTGCAAGTGTGTCTAGCACAAGTTTTAATTAGTTAATGTTAGAGAAGTTTAACGTGCTATTAATCGTAAAGTAATTATTGTATATTCAACATGATTGTGATATAGTGATTGTAATAACTCACTCAATTTCTTGTTCACTTTCTTCTCCACTTCAAACACATAATTTGGTTCTACCGAGTGTTAATACGTCTTCGTCTGTTCAATACATTATGTGGAATCTAATGGTTGATGATGAAGAACCCAATCAACTCGATGAACCTCACGTTAGAAGTTACGCTGAAATAGTAGAACAGCAGCAAAATGATGAAGGTGTAGAGACCGTAACATCGATCAGACAGGTATGTTTTCCATGTAAATAGGAATAACCGATATATACGTGTAGTTTTTATCTTATCATCTACTTATATATACAAACTTTTCGATTATAGGGTCGTACGGAAGATTGTATACTTAAGTTGTACAAATTAAACAATGAACCCACTTTAATGAGACAAAAACATATAGCAATGTTAAAAAAATCTTTGACCAACCTTACTCAAATTCACGATGTAAGTGCTCTTAAAGGGCTTTATCATTTCTCCTATCAATTTGTACTTTTACTTTTATTTCTTACATTATGGGTATGTTATTTTGCTATTAAGTGTTTAGACAGCAGCAGACCATGGTTATGTTATTGGATTTTACATTCCCTTGAATTGTTAGAAGAGCGTTTAGAAGATTTTTATTATTCTAAAATTACTGGTTTTTTGGCCAAATGTCAGTCACCAGAAGGAGGATTTGGGGGAGGTCCAGGGCAATATCCTCACTTAGCTTCTACGTACGCAGCAGTAAATGCATTATGTACCATTGGCACTTGTAAAGCGTATCGAGTAATTAATAGGTATATACAAATTATACAATTACAATGTGCATGATTATTGAAGTTAAAGTTTAATATTATGATATACCGTGTAAAAAATTATATGTACATTGATTCTAGAAAAACACTTAAACGCTTTTTATCATCTTTACATGGAGAGGATGGATCTTTTCGTTTGCACTGTGATGGAGAAGTAGACATAAGAGGAGCATATTGTGCAATCGCTGTAGCAAAGTTGACTAATATATATACTCCTGAAATATTCAAAGGAACAGAGAATTGGATAGCTAAATGCCAAACATGGGAGGGTGGTTTTGGAGGTTGTCCTGGCATGGAAGCTCATGGGGGATATGCATATTGTGGGATAGCAGCACTTGAACTTCTTGGAAAAACCGATTTCTGTCGTTTGAATTCGTTACTGGTACATACAGTCTCTTTGAATTTTCTAGTATACATTAAAAAGTTTCTTTCCATTTTCATTTGCATTTGCATTTGCTTTTAGAGGTGGATAGTAAATAGACAAATGCGCTTGGAAGGTGGATTTCAAGGACGTCCTAACAAACTAGTAGATAGTTGCTATTCATTTTGGCTAGGCGGAACTTTTGCATTAATTCATGCATTTTTAAGAAAAGAAGGAAAGGTGTACAATTCCAATTATTGGTTGTTCAATCAAGAAGCTGTACAAGAATATTTACTAGTTTGTTGCCAGCATCATAATGGTGGCCTTTTGGATAAGCCTGAAAGGCATGTAACACTACTATTACCACTGCAGTACAAAATATAACAAAACTGCTATAAGCTTTTATGTTTGTTGTAGATATATGGATATGTATCATACATGTTATGCACTTAGTGGATTGTCAGTTGCACAAAATTCTCCAGAGCCATTGGTTATTGGATCTCGTACCACGAATTTGTTAGCAGTAATTCATCCTGCGTATAACCTAGTACTTCTTTCTGCGATCAATGCTTTGGAATACTTTAATGGACTGCCAATACCTGACTGAACGTGTATTTGATACTTGAAATGCATTAATAGAGTAACAAGTGTTTCTATTCCATTTTGGGAAAAAGTTCAAAGAGACAGATACTATTTCACTTCATACTAAATTTGACCAACAAAGTATAAATATAAAGTTATTTATTAATGAAACTAAGAATTACGATGATTCAATTGGTGATTTTTGTAAACATGTAATATCAACATTTAGGAGTGTATATTCGAATGCAGTTCATTTTATTTTATTATACTGGCACCTCTATCGGTACATCCTATACGATTTTCCGACCTTGGTCGGGTTAATCTTAATTATCGTTGTTTCAAATGCCATTTTTATTAGGTTATGGATGTTGAAGAAGAATATCGGACTATTCAAGGGTAGTTGGGATTTTTGCCCATTAAGAAGTTGGAACTTACCATAAACGGTTTACAAACTTTATTGAAGCCCTTCGCGTTAAATTCAAGTTCAAGTTCAAGGTTGATCGGCAAAACTATTGGTCGATTGAGAAAATTTCCGGTTTGGATTGAGTTTTGTAATGTTAGGCGGGAAAGGGTAGCCATGTCCTATCTTTATTTGCTATATTTGACGCACGCGCCTTAGGCGACTTTTATCTTGTGTGCGTTCTAGTCGAAATTCCACTTACAAAAGCTGTGCGATTTTCTAACTGGATTAAAATTTAATTAAAGATTTTCAACTGGATGCAACGATTTTAACCTAACGTATTTTTATCGAATAAAAAAAGTGAGCAAACACACTCGCGTAAAATGAATATAATTAAAAATTTTAAGTATAAATAATTGACGAAGTATTACTTACAATCGGATATTAATAATCGTTATTACCGTTTTTCTAACGAAATTTCATCATCGACATAAATAACACGTTGACTTATTATACATAATAATTATTTTTACAAATGTATAATTATATGTTTATTTCAATTTAGAAAATTAAATTTCCAATAAATGAACTTACATCGTATTGCAACAGTTTTTGAAACTTTATATTACGTATAAGTATATTTATTTTTATAATGAAGACTCGGTTCATGAATACCCTTTAAATGTATTTTCTATACGAACGTGTCCGGACATGCCAAAAGCACAAGTAACACATTGTACGAAAAAACTATTATGATGTTTCGAGGTTCACACTCTGGCCAGTCATCTGAAATTTACAAACTCTCATTTCAATCTATCGATCACGTTATTGGATGTAATAAATTCTTAATTTCATTTTCACTTTCATTTATATCTGCGTTCATAATTGGCGTTCTTTAATTAACGAATAACGGGGTCCGTTCTAACCGAAAAGCAGAATTTGATCGGTTCTTTTTCGTTCGAGTATCGTGACGCGGACATTTACACAGGTCAAAATGAATCTGTAGCCCGTTGGGCGAAGGTCGATAACTCTCTCAAGCTAATCCTTGTTCTGTACATGGATCTTATGGTAATTTCAACGGGCGAAGATACTTCTCTATATCGTACTTATTATTATTATTATTATTATTATTATTATTATTATTATTATTATTATTATTATTATTATTATTGTTGTTGTTGTTATTATTATTATTATTGTTATTATTATTATTATTGTTATTATTATTATTATTGTTATTATTATTATTATTGTTATTATTATTATTATTATTATTATTATTATTATTGTTACTATTGTTGTTACTATTGTTGTTACTATTGTTATTATTATTATTATTATTATTCAGTTTACTTTGGCTTCGTTCGAACTTTTAATAAAATATGATCGTTTTAATTAGAACGAGAGCAAAACACCACGTGTGCACGATAATAGGACAAGTTGTTGTCATTCGATAAACCTTCCTCGTTCACGGATCAAGGCCGTAATCACCCAAGAAGGGTGGACCTATAAATACGATGCTCCTTTCGATACGTTCCGTGGCACGATTCTTCCTCACGAGTAACAGAATTTGAGATCGCCGAGTGGTCTTTTTCGGCTCGTCGCCTCTTCACGATGTATAATTTGGCTTCCTATAATTAAAGTTGTAATAATATACTAAAATAGTTAAATCAATTAAAAATTATCGACGATTCACAATTTAAATGGTGAACGGGCGCAACGGGCGCAACATAATATTATTCTCATTTTTACGTTGGTTTTGCAGGAAATTAAGGAATAGTAAAGCAACGAGCAATCGTTGAAAATGTACATTTACCTGGTGGCTTTTACTCCTTATAGTTTGTCTGCGGCTTTGTGCTCTTATGGACATTGACGTTTATATCGATGGACAGACATCGATGCTTGGCAATAGCTCCTTATAGAAGTGCCTTAACGAAGCCCAGAGTTCTAGCGGCTAGTCTTGTCACATGGATCATCGCGGCTTTCGTTTTCCTACCTGTCGTATTTTGGTTTAAGCCGAAGGTATTACAAACCGTCTTCGTTAAAAAGATATCGATAACAAAATAAATTACTTTGTACCGTTTCGATCGGTAACAATACAAATAATAAATGCAATACTTTGGCCGGAGCGCCTCCTTAATCTTCGTTAAAATACGCAGGATATCAGGAACGAGTTGACGATCTGCACTTTGGTCTTCCCACGAAGCAAAATCGTGAACGTCTCGTTGTGCTTTACGGTACCGATCATCGTCCTGACTTGTCTCCTACCCATGGCTCTTCTGGTCTATCATTATCAGCGGATCTTTCAAAAAATTCTCGACTCGCGAAGCAGATGGGCTGTTCCGTGCGTTGCGCAAGTAATTCATTTATAATAATGCATATTTTCTAAATATACGCGTATATTATTCATCTTCGTTCATTGTCCGTTCACAAGAAGGTTAACAAGTGTTTACATTCCCACTCTAGTTTACAGACTGCTAACTTCCATCGCGCGCATTGTCGCTATTGTGATGACAGGAGAGCTAGTAGACTGTAAATTAAAGTGGAGATGTAAACACTTTTTAACATTTTCTCTCGCGTGCGGACATTATCAAACTTGATTGTATTTTATAATTAATCGTGTATGTATCGTGGTTTTCTATTTTTAAATATACACGATAAATATACGTATGTAATATATGCATCCAGGGGTTGGAGAACGGTGTAACAGGTAGAAGAGACTCTGAACTATCGGTGGTCGGTACGTTGTTACCCTGGGCGGGAAGGAAGTTGTCAGCTGCGTCGGTGACTGGTCGACAGGGCCGTACTGGTAGCCTCTCCCAACACGAGGAGATACGACTACACAAGCATCTTCGAGTCGTACGAATTTTGCTGTTGAATGTGGTAGCAGTCCTTGTAATGTGGCTTCCCATCACCACGGTGATGATATTGATCTACATAGACGGCAGAAGGCCTACCGAGGATACGAATTTCTTTCTGAGATCGCATCATTTCGTTTGGACTCTGATCGTCGCACAATTCAACACCGTGGTCAATCCCCTGCTTTACGGCGTTTTCTCGGAAAACTTTCGCGTCTGTTTTGCCAAACTCTGGCGACGCGGTCTCGATAGCAATGCCAGAAATATGGAACGCGTCGGATCCAAGAAAAACCCGAAATCGTTGGAAGCGTTTCAGACTCGGTTGGGCACTGTTAGGACACCAAGTAGTTCGAGGAATCAGAAACATTCAAAGAAAAGCTCTAGCTGCAGCATAGGTAGCATTGTCGAAGTACCTAGCTCGGAGAAATTATGAATTAGCGAAATATCGATCAACATGTTCGAACCTTTTTCTTTTCTTTTTTGTTTCTTTAAATTATTGTTTTCATTTACAATTGTATATTTCATTAGACAATAGAAAATAATACAAAATATAGTACAAAATTTTATAAATATGTATTACATTTAACAAGAGTACAATTTCTTTTTAATCAAATACGACTACATTTATTTACGTAGAGTATATATTATTTTTTTAACCAACTACCAACTATAACTTGGGCGTCTTGGTAAATTCTCTTACACATTTTCTAATTTTGGATAACTCTTTCATATCGATGTTCCCTTCTCTTAGAAAACTTTCGAGTGTCGCGATTCTAGCCTTTACGAAACCTGCATTTATAAATATCATTTTTCTTTTCTTTTCCTCGTAGAGAGGATCAGTTACATAATTCCTTATGAGACACCAGGAATATCTATCGTCTTTCAAAGTAATTAAATCAATTGCAATTTGCAGCGAGTTTGCTGGCCAACCTTCGGATATAGAAATATCGACTAAAGTTTCCTCGTCTACTACTTTCTTTATACAGAATATATTCTGACATTCCGATTTCAAATTAAAAACAATCCAACTGTCCTTTGGTAGCTTATTGCCAAAACTTGCGCTTAAGAGTGATCCGTTAGCAGTTTTATGTACAATTATTTTTGGACGAAATTTTTCTTTATGTTTATGAGCGTATAAATTTATTCTTTTTAATTTATCTTTTTCAATTATTAATACTTTATTCAATCTATCTAGTTCTTCGGCCCCTTTATAAATCCTGTCCATTATAAGGTCGGTACCTTTCAACATGTCGAAAGAAAGATTAATAAGAGCATCATTTTTCGTCGATAACATCTTTCCTACTGTGTCCATAGAAAATTCTACTAGTTGTTTATCCGTGGTCAGGCCTACAATTGTTTTGGAATCGTAACATTGCAAACAAAGAAAGTTTTTATCTTCGACTCTCGTTTGAAGAATATTATCCTCTGATAACTGTTTTTGTCCATAATATAATTTAGATTCGGCGGAATAAACAAACAACAATGTATCTTTACTGAAGTCGCTAAAACTAGCACAAATAGTTTGTACATTTGTTCCTAAAGGAATGTTTTCAAAAACAAGTTCATTGTCTTTTGCATGCATTAGAATAATATCTGCATCAGTGACCAACAGCAATGCATCAACCTTAAGATATGTTCGAACAGGTATAATATCTCTGATAGAATAAATACTATTGTATATTATTCGAACAATATTGTTTAGTAATGTTAGAACTCTCTTTCCAATTGCAATTACGCATAAATTTTCTACCGTAGAATCTGTTTTCGTCAAAATTTTTATAAATTGTTCCGTAGCATTTTCTGAATTTACTGGATAAACACATAATACATGAGAATCACTTTCCTCTGAAGAAAATTGAAACAATTGTTTACTTGTCAAGTTTTGCTTATTGTATAAATAGAGATACTTATTCTTTGGTGTCAATACTTCATAAAAAGTAGTACCCATTTCGATTGCACTTGTATTTAAAACAGCGAATTTTCGATTTCTCCGAAGTTTGTATATCCCTTGCGGAATACAAATGAGAAAAGCCCGACCACCGAAAAATTGTATATTTTTTATCGGAGCTGGTGCTGTTATAGTGTTAACGAACACGGAATCATTGTTCTTGTATGAAAATATTACAAGCTTGTCCTCGTTCCAACAGAAACAAGTCTCTTCACCGTAAAACGTATTAAGAATAAAAGTTTTTGGTACAAAATTATCAATTGTTTTAATATACATTTTAGGACAATTACAAAAAATTCGTACATTAAAATACCTTCTGTCCACCTTCTGAAAATAAAGTCACAGACGAAAGAAATGTTTTAGTAGGTAAACGCAACTAGGAACGTACGCACCACCATACGACAAGTTAAATAACTAAAGCTTTCCACGCACAGTTTTTAATCATTTGCAAGTGTGTCTAGCACAAGTTTTAATTAGTTAATGTTAGAGAAGTTTAACGTGCTATTAATCGTAAAGTAATTATTGTATATTCAACATGATTGTGATATAGTGATTGTAATAACTCACTCAATTTCTTGTTCACTTTCTTCTCCACTTCAAACACATAATTTGGTTCTACCGAGTGTTAATACGTCTTCGTCTGTTCAATACATTATGTGGAATCTAATGGTTGATGATGAAGAACCCAATCAACTCGATGAACCTCACGTTAGAAGTTACGCTGAAATAGTAGAACAGCAGCAAAATGATGAAGGTGTAGAGACCGTAACATCGATCAGACAGGTATGTTTTCCATGTCAATAGAAATAACCGATATATACGTGTAGTTTTTATCTTATCATCTACTTATATATACAAACTTTTCGATTATAGGCTCGTAGGGAAGATTTTATACTTAAGGTGTACGAATTAGACATTGAACCCACTTTAATGAGACAAAAACATATAGCAATGTTAAAAAAATCTTTGACCAACCTTACTTAAATTCAGGATGTAAGTGCTCTTAAAGGGCTTTATCATTTTTCCTATCAATTTGTACTTTTACTTTTATTTCTTACATTATGGGTATGTTATTTTGCCATTCAGTGTTTAGACAGCAGCAGACCAGAGTTATGTTATTGGATTTTACATTCCGTTGAATTGTTAAGAATGCCTTTAGAACAGTTCTAAAATTGTTGATCTTTTGGCCAAATGTCAGTCATCAGAAGGAGGATTTGGGGATGGTCCAGGGCAATATCCTCGCTTACCTTCTACGTACGCAGCAGTAAAGGCATTATGTATCATTGGCTCTTATAATGCGTATCAAGTAATTAGAAGGTATATACAAATTATACAATTACAATGTGCATGATTATTGAAGTTAAAGTTTAATATTATGATATACCGTGTAAAAAATTATATGTACATTGATTCTAGACGAGCACTTAAACGCTTTTTAGTATCTTTACGTGGAGAGGATGGATCTTTTCGTTTGCAATGTGATGGAGAAGTAGACATAAGAGGAGCACATTATGCAATCGCTGTAGCAAGGTTGACTAATATATATACTCCTGATTTATTCAAAGGAACAAAGAAGTGGATAGCTAAATGCCAAACATGGGAGGGTGGTTTTGGAAGTTGTCCTGGCATGGAAGCTCATGGGGTGTATACATATAGTGGGATGGCAGCACTTGATCTTCTTGGAAAAACCGATTTCTGTCGTTGGAATTCGTTACTGGTACATACAGTCTCTTTGAATTTTCTAGTATACATTAAAAAGTTTCTTTCCATTTTCATTTGCATTTGCATTTGCTTTTAGAGGTGGCTAGTAAATAGACAAATGCGCTTGGAAGGTGGATTTCAAGAACGTGCTAACAATCTAGTACTGAATAACTAATCATTTTATGTACTTAGTGGATTGTCAGTTGCACAAAATTCTCCATGGGATTGGCATATTGGACCTCCTACCACGAATTGGTTAGAAGTAATTCATCCTGCGTATAACCTAGTACTTCCTTCTGCGATCAATGCTTTGGAATACTTTAATGGACTGCCAATACCTGACTGAACGTGTATTTGATACTTGAAATGCATTAATAGAGTAACAAGTGTTTCTATTCCATTTTGGGAAAAAGTTCAAAGAGACAGATACTATTTCACTTCATACTAAATTTGACCAACAAAGTATAAATATAAAGTTATTTATTAATGAAACTAAGAATTACGATGATTCAATTGGTGATTTTTGTAAACATGTAATATCAACATTTAGGAGTGTATATTCGAATGCAGTTCATTTTATTTTATTATACTGGCACCTCTATCGGTACATCCTATACGATTTTCCGACCTTGGTCGGGTTAATTTTAATTATCGTTGTTTCAAATGCCATTTTTATTAGGTTATGGATGTTGAAGAAGAATATCGGACTATTCAAGGGTAGTTGGGATTTTTGCCCATTAAGAAGTTGGAACTTACCATAAACGGTTTACAAACTTTATTGAAGCCCTTCGCGTTAAATTCAAGTTCAAGTTCAAGTTCAAGGTTGATCGGCAAAACTATTGGTCGATTGAGAAAATTTCCGGTTTGGATTGAGTTTTGTAATGTTAGGCGGGAAAGGGTAGCCATGTCCTCCTATCTTTATTTGCTATATTTGACGCACGCGCCTTAGGCGACTTTTATCTTGTGTGCGTTCTAGTCGAAATTCCACTTACAAAAGCTGTGCGAGTTTCTAACTGGATTAAAATTTAATTAAAGATTTTCAACTGGATGCAACGATTTTAACCTAACGTATTTTTATCAAATAAAAAAAGTGAGCAAACGCACTCGCGTAAAATGAATATAATTAAAAATTTTAAGTATAAATAATTGACGAAGTATTACTTACAATCGGATATTAATAATCGTTATTACCGTTTTTCTAACGAAATTTCATCATCGACATAAATAACACGTTGACTTATTATACATAATAATTATTTTTACAAATGTATAATTATATGTTTATTTCAATTTAGAAAATTAAATTTCCAATAAATGAACTTACATCGTATTGCAACAGTTTTTGAAACTTTATATTACGTATAAGTATATTTATTTTTATAATGAAGACTCGGTTCATGAATACCCTTTAAATGTATTTTCTATACGAACGTGTCCGGACATGCCAAAAGCACAAGTAACACATTGTACGAAAAAACTTTTATGAAGTTTCGAGGTTAGTAGTGTCATCATTTGAAAATTTTAAAAACCAAATTCTGTGAAAATAAAGCACATTTTAAGAATTAACACACTTATAGATTAAGAGTACATCAAGAACGGTTCTGAAAATCATTTCCAACCTAAAAGAAGAGGTTATGGCGAAATACTTGATGCAAATAGTTATTGTGGGCACGCGTGTTGTCGGCAAAGCATTTGCACGAGCATTGCGACAAGAAATCGCAGCAAGTCGAGAAGCTGCACGCAGAGCAGGCGGTGGTACAATTGGTGCGGAACATGTAGCAGCTAATGTTAAGACTGGAATATCTTTAACGGAAGCATTACATATCCTGAATGTTGAACGATTGGATCAAACAGAAGCTATTGAGCGTAATTATAAGTATCTCATGGAAGTTAATGACAGATCTAAAGGTGGTTCTTTTTATATTCAATCGAAAGTAGTACGTGCTAAAGAACGTATCGATGAAGAACTAAAAAATGTTTCTGCATCTAAATCAAAATCCACGCGACAAGATACTGCTAAATGATTTTAGTTAATGTTTTTGTAGTCAAAATTTAATTTGTACATCAGTGTCAGTATGTATGCATCTAGTGACCTATATTTTAATTATAAATAAATAAGATGAAGTGCGCAATTGATCAAGATTGCCACGAGTGTAGTTTGTTACTGGTCAAAATATTAAACTGAAAGATACTTTATTTGAATAACATGCAAGCCTTTGTCTTACGTATTGTAGTGTTTATATCGACTGTGAATCGATGAATCCGACTTTTGGAAAGGGAAACAAAAGGTGGAGAATGAAAAAACATTGAAACGCGTGCGCGCGTAAATATGTGGGTGCGTGTGTATAAATAAAATAAATAAATAAATCAATAAACAAACAAATAAATAAATAAATGTTCTTAAGAGCATATAGGTTCATGTGACAGTCTTTTAGTACAAGTACTCGCTCTTATACGAGTCCTTTTAAATATAATATAATACTTAAAATTCATTATATATCAAACCAGCTACCTTTGCATCTTCTGGCTTAATTCTATTCTGTGATTGATGAATGGTTAATCTTTCCTGATTGTGACGAATGGACCACAGATTTGGCAAATACTTTGGATTCATATTCAAAAGGAAGTGTTCCCTCCACATGCGCTCCAATTCTACCAGTCCACCTTCCTTTCTTTGAAAATATTGAACCACCTACAAAAAAGAATGTGTGAATATATTTTTAAATTTCTCTTAAATTATCCTTTCTTTTTTTTTTAATCTACTTGTACATACCTTCAAACCATGAGGTTGACATTTAGATTTATCTAGATTAGTCATTGAAATCATAGCAGTTTTTAATTCCTTACTCAGTACATCTAGGAAAAATGATGTAACTTGTTGTTGACCTGTACATTTTAAAATATAGTGTTCTAATTCCTTGCGACGTAAATCAGGTAAAGTTGTTTTTTCTCTCAATGCTTTAACAGCTGAATGTAATTTCTGCCAATTATTTACATATTTATTACGTATGTGTGTTATTGGGCCAGCTAAAGGTGCATCAGACATGTCTGCTAGCTTTCTTCTGAGCTGCAGATCATGACGTTTGCTTATTTCATGACATGATGGACATAATAGTAATACATCGTGTGACTGATGTGTTTTCATCACCACTGAAAAATAAGTATCATTCTTTAAATACTATTACGTGCTCTGTAATATGTTAGCTTTATAACTTACACGGAAAGTATTTACGATATTCTCTAGGTACAACATTTTTTCTAATAAATTTCTCTGAATCTCCACACACTACGCATTGATTGACTTTAATTTGTGTGTAATATTGTCCAACCTCTCCCAAAGCACGTCCAGACGGCTCAAATTTTAATCTCACAGTGAACGGTTCTTTGTCGATCATTTCCCCTAAACCTTTGGTAATGTACCATTCTGCTTTCTTACGATTACATGTACACAATATATCTCCATCTGGTGCTTGTAAATAACAGTTATGATATAATGGTTTATTTCTTATAGGTATGTTTATTTTATATATAATATTGTTGTTTTTCTTAAAATCTCGTGTAAATTTGTCCAGATTATTGATTTTAGTGTTTTTTTGATTAATAGTTGTGTGTGACTGTTGAGCCTTGAACCTTAAACAGATAATTTAAGTTAAATAATTTTCTATGTGTCAAGACCAATTTGTATAGAAAATAAAAAATCATTTTTAATATAAAGAACTCTTTATTACCTCGTATCAATTATACCACTTGGTAAACAATGAAATTGCATATTCAAATTTTTATTACATATACTTTTTATATAATTTACAAAGTTTTCCCATAAAGAATACTTTTCTCTTATCCTTTGCACGATCTAAAAAAAATACAAAGTAATTCAATTGATGATTAACATATCTCCTATAGAAATTCTTAGAATAATGATGAAAATCAGGTATTTTTTTCTACCTGGTCATAAATAAGAACAGACGCAATTGCATCACAAGCAGCATATGCTACTTGTTCGTCAGTAAGAGTGCCAGCATTCCAATTGCCGCACCTTACTTCTACTAGTTTATCCATTTCTAATCCTAAATATTGCAAACTCATTGCAGCTAAACTTTTTGGACTTGGTAAATTCGCGCGTTCTGCCAATGTCCTTAAATCAAGTGTACCGCAAACTTTACAGCCGTAATCTGCCGCTATTTTTTGTCCATCTTCGTACGAAGCAACTCCAACTTTAAGAATGCGTTTACTAGCTAATAGTTCCTAAAACAATATTTTTTGCTTTATATTTCCAATGTATCGTGTATTATGTCCTTTGTAATTATGTTAAAAGCATTATACCTTTAATTTGTGAGGAACATATCCAATTTTGCCAATGTGAAACAAGCCACATACTCCGTTACAAGTAGCAAGTTGGAGTAGAGAAACAGGTCCTTCGTTAACCCATTCACAGTCGAAACCCAATATATCGTTAGATAAGTTGCTTTAACATAAAACATATTTACTTAGAAATGTTCAAGTAAACAATACAATTTCATGATACAAAGCATAAAACGATCCTTTCATGCTTGTAATTATTTGTTCTTATTCGAAATCTTGAAACGCTAAGATCAATTTAATAATTGACTATTATTTCTGATATTGAAATTTCTTAACAAAAGAGTTGTCTGTACAAATACCGACATAAGAATTACTTGAATGGAAAAAATATAAACACGATTAATGTTCCAAGAGTTCATAGATAGACATACAATATACAAAAAATGTCAACATGGCATTATCGTGTACTTGAGAAACATAATAAATATAACATAGAATGGTATCAAGGTGTAACCCTCTTTATAACTTACCAGCGAATACATTGAATGGCATAATCACATTTTTCTGGAGTATCTGCCAAAATAATTTTGTCTAATGTTATTTTGAGATCTCTTTTCTTGTCATCGCTCTCCTTATAACTTTTATTCTTTATAGTTTCACAAATGTGTTTAACGCTTTGGAGTACATTCTTGCGATACTTCGAAGCCAACAATACAAGGCCCACGCTTACACATACGAGAAACATATCGTTCCTTGCAGGATGCATTAATCGCGAGAATAGGTTTTATTCTTCGAAAAATTAGTATTAAAAATTCTACGTACAATTTGTTTTCCTTATTTTACATTTACTTAAATATACATTTATGTATGTACATAAACTGTTTAGTTTAAGATGTAAATACATCAGTGCTTGAATATATTAAATAAATAAGTTAATTAAATTTATCGTTACAATGAAATCTAAAAATTATATATCGATCGATCGTAAATAATTAGCCGGCAGTTGTAATAGAGACAAACAACAAAGTAATAAAGACATGAAATTCCACGTAAGATGTGCTTGGATTATTAAATTATAGAAGACATTTAAATAATCGCGCGTAAGGTATATCACAACTAATTATAAAAAAATAAATTGTTAACCGAGCGAGGTTCAAGAAGATCCAACGGCTACTTGGAGAAACGATCAACATACCCGGCTACGGATACCACGCACAACTGCGATATATTTATTACACGTGATTACCACAATGTTATCTTCCTCATTGTTTTCGTTCTCATATTCATGATTCGATAGTATGTTCTTCACGCTGATTGGTTGGGTCATCTCCATACTAAATTTCTACGAAAAGTATAAACATATTTATATAATTTTTTGTCAATAATTACGAATCCTCCACAGAAGCGAACATTAAACAAGTTTTTTGCAAATGAAATGCATTGTTGAAAATAATTAAATTTGAATCAATTTTATTATCTTTGCGCCATCTTATTGGCGTGCATTTAATGAATATATTTATTGAGAGCAATAAAATGTAAAGTAAATATACCTACGCAATTAAACATGTGCTCTTTATATTGACATACAAATGAAAGAAAGGTAGGTCCATATACGTATAAGTGCATAAAACGGATAGTGAAAATTAAGTATGGCGTTAATCTTATCAGCTGATATCGTCTGCTGGAATGACGAATTGTAGTTCGATTACTTGGTTAAACAGTGTCTCTACCTACTGTAAAAACATTCCCTTATTTGATGATTATTCTCATGAATTAATGGATTCTTTATAAATGACAGTGATGTCTGCTTTAATGATGGAATGATTATATCAGAATTCGTAATGGTGAAAATACTTGGGAGATACGAGTTGGATTAGGTGAGTCATTGACAGGAAATGGTAGAGTAATGTTGAGAGACAGATAGAATTATTCTCGTTGAGAATCATCTGTACGATTGGTTAAGCCAAAGAATCTGCCAATCAGCAGATTCGGTTGTGATGAGCGACTCCGAACAGCGGCAATTACACGTGCCTTATAGAGAATATCATAGTCAGAATAACACTAACACTTCTGCTCTGGTGGAAACTGATGCACTGGTAGATCTTTCAATCACATCTAAAAATTGTGTACCAGTGAACAACGAGTCCTCAGAATTAATACCAGACGTTGAGTTCGTTCCAAACCTGACCAACGAACAGCCTATAACCATTGATTCCCCAGGAATTGACCGGGAGAGCCAGCCTCTCCTCGGTCGATTAGAACTCGACGTTACATTCAATCGCTTTCCTGGTTCGTTATCATAGTCTGTAAATGCATTCCAGATTTTAACATTGATTTCATAATATTTATGTCGTATCAATGATCTTTTATATCAACATTTTCTAGACGATCCACAATTCTCTGAATTGGTGTGGCAAGCCGAATGCGCGATAGATAATGGAATTTTTCCCGAAAGAATATATCAAGGGTCAAGCGGGAGTTACTTTGTAAAAAATCCCATAGGGGTAAGGTATAACTTATTCTTTTTTAATTTAAAATATGATAACACTGTGCGCGCGCGCGTGTGTGCGTGTATTACATCTGTTAGTTCTATTTATATAAAAGAAACATCCTGTTGTCGTTACTCTAATAATAATCGACTGCTTTGTCATTTTACAGAAAGTAATAGGTGTATTTAAACCAAAAGATGAAGAACCATATGGAAGGTTGAATCCAAAGTGGACAAAATGGATGCACAAGCTTTGCTGTCCTTGTTGTTTTGGAAGGAGTTGTTTGATACCGAACCAAGGATATCTCAGTGAAGCTGGTGCAAGTTTAGTCGATCGCAAATTAGGTCTCGGCATAGTTCCAAATACTAGAGTGGTTAAACTTGTCAGTAAAACATTTAACTATCCACGTTTGGACCGTCAAAAAGCTCGTATGAAACAAGCCATTATGGATCAATTTCCTACAGTGGGTTCCCATTTCAATCGTATCGGTTTAGCACCAAAAGTTGGTTCCTTCCAAGTTTTTGTGGATGGCTATAAAGATGCCGATCATTGGTTAAGACGATGGGAAAGCGAATCGTTGTCACCGCGTCTTAGTAGAGAATTTCAACTTCAATTCGAGCGCTTAGTCATTTTAGATTATATAATTAGAAATACAGACAGAGGTATTTAACAATTTATCAAGTTTCTTCGAATTTTATGAGAAATTGTAGTTTGTAAATGCATTTCTGTCTTCTTAAAGGTAACGATAATTGGCTAATTAAATACGATAACACTATGGGGAAGAACGCATCCGAACAGGGTGAGGTAAAAATTGCCGCAATAGACAATGGTTTGGCGTTCCCTTTTAAACATCCCGATTCCTGGCGAGCTTATCCGTATCATTGGGCATGGTTGAGTCAAGCGAAGCAACCGTTTAGCGAATCAACACGAGAACTTGTATTACCACAACTCTCGGATCAAAATTTTGTACAAGATCTTTGCGACGATTTGTACCAATTATTCAAAGTGAGTTGAGTTTTACGCAATAAGAATTATTCCGTCGATATAGATGCGTCTCGATAACAGATCAAAGATAAAACGAAATTATTTTTGTAGCAAGATAAAGGATTCGATCGGCACCACTTTGATAAACAAATGAGCGTTATGCGTGGTCAGATCTTAAACTTACAACAAGCTTTAAAGGATGCCAAAAGTCCCGTGCAATTGGTTCAAATGCCCGCTGTGATCGTTGAAAAGTATTTATTTATTCATATATATTTTCTATAATTTACAGATCAAGCGTAAACATGCGATCTTACCATTTTTGTACAGGGCCAAAGGAAACGAAGCACCAAGATTATTTTCATTTTCTGACACGTTTACACAGCGCTTCCAGAACAAAAGTCCTTTCTTCTCTTGGTGCTGAACAAATGATTTTTGAATGTTTGAAAAAACGTCAATCCTGTGGGTCGATTGGGAAAAGAAAAGATAAAAAAAAAAGAACTCTTCAGTATATCGCAAACGTCATTTTATTATTTGTTTCGTCTCTCTTTTAATTATATTCTACAATTACTACCTCTTTTTGAAACACTAGTTTCTAATCTACTCTTCGTAGATTTATCTGAAGACCATGTTTAATTTATCTCATACTTAAAATATTTTCTTTTATTTTGAATATAAACATCGATCGTATTATGATTATATTGTATACAGTAAATATATATAATGTTAAAAAAAGATTTTCGATATGCTTCGTGTGGAAAAGAAAAATAAGGAAAGTGACGAACGAATATATTATAGGTAACGTTTTATGTTTACGTATAAACAATACCCCTATAACGAAACGCGAGTAATTACATATTCGTATTGTATATTTTTTGCGTCTTCTGTATAAACATCAACATCTCGCGCTCGTTCGTGTTTACGAATCGAGCACATTATTAATTTACATATTTTCGCTAGATGCTGTTGAGAAGGAAGATCTGTCGAACCTTAAAAATTAACTGTGATCTACATAATAGATATAAAGGCCATATTCTTATTGTTGAAAATAAACGTTCTATGGAATCATAATATATTTTTAACAAAAATTTATGAGAAAATAAATTTTCTATTAGTAGCTAAGAAAAAATTTTCTATTATAGTTTTCTTCGAGGACTTTAATTTATGAAACTGAACAACAAAATCTTTTCATGCTTTTACGATACGGAGTACACGGAACATTTAAATTTTGTAATTGATCGTCGTTGCGATCGATTTTATCATAGCTCGTACTTTGTTTTTATTGAAACAACATCGGTTTGAAACTAACTTCGAGGATACGACCTTGTTAAATTTCAAATTTCATTCAAGTCACAAAATGTAACACAGAAGCGGACACTTGCAAGTTGCAATCGTAATCGTTTTGTATCATTGTATTTTATATTGTGTCACCTTTTCTATTTCGATTTGTCAACAAGGGCAACGGCGCATTTACATCGTTTACTTCGGATATAAATAATCGTGCCGAATATAAGAATAATAACATGGAAGTGGTGGAGATTACCACTAAGCAGAGGCGAACTCCGTTACCGTGTTATAAGCCGTTAGGAAACCCGTGTAACGTTAGAGTAACGATCCATTCCTTTTCAAATTACGATTCTTTAAAATCCTTCTTATCGCATAAATATTCATTGGTATAACGAGTTGAAAGAATTTTGATTAAGGTTCGCAGACGTTGCGCGCTGGCTTACATATATATGTATATGTATATTTGTATTGTGTCCCGAACGTGTACAGTCGACGAAGAAATACGTGCAACCGTCGCGAGTTAAATCGTTCGCTCCGGAAAAAACGTATTGCCCGCCGTCAAAGAGGCTCGAGGGTAATACTACGTACCACTTGTCGTATTTGAACGTGGACCATGGAAAATGTCGATCCGAACCCGTTCGTCCGACTCCGGCTCTCTGTAAATTCGAAGGTAAATTTTCCGACGAGACGACGAGCAAATTAAGTTACAAGCCAGTCGGACGGATCCCTAAAGCGAAACCGATTCTACCGACGCAAAGGTAATGGATTAACTTTAATTTTCGTTACGCTGGCTAAATCGTATAACAACCGAGGAACGAAGAATCATTTTTATTTACTTGGGCGATCAGACGAACGATCGGATCGGGTCGCATAGAAAGCGTCACTACCGTTCGCCAAGATTACGCGCGCAAACACGTCGAGAAACCGGAAGCGATAATGCCTTGTGGGCAAATTCGATTGAGCGTCGGTAAATTGGACGCAGATACGACCGCGAAGCTCTCTTACGTGGATCCAGGGCCCACGGAGCCGTTGACCAACTTCAAACCGATCAGTGTTTATCGTCCACCGAGCGAACCGATACATCACGACACTACTCAAAAGTTAAGCTATCGGCCTTGCAACGTTCCAGAAAAAGAAACGCGCCCGTGGCAGCTGAGACCGACGTACAGGTATCGCGACTCAACGCGGATTCGAACGCGTCAATGGGCCGATGACTGTGGTAACGAGAACGCGTGTTTAAAGGCCCCCGGACGTTGCGATGTGCGGAAGGACAACGTACTCGGAGAGTTTTCGGAAATCCGACGAATCGTGCACGGAGAAACCCATCAAACCGGTTGCCACCGACATACTTCCTCACGGCGGCGAATTCGCCGGGAAAACTGTTTACAAGGAAAGCTATCAGGAGTCGTGCAACGTCGAACGCGTCGAACCGTTCGTTCCCTGTAACAGTATCTCGAAACCGGACGGTGCAATATCGGGAGAGACCACCAACAAAGTACGTGCGCTCGGTGGAGGAGCTTACGGGTGAACAACTCGTGAATGGATCGATCACGGAGAAATGTGAATAATTTCGCAATTTTCAACCTACGAGGGGACGAGTTTCTCAAGGACCGTATCTCTTCTACCAATTGCGTTACGCTTGCGGCACCGATCCTACGATTCGGCGATATTGTCCCTTTAATCGGTGAGATTGTTTTCTAGCTCAGTTATCAACCGGTTCGAAGCGAGAAACGTTTCCCGATCGTGCCACGAAGCAGACCTACGGTGGAAGCCGGCCCCGTGCAATCGGAGACCACCAATCGTTGCGACTTTGCGCCGAAAACATCGACCAGACCCGATCTCATTTACCCCTGCGACAACATTCGAAACCCCGAGACACCGATGGACGACAAAACTACAACGAGATTGTCTTACGCGAGACCGGGATCGATAGAATGCGTTCAAAGTTTCAAACCTATCGTTCAATATACCAGGTAAACGTGTAAAACGGGCAATAATAAACGTAAAACTGCAGATTACAATTCTTTTCGTTTCAACCCTTTTTATTCTCTTCCTCTATGTTATTCCATCTATCGGAACATCTGTCTATCTATCTATCTATCTATCTATCTATCTATCTATCAACGCATCTATACTAAATACGTTTATTGTTCGAACACTCAGAGAAATAAATACATTTTACAGATTGCTGCCTAAGATTGATTTCGAGAGCGTGAGCAAGTTGTCGTATCAACCGTGGACACCGATTCCCAAAGAACGTGTACCATGGGCGGTTAAAAGTAAATACCAACCGCCCACGAATCCCATGTGCTCCAACACCATTTATCAAGCTAGCTATCCTGCGCCGGGACATTACGAGGAGATGGACGAGCCCGAAGACTGTGATTGCCCGCTCTCGAACGATGTCTGTCTGCTCACGGAAATAGAGACACCACCGAAGGAGCTGACAAATTGCAAACTTTAAAACAACATTTTTTTATTCGCATCGAATGATAACATTTGCGAACATTACAAGCGACACAAGTGAATTACAAAATTTCTCCGCAATTCCTCGGTTCAGAACGGAATTAAAGAAGAGAGAATACCTATTTCTACCGTATGTACAAGCGAAAGCTAAAACAAATTATGTTTAATCGTCCAAGCGTGAACGGAAGATGACGGCGGCGCAAGTATAATTCGAAAATCGAATTTCAAAGATATTTTGTTGTACGGGTACGTTAATATACGAACGGGTCTTATTTTGCACTTGTAATAATAATAATAATAATGATAATTATTATTATGATTATGATTACGATTATTATTATTATTATCATCATCATCATCATCATCATCATCATCATCATCATCATTATTATTATTATTATTATTATTATTATTATTATTATTATTAGTACTATTATTGTATACAGGATGATGAATAATACACATTTTATCTTTTACAAATAGTAAAATTGTTCTCAATAATAAAATAAACTCTAATCTTTGATAAAAAGATCAATAGACAATATTAACGTACACTCTTCGGAGATTTAGCTTATTACATACATACATAAGTACATATATTATATAGTAAATATAATGGGATAACGATGTGTGTAATTCTATTCAAGACAAAACTTATCGTACATCAATATTTTATGTATGCACAATAATTGATAATTTTCCATTTTCCTTTTCCTTTTTTTGTTAATAGTAAATATACCACAGGAGATGGAACGTCAATTAGAGTAGTTTGTCTATTCGAACTGTCGATAAAAGTTTCATACGCTTAGGATTAACGCTTCCGGCAAAAATGCCTCTCCTTTCAATTTGCTAATTCTTTTATTTGTATTTTTATTATATTGCGTTAAAAGCAGTATGCATCCTCGTGTATCGAAAACATTCTACAAGAATGATATTTAAAACCGAGCGCCAATCGGTGTTCGCATTTCTATCGGTAACTCGAATCCTTCCACGAAAAGAAAGAATTTTACCAAATGTACATGTAAATTTGCATGTAAGTATCTTCAAAAAATATTATAACCACAGATTTAAAGATCATAAGGCACGTGTTAGGTCACGCAAATTACACAACGTTGCACTCTATCCGTAGTGTTGCACAAATCCCTCATATTTTCCGATTGATAAATTAACAACTTCTATTTCCTGTAATTTCGCTATTTACAAAACTAGACGGAAATGATTGTCCCTATTTACGTGTTGTACATCTTATTATACCGATTCTAGTATATCACCCGACATTTCTAGATCTTACTACCTTAATCGTTATCGATGTTCTTTTCTTTATTTTCTTTCAAGAAACTGAAAGCTTCAGTGTGCATAAATAAACCGTTTTGACCATCATCGAAACGTACCGATTAAGAATGAAACAAAATGCAAAGGTCACTTAATATTACCTATAAAATCATTTCAACTTTTTTTGTACAAAATGATCGAATATCTAAAAGTGTGCCGTGTGACAATACACAAGTTAACTTTTACCAAAGTAACTACGTGGTTTTTTTTTTGTATTCTGTAATTGCACATAATCTTAAACCTTTCTATATCGTAGTATCGTTTACCTTTTTCCTTACAAGACGTAGTATGACTCGAACTAAAAAGATTGAACGTTTCGAAAAGTTACAATACAATGTGCTGAGAAATATTGGATAAAACTAAAAAAAAAAACATCTCGCAAAAGAGCCTCGTGATAGAACGTAAAACTAACTAGAAACACGATTTGGTAGATCCTACAAATGATTTCACTCGGACTCCAATATCGTCGGTTTCGGTTCGATTAAACGTCTTGAAACTATCGTTGTACATCCGACGTAACAAGTATTTCGCAATGAAAACAAGAAACTAAATTTCTCTCTCTCTCTCTCTCTCTCTCAATATATCGACGGGGGCGCGCACGCGTGTCGATTGCGGTACACGCATAAACGTGCGTCGCAACTGAGTAACAAGTAGTTGGTAATGTATAGTGTGTTCCAGAATTTAATGGTACATTCTATGAGCAGAAACATGAAAAAAAATCTTATAAATATAGTCGTATAAACGCTTCGTTGAAAAGTTATGATAACAAAAGTACGAAATCGTAATGAATTTCCTCTTGGTACGTGCGCAAGAACAAGTCGATGGTACTTGTGTAATCTGTTTATGCGCGTTGTTTACAACTCAACATCGCCAAAGGTGGTACGCATAAATACACTACACAAGTATCGTCGATTCATTTATATTCTACAATGTTCTACGAGGAAGTTCGTTGTAATTCTATGCTTGTCGTTATAACTTTTTTACTGAACGTTTATTCAATTATATTTACAGGACTTTTTTTCATTATTTCTAGTCATAGAATATACCGGGGCACCGACGAGCTGTTAGATTCTGAGACACCCTGCGTACACATGTATGTAAATATTCGTGCGACTTTTCGTTTCGATCGTTTGCAAAAGTAACTGGAATCGATGGTAATCGCCTTGAATGATTATACTATATATATATATATATATATATATACATATATATTGCACTTATACGAGAGAGAGAGAGATATATATATATAGCATATATATACACATATATATTGCACTTATACGATTGTAATAAAAAGATATTCCTTCGCGCTTCCGTCGTACACGAATACAACTAAGAACAAGTGTATGTGTGTGTGTGTGTATAAACGTGTTTTGGGTAAATCAATGACGACGGGACGATCATTTTCTTTTCTTTTTTACATCCCTCCCCCTTATTGAACAACAATAAATACGAATAGACGTCCGTTTCGTTACGTACGTTTGAAAATCGACGCAGATCGAGAAGAAGAAAA
Source organism: Ptiloglossa arizonensis (assembly GCF_051014685.1). NCBI lineage: Eukaryota > Metazoa > Arthropoda > Insecta > Hymenoptera > Colletidae > Ptiloglossa > Ptiloglossa arizonensis. Next base: position 10,267,755 of record NC_135051.1, on the reverse strand, counting down.
AGACGAAGGCGATCAATCGACACAAAGAGATAGATACAAACAAGAATTATGTATACCGCGAATCGTTCCAACATACCTACTGCGGCTTAGTGTTGTACGATTGTATGAACTCGGAGAAGCTAAAGCCGTTAAGGTGTTCCAAGTCGATATTTTCGTCGATCGGGGGCAGCTCACTGTGACTCATCAGATCCACATAGTCCATGTCCGTGTTTGCTCGCCCAACGCTTGACTGGCCAAGGCCCGGAGCGTAGCTACCACAAATCAAAACACAACCCCAATCACTGGCATAGCAATAGACAACAGTCTCGTGTACTAATTCCAAATAAATCGGGCACGGTGCAACGTGACCGATGCGTAATCGATGCGCGACCGATTCTCTCTGTTTTTACGCGTTGCATCTTATCTCTTTTTGCTTATCAATTTCTGCCATTTTTTTTTTTTAATTTTCCAATTACGTTCGGACGATCGAACACGATTACCGAGAAGATGTGTCATTTTATCGAAAGAATAAAAAAAGAAAATGAAAAAGGAAAAAAAAACGTGTGACCGAGTAGCCGGATAGCCGGTACAACACGGCAAGGGACGTACAAACAACCACAAAATGAATCCCCAACCCAATCAAAATCGGTCACTCGAGTATTAAAATAACCCAATTTTGTTCATTTTTTTCTAACGCGTGTCGTATGACTCTGATCTCTGAACAGGTGTAGTGCCGTAGACCGGTAACAGGATCTCTACGTAAACGTGTACGTTAATTTGCCAGTAGAGTTTGTGTTAACTAATATTGCATCGTGATTGGAGCTGCGTTTTCTCAGTAGTAGCCTATCAAGCGTTCAATTTTCCGTTGTGTGGTTGTACCGGCTTGCTCCAGGCCTTTGCCCTTCCGTTTCTCGGAATCTCGTATTAAGCAGTGTACTTTTCGCACATACGAGGATTCGCGTTATGCAGCTCGTTCAACTATCGAATAGCGTGTAATTCAATTTTCATACACTCGCACGCACGCACGCACGCACGCACGCACGCACGCACACACACAGTTTTTATACACGTACAATATAATGAGCAAAGCAGGAGCTTTTCATGCTCGAATCGTCTGATCGTTATTTTTTTTGTTCTTTTAAAAAGCCATGGATAAGCCGTGTCGCTGAGAAAAAAACACACGTACAAAATTTGGCAGTCTCGGAAGAAGGTACGAACTATTGTTTCGCTTAACCAACCTCTTTTGTGTTCCCCATTCATGCTACAAAACTAAACACTATGAATTACAAAAGAAAAAGATGGGGAAGAAAACAGGCAAATCGATCTACGATCAAATTGCTCCTCTCGCGTCCGAAGATCCTCCATTCGTCGTTTACCTTATCCGTTAAACAGATTTCGCTGCAATTTAGCGAAAAAAAAATCTAAAACATTATGCAACTAGACCGTACTATAGCACCTCGTTACTGGCATGCGTACAATTCTATGTTAACTCGTCTAAAACTATCGTACAGAGGACCTTCTCGGAGCTTTGATAATGACATCATTCGGTAACTCGTACTTCGTAACAATGCCACTCAATGCATAATATTTTTTACAAAAATGTGTGCGTGTGCGTGTGTGTGCGTGCGTGCGTGCGCACACACACATATACTTACTGATAAATAATTATAATGTTGGAACAGAGTGTTGGGTGACATTGAGACCAATTTGATGTGGAGGAAGAAGAAAAAAAAAAGTAAATGAAAATGAAAATGAAATCAAGAGACTAGTCATTTTATATTAGTTTCATATACGTGACAAGGTATTCTCGAAGATACGTGTATTTCGATGCTACTCGACTTCACGAAAATTGCCACCATGCACCCAGTACTCTTTAATATATGGTTGGAGTTGTTCCCTTAATTACGGACAGAATCGCTTAACACGACTTAATATTACTTACACTTTCATTTCACGATACAACGGTGTAAAAATTTCAAAATTCCATAAGAAAAGTTTACAAAACGTGTGAAACTATAATATCATTGTAAATATTTTCTAGAGATTCGCAAAAGGAGAACATAAAAAACAATACTGACATTATCTGCACAGATAGAATATAAAAGACATGCAAAGCATTACGGATTGTTGTAGGAATGTTTTGTTTCTGCCTTTTGACGAATCCACGCGTATTATTATTGTCTGCTTGCACTGAAAATTTACCTATCGACTCGAAGGTATTTAAATAAATAATGCGATAGCTTAATTAAATTTACAAAGTAATCTTTGCAGTCACCGGAAACGATACACTACTCACTGGAAAACTTGAGCATCCGGCTCAATTTTGTAAGTACGTACTTGTACAAAAGCGAAAGGAGAATCTTTGCATATCTCGTATGAAATATCTATGGCAGGCTTATTCTATTAGTAAATAAATGAAATACGATTGATATTTTAGATCCAGGGGACTGACCTGGAAGCCACCGATGGAGTATCGCGTGTTACGGACGGGTCAGGACTGTGCGCTTGGAACATGGTGGACGGCGTTGCAGGATAACTACCACCTAGACCACTCTGACCACTACTTCCTACCCCGACTACAGAAGAGTGTGATGGTGTCTGACCACCAATAACCGGCCCGCCCCAACCAGGTACGTGCGTTACTAACAAAGGTTTCACATATCCATTCGTCGACGTAGATTGATTTTCTACGACAAAATACATTGTCCATAATTCAAGTTCCAAGTATCGCCTGAACGAGCAAAAGTATAAGACGAGAGAAATATTTACCTGTGAATGGTGTGTAATATTTGGAAAATGCTTGATCTTTCGACAGGTCTGGGTAGAGGTAAAGTAAGTGTTGCAAATCGAACACACGATCCGCCAAACTGCGAATCGCAAAATCTTTGCTCGTGAACGGTTGTAACATAAACACTTCCGTTTGATCTACAAAATGTTTAGTACGAAATAGTCGTGCATCGATAGAATTAAACACGAAATAGTGAAACTAGAATACGAACAAGAAAAGAAAAAAGATAACAATTTTTACCTCCAACCCATGCGATAGTAACACCACCGAGCTCGGAATCTGAGAAACGCATTAGGAATGTTCCTGATGCACAATTTGCCAGCATTTCCTCAGCTTGTTTCTTTCTCACAAATCCCAGTATGTAACCGTCGACCCATGGTCCTCGCAGGTGCTCTCTGGTTAACTTCATCACGGCGTAAAACCATTCCCAGAACGTGAAATTTCTTTCGGGTAATGGCTCCTTGCAAAACTGTGCCCAGCTTAATAGTAAACCAGAATAGTCTTGTCCACCGGCGTTTCCACCGCGAAACGCTTTCTCCGCGAGAAATCGTAGATTATCTTCTGTTAACAAACGACCTGTCGCAGATCTAAATTTAACGTTTAATGCTTCAGCTACTTGGCCCCATGGAACTTTATCGGGTACTGCAAATGGTACTCTTCCAGGTTCAGCGAAAGCGTTGTCCCACGTAACCGTAGCCCACGCGTGTGGTTCCTGATTTCCGTGTACAATCACCACAACTGGTAAACTTAACGTCCACACCTGGAATACTAATTCGCCTCCTCCAACGCTAAATTGCGACTGAAAGAGAAGCGAAAATTTTTCATCCATAACAGACTCTGTTCCTTTTTTCTCCGCCCTTTTGATCTTCTTTAATTGCATGTTACGATAGCTTACAGAAAGTTGTCTTGTCGCCTAAGAAGTAACGTCACATTTATATATGTGTCGAGATATTTCAAATAACCATGTTTTCAAACAACTCGCTAACTGTATAGTATTTCTTACCTGATGATATTCCATTGTTCCTGAATTATTCAGAATTTCACCGCTAGCTTCCACACTTTTAGCCATTTTATCGCTCTTTAACATACCATTTGCTTGAGCTTCGCTAATAATGCTTACTTTTACATGAGGTGGATTCATATGAACATTTAATTGTCCACCTACTAGAAGACGTACCGTACTTGTAAAACGAGTATTAGTCTTCATTACTTGCGGTGGTTGCTTTTCTATGATAAATGTGCTAGTAACTAGCGAACTAAGAAGCCGTGTAATCTGTGAATTTAACGTGGGAAGAATATCTTGCATTCCTGGTGGTTCGAGTGCAAATTTTTGTTTTAAACGGTCTGCTTCTTTGATTTGTTGACGATTGAGCCAAATTAATTCAGCCAAACTTTCACACCACTCTTGAATAGAGTCCAAATTACTGTTAAATGGTGCACCGTTTCCGGCTAATTGTTGTACTCTTTTCCATCTTTGAAACAAAAACATTCGCGGTTAAAAAATATTCGAAATCATTAAACAAAAGAGTCAAAGTCAACAGAAAATTTACCTAATAAGTTCATCGTCCAAAACTCTGGATTGCAAACTGTTTAATCTAGTGATTGTATCTTTCAGTTTGTCAGCTAATGTCAAACGTAACTGCATTAAACCAGCCACTTTATGATTTAATAATTGTTCTTGTTGTTCTTTTTGTCTGTAACAAAATAGCAATATCATTATTAATGTTGATAAAAGCAGCTAAATAAATATTTTCGCTTTAAACAACCGAAAGCTTTTAGTTACCTCCTGATTTTTTTTTCCAAGTCCAAATTTTGCTGATTCTGTGGCTGTGTCGCGAGATGTTGAAGATGCGCATTTAATTTGGTACACTCGTGATAACTAATTGCAAATGCTTCTTGTTCTTGCTCCATTTTTCGTAAATCTTCCCCGGCTTCTTGTGTTCTACGTCGTAAAGATTCAACGTGTTGTGCTATTTCAGCAACAGCATCGCTGATCAATCCTACCTTCCCGCCTGCCATACTCATTAAACCACCTCCCAAATTTTCTACTTGAGCTACTAACTTCATTTCTGTTGCTAGACAGTGTCTAATTATTCTAAATAATGTTGTTGGATTATGAGTGTATCTTTGCTGTGTTACAAAAGAAAACGTACGTGTACGTTACATTTTTAAAAAGTATGTATTAATATTTAGTTGAAGAACTTACTCGAAAATTTTTCGCCGCTTCGATTAATTTTAACTTTGTGAGAAACATATCGTCAGTATTTAAGGAGGCTGCTTTGGACTCCAATTCTTGTATCAGAGATATAACAAGATTAGCTATATACTGCTCGTGTTGTGGATTTTCAGGTTCTATGTCGGTCCTATAAGATAAATATTACACTAAAAGATCTAAAAACACTAAATAAAATACTATTAAGGATAAATTTACAGATATCTTACCACATTTTTTCTTCAATCCAAGTGGACAAAAAATGTCTAACCTCTATTGGAAAATGTTCTCCGTAAACTGAACGTACTTGTTGCAATGCATCTTGTGGCAATTGTTGCGCTTTTGCCCACAGTGACATTTTGATACTTAATGTAAATCCTTTACCCTAAAACAAGTTTTACACGTTTTCAAAAATATTGTTATTGTGCATCATCTATTATCAAGTCTTTGCAGTTTCTGTCTCAAATTTAGAAAATATACACATAAGAATAAGTATCTTCAGTGATGACTATGATAACATACAATTAAAAAGTCATATATAACCACAAATGAACAAAGCACTAGGGGCCTTTATTTTTATATTCAATACATAAAGAATCAAATCTTGGACAATTTTGCTTATATTTTTGTATAAAAAATTGTGGAACGTATACAGTAGGGTTCAACAAATCGAACAAACGCTCTATACAATGAATGGAAAGCATGTGGATAGATGCTTGAGAAATTCAAACAAACTAGAAATTATCTACAGTGACTAATATTTTAAGTTACTAAAAAGATTACAGCAAATTCAAATGTTCTGAATAACTCGGCACTTGGAACACCTTCGGCGTAATAAATACGACATAAAAAATTAGAGATAACAGAACGTGACGTATCGGAGTAACGCGTAAATAGATAAGCGAGAGGGGCGAAAGGAAAAGATGTTCGCTCAAAGAATTGCTTAAACTCACCTGCTGCTAGTCCGAAGACGGAAGCAACTAGGATCTGTGCTGTAGGATACCGCTGCCTATCTTTCTCTTTCCTAATGTTCGGCTCAATTTGCTTGAGACCTGACCTTTGTACCGATCAAAATTAGTCTACCGTACAATAATTATATATGTCAGAATTATCAATAACTTTCCCGCTTCTGTGTTACTCCCATCAGCACGGACGACGACGGTGCACGACGGAGTGCCGCGGACCAGAAATTCCGAGAATTTCTTACCGTAAATGGCGCGGTGCAAAGAAGAGAGGGTACATCACGTGACCAAACGTTAACCACGCTTGCGCAAATTTGTGATTTTCTACAAGAACGTAGTGTATGGAATTATAACGATACATTTTAATTCATACATGATGAACATTTTTGTAGAAATTGATCGTGTTTATTTTAGCTCTATTTGCATTCGATGTATGATATGATTAACCACACCCATGTTATCATTATATAACGATCGTATTTTATACACACTATAGAGAATTGATAATCGACGAACTGATAATCTTTATTATAATTATCGTATTCGGTTTTTTTCGGGCAAATAACACGGAATAAAAAAACAATGTATCAACGCTAATATAATGAATTTAATAACCTTATTCTGATTAAATTGAATAGATGTTTGAATTTCCTTTATATTATACAAGGTATTCTTACTGCTTTGAATGTACTTTTTATGCAAGAATAAATGCTACAGCTACAATTGAAAGTATAATTTAGTTACATACATACATACATACATACATATTACCAGGAGTGTTTTACCAAGGAATTAAGGGAGGTAAAACAAAAAGGTTCATATTAAAGGTTCATAGTAAAGGTTCAAAATACACAATTATATTATAGAATTCAAAATATATTATTTTGTCTTTAATATAATAAATATGTGAAGACTATTTTTTAAACAATCTGTAAAATACCTTATAAAAAATCTTACAATCGTTATATTTATAAAAATACTGTTTAAACATGTAAATATTTATAGAAATATAACATTTTCAAGTGGAATTTTATTAATTCTCTTGTTTAAAGTGACTTTATACTTTGAAGAATGAGGGGCGGAAATACAAGAAATATAGCACCTATAAGATATGTTATCTTACTGCCAATGCACCAAAATGCTACAATGATAAATAGTTATTTTTTAATGTACTGATTATTAAATATTTATATACTTTGTTCTTACCAGAGGAAGCTATAATAGGTCCACAAGCCCGAGCTAATGCTCCAAGCGATCGAAAGACGCCTGTTATCACTCCTTTTTGATTTTCAGGTCCAATTCGTGTTACGAGTGTCATCATACAGGTAACAACCATGGCGGTAGCTATGATACATCCAGAAATGTAAAACATCTTTTTACTTTTGTAAATATTTAGATTGTAAAATGTATCTTTACATCACAATATACTTACATGTTGCAAAAAGGAGTATTCCAATGGACAATATTATTATGTCTTTTGCTATCCCTATACATACAAATGCTGGAATTATTAACCATAAGCCCTAAAATATTTATGCCATGTAGCAGGAAGGAAGTTAATGAATGTATAAATCTTTGCCTTAATTTTTGAAAATATGTACCAATTCTGCCGCAGACTTTGTTTTATTAGGTGGAATTGTTCGTACCCAACTTCCTTGCAAAATTGCCATAACCAACCCAATTCCTAAAAACATCCATCCTTGTTGCATACTTGTAAATTCAAATAGATAATGAGTCAGGAATGTTAATGTAAATTCCAAACCACTATAAATGAATAAATACATAAAATATGCACAACCTAGTGTTCTTAAACTTTTTTCATCTAAAACAATGATAAAATTATCAACGAAGATCATTAATGTTTATAGAATTTATAATATAACAATTTGAAAAACAAAAAATTACCTTGCAAATTTAAGCCAGATACTCCATTAAACTGGAATAAGTCTACAGGATTGATATAAGCAATAGCTCCAGATATACCAGTCTTGAGATTCTTTGCTCTACAATTTGATGGTAAAGATTCTTTCAAAGTGCAGATAATGAAACATAAATCGCTTGCTGCTAGAGAAAGAGCAAATATAGCAGGTATTATGTACCAAGTCCCTTCCCTATTATTGGTTGAAGTCCAAGCAAAAAATGCTCCTATCATTGGACCCAAAACAAAACCTATGGAAAAAGCAATACCAACAAGTGCCTAAAAATTTTAAAAATTCTAATCTATATCCTTGTTTACAAACATTTCATCTGTGAATTATTTCTTTCAACAATTTCTTTGAGTTATACCATTGCTTTTCCTCTTGTTTTTGGCGATGTAACATCTGTGATAATTGCTATCGATAAACTAATATTTCCTTTACTAATACCTCCAATGAATCTTGCTAGTACGAATATAGTAAAATTAAAAGAAACTGCCCATAATAAGTAAGACAATGTAATTCCTGTTAAACAAAATAACATCAATGGTTTTCTTCCATAAATATCGGATAATGCTCCTACAATTGGTGAACCCAAAAATTGTAGAAAGGAATACATAGAACCAAGGAAGCCTATAAATTAAATAAGTTATCTATATTTGTATTTATAAATTAAAATTTAATATAAAAAGAAAAGAAAAAGAAAGACTAACCTCCATACAGCACTGTACTGACTTTATCAGGAGCATCGAACAGTTTTCTTGCATGTTGTATGTAGTGTAAGATTTTAAAATATAAGCCTTCATTATGTTCTATATCCTTATAATAATCTAATAAAGATGGTAATAATGGTAATATCACGGTAAATGCTAAAAGATCCAGAAGTAAAGAAATAAATACTACTTGAACGGTATTGTCTTTTATTTTGGCCATAGTAATACTTGTATGCTTTGTAAAAAGAAAAGCATTTAATATGAGTATCGAGTTATACAATAACTGTATCAAATTTTTAAAATTAAAATAATTTTCATCGATCACTGATCGAATTTTAAATTAAATTATACATTTGTTCAAGTGTTGAGTGTAATTGTAACGTATAATTGATACTTCAATAATTTCACTTTAATTCTTTGCACATGACATAACTCTCGTAAGACAAGGTGTTTCCTTTGAAGACGTAAAATACAATTTAACGGGAATACTTTCTACTTCCTCCATCGTAAACACACATTTCGTGACCTAATTTAGAAATTTCTTATCTACTATCCTCACAATTGACAAGAAAGAAATCTGTTTTACCATTAGCGTAAACATTATCGACATGAATCGGATTCACGCTAGCTGTATTATCCGTAGTAGATTGTAAGTGATTCTATCTTTCGTATATTCTAAACTAAAGTATTCGTAAAGTATAAAAAAAAAAAGAGAGAGAATTTTCTTTGTGACTTCTGCCCGTCAAAGACACTATACAAATTTTTTTTTTATCGATAAAATAGATATTTAATATATCGATCTCCGCGATACGATACAAACGCTTTACTTCGCATATAAAATCAATCCACATTAATGAGTTTCAGATTATAACCCTTCGAACTAATCTAAATCTGAACATTGAAGGTGCAAGATCGTAAATTGAAGAAAATATGGAATATATGTACTCTGATGAAGGTGTAGTAAAACGTTGTGTTTACATGTACAGGCATTGCATCTTGATTAATCATTACATTGTTTTTATTTGTCAGTGAAGCGAAAAATAGCACAAACAGGCGCACCCAGAAACATTATGTATGTTTAACTTCCGGTTGCACACGAATAAAGATCCGTATACACGGGATACAAACACGTTTGCATTCGACCACGGATCCACTTCCTCGACGGGAACAAAGATCTTTTGAAACCCGTCCCAAAGTGTAACGTCGCCTGGGACGACCGTTTTTTAACGTGCAGTCTTTCAATAGCGTTTTTTCTAATCCAAGTTCCGTGGAAATAAATCACAAAGACCAGACATCAGCTTTTTGATCCTTATCATGCGAATACGATTAAGAATAAATTAATAACAATAGATACATGAAATAAAAATTTCTACTGTTATTAGAACGTACGATTGAATTTGCGTTACAGTTAGTTATCAATAAATGTAGATAGACACTTTTGGAATGAAAACAACCACGACGAGTATAGAAATTCCATGGAAAGCGGCACACTTCTTTCACATTACTTTATCGTAAGAGTAAATACTTTATAGAATTTTAAGGAATGTTAGGAATATCTCTCATCTACGCATAGAACAGGTGGGCCGAAAACCAGCAGCATTATATCATGGTTAAAATTTAAGTAAGGGATTCAACGCTTGCCATCTGGGCCCTACGGTGTAAAGGGCATGCAGCACATTGATGCCATTCCATTTGTTGGCATTTGTCGATGTACTTCGAGACTTTGTTTCTCGTGAAAAGCTGATAAAAACAATGCAAGGGGAAAAACAGAATTATAATCTTTCACAATTGAACAGTTGATAAGTTTGATTAATTTTGAACTAATACGCCAATATTTGTACCGGTACATACAGACTGAAAACATAAGAATTTCTTCTCGGTTAATATTTTCAATGTATTACTTTTACTAAACCACACCGCGCGATCGAGTACAAAGCAAATGTCGCTGGAAGAGAAAATGGTCTGAAATTTCCATGGATATTCTGTTACTTTCGAAAAGTAAATGCGAAAATATACATTTCTGAAGAATTTTACGTGAAGCGACGATCGCGATTGAGTCAGTTCGTTTCAATGAGAGCAGGTATGTAAAGAGACAAAGAGTCCGAACTTAAAATCTCGAGTGGAGTGTATTCGTAAGAAAGAATGAATAAGAGCGAAAGAAGAAAGGAAATGAACGGAACAGGGAAGGCAGATGGAAAAACCCTCAGCGGAGAAAATCGATAATTTTCTAGGAAGCACGGGCTCGTAAACTCGTACAGTGAAAATGCTCCGGACAATAAGGACAAAGAAAATTTTCGGGTGCCGCGGTACACGGTACCGGCTGGCAAGCTGCATCGCACACTTCGCTACGCGCACCGTAGAAAGCCCTGCCCTGCCCTGCCCTGCCGTTCCTATAAGCCCTGTAGGCATTATGAACTAGGTGCACGGGGCTTTCGAAACCAGACAGCCATAGTGTATACCATAAACATGGGTAGACCCTCTCTCTCACGGATTGTAAATCCTCGTTCTGGACGGTATTAAAGGGAAGATGACGGTCCGTCAACCCCCAATACAACGGGAAGACGCGTTTGCTAGGAGGTATGTTGAAAACGGGATTCGAACGCTGCGATGTCGCAGTTCGAGGGGTGAGAAAAAAGAAACTAACTGAAACGAACGAGGGATAGGGAGAGAGAGGACCCGGGAGGAGGGACGGATGGACGAACGGACGGTGAAGCAGAGGGGAGGGGGAGCGAACGTTCGGACAAAAATAAAGACGGAAAGGGAAAAGAAAAGGACGAGCGAAAAAAGGATGGAACAGCATGGTGGAAATAAGGAGAACAGAGGAGATTGTATTGGAGTATCGTATGCGTTCGACCCGTGTACGTAGAAATAAGGATATATAAGCGCGCGTGCCCGCGCAACCGACAGCAGATGCGCTCACAGCGCAGCTGTCCTCCTACAAGTGGTTCTCAATCACTCTCTGTTTTCAATTTTCCTTCTTCCTCCGGATATATATGTGTGTGTGTGTGTGTGTCAGCATTTACGAAAAGAATAACACCCGAGCTAACACTTTTTTCAACGAGTCGTAACGCGTTTAGTTTAAACAGTGTTAAAAACAATGCTCGAATAAATCGAAACTGTTGTGTGTTGCTCAATGCGCAAATTGATTCGACGTTTGACAATCTTTGCGAAAGTTATTTCTCGAAAAAATACCTATTGCGCGCGAAAGAAGATTTGTCGCGAGTATATTATCGAAGTTTTTCGAACGAACGTAATATTCTAATACACTTGTTTTCATTTTCGCACCGTTTTCATCTCGACACATGGTTCGATCCAGCGAATCAGTTACAGTACGATGACAGAAGCACGTGCTGAACTTAAGGTTCAGCTGTGCCAGGTGAAAATGCGCACATATGAATCTACCGACTGCTTTGTCGAACGGTTGGAAAAATTTCACACTTATCGCGGATACCTACATCATAGTCGTTGCGTGAATCATGATTTACTCGAGATGGATCTTAACGGTTACGCAATATATCACAATTTCGTATAATCGAGAAAAACGACCCAGTTCTATGAAGCACGATGCAATTCGGAAAGATATTGCTCGATTCGTAACTATCGATACATTTTTATCGATTGGTGTATCGTAAGTATTTTACGTTGTCACGATTCGACGATCGTTCTTAATGTACCAAATCTCGAAATGTAACAAGGAATTCATTCGTTGAAACGAAAAATTGGGTCATAGTAGGTTTTCAACGACTAACGTGAAAATTTCGCAATAATATTTGAAAAACGAGTTCAGAAAGTGTCACTGCATCGATTGTAATAGCCTTGCTATTGTAAAATTCGACTGACCCTTTTTTCTCCCATGGAATACTTACTTGACAAGGAGACAGAAGAACGAGAAGAGCGCTATACGTCACAAACTTGACAGGCGGAGCAAAATTCAGGACAGCTGATACAATTTTGGCGGGCTTTGCTAGTAGATCTGCATCACACAGCGGCATAGGGAGAAAAACGAAGAAAGAGCATAAAGTGTAAGAAAGGGACGGCTGCACGAATGAAAAGCGGAGGAAGTTAGAAGAATCGGAGGTAGAAGTCGACGGAGAAAGATAGACAGAATAGAGAAGGACCGAAAAAAAGGATGAACGAGAAAAAGGAGGGAGACTTCAAAGTTGGTTGTTGCTGGTGTTCCTGCTTCGTTGCTGTTAAATAAGAATAAGCCCCCACCATCCGACCTAAGGGGCACCTATATAGCCGGGGGCTTTTATGTACTTGGGGCCCAAAAGGAATAAAAAGTCGAGACACCTGGTCACGGGCAGCAGTTTGTCGAGAACTCCCTGCGCGGGATGTCGTCGCGTCTTTCACGGTTTTATGTAGACTCGCCCGATACTCCTTACCGTCGAGAACCACGATTCGAACAAAACGACAATTTTTCCATTCACGTATTTCGTTTTTCATCTTTTCATCTTTTCATCTTTCCATCGTTACTATCATCACCATCGTCACCATCGTCACCATCGTCACCATCGTCACCATCGTTACCATCGTCATCAACGTCACCAACGTCACCAACGTCACCAACGTCACCAACGTCACCAACGTCACCAACGTCACCAACGTCACCAACGTCACCAACGTCACCAACGTCACCAACGTCACCATCGTCACCATCGTCACCATCGTCACCATCGTCACCATCGCCACCATCGCCACCATCGTCACCATCGTCACCATCGTCACCATCGTCACCATCGTCACCATCGTCACCATCGTCACCATCGTCACCATCGTCACCATCGTCACCATCGTTACCATCGTTACCATCGTTACCTTCGTTACCTTCGTTACCTTCGTCACCTTCGTCACCTTCGTTACCTTCGTTACCTTCGTCACCTTCGTTACCTTCGTCACCTTCGTCACCTTCGTCACCTTCGTCACCTTCGTCACCTTCGTCACCTTCGTCACCTTCGTCACCATCACCACCATCGCCACCATCGCCACCATCCTCACCATCGACATTACCATCGCAATCGCTATCTCCGTCGTCATCACCACGCTTCAACGTCGTCATCGCATTCGTAGAACACGTCGTGACAGTATCGCGTCGATAGTGTTGTGCAGTGGACGAGGAAGATTTGGATCGCATGGTATCCTACGATGTTGTTACTACGATACTTTCCAACTAGGTGCAACAAAACTAAACGATTAAACACACCGAGATAAAACAAAGAAAGAGGAAGACAAAAGAGAGTCGAGAGGCGCGAGAAACACTGGCAACCGGCGAAAGACATCGCCGCTTCAATTTGAGGGTTAGGGTGTACTACACCGGTAACGTGTTTGTTTCGTTGAAACGTGTAACCGCGTGTACGCTCGACGATTTTGTGCCGATTCAATCGACAGGATAACATAGAATCTGTGCGCTTTATCAACGTTGTGTTAAAAAAACATCGAAATCGAGAAACGATAAGTAACCCGATAAAAATAATAGTTATTCGATCACAAAATTACGTTACGTTGTAGTTTCTGACATACTTACGAGGATTATTCGAGAAGATCGTGGCAAATTTCGATGTTTTTCTCTCTAACGGCATTAACGCATCTCGTGGTTCGAACAGTGTTCAACGTAAAATTACGTGATGCGTAATTTGGATTGCGTCGGAGAGTATTATTTCGCAGAATTTGTGTACGAAACAATGATGGATTCGAACCTCGTGTACGAAACAACGTTAGCACACGACGTATCGTAGCCTAATTAGATAACGATATTGGACTTTCAGTTATATATGTAAGTTCATCGAATTTTTCATGCGATCAGCTGAAACGTTAGGGTTCTATTATATACATCGTTGTTTACGTAAGGTTTACGATAACCTCGGGCTATAATTCGTGATTTGAAGCGCATTGAACTCTGATTCGGAAACTGATCATCCAAGGACCAAGTCAGAGAGAGAGAGCGAGAGAGAGAGACCGCGTACGAAAGTACGTACTTATAGCAAAGAACAAATTTTAGTGGACGTGCACATTACGTGAACAAATGTTTAACCCATCAACATTTGTCTGTATTAATCGTCCGAATTTTTGTAAAATCTCTGTTCTTTTTTTTTAATTCGTTTAACACAAACGATAGAATACAATTTCTCAAGTTTTTATTAATTTCGAAAGATCCCAATCGATGAAGCCCACATCTTTCGATCTTTTGAATTAAACAATTTATTAGTTGATCGATTAGCGGATTTTTTGTTGTTGTATTCGAACAAAATTTTTAATCCCTCGCGACGCGGGAAGGAAATCCATCGAGAAAAGACTTGCATCGAAGGTAGGCCGAGATTTGTGACAATGTTTCGTGACGATATAATTCTTCAATATTGCACTTGTCCCGGCCTATCGGAATGCATTGTATCTCGTCGACAAAAATAGAAGAAACGGACGATGATCAAAAACAGGTCAACGAAAGAAGGCAGGCAGCGGTGCTACGGAACCATTTTTGCAAAAATTATCGAGGATGTCGGCAGGTTGGGATGTGGGCATTATTTGTGTTAGATAAAAATCAAATTGCACTCGTCCCGGCCTGCTGAATCTATTCGACCTATCATCTACTGCGTATTCAATCGTTGGAAACATCGCTGCGCATATTAACGTAAACAAATGCACGCATTGTTAGTAATAAGAAAGAAATTAAGTACATATTTTCTTCGCGATATTCACTTTATTAATATTGCGTGATTTATGAACAATATCTATGTGCGAATTGAAAATAATCTGTAAAAGAATGGGTTTCGAAATAAAGGAGAAAATTTAATTTATTGCATTTTGAACGTAACCACCTGTAAAAAATCTAGTAACGTTGTAATAATTTGTAATTTAGTTATACGAATATTTCGTATAAATGAAAATTAATTTTCTCGGTTAGTATAATCTCTGGAAATGGAAATCTTATAAAAAGAATAGTTCACGTCCGCGTTAGCACATTCTTATGCATGTTATACGTCTGGTTAATCCTTGATCAAGTGTCTCGTGACAGATCGATGATAATTAAAATATCTGAAATCAAAGAAATACACAAGTATATAAATACATATATACATACATGTGTAACACTGTGTAACGGTCGCAAGTAACACTGTGTAACGGTCGCAAGTAACACTGCTTAAATTTAAATTGAAACTTGGAATATCTTTTCGTGGAACATAAAGTCGATATACTTGCAGTCGCTGATGAAACTATAGCAACAAGATCGAGACGTAGATTTTTCTCTTTTCTTATTCATAGAGTTCGAATTTCACGAGTTTCGCAGCGCTTTAGATTCGATTTTTCTATTGTCGAAAATACGAAGAAGCGATACACACGGGCGTTCGGTGTTTGATCTTCGTTTACCTTTCGAATGAAATACAAGCGTACGCGTATCGTGGCTTAGTGTTCCATCTAAATATTGTCCGATTCTTTTCTATCGCGTTCGAAAAGTAGATGAGTAAAGCGAAATTTATTGAAAGGAGCCATAGAAGAACGACGTGCAAGGGGTTACATTACATTCGATCGAATAAGAAAACACAATAAAAGTAATGGGGCCGTTCCTGGTGGAACATGAATCCTGTTTTTCATTCATATTCCTCAGGTAGAAGACGCGTGGTACAACGTGGTGCAAGCATCCCCCTTTAAGAGTCCCACGGTTTGAAATAAAACACCTGGCTTCTTTCCTATGTACACGCTGTGTGTGGGCACGTCCTACGTGCACGTGCACACACAACTACATCACCGAAGGTTGCGCGAACGAGCTCGTGCACGCGCGCGCATTCTCACGGCAAGAGAGAACTACTTCTCTTTGCGGACTGGTTTTGGCTTCCTTATAAACTTTATTCAATTCTTTGTAATATGCCAAAGGGTACACTTGGTGTGCGCACGCACGTGCATATACGTATACGCATATTCCTGTACCATTCATATGCTAAACAATAAATGCGCTGAAAGAAATGAATCTTTATCTTGTAGATACGACTGCGCAGCTGCCATATTCATGTGCTTCTATATACCTACGAGTTCACGATGCAAAAGTATTCTTCGATTATAAAACTGGCGAGAATGACGCATTGAGCCATTTAATGAGGGGTCGAAAATGTTTCCCTCAAGATGGTGCATCACTCTTAACGCGACTTCGGTTTTATAACCGACAACGAATTATCGCTTTCTTCCGTTGTGTTTTGTGGCTCGTAATTGTTCACACGTCAATTTATTATTATTAAATGTTTATTTATTTAAACGCGACATACCATTGTTGGAATAATTTATAATACAGTAATGATTAGGGAAACATTGTTCACCAAGAGTCATCACTAAAAGGACCAAAACAGGACGAGAAAAAATCCAAGTTACGATTTCAATTACCGTTCGATTGTCAAACATTTATTCAATTGTAATTGTCTTTATCGATATTGATGTTTAGTAGCAAATGAATAACAAATCGGACATAAATTATGAATTCTTCATTCCCTTTATCATCAGAATTTTATAAGTTTTCATATAAGTGTTCAATTGTTTCAATTTGCCTAAAAATATTTAATGCGCAAAAATGCTCGATTAGTCATTCTACGTAACACGAATGCACGAGTATGATTTATTTTCATTCCAAATATGATTGTAATTAATCTGAAGAAGGCATCAACAATCGAATCAATATATTCTTTTAAGAGTTTTCTTAAAATTGTAATCATCATACGTATATCCTGCTAATTGTAAATTTAAGTTTGTTTCGTTTAGTATATTAATTTTAATCTTCAATTTGGTAATTTTCTAGCGACAAGTGTATTTAGCCATACACGTTGTAACCCATATTATAAATTTAAAGGATGTAAGTTTTTATTTCGCAATACACAAAATTAAGCATAGCTACGATTTGAACGAAACAAAAATTTGTGAAACTGCAAATAGAAATTTTCAGTTGTCCATTATACGGTTCACTATGTCAATTTTGTTCTTAATTTCTCCTAAAACCTACTCTGTATATATGTAGGAAAAAAAAACAAAGCCTGCAGGTAGGCAACCGAACAGATGTTCCAGTAGAAACGACAAAAGCGTTTAGGCTGATTATACGTTTAACAATACATGAATTTCACTCGATGTAGTGTATTCTCACGCGCAAAGTATTTACATGGAGTTATACGAGGCAGCATCGTGTACTCGGCTTTTAATTTCATTGCGTTTTAATTAACTACCAAATAACTTATAATTGACATTCTTTTACAAACGATCCTAAACGGGAAACCACGATGAATCACTTGAAACGTATTTCGTACAGGTTAGTAATGTGTACTTCTTGTTGAAATAATTGTTCAACTTATTTAATTTAACACAAAATATTAAATATTACATTATTTTTATAACAAAATACATAACATTATTCATTATTTTTTAATATAAAAATTCATCCATTGAATATGCAATAAATTGAACACAACTTATAGTTATTGTTACTAATGAAAGCAAACTTTTAGCAAGAATTCATGGTGTCATTTAAAAAGATTGCATTCTTCATTGCCAACAACAAATCCTAGTATCAAAATACCATCTAGGATAGAACGAGGACCAACTGATATTTTACGCGTAATACACTAAAAAGTCCATTTTAGGTTAAATCTTCTAAATTCATGTTGTAAAACTATTTGTGATTTTTTACATATTAAAGGCTCTCGATTGTACAGTACCAAAAAGTAGAGAACGTGTATCCTATAAGTTTCAAAATGATTCTTTTTTAATACCATTCAAAAGACAAGATTTGAAAATATATTCGTTGTCATACGAATCTGGCAGAAGGACAGCAATGTGGATCTATAAGCAACATGGAGATTTGTTTCCAACAAATCTCTCAGATCCAAAGATCGAGGTATCTATTAGATATCTTCTATCTATTATAGCAGATGGTAGATTAAAATTTAGAGCCCAATAGTATTATTTACTAACTCAATTGTTACTTTGTGATTTATAGGCATTTGTGCCTCCTGTAGTAAATATAGACAAAAGTCAAGCATCGGAAGAAGCACTTTTACAGGCTATATCACAGTTCAAATCATCAGATGCTATTGATATCTATAAATCGTTGAAAGGTAATGTTTCTAATGAAACAAAACAAGCATTGTTAGAATTGTTGTGTTTCACCAATGGCGCGGAAGACATATTTGACAAATTACCGCTCGAACAGTGGGCCTTATCAACTCCTCAGAAAGTTTGGTTGTAAGTGACAAAAGCAATTGGTACCCAATTTTACTTTCCTAATCTTAATAATTTCATATTTTAGACATAATTCAGAGATCACAGAGTTATTTGAATTTCTGATAATGCAAGATTCTGCGATAGTACATATGGCTTATAATGCAATGCTATGTGGCTATGCAAAATGGTTCAAAGTACAGTGATTTTAACTTATAAAGTGCACATTTTATATTATAATGCGTTACAAGTTAAAATTTTCAGATAGAGGAAGCTTGGTCATTATATCATGAATGCATAGAAAATAATATTCCATTAAGTATTAAAACTTATAATTATATAATAGCATTATTAGAGAAGACTCACAACACAAACGATAAAGATAAAGTAAAGTTTATACTTGATATTTTCACAACAATGAATAATCAAAGAATTCGTCCAAATGTTACGACATTGAATGCTGCCCTTAAAGCAGTATCTTCGATCAAGTCACATGCAATAGCCATACCTTTTGTTAGGAGTTTATTCAATGATTTCCAGAGGTTGAATATAGAATTGTCACTAGCCTCATATCATTATGCTATTACTGTAATTGTTCGTTCAGGTAAACGTGCTTTATATACACACACACACACACTATATATATATATATATATACATCTCGTTTTTGCCAATTCTTATGATTCACAAAATTATATGTTTCTATAGGCGATAAAAATTCGTACCAAAATTTTATGAAGATTTTAAAGAAAGTGTCACAAAAAAAGTTTACTTTTCAAGACCTGAACGATAGCAAATTTTTTGTGACGGCTATGGATGCAGCTTTTTATTCTTATGCCAGTAAGGAAGCCGCTAATATAATCAACAATTTTCTTTTTACCGATAATAATCACCAATTCATGCTCACTTCAACACAAGTATGTTTTTGTTTTAATACTATGTGGAATTATTTATCTCGTTTTGTTATTTAATAACATATTTTCCGTATTACAGGAGTCTGCATATTTCCAATCATATATATTATTGATGTTATTAACTAGTACTACTCAAGAATTCTTCGAAATTTATGAAAAAATTGTTCCGCACATGTATATTCCACATAAGAGTGTCATAAAAGAAATTTGTTCCTCTTTAAGAAAGTGTTCACACGATGTTTTAATAGAATATCTGCCAAGATTGTGGTCAGATATGGTAGACTTTGAACTTCAGGAGACTACTTTGAACATTTCTGTGGTAAATATGATGGATGTTGTTCTTTCTGTCAAGGACTCACCTTCAAGAAAATTATGTGCGGATATAGCTTTATCGTGTTGGAATTTCATGATGGTTGAGTATTTATGTATTATACTTACAACATAATGGTCAAGAAATAGAGTAATATAGGCATAAATTGAATTTTATATTTCAGAATGAAATAAAAAGTGAAAGCAATATTTTCTTTCAAGTTTCCACGGTAAGTAAAATAGTATTACACGTATTACGCGATGACCGTGTGAAAGAAGCGCTGCAAATTCTTACCGTTATCGGCAAGCGTACCAAACAATTTACAGCAATAATACAGCAAGAGAGACTAAAGGAATTATGTGAAATTTGTATTTCGAAGCGGTGTTATGCAGGAGCTATTGTATGTATTTACATTTATTGTTTTCTTACTGTGTTTATATTTAGAACAAAAAAATTATATATATATATTTTTTCTTTTTCTTTTTAGCTTCTTCTTGAATATTGTATAAATTTCGAACTTGAATACGCCGTTGAAGTGTCGAAGATATTGCACAATATTCCAGACCTTAACGATATAGACCGCGATCAATTGATAAAGTTAACAGAAAGTAGAGATTTGCATTCATACGATGTACCGCAAATAAATTAATTTTACTATCATAAAATGAAAGAAAAATATATGTACAATATTATATAATCGTGTATTTCTTTGTGCCTTTTTCTCTCTCTCTAATCTTTACATCTGCCAGATGGATTATCGCGTAATGCATAAAAAATTTATACAAGTTGGAATTGATTCTTAATCAAATTGGTGTTATTAAGTTTGTCGTTCAAAGAATAAAAATTACACGCGTGATTGGTAGATATTAATGTCCTTGTCCCTCCAGCTAGGGTACGTACGATTAATAAATTAAGTTGCATGGCAGTGGGAGGTACTATCCTCTCGTCACTCAAATACTTATTTCCTGCATCGCATAGCTTAACATCGTAACTCACTCGTTCACTTTAAAGCCTGGAATGCTACGATATCTATCGATTCAAGAACGTTAAACCACACGAGATCGTTTAAACGATATTCTGCTATTTATTCGAAAAAAATTTGATCATATTACGGCCGGAGTGATGGATGAGAAAGGACACATGCGTCTCACGTTGGAATCCGTGCGCGAATTGATAGCGAAAGATGTACCTAATGTGGAAATTACCACCTTAGAAGAAGAGCTGGGGTCAGGAAGAGGTGACAATTACACGTCTATGCTTTATCGTATTCGCGCAAAAGGGCGAAGACACATAGAAAGCGGTGAATGGATCGATTACGAATGTGCGATTATTTATAAAGTTTTGCCTCAATCGAGAGAACATCGGGAGGCATTTAAAAGCGAACAACTCTTTCGAAACGAGGTAGCATTCTATACGCATGTGTGGCCCGCTTTAAATAAATTACAAACAAATGACAGAAAAGTGTTTAGCGGAGTTGCCAAAATATACGCGGCGCGGATTGATCTTATCGCTATGGAGGATCTAAGAGAAAGAGGCTTTAAAATGGCAGATCGAAGGAAAGGACTCCAGCTCGATCACTTGAAACGTGCGTTAAAAGCCCTAGCCGGTTTCCACGCGCTTAGTTTGACTCTTAGAGAAATGAGGCAAGTTGAACAATATTAATTTCCTTTTCAATTTTTATAATATCGTTACTATTTGTTTCTCCCTTTCCTTCTCTACGTGCGTACGTATACATTAAGATTGTTCTTATTTGTTTGATTGTTCAAATTTCTTTTCGTCATTATCGTCGTCGTCGTCGTTGTCATTGTCGTCACCCCCACCCACCCTCCAATTGTTCTAGTAAAATATTGACTCTGTCAGACATCGAAAAATAGTGCCGCAAATCCAGATCTACCGCTTCTGAGGTTTCTTTCAAACGATAGATCGATTTTTATATAATTGTACCTATTCAACTTTTGTGGCGTCATTTTTTTTGTTATCGAGCTAATATTTTAGGGTAATCACTCGAGGAGGGTGAATAGAAAAGAAAAATTTCAAAAATTTCGTCCGTCTTACTAGCTAAGGACCACCCCTAGTGTACATATTAAAATATACATACATGTAATAATTATTAGAATACGCATTATACGCATATACATACATAATACGAATTTCGAAGGCCGGAGGAGTTTGCAAGATTGACAGATCCAGACGTAGGTCAAGGTATACAGGAGGCACTTTTTCGAACGGAAAATGAAGATTGGTATCGTCAATACTATCAAGAAGCAGCTAAGAACGCTATTAAAATGGTGTCGGACGGTCTTCCTAGTCACATGGAATACAAAAGAATAGAGATAATGGAAAAACTGCGATCGTTTCTCAACGATGATGTATTCTTTCGCACTATGAGCGAATTGGCAGCTTCTCGAGGACCTCTTACTGTTTTTTGTCATGGCGATTGTTGGACCAATAATATTTTGTTCAAAGACGATGCAGAAGCAAACGAAGAAGTAAGTGGACACGCTTAGTATTTAGTTTACTAAATTATTCGCTTAAAGCTTGTCACACCTATATAAATCTCCTCGGTATACAGCAGAGTCTTTGGTGCTTCATACGACCTAATTGTACTAGGAATCAAAAGAGAATATTGAATTAAGAGATCATTCGTTTCAATATAATTTTTATTATATAAATTTATAAGATTCTTATATTACGATTTTCTCGTTTTTATTTTTTTTAAATTTTTCTTCTTTTTTTTTCTTTTACCGCTAATTTCATCAGGAAAGTACTATTTTATAAGTACCGATCGATTATGTCAGCCGGGTAAATAATATTTGAAACATTATAATTCATTTAACGTTACGATATTTCAGGATGTCTGTTTACTTGATTTCCAACTATCCCGGGTAGGTTCACTTGCCCTTGATCTTGCAAATTTTCTGTACTGTTGCACGAGCGGGGAGATCAGGCGGGCTCACATGACGCAGCTTCTTCAGCATTATCATTTTCATCTGATGTCTTCGTTACGCACACTTAATCCGGAACAGCCACCAAAAGATCCGTCTATTATGTGGGAACTGTAAGTAATACACTGCAATTCGTTCGCAAACGGAAAAGAAGAAAGATAACTGTAAAAAATTCCTAAAACAATAGTGGTCTTTTAAACGTTCGTACCCCAGTTCACTTACTCGAGTCATTAACGTACAGATTGAATGAGGAAATGAGACGTTGCGGACGATTCGGGGTTGGTCTGGCATTGGATATTTTGCCAATCAGCACGTGCGAAAGCGAAGAAGCACCGGATATGTACGAAAGATCGGAAACGTGTAAAGAAAAGCAAAGTACGCGAGCACCACCGCGCGGAGGGGAGGAATGCGCGCGACTAATGACCGATTTAGTTTTGGAACTCGTGCACAATCATGCTTTGTAATTGAGAACGTTCAAGGAACCGTTACGACTAATCAGAATTCTATGTTTCAAATCCACGAATGAAGTCAGCGGTAACGTTGTATAATTTTATGTATACAAATGTACACAAAGAATTGTAGATTTCGTTAAAAATTAATGTTTGTTACAGTGTGAATACAAGGCGCAAGGAAAACGCTGACTAAAAAAATGACAATTCTTTCCCCCCCAGAAATATAATTATTTTCAAACGAATTTGTAATAGATATTACGTTTTAATAGTCGTGTCATAAATTTTCCAATTACGTTTTAAACCAGATCGATATAACGCATTAATGCAAAGTATATTACTCTGTATCTAAAAAATACTAATATATTCAATATTAAAAATTTACTTTATATTTTTTCATTCTACGTTCGTGTCTTTTTGTGTCACGAGAGGGCACTCATTGCCCTATTATGATCGTTAATTGCAATTTAAAAGTAACTCACAAAAGAGTTATGCCTGTTGTGGAGGCGTATGCGATGGCGGTTGTTGAACCTGAGCTTGCGGACTCGGTGGTTGCTGCTGTTGTTGTTGTTGTTGTTGCGCGGTTGGTTGCCAAGGTGGATGTTGATTCTGTTGCTGTTGCTGTTGTTCTTGGGCTAAACGTTGATGTGCTTGTTGTCTCGCTCTGAATTCCGCGGCTTTTAATTGTTCTAGATGGAACTGTTGCCTTTCGGTGATTAGCTGTTGTCTTTGGTATTCGAGACCTTCGCGTTCTCGTTCCATAGTGGTTTCCAATTCTTCGAAATGACGTAATTTAATTTCCAGTTTTTTCATTTGCGTCTCAACAAGTAGCGCCACCAAGGATTTAATTTTACGTTCTTCCACAGCTGCCAAGTGTTTTGCTTTAACAGCGGCCGCTGCTAATGCGGCTGCGGCTGCGGACTGAAGTTGAGCGTCACGCACCACCTAATTTAGAAAGAAAATGTTAAAACACGCGTAACGTTTAAAAGAAATATATCGACGTTACACAACCAGGTGTAAAATAAGTATTCATTTACCTTGTCCTTCTTTTCCTTCGCCTCCATAGCTTCGGCATCCACAGCAGCTTTTGAGTCCTCCTCTGTCTCTTTCATTTCGTCTTCTTTTTTTGTAATATCTAACTGAGTTGGATCCACCTCGGGCTCCTTGGGTTTTTCTTGCTCTTCTTTTTTCGTTTCCATGGGAGTCGATGTCGCCGAATGCGGAGACGTGGCTGCTGTTGTTGAAACGCTTCCAGTCGTAGAAGGCGTTGCTGTGTCGTCGGGAGGTTCAGGCGGGCCTGTACCAGCTATACCCGACTGCGCTAGTCCCGCAGCTGGATCAAACTTACCTGAATGAACAAAATAATTGTAAATGAAAATCATTCAAAGTACATTCCGTATAAACGGGAAGGTAATAGAATTATCAATTACCATCCGAGTTGGCGCTAGCCTGAACATTTCTTAGGTGCTGATCTAATAAAGCAGCTGGTACTTGATCCTTGATAGCTGCAAATTCTTCCATAGCAGCTTTGGCGGCACTTGCTGCAACCCTAGGATCAACAACCGAAGCCAAAAATGCAACTGTACTCATAACTGGATTGCCAGCTTTGGAAAAGGGTACCGGCTGATAAGCCAAGGGACCTAACCCTTCTGGCCCACCCTCTTCCAAATACGGATCTTCTATCGGAAGCCGTAAGAAATGCAAAATGCATTCATCTTGCGTTCTCGAGCCAACGTGTTCGCAAACTTTATTCCAATCATCCTTGTGTAATTCTAATCCTTCTAACAATAAAAGTGTTTCTTGTTCCGTCCAATCGCGAGTAGCGCCAGCAGCTTGTTTGTTCTTTAATACTGCCGGTTTTCTCGAATATTGATCTATTTTCAATCCAAAATTTGCCATAGCTCCGGCCGAAGCCTTTTCTTCCGCTCCAATGCCACTCGATAAGTTTGACTTCTTTTCCAAATCGAGCAAAGCTTTCGCAGCCGACGGCTGCGGCGTTTTCGGAGGGTTTGGATTGACCGGGGCCAAACCGGACGGGGTATCTGACAATACATGAAAATGCGATGTTGGAGGTGGCCCCATAGGTGTTGGTCTTGACTCTGCGTCTACCTGATAATTAATAAGTCCCCACTGTTCCAAGAATGCATGTACACGCATGATCGCGCATACATCACCTGCCAAGTTACGCCTGCAAGCCGTCGATGTAATGTATTCCGTGGGATTTAATCTATAAGTATCGATCATAAAATTCCTGTATGCAAGATAAATTTCTGGCGTTTTAGATTTATTTTTACCATTAAAAAATTCAGATAAGGCTCTTTTTTCGATAGTATGAATTGAATTATAATCAAACCAAGCTGAATAACTAGGAACAACAATGTGATGTGTTTGTTCTGTAACATTATCCTCTGGTTCATCTCCTTTGTTACCTTCTCCTCTTTCTTTGCTCGCGTCTCGCTCCTCTCTATCTTGAGTACCTTGGGAACTTCCCTTGTCACCTTCCATCGGTTCATCCAGATCTGCCATATTACCAGATTTAAGTGGCTGAAGTTCGTTATCTTGTTTTTTACTTCCTGTCGTCGTTAAAGTGGTACTACTCGCTGGAGCATTACCTTGACCCGTAACCGGTGGATTTGTAGGTGTTGCAACTACTTCTACGATCCGAGGTTCCGCTGGAGGGTCTTCCATTCCTTGAGTAAGATCATCCTCCTCTTCTCCACCACCACGTGACTTTTTCGGAGTCGTAAGCGACGATGTAGATGAAGCACTTTGAACACCTGACGGTGCTCTTCCGCTTTTACGTTTTCCCAATTTTGGCGGTGGGCTTGGAGATCGTTTCCGTTTTGGTTTTTTCGCAGAAGGAGGCGGATGAGATGGTTGGGCCATTAAATCTTCCACCGAAAGTCTATACTTGTGTATTTTCTTTTGACCATTTTCATCTATCTCATAGTCTTCCTCGTTCATCCACTCATTGTATTGATCTAAGTCTAATGCCCATGTCGCCGATACTTTGTATACCGATTTCATGTTTACAGTTGTAAGTGTACCTTCTGGGAAATCCCAAGGAAGATCTAAAGCAGTCCAAGAATCGTAACTATCTGGGAAGTAGTACCAATGAAGAAGAACAGATCTCTCGCGCCTCATGCAAGGGCGTGCATACTCTTCTTCCATAGGATCTGCTGGAGGGTAAATTATGTGTGTAGCATCTACTTCGTTTTCAGCAATAGTACCTTGATGTCTTCGAACTGCTTCCTTCACTTTTGTAGCTGTTGACTTGTCTACATCGGCTCTTACATATATGCTTGGTATAGTTAGACATCTATTTTGAACTAAAGCTCGTTCAGCTGCCATCAACATTTCCACCGTTCGATCCATACGAGATCCTGACTAAAAGAACAATGGTTTGCATATTGTACCAAAATTGTTGTTACAATCTACTATAAGTCTTGATACTTACCTTTCCGACGGGAAAATCGAACCTACGCCATCCTTGCTCTTGTTTAAAACGATAAGCTGTGGCAAGAATGTGACATAATCCACCTCCTGGTTTAAAATCCAAGAAACATTTCACCTGAAAAGTTGACGAATTATTTATTTCGATATTAAAATAATTTAACAACCCGAAATAAGGTTTAATTACATTGAACACCAAATACGTACAGGAAGCCTTGTCATTGGTGGCTTTGAAACATTTTTTCCTAAATTGTCTTCTTGAAATTGTAATAATTGTACTATCAAAGTGGCTAAACTTTTATTAGTGGGAGGATCCGTTTGTACATACTGTAAAATATAATACAAGTGAAGTATCTCAAATTATTTAAATACTAAATGTTTATTGATTGTCATTATCTGATATTAAACAGTATATAAATATTTACAATAGATATATATATATATATATACATACATACATACATATAACACATAAACACACATACGCGCGCGCGCGCGTATGTGTGGATTATAATGGAACTGTTTTATGTTGATTGTCGAACATATTTACTTATAATATAAATAATTTATAAAATTGCAAATTCAGATCCTATTGTTAACAAATTATATTTACGTTGATGTTCAGAAACATATCAAACATGTAAACACAAAAGAAATACATGCAAGTTATTCAATCTGTTGATACTGAAAGTGGGTTTTGGTATTTGTATCGACTCAAAAGTATAAGTATTTTTATAATGAAAAATTGAAACAATAGTGAGATCGTTAAGAAAAGCGATTGACCCTAATCGGTATTAAAAAATTGCAATTAAGTACATAAATTATCGAAGAGTTAGTCGTAAAGGCTTTGATGCCGGGTCTTGAAACGTACCTTTTTGCAGTTCTTCAGTAACCACTGTTTCACTCCATCGAGCTGTGTAAGAATTTCTTGGGACTCAAAAAATTTCGTGTTGGGTCCGCCGTCCTTTTTAGGCCCTAACGCGAGCATCTTTATGGAATCTGAACTTAAAAAATCGTCGAGTACGCCACAAGAAAGAACGCCGCGTTTATTACAAACATGACACGCCTCTGAAGTTGGTCGGAATTACACCATTTCTATGAAAGCATTTCTCAAAGCAAGCTTAGAAATTTCCTGTTGATGAGTCGACAAAGTTTTCACTATCTCCGAACAAACGTTCATTAATAAATGGACGAGAAAATATTTTCTATTTTCATAGCTACTTATAACCTTAATTGAAAATACTTATAGTAAGAACGAGATGGGTGGACGGTGACTCTAATGATTGGCAACCATGTTTTGTTCGATGTTTTTGACATGGCGCGGATCAATGTTTTCCAACAGTTGGTGTATTTTAGGGTTGAGCATTGATCATAACCTAATATAGTTGAATTTTTATATCGAGTCAGATTATTTAACTTTTATCGAGTACGTACATTTACTTACTAAAATACAATATAAAGTAAAGTAACCGAAAGCTTATTTATATAGTGTGAAGATGCAATTTTATATTTGAACATGTTACAAATAGATTTCATAAAGGCGACAAATAAAAAGATCTTTTGTCCTTTTTCCTTTCTAGTCAGATTATATTTTACATATTTTTAGGTACGATAGATATGTCTGATAAGGAAGATGTTGATGTGAACAAAGAATTTGAAAATTTATTATTTGCCGAAGAAAATGCGCAAAATTTAGGTTACGAAGAAGGTTACGAAGCTGGGAAAAAACAGTTAATAAAGGGGTATCATCTTGGGTATCATAGAGCCAGTTTATTAGGTGCACAATTAGGATATTATAGTGGTATCTTGGAACAATATTTAAGTAAAAACAAGACTAATTCGGATAAAGCTGTAACTATTGCAAAAGAACTTTTACATAATATTTATAGTTTTCCTAGACACAACGACGATACTCTGGATATATTGAAGCTTATGGACGATATCAAATTTAAGTATGCTAAGTTTTGTTCATTAACAAAATTGTGCCCATTGTATCCCGAAATGGATAAACTTGATTTTTAATTAAATGAGAATATCATGTTTATATAAATGTAAACTAGGAAGATAACGTTAATGTTTTAACTTTGTAATAATTTTTATTTCCAATAATTATATTAACAATAATTACATTGGAAAACACTTTATTCATAATAATATGGTGTATTAATTTGAATACTGTACATACTATAATTATGTACGACGAACATTTTGATGGTATTTTAAGTTTTATAAATACCTATCACAAATTAATAAACTGTCATGTAGTCGATTTCATAACCGAAAAGTTATGGGAGACATGTTTACCAGATACATTAAGATCTGAACTGGAGAAAGATAAAATTGATTGTACTTATTGGACAGAAAGTGACAGTCATCCTGTCCTGAATAATTTTATAAAATCGACCAAGTGTCTTTCGTTGCAATCGTGTTCTGTAGAAATATCGTCAAAGAACCTTGCAGATATATTGCCAAATGTTAAGAATTTAAATAAATGTATATGCAGAAGTACAAAAACAGAATTTATGAATGCTAAGAAATTGCACGAAGTTGAATCACTTGGAAACATCGTCGGGACAGTAGCAGCATCCACTAATAGCCTGGTGATAGACGCTGGTGCTGGTAAAGCATACCTATCAACGTTTTTAGCAGAAAATCATAAAGTTCCTGTCCTTGCTATAGACTGTTCGCAATCATGTTGCGAAGGAGCAATTTGTAGACAAAAAAAATTAAAGAAGAAAGTGACGTATTCTCAAAGTTTGGTACTAGCGATACCCTGATATATATTGAATAGATTTCTCCATAAATGTAACAATTGAACGTGTAATATAGGTAAAATGTATTTTGTTTTAGGTTCAATACATAGTTGAAGAAATAAATGAAGAAACAGACTATGTAAGAATGGTAAAACAAAAATTTTGCAATTGGAATTTAGATAGAAATCTTATATTAACAGGTTTACACACATGTGGTTCTCTTACTCGTTCAATTATTGAAACTTTCTTAACTACAAAAGACATTCAGTTTTTATGTATTGTGCCTTGTTGTTACCACCTGACAAACGAAACATTCAACGAAAGAATAAATTTTTCCAAAAATGCTAGAATGCTGGCTCAACAATCTGTAGAAAGAAGCACGGCAAAGAAATTTATATCTTCCTCATTATTCTACAGGGCAATTTTACAAGTGATTCTTCACTCTATGGGTATGGTCTTCATTGTCATGGTTTAATTTTAGCATTTGTCGCAATATTTACTATTTTGTTCGATAGGTATTTACAATGCTAGAGTAGGTCGCAGGGCACCTTTGCACGATTTTCCCAGTTACGCTCAATGGGCATTCTCAAAAATTGGAGTACAATCAGAAAAGGTATAACGGTAATAACATTACGAATGCGGCACATACCGACGTATTAAAAAATGTATTCAGAAGGAACCGTTTATTTCATTAGATACCTTCCTTGGAGAAATTAGAGAACACCTATCAATTGTACGTACATTTAACCAAAAGATTTTGTACATTTCAAATATTAAGGATACACATAGGCCTTGTATTGGAAGCAGCTATTATGTTGGATAGAATAATATTTTTACAAAAGAGCAATCAATGTTCTAAACTTGCTATTTTGCGTTTATTTGATCCTGTTTTGTCACCAAGACATTACGGTATTATTGCAATAAAATAACATTGGAGTACGAAAAAGAGAGAAGATGAAAAAAATATTGTCACAGATGGTAAGAATACTTTAAATCTTATATCTAACGGCGAAAACATTTTTGTGAATATTCAGCTATTCGTTATAACGGTCAATGTATTTCAAAGGTTTGAAATCACGTATCGTCACGGTCGGTGGCGTTCAGATAGTCCATAACGGATGAGTATCCTTCCCCTTGTACTACCGGAGCTAAAATGCCCGTAGGGCGTAAACCACTTCTTGTTCTACATATACTGCAGTTGCATAGATCGCGGCAAGGTGGGCAAATCCAATTCTGTAAATGTTTAAAAGTAAAAAGTTTGAGAAAAATGAGAAACAAACAAGAACAATATACGAACGATGTAAAGAAAACACGCACAGGGTCTTTTAATGCTTCTACAGCACTTTCGCCGTATCTTCCTCTTAAGCAAGGGCCGCAAAATTGACCCCGAACTCCGATGCACTCTCCCGATCGACACACAGTCTTAGTATCTAAAGTTTTCTGTCTGCACTGATGACAGCTAGTTCCATTAATTCTAGAATATTGTTTCAAAGAACTTTTCACTGCTACATTGTTTAACATGTCATCTGTAATTTCATCAACGGACGGTACGCTGTCCGGGTCGTACGGAGATTTAGATGCTCTGTGAACCTTCTTTTTCTTTGTATATTTGTAAAAATCATTGTCGTTGTATTCCTCTTCTTCCTGGTCCCGTTCATTTCTCGAAATATCTGGATCATCTTTGTTTAAACTTTTCGCTCTACTTCTAGTGTTATATTTCTTATGGAACTTGAGATGTGCGTTGTTGATTCTGTAACTATCACGAGTTGCGGTAGAAATGGTTCTACGTCTTTTTCTTGGTGGTTCGTTCTCTAAATTGTCCGTGGCTCGATACTTGTCCGCTTGATGTTCTATCTCGGTCGTCTGCTTTTTAAAATCTTTGAAAATTTCAGCAAACTGTAACGCGAAAGATGAATAAATCTATCATCGAACCGATTATAGGTTAAAAATTTTAATCGTCAACAGAAATACTTACAATGGCGTTTCGTTCGGCTATATTTTTTTTCCGGATGTAGTCGTAATTATCTTCGCTCATTTTGACAATTGCTGGTCGAAGAAAATGTATAGGTTCAGACAAGAAGAAACGTTCCGCGAAAACGAGCAACGACGTTAATTTAGATTACCATCGAATCGTGCGTGACGTCATGGCGATTCGGTCGACAAATTTGGCGGGTAAAATGTGTGCACACAGGAAACTTGTTCAAGAATTTTTGTGAATTTCTGTGGATCGATTGTGGATTACTTCGATCGTTAGATCGTTACGTTACGGAAGAGTAAGGATATTTGAAATATTTTTTCGAAGAAAGGAAGAACTTGTATCGACGAAGAGGTAAGAAATAATGTATATATTGTGAACGACGCTTTTTTCCAGCTACTTTACACCGAATGTGTTTGCGCATAGAAGAAACGATCGTTATTCAATGTTATTTACAGAAAGAAGGATGACGTATTTCACGATTACTAGGAACCGATAAGAAGTGGTTCTGCACTCATAGATAGGCTACTGCCTATGGCACTTTATCAATCTTGGTTTTATCGATAAGAATACCCGAAGAGATCTCCAGATAGGTATGCATATTTATTCAATTTTTAACTGACTAAAAAAGTGTCGCGATGATTTCTAGTACGAACCATCGCGATCATTACAGTGATCGAAATAGTTTACAATTGTTTCGAACGTGTGAAATATGTAGCGATAATTCGCGAAGGAGAATCGAGTGATCGTGTTGGTTCTGAACAAACATAGTTGGAATTTTCGGAAGTCCAATAGTCGAGTTCGTTACGCTATCGATATCGTTTTGCTTATCTTCGATACGAAGAACGTATCGTGACTTACATACCGACGAGGTACATACAAGTAAGGCGCCCGACAAGACTAAAACTTCAGTCTTCTGTATTCCTTCGAATTTGACTCTGACCGGAAATAGGGTACATTTGTAAATATACTTCTGAACAATAGAACTCGATCGTGTCGAGTTATTACGATAATTCACTGGCTGCCTCTTCACGAAGGTAACAACGTACAATATGTAATTGGAATGAACGCGATCGTCGATAAATTGTTTCGCTGCGGCGCTAACGGTGCAATAGTGATCATTTTTTTCCCGGTAAACGTTAATACTCTCGCTGATAATGTTACAATTTGTCCGTAAGCATTCTTAACAAGATAATCGTGCATCTTTGGGAACCATATTGTCGAGCGATCTAAGATAACACGTGCACCGCTAGACTCTATTTTATGAAAATGATAGACGAGAATGATTAATTTCACAGATTAACCGGCAACCTCTGAAGAATTCTTTTCTTGACTCCAATGGAACCACTAACCCGAATCATGTTTCGAAACGTAGGAGGAATATCTAAAGGAAAATGGTTGAATCTGTTCCGGCAGGTAATAAAATCGGTAATCAGGGCTAGCACGAAAAGGAAAAAGAAAGAAAATAGAGTTAGACGATCCGATCATCGTATCTTGTTGCAACTTCCCGTGCAATATTCAACTAGCACGATTTACGACCAGAATCGAAGAAATTTGATTCTGAGGCAAGTAATTCGGGTTAGAAGGTGTTGCGGGAAAATTGTAAGGTTGCATCGGGCATTGGTGATGCTGAGGCCGGCCCTGGTGGTGGATGTGAAAGTAGAATGATAAATAATAATTTTTTACGCGAACGGTGAATTTTCAGAGCGAGAAGAATAGTTGCACGATCACGTCCCAAGAGGTGTTCGATCGAGAATCGAAGTACGGTGCCCACAATTATCATCCTCTTCCCGTTGCGCTCTGCAGAGGCGAGGGGGTTTTTATGTGGGACACCGAGGGTAAACGGTACTACGACTTTTTGAGCGCCTACTCGGCCGTTAATCAAGGCCATTGCCATCCAAGGATCTACAGGGCCCTGGTCGAACAGGGGAAACTGTTAACTCTGACATCCAGAGCTTTTTATTCGGACGTGTTGGGGGAGTTCGAGGAACACGTTACGAAACTGTTCGGGTACGTGAGGCGTCCTGTTCGATATCTACGCGGTTGAAAGATGCGATGTAAAAAGATGAAAAAGGAATGTTTCAGGTACGAGAAATGGTTGCCGATGAACACGGGAGTGGAAGGTGGCGAGACTGCTTGCAAATTGGCGCGCAGATGGGGTTACGCCTGCAAGGGTATACCGAAGAATCGAGCGAAAATTATTTTCGTCGAAGGTAACTTTTGGGGAAGGACTATGAGCGCCGTGTCCTCGAGCACGGACCCCACGAGTTACGAAAACTTTGGTCCGTTCATGCCCGGATTCGAGTTGATCCCGTACGACGATCTCGAGGCGCTTCGACGAGCCGTCACCGACCCCGACGTGTGCGCGTTCATGGTCGAACCCATACAAGGCGAGGCTGGTGTCGTGGTGCCAAAGGTACGGCGGTAACCTTCTCTACGATCGGTCCAGCGAGATCGGTCAGGGAATGTAAATAAAGAAAACGCTCGAGGACCGGGGCATCGATTGCGGGCTGCGTTTCTTTACGTAGACCGATCTCCCAGACCTAACCAAAGACGTCTCGTTGGACCGATCGTACAGACGTTTCTTCGAAACGTCCGTTTCGTTTGTTTCGTTTGTTTCGTTTGTTTCGTTCGTTTCCCGCTGATCCTTCGATATTCTTACGAAATTGTTCAAGGACGGATACTTGAAGGGAGTCCGAGAACTGTGCACGAAGAACAACGTTTTGTGGATAGCGGACGAAGTGCAGACCGGCTTGGCCAGGACGGGCAAACGATTGGCCGTCGACCACGAAAACGTCAAGCCAGACATTTTGATCTTGGGGAAAGCTCTCTCGGGTGGTTTCTATCCCGTCTCCGGTATATTGGCAAACGATAACATAATGCTGACGATAAAACCCGGCGAACACGGCTCGACCTACGGTGGCAATCCTCTGGGATGCAAGATCGCTATGGAGGCGCTTCGCGTCCTGGAGGAGGAGAAACTCGCGGAGAACGCGGAGAAGCTCGGTCGTATTCTCCGGGCCGAGCTCGGAAAGCTTCCGAAAGACGTTGTCACTCTGGTCAGGGGAAAGGGACTCCTCAACGCTATCGTGATCAACGAGAAATTCGATGCAATGGAGATCTGTTTGAAAATGAAGGACGCGAGTTTGCTCGCGAAACCCACTCATGGGCACATAATCAGATTAGCCCCTCCGTTGGTGATCACCGAGCCGCAGATACGAGAATGCGTCGATATAATTTCGAAGACTATTCTCGAATATGCTAAATAACACAGTGCGAATTTATTTGTACACCGACTCGTTCGTTTTGTAAGGAAAATTTACCTTGTAAATAAACAAACGCTTTGCAGAAATCGTTGCTTTCTTTCGTTCTTGCCGAAAGGTGTTTACGGAGCGTAACATTCTAATGAAATTTCTTCGGAGATCAACACCGAACCAGGAAACACCGTTATTCGGTTACACTCGCCGAACTCGTTATCTTCTCGATACTACGGAGGAAGACAAATTGGTCGAACGGTTGCATCGCCGACTATTAATAGCTTAACGCGATAGGCCTCTGTCCCGACCGTATTCTTCGATCGTTGTTTATTCCGTTGTTTAACAAACGTCAGACATTGACTCGAGTAGAATGTTATCGTCGTGTTTGAGAAGACGAGCGTTCCGACATCCAATACCGCCTATCGAATACACGGTCAACGGTTACGAATGGATTAGAATGGCGCGACGTATGATCGATTTCGTACGATCGCGCGATCGGATATTAACAGGGAGATCGCCGGGAGAGGAAAGGGTCGGAAAAACGGTCGAGAAACGATAAGAACCCAGCCGAGTGTTTAATCGGATGATCCTTGTCTCGGTCGCGATCCCCGTAATCTCTCTCTCTCTCTCTCGAGAGAGAGAGAGAGAGAGAGAGAGAAACACACATTCCCCGGGTATACATATCGTCCCGGATTAATTTATTGTTTGCTGTTTTTCAGTTTGTTTTAGCACGTTGGCGCCGCAATAAACGACGTTTCTCAATACCCTCATTATCAGATACGACTACGACTACGTGGCATTACACCGCGGGTATTTATTCGAAATCCTCCCGGTCGGTATCAATTGCATACAAAAACAATCCGTATACAAGTGCGTAACGCAGCTCCCCTACTCTCTTGCTCGAGTGTCAATATAAATGTAAGATTGACCGGGAAATCGGGCACACTTTGTTTTATCGCAACGACGCCGAGTCGCTGCCCTTTATCCCTACCGAGAGATCCGCGCGTCTTTGTTCCGTCTTTTTTAGTTCGTTTCTACTTATTTCGATCGAGATAAAGCGATGCAACCGACGACATCGCGGATCGTCCTCGAGGCGACAAGGGTGCACGAGCTGGGCTTGAAGAGATTCCTCAGCTCCCAGGAGTTGATCGAACGGGACAACCGGTACGGCGCCAAACATTTCAAACCGCTTCCGGTGGTCCTTGTGAAGGCCGAGGGTGTTCGCATGTGGGACGCCGAGGGTAAACGTTACCTCGACTTCCTGGCGGGTTTCTCGACCGTCAACCAGGGTCACTGTCACCCGAGGTTGGTGAACGTGATGAGAGAGCAAGCTGGCAAGCTGACTCACACCTCGAGGGCGTTTTACTCGGAGCCCCACGGCGAGCTGGGAGCCTATCTCTGCGAGCTGATGGGATGGGAGAAATTCCTGCCGATGAACACCGGTACGAAACCCGAGACCACGATCGGATCGCCCCTCGCGCGAGGAGTGACGCTTGTATTGCAAGTCGAGCGACATTGTTGCAGGCGTGGAGGCGGGCGACACCGCCGTCAAGGTGGCCAGACGCTGGGGATACATCGCGAAGAAGATACCGAAGGAACGAGCGACGGTCGTCTTCGCTAAAGGGAACTTTTGGGGAAGATCTATAGCGGCCTTGTCAGCCTCCACCGATCCGAATTGTTACACCAATTTCGGACCGTACGTGCCCCGTTTCGACAAGGTGCCGTACAACGATCTCGACGCCTTGGAGCGGAAGCTGAACCAGGACCCAACGGTGTGCGCGTTCATGGTCGAACCGATTCAAGGGGAAGCGGGTGTCGTGGTGCCCGATGTAAGTTTACGGATTGCTCTCTAGCCTCGCGGCTACGATCATTTCCAATTATTTCTCACAGGACGGCTATTTAAAAGGCGTGAGAGATCTCTGCAACAAGTACAACGTTTTGTGGATCGCCGACGAGGTTCAAACTGGTTTGTGCCGAACGGGAAAACGATTGGCCGTCGACCACGAGAACCAGAGACCCGATATTCTCATTTTGGGGAAGGCGTTGTCCGGAGGACTTTATCCAGTGTCTGGTATCTTAGCCGACGAACGGGTAACTATTCTTCAAGGTTAAACGTTATATGTGTTTTTTAATCAATGTTCTCGTCAGATAATGTCCTGCCTGGAAACTGGCTCGCACGGTAGTACTTTCGGTGGAAGTCCACTTGGAAACAGAGTCGCTCTGGAGGCGGTGAAAATCTTGGAGGAAGAGAATCTCGCAGAGAACGCGAGTAACCTTGGAGAGATCTTGCGACGAGAATTACAAAAATTACCAAAGGACGTAGCAACGGAATTTCGTGGACGCGGTTTGTTGACCGGCTTGGTGATCAACAAAGGTATTTCTCGAATTCGATTTAAGATCATCGGCGTAAATATCGTGCCAATCGTTCTTCTTATTTCTCTCCAGACTTTGCCGAAGGGTGGGATCTCTGTTTGAAGTTGAAAGAAGCAGGGCTCTTGACCAGACCCGCCCACGGGCAAATATTAAGGATATCTCCACCGCTCACCATCACGAAAGAACAACTCGAGGAAGGGCTGAGCATACTAACCACTGTCCTGAACAATTACAAATGAAGTACAACGACACGTTATAAAATTATGTCTCGTCTCGTAATCGCGAAACAATCTCGTCTCGGTGGCGTTCAGTACAGATAACGAAAAGAAGAAAGAAAGAAGAAAAGAAAAGAGAAAAGAGAATCCCGTACAGAATCATGGTTGTAAAATGTATTTTTAATTGACAAATAATTATAAAATTTACGCAAACTACTCTACATGCGACTCGTGTCTCTTTAAATGCCTTGTCAGACTAAACGCTTGAGAGAACAGCTGATTGCATTGATGACATTTGTACGCTTTGGCACCGGTATGCAGAGTCAAATGTCTCTTTAAATGATTCGCTAATTTGAACCGTTTACCGCACAGCCGACACTGATGTTGTCTGAGAGAGACGTGCGATGCATTGTGGTTCTTCAGATGGCTGGACTGCGAGAACCGTTTCCCACACGTTTTACACTCGAAGGGTTTCACTTTTGTGTGGATCCTCAAATGTTCCACGAGATTCCCTTTTTGAACGAAGCACTTGTTGCAATATTCGCACTTGTGCGATCTCGTCGTCTTGTGCGTTCGCAGATGAATCTTTAGATTGTAACTTTGGCTGAACCTTTTGTCGCATATCTCGCACTGCACCAAATCTTTTCCAGTGTGGAGTCTCTCGTGGGCTCTCAGGCTTTTCAGCAGTCGAAATCGTTTCTTGCAGTTTACACATTCGAGATTTTTGTTCTCATCGCTTCTAGGATCGTCGGTATCCTGTTTGTGGCTCTTTAGATGCTCCTGCAGGTAGGATGGATAAGCGAATATTTTCTCGCATATTTTGCAACGGTGTACGTTAGTTTTCGTATGGAGTCGCACGTGCGCGTTCAATTTACTCTTGGACGAGTACGCTTTCTCACAGTTCTGACACTTAAACGGTTGTTGACCGAAGTGCGACAACCGATGCGTCAGTAATTTCGATCTTTGAGAGAATAATTTCGAGCACACTTCGCACTTGAATTTTTTCGAATTTACACTTACCGGGCTTTCCTCTTCGATTTGCCCCTTGTAATTGAGATTCGGGGGGCACAATTGGTATCCGTCGATAGTTTCCCTGCTGTCCGAACGCTCGAGGTCCTTCGTAAACCTTAAACCGCGTGCATCGAGTATGTCGTTATCCGAGTGGATCGCAGCATTTTGCAAACGCTGGGGTCTACCGTTCGGGACTTCCTCCAGATTTATATTCACGGGAAAACTCAAGTTCTGTATTTCATTGTTATCATTCGTCGTCGATCTCTGATACGATAAATTTTGTATAGAGTTATCGACGGAGTTGATAGACCTTTCGTAGCTTAAATTTTGGGGAATTTGATTCGAATTCTCGCAGATATCGATGTTCTCGTTCTCGCAAGACATGTCTAGGTTTTCCGTGCTATGAGCAATATTGTGACTCATCAGTTGCGTCCTATCGGTAAAGGTACGATTGCACAAAGAACAATGCAAAGCGCAGGCAGCTCGTATAGAATTTTCCCCGTTTATTGCTATCGTTTGCATCGTATTCGATCTGATCGAAGGGGACAATTGGGAGTTTTGAGCACCATCGCTGGCCAAATTTGAGCTCAAGTGGCTGAAATTAAAGTTCAGATATGGATTTTGAGATTCGACGATGTGCATGTGTTGTACGGGTGGTACGTTCTCTTGAATAAAAGGTAAATGTAATCTGCTGTGAGCGCAAAGTTCTTGATAACTCGTAAATAGAGCGCCGCATTCTATGCACTTCAATGTTTTGTGCGAGTTTTGAAGTGGGACGAATCCTTGATTCTGCTGATACAATTTACATCCAGAGACTGCGGCGTATGACGTTAGACCCGATACCTACGAAATCGACCTAAGTTACGATACTCTGTATTCTCTCGGTTTACCTTCAAAGTTTAATATCGTACAAATTCAACGGTATTACCTTTAAAGCGGCTTGTCTCAATGCTCTGTCCGCTGCACGACATTGCTCCCTGTAGAGGAGAGCAGATTCCGCTCTGGTTACGCATCGGTCGCACATTTTCTCTGGTAAACCGTCGCCTTGCCAAACCTAGTGAAAAACGCAATTCGAGTGTGTATCGTCCTGCCAAGTATACCGTGAACTAAACGAAAGTATTTATTACTTCTAGACACGAGAGAGACCGCAACTTGGCAGCAAGAGAGGAACCCGCCGGTCCCACGAACAAACAAACCATTTTATCGCCATCCTCTCTTAAGCACGTACGGCATAATTTACTGATATTTTCACTGTCAATTTCTTTCGTGACGATAAACATTGTAGCGCGTCGGTAATCAACTAGATACCCTTGCGATTTGTAGGTTATAATACTGTCCAGCCATTTAGAAGTTTTTATTCCAATACACATTGTTTTCCATCGCAATATGGAAAAACGGCTGTGTACAATCCTGTGGTTACAGTGGAGAAAAAGTCAAGTTTGTAGAGAAATAATTCTGCTCTCTGTCAATTGAAACCGTAAACCTTCCAGTTCTGCATTTAGGCGACATCTCGCGGTAGAAACCGGAATTATTTCTCGAGAAACTTGGACGTTTCACCGTTGGGGGCAGCACCTCACGGACGAGCTTCGAGCCTGTCCAAAGTGCTGGAAAATACTTTTTCCATTTATACAAAGAAAAATTATTTAATTCGTTTCGCATCGGACGAAGAATTTCTTGAGTCACTTCAAATTCGTCGCTGTTGGGGTTTCGATAGGTTTCTCTCGTCGCAATCAATAGGATCGAGGTTAAACAAAAATCATATAAAACCAAAAGTGGCTACGTACACCGTACTCGCCATAGCGGAGAAAAGCCCAAGTTTGTAGAGAAATAATTCTGCTCTCTGTCAATTGAAACCGTTAACTTTCCAGTTCTGCATGTAGGCGACATCTCGCGGTAAAAAACGGAATTATTTCTCGACAAACTTGGGCATTTCACCGTTGGGAGCAGCACCTCACGGACGCGCTTCAGCCTGTCCGAAACGTATCGAGACGATTACCACAGCCCACAATGCTAATCGTTACGGAAGAAATTGATAGCACTGCATTCTATTTATGACAATTGTAGGTGGATACGACCTCGGTATACGTAGGAGTATACCTCGGTATACGTTCACGATGCGCAGGATACAATATCGTTTCGATAATTGAAAGTTTATACGGGATAAGTGTTTTCGACCATTTTAGACAGGTCAGTGAGGTGCTGCTCCCAACGGTGAAACGCCCAAGCTTGTCGAGAAATAATTTCGTTTTCTAGCGCGAGATGTTGCCCAAAGGTGTAACCGCACGGTCGCGGTATCCAATGACAGAAATTAGAATTATTTTTCGACAAACTTGGGCTTTTCTCCACCGTGGCGACAACGGTGTACGTAGCTACTTTTGGTTTTGCATGATTTTTGTTTAACCTCGATCCTATTGATTGCGACGAGAGAATCCTATCGAAACCCCAACAGCGACGAATTTGAAGTGACCCAAGAAATTCTTCGTCCTATGCGAAACGAATTAAATAATTTTTCTTTGTACAAACGGAAAAAGTATTTTCCAGCACTTTGGACTAGCTGGATCTCGTCCGTGAGGTGCTGCCCCCAACGGTGAAACGCCCAAGTTTGTCGAGAAATAATTCCGTTTTTCCACCACTAGCTCCTGCTATCATTCGGTTGTATTGATTTATACTATTTAACTTGCAAATAAATATACAATAGATCGTAGATATTGGTAATAATTATTTTAATCGTTGCGTCCGATATAAATTCGTAATTGTTACAATTTATAAATATCGTGATTCAAAGGAATCTCTAAGGGCCGAAAACTTTCGTCAACTTGTATCGCCGAACAACGATTGTTATTTACATAGATTATTTTCTAATAGTTAACGTTGACAACGACAGAACGGTAGCGCGTTATATATAGACGACGAAAGATCAACTGTTAACGAAACAAAAAATTCTAATTTTGGGGGACGAAGGTTGGAAAGATTGGTCGGAACGCGGTAGCGAGGTCCACCGAGAAAAGAGATACATACGTACACGTACACATACACGTAAACGTAAACGTAAACGGGGTCTTCTCGCCGGGGAGACTACTCGATCGCGCTATTATTTTAACCTTTCGGTAGACATTGTTACAAATTCTACGCTAAATAGGCTATACAGAGGCATCACCGGCCGTTCGTACGCAATTCTTTAACCAGGACCCTGAATCGTAGAGGCAATGTTTCGATAATGTGCGTTGGATTATCTCCGGTCCTCGCCTGTTCGCCTGCCACCTTTCGATAATTTCGATCCACCGTACATTAATACCGTCGTTCCCGTTAATGAAATACGCGATTTAATCAACTACCATCGGCGTAATAGAAATTCGGTAAATAGTAACCCGGTTGATGAAATACAACCGATCGAATGAGCGGCAACGCCGTGAAAACGCGCGTACGCGATCGGCTGGACCATCCGTCGATCAAAGGCCTACGATCAAAGAAATTGTACAACGTTGCACTTTGCGATTTTATTCACGAGTATGGTCGTTTTCAAGTACGGTCGATTCGCAATGATAAACGAGGCACTGGCTGCGTAACGAGTTATTGGGACGAGAGCGTTAACTGTTACTCCCGACACGGGCCTGCGCGCTTCAATTTTTTCACCGACGAAACTCGAAGGCACCGCGCCGACGCAAATTAGGCGATACGGCTGCTTACCGAATCTAACGAACGCGTTAACCACGAAAATATCCGGAAACACCCGAATTACGAATCGTGATCGCGGATGAGTCCGCGGGCCGCTCCCGATGTCCGGATTCACTCGATACTGTTGCCTTCGGTTCGCGAAAACGGTTCGAACGTTCGAACCTTGGTACAGAATTCTCTTCGATTTAAGGCGATCGAAACGATCGTGCGGCAGGTAGCGGCGATTCTAGGAATTGTCTCCGTCCTCGAGGTCCTCGAAAGACGGGGAGAACGAGAGAGAAGGAAATACCGCAGGGACGGAGTAGGGACGGTACGACTCGAGCGTTGCAAACGAACGCTGCACGCATCGCGATGAATCATCCACTTACAGATATTAAAATCTCTCGCTTTTTCGCTTCGTCTTTTTAATAATTTTACAGACGGACGATCGGTCGAGTTCTTTGAATCAAAATCGATCCAAATACCGGGTAAATCGAACCAATTTTCCTCCCGATGGATTGAAATATTCCGGATAGCGGAAACATTTAAGAGGATGGTAGTAAAATTTCAGCGATTTGTAGCGTGTTTGGGTCTAACCGGAAAAGGTCAGCCACGATGCGAATCGAATCGATTCGATTGGAGCTTTCCAGGAATTAAATAGAAACGCGCAATTGCCCGTCCTAGACCTACTCGAATGCCAATGGTTAAATACTAATTATCGCTAGCTAAACGAGCGTGCTTAATAGTAATCGCCTCGTTTCTAACGCACCATGGTGACGCGGAAAATAGCTTTTCGAGAAAATGAGGGGTGGAGTGGGGTGGGGTGGAAGTATGGACAATGTCCTTTGGGAATACGAGCGATAATGGGCTCGCAGGTCGATGAACTCCGCTTGCGTATGTATTCCGTACGCAACGTTTGCCGTTTAGGCGGAAAACGATCGGAATTGCCAGAACAAGTCGTCCGCTTACACTTTCGTGGAAGATCGAACCGTTGCTGGCAGCTCCCTTCCCTTCCTGTAAATTCAATTTCAAACCTGCGCCTTTATTTTTCCTCCGTTTGTTTTTCGCTCAGTTTTCGTATTGTTCATTGTTTTTGGTCATTTTCGAAACGGCAGACACGAGCGAACCGGTACGGTGAATCGTGCCGCGGCGAATAATGCTCGCGCGCAGTTCGATGGTCACGTTGCGGCTTCCGTATGCAAATGAAAATAGGTCCGGTGACCGGTATCGAACCTAATTTAACGGACGAAATCGAATCGTCCGTAAGCACATTTCGCGATTCGATACTCGCAAGGAGTTCGTCGTGATAAAGAATCGCACGTTCGATTCACGCACGGAGGGTCGAACCGACCACGGTGGAACATTTTTTTAACGTGTACGCTTTCCACTTGGATGGGAAATTTGCAACGAGTTCGCGTACGGTCCCTTGTTTTCTGGCACGTTTCCGAACGGAGACGCCCCTCGCTTTTACGCGCCCTTGCAAACCGTTTCCGTAGAAAGGATTGGCCACTTGGCGAGCATCGGTCGAGAAATCATAAAGCGCCGACTGGAAATTTATGAGAAGCCCCGGTACCCTCTGTACCCTCGGTTTAATTCCTTTCAACCGGGAATCGATCGCGAATCCTCCCGTGGTTTACGCCTTATCGCGCCACGTGAATAGGTGTGGCCCATTATCGGTAGCTTCGACTCGGGCCCACTTAATATTCACCCGTGAATTATTTCTTTCGATCGGGTGCACCGGTGAGGGCTGGTTCCTTGTCCGTTGATTCGATCTCGGTGATATTGATTCCTGTCTCAGTCTACGGTGTCTACAGTGTCTACAGTGTCTACAGTGTCTACGGTGTTGTCTACGGTGTCCACGGTAACACGGCAGAGGGCCTATCCTCGCGTATCCTTCGTCCCAACGGTGACATCAATAGTCACGGGAGGATCGGTAAACGGGATCTTCTCTCGTACAAGTTTGGAAAAATCGAATTTTTCTTTCCAGAGCGATCTTTTTTTCGAAACCTTTTCGTTCGATATCTCCGCGATGGCCGAATCCGTACCGATTAACCCTTCTGCGACCTCTTATAAACCCGCCGCGTTTAATTTTAACGCATCGCGTACTTTTAATTTCCGTTTCTATTTTATTTCCCCGTAGACCGT
Organism: Ptiloglossa arizonensis; assembly: GCF_051014685.1. Classification (NCBI taxonomy): domain Eukaryota; kingdom Metazoa; phylum Arthropoda; class Insecta; order Hymenoptera; family Colletidae; genus Ptiloglossa; species Ptiloglossa arizonensis. The sequence continues at coordinate 10,223,546 of NC_135051.1, read as the reverse complement.
GTTACACGCTACGCGAAAGAATACCCCGTGTTCGGTTAAGTAAAAATATTTCAAATTGAGCCTTTCGGACCCAACCCGTTCCAAAGTGAAACCTCTACGCTCGCTAGGATAGAAATCCGTCTACCTTATTCTTTAATTTTCGATCGTGGAAACCTCGATCGGTGGGTTCTTTTATTCTTTTGCGCACTGGCCTCAATTTTCACCAATTTTCTTGAGAAAATATTTGCTTCCGTGTTATCGAAACACGAATAGAACGTAACAATTTGGAAAAATCAAAGTTCCACGATTCGAAGACGGCTTAAACGTTGCGCGTTCGTATCGTTTTCAACGCCGCACGGTCAACCGGAGAGAAGTAAGAAAATTGCGAAACGCTCGGACCCGGTAGCACCGAATAAATGATTCATGCATCGCGCTAACCCCACGCTGGGAGTTGCCGATGACGCGGCTGCATTCCTTAACGAGAGAATTTCCGCCAAGAATACGACGGAAGAGGAGCTGCTCCACGACACGTTCACTCTTTCACGAATACGTACCGGTGGTATGTACTCGGGTACCCCGAGGTGAGGCTTCCTCGACCAACTTCTCCGCTCGACGCCACTTCGAGCGGGAAACCGCGGTACTTCGAACTCCTGACCGAGAATCACGATTGAAAAATAGTTTCAAACTATATTCGCAAATTCCTTCTTCGCGCCTTCAACTCCGCTCTCCGCTCTCCGCTCTCCGCTCGCCGATCTCCGCTCGCCGATCTCCGCTCGCCGCTCTCCACCTCCGGGTACATATTGCCGACGTTTACAAACTTCGAACGATTCCCCGTGTTTTATAGCGAACCCGTGAATCTCGGGGCGCAAAGGTACCGAGTTCGAGATACGGATTCAATTTAAAAGCACGGATCTTCCCTGAAGCTCTGTCTATTCTTCCTTCTCTTCTTTACCGTCTCCGAAACCTCGCCAGAACGTAATACGTTGAATAAACATGTGCGCGTACTCTTGGATTCGCTGAAACTGCGACCAAGAGGTGAATATCTGTATACGTACGACATCTGCGAAAAGTATTCCTTGATCGATCAGTGGCAAGTCTTTTTCTCCGTAAATTTAGTCAACGACGGTCATGTTCTTTCCTCGAGACATACTGCGTACTCTGTTCGACGGTGGACAGCCATTTCTCTTTTACTATCCTCTACTCTCTTTCTCTGGAGCTCTACGGAGCTCTACGGAGCTCTACTATTTTAATGAGTTTGATTTTGGACCTCGTGGAATTCAATTAAACTAACTCTGAGGCGAGTGTCGTAGGATCGGGAGCCTCGTAGGTCTTGAAACCGATGCAGAGGTCAATTACGTAACTCGACGTCAGGATGGTCACGACCGGCTGAATCGCTCCTCTACATATTTGGGAAGATACTTTTAGTTGGAGCAACACGCGTTAATTTGTACTCCTCATCGGCGTTTACGTGTCGGGGAATGGAACACGAGAATCCAAGAAGACACTGGAAATTGTAATTTCCGAGGAATCTTGTGGTCGATCGTCTGGTCCGCACGGCTGCGTGCTACTCTGGCTAATGCGGTACAAAAAGATAAAGGAAAAAAAGAAACAGACGAGAAGAGGGATAAAAAGAGAGGCGAAAAACTCGCGGGACAGAGGCTAAAGAACAACGAACGGAATAAGGGAGGCACTAATTCACGTGGAAATCACTATAATTACGGTAATTTCCGAGCCATAAACGTGCACTGGATACGACACCGTACCATTCGGGTCTACGAGTTATTAGCGCTCCACCTTTCGGGAAAATGTCCACGTTCTCTCCGGCAACCGTAACGATAAAACGCATCTTACGGATCATCGAGCGTGCAACCGTCTATACTGCGATTCCGAAGATCGTCCGATTCGAATTTCATTCTATTAAAAAAGATAGTAAGATTCGTTTCAACGTGCGCGCATTGCCTTGCAACGAGAATCCCGTGTTAACGGAACTCCCGGTTCGTAGCATTTTCATCGGAGAAGACTCAAAGTTGCAGTATTTATCGTACGTCGAATTTTGGGGCAAACGAGTGACAATGTGCGCGATTCTGATGAAAATTGAAACAAACGGAAAGGTATCAGAAGCGCAAGGTTCGACGGACCGACTGCCGTTCCTGAGGGAAGATCAACAAGTAGTTAGTGGTGGGGAGAGAGGTCTGTTTGTATGCTGGCGATGGGATTGGCAGCGCGGGGTTGGCGGAGTGGAGAGGGTATTGGCGGTAGGTCGACGCGTCGAAGGTAGCGGGGAGAGGGAGGTAACGAGAGCGAGCGAGAGAGTACGAGTATTCGGGGCAGGCGGGCAGGCAAGCAAGAGGACAGGCAGGCAGGCAGCAAGCAAGCAGGCAGGCAGGCAGGCAGGCAGGCAGCGAGCAGGCAGGGTACTGCGAACAAATCGCGCGTCCTCGTCGTTCAGTCGGGTAGGCGCGTTTGTACGGCGTCGGTCTTCGGGACAGCGTTCGCGCGTGTTGTGTTCCGTTTACCGTCCAGTCGATGTCCTCGTCGGTCTAGGTGCGCAAGTGTGACGTGTGTTTTGTTCCCTTGGATAGAGAAGGAGCCAGAAGGGATCGTGAGAACCATGTGCGCTGGTGATGTACTTTAGCGATTGTTGAAACTTCGGTGATCGCTACGGGGAAAACAGTTTGCATCGGTGAACACGAAGAAAACTGTACGGGAACGCGGAGTCGAGAGCGTGCACGCTACGGCGGTCACCCAGCCGGAAAGGCGAAAAAGCAGAGGAAAGAAGAAACGAAACATGTCGCGACAACGAACAGGCAAATCCAACCTACGGACCTGGGCGAGGCCCCAGCCTCTTTTATTATCGTGTCTACTGCTCTGTGGAGTTCTCGGTGAGTCGGAATACCTACGTTTTTTTAGAGGTTAATACGCAATGCTTTCGTTGCACGCGCGTATTCCACACCGTCGTTTGGCCGAGTTTGTGTACGTACCCACGCGTTTGTGTGCCGACAAGTCGGTGCGTGTTTATAACATTTTATCCTGCTGCGCATGCGCGCTCGTTTGTGAGTGCGTTGCTCGACGAGGCCAACCGTACAATAATGGTGGGGCAAAGTGGGGCCTTAGGCCTCGTTCATAACTACCGAGAGGACTCGAATCTTTCGAATATTATTGTCTCCTCTGTACGCTTTACGCTCGAACGAAATCTTCCAATTCGAATATCCGAACCATCCGTTTCGCGACGAAATTTCGGAATGTGATAAGATGATGTCGGTTTGTGCACTGGACGCGCAAACCGCGACGTCTTCTTTCCACTCTCGTAATCGAAAACCAGTAGCCCGCCTCTAGTTTTCTTGGCGAGAGATATCGGATAGCAAGGTATCGGCTCGAGCGATACGAAATGTGTACCCTGAGAAAACCGGGGACGGTTACTCGGGGCGATAGACTGTACGCTACTTTTGTAGAAAGGTGTGCCTCCACTCGTGGGAATTTTCGTATACGCGAGATTACTCGTATGTTTCTGCGCTATCTCTAGTTTTTAGTGTCGCGAGTTCTTACCTCCTTCGTGGAACACCCCTGTCGTAAAATTTTAAATTCATGGGAACGACGATCGTCCAACGGATTACGAAGAACACCTAGCCCAGAGCCTCGCTGGAAACACGCCGTTCCACATACGATACACTTTTCGATTTTTATGCGCGAGAACACGAAACACGAAATGTACACCGATGCGCGATATTCTTCGTTATTTCGTCTTACCGGTTAATCTCCGCTATATTCCTTACCTCGGATGAGCCTATTAGACTCGAGACGTAAAGCACGTCGCGCTACGATACGAGCGAGTCTTTGGACTCGTTTTAGAAGTTCGCATAGGTTAAGTGACCACGGAGAACTCTGTATAGGTCTACACGGAATAAATTCGACCCGTTATTTTCTCGAAACTAAACACGCCGGTTCTAGCACGAAAGTACTTTTAATAATAAGTGATGGGCCACGGTGATCTACTACACGGTTGCAATTTTTCGTTCCGCGCGAGGAAATACCGTCGAATGTTATCGTAAGAACGAAACAACGATAGTGCACCTATCGCAACGGTCGTGCGAGCACGTTTACGATTATTAGAATCTCGTTACCGGTGCGAGATGTCGATCGACAGGTCGAAAGAGACGTACCTTACTTTTATTAGCATTAATCGACGCGAGATTCGTTTCGACGTGGCTCCATCGAGCCAATCAGGGTCGCGTTCCATTTTGTCGAGTTGGTCGCATAAGGATTCGGCTTGAGGAGATTCGAGAGGCCTTCGAAGAACCTTACTCGGCGTAATCTTAAACCACTGCCAGCCGATTTCAAAGTGCTCTCTTGGTACATTCCTCGGATTTTTCCCTCACTCCCTCTCCCTATCCCCCTTTCGTCTCTATCACCCCCACCTTCTCGCCCGGTCGTTCCTGCTCTTTTCCTTCCCACGAAAGAATGCAGCTTTAGCTACAACAACGGTGGCGGCGTCGTGCGCGCGATGCAGTATGGCTTCCCCTTTCTTTTTTTTTTCTCTCGTTGCTTTATCCTCGCCTGCTCGAGATTCTCAAAGACGTTGGACCGTGAACGGACGTAAACAAGCCGATCTGGATTATGCAAAATGTCAGGCGGCAAAGCTCGGTTCGAGAATTTTGTCGAGCAATGCTGCCTTCCCTGCGAAGATCAAACTCACCGTCGAAAAGAGGTAGAGCTTCCATGTTTTCTCTGCATTGTATTTTTAACCGCGACGCTTTCCGATTTATTTTCGTATTTACTAGTATCGATTTTACCGTAACCTCCGATCAACGGTTTATTTGCATGTTTCGCGGCTGAGAAATAAATAAAACAATTCAATGCCCTTGATCGTGCAGAAATAGAAAATATCGATATCCGTTTCTTCGTCGATCGCAATCATCGACGACCATTAATTGTAGTTCGAACGCGCGCCATCTATTCTTCGACTCGGTGGTACATTCCATTCGGCGTGCACCATCGCGTCGCGATGAGTCCGTTTTTCGTCCGTTACCGTTCGTCCGTAATAATTAAACCGATATTGTACACTTCGAATTGGAAAACTTTTATAAAACGTTCCACGCGATACGTATGCCCGGGAGTTTGGCCACGGATTTACTCTCCGGGCCGAATATCATCTGTGCAATTATCGAGCTTTATTCACCTAGAGGAAGTCCGCGTAAAAACGGTTCTTTCGGTGGACTCGGCGTTTTCTTTATTTTGTTTTCAAAGGAACATCTCATTCAACTGGGTCGAGATTACGTAACAAAAAATCCATCCCTGAATATCAATCCTTTACAAGTGCGCCCGTTCTTTGTGGTAAATTTAAACAGTTTTACGACTGTTTATCGAGATTATGGCCGAGCACGAAACGCGTTTATAATTTTCCCGACTCGGTAGACGTGTTCGCCCCCTTTGTCTCGAGAAATATTTCATTCTCTTTAAAAATTGTGCGAAACCCGAGTATCAGTCTTTTAACGAATCATCGCGATATTCGTAGGGAAAGGTAAATTCGACCAGTACCGACCAAACAAATCTACGAATAAAAAGGTTTATCTTTTGAAAACTTTGCAGTTTTCTCGAGTCGTCCGGTTTTAGAACGAGACCAAGTGGAAAGGAATAAAGATAGAGTTAGCAATGCAAATAAGAGGGTGAACGAGTACGCATGCGTACCTCGCGATTTTCGCCATTTGAATTATGTTTCCGTAGATTGTGCAATTTCTTTTGGCGGGAAAAGAAAAACAAAATGGCGCCATCGGCGTGTAGCTCGGTTTCGCGATTTCGAGTCAGCCTAACGAGTGAATAGATTTCTGTGCGAGAACATCGGTAGATGGGAAGTTGGGAGGAAATAAATTAGGAGAAGCAACGTGATCGGTGAAGAAAAGACCGGTCGTGTCTCGGCGCAAGGAACAATAAAGACGCTGTGTGTGTGTGGGTGGGGGGCGACGAAGGAAAGACGCGGGATGACGGTTAGAAGGAAGAAGTGAAAGGGAGCGAGCAGAGAAGTCGAGAGGACAAAGAGCGGCCGGGGTCGCCGGCCGTTTGTTGTAGGTGCAGCCTGTATAGAACGCAGTGTCTTTCAGTTTACGGGCCCGAACTAACGACCCTTCACGGAACCTTTGAACCAGCCTTCCTTGCTCTTCGCCAACGAAGCCACACCAAAAGGATCGAGCAAATTTTTGTTATGCGCGCGACAGAGGTAAGAGTCTTTCGTTGCGTGATGCGTTCGAGACGATAAGACGAAATCGTAGTTTGGACGTAGCGATCGTCGATGGGACAGGAAATCGAGAATTTCCACGTGATCAAAAGTTTTGAGAGACACTGGCGTAGAACACGGGCGGGCCATAGACCCATAGGAAGACAAGCAGGCTCGCCTCGAGCGCTCGCCAGGCCCTGTATCCGTATTTTCTTTTCTTTTCTTTTTTTTTTCCCTGGTTTTCTTTTGGAGAAATCAAACCTAATCGCTCGACGGTTGACGTAATCTTTCGCGATAAGTCTCGTATCGATATCGCATCCGCGATAAAACCGAAAAGGTACACGTTTCACGACGGTATTGCCTTACCTTACTGCGATCCCTGAATTGAATCAAACGTAAAATTTTCCGGAGTTAGTACCGCTGTTGGTAAGCGCGAGCTCGAGTTCGTTTGTCCAATAGAGTGAGTTTGGGAAATTTAATCTCCTCGCGATGGTCGAAAAACGCGGAAACCGAGCTGGATCGATTTAAAAGGGGTTATTCGAAGATTTCGATCTTCGGTGTTATATTTGCTTTAATTTTTGGTAACGCGATTCCATTTTTTCTTAAAATTTCTTTCTGTCGTACGAACGTGTCGATGAGAAAAGTATTCGTTTCGGCACCTGGAACCGGGTTGGACCGGGACGGATCGTGCCGGGCTGGGTCGAATTTAAGGAGGGGGAGAAGGATTCAGGAGTGATTCATGCTCCACTATATGCAATACGTTCACGTTGCTTCGCGCGAAACCACCGAGAATGACGGAGATTTTGTTCTCCGTATTCCTTATTCGTCGAGTAACTCTCTGCCCATATACTTTTTTTTTTTTTTAGAAGAGGCCCTGTTGGGGCAAAGGTTTTTCGTACAACAATCTTGTATGGCTCGTCGCGCAACCTCTCGTACAACTCGTGATAAAATGAGTCGATAAATACGAGCACGACTTTCACCGCGACACGAAATTCCGAATTCAACCCTCAGGAAAACTCAAGATTTTGAAAAGATTTTAAACGAAACATGGTAGAGTTCCTTTAGCACTCGACCGATCCGGGCTCCTCTACCAGCTAGAGGAACAGGTAAACGAAATTCGATCGCTCTTATCTCCCCTCGAGTCTCGGTTATATTTATATTGGCGAAGAGAATGCGAAAGGGTAAGAGCAACTGAGAACTGGTCGGAGCGATTCCGTTAAAGTCGAATTCGTAAACTTGACAAATTAATTTTTTGTATGCTTACGTTCCAAGTGTTCATCCGTAAAGGATTAAATACACGATAGTGTTTTCCATAAAAGCGATTTTCAAATGGACTTTGGTCAACGATATTATAATATTTTGTACAATATACGTATATTATTTTACTCTCTCGTCGGTCCTATGTTAATTACGTGTTACTCGATCAATGTAAAATCACCCGAATACATTCGTGTTTGATATCGATTTCATCGTCGAAAGCTCGTGGATCCGATTAAAGCGGTTTTACGCCGTCGAAGTTAAAAAAAAACATAGACATTTTACTTTTCCGCTTCTGGCTCGCTCGGCGCGAACGTTTCCAGGAAGTAGTGGAACTAACTCTCCGCCAGCTCGGTGAATATTGGACTCTAGGTATAAGAACCATTTTTGTATCTCGACCAACATTCGGGTCACCAATTTGCTCGAAGTTTGTGTACACATTCAGCGCAAATACCGTTGTCGTGCAACAATAATGCATCGAGCGGCGGGTGAAAATCGCGGTGAACGTCTCGTTGACGATCGGTTAATTCCGGCGATTAGAAGCGTGGAAAATGAAGGAGAGAAGCGGTGGCGAGAAGAAAAGGGCGGGAACAGGCGACGCGAGGCAGTAATTCATGTCACCCGTATTATCGCCGAATCCGTTCTAATTGGTCGGATTCAGTAGTAGGGGTCATCGAGTTTAGAACTCTGCCGGCGGGCCGTCCGTCAGGAACGACCGCTCGAAAGTGATGCTGACGTTCAATCGCGAGGCGAAATACATTTGCATTTGCATTTGGAAATCGCCCGGCCGTCGACTGTCAGCCGTTTATGATGAACGCGATTCGTGACACGCGCCGACAAGCGATGTGAATCGCGTGCAGATTTTCCAGACCACGTTCTCGCGCGAACGTTGTCCACCGCGAAAATAAAATCACGTCCTCCTCCTCCTCTGCAGAAAGACGAAAAACAGTTCGTGCGAGATCTACCGGAACGGTGGTCAGTGGAAATTTTATTTTCCGATCTCTTTTTTCTCTCGTTGGGAAGAGATAAAATGGCGCGTGGTCGGCGCGCAACGTAGGACGAAATTAATTTTAATTAATACAAGCGAGCCCGGAATATACATTTCCCTGGACAGTCGATACCCCCGTGAGATAACTAGCAACGGTAGCAATAAAATACAAAGTACATTTTACCTCTTTATGGGGCAATAGGGGTGCTTTGTTCGAACTCTTTGTCGCGTTGCGGGTTCGAAGTGCAATTATATGCGCGAAACGCGTAAAAAACTGTATTATCGAAATTTCTTTTTAACGGTTTATCTGGGCGGTTTAGTTGATCGGGCTGTTAGGAAGAATTACTTTCGGTGCGGCTACGTGACGTTTTCGGTTACGATAACGGCCAAAAATTGTAAACAGGAACCAGAGAACGTACGCGACCGATGGTGAACTTACGCGTGATGCGCAACGATGAAAATTAACTCGCTCGTTAAATTCGAAAGTCGATATATCGGTTACTGGGGAAAACTCTCCCGCGAAATTTTCACCTCTGGTAAAGTTTTGTTCCCTGCCCGAAAGGTAACGATCTTTCTTTCCGTTGGACTAATTTCGAAGGAATGGGCCATTCCTCGATCGTCGTCTTTAAATCTCGATACAATCGTTTAGGTATCGCAACAGTCGTCGAAAGCAGCTTCGATTGATTCGAGATTTCGGTTCGTATTTACACGGTTGTTACCGGCCGACAGATCGTCCACTCGCGAGGGTCTTTTTTATTTTCGATCGATCGATTCGAAATATCTCGCGCGCCGCTCGAACGCGTGGAAACGATCGTTAGAAGAGACGGGGTCGCTGTGTAAACACCCATTACCAGATCTTTACGTCGTTTGATTCGCCAGACATCGTCGAGTACGACGGAAACGCGAATAGCACGAAACGGTGCTGCGACTGTAACGATTCGCCGTTGCACGAGTACTCGATGATGCCCACTCGACGCCCCTCGTCTTGCCTAACCGTGAATATCGCTTGTCTCTGCAGAATTTCCACATCTTTACGCTCTTAGTCTCTCTCTTCCCCCGTCTTTGCTCCTGCTCGACTTCCTTTCTCTTTCTCTTTCTTTTCCACCCTCCTCGAGCTCGTGTCAAACCGTTTCGTTCATTAACACGCGTTCACCGCTCGGGCGAAATTTAGCGGCTACCACGTCGCGCCGCGATTAATAAAAGAACCAAATTGTAATTCGTCGACCGGAAATAGAGCATTTATACGAGAAACGTTTCAATAGTTCGATATTAGTGCACGATAAACGCGCGATCATCCGATATATCCAACTTCTGATTAGATTGGAATACGATAACGTTGTTTCAACTTTGTACAGTATCGTTTTACAAGGTGACCCATCTGTGAAGTATTTTCTCAGAAATTAACAAAGATATAAACTTCATTTTTTTTTTTTTTTCATTTAAATTAAGTGCTTCGGAGGGTTGATCTTTTAGGGGTGACTACGGAGGAAAAGGGACACTAGATCGTTTAGTCGGTACCATGCTAAGTAGCATTTACTCACCCCGTGTATAACTGTCGCTCGTTAATAGAGTCACATTCTCTTTCGTTCGCAGTATCACCTACACACGCGCACGCGCACGCGCACGCGCGCTCAATCATTGACGGTAAAATATTTGTCTTCAAGTGTCGTTTTCCGTAGACAATTATGCGTAACGTACGTGGGTTCCAGGAGCGCGCGCGCGAGTGCGCATGCTCCTTCCTCCCGTCTTTATTGTGGTTATGGCTCGTGACTCGGACTTTCTAGGGTTAAAGCCCTTTGAGTCATCGCAACGGAAGTTACGGGCGAGACGTCCCGAAAGTGAGTATGTATTTTTTCCCGAGGGATAACGTTCCGATTTGGGTCTCGATACTCTGCTCGCGACTGCTTCGTTTCGCGATATTGTACCGCGAAGGATCGCAGTTCGGTCGAAAGTAAGTGGAAGGTCAGCGAGTGACGCGGCTGTAGTACGTACGACCAAGTGGTAGTACTCGAGGCTGAGAGAACGACTGCCACCGGGACTAGAAATATAAGTTAACGCGCGTCGCGTACTCCCGAGAACGTTCCTGGTACCGGGGACACCGCGTATCGCTTTTTGCGCGTTGCTCCTTTTCTTCTTAACTGGCAACCTCGGCTCTTTTTTTCTTTCACCATCCTCTTACGCGCGCGTTCCCACCGTTATACGGCGTACTCGGACGGTTACACAGGGAGCATATTTTCCGTGAGCCAGGACCAACCGACGCAGGGGAAGAGCGACCCCTCGTTAAAACGTTGCGTTTTTCCCTCGATAAGAGGTATTAGATTTACAGCTACATCTTTACCTATGTCCTATGTCCTTTTACGTTTACCGTAGAATGGCCAAAGCAATTTCCTCGGACGTAGAGATTGGAACTTTTCTCTCGAGCGGTGTTTTTCTTTCTTCTGGTATTTTTTAAGAATGACTTTCGATTTTCCAACAATCTGCCCCCTATACGGAATACGACGAGACACGAAATGTTTAGATTTAAATCTATAAGTAGTAAAGTTGGAGTAAATATATAAAATAGTTAGAGGTAGATTAAAACAGTCGTCAATAGTTTGTAAACCGGAAGATCCCTGCGAGACTCTATCGCGTTTGTATCCCGATAAAAGGTACCCCAACGAAATTACTCCCGTCACCGTTTGTGTTTCTCCCATGGCGCGAAACTTGTATATTTTGTCGTTGCATTTTCACGAAAGTAGTACCATCGATGGATCGTCGAGGTTTTCTCTTCGAAAACAAGTCCAAAAAGTCGATTCCAGGAACGAATTCGCCACCGAAAACGTTTGTAACGGAAAATGTTTCAACTCGAGCGAGGAGAAAATTCTTCGTTTCGGAATTCGACGTACGGAACTGGTCGTTTATCGTTCGGTGTCGAAATCGACTCGGTTCGATAATCGAGCTCTCCTCTCGGTTGCCTTTCTTCGTTTCTCCGTTTTCTGTCTCGAGCCACACCGAAATTCCTCGATCGTATTTTGTTCTCCCCGAAAGAGCGATAGATACGTACGAGTACGATGAGAACGCAGGGTGTCCGTTGGCAACAGAAAGGATTGTACTCTTCTCGAGAGAACCACCGCGACGTGTGTTTGTAACGTGGAGTGGAGCGAGTAAGCGTTGCGTACGGGACGGGAGTAAAGAAAAGAAGAAGAGGATGGTGAAAAAGCCGGTTGTGCAGGGTATGCGGTTACCGTAGAATGCAACTCGCTCGGGACGCAATCTCCGCGGACGCACTTGTTCCGTTGCTGTTGCATACGCGCGACCTTCTCTCCGTATACTCTCGCAAACCCTGTTCGCGCATTTCCACGTTCGCGCGTTTCCTCCGAGCGGAGGAGTTCGAAATTGAGTGAAAAATTCGTTCTCGATCGCGGCTGGTAAAACCAATTAACGCTTGTCGAGTCGGTGAACGTGTACGCGCGTTTGTGTGTTCGGATTGGAAAGTATCGAATTCCTTGTAGGATTCGCTATACATTTTCGTATCGAATCGCACGGCGTAGATTTTTGCGTAGAAACGTCAAAGGGCAAGAGGAATCTTTCCATAGATCGCGTCGCATCGATACGGGTTCACGGTTTTTCTTCGGCGATCGGTAGCTACCGTAACGGTTCCCCCTCGCCTCTTTCTCGATGCTTCGCGAACGTACGAAAGAAAGACGATTAAAGGGTAGTTCTCTCGGTGTTCGCTGAAAGAGTAAGCGATAACCAAGGTAGGGGGGGGGGGGGGAGGCGGAGGCGGAGGCGCTTCAGGTTTCTAGGCTTTTCGAGCTCGTTCCTCGTGTCAGTCAAGGCGAACGTATTTCCTGTCGTCGATGAAAGAACCGGCCGATTACGGAATGACTAATTCGAGAAGACGAGCGATTCATCGATGCGCGTTCGAAACCGTCGTCTTATCTAACCGGCGCGTATCGTACTTATCCCTCGGCGTTTGGTTGCTACGAATTTCGTTTTTACGCGAGAAGAAACGATCCTTTACGAGCGTAATCGACTCGCGCGGTGGGGAGAAAAGCTCTCGACGCGATTCCGTAAGAGGTGATATTTCGATTGGCGTGGGTCGTATCTCGCGATTACAATTTTACGGTTAAACGACACCGTCAAGAAGATGGTGGGATCGCCGTCGCGTCTTGTTCCGTATTCGTGTTTACATTTTCCCCGTAATACGCATTTAGAAACCGGATATTAAATGCAGAAACGTTGGAACGTTTTCCCCTCCCCGAAGACTCGGTTTCACGACTTTTTCTCGATTTGTAGGAATTTACTGAAACGTGCGTGTTCGGGCGTGCAAACGCTCGGTTCCCGTTAACGTTTATCGTTAGCGGTCATTGGTGAACGACGATAAACTGTCCAGATCGAAATAATGTAACGTATCGATGTTGAAAGCGAATGAATAAGGAATATGTAGTCAAGTGTTTACGGTTTTGTCATCTGGACGATCCGTAATTTCGAGTCGAGGGTACGGTGCGACGTAAACAAAACTTTAAACACACCGGGCTCTTACGAGTTCCACGAAGCCGGGGTTGGTATCCGTATCGTTATTATTCTCTGACCGATATTCTTGGATACGGGCTGCCGAAGAGGAACCGAACCTGCTAGTCAAACGTCGCGAATTATAGTTTATCCGCGGAGCGTATCGCTCGGGAATACGTATAATTAGTGCGTCGCGGTAATTCCATGCCCGCGCGATACGTTTCAAGTACGCCGAGTACTCTCGGTTTGGGACCATATTCGTAACGGGGACCTATTTGTCAACGTTCGCGCTTAATTCTCGCCTTCACGGTGCGTTGCGATATTATCCTTGCGCTCGAATTAGCATAATGCGGCGAAATATTCGTAACGGGCGATCGATCGATGTCGTCGACAGGAAAAAAAAAGTTCAACGCTACCTACCCAGTTTCTCGATTTATAGGTCGTCTCGAGCTTTCCCCAATTTCGTCAATTTCGCGCGCTGCGTTCGAAATTAATTACCGGCAAACCGTATTACGCGTTCCCCCGTATACGTTACAGGTAGCTGTGTATGCAGAGAACCGCGTCGGTAAGTTACGGAATACTGAAAATTCTCCGTTAGCACGACGATCGTCGCGGAAATTTACGATCGTCTCGTCACGCGCCGCGTCAGGAAACACGATCCTCGTCGCTTCTGACCGAGAAAAACCCTCCAAGGAATTTATGCAGCTGCTTCTTTCGCGAAGAACGCGTTATTTTTAGCCCGTGTTTTCTATTACTTCGACAAAGGAGGGAGACGCGGTGCGCCGGGGGATTTCGATCGAGTGGTTGGTGTGGTTTCGAGGAGAGGAACGAAAGCGGCCTTTTCGAAGCTTTTATCCGTCGATTCGTGGCCCCGGGAACGATGTCGATGTTTACGTCCGGTCGGCGGAGACCTTTGGCCCCGCCAGCCTCTAACAGGTGTCGCAAACATTCAACCGCGTAGCCGCGGGTAGCTTTCCCTCGCGAAATCCGTTTCTCCCGATCGAGTGCTCCACCCTGATGTCGTGCCTTGTTTCTCTTAACCTCCCCCGTTCTTCTGTCGGGAAAGAAACAACGGCAAAAGAATCATCGAAATGCTAGCGACCAGTAGTCAGTGAACGCGGCCCGTCGGATCTTGTTTCGGTCTCAGCGTCCGCCCGTCTCTACACCGACGAGTCTCTTTTTTGCAAACGAGTTTTTCGTTCAACTACGCCTCGTTTTTGCGCACGGTCGTTTCATAGCTCGAAATGTTCCCGAGCGTACGTGTTGGCACGTACCGTGTGTTTAGAATACAGACGTGGCTTGCACCTCTAACGAACCGTTCCGAAGAAATTAAATATTTCTCCTCGTACTTTTTAACGCGACAACTCCTCCTCTCCTTCTCCTCCCATCCGTTCGCAGGCAGGCACCGTTTGCTTCACGAATTTCTCTGTAACGCGACGCACGAAACGATTATACGCTTCTCGATTTTGAGCATAGAAAGGAACGCGGAAAATTCGGTGATTCGGTGGGTGTATTCGACACGAGGAGAATGATTTAGTCTACAGGAAGTCGGCCAGGGTGGTCGAAATAAGGGGCTGCGCGCGGCTTAATTTTAGATCTTCCGTTTAAAATAGTTTAGAGTCGGATATAGTCTTTCGCGCGTCGCAGTTTGGCCCAGAGTCTTTAATCGCGATGCTAATGATAAATCGATAGTCGCGGAAGTAGTCGAAGGAAACAATACCCCGGAAAGAAATCTTCTCGGTGTATCTCTTGCGAAATGTTCGAATAGCTTCCCTTCCGAAACAGATATTTTCTATATACTTTTAGACCGTAAGGAACCAAAAATGCAAGCTGTCGCTGCACAGCAGGGTGTATTCTTTAAGTTTGACCATCATTTTTCAAACACGGTCCACCAAAGATATTTTTATTTGGGCAAAAGTTAGCGATATTACAAATTTCCAAAGAAAATATTTTCTTTTTTATTAAAAGTCGAGATCACCTTATTAAATATTTGTGCCATTAAAGAGTTGTAGCTGACTTTGAGACGAATTCAACGACCCGTTGTACCATGACTTTGAGGTGTACCGAATACAAGTGGTATTATTTCGATCGTGAGATCGAATAAAATTTTCAATATTATCTAGTATACGTAAAAGACTCGAAAGTCTTCCTCGATGGGTGGTCAGACATTAAAGATACATCCTGTAGCCTACCGTCCGGTTAAGCGAATATCTCGTAAATCATTGATCGGGTGGAGATTCGCCCGAGGTTGAATCGACTACTTTTGTTTTCGGGTTCCCTAGCCGTTACGAACCTTCGTTGAAATCGACGTGTAACACTTTGCGCGCGGTGTCTCTCCCTGTTGGTCGTCGCATAGGTTGCATTCCTTCGGTCTGGTGCGGCTTCGAATCGGACCGTGGACGTCCTCGATGCATCGTCGTTGAAATTTCCCGAGAATCGCGATAATCGCGATAGTCGCGATATATCGTCGATAAACGATCGCGTTCGTCGAAAGGCTTCTACGAACGGAGTCAGGCGTTTATCAGGGTGTGGCATTCGTAATCGTAACTCCGTGCTCGAGCAAGCGGTAACGATACACCGCGATGCTGGGCTAACACGCAGGGAGCGCATCGCGAGTGTCGGGCAGCGTCTCCACGATTAAACGCGTTTCGCGATCGAAGGGAGGAGAAACCGAGCTTCGATGCGACTCTTCTCGACGAGTCATTTTGCCTACCGCGCGTCTCATAATTTATCCTCGTAGTCATTAGCGGTCCCTGCCTGCGCGTTTCACGTTCGTTGCGTATACTCTACGTACGCGCGGTCCAATTTACTCGCGAACGTAAATTATCGTCGTGGTTATTGTCGCGGTGCAACCGGTAAGGTCGCACGGGCAACGAATTACACTCGTTCCTGTTTCGGTAACTCGGGTTCTCGAACCCGAAACAAATTAGCCGCATCGTTATCTTAAAACAGTCGCTTATTTGCATCGAACCGGACACAACGTACGGTCAATGTACTCTAACCAAGAAGTAGAATACTTCGATAAGACCGTTCACCGAGCGCTCGCGTATTAATATTTATTCAATTTAAAACATTGTAGAATTTCGATATTCTTCTCCCCCCCCCCCCCCGCCGGCGCAGAAAGTTGAAATGGTTTCGAGCAGAAACAGCGAACACGATAGCGATAGCGATATTCGATGAAAGTTGAAATGGCTTCGGCAAGAATTAACGAATGAAAAAGGAGATCGGAACAAATTTATATTTATACAACAAAAGTCGATGTTTCATCGGTTTTCGCGATATTGTATTTCTCTGTTTGAAAGTTTCAAAGTTCGTTTCGGTTTTTGGACGTGATAAATGTAATCGAATGGGAAAAATGTGGAGAAATGAAACGAGATACATACGTTTTCATCCGATTACGTTCGGTTCCACGCGCAAAGGTGCGGTGCGGTGCGGCACGACTGTCGCGCGTGTGTAGGCATCGAAAGAGTTAATTCGGTATTCGTAGGAAAAGTGGTTTCGGTTTGAGGGTCGAGTGGAAAAAGCGAGTGTCCGTTTTCCGGGCGTGGATCGGTAGAAGACGATGATCGTTTGCCTCGGTATCGTGCACGAGCGAAGGCCCTTTTCGAACAGCGTTATCCGAAACCGTCTCTCCCCTCGGCGATAACACCGTGTGCCTATCCATCCGGTTATCCGTGGCAGCTGCCCCGAACGAATCCCACGTATTTATTAATAGATTACTCGCGAGAGGCGGCGGCTCGGTCACGCACACTCGTACGCGTACAATCGGATGACGGGCCGCGACGGCGGCGATAATCGAAGGAACGAAACGGCGCAAGATCCGTTCGTAGAACTCCGACTCACGTCGGAGTTGACTCACACGCGGTATACCTGCGGCGAAGAGGTGACGTCATCGACATTCCTGTCGGTCTTGTCACGCGTACGATCGTTAGGCTCTTGTACGAGTTCCTTCTCTGGTCTCTCGAGTTCTATGCATACGGATTCTCGAACGCGCGTCGCTCGAACGTGCCCGTTCCCGTACCCGTTCCCGTACCCGTGCCGGTACTCGTGCCCCGTGCCCGTGCATCGTTCCTTCGCCCGTACGAAGAATGCCATCCGATCGACCGATTATCTACGTACCGATAGACAGCGAACCGGCCGTAAATAATTTCTCTTCGTCGAATTTCTCGCGGAACGCGCCATTTCCCTGAGGCGGTGGGGCGTTTCGTGGTGCATAGTACAGTACAGTACAGCACAGCGTTCCTCCGATGTCCCGGAGATCGATGTACCAGGGTGTTCGATACCAATCGCCGCAATTCCTGTCAATTAGGTTGCGGAGACTAAGTGGGTGATAAATTACGCTTCGTTACCAACCGGTGATTCGTTTGCGAGTTTTTGTAAGTGTCGCGAAAATTAACTAGTTTTTCGCCGTTGAAACGAGCTGTTTAAAAATTGTACGAAGGACACGATTTACGATCGATAGGATTGTCCGGAAGCTCTCCGAGTAGTTTCGAAGGAGGGTTTTCGAGCGTCGATGAATCGTGCTCGGTACCTCTCGGCGAAAACTAGAAAGTTTTACCGTTCGGACCAAGTATCGTTAAGTTCTGACCGTACATCGGGAGCGATAAGAGCGCAATCGGGACGGATCGAAGTTCCGCAGTGACGCGCGTTATCCGACTCGATCGATCCCAACCAGGCGTTGTTATTTTAACGAGGAACGACCTTGACGAAAGCCGGGAGAAACTCGAGTAATCGATGAACTCTATAATTGGTCGCGACGTTCCCGCGGAATTGGTTCCGACTTGGGGGCGAGAACGAATCGACGCGTCGGTGGGCCGAAGCGTACAGTTTACCGAGCGGAGACTGTCGAGAGCGGTTGCCAACGCGGCTCACCGCTCGTCCGTTCGACGAATTTACGTTTTCTCGTAATCGCTCGTAACCACGATTGAAATGGACAAGTGCCAGAACGATTCGCGGTCCTTTTGAAAAGTTACCCTCCGGCCATCCGTCCGTCCATCCGTCCGTCCATCCATCCGTCCGTCCGTCCGTCCGTCGGTCCATCCATCCATTCATCCATTCATCCATCCGTCCGTCCGTCCGTCCGTCCGTCCATCCATCCATCCATCCATCCATCCATCCATCCATCCATCCATCCATCCATCCATCCATCCATCCATCCATCCATCCATCCATCCATCCATCCATCCATCCATCCATCCATCCATCCATCCATCCATTCATCCCTCCATCCATCCATCCATCCATCCATTCACCCGCCCCGCAATCACTCTCGACAAACGAGAGCAAACCTCGAGTAACTCGATAATCGCTAACCCGTCCAGACGCGTCGCGGAAAACAAACCGAGGATCGTCGTTAATCGCGAACACGATCCAGCCCAATTATTTGCAAAGGAAACAATGGCGCTCCGAGCCTTGCCACGGGGACGATCGAACCACGAGTCCGAATATTATCTTACGCTCGCGACTAGGGAGATCCGCGGTTGCATCGGTCGATGGGAAGCGAATATTATCGGTGACCAGCGAAAACCGGTATTCCTCCACTCCACTCCACTCCACTCCACTCTACTCCATTCCACTCCACTCCACTCCTCTCCTCTCCTCTCCTCTCCTCTCCTCTCCTCTCCTCTCCTCTACAGCGTGCCAACTTTTCCAACACCTCGATGTTTCGAGCGCGCTCGGTGATCGAGAACGAACGAACGAACCACTTTGCATAGGGGAGGCGTCCTGTGGAAAATAATTTTTCCTTCTTTTGTAAATTACAGGGTTTGAAAGTTCGATGTTGGTCCAGGTTGGTCCGGTCTCGCGTGTACGAGGTTTTCGTAAATCTTTTTTTGCCGAAGATAGCAGAGATGTTGGAATAAAATACGGATAAGGTAAATGCGAACGATTGCCAGGACGATGGTCGTAAGTGTGCCAATGCGAGAAAGTCGAAAATTTTTAGTCGATGAGAGTAGGTTCTGGAAAAGTATAAATGGACTTATCAGGGATTACAGGTGCGACGATGATTCATCGGTAGATAAGAAGTGTTTGGTTTGTAGTCGGATACTACGAATTTGATAAAGTTGAATAAGAGACCATCTTGATGCGATGAAATTACAGAGAGCGGAAAATATACCGTTTGGATCGTTAAATAGTACATGCTCGAACATTTTTGGTAAATGAAAATTGACCGCTCTACTTTTGAGTCTTACCATTATCGAGGGTATCTCGTTTCTTTCGTCGAGTTATTACCGTGAAGGTTGATTCGACGCAACAAAATGGCGGGTGAATATTTGCATTTAAACCGGAGTTAGGCACCGAATTAATTTCCAGATCTAGTTTTTCCAACACGGTAACGAACGTCGAGCGTATCGCGTCGTCCCTTCTCGAGCAAACGAAATCCCGCCTGAAAAAATATTTCCATTCGATCGTGGGACTGTTTCTCTCTCTCTCTCTCTCTTTGTCTCCCCGGTGCTCGTTTATTCGTTAGGACGTCCGAGCGTTTATTATCCCTCGATACCATCCAGTGGACGCCGAAGCATCGGCCAAGGCAGCGCGGCACGCACCTGTTATACGGCGCGTGCTTCCCGGGGCTCGAAGAACGCTGCGGCGTCGCTTCCGATCGAGGAGGACGAGGGCCAAGGTGGGAAAAATTAAACGTCGACGAAGAAAAAAGAAGAATCACGAGATAATTCTTGCCGGCTTTTGTCGAGCATGCGCGTTGTCTCTCGGCTACCCCCTTGTCCCCTTGGCCCCTTGGCCCCTTGGCCCCTTGGCCCCTTGGCCCCTTGGCCCCTTGGCCCGATGCCTCTCAAGGGGGAGTAGCCACTTAATTGTCCCTTCGTTCCTCGGTACGACGTGAGAACGACGAACAAAGGGCTAGTCGCGTTCGTGAGAAACGCGTTCGATGCGCCACTCGAGCCGCGGTCGAACTTTACCGCCGATGGGTTGACCTCGTTAACCACCACAAGGTGCATCGGACTCTCGAACATATGACCGATCCGAGTGTTCCTTGCTCGCCTTTACGGTCTTTCGCGCGCACTTCCTGCCGGTTGTACAACGAATGCGTGCAAACGAACCGAGAACGACCCCGACTTTTCAACAAACCGACCACCGGTTCACCCTTTTTCGACCCGTCGCGTATTGCCGATATAGCAACGCGCTATTAAATTTCAGCAAATCAGGGATCGAAATTGTCTCAGAGTATCGCTCGGAGTACCTTAATTTGCATTCTTGCAGAAAGAATGAAAAATATCACACGTTTTTGTTTTTTAAATTAGAAATTCAATATTTTGGGGATCGTTGAAAGCTGGAAGAAATAAAGGAAGAATTTATGTACGCGTGTAGTTTTATCGACGCAAGTAGGTTAACGAGTAACGAGAATAAAAGGAAAAGAATGGTGTCGAATTATTGGAATTATATATTATTTATCGGCCTTCTCGTTTGCGCCTTGCCCTGTTTAGGTCGTCACTGGCTTCTTAGTCCACGCGGATGCATCCCTCTCTCACCCCAATTCCCTCGTTGTCCCCACCTCCGTGACAATTACCAGATGGCCCTTCAAATCTTTCCACGATGGAAGTCCCCTACTCGTCGTTAGAGGGCAAAACCCAAAAGATCTCTTTTCCGTGAGTTCTCGAATCGCCCGAGTTCTAAACAGGGTGGTCTGTCATTTATGATGTGAACGAGGTCAAGGAAATTGTATACCTCGTTCTTGGACGGAATTGCGTCGGAAGCATCATTTTCGAGAAGAATGCATTTTTCAATGATTTTTCAAAGTATTCAATAATTATAACAATAATAGTAATTTATTTCTAACAGGCCCAAGGCCAATAAACAAGTATACATATACCTGAGTGTGCGTGGAGTCCAAGTATGGTTAGAGAGAATAGAGAAATTAACTGCAATTACCCTTACCAGAAGTGTTACAAGAGACGCGCCACCCTGTATATACAGTCCTCGACCAACCTCTGAATGTCGTCCGAGACAGGGTGTGTTTGGTTGCTTTTCTATCTCTCTTCTTGCATTCTAAGAATCTCTCCTCTATTCTTAATACGCTTGTACAACGCGAAAACTATACTTCCTTTAACCCCACGATCTTGGTTACATAAAATATTAAAGAAACAAACTCTCTCTCTATTCCGCTTCGGTGCGTTCTATTGTTCTTCGAACGATTCACGACCTCTCGACCCCCTCGCGAAGAAGACTGGTCGATCTGGTCGATCTGGTCCATAGTTGAATGCAAGGAAACGAGCTTGTTTCGCATTTTCGAGCCTACTTTGGTCGCTCGAGACACAATTCGAACCCGCCTCGAGACCAACTTCCATAGCCTCGAAAAGTTGCAAGCAAGACGCTCGAGGGACTCGAGGGTTGTCTTTGGTCCGAGTCGGCTTCCAAGGCGTATAGGAAGCGGATGGAAGAGGAGCGAGAAAGGCGATACTTAGACGGGCGGTAGTTGTAAGGTAAGGTGCGGTGTCTCGTGGCAGAGCGGCATAACGAGGTAAAGTAATGGAGATTGGTGTGGACCGTGAGCTCCTTGCGCTAAAGGGGTTGCCCGTTTCGTACGTCTACTGGCTGTCGTGGTACGACGTAGGAACGCGGGACGGAAACCGCGGCCGCGGCCGCGACTGCACCTTCGCGCTAGTCAGCCAACTTCGTTCCCTGCTAACTCATTAATGTAAGTATATAGCCCGGGGAGAAGAGGGAAGCCACTCTCTTACGAGACGTGGGGGATGGAACGTCCGTCGCTAGTTGGTAACGATGCTAGATACCTCTTGCTCTCCGGCCGGCCATTGTGAACGTCAGGTAATTCGATTAACCCAGACCTCCGAAGGAGAGAATAGATTCGTTACCGGACGAGGCGCCTCGCGATTCGATCGTTGACGACCCTACGACTCTCGAGATGATTCTCGATGGTTTTAGGGTGCCGCGAACCTCGGGTTTCAGGGTGTTCTTCGTCCGGTACAAGAATTCCGACCGTGAAGGGCTCATGGGGACGGACTAGAGGCTTTCCTGACCGTAATCCCGTCGATTCGAAGCTCAACATACATACGTATATATCCGTTAGTGGCCACTGTTTCACTCGAACGAACTAAATCTCTTGTCTAGAATTTCCAAGAACTTTGGGTCGTTTCTACTGCTGGAGTTTAATAACGTGTGAGTTCTATGCCGAGTGTTGATCGCAAACTATGAAAGTATCCTCGAGTAATAAGTAGTCGTCTCATCTTCTCAACTCGATGTAGTACAAAATATAGGGGACCCTAGAGTCTAGTTTCCAGTAGTTACCAGGGAATTTATTCTTGTCGTAGTGCTCGCGAGTACCATGACTTTGACCTAGGAACACCCCCTTCTCCTCTCTCTTTTTCTCCCTCCCCCCTCCCCCCTCCCCCCGATCCGATATGGAGATCACGAACTGTAAAAGCATCTACGCCCTAGATTTCCTCCTAGAGTTGTTCGATACTGTTAGCGCGAGTTCTGCGTTATACTGCTCACGTATATCGAGGTTTTTGCCTAGAATCTTCATCGATCCAAAGATCGTAAATCGTAAAAGCATCCACCTCTACCAAGGAGGCTCGGAATAATTAAATCTCCCATCGTAATTTAGACTCCAGTCTAGATAAGTTCCAAGAAAGTTGACTCCGGATCAAGATTCACCAACCGTCGAGCTTCAAATATTAAATTTCGTGAAACATAAAAACAAGTAAAATATTGAAAGAAGAACGTTCAACGAGCCACTGGTATCAGAGGACTTGGAGGGGTTAAGTGAATTTCATCGGTGATAAGACTCGTCCCCGAGCCACGGTCACGGAAAGTACGCCGGAGGAAAACTTTGATTCCGTTTTACCCGGAATTACCGTTATCCTCGAGGTCTTCCCCCGTCCCGAATCGTCGTCGACGTTGGCGTTCGAATAAATATTCCAACGACAAATATTTGGACGACGCACCTCGGATCGCGAAATGAAATTTCGTTCGCCTTTGGAGTTCGATTCTCGAGAACTCGCTTGCGCGTTGCTTCCATCGTCGAGTTTCGAACCTCGACCAACAAAATAATGGGGGAACGACGAACGGACGGGACGAGTCGGTGTCGCGAAACGATTCTCGTCGAACCGTGAAATTTCGTTTATTCTACGAGCCAGAGTGCACGATCTACGGATTCATCGTCGCGCCTTAACACCCTGGCCAATTTTCCTCGATTCTTAATTGAATTTCGTCCAATCCGATTTCCAATTGACGGGCCCCGTTCGTCTCCGCGCGTATTACTTCCATTGTTTACCGAGCGCACCGACTCTCCGCTATTCTTTCCACTTGTCTCGTTTTTCGAGCCGTACTCGATACGTTAGAGTCGATCGTTTTGCACAAGTGATCGCGGGAACGTTCAACGAACGATGTCGCGAGTCGGATGTCTTGTTCAAAATGGTCCGAGAAATGGAATTTGAAATTTCGACTCTGAAGCGATTAAGCCCATTTTCGCGTCGGTTACGTTACGTATTTCCCTGTTTCGACCGCTTCTTCGGGGTGGGTGGACGAAACAAAAGACACGCCGATAAAATACATACGGTACACGGTTGTCCGGGCCGGGCGAATCTTCTTCACTCTATCGAAAGGCACGCGCGAGCCTCGCCTTTAAATCCGCCCGAGATAAAGAAAGCTCGATTCGTGGAAGAAAAAGTCGATCGAGTTTCCTTTTCTGTAACTGGAAGGAAGAGTGTAAACAGCTGAGCGGGGTCGTCGGTTTCGCTCGGTTCGGTTCGGTTCGCAACGAGGATCATCGATGTATAAAAAGAATTCTACCATACAAAAATTCTATCGCATAAAAATTTCAGTAGGAAAAAATTCTAGTGTGAAAAAGTTCCAGCGTAAAAGGAATTCTAGCGTAGGAAATTTCTATCGTACGAAACTTTCGATGGAAAAAATTCCGCTGTAAGAAATTTCTAGCGCAGAGAAATGCCCACTTAATTAAATACTACCGTGCTAAAATTGCGACGGAAACAAAATTCCAGTGTCGAAAAATTTCACCGTGCAAAAATTTCAGGATAAGGAATTTTTAGCGCAAGAAAGTTTCCATTTAAACTTGTATCGCGCAAAAATTGCAGCGCGGAAACGATTCAGCGTACAAAAATGAAACTTTCATCGTGTTCGTGGGTCGAATTCAGCGCTAATTTGCAAAGTGTCGTTTAAGTACAGATATAAGATTTCGTTTAATCCTTGCTTTTAGAGAGGATAGATAAAATCTAAAGCGATCTCGACCCGAGAGTATTAAACTTAAACGTAAAGTCTCGTTAAACTCGTTCAGCCGTCTATGCTCAACCGTGTTAATAGATATACCTACATACGGCTAAACAAATTTCCATTTTAATCCGAAAAACGAAAGAAAATACCATCGGGTCTAAAACGTGATCAGGTCTGAAACGTGTTTATCGGTAAAAAGGAAACATTTTGTTCGAAATTTTTCACGTTCGCGATACCGTACAGCACGCTCTCGCTCATAGGTCGGAAGGTTAAAAGAAGAAAAAGAAAAAAAAACAATAAACGACGAACGTCGATGCATTAGCTTTTTAGCGTTGCTCGGCGGCTAGCTTTGAAAATTTATTAACGAAATTACGCGCGGTCGTTCGCCGCCCCGTTCGTCGGCATTGTCTGAAATTTTGCGCGAATTTAAATATTAAAATGGTGTACATCCTGGTGAGCGAGAGGAGCTCGCTGGGCCAGAAATTTTCTTTCGTCGCGTCGCATCGCGTCGTGTCGTTGTCACGCGAAATAAACGCCTCGAACCGCGATGTCGATATTCGCTCGTCAAATTTCCCGCGAATAAATCTCTATCCTCCTTTCGGCTCTTTGAGATGCCGCGTTCGCGCGGAACGCTTCTTAAAACCGTTTTCGGTGCAAACCGGATTCGTGGATGTTGCTCGGCGCGCATATTAATCGAACAAAGCGTATACGGGAGCGTGACAGGCCATCGATACATGGAAAATGGATCTCGCGTGGAAAATCGAAAGGTAACGCGATCCAGCTGGCAAATTTGCGTCGATCGAGAGTTACGAGAAAACTATTCTCTTTTTAAATTTCAGACGATCGAATCATATTTTTATTTCTATATCGTATTCACGACCGACTAGTTGAACAATTAATTTGGAAAATTTGATAATCTCGTGCGCGCGGATGTCAATGGATATTGTTTCCCACTACGTATTACTAGATTTCTAAGATTTTTTCTCCAATCCTCTGTTATTCGGGAGGTGGTTTATGTTTTCGTAGAGCTCGTTTTCTGAAACGGCACGGGGCAGGTTCAAAGATGCTCGTGAAAATTTAGAATAGGTGGTCAGATAAGGGGACGTTCGATATCGTCTCGCATCGAAGAATGCGTCTATCTTTCGAAAAATAAAATCAGACTTATTATATATGTATTCGAGTAAAGATGTCTCGCGCGTCGTGACATCGCGTTCTACTTTTTCGCGAGTCGCTCGAGCGATACCGCGAACATTAATTACGTTTCGTTTGGGTAATCGTGTGTTCCGAAGGAAATGTCGTCTAAAAACACGATAATTGCGTCGCGCACGGTGTCTCGGTGCGGTCGAGGATTCGCGACACAACTCTCGAGTACACTTCTACCTCCCTCTAATTGGAATCGTCTCGATTTTGGTTTACGGGGCGAAAGAGAGGTGTATCGGTCTCCATCGCGAAATCATTATTTCTCTGGTCCGTCCATCGCACACGTGATCGACCTTCACATCGGGCTCTTCGTTGAACGATTTGCGGACAATATAATAAATCCAACCGCTCGACGTCTCCTGTCTATCATCTACAAAACTCTCTCGATTCTTGTCCCGCCCCGTCTTCAATCGTCCGCTGACGAGAATTAACTTTGCTCGATGCCCTCCGCTCTACACAAATTTTGGACGTTGCGTTGCGAACCCTTCGCGTAAAGCGGCTCTCGGACTATTAATTACTTACCCGTTGGCGGCGTAAATCACTGCACACACCGAACTAGACTATTGATTTTTTCCAGCAATAATTCACGCGGCGTCGACGCGGCGTAATGCTTTATTATTAATACTTTCCTGCAGTGCGACGATACGTGGACCCGGAGGCTGGAGCACTGGGAGGGAGGGGACGAAGGAATCTGCAAACAGGAGAAAAGAGTGGTGGTGAATGACGATGGAGGGACGGAGGGATGGAGGGTGGAGGGAGAGGGGGAGGATGAGGAGAAGGAGAGATTGCTTTAAATGGAGGAGATCGCGAATGTCAAGTAGATGCAAATGCCGCGAAAAGCCACTCGCCGCTTCGATGCGAGAGTAATTCGACGGGGAAACTTTTTCGTCGTTGAATCGAGCTCCACGTTGTTCCGGCGGGGGTTCGAATAGTAGCTAGGGGGGTAGAGTATCGGAGATTTGTTTTTCCAGGGCCTCGACACGATCCACGAGACACGGTGCGATCACATTTTCGGGTTCTCAATTCGTATGCAACGATCGTAAAATTTTATCACGTCTCCGGCGTTGGGACACGAAGCGGAGATGGATCATCCACCCCCTGGGTGGAGGCGACGAGGACGGTGAGGGTGGTGGGTGTTCCCATTCGGAGGCCTCGTTTTTAAAGCGATTTTGCCGGATAAAATACTTTTTCTAATCGCGGATCGATGGTCTTTGAAACTTTCTACGCGGTTCCATTTTTATATCATTATTTCTATTATTATTATTTAAATAGTTGCGGGTTTCGAAAAGAAATTCGAACACGATTTTAATTTATGGATCTGTGGTACTCGTCCGAGGAAAAAATTTTTTGAACGAAAGGCGAGTACAAAGCGAAAAGTGTCCTTTTTTTTCGAAACTTGGTCCTTTTGGCTGGAGATGAAAGTTTCTCTCGGGGAACACTCGAGATGCGCTCGAAGAAAATTGAAATAAAGAAAAAAATCGAATTTCTCGTCTCGGAAACGGTAGTTTTTCACCTCGATGAAACGTTCGCCAGAGAGGTACAATTGATCACGCGTTCAGAATCACGTCCCTCCCCCCTCGTTCATCTTTCCGTTCGACTGGATACCCGATGCATCGCCCGAAAATAACATACGGCGATGTTTTCCTGCCATAAACACGGGGCTGAAAACTATTAAGCGCAGCTGTTGCGCGATAACCGGGATACGTTGTACGCATGGGTGTGTTCTTTTCTGGGGTGGCGGTCTTCCTCGTCCCTACTTAAAATACACGACCGTACCGGTCTAACGGCGAACACGGAATAGTAGGAGCGTTTATGTTTCTCCGAAAATAACTTTTCCACGTTTTCGTCTCGGTGGTGCTGGTTTCTTTTTTTTTTTACGGGGGACAGTGGACGATTTTTCATCAAAAACCATAAATTGTGCGGTACGAATCTTTTTTTCGAGAGGATTTTACAATTGTTTAGTAATTTGTCTCGTCTTGAATCTTGACGATCTTGAAACCGATCTTGTACCGTCAAGGCCATTTTCAACAACTTTTTCCAAGACGCTCGCAGAAAACTGTCGATAGTACGATATCCGAAGGAAACTTCTGAGAAAAATACCACCTTCCTCGTGGATTTTCGGTTACCTCGTAAAAGTTCACTTTAGAGGAGTTTAAAACTTCAACCCTATCCCAACCTAACTCGATCTAACCTCGACTTAACCTAATCTAACTTAATCTATCCTTGAACAACAGGAATATAGAATGATCAGGTTAGGTTGAAATTTAATTGGAGCGGCGGGGTAGTGGAGGCTGGGCCGAGCGGCAACACCTACTTCTCTGTACTCGATTTGGTATTTTAGTTGGATTTGTAACTAGTTCGATATTGGATACACTGGAAGTTTTCTACTTCTTCTCGTTCGGGAGGAGTAGGTACAAAATATCTCAAGAAGAACGGTACTAGTATACTGGCACTCGTAAGAAGTACGAATTAAACCTGGTATTTGTCGGAATGGTCGTAAAGCAT
The DNA here is from genome assembly GCF_051014685.1 of Ptiloglossa arizonensis. NCBI lineage: Eukaryota > Metazoa > Arthropoda > Insecta > Hymenoptera > Colletidae > Ptiloglossa > Ptiloglossa arizonensis. The sequence goes on along the minus strand of NC_135051.1, from coordinate 10,195,710 downwards.
CGAAGGACGATCTTCTTCCTCTTCTTCCCGGTACGATTGTTGCTATCGCTGAAAATATCTCTCGCGTGCAACGATGGGTTGGTCGATAGTCGCTTTCGTCATGCACGCACCCGTGTACAACAACGCGATATCCGATCGCGTTTTCGTGGCGGTCGATCATCTTGAAAAAAGGTTGCTCGAATTTGTTACGGAAACGCGCTATTCCCAGACCTCGTTGTTCTTGAAACCGTGGTTAATACTTTCCACCTCGTCGATCTCGTGTGTCGTGCTGGAAATTGAATTATACCCGATGCTGTGATCGTTTCGAGGGGGTGGGGTAGATCGCTTCGACGACCGGTAAAATAGGTAATTTCTACATTTTCGAGCCGAGTGCGAATTAAAAAAAATCTCCTACCTCTACTCAATGGTCACACCGACAAAGAAACTTGGAATCTAGCCAGTTGGATAAGTCGTCAAGGTGACGTAGTTTAAACCACCTTGTCTGAAAGTGGATTTCCCGCACACTCCTGTTGTCGGCGCACGATTGAAAGAACCACGCGCGGGAAAATTGCCGCGTTCGTACGCCCGATGACTCGCGCGTCGCATCGGGGACGTTTCCCGCCATGGTCGTGCAAAATTACGTTAAAATCGGTGGGATAGACCTCCCCCCCTGTAGTTTTCTCGCCCGTTTTTCCATTTCAGGCACGAAATCGTCGAGTGGTCGCGGATCGATTCCTCCCTACCCACACGACTCACCGTTCGAGCGACGAGCGCGACGCAATCGAAGAAACGAAAATCGAAACTGTATTTGTATCTCGTTTTTGAAACGACGCGCTAGATTCCATGGACAGGTGGTGTGCGCGCCGCGTGGCTCGCACAATGCGACAAACACCCGATAGATTGCCATCGAGAGGGACAGGAGGGAAGAGAACGAACGAATTCGGTGTGAACGCCTCTTTGATGGCAAAGGGAACAAGGAATAGACCACCACAGGGGAGGGAGAAAGGCGAAACGCGAAACGCGAAGGGCGATGGGCGATGGGCGATGGGCGATGGGGTAGGGAGATCGGAGCAATAGAACAAAGTGGATTCTCGGTCTATGAGTCATCGATGCATCGGGAGATGCGTGTGCGTGCGCCGCGTGCACGTACGCGCGCGAGTCACTGCTACGGGGAATACAGCTGCCTGGGGATCCTCGACCGGTTAACTAACGGAGGAGCGAGCAAAGGGAACGTGGCGGCTAGAAGGGGCTTTCGGGGACCAGAAGGGATCCTCGAACAAACCGAGTGCACGGAATAAAGTGAACGCGGACGGTACCCTCGCTATGGGGGAGGTCGGACGAACGAAAGTGGATAGAATCCGAATATACGGGGATGTTGGCAATGTTGGGGGAGAAAAGGGATCGATTGTACGGAAGCGTTGCCTTTCCGCGAATCGTGCTCGGAGGGCAGGGAAAAAGAGCCGAAGACGTTGGAAAACTTATCGATTCGAAGACACGCACACGTAGCAGCGTGTAGCGTGTAGCGTGCAGCGTGCAGCGGCCCTTCTTAATCTCCCGAACTACGGCGAGCACAAGTTCTCGGGGAGAGGGAGACGCAAACAATTATCGACCGATATTCAACGAAGAACGTGCCCAAAATATGGACAGCCTTGATTAAAAACGCAATCATGGACCAGCAACGGGAATTTCCCGATTGTATCGTATTTACCGGGCTTCCGAATCGATACGGCCAGGGTGTCCCGCGTCACTCGGATCATCTGGAAATAACGTTTGCGTTACAGTCGATAGTTTGAAAGTTATTTGAAAGTGTACGCGCACTCTGTATACAGAGATTCCGTTTACTCCCACGAAGGCGCAAGACGTTCCTTTCGAGGCGACTTTATTCGCGAAGGTGAGCAGACCCGGGAGTAATCTCTTCGGTGTCGATCGTACGGGTTCGGTTAAACGTATTTACGTCGAAATAATCGATCGACGGGAGAAAACGGTCAGCGGCCGAGAAGCATCGATGTTAACGTTACTACGTCTCTCCTCTCTTGGTTACGAATTCCCATTTCCAACGGTTGAATCGACGTCGAGGTTTACACCGAGCCGGGGTCGAATCTCGCGACAGGGAACGCGCGTCGTTAATCGGCTCGACGAAACGCGTCTCGAGAACTCGAGGCGCAAAAGTCGAAAGTTTTCGAGATCGTCTCGACGATCTCGTTCGAGAAGAAAGTCCCGAGTCGACGACAGACAGCATCGCGTGCTCTTGCTCGTCCCTCGTGGCGCGTAAACGACCGTGCAGCGAGCGAGAGAACCGCGTCAATGACGAGTTACCTTACCCTAGGCTCTGTTGGCCTTCCCTCCACTGGCTTGTTGGCGTCTGCTAAAAATAAATTCACCGCCGTCGTTTGTTCTCGCGCTCCCTTTGCTTTGCCACGTTCTCCCTCCCTTCGTCTCCTTTCGAAGCATTGTGGATACGCGCAACGCTCTTCCGTTTCCGGTAAAAGATCTCTTGGAGAAATAAACGCGACGTAACCGATGCCGCCCGCCTGCCTGCCTGCCTACCTACCTGCCCCCCTACCACGATATTTGGAGAGTCTAAACAACGCGGTCTGCAGAAGAAAACCAAAGGCGGGTGAAACGCAAGGCTTTCCGGTGCTTCGACGATAGATTCGGAAACTGAGCCACAGGTGGAACGAGTCTGTGGATGTATCGGGAGAATTGTAAGAACGCTCTAATTGTGATCGAGTTATTGCGCAAAGATCGTAAGTTTTCAACGAATCGGGTCGATCGTCTCGTCTCGAATTATACGTATTTTCGTTATTGAAATTAATTTCTTTTTCGTATCTTGAGCATCGCTTATTTTCAGAGAATCCGACTAGTTCGGCCAAATACGCGCTAAACGATAACAACCGCGGGGTTTGATCGCGTTTCACCTCGAAACGAGAGTGATTCGATCTAATAAACGAAAGGGGACGAAAGTCGTTATTTTCGCAATGAATACGCGGCTCGATCAATACGCGTGCGCGACGTTAATTTATGCTCCGCGATGCCAATCGAGCCGCGAAATGTGTCGCGGCGAGAGCCCCTCGATTACCGCCAAAATTAGAAGTAATTTCCGATTTAACTACGAATCGATAAATACCCTATGAATATTCACGAAAGTAAATCGAGCGAACGAACGCGATCGGTCGGTCGAATCGAAAAGAGCGACGCTGTCGCGAACGAGCCCCCGATATCATCTATAATATTTAGGCAACGTCGTCATCGGGATACCGCGTACAGCTGGTCGAACATTTATCCTGTTCGTTAAGAACGTTGATCCGTAGGTAAACGTGATCTCGATGCGAGCTCGTAAACGGAGGTTCGATCGCAAAAAAATAGTGCGTTGAAAGAATAAGATCAGCGACTTGCGTCGGGATCATAGATGATCGTTCGGATCGGTTTCGTGGCCGTGAACGGACATGAGATAAAATCGTAAATAAAGAGCATTCTTTGAGCTAATGCGTCGCCGTAGGACCTGACGGCAACACGAGGAGGACTCTTCCAGCCAAGAGACCTCTTTTATCTCGCGCGAGATTGGCCAGAGTGTTTCGAGTCTTCTATTGTCCTGTTGCCGGAGAAGTGGTTCCACAAGTGGGTCGGTAGTGCGAGCTATTAGTTTACCGAGACGTTTGACGCTTCTTGGACGAGGTTCGCGACAAGCGGTGGACTGCCCAGTGGAGTAATTTTCGCCAAGAGTTTCGTCGAATTTTTCATCAAACTATCCGTAGGAGTTACCACGTGTACCCGTGGTTTCGTACCGTAGGTTCGTACAGGTTTTCTAGCGATTCCCTAGACGAGCGGAGAGTAGACAGTATACGTCTTTGTATCGTGGTTTAACCCTAGCCTAGATGAATTCGTGAATGTCATTGGATGCAAAAGAGTGATTCAGATCGGAGAGGGTTGCGGTCCGGTGGGCAGGTATTCGAGGGAATTGAAAACTGACAATAGGGAGCGCGTGCGAGTTGCGATATCGCGTGTTCCGTTCCGACACGGTTAACGCCGCGAAAACTCGACCGTTCGTACATAGGTATCTACGGTGCAGGCATCCTTGCGAACACACGTAGAGAGGAAAGACTAGGACTCGGTCGGGTCGATCGAATCGGCCGATCGTAATTCTCAGTTGCGCGATGTAGTCGTTCGCGCGCGTTCCTTCTTTCGACCGTTTACGTTCGAGGTGAGCGCGGCTCGCTTTTTCATTTTACACCCGACGTAGTTATCGGCCATCGGCATCGTTACGACCGTATTATGCCGCCCGATCAAACTTTACGTTTATCAGGTCCCGGTATCCGTTCGATCCGCGGCGAATCGCCGTGCAACACTTTCGAACGCTTTTCAACCTTCATCCGAAAGAATCGCACGTTACTCGAAACCTTGGTCAATACGGAGTTTCGACCGGGAAGATCCACGGTGTGTCCGATCCTACGTATTTGTTCGAGATATTAAAAGAGCAGAGACGGTGCGTCGTTCCCATTGGTCGGCCACGCCTTTAGATTCCACGAGAAATCGAATACGCCGCGACGTGTCGCGACACGTCCGTTTCATCGTTCCATATTTGCGTATATACAAATTGTACAGACGAAACCTCTACATTCGAACGGTTTCATTTCTCGTTAAAAGCGATCCTATATTCGTAAATTCGTGCCAACGTAGTGCGAACGATTTTCATGCAAAAGTCTAAAATTCCTACTCTTTACGGATTTGGTACTTCCATTGTTGATTCGATGATTAAAGTTGAATAGGTCGCGTATTTCTGTCGGATTCGGAGAAAGAGCGAGTCACGGAGGCGAAATGTCACCGCGAGGATGGAACGCTTTTACGATCGCTGAAATTACGAGCCGCCTGGGAAATATCGCGTTCACGGAGAAACATCCTTTTGCGTAGCCTCGCGAAAGAATCGCGGGAAGGAAACCGATCGCTCGTACCTGTTGAGTAATCGATCTTCTCTTCGAGGACGGACAAGTTTCATCGAACCGGAGACTTTTACGATGTAATGTCCGTTTAATCTTCGTTCGGAGTTCGGAAATCAGGCCGGCCGAGCGAGAATCGCTCGAAAATCTGTTCTCGAATTGGCGCGGATCGATCCTTTGGAAATTCTCGAACCACGACCGAACGTTAATCGTGCCGCGATCGGGAGGAATACCGAGCAGGGTACACGTGGAGGAGACGAGCACGAAAGGGGGTTAGAGACGAAACCTACTCCAACGGGAAATTAGCCTGGAAAGTGGCGTTCGCGGCGGTGCTTCCGGTAATTCGTACGGTCGATAATAATTGACGGAACGAGGACGTGTCGGGTCCCCGATCGATAGCGGGATCAATGTACACGCGTACATTGTATACACAGGTATTCCTGTCGGTTGGCAGCCCGGGTGTCGCGCGGGACGCGTACCTACCTAACACCGGCCGCCCGACCTCCCGGCCACCCGACCGGCCCTAACCCTCTCTCCCGATTATATACCGTACCGACTCTATCCGCATTAGAACACGAACCGCTCGGTCTTGCGGGCCGTTGCACCGCGGGACAGCTATTGGGATTGATCGGTGCATACTATACGAAATGTCGTTTTGCGCGAGTTCGCTACTCTTTCGGTAGTAGATTTCTTTTCGCTGGTTCGTCGCCCTTCGAAAGATCACGTTTGCCCTCGGTAGACAGGGCTCGAGCTTCGACGATCGCGCTACCACCGGGAAGTGGTTTTTTTTCATACTTTCTTCTCAAGGAAATCGACTTTGAATACAAGATGGAGTGATTTTTTTTTTCTTTTTTTTTTTTATATATATAAATGAACATTTTTACCAACCGAGTCTTGCGCGCAATACCTAGGAACGTACTCTAAAGTAACGTAAAGATCTAGAAAAAGAGAGTAGTTTCAAAGTCTCTGCGTGAAAAAATATTACGCCACATTTTTAATTCATCGTTCCGCGTAAAATGAACTCGTCGACTGGTTGCACCACGATTACCGAATCGTTTTCTGTGTACGAGGCATCGAAAATCTCGAAGCATCTTCGGTTCGACGGACAACTACCACCGATGGTATAGAGGGTATTGTTGCCAACTGCTAGGGTTACCACGGTTTGCGGCAAGTGTACAGTTATTTTTAGCTTCGCGTTCTACCCGTGCTTATGATTTATGAGGCGCGCTTTGCTAGCGTAACACGGTTACGCGAACCTAAGGTCGGTGTTGTCGCAGAGAACTTTGAAACTTTTCGCTGGACTCGACGTTTCGCGCACTCTCTTTTTCTCTCTTCAATCTATCCCTTGTTATCCCACCGGTCGTTCCATAAATTCCTGCTCGCCAGTGCAAAGACTCTTTTTCGACGTTACCACCTCTGACCGAGAAGACGACCCAGTTAAGACGATCGATGTCGGACGCGCACCTCTTAGCCTCGAGAGGAGAACGTATTTGACAATGAACGAGTCTCGCTTATAGCCTTTCGCGAATAATATCGACGAGCGAAAAGCATATCGAGAGCCTGCGATCGCCGCGTCGCTGGTCTACCTCGGAGATCCTTCGATCGAACCGCTCAAATTCGGAACTATCTATACGTACTTGCACCAGACTCTCGCCTCTAATGAAATCAAGCTGGAGTCAATTTATCCATTTCGTTGCTCATATATTTTAACAATCGCTATACAAAATTATCGCAAATTTCGGTAATTTGTTTTTTAAAATTGAAAATAATAAATTACGTAGGTCAAGTCGATAACTCGAAATCATCGGATCGCGGAATCGTTGGCGACGGTATTGGCGCGTCGCTAAGCGTGGTTACAGCGCAGTCCCCGAGTTCTTTTTTCTGCTACGGATGAAAAATTAATAGAACTCGCCCGCGGGTAGTGCGACCTATACGTACCGAGTGTTCTGATTCCAATGACAATTTTAAACGAAGAGAAAATCGAATTTGATCGAAAATGTTCTCTTTCGCTGTGCATCGTCCGTAGACAAAATTGGAGGTGTTTAACAATAGCACGGTCATTGTTAGCGCCTCGTTCCAAAAATTAATTTCCTCGGAATGGAAGCCACCCCCTAATGAAAATATTTTCTCTAAATCTCGACCTGCGTCGTGGCTCGCGCAAGGGGGAGACCGACGTTGCGCCATGAATTTTGTCACATTCTGTATTTACGGGGAGCACGCTTTCAAAAGCAGAGAACGGGCATTGCTACGACACAGGCAGGGACGAGGGATCAGGGAGGAGAGGAGGATAAAGGTGATTCCGTCGAACGCAGGAACTAGGAATTAGGACCCTGCGCGTACAATTCGATCCGAATCGAGAATATTCGCAACACGGTACCCGGAGCGTTTCTTCGAGCCGATTGTGCTCCGATATACGTACGTGTTCCCCGAGCACTAGCGTGGCGCGTTCGTCGCTGAACGATTAACGAGAATCAAACATAAGGAAATCGCTTGCGCGAGCCCGTTAAACGTGCAGTACTTGTCGAGGGTGAATGGTACCGATAGGTGAAAACTTGTCCAATCTTTCCTCGTAAATACATCAAAGTGAGGTAATAAATTCGAAAATGGTAGATCAATTTGGAAAAATTTGTAACAAATAACATTATCGTGTACCAGTGCATTTTTTCCAAGGTACCGCAGCACCTTTTTTTTTATCGACCACGATCAATCCTCACATTAGATAATAAGTAAATTCGCTAAGGTTGCGCGAGTCACGGGAGTAGAAGTGGAAAAGAACGTCACCGAGGCGTTCGAGTTTGAAACTCTCTCGAGAGAAAGAGGGAGCAGCGTGCGGCGCGCGGCGTGCGGCAATCAACTTGGAATCTCTCTCGCTAATCTATTTTGATCCTGAAATTTTCTCGGGACGTTATCGTGTTTCCGTTCGACTTTCGATCGTCGCGACTCTTCCCGGAAGTTCGCCTCGGGTCTTCCTGGATTCGTATCACGAGCGTTACAACGCCAGGCGTCCCGACGTGCCGCGATTCGTTCGAAGGTGTCGGTGTCGGATTAAATGGGACGTCCGGAGATGCGCGCCACCGCGCCACCGCCTGCTAGAAGCCTCTCCACCGAGAAGAACTGGAAAGTAACTGTCGCGGGAGAGGAGAAAAGGCTCTCGGGAAAACAGATACCTATGTATGTATTATATGTATCTATCTATCTATCTATATATATATATATATATATATATATATATATATATATTTGAGAGAGACAGCGAGAGAGATCCCCAGCCGGGTAAGGAAACGAAGGGAAAAATAAAAGAGAAGTAGGGAGATGGAAGAGGCGCGGGAAGCATCGTCCTCCCCCCGCCCCTAAAACTTTCTACTTCGCCAGATTGAAATTGTTTTTCATCGCTTTCCCAACGAGGGCAAATAGGTGTTGGCGGGATGCCTCCCGGACGAATTGAATCCTCCCTCTGCTCCGGTAGCCTTGTTTTCCAACCTGCTTCGGTCCCCCCTTGGTCCGCCCCCCGGCTTCGCAAGGAAATTATCGGCTCTTTAATCGCGTCGTCTCTGGTCTCGGTTAGCCCGTGTTCCGCTTTGCGTCGGATCTACGGGGAGGAGGAAACACACCGAACCGAATCGAAAACGTTTCTTCCGGTTTGTCGAGCTTCGCATCTACTTTCACGGTTCACGGTTTACGGTTCACGGGATCTCCTTCTCGGGCCGCGATGGATGTCCGTTGGACGTTTAACCCCCCACCGGTGGAGCGCGTAGAAATTCACTCGGATTACTTAGCGGACGGAAGCCGCTGGGAGAGAGAAAATGAGGGCCCGCTTTACGATTATCGTAAACACAGGTTGCATCGGAAATAAGAGGATACCGTTTGAAAAAGGGAAAGAAATTTCACCGATTCTCGATGCGGTTCGTAAACGCGATTCGATTTCGAGCTCGCGACGTTCGAAGATTCCCGAATCTCGACACGTGTGCGTACGCGTACGACCGTATCGTAGAACGCGCGTCGAGATGCACGTGATACATCGCGGCGAGGGTGTAGGGTACACGGATGGGCTTATTGCCGTATGCGGAACGACGACGCGTGACCGTCGACGAAACAAGCTTGGAATATAGCGCGTACCGTGCCTGGAGTAGGTAGGGCTGGTGCAGCGCGTGCGTTCGGTGTGCGTTCATCTCGTGGGGGTCGAACATCGAATCGGCTCGTATTTGGACGGCGTACCAGCCACCGGGAACAGCAGGAGGTTTACCCTCCGCGACTCCCATGAAAATCGAATCGGGATTCGGTGGGAACGTTACGGCCGATTGTACGATATTAAATCGCACCGTGGCTGCCCATTTTCTTCGCATTTCCCCCGATGGGAAACTCGTGTCCCACCCGAGGAAGAAGAGACGCGCGTTACACCTCGGACCGGCGGGGAAACCGGGTCAAATTCAAAGGGAGAGTGGCTGCTCGGGACTATCCTGTCCACGGACTGGCGACGCCCCACGACTCGCAAATTGATTCCATTTGCATAGCATACGCCTATTCCAAAGCTAGTGACGCAACGCCGACGCGACGCGCTGTCGACGCTCCACTGTTTCCATTAGAAAACGCGCATCCAAATTGCGAGTTCCTTCGCGGCTCGATTCTTCCGACACCGAGATGTCTACACAGATTTTTCTAGTTACCAGTTTATCAGTCCAATAGGGGGAAAACGTCTTCGACGTTTGATAAAAAATGAAAAATCCCAGATACCGTGTTCCTTCGCGTCGCTATTATTCTGAATTTTCTTCGACCGCCGATCGACCACTGTCGAAACATAACGGCGAATCTACGCTCACAATGTGCACGTGTACACGTTGTTCCTACAGCTGGCGGATCGTGTGGTCGATCGTGACTTCGGGTTCGTACGAAATCCTAGTCGTTTTCGATACGATGATATCGAACACGGACCTAAATTAATCGCAGCGGGTGGGTCAAGGAGTGACGAGGAAATTGCATCCGGAAATTTAGTCGCCACTTGGCTCGCGATCGGAACAAATGCTCGTGAAGACAAACGCTAAAAACGAGACGAGAGATTTGTATTCCGCGAAGCGTAGTCGCGCAAAAGGCGTAAACACGGCCGGGCGGATTGTCGGCCGGGAAAAGGGCGTTTATCGTTCGGCATCTCTTTGAATTACGAGGACAATGTTGTCGCGTGGTCGGTTTACGAGATCGCGATATTCGGGCAAGTCTTTGTTGCGTAGCAAAAATGGAAATGGAATTTTCGTGCTATTTCGTACCGGTGGTATCGCGGACACGCGTACCATCGCGTTCCGATTTAAATCTCAACGAGAACAAAGCCCATCGATGCGAGGCAATTTTTTTCCGCATGCGCAAAATGAAATAATTAAAATTCTCGGCGCTGCTGAGCACACAAGACGTCTGTCGAATCGGGCGCAAACGTTAGCTCGCGGTTGTGCGCGATTGCGAGAAACCGGGAAAGAATAACGCGAGCTTACACTCGGTCCGGTGGTCCGCGAAATTTATCGAATTGCGATCCACAAAGCGGTTGTGGTTTTTTACCTTAATATTTCCTTCCTCCGAACGGTACGATACGACGTATCGATTTGTTTCCACGTTTCGTTGTCGTAGATATATCTTTTTCGTTGATTATTCCGTAAAAAATGTATCGGTTGCGCGCCTTTAAATATAATACGATTTGTCAAAGTAAGAAACGTAACGGGTCGAGTTTCCGCCGATCGCGAGGACTACTCGCAGCTCTTCGACGCGTTCGATTTCTCTCGAACAATATTTGGAGGATGTCTAGCCGATGTCGCGTTACTTCCGTCCATTCGCCACTTCGTTTCCGGAGCGAACTCCTCTTTGTAGTTCCTGTTCGTAGGATCGGTGGGTGGGCAACGAACCCGGTGATAAAATGCGATCGCATTCGCGCACGCGCGACCGTCGCGAATTCACCGTGGAATTTTTAATTTAGAGTCAGCGACGGGTTCTCGAACACAGCCCCACCGGTGAGATACAAAAGTTTTTCGCGTGCTCGTAAAATAATTTCCCGTAGAGTCGAGTCTGGGAAAATTAGGATCGGTGCGCGCGTCCTTTCTAGCTAGTTGCGATGTTCCGTCGACGTCGCGCGTAAAGATCGCCTCGTTAAATTCGACGAGAGACTACTTCCGCCTCTCGTTTCCGCGTAGCTTTCGTTAAACGTTGAAACGAGCGCGAGCCGCTCGTTCGTAAACGCTTCGTCAACGATTCAGCGTTTCGCGACGGTTTCCTTTTCTTTCTTGTCCGTGCACCGAATTCGACACGCCTTGCGATCGGGCCGAGAGAACGGCTAACGGTGGAAAGAGGGCGCGTGGCGGAGCTTTCGGAAGCTGGCTCCATCGAAGGGGGGTAAGTCCCCTTTCGATCTTTTTCCGCTCGACGGGAACGCAACGGGAATTGCGTTACGAATATATCGTTGAATCGCCGAATCGGATCGAACGGTACCGCGCAAGCTCCTAATTCCTATGTTTGTTCCCTTCCCTTCCCTTCGATTCTCCCGTCCCTGCCACAGCACTGCCAGTCCTCTGCTTTCGAGAACGTTCCCGACGAATACAGCCTGCGATCAAATTCACCCTGGGAAAGCAATGGCTCCCTCCTGCGAGCGAAAATAGAAATTTCTTATTATTTCCCTATTTTGGTTTCGGCTAAACGTCGGCAAAAGTTGCGGGCTCGTAAAGCTCGGTTAAAACCGACAACGCGATAGGTCGAAGATACGGCATGCGGGTCGTACGCGTGCAACTCGATGGGACCAAAGCGCATTTTCTAGCTGCGTCGCTTTCGCGTCCAGGCCCCCTAGCCCTCCTACGACTCGAAACGAGATAAACCTCGGGAGTCTCTCAGAGTGTGCGTAAACGTGTGTGCCGAAAATTGTTCCCGGTCCGAACCAAAGTACCCGAGCGTTTGTAAAACTTTGACGGCCGCCGTCACGTGCACGTGACTTTCCTAGCCGGCGATTGTCGGCCAGTGTCACGTACGCGCGATTACGTCCCCCGTTCGTGTTGTCCACGGTTACGAATCTGCTCTTTGTTTCGTTCGATAAAGATCGATTGGCGACGAATCACGATGAATTACGTACACGAACGCGGAAATACTCTGAGAAGATGGAATTTTGGATGTCCTTCCGTAGGGCCGGGAAAATTTTAAGAAAGGGTACGTATCTCCCGTTGTATTCGGTTCGGCGTACGCGTGCACGGTGGTTCGAGCGATTCGAGCGGTTCGAGCGGTTCGAGCGGTTCGAGTAAAGCCTCTTTGCGCGTCGAGCGTTGTTCCGCGCTTCGAGCGGCAATCCTATTTACCGGTGCTGGGAGTTCGTCCCTAGTCGCGGGTGCGTTTCGAACGCACTCTTGTCGAAATTAAATTCCGCGCTTCCGTTGGCTCCCCTCTTTCGACGAGTCTGAAATCACTGGTGCGAGTTTGACGGACTCTCGTCGAATCTCGACGAGAAGCCATTAGGGCTCCCTTTGCGAGCGCGATCATCGAATTACGACGTTATTTAATTCGCGACGATTCTCCCACTGTGGATCGTATCCGGGCGAGAAGATTTCGACGCGGTGCGCGTTCGTTGGTCCTCGATCGAACGACGGGGAGCCGTTGAAAAGAGTTTTACAGAGAAGTGTAAGCGAAGATTTGCCGGCGTGGTAGTTTGGGGTGTTTTCGATGCTCGCGATCGGCGTCATTGAGGGGGTTAATCGTCGAATTTGAATCGCGACGGACAGAGCCCGTCGGCCGTCGGCCGTCGTCTCGATAACACGACGCGTTGTTGCGGCTCGTGGGAATTGTCGCGAGCATAAATTATCGAAAGCTGACGCGGAAAATTGTGCGTTTCCTGCGAATTTCGAAAACACGCGCACGTATCGCGTTTAGTCGCCGCTGGCAAACATACCTACGTCCGTGATTGGTCGTTACGCGCACCATTGGTCAACCGTGGGCTCGCGCGACCATGGTAAACGCAATTTCTAGAGCGCGTCGATTTCTCGCGCGGGTCGGGTCGCGAATCGAGTCGCGAAACCGCGCCAAGAAAAATCCTCGATATGTTTCTGGACGATGCACCTGCGTACAAAACTCCATACGCTGCTGTTCCGAAGCTCAACGGACAATGGAGAAATTGTCCAGCTCGCGTTTCGAATCGTGGCGTAACCTAAACGAAAAGGTTCGGAACTTGGTGTACTCGAAGAACGTGTAAACTAATTACACCAACGGCAGATATACGTAGTTATAGAACGATAGATCGTTCGGGCGATTCGATGCCGTCGAAGCGGTAGAAAGGAAACTGGATCGATGTTGAGTTTCGCACGAAACGAGCAGGTGTCCTAATACTTTTGGAGAGGAGTGTACCACGCGTCCAACTGGGCCGTGATCGACGAGAGATACGAGCCATCGTTCTATCGCTCTTTGCGAATATTTCGTACGAGTTTTTTCAACCGGTCCGCGTAGAATCGAGTCGGTCGATTCGAGCTCAACGCCTCCGAAATTCGCGATCGCTTCGTCAAAGACGCGATCGCGAAAATAGAGCGGCGGCCTCGGTGAGCGCGCAATATAAAGCGTCATTCCCCGGTTCGTTTTTCTCCAAGACTTTTAACGAGCATACGCCACGGAATTACGTTCTCGGGGAATGCAAATGTTCACCCCAAATCTACCGTCTTCTCTTCCCTGTACGATATACACCCCCACCTCTACAGGTGCGTTTTGCACCCAGTTTTCGAGACAAATTAAATTCGTGGAGAGCAATCCTGGAGAACGTAGTTCCTCGAAGTCGTACCTACGCGGAGTGTTCTCTCCTTTGAGCGTAATCATCGTTTTACAAATATTTCACCTACACTCGGCTTGCATCATTTTACGAAAAATCGTGTAATAAAATTTCTTCGCGGGATCATCGAACGCGCGTAGGCACGCGTATTCGATCGTTGAACGTTATTTTCACTCGCATCGGGGGTTACGGACACCGACGACGGCACGATGCTATCGGCTTTTCGTGGATCTTACCACCTTGCGAACAGTCGGATCGATTAAATTGTAGAATAAACGTACTACCTTCCAACGTTCGATCGAACATGGGGGGGTTAAAGTCGGTCAATTCTAGGCTGTCGCGGTCACGGATCGATGCGTAATCGGGATTCTGAAATTAAACAAGTGTACTCCGGTGCAACGGGGTGGCGATAAACGGTAACCGGTTTTTCCCCTTTCTTCGCGACTTTGCGAGATCGTCCGCGATCGTTTCGTCGCCCTGCCCTTTCTTTTCTCTTTTTTCGTCCAAAAATCTTCAAGATCGCGTTTCTCGTTCGTACGTCATCGAGGTCACCTTCGACTTTGTCGACGATTCATCGACCTACCCAAAATCGCACACGGAAGGTTCCCATGGTCCCCGATACGATTCGTAAAGGGAAATTTCCGAGAAAGAATCGAATCGGTCGAGTTACGCGATCCCGACACCCGTATCTGGGCCAAGCTCGGTCGTAAAAGCGTGGAAAGTCGACGAAAAAGAAACGCGAAACGCGAAACGCGAAACGCAGACTCGCCTCGGGCGAGTCCGATCGTAGTTACGTACTACGGAAACGGGATGGGCAACGAGTCGAAAGGGGCGTGTTGACCGCGCGCGTACACGAGAACCGTACAACGCGTTAAATAGAGACGGATGGAAGAGCGAGCGTTCCTTTCGGAGGAGGATGAAACTCGACACGGAAAACGCGAACGCAACGTTCGCTCGATTCGTAACGTTCTCGGGTGTGCGTTATCCGATCGTAACGCGTCCTCCCTACCCTCTTGTCTCGAATCGGAACGAGACGAGGCCCGATCGGTTCTAAACGGGTAAGGATATTTCGTGCGAGGGTAAAACTTTCTCGCGGTACGCGCACCAACTCGAAACCCTCCGATACGGTTTCGAATTCATCGGGAACGTTCGATCGAGAAAAGGCTGCGGCTAACCAGGAATCGGGTCGTTCGAGCTGATTTTCGCCAACGGGAGGAGTCGTTGGTGCCGCGTCGCGGACCTAGCTAGTCCCCTGCAGCTTGGCTTTTGTCCCGATGGACGAGCCGACGGGAAAGTAGAGAGAACCGTGTAACGCTGCCCTGTAATTATTCGCGAACTCTCGGCCTGGCTCGCCGGCCCTGTCATTCGGTCGCCTTTTGTACGCCAACCACCATCGCCACCGTTACCGCTGCCACCACCGGTCGCCACCACCGGTCGCCACCACCGCCACACCGACCCTGCCACCGCTTCCGTCACCACCACGGTCGAGTCACAGGGACACGCTCGGTGTCACCCAAGATCCTTTTTCCACCATCGCCGTCACCCTTGTCGCCCGAAACATTCACCGTGCTTTCGCGCGGCAACTTACAACCAAAACACCACCAGCCCGATATTTTACCAATATTTCCCGGTTGGATGGTCGACCGAAACACTTATTCAGGATACGTTGCTCGGTTCGATAAAGTGTCCGATTTAGGAGCCGCCGCGGGTGTCGAAACTCGTCCGAATTACGTAGGAGGAAAAGACGAAACCGAGCAGGAGGGAACGACCGGTTGTCGAATTTTTGTCGAAACGTTCGTCTCCGGACTGAAAACGATTTTTAACCGAATAAAGAGAAAAAGACCAACACCGACCACCGAGCTGAAATTCAATGGTAATAACGCTCCTGCGCTGTTTGGATTGAAAGTCGATCGAAACGGAGCGAGCGACACACGGCGGTCCTCGTTGTCGGACGGGGGATTAATGCGATCTACGGTATGACCGATGAGTTTATTTTGCCGCTCGATGCGACGTCGTTTCCGTTGCGGTGCGCGAAAAGCTCCCTTTGAAATGTTCCCGTGTCGGGGAAAAGTCGCGCGACGCTTGTTCTCGTTCCTCCGGGGAAAGATTAAAATTCTTGACCGGCCACCGGTAACGAGCAACGCCGACGAAATGCCATAAAAAATACGGCCGCTCGATACTCGTCGCTTATAGTTTAATCTCGCTGGGTAAACCAGCGGCTTCCCGTCCTCGGTGGCGTAATTTTTTTTTCTTTCTTTTTTCTCTCGTTTTTTTGCACGCGAGAACCACGTGCACGCGCCCGATCGTCCTCTTTTCTCCAGTTTTCAAACGAGAACGGGAAAAAAGTAATACAATATGCAACGACCGACTGTAAAAAGTTGATGAAAATGTTACCTCCAATATGGCTGATCTCTACCGGCTCGGGAAACACAAAAGGAATGCCCTATGCCGCGTTATTAAACCTTTGTTGCGAGCCATTTACCTTTTCCTTTCTCGTCGCGACAAGGATTAAGCTGTCGTTTCGCTCGAACCTCGTGTCTTTCGACTCGTTCCACTCTCCTCTTCGGCGATTACCGTCGAGACGCGTCCGTTTCGAATTCGGCTCGGTGGATCAAAATCTTCGTTACGAGGACAATCGACGAGTTTGGTAAGCAAGACAAGTAAATACGGTAGAGAGACCGAGCGTATTTCATCCAGGTGTAAACTTTCACTGTGACGGTGGTGGTTGCGGATGATCCGGGTTTAGTTTTTACGTAGAAGTCTGCGGTCGCGCAGGACTCGAAGACTGTTTCTATTTTTCCGAGAACGTTGAAACGCTTAACGCGTTCACGGGGTGTCGTCGATATTATTAATTAATACGATACGACCGTGACAATTCGCGGGGCGTGGAAAAACGAGCCGTGGTTCGTTCAATCGTTCGAGCAACCGTCGGTGACAGGGTCGCGATCGAAACGAAACGAGAATGCGACGACGAGGGGATCGTAGGTTCTCGTCTCGGTCGACGCGCTCAATAAACGTTCCCAGTTTGCGGCCGGCTTTGCGCGTTAACTGCAATTCTTGCAGCCTGTCGCGCGATACGTTTCTAACGAGCCGTGGAATTTCCGCCAATGAAGGCGTTTCGAACCCGGTAACGAGAGCCGAGGAACGCGTGCCAACCTTTGACCCCTTTTCATCGCGAGACTACGTTCGCGCGTCTTTTCTTTCTCGAGGACTTGGTTTTCGTCGACCACGTAACCGTACCGACCTACATCGGTCGACGACGTCGCGACGCGGTTACTCGGCTTACGCGCGTGTTCGCGCTACGGTAAATTCTCGTTAGCGATTGCCACTCGGGACCGGGCAGAATCTTAGATTCGCTCGAAGAAAAGAACACCGAACACCGAACATCGAGGAGAAAAGAAGAAAAGGAGAAAAGGAGAAAAGGAGAAAAGGAGAAATCTCACCGATACCTTACAAACGTTCTCGTAACGACAAACTCAACGGACGATTCTCTTCCTTTCGCTTTTAAATCCCGATTCGAGTTTTCAAAAGGACAGCCGTTAAATTCGGTGGAGATCTCCCTTCCCCTATCGGTCGATGGCCATGGGGCCAACGCACGAGTCGATAGCGGGGAGGTAGAAGCGAGGTAAGGTCGTCGAGCGAAACAATAGCCAGCTACGTATCTTAGGCAGGTGCTCTACACACGGTACGAGCGCACCGTCTACTGGTTCCTCGCAGTATCGTTTCCAACAAGGCAGGCAGGCGTCGCCGAGTTCGGCTACGCGCCTAGTGTGTCGGCCTTTGAGAAATTTCGGTAATTCTCGAGCGGTTCTCGACGTCGCGTCGCGGGAATAACGACAGATACGGCATACGCAGCAGCCGCTCGAAACCGCCTCCGTATTTCGTTACCATTAGGCAAAGTTGCGCGAGTCCTCGGATCATCCTGAAATATCCGAGCGATACGGGGATTAGGAAACTCGTCGGAGCCAAGCGTTCGCGTTCGCGTACTCGTTCCGTTGCGACGATCAACGTATTTTTAACGACTCTCCGATCCTCTTCGATTCTCCTACTCCGAAGCTTTGCGTACGATATTTTCAGCGGGCATCCGGGCATCCAGGTATCCGGGCATCCGGACCGTGAACAGGAGGTACTCCTCGTTTGGTGGTCGCGTTTAGCTCTCCGCGGACGATGGCCGACGGGTCCCTAGAATCGTCGTAGAGTTTCTCGAAGGAAACTACGACGAGCGGGTTTGACGAACTCGCGAGCAAACAGCATCGCGGAGTGGATTATTTAGTTAAGAACGATCGAACGTCTTCAAATCCAATATTAGTGGAAACGTACGCGTTTCCGAGTTTCGTGGCTGACCATAGCTAACGGATAAAGACGTAAGCTACTTACTGTAAGCTAAATCCACGTGGTAATCCTTCGCGGTGAATCTGAACTATGGAGAGTTCGTTGCCCGTAAACTGGGTAAACTCGAGTAAACCGCGCGCGCGTTTCGGTCCGGCTGGACGATGGAGACGCGCGTCGAAAAGCGCGGAGATTGCGAAAGGGGATCGCGTTTTCCTGGGGGGGATCGCGTTGCTCGACTTGCTCGACTTGCTCGACTTGCTCGAGTGAAAGCGATTTCGCAATTCGCGAATCCACGCGTACGGACAATTTTTCAATCTCCGGTCCCGTGCACCGAGAAAACGGTAAAAGAAAGCAACGACTGGTAACCGACTTTTCCCTCTCGGTTCGTTTCGTAACTTTGCGACGCGAGAGAGGTTCGTTAAGAGAAGGAACACCAAGGCGGGGCGGGGCGCGTCGCACTCTCCGTAGGGGTGGTTGTCGAGGGTTACGGGGTCGTAGTAACGAACAGAATCGACGGTAGGAGAATTAGGAACACGTGTCCGAGAGGGATTGAAAAAAATTACCCTCGCCGAAGACGAGGGGAGTAACACGAACACAACACTTTGTCGTTGTTGACTTTCGTCGGCAGTCCCAGTCGCACTCCAGGAGGTGGCCTCGGTTCGAGAGTACACAGTATTCTCTCGATGAGAGCCGGATGTGGCCTCCTCCCCATCGTTTTCCGTCTCACTCTTGCCTTCGAATCTTACGAGTTCCGTACGTCTAGCGTACAAAAATCTCAGCGTAAAAGATTACGCTACGGTAAGGAAATTCTACGCACGGTGTTAAAGAAGAACTGTGCCGTAAAGAAATTTACGTCGAACCGGAGGCAAATATTGTAGCGAATGAAAACTTCTAGTCCGAAAAAATTGTAGCGTCGAGAAATTTTAGGTAGAAAAAGATGTTAACCCAAAGAACTTGTACCGTTGCAAAGATCGTCTGTGTCGTTGCGCGCTCGGTCGGTTGCCCTCCGACTCGAAACACGCCTTTGGCAGGAAAGAACCGAGAAACGGTGTAAAGTACGCGGTGGTCCCGGGTTACTATCCGCTCTCATCGAGAGAATACAGTGCCCGAGAAAGCAATTCCAGGAACAGGGCTGGTTGGAATCCAACTTCCCCGAAAGATTCGAGGAACGGGACGGGACGGGACGCGTGTCACGGTCGAGCTCGGCGTTCACGGTATACAAAACCGAGAAACGTGGAAACGAGCTTTACGAATTCCCGCGGGAGGACGATAAAATTCCCGTTTACAGTCTCCTGGCGTTTATTAGCGTTTTCTATCGCTTCCAAGTTCCAAGTTCGTTCTCCGAACCAAGAATCCAGAGAATCTTAACGCTGCCGCCCGATCGATAGCTCGCCGCGATAAAGTGCTTTTTTTTCTCGGTGTAATCGGCAATCCTCGAGAAGCCTGTTGTTCGTTATCGCGGTGGATCGGATCCACGACACCTGCTCGTTGATCCCTCGATCCCTCGAGACTGCTTACCCTGCTTCCGACGCTCGAACGGAATAATGACCTTGCACAATTCCGAAACAGATTTGCCTTGTAGCGTGTTCGCCTTTGAAGCTTATCAACTATGGAAACATTAATCGTGCCGCTGCTAAAGGAGGCAATTGGGTAACCTATTCTCGAGCAACCCGTACCACTCAAAATTCTCGATATTTTCCTTGCGCGCGGAGCAACCGCTTGCCAACAAGGTGAAGCCAAACGCGACGTTACAAAATCTTCCAAATATTGTTTCGAAGCCTTTGGCCAATTATGCGACTGTGCGAAATTTCCACATCGGTAAACTCGACGTATCGAAAAAATCATTCGAATCGCGAGTCGAAAGCTCACGCGTTACTTATTCGTCACGAGGAACGATCCGACCGCGGCTATATCCGATCGTCGCAGACTGAATTATACCGAAATATCCTTGTTCGCGCAAACTTCCGAGATAAACGGTAGTCTCGCGTTACCAACATTGTTCGCGCAACGTCCGTCTTCACCTCGTACTTCGCTTCCGTCACTTCCGCCACTTCCTCCACTTCCGCCACTTCCTCTCGCCTAAGTAGATAAACATAGGCGCGTACGCGCGCGGCCACCGCAGCCCGAAATCGGGATGCTCGACGATCCCCGATTTCTTTCTCCTGTTTTAGATTCGTTCTCGTCATCGAGAAAACGAAGAAATCGGAGGGGTGTGGTGCCCTCTCTCGCTCGTGTTTTCCCCGTGGCTCTCGATTATTCGATAATAGGAAGCCCGAGTGATTCCGACATCATCCCTTGGGGAAATACTCCTACTGGGAATCGTTGTTTTTCAAAGGGTACTTGCGGTAAATTCTCGTTGCGCGTTCGCGTTAGATTTTATTCATTTTACGATCATCGTGTCACGAATCCTGGCATTTAAATACCGCAGATTTAACAAGAAAATGAAATCTAACGATTACGCTCGCCTTTATACCTGTGAAAATATTTATAACGCGTTAATGAGATTTTGCCGAGGAAAACAAGACCAAACGCGAGATGCCATTCGGATTATTTTTAGTTACGGTAAGCGAGCCGTTATTATGGTCGGTTGACCTTAAGTATCGTTTGTAGCTAAAACCTCGCTCGTTTACCTGGAACGGGACGGACGCCCCGCTGTCTTGAACGGCTCGTTCGTTGCACGTGTGCAAACAGTGATCGATTCCCTATGGAAAGACGCACAAGTTTCCTTCGATTCCAGATTTTAAACTATTTACGTCCCGTTCGCTCTCGACGATCTTCCTTGTTCGTTATCGATGCTGCTTTTTTCTCGTACGTTGTTGTTTTCTTCGACTCTGGTTCGTTCTCGTTCGCTGTCCTTCCCTTCGATCGCCGATAATACCGTACGTACGTATGTACGTATGTAAGTATGTACGTATGTACGTATGTACGTACGACGGTGAAGAATATAGAGGCGAGACGCTCGTACGTACACGCTGTCGTCGTTGCTTCCGCGGCCGAGGATTGTGTTCGATCGTTTGACTTTTCTTACGTAAAAGATAGATACATGTTCGGGTAGTATTGTTGCGAAATCTTAGAACCGTTTTCGATACGAGTGTCTCGCGAGGCGCGATAACTTTTGTAAAGCGATCGAGGCGATTATTGTTTACGGTCGAGTAGTCGAAAGCCCTGTCCGAGGAATTGAACAGGTGCGATTCCTGGAAGACCGGCTGCCGTCCTCGCGACTCTTTCCACGAATCGACGAACGCGAACAGTTGAACGAATTGCGATGGACGAGCAAAGCGTGCAAAGCGACGTTCTCGTATTTATCGAGCGTTCGGTCGGTGACGCAAAAGCAGAACAAAACGGTCGCCGAGAGATATTTACGCGACGAACCGCGCAGCTCGAAATCGCTTTCCGGTTATCGGAGTTTGCACGGGTTTTCGCTTCCCCGGTTTATCGTTCACGGGGCAACGGGAGCGTTACTCTCTTATCGCGGACGCGAATCGAACGGACAAGGTTCTTCCATTCCCCGGTGTTTCGCTAATTTTCTTCGCCAGCGGAGTCGATCCCATGAACGCGTGATCGAGTGCGCGCGGTGTACGCGTTCCGTGGGCGATTCTCTCGGTGTTTTCGAACGAAAGCTAGTCGCCGCGACAACGAGGGAGGACTCTTTGATTCGTCTAGCTTTGAACGCGTTCGATGCCAACCGATACCGGCCACGATGTTACGCGATATTGCGCAAACCGAGCACGGCCTTGCGAAAGACGAGACGAGATGATTAGCGGTTTCGCGACACGGGGATTGCGGTGCGTATCGTTGGATCGAATCCCAACGGCTCCTTTGAATCTCGTCGATCGCGAACCCTCGACCGATCGAGCAAAGGTTTACCATTCCGCGTCATTCTGTTCCATCCTATTTGAACGTAGTTTAGCGAAACGAAACGTTCCCGTACCGGCCAACAATCAGAGAGAAACGAAAATTCTCGATCGGAATATTTTTTCTCGCCCTCTACTAGGCCGAGAAAGTTGCCATTTGGTAGTTACTCGACGAGTCGGTCGAGGAAAACGACCTACGTACGGTGGAGTACCGCGTCGTTTGTATCGCGGCCGAACTAAACTTGGCGACGAGTTGCAACCTTTCGATGGAAATAAGATTACTTTTACAATGATTCTTAACGGCATTAATTAACTACGAGCAATTCGAAGGAGGTTTTGCGTTGCCCACGTCGTGAATCCACGTGTTAATGAGATTTCTGCTGTAGTGAAAATATTAGACTTTGGTAGCAGGATCGTAGAATGTTAAAGGAGGTTCTCCGTCGAAAACTGGGGAGGAGAGGGGAGAATTTTGCGACGTGGAAGGGGAATAATTCGCACCGAAAAGAAAAAATGTTAATTTAACAAATTTACACGGCAGAAATGTGAACTTTTAGAGTTGCATTATATAGCAGACACTCGAGGCTACATTCAAGGACCGAATTGGTAAAGTTTTTCATCGGAATTAATTAATTATAAACATTTTTCCGGAGGTGTTGTATTACCGACGCTTGCGGTGATCGAGAGAATCGATATTCTTCCCTGTTCTTCATACTCAAATCTGCATAATTTGGACTTGCATTGTTTAACAGGAACTCTTTCCAACATTCAAGAACAATTTTGTCTACAATTTTTGCGGCATGAATGACTTATCAACAATTTCCGGTGGTAATAAATGTTTTCGAGCTTGTCTTTCGAAATAATACAGGGTTAGTAGCCCTATTTTCTTGCCGTCTGGTGTCGCCCTCTGATGGCAGAAAAATAAACTACACGTGTAGGTGGTAATTTTGATTTCTGTAGTCCAAAAATCAAGCTTTGGTAGCAGGATCACAGAATGTTAACAGAGGTCATCTATCGAAAACAGCGAAGAAGGGGGGGAAGCCCTTTGCGACGTGGAGGGGGAATTATTCGCACCGAAAGGAAAAAATGTTAGTTTAACAAATTTACATACCACAAATGCGAACTTTTAGAGTTGCATTATATAGCGGACACTCGAGGCTACATTCAAGGACCGAATTGGTAAAGTTTTTCATCGGAATTAATTAATTATAAACATTTTTCCGGAGGTGTTGTATTACCGACGCTTGCGGTGATCGAGAGAATCGATATTCTTCCCTGTTCTTCATACTCAAATCTGCATAATTTGGACTTGCATTGTTTAACAGGAACTCTTTCCAACATTCAAGAACAATTTTGTCTACAATTTTTGCGGCATGAATGACTTATCAACAATTTCCGGTGGTAATAAATGTTTTCGAGCTTGTCTTTCGAAATAATACAGGGTTAGTAGCCCTATTTTCTTGCCGTCTGGTGTCGCCCTCTGATGGCAGAAAAATAAACTACACGTGTAGGTGGTAATTTTGATTTCTGTAGTCCAAAAATCAAGCTTTGGTAGCAGGATCACAGAATGTTAACAGAGGTCATCTATCGAAAACAGCGAAGAAGGGGGGGAAGCCCTTTGCGACGTGGAGGGGGAATTATTCGCACCGAAAGGAAAAAATGTTAGTTTAACAAATTTACATACCACAAATGCGAACTTTTAGAGTTGCATTATATAGCGGACACTCGAGGCTACATTCAAGGACCGAATTGGTAAAGTTTTTCATCGGAATTAATTAATTATAAACATTTTTCCGGAGGTGTTGTATTACCGACGCTTGCGGTGATCGAGAGAATCGATATTCTTCCCTGTTCTTCATACTCAAATCTGCATAATTTGGACTTGCATTGTTTAACAGGAACTCTTTCCAACATTCAAGAACAATTTTGTCTACAATTTTTGCGGCATGAATGACTTATCAACAATTTCCGGTGGTAATAAATGTTTTCGAGCTTGTCTTTCGAAATAATACAGGGTTAGTAGCCCTATTTTCTTGCCGTCTGGTGTCGCCCTCTGATGGCAGAAAAATAAACTACACGTGTAGGTGGTAATTTTGATTTCTGTAGTCCAAAAATCAAGCTTTGGTAGCAGGATCACAGAATGTTAACAGAGGTCATCTATCGAAAACAGCGAAGAGGGGGGGAAGCCCTTTGCGACGTGGAGGGGGAATTATTCGCACCGAAAGGAAAAAATGTTAATTTAACAAATTTACATACCACAAATGTGAACTTTTAGAGTTGCATTATATAGCGGACACTCGAGGCTACATTCAAGGACCGAATTGGTAAAGTTTTTCATCGGAATTAATTAATTATAAACATTTTTCCGGAGGTGTTGTATTACCGACGCTGGCGGTGATCGAGAGAATCGATATTCTTCCCTGTTCTTCATACTCAAATCTGCATAATTTGGACTTGCATTGTTTAACAGGAACTCTTCCCAACATTCAAGAACAATTTTGTCTACAATTTTTGCGGCATGAATAACTTATCAACAATTTCCGGAGATAATAAATGTTTTCGAGCTTGTCTTTCGAAATAATATAGGGTTAGTAGCCCTATTTTCTTGCCGTCTGGTGTCGCCCTCTGATGGCAGAAAAATAAACTACACGTGTAGGTGGTAATTTTGATTTCTGTAGTCCAAAAATCAAGCTTTGGTAGCAGGATCACAGAATGTTAACAGAGGTCATCTATCGAAAACAGCGAAGAGGGGGGGAAGCCCTTTGCGACGTGGAGGGGGAATTATTCGCACCGAAAGGAAAAAATGTTAATTTAACAAATTTACATACCACAAATGTGAACTTTTAGAGTTGCATTATATAGCAGACACTCGAGGCTACATTCAAGGACCGAATTGGTAAAGTTTTTCATCGGAATTAATTAATTATAAACATTTTTCCGGAGGTGTTGTATTACCGACGCTGGCGGTGATCGAGAGAATCGATATTCTTCCCTGTTCTTCATACTCAAATCTGCATAATTTGGACTTGCATTGTTTAACAGGAACTCTTCCCAACATTCAAGAACAATTTTGTCTACAATTTTTGCGGCATGAATAACTTATCAACAATTTCCGGAGATAATAAATGTTTTCGAGCTTGTCTTTCGAAATAATATAGGGTTAGTAGCCCTATTTTCTTGCCGTCTGGTGTCCCCCTCTGATGGCAGAAAAATAAACTACACGTGTAGGTGGTAATTTTGATTTCTGTAGTCCAAAAATCAAGCTTTGGTAACAGGATCACAGAATGTTAACAGAGGTCGTCTATTGAAAACAGCGAAGGGAGGGGGAAGCCCTTTGCGACGTGGAGGGGGAATTATTCGCACCGAAAGGAAAAAATGTTAATTTAACAAATTTACATACCACAAATGTGAACTTTTAGTGTTGCATTATATAGCAGACACTCGAGGCTACATTCAAGGACCGAATTGGTAAAGTTTTTCATCGGAATTAATTAATTATAAACATTTTTCCGGAGGTGTTGTATTAACGACGCTTGTAGTGATCCAGATAATCGATATTTATCTCGACCTCCGTTGCGATTTCTGTATAATTTCTACACGCATTGCGTAACAGAGATTCGTAACAAGATTCAAGTATCACTTTTGCACAGATGTTTAACAACATTAATCAGTTACGCACATTTCAAGGAAATTGTTGTATCGCTGACGCTTGCGGTGATCGAGAGAATCGATATTCTTCCCTGTTCTTCATACTCAAATCTGCATAATTTGGACTTGCATTGTTTAACAGGAACTCTTCCCAACATTCAAGAACAATTTTGTCTACAATTTTTGCGGCATGAATGACTTATCAACAATTTCCGGTGGTAGTAAATGTTTTCGAGCTTGCCTTTCGAAATAATACAGGGTTAGTAGCCCTATTTTCTTGCCGTCTGGTGTCGCCCTCTGATGGCAGAAAAATAAACTACACGTGTAGGTGGTAATTTTGATTTCTGTAGTCCAAATTTCATGCTTTGGTAGCAGGATCACAGAATGTTAAAGGAGGTCGTCAATCGAAAACAGCGAAGGGAGGGGGAAGCCCTTTGCGTCTTGGAGGGGGAATAATTCGCCCCGAAAGGAAAAAATGTTAATTTAACAAATTTACACAGCAGAAATGTGAAGTTTTAGAGTTGCATTATATAGCAGGGACTCGTGGCTACATTCAAGGACCGAATTGGCAATGATTTTCGTCGTAATTAATTAGTTATAAACATTTTTCGGAGGCAATCCTACTGACGACCCTTGCTGTGATCGAGAGAATCGATATTTTTCTGCATTTCGGGCTCGATTTCTGCACAATTTCCAAACGCATTGCGTAACAAAGATTCGTACCAAGATTCAAGTACCGGTTTTGCACTGATTTTTAACAGCATTCATTAATTACGCACAACTGAAGGAAAATGTTGTAGCGCCGACGTTTGCGCTGATCGAGAGAATCGATATTCTTTCCGATTGTTTGCACTAACGGATGCATAATTTGGACTTGCATTGCTTAGCAGAAACCCTTCCCAACATTCAAGAACAATTTTGTCTACAATTTTTGCGGCATGAATAACTTATCAACAATTTCCGGAGATAATAAATGTTTTCGAACTTGTATTTCGAAATAATACAGGGGTTAGTAGCCCTATTTTCTTGCCGTCTGGTGTCGCCCTCTGGTGGCAGAAAAATAAACTACACGTGTAGGTGGTAATTTTGATTTCTGTAGTCCAAAAATCAAGCTTTGGTAGCAGGATCGCAGAATGTTAACAGAGGTCGTCTATCGAAAAGAGAGCGAGGGTGGGGATAATTTTCCCACGTGGAAAATTCTTTCGGCAACAGGTGTCCCGGTTTTTCCGAAACAACGGGTAGAAAGAGAAACGGAGACGAGCGTCGCGAGTGTCGGATCCCTACCGATCCTCCGCGATGCTCGAGGGTGAAACGATAGGGGGGGATTGTTACACGAACGTCCCTTGGTTGCTCACGGTTCAAACGCGAACAACTTTCTTCTTTTTTTTTGGCCGGCGGGAAGACTTTGTCCAGTCGGTTGCTGGTCGGGGCACATCGTTAACCTCTGTGTTTCGGAGTCGGTCCCGTGCCGGATATTGAGCACAGAGAGAGTGGCTCGAGCTCGATGCGGTTACTACCAACGAGTTAGGTTTTTCGTTAGTTTCCCTTGTTCGAAGAACACGAGCCAAAGATATCGTACGTACACTTTCTACGAGTCTATCGTTCGCGAACTGGGAACGCTAATTGTCGTTTCGTAGATCGGGACAATTACATCGTAGGTAGGAAATATCGGTAGAAAATAATCTTTTGGAAGGAAACTGTAGCGAATTTTCGAGTAGACCGCGAGCTACGTACACTCGTTCCCGCGGACTCGTGGTTTGCGAAACGGATACTCGAAAGAACAGTGCCGCGTCTAGACTTATCGAGGCCCGAGGCTAATCGCAATCATAGGGCAGGCCTACCCTTTTCCGAAACGTTTTACGCTCCGTGCTTCCGAGTGGTAGTTGGATTAAAAGGTCAACGGTTAAGGGGCTCTCGGGGGTCGAAAGTCAAGGCTTTGTTAATTTCACGGTAGACGCACTCCGGCTGCTGGACGATATACTGTACACTCGTACCGTTTTAAACATGTCCCACGGCGGGACATTCTTTCAAGTGGTCGGTTACGTCGTAGAAAGACATTTCCTCTCGTCGGCAAGTTGTTCCCTCATTTTAAGAAGATGCTGGCCCACAGGCGGATGATTGAAACGTTGAAACGACGTTGCAAAGCGACGCGACGCGACGTGACACGACGCGGCGGAATACCGCGTCGTTTGTATCGCGGGCGAAGTAAAGTTGGCGTCGAGTTGCAACGTTTCCGCGAGGTGACGTCAGATTCAGCCGGTTCGCTCGAAAATTGATGACGGTTTACCGTAAAAGTTGATCAGCCGTGCGGTGCTACGTCACGGAGGCTAGTTTCGCGTTTGTTCCCGTGCCCCAGTCGTTTCTCGGCTAACGTTGCTTGTTGGGATCTACGGTAACGGTAACTACGAATGTTCGAAACCGTTTCTCGTCGTCGTCGTCGTCGTTGTCCTCGATTAGCGTAATTTTTCAACGAAACGCTAACGAGTGTTTCCGAACGTTCACCGTTCCTCTATGGCACCGTTACTCCGTAGATCAGCCGTTGTCCGAAACGACGTTCGAATAGAATTTGGAAAACCGTTGCTGCAACAACGATCGCGTCATCGATGAGACGAAAGAGGAGAGAAGCCGCTTCCGATAATAATAGGAAGGAGCGACTCGAGCTCTCTTCGACGTCGTTGGTTTCTTTGGCAATTAACGATCGGAACGATGTAACGAGAGCGTAGACGCGCGGAACGAACCAGGAGACGTTGAAAGATAAGAAGAAGGTCGGCCCTCGGGGTAGGCGTTTCTCATCGAAACAGACCGAACGGATTAAAAGGGAGAACCCCGACCGATAACTCGTCAAAGTCCTTTCACCGTTAAGGGGATAGCAGGGAAGGCTGGCTATTCCTCCTACTCTCTCGATTCTTTGCGAGAGAGAGAGGAGAGACTACGACAGTCGGGAGAGAGGAATCGTCGCGGTTCGTTGAGCGACGCGAGCGTTCAATTTTGAGGGAAATGGCAGTCAGTCGACCGCGTTCGACTAATGAAAATTTAATCGACGAGCTCGTTGGTCGGTAGCGTTAATTTCGAAAATGAAATCACTCTGCGTACCGGTGTCGGTAATTATCGTAACAGAAATTGCGTCCGCGAACGAACGTTTCGTTCGTTTAACGGTGCGCAACGTTCTCCGTGAAACGGTGAAAAAGAAGAAGAATCGATTTTCTACCTATACGGTAGAAAAGAAACTCGGAGTGCACAGGGTTGGTTGATCCTCTCCGTGGTCACGCGAGTCGCGACTCGCAAGGATAATCGGTGGCTATCGGTGTAGGAAAAATCGATCGAGCTCCGGTCGAAAAGTCGAGGAATTTTAGACATCCGAGGAGCCGGGTGGGCCGATTCTTTGCGCTCGTAGCTCGTGTTGCCGTAATCTGGAAAAGACACGCACGATACGAGATTTTATTATCGGACCGAGCGATAACTCAAACGTTATTGCAAGATATCACGAAAGTAACGGGTTCCCCGGCATCGCGCCACCCTTCGCAAATTTATGCACGCCGAGACGATTCGAAGTTACTCGGTACTTTATTAGTTTCGCTGTCCCAACGAATCTCGTTGAAATCGAGCCTCGTCGCTACTAGCTACGCACATCGCCGCGGCTTCTCTTCCCTGTTGAGCGCACGCGAGCGAACCGGACTCCTATTTAGTGGAGCGTTAAACACCGAAACCAATTCTGCTCCGACCGCTTTAATTCTCTCTCTCTCTCTCTCTCTCTCTCTCTCTCTCTCTCTCTCTCTCTCTCTCTCTCTTTCTTTCTTTCTCTGGAAAAAAGAAAGAAACTTCAATTTTGTGAAAAATATTGCATCGATCGTTGGTCACTGGTACGTCGTTTATCGTCTACGTTCGTAAGTGTTTATTCCAATTGCGTGCTACGGTAATACGCTGCACGTGATCGCGTACCGGTGGATACGTTGCTCGAGATTAATTTAACGGGTACAATATAGTGGAGTCGAGGCGGAAGAAAAATATCGTCGGTCGGTAGGCGCGCGATGGAAATGAATGGCACCGAACGGAAATCGGAAATCGGGAGACGTTGGGAAAGAAGGTACGGCCGTACGAGTAGCGAACGAAGCAACGCCGAAGGAGGAAAAGGGAGGATCGTTGGTCCGTTGCGATAGTTGGCGCTCAGTTGCCTACTCGAGCGTATTCTATTAACGAACCGAGCGCGTATCGAGAGCTCGACGAGTCGGTCGGTCGGACGACCTCGACTCGAGCGTCGATCAACGAGAAGCTTTGTTCCTCGTTCTCTCGGCGGGCACGTAGGAGCTCCCCGGTACTCTAGATTCCGATGCGACCGCGTTACTCGTGGCCCTCTCCCATCGACTCTCGGGAAATCCTCGGGAACCCTTTCCTTCGAGCGAACCCCCGAATTTCCTTCCGGAGCTATTGCGCCGTGAACGAGGAACGAACGCGCGACGATCCGCCGTCTTTTTCCACAGAGTGGTCGAACGAAGCGAGAGACCGTCGCCTGGACAACAGTCGCGCGAGACTCGTTCGCGGAACGCAAAAGCGTCACCCGATCGCGTTCCCCTTTCCCTTCGCGTCTACAGTGGACGTTGCAAAATTTTGTTCGAACGCTCTTTCCTTCGAGATTTAATATCGTCAGGATCGTTATTCAATTTGCGAGTGTTCGAATCGAGGGGGCCTAGGTTCCCCGTGGGTTTGTATTTTCGGTCCGCGTGCACGGAGAAGGTTCTCCGCTCGTTGACGCGTTGCAGGGTCGACGCTCGGCGTCGCGCTCGTTTTCCTGGCCGTCGACTACTGATTGCGCCGGACGGAAGGATGGCCGGCCGGCCGGTCGGGTTCCCCGTTCCTCGCGCGTTCCCGAAGACATCGTCGGTGCCGAGCACCGGAGGACCTACCTCGAGCGCGATCGAAGCGAAGCAGTCGCTCCGTAATCGAGTTAAGTGCATTTGCGAGGAGAAACGAGCCGGGGAAACACGCCCGTGAACCGGGAAACCCCGAAAACAGTTTCGACGCGTTAAAGCGCCTCCTCCTCGCGTAACGGGGCATTTCCACGATAATCGTTTCGCGCGAGCTAACGGAACCCTGGCCATTCGTTTAGCAAGTCGCGACAGCTCCGAGAGACAGACAGAGAGAGAGAGAGAGAGAGAGAGAGAGAGAGAGAGAGAGAGAGAGAGATCGCTCGAGACCAGTATCTCGTCCGTTTTCAATTTTCGTTCCACTTTCGCCTAAATAGTCACGCAACGGCGGTGCCCGTGGATGGACCGCTTCTTCGGCTCGTAGGCTTAGTCCTATCGGCGAACTCGGTTGAACTTGATCGAAAGTGGGTTAGCTCGCGCGCACGGTCCCGTACAGGGAGAACCGAGTCGGTTTCGAGAGCAGAGAAAAGCGTGCCGGCGTCGGAAGGCCCGATATTTATCTAGTCGGCCGAACGGCCACGGGAATCGATCCTTTGGGACGGTTCCTCGCTTCGCGATAAGAATTTCGGACCGGCGAGCCTCTTGAAACTTTCCTAAGGAAGCGATCGAATCGCTCCCGGTAGAAGTGAGATCGCTTGGCTGTGGCGATCGAGCGACGTTCCGTTTACACGACTCGGTTCCGAATCCATCGGGCATCGAAGCTTTTTCGAGCTTCGCGTATTTCGGTTCGCGTAGCTTCGCCGTTCACCGATCGATACGTTAATTGCCAATTACACTCTCCCGGCGACCTCGACGATATATCCGTACGGGGATTGATACGGCATTAATTCGAAATTCGGTAATGGAAGTCCATCTCGGGCAGTTTTTCGATCGCAGCGTTGCTCGCGAACGTGCGAGGGAAACGGAACCGGGACCGGAATCGCGCAACTAGGTTCCTCGTCGAGGCCGATAATCCTGACCGCTTAGCCGCCAGAGTCGGAAAGGAGGACCATCTTTGCCCCGGGAACGATCGATTTTTCACGAATTTACGAGAGAGGGGACCGCCGCCAATCGAGAAACGATTACTCGCCAGCCGGTTAGGCAGGACCGTTTCACAGACCGCGAGCAACAAAGCTACGAATACGTTCGTCGAACGATTTTTCCAATGCGGTTACTCGACGCTGCGGAACCACCGTGTGGATACTTGGGACCGTACCGAGACCGAAGGCGTCGATGAAAATCATTGCCGATTCTTTTTTTCGCTCCCGAATCGGCTATGTCCGCCACCCGTCGAAAACCCCTGCGAATCGAACTCGATAAATCTTATCGACGCAGCGGGGCCACCGTACTCTCGATAAACGGTTTCGATATCTCCGTGGAATCTACTGGGTTTCGTGAATTTGTTTCGCGAGCTCGATCATCGACCGTTGACAACTTGAACGAGCTGCGGCGCCAACGGTTGCGATCGCAGAAATAACCTCTCGGGAATATTAAGTTCCTCTTTTCGCTCGCTCGTTATTTTCAGAAAAGAACTGTTTTCGGCGCTCGGAACAGCCACAAGAGTACAACGGTTTGTCGTATATTTTTAACAAATTAGAATTCACTGGCGCGCAAAGAGCGCGCAAAGAACGCGCTATTCGTTACGATGAACGCGCGGTTGATTAAAAGTACATTTTTCAATCTGGAAGAATTCTTTCGATTTAGAGCTTTCTCCCCATATCGGTTCAAAGTTGGCCATTCGTTTGTCCAGTGTCCACCGAAACCCGGTAGTTACCCTCTTCCGTACGTTTCCCATGGAAATTTCTGCCAGCGGAAAGCAAACGTCCGTGTGTAAATCGGTTTGGAAATCGCGCGTCGGGCTGGACACGGTGCGCGTAGCTATTTCCGGGCGTAGGTTCGGTGTGTCGTGAGCGTTACGAGTGAAAAATCGTAGGGTGGCAAAAGCCGCAACCGCTGCCGCTGCCGCAAAGTTCGGTGCCGTAACGAGCGTTCGGTGTTCTCCCTCGTTCCTCCCGACCCGTTCGGTCGGGCTGGCTACCAAGCTTTGCAAAATATCCGCAATTCCCGATCTCCGTTTACGCGATCGCCGTCGACACTTTGAATCCTCTCCGCGCGGGGCTGATAATCGATACACGTATTCGAAGCGCGACGGAGAGGAGGTCCTCGTTCGGAAAAACTAGCGCCGCGTCGTAAGCGAAAACGGGCCGGTGAAGGTTGCTCGCGCGGCCGGTGGGAGCCCCGTACGGTGATAAACGACGCTTGAAATAATTATTAGACGAGATCGACGAGGTGCGCGCGACGTCGTCGTTCGCTGTTAATTATTTATCGAGCTCTCTCCATACTTCTCCGTCCTCGTCGGCCATAAAATCGAAAGCTTTTACCGGAGCCGTTCGCTCGGATGGGAGCGAGCGAGAGCGAGTCCTACAAGGATACGTCTAACGCTTCCTCGAAAGTCTACGGAAAGATTCTAACCAATTCTTGGGATTTTCTTTTTGTTCCAGCCGATGCAACGAGATTGAGGCATTCGAGACACCTGGACGCGAGATCGCAGTTCTCGCCTGACGAGGAATTAACGGTGAGTGCTTTTAGAATCCCTCTTGATTCGATTTCTCACCCTTGAAACGGCCGGCCGGCCGATTCCTCCTTCCTCTCGACAGTTTCCTTCCCATCTCGCCGACGGGGATCCTTTTCCCTCTCGCGAGATCTTTCGAACGGTCTTGAAAACCGCATCGTTCCTCGCTCGCGGCCCTGGATAATAGATTCGCCGGCAAAGAATCCCGCGAACGCGAACCCGTCTCAAATATTCACGCGATTCTCTCCTCGGAAAGCTTTTTCCCCGTGGCGTACGATCCTCGAATCGGTTCGAGACACGCGCGAAAACCGGAAGCCTCGTTAACGCGCTCAATTTTAACCGGGAAGTCTGAACGGAGAGGTACGCTCGCGGTGTATCGAGTTTACGAATCGGCCAACTTCCAGAACGCCGATCGACGATCGCTGCGGAACATCGGGATCGAGTTTTCCTTCCAAACTTTGCTCATCCTGGCGAACGAAACACGATTACGAAAAACCTCGTCTGCGCTTCGTTCGAAGCGTTACGTATTACAACGATATCGCTCGGGACAACCCCGTTGATCGGAAGCTGCGCGCAAGCTCGAACAATCGTGCTCGAGACGCGGTACTTTTCGAGTATCGCGTTAAGAAGGAGCTTCGATCGATCCACGGACGGAACGATCCGTTCCTTTTTCAGGATCCATCGTCCCCGCTCCGTTAACGGATCATTGTTCTACCGATTTCGCGAATGGGCGAAATCCCCTCTACCCCTACCGTCGACGAGCGCAGCTTAATCGCGAGCACCTGCGGGGTACGAAGGGGCCGCCCACCGATAACCGACCGTGTTATTTAAATAAAATTTTTAACGTAGGATACGACGGTGTTCGCATATATCAATTTTATCGGGCTACAGGGTTGGCGCGACTTCCCCTCGATTAAAGAATAAATTATAGCAGAGAGGGTTTCGCGGTGCGCGTTTTATTTTCCTCCGACTCGGTAATCTTGATGCTCCCGGCTATTTCTGAAAACAAGTACGTCGCGACAAAGGGCAAAACTGTCGGAGTGGATTGTATTTACGTAATGGCCATAACTCAACGCAAGGGAACGCGAAGACGTAAATGGTAATGCGCGAGAAACGTATTGTACCTGGATCGCTCGATGACTCGTGGACGATCGATCGTCCGATTGGACAAATTTCAGACTCTACGTTTTTCGTGTTCCGCTTTGTAATAGCGGTATCGACGGATCGGTAAGGTTCTCCCGATCGAAACGAGTTCAAATACAGCACACATTGTCGAAAGTTTACCACTATTGGGAATAATGAAATTTTTCGGAAAGAAAATTCGTTGGAAACGATCGAGATCGTCCCGGCTCCGAGTGCCGCGTACCGCAGCCTCCGGACAACTGGAACCAAATCGTCGCCTGCATCGTCAAATACGGTTAAAGACCGATGGATTGCTTTTTCCCTTTGGTATTCGCAGATGCAGCAGGGCGAGAATCACAATCACAAACCAGTATTTTCGAATTGCTCGAATTACGCGCCGGTCGTGAAGGAGGAGGAAGTAGCGGGCACCGTGGTGATTCAAGTGCACGCCGAGGACAGGGACCAACCGAGCGAAGGAGGTACGTTCGAACGCGACAGCGATCTCTATAGTAAGCCTTTCCACGATGGAGAACGAACGAATCGGGCCAGGGGGATCTTTCATCGGAGAATCTAGAGCAGTATTCTTCTCCGAATAATTTCACTTCCTTAGTCGCGCGATACATTCTTCTCCGCGTACGCGATTAAAAAAGAAAACGTTCCGTTGTATCGTCTACTTGATTTTTCAAATTCGTTTCAGCAGCGGTGAAAGTAACGTTTAATTTTAGCAAAACTTGTGGCCTATATTTCGGTAAATAACCTTCCATTGCGCAACGCGTTTTTATTTACCGTTGTATTCTCCCGTTACCGCGCAGACGGCCGTATCTTCCATGTTTCCGATTTTTCCTTTATTTTTCTCTCTCGTCGTTCTCTCTCGTCGTTCTCTTTCGCGAAATCCGTAAGTAAAAGAGACACGGAATAAACGGACGGTGTTCGCACGGGCTTAGGTACGATCACGTACAGCTTCGTAACCGCTCCTGGCGAGAAGCTGAAATTCGAGATCAACAACAGAACGGGATTGATCAGGACGACGCAGATGCTTGACAGGGACGAGCCAGCGCGCGAGAAGGAAGCCTACCTGACGGTTCTCGCCACCGATAACGGAAGGCCCCAACTCGACGACGTCTGCACGTTCAAAGTAACCATCGAAGACGTGAACGACAACGCGCCAGTGTTCGACAAAGTGGTAAGTAATTTCGAACGAGCCCGATTCGAGTGCTCGACGCGATCGATCGCGTCCGTGGTTTCTCTCCGTCGCGTACCTACCGACGAACGACCGATCGTTCGGTAGACGCGGGCTTACCATCGGCCGATACCGTTCGCGAGACTCTTGCGGATTTCGGACTTTACGGCGTTGGATACGTTGCATCGATCGGTATTCGAACGCATCCTCCCCGCGTACGCGTGAATTCGAATCGCTTCGAACGTTATTCCGTGTCGCGAGATGGTAGTTTCGACGCCTCTTGGCAAAAAAGATCGCACGGTTCGCGCGGAAAGACTTTTCTCGAATTCGAAACGATTCGAAACGATTCGAGGCCATCGCTGATCGTTCTCGTTCCAACGGTTTCTTCCGATAACCTCGCGTTTTCGAGACTATTATCGCGACTCGGACGACGAACCTTTTTCTTTCCTGGTCCATCGACCGAATGCGTTGCCCCTAATCTTTATACGACTATGCTACTACTAACCACCTTTTGCTTCGTTTTTGTTTCTTTTTCTAAACCCAGGTCTTCCGTGGATACGTATGGAAGGTTGGTCTCGAATTTAGCGGTGTGAACGTTATCTCGATGTTTACCGTGGTAATGTGAATGCGAATGCGAATGCGAATGCGAATGCGAATGCGAATGTGAATACTTGTGTGTCGTTTTCCCGTTCCGTGGCCGATCGGTACGATCGCGATCAATGTTCCCAATTTACGTTACCCGTTAACACCTAAAATAATTTTTCTCTATATTTTGAATTTTAGGGCAGGATTCCCCAACCGTGTATGCACTCGCGTGTAACATTTACACGCTACTCTCACATTTTAATATTGACGTAACCTACTTGAAATCAGTTCGCGACTCACCGGTGGTTACAAAATTTTCGCGTCTCCGCGAGTGATTCTCGTAACCGCGGGGAACCTTCGCTCTAGGGTTGTCGGGGGAATGCCGATTATTTTCCGAAAATTGGAAAGCAGAAATTTCAAGTGTCGTAAAAAAGAAGCCGAGCAAATTGACCGTGATCGTATCGATCGTGTCGCCGCCGGTTGTCGTAGGTATGATCGCGCGGCCTCCGGGTTAGATGATCGTCGACGCATGCATAAACACGCGCGTAGGTATTTAGAAGAGAAACGCGCGACGGGGGGCACGAGTTTCGTTTTCGAGCCCGCTTTGCACGAGAAACGATTCCCCCGTTTATCCGGTCTGCACCAACATCGATCAATCCCACCTGGCCGAGAATGTTCCAGCGAAATCGAATCTCGTTTGTTTGTTTCGGTTGGCGTTGGCGTCGACGTCGACGCGTAGGCGTATACCGAGTCTGTACCGCAAGACTTACCGTTGGGCCGCGAGGTGATGAGAGTCTCCGCCACCGATATCGACGATGGCAACAATTCCGTCGTCTACTACAGCCTGTCGCCGAAGAGGCCGGAGGACGGAGTCTACTTTCGCATAGATCGCAACACTGGCGTAATATTCCTCAACAAAACCATCGACGTGAGTATCCTACCTACATTTATGCGTTCGATAAATATATTCTTCACGGGAACAATATTCTTCCTGTGGGATAAAATCCTTGGAGAGAGGAGAGGAGAGTTTCGGGCGCATCTGGTATAACTCGTGGCAAAATTTTCACAGAGGAACCCCGAGTACAAGTTCAGCATGACCGCCATGGCCGAAGATCAGGGCGAGAAGCCAAAATCGAGCGTGATCGATCTGGACATCAGGGTAGTCGAGTCCCACAAAAAGGCTCCTGCATTTTTACCGAGGCCCTCGGAACCCATTCGTCTTCCCGAGAACTTCAGCGACTTCGACCAGAGCATCGTACGACTAAAGGCCGTCTCCAACAGCGGTGACAACACTGGCCTACTTTTCGAGCTGGTACCCGGTAGAACGGAGCAGACCAACAAAGGGAACACGTTCAGGTGAGCGACCACGGTCTCTTCTGTTGCCTCTGACGCGAAATCTCTGCCGTCTGGTTCTGGTCTCGGTAGGCTGGAGTCGACCAAGGACGTGGCGGACATCAAACTGGCCCAGCATCTGGACTACGAGAGCAACACGGTGTACACGTTGATCGTGAGGGTGCAGAACAAGTACCAATTGGCCGCTGAGACCGTGATCGACATAGAGGTGTTGGACGTGAACGACAACATTCCAGTGTTCAGAGAGATGAAGAAGGGTAGCGTACTCGAGAACGAACCGCCTGGGGTGCCTGTGATGCAGGTGCGCGCCATCGACGCCGATGGGACCTCTGCTCACAACCAGGTACTCTTCTTTCGTTCCTCGTTCCTCGAATTCGTTTCGCGGAACTCACCGTTTCTTCTCCGTTAAGGTCACCTACGAGCTGGACAACTTTCGGGAGCTGTTCGCCATCGACAAATACACAGGCAACATTACTACCCTGACGACCTTCGACAGAGAATTGGAGGACACCTACAACGTGAAGGTGATCGCCGTGGACAACTCGCCGAGTGCTCTGTTCAAGACCGGTGAACACAACAAGGGTCAGCAAGTGTTCCGTATAGAGATAGCCGACAAGAACGACAACGCGCCGCACTTCACCCAGGCGGTCTACACGGCCAATTCGATACTCGAGAACGCGAATATCAATGCACCGGTCACCGAGGTGAAGGCTCTCGATTCGGACACCGCCAGCCCGGTCACGTACAGTATCATATACGGTAACACGGACGACAGCTTCTACATCGAGGGAACCACGGGAAAGATTCGCGTGAACAAACCTCTGGATTACGAGAAGATCACCGAGTACAACTTGACGGTGAGGGCCTTCGACGGGCTCTACAACGACACCGCTCAGGTCAAGATCTTCATCGAGAACGTCAACGACAATCCACCCGTCTTCGAAGATTTCAACAAAAATCCTACCATCGAGGAGGAAAAGCTGGTCGAAGGTAAGGCGCACGCGAGATGTCTCGATCCGTGGAACTTGACTCGTGCGAACAGAGGAGAAGATCTATTTTATCGAGTGTAAATGTATTCTTTCTCCGTCAGGTTGTATCACCACCGTGGTCGCGTACGACCCCGACATAAAGGACAGGAACGCCGATCAGCACATTGCCTACTTCATCGTGAAGGAGGATCAACAACCTCTGATAGGAATCGACAAGACCGGTTGCATGACGCTGAAGAAACCTCTCGATCGGGACTCGCCGTTGGGCTATTCTATGTGGACTGTGCGTATACAAGGTGTTCTATTACGTTTGGACACCGTGTCACGGATAAATTCTCTAATGAAATAAATAAATTGATTCCAGGTGATAGTGATGGCGCGGGACGAAGACGGATCGCCGACCGCTTTGCGAGAGCTGGTGATGGTAAACATCACCTTGATCGACATAAACGATAACGCACCGTTCCTTGACATGCCGTATCCGGTGGTCTGGGACGAGAATCAGCCAGCAGGGAAGATCACCGAGTTAAAGGCTCGCGACTACGATTCGGACGATAACGGACCTCCGTTCACCTTCCAGATCGATGAGTTTACCGCCGACGACGAGATCTTGGCAAAGTTCGCCATTCGCGACGCAGACCTCTACGCCCGTGTCGAGTTCAATCGCGAGGAACGCAAGAGCTACGACATTCCCATTGCGATCACCGACAGCGGGCAACCACCCATGACGGGAACCTCGACCTTGACGGTCATCATCGGGGACGTGAACGACAACCCCATGTCGGAGGGCTCCAGCTCCATCTTCGTTTACAACTACAAAGGCGAAGCACCCAACACGAAGATAGGACGAGTCTACGTGAACGACGCCGACGACTGGGACTTGCCCGACAAACATTTCGCCTGGGCCTCGACCCACGAAGGCTTCGTTCTCGATCAAGACACCGGAATGATCACTTTGTTAGCAGACACTTCGAACGACACCTTCTTCCTCGAGTTCCTCGTCACCGAATACAGTCGCTACGTACCTAGACATCACGTGAACGCTTACGTGAACGTTACCGTGAAAGAGTTGCCCGAGGAAGCAGTGGCCAGGTCGGGGTCTGTCAGGTTTTTCGGAATGACAGCCGAGGAGTTCGTTGCTCCGGACGGGTCCGGTATCAGCAAGAAGGAGATATTTCAGGAGAGGATCGCTCACATGCTGAACGCGTCGATAGAGAACGTGGACGTGTTCACGGTGTTGCACTCGCCTCATCACAACAACAAGAGCCTTCTCGACGTTCGATTCTCGGTTCATGGTAGTCCTTATTACGCTCCCGAGAAGCTGAATACCATCCTGGCGCGACAGGTAAAGGAGATAGAGCGGGAACTGAAGACGGACGTCCTGCTGGTGAACATCGATGAGTGTCTATTCGAGAGACTGCACTGCAACGACTCCTGTCGCAGTTACTTGAACGCCAGCACTGTCCCCTATGCCGTGTACACGAACACCAGCTCCTTCGTTGGTGTCAGAGCAGTCGTGGATCCTCAATGCACTTGCCACGTGGCTGAACCAATAGTCTGTTTAAACGGGGGCACTCCGTTGGCGGAGCGTTGCGAGTGTCCACCTGGTCTGGAGGGACCTAGATGCGAGTTGCTCGGGATTGGCTTTCACGGTGACGGATGGGCCGTGATGCCTCCACCGGGTCAAGCTTGCGACGACTCTCATTTGAGTAAGTTTACCGTATTTTTTTCAACGGAATTCCCAAACCTTAGATAACCGATAGTTTCATTATCTTTTATATACATTTCTATATATATATATATATATATATATATTTCGTTTATTTTTCACGATAAGAAAAATGTCGGAGGAAAACCCGAAATCAACACCCATATTTCTCTCGTGTGTTCTTTATTATGTTACAATTGACAGGCCTCGAGATAACTCCCCACGTGGACAACGGTCTGGTATTCTACTTCGGCCCTATGACCTACAGCCCCAAAGTTGGGATCCAAGACTTCATGGCTCTGGAGCTTCAGAAAGGATTCGCGGTCGTTTACATGGACTACGGTACCGGTACCGTGCGACTCGATCAGAAGCAGATCAAACTCACCGACGGCAAGAGTCACAGGATAGACGTCTACTGGACGAAGAACGTAAGGCTCCACTTTCTTTCGTCGTTCAGGAGCTTCTAGATTCTTTATCCTTTCGGTGATTAAATTTCCCCTTGTTACAGTCCATCGAGATGAAAGTGGACAATTGCGGTATATCGGCCTGCATGAGTTTAACCGCTCCTCAAGGCTCGAACGAGTTCTTAAACGTCAA
The DNA here is from genome assembly GCF_051014685.1 of Ptiloglossa arizonensis. Taxonomy (NCBI): domain Eukaryota; kingdom Metazoa; phylum Arthropoda; class Insecta; order Hymenoptera; family Colletidae; genus Ptiloglossa; species Ptiloglossa arizonensis. The sequence goes on along the minus strand of NC_135051.1, from coordinate 10,155,195 downwards.
CAGCCCGATGCAGATCGGAGGAACTCTAACCAATTTGGGACAGCTTGCCTCGCAGCTTGGATGGGACCATAAACCGACCGACAAAAGCTTTGTCGGTTGCATACGGAACATGACCTTCAATGGAAACGTATGTCTCTACGATATATTAACTCTTTCTGCCCAACACGAGTAAAGAAAGAGCCCAATCGATCTTCGGGTGCTTTCAGACCTATAATTTAGGGATGCCCTCGTTGTCGAGGAACGCGGATCCAGGCTGCGATCACGGAATGGCGAAGGCTGTCTCTTTTGGAATCGATACGAACTTTCTGGTCGCGATCCTGGTTTGCGTAGCGATTTTGTTAATACTGTTGCTGGCCGTGGTGGTGCACAGGCGGAAAACGGATGACCTGTACAAGGACATGGACGACATCAGAGAGAATATCATCAATTACGAAGACGAAGGAGGTGGCGAGGTGGACACAGGCTACGACCTGAACGTTTTGAGGACCATTTACGACGCTCCGCCTATCGATTCGAAGATAGCGCCGGTTGGCTTACAGGGTAGAGGTAATCTCGCAATCAGTGAAATATAATACTTGAAGAACAAAGAAAATTTTATGCCAATTCATCCATCGTTGTTCCTGTTTCTTTTCAAGCTCCCGACGAGGTTCCAGACATTTGCGGGTTCTTGGACGGCAAGAAGGAGAGCTGCGACAAAGACCCGGACACGAATCCCTTCGACGATGTTAGGCACTACGCGTACGAAGGCGAAGGCAATTCCGAGGGTTCATTGTCGTCTTTAGCTTCGTGTACGTATCTCGTTGGAGATACATCGTCACCCGAAGATTCGCTAACGGTTCCAAATGTTTACAGGTACCGACGACGGAGATCTCAAGTTCAACTACCTGTCGAATTTCGGGCCGAGATTCCGAAAGTTGGCGGACATGTACGGCGAGGAGCCTAGCGACGAGGAGAGCGACGGTGTCGGTGAACGGGAGAGCGAGAGCTGGTGTTGAGCCTCGGGACCGATCGGATTATCACGAAATCATTCGCGAGTTTCTCTCAATTTGTACTTAACCAACGCGAGGACTCTTTATTTTTGCGTTCTCTTGTCGCCCGTAACTCGACCGAGGGGGGAACCAGAACCAGGGACAACGAGGGACAACGGTAGCGCCCTCTGCTTCTCTTCATTTCTTTCCTCGAGTTTTACGTTGCACGGATATGCCAAAGCGGCGAAAAACAGACTGGACAAAAGTATTTTGCCGAAAACGACCACGACGACGACAACGACGACAACGACGACAACGACGACCCATCGTGAATTATTTTACTCGCGGGGTAACTAACGAACGGTTTTTGCTTGCAGCGACCGAGACATTAAATTCGCGCTGTACTTCGGATGTGTTCGTTTTCGCGACGTCACGATCAGAAATCGATTGGGGTTAGTTAATCTGGGGGGAGGGGGGAGGGTGGGTTGGGTTTAGGATAAACGAGGGATAATATAATTCGTCTTTGGGCGCGGTTCGTGTCGAAGCAGAAAGAAAATACGCTATCTTCTATTTTGTTATTTCTTTTTTCGATGATCGCCAAATCAGCGATAGTGGGTTCATTATATATATAATCTCATTCGCTTAAGGATGTATCGACCGAGGAAGACTGAGTAAACGACATTATTTGTTGTGCCAACGAAACGGCAGCTTCTCGGTCGTCTAGTTGTAACGAGAGACACGACATTGCTCTACACTTTTATTTCAAACGTTGTATCGCGTGCATTCCAAGCGACGAGCAGAGCTACACGAGGCCATTAAGCTCGTCGATTTGCTCGCGATCATTCTCGATCGGACGAATCGCGAGGATATAAATATAAATACATCTTTCGGAGAACTATACAGCAGCGTTTGTAAGTTTGGCAATCATTCGAGTTACGAGGTTTTTGGACTACATTTTTATACGTTACATTGTACGTATATACATATATGTATGTATGTGTGTAAGTGTGCATGTATGCATGCATGTATGTTACATACCCAAGCGAAGTGTTAAATCGTGAAAAACAAAAAAGGATTTGAGCGAATATCGGGACAAAGGCAGCAAGAGAGAGAGAGAGAGAGAGAGAGAGAGAGAGAGAGAGAGAAAAATGGAGCGCTAATCGCTCCGTTATTTAACTTATAGAATATTTTATTAACCGGATGTGCGTGAATGAGAAATCGTGTACGGAGTTGAGCGAAACTTCACGTATAGCAAATACAGATTTATAGGTATAAATAGAGATACGAAATACAAATATACACGTACACTCGGGTACGTGTGTAGTTCAAGACGACTTTGCGGACGCAACGACAATTATACGGGCACGCGTCTGATCCGTGGCGTGCGCGTGTTCCTCGAGGTTTGCGAATCGGCGTTGTGTTTACAAATATTGCGAATAAGAGATAACACAGGAGAGACACGGTGTACTCGTATTTAAGGAGGCGTCAGGCGTTGCTGGGCGGTTTTTGGACGAACGACTCTCGAGCGGCCATAACCTTGTTTGCAACCGACGTTTTGATTTATCGTTTTTTAGCCTGTAATGATGGATACCTACCGAATAGTTTTACCGAATACGCGCGATACGTCGTTACGGTTGTCCGGACGCAAAGCTAACTCCGAGGCGACGAGACGCAGATGTTACTTCTCGCCTCGGTAGTTGCTTGGCCTTCCTTTCTCTTCCATTCGGCACGCGTGATCGTCGCTCGTCGTGTGCCGTGAGAAGCTGGAAAGATGTCACCTGAATTAGGAGAGAGGGTGGATTCGATACGATTTGTAATTCCTGCCAGAGGTCAACTTTTCAGCTTCGCATAGTACATACTTGGGTCGAGCGACATGTTTCCAGCTCCTTATAGTACGTATCGCCTCCATCTCGAAGAACAGTTTCTACGCCTCATGTATATGTATATGTATATGTGTGTATACATAGATGTATGTATATTCGTGTACCTATGTACGCGTGCACGCACGTACGTACACGCATATATATGTGATAATAATTTGTAAGCTTTTTGTACGATAAATCAAGTGACGATATAATATGTATAAATACGTAACCGCATCGTCTGCGCGTTAGGCGCGCGTCGAGAGAGAAAGTGTGTTTGTTAGGAGGGACGAGGAGGAGGAGGAGGAGGAGGAGGAGGAGGAGAAGGAGAAGGAGAAGGAGAAGGAGGGAGAAGAAGAAAAATCTAACGTGTAATTTATATACGATAAAGAATGCAGCTTAGGCGTGTGATCTCAGTGGATACGATATAACGGGGTGGTGAATCGTTAGGCATCGATATACACGAACGAATGGCTGCCAGCTTCTTAGAACGCTTGCCATGGGAGAACAACGACGATAATCCGCGAGTACCACAGGCGCGCAATTTACACCGACGGGAACATTGTCGTGGAGTCGGTTTGAAGTACAAAGAACACGTTTCCGTCGGTGGAGACGTCACGTGACGAACTTTCGAACGCGTCATAAGAAAGGGAACTTGATCGCGACGAAATCGAAACGATCGATCGTGTTTTGCCACTATTTTAGACGAAAGAAAAATAAATGATTTTTCTCAATTTTTGCCCTCAGTATCGACACGAGACTTGCGATCGTCATTTTTCAATTTCGTCGCGACCAGGCGACGGCGTTAGAAGACACGAATAATAATTATTCGTGGTCGCGAATAATTTTACTGGAACACTGCCCTTCTATACTAGAGAGGAAGAAGAAGAAGAAGAATCATTTTCGTCCACAGCTCCATTTCAAATGCTTCTCCATTCGAATCGACTATCTTTCCGCGTTCAATGAAAAACTAATTGCTAATTACGAATTATGCCAGGCGGGAAAACACGGAGGGTGAAGAGGATCGGCGCGGGAGGAAACTCAGGCGAGAAAGTACACGTGCGTACACACACACACACACACACACAGACACAAACACACGCTCACGATCACTCGTACACACTCACAGAGGCTTCTTGTACATTATTCGAGGGTACGCGTAAACGAATAGTTGGCGACCTACTCAACATGTGATAGTCGATGGCGAGGCATATATGTGCACACCTTTGTCCTTAACCCGCGATCCATCTATCGTCGTCAGAGATACGTGTAATTTCCTTTTTTTTGTAGCAATAAAGTGGAATTCGAATACAAATACGGAGGAGGATTCCCTGCTGTTCGAACACTTGGAAATTGTCCCGGAGGGAAGAGAAACGTTTAATTAACGTTTAATTCTGCTCAGGCTTCGTGTCCCAATGCCTCGTTCTGTCCGTCACGGAACGAGGAGGAGGAAACCTTTTCGATTCTTCGATTGAGAAATTACCCGAAGCGGTTAAAAAGGACATCGTGAAATTCGTTTTCGGGGGATCAAATCCCTCTATCGAAGTTTTGTGAAATCTCGTCGTCCTTGTCCCCATTGACGGTAATGGAATTTTTAATCACGAATTTTATATTATTTTACTTGAATTTACCTAGAAGAGAGTAGAATCCGCTTGCATCTAACAGCCCAGGACTATGTAGGGTATAATAAACAATCTCGAGGAAATGAATGTGTTCTCAAAAATAAGTAGTTGTAAATTATTACAAATCTAGAGAAGAATTTCACAGGGATTAATATCGTACGAGTCGTTAATATTTTGTTGTCAAGAAAAATAATGGACAAAATACATTTGGTTATGACCTTCGCATAACCTTGAACGCCGAAAGTATGTAAAGTCGAAAAAGAATATTGCGAGGCAATGTTAGAAGATGCTACGTGAACTTACTATTTATATTACAAATGCTCCATTATGCTCCATTGTTCCGTGCTACAAAAGCGATATTTACGCGGTCCCTTGATGCTCTCGATGAAATTTAACTTGATCAAGTTTAATCGACAATATCTATTACATCCTTGACGCAATTTTTCCCTGTTCGATGAACAGTTTTTATACAATTGCTTCTTAGATTTGTAACAATTTATACATCGATTTACGTCCTTTTTCGCGGCAATGGTACTATCGTTATTTTTCAACGACTCGTCGACAATTATTTTCGTAGTTTACGAATTGTAAAGAAAAAACAAGCGAACACCCCCAGGGTGAAGCTATGAAAAGATGCAACATTAACAAAACAGCGTAACAATTCACGTCGGCGCATTGGTCTCTTCGGTGGTCGAAGAACTTGAAGAAGGGGACAGTGAAACTATAAAAGCGTCCCTGGCGTCGTCTGTTTCCCGCAAACGCGTTCATCACGGGAACACTGACGATCGTAAAATTACTCCGTCTTCTCGGCAAGAAATTCGAATAACATGTGAGTAGTATTATTATTATAATTTCTTTTAGTCGCAAACAAATGGAATCTCACGCGGTCGTACTGGTTCCGTAGGTATGGAAAAATTGGTCGTTGCCCTCTCGCGATACTCTTCCTGTTGTGCTTGCTACTCGGCTGGGGAGCGGAGGCTCAGCTGAATTTCTCCACCGGTTGGGGTAAGAGGAGCCAAACGATGGGAGCGGCCGAATCGGGTACCTTCGAGTGTTCTCCTCGGGGCAGACCTACACTGGAACAGCTGTTGAACGTTTATAATTTCATGCAGGTAGGAATCGCGAATTAATCGCTGAACGAATCTTTAAAAGGATTCCATTGATAATGGTAGACGGAGGCACAGAAGATGCTGGACTGTCGGAAGCTGAACGAGTGAACTCGAGAGGCTCAACCGGATTTTGCGGATACATCGAAGACACTGGACTAGCCGAGATACTTGGTTCGAAGAATTTTTCAAACACTTATCAAAACTCGAAAATTATCATGCTCGAAAACACCGGACGAAAGTGTCGACCTGGTATACATTTTGTCGATCCGCCAACTAAATAATTATTAGCCGTGTCCCCGTGTAGCGAGCAAAGCTTGCTTAGAAAGATTTTTCGAGCACTACGTAGCTTGTAAAATTAGCGATACGAACTTGATAATACAAACAATGACTAGTAAAAAAAAGAGTCGATTTTCTTACGTTCCTTTTTCCGTGTAGAGGGTGTACAGGGTGTCCAGGGTTCTTCGTGACGAACCGCGAAGATTTTGTGGACAGAAACGAGAAGAAAATTTTATAGAAAATTTTATAGAAAATTTGCCTATAAATTCTACAAATATTTTTTGCAGAGTTACAAGTGAATCTTGTACGCGTAAAATTCCATTATAAAATTCTTACCGGATACATATGTCAGATGTTTGGTTATAATTCTGTAATAAAGTTGTAAGGTATATTGCCAAATTTTGTACAATATTTTTTTCTCATTTTTTCGTCCAAATGAAGTCTAAGCAGTTCGTCGAGAACAAGCCAGGACACCCTGTAGATTCGCTGTTTCGAGCGAAACGACAAAACGATCCAATCGGTGCTGCGATCGTTAAATTTTTAATTAATCTATAAGAGCTTATACAAGAGTGTACAATAAAAGTGTTAACGATCTCGCGAACGTATATATTTCGTCGAAACTCTGTCGTTGCTCGATTGTTCGACGAACTTGTTCGTTTCTCTTTACACAGGTAAGTAAACGGGGGTGGGGGGTGGGGATTTCTTGTAGAAAAATCGACGCCCCTCGAAGAATATATACACCGTGCTTTAATTCGTTCCGCGCGCATTTCTTTTCGAGAGAGAGAGAGAATACTCGTACTCGTTGAGAATGCGAAAATACGTGTGGATTCTGAGCGCGTTGACGATGGTCGTCGACGTCTGTTCCGACGTTCGACGCGACCAAAGGGGATTATTCGGTCACGGTAAGGATTCAAACGATGCGAATAAATGAAAAAGAGAAGTGACATCGGCGAGTGACGATGTTGTTTCAGTGGAACGACAAATAGAGAAGATGCTGCCGTATTCTTCTCCCGTGCCGTTTTGGCAATACTGGAGAACCGGTGGGTTCGTTTGTAACAAGCCAGGATATTTCCCGGACCCGTACCACTGCACGTATTATTACAAATGCACGGAGTTGGTGGGCGAACATCTGTTTCGATTCGCTTATCGATGCAACGGGAAACGCGTCTACTCGAGTGAGAAAAGAAGCTGCGTGATGCCCGAGGAAAGCGACCGTCTGAAATGCGGGGGGAAATGGGATCGATTCACGACCATCGACCAAGGTAGCCGCGCCAATTACTTATTTCTTAGTCCAACAAAGTGTAACGAGTCCTAGTCGAAAGCACCTAAACCCTAAAATCGATCTACACGATGGAAAATTGAATGTTCGCCTAAATAACGTTTCTAGCTGAAAAGGCAACCACCGAAATGGTAACTCAGTCGGATACCTCGCAACCTCGACGAAAGGCTACGGAATCCGTACCCGAGCGGACAACTCTCCCATCGCTGTTGATAACCGAACAAACGACCGAAACAACTACCAGCACCGATCGAGAAGACGAGTACGAAGAGACATCAGCCTCGACATTGAACGAGCTTTTTTCGGGCAGTAAACGATCGATCGAATGGTGGTCGCTCGATGAATCTACCGACGAAGATGCAAACGCGATCGATACGACCACGACGTTTCGTGAAACCGATGGCACTTCGATCGGACAAATCGACCGAGAAACATCCATCGACTCGAAGACTCTCGCATCGAGCGAATACGAGCAATACGAGGTGAAATATAAAAATACAGAATGCTTCTACGAAGGTTTCTTCGGCGTTTCGGAAGACTGTTCCAAGTTTTATAGATGCGTCCTGATCGGACGTGGATTCGTCAGATATGACTTTGCATGCCCACGCGGCACCGTTTGGGACGATAGTTTGAAAACGTGCAATTTTCGTGTCACGATCAAGCAGCTGACGTGCGTACACAGACAGTACGTACCTAAGTATAGTTTTCCACTCGGTTCGCATATTTTGTTCGATAGCTCCGCAATTGAATATTGTCCCGTCGGTAACTTAACTGCGAATCAAATGGCCATGATTTGTCCGACCGGTTTCCGCCGGCATCCAAAGTACTGCAACATGTTTTATCAATGCATCAGTAGCGATATCTTGGAGATGAAATTTTTGCCGTTGTTGTGCCCGGAAAACACGTCTTTCGACGAGGAACGCGTCCAATGCACGACGTACACGATAGGCCAGTGGAGACACGATTGCGTGAATTTCGAACGAAACGGAGCCCACCAATTCTCGGGACTGGTAAGGAGATTCGACGACAAGTTGATCGTATGCGTTTACCATCTGATGGAGGGTTTCTTTTTTCAGCTAGAAGCTCCGAATACCCCGTTGTGTCCAGAAGAGGGACGGTTTCCTTTCAGTGAAAATTGTTCGAGCCATTACGTGAAGTGCAAGCGCAACGAAAACGGATTTCTCGAGGGATACGTGTTCAAATGTCCACGCGATCATATATTTGCGCCAGATTGGAAGAAATGCACGAATTTAATCTTGTCCTCGTTCTGTGCTGGTAAACCGGTGACAATCGAATTCGAAGAAAACTCCCAGATAGTGGAAGAAATATAATGTTTCCTTTCTTTTTTTTAAATATTTGAGCCATGCCGTGTCTTCGAAATACTAGAACCGTAAAGAATCTGTTTTCGTAAACTCGCAGGGTTTTTCGTACGTTCGAATATCGAACGCAAACTTTGGAGTATATTCGAGCAATCGATACATCGATCTTTCCGAGGAATTGATATATTGCTCGAGTTTATTTAAATATTTCTGTGTATCTAAGAAAAATAAAAACGTTGTTGTTTTTGTGTGTAAATTTGTATTCAATGAAAAAAAATATATCGAAGCATCGAATAAAAATATTGAACGCTTGCGTGCATATAGAGGCTGTAGCGTCGACTATAAGGTATCGATATTCCCGAACATGTGTTACGACGATAGGTTTCCGAATACGTTTACGTTTAACTTCCCGATCTAATAACAAAGTCATTTATTAAATAACACATAATTCTTTTAACAAAACATGCAGATACTTTGCTGAAATAATTCTCGAGATAAGTAAAAGTAACGCTTTTCGTATAATTTATAAGTCGAATCGACGGTAACTAACCTATAAAGCAATTTCTCAAGATTTTCTAAGAAATTTATGTAATTAGAATCGCAGCTTTATTTATGCTTTACTGGTGATAAAGCTATCAAAACGCTATAAAGCGAAGAAGAAATTAACGATGTATGCGGTACAATTGTCTAGCTTATTACTGAAGCGATTTAATACAAATTATGTTCAAAACGGAACTAGGTTAGCCTTATTTAGGCAGTGCGAAAATTATGGAAAATTTCGCGAATGTCGCCAAAGAATGAACCACTGGCTGAAAGAACAAAGTGGGCAAATAGCCGAAGCTTGTACCAAACAGTTTGAATTTATCGTCGCACAGCGCATAAGAAGAAGCCTGCAAATATTTCATTTGTACAGTCGAATATGGGACGAGGTAGCGCTTAAGGAATTTATAAAATCCTGGAGAAATCGGATGTTAAAAAATAGTAGACATTTTTTAATGAGTAGTATTGGCATTACAATGTATAATTGGGAGCGCGAACGGATAAGTGAGGATGAATTAAATGGGTGAGCAAACTAACTCTTGTTTCCTCTATCGGGTACCAGTGACTAGTCATTGTTTTATTTTTGACTGTTATCTAATAAAAATTTGTATTAGTTACAAGAAGGAGATTGAAGGAATTTACAGATTGAGAGAGTCGACGGTTGTTTGTGCAAAATGTCATTTAAGAATTGTTATCGACGTACAACAACCAGGAGTAAAGTATTGTACGTGTCACGATAATAAATGTAAAGCCACTTCCAATCAAGATCGTACGTAACGATTCGTTGAACGTTCTTTAAATGTTACTTAAAGCATTTACAAGTATCATTTTTTCTCTTAACTTCAGCAGATGGATGGAAACCGTACATCGAACGAGAAGATATGTTGATATGGAGAAGAGAAGAACCAAACGGTGGAGGGCTATTCGCGTATAAAGTGTACGGTTCGTTTGCGGACGTAACCGCAGAGGACTTTTTACAAGCGCAAATAGATGTTGACTATAGGAAAGAATGGGATCGAACCGCTCGTGAATTGAAAATTATAGATACTGATCCAGCCTCGCAAACGTCCGACGATAACCATTCCGATGTTATATATTGGGAAACGATATGGCCTGTAGGCGAGAATTGCTCCTTATTAAAAACATTGACAAAGTAACTAATCGTAATCGAAATTTTAACGTTCAATATTACATTTGTAGAAACTGTTTGCAAATAGAGATTATGTGTTTCAACGGAGATGGGTAGTGGACAAAGAGAAACGGTTGATAATTATCATCAGTAAAGTAACGGATCATCCTAGTGCCCCTTCTAAACCAGGAATATACAGGTATCATGAATATTTGATAATACTCGTAACTTTGAACAGTGCAGGTAGCATACGAGAAACTGCGATATTGTTAAGTTGGTCGATCGATCTTTTCTAGTTTGGTATTTCATTATGGAATGACCTAGTTCGATAAGTATTTGGACTCCCAGAATTAAATATGAAAATAGGAGAATCTAAGATTCTCCATTATCAATGAATAATTTCAAGTGTGTACATAACAGAGTCACAACCTATTGGTCGTACATGGTGATAAGGCCTTATACAGAATTGCACCAGCCAGGCATTGAGTTTGGGTTGACCTACTTTGACGATCCTGGTGTAAATATTCCATCCGCGGTTACCGCGTGGGTCGCGATGTCAGGTAGGTGTTATTCCCATACGAAACACGATTAGAAATGAATTATATTCTATTCTATTATGAAGTTCACATTCTGTGCTTATATTTGTAAACACCAGGTTTACCAGACTTCTTAGTGCGTATGCGCGAAGCATCGAGGAATTATCAAAGTTATAAAATTATGAAACAAAGTTTAGATACGTCTGACACGAATTACGTTCCTTTAAAAGACAAAGGTGTCACCGAAGATAAGATTCTAAATAGTAATACGCAAAATTCGGGAAGAAACGAAATGATGAATGGATATAATACCGAAATACTAAAATTTGAGGACAACCAACAAGTAGAAGATAATATGAACCAAGATAATAACGATAGTACAAACTCAACTGAGGAAGGCAGAGGTTTACTAGATTATTTCTTCTTTACCAAATTATTTGCGTGACTAGTGCAATTTACAGTGTTTGAAGTAAAGAAATTGGTTTTTTGCCGATAGAGTGATTTTAACACGACCCTGGCTAGACAGATCAGTAACTTAACTACACATGCGATTAAGGGGATATCGGACATACTTACCCATATTGATACATTTCACCGCATTACGTCTCTATAAACATGTACGAAGTGAACGTGTACCTTTACCAAAGTCGAACGAAGAAAATTAAGAACTACCATATGGCACTTTACTTTTCAATGTGAAATCCTATTAAAGAAAACTATAAGACTGATTACATTCATGCTCAATTTTATCTGCATCGTTTTCGAAATAGTTGTCGCAAGTTATGAAAAGATATATAATTAATTTTCAATTGGAGGAAATTGTAAGGTAATTTGATTTCACACCGTGTGGGACGTTTTGCTACACAATAAAATATCAGAATTGTATAAATCAAAATATTTTGTTTCATATGTACATTTAACTGTAGTATAAATATAAATAGATGTATAAAACATGAAAAACTGAGTTAGTATACATATAGATGTACGAAATTACTACTTACACTGACATAAAATAACTTTCTTAATTAACATGTAAATAATATACAAATAATCTGTTTACTACGATACAAGTTTATATTGGTACATTATCAAACATTTACGATATTGCACAATGATTTTATACTCTAAAATCTCGAAAACAGCTGAGTCTCATTTACCGTTTTAAAATTATACACTTTGTAAGGCAATGTTGGGAGATACTATGGGGGAAAAGCCACCTACGGACTACCTGAAATAATACATACATTTATTCGAAATTTATTCTTGTGTATGTGTGTTTCTAAACTAAAAAAATTTATCAATGTTATTTCTACCTTAATAAACAATTTTTACAAAAAAATGTAAGTGTCCTGCACTATGTATCCTCTGTTACGACAGCATAACTTATGAACGTATCTCCTTCTTCGTCAATTTCGAAGCAAACTTCTTCTGGTAAGCACTTTGGTCGAGATGTAAAACCCAAGCAATCTTCGTCGTGGCATTTTTGGTATAACATTTTATTTTTCAAGTCCACAATTAAAGAAACATTGTTACTTTTATGACATCTACCAATATTTTCGCAATATCTATAGATTAAAGTGCAAATGTTACTCTCAGCTGTATATTTCATTACTTGTATTCGATCACGTGTATTTAACAAGTGTATTTAACAAATAAGAATACCTGTATCCAGAAGTTTCATAGACTAACATTTTTACAGAAGCGAGAAATTTACATAAACGTATTTTTCCAGGATTTACTAAATTGCAAATATATTTATCTAATATTGAATATTGCGAATTACACCCATTGGACTTGCAATTTTTATATCGCGATGTCTCTTTGTTGAAACATTTTGCTTCTACCGTATCGTTTGCAAAGTATTCCAGTAACGTTAAATCGCTTTTGGTAACGAAATAAGATATCAACGAATCTAGAAATATGTTTAACTCTTTATCCTCGTGCAAAGTAGAAGGAATATATTTGCAATCCTTCGACAATATCAAATTGGATCGTTTTCCCCACTTGGTAGATTTATATATTCTAAAATGTCTGTTTGTGGTATAAACAGCAGTATCGATGAACAATCTTCTACCTTTTTTTGTTACGACAAATAACTTTTCAAGTTCTATTTTGTCGAAAGAATTTAAAACTTCGTGCTTTGTCTCTTTTAAGAAAACGTAATCCGAGATATCTTTACATATAGATTTTACCAATCTACCAACATGATAATTGTTTTTAAATGCTACGTTCTTTATATTAAATACAATATGTCTGCTAAATTTTTCAGTGGTAGTCGAATCCAAGTTGAGCACATTATTTATAGTGCAAGGTAAATGCCAATGCGTAAGCAGATACGCATTAAATACATGAATTATTGTATTCGTCATAGAAGGACCATCGTTTTCTGGATTTAATTCGATCGAGTATTCTAAATCCAGATATAATCGGCAAGGAGAATTTTCTGGAATTACCTATGTAGTTCAAAATTTGTTAAATATTATCGAGCTGTTTACCGTTAAATACAAGAAATCGATGTTGGAGAAAACGTACCTCGTAAGAGCATCTTTTTTCCGCTGGTCGATGCTCATAATGCCACCAATACATTTCGGGATGAGCTACCACAAATTTACGATAACCATTATCCCCTTGATAAACAAAAGTACAAAAAACATCGGAATCATTACTTTCTTCGAAAGCTGTGACAAGAGCTTCCGCTTGTTTGCTAAATTCTTTCCAAAAATTTGGCGGTCCTAGAATGTGCGATGGCATTCTTCGAGATACTTTTATCCAGGATGGTTTAAAAACTGATTTTTTCTTTATAATCGCCGGGTATCCATAAAATTTGTCTGCACTGCAACCGTTCATTTTGTCAGATTGGTATCTAACAATGGCGTATTGAACGTTCACGTGGAACAGTTGCTTCGTTTCGCGCCAAAGTAGATACGCGAACTGACGATTCTTAACAAAATGAAACACTTTGGTAATTATTGCTCAAGTATAAATAATTTAAGAACAACATCCAAGGACCGAACATCAACGATCGAATATCTTGTTTAAGTAAACGTTAATCGAGTAATACTTCGGTTTGCAAAATACAAGTAAATCGAGATTAACCGTTTCAAAGAGAGATCAACACGCCAATCGATTCGGTAGCATTAAAGTACTATGTACGCATTGGGTGTTACGAAACGTATGTAAGTGACAAAATCGTTAATTTAAATTCCTAAAAACACTAATTCTCTATTGTACAGAGTTCTTTTAATTTAAGTAATCTATTAATACCATAGACGACGTCTTGTCTGGTGAGTACACTGGTTAAATCATTGTCCCTGTTTTTTGTTTTCTTCTGACGAGTGTCGATTAAATATTGAACATTTGTAGCTAATTTGCACTTACGAAGAAAATGGACAGTAAAATGATATAGTTTTTTTTTTTCATACTTATATCTATTCTCATATTTAAGGGGATAGATAGGATTTAATTTAATTTCAGCTAGAAATCAAGTTAAACAATTTTCCAAATAAGCACGATCGTAAAGTTAATGTAAGAAGAATGTGTAATAACGAAGACCAATGATAATCGATCGATTGGAAAGAAGATGTTTTTCATTTTGTCGGGAGTCGGTGTATGGGAATCGAAATATCGACTTGGATAAAATCTTTGGCTTTACAGCGTACTCTGCGTTTGCAATTTTATCGAACTTACCAGCTTCGAAACATGTTGGTAACACGAAACTAAGAATATTTTCAAAACGATAGTTATCTTAACAGTTGGTCAAGTCCCATCGGTCGATAAAGCAGAAAAACTCGAAAGGTCTTATCGGGATTTATGATCGATTTACTAATTCTCGATAATTTTACAAAATGTTTTGTACAACTAATTCTAAACTTGGCCGCTATCGATAAGTAACCGCGTAAATTCTGTTCTCTTCTGTTTCTAGGTTAGTTTCCGTTTTGACGGTATATCGACAGACACGAATGCGTCACGTAAACATTAAGGGTCGTAATTTCAGAAAGTTTGAAAGTCAAGTCGCCGCGTTATGGTTTCAGAGTCACCGTGGTTGTCGTCCTCGTTACATCGGATCATAGAAACGGAAAACGGGAAACGGGAAACGGAAAACGGAAAAAGGAGAGCTTTGCAAAGTGCTAGACAATCACCTCGGCTCGACAAGTAGAAATTTCCGTTACTTTTCAACGGTTGGTTCGACGAACGGTCGGTGACACGTACGGTATCGGGAGCTTCGAAAATCGAAGTCAATTAGCACGCGGCCGATTAATTCGTCGTCGACGAGGAAAAAGCATCGGCGTAGATATGGAGCAACGAAACGAAGAAAGGGATAAAGACAGGTGGCGATCGATTATGAAAGCGCGGGGAATCCTTTCGAAAAAGGAACCTCGAGGGATTCCACGGTGCCTGCGTGTACGGAGACCGAGAACCGTTAGAATAATAAGCCGAGAGGCGTTCAAAGAAGAAGCGGGAGGAGACAGGTAAGCGCGACAAGGTTCTCGATAGCTATTATCAATCGATGCGATAGAAAATCAGCGATAACGCGACACGAGCCAACGAGAAGTCTACTTACGTGTTTGTGAGCGGGTATTATGGCTCAAGATCATCGAACGAAGTGTCAGTACACTTTTCGATCCCAGTGTCGCGCTTCCCTTCCGCTCTCACGCCCACCATATTTTTTTCGCTGATTTTGCTCGGAACCTTGGTAACAGACGAAACTACCAAACGGGTGGCCGTTATTCGATCGGTTTTCCCTTTCGATCCCTCCTTTACGAGGATCTCGCAAATGTTCCAGGTGGTCGACGAACCGCCTCGAAAGGAATAGCGCGGCCATTTAGCCCGCGTTAAGCGCGTGTAACTTGGAGTGCTACTATTTCTAAGAATAGTTATCTGGCGCGTCTTAACGAAAGATCTGCTACGCGTATCGCGGTTAGATATGCATTCGTTTCGCGGCGAATCGCGTTTCTCGTCGTGATTCGTTTTTTTTGTTGTTTGAACACGTCGATTTTCGTTGGCGCGTTAAATAGGCGTCGGGGCACAGTCGGGGCGGGCATATCGGGTGGATCGAAAGGAAAATGGACGTGGCGACGCTTGGGTCGTCGCGACGCGTCCCGGTGGCCGCTACCCGGTCAGAAGCGAGCGACACGTCGTCGAGAAGTTCGAGGCGTTGGAAAGTTGGTCTCGTTTGAGAAAAAAAGAAAAGAAAAGCAAAGAAAAGCAAAGAAAAGAAAAGAAAAGAAACCTCGGCAAGGGAGTGGAAGGGAACGAGAGGTTGCGACCCGCGTATACATGGGTACCAATCACTGGATTGTTCTGTTTTGGCTCGCGTGGTGCGTGTGCCCGTTGAAGGGCGAGGTGACCTGTCGGGACGTGCACTTGCCACGGGGTTGCGAGGCCTTGTGCAAGAAGAACCGGTACGGCGTTATGTCCTGCGAGTTGAGGATCGCTGTACTCCTACCGTTGAACGCCAACTTTGACATCTCTTTGCCCAAGGTGCTGCCGGTTCTAGGTGAGTCTACAGTCTTTCGTCTTTTGGTAACTCCTTCGATCTAATTTATTTAGTTTTTTCCCCATAGATCTGGCTCTCCTCGAAGTACAATCCCGAGGTCTGCTACCCTCCTGGCTGAGACTAAAGTTCCTCCCTCAGGACGATCACTGTGACGCGATGTACGCACAGATAGCCGCCATTGACAGCTTCTCGAGCTGTGTTCATCTCTTCCTGGGACCTGCGTGCGATTATTGCGTGGGTAAGCAGTCCTTTGGGACTTGTCAAGGCGATTTCGTTACCTACGCGATTCTTCGTTCTTTCAGCGGCGGTGGGCCGAGTGGTAAAGTTCTTCGGCGCCCCGTTGATCACCACAGGTGGGTTCACCTTCGACTTTACGGAGAAGAAGACCGAGTGCAAGGACGAGTACTTCATGACCACGAGAATAGGGAGTCTAGCGTTCAGGGACTTGGCCAACTTCTTTGTCGGTCTGATGAACCAGTGCGTACAACACTGTCTCGGATTGAACCGGCTAGCCACGGTTTTAACGATTCCCTTTTTTTTTTGCGGGTTAGCTACGAGTGGAGGAAAGTGCATCTGGTTTATGCAACCAACGGGCAGAGTCAGGTCGCCGGCAGACACACCTGTCAACTGATGATGAAGTCCATGGTGGAATTCGTGAAGAAGCAGCCGAATTTCGCGTTCGGTACGTTTGATGTCGAAACAACCGTGGTCGGAGATTATCCAGAGGCGTTACGCGATCACGTGGGCAACTGGTACGGTGGTGAGTTGCCCATTTTTCTATCTTCGGTCCGTCTATTTTCGAACCACGACTTGGACAAGTTACGCCGACCAACCGTCGTTCCGTATTTTCACGAACGCATTTACGCCGTTATTGACGACGACGACGAACACGACCAAGATCGCCCCTCCATCCCCTCCCGTTCGCGTGAGATAATCGCTATTCTCACGCGGTTTTTTCCTCCTTTCGATGGACACCGTTACGTTCGCTGTTACGTTCATCGGTCGCTCGACGTTCTTTTTCCCCCCCGCCCGTGGAGTATTGGCTCGAAAATGATTCTCGTTGCGACGCCCATTTGTCCAAATTTTCCGAAACGCGCGAGTCGTCCGTTGGAACACGAGCGAAAATTTTATTCTAAACGCATCCGGTGTCGTATCGCGCGTGTATCGGCAATCGAGATGGGAAACCCGATTCGCTCGGGTTTTTATCGGAGCCGTAACATTTGATTATCGTCGCTCGGGGTTAATCGAGACGACGTTAAAAGGGGGACATTGAATATTGCTTGGCAAATTTAACGAAAGCGTCGTACACGGTGGCGGTGGATCCCTGTGTGGGCGTCGGGTGTGTACACGCGTCCACATTAAGGGTATCAATCACGTTGAGCGTCGTTCTCGGCTTTTAACATCCCCCTGTCCCCTTCCCATTTGTTCCTCTATCTAGTCGCGCGCGCGTCTCCCCTTTCCTCTGCCCACCCATTCGCCCACCTTATCGTAAAATAAATGTGCAAAATGAAAAATTGTTTCGAGATTCCCTTTCGGCGAGGAAAGGACGGTTTACGTTCGACGTTCGTCTAATTGCCCGTATCAATTAGAGGCAAACCTTATCGCATTGTTTCGCGTTATCGGTAGGCGTTATCGTCTGGTCGTGGCATTTCTATTATTGCTCTCGCTCGGTCGTAACGGTTGCGTTCCGAGCGCGTCGCAAATGCTATATTTATACGTTTCGTTAACGAATGCGCGAAAATATATACCTGCGATCGATGTCTCTGCAAACAAGGATTATCCGTAACAAGGATAATTCCACTTTGAATCGACTCTACCGTCGCATCTTCCCTGTAGATGAAAATTTCCGCGCGACGATCGTTATTTCCGATTAGGGAATCTTTTCCCGGCGATTCGTTAACGGAGAATTCGTAAGGTTGAAACGCCGCGCTTTCGAGCCGACAACGGGGAATACCTCCGGTCGGTAACCTGCACCGGGAATCCGCACTGTCGGTAAGTCGGGCCCCGCTACCTTCCCTCGTTAACCAGCGTCTGCGTTCAATTGCGAAATAATTTCGCTTCGTTGTAGCGAGTGAAAGGAAAATCGCGGGGAAACGGGGAACTTTGAGCCTTCTGTTGACAGTTTGGTAAATTATAATTAAAAAGTTTGCACGCGTGTATCGTGTAATATCAATTACATCGATGTCGATCGAGGAGTTCGACGGTACTTTTGTTCCGGTGATCCTCCAAATTGTGGCTAGGGGGATAAATCGGTTAGGTGGTGAGAGAAGGGCGATTCGACGCGATAACCCGAAGCCGAGGGAAATATCTCGCGGTAGGTAGAACGCGGAGGGCGTGCGAAGATCGGGGACGCATGCGTTGCTCTCGCAGCTATCGGTGTGATCGACGCGGAAACGTGTACGCGCAGACCTTCTCCTGAACGTGTGGTCGACGCCAGAGAAGGACAGAAGGACCATTGCCAGCTGGATGAAAAGGAAGAGGAGGATCGGTCTGGCATCGGGCGGCGATTCCGAGCGGGCAGCTTCCTCTGGTGCGCTCGAGTCGCCTCAGTTTCAATCGCGCGCCCCGAGCTCGCTCGCTCGCTTCGGACGCGGGATACGCTTCGTTTTTTCGAAAACGAGACGAACACGAGACGAACACGAGACGAACACGAGACGAAAACTCGCGCGATTCTCTTCGATTTCGAAAGCAACGAGTTTCGACGATTCCTCCGAGCCGGCTCCCACGTGATCCAACGAATCGAGAGATCTGCCGAGTATCTCGGAAAAATGACTCGACGCCGTCGAACTCTAGCTCGCGAATCGACTCTACGGAGGTCCTGAAGCTTTCCCGACGATCGGTTATTGAAAATCTGTGCCACGGTGTTCATTTTTCCAGAGAAAAATAACCTCGAATTTCATATCGAAATAGACTATTCTTAATTTCCAATTGTCCGAGAATATATCGCGAGCCGAAATGAAAATAAAACAATTGCTACGTTTGGAGAAATATTTACGTGTTGCGTTGTCTCGAACGATGACGATAACGATGATACGGAGATAGTATATCGTACTATATATCGTATTTCAGCTATTCTATTCGGAAAATTATTTGCAAAAAGATTTTCCACCTATCCGTGGAATCCACCGCGACCTCCGTAGAGTTAAAAGTGCCGCGTGAACGTCCTCCCGACGGTTCGTTTCGAAGGTGCGCGTTTTCGAGGATTTTCTTACTTTCTTTGCGAATTTTCTTTCCCTTGAACGACCATTTTCCGATTCGACGTAATTTACGCGACGAGCAAGCTTCCTAACGGGCAACTTCACCTTTGCGCGACGGAGAGTGATGTATCGGCTCTTTTGGAACTTTGGTTACCTATCGGGTAAATAGTACGGGCACCGTGATCGACTAATTGCTCGTTTGCGAACCTTGGAATTTCGAGCCATCTTTGAGGCTACCTCGCGCTCCATTTATCCTCGAGGGGAGAGTTTGCCGCCTCGCCTTTCATCGGTACACTTCCTACGTATAAATCTTCAAAACGGAAGGGAGGAAAGTATTTCCCTTGCGAGAGTCGTTTCCTTCGATCCGGAACCACTCCGTAGATGGTAACTCCTCTGCTGGAGTTGAGCAGATTCCAAAACTCCAAAATTCGACGAAGATTCTTCGCAAAATGAGAGCGGAATCGGCGCGTAGACTCGCGAGCGCGACGAGGGATGAGAGATTTCTTGGGAATGATCGTTGATCCTCGATGGGGGGCGGAGGAACTCGAACCGGAACTCGAGCAGGGGAACCGGGAGAATTGGGAGAACCGGGGGAATCGGGGGAATCAGGGATGCCGACGCGAGGAGGAAACTGGTGGAGGCGGGGGGGCAACGCCTCGATGAGGTTGACGTTGCTCCTGACGACGATGTGTGCCACCGCGGGGACGACCCCCACAGTGGGAACCCCAACGACGATAGAGTCCTCGAAAGAGTGCATTGAGGGCCGACCGCCCTCATTGAACAACGAGCCGGTGAAGCTGGCCGTGATAGCGCCAGGTGATCCTCGTCACGAGCAGAGTCTACCTAGGGTGCTGCCCGCTGTTTTGCTGGCGGTTAGGGCGGTCAGTTCGACGAAGGGACCTCTGCCAGGGTGGAACATAAAGGTCGAACATCGGGACTCGCGATGTTCCAGCACCTACGGACCTTTGGCTGCGTTTGACTTTTACATCAACCGGACGGCAGGTCATCTTCTTTTCTCCACACTTTCGGCCCCCTTTTTCTCGGTGTTTTTTTTTTTTTTTTTTTCGAAGGTTCGGGGATACCCCCGTTCGAGGAGAACGCTTCCACGTTGCCAAGGGGACCTTTGGTAGACCGTAATCTTTTCTCCGCGTTCTCGGTCCCCTGTTACGTTCGTCGGGGTAGATAGACTAGGAGGGCGACCGATTTTACGGAAAAACGTAACCTCGGTCGAGAAGATGTCTCGTCGTTGGTGACTTCTACACCGATCGAATGGCAAGTAATTCCCTTTTTCTATATTTTTAGCACCCTCTCGGAGTGTCTCGTCCCCTTTCTCCGGGGGTTGGGGGCTACCAATTTCGCAGGATCACGCGCGTAACCTTGGTCGAGGACAATTCTTCCGTATCGGTTGGGAGACGCCTATTCGCTTCCGTTCGTACATTAATGTTACAGGTGGTCCGTTTCTCCTCTGTGAGAAGGAAGGCCCCCCATTCCTTCTGGCTTCTACATCGATTGTACGGAACGTCCCTTTTTCTTCACCGTTTTCTACGGCTGTCTTCGCTCATCTTTTTCCATTTTCTCAACAATATATCGAAAACACGTATCCTCGATCGAGGAGAATTCCTCCGCGTTGCTCGATTCCCATTAATTCTCTCAGAGTTTGAGCGGAAAGTCACCGCCAGCTTCTACACCGAGCGACGCGCTCGAACGGAAAGAATTAATGGATCTCGGTGGTGACACGACGTTCTTCTCAGGATACGCGCGGTGCACCGAGTGTTTTATTCGCGAGATTCGCAGCGATTGTTCCATTCGATCGCAACAACGTCTAACGGATGCCCCGATTCGTTTATCGTAAAACGAATTCGACCGACGCATCGTTCGATTTCCAATTAATTAAAGATACCTGGTGGCAAATTTCCCTCGAGAAAATGATTTCTTCCAAGATTTATTTCCTCGGTAGGTTTGTAGATACGTTCAAGGATTCGTGAAGCGCGCGTTTTTACCAGAGAAACCGATTCGACGAATACTTGCCGCAGCTTTTGTAAAGGTACAATTGTACAGGGTTCTTCGGATGCGAACGACCAAATTCGATCGATATCGTATCGTCTGAAAGAAGTTGTGCGAATATTCTTACGAAAGAGACAATACTCAGGGCCCGTGTTCGTATCGTTTTTTTACTCTTAGGAGGGCACAGGGTATCGAAAGAGGCACCTTGTAGATACGTGCGAGCGATTTTTCGCACGACGTTGCGCGATATCGCGAGATTAACTCAAAACGCGTCCAAGTTAACGCGAGTGGTTACATCGGAAGGTTAATGGTTTCGCGATATCGCGCAACGTCGTTCGAAATTGCTCGCAGCACGAGCAGGTTTGCTTTTAGTCGCGCGAGGAACTCGCTTAATATAATTATACGTTTCTACGGACGTACGAAACCGTCCGTAAAATTTGTGCGGTTTTTTCCACGGTTCGATGTTTCGATCGTTGAAAGAAGTTGGAGGGAGGCAAAAATTTGGAAAAAAAATATTGTTATCGATGATATTTATTTTGAACGCAAAGAGCGTTTTCCGATGCTCGAATCGTTAAAAAGATTCTAGATAATTGGAGCACGGTGAAAATCACGGTGAAAATCACGGTGAAAATGTAACGATGCAAATGGTAAAAGAACACGGTCGTTAACGTTAACTACACCGAGGTGGCATTTCACCGGGGATTGTTGCGCAGATGCTATGCAATTTAGAATAAAATAATTTATCGAATGTCACAATTTACGAAAAAGGAAAAGGAAAGGAATTATCAACGATATTAATTTCACTTGGAACAGCACGGTAAAAAACCCCTAACCGATTATCGTCTATTCGCGGGGAAGTGAATTGAATCGAACCTTCGATTCCAAAGGTCTTCGAGTTTTGCATCGGGCTGGATCAACGCGTAGGGTTGCAAAGGCGACATAATTTACCACATTATCTCCCGTTCTTTTGGCCCAATATTCCTTTTCTTTCTGGTCGAGTGTGCTCGAGCGGAAAAAAAGAAGCTTCCCGGTATTACAAAGTTCGCTCGTCGGTGTCCACGACTCGAGGTAAATCGCGGAAATCTTTTACGCGCCGTTATCCGTTTTCGATCGAATGGAAAATCGAAGGAGACGGTATCGGGTCGTTCGTTGGCGCGAATCCTCTCGCTGGATCCTCTGGATCGCGTTACCGAACTCGCGGGACCATTTTTCCCTTTGGTCGAGCGGTGCCAACTAGCGTCGAGTTCGCCGGGAAGTCGCCGGTGATCGTTCGCGTTTACAGACACGATTCTTATCGGCGTCTATAATTAGAATTGTTTACGCGCGCACGTCATCGTTTCTTTCTTTCGCCTCTGGTCGTCGATCGTTTTATCGGGGACGTTATCGAGTCGATCGACGACAGGTGAGCTTCTACGAGGGATTTTGGCTCGATACTCGTCGTTCGTCGTTCGTCGCGGTTTCGCGCGTCGAGTGTCGATCGACTCTCGTTTCGCGAGGTGCAATGAGAAAACTAGCCTATCCGTCGAGAAAAAATTACAATAAATACTGGCTAACTACCGGTCTCTTAGTTTTATCGATTTTTCAAATCTCCTCTTTGGAATTGTTACTTTTTACCGCGAGCGGTGATACAACGGTCGCTCGAGGGCACCGCGCGGCGTAATAAAGAATAAGGTAAACAGAATGGGACACGGGCGCTTAACGTGTCAATCGAGGCTTGTTTGGTCGTTAACATCTCGCGGAATAGGAATAGGAACGGAGACGTAGCGAACCGTTGACGTCATGTGTCGTCGTCGACGTGCAGCTGCGAGGAACGACGTCGAGACTTGGCCGGTCAGTCAACCAAAGGCCGGCTCGTGACTTTCGCGCCAGTTTTTCTCGTCCCTTCTTCTCGTTGTGCCCTCAACCTCGAGATGGTTAAATATCTGCGTCAATTCTGCTTAATTAGTTCTCTCGTGCGTCGTTAGAACGTCGTCTCTCCCGCCGCGAATTAACCGAATGGTCCCCACCCCTCTGGTGTTTCCACGCTTGCACGCGTCGCTTTGCCCCCGCAAACCGATTCCTTCCATCGAAACGAGGAATCGCTACGCTCTATTCTCGCTGATGCCTTTCCATGGAATTTTACGTCGTGTATAACCAACGCGAATCCTTTTACGCGACGTACAACCCCGGTTCCGAACCTCCGAGCAGCCTCTTGCATAAACAATGCGATAAAAGCTTACCTCCGACACTCCTGGGAAAATACCTACGTTAGGTTCACCGCTCGAAAGTATTCGCTTCGATTCCCTGTAACCACGTTTCGCGCAACACGGAGTTTAATCCCTATTTTTAAATAGTTAGCAACGTCTGAAATTTTATCCTTTTCGCGAAAGTAAATAATACTTTATTTCTTTCAGAAACACGATAATGCGAAAATATAAATGTATCAAAATTTTTGTCACGATCGAATATATTTGAGGGTTAGTGTACGTACGTTTACCAGACCGCGGTCGAAATCGAAATCGCCCCCCCCCCCCCAACTCGCCCGTTTTATCGTATTACCGAACCGTGAAAACCTAGAACGGTCTATGCAAATTTTTCTTTCGACGACGCGTTCGACTGTGCGGGGAATATTATTCTTATTATTCACGGGAGAGAGAACCCCTCGGTACAATTGTATAATAAAAGGATATAAATACGGAATAAAGTCAACGGTGGAAAGTCGAGACGGCATATCTTACATTTTCTTTCGTCGTCGCTTTCGGTTCAGCAAGGAATATTATTATTATTATTATTATTATTATTATTAGTAGTAGTAGTATTATTGTGTATATCCCTAATACCTATGAATCGCGTAATACCGAAGAACAAGTATAAAATAAAGTGAACGAAGAGAAGCTAGCGAGGCACGTACCATACAGGGTGACCCATTTCGATGAACGAACGCGATTACCTAATGATTTTTTCCTTTTATTATGGGAAAAAAGAACAACACGACCGATCTTCGTATCACCTTTAGCGAACTAATTACGCTAAATTATTTCCCCTCGCGAGTTTCGTTTCAAACATTTTTCGAGCACCGAACAGTATCGGGGGTAATTGCATTTGTATAGATTAAAATGGGTCACTTTGTAGCGTAAAATCGGAGCAGAGAAATACAGAAATAAAGTAGTAGGAATTACCGATTATTATTGCCGATAAAAGAAAGTAGTAAATGTAATTTTTCGGGCAAAAAATATTCCACGACGCGAATCGTCCCCCCGACGACGTGTCCAGGTTTCCCAGATTTGGAAAAGCTTTCGAATTAATCGCACGGTCGATATCCGTCGAGTCGAAGCCGATAAACGTGTGTCGGTGGACAGCGAAACGCGTTAACGCTCGTTCCTTCGATCGCAATTCCTAGACGGAATTTCCCACAGAGATTCGAGTTGTACCGTAATCGCGACCGATACAATGTCCGAACGTTCAATGGAAACGAATCGAACGACGTTCCAAGGATGTACGGTCGAAAGTAAATTTTCCCGTGGACGAGTTTCGCCGCTCGATGCGTTCGTCGTTTCGTAGATAGCAGTCGGTGCTGCTGGTCTGTGTTTACGCGAATGTCGGCCGTAAAGCGGCTACGATCGAAACACACGGGAGTCATCAGTCGGTCCGGTATCCGATTCTGTCGATCGCAAATATCCGTTTCGACGTATTCGTTGCTTCGATCGACTGCTTTATCAGAAATTAAAAGCTCTCGTAACCCTTTGGCTCGAATTCGAGCATTACGTTCGTCTCGCGCGGTTCTCCCTGATACGCAAGCTTTCATCGATACGATTCCTTTCTTTCTTTGGGCTAGTTTTATTTACAAAGAAAGCGAAATTACGAGCTGCGGTAGTGTCGAGATTTCAAACTGGTAGCTGTATTTAAAAGAAAATAACCAGCCAATATTTTCACTCGGCGAGATCGAAATACGAGTCCGGTTCGTTTAATTCTATCGTTTATAATTTAACTTTAAAAAAGCGAACGAACCGTTCGGCAATTATTGTCCGAGCGTTGCATCGATCGTCGGGGTAAAATTTGTTTACATCGAGGACACGTTTGTTTTAAATAATTTAAAACGGTTTCCCACTCTTGGCATCCGAATAAGTATGCGTTGGGTCTGAGAAAGATTCCTCGTCGGATCCACTTAGCGTGTTCCGTTCGACTCGGAAAACGTTCGCTCGAAACTCAAAGGCTCGAAGTGGTAGAAACTGTTCTTTGTTGCGAAAGGAATTGCACGATCGCTTCGAAAGGTGCATTCTCCATTTTCGAGGGACTCGTTGACGGAACGTAGGTGCTTCCGATCGAATACGAAGCAACTCTCTTTGAGAATCGCGTCCTTTGTCGGCGTTCTCTCGTAAATACACGGTTTTTTGCACGACTGGTGGAGGAATAAAAATTTTTTTCTTTACCACGTACGATACTCGAAGGGTCTACAAGGTGCGAGGATATCTGGATCCTTTGTGTATCTCTTATCGTGTCCAAGCATTTAAGGTCGCGTTGTCGGATTTCGAGGAATCTTCGAAGCGATGGTATTCGATTATCGAGAAGGTTTTTAAGCCGAGCCTCGACTACTTTTCAAATTTACACAAGAAAAAGAGATTCGAAACGTTGAAGTGAAAGTCCGTGAAAGTTGAAGAAAAATACAGTATATTGCTTCGTTTCGGTGATGTTGAGTTGTCCACCCTGTACATTTGTCGAGATTTTTATCCAGGGCTTCGGCGATGTTTACTAGCTTGGGTCACCCGACGCGTCATATTTCCAGGAGGATATCGCGACCAACGACAACGCGACTCGTCTTCTTTTTCGCGTGTAATTTCGAGCTCGGTGTCCCGCGGATAGCGTTCGAAAGGTAATCTTTGGAAAGTAGTTCGAGTACAATTTACGGGCTGGCGTAGCGAGATAAACGTTATCTTTTTTGTGAAAATACTGCTCGGTAGCTCGATAAGCTCGATGTCATCTCGTGGATCGATCGCGACGCCTGTGCGCGGCCATTCCTCGAATCGTCCTCGAATCGTTCTCGGATCGGCATCTCCGTGGGTCGATGGTTCCGCACCGGCTTCGAATTAACTCTTCCTCTCCTCGAAGTGGTGTGATCCGAATTTCCGCCGAACCAGACGACACGGTTTTAATCGGACGAAATTATCGCTCCTCCCGGGGATACAGGGATCTGGAAGAATCTGTAGGGACGAGACACAGGAAACGAGGAGGGGAGGATATACCGTGAAAAGGAGGGTGGAAGTTCCCAATGAAATTGAATCGTCGGATTAAGCGACTGGGCGCGTGACGAGCATATTTTCGGACCGAGGCTCGGTTAGTTGTTCCGTGGATATCAGAATTCGGCTGCCATTGGACGATCGGGGACTCTTGGCAGCTTTCCAAATAGTGATCGTTTACGACCAGATGGTCACAGGAGGATTTGATCGCGTTGCGGATATTTTGCGAAGACAGATACCTTCCCAGGACCCGTGTCTGCGATTCTACGATCGTCCCTATCTCGCGGCTAGATACGTCGGGACACGTACAAGTTACCTTGGACTCTTGGAGACTCTTGGAGACTCTTGGAGACTCTTGGAAACTTTCTCGATGGTAATTATGCGGTCCAGGTAGCCAGAGGAGGACTTTTCCCTGCGACTAGATACGGGTTAGGTCTACCATGGACTCTTGGCAACTCTCCCAGTAGAGGTCGCGTCGTTCGGATAGCCGCATGAGGATTGTTTCTGAACGCAGATGCCTTTTTGGGCCCTGTGTGCGATTACGTGATCGCCCCAGTGGCTAGATACGCTGGTGTGTGGGGTATACCTGTGTTGACGGCCGGTGGTCAGGCCGAGGCGTTCCGATACAAGGGGGAGCACTATCCTACGTTGACCAGGATGATGGGTTCCCATCGTTTGGTGGGCGAGGCGCTCAGGCACATGTTGAGACGATTCGGATGGAAGGTAGCCGGGCTCCTTTATCATAACCATGCGATGGCCAGTAGTCGCGGCAACTCGGAGTGCCATTTCACCTTGGGGGCGGTTTTCACGGCTCTGAACCAGACGCCGGTTCACAGGAGCTTTAACCAGGAAACGACCGCCGTCGAGGATTACAGGAACTTGCTCGCTTTCGTCTCAAAATCTGCCAGGAGTAAGTGCCGCCGACTCGAGCGATAATATATTCTATCGCGTCTTTCTCGCGCTGTAATCCTTTCGAAAATGACGAGTGCTCCGCAGCACTACTCGACGAACCATCGGGATCTTTTCTTTACGGAGGAGGAGAGGAGGAAGGGAGGAGTGGAGGAGACGGGGATGCTCCTTCCTTAATATCTCTTTAGTACTTTTTTCTGACAAATTTCAATTAACGGATATGTAATGGAAATACGAAATGGTTACGTCACGTTATATAGGTTAATACCTTCGAAAATAGTGCGACGAGAGTCCAGTGAAACAATACACGATAAACGAACCTTTAATATCTCGAACGTAACGCGAATCGCATAGATCCTAACGACGGTTGGCCGGTGAATCGTTTCGGAGGGTAATTAACTCCAAGTTCGTGAAACGAGACAAACAAGCTTTTCCTTCGTTTCAGTCGTAGTGATGTGCGCCAATTCGACTACTATTAGAGAGATTCTGTTGGCCGCCGAGGAGCTCGGGATGGTTGATTCCGGTGAATACGTATTTTTCTCCATTGAGCTTTCGTCCAGGTAAGCGGATCGAGTTTATCGAAATTTTAAACGGGTCTTCGCGATACCAAAACACAATTATCTTTCCTTTCGTTGCGTACGTACACCAAGGCGACAATAAGGTAACCTTGAACCGATTTTCCAAAAGCGTAGAGTGTCGTTTAAAAAGCTCACGGTCACGGTCTATTTCCAAAAATATGAAACACAAAACATCGAAAAGGTATCCGTTCGATAAACTCCCTCGTTGGATGCGTTTCCCACGAAGTGAGTTTTATCGTTTTTATCGTACGTTTAAATTTTTTTTCTCACTCCCGTTTTATTCACCGCGTTTCGTCGGAAAGATAAATAAATGAATAAACCAGCCGGAGAATCGCTCTGTACTCGAATCGATCGAGGCTTCGCTTCCTAAAGCACGAGGGGGTTCGAGGGCGTTGCCTCGATTTCCCGTCGGATCGAATTTTGATTCGATCGAAAGCCGCAAACCGCAATTCCCTGACTCGCCTCGCTTCGCTTCGCCTCGCCTCGCCTCGCTTCGCTTTGCCTCGCCTCGCCTCGCCTCGCCTCGCCTCTCCTCGCCTCGCCTCGCCCTCGCCCTCACCCTCGCCCTCGCCTTGTCTCGCCTCGCCCCGCCTCGCCCGAATTATCGTAAAGCGACGAACACGTTACGTTGTCGGTTTCCAACAACGAGCGTAATTCGAAGACGACTCGGGAGGAGGAAGGAGGGAGGGTATGGGGGGGGCTAAATTGTAACCACGATGTTGCTCGATGTCTCTCCCTTGCTTGGTTTCAGTGACAACAACTCGAAGGATCCGTGGCGATTGGAGACGGACACGGAGGAGAGAAACGAGAAAGCGAGGAAGGCCTATCAGGCACTGTTGACTGTGACCGCCCGTACCCCGGATAATTTCGAGTACTTGAACTTCTCGCGCGAAGTGAAGTCCCTCGCGCAGAGTAAATACAACTTCACGTTCGGGAACAGCTCGGTCTCGACGTTCGTCACTGCGTTTTACGACGCGGTGTTACTTTACGCCCTCGCGCTCAAAGAGAGCCTGCCCGGACTCCCTGGGAAAGTGAATTTGGACGGGGGTAATCTCACCCGACGAATGTGGGGGAGGAGCTTCAAAGGTAACGGAAGAACCCTTTTTTCCGGTACCGGGCTTAGTATCGGGTAAATTAGCTCCAAGAGCTAACACCTGAGAACTTTTTTCAAGCGTTGTCTCCCCACACTCGAGGGGCTCCGAGCTTACCGTTAAATAGACCGTTAAACTCTCTACTTACGGTTACCGTGATCGTACCGTCAAATTTTTCGTCGACTAGCGGGGCCGATACCTGAAAACTTTTTAATCGTATCGGAACGTAAACAGGATCCTTGAACCACGATACGTTCTACACCGGAGCGATCGACATCCGAGAATTTCTCAATTGCGTTAGAATAAGAATAACGGGCGGACCGAACGATCTTTAATCGGGTTGAGCCTCCTAACGTTTCTTTTGCAACTACGTGGATCTCTGTGCTCTAGATCGCCCTTGGTGTTTATTGGGTATTTTGCAGGTATAACGGGTGATGTGAACATCGACGAGAACGGGGACCGAATAGCGGACTATTCCCTCCTAGATATGAACCCGGAGACGTCAAAGTTCGAGGTAAAGCATCTCGCGGGCTCATCGTCGATGGAAACGCGCGTCCGTCCTTTCGACGATCATTCCGAGTCGTTTCTGTCCGTAGATTGTCGCCAATTACTACGGTGCCAATAAAACGTTGGAGTACGTCCCCGGGAAGAGAATTCACTGGTCGGGTGGTCGGTCGGAGCCACCGCCGGACACACCCACTTGCGGATTCGACGGCTCCTTGTGTCCCGACAACTGTGAGTCCGTTGAAATTATCTTATCGCGCGCCACGCGCCGATTCTACCGTTTCGAGGGCAACACGACCCTTTTCGTTTATTGTTTTCGACCCCGTCGCGTCGCCTCGCGTCCCCTCGCGTCGCGTAACGGTCGTCTTTTCGTGAAAATCGCACTGTAACTCCTTCATACGAATCAATTCTGTTCGACAGCTCTCCCAGTTCACGCGATACTCTCCATGGTGTTGAGCTCGATCGTCGTTGTGCTCGTCGTTGCCTCGGTCTTTATATACAGGTAAGTGGGATGTGGAATTTATTATACTTTAACGTTAGGGTTTCTTTACAATGGGTACTCTTTACGCCGGAATTCTTCTTACGCTAAAATTTCTTTTTCCGAAATATTTTTACGCTTTTAGTTCTCGTTTCTCTCGCGTTAGAATATTTTCACGCAAGATTTTCTTTGCGCTACCATTCTCTTACGGTAGAATTTCTTGGCGGCAGCGGCAGCAGTAGCAGCAGCAGCAGCAGCAGCAGAGGGGTTCTTTTTTTTGCGCCAGAATCTTTCCACCGTATTCGAATCGGTGGTACGTAAGGCGCTTAGAGACGGAGGACCTATCCGAGCGGTGGAAACCCGTTATATTTCTTCGAGCTTGGTCGTTACGATTCAAAGTCCACGGTCTCGCGGATCCAAGGGAACGGCTCGCCGAAATCGTTTCAACTTTCACGGGAGGACGAGCGTGTTTCGCTCTTTATCCGTCTCGTACGAATTACGGCCCGATTCGAAACTTTAATCGGATCCAAAGTTTGTTGTTCGCGCAACCAAGTTCATCGTTTTAAGCGCGTTCGAAGTTTCGCGGCTTTACGGGTTGCCCGGTCGTAAAATGTTAATCGGGCGACGCGATGCGTCGCGACGTGACCCTGTCTCGCTTCTTGCGTTGGCTTTTCTCGCAGAATAGGCTGTAACGCGTTTTATTCGAAGAGATACCGGCGACGCTCGAAAAGAATGCCACCGAAGGTCATTCGGAGGTTACTTCGACAAGTTTCAAAGTATCGAGTAAAAATATTTGAATCTGCAAACAATTTAAAAAAGTATTTTTTATTTTTCCGTTCTTTCTATCGGCTGGAATCTAGCGGACGTTGTAGTTTTCCTTGCGTGTATCGCATTTTCGAGACCGTAACTCGAAGGGAGAAAAGTTCGTATGCTTCTTCTCACAGAGGAGACTCGTTTTCTCGTTTTCTCGTTTTCTCGTTTCTACGGGTTTGATCCTCAACGGTATTCGTTTCCCCGGGACGCGCTAATCTTTGCTTTCGTCTTGCAGGCACTTTAAGCTCGAGGCGGAAATAGCTTCCATGACATGGAAGGTACACTGGAACGACATCCTCCTTGTGCCGAACGCGAAATCGAGAGGCTCCATGTACTCGTTGATCGCGAACAAGATGCGCGGTAGTCAGCTGGTGAATACAAAATATTGCATAATAACGCGTTTCGTGGCGCGATAACCAGTTGCTCTCTGAATCGGGGATGGGATCTCCCAGCGGTTAGACGGTTAGATTTTACGCTTCCCGGCGGATATTCGAAGCGACGCGGGGACGGAGAAGGGGGAACGAGTTTATTCGATTCGTTTTATTTTTCATCGGAGTACCGCTCGAACCGCGAGACGGTTCTTCGAAAAAGGAGAATTTTCTCGTTGCAAATTTTTTTCGATGTTTTCTCAACGACACACCCCCGGTCGTCGATATTTTTATTCGATTTACTCCGAGAGACTACGAACCAGCGAATTAATCCACGGCGTATATACATCATCGGGTAATAAGTTCTGTCGCGCGCGCAATTGACAACGAACCGGAGAAAAATAATCCACGTATCGTAACGACCGATCGTCTACACGGTGTTCCGTAATTGGTGAGCGAAACGCGCTCAGGGTGATTTTATGTCTCGAAATAAAACGGAACTCGTTTGTGAAACGAATTACGGGACACCCTGTACACGCTTGCTTTCTTTGTTTTCTCGTTGCAGACGATATACTTGGAGGAGAACGTGAGTCTACCGGACGAGCTGGACAAAAACGCATACGTTCCAACGGGTATTTACAAGGTTCGACATTTAACGACAGTAAAGCGACTCTCGAGTCGGAGAATTAACCGTTAGAAGTGGCTCGTTGACGCGAAACGATCGACATAAATATTTATTCGGGACTTTAGAATTTGTCCTTAACAATCGATCGCCGCTACTTCGCGCAATCGTGAAGCGAGAAATGCTTCGACGAATGTTTCTACCTCCAGGGTAAAAGTACGATTTATTGCAGAACTCTAAAGTCGCCATAAAATTGATACCAAGGGACAAGGTGGAAATCTCGCGACCCTTGTTGCTCGAATTAAAGAGGGTGAGTAACGTCGTCTCGAATCGAGACGTTTGCTTTTGACATTTACAAACGAGCTATCCGCGAAACGAGGGACGTTGCGGTTTCGTTCGTTAAAAAGGAAAAGAAACGACGAAGGGAAAAGTTAGTCGAGAACTTGCCCGTCTTGTTGAAACTACGGATCGTCGAGTCGCGGTAGAAGGTACTCGGGTATATCCTCGTTGTCGCTTTTCCTCGTCGTTTGTATTTCGAGATAATAGTTCTACGCCCGTAACTTTTCCTCTTGCACAGATGAAGGACCTGCAACACGATCATTTGGTACGATTTTACGGTGCGTGCGTGGAGCCACCGCACTGCTGCCTCTTGACCGAGTACTGTCCCAGGGGATCCCTTCAGGTTCGTCGATATATGTTCACCGAGTAGTTGGCAAAAGTCGTCGCGAGTCGCGAGTCGCGAGTTGCTCGCCCGAACGATTATTATTCGATTATTTACCGTAACCGGTGTACGGTACAAGTTGCTTCGTGGACGTTGCGATTTTGAAGGACTTTTCGGTCGATGGTTGATTCTTTCTCTACAACTCGAGGTTACCTTTGATAATTCTTTCGGTTTATCGGCTAGCAAAGAGAGAGAGAGAGAGAAAGAGAGAGAATATCATCGTCGCAAAGGTTGTTGGAAATCCCATCATCCGCGATAGAAGCAAATTTAATTCACCCATCGGTTACGGGGAGAAAAAAATCGTTCTCGATCCAGCCTGCGTCTCGCTCTTCGTGGTTTCTCTACTCGAGCACGTGGACGAGAGGAGCCAATCGGGATGAAGTTTGCGTTCGGGTCCGATAGAGTTTCCGTGTCCGGCTTGGTTGCCGAGCTCGATTAAAAATCTAATCGAATTCCACGATTAAAGTTTCGTTCTTTGGTGGCAATGGTTTTCAATCGAAAGGGCTGTGGCACGTACGAGCTCGGCCTAGTATTCGCGCTCGGCGCGCGGGCAAGTTTTCCGGATCCATTCGTGCCCGATGATTTGTTTTTCTTTTCGCGACAGGATATTCTGGAGAGCGAGCAAATGAAGTTGGATCGTGTGTTTCGTGGATCGTTGATACACGACATCGTGCGGGGCATGGCGTATCTGCATGCTTCCGAGCTGAAGAGCCACGGGAACTTAAAGTCCTCCAACTGCGTGGTGGACTCGCGTTTCGTCCTCAAGATCACCGACTTCGGCCTCCACGAGCTAAGAAAGGTGAACCCCTGCGACGCCGACGCGGACAAGGACAGTTACGCCTACTGGAGAAGTGAGTTGAAATTTCGTTCGTCTCGGAGTCACCGTTCCGCTGGAAATTACACCTTTCGAAGTTTAAAGACGACTCGAACGGACTTCCTATAAGGGAATTTAGAACACGTGGAGACCTCGTTAGGCGAAATGGAACCCCCACTTTTCACAAAGTTCGGTCGCTTATCTTTGGAAACGTACCGTGTGCGCGATCATCGGAGCTTCGAGCTCGTTTCGCGCGTACAAGGTTGTACTCGCGTTATCTACGAGTATGCGAGTATGCGAGTATTCGCACACGTGTTTTCGTCTATCAACGCGTGGAAATAGCGAGGGTCGAAATGCACGTAACTTTCACCGGTATTTGTGAACACGTACGAGATACCATCCGTCGCAGGGAGAAAGAAACATCGGTCCTAGATCGAGGGGATCTTCCAACCGTAGAACGTGCTTTTTAAAACGTTTTTGTCATTTTGTTTACGACTTTTACCGTCGAGCCTTTCCACGCGTACTCGTGGCTCGATAACATTCACGGAATTCTCGAAAACATAAAAAAATAAGCGATCCTGACTTTCTTGGCAGTCTTTACCGTTGCAGAGGTGACATTGAAAAGTGTTGAAAATCTTCGATTAGTGCACATTTCTAAGAAATCGTAAACAGTCGTAAGTAATTGAACGTTGTTACTATTGTACAGTAACGTTCTACGGTAAGCGTGCGCAGTGTTGAGTAGTTTTTGCTCGGCCCGATCGTTGAAACATCGTTCTTTGTAGGACCGATTTTTCTTTCTCCCACACCTGTGCGCGTTCCTTCCGACACGATTTCACCGTATACGTGTGTAGTTGAACCTTAGGGCGTTGCTCCGTTCGACTGCACTCTCGAGAGATAAAAAACGTACCGAATGTATAGAACTCGTGTTTTTAACTTTACGATAGAACGATAGGACCAAAGGAATACCCTTGGGGAGCGCGCAGTCGCATTTGTTAGAAAAAACCGATATAGGATGTTCGCGGTGGTGATGCGAGCAATGTTTTTCTTGCAAACGGTAAGCGAGGAAAATTTTTCTTCTCGAAGGAAATTAGTCTCGAAATATGTATTCGTACGATAAAAAAAGGAATGTATTAGGGGCATTCGATTAAAAAGATAAAAGGTAACGGAATCGAGGACCATCGTGATCGTAAGACAGTGAAATATGTTCGTTTTGCACAGAGCAGCTGTGGACAGCTCCGGAGTTACTGAGAATGGAGAGACGGTCGCCGGAGGGTACTCAAAAAGGGGACGTGTACAGTTTCGCCGTGATCGTTCACGAGATCGTGGTGCGCCAGGGACCGTTCTACTTGGGCGAAAACTGTTATCTCTCCCCGAGGGGTAAGTCGTTCTTACGAATAAACCTCGTCACCGAGTACACGTGTCCTACCGGGTCTTCGGGGACGCGCAGTAATACGGAACGAGCGGAAAAGGGTGGAAAAATTCGTCGAATTTCCCGTTAAATCGGGAACGAGAGGACGCGTAAGTTGATTTCTCGCTGTTATCGACCGTTGTACGAATTGTAAAATGTTCATCGGTAAAGCAGACTCTCCAGCTCCTTCGAGAAAACAGTCTTACCGACCGTGTGACGCGTGGAAGCTACATCGGGGAATCGGAAAGGCGTTGAACGCGGTGATGGCTCGGTAAGGTAGTTTACGAATTCTCGGAAGCTCGGCTCTCGACGGTTCGCGGGCAGGATCGATGACAGGATGGAACGTGCCACAAGTAGGCTAGGAGCGTTTCGAGACGGGGGTTGAAAGCTCAGTCGAAGCTTTCACGCGTCCTGGAACGCACACGGGTTTTCGCGCGCGCTGCTTCGTTGTCGCTTCTCTTCTAATCCCTCTCTGTCGCTCGTCCTCCTCTCGCTCTCGCTTATTCTTCTTTCTTCGCTTCTCTCGAGTTCGTAATCCTGCATCGGCACGCGAAATCACCGATACTCGGTTATGGCAGAGGCGACGCTCTAATAATACGCCGCGGGGAGGGAGAGGACGCGGTAGGTTCTCGGCTTCCACCGGTCGTTTAATTAGCCCAACCTCGGCGGTTTGCCGAAAGGAGCGTGCCTGCGTGACTGTGCGACCGCGTGACTGCGTGTCTCCGTGACTCCGTGACTCCGTGACTGCGTGACTGCGTGACTGCGTGACCGCGGGACTGCGTGACCGCGTGACTGCGTGATTGCGCGATTCCGTGCCCCGTCCGTCTCGATACGTGCTTGTGTTTACGAATCGTTCGACCGTCCTCATTTGCGCGGCCCGATTTTCCTTTTTGTTCGATATTCATCCCCTTTGCCACCCTACCACCCTTTGCTCCCACTCGTACCAGTTCACCCCTTTTTCTACTCCAGTCTTTTTCGTAGCCAATTACCCTGATTCCGTATCCGAGATCCGGCGGTTAATTGATTGCTTTTAGCACGCCTTTCGGAAAAAGGAGGAGGGAGGGTCGGATAGTCTCGGAAAATGAAATAGTACAGCAATCACCGTTTATTAAAAATATACGAAAGTTTCGTTTTAAATATTGGTTGCTGGTAATTCGTTGGGGATGGGGGAGGGGAGCGGGTTCGATCGTCCCTTGCCCCGTTGCGAAAACGTCGTGCGTGCTTTCCGCGTTCGTCGAACTTTTTCGGAAACAACGAGCGTTCGTTCGCGTTGCGCAAACGAGGAAAAATAAACACGAGTTGGACGACCCTTTGAAAATTCCGAGATGGTTTAAAAAAAACATTAATACGTCGTACATCCTCGAGAACGTATCGAGTGACGCGGTTTCACGCTCGATACTGGCAATTTCCACGAGTGGTTAACCGCGAGTAATTGGAATTCTCGCGTTCCGAATGATCGTGATTCTTCGAATCTCTTTCGGAAGTTCGTCCTTGAATCGTTCAACTATCCTCGATACTGGCAATTATCCACTACGAGTACTTGGACTCTCGCTGTTCTATAAATTTGAATTTTCAAGAAAGATCGATCGCGAGTAATCGGACTTGCTCGGCTTTCTTTCGATTTTTGGCTCGTGAAAAGGTAATTTTCCAAGGTTACTCGAGACTTGGATCGGCGCGTGCATGGACGCAGATCTTTGATCTTAAATCGAAGTCCTCGGATCGATCCTCGTACCGGTCGGAGTTTGGAGAAAAGCTCCGGGTGAAAAGTTTCGGAAAATCGCGTATCGATCTATGCCCCAGGGCGGCTTTAAAGGAGGTCTTCGAGTCGATCGCTTTGAGCGTTTCACGGGGGTTTCCGTGACGTAGGGGTTGAGGGTAAATCGCGAGGACCTCCCTCGACCTGCAAAAGCGTCGTGACGTCGTCGAGAGGGGAATTCGATCCGGATAATTTTGCGCCAGACTTGATATTTACCCCCCTCCTTCCCACCCTCTCCTCTGCGTGGACAGTTTGTACAATTTGAAACCCCGTACGCGGAAATCCAGGTCGAATTAACTCCGTCGAGGGATGCACGCATTCCGGGGTAACTCCGCTCGCGTGTAGTTCCCATCGATTAAACGATTAACCGTGGAGACGATAACGTTTAAACGCCCGCGACGACGAGAGATTTCGAATACGTGGATCTTCCGTCCTGTATCCCGATTGGTCTCTCTCTCCTTCATCGAAGCTGCGCGTGAAAAAGAAATACGTAGGTGGAACAACAGTGTGTGTGTGTGTGTGTGTGTGTGTGTGTGTGTGTGTGTGTGTGTGTGTGTGTGTGTGTGTGTGTGTGTGTGTGTGTGTGTGTGTGTGTGTGTGTGTGTGTGTGTGTGTGAGAGAGAGAGAGAGAGAGAGAGAGAGAGAGAGAGAGAGAGAGAGAGAGAGAGAGAGAGAGAGAGAGAGAGAGAGAGAGAGAGAGAGAGAGAGAGAGAGAGAGAGAGAGAGAGAGAGAGAGAGAGAGAGAGAGAGAGAGAGAGAGAGAGAGAGAGAGAGAGAGAGAGAGAGAGAGAGAGAGAGAGAGAGAGAGAATGTGACAAATGTGAGTATTAGAGAGAATAGAACGAGTAAAATGAGTTCGTCCGTAGTAAGCCTCGCGAATAGAATTAGTAGAATGAGTCTGTCCGTAGTAAGTTTCGCGAGTAGAATGAGTCGGTGTTCATTCTACCAAGTAGTAGACAGTACGAGGGGGAGAGAGAGAGAAAGAGAGAGAGAGGGAGAGAGAGAGAACCCAAGTCGAGGATGAAGCAGCGAAATCACAAGGGTGTCGGTGCATAAAACAGATAGATAATCGGGAGAGATAGGAAAAGGGTGGAGAAATGGCGGAGAGAAGCAAATCGTCGAGCACGAGTAGCCTGACGTTGCCAGCGATACCTGGTGCGAGCCCCGATGGCGGGGCCAGTCCTCGAAGGGCCGTTAGCCCCTTGCTCGAGGTCCGTAGGCCCCACTGCACCCTCAACTGCGAGAGTTGCAACGCCTTCTTGGAGGACCTGTACAGGCACAATAGTAGGTTCAATCTTTATCTCTCCCTTCATCCCCTAGACGAATGAATTCAATTTCCTTCCGCTGAGAGGTAGCGGTCACTCACCCCTAGGTTACAGCCTGGTCGAAAATTCCTTTCCACCGAGTCTTTTACACTTATTTTTATTTTCTATTTATTTATCTGGACAATTGGTAGGCTTTGTCACAGTGTCGGCGTAAGGGATGTCCATCACAAAGGTACAGGGTGCTCGAAAACTCCTTTCCGTCTCGTCTCTCACGATTTTTCTGCAATTTTATTTATTCGTATCGGCGATTGGCATTCTTTAACATAACGTGTCGGTGTAGAACTCATGGTGGTGCCCGTACAGCGACACGACGAGGACTCTTTAGGTCGAGAGGGCTCTTTCGCTTCTCTTACAATGACTCGGAAATACGATCGCGTTTCTCCTTTGTTCCAAGAGTCTGGGACGCAATACGGAGATGGATTTTCCATTTTTGCTCTCTCGTCCCTTCGTTCGGTCCTCACCTTGTCAATTTGATCCGCGCGAATTGAGCATTGTCAATGCTCATCCTCGCCTCAGCAGCTACCGTCAATTTTTACCACGCGTTATCGGTCATCCGAACTCTGGCCACTGCTATCGCGAGTTTCCTCGTCTATTCGCGTCTTTCCAGGCTAATGGGATCCATTATTTTACTTTGTGCAACGCTTCCTGGATTCTCGGTCGTTTCGTATCCGTTTCGCAATCGTTTTGAATTTATATCGCGTGGTTGGACGGTAAAACCTTCGGAATAATAACATCGTTCCCCGGTTGGATCTACGTGGCTTTCAACCGGCTTCGGGTCTCGGAACTTTGTCCAAATTTTGCTCCGGGTGCACGCGCGCGCGAATCGATCGATTCTCGTCCCGAAAGGAGAAAAAAGAAACTCTGTTGTCCCGTGAGCAACGTAGACGCGAGTGGAATTTTAAACGGAAGTAATAGTCCCGTTTACAGAATTTAACGATTCAGCAGAGTTCCTTTGTAGCGGTGATTCACGGAGACCTCGTTCTCGTTCGATGTATTGGACTTTTCTTATCCGATTTACTGTCGTTGCTTTTTCCCCCGATCAATGTTTATTTAAGGCGTGGAGTCTCGTGACGGTCACTGACGACCGACTAAGTAAAATGTGAGCAATAGTAATACTTTAATATCGGTAACGAAAATTTGCCAAGGTTACGAAGAAAAAGAGAAACGTTGTTCAGAAAATGTAACTTTTCGTTTGGCATTGGGTTTGTAACATTTTTCCAACAATTTTTCGACTCGGTATGCTCTTCGATAATTGTTGGCGATCTGTGACGCGCAATGTTCGAGTCGTAGAGAATTTGAGCCAAACGTTGGACTAAATTTTTCTGGTCGATGTTAGGGGATTGAAATTCTTTGGTTCGCATCTTTCTCCTTTCGTAGAAGCAGGGAAGCACCGTTTCCCAAGCTCAGGGTCTATAAATTTTAAATCTCGAAGTGCACGCGCGCGCCGTTCGAGCAACCGAGACTCGTTCCACTGAAAGCCGCGAGCAAGTGGTAAGAGACGTGATTCGGCCGACGTGTGCGCGATCGAAACCAACGAATCGCCAACGAACCGGCCGAAAGATTAACATAATTAACACATCGAATACCATGGTGGTTACTGCCTTTACTACTTAAACTGACAAATAATATTCGTAAACGTTTAAATATACGGTAACGTCGTTAGCGAATATCAAGTACACTGACAAACTATCGAATATTTCTACTTTCTTACAGTTTGCACGAATATCGAGGGTGTATTTCAAGATGGAAGACCGTAATTCGTCTTCGTAGCAATTAAACTTGTACTTTCCTTTCCCAACGACACACATTATTATCCACGGGATACATCCGCGTCTGGTAGTTCGAGAGAAGCTCCCAGTTTAATTGTATCAGCGACACTGCTTCGAACTCGACACTGCTTCCACCCACAGGTGTCTATATTTAAGGATGTCCTCGACGTTTGTTCCGACACAAAGAAAACTCGAAATATTTCAGTTTCTCGGTGTACTCGTTGTTTCGCAGCATCTGTTAACGACAGTAACGTTATTTCAATGTTCGCGAGTATTTCAGTTCGTTCGATGTAACTATAAAGAACAACCAGTGCCATTGTTCAACGGGTCAACTTGCTCTAACTCTCCACGTGACTTCGAAGTCACGCACCCCTGTGCCTATATTCTCGAAGCCCGATTTCATCTTTCTACTGTGCGTCATTGCGCGCAAACAGTATGCCCTGTTCAGTTTTTTTCCGATCGGCGACGAGATTGAAAAAGTTCCGAGGAAAGTCTGTTTCTGACGAGGTCTGTTTCAGAAATCGTGGAGGGGGTGAAAAGGGGCGGAGGATCCCCGATGAGGCCCGCGATCGACGAATCTTCGGCAGAGGAGGTGGTAAGCTTTCAAATTCCTCGGCGATCGGATCGATCGATCGACGAATAACGATTCTCGATTCTCGATAGGTGGCGACACTGATGAGACGATGTTGGGCCGAAGACGCCGCGGACAGACCGGACTTTTCCGCACTGAAACAAACGATACGAAAAATTAACAAGTGAGTAAACAAATAACTCTTTGCATTATTTTTTTTCATTTTCCCCTGGCCGGAAAGGGAGAGAAAGAAACGTTGCAACGTGCGCGTTTCAATAAACGAAAAAAACTTTACGAAACCGTGAAAAATCCATGCCGTGGTGGTAATAGTTGGAGAGAGGGACAGAGACGGAGGTCGTAAAATTTTAACGCGGCTTGCTGGAACCTTTACGAAGCTGAAGATTATTCGCGTCGTCGATTACGCTGTTTATTCGTGGCGTCGTGGAACAGCGATTTCTCTTCTCGAAATAAAATTTTGTTCCCCCCTTGTTCCTTCGCCGCCCCTCTGTCTCATTTGCACGATTGTTCGACGAACGAACATTTGCCGCGCGATTCTTTTTAACGACGTCCCTTTGCTTTCACTGGAACCTCTTGTAAAGGGAACCATTTTGACCAAGAGGTCGTGCACTGCTGGCAAAAAGTTTAGGACCGTAAATAAAATTATGCAGTATTTTTTATTAAAAGATATCGATGGAGAATTGTTTCCTTTTCGTTATTTAAAGGGTTTTACTTTACTTCGACAGGATCGTCCAAATAAATATCTCCGTCGTGGAGAATGTTTTTTAGGGAAAAATTTTTGTCGAGCTCTTTCAAGGTCGTCTTTTCGTAGGAAAATTTATATTTTTTACATAAGTAGCCACTTTCGTTCGATACATCCTGTACACGGTTCGCGCACGAGTCAACTATGTTTCCTTAAACGGTCCTTTTCTCGAAATATCCCTCTCTGGATTTCCTTGCCTCTCCTGGAACAATTCCAGACATCCTTTGAATTAATTTTTCGATCGTATCTCCAGCAACGGTCTTCCAGTGTTCGTTCAGCAGCTTCCACGAGTGCTCTTTCGACGTTGGTATTTCCCAACCGTCGAATAGCTTCTTACACGGAAATTTCTGAACGAAACAACGAGAAACGATAATAAAGTAATCAGTGAACATTTCTTAAATCAACAAAACCGTTAAAGTTACCTTCCACTAATTGTGTTAAGAAATGTAGTAGAAAGTTGGTCTTGAACTTTTAGCCAATTGTGTGTATCCTCGACAAATGTTTCCAACTTAAATTGGACCAGTCTCCAATCTTCCAAGATGAAGCTGGAATTACTTACCACTAGTTGGTGGAAGCAATCGTAAACAACGCGCTGGAAAGCATCTCTCGTGCAGAAATCATCGTTAAATTCTTTCTTCCCTAATCTCGAAGCATTCTTCCCTTTGACCGCTACGCTCCGTGGATGAAAAATGTTCCAAATGCTTGGAACTCGTGTTTTTAATTTTATAATGCAACGAGAGGACTGTAGGAGTCGTATCTACTGCAATAGCTTCAAGTGGTAGGACACTATGGGTCGAAAAAGACCCGAGGCATGCATCGAGGTTAAAGGGTTAAATGGCTAGGTCTCGATGGCTGAGAGAAATTCTTAGTCCCCTCCACCCCTCCACCACCTCCACCCCCCTCTCGCTAGCTTCTACGTCTCTGTTACGGGGTCGATCGCCTCTGATATTGGCATAGTTGTCAGGTTCTGTGCCAAGTGGGTAGGACCTACGATGGCCTCTTGCTCGAGAAGAATTCGAGAAACATTGGACCCCGTTCGTCGATCGGTCGATAATCGAGGGAGAGATGGTCGCCAATTTCTTAGGCGCTTGGGACCACGAGTTTCTTGACCACGTTCTCTTTGATGTAATCGCGACGACGCGAATAAACGTGTACCTTCGACCCCTTCAGGTCCCCCCTTCGACCGTGTCGAAACTTTTACGAATCTAGACAAATGGGTGATAATTGAGAAATCGAGGACATCGAAGAGATGGATAAATATATTTTTCGAACTCAAGGTTAGGCGCAAGGGGGCCCACTTCGATCGCGTCGAAGCTCTCAAGAAGGTCGAGGGGCAGGCGTTAATCGTAGAATCGACGTCGAACAAATAAATCGTGAAAATTGAAGGGGGTGTCGACGCGTCTGGAGCCACCCTCGATCGCATGGAAAGTTTCGTCGAACCCCCCGCGACCGACTGACATTTATCGAGTACCACTTGGAGTATCTTTTCATTAGTTACAAGCATTTCGAACGCTTCGAGTGTCGAACAGTTTCATCGATCGATACGAGCGCCCTGTTGCGCGACACTGCGATACTGCGCAGATGTACCGGAATTTCCTCCATTTCCGTGCCGCTTCGTTCACGAGCTAAATTCAGCGCGATTTTCCGTCGACGAGGTGTCCCCGTGTCCCGCTGATCAGCCTCGGCTAACCCGAGGCTCGTTAAGCACCAATCGGGCGGTACCCGAATCGACCCACGATTACACTTTTCTGCTCCACGAGTGCCAAACGAT
The DNA here is from genome assembly GCF_051014685.1 of Ptiloglossa arizonensis. Classification (NCBI taxonomy): domain Eukaryota; kingdom Metazoa; phylum Arthropoda; class Insecta; order Hymenoptera; family Colletidae; genus Ptiloglossa; species Ptiloglossa arizonensis. The sequence goes on along the minus strand of NC_135051.1, from coordinate 10,112,386 downwards.
TCGTGCAACCGATGGAAAACTTTTAGCGAAAAATTACACCATTAAAATCCTTGGAACGATCGCAATATCTTTCTCAATTGTTTTACAGAAGTTTCTTTCCAAGTACGATACGATACGTATACCATGCATCTACAAGGACTGAATCGTTTTATAAAATTCGGTAAAAAGTTCCTCAATTTTTAGCAGCCGATCGTTACATCCAATGAACGCATTATGATTAAAATTAGAAAGAAAGTTGGCCTTTTAAACTATATATCGGCCTTCGAAAAATGACAAAATCTTTCGATCGACTCGAATAAAATTTTCTTCGTAGAATGTCGCGCAATAGAGGAAATTCTGAACCAGAGCTTGGAAGTTTTTGCTTTTAATTCCACGCTTTTTCTTTACCGCGTAAACGAGTTCCAATTACACGAGGAGGCGAATTTTTTCGAATCGCTCGCTGGGTTTCAGAGACCACGAGAGCAGCAACATCATGGACAATTTGCTCTCTCGCATGACGCAATACGCCACCAACTTGGAGGCTCTGGTGGCTGAGCGAACAGCGGATTACCTCGAGGAGAAACGAAAATGCGAGGAGCTTCTCTATCAGTTATTGCCAAGGTGAGCTCCCGGATAATACGATCGAATTTTTCGAGGTTTCTTTTCTTCGTCGGTTACGAGTCTGGAGATCACCAGGGGCCACGTTTTGTACACCAAAGTGAACTCCGTGGTGTGGGTTGTCTTAAAATGTTGGCTTTTACGTAATTTTCAGGTCCGTCGCGTCTCAATTGATACTCGGTCAGAGCGTAATAGCCGAAACTTACGATCAAGTGACCATCTACTTCAGCGATATCGTAGGATTCACTCAATTATCGGCCGAGAGTACGCCTCTCCAGGTGGTGGATTTACTCAACGATCTTTACACGTGCTTTGATTCCATCATCGAGAACTTCGACGTCTACAAAGTGAGTCCAATTCGGTTCGCGATATCGTCGTAGCACCGCTCCCACGTTTCGAGCTTGCGCGGTGTTTTATCTTTGTCATTTTTCCCATCGTTTGCCCATCAAAGATTCGTTTATTTATTGTTTCCTTTCCAGGTGGAGACAATAGGGGACGCTTATATGGTAGTATCGGGATTGCCCGTAAGAAATGGAACGAATCACGCCAGAGAGATCGCGAGGATGAGCTTGGCGTTAAGAGACACCGTGATGACCTTCAGTATTCGCCATAGACCGAGCGAGCAGCTGAAACTTCGAATTGGAATGCATTCTGGTAAAATCTATACCAATCTCCTCTCTTTTCTTTCACCGGATTTATTTCAATTCCCAACGCTCCTAAATGTTTGCGTTTACTACTCGATTCCTCGTCCGTGTTGCACGTTCCAGGACCCTGCGTAGCTGGAGTAGTCGGTCTGAAGATGCCCAGGTACTGTCTCTTCGGGGACACCGTCAACACAGCTTCCAGAATGGAGAGCAACGGAGAAGGTAATTGTGCGGTTCACCTATGTGTCGCTTAAGAGATTTACGTCGATTTGTGTCGTTACGAGAGCATCCTTCGAATACGTTCTCCCGTCTGCAGCTCTAATGATCCACGTCAGCCCGAAGACTAAGGAGATCTTGGACACGTTTGGCACGTTCGAACTGGTTTGCAGAGGAGAGGTCAATCTAAAGGTGAGGCTTCCCCAAAACCCTCGATACTTGCGGATTGCAGTGAGAAATCTGGGGAATAAAGGTCACTGCTAGAACCTCCTTCCGTTCTTCAAAGAATACTCTCCGACAAAGTTTCATTCTCGTACACTTTTACGCGCAGGGCAAGGGCAAGATGACCACCTACTGGCTGACTGGCGAAAAGTCAACGAACAACAATGTCCAGCCAGCGAGCACGTTGCCCACGCCATCGATCACCGCAGCCTCGGCAGCGATAGAAGCTCCGGCAACCATGACAACGATTTCTGTGGTGGCGCCGACAACGACGTCCCCTACTACGACCGTAATCACCGCCCCGGTTCCGGCCACGTCCGGAGTAGCCACGAATCCAAAGCCCCAAGAGAAACGATCGTCCCAAACGACTCAACAAATTTCCCAGGAGCAGAACACGAATCACCGAGCCACCCAAAAACTCCAAGAGCAACCACGATTCCAATCTACCCAGCAAATGGGTCAGCAGCTTCGACAGCAGAGTCCAAGTCGAAAGGTGGCCAACGAGGGTGACGTCGATGGTAGCAATGGGGGCCAGTTCGTCGCTCGTTCGCGCACGATATCCAGCAGTACCGTCGGCGATGGTTCTCCGTCGCGTAACAGAGTCCCCGTCGGTTCGACGTCGAGCAACACGGTACCGCAAGCTCGGCGATCCTATCAGGCTGGCGAGAGTCTGCCCAATCACACGGAGAGTGGACCCAACGCCCCCCTACTTGTAACCGCGACGCCTCTCCCGCGAGTTTAGCTCCAAGCATCGTCCAAGAATCGTCTCGAGACGTCCCGACGATGAACCGATTTCATTCCTAATACGTGTATCGTTGTTTCGTATAGAATAGCAGCGAGCTCCGATCGGGCGAACCCGATCGACACTTTGGGTCCACTCGTTCGAAAGAATGCCTTTCGAAGTAAAATTAAGAAATTTCCGGGGAACACGGAATCGCTGTTCGGCCTCCACCCGGGGAACAAAGGGGGAGAGGCGAGTTTCCTTGCATCCGCGAAAATAGTTTCCGTTCGTTCTCCTCCCCTCCCACCCCTTCCCTCTTTACGCGAGAAATTCGTAACCCTTGGTTCCTCCGGGGCGGAGCGAGGGGGCTCCGAGCAGCTCGCAAAACGTAGATCCGTCTTCTGGGCAGCGTGTCGATACAATTTCGAGGACCAGCGCTTTAAAGGGAATCGTGTCCGCGGAGTTATTATTTTTGTTGCGCGTGCGCTCAAGTCGAGTAGATTGGAAGAATCGGCGATTTGATGTATCCGATCTATCGCGCAGGAGGCGAGGATGTGCGAGATATTCGAAGCGGGGGATTGAGCCCACGCGCGTCGTTTCTATGTTGGAAGAGAAAAGGAGAAGAAATAGATTATATATTTACGACGAGTTAAAGTTAGGCATCGGTGTACAGAAGTGTTATAGCGAATCAGAGGCTGGGCCTCGTGTCTAGGGAAACCCAACCTGTCGAGCGACGGAGCTTCGGGCGAGGGGACCACCCCCCGATAAAAAAACGCTTCGCTAGCGCGCTCGATGCGCGGCAAAAAGAAAGTACGGGAATCGTGCACCGTGTCGCGATTCGACCCACGGCGCCTCTTAACGATCGAATTTCTCTCTATTCGTGTCAATCTCTTTTAACGATGTACCCGGTCGATATTCCGGGAAATAAAGTTTCATCGTTTTTGAAAGTCACTCGGTGTTGTTCCCGCGCCTGCACGCGTTAAAACGATGCGTTCTGTTTCTGAATCATTTTGTTTCTTACGTACTAGCAACGAGCGGAAAAGCGTTGGTCGAATCCTCTCTTGTTCTGTGCTCAACACTGGTGCAACAAACGCCGACGTACCTGAGTGATCGTGCACGAGTAATTGATCGCGTGCTCCAAGTTCGAGTAGTACTCTTTTGCGAAAAATTTGGCGAGATACTCGCAGCGACCTACTTCGTAGTACGATCCACGACATTCTGGATAAGCTGACGGTATCTAAATATTTTAATTTTATTTTTTATCGTACGCGATATCTTACCGTATCGTTTCTTTCACCTACAGTTGCAGTCGAAACGGTGCGCACGAGTTTCAAATCCCGAAATTGATGTTCCGCTCCGTCTAAAGAAACCGGAAGATCCAAGATTTTATCTACGTAGCAGCAATACGTCAAAAATAGGAGTCTATTTTAATAGAACGATAGATTTATAGAAATTCGTCTTCCTGTTTGACGAAAGAGGGTTTCCACGGTACGTTGAGACACTTTTTGATACTTACTGCGCTAACAAAAATTAATTAGATTTACTCACTCGTGAGATCGATGGATAAGGAGCGACCGTGGCAGAGAGCGCACAAAACGTATAAAGGAAATGTTTGCCGAAACATTTTTGTTCGAATCGATTCCGTTGATTCTTGTATCTTCGACTCGTGAATCGATCAGGAGTGGCGATCACGGCAACGGATACACTCGAGGGACACCAGAGAACGAACGAAACTCCAAAAATAGTGGAAACCGTCGCTTATATACGGATGTAGGTCGCCTCCGGGTTCTATGCAACCCGCTGTGCACTATGTAACGCTGGTTGCAGAGTTCAGGATGCACCATACTTGTCGGTAACTCTTCTTCGCGTACGCGACCCACAGCGGAGACGTAGAACGGACCGCTCTATGGGAATTGAAACACCAGTCTCGAAAAAAAGCAAAGATTTTATCGAGACATGGAACTCTGGTAATGTATATATATTGAATCCTTGCATCGAAATCGATAAGATTACAAAACGTAGGTGTTTTCTCTTACAGAGCGTGTAGGGTTACCGTTTCGTACAAATATAACTCTTGCGGCTCGACACTGGTTCACGGCAAAGCAACGCATTCTTAGAAAGTAAATAAGAATAAATATGAAACCAAGGTACATACAATTCCGCGATATTTGTAACGAATAAAAAGGAGGGAGGGGATTTCCTTTTTACGGGGAATAATATCATTAATAACCGTTAATAGGAATAGTTCACCCGGTATACTGCCACTGGTCCGGAGCGAAGAGAACGCGGCACGCGACAGCGTTGAAAATTAGCGGTGCGACGCGACTCGAACGACGACTATCGGGAGCAAAAGAAAGTAACGGAGAAAAAACCGAAACGGGACTGGACGAGAGAGCGGTTAGGGAGTGAGAAAGAGAGGAGGAGGAGGAGGAGGTGGGGCAGTCGCGAAAAGAAAATGGGAGGAGAAAGATCGCGATCGAGGACAAGCCAGAGGCATTTCCATTTAAGGCACCACGGGTGCAATCTCTCGCTCCTCACGGCGCCACTTTGACACGCATATTCGTGAAACGTTTACGCTACACCACCGTAACACGGTTTTCTCCAACAGGATCCCTTCGATTCGAGGAAGGAAAACACTTGATCAGGGAAAAGAAGAGGGACGATTGTTTCGACGCTATTAAAACAACAGCTGCCTACATGCGAACGATTCTTTATTGGAAGCAAAGTAAGGGTCTCGATACTCGTCGAGCAGGACGAGTGCGGCGATAGCGTTCTCTCATTGTTTATGCGTTGGCATCGTCGATCGGTACAGGCTTGGCGGTAAGATCCTTCAGATTCAAGGTGTAGCCGTAGACTCTGGAAGTTTTTGTGGCGGGATCGTAAATTCGATCGACATGTCGAAGAGTATCACCGACGATTTTGTCCGTGCTCTCGCGGACGTATTGTTTACCGTCGGACGTGCGACCCGATTGAACGATCTTCGTTCCGTCGTTATTCGTCAAAACGACGTTGTTGCCACCGATCGTCTGCACGCTCCCAGCCGCTGTAACGAGATCGAACGGAATCATTGGCAAAAGCGCCACGCGGTCGCCTTGAGAAACCGAGAGAACGTGTTTCTAGCGTTTTCGCTAGTGAAAGTGAACGCGCGTTTCAGGGATTTTGAGACGGCGACGAAAAGTCGGTTCCGATGGAAAAAATCGGAGGCCCGTGCGCAGGGGAGACGTAGGAAACCGATCGCTTACCCAGTTCCCTGTCCAGGTTCTCCGTAGCTCGATGGACCTGGGCCAAGTTGCTCTGCACCGTTTCCTGCACTTGTTGGTTCAGTTGTTGGACGTTATGCTGGATGTTTCTGTTCAGCTGGTCGATATTCTCGGTCAGTCCAGCCAACCAATCCATCCCTGAAACACCTCGCTGCTCGATGAATCCACTGTCGCAAAAATGTCGCGTTTAACAATCGGTTCCCACGTGTGGGAAATCGGGGGAAAGGTTGCGTAGTTCGTAAATTTATCGCTGGCGTAGCGCCACTCGGTCGTAACGGATCGACTAACCTGCACAACAGCGCTGCGAACAGAGACGCGACGCAGAATCGTCCCCTCATCTTTCCTTCTCGCGTTTATCCAACCTTACCCGGTGGTATTCTTTTCTCGTTTATTTCGGATCGACGAAGAACGTTCGAGCCACGCGACGCAAAACCGTGCGAATGCGACGTAGAGATACATACGTGGCGGTGGAACGCCGCGCTAGAATCGTTTTCCCCCTTTGATCCGTCTATCGAACGACGGACTATGCCTCGTTTCGAACGTTTACTTTTCCCTATCTTCTTTGTATCGCGTAGCCACACGGTCGCGCGTGCACGTGTTTAGTACTCGCGGTGTAATAAACTGCGTACACGTTTTATCGATGGTTGCGCGAACGAATAGCGCGCGGTACGATAAATAATTCGCATGCTCGGATTCGAGATGTCTAGTTCAATAGATATCGGACGTTGGGGGTTCACCCGCGCACGAGAACGGTCTCCACGCCGCTCTATCGAAACGAGTCGATTCGATCTTCTCTTCTCGTTCGATCGATCGCTGCATCCCGAATCAAGTTACGAAGAAACACCCGACGTATACCGGAGACCGATAACAGGGAGGGCGCAGGGTTATCTACGGAACGCGCATTGGAAAGGGCGCGAGCACGGGATCAATCGATTCGGTCGATTGGGTCGATTCGGTCGAGGCCATCGATGGTTCGCAACGAATATTTTTCCAGCGCGCAGTTGCGGTACCGGTACGCATCTCCGTCTCGATCGATTTCCCGTAAAATCGATCGCACGACGGGTTATCGGGAACAGGCGTTACGATTTACGAGGCGAACCGAACCGGACCAGTTATCGCGTCGAGCTTCCCGGTACGGGGTTCGCTTCGTTGAAATTATTATTAGTTTCGCAACTATCGTCGCTGCACGCGTAGTTACACATTTCCGCAAATAATAAATAAAAAATATTGCCTGTAATAAATATCGTTGCACTCGGGGCCAGCGGTAAGTGCTCAATGCGCGTATAAATTGCGAACAGTCCCCACCACGGGGACCTCGAAGGTTCGAAGGCAAACGCCCACCGGTGGTTACTTTGTCTTTTACGGACGGAACGAAATGTCCCGGGTGGGCATGCGTTACGCGCATACCTCGTTTCCAAAGATCGTTAGAGAAAGACAGACTCGATTCCTTTGAAAGCCCCTCCGAACGCGCTAGATTCGAAAGAAGGGCGAGGGCCGTGTCGAAGAGGACGGTCTCGCCGAGCCACGGAGCAGAAACTGGTTTCGGTTTCGGATTCGGTACTCGGATTCGGTGCTCGGATTATGCGACCGAGACAGTACTCGCATCCTATGGAACTGCTCCGGGCTGTGCACCGACCCCCCGCGCGGTGACCAGTCCTACTACGGTAAACGCGCTTCTTCCATCCTCCGTCTTCTCGTCCTTGAACCCTCTTTTTCCTCTTACGGCTTCTTCTTCCCCTTCTTCCCTTACCACGTGCCCGGCTCGTTTAATTTTCTCCGGTTCTCCTCTTCTCCGGCGCCCCCGTCTATCCAGTGTATCCAGCAGCGATACTCGATCGAACGCTTCCCGATCGTCCAGCCATATATTTTCACCTCCGACTCCGCGAAGCAGGTAGCGAGCGATCCGAGACCCGGATCGTAAACGCGTAATCGTTTCGCTCCTCCTCCGTTCTCCCCCTCGTTCCCTCGAAAACAAGGGGGCGCGACAAGGACGAGGAAAAAACTCGATCGGGGCCGATTTTTCGACAAGGTGATCGACCTTGGTACGGTTCGACCCTCTCGTCGGGGGACTCCTCGTCCTTCGTCAAGGATGACGCTCCCAACGGAGAACGCAACAACGATTTATGTATCTGCTCCGCCTTCGTTCGGGTTAACCGTTGGTCTCTGGTACGCTGAGGACGCTGAGGACGCTGAGGACGCTTGGTCCGCGGGACGTATTATGTCCAGAACCGTAAACCCGGTACCGGCGTATCTTTATCGACTCGGTTAAGCGTCGCAAGCCTGTCATCTCGCGTGCGTTTCACCGTAAATAAATAATTGCGTTTACGATTCGTACGTAACGCGATTCTATGCGTAGAGAGGCATTTCGGATAACTTGGAATCTCGATGGAGCTGAAATGTGTGTTCGCAACGCGAACGAACGCGGCCTGTAAATCTGCTATTAATACGATCTTAATACGATTCCGCGGACGATTAACTTTGTCGGTAGGTGAGCGCGGACCTACCGACCAAAGCTTCTTCTTTGGTCGGAACATCGCAGGACGAGTAAAACGATATTTATTCATCGACCATGAAATGCAATACTATCGTCGTTAGTTATTTAAGAGACTCAGTTCTCGTATAGTGGTAGTCTACTTATTTTTCAATGCACGAAAATTGCACGGAGTAACGTTAACGTTAACTTGCCGATAAACGGAGAACAGATATTATCTTTTTAAGTACGAATAATTTTCTAAAGCGAAAAAGGCGAAAAAAGTTTAATCTTTCGAAACGCGTTTAAATTTCATCGAATAGAAAAATTGTACGAGTTCGCAACGGATGGTAAGGCGACGAGGCGGAATTTGAAGAAACCGCGTTAGGCGCGGCACGGCGCGACGGTCGTCTGCTGGCCACCTAGGGAGGACCGAGTAAAGCACCGCTGTCCTTGTATCGATAGCGTGTTCGTGTAAATACGTACTCTCGGTCTCGGGAGAGGGAGACTCGGGAGTGGGGCGGGGACGACAAATCGGTGGTTCAGTGGTCTCGCGGTAGTCGAGCTGCCAGGGGTCTGGTTGTTCGTTCGGTGTTTACGCGTCCGTGCTTAACCCGGTTCACCGGATTACACCGATTGTTTTCTTTCTCGAGTAATCGCTCGCGTCCGTTCGCTACACGCGAGGAACCCGACGAACACGACAACGCGCGATTCGCGAACGGGACGACACTTTCTCTTCCGAGCGGTTTTTCTTGGACCCGTTAAATGGAAGCTGGACGTTATCCGTGAAACCGCGGGTTCTCCTCAGTGGCCTGGAACTTGCGAGCGTGGACACCCGGGGGACCATGCACGGCAAGGAGGAAAGAAGCCTGGTGAAATCGGAGGATATGTGATCGCTTTGCTTCTCTCGGAATAGGTAAGTAACGCTCGACTCGATGTTTTATCGACCACTTAACCAACGATTCGCGCCGATCGTCTCTCGTTCTCTCCAACTAGAGTTCGATCTCGCGAGGAGAATGGCCGATCGCTCGATCCGCCGATACGTAGAAGATTCTCGTTGCATCGAAATCTGGTCTCGAACGTACCGGTACAGAGTCTCGAGCGCGTTCGTCTCGGGTTCGTCTCGACGCTCATTCCGTGCGCGTGGAAGATCGGTGTTCGTTATCTTGGACGCGATTAAACGTAACCGCTAGGGAGCATATACGATACGCGTAACAGTCGCATCGCGTTACGGACCGATCCAGCGTAAACGAGAGATACCCGAGTCGAAACGCTCGACCCCTCCAGAAAGATTCGTCCATCGGGCCCTGCGCGGCGTGTCCCGTCGAGGGCATGAATTATTTATCGAATGGTGTTCCATCGTCCCGCTGGAGGAGGACGAACGAGGCGCGCGTGTCTTGCCTTTACGATGCTGGGGATTCGTTCTCGACCAAAAGGCAAGAAGGGTGCGAAGTTACGCCCGATCTCGGTACCAGTTTTCCTTTATACCGAACTTTCGGTTCCCTGGCGTATTTCTCTCGCACCTATCTGTCCCGAGAGAAGTCGTAAAACTTCCATCGGAAGCGGACTCGAGGGGAATCCCAGAGCGAAAATAGAAGCGAAAATAGACGCGAAGCTGCCGCCTGGTCCTTCGAGCGAACGAATTACACCATCTATTATCCGGACACGAAATGTGTTCGAATAGTGGCTGGAAAAATTGATCGCGAGTAAGTAAAAGGAATGAAACGAGTTTTCGTCGAAACGTCTCGGGACTCGAGAGAAGGGCGGGAGGGAGGCATCTTTACGAGCCGAATTGGTCGTTGTTCCGTCACGCGTTCCCCTTGAAACGCCCTTAAATCGTTTCTTCCAGTCACGTACGTGTCTCGTTCTCGCGTCGAACGATGTTTTGACCCGGCTCCGGTAACAACGATTCGTTGTCGGTAATTCGAGCGTCGCCCGGCTCGCAAAAGACCGCTTTTCGCTCGGGTTCGGGCGTTTAATTTCCACGAAGACCGGGCAGGGAACAGGTTTCGGAATTACGTGCACATTATTCGCGGGAAAACGAGCACGAGAACAAGCACGAAAACAACAAGAGGCGTACAATAACCCCGCACACGGTTCGCAATCGTCGATCAAACAAATCGTATCAAATTGTTACGCGAAAAATCTTATCGTAAATATTGCAAAGCGCGCGAGTGTTGTCGCAATCTGTAGTACCGTGTAGTCGAATGTGGTCTGTTTACCCTTAGCGCGCACATATAGAGAAACAAGAGAGGGCAGGCAGCGGAGAAACGATCGAGGCGGGTGTTTGTTCGATACGTAATTAATTACGTACACAATTTCTCTTTCCACTCTTTCCACTCTTTCTACTCTTCGAACGTTTTTTACCTTTGACGTAGTTTTCTTCTATACTCGACTGTATTTCCTACCGTACTCAATTTCCAAATACCGGATTCCGTATTGACCCGCCAGAGGTCACGCAAGGGCAGTTAGCTCCCCTGCGAAGAGAAGTCGTAGTTTTCTTTACAGAGTTCTTCTCTATCGAGTTTAACGTTGATCGTAGCCCGATTGCCGTATTCCGTTACATATTTTCGTGTTAATGGGTCACGGGTCGTCTCGTAAGGGCCGATTGTCTCCCGCGCGTTGATAAAAAGCGGTCGGTTCGCGTTTGTTGTTACGTGCGTGCGTACTACATTTCGGTAAGGTTTGTCGAAGAACAGGTCTGCGCGTTCGTGGGAAGAAGAACGTAGGACGGACTCGGGTCTCGCGCATCTATCGTTGCAGCGTCTCGCATCGTCCGATAAATCGTTGGGTCCGTGGCCTCCATCGCGTTCGCGGGAACGCGGATCGCGGATTCGTGCCGAGGGTCTCTCCTCGTCTTTCTTCGTCTTTCCTCTTCTTTCCTTTTGGAGCGTCAAACGATCGGAGCAAAGCTCTTCGCGTGCCGCGCGCGAACCAACGATCCGTATAAGGAGCTGGTCCGGTGCCGGGAGTCGGGAGTCGGTCTCGTCCGGGGCCCGTACCGCGTTCGCGGGGCCTCGAGCGACTCGCGGAGCCGCGATTTCGCTCGGCGACGCGACGACCTCGATCCTCTCCGTTTCTACGTTACGCTTCCGACGCTCGGCTCGTGTGTGTCGCGGCACCGAACGGAATTCGCGTCGCGAGCGCCGGGACGGCGGCGTGCCCGGCGCACACCGACGCGGTGCATACACGCGCCGCGCGTAAAAGCCGCACTTTCTCGCCCGCGGCAAGGCAGCCTCGACGTTACCTTGCCGCGTTGCGTCTCCGTGACTCGATGGTCCAACGAGCGAACAACGCAACCGTCTACGCGCTTCTAGCTCGCCGAGCGGAACGCTCCGTCTCGCCGATCGAAGACGAACATCGACGGTTTACCGTAACCGGCACGATAACCGGCCCATCGCGATAACCAGCGAACAGAGGGACACCGGGAAAGAGAATTTGTCGCGGAAGCGAGCCGCAGCGACCTTTTCTTTGCTCGAACGAGCAACAACTTGTCCGTAGATTTCCGTAATAGATGTAAAATCTTGGAGCAGGTGCTGGCTACCTAGAGCGATATATAACTCATTTATTTTAATCACCGCGATGGAGAAACTACCGCTCGACGACATCAATCGGGGAAATTTGATCGATGGAGCGAATAGTGGACTTGGCTAATTTCTGTAATAGTGCTGGTAACCGGGTCAAATATTCCGATTCGTTTATTTTAATTACAATGAATCTCGGTAACGAGTATTGTTTGTCAAGATCTAACGCGTAGATTCTCTCGAGTTTGCGAAAGTTATACGAAATGCTAGAAATATTTTGGATCATCGAAGGGATCTTTTAGGAATTGTAGCATCATTTTTGTAAAATCAATTGTATAAATTTTCTCGGGGGTACCAAAGTTACAGAAACTACTTCTTAGCCCCTATTATCGTAGTGAAAATAAATCGAAGAAATTCTTTCCTTCGAGGAGGGAGAAGTTTATTTGAACAAGCACGGTCGCGAAGACCTCGTCGAGCGGTCGACGTTCTCGAGCGCGTCAAACTTTTAGGAAATCCCTTTTTTCCGTTATCGTCGTAAAAATAAACCGGGGAAATTCTTTGGCGTTTCGATAACGGTAGAACCCTTCGAATAGGTTGAGCGTAATCGATCTCGGCGCGGTCGGTGATCGCCTCGACTTTCCAAAAACTGTACTCGTTCAGGTCTCGATATCGGGTATCGGGTTCGCGCGGTGAGCGCACCAGTTCGTGGTAGGTGCGCGTAATCTCGGGAACGTCTGCGATCGATCGACGAGACAGGGCGACGCCGTTTCTCTTATCGACGTCACGGATCTTTGAAACGCGGTTCGCCGATCCCCTCGCTGGACGCGCGAATCTCCGTTTCGCTTTCGGACGTGCTCGGTTCCGAGTCGATCGAGGGAACGCGCGAACGCGCGAACGCGCCACTTTATCTCGCTCGAACGCGGACCGTACCGAGCATTTGCCCGAGATTCGCCGCGCGCGTCCAAAGACCATGATTTATTGGTCACGATTAATCGACCAACTGGCCGCGCCACGCTTCGCGACGAGTCATCGCCGACGACGCGTAAAAAAAAAGAGCCGGGATACGTAATGCGTAGTCCATGGACGATGACCGCAGTTTCGGTCCGACTCGCGTGCTAAATAACCGGCGAACCCACCCCCCATCCCCTTCGCTTCCGTCTTTTCAAACTGGGCCCGTCCGTCGCGATTTCTCGACCACCGTCGGACCCTTCGGGGCGTATCGTCGCTGGACATGCATTTCTGGCTTGCCCCGGCGCATACGTGCTAACCCCTGCAACCTCGAGAGAACATGCGTACGTATGCCCCTTACGAGAAACGATGCATCGATACCGTTCGATGCGATCCGACCAACAATTTGCGTGTGTTTCTCGTGTCGGCGTACGCAACAAGTGCATCGAATCTGTGGTTTAGTCATCGTTGATAACGCCCAGAAGAAAAGAAAGAGAAGCGAAGGGGGCACTTTGGTTCGATATACGTACCAAATCGTAATCGCCCACCCCGTTACGAGTATCTCTGTTCCTTTTAAAATGGAAGGGATCGTGATCAATTGCGACTAAAGGTTTCGCGTGTAAAGAAAACTGCACACCGCTTCACCCTGGTGTAAAGAAGAGAAAATCGAGGCGCGTGATATAACGATCGCTCCCTGTCTCTCTCTCGTGCTTCCGTTTCTCGAAAAAGAAGCCCACTTGCGTGGAATCGGTCGTGATTAAACAGCCGCGCTTCGGAGTGAGTCAGCGCATAATAGAAAAAAGAAGTAAACGTTGTATATGGAAGATAGGGGCAGTTTCGGTCGACTAGCGCGCTAAATAACAATCGACCCTCCCTCCAGATTGCTTCCGTTTCTCGGAAAGGGACCCCTTTTGCGCGGAATTGCGATTACTCGAGCAACGAACGAACGGTCGATAACGCGCGAAAGAAGAAAATAGAATGGTCTACCGTAGATGGAGGGTACGTTCGGTGAAACTCGCGCGTCAAATACCAATAAGCTCGTGCCCCCCCGTACACCGGGAACGGTCGGGTTTCTCGAAAAAGGGCCCCGTTTGCGAGGAATCGATCGTGACCGACCGCCTCGAGCTTGGTATTCAGTCGTCTCGCGTTCGTACGTGCTCGTCCATGCAGTTCCGTGGGAGATTAAAGCCTCGTCCCCTCGCGCAGTGTTCGCTGTAAGAGGTCGAGTCGCGGAGATGCCCCCCCCCCCCCCCACCCCCCGTTATCGCTGACAAGCGCAACGAACGAGCGATCATAGAACCACCTGTTTCCTTTTCGTCTCCGACCACCGTTTGCTTCGCCTCGATTCTTTTTCGTCGAGAGGGAAAAAACGAAAAAACGAAAAAAAAAAAAAGAAAAGGGAAAGAAACGTCTGGTCTTCTTGGACGATCGCGTATCGACGCTCTCGGTCGAAGTAAGCCGCGAACGCGGCCGCGTTACCATGTTTGGCGACCCGCTCCCATAAAATTTCTCGCAAGCCGCTCGCCGGTTCGCTCGTTCGCTCGTTCGCTGGTTCGCTCGTTCGCTCGTTCGCTGGTTCGCTCGCACGCAAGCGACCGTGCTCACGCAGCTACACTTTATTCGACGTTTCTCCGACTCGCCTACCGGCCCAAGATAAATCGCGTCGAAGTTGACGCGAACGAACCGCGAGCGCGATCTCGAGTACACGATGCTTCTATCCGTGGAACTAGAAAACGAGACGTCCCGAGAGGAACGGAGAGAGAGAGAGAGAGAGAGAGCGCCACACCCTGCGAGAAGTGCTGGAAAATCCAAGAGAGCGCAAACCTCGCGAAGAGTCGCGTTTCTTCGCTCTGGACTTACGCGCGATTGGAAAAATCGAATCCCTCGAGCTTTCGAGAGCGCGTACACAATTCCGTGGTGCGCGAAGGAGAAACGCGGGGGGGGGGGGGGGAAGAACGATCTAATCTCGCGGTACATACCTTAAACGTATTTATCGTTCGTCTCGGTCCCTTATCGTTTCTAATCGGTAGGAAACGTGTCACGAGCCATAGGTGCTCCTCGAACCGAACGAAACGACGCTTCCGTCGATTCTCTCGAACGCAACGCGTCGATCGACTTCTCTCTATTGTTCTTCGGTACTCTTTCCAACTTTTCGCCGATATTTTTCGTGCCTTTTCCGACAGAGGGAGCCACCTCCTCGGTTTCCTCCGGTCCTCGTTCGCGATCTCCGAGCGGCGAAAGCCTTTCTCCGCGAGCGTTTCCGCTCGATCGGTGCGACACCTACGCCTCCGTTTGCGCTCGATCGACGATTTCCAGGCTATCTTCCCCGCGCGATGGTTAACGCGAGCGGGTCCGTTTATTTGTCCCGGTCTCGGTTATCTGTCGCTCGTGTGGACAAATAAAAAAAACCTCGGAGGCCGAGAAACGAACGGTATCGTCGAGGAACGTTTGCCGATTTATCGCGCACCGCACAGCGAACGGTTGTTTCTCTCCTAACGGAGAATCGGCTATCGGCCGTTCGATGTCCGTGTACGCGCCTGCGTCTTCGTGAACGAATACGGTAAACTGTCTCCTCGTTGGCCTTATTCGTCTCGATCGTCAAACGGAACACCGTTTTGTATTAATATTGCAGTCGTCGATAGTTGAACGTAACGTGCGACGGGGGAACGATGATGCCCCGGTAGCTCGAACGAAATCGGGAGTACCCCGGGGTATGCAGGTATCCGGGGAACGTCCACTTTTCGCTCGTGGAAACGACCTTTTCTACACCGTGCCGCGCGCATTGTGGTGCCGACTGGCGAGGAAAGTGAACGGGACTCGAGGCAAGGAAATTTCTTTCAATTTATTACCCATTCCGGAAATATTACAATCTTTCTTCGTTACGGTGGACGAACGAAAGAAATGGTAAAATTTTGCCCGTATTGCGACACATTGTGCGTCGGAGGAACGAGAGAGTCTTAGATTACTATTTCTTTCGTAAAAATGACAATCTTTCTAATCGAACGTTGAACGAATAAAAATTTATCCAACCGTACGTTGTTTCCAGTGGTTATCGCTATTGTTCGAATGAAATCTATTCCACGCGTCAAGTACGAGAGTCGTGGATCATCGATTTCGATAAAAGTTACAACCGAGTGAAAATTTATCTCGATAAGTATACGGTACTTTCGTTGCTTGTTACTCGAATAGAATACCGAGGTGGTTATCCGTGCAGAGAACTTTTAATTCTCTAATTAAGGAACCGCGTTCGATTCCGCGTGGGCGACTCGCCGGGCTCGGTTCGGGCCCATCGGTCCTCAGAGACCCCTCGGATGTCCCTCGTAAACGTAACCGGTGGTGGGAGCAGTTTCGTTTCAGCCGTTCGAGAGAAAATAGTTTTTCCTCGTCCGGAAATCAGTGTATTCGGCGCGGTCGTCGTCGAGTGAACGACATTGAGCTAGGTTACACCGAGTGTCTGATACGCGTACCAAGTATTTGATTCGTATCGGACGCTACTCGGTGTAAATAATGGCGTATCAGGTTGGTACGATACGTTCGAAGAAGGACGTGTCGAAACAAACTAATCGCTTATCGATCACCTTTTGCAACGGTGTAAACACTCGTGTATTTTAAAAACGGCCCAAGTAAGTTCCCCTGGAATCTCGTTACAGTCGTGTAAAACTGGTATAGTTAAAATTTTACCCTACGGGAAAGGGTCATTTTATCCCGGACGACGCAACGTTCGCAGCGGTATCGTTACAAATAAATAGAAAAAAGTATCGAGGTAACGGTTTCTGTTTACGTAACATATTTTTCCATATCTATTTCCATCAAGTGTTTGAGAAAATGTCGAGCATCGGTACACATTATTTCTATCTTATCCCAGTTTTTTTTTTTTCGAAATTCGAGGCGCTCGCGGTAAATATTGTCGTTCGATGGTAGACACGGTGGTATAAACTGTTTCAGCGCAAAGTTTGCGCTGTAAACGAACTAGTCGCGAGTACGTTTTGGGGCGTCGCGACGCCGGCCGGGGTGCGCGTCGCGCGGCCACCGATCGCATCGAGCCCTCTCCAAGTAAAATGTCTGGTATCGATTGGACGCGACGCGACGTTTCGTTTTCGTGAAGGGACAATCGCGAAACCGAGCAGCGAACGGAAACCAACGTGCCGCGATATTTATATTCGAAGAATGCCTTGCGTCCTTTTAAAGAGTTTCGGGACCACCGTGGCGTTCGTGTATTATCGGCCGAGGGGCTTTTAAAAAGTTTACCCTACCGAGACCACCGCAACGCGGACCGGAATATTTTACGTGGGAAGAAGGAACGCGAACGAAAGCCGCGGAATTTCGTTCGATAGACGACGCCCGACCAACTAGTTGCGCCGCGTAACCATTAATTCTCGTGAAAATGTTAAACATCGAACGAACCTAACAGATCCCCGAATCGGTGCACCGAAACCATCTATCGAATTGCATCGATATTTTATTCCAAGCTTAGTCGATTTTTAGAAACGTATTTCGATCCAAGCTCGAGAGAAAGTTAGTAAAAATTCGATTCCTCGTGCAACTTGAGCTCTTTATTTTTGGAAGATTTCTTCCAAACTTCTCTGCGTATCGGTGCTTCGATCAATTATCTTTCGATCGTAAATATTAAAATGTTTGTTTCGCTGTAAATATTATTTATATTTAAATCTCGAATAATCGAAAACTTGTTTCGACGATTACGTATTTTCGTGAATGAACTCAAGGGGGGAAAGATGATCGATCGATTAGGTTTATTCTCGCTCGGGGCCTTTTGTCTTTGTCCGAGGGGCAGAAATACGCGCATACGTAGCGCAACCACGTGGGTCCGTTTGGCGTTTCTCGTCGTCTGGTGTCCTCCTTTATCCCACTATCGTCTATTCATAGACGAGAAAGCAAGCTGTCACGGTGACGGACGCTCGAAGACAAAGCGGGCAAAAAGAGAAACGTGTTGTCGAGCGTCGCGACGAATCGTCGTCGTCGTCGTCGTCGTCGTCGTCGTCGTCGTCGTCGTCGTCGTCGTCGTCGTCGTCGTCGTCGTCGTCTGTCGTTGAATCCTCAAGGATGCTGGAGCGCGATTATTATCTCGCATAATATTCGACGCGTATGCTCCTTGTCCGATAAGCAGAAAGACAGAGTTCCGGAAAGGTTTGTGCTCTTGCCGAAAGATATCGTTCCCCCTGTAAGAAAACTCACAATTAAATGTAAAATAAAGTTAGATAACAACAATGTACGTACCAGAGCTTGGAGCATAGTTCCAATTTGAAGTTTTCGAGCGTTGGTCGATTATCCTGACGCACCATTCGAGCGCGATTCTTTCGGCGTTAATTTTAACGACGCTGCTCCATTTTTGCGACACGTCGTCGCAGTGACGCGCTCTTAAATAAATCTCGCTGCCAAATCGCCGGCGTTATCTCACCTCGAAACTGATACCGACGATAGAGCAAAGATATACGTCTTGAACAACGAAGAAACGTTCGTAATTTGTTACCGGATACCGAGGACGAAGATCGGTCTCGTTGATGTTTAGGCACACTTTGTGCACAGCTGGACGCGGACGAGGTCGTCGATCTTACGTATCGTTGCTCGACCTTTCCGTCGAAGGAATTAAAAAATAAAGAAAATGCGTGCCAATCCTCGTTATCCGGATACCGATATCGAGGCGATAACGATCGCGACGCAAGGCGTCGTCCTCGGGTAGGGTCGCGGAGGAACTCGCGTCGCAACGCAGTCTAGAGGAATCGTGCTTATCGTTCGATTCACATGTGCGCGTAACGGGGAGAGGCGACGACTCATCGACATTCGTTTTCTTTTTTCCTCCCAGGTGAAGAGCCGACGGGCCCAATCGAGATGGACCGGTGGCCTGTGCGTTTAGCTATACTGGGGATGCTGGTCGCGAGTCTCCGAGCTACCGACGACTTTCGGCGCATTTCCTACGAAGGTACGTTTGCTACGCCCTCGATAAGCGATTGTCGATCGTTGGTCATCCGCGATAAGTTTTCGCGGTTACGAACGAACAGCGACCCTCCGGTTCGAAGAGAAAAATCACCAACGATTTGCCAAACATCCGGGGAAAAATAAACATCGGTTACATCGACGATAATTTTAATCGAAGTTACAAACTCGATGACGCACGCACCCTCGCTCGCTATTCGTCCGATTGGAAACAATTCTGCAACGTTATTTTCTAGGAACGGATAACGCGCACTTTCGACGAACTGTTAGCGAGCAAAAGAATCGAGGACGGAGAATCTTCGTTTTATCAAAGTGTAAAAATATATTAGTCGTTCCGTAGATACTGCAACTATATCCCGGGGCCCTGTTTTGAATATTTGAGGAAATATGCGTATGCATCGGTTGCATCGATAATTTTAATTTAAATTACGATGTGTGTATTATTATCTTATCATCGAGATACGAAACAATAACGTACTCTTACGGAGTATTAAGTAACACGTGGAAAGCTACGAGTCGGAGGAGTAAATTTAATTATCAATATCTCCTATATTTGTTTGGCTGGTTCTAAATAGATAAAATTACCTACAGAGAAGGGAACAATGAACGATACTGGATAAATAGTAGATTTTTCGTAAAGATAGTATCGTCTATCCAAGATGGATTCTGGATTCGAAAGGGGTTCCCGGTAAGAGCTTGGCTCGACAGCTTTGGAGCTTTCGAGTCGAACGGGTTCGCGGGTGTAGGCACGTCTAGGAAGCAGAAGAAGAACCCGTCTTCTCGCCCACGGTCGGTCGTCCGTAACCGCTGGACTCTGTACGATCAGCGCGTGCTCATCCTTTTCCAGCGAAGAGGTTCTCCAATGGTCGTGGCGTGGGTGGCGAGGCGAGGCGAGGCGAGGCGAGGCGCGTTGGACGCGTGGCTGTTGCGCGATTCGATCGACTCGCGAAGGTTGCGATCGCGTGTTTCGTCGGCTCTCGCGCGTTCCCAAAGAAGCGAAACGTTCGCGAATCGCGAAAGAATGGATCCACGGGGACCACTTTCCGCTCCGAGAGCGTAGGCGTCGAGCATGGCACGCGTCGGCACGCGCGCGTATCCTCGCGACGCGTTTCGATTTCTCCCGATCCAACCCCACTCTTTTCCCCGAGTACCGATTTCGAGCTAACTCTCCCTCTCCGCGAGAACCCGAGTTCCAAAGTTTTGGGTCCGGCGAACGCGAGACAACGTCCCCTCGCGTTCGTCTCGCAAGTGCACGCTTACGCAACGCTCGAAAGACTCTTTCGTCCACCAAGGCTTTCGTGAGGGTAAACGCGGAGAAAAATCGTTACGAAAACGCAGCGTCGTACACGATTACGAATACGCGGCACACTCACCTAAAAAATTTTCTAGAGAACGCGCTCTCTTCTTTTATTACCAGGACGTTCTTTTCGTTGCCGTGACTCGGTAATTCAAGTAACCGTCCGATGATTATTCGGGGCTAGTTTCTTCTCCGCAGGTGTCCCGATACTTTCGGAGAGGAGTATTGCTTTCCCGGTCACTTTTTTCGACCGAATTTTTTTTTTCCCGAGAAAAATCTCCTACTACTCGTTCCTCGTCGTTAAGAACGAATAAGATGCGATAGCAGAGTCCCATATATTTCCTTTCTCCTGTAATTGATCGGCCTCGAACGTCATCCTACGGTTGGAAACTTTTGAGTCGCGCTTCGATCTCGTTGCGTCATTGTCGATAACGGAGACGAAAATAATTCGGTTTTCGCGTTAAGTAGCGACACGGAGACGAAAATAATGTTTTCATCGATCCGTGGGAATGGAAAGTCGTCGACGATCTTCCAGCGGCGAAACGAGAGCGAACTTTGCTTCCCGACGCCGATCGAATTTACGGCAGCAGTCGCGACGACGACGGTTCGGTTTCGCGGTTTGAAAGCGCGTCGAGCACGCGGCGAGGAACGCGACGAGCCGGCTTCGAATCGCTCGCCGCTTCCGCGTTGTCGTCGAGCCTGGGCTCGTTCGTTGTTCCCGCAAAGATCGCGTTCGAAAGAAAACGATCGAGAATCAATGTAAAGTGAATTCTCGTTCGTAGTCGACGGCCATATTTACGAGGGAAAGAATCGGTGACCTGGATAGCTCGACGGTGTTCCGAACGCTCGATCGGTTGATTTTCTCTCCCCTGCGCGTTGCGTGCTCGCTGCAACAATCTCGCGGCGCTCATTTTCCTCGTGAAAATCTTCTTTTCTACCGATTCTCGCGCGGTGTTCCACGCTTGGCTGATCTCGACGGCGATAGCAACGCTCGTGGAACGAATGAAATCCCTCGATCGTGGAAGGAGAATCCATCGAACCGCTTTTTTCGTTAAAAGCACCGTCGTCGTCGTCGTCGTCGTCGTCGTCGTTGTCGTCGCCGCAGCTCGCTCCGCAACGCTCTGAGCCCTCTTCTTGTCGAACGTGGCGCGATCGAGCCGTCGCCTGCTCACCGAGAAACCGGCTTACGGTGTTTTCATCGAGGCTCGCGTTTATCGCGAATCGACCAACGACGATTCTCGATCGAGCCTGGAAGATGCCAACAACCGGAATCGAGTTTCCACCGGCGGTACGTCTCTCGTGCGGGTTTTATTCGATTTCTCGCTAGGCGAACGTTACATACGTATCGATCGCGAGGGGTAATCGACTCCAGGGATCCGTTTCCATTCGCTGGTTCGCGGTAGCCACGGTTTCCGCGAAACGGAAACGATTAAACAAAGAAACGCGTGCATCGATCGAGGTGGATAGACGGTTAGAGGGACAAACGAAAGATAAAAGACCGGCAACGAAACGAAGAAGCAGCAGAGAAGAAAGAAGTTTTAAGAGGAAGACGGAGAGAATGGCGGGGCTACGTACATCCGTACGTGTGCGTGCGCGTGCGTAGCGAGGGGGAGGTGCTGGTAGGGGATCGAGGAGAAAAAGAAAAGGCGGAGAGTGAAGGGAGGATACCCGAGAGGCCTTCGAGATCAGGTTATGCTAACTGGGGCCCGTTCGTCCCACACGTATCTACTTATAAGCACACGTACGTGGTCGCACGGACGCTGGCGTGCGCGACGGTGTAGGTTTCCAGAGATGCGCGAGCGCGTGCGCTCGCTCGCTCGCTCGCTCGCTCGCGGACACAGGTTAACAGCGTACCTGAATA
The DNA here is from genome assembly GCF_051014685.1 of Ptiloglossa arizonensis. Classification (NCBI taxonomy): domain Eukaryota; kingdom Metazoa; phylum Arthropoda; class Insecta; order Hymenoptera; family Colletidae; genus Ptiloglossa; species Ptiloglossa arizonensis. The sequence goes on along the minus strand of NC_135051.1, from coordinate 10,090,674 downwards.
CGTGGAAACGCGAGAGGTACGACGAACCGCGCAGCTACCTTTGCGGAATCGTTTCTCCGCGTCGGCAAACCGGCTGAAAAACAACAAGACCAAGACGAGTGAAAGAGGAGACGGGAGAAACGAGCGAGGAAAAAGCTCGGGAGACGCTAAGCTCGCGGTTATCGCGAACGACGGAAAGGTGGGCCCGTTTCGCGCTACGAGACCCCTCGACGACTCTCGAGGAACACTCGCCTCGAATTTTAGGCAACAGCTGGGTTTCGATCGGTCCGGTTGGTTCTCCTGCCTCCCGAGGCAGGATAGAGACGGTTCGGCGATCGAGTCTTTGGCGAATCTCTCGTTCTCGTGTTCCTCTCGGAGCCTGTCGATGTCCAAACGACGCGTGCAAGAAGCAAAAAGGTGAAAAACCCTCGGTCCCGAGGAGTATCGTGTTCTCGAGCGGGCAAAGACGAGGGACGGATGCCGCGCGACGCTCCTTTAACGTCGCCAAACTAGTTTGTCCGGAAGAGAAGAAAGGTTCGAGCGCAAGTTCGCGGAACGCGAACGCTCGCGAAGTCGAGAGGGTGAAAAGAACCGGCGAAGATGGCGACGGAAGTCTTTGCGATTGTCCGTGTGTACGTCCTGCGGGGCGAACGTTCGTGATTCGGAAAGCCACCGCGATGGGGGTTCCGACACTCGCGAAAGCTCGTTAAAGAGGGACCGTTCCTCGGGCCCCGAAATCGCGTCAGGCCCGAAACGAAACTCCTTACCGTTTTCGTTGGATTCGCGCCTCTTTCGAGCGGCGTGGAAACCTTGTCGCGTAGCAGAAGCTCCTTAACGAGCCCCGAAATCGCGTCAGGCCCGAAACGAAACTCCTTACCGTTTTCGTTCGATTCGCGCCTCTTTCGAGCGGCGTGGAAACCTTGTCGCGTAGCAGAAGCTCCTTAAAGGTCCCCTTGGCGAGTCGGAGTCTCGGGGCTTCGAAAGTATCGACGAAAATCGGCCCTCACGACTCAGTAAAAATCGTAAACGTGTTCCAGATTTGGCGGAAACTAGCCTGTTTCAACAAGAGGGCGTGACGACGTACTCCCAGTTGCTGTTCGACGTTGCCAGACAACAGGTCGTCGTCGGTGCACGGTACGTACGGACACGCGTCGATTTCTATCAGAACCGATCGAACGCGGAAACAGCCTCCAGGGCACCGCTCTGTTCGCAAAGCCTCGTAACGTTCGAAGCCAAGGAGCTGGCGTTTCGCCAACCTGCCCCCCTCGACCCGACGCATTTCTTTACCACCTCGAACTAGACGCGTCGCCTCGCGAAGCTTTTCCTAGGATCGCGAGCACGAACGCACCAGACACGCAGCCAGCAACGAGGAGCAACGTTCTTCTTGGACACGCGCCAAATTGGTCGTGACTTTGATTCGTCTCGCGCGAGCAATCGCGAATCGTTTCTCCGATATTTCGCGGCTTTGGCCGAAAACGCGTGATTCCATTTTTGGCACTCGGTCCAAGGGCGCGTTCCCGTTTTCAGCAACCGGCCGGTTCGCGTGCCCACTTCTCCCTGTCGCGGCCGATTTTTCAAACGGAAGATACCGGTCGCCGATGCTCGGACACCTTGAAAACTAGGCGCGCCTCGCGATCATCGCGGGGACTGTTCAATCGGAGTACGCTAGACGCGATTTCCACGAGGCCTGCAACGAACGGGTGGAGTTCGAGCCTCGCGCTAAAGCGAGTAAAGTCGGCCGGGTCCGCTAGAACGGCCGAGTTAAAAGGCAAAAGTTGAGCCGCACTCTTCAGGGCGGAAAAACCGTATTTCTTTCTACGATGAAAAAACGAGGAGGAGGTTTTCGATCGAGGATCGTACGTACCCCGGCGTGGAAAGGAGAGTAACCAACAACGCCCCCGTGCTCTTTCTATTAATAGAAGCTAGTTATTAGCCGCGACCTACGTACGAGCTCGCGACTCGCTCGAAGGAACGCGCTCGACCGCTTATCTCGTTCGGGGAACAGCTCGCGAATTCGAAAAATCGTCGCTCGGCCTTCGCCTGGCCAGGGAACAGCTGGCTGCGGTCGATCTGGGCCTGAAATGAAAATTCGCGTCGACTCGGAGGGACTTGGTGTCTCTCGCGGCGAGGTGGAGAGAAAAAGAACCGCTGGGGGAAAGGAGAGAAGGGTGGTGAACGTCGTGGACGGCGCCAAAGTGTCCCGGTGTGCGCTTACGCGTACGCGTACGCGTACGGTCTTGGTCGCGGATAAGTCTCTCGCGATTCGCTCGATCGACAGGTAGACCGGTGCGTGAGGCGAATCGCTACGAGGCTAACAGTCGAAGAAAAAGAAGAAGAAAAAGCAGAAGAAGAAGTCGTCGCGTTCGTCGCTTGAGAAATCTGTCGCGAGTCGCGCGCGCCGAGATTGGAGCGGTGGAAAGCGTTGGACGCCGAACGGGACGCGGTGGCGTGGCGTGGTGTGGTGTGGCGTGGCGTGGCGTGGCGGCGGCGGGCTGGCCGCGTGCACGCGACACGGCGCCACGATTTGCATTCCTACTTTAATTCTCGTGTGCGGCGATCGTCGTGACGTCACCGAATCGCAGATTATCGAAAGCGCACCGCGACAGGTACACAAGATCGGTAGATTTATCGCTACGAGATCGAAATATCGGCCCGAGGTCGCCTATTCGTACACCCTCCGCCCTGGAACGCGGTCCGTTCCCAGTCCGTTCCGTACGTAGTCCTAGTTGTTACCGTATTACGATGGTAACAATTTCTCACCCAAGTTTCGCCCGATACACGAGTGCACGCGGAGCGTGCAGAGTACGGGTAGACGGAACCGAGAAATTAGCCGCAACTAGCCTTAACAAGAGGTGTTGCAACGAAGAGATAGAACGGAGTCGAGTGCATCGATAACAAGGGGACGAGGAATCGTTTAAATTCACTCGCGTTTACAGCTCTCGAGGCTCGCGTTTCGGTTACAACTGCCAGCGAAGTAATTATCGCAATTTTCGCACCGCGTTATATTCTCTGGGTATATCCGGAGGGTATTTGAGAATACGCGGTGGAGAGAAAGGGCGTGCTCGCCTCGGCTCGCCTCTTCGTTCTTTTCCAGGATCGTGCACGCTCCGTTTTCAAACGAACCTCCGCCACGCCGTAAATAATTACGTTTATCGCGCGAACACGCCTCGCTTTCCGCGCGATATTTCTGCTCGACGAGTCCGCTAGACCCCTCGCGTCAGCTACACCCTCGGACGGCTCGCGCGACGTCCCTCGATCTTTCATTTTTTCTCGTCTCGCTTTCTCTTTCGCGGTTTTCATCCGTCGTCGCGAGGTGATCGATTTTTGTCCGAATTTCTAGCTTCACCGAGCAATGAAAATTATTCACCTTTTATCGAGATAGCCAGTTCATCGAGCGGAATTTTCCCAAGAGTTGGCTACGTTGAACTTTTCGTATTGTATCGCAAATATAGCCCGACTCGTCGCGCTCAAATCAGCTGCCGGCCGAGACGAGTGCAAAGGGTTACGAACCCGAAGCACGGAATCACGGCACAGGGTACACGGTCCGTTCTCCTTTTTTCGTATCTCCGTTCTCAAAGGCGGGCTCCAGACGGAACTGGACGACGCGGCCGTAGTTGGCCGAGCGAAAAGATGGTCGTAAATTGCCGAACAAAGAGCGTCGTCGCGCGAGGGAGCCCGTCGTTCGTTTAGCGAACAGGAAGCAATCTGTTTCAATGGGATTGCTCGAACGACGCGCTCGGTTCGCGAGTACCACCTATATACCTACATACGTACCTATTCGAGTCTACGATTTTGGTTGCATCCTTTCGGAGCTTCCAACACCCCGAGAATTCGAGAGTGGACAACGGAGGGGTCCTCCGCGCTCAGTTTCGCCCTCGGTGTCACCGTTGATCGCCGCGCGGTGCACCGCACCGGTTAAATAATAATAATAATAATTACTCGGTCAAAGTATCGGGCGCAGTCGCGGCGGGCGCCCACGTAGGCGCCGTTTATGCTTCGCTGCGAGTTTCCTGCGGGCTAGATCTGGCGACGGCGACGGCGACGGCGACGTCGGGGGACCGGCTCTCTCCGGTCCGTTGCTGCCACGGGTCTCGAGGACCCGGGCGGTGCGACGCGGTGCGGCGCGGCGTGGCGCGGCAAACGAACACTTTTCTAAGCGCGTATCCCATAGGCACCGTGAGCAGCGTCCCACGCGCCTCGTCGACCGGTCCGCAACCGATACGGGACCGGGGGCCTGTTTCGAATTCAAAGACGCTCGTTCACCGGCTCGTGAACGCGGCCACTTTCGATTCGAGCGGACGATCGATCATTACGAAAGAGTCGCGAGCCGCGACTCGCGACTCGCGTCCACCGGCACGACTCTTCTCGATCGTCGGAGGATTCCGAGAGAAGAGGGAGGTAGGTTGGAGAACCCTCGATCGGTGAAAGATCGCGTAGCGCGTGCACGCAATGGTGTACCGTTACCAGGGGAGTTTCTCGGATTCTCGAGAAGGTTTCGTTTCCATTTTGAAGCATCGAGCGCGAGACTCTAGCGTTCGCGGGTACCACCGAGGCTTTGGCTACGCTTCGTCCGGAATTAGTAGTCGTCCTGGACTCGGTATCCAGCGGTTAGCAGTTTTCTCTCGGGTAATTTTCGCTGCCGGAGTTCGTTACACCGTCACCGTCAGGGTGGAGCCAATGTTCGACGTACCGAACAATTTCCTCGATTTCCAGGGACAATCTCTATCGGCTGACTCTGACGTCGCTGACCGCGCTCGAGCACGCCGGCTGGTCAGCCCCGGACGACAAGACCAACACCTGCCAAAACAAGGGCCAGAGCGTCGACGACTGTCGCAACTACGTCAAGGTGCTCCTCAGCAATGGAAAGAGCCTGTTCACCTGCGGCACCTACGCCTTCAGCCCTTGGTGCACCTGGAGAGAGGTAAGTCTCGAGAGGTGGTTCGATGTTCGGAAGCAAGGGGAGATCGAAACTCTGCTCGTCCCCTAGATCGAGAACATCAGCAGCGTCACCAGCGAGATGCCAGGTATCGCCATGTGCCCCTACTCGCCTCGCGCGAACGTTACCGCATTGTTGGCCAGAGGACCGACAGGTGGACTCTTTACAGGGGCACCGACCGATTTCTCCGGGGCCGATCCCGCGATATGCAGAACCCTCGCCATACCGAATCTTCGCACTCATCAGTACGATTCCAGGTAACTCGATAGCCCGAATCTTTCTCGCGATACCAAGTTCCCCTTTGATTCTGTCACGGTTGCTTCCAGATGGTTGAACGACCCGCAATTCGTCGGCAGCTTCGAGACCGAGGATCACGTCTACTTTTTGTTCCGCGAATCCGCCGTCGAGTACATAAACTGTGGCAAGGTAAGAAAGTAGACACAGACCGTGATGCGATCGGCTCGTAACAACGTCTTTCGTTGTTTTCAGAAAATTTACTCCAGAATAGCCAGGGTGTGCAAGAACGATCGAGGTGGACAGATCATGATGAAAGACGTTTGGACGACGTTCAGCAAGGCGCGTCTAAATTGCTCCCTGCCTGGCGAGTTTCCCTTCTACTACGACGAGATCCAAGGCGCGGTCTATCATCCCGAGGAGGGCATCGTCTACGCGACCTTTACCACGCCTGTGTAAGTACGACGTAAAAGCTGGGAAAATATTGGCTCCGGGTAGCCTTCCTCCAAACTCTCACGAATCTTTTCTGTCCGTGCATTCGATTGCTCGACGAGGCGGGAGGACGAGGTAGGTAACGAATTCGCGAAATTTCTCGAATCGTCGAGGAGAGAGAGGGAGAGTCGCCTCTCCGATCCCAGCCTGCGATGCTCCAACTCTCCGCGTTCTCTGTTCAGAAACGGCATAGCCGGTTCGGCCATCTGTGCGTTCAACATGTCGGCGATTACCGCAAGCTTCAACGGACCCTTCAAGCACCAGGAGAACACTGGTGCCGCCTGGGAGAGGAGGCAAGTCTCCCATCAGGACAGACAACGGTGCGGATCGTCGTTGAACATCGCTCCCCACCAAATCATGGACAATCAAAGGTATCAGTTGATGGACGACGCTGTCCAGAGCACGACCCTCGAGCCTCTTCACACTGCCATACTCGAAAGATTCACGCTGATCGCGCTCGATGTGACGCCTACCAAGTTGCATCGCGGAGTCACGGTGCTGTACGTCGCCACCGACGTGGGACTCGTCAAGAAGATCTCCGTCCTACCCAGGACCCAGGAGACGTGCATCGTCGAGGTCTGGGGACCCATGCCTTCCACTCCGCTTACTTTACAATTCTTAAAGGACACGCAGAGTCTGTACGTCGGCACGGAGATGGGATTGTCGAGGTACGAGGAAAGCTCGGTTCACCTATCGAACATCTGTCCAAGTGCGTTTCGTTTCTCCGCTCGTACAGGTTACCCGCTGCCCAGTGTCATCGACACCGTAGTCGTCAAGCCTGTCTGAACGCTCAAGAGCCGTATTGCGGCTGGAACGAGCATCTGATGAAGTGCGCTCCGGCTCCGAAGCAGAACCACCTGGCGAACCACTGGCACCAGGAGGTTACCAAGTGCCCGGTACTCACGGATCCCGTCGACGGTGGTTGGAGTGCCTGGAGTTCTTGGTCAGGCTGCCAGCACGGCGCCGCCGAACACGGTCACTCCCATTCCCACTCCCACGCGCACGCTCACTCGCATTCGGAGCACGCGGAGGTTGGTACTCTCGACGAGTGAGAAACTCGCAGGCGAAGCTGACCGCGAATTATTTTCCGTAGACGACGACGGACAGCTGCCAGTGTCAGACCAGAGAGTGCAACAATCCGCCGCCTCAACACGGCGGCGAGACTTGCACAGGTGCCAAGGTCAGAGTGACCAATTGCACGGTGCACGGCGGCTGGACAGCCTGGTCCGCTTGGTCCGCCTGCTCGCAGACCTGCGGCTTTGCCATGAAGACCAGACGACGATCCTGTACCAATCCGGCCCCCGCATTCGGGGGACGGGTATGCGTAGGGCACGATCACGACGACATCGTTTGTATCGACCTACCGCCTTGCCCCACGCCGGCCAAAGTCACACCACCGCCTCAGAACGGACAGTGGTCCACCTGGGGTGCTTGGAACTCTTGCTCGCGACCCTGCAACGGTGGTACGCGATCGCTTCTCGGACAATCTCCGACATACTAATCGCTATATATTTTCTTTCTGCATCGTAATCGGTATCGCAAGTGTGTTTCCATCGTAGGGATACGAATACGAAGGAGAACCTGCGAGAGTCAGTCCCAGCGCAAATCCGGCACCCTCGAATGCAACGGATGCGACTTCCAAGTAAGAATCGAGTCACTCTTCGTACTCGAAGAGCCGTTGGTTGTAACCTCTCGTTCTATACCCGTCGTTTATTCCAGATCGAGGAGTGCAACACCCATCAGTGCGTCGAGATCAAGAGATACTCCGGATGGACACCGTGGCTGACCGCGAACACGACCACCTTGCAAAGTGGGAACGTCGGGTACGTCGGATACGTCGAGAAACGCTTCCGATTCAGTTGTCGAGCCCAAACGGACGATCCCTCGAGCGTCAGGGTGCAACTGGCCAAAGAGGAGGAACGTTATTGCAGAAACGACGGCTCGTGTTTAAGGGGAAGCGGGAATCAAAACGGATACGGGGATCTGACAACCGAGAGCGGCTGGAGCGAGTGGTCCTCCTGGCAACCGTGCAATCGTCCTTGCGGAGGAGGCTTGCAACACAGGGTAAGTAACGAACAACGTCTCCCAGTTTATCCTTTCTATCGTTTGCCGTTTACACAGGTCAGGCAATGCGAATCCCCGCCGTGCGAAGGCACCGTGACCCTGCAAAACAAAGTTTGCAACACGCATCCGTGCAGGTCGAGCGCGACAGGTTCCAGCACCGTGCCAGGCGTCAGTAACGAAGGTCAGTGGTCCTGTTGGACAGATTGGTCCGAGTGCTCGGCCTCTTGCGGTGCCGGGGTTCGCACCAGGACCAGAGAGTGCCTCGGTCTGGAGAGCTGCGAAGGCCCGCGATTGGTCAGGGAGACCTGCGAGATGCCCAGCTGCGAATCGTTGGCCGGTTGGGACTCCTGGTCACGGTGGACGCCCTGCGACGACGATCATCAGCAGCATCGGAAGCGACAGTGTCTTCGACACGGCAACGGGTTGTGTCAGGGGACCGGTCGAGAAACTCGCGATTGTTTGCCCGATTGCACCGACAACGGTGAGGAGTACCTCCGAGGGCAATTCAGCTTAGAATTCTTACAAAGGCCCTCTCAACGGAGGGAGAAACTCGCGTAGAATTTCCCTTACCCGAGGGAAATCCTCCCAACTAGCTTTCGTTTTTGTTTACGCATCAGCTCCCCACGGTGACATCTACTTAACCTCGAGGCTTACTCACGTCCTTTGATTTTTCAGACGTGAACGCGCTACGATCGAGCGTGGAACGTTCCGGAGTAACGATCGGCGCGGTGGTCGGCAGTTGCGTCGTGGGATTCCTCGTGGGTTTGGCACTCACGGCGATTTTGAGCTTTTGTTACTTGAAGCGACGTCAGCAACGTGCACCCGGCAGTCCTCACTACGTCAGCAAGCAGAATCCTTACGTTACGGTTCCGTTGAAGGAGGTAAACAATCGAGTGACTCTAGTCGGTCGATAAAAACGCGATAAACGAAAGGGTTTCGTTCTTCAGGCTAACGCCAAGCGGCAGCCCAGCTTCTCCGGCAGCACCAACGGCAACGGGACTCTTCGCGGGAAGAACAACCCGAACGTAAACGGTCTGGGTAGCCCGAAACTGTATCCCAAGAGCCTCGACTACGAATCTGCCACGTTGAAGCGCAACAGCCACGGCCAGCAACACATTCGGGTGGACTTGGACCAAGACAAGTACTATTGAACCTAACGACCGATTACGTACGGAGAAAGCAAGAGTTTATTTTCCTGCGAGAACGCACAATCGTGTCTGTCAACGACAATTGACGCTACGAAGGCGAAAATAGAAGCAGTCGACGATCTCGTCTTCTCTCGTCTCGTTCTGTGCACGCGTCTCGGGGAACACCGACGAACGATCGAAATACTTTTGCGTCGAGGAGAACATTACGCGCCGTGGCAAAGTTGTGAATACGCACGATGGGAGAGGAATTGTACATATACACTCGGACATACGTACCTATACGACGCACATAACGTATATACGTAAAGGAGATTACACGTTACTCTTGTTTATTTTAAAGAAAGATGACTTCGAGTTTTATATCGAACGATTTAGTGCCATTACACGGGATTAAACGCAACGTCGAATGTGTGTGTGTGTGTCTGTGTATGTGTGTGTATGCGTGTGCGAATCGAATTGTACCTAAGGAATGAACAAGAACGCATGCGTGCGTGTACGTACAGTGTGTGTGCATTCGAGACACATAGCGCGTCAATCGCGTTCGTTTATTGGCTCACATTGAGTCGTGGAAACGCGTCGAGTTACATGTAAGAAGAAGAACCGAGAATAAAAAAAAAGACGATCGTCCGCCTCGAATTAGGCGGCGCGAAACAATTCGACTCCGATTCGATTCGAGTGAACACACACCTCGAGTGTAGACGAATCTACGGATAACTTGTTGATCTCTTCGTTCGAAGAGTAAACGAATAATAACGCCCGAAGAGTTCGTCATCGCCCCTCCCAAGGGGTTGCGATTGTTTCGAGACGCGTCGATCCGTTCACAGATCTGCGGCGAACTCTTCGATCTTCTCGATAGCGTAATCCATAGCAGCTTTCGTCGGTGGAGGTTGACAAGTAACGACCATGCGGAAGAAATTGCCGATATTCTTGTAAGAGAGGGGCGTGTAGCCGACCATCAACGATCCTTCGACCATCATACGTTCCTTGACCTTGGAGGCGACTTTGTACAGCTTCTCCCACCAGTCCTGAGTCTCCTCCTGACCGCGCATGCTCGGCGGTATGTACCTGAAACGAAGCAAACGAACACTGTGCGAAACTTTCTCGAAGGATCGCGCGATTACAGCGAATGGTCGTTCACCAGAAGCAAATATTGCAGCCCTCGTATTCGGGGATCACCGGGCGAAAACCTTGACGGTCCTTAATCCGACGGAAAAAGTAGCCAGCAATGTCCATGGCGTGGTCCACGGATTCGCGGAGTCCTTGAGTACCACGTGCCTTCCACATCAGCCACAGTTTGGCACCGTCGACCTGCGACGAGTGTTACGAGCTCTTATCGTAGAGATCTTACGAGCATCACCGATCGTCTCACCTTCCTCCCACACTGAATGCTCTTGTCACCCGTGTCCCACTTCACATCGTAATGTTTGTCCTGCTGGAAGAGATACCTCGCGCCGGCGCAATTCGCCTCCTGGAGAATATTCTTGTTGACCAGGAACAACGAGCACTGGAGCGGAGCCCCGAGCATCTTGTGCGGATTCCACGCGACGGAGTTCGAGCTGTATCGGTTAGAAAGATATCGTTCGAACAGCTTGGTCTCTCGGGGCAAGGGACGAGAAGCGGTGATGTGCCATTGAATCGATAAACGCGGATAACGACCGTTCGGCGTAATTAATTTGTACGTTAAGTAAACATTTCTGTTTATATTTGAGAATGTTCGACGATAACTCGCAACTATCAATAGGACCTGAACAAGAACCGATTACTTTATCTACGTACACGGTATTGCGTTTGTACAGTCCGCTAAATGCTTTATCGTTTTCGTTTTTTTTTGTTCTTTTCTTTTTTACGAAGAAACGCGAGTGGGACATAGAAAAGGGCATCGTTCTTTAAAGGTACGACCGATCTAGTAGATGTTTTCACGAAGGAATACTTTTTAAAGCTGTACACAGGTTCACCGAGGTTAAAGCGAGCGAGGCATAAAAAGATCTCTGTTCGATCTGATATCGATCGACATACGTACAGCTGGATACCCTGTAGTAGTTTTTGGTACTTCTCCGAAAGCAACAAGGAACCGCCCAGGCAAGCCTGTAACAGAGGACGGTCGGTTCGTGGCATTCTTCGCTGGTCAGTTATCATTGTATCGGTATACGAACGTCAACGTGCAACCATAGATCCTCTTCTCGACAGATCGCAGCGATCTGCGGTAGCGGATCGAAGGCACCTAGAACCGTGGTCCCGCAGGTAGCGTTGACGAAGAACGGTAAGTCCCCTCGTTTCTTCACTTCCACGATCGCGTTCTTCAACTCGTCCGGTCGCATACGGCCCAATTCGTCGCACTTGACCTGTTGCGAAGACGGACGATGCTTATCGAAAGAAAATTACCGTGGAAAGTTACCAAACGTCGCGCGCATACCTTGTAGACGTTATCGGTCCCCAAACCCAGCCAGTGGGCCCCCTTCTCGATCGAATAGTGACCAGCCTCGCTGGTGAAACAGACCAGAGGCGGTAGACCCGCGAGTCCCTTGGTCTTGATATCCGGTAACATATTGTATCTCGCCAAAACCATACCGTACATGTTGGAGATGCTCCCACCGGGACTCAGAATACCATCGCCCTCGGGTAACGGGGAATACCCCACCAGTTCCAGGGATTTCTGTATCACTTGTCGTTCCATCAGCGTGAACACGGGGGCTACTTCGTACGTGTACCTAACGAAATATACAGCTCCCTCGTCGTCAAAATCACAAGACAATTGTCGCTAGACCCGAACGAATGTAATAACAATAAAAAGAATATTGCCCACTTACTGGCTGGTGTTGAAGACTTCCGTCAGCCAGGAGCCAGCCAGCCCGTACTCGTCGACGCCAGCGTAGAGCTGATTATGGAAATGTGGACTGAACGTCTTCACCGAGTATCGAATCGTCTGGCGTATCGCTTTCTCGATTTGCTCTCGGCTCGCCGGTTTCTCCGCCAAGTAGATCGCCAATTTTTCTTCCTTGTAGACCGATAAACCGATAAACCGATAAAGAAATAACCGATTGGGTCGAGTTCGCGGATCTTACCATCTCGTCCGGTTGAACGAATCGCAGGACGGGTTCGTTGCCCGAACGATCGAAGGCACGTTCCTCTTGGAGGATGTCGATCAGTCGTTTCATCAAATCGAACGTGGTCATCTCGGTAGATGTTGATGCTTCCATTGCGTGCGAGGAACTGTACCCGATCGAGCGGATCGGATCGGATCGGTTCGATTCGGTTCGCGAACGAGTCTCTTCCCTCCCACCAGTCTCCGCACAAGTTTTCCTCGTCTATTGCACGGTCGCGTTAGTTCTCGAGTTCACTTTGTTGGGTTCTTTGCGATATCGAGTACGCACGTAGCGCGCACGTCGAGATACGCGTCCGCGACGCGATGCGTGCGCGTATCGCAGGTTGCGTCGTCTTTCGGTAGACTTTGTCTGCCGCGCAATCGGCAGACACGGTCGACTGGGTCAACGAGTCGCGGAAGCGATAGATTACGTTACCCGGGAGGAAACGCGTTGGATAAGGAATAACATCGGTTGCGCGCGTAAACGAACGCTGGATAGATCCGGGTAAAAGTTTTATCCACTCGCAATAATATTCCACGCTCGACCTGCCTCCTTCGTTCCGTAGCCACTCCAGAAGGGTTAGACCTGTTGATCGTAAACGCGACGTAGAAGGAACCTATCGAACGTCGTGGAACGGAGATACGCAAACACGATGGCAGAGATGGGCAGTACATTTCGTTCGAATGCGTTTTCCGGTATTTGTCCAATTACAAAGAACTATTCGTTCGATGGAACATTTTTATATTTTCTCCTATGTTCTAATAGAGTTTCAATTTTTATTCGGATGAAAATGTTGCCCATCCGTGCACGGTAGATACCGAAATGGGGTCTTTCGTCGGTAGACTGTCCGGTGGGGCGGGGAGCTGACCTCCGACGAGGTCGATGGGGATTCGAGGGGACAGGCCCCTCATCGAGGCCCACTGACCCTCGCAGAGCTCGTGGAACGTTAACCGCATCAATGGCTTGCCCCCCAGTGTTCCAGGACCCCTGCAGATCGCTCCAGCCCCGAACTCCCACACACCCAACTCCTCCACGGTGTCCGAGGAAGCGTTCGCTCGAGCCAGGTACCTCTTCTGCAACCAGATGGCCAGGTAGGAGGCTGCGCAGTCGCAGTGCCAAGGGTTCCTGGCGAGACGGAGCTGCTCCATTCGAGGCACGGGGTCTAGAACCCGCGCGGGTAACGAGGACAGGTAGTTGGATTCCAGTTGCCTAAGAGTGTACGAGTCGAGTATATATCCTGGTATATCGAGGAACCTAACTTCTTACAATTTTCGTCTCGTAACCTGGAATTCCTGGACACTTGACCGTGGTCCAGGAATTCTCCTCTACCGGTAAAAACATTTCACAATAGTCGAACGACTGTTCGTTCACTCACAGTTTCCGCAGATTCGGGGTGTCCTGAAACACGTCGGGATGCAAGTTTCTGAGGTGGTTCGAGTGCAGGAACAGGGACGTCAGGTTGAAGAGACCGCGAAACACACCGCGAGAGAGACTCTCTATCCCGTTGGAGTAGAGCACTAGCCGCACCAAACGACCAGAAGTCGCGAAGAGTCCAGGAGTCAAGGTTCGTATACGATTGTGGCCTAGCAGCAGCTCCTCCAGGGCGCGCAATCCTCGAAAGGCGGACCGGTCGATCTACAAGAGAAGAAACGTTGACGAAGAACCGATCCGTTGCCGTTGCGTTCTCGAGGATCTCGAACGAACAACTTCGATCGAAGCCTGATTTTTCAAGAGAACGACTTGGACACTCGGAGTCCCAGCATTAGAGGGGATTGTTCACCCGGGCTATCTTGTTGTTGGACATCTCGAGAGACTGTAGCTGTGCGAGAGGAGCCAGCAACCCCCCTGATATCTCCGTGAGCTGATTGCCCCTGGCGTTCAGCTCGCGAAGGGACACCAGTCCCTGGAACAGCCCGTCCGGAAGGTTCTTCAGTCGGTTGTCCTCGAGGCCCAAGAACCTCAGGTTGATCAAGTCGCCGAAGAGATCCACTGGTACCGTCGAGAGACGATTCTTCCCTAGCAGAAGTTCCTCCAAGCTGGACAGTCCGCGAAACGTACCCGAGATCAGGTTCGAGATGCGATTGCAGGAGAGGTCGAGCATCACCAGCGAGGTGGTGCTCAGAAAAAGGTTCTCCGGCAGGGTTCGCAACCTGTTGGAGGACGCGTCTCTGCGCCCGTGCAAAAACAAAAAAGCGATCACGGTTGGTTATCGACTGTACTCGCGTTTCATGGTCACTCACAGAATGCGCAGGTTTCGCGTGCTCAGGAATTGGGATCTGTGTAGCTCTCTGAGCAGATTCTTGCTCAGTCTGACGTGGGTGACGGCGTGCAACGAGAAGAACAAGTTGAGGGGAAGGTGTTCGATGGAATTGTCGCTGAGATCTCTGAAAGTGTCTCGTTTAGGTGATCACGGGGTGTTTGATCGCAAGTATGCCGATGGTTACTCACAGATGGTTCAATCGCGTCATGTCCAGGAAAGTGTCCCTGTGGAGGGCTGTCAGTCGATTCCCACCCAGATCCCTGAAACCAGCTCTCTCAGCTTTTCTCAAGATCGTTGAAATCGATCAGGGCGTTCGCTTTGTAAATACTTATTTACTCGATGATTATTTACAAAGCGAACGACCTCGTCGATTTCAATGACTTTTGGATACGTTATCGAGGTCAAGATCCCGAGCATTGTATCGCAGCTCGGCGATACACCCAAAAGTAATATTATTTGCTTTAAATTTATTTCGTTCCGATCTATCCTAACCTAACCCAACTTAACTCCGGGTTATCTTCGAAGAAGAAAATCATCGACCCATCGATTCGAAAGGTGAACCATCGTAGCCCACCGGACGAATTAACGGGACCATAAATTTACGGAACTTTAACTCTCTATCGAATCGTTATCGCGTGGAGATGACTTTCACACGTACTGTGTTACCTCTGTTCCACTTTTCGAGCGATTATTTTTCTCGTTACGAGTCGCGCGATATTAAAACCGAACGACACAAGGGATTAACGCGTTCGCGTTTTCGCTTACAATTTGAGAACGTCTCTAGGGACGAGCTGCGCCGCCGGTAGATCCAGCAACTCCTGCCTCCAACAGGACACCGATTTCGTCTCAGGTTGACATCGACAGGGTCCTTCGGCGCAAACTTCCCAATCCTCCTCCGTCAGGCCCATCTGCCAAACTGAACGATCCACCGCGACGTTCCGCGAATCAATTCTACGGATCTACGTCACGGTATCCGTACTCACCAGGTTGCTCCACGGCCCTGAGTCTTCTCTCCAGCCTCGATAGACGACTCTCCAGCTCCTCGAGGATCGTCGAGGCGAGATCGTCCTCCGAAATCCCCACCCTCGTGCCCGTCGATCGTTCGAAATTCGAGTTGTAGGGCGCACAGTCGCGCGAAGTTTCTGACCAAGATCGAGTCTTGGTTAGCGTCGTCGAGAGGAGCAGCAAGAAACGAAGAATACTTTTATCGATGGTGATCATACTCGGGAACTAGAACGAGCTTCCTTCGTCGACTCGTCGCGAACCGCTCTCGACTAGTCTCTCTCGTCTTCCGACCTGCATCCTCGTTAGATGATGCTCTCGGCATAAACGCTCGCGTAACGATCGAGATTGACGAACAATGGTGGCACGGTCTGGCTCGATCGACCGCAATCCAGAGATGGGCGAAATTTTCACCCGAGCGATCACTCGAATAGAGTTTGCTTCGAGCGACGAAGCAAAATAATATCCAACCGAACGAGTCGTTCGATAATTAGTTTTAAACGGTCCAGCTTCTCATTACCGGCAGTTCAGAGTCCGGGGATACCGATATTTCGCTTAAAAGTCACGCGAGAGCGTGGATACACACGATAACGGAGAAATGTATTTTATACGGGAAATATTTTCTTATACGTTAATAACTTTTCTTCGAAAAATTCTCTTTTAAAGAAGATTCCTTCTCGACGAAATTTTAGGCGAAACAAATTTAGTCTAAAAAGATTATCGTTTAAAAAGATACCAGTCTAAGAGAATTCTCCCATCTCGTTTTCGTAGGAATGAAAGGAAAGATTGAACGATGAGCTTTTGTACCTGTTTCTGTTTTCTTTTTTTCTTTTTTTCTTCTTCTTTTTCTTTTCCGTTTATTTTCGTTAAAGCTAAAGCCAAAATTAAAGCTGGGTTACATACAGACGGCGAACCAAGGTGTCTCGAAGCGCCATCGCCGGTAGTCGCAACGCTGCAAGTCGAAAATCGAGTCCAACGCAAGTGTGTTCGCCTTTGGGAGTCCACTTCCGAACGTACAGGCGGACGCGCGAAGCGGGTAAACGATTCGCCGGGCGTTTCTTAACCGGTAAACCTGACGCCACCGGATCCAGGACACTCGCCCTTGTTCTTCGTCACGAGCTCTTTGGGTTTGAAAGAGAAAAGAGGCGTGGGGTAGTTACGATCAAGGGAGGATCGCAGGGCTCTCGATACCCCCACCGAAACGACGTACGTTTACGCAGTCACAGGTTATGCGTTCGGTACCATAATCTCCGGTGCCTCTTCGATCGTGCACGGGCCGAATCCTCGCGATCGAATCGCGAGATCGTAGCGAGTGAAAATTCGTAAGAGGTCGACGGTAACTTTGGAAGATTTTCCACGCGCGTGCAAAGAAAGAGAGCCACCGAAGATATATGTATTACGATTTACCGCTAACGATATCTCTGCGACTCCCTCTCAATGTTGAAAGTTTTAATAAGTAAAACTCCTAGACTGCACCTCCTCGAGAGATCGGTCGATGCTTTTTAAAGAATTTCTCCGCGCTTAAAAAAAGTGGGGGGGTGGGGGGCACGGGTCACCGAGAGGGGGATTCGTTCGAGCACACTTACTCGTTCCCATTTCGCAGTTGTGAACGTCCAATGCGCACTGCGAACCGAATGTTCTAGGCTTGTAGGTGGGGTCGTTCGGGTCGTGTACGCAGATCGGGTCGAAATCGGGCCCGCACTCCTTCAGGCAGTCCTTTTTGTTCTTTTTCGCCTCTTTGGCCGCCTTCACCGCGTCCTTGAGTTCCTTCGAAGCGGTCGCGGCCTCCTTGATCTCCTTAGGTTCCTTGATCTGCTTGGGCACGATGGTGGTCCTCTCGGAGGGTACGCCGCGTACATCCTCGACGAGGAACGCGAACACGCACGCGAGCGTGAACGCTGCCAAGAAGAAGACGATGGAAAGATTGGCTCTGGAAGTGCGAGGGGTGAGCGGGCTGGGGTGGTGGTGATCGGGGGATCGAGGGGTCGAGGGGTCGGGATTCGATTCATCTCCGTGGGCGCGTAACCCGGTTTCAATGTCACGAGGAAGCTCTTAAGCGGCCTCAATTTGACCCTCCATTAAACGATCATCCGTCCCCCCTTCGTCGTCCAACTACGCGCGAATCTCGCCTCTCGACGATCTTGCGAGACAACAAGATTCGGGGAATCATCGATCGATGGATCTTTACTTACCGAGTAGAACGATCGACCTCATGGTCGTGGAGAATCCTCTTCGATTTTCAAAACTGAAGACGTTTTCGTTTCGCGCTGATATCGGAGCGGATACCCCTGTCACGGCTACGCAACGACTGAAACGTCGTCGCGGCTCGCGATCCGAGCTTATAAACGACCACCCTCCCACCGAGGATCTTCCAACTCGGATAAGATCGAGAGGATCACGTAGCGGCAATTTTCGAAATTGCTCGCGCCCCCGCCCTCACCTCCGAGAGAATTGCTAAACTGCTGCGATTTCGATGGAACTGGAACGAAGTGGAAGGCAAGAAACGGAACGTTTTACGACCGCGCGGCTAATTTCCATTTATTCGTATCTCGGTGGACGACGGGCGCGTCTTCCTCGAGTCTCGCGCTATACTCCTTCATCGCGAACAAACAAAGGTGCGAATAACCGAGCGATCGTGGTCGAGGAGAAGCTTTCGTCGCGACGCACACCCGAATGCTAAGAGTTCGTCGGAAGGAATCGCGTCTCTTCCATTACGTAGGTCCTCAGAAGTTGGATGTAGTCTTGCCAGGGTTCTTGATAACTCGGTGCTGCTCGCGTTGGATGATCCGACGTCCCTTGGTCTCGCGTCCTCTCGTTCGATCTTTGGTACTTGTCCACAGCGTTGCTCACGATCGCGGTGAGAGCGTCCAGTCGCGCCGAAAATAGAGAATCCGCTGGAAGGACGATAGAAAAGAGCGTTACGAAGAAGCTTGCCAAGTTTGAGTTAGATCCATGAAAGAAAAGAAAAGCTCCCGTGGTCGAGGTTAGGTACGTGAAAGAAACACGAGAAGCTTCCGAGGTTACCTTGGAGCAGATTGCGTCCCTCGTCGTCGTCATTGTCGTTGTTCATGCTCCCCTTCTTCTTCTTGATCTCGAGCTTCGGAATGAAGAGCAACAGACAAATGACCGCGATGAACTTGACGATCATCTTAAAGATGACCAATTTAAGGAGGATCTTCGCCAAGGTAAAGGCATTCAATTTGAGGGCGAATGGCCAGGAAAAGTCCATCGTGGGGAGTCCCAAGTGCGAGCTCTCGGATACTTCGAGTTGATGCCCGTGTCCGTAAGAGGATGCAGGAGGTCCGTAAGCTGGCGCAGGGGGTCCGTAAGCTGGCGCAGGGGGTCCGTAAGCTGGTGCGGGGGGCCCGTACGCTGCAGAGTCGCTAGATCAATGGATACTCGAGGAATATGTAGCCTCCTTGAACCGGGAGACACCGTGTGTATCGAAATTTGCTTCAAATTGAAACGTGGATGCAATAACGTTAACATGTATAGACACGTACACATAAAAACGACACGTCCCCTTTTTGATAGTCGAATCGAGACCAGAGGATCTCGAAAGATGCAAACAAGGTTATTAGCCCGATGCGACGAGTTTAGCCACTGTTAGACACTGATACAATGAAGAAAGAAAAAGAATTTCACCGCGAACGCTATACGATACCTCTTCCCTCACCTTGCTGTGGGGGCAAGTATGCTCCCCCGGAGTAGTCTGCGTAGTTAGGATAACCATTGGATGGTGGACCGTAAGACATACGAGGGGGTTGGGTCTGCGGTGGCCCGTAAGAATTCTGAATCCCACCAAAGTCCCCGGCAGTCCTGGTCGGTAGGGTATACGCGTCGCTGGGTATCATGGAGAACGAATCTCGATCGATGGATCCGTAAACGATCCGGGGGGCCGTCGCGGCGCTCTCCGTCTCCTTGGGCACGTATACGGGACCTAGGTTGTACTCTCTCCTGCGTTGAGGAGAGCTTCCATCGATAACACCCTCGCGAGGATCCGTGCTGGTACGAGAGTGTCTCCAGGCCTCCAGGTAGCTGTCCTTGGTCCACCTGTGCCTAGGGCTCTTCCACTCGATTCCGTAGGTCGTTTTCGTAGTCTCGTTCCATTTAACCGACTCCTGGGTCCCGTCAGCGACCGTCCCGATCACCTCCGTGTCCATCAACTTCGCCGTCGCGTTCCCAACGACTTGGTCGATCCTCGAGGCGTTCCTCGTAGCATCTCGACAACTCACCAGGTCGGAGACCACCACCAACAACAATGCGCAAACTAGTGCAACCGCCCCCATCGTGCTCCCCAGATTCTAATTAATCGCGGGACACTGATTTTTTACCGAATTTATTTACCAAAATACCGTTTGTTACTCTACGTTGTTGTCGATAACCGAGAGTCGGATCAGAACGATTCTCGAGGCTCAAAGTTTTCGAGTGACGACCAACCATCGACCAAGGGAACGTCGAGGCGTCCGCCGTCCCCTCGGTGGCGTCTACCGCATATTAAACGACTAGCGGTCCTCAGGCCTATATTCGATCTTCGTTTTCGCCTAGTACTCGGTCGCTATAGACTCTGGATACTCGAAACGAATCTTAGTTTCTCCCATCCTCCGATTGGGTGTGAAATCGTCGCCGACGTTCCTCGCCGCTCGAGTTCCATGGCGTCGCGAAGATAGAGCGAGTGTATTCGGGGTCGCGATCTGCTTCTCAAAGGTTCTGAAAACTTTCCGAGAAAATGCCCTTAAATTCTCGCGGGTCGTCTCCCCTGCTCGATTTCGCTGTTAAGGGACACTGTCCGCGAAGCGTCGTCGTAGCTACGAGCAAGCTGTTTCTCGTTCAAATACGTGTGTCGAGTTGCAGTAAATGACGCCAACGTGGTCGTAATCGTTGAGAGAGAACGCTGGTACGATTAACGCGTAATTAAATTAACCACGCGCGATGCAGCTCCTAGTACAGCGAGGCACGTTGTCTTATCGCTAGATTTCTGACAAAAACATTCGCTTCGAACGGTATAAGAATATCTCCGGACATCTTGCGCAGAAACACGATAATCGAAATCACTCCCAATATCGCCTAAATAATATTATTTCTTTTTATTGACATATAAGCTTTGTACATAGTGGCACGATTGGCCAGGTAAAGACTCGGTAACGCTTATTCTTGCTCGTGTAATTCCTAGTGTCTCTAGGGACTGATTAGGACGATTTTCTATTCTTTACCGAACGTTGTGGGCACCGAAAACTGGCATGAACGAAACGTCCCATCGCGAGAAGGCGTCGGCCCATTGATATGCGTTGGAGGAGGTTCGCGATAACGGTCACACGATTCATCGAACCTCCTACGTTCGCCACGATCCACTGGCACACTTATCCGAGCCGCCCGCATTCTTGCTTCGCGCGCAAGACGATCGATCGCTCGCACGGAAATACTCGCGGCGAAAGTGAAATCGATACGCGGGTAATTTTCTTCGAAGCTGGTCGTCTTCCAGGGTGCGATCGATAGGGTGCTGGGTTCCCCAGCAACCGTTACTCGGCTCTCGTTGTGGAGAAATCCCAGTGGTCTTCCGCGTCGCCATGCGTTTAACCACGGTCGACCCCGTGTACGTACACGGCCAACCATTCGCCGAGTTTTGGTTATCGTTTTTTCCATATTTTTCTCAGGTGGGTGATATTTGGAAGGTGTCGCGAGATCGCGTACATCGGGAGGGACACTATCGGGACGGTCTCGGGGCTGTACGCGCGGTTCTTCGATCTCAGGAGCAGAGGGACGCGGATCGAGCGATTCGACAGTCGTGAAAAAGGGGACGGTGCATCCTGCATCGCTGGACACTCGGTGAGACTTGCATCGAATTTAACCTTAGAAGGACCGAAACGAATCTGGTTCTTTTTCCGTCGTCAGGTAGCATCGATCTTCTCCTTGGTGGAAAGAAAGCCAAATCCGAGAATCTTGGTTTTTGGTTATCCGTCGATGCGACGGATCGCCTGCTGTGCGAACAGCCAGGAGGCAAACGGGTACGCCTGTTGCGCGTTCACAGGCACCGAGTATCTTCTGGCCCAAACCATCTATCCCGATTTTCGGATAATCCTTTGGCACTGGAGAACAGGGGAACAAATGGCCGCCATAGACGCCGGCAGAATCGACTTTGATCGCGCTGTAATCGCGTGAGTTGGATCTCCGCAACCCTATCTTCCATCTTCCACTTGGAACATTTTTTACCCAAAGACTCGTAACTTCGATGCTCTACGAAAAGAGCTCCCTCGTTTTTCCGTAGATGTTCCAGCGATTCCACCCAGATGGTAGCACGACTCTTATCGGACAGCAGTACCCTCTCGGTCTACCGTATTTTGGTCTGCTCGAAACTGGTTCGTCTGTTCCCCGTGGAAGCAGTCGTGGATTTTAATCATCGGCCAGTTTCCGTCTCCTGGTCCACCGGAGGAAGTTTGCTTTTCTGCGACGAGCTCGGCAACATTTCGTCCATCGACTTCGACGAGAACGAGACGCGACGCGTTAGGACGATCGTCCAATCGGAATCGTCCATTCCTTCGTCGAGGGATCCCTTGCTGGTGGCTCACAAAGGTGGTGCATTAATCGTGAAGATTCCTCCAGAAGCTGATAGCGAGGTTCGAGTAACGGTACGTTCTTCTTCCTAAATGAACACGATTTTTATAATAACGCTACTCGCAATGTTTCCATAGTTTTATAAGAAGGAGTCGAAGAGTCGGAGCGAAAAATGGCGCACGATCTGGACGACTCGACTGCCATCGTTTCCCAGTAAAGTGCTCAGCCATCCACGTGACGACAAGATCTTGGTCCTAGGGGCGGACGGCGAGATATTCGAAATGATTGGCTCGTCCCGAGATCGCAACCCTCGGCTTGAGTTTTTATTGAAAGAGGCTGCGGATTACACCGCCGTTACTCCCTTCTCTGGCAGATATCTCGGAGCCCTGGACCCCTCTTACCGACTACTCGTTCTCAATGTATCCACCGGGTACGTGATCTCCTCGACGAAGCATTTGTCGTTGAAGCATCACGGCAAAGGTGGGTAAGGAGATCTCATTTTTATACTTTCTATACAAGTGATAGTCTTGGTCTTATCTCCCCGTGTATAGCATTGCATTTAGAAAGCTTCGATTTCATTGTATATTATTTTCTGAAGAGCGTACAGAGGGAAACCCGAATAAACGTAAAGAGCGAAAGATTTCTTCTCTTTCCAGTAACTCGCTTGGTCTCTCATCCCTCAGCGCCGATTCTGGCAATGTGTAGCGAAGCAGGAAACCTCGTCCTCGTGGAAGCATCGATACCATCCGTCCCGAGAATAGTGAGCTGTGCACACCTGCAGAGGGAACCTTTGGACCGACTAAAATTCTCAGAAGGAGGTCGAGTCCTTGGCGTAGGGTCGTCCAGGGTCAACAGATTGTTTCTTCTCCTCCCGATGGGTCCCAACAAAAGGATCTCGAAAGTTTTGGCCACGTTGAACGTGCAACGCAAGGTGGGAGGATAAAATAGGAACCTTCTCCCGTCCAACAACTTTTCCCCTTGTTCGTCAGGTGGTCGACTTTCTGATTTACGAAGCGGAGGAGTCCTGCACGATAAAAGTTTTGGTCCTCGTCGGGAGTACCGCTTCCAAGGATCCTCGAGCGGGGGATGAGATTATGGTGTACACGTATCGACTCTCTGGAAACCTTGTCGAGACCATGGGCCACGTGATCAAGCTATCTGCTTCGTTCGAGGATTTGTTTTACGGAAGGGAGGGGAGTGGAGAAATATTCGGGGCGCCATACCTATCCAGGCAGTTGCGTCGTATACGATGGAAGGTAGGGGATGGCTCGAAGAGTGATAAGTGGGGATAGAATACCTCGGTTCGTGATCCTTCGTTACAGGTAGACAGTCGTGAAGTAATCGTTCTGGACGTCCTTTCGTCTTTGCATCAAACGAGGAACGTCGAGGTGGGCTTTCATTGTACACGGACTCGAAGCTGTTCGCAGTTCCTCACTTGCGGATACGACGGGTTGATCGTCGTGAGGGACGCCATGGAACCGAAGCGAGTGTTCGCGGTGTTCGCTGGACACCATAGAAGCCAGGGTGGCACTCGGTGCGCAGTGATCGTCGGCGACGTAATCGTCTCCCTCGGACGGAACGGAAACCTGGTGGCCAATAGGCTTCGACAACCGTAGGTTCTTTACTCTTTTCTCTTAACAGGATTGGATGGTCTTCGATGTCTTTCCTTTCGAAGCTCGATTTAACGCGTATAGGGGGCGAGTCGATAAGGTTTTGTATTAAAAGTTATTAAACGTTATTCACTAAAGTTTGGACGCCTCCTTAGGCCTGATCGAGCTACACCCAATCTTCCGTCGACTTGCTCTTCTTTCTACGTGGAAGCGTTTCGTGTTACCGATACCTCTTCTCGCGTTTCAGGTTCCTCGAGCATCTTCCAGAACGGTCCAGTTTGTCGGCCAGCTTCTTTCGTTGGATTCCAGACGAGTCTGGCCAAGGAGAAGCGAGGAACACTGACGAGCAAGAAGCAACGGAGACATGACTGGACACGATAACGCGCGACGGAACGACGAACGAGGAGAAGCAAGACCTCTCGTCGCGCGTCTGCATTCTCGAGGATTTTAACCGGTTAAGGTGTCGCGTGAGTGTTCGCTAATCTGTTCGAAAACTCGTGTCCTTGAATCTGAATATTGCGCGACGCGAATCGGACGATTCTATGTAGAATTACCGCTGCTGAAAATCTTACCAATTGAACGAACAAATTGAACGCGAAGATTAGCCGAGCGATCTACATTAATTCCTGGAAACTTTAACGATTGTCCTAAGAAACTCGGATTCTCGTGGCAGATAAAGGAGCTGCTCGATTCAAACGAGACCGAATCACCGGACGCGCAGCTTCCCATCGATGCTTTTGATCTCGACGAGGAAGCTCGGGAACGTAAACTAGCAGCGACTAGATCGCTTCAGGAGCAATTGACCAAAGACGCGGAGGAGCGAATCGCGCAACGCGAACGAGCGATCTCTTACTTGCACGCACGATTCCTCGATCCCTTGGTCGTTCGACCGAGAACCGTTTCCTCCGTTTTCGGCAAATCCAAGGTCACCAATTATCCTCTCGAGAAAATCTCTTCGGAGGTGGCCGATCATCGATCCTGGTGCAGATTCTCGATGGAAACTAGAGAGCTCGTGACCAGGTAATCGCGAGAAAATGAAGGAGGTATTTCTGGTGGGAAAATTAATCTTCCGCAAGTGTGGAATTATGGTGTACGTGCTCTCGTACACGCGATCACTTAATTGTAATTTAAGGCTCGTACGGTCTACGAATGTCACATACCCGTACTATTACGCGATTTTGTGAGACGCGGTATTAATGTTTTTCTATCTTTCTATTATAGAATATTTTTACGCTAGAATCTTTCTACGATCGTTATTGTCTTCAGACTCGAGGAGGAGATTTCCGATACACCCGAAACACGGAAAGAATACAACCCGTTCGATCCGTGGTGCGGATACGTAGATGTTCTCGAGGCGTGCGCTATGGCGGAAGAACGCGAACAAGATTCCAAAGTATGTAGGTATATACGTATCGAAAGAATAATATTTTTCATAATTATTTCATTTACCTTTGGTAGAATTATACGATACGAATATCGCGAAGTTTTCGATAACAGTACGAATAAATCGAAACAGATCCGATTCAACGAACTCTTCGAAGGGACGCGATCCGCGAAGAGGAGCGAAACAAGTATGGCGATCGAGCGTGCAGAAAGAACGCGTCGTTACGTCGACGAGCTGAAGCAAACTTTTTGCGTGGATGCAAGCTCGGACCTCTTGGACGTTTCACACTGGCGTCGAATCAAAATGTCCGACGACCGCGACGACTTTGTACCCGTTCACGGTGACTCGATTCTTCGAGATCTCGCGGAAGAAGAGGATAGTCCAGTAGGGAAGGAGGTCCAACGGGAGGATGTTGACTTTCGTCGAGAGGCTCTCGATCGAATGATGGACGGTGTCCTTGAGGTTAGGTAAGTTTTCGTTTATTTTATCGGCGATCCCCTCAAACGAGGATCTCTCCTCGTAACCGAATGTCACCTGAATACCACTCGGGCCATTTATAATATAGATATAGTAAGTTCGTTCCGACACTCTCTTGTAATTTCATTCGAGATTGGAGGACAACGCGAAGAAGATCGTTTCAAAGCCCGAGTGTCTCGATCGAAAGAGTCCCTTCGATTACACAAAAGAGGACATCGCTGCGATCGAGTCCTACGAGAGGAAAATTCAAGAACGGGAAGCTCATCGACTGGAGTACAGATCGATGCTGGAAACCGAGATCAAGCGTGTCAAAGGTGCACCCTCTTCTCTTCGTTTCTTCGTCTCTTCGTCTCTTCGTCTCGGTCTCACTTCCCTTTTTGCATTCTCTAGACGATCTTTCGAGCGCTGCTAAAAAATTCGACGACCAGCTGACCGAGCTCGCCGCGGAGAAGATTCGAGTCGAGAGATCCGTGCTCTTGGATCGGTTGTCCAAAGTTCAAACGATCCTCGGGCACCGCAGTATCGCTCGTCGGAGACGCGAGATTAGGCGCGTAATCGAGCTGCATCTGATACCCGCGACGAAGCAGGCGCGAATCCTCGCCGAGGAGTGCGAGCTGTTCGAAGCCGGAGTCGCCGAGCTGAGAAATCGGTACGAGAATCTCCGCAAACGGGACAAGCTACTCGAGGAGAAGTTCCGCGTGGAATTCGAAGCTGAATTGAAGCAACCCATGGTGGAGCATCTGTTCAGACACTATCGTCGAAGACCCAGGACCGCTGGACCGGTCTGCGGTACTTCGCTCGCATTCCTCTCCGAACTCGCCGAGCGGGTGGTCGTGGATGCGGATCTGGACTCGGAGATCCTGCCACGGGAATGGCAGGACTACTTGAGAGGCCTGAAGAGTCTCGATACGATGCCAGACAGTCTGCCCCGGAAGATAGAGTCCAGTCACTGGCACAGTGCTTGCAGACTCAGGAGAGTCAAGATGGAAGCGGAAATTAAAGTAAATAAATCTTCTTACGCGTAGGAAAATGATTAGCGAGTTCCTATCCTTGAGATAGTTTGTATTTTTAACACGGATTCGAGTTGTTGAAGCTATTTGTGTCTGGATTTGTCGGAACGATTCCTAAGGGTTTTTTCGAAGACGAAGGACATGAGTTTGACCGGATTGCTTTTAGAGGCAGACACAGTATTGGCTAAGGTAATGCTCGTTAAACAAACGAATTGTCTCCTCCAAGGTCAGAATTTGCGCAATCGAGCTTGGGGAAGCGGAACAGAGTATCGCGTTCTATCGAAAGGCCTCTCTGGCTGCACGTACCACGGTCAATCGACACAAGGAGACGGTTCAACGTCTAGAAAAGTCCCTGCACGATCTGACGGACGACCAGGAAGTCACACTAGTCCTGAAGACTGGACAGCTGCAAAGTCAACCTCGCGGCGACTCTAGTTCCGAGTGGCAGGACGCCGTGTTGATTCCGCGCTGTGAACTCGACAGAGTGCACGAGGCCATCGTGAAAGCTGGGGAGCAAAAGTTAACAGCCCTGCAGCGGGCGGGGAATCTCCAAAGAACCGTATCCCTCGAGGAGTGGAGACACACGCTGGCTAAGAAAACAATGGAAGATCTGCAGGAACATCTGAAGGAACTTTCGACCGTCAAGGTAAGCCCGAAACGAGGTTTTATTATTCTTGTGTTTGTTGTACCACCATATTCGACTTAACAGTGCGATTTATGCTATTTTAATTTTTCATGCCAGCTCGAAACATATCTCACCGTGTATACGATGGTATCGAGAAAGAAAGTTCTATCGGAACAATAGGTTTCGCGAACAAAGATTAGATTCAATTTATCCATTTTCACAATGTATTGTACTAGCGCAGCTGTTCCAATCTATAAAGGAAAGGAAAATTGAGCAGGCATACGATAAGAATACACCAGACAATGACCATGAATAAGTGTACGATAAAATTGATTAAGAACTGGCTACTTTTTCCCTATTAATTATTTGGGGAAATTATTCTAAAGTAAGAGTAAGGTATCCGTGTTATTTAAACGAGAAAACACGTAACGCAGAATCCTGCAATCTTTGCGATAAAATCGAGTTTCTTTTATTTCTTTCCTGATACATGATCCGGTATGTAGTAAGTAAAAGCGTGGACAAGCGTCGTGTGTCGCTTCTCGAGCATTATTTCGCCATGTTCTTTCGTAACTCTCTTTCTTTGTTCAAGAAATCGTGTACGCGTTCTTACGATATCATATAATGAGGTTTTGTTTTCGAGAAAGTCGATTTTAAAAATCTCGCTATCGAATTACGGCTTCGTTTGTCCATTACTCTGTCTGTTATTTACATTCGTGTCGATGTTTTTAAACATTGATCGTGGTATTATCTGTTTTTCGTTCTAACTAGTTAGAACCAGTTGAAACGGATAATACCGTAAACATCCTCGATGCAGAAAAAGGTTACAAACACCGACGCAAGTAGATGTAACCGGCACTGGACAGACACGCTGCGTACCTATTTAACCTTCCTTACCGATCTCGAGAACAATTACACGGATATGTAATACATACATCGTTTGATCGATTATGTCGCATACGTCTGTATTTCTACTCGTACCATTCTCTACCAGGCATTCTGTGCATTACATTATCGTCAAAGAAATCTGTGTAGGGTGGAAGACTCAATTATCGACACTTTGATCGATCGCAGCATCGTCGTTTGGTTGGTTTTTTAAATTAATTTCACATTTACTTCATCTGTTATTTATCATCGAACGAAACAATTTTTGCGTCTCTTTCGAAAGAGATTCATCGTTACTCGTAAAATCGTTAATAGTTTCTACGATATCTACACTATCTACCGAATGATATTTTATATCATTATTATTATGTCGACAATTTAAACATTACGTTGCGATTACGCGTCCGAGTAAAATAAAGCTCTGCCTTTCTTAATGTATCGATAATTTTCTTAAAGTTTACCCTACGTACCCAAAGACACAGTGTGGCCACTTTCCAGAGGTTTCGTCCTTTGTTCGTTCGCAGGTGGGTAGACTCGTGTTAGAGTGCGCAGCTCGTTATCCAAAAGGAGCAATACCGAAGGAGGAAACCGAAACGCTCGAGAGGAACTTCCGCGTGCGACGCACGGTGAGCGGATATTTTTAATATTTTATCAAGAAGGAAATAGCAACGCGACAACGCTCGATCGACGAGCGAATCAACAATGTTCACGTTTCAGAGACTGGAGGAGGCGTTGGAAGAAGAGAGAGCCAGATCGCAACGGATCGCGAGAGAGACGCGAGAGTGGCGTGGAAGGAATGGAAAATTGAATGGTAAAATCGAGCGGTCGAGGACCGAGAGGGACGAGTTACTTGCCGCGATGCGCGGTCCGCTTCGCTCGAAGGCCACCGCGTTTCAGCGAAACAAGATGCGATCGATTAGGCGAGCGGTACGACTCGCGCGAACCGTACGCGCGAATTTCGAGGAGCTCGTCGTTCTCCGCAGCCGAGTGGAGATCTCCAAGCTGAGAACTTACCCGACCCTGAGATTAAAAGATCGAAACAACGTTTGTGCTCGAGATTGATCGATTCGACCTTGGTTGGGTACGGACCGGGATTTCCCCCGACAGATGCTCTCTATCGATGGATTTCCCGCCCGCAGCGTCGCGATTTCCTCCTCGAGAGAAGTCGCTCGAAAACGAGGCAGCTGCTGTCGCGATAACGCCAGTGGGGTCCCAGAGATCGCAGGTCAATGCTGTTATCGTTGTTTTTGACGATGGAAGAAGCACCTCTGCGCTCACAGGGTCACTCGGTTGCGGTAACTAGCCGAACGTTACGGATCCTTTTGCGACCCGTGACATCGTCCTCGTCGCTTTTTTCTTTTTTACGAGGGAACAGAGACCTTCCCTTTGATCACGGAAGAATGTAGAAGAAGGTGAAACGATCGAGGACCGCAGAGAAATAGAAACCTACAAAGTAACGGAATCCTCGTGGTGCCTCAAGATTTACCAATTTAAGTCGAGTCGAGCTGTCGCACTCCGAGCAATGAGTTTCGAGTTTCCAGGCGGACAAAGTGCAATCAGTGCCGTGGCATCAATCGAGTCACCGCTCCATCACCTCTCGTCGAAACCATTTTAAGGTTACTGACCTGTCCTCGCATTCCTTGCTTGCAGTTATTTCTATTGGCGAGTTACCTTCCACGCAAGCACGGCAAAGTGTCCCCGATTGGCAGCTTATTGGTCAACAAAAGATACTAGAAGCGGGCTTCTGTACCTATCAACTTCTGAACCATGGCACGAAGCAGATACTAATTTTACAAGACCTACATTCTGCACCGGAGTGGAATTCGAGCGACGGATAACCAACACCGACTCTACAAAAATTCGACGTACATAGGTAAATGTACGTCGGTGCTCCGGACAGTTGGAGAAAGATGTCAGGAGGAAGAAGATAAATGGCTCGAAGAGAATGTTTATTTTCTTTCAATAGAAATGTATTTTGAACGTATTTTTCTCCAACTAGAAAACGAATAGATCGCACCTACCGACACAGTCTTTTCGTACTTTTCTAAATTCCTACCTCGCTTTCGATATATTGGACAGGTACTCTTAACCACTCGTCCACACTACCCGGGGCTTGTCTAATTCCAAAAACGGAAGTTTCTTCTCCTTTTTTTATCCCTCTAGCCATCTGTAAAAGTGGTTTCACGCGTGTGCAAATACAAGTCGGGTAAAAAGTTTCGGGCAACGCGGCGACCTTGACACACGGCGGGGCATTGCGCGGATCATTTGCACGGTGTTCACGAACCGGGCCAACCAATCGTGTTTGTTTGCGTTCTCAACCGTTCGGTAAACGTTCCGCTTGCAAACCAGCGGCGTCTGTTTCGGGACGAGAAAGACCATCGGTGTTCGAGAAGGGTGAAGAGAAGAAGAAGGAGAAGAAGAAGAAGACGACGATGACGACGACGACGACGTCGCAGAAAGAGAAACAAAAGCCGAGGAGATTCGCGCGACGAATCGCGGTAGAGGCGAGTCGCGAGAGGAAGGAAAGGAAAACGATAACCGCGACGAGGTCATCCATCTCCTCCTCCAATTACTCCCACCCAGGTGGGCGAGAAGGCAACAAGGAAAAAAGACTTGCTCCTATATAAGAAGGCGATCGGTGTCGCATAGTTCGTCTATCGCGTCGCAAGAGTCGTTCCGAGCGTTCCGAGCGTTCTCTTCTCTTCTCTCCCGTTCTGGCCGCGCGTGCTCGTTCCGGTCACTTTCGCCGACTATCGGGTCCATAGGGCTCCCCCGAACCATGAGATTCGGCATTCACGTCTCTCTCGTTGCTGCGCTCGCGGTGACAGCCATCGTAGGCGAATCCGCGGCGAACGATGCCTCCGAGAAGCGAATCTGTAAGTAGAGCAGCAGCTTCGAGGCGCGGCCCGTCGCGTCGAAAACTTTGGTGGATGGAGCAAGTGCTCGTTTCGGTTCGGTTGTAATTTGCGATCGAGCAAATTGGCCAAATCTTGGATGGCGTCGTTTAATCGTGGCTCTTTGTTCGGGGACTTTGTCCTTGGATGACAATAGATTGTTCGATATCGGGAAAGTACGCGTTAAGAGCTCGAGTTGATTCTCGACTAATTCGTGTTTGTTTCGCCGGTCCCCAGTCACGATATGCGTGCCCGAGGTGTATTGGAAGGATTGCGCGGAGTTAATCAAGGACTCGGCTCTCAAAGGAATCCCAGTTTCCTGCATCTCTGGTCGCGATCGTTTGGAGTGCATCGAAAGGGTCGGGAAGAAGGAAGCGGACGTGGTGGCCGTGGATCCGGAGGACATGTACGTCGCGGCGAAGAACAACGAGCTGGCCGTCGACCCAAAGTACAGCGTCGTCGAGCAGGTAAGAGAGAGAGAGTGATTTCTTTCGTCGATCTCGAGTCCAGACGCTAGTTGACCGGATTGCTACTTAGGTTAGAACCAAGGAGGAGCCGGACGCTACGTATCGTTACGAGGCCGTGTGCGTGGTGCACAAAGACTTGGATATAAACAATGTCGAAGGATTGCGCGGACTGAGGTCCTGTCATACCGGCGTGGGACGAAACGTCGGTTACAAGATACCGATCACCAAGCTCACCGCCATGGGAGTGCTGAACAACCTGAACGATCCTCAGTACTCGGCCCGCGAGAACGAGCTACGCGCTTTGAGCTCGCTCTTCTCCAAGGGGTGCCTGGTAGGCACCTGGTCCCCCGATCCGTCCATCAACCAAAGACTCAGTGAGCTTTCTTTTACTTATTTGAAGGAACAAAGTCTCTGAAGGGTAAACTTTTAATCGATAATTATACGTACACGGTGCCGACACTTAACTGGACCGACTCCTGGATCCTACTAGAATTTTCTCCGCATTTGTTCGAGTTAGGTGAGAGATCGTGTACGTCTCCGCGTACGATTAACTCCGTTGATTTTACTCGTCAGAGACGACCTACTCGAACATGTGCGCTCTCTGCGAGAAACCCGACGTCTGCGATTACCCGGACATTTATTCGGGATACGAGGGAGCGCTACGGTGTCTCGCTCATAACGGAGGCCAAGTCGCCTGGACCAAGGTGATTTACGTGAAACGTTTCTTCGGATTGCCTGTCGGTGTATCCCCAGCGGTACCGACCAACGAGAATCCCACCGATTTCCGTTACTTCTGTCCGGATGGCACCAAAGTCCCCATCGACGAGAACACCAAGCCGTGCACCTGGGCTGCCAGACCTTGGCAGGGATACATGACCAACGGAGCCGTCAACAACGTGCAGGCGTTGCAAAAGGTACCGATACTTTCATTTATACTTTGTACTTTGATGGGAACGAAAGTACAACGAAAAGCGAACAGAGCACGGTGAATCGTTGGTAAAAATAATTAGAGTTTATTCGGGTCGTAGTTTTTCTCTATCGGTTCACACCGTGTTCAGAAGACACGAACGAGAAGGTCGTTCGACGAATAAGGTCGACGGAAATAATTGACGGTACGTTGTTATCGTTTCTCCCAGGAATTGACGGATCTCGGCAAATTAGGAGAGGCGGAAAAGGCTGACTGGTGGAAGGACATCATGCTCCTGGATAACAAAACATTGGCCGTTCCGGCACCGGTCGTGTCGCCCGTGAACCACTTGACCAACTCGAAATACTTGGACGTGATCGAACGAGACTCCGGATCGGTGGGCAAGGTTGCCCGTTGGTGCGTCTGGACCGAAGGAAGTCTCAATAAATGTAACGCTCTATCCAAGGCGGCGTTCTCGAGGTACGGAATCATCACCGATCTCCTTTTCCTTTTCTTCCTGATAGTCCTCCTCTTCGTTCTTCCCCTCGCTGCTTCTGATCGTTCCTGCGCGCAGTTCGAAAGGGGAACCTCTTCGTATTTCACGACGACTCTTTATCGTTGTTCGCAGAGACGTCAGACCCAAGCTCGAGTGCAAGTTCGATAAGAGCAGGGAAGACTGTTTGAAAGCCATCAAAGAGGACAATGCCGATCTGGTGGTGGTCGATGGAGGCGCGGTTCAAGGAGCGATCAGAGACTTCAATGCCAAACCCATAATCGCGGAATCGTACGGGCCAGGCTCGACGAAGTTAGGCGAAAGACCGGCTGTCGCGGTTATCAAAAAATCTTCCCCAGTCAAGGACTTTGGTAACTATTTCGACGATTATCTACAGAGCGTCTCCGGCTCTGATGAATATTTTCTCAAGATCGTGTTTGTTTTTAGCCGAGTTGAGGGACAAGAGATCCTGTCACAGTGGGTACAAGGGTAACTTTGCCGGTTGGGAGGCTCCCGTGCACGCGTTGAAGGAAAAAAGTTTGATAAACTCCGAGGACGACGTGGCCGATTTCTTCCAGGGATCCTGCGTCCCGGGAGCACCCGTACGGTCGAAGCTGTGCCAGCAGTGCGTAGGTAGCATCGCAGCCAACGACGATCAAGTTTCCAGTGTCACCAAGTGCAAACCCAACAACGCCGAAGCTTTCAATGGCGGTGATGGTGCTCTCGAGTACGTAGCGAAACTTAATTACAACGCGAGAGGGAACAGAGGGACCCTAGACGTAACGATAGACAGTAATACCTCGCTGATCGATCGAACCGAATATTCGTGTTCACGATAAGGAGAAGATTTTATGGACCAATTGAGCGATCAGTTTCGTTTCAATTTTTGAAGATTAAGCGAGGTACTACTTTGTTAAGAAATTGTCTCTGTAACGAGCGTCGGTTTCAGGTGTCTGTCGTCGGACAAAGGAGACGTGGCGTTCGTACCGCTGACCGCTTTGTCGCGCATTAGTGAGTATCGTTCGTTCGTGAGATTCCTGACCAGAGACTCACGTCCATTTAACGAACTTTCAGACGAGAAGAATCAGGAGAGAGGCAAGGAGAGTTCGGACTTTTCACTGCTCTGTCCAGGAGGCGGTATTGCGACTCTCGACCAATGGGAACGATGCAACTTGGGTATAGAACCACCTCGAGTGATCCTAAGCTCCGCCGATAAGTCTATAAACGCTCTGGAGGAGCTCACTCACGGCACACTAGCCGCCAGCACCCTCTACTCGAAACGACCGGATCTTTTGCAATTGTTCGGCACTTGGGCTGGCATGTCCAACGAGTTGTTCAAGGTAAAGTCAAGATCTTCTTCTTGCGAGCCACCTCGTTCGACAACCGTTTCTGATTTTCAATTCTCTCTCGTTTTTTCAGGACGACGCGAAAGGTCTCGTCTCCGTGGACAAGTCGTGGGACAAGTGGGATCAATGGCAACAAACGCAACAAAATTACACAATTGCCTAAGGTGTAGCAAACAATCTCGCGACCGCTCGAAATTTCGTCTCTTTTGTAACAGACGCGAAATAAAACGACGTTGTAGCATTTTTCGTTTTAATGACGCACCGTCGATTCGCTCGGAGAATCGGGTCAAATCGTTATTTCGGTTTTCTCGATCCTCTGTTCCTGTACCACCCTGTTCCCCCCGGTCTCGATCAAAATCAATTACTATAAGTTACTTAATCATTTGTAGTGCATAAGTAAGATGCACATTGTTCGATTAATATTGAAAACATGCGTAAATGTTAATAACAATCGTGGAAATGAACAAACATTCACCGAAACCGTTCGCCTTTGCAGATTTCGCAATATCTTGATGTTTATTTATCATAATTATTAACAACCATCGTAGGACCATAGTTTAAACAATTATTAACAATGTCCTAGTATAAATAATAGCTCAAAAGCCATCAATTTCGTCAAATATTCGCTTAAATCGAACAAATAAAATCGAAGTAACGGAAAGTTAACGGAAAATTTCATTCGCCCGGGAGCCTCCGAGGTGGACGGAACTCCTCCTCTGGGGCACCTGGATCCTCCGGGCCGGGGCGGACCGGCACGGAGAGGCCGGGGTTAGCGCGCACCCGCAACGGATCAGCGCCGACCAGCGCGAAAGAAGTGCGTGTGAAGGGAGATCGATGTAACTCCAATACATTTCAATAAATTTATTAAGCAAAATATAATTAGCATTTTTTCTTTTCCCACTTTATTTCCACTCCTTTTCCTCCAAGAATTCCTAACTTTTGCAAAAATTTTTCCGAAAATTCTCAGAAATGACGTCATTTTCAAGAACTTCCGAAACGGTTCAGAAATGACGTCATTTCCAAGAATTTCCCCGCGGCGCGAATTTTAAACGAATTTCTGAACTTTAGCTGAAATTTTTCGCCGATTTCGGGACTTTGGTATCAGGAGAACATGATGGGCGAGATGGTATTCCTATCGTGCCACTTCTTGGAAATGACGTCATTTCCAAGAATTTCCTCGAAGCGCAAATTCTAAACGGGCTTCTGTACTTTGACTGAAATTTTTCGCCGATTTCGGGACTTTGGTATCAGGAGAACATGATAGTGAAGAAGGTAAATCTTTTTCGTGGATTGTTGGAAATGACGTCATTCAATTATTGTTGAAGTGATTCGTAGGAATGCAAGTAATGGAGAAGAAAGTTGTAATTAAAAAACTCGTAATATTCTGAATATTTTTGATTTATTTAACAAAATATACATATTTCTTCCAGTTAGAATCGTATTCCTACATTCTATCATCATACTTTAAGTACCTAACATTCTTATGCGCCGCAAATGTTTTCTACATTGTAATATACAATTTTTCTTACTCTCCAAGTAATCAGTCTATGTACTCATTATTTAAATGATAAAAGTTATTCTAAATTCGCAGCCAATTAGTCCGGTACTAGCCGCGACGAACAATAATTGTCCGTCGCGAGTAATACCGATTACCAGGTCTCACCACGTAGAGATTGCTGCGAGCGGAGACCCGGTGAGAGATAGATGGAATCGAAGTTCCATCGATCTCTTTCGATACGCAATAGAAATCAAGTTACCGAATCGAGAAGACGGAAGGAATTAAAGTTCCTTCGATCTCCTGGTTCAGTTCTGCCAAGCACTTACATTGTCGAAGAAAAGGAGGGAAAATTGGGAAAGACGCGACGCGTCTTTCCCGATTTATTTATTATGATAAATGATTATTTATTATGATAAATATTTATTTATCATGATAAATGACAACTGTCATAGGACCAGACTTTAAACCATTATTAATAATGACCTGGTATAAATAATGATTTAAAATATCATTTCGTTGAAGTATTCTTCGTTCGCCATAGAATTTTTCATTGTTTCCATTGAGTTCAAACCAACACTGTCAAGGCTACATATATCGATTGATGATTTTTCGACCTAGAAAAGTGATTAAT
Organism: Ptiloglossa arizonensis; assembly: GCF_051014685.1. Classification (NCBI taxonomy): domain Eukaryota; kingdom Metazoa; phylum Arthropoda; class Insecta; order Hymenoptera; family Colletidae; genus Ptiloglossa; species Ptiloglossa arizonensis. The sequence goes on along the minus strand of NC_135051.1, from coordinate 10,054,700 downwards.
TGAATTTCGACGCTCTTAGGTAAAAAATACTACTTCTACGCGTATTCTGTAAATTATAAGAATTGAACAAATGTAAAATTAATGTATCTAATAAACAATTGTAACTGTCCATACTTTAAAACTTTCCGAAACACTTTTTACTTTAAATCTCGATCTAAATCAATTTCTATAAGTTGCTTAATCATTTGTAATGAATAAATAAGATGCACATTGTTCGATTGATATTGGGAACATGCATGAATGTTAGTAACAATCGCAGAAATGAACAAACATTCACCGAAACCGTTCGCCTTCGCAGATTTCGCAATATCTTGACGTTTATTTATCATATTTATTAACAACCGTCGTAGAACCGTAGATTAAACGATTGTTAACAATGTCCTAGTATAAATAATGGCTTAAAATATCATTTCGTTGAAATATTCTTTGTTCGCAATGGAATTGTTGTCATTGAGGTCCAACCGAAATTGTCAAGGCTACACGTATCGATTATCGATTCACAAGTGTTTACCACGAAGATTTATCTATCTAAAAAAGCGATTAATTGAATTTCGGCGCTTTCAAGTAAAAAATGCAACTTTTATACGTTTTGTGTAAATTATAAGAATTGAATAAATGTTAAATTAATGTACCAAATAAACAATTATTACTTTTCATGCTTTAAAACTTTACGATACACTTTTTACTTCGAATCTCGATCAAGATCAATTTCTATAAGTTAGTTAATCATTTGTAATGAATAAATAAGATGCAAATTATTCAATTGATATTGGGAACATGCATAAATGTTAGTAACAATCGCGGAAATGAACAAACATTCACCGAAACCGTTCGCCTTCGAAGATTTCGATTAGATCGAACAAAGACAATGGAAGAAACGGTAAGTCACCTTGGAGAGGGTATATAAGGAGCCCCCGGTTGTTTAAAATTTCATTGTTCCTGGAGCCTCCGAGGTGGACGGATCTCTTCGTTTTAGGTTTATGGAAGGGGGATCCCCCACCTTGGTAACCGGTACTGGCCGCCGGGAGGCGGTGGTCAGTACTGGCGACCACTTTCTCAATCCTTTCTTTTTTTTTTTTTAATTGTTTCTTTGTCTAATTCATTTCATTTGTACTCTGATTTTAATTTCTACTTGTTTTGACATGTTTATTTTTTTCCACTAACCAAATTCATTTCTATTTTCTATTATGCCATGACTTTAGGTTTCTCTTAGGTTTCTCTTAGATACATTCTCTTAGATGTATCGGAAAACGAAGAACGAAGAACGAAGAGGATTGATGTATTGCATCCTCCGCAGGACTGTTAATTCTAAGTATAGACTAAGTTAGTTTTAAGGCCACCATGTACCAATATCTGTGATCTGCCGAGCAATTATCCAATCTTTAGCTTATTTTTGCTCGCTTGCTCGTATCTCAGTCCGGCCACCTCTGCTTGTTGCATAAGCAAGTGACCGGCCGTGGAGGTGGACCGAACGCTCGATCGCCGTCTCTTCTGGTGCGTCCGCTTTGAGAGAGAATATGCTGTGAACACAGGGGCAGGTGTTCGCACCGGTCCCTGCGGAAGCCCCAGTGCCACAAGACCCTCTCTTCGTCATCCTTCGCGAGACAGGTCCACGCTCTGCGTGGCTCCTGGCTGCGGAGTTGGGAGAAACGGGGCACTCCAAGGAGTGGACGGCGTCGCGCATTTCCTTGAGAATCGGGCCCACTGAGGGGAAACGGGACCGAGTTAGTAGGACCAACTCCACGGTTCGCGTCGCGTATTCCCCAATTTTGCCTCAATTTTCCATAATGTAATTGCTCGGCAGAATTAAACGAGGAGATCAAAGGAACATTGATTCCTTCTATCTCTGCAGTTAGAATAAGTTAGTTTTATGGCTGTGATCTGCCAAGCAATTATCCAATCTTTAGCTTAATTTTGCTCGGTTCCTCGTTCCTCGATCCGGTCACCACTGCTTCTTGTACAAGCAAGTGGCCGGCCGTGTAAGTAGTCCGAACGGTCTATCGCCGTCTCTTCCGGTGTGTCCGCTTCCAGAGGGGACATGTTGCGAGCACAGGAGCAGGCATTTTTGCCGGTCCCTGCGAAAGCCTCCAAAATAAGACCCTCTCGTCGTAAAGATGGAGAAACGGGGCACTCCTCTAGGGGAGTGGTAGGCGTCGCTCGTTTTCTCGGGAATCGGAACCACCGAGGGGCAACGGGATAGACCTAGTAGGACCAACTGCACGGTTCGTGTCGCGTCTTTCCCAATTTTGCCTAATTTTTCCAAAATGTAATTGCTTGGCAGAACTAAACGAGGAGATCGAAGGAACATTGATTCCTTCCATCTCTTTGGTTTAGTATCTTCGTTTGTATCGCGTGTCGAGGGAGATCGATGGAACTTTGATTCCATCTATCTCTCTCCGGGTCTCCGCTCGCAGCAACCTCCACGTGGTGAGACCTGGTAATCGGTATTACTCGCTGCGAGTAATATCGAGCTAATTGGCTGCGAATTTAGAATGGTTATTTAAGATAAGAAGAAGTTGAATACCTTGAAAAGTAACATTTTTATAGTGCGTATGAATGCTTGAGTATGTTAATTAAACGAAAGAATGAGATTGTATCACCGATGTATTGATATCTTTCAATAAAGTTATTTTTAGTAACAACAAAAGCTTCTTTTTGGTCATTATTTGCCTTCGATTCCTTAATCGGATCCTATCAACTTGCTAAATTACCAAAGTACAAAATCGTCGAAAATTTTGGCCAAAGTTAAGAAATTTATTCGAAAATCACGCAAAATCTCAATTCGCAAAAACTTTTGGAATTTGACGTCATTTCCAAAAATCACCGGAATAAGAATACCTTCTCGAGTATCATGTCCTCCCGTTACAAAAGCCAAAAATTGACGAAAAATTTTAGCAGAAGTTTAGAAATTCGTTCCAAAATCCCGCAAAATCTCAATTCGCGGAAATTCTTGGAATTTTACGACATTTCCAAAAAACCCCGAATAAGAATACAGTCTCGAGTATCATGTTCTCCTGTTAGCAAAGCCCAAAATCGACGACAGATCTAGCAAAATTTCGGAAATTCATTTGAAAATCCCGTAGAATCTCAATTTGCAGAAATTCTTAGAATTTGACGTCATTTCTAGGAATCCGCGAAATCGTGGTACTTCCTCGCATATCGTATACTCCTGACAACAAGAGTCCCAACATTGAACATTTTCTACAATTTATGTCTGAATTTCATCCTTTGGTATGAGGAGAACACTGCCGCCGAGGAAGTATGCATTTCGATTTTTCAAGTACTAATCAAATGTTACATCGATATATCTAATAGACAATTATTACTTTCCATATTTTAAAACTTTAAGAAACATCTCTTTACTTTGAAGTTCGATCAAAATCAATTGCTATAGGCGAATCAATCATTTTTAATGCATAAATACGACGCACATTGTTCGATTAATATTGGGAGTACATATAAATGTTACTAACAATCGCGGAAATGGATAAACATTCACCGAAACCGTTCGCCTTCGCAAATTTAGCAATATCTTGACGTTTATTTATCATAATTATTAACAAGCGTCGTGGGACCTTAGATTAAACAATTATTACCATTGTTTTAGTATAAATAATGGCTTGAAAGTAATCACTTTCTGGAAATATTTGTTAGATCGAACAAAGACAATCGAAGTAACCGTGCGATAAAATAAATGAATATTTCTCTACATATCGAAATATAGTTTGTATATATGCATATATATTCCGAACGCTCAGTGACACACATATGTCACACGGCAATGAAATGGGTTGCCATCTACTAGAGAATAGGTAAACTACACTTAAGGTGTGAAAACACCTGGCGGAGAAACGCTCAAGTTTGTCGAGGAATTGTTCCGAATTTTATCAATAGATAGCGCAACGAGCATAAATTTACCGACATTAAAGATAAGTAATTCCATTTGTATGATATTCCCTACCGTGCGGTAAAATAAATAAATATTTCTCTACGTATAGAAATTATTGTTTGTATGCATGCAAATATGTTCTGAACGCGCAATTCCAAACATTTTATAACATGATAATTACATGGGTTGCCATCTATTGGACAAATTGCTAAACTACATTTAAGGTGTGAAAACACCTGGCGGAGAAACGCTCAAGTTTGTCAAAGAATTGTTCAAATTTCCACTAATAGATAGCGCCACGAGCACAAATTTACCGACATTAAAGATAAGTAATTCCTTTTGTATGATATTCCCTACCGTGCGATAAAATAAATAAATATTTCTCTACATATCGAATTATTGTTTGTATGCATGCAAATATATTCGGAACGCGCAATTCCAAACATTTGTAACGTGGTAATTATATGGGTTGCCGTCCCTTGGAGAACATACTTGTTAATTTTCGCGATTGTTACTAACATTTATGCATGTTCCCAATATTAATCGAACAATTTGTATCTTATTTATGCATTATAAATGATTATACTTATAGAAATTAATTTTCATCGAGATTCAAAGTAAGAACTCCTTTAGTAAAGTTTCAAAGCATGAAAAGTAATAATTATCTATTTAGTGCAATAGTTTAACATTTATTTAATTCTCATAATTTACACAATGCGCGTAGAAGTTGTATTTTTTACTGAAACGTGCTGAATTTCGATTAATCGCTTTTCTATATAGAAAAATCATCGTGATAAACACTTGTGAGTCGATAATCGATATGTGTAGCCTTGATTTCGAGGTATCAAAGATTTTTTTAAATGTATAAAGGAAGGCTAGAATGCAGAGAAATTTCATTACGCTGATTTCGTTTAACTTTAAATTTATTCGAAAGATGATACATACGAATCTTTGTACAGAAATATTTATTTATTTTATTGCACCGTAGGGAATACCATACAAATGGAATTACTTATCTGTAATGTCGGTAAATTATGCTCGTGGCGCTCTCTATTGGTGGAAATAAGAACAATTCCTCAACAAACTTGAGCGTTTCTCCGCCAGGTGTTTTCACACCTTAAGTGTAGTTTACCTATTCTCCAGTAGATGGCAACTCACTTCATCGCCGTGTGACATATGTGTGTCACTTAGCGTTCGGAATATAAATGCATAAATACAAACTATTTTTCCGATATGTAGAGAAATATTCATTTATTTTATCGCACGGTTACTTCGATTGTCTTTGTTCGATCTAACAAATATTTCCAGAAAGTAATAACTTTCAAGCCATTATTAATAAAGGAACATTGTTAATAATTGTTTAATCTACGGTCCCACGACGTTTGTTAATAAATATGATAAATAAACATTAATAAATTACGAAATCTGCGAAGGCGAACGGTTTCGGTGAATGTTTGTCCATTTCCGCGATTGTTACTAACATTTACGCTGATTCCCAATATTAATCGAACAATGTGCATTCTATTTATAAATTTCAAACGAATAAGTAACTTATAGAAATTGATTTTAATCGAGATTCGAAGTAAAAACGTTTTTCGTAAAGTTTTAAAGCATAAAAGGTAATAATTGGCTATTTGGTACATTAATTTAATATTTGTTTAGTTATTGTAATTTACACAATATGCGTAGTAGTTGTTCTTTTTCCTGAAAAGTAGACGAAACATAACTAATCACTTTTCTTCGTTCGCGATGGAAAGTTTTAATTGTGGGGCAACCGACATTGTCAAAGCTACACATATTGATTATCGATTCACAAGTGTTCATAACGATGATTTTTCTATGTAGAAAAGTGAGTAATTGAATTTCGGTACTTTTAAGTAAAAAATACAACTTCTACAAGAATTATGTAAATTATAAGAATTAAAAAAATATTAAATGAATGTAACAAATAGACAATTATTACACTCCCTGCTTTAAAACTTTACGAAACAAGTTTTTACTTCGAATCTCGATCAAAATCCATTTCTTTAAGTTACTTAATCCATTGTAATGCATAATGAGATGCACATTGTTCGATTAATATTTTGGAACAAGCATAAATATTAATAACAATCGCGTGGATGAACAAAGAATCACAGAAATCGTTCATCTTTCCATATTTCGCAATATCTTGATGTTTATTTATCATGATTATTAACAACTGTCGTAGGACCATAGTTTAAACAATTATTAACAATGTCCTACTACAAATAATGGCTTAAATTATCATTTCGTTGATATATTCTTTGTTCGGGAAGGAATTTTTCTTCGAGATCCAACTGACATTATCAAGGTTACACGTATCGATTATCGATTTAGAAATATTCTTCACGACGATTTTTCTATCTAGAAACGTGATTTATTGAATTTCCACTCTTTTAAGTAAAAAGAACAACTTCTACGCGTATTGTGTAAATTATAATAATTCGACAAATGTTAAACTAATGTATCTAATAGACGAGTAATACTTTCCATAATTTAAAGCCTTAAGAAACATGTTTTTACTTCGAAAATCGATCAAAATTAATTTCTGAAAGCTAAATAATAATTCATAATGCATAAACGAGGTGCACATTGTAACATTAATATTCGGCACATGCTTAAATGTTAATAACAATCGCGTGGATGAACAAAGGATCACAAAAATCGTTCATCTTCCCATATTTCGCAATATCTCGATGTTTATTTATCATATTTATTATCAACCGTCGTAGGACCGTAGATTAAACAATTATTAACAATGTCCTAGTATAAATAATGGCTTAAAATATCATTTCGTTGAAATATTCTTTGTTCGCGAAGGAATTGTTCTTATTGAGATCAAACCGACATTGTCAAGGCTGGAAATGTTTATCGATTCACAAACGTCCATCACGATGATTTTTCTATCTAGAAAAGCGATTAATTGAATTTCGACGCTTTTACATCAAGAATACAGCTTCCACGCGTAATCCGAAAATTATAAGAACGAAACAAATGTTAAATTAATGTATCTAATAAACAATTGTTACTTTCCATGCTTTAAAACTTTCCGAAACACGTTTTACTATAAATCTCGATCAAAATCAATTTCTGTAAGTTAATTAATCATTTTTAATGCATGAATAAGATGCACATTGTTCAATTAATATTGAGAACATGAATAAATGTTAGTAACAATCGCGGAAATGTACAAACATTCACCGAAACCGTTCGCTTTCGAAGATTTCGCAATATCTCGATGTTTATTTATCAAATTTTTATCAACCGTCGTAGGACTGTAGATTAAACAATTATTAACAATGTCCTAGTATAAATAATGGCTTAAAATATCATTTCGTTGAAATATTCTTTGTTTGCGAAGGAATTTTTCGCTGAGATCCAACTGACATTTTCAAAGCTACAGGTATCGATTATCGATTCACAAGTCTTCATCGCGATAATTTTTCCATCTAAAAAAGCGATTATTGGAATTTCGACACTTTTATGTAAAAAACACAACTTCTACGTGTATTGTGTAAATTATAAGAATTAAACAAATGTTAACTTAATGCATTTAATGAACAATTGTTACTTTCCATGCTTAAAAACTTTACGAAACACGTTTTAACATCGAGTCTCGATCAAAATCAATTTCTATAAGACTCTTAATTAATTGCAATACATAAATAAGATGCACATTGTTCGATCGATATTGGGAACATGTATAAATGTTAGTAACAATCGCGGAAATGAACAAACATTCACCGAAACCGTTCGCCTTCGAAGATTTCGGTTAGATCGAACAAAGACAATGGAAGAAACGGTAAGTCACCTTGGGGAGGGTATATAAGGAGCCCCCGGTTGTTTAAAATTTCATTGTTCCTGGAGCCTCCGAGGTGGACGGATCTCTTCGTTTTAGGTTTATGGAAGGGGGACCCCCCACCCTGGTAACCGGTACTGGCCGCCGGTAGGCGGTGGTCAGTACTGGCGACCATTCTCTCAATCCTTTCTTTGGTTTTTAATTGTTTCTTTCTCTAATTTATTTTATTTGTTCTCTGATTTTACTTTGTACTTGTTGTTCCATGTTTATTTTTTTGTCATTCTTGCCTTTATTTCCTTTGTTACTGAATGGCTGTATTTAATCACTAACCAACTTCATTTCTATTTTCTATCATTTTTCTATCATGCCTTGACTTTAGGTTTCTCTTAGGTAGGCACACCGGAGAACGAAGAACGAAGAACGAAGAACGAAGAACGAAGAACGAAGAACGAAGAACGAAGAACGAAGAACGAAGAACGAAGAACGAAGAACGAAGAACGAAGAACGAAGAACGAAGAACGAAGAACGAAGAACGAAGAACGAAGAACGAAGAACGAAGAACGAAGAACGAAGAACGAAGAACGAAGAGGACACTATCGTTGCAACCGCCGTGGGATCTTTTGTTAAGCTTGGAATAAGTTAATTTTAAGGCCACCGTGTACAAATATCTGTTATCTGTCAAGCAATTATCCAATCTTTAGCTTATTTTTGCTCGCTTCCTCGTTCCTCAGCCCGGTCATCACTGCTTGTTGCATAAGCAAGTGACCGGCCGTGTAGGTGGTCCGAACGGTCGATCGCCGTCTCTTCTGGTGCGTCCGCTTCCAGAGAGAACATGCTGCGAACACAGGGGCAGGTGTTCGCATCGGTCCCTGTGGAAGCCCTGTGCCATAAGACCCTCTCTTCGTCATCCTTCGTAAGTTAGGTCCACGCTTTGCGTGGTTCCTGACGCGGAGTTGGGAGAAACGGGGCACTCTATATGAGTGGACGGCGTCGTGCATTTCCTCTTTAATCGGGCCCACTGAGGGGAAACGGGACCGATCTAGTAGGACCAACTGCACGGTTCGTGTCGCGTCTTTTCCAATTTTGCCTAATTTTTCCATAATGTAATTGCTTGGCAGAACTAAACGAGGAGATCGAAGGAACATTGATTCCTTCCATCTCTTTGGTTTAGTATCTTCGTTTGTATCGCGTGTCGAGGGAGATCGATGGAACTTTGATTCCATCTATCTCTCTCCGGGTCTCCGCTCGCAGCAACCTCCACGTGGTGAGACCTGGTAATCGGTATTACTCGCGACGAACAATAATTATTCGTCGTGGGTAGTACCGGGCTAATCGGCTGCGAGTTTAGAATAGTAATTTTTACGATACAGTAGAGTACTTTACGGTACAGTACTTTCCACAAGTAGAGTACTTTAAAGAACAACATTTTTGTAATGAGTATGAAAGTGCGAATGTGTTAATGGATCGAAGAAAAGCGATTGTATTTCCGATGAATCGATGTATTGAAATAAAATCAATTTCACTGACAACAGAAACTTTATTTTTGTCCATTATTTGTTTCCATTTCTTTAACCCGATCCTATCCAACTGCTAAAACTACTTAAAACTATATGTCCTCGACTATCATGTTCTCCTGATATAAAGAAAATCGGGATCCATGATTCAGAAATTCGTTCGAAAGTACAACAAAATTTCGGTACGCGGAAATTCCTGGAATTTGACGTCAATTCTAAGAATCCGCGAAATCGTGCCACTTCCTCGCATATCCTATACTGACACCAAAAGTCCCAAAATCAAACATTTTCTAAAATTTATGCCTGAATTTCAACCTTTGGTATCAGGAAAATACCAAAAATTTCGATTCTTCAAGTATTAATCAAATGTTAAATTGATATATCTCATAGACAATTATTACTTTCCATGTTTTAAAACTTTAAGAAACATCTCTTTACTTTGAAGTACGATCAAAATCAATTGCTATAGGCGAATCAATCATTTTTAATGCATAAATACGACGCACATTGTTCGATTAATATTGGGAATCAGCGTAAATGTTAGTAACAATCGCGGAAATGGACAAACATTCACCGAAACCGTTCGCCTTCGCAGATTTCGTAATTTATTAATGTTTATTTATCATATTTATTAACAAACGTCGTGGGACCGTAGATTAAACAATTATTAACAATGTTCCTTTATTAATAATGGCTTGAAAGTTATTACTTTCTGGAAATATTTGTTAGATCGAACAAAGACAATCGAAGTAACCGTGCGATAAAATAAATGAATATTTCTCTACATATCGGAAAAATAGTTTGTATTTATGCATTTATATTCCGAACGCTAAGTGACACACATATGTCACACGGCGATGAAGTGAGTTGCCATCTACTGGAGAATAGGTAAACTACACTTAAGGTGTGAAAACACCTGGCGGAGAAACGCTCAAGTTTGTTGAGGAATTGTTCTTATTTCCACCAATAGAGAGCGCCACGAGCATAATTTACCGACATTACAGATAAGTAATTCCATTTGTATGGTATTCCCTACGGTGCAATAAAATAAATAAATATTTCTGTACAAAGATTCGTATGTATCATCTTTCGAATAAATTTAAAGTTAAACGAAATCAGCGTAATGAAATTTCTCTGCATTCTAGCCTTCCTTTATACATTTAAAAAAATCTTTGATACCTCGAAATCAAGGCTACACATATCGATTATCGACTCACAAGTGTTTATCACGATGATTTTTCTATATAGAAAAGCGATTAATCGAAATTCAGCACGTTTCAGTAAAAAATACAACTTCTACGCGCATTGTGTAAATTATGAGAATTAAATAAATGTTAAACTATTGCACTAAATAGATAATTATTACTTTTCATGCTTTGAAACTTTACTAAAGGAGTTCTTACTTTGAATCTCGATGAAAATTAATTTCTATAAGTATAATCATTTATAATGCATAAATAAGATACAAATTGTTCGATTAATATTGGGAACATGCATAAATGTTAGTAACAATCGCGAAAATTAACAAGTATGTTCTCCAAGGGACGGCAACCCATATAATTACCACGTTACAAATGTTTGGAATTGCGCGTTCCGAATATATTTGCATGCATACAAACAATAATTCGATATGTAGAGAAATATTTATTTATTTTATCGCACGGTAGGGAATATCATACAAAAGGAATTACTTATCTTTAATGTCGGTAAATTTGTGCTCGTGGCGCTATCTATTAGTGGAAATTTGAACAATTCTTTGACAAACTTGAGCGTTTCTCCGCCAGGTGTTTTCACACCTTAAATGTAGTTTAGCAATTTGTCCAATAGATGGCAACCCATGTAATTATCATGTTATAAAATGTTTGGAATTGCGCGTTCAGAACATATTTGCATGCATACAAACAATAATTTCTATACGTAGAGAAATATTTATTTATTTTACCGCACGGTAGGGAATATCATACAAATGGAATTACTTATCTTTAATGTCGGTAAATTTATGCTCGTTGCGCTATCTATTGATAAAATTCGGAACAATTCCTTGACAAACTTGAGCGTTTCTCCGCCAGGTGTTTTCACACCTTAAGTGTAGTTTACCTATTCTCTAGTAGATGGCAACCCATTTCATTGCCGTGTGACATATGTGTGTCACTGAGCGTTCGGAATATATATGCATATATACAAACTATATTTCGATATGTAGAGAAATATTCATTTATTTTATCGCACGGTTACTTCGATTGTCTTTGTTCGATCTAACAAATATTTCCAGAAAGTGATTACTTTCAAGCCATTATTTATACTAAAACAATGGTAATAATTGTTTAATCTAAGGTCCCACGACGCTTGTTAATAATTATGATAAATAAACGTCAAGATATTGCTAAATTTGCGAAGGCGAACGGTTTCGGTGAATGTTTATCCATTTCCGCGATTGTTAGTAACATTTATATGTACTCCCAATATTAATCGAACAATGTGCGTCGTATTTATGCATTAAAAATGATTGATTCGCCTATAGCAATTGATTTTGATCGAACTTCAAAGTAAAGAGATGTTTCTTAAAGTTTTAAAATATGGAAAGTAATAATTGTCTATTAGATATATCGATGTAACATTTGATTAGTACTTGAAAAATCGAAATGCATACTTCCTCGGCGGCAGTGTTCTCCTCATACCAAAGGATGAAATTCAGACATAAATTGTAGAAAATGTTCAATGTTGGGACTCTTGTTGTCAGGAGTATACGATATGCGAGGAAGTACCACGATTTCGCGGATTCCTAGAAATGACGTCAAATTCTAAGAATTTCTGCAAATTGAGATTCTACGGGATTTTCAAATGAATTTCCGAAATTTTGCTAGATCTGTCGTCGATTTTGGGCTTTGCTAACAGGAGAACATGATACTCGAGACTGTATTCTTATTCGGGGTTTTTTGGAAATGTCGTAAAATTCCAAGAATTTCCGCGAATTGAGATTTTGCGGGATTTTGGAACGAATTTCTAAACTTCTGCTAAAATTTTTCGTCAATTTTTGGCTTTTGTAACGGGAGGACATGATACTCGAGAAGGTATTCTTATTCCGGTGATTTTTGGAAATGACGTCAAATTCCAAAAGTTTTTGCGAATTGAGATTTTGCGTGATTTTCGAATAAATTTCTTAACTTTGGCCAAAATTTTCGACGATTTTGTACTTTGGTAATTTAGCAAGTTGATAGGATCCGATTAAGGAATCGAAGGCAAATAATGACCAAAAAGAAGCTTTTGTTGTTACTAAAAATAACTTTATTGAAAGATATCAATACATCGGTGATACAATCTCATTCTTTCGTTTAATTAACATACTCAAGCATTCATACGCACTGTAAAAATGTTACTTTTCAAGGTATTCAACTTCTTCTTATCTTAAATAACCATTCTAAATTCGCAGCCAATTAGCTCGATATTACTCGCAGCGAGTAATACCGATTACCAGGTCTCACCACGTGGAGGTTGCTGCGAGCGGAGACCCGGAGAGAGATAGATGGAATCAAAGTTCCATCGATCTCCCTCGACACGCGATACAAACGAAGATACTAAACCAAAGAGATGGAAGGAATCAATGTTCCTTCGATCTCCTCGTTTAGTTCTGCCAAGCAATTACATTTTGGAAAAATTAGGCAAAATTGGGAAAGACGCGACACGAACCGTGCAGTTGGTCCTACTAGGTCTATCCCGTTGCCCCTCGGTGGTTCCGATTCCCGAGAAAACGAGCGACGCCTACCACTCCCCTAGAGGAGTGCCCCGTTTCTCCATCTTTACGACGAGAGGGTCTTATTTTGGAGGCTTTCGCAGGGACCGGCAAAAATGCCTGCTCCTGTGCTCGCAACATGTCCCCTCTGGAAGCGGACACACCGGAAGAGACGGCGATAGACCGTTCGGACTACTTACACGGCCGGCCACTTGCTTGTACAAGAAGCAGTGGTGACCGGATCGAGGAACGAGGAACCGAGCAAAATTAAGCTAAAGATTGGATAATTGCTTGGCAGATCACAGCCATAAAACTAACTTATTCTAACTGCAGAGATAGAAGGAATCAATGTTCCTTTGATCTCCTCGTTTAATTCTGCCGAGCAATTACATTATGGAAAATTGAGGCAAAATTGGGGAATACGCGACGCGAACCGTGGAGTTGGTCCTACTAACTCGGTCCCGTTTCCCCTCAGTGGGCCCGATTCTCAAGGAAATGCGCGACGCCGTCCACTCCTTGGAGTGCCCCGTTTCTCCCAACTCCGCAGCCAGGAGCCACGCAGAGCGTGGACCTGTCTCGCGAAGGATGACGAAGAGAGGGTCTTGTGGCACTGGGGCTTCCGCAGGGACCGGTGCGAACACCTGCCCCTGTGTTCACAGCATATTCTCTCTCAAAGCGGACGCACCAGAAGAGACGGCGATCGAGCGTTCGGTCCACCTCCACGGCCGGTCACTTGCTTATGCAACAAGCAGAGGTGGCCGGACTGAGATACGAGCAAGCGAGCAAAAATAAGCTAAAGATTGGATAATTGCTCGGCAGATCACAGATATTGGTACATGGTGGCCTTAAAACTAACTTAGTCTATACTTAGAATTAACAGTCCTGCGGAGGATGCAATACATCAATCCTCTTCGTTCTTCGTTCTTCGTTTTCCGATACATCTAAGAGAATGTATCTAAGAGAAACCTAAGAGAAACCTAAAGTCATGGCATAATAGAAAATAGAAATGAATTTGGTTAGTGGAAAAAAATAAACATGTCAAAACAAGTAGAAATTAAAATCAGAGTACAAATGAAATGAATTAGACAAAGAAACAATTAAAAAAAAAAAAAGAAAGGATTGAGAAAGTGGTCGCCAGTACTGACCACCGCCTCCCGGCGGCCAGTACCGGTTACCAAGGTGGGGGATCCCCCTTCCATAAACCTAAAACGAAGAGATCCGTCCACCTCGGAGGCTCCAGGAACAATGAAATTTTAAACAACCGGGGGCTCCTTATATACCCTCTCCAAGGTGACTTACCGTTTCTTCCATTGTCTTTGTTCGATCTAATCGAAATCTTCGAAGGCGAACGGTTTCGGTGAATGTTTGTTCATTTCCGCGATTGTTACTAACATTTATGCATGTTCCCAATATCAATTGAATAATTTGCATCTTATTTATTCATTACAAATGATTAACTAACTTATAGAAATTGATCTTGATCGAGATTCGAAGTAAAAAGTGTATCGTAAAGTTTTAAAGCATGAAAAGTAATAATTGTTTATTTGGTACATTAATTTAACATTTATTCAATTCTTATAATTTACACAAAACGTATAAAAGTTGCATTTTTTACTTGAAAGCGCCGAAATTCAATTAATCGCTTTTTTAGATAGATAAATCTTCGTGGTAAACACTTGTGAATCGATAATCGATACGTGTAGCCTTGACAATTTCGGTTGGACCTCAATGACAACAATTCCATTGCGAACAAAGAATATTTCAACGAAATGATATTTTAAGCCATTATTTATACTAGGACATTGTTAACAATCGTTTAATCTACGGTTCTACGACGGTTGTTAATAAATATGATAAATAAACGTCAAGATATTGCGAAATCTGCGAAGGCGAACGGTTTCGGTGAATGTTTGTTCATTTCTGCGATTGTTACTAACATTCATGCATGTTCCCAATATCAATCGAACAATGTGCATCTTATTTATTCATTACAAATGATTAAGCAACTTATAGAAATTGATTTAGATCGAGATTTAAAGTAAAAAGTGTTTCGGAAAGTTTTAAAGTATGGACAGTTACAATTGTTTATTAGATACATTAATTTTACATTTGTTCAATTCTTATAATTTACAGAATACGCGTAGAAGTAGTATTTTTTACCTAAGAGCGTCGAAATTCAATTAATCACTTTTCTAGGTCGAAAAATCATCAATCGATATATGTAGCCTTGACAGTGTTGGTTTGAACTCAATGGAAACAATGAAAAATTCTATGGCGAACGAAGAATACTTCAACGAAATGATATTTTAAATCATTATTTATACCAGGTCATTATTAATAATGGTTTAAAGTCTGGTCCTATGACAGTTGTCATTTATCATGATAAATAAATATTTATCATAATAAATAATCATTTATCATAATAAATAAATCGGGAAAGACGCGTCGCGTCTTTCCCAATTTTCCCTCCTTTTCTTCGACAATGTAAGTGCTTGGCAGAACTGAACCAGGAGATCGAAGGAACTTTAATTCCTTCCGTCTTCTCGATTCGGTAACTTGATTTCTATTGCGTATCGAAAGAGATCGATGGAACTTCGATTCCATCTATCTCTCACCGGGTCTCCGCTCGCAGCAATCTCTACGTGGTGAGACCTGGTAATCGGTATTACTCGCGACGGACAATTATTGTTCGTCGCGGCTAGTACCGGACTAATTGGCTGCGAATTTAGAATAACTTTTATCATTTAAATAATGAGTACATAGACTGATTACTTGGAGAGTAAGAAAAATTGTATATTACAATGTAAAAAACATTTGCGGCGCATAAGAATGTTAGGTACTTAAAGTATGATGATAGAATGTAGGAATACGATTGTAACTGGAAGAAATATGTATATTTTGTTAAATAAATCAAAAATATTCAGAATATTACGAGTTTTTTAATTACAACTTTCCTCTCCATTACTTGCATTCCTACGAATCACTTCAACAATAATTGAATGACGTCATTTCCAACAATCCACGAAAAAGATTTACCTCCTTCACTATCATGTTCTCCTGATACCAAAGTCCCGAAATCGGCGAAAAATTTTAGTCAAAGTACAGAAGCCCGTTTAAAATTTGCGCCTCGAGGAAATTCTTGGAAATGACGTAATTTCCAAGAATTGGCACGATAGGAATACCTCCTCGCATATCATGTTCTCCTGTTCTCCTGACGAACAATAATTGTCCGTCGCGAGTAATACCGATTACCAGGTCTCACCACGTGGTGATTGCTGCGAGCGGAGACCCGGGGAGAGATAGATGGAATCGAAGTTCCATCGATCTCTTTCGATACGCAATAGAAATCAAGTTACCGAATCGAGAAGACGGAAGGAATTAAAGTTCCTTCGATCTCCTGGTTCAGTTCTGCCAAGCACTTACATTGTCGAAGAAAAGGAGGGAAAATTGGGGAAGACGCGAGGCGAACCGTGAAGCTGGTCCTACTAGGTCGGTCCTGTTTCCTCTAAGTGGGCCCGATTCCAGAGGAAATGGCCGACACCGCCGAAAGGAGCGGCCCATTTCTCCACAACTCCGCGCCGTGAGCCACGACTTGCAAAAGATTACAGAAGAGAGGCTCCTCTCCTGCAATCGGCGACTTCCATAGAGACGGAGGTATAGCCTCCCTCTGTGTTTGCAACATCTTCCTCTAGAAGCGTGACGCACCAGAGGAAACGGCGATCGACCGTTCGGACCACCTACACGGCCGGTAACATGCTTGTACAAGAAGCAGTGTTGACTGAACTGAGGAACGGAGAAGCGAGCAAAACGAAGCTACTAATTCCATAATTACTTGGCAGAGTACAGAGATTCGTACATAGTGGCCTTAACACTAACTTAGTCTAATCTTAATACTAAATGTCGGAATTCTCTTCGTTCTTTGTACTTCGCTCTTCGTTCTTCGTTCTTCGTTCTTTGTTCTTCGTTCTTCGTTCTTCGTTCTTCGTTCTTCGTTCTTCGTTCTTCGTTCTTCGTTCTTCAATCGTCGTTCTTCGATCGTCGTTCTTCGTTCTTCGCTCTTATTGCGAAATCTGTGAAGACGGACGATTTCAATTAATTTTTATTCGAAAGCAAATGTGTTGCTAACATTACTGTGTATTTCGAATGTTATTGTCTCTTTATACGTCTTATTCATGCATTATATTTTCATAATTAACATTCAGAAATTAATTTTACTACGGACATAAAGTAAAAGATGGTTACTGATATGTATCTTATATAAATAAAGCTTCAATACATGGAAAGATATAATTGTTCATTATATATATTTATTTCATCCTTACCAACTAAAACCATATCCGTACAAATCTTCGATACAGGTTATAATATTTTCTCGTTATTTTTCTTCTTTGTTTATGTTGTATATTAAACAAAGTAAGGGATAATATCGCTTCGCACTAGTTAAAAACTATGAAATATAAGAAAACTGCATTTTTTTCTTAGTGAACATCGCTATATGGATCAAAAGGTCGTTTAATAAAAATCGTTTAATAAAATCATATTGTTTCCGTATAACAGAAGTGGTTATATCGTTAGCAACTGAAAACTTGTATAAATCATCAATACTTTTTATTCCATATCACAAAATTGTTTATAGGTAGTAAACTTAATGTAAAAAATAAATTCCACAGCCTAATAGCACAGCTAATTAATGATCTAGAGTGTTATCAACAAATTTTTGCAACATAGTTTAATAAAATTATTTTGTTTCATGAGAAACAGAGGTGGCGTCATCTGTGACTACTGGACCAAGTTTGTCGAGAACTAATGTATATTTCTGTCAGTAGATGGCTGTACGATGCACATTCTGGCATGTTTCATTCGTTTTGTTGCGTAAACAAAGAGCTAATCCTTATATTTTGGAAACCTAGATAGAATCGATCGATGTATTTATACAACTCATTAGTTATTGACATGTGTAAAGGCTTCTAAATTCTAGGTTGCTACAGTGGCTGAGTAACAAACGAAACGCAATGGCTGAAAATGCAGGGGGTTCGTAAAATGACTATAATTTCGTTAAAAATTGGCCAATTTCCATGTTTCTGGGCTCATTCGAAGCGCAAATGATTGCTCCATCAAATACTGTGACCAGCAATTTACCACAAAAATTTTTTATGTACTGAACGCCACCTCGAATAGTTGCAACTTTTAGAATTTGACAATAACCTGATCAAGTGGCGATTGCCCACTCCAGAGTAGACCACCATAAGAAGGACCATAGTGCAAACGAAGCGGAAGGTTCAAGCTCTAATTTGACTACCGTATCAATAGACTAGGTTCAGTGTTAACAAAGTTGTGGTTATCTGAATTCTAGGTTACTACGGTGCACGTGTAACGAACGAAACGCAAGGGCTGAAAATGCAGGGGGTTCGTAAAATGGCTATAATTTCCATGCATCTAATTGCAATCGCGATTCTTTCTCATTCGCAACGCTAATTGAAACCGTGATCGTTTCTTGTTCGCAACGCTAATTCGAACCGCGAATTGCCCAATATCATTGGGGGATGGGGGAATGACTGAAAAATTAGTTTAGATAAAATGACTACATCTTTGTTAAGAATCATTCGATTCTAATGAAATGACGCTTGTCTTAATGAGAATAATGATTACGCTTTCTCGTTGTCCGAGCCATATATGACTAGCTCGATTCTTTATAGGCCAAAGACAAGTTCACGATTTTACGTTGTAAACGTGTTAAATTAACATATTTTCCCTCTCGCATCATTTCGTCCCGAAATATTCTTCGTTCTAATCGCGCCATTTTGTCGCGAATTATTCTCCGTCCTAATCGCAAACTGTTCTCCTCTCTCTCTCTCTCTCTCTGTCGTCGATGGAAGTCCTCCACCAACATTCTGTAATCCTGTTACCAGCGCCTGATATCGGTAAAGCAGACATAACAGTTGCCTACCCTATATTATATCGAAACTCATAAGTTTTGTAAATAGCAAACGAATTATTACCTCCGACAATCAATGGCAACTGATTAGGGACGTAAAAAATCATTGTCGCAATTGTTGGTGAATGTTGTCAGGCGTTTCTGTTGAGCGATGCAAATCCAAATTGTGCAATAATGACGACGGAAAATAGAGAACAGTATCGATTATCTCGATCACTACAAGGATCGTGTGATGCACGTTTACTCTGCTACGTAATGCAACTCTAAAAGTTCACAATTTTGCGCCATAAATGTGTTAAATCAAGAGTTTTGCCGCGAATTGTTCCCCATGCTTCTCGCAGACTGTTCTCCTCTCTCTCTTTCTGTCGTCGATAAAAGTCCTCCACTAACATTATGTAATCCTGATACCAGCGCCTGAAATCGGTACAGTAGAAATCTTGTTTGCATGACACTACACGTCATCGGCAACACAAAACCTCTTTTAAACTGCTCGTAACTAATTACTGTCGTTAAAAATCGATGCAAAAGTGGTCCTGGAATCTTGCTACGAGTCACGCAATGCGTGTCCAAATTATGCAACAATTACTTTGAAAATTCGAAATAAAATTATCGATAAAGCACAAAAAAGAGTCAGTAAGCCTATATTATATCAAAACGTATGGGTTGTATAAGCATGGAAAGAAAGCGACTGAACTGCGATTCAAGAAAAATATACTTTTCTTATTCTTTGCATTATAAGTTTGTTTACTCTTAACTTATTACTAATAAAAATATATATGTTTTTTATAAAAAAACAAATTGAATTTTCAATATTGTAGCGCGTTGGACAACGGGAGGTGTTAAATTGGAGCGTCTCGTCGTCCGCACTTCTCGACAGCTTTTTAGGGGTGTCGGGATCGTTGGAAATTTAAAAAAATGAAGTCTTGTCATGGTGTTTAACAAAGGTGTATTCAGCGTAGAGTTGGCGAAAGTTGGTAGGTTGAATATTTTGTGTAAACTGGCCACGGAACTCTAGCCACCGAATTCTGATTTATTGTAATCTGTTTGTCGAACTCTTGTAACTTGTGTTGAGCTCTTGTGTCTTGTGTAACTGTCGAACTTGTATGTTTCTTCTAGTGTTTAACCGGTTGGCAAAGTTGTTTGAATCTGTGTCAAACTGATTGGCAAAAGTTGTGTCTAACTGACTGAATCTTGAGTGGCAAAAATTGTGTCTCCTCCGCGTGTCAACCCTCTGGTTTTATGTGTTCGATTCGAAATGCTAATGGCTGAGGAATTTGGGAGATGGACAGCTGCGTCGGAGGAAAGGGAAACTTGGAGTGGGTTGGTAGTTGAGAACCGAAAGTTCCTGGAAGTCAAAATTGTTAAAAATCATAAAGATGCGAAAGTTGCCTTAATGACCCCGCAGCTGCTTAGCAGACCTCCAAGAACTCAGGTAGGGTTGTTAGCTTGCTGGTGTAATCCAGCCATAAACGATAGGGCGCGTACGGACCGCGTAGATTTTTGCGTGCCGCAACAAATATCATACACCTTTTTCCTGTTTTCTTTTATACCTTTTAAGTTATTTCAAAGAGAATTTGAAAACTTTAAGTGTTAACAATATTTTGACGCTTACTGTACGTATTAAAGCAAATGCATTAAAGGAAATACATTTCTATTACAATCGAGTAACGATTAAACCCGGAATACATTGCAAAGAGACAGTCAGACAATTGGCGTGGATTGGAGATCGAAGAAAAATCAGAAATCTGATTCAATTTTTTTCGCGATACCGATTGAATTTATAATCAAAAGAATAATAATATTGAACAAAAATATCGATAGAATAAATTAGAAGCAATTAGATGCCAACACGCACTTTGTCAATGTCAAAACTAGTCCAAAGAGATTCAGTCAGATCCAGACAAGTCTTGTTAAGTCGACTTCCATGGAACGAATAACGACCTCGACGCATGGAGTCGCGTAATAAGCTGTTAGAGGAGGGAAAATAATGCTGGATGATTCCCTTCGCATTGAAACGTAGTTACATATAGGGTGAAATCTTCTTCTTTTACCACCTTTACCGACTGCGATGGTTCAGTCGAATATAGTTCGCAGAATTACTGTTCTTAAACGAAGAAATCGCTGCGAAACCAGTGAAATTTATGTTGTCGGTATTTCAGATTGTACGATGTCATTGTCGTCTGTAATTTTAATTGCTACAAAAGTAATTGACTTTTGTCGTCTTTAGTTTCAATTCCTACACTTAATGAAGGTGAAATTGTGTTTCGGTACGAATCAGTAACGTCGAAACTAACATAAAAATAATAAGGCTTGCAGACGGCTCCCAATTCATAATTCATATGACATAGAAAAGTATTTTTTGTAATGAATATCTTATATCTCGTCTGGATTTCGGTTCCCCGATTTGTGTGAGACGAAAAAGTACTGCTCACACATCTTTTGTATATTTCAACTGTGTCTGTAGATGGTACGGTACTATTCTATATTATCTGCCGACCTAGTCCGACTGGCGCCAACTAAAATTACAAATCTACATATCATACTGTCCAGGGGTGACGGTTCCTCGTGACGTCATTCATCGTGACAACATCCCCCGTTCCAAGGATGCAAGTTCAACCAAAGCGAAGTGCCGTTCGTTCTTCAGTAGCCGTTGCGAAGTTTTAGAAATTATTTTTAGAATAATATTAAATACAGAAAATAATTTAAATATTGTGATTGTTCATGCCGGCGAAACAACATTGGTTAAGGAACACGAAGCATCTCGTGGATACGCAACAAGCGTCAATGCACAAGCACGCATCGATTTCACCGGGAAAACATGAGTGACGGAAACAACGAACAGATCGACGGAAGTCTTTCGACTAATAGTGCTCTTCGAATGCAATACGAATATTTTATTGGAACGGGTGAGTGCTACAATATTATCGTTTACGTTTAAAACAACTTAACTCGGGCGTTGAATATAATTCGATTGCTGGTGACCTCATGAAACAGCTCAAAAATGATACTTTTAGAACAATTGTGTTCTTAACGATTTTCTTTTGATATTTAAATGTAAGTAACTAAAAATATTCATTTCCAGTTTACCATTTAGCAATTTGGGCATTTTTACAATTCTATTTGTAGCTATACAGATAGTAAATGATATTTTTGTATATATATATATACAATTCTTGTGTGTGTATATATATATACATATATATATATATATATATACCAAAGTTCATGTAATACCTGAAGCTCACCACCTGTTAACCACCTCTTAACATAATTCCCTATGCAACATGTAATATAATTTTATTAGATTTAAAATAAACAAATGCAATTTTGATTTACATATATGGTGCTTTGTATAATAAAACCTTGCTAAATTAGGAGCTTTAAAACAACTATTTAGTAGGCCATGTCCTTTTTCACTAACTGTCTAAAATAGGCATGTACTACTTAATAGTAGCATTTGTTTCCCTGTAGAATAAAAGTCTTTGACATTTTTTATGCAAAATATAAAACAATTTAGAATGTTTTTGAATTATAATATGATATGTATAAGAGTTTTCATCAAATATCTTTCCAACTATTTCCTATTATTCTTGTTAGTTACGTATTCCTTAATCCTACTATTTCCTATAGTTAGAAAACATGTGCTCTTCAATATAAATGATATTATCATTATAAAGATGTACGTCGGAAAACAAAGGACATGGCACACCTATAGATACAGAATGCCGGACTAGTGGAAGTTGAAGAGTAGAAAATAATAAACAGCGAACAATAGTACAGAAGATAGAGAAAGAATCGGTCAGTACGTAGTGACAGCACAGCACAGAAGCAAATAAGGATAATGAGTCACGCTCAGCAGCATGTACTTGCAAGCGCAATAGTTCTCGCTCTGATAGTGGTCTTTGGCATCCATGTCTTCCTGTTTCCCATGTACACATCCAACCCACCAGCTCGTCACATGAAGATTTCGACATATGAGCAAGCTCTTTGTCGAACTACCTTAAAAAATGTCAGAATACCACCGGAGTGGAGAAATCCATGTCCTAAATATGGAATAGTTTCTGCAGTCCAAGGTGGCAGGCTTGGAAATCAAATCTGGGAATATGTCTCTGTGTGGGCTACTGCCAGAAGAACCGGTTTGGAACCATTCATGCCACGTTGTATACTAAAGACTCTTGAGGAATATTTTGAAAATCTTAGTATACCACCTCTTGGTTATATTGGACGTTGCAGCCTAGATGTTAGTCAGGTTGTCAATTCTCTTGGACAATGGAATAGCACAGAACAGAACATTATCGTACCAAGGTTAGTTACTTTATATATAACATATTTGCAGCTATATTCGTTAAATATTTGCATCGACAGACATGCAGCTTACTGGTCCCTTATCCTGGGGTGGTTAGACGATATACGAAGAGAATTTACATTTAAACGAAATTTAAGAACTTACGCGCAAATGGTACTGAAAGAGGTAGCGGAAAAGTTTAACTTATCCAAACCAACATTTGTAAGCATTCATGTACGAAGAACAGACTATGTGGACTATCTGTGGCAAAAATTAAAAATTAGACCTGCCCCTGTCAGCTACTATTTCGCGGCAATGGATTACTTTATTGGCAAGTATAGTAATGTAGTATTTGTAGTAACTAGCGATAATATACTTTGGTGCAAGTATAATTTGCATAGTAAACGATATAGAATCAAATTTGTATCCGATGTGGATGCAAAAGGCCCTGGCAAAGACCTTGCAGTTTTATCAGCATGTAATCACAGTATTATAGATTATGGTACATATGGTTCATTTGGCGCAATTTTAGCTGCTGGTGAAACAGTGGTGTACAATGTAACAACATACTTTTCAACCTTAATTGCTGAAGTATTGCCAAACTGGAAAATAATGAGTTGAATAAAAATCAAAAGCATCCTTTTTATGGATCTTAAATTAGAAATAACGCGTGTACAAACACTTTATTAAAAATACATTTTATACGGATTTAAACGATCGTTTCGTTCAATTTTAGAACGCGAAAGTAATATTCTTAGATATTTATTTCGAAATTAAAACTGAGAATAAAATTTTTCTATGAGATTATTTTATTCAGTACAAATGTATGTTTATAACATTATTTTTCCAAAAAATAACATTCGAAATACGACATCCATCACTTTAAATTAATAAATAATACATTTTATTTGTAATTCTGATATACGTACAAGACAACAAACAATTATTTACTATAAAAATTAATATTTGTATCTAAACTGTTTCCAAATTATTCGAATTCTTTTTATTTTGCCATTCCGTTTATTGTATATTTATATTGTTTCAACAATTTCTAAAAAGAACTAAATGAAAGTGTATCATTATATTTCACAAAGTTTTTAACAAAATTATATAAATATGATGCTGATAAATTGCTTAAGAACAATGTGCATAGAATTTAACTTGATTATGGCACTATTAGATAAAACTTAGAAACTTGTGCACCTTTAATAGTAGTAAGAAAATTTACATATTTTAAAGAATTTGTAAAGATCTAACGTAGAAGAGGGATACAACGGAACAATGGACCACAAATGTCTAAAATTAAAACAGATGCTTATTTTTTTTACTACTGTGATTCAAATTCATGCGGCCCTGAAAAATTGAATAGATTCAATATTCTTTTGACACAATGAACCAACGAGCTGAGCCCAATCTAAAACTGAGGAAAAAACTACAAACTTCACAGTGGTCGGAATTAAATACAGTGATATTTAAATGTTTCTATTATTGTTTTGAAAACCATAAACACTTGACTAGTTTAGACTTGTTTCGTGATATAATGTAACAATCGAGAAAGAGCACAGTTAAATGTACTTGCATTATACATCTAATGCATCTTTCATGTAAAGACAAACTTGCAGATATAGAAAAAAGTATTAATGATCTATGACTCTTATAATGTACAATGATTTCAACTGTGATTCTATTTCTTATTGTGCCAAAATTCTTAACACACGCGCGCGCGTGCACGCACGCTCGCGCGCGCACACACACACACACGCGTGCGCGCCACAATGTGCACAGAAAATGTATGCATTCGTTAATGCATGTGTGTACACATCCACACACATATACAATGAAGTTATGTCTATACAAGGTATTATATAGTGTTTACAAATGTGCAAAAAAAGGGATGAATTATTTCTTCACTTAACAATTAAATATTTCTGAAATTTAAAAAATCAATAGATTGGAGAAAAACGTATTTTACATAAACCCAGTGTATAAGTGTTTCAAGTTTATTAACCACGTGACCTGATATATTCAATTTATAATATTTTATAAATTAGTTTAGTCAATGTGTCTATGTCTATATGTTAATACATACATATATATACATGTATATACATACATACATATGTATGTATGTATGTATGCATGCATGTATGTATGTATGTACGTATGTATCTTCAATGTATTTGATGCCTGTTAGTTGTTAATTATAACAAAAATATGGTCAAAAGAGATTATACAAAAATGTATCACAATTCAGAATTTATGAAAGTGGTGTTGAGATATAAATTGAATAGATATAATTATAAATGTATACAACTTTCAGGCACTGATATGGACTACTCTGTACATTCTCTGTGATAATTTTATGTAATTTGTATAAAAATAAGACGGATGTGCTGAAACTTATCTGTTTTACAAAATAAAAATAGTCTGCATCAGAAATGATCTATACTTTTTCTTTGCTAATTTTATTTTATTACTTTTACGTTTCACTAATGAATGTTGAGTATACACTCGGTACTCAGTCGGGAAGTACTAAAGAAAACTATATATAGACTAATTGTAGTTAAAAATTTCAGGTAATTTTATTATAATTTTATGGACTAGCGGTTTATGCTAACAAGCCCAGCTGGTCCCAGTCCTAGTTTTGAACTTACTGTCTTTACTCTTAATGGTTGAAAACCAAGTTCACTTTTTGGAATTCCATATTCTTGTAACTTAGTTTCATATGTTTGAAGTAAATCCTCATGTGCTTTGCAAACTTTTGCTAATTCATATTGGAGATCTTGTATAGCACTATTCTTTCTATTCAATATATTCTGTGGAAAAAAATATGGTTTATGCAAATGTAGAAACAGAAAAAGTTACAATTTTTAAAAAATTTCTAACCTCCAATTTTTTATTAGCATTAGCAACAGCCACTGGATCCAACTGAGCAGCAGCAAGTACCTCGCTAATCTGTGCTTCACGTTGTTCCAATAAATCTGATAGCTTCTCAAGATTCTTTTCTAAGAGGATATTCTTCAATCCTGTTTTTTGTTGAAGTTCAAGTATAGCTAAGACAAATCTTGAATGTAGCTCATCTCTTTCGGACTGACACTAACAAATGAAATGAATTTCAATTAGAATAAAAGAAGTAATCTTTTTAGTGGAAAAAGGACACACTTATTGTCGATATACCTTTTCGAAACGTAATTCCAGTACTTCGTGTTCCCACTTCAAACTTTCAAAATCTTTTTGTATAATTGCTAATCTTTTTTTGGTATTCTGAAATTGTCAGAAATGAGGCTTTCAAAATATCATACAATAATCTTGTACAATTAAAAATACTAACAATTAAAGACAGTTTATCTTTTTCATAATTTGCAAGTTGATGACTATACAGCTTTATGGACTCTTCGTTGGACTGCAAATTAGCAAAATATTTTTTATTCTCAATTGATAATTCTCGTACTTGTTTCTTCATCCGCTCTTCATTACTTCTCATCACTTCCATTTGTTCCTACAATACCAATAGCATAGTAACATCAATAACTTCATATTTTATATTAATCATACCTTCATACTCTTAATTAAAGATAAATTGTTAAAAGTAATATCGTTATAATAATTTTTCATTTCTGAGAATGCAGTCTCATGATTTTTTATTAAATTTGCGATTTGTGTATTTTTCCTCTCTTCCACTTCAGTTGTTTCCATGCGATGTTTTAGAGTAAGATATTCATATTGACTTGTTAACTTTTGTTCATATTTTTGTTCCATTTCTACTGCTTCAGTTTCAAATTGTTTTGTTATTTTATCTATTTCCTCTGCATTTTGCTAAATAATATAGTTTAATTTCCATAAATCTGTTTAGTAATGTTAAAAAATTGTTTACATTTCTTTCATACCAATTTTAATGCACGTATTTCATTCATGTGTGCTAACTCTTGATCCTTCTGGATTTTTTTTAGATCCTTCTTATCTTCATACAATTCATTCTCTTGTGCTAGATAATCATCTTGTGCCAGTTTTAGTGCAACCATGTGTTCAGCTTTAGTTTCTGATAGATTAGTCTGATGTTCATACATTAAGTGTTTCAATTTTTGCTTGTATAATTTAAGTTCTGCTTCGTGTTTTTCTGCTAGTTCCTCTTTCTCGTGTTCTTTATTTCTTTATAAACAATATATATTAATTGATTGCATAATTAAATATTTTAATTAAATATATGGCAGAAGTACCTGACAATTGCACGTGCTTCGTCTAACTGATGCTTTGTGATTTCCCAAAAAGTTCTGAGCTTATCTCTTTCAAGTTGAAAGAAATTCCGTTCTTCTCTTTCACGTTCCAATTCTTCAAGTATCTTATGCGAATAGATTTCCAATTGTTCTCTACTCATTTTGGTTGTGTCTACTCCATCAACAGTAGCAGGTGCCTTTGCCTTTTTAGGTCCCTACAAGGTATCAATAAAAGACAAAATAAAACAATTTACTTAAGTATAATTAAAATTTTATTAATTATATTTATAATCAAAATCTTAGAAACTCGCCATTTTTATAAAAAAAAGTTGTTATCAGAAAAGTATAACCAAAACAGTAGTATCAGACACAATTTCGAGAGTTACAAATAATGTTTTAGTAAACTAAATTATAAACAACAATAATAATATTGACTGTCATTATAAAACATCTAGTTTTATTGACAGGTATAAAGGAGAGTAACAACAAATCATTACTTGATTTCAAACTAATGTTATATTGTTTTGGTAGACTTAGTTGCTAAGTAACCAAAATTCATGATTTACAGGAGAATTCAAGGGAATATATAGAATACAACCAGGCATGTCCATTTTCCTTCACATTTCGATTCATAAAACAAAAGGCAGTACACTAATTTCCACAGATGTTCGTATTGGGCGTATATGTATCGTATAGCATAACATAACATCCGCCGCCATGTGATACCATAATAACAGAACAGAATGAAAAAAGGTGCCTAAGCATCGAAGCTTAGCTTAGACATGCCTGAAATACACAATACAATGTATCTACAATACTATCAAACAGAAAATAATAATGTTTGTTTTCTAGTAATTGTATCATTTTATTGAAATTTACGTGTATAAAAATGCATGCAAATTTCTTAATATAATTAAACAGTATTTTTAATTTTGCAATAACAGTTTAAGTCTTGTAACATCTCATGCCAAATATGGAATTATTTATTAATACAAGATAGTTACATTTGTTCCTAATCCATAAAAATAAATGTATAAACAAATCTATTTTTGTTATACCTTTAAATTCACACAAATGTTAGCTATAACGTTAAACATATCGTACAATACATATAGTAAAAACATTTTTTGTAATGCTATAGTACATATATCCTCGTAATATTTCCCGTTCTATTATTAGTCACGTTGTAAATTATTCTATATAAAAAAAAATATATATATATATCCAACAATGTTACACATCTACATCTTGAGGCATGTTATGCATATGTTAAAATTCAATAATGATAAATACCTAGTACATTATATCTTATATAAAAATGCGTATAAATAACTTCTAAATGTGACCACTGACTGTTACATATATTTTGTATGATTTTCAATCATTATTGTAACATAACACTAGTCAATTGCTACATTTATCATCTAATAATTTAAATAAAAAAGTATTAATAGCAAAATGAATAGTAGTAACATGTGTTAAGTACTTATCAAATTATTGCGTTGTGTGTTGATAATTTTTAATGATTCAAATCATTTAAACATGATAAATTTCATGCCTGAGATGTAGAATTCTGAGCATGTATCTATAAAAATGTTTAGAAAGAAAAATTTGAGGTAGAC
Source organism: Ptiloglossa arizonensis (assembly GCF_051014685.1). Classification (NCBI taxonomy): domain Eukaryota; kingdom Metazoa; phylum Arthropoda; class Insecta; order Hymenoptera; family Colletidae; genus Ptiloglossa; species Ptiloglossa arizonensis. The sequence continues at coordinate 10,025,691 of NC_135051.1, read as the reverse complement.
CAATGTTACTCGTGTAAAGAATATTCGGGTATGTTGTATGTGTTTACATTTTAGTCCATTGTAGTTTCTTATGTAAATTGGTGCAGGATTTGTGCCCAAATTAGGTTTTTATACAAATAATCAAGTAATACGTTTCAAAATAATAACTTATTATAGTGTGCATATTCAAAATTGTAATAAATACGATCATATTTAAAGACAGTACAGTCCGACTTCAAATCTCTGCCATAGATAATGTTCATGCAACATTGTAATTTCATATACAACATATACAATAATTCCTGAGAAATTAAGTATTGTATAACAAAAATAAATAATTGTGTTAAATAATTGAATAACCATCCTCATGAAAAAGATTCATTTGAGTTGAAGTATGAAATGGAATGCTATATATTATGCAATTTTCTATGATTTTAGCTTGTTTCACCATTAAATTGGAGCAAACATCCTACTGCACCAAAGTAACCCTGTAATTAAAAGAAGAAAGAAATCGAACATTATTTTATATATTCAGAATTAGTTAAAAATGTTATTTTATATGTACTCCACCTCATGTTCTAAGAACAAAGCTTTCATTGTTCCTTTAGACCAATAATCCATGGCATAGGCCAAAAGTTTCATTGATATAGGATTTACCCTAAGGAAGTTTCCTGCAAACACTACCTAAAAGTTTCAACCTACGATAGTATCAGTACTGTAAAATGTTCATAAAATGAATTATAATTAATACTTTCTTTACCCTTTCAATATTTTCATTGACAGCACACATACGTGCAATAGAACCAATATTGTTTGTAATAGTAACAAGTGTTGCACGTGCAAGATCTTCTTTACTAACTGCATTTCGTCGATCTTTAGAATTCATTTGTCCGAAACTACATAAAAATTAAAATATGCAAATAAGTCTTTTAATTAAAAATTAAATTATAAAAATGAAACAAAGTACAAAACATTTGTTTATTTCATTATTAAGAACATTACCTGCTTGCAACAAGATCTCCAGGAAGACCAAAAGGTCCATAATCACCACCATAAATGTCTTTAACCAATTTATCTACTCTGGTATTATCACCTCCAGTTGCTAATTCTATTGCTTCTTCAAATGTGTTGCATCCAGTTAGTAAGCAACATAATCCTAAAAATGTACCACCACCTAGACTAAATGTAAAATAAGTGTATCAATATCAAATCTCTTCGTACAATATTATGAATTGACATTATTGCAAAAATAATATACCTGGTTCCAGATATTCTTTTAAAATTTTCTGGCCCATAAACTGTTAAAATGCTTACGCCGGACCCTATATTTACAAGCTGTAAAAAGTAGTCATAAAATGTACCATTTAACCTTCAAAATGCATCTTAATATTTTAAACATTGTACATACCAAAAAGGGGTAAGGTTTAGAAAAATCATAAGGAACCTTCTGACATTTACTATCATCTGTAGGATGAGACCAATAATAACATTCACGTGGATTGGTTGTTTCTACATAAAGCATACCACGTATTAAACTATCTAATTCATCAAATTTTGCTAAATTCATATTCACTTCCTGCAAAAGAGGTAAATATATAGAATATTAATGACAGTGAACATTTATATTTGTAGTATTGCAATATTATATAAATAATGTCTCACTTGTTTAAAATTCTTTTCGAATTTATATGCTCCACCACCAGTAGCACAAACTGTTGTTACAAGATTGGCCATACCCTTAGACCTTGCTAATGCTAAAAAATTTCCCATTTCACTTGTAGGAAATCTAATGAAATGTAGTGTGCCACATCTACCCCTGATACAGACATTATCCATCTGCAATACAAATAATATAATGTATAAGGTATAGTCGTTTTTGTAAATGTTCAATGAGTTAAACAACATGAATAACATACTTGTAAATGTGTATCTCGGTGACCTGTTTTCCCATATGCTGAATTTTTAACTAAATATCGTCGAATATTTTTTAAAATTTCTATCTCGGCATCTGCTTCATCTCTTGTAATATCTTTAGGTTCAAAATATACTAATTTGGATAATGTACCTCCTATATCCATACCAAACCATGGTATTGCTAAGAAAAAGAATGAGAAATAATATTATTATATTAAATAGTATTATTACAAAAATATCAAGTTTAAAAATTTTAAACATTTGGAGAGTTTATCAAATAAAATGTAGTTATTAAAAACATAAAATTCATATATAAAATTTCTTATTACACATGAAAAACAACTTTTATGCAAACAATACAAGAATATTGCAAAAAAAAAAATATACACTGAGATATTAAAATACATTTATATATAAAATCTCCTTAAACTAAAACTTATGTTTTTAAGATAAATACGTGTAATAAATAATTCTTTTAATCAACTTTTGAAAAGTTATTCTAATGCTAAAACAATATTCATGAATAAGAAATGATTATAATAAAGAAATAAAAGTGGCTACTCTAAGCACACATACAATTTAATGACTCACAAGGTGATGAATAGTTTTTGGACTCCTTAACTTGTGTGTCAGCACCAGTGTAACCGTTGGACGTCATAACTTTTGTAGCAATTTGATTTTTATGATTCTGAGGACTCATTGTTGAACTTTTAATTAATAACAATTCTCTCCAATTTAATGTATAATTCCTTTACTAAAAATTAAAGAAAATAAAAATTATACTGACAATATTATTAAAAATAATAATAAAGCAAAAGCTTTACATTTAAATGTCACATCAATATTTTACATTATTAATTATTAATATATACATTTATACAAGATACTAACAAAATATTGCACAAGATTTTTAGATCATAAAAAATTGTTTAAAGTGACAATTATTTATTAAAATCATTTTTTTCCTAATCACGTAATGTTATACTGAATTATAGCATATAGCAAAGGTTACTCTTGCTTAATTATGCATACCATGACTGAAAAACATGACTGCATTATATATTGTTTAGATCATTATAAAAAATGTGATCATGTTTTTCGATAACACATATATTTAATTTAATAATAAATGATTTAAAAAGAAAACACTTCTTAGTATGGTATATCATAATCGTAAAATAAATCGTGCGACATTCACTACATCAAAAACACACTTCGGTTTTGCGTCTTATGATTCTGTCAAAAAGTTTCTAGTAAGAGAAGACCGAGTTATACCAAAAGATTTTAACTTGAACTTAAGTATGTACACGACACTGTCCTTACCAAAGAAAATTAAATTATTGTTTTATAGTTTACAAAAGTTATATATAATTATATAATGTTACAAAAATTATATTCGAAAATGTTTAATTAAAATCACGATCGTTTTATAAACAATAAATCGATAGCGTAATGTTATTGTCGCTCAACAAATATTTACAATTAACGTTCATCAATTATAGACAATTTTTAAGCGATAGAATCGCTGACATTACTTGCAAAGTAACGCCATCGACGTCTGCGATGATCTTAAACGACAAGTTGTACCAATGTTAGCAAAATACGAAATGTGTCCACTCGAGACTAACGCCAGATCACGCGATTGACGACTTCCTTTTTTTTTGTTGAAATTTTGCTCAATAGAGAGGAAACAAAAAGCGATACTGATATTGAATAGATATGTATGCTGTTACTATTGGCTAATCAAGAGACACGCGAGAGGATAAAATACAAGTACCACTTTCCACACACCAACCAACGATGAAGAAACGAAGCAAATGAAAATGTAATAACTGTATCGTATACGGTATAACGTAGAGAGTAAGAGAAACAAGAAGCGATATGCTCTTACCTGGTAACGTCATTTCAGAATAAAGATTGAATCTTATAAGGTGGGAAATTATTGTAGGAACTTGCTTAGATCAACAATTATCTAAACTAACGATAAAAAAGACCATCTAACCGCTTGATTGTTGAACGGTAATTTCATATTATCGGTGGTCCAGCATTAACGCGTAAATATTTTAAATAAAGTTTTTCGCTCCATTAAGTTCTTTGGTCGGATTTATACAAAATGATAAAACTTACATCACAGTCACTGAACTTAGATAAATTTGCAATACCTATGTAGGTAGGTTGCGCGTTAGCAAACTACTCGGTACTATTTCGCGGATATGTGAAAATCGGACGATGCGATACTCCTTCCACTTTTAACTCTTATTTGCCTTTTAAATTCTCATGATCACGCACATGGAAAATAGACGTGGAACTGTGAAAACGTTGATTTGTTAATTTTTCCTGTACTCACATGTAACGTCAGATTGCTGACGTCACAAATCCGTGTTACCGAAACTTTTATTGAAAATATCAGTCAATTGTGTAAAACGATTAAGCGATATTGACACCACGAATCGACTTCAATATTTCCGAACAATACAGAGCTGAAAAATATTTCCTTCCAGAAACACGGATCACAGAATTCAGAATAAGATAAATTATGCTTGCTCTCGTCCATATATACATGTTTATACTTACTATTTTACAATCACTCGATCACATGTGTTCGTCTGGTTTAGAATGTAAACAAAATCATGGCTATTTTTATTTTTCGTAATGAAGAGCTGATGTCAAATCAAGATTTTTTGCGTTTCCTATTACAATACTGAATTGTTGAAAAATGTTTAGTAATTATTCAGTGGACGTAATCGTCGAACGTTGCATCGAAATGATATTCATAGATGAGCAAACTTGCTATTTGAAATTAAAATAAGACATAATTTGGTATTCATTATTTTTTTAGTTTACAGATGGATGAAAAAATAATAATAAAGACAATTTATGACGACTGAAAATGTGTAATGATGTTTATAGAATTAGTAAATAAATAACAACATGAAATATTAGACCCTTTTATTAAGATCTGATACTACTAATTTTTATATGTGCTTAATATTTAACTGCATTGGGCACGAGCCATCATAGAAATCTTCTGTGCCTTATGTATTATGTCTGGACAATGTCTACGACGTACCAATTTACAATCTTGAAAAAAGCCCTCATTTCTAGGAAATCCATGCGATCCATCGGAATATGTGACCAGTCCTTAATTAAAATATCAATTTATAAATGCTCTGTGAAATGTACACTTCTAACATTTTACATACCTAGCCCCCATACACGACCACCACGAAATTCTCCTTCGAATTTCATACCATCTGACCTCCAAAATACACCATGGCCATGAAACCAACCTTGCATAAATTCTCCTTCGTATCTGATAGATAAAGTACATTAAAAAATTAATAATTATATAACTTAGATGACCTCACAATAACATTTACTTTGCTCCATCTGGAAACACTATTACTCCTAAACCAGAACACAATCCATTTTGAAAACCACCATCGTAACGTGTTCCATCGGGAAGAAGTAAAGAACCAGCACCATGTTTTAAACCTTTTCCATTCCAGTCTCCAATATATTTTGTGCCATCTTCATATTTGTATGCACCATTTTTTACCACACCTATAAATAAATTTTATTGTGCAGATTTCTAACTCTATGATTGTAACACATACTGTTTGCAATTTGTAAATCCATAAGAAATTAAAAGGAGAAATTATTAGAAATTAAGTCTTACCATCACCCATGCTTCTAGTATACTAAAAGCATTAAAGAGTAACTTTCAGGTTTCAATCCTGTTACAGAAATCAATTCTTTATTCAATTATGTACATTATGTACAATATAGCACTTATACAATATATTGAATCTTAGTTTCTATACTGCCACATGTAAATCTAGTACAGTAGGGAAAATCATTAATTTTTTTTTTTTACATATAAACAGGCACATATAGTCCGTGTTTTGTATACACGTTAAAAAAAAATAAATGTTCATTAAGTTATAAAATATTTTATTCGTGATTAATCTAATTTCACTTAAAATAAACAAATCATTGTGCTTTAATTCCTCCTGGGGCACCAACTAAGAACCATCGTGTTCTTGCTTTTGCTGCTGCTTTTCGAACTAAACGTTTTCGATCATCAATTGAAACTGCTAATTTTTCTAATACATCTTGCTTATAAGTATTAATTAAAATCGTCGGATAATTACAATAATTTGTTAAACATTCTAAAGCTGCTATTCTCACTCTCTGAAATATTTAATAGTACAAAAGGTATGAAAGAAAGCATACAATAATTTAAAATAATTATATAAAATATTACCATCGTTTTATAGATGGATAACGTAAAAAATCTTGGAATGAAACATTGTGCTTTGTCGGAGAAAACAGGATGTTTAGTCTCCAATAAAACTTTCAATGTTATTAATGTTGAAAAAAGTAATTGCTCATTATCGAGAGACAAAGATTCTACTAAAAGTGAGACCAACTGAAAAAGAATATTTATTATTATATTAAATTATAATAGTTATATTAATATTCAATTAGTACCTTCTTTAAATGCATAAATAAAAGATCCATAGGTACTTCTTCTAATAGGCCCACTAACGCAGTTAAATAGTTTTGTCTAGATAAATTCTCAAATTCATGATTTCTTCTTATTAAATGTTCAAATACTCTTTGTTTATAAAAGATTTTGATTTTACAAAAATTTTCTTCCACTAAAGCATCCTCCTGCTTATCGGTTAAAATTTTATACTTTTGAGCGACATGTGGACCTACTTGATCGTGTTTGAAAATATTTGACAGCTATAAATAAAGACAATATTTAAAAGAAGTGTAAAATATTATATGTAAATCATGTTAAAATATTATCAGAAATATTTACATACCTCGTCAAGAAAGATTTCAACATTACAAGAACCTTTTGTAATTATAGCTTTGGTTAACCATATTTGCAAAAAAGCTGCTACTTTTTTTGCTTCACTACCAATATCTGACTTTAAATTATTATTTATTTTTTCTTTAAAATATGACAAAACATGTTGAAAGCATTCATCATCATCGTTCATTTTGTTTAGTATAACAGCAATAAATTTACATGTTATAAATCTTATATTTGAATGAATGCTATTAAGTGCTAAATTATACAAATTTTCTAACAAATTCAAGTTTATTGATAAATCAATATTTGGTCGTAAGGGAATGAAAATATTCATTATTAAAACAGCATTACTTTCCAAAATTTGTTTACTTAAAACTGGAGCATATGTATTGACAATCTTTTGCTGTTCCTCAAACATAAAACTTCTTACAATTAGCTGGCAAATATGTAAAATCAAATTTAATCTTTGATCTGTAGAGCTGATATTAAGGCCAGCCAATTTCTCAATGATATTACACTCATTATGCAGATAATGTCGAATATCATAATTAATGCTCTTTGTAGCAACTAGCCTGTGAAGACATGTTAAAGCTGTAAAGCTTATTTCAAAATTGACAGCATTTATCTGGGATACAATACGCGGAAGAACTTCAATACCTAATTCGTATGTCTTAGCAACAGCTGCTAGTACTTCTAGTTTATGAACTTGTGTTTCTGTCTTCTCTTTGCCTGAAACATTAAAAATATTAAATCTATATTCCAAAACACAACAAATATTTTGGAAATTAACAATATTTGATTTACCAGTATCTAATTGGAACCTTTCTTGTATTAAAACTGATATTTCACGCGGATATAACATAGCAAAGGTTAAAATAGATGTATGGCAGATTGTTCTCATTTCATTGTAATTCTTTTCAAGCAGGTAACAAATTTTGTCATAAACAGAATTTCGATGTACTTCATTCAAATACATTTTTTGTATTGTTAGACCACTTAATAGCCTTGACTGCAATTCTGCTTGCTGTATTGAGAGCTCGTTTAAATATAATTGTGGTACATCAGTCCATGTTAACTCTGGAACACCTGTACCAAATATTGTTTCATATTTAAGAAATTTTCCAAACACAAATATCCTGAAATATATAAAATATGTATTTACTCTTGATATTAAATCCATGACCACAACTGATTTTAATAAAATTATTTAACGTTTCGATTAAAATAACTTTATCAATTACTGAAATTTTTGTGGAATATTGACTAAGACATAATGGTACTACTATTTTCAACACCTGTACACATGATTCTTTATTAACGGTTGCTACACATTCTAGCAATTTCACAGCTGATCTGAATAAACTAAGTTGTACATCATACAAAGAAGATCTTGTATCTGTGATTATGTCATCAATGAAACTTGTACATAGCTTGGAATCATTTGATATAACTTCAATTATGCATGCGACTGTTTTTAAACTTGCATTTTTTAGTTCTAAGTCCCCATCAGACATAATTTCTTTTTTTAAAACAGACCATAACTCAATTAAATGTGGTTCAAGGCCTTTAGTGCCAAATGTTTGTGCACCATTACACAAAAGTTTCAGAGAATCCAATTTGGCAACTTTGAGATTGGAGAATAATTTATCAAGTATAAGAGGTATACAAAATTCAGCAAATTGTGGTATAGCATAAAGACAAGGTGCTAATTTTTCTGCCAAATCATCGCGCGTTATTCCTATTCCCTCTGATCCAGACTGAAAAATTTCAAGTCAAATTACAATTTACATTCATAAATAGTGAACAATTAAAATCTTGATTGATATAATTACAGGATTGAAATCAACTGGAAAGTAACATGCAATGACTTCAAACATTTCTTCAGTTAAGTGGCCTAATGAAAATTCTTTCATGAAATGTGGAAGTATGCTAAATAATAGCAAAAGATTTTTAGCTTCTCGTTCTCCATCAATAGAAGTAAGGACTCCATAAACAAAATCAGGTCCCATGGCTTTTAAGTCCTCTGCTCTATTTCGCAACAATGTTGTAAATATTAAATATATGTTATAACGATCAGACGATACTTGAGATTGGCATTGCACATTTTCAAAAAGAACTCTAAATAACCGTTCCGGTGAATCCTGAGGTAAGTGATTCATTTGAACCTAAAACATCAATATTACACTGTCTAGTAACTGTGCATACATAACACAATGAATCCTGAGAAGTTACAAATTACTTGTAACTGAGACACTGCAGATTCTCAAAGAAGATAGGTAAAATTTCAATGTTTTCAATGTTTTCAGTATGACTTGTTTACTCTTATATATACAAGAGACAAAATTATGGGATTGTAAAAGTAAATAAAAACATTGAAAATAAATGAAATGCAGTTGACACAAGAAGATTAACTACAAAAGATATTCTCAGAGAAAAATCATAGCAACTTCTTAGGATTTACTATAATTTTAAAATACAATGCAACATTTACAATCGCTAATATTCCTCTTATTACTGCTGGTATGATGTTATGATGATCCTTGAGTCTATCACAATAAAATGTTGTTATAAAACCCAATTCAGCTTCATTCAAATAATCTTTAGGTAAATATGACAAAATAGAAGACAAAGTATCAATGCCCTTCTCCCGTATTCCAACATCTTTGTCAGTTACAAATGGTCCAAGTTCTTCGACAACTGTATGAAGTTTTGCATGCCCGGATAGTATTTCTAAATAAATAAACATAATTACAAACTATAGTGATCAAACTTTGCACATTTAATACATTCAATTCCCTATTTTCATTCAAATAAATTTCAGTCAGGTTTCGTAAATTGTAAACAGGTATTCTCTTTGTGTGTGCGGTTAGTTTTTATTCGCACCCTGTCTAAGCATCAAGGTTAATCATCTGCATGCACAGACAGAACAATTATGGTAATTAATACACACCTGTGGCGATCTCTTGGCATGTCGCGTTTAGTGTTTCATTCTCTTCGGAAGCAGTAAGAAATCCTTCTTTAAAAATTGTACTCATAAGCGAAGCCATCACAAACCATGCCTTCTAGCTGTATTACTTAACCTCAACGTAAGAATAAAATATACCTCTATAGGATTTTTACTATAATTGACTTTTTCGCTGTGAAAAGATGGATGTAATCCAAAAAAAAAATGCCTGAATATAATTGTTGGGTTACGTGCAACACGTCTCAGTAAAATATTACTGAAATATCCGAGTTTGTAGTTCGTTTTATTTAACTTTTATATTCATTTACTTGTGCTCGAATATTTCAGGTTAAGTCACCAAAAATTCGATTATAGCGCCTCTTTTGGTACCGACTCGTAATTTAGTGGATAAAATGGACGAAAATGGCATGCGAGGTGTTGTTAAATTTCAGTGAAATGTTTGGTCACTCCAGCCGCCTAGAATGGGAGGCTGCATAGGTATAACGAGGGCAAGAAACGCCTCTGTCGACGACACCACGGGAAATTCGACGAGGGTAAATTCAGGTAAAGATCTGATCGAGAATAAGTATGTAGAAATTTCGATCAACAGCAGGCTAACCTTGAAGACACCAGCTTTTTCTCTTACCTTCTTACCTAGTGTTTACTGCGTGTTATGGCTCGGTATTTACATATTATTTGTTACTCAACAGATTGAATAATCTCTTTATATATCGTGACGTCTTGTTGTTAATATCGACTGTAATATTTATCGTTTCTATTCCTTTTTGGAAAATATTTACATTTCAAGATTGTTTATCACTTTGCTTTTGTTTGAAATTAAAATGTATGATCCTGTAAAACACAAAACAAATCTTTGATTCGACACAACTGTCTCAATTTTTATTGTTTGTTGATGTATTTTTATATCATTCGTAGATTGTAGAAAAGAAAAATATGTTTTACTTAATCAGGAAATTCAAGAAAAAATCATCCTTTATGCCACGAAGTTATCAGGTGGAAATCAGATGTACCTTTAACAGAAGGCCAGTTGAGAAGTAAAAGGGATGAATTTTGGGATACAGCACCTGCATTTGATGGTCGTAAAGAGATATGGGATGCATTGAGAGCTGGAGCAGCTGCGGCGGAAGCTCAAGATTATCAATTAGCACAGGCTATATTAGATGGGGCTAATATTTCTGTGCCAAATGGTTTTTTAACAGAATGTTATGATGAGTTGGGAACCAAATATCAAGTCCCCATTTACTGCTTATCGTATCCTATTAATATTGTGAAGGAGGATAGTGGAAGAGACTCTCCTGCTGATTGTTCAGGTAATGCAATCAAATTTGATGAAGGAAATCTTAATCTTTACAATAGTGGCAATGTTATATTAATTATTTATAGAACCTGTTGACAGTGGAGTTGAACAGACATTGAAGCTCAGATTGTCAACTACATTAGGTGAAGTTAAATTGCCTGTTTACAGCAAAGACACTGTTGCTAATGCTAAGAAGAAATTACAGGTGCGTATGGAATTCTTTATATTAATATAAAATGTCCATCAATATATTATGTATAGTGCATTAACACAGCTTCATAATTTAATTCTTTTTTGCTTACTATAATAATTGTGTTAATAGAGTCAGGAGGGTTTGGAGCCATCTCGTCAAAGGTGGTTTTTTGGTGGCAAATTATTAGGTGATAAAATGCATATAGAAGAAGCAAAAATACAACCAGGTTATGTAATACAAGTAATTGTGAATCCTGAAAAATTGGATGATAGTCCAATGAAAACAAGCTGAACTAATGTATACATAAGATACAAGTCACATTGAACCAACCTTTCTAATAAGCACTATCTTACACATGTTCAAATAAGATACATTTTTTTTAATTTTATATCATGTCATTGTTAAGGATAGAGCAGCAATTCTTGAAGTGAATTTTTATAATAAATTGCACTTACAACGTATTTCTCGTAATATACGTAAATGTTATAAGAATTGAATGTGCGTTTAAATTGTAGGTTGTGATTATTTAATTTTCATTAATTTATGCTAGATCAAAAGAAAGATACTTCAAAGTGTTAACTACACACAAGAATATGCTACTAGAGATTTCTAATTAAAATTTATGATTGGTTTAAAGTTTAACACGTACACAGAAAAAAATGAAAATTGGTTTGAAAGTAATATTCAATTCATCGTAGCTGGAAAAGCAGTTATACTCTAATTCTAATATTGTCAAACTTGTTTGTTACTGCCAACGAAGATACTGGTGCTGTAACACTCGGAAAATCAAGTATACATAAATGTAGAAAATTATTCTGTGCTGCTTACATACTGTTGCATAATTATATGATGTAAGAAATAAGTCATACACTTAAAGAAAATTGTAATAATGATAAGAGAATTACATAAATATTGAATATAAAAAAATATCAATGGACAATAGTGAAAAAAGGAACAAAGATATATACTGCTTATTATGCTGCATTTTTTGTCATTTTTCTTAGATTCTATTTTCAAAATTTTTTTCCTTAATCGAAAACAAGTAATTTTAATTTGTATTAAAATCAAATTAGTAGAAATGACGATTAACATTTTCTGTTATTTTTGCATAATATATGAAGCATAAAATTTTTTGATACTTTGTTTTTGACTCGATCCTTTAAATTTTTGTAAATGAATTATGAGTGTTTATATGTCATAAGTTTGCATTATTTGATAAGAGTATATGTTTTGGCCTATCAATGGCCTAAAATCTACGATTCCTTCCTGTAAGTACTAATAAGATATTGAATAAGATCTTCACAGCTGAATAATGCACAGAGAAGAAAACATAAGACTAACATTGAATCGCATGTGGTGCAGAATATATTATTTTTACACAATTTTATCAGCACAATCGTTTTCACATGTGTGTTACTTGTGCATATGATAAAAATGTTGACACAATAAGAACAGTACTGCTAGTTCAATTTTAAATGGCACTTAATTCGTACTTCTGCTCCACATGTTGCTCGAAAAAAAGTTGTCTAAAGTATGACTATACAAAAATGGCATTTTATGTGTGAATTTATTGACTGTACTAACACGGCGGTGATAAAGTTTGTTTCTTATATGCATTGATCATAAAATTATAATATATAGTATTGCGTGTGAGTGTATGTATAATACATAATATATAGAGCATATATGTATACGGATACATATATCAGTTCCACTATTCTCAATTTGAGTGTCAAAACAAAAATATTTAATCTTATAAATAACTTATTTATAAATCGGGTAATCACGTGCAAGTTATGACGATATAAATGACTGGAAGACATCGTTAAAAGTATGAACATAAAAGTGTATAAAACCCTGTTCATATAAAAAAAACGAATTTTTATGTTAACTATGATGCATTTCTTTAATATATATTATAAATAACAGTGCAAATAAAATTGCACTTATCAGTCTATAAATTTAAGAGTTCCACATACATATACCATTCTTCTATCTCTCTGCTAGATCATTGTGTTCTAGAACTGTAACTCCTTTATACAAAGGAACAAATTCTTTTGTACAATAATCTGTAATGATGCATCAGAAATATGCAATTAAAAGATATTTTTGGTTTGATCAAACATGTGATTTCTTTGATAAAGCAGTAAAGCTGTTTAAAGTATTATTTTACGTGTTCTTTCATAAATACAGAGTTTGAAATAGTAATTTTGCATTTATGGAGAAGACATTCGTTACCCGAATGTAATTAAGGCATAAGATTCTCAATGGAATAATAAATTCTATCAGACTGATATTAGTTTTGCGATATAGGATTTGGGTTACTTGCAATATGTAAAAGAGACTGCATTAAGTTTTTTTTTTTTTGATTGATATTCAAACTATACAGAAACATTATTTTGTGCATAGTATCAAGTAAATTATGTATCCATCATACGTATTCATATGAACATTTTAATATAAATGTTGTGTTTCTATGTGATGTAATTTCTATTTGTATGAATGATAAAAAACATTTTCCTTTAATACTCATATTCATGTAATGTTGAATAAAAATGTGATGAGACATAATTGTCATGCAAAAAAATGAAAATAAGAATGAGTGTAAATAAAAAGCATTATAACAAAAGTGCAATTCTAAACGCCTAATAAATATTGCTGCTGCTTAATATTAATGTTGCTATGTTGGACCAATGCATATAAGGCGTTTTAAATAATAAAAAGAATCAAAGAATGACTGATTGGAGATTAGGTAGAACAACTGCCAATAAAATAATGCTGAATTTACTCTGTTGCTAATCAGAAGTTATTAGAAGATATTATGACATTATGAAAAAAAACTTTTGGAATGCTAATAAAAATATTACTGTAATTAGATAGCAATTATTAATTAAGCAGGGTTTACACATTTTTAAACTAATTGAACATTACTATCAAACAGTTTAATATTACTTACCAAAGCTGGATTTTAAAATTAGATGCATCATTTAATATTTGATATATGCCTAAGTGCAAGAAAAAACAAATAATGTTAACAGTCGGTTTATTTCAATTTATAGTCTGGGAATATAATCCAGTCAGATCTATAAGACGTAATCTTGCTGAATTATGAAAAGAGCAAAAAATGCTACAAATATTACTACATGATTTGTTTACTACTATTTTAGGATAGGTATTTATTTGTTCTTTATACACATGAAATTAAATATACTTACAAAACAGTATAAAATTATTTAACCGTTTGAGTGCTAAGGAGCAATTTTGCGCTTCTTCTGTTTCGTTCAAAAAGTGCTAGCGCTTCAGACTGCGAAGCCGACAATCGGCACTCGCTCGGCTTCTGTCGATGCGCAACTTTACAGATATCATTCCGTTTTAGAATAAAATATTTAAATAATATTTTGATATTATTTATACACGTTGATGTCTGTACTTATGCTCAGAAGGATGTCAGAACAACACTGAATTGAAAGCATTGTAACTTACCGCATAAGAACAGAAAACAGCGCAATAGCGTTCCTTGGCATTTTTAATCGAAGAATAAGACAAGCGGCTATCGCGCCACTTGGCATTTTTGGATAGGGAATAAGACAGGCGAAAAAGCGCTCCTTAGCAAATTTGAACGGGGAAACAGCAAAGACGCGTGGCACTCAAACGGTTGAACTTTCATATTCTGATTGTAGCTATATTACTTTAAACTACACATGTGTAAATTAATTTCTATGAATATTGATTATTATAACTTAATGCATTGTCAAATAAAGCATAATGTTGTGGAAGTGTTAGAGTATTCTCCTATCAGTTCCTAATTTGTATCAAACAACAAAATGTTATGCAACACATTACAAATTTCTGTAATGGAAAGTGTTTACATTTATTCACTTCACTTAACAATATTTTTTAAATACTTTAGTTCATGACACAACCAAGTCATTGTACTCAAAACAAGAAGACTACCAGACTGATGAGATGCAGCTAATGGTATAGGCACATGATACAGCAATGTTGATATTCCTAATAATACTTGTAAATAACCAGCACAAAGGACTGCAGCTATTGCTTTCTTTGTATTACCAGGAAGTGTATGGTTACGAGATGCTATTCCAATATAAGTTATTAAAAATAAAGAAGCGATACCCTGTAAAAAAATATAAATTACGGTACTGGTGATACGTAATTCAATTCAATTTTCACTTTTAGGACATACCAGAAGTCTGTGATCAAATTGTACAGCAGTTGGGTTTTCGGTAAAATTTTTCCATGTAGGCGATATCGCAAGTATATCATCCGGTAACCATTTGTTTGCCATCTTTGGAAATGTATTGTAAATGAGACCTGCATCCATTCCCGCTACAAAAGCTCCAGACAAAGCAGTAAGAAAGACTAATCCTTTTGTGGAGTGAACTAATATTTTAAATCTTTTCAGTTTTTGTTCTATATAAGCAATGTTAATACTTGAAGTATTGAGCATTAAATTTTGAGCAGGAATCAAATGATCTAAAGCATTACGCAGGAAACCTATATATATAATGAATGCCAATCCCAAATGTGCAGCTAGGCGATATTGTGAGACACGAGGAACATCTGATGGTTCCACGAAACGATCTTCCAAACCAGATTTAACCATGTACCAACCCATAAGTCCTTGTAAACCAATTAACGATCCCAAAATAGCTACTCTAATTTTCATTCCTGGTCTCAGCATGCCTTTTGCCCAAAAATAAGTTGCTGGAACTATGAATACAGCTCCTATCAAACGTCCCCACATTCTGTGCAAATATTCCATCCACCATATATGTTTGAATTCTTTCAATGTCATGTTCTGATTAGTTCTACAATAGAGATTTATGTTCAAAGTACAATTTTATGATATTTGCATTCATTTTGTATTATAATATCCCATACATTTTGTACTCAGGGAATTGTTTATAACGTTCAAATTCTATATTCCATTGATTTTCAGTGATCGGCATTCTCTCACCAAATAATTTCCAAGTAACCATGGATAAACCAGATTCTGTAAGTCTTGTTACACCTCCTAAACACATAGGAAAAGAAAAATAATTTGTTGGGTGTTCCTTGAATGTACTTTATTCTTCTATTGTTTTATAACAGCTTAAATATTTATCTTATATAAAAACTTAATAGGGAAGAAATATAAAAGTTGCAGAAGAATGTTTGAAGAATTATTTTCCATAAGTTTCATCTACAATAAGTTTTACAATGATACGTACACAGCAATAGAATAAAAAGTAACCAATTATACCTAAAATTACAGCTACGAATATCATGCCGCTGCAAGTTAACATCCATTTTCCTACAATTTTATCTGATTTTTGGAATGGCTTTGATGCAAAACTTAAAGCTATAACACTTCCTTGTCTAAGTAAATCCTACAAATAATGTTAAATAAGTCAAAACATACAGGTATTATAGTATTTTACTTTATATTTACAAATTGATTATACAATACCTTATGTAAATATATAGAACTTCTTTTCACTAATAAGAATGCCTTATTTCTAATTGTTGGCTTTGAAGCATATGTATAAAAACTTTGCTGAATTGATAGAAATTTCGTTGCGCTGCTCCTTCCAATTGTCGAGGTACAATATCTTGTCAAATTAAACATACTGAAAGAATGTTCAATTTTTAAGGGAATTATAACAATTTTACATTCAATTGAGAGCACATAATTATACATGTACTTACATTGTAATGTTATATTTTTAATTTAAACGATATTTTACCTTTATGTTTTGTTCAATAATAGAATGTAAACAAATGATTGTATTTATTTCGCATACTTTCAAAATGTAACTTAATATAATACTTAAATGTAGAAAAATATAAAAACAAATACAAATTATTGTAAAAGTGAAACGATAAGTTTCATAATTTGTGTAATTACTCGATTAAACAAATGTGATCGGTATTATACTTCGTTCAACGACAAAGTGGTAGGTGCAAAACAAAATCACGTGATTACGCACTCTCACTGATTGTGGTAATTCTGACCAAGAGTGAATGTCTCCCGCAGATCTGACGCATAATGAGTCAAAACACAGTCTTGAAGATCGGTGTACACTTCTACATTCGCATCATTTTTACTGTTTCATCCCTAAAATGGTACACTGCTATTTATGTATATACATAAATCGTAACTTGTATAAATTCTATTATATTTGTATTTATTACCGAGGCACAGCCTGTTTCGGTTTCAGACCTGTCTAAAGTCACGTGGTTTTATTCTGTACCTTCCACGTTTGCGCTTGACAAAGTAGATATAGCGACATAAGGCAAGGTAAATAATACCAACCAAACATTCAATCTACAATTATACATGATACGTGTTCATTGATTATTTTGTTCGAGAGGAATATGATATGTTGAATGCCATCCCCTTCTCTTCCATGGCAAATTTCTATTTATCGCACAAATGAAATGGTAGACGATGTTATTTAAATTTTACGATAAGTTATCAAGCGAATAAACAGCTTATTATTTGTTAATACTGGATGTAGAGAAAGACCGATGGAACTTTGATTCCACCTACATGTGTATCTATCTTCGGGTCTCTATTCGCAGCAACCTCTTCACGATGAAACCTGGTAATCAGTATTACTCGCAACAAAGGATTATTCCAAGTTAATTGGTTGCAAACTTGAAATAACTTCTTAAAATATCAAAATAAGTATAATATAGTAACATAGAAAACTTTTATAACGCATAATAATATATAAAACCTGAAATATTTTAATGAAACGTGAAAAATTCTCATCGAAAATATGTTTACTGTAACTCTGATCCATTTTAATAAATTCATTTTAAATAGCACGAGTAATTTCCTTTATTCCTTACTTTGCTTTCATTCTCTTTATGCGATTCTAAATTATGGGTCAGAGAAACATATATAAAAGTTCTAAATATTGTTTGATTATTTTATCCTTAGGATATAAGATACGTATTATAGAACAGAGGTCTGGAAATAGATGGGACTTGAAAAAGTTGATCAAAATGTTAGGGTACTTAATTGTAACTTTGAAAATATTTTTCATTTCATTTTGATAAAATGTTCCAAGTCCGTGTGAAACTAGCAACTTGTTGAAGAGCAGAAGAGATACGATTGGTGTTCCATATCCCCTCAAATGGAACAAATTAATGGATCTCTGTGTACGTTTTAATAATAAATGCGTAAAGTTCGTATGGAATGTAATTTTGTTAAATCACACAATAATAAGGATTATAATTAATCGGAAAATGAATTTCAACAAATTATGAGTACTAGTTATTAACTTGTAGGTGTAGTTTAGTTCAATATATTTATGTTTTCAGTTTACTTTATTCTAAGAAGAGTATCATTTTTAACCTCGAGACAAACCATTGTCCATATCTAAAATTTGATTTAATCAATGTCAAAGTTTAGTACATAATACTAAATTTAAATTTCATACTTGTAATAAACAGGAAAAGATATGCTTATTTTTTTAAGATATTCGATAAGATTATCTTACTATGACGAGACGAAAAATGTTATAATCTCGAGTACTTGAAACGAAGAGATTGACATTCTCCGCGTGCAAAGTGCAATTACACACATACTTTTTAAGTGTCTATTAAATTCAGTTTTTACTTCTAGTTGCATTAAAGTAACTAAAATGATTTAGAACTGTGGAGGTAAATATTAGTACCGTTCATTATAGAAGAGAAGCATCAATTTTAAATAAATTAAGTAGCTTCATTCTGTTTTAATATATTACTAATTATTAAGAGATTTGTTGTTATAAAAATACCAATATGGCACAAAGAAAAGGTGCAGTTAAATTAGCTAAACTTAGAGAGTTAATGGAAGCGGTTAAAGTAGGTGATATTAAAGAGAAAGGTATTCAGGCATTGATTATAAATTCGAACGACGCTCATCAATCGGAATATTTAAGAGAACGGGACAAAAGGATTCATTTTATCAGTGGTTTCAATGGTTCTTTCGGTACTGCGATTATTACGGCAAGTAAAGCTTTGCTGTGGACAGATGGAAGATACTATGTGCAAGCTTTAGCAGAATTTGATCCACCAGAGGAATGGACACTTATGAAAGAAGGTTTATTGGACACTCCGACAAGGGCTGCATGGTTGGTTTCTAACTTACCACCTAAATCGACCATTGGTGCAGATTCCAATTTAATGAGTTATACAGAATGGGCAGTCTTCCATACCAGTTTAAGTGCTGCTGGTCACTATTTGATGCCACTCGAGGAAAATTTAATTGATAAAGTTTGGGGCAATGAGCAACCAGCTGCTACAGGTAACATTGTTTTTCCACAACCATTGCAATTTTCAGGATGTACTGTAGAAGAAAAAGTCAGGCTTTGTAGAGAAGACATGAATAAGAACAAAGCAAAAGCACTTGTGATCACAGCTTTGGACGAAGTAGCATATGTTTTGAATTTAAGGGGATCTGATATACCTTATAATCCTGTTTTCTTTGCTTATGTCATTCTTACGTCAAATGCCTTGCATTTGTTCATTGATAAAAGTAGATTAAGCGAAAAAGCTCAAGATCAGTTGACAGGAGAGGGGGTAAATATAGTTTATCACCCATACACCGATATACATACATTTCTGAAGCAAATTGCAAGTTCGTGTACAAATAATGAAAAAATATGGATAAGCAATGGTTCCAGCTATGCTTTGCACATCGATTGTGGAGAAACAAAGAAACATACCGCTATTACATCGATAAACCTTATGAAAGCTATAAAAAATAATGTCGAAATAGAAGGAATGAAAGCAGCACATATACGAGATGCAGTAGCGCTTGTAAAATATTTTTCTTGGTTGGAAGATCGAATTAAGAATAAGAAAGAAATCATTACAGAAGTATCGGGAGCAGTACAACTTGAAAAATTTAGACAGTAAGAAAATTTGTATGCAAAATTACAGAAATTGAATATAACGAATATTAGTCGTAACGTATATTACTCAAAAGGGAGCAGGAAAATTTCATTGGACTCAGTTTTCCAACGATATCCTCGGTTGGGCCTCATGGAGCAATAATTCATTATCAGCCAACATCAAAGACAGATATACCGATTACCGACAAAGATCTTTATCTTTGCGATTCTGGTGCCCAATTCCAGGATGGAACAACAGACGTTACAAGGACGTTACATTTTGGTAATCCAACAAATTTCGAGCGTGAATGTTTTACCAGGGTGTTCAAGGGTCAGTATCGTCTTTCATCAGCTATTTTTCCTTCAATGATACAAGGAAATTATCTCGACACACTTGCTCGTGAGAATTTGTGGAGCGTTGGGTACATATATCTCTTTTTAGTTATAAAATGGAAAATACTATTTATTTATATTATGTAAACGTACAATTACAGTCTTAATTATCTTCACGGTACCGGGCATGGAGTAGGTTCGTTTCTAAATGTTCACGAAGGACCTATCGGTATTTCTTGGAGACCATATCCGGATGACCCAGGTTTGCAACCTGGCATGTTTCTTTCGAACGGTACGAAATATAAGAATTATGGACGTCAATATCGTATACAGTAAACTATTAATATCAATATATTGTTAAAACAATTAGAACCAGGATATTACGAGGACAAGAAATTTGGAATCAGACTCGAAAATATAGAATTGGTAGTAGAGGCAGATACAATCTATAATCACGAGAATCGTGGATTCCTTACTTTTGAGACTGTTACATTGGTGCCTATACAAACCAAGTTACTCGATGTTTTGTTATTAACAAAAAATGAGGTACACGTACGATTTGTTTCTCATATTTTAATTATCCTAAGATAATAAACTGTAATTCGTTTCAGATTGAATATTTGAATAATTATCATTTAAGATGTTTAAATATTTTGAGACCTCTATTGCAAGGACCAGAAAATTCTCAAGCACTCGAATGGTTGGAAAGAGAAACTCGAGCGATCATAAAGTAACGATTAATTTGAAACCCAAACTCCGAAAAAAGGAAAAAAAAAAAAGGAAAGGAAATTCTTATTTTTTACAATTACAATACATAATAAGTTGCTTACACAGTTATTTCTTTCTTGATTAACTCCATATTCCTTAATAGCAGTTTCGTAGTTGTAATTAAAAATTTTGTCATCTATATAGTTAACTCTATAAAAATCACCAAAACAACCATGGCGGCTGATGCAATTTATCCAAAGAAGTATAAGTTAAGTTCACCGGAATATTGATTAAGGCAAATGGTAGATTTAAACGTCGCAAAGTTTGCCGGATCATTTTGCCATTTTTACCTAGCAAAAATCCAGCAGGGATGTTTACCGATTTGGACGATGGGATAGAATCATCGCGTATCATTTCTACGTAGTAATAATCTGCCCATAGCGGGCTAGTTATTGATTCTTCGATAGACGACGAGTGATAGTCTGCTATAATTACAGCCTTTGCTCCAGCTTCTTCGGCCATTAAGCTTTTTGCAAAAAAGCTACAGTCCCCTCTGTCAACCAGTGCAATTCTACCTTTCAGTTCTTTCATATTTTTTGCTATTCGACAGCCATGAGGAGGGTCGACCGGAACTAAAGGAATTCTTTCTTCCAAGAAACTTGCATTCTAAAATTGTTTTACATACAAGAAATAGAATTAATATATTTCGTTAATTTTAATTATTTGTAATTTGAAGTATTTGTTAAATTTAAGGGTACTTACGAAAGGAGCTCCAAAATCTTTCGCCGGCTTCAATTTATAAGTGTACTCCAATTCTGGTGGATATATAATTTCAAAAAATACATCCGCACCGATACTCGCATCGATAAAAGAGCCTCTCATCTTAAATTTAAACGAATGCCCTGTCAAATTTTTCGCGACAAATATTAAATTTAGTAAATGCACTTGTCAATAATGAAACTTTTTCGAAACAGTACTAACCTCCACCGATTCCACTGGATATTTTAAAGCCGAATAAAATAAGAACGTAGAAAGAACCAAAGACTTTCATTCCCTGTATTCGCATGATAGCCTTTACATCGTTACTAACGACACTACCTGACACTCACTGACATAACCACTTGTTTTTCGTGCGTCACTCGCGAAACATTCCTTCGACAACACGATATATATACAGTAAAATATAAACGTGTAAAGCTGAACACACACACATGTGTGTGTGTGTGTATAAGAGGCAATGCAAACAAGTACAATGATACGAATCTAGAAATAAAAAAATGCAATATCCCTAAAATGATTAGTTTCTTAACATACATTTATGAAAATATTTTTACTCTCTTTAAGAAGCTCTGCTAAGCAGTTTAATTTGTACCTACGACATCCTGCACAACAGATGCTTAAAGATAATATACGTAAAAATAAATTTTAATCGTGTCAAACGATCTGGCTTTGCTTTAATCTGACCATAACGAAGCATAAACAACCCGCTTTTTTTTGGAAACAAGTAGGTGAGCACGACTGCGCCAATTGCATTCTTTCCGCGTGGAAGGAGAGCGTACATTAGGTGCGAGAACTTCTGCTATCTAGTGGCGTACGATTGAACTAGCGAGATTAATCGAAAACAACGGCGAGTTTTCGCGGGCGAATTACGTATATATGTTGCGCATACATTCGAATCGTTTGGACCGTGATACGTTCGCGCGGGTAAATCGGTGAAAGGTGTTCAATTCTTGAACGGTCGGAACGACTGTTTCGGCCATCGATAAAGCATAAAATTGCGACAGGAGGCAGAAAGAAGCTGAGGCGTGTGCACATGCGTCCCGCGCTACTGCATTTTATGAATGGATGAGCGAACTGAATGAACGAACGTCAGCTGGGTAGGTTCGGTACATACATGTACACGCCTACACACGTAAAGGTAACCTGACACGTTGCGAACGTTCGTAAAATAGAGAGGGTGTGCATCCATAAATAAAAGATCCGAGGTTTAATCGTACTCTTCGAAGAAAACCATTTCTGTGAAATGTTGGGTTACAAAGAACACGTTACAAGATGCGTTTTTGTTACATCGATTATGAAATCGATCGATTCATGCGATCAATCGAAACGCTCGCGTTCGATTCGTTTTGTTCTCGCGAGATGCGCTTATGACGCAAACGGTAGAAAGTCGCTAACTATTAATTATTTTTGTTTTCTTTTTTTTTAGCTTCTCACCGTTCAAACGGCAAGAACGAAACAACAGGTTACGTACGTTCATCGCCCACGAACAGCGTCCTCGTTCCAACGGGAGCGTTACGGGTAGGTATAAAATATTTGAACGAAACGTAAAGGTATTAACCTGTACAAGATTCACGTGGTTTGTCTGCCGCGGCAATTTTTCGAAGACTATTTGTCACTTTCGAGCCTGTGAAACGGATCGTAACGCGTTTTGCTATGGTTACAGATTGAGTCGCGACTGGTAACTTTGATTGTTTCTCCGGTTTACATATTTGGATTTTATTGTGCACGAATAATCACGGTGGGTAATTCTGCGCGATAAATTGCCGATATTTCCCCCGCTAAGTAATATTTGCCAAACGATGGTAAAGATTCGCGCGACAGGTGT
The DNA here is from genome assembly GCF_051014685.1 of Ptiloglossa arizonensis. Classification (NCBI taxonomy): domain Eukaryota; kingdom Metazoa; phylum Arthropoda; class Insecta; order Hymenoptera; family Colletidae; genus Ptiloglossa; species Ptiloglossa arizonensis. Next base: position 10,001,981 of record NC_135051.1, on the reverse strand, counting down.
CGTCCCAAGCAATTTGGGAGATAATAATCAGGATACCAGGAAAAACAATAATGCAGGGCGGTCGGTCGGTCGGTCGGTCGGTCGTCGATGATATAACCGAGAAGGGAATAACTCGAGGAATTAAACTTAACCTTGTTTCGATTTTCGTTCGAATACTAACAGTTTGCGCGTTAATAAGTCTTCCGGGGAATATCGTAGCTTCGTAGGCAGACCCATCCGAAACATAGTACCGTAGCCCGATAACCGATGCTATTAGCAAACGCAAACAAGCGAGGTATAGTCCGTAACAAGATTTGCTTAATTCTCGGTAAAGTGCAGGTGTACCGGACGTACGGATTTTCGGGCGTCGTCCTGGAAAGCGAAGGTTCCGCACGTTTCGACGTGTACACGTACGCAAAAGTGATAACACAGTTTCCACGTAACAGGATTTAATAAACTCGGGAAAATTTTACGGATGCTTTCATCATTTTAGATTTCGTACGAACGGTGTTAGACGAGATTCGAGGGTATCTAAGAGGAACGAGAAGAGACCCGCGTCGTCGAAACAAGGAGGATTCCGTCCATCAAGGACCGGGCCGACACGGTTCAGGTTGTAACCGTGCGCGCGAGCTAATCTTATTATCATATCTCTTTCGTGTAACCCCGCTCGCCTCGGGGCGCGAATCAAACGTTGCTCGAGCGCGATAAAAATAACGGCGGTCGATCAGCGCTGAATACCAAAAATAATCCGCAAGAGAAACGAGGCTCTATTTTCGTGACGCCTTTAGCATCCCCCTGTTACGAAGTGGTGGAAAGGAAAGCCGGCCGGGGCGAACGTGCACGTACGACGCGCGGTACAGGTGTTTATTCGCTAGCCGTGGATGGATAACTCGAGGCTTCCTCCGGCCCGTCGGTGGATCACGCCGCCCCCGGACTCGGCGTCAGGGGGTTGGTGCGTATCGGTAGCGGTAGCGGTAGCGGAGGGAGAAGAGAGGGTCGTCGGGACGCTCTCCCCGGACTCGAGCGGTCAAGGGCAGTGGCGTCGCGTGACGTCATACGGCGCTGCAGTGACGCAATCAGTCGCTAGGGGCAACCCATCGGCTGACGGTTGCCTGGCAACCCTGTTGTTACCCCCTGCGGTGGTAACCCCCTGCCCGTTCCATCCACCTCGCGGTCGCGCTCTATCTGCACGTGCCGTTCCTCAATGAATCCCCCTCGCTCTTCTGCCTTTTCGCACACCACCGCTTCTTCATCTCCCTCCCTCCCAGCCTGGCCCGCCGACAGTCATCGCCGCTGTGCATATACGCGCACCGCTTCCACGGTCTATCTTGCCTTTACGCGACGTGACCCTAACCCCCAGCGAGGACTCTTCCACGGCCCACAACCCGATACGAGGATACTTTTCGGCCACTTTTCGAAACCGATCGGCTCGCTACGATCTCTACTACGAGCCGTCGCGTTCCCAACCGCGTGCTAGCATATTCTACCATCCACCAAACTATGGAAATACTGGAACATCTACGTACATCTATGTACACGTTTCCCGGTGATATTTAAAGTTTTCGTGGAAGGCTAGAAGCTATAGGAATAGCGAAATATTCAATCTTCGCGAAGGACCAGCTTTCCTCGAAATCTTTACGCGGAACCCATCCGAAGCAACTTCAGCCCCCTCCCTCGTGGTTTACCGAATTGCGTCACAGTGTTACCAGAGACGCGAAATTCGAGACCCCCGATCGCTCGCGTTATATGCTACTCTTGCATCGATCTCGTCGCGAGTACCGTACTGTCGCGAGTACCTCGAGAAAAAGAATATTACCCGGTTTCGCTACCTGGATCGAGCACCTGGCGCAGTATCGACCATTAACGCGTTTCACGGTCCATCTTTCAGTCTTTCCGCGTGTTTCGGTCCACGTTCTGGGTACCGAGATCGGTTTCAAGGAGCCGTCTCGTTCGAAGCTCATGGAACTTGGCGACGGGTCTGCCGGCATCTCGCGTCTGAAAACATTCAGAGTGATCCCCGCGTATATGCGTGGCCAAACACCTACGTGTACGTGTCTATGGAGTTGTGCCACGAGCGAAGCAGCAACAGGTTTAATCGCGTCGGGGTGTGGCTGGCTGGTTGGCTGGCTGGCTGGCTGGCTGGCTGGCTGGCTGGCTGGCTGGCTGGCTGACTGGCCGGCCGGCCAGCTCGGCTCGGCTCAGCTCAGCTCAGCTCAGCTCGTTCGGCTGCTCTCCGCTTGATGCTGGTTTATAAGATCGATGCGACACTGGGTATCGTTGCGCGGCGCGAATGAAAGCGGAATGCTCGTTTTGCAGCGTCGATGCGCCACTCGTCCGGTGGGTCCAGGGAACGAGAACTTGAACACACGGGCTGGAAATTAGAATGAAAAAGAAAAAAAAAAAACGATAAAAATTGATAAAGCGGATGTAGTAGCTTTCTCGTTGATCACGTTTTATCGGGTTCGCGAAAAGAGGGAACGAAATTAAGATTTCCGGTGAAACTTTTCGTTCCGAGATACACAACCCTCGGTTCGTTCGAACTCGAGATTTTGTTTAATCGAATTTGAACAACTAAACGCGTCACCGAATGTGTCCACGTTCTCTTCTTTAGACTATTCTCGCGGATATTATTTCTCTCTCCGTAAAATTGATTTTCTATTCTTTCTTAGCTCGATGCTTTCTTCGTTTTCTTTTTCTCCTTTTTCTTATTCAATGATTTGTACTTTCGGTGTCCGTTTCTCCATTTACCGCTAAGAAAAAACCTAGGGCCGTCTCGAAGCAGGTATCTTGCCGAATCTCGCATCCGGAAGCCGGAAGGTAGCGCGCGTCGCGGTGGGTGCGCGCGCACGATCGGAAGTCGCATCGTTGCAGCGTCGCGCAGCGGGAATCAAATTTCACCGAACACCTACGATCCACCGCTCGCCGGCGGACACCAGTACCTGACTCATCCCATCGTTCGATCTCGAAGAGCGAGCGAGCGAGCGAGCGGCCGGTCGCGCGACCCAACACGCATTTTTCTTCTTCGAGGGGTCCGGGCTCTCGGGGCTCACACATCCACGGAGGAACTATATTTTACGACATTTTTTTGCTCGACGCGCTGCACGCGCGCGAGCGTATGCGCCTCGATCCTTATGTGTCGTGCGAGGAGTGCGTCGCCGTCGCCGTCGCCGCCGTCGTCGTCGTCGTCGTCGTCGTCGTTGTCGTTGTCGTCGTCGTCGTCGTCGTCGTCGTCGTCGTCGTCGTCGTCGTCGTCGTCGTCGTCGTCGTCGTCGTCGTCGTCGTCGTCGTCATTCGTTAGAGTGGGAGGGGATGTCTGAAAAGAAACGGGAGGGAAGAGGCTAGGAAGAAGAAGCGGGACGAGGACGGAACGACCGAAAGCGAGGGAGCGAGACAGAGACGGAGAGGACGGAGAGAGAGAAAAAAAAGGGACGAAGACGTAGCGAGAGAAGTGTGGAGAGACGAGGACGAAGCAGGGTAAGAAAAAGAAACGCGGGGAAGTGGAAGAGTAGAACAGAAGGAGATGGAGATAGCGGGGTGAGAAGGACAGAAGGCATCACGAAGTGCAGAGGAGGCCTCATCTCGATCTTGGTCCTATTTATAGACATGCTCTCACAGCCTCACTCCTGCCCACTTCTTGCACTGTCTCTTCTATATAGGTGTGCATACACCTATGTAGTGGCCATTGCACGTTCTCCGCACGCGAGAGCCAGCGAGCCAGCCAAAACTGTTCGTTTGTTCGTTCGTTCGTTCGTTTGAGCGCGAAGAATCGATGACGTGGACTCGCTTCGAGCGTCGCGAGACGTTGCCTCGGTAGCCCTGGGAAAATCGTCGATCGTCGTTTTCCATTAATTGGCCAATTACGGTAAGCGATCGGTTCCCCGTCGTCACCCGTAGCACGCTCGACGCGCCGTTTCCACGCGATTCTACCGAATCATGCGGATTACCTTTTTTGGAGAAGGCTCGCGAGCAACGAACGCGACGGTTCGTCTCGCTCGACGATCTCGAAATCGTTTCCATCGTTTCGCCAAGTTTTACGGTGTCGCTTCGATCGTGCCTAGTCGAGAGACTCGCGTCGTTACAGTGTTTTACTTTCTCGTTACGTGGCGTCCATTAATTTCACTTTCGTCGATATATCATCGCGCGGGGGAAAAAAAAAAACAAAAACGACGAGTCTTCTTTTCTTTTCTTTCGCGATCGAATCGATTCGAACGGATAATCGTCTTACGAAGAATCTCGCGGAAACCTTAGATCTCGTTCCGTGGAAGACGAAATCGGCGTGCGCGATAATTGGCGGGTTGTTTCGCGATTCGTATCGAAAAATCGAACGATAAATGGTGGTAGAAAAGACCGATCGGGCCGTATTTAGGCGCCAACCGCGTGTTTATGGTGAAAGGTTGCATATAGAAAACGCGGCGCGACCACACTGTTGCATCGAGAGTGGCGACTCTCGTGCCCGTGGACCGGTCCTCATTAATCTTCGTGGTTGCCTTTTAAACGAATGCTTGGGACGAACAATAGTCCGGTCGCGTAGGACGCAGTTCGCTGTATCGACATCCTCGATCGCTGATGTTCTGTTCGGTAATTGTCGATGATCGATAAAGATGTCCGCGGTCGATGAATGGAGACGTAAAGAGAAAAATTAATCGAGTTCGCGAATATCGAGCTTTCGGAGAGCTTGCAAAGACAAAGATTTCGTCTAGCGTTATTCACGGGTGGCTCGGTGTCATTCGTCTTCAGGTTCGAAACATTCGATTACAGAGCGAGTCTCTCGCGAATGACGCTCGAAGGAAGAAGAAGGTGGAATTCGAGCGGGTATGAATATACGTGCAATGGCTCGTCGCCACGGACCGTTCGAGAATGTCGATTTATAGTTTACGATATTCGCGATCGCCAACGCGATAAAGATCCGTAAACTCGAAGCGTCGTTTCGCGCTACTTTAACCGAATTATTGGAATCGAGGAAACAAGGGATACGTAAACCGAGCGAAGCTTCGGATACGATAAAAGCGGGAAAATGTATCTATCGTCCCGAGGATGCTCTGTTACAAGGTAGGAAGAGATCGGAGAACAACGAGAACGAGACGTTGAGGCTGTTCAATGTTAACTTTGTATTTTTCTTAATAATCGTCGTAGGGAATCGGCCAGATTAAACGGCAACGATGATTACAACATAAATATACAGGTAATCGAGAGATTCTTTCTCTGTGCATAGCACTCGGAGCACCATATGGCGTAGAAGTTACACATAATTTAACCAACTATAGCGTAATATCGTTCGTAAAAAAAAGTGTTGTTTTCTTTTTCTCATTATTTATTTCGACTCTCTCTCTCTCTCTCTCTTTCTCTCTCTCTCTTTCATTCCTATCTCTCTCACTCACTCTTTCTCTCTCTCTCTCTCTCTCTCTCTCTCTCCCTTTGTTTTTATTCCTCAGGAACGCGCGTGCGCGTACGCGCTCCTCTATCTACGTATTTTCCGACCTATCTAGAACAATAGCGAATAATATCGCACACGCGTCGATGCAACACCATCGCCGATAGGTATAGAGCGCGATAGAGAACGCCTTGGATCTGGAACTACGCGTTTCGTGATAATCATAATCGTTATTAATATAATTATAATATAATAATCATAATAAAAATAATCCTTTAATTTTAACAATATATATATATATATATCTTTTTCAATATATATATATAATATATATGTATATATATGTATTTATGTGTGTGTTTGTTTGTTTGTTTGTTTGTGTGTGTCTGTGTGTGTAATTGCGTGCGCGTGCGTGCGCGCGCGTGTGTGTATACACACAGATTTTGTTAATAAATAGAGCAACATATACATAATATTAATCGTCGCTAAACTCATATTTATATTACACGTAAACGATCGCGACGTAGTAGGAGGGAGGGTAGGGGAGAGGACGGTGTGTCCGGGTGGGGGCCAGGGGTGGGGTGAAGAGGGGAAAGTAGGGCGGCAAGATTAAAAGGAGGAAAGTGAAAGATTTTAACGGGTTCCCTTTCTCTCCCTCTGTCACTCTCTGTCTCTGCTCGTTCGATTAGACGCGTAACCCCATGTATACATATGTATAACTCCTTTTATATGTATATGTATATATGTATATATATATACATACATACATACATACATACATACCTACATACATATATATACGTGTGCGTGTGCGTGTGTGTGCATGTGCGCGCGCGCGCGCGCGTGTGTATATACATATTTACAAAGGAAAACTCCCGATTCAACAACGATGATCACGACTAATTACGATGTTACTCGTGGGGTTTGCTGGCGGTGAAAGGAATCTCGTTGACTCGTCAGGGGAGAGGATTGAGTGGGGGACTCGCAACGGAATCGATTTTTTGGAAAAGCTGAGAAAACATCGTGAGGTGGTTTCCACAGTGGAGACACTATGTAAGAATAAGGGGAGGAGATGGGGATGTTATTGAAAATACGCAGGAAAAGTCCGAGATTTTAGCGTGTTCGGAGGCACGAAGAGCGCTTCGAAGTAGGAACGAGACACGTGGACGCGTTCAAGAGGTAGAGGACGATACGAAGCAGTTATTCGATTGTATGATTGAAAGACACGAGGTTCGAGGACGCAAAGATTGCGTGGATCGATTCTTGCAACGATATCAGGGCGTGCGTCTCGCTTGATCGTTCATCGTGGCCTTGGTGGATTACACAACACCACACCAAATTGTCCCTAGCGCAGGAAACAGGCCCTGAATTTGAGCATCATTTAGCGCTAATGCCTCCCCCGCAAGATCGTCGGAACGTCACGGTTCAAGATAGCTTATAAAAATACATAGAAAATACTTTTCGATATTCCCGTGTGATTGAAAAACCGCGGGCTTTTTTATTCTTTTTTCCGGATCGTGTCTCGACTGCGACGCGATCAGAATTTGCACGGTGCTCGATGCACCCGGGAAAAAAAACAGAGTCAGGAATCGTCGATCGTCGATACGCACATTTTTTCCTCTCGCGGGTTCGTTTGCATCGGAGATCATCTCTCTCTCTCTCTCTCTCTCTCTCTCTCTCTCTCTCTCTCTCTCTCTCTCTCTCTCTCTCTCCATCTCCATGGATGAATTCCTCCCTGATTCCCGGAAACTGCGGGCGGTATCGATTCTACGCCCGTGGTTGCAGTATCTCGTGACACCGGAATATTTCGCGCGCGCATTTTCTACCGCTCGATCTTTCGCGTCCGCTCGATCGTTCTCGATCGCAAACAAGGGCATAAAACGCGACCGCCCGTAAATAACGATCCCCAACGGGTCGCTTGGCTTTCGAACGGTTCCCCCCCGGTTGCCCTCGCTGAAAACGCTAGCAGACCGATGATACTCGACCGTCGTCGAGGAAACGACTTAACAGTATACTCTGGTAAAACTAGGAATTGTTCGTTTCGAACTTGTTCTCCGTCGTGAAAGCTAAATGCAACTACAGGCGCGCGAGCGTGTATGTACACGGGGGACTGCGGGCGTACGAAACGCAACGAGGGGACCCACCGGAGAACCTGTACAATTTCGTAACGAGGATCCGATCGCGCGCTGAGCCCCCGTTTAACGAAATTTTCGAAAATCACGCACGTGTAGATTTACAAAAAAAAAAACATGTCACCGATCCGCCTGGAACCTCTTGCGTACTTACGTACTAGATCGTTCGAGAACTCGGTGTCGCGACAGTTCACATACGAGGGGCACGACCGAGCCTGAAAACCGACGACGATCGATGACGGATCAGTCGGTGACGGGAGTTCCCGTCTAAAGGTCTCCGTCGTTTCCTCGTCGCCCGGGGCGAGGAGTAAAAGCTGCGTTGGGGTTGCGAGTACGTTATGGCAAGAAAAGAAGAAAAAAAGAAGAAAAGAAAAAGAAAGGAATGCGGCGCGGAGATCGACCTCGAGGGTGAAACCGATTTACTGGTTGCAGGGCGGTGAAGCGTGGCTCTGAGGGTGGTTTCTGGCCGAGGCGTGGGTAGCTTCGCGCTTTAGCCTCTGCTTGAGGTGGACCTTGGCGTGTCGCTTCTTCTCGTCGCTCCTCGCGAACTTGCGGCCGCATTGGTCGCAACAGAACGGCTTCTCGCCGGTGTGGGTCCTGACGTGGGTGGTCAGATGATCGCTTCTGGAGAAGGAACGCATGCAGATGCGACACTGGAACGGTTTCTGACCGGTGTGGATACGTATGTGCCGCGTGAGCTCGTCGCTGCGCGAGAACCTGCGATCGCAGCCGTCCACTGGGCAAGCGTAGGGACGCTCGTGAACCGGGGTCTTGCTCGGTCGATTGGGATACTTTCGCGGCTTCACCGGGACCAGCCTCAGCGGCAGAGCGCTCTGTTGGTAAACCTGAGAGAGGATCTCGTGTCCCTTGGACGTGCTCGGGTTGTACTCGGCGAGCTGAACGCCCGTACCGGCGGATGGCGGTGGTTGTTGTTGCTGCTGCTGCTGCTGCTGCTGCTGCTGTTGATTCGGTTGGGGTTGCTGTTGTTGGACGGTAGGTCCGTAACCGGTCGTCCCTGTCGGTTCTTGTTTCAGCGTCGTCTCTTGGTGATGATGATGCGGATGGTGGTGGGACAAGAGATTCGGGTCGTAAGCCTCTTCGTGCGTCGTCAACCAGCCGCCGGCGGTGGTGGTGGTGGGCGTATCGTGGTAACCTGGTGGCGGGGGTGGCTTCGATTCGACCTGCAGAAGTTCGACGGTCTCGCCGCCGTACGGGGACGAATGGAGGGTGGGGTGAAGGAACGGTTGACCCGTCAATGTCAGGGTTGGCGAGGGTAACGGACCCCAGAGCTCCTGACTGCTCGGCTGCTGCTGTTGGGGCTGTTGTTGTTGCTGCTGCGGCTGCTGCTGCGGCTGCAGGGTGTTCAAGGGCGACGATTGCGCGCAGGTGGTGGTGAAGACGCCGCGGTAGGTCAGCGTCGGCACGTTGCAAATGTTGACGCTGGTCGCGGGCACCGAGGACACCGACGACGTCGAATGGGGGGACGAGTAGAGTATCACGCCCCCCTGCAACACGTTGCAACGATCCGCGTCGTCCTGGCTCTGATGATGACGCGGCGGACTGCTGGACGGCGGCGCACCGGACGTCCCGGTGTCCTGTGACTCTTGGTGATGATGATGCCGGTGATCCCTGCTGGCCGAGGTCGCCGTCTCATCGTCCTCCGCTGTCGCCTCCTCCAAGGACAGATCCTCGCCCGCCAGGCTTCCTGAAAATCATCCATCGAGTCCAACGTAAGTTCTCGAGTCGAACGAATATTAAAATAAAAAAAGAAATATCTATATATATATATATGTATACATATATATATATGTGTATGTATAAAAAGGGAAAGAAGAATAATTGAAAAGATTACACACGGAGGCAAGCAGTCGTACGCGCGCAGCCTGCCCGTAAACTGGCACTGGTTGCGCGCGTGCATCGCGTACCCAAAAGCGAATCGACAGGAAAGACCGTGCGATACGGGGGTGACTTTATCTACGTGCCCCGGGTATATCGGCCGGCTCTATCTGTCGTCTGCATCCTGCCCGTCTCGTTACTTCCTTCCTATGTTGTACACGCTTGTATCGTCGCTTCCTACCGAGAAACGAGTCGGCAGACTCCCAGAAGCAAGCGGAACGCGGTGTCATCCGCGGTGAGAATTTCATCGGAGAACAGAGCAGAATCGTGTCGTCGTAGCCGGAAACCATCTCGTTCTCTCGTGATCGAAACCCCGTTCGAGAAAATGCGTCCAATGCCGTCCGATCGAGAAACCGGAGCAAACAGGCTCTGGGCTCGTTTCGCGAGAACGTCGCGAAAGATACGACACACCGTCGGCGCGACGAGGGATGGTTGCGTTACTTCGGATGAACTAGGTGGGGGCACTCGGGAGTATGAATGAACCGGCAAAGGGGTGGTGGGAGGTAGAAGAGGTGGAGGCGGGGTGAGGCGGGTGAGGCGGGTGTCGGAGGAGGAGGCGGAGGCGACGGTGATGCAGGGAGGCGGAGGAGGGTTCTCTGAATGTCGGGGTCGCCGAGTATTGATCCGCGACAGGCGGGCAGGTTCGATATTAGCCGTTTTCGCGAGCTAAACGATATACGTCACCGGCACCTCGTGCATCCGTAAGCGACAAATTTCCCCGCGACGATCATCGAGAGTCCAACCTGGACTCGGGAAAAATCGCGTTTTCGGAGGGGTGCATGCCACGGCCACGAGGGTAGCAGCAGCGGCAAGAGTTGCCGAATGTGTGTGCGAGCGCGCCCGTCCACCCGCCCGTCCACCCGTCCGCCCGCGTACGTATTTCTACGTACATAAATGCGGAAAGCGAAAGTTGGAACGTTCGTGAAACGCAGAGAGCAAGTGCAAGGTTGCCGCCGAGTTCGAGACAGCCTCTCCGTGTTCTCGCGGACGTGTTTCTTTCGAAGTGCTTCGTTTTCCGCGCGACCAAGGGATCGTGGAGATTGGACCAGGTTACAAACTGGTTGTAAACGTGTACGAAGGTTCGAGATCCGCGCAAAACGGTTCGATCGTACGAGGGGACCATGGGGACCAAGAAGATGATGCGTCGTCTGATCGAAGAACGATTTAAAGGACTTTGCTGATTGTAGGTACCTGAAATAGGAGGTGGCTCGACGAGCGCGGAGGGGCCGAAGAAGGACGGTAAATCGCTGCTGGTGGTAACCGGCGTGTTTAGGTCACCTGGCTTATCCTTCTCGATGGGCTCCTGAAGATCGTCCCTGCAGTCCCTGGAGCAGTCCTTCTCCTCGTTCCCGGATTGCAGCCGTCGCTTGCCGTCGTTGGAGTCGTTCGACGGCGAGGAGGCATCGACGTGCCGATGATGCTGATGATCGTCGAGTCGTTGATGGTGATGGTGGTGATGATGGTGATGGTGGTGCTGCGGGCCATGGTGTTCCGCGGTATCGGTATTGTTTTGGTGTTGCGTGTGCAATGGCACGCAGGTGGCTAACGATAAAGTTGGTATCGTCTTGTTGCAGCTCGTCGACGAGGTGCAAGTAGTAGGTGCTGGCGTCGGCGTGCCGCCGACGCCGCAAACTATCGAGTTCGAGGACGTTGCTGCGTTGTACGGCAGACACGCGTCGAAGCTGAGTTGCACCGTCTGCAGATTGAAGGTGGGGTGATGATGATGGTGATGATGATGGCCAAGGGGTGGCGACGAGAGCAGAAACGGGCTGGTGGCCGCGTGGGGCTGCGTGCCCACCACTTCCATGCCGTCCATCGTCATCCTCTGGAGCGGGTCGCCTCCCTGGCCAGCGACGGCAGCTTCCTCGGTACCGCACTGCGTGTCCTCGCCTGCGGTTGTATCGTTCAACGCTATTATTATAGTTAAAATGTTGTCCTTCCTCGGTCGTCACGACACGGTAAAGCCTCTTTCTCTCTCCCACCGATACAAGCTCTAACGCGGGTTAGCTTTTATTCGTCATCTTTCAGTCTCTGTCTTTAATACGTATCTATATATCTATGTATGTATCTACGCATGTGGATGCGCGCGCCTGTGCATATGAATCTACGTATGTATGTACATACCGTACACGTGTGCGTGTGTACGTTCGAACGTATATATCCTTTTGTTGTTCCGTGAAACGACACCGTTCCCGGTTCGACTGTCGGAAAATTGTCCCGCACGAGCGCGCGAGATCGAAACGTCGAGTCCGTAGAGATCAGTCGGTATCGGTCGTTCCCTCCTTCCCTCAAGCTCGAGTCACTGGGTTAGTAGTCAAGCGAACGTAGCACGCGCTCCCCCTTTTTTATTCGTCGCGCGGCACGCGCCGAGTCTCTCTTTCAACGAGGTACACACGAGGGAGCGGACGCCGGGCGGCAAAAACCGTGTCTCGATCGCGTCGCCTCTCCGTCCTTCCTTTTGCGTTTCCCTCTCTCTTTCGCGAGCGAGCGTGGCTGCGCGCGCGCACTCCGGCGATTTGTCGCGGTCGGATAATACACCACCGTGCGTACAACCACCACCAAAACCACAAACCACTACCACTACCACCACCCAAGTAGTACGGGGGATAGAGAAAATCCAATCTCACCGGATCGTGATCGATCGTCGTACCGATCCGGAACGCATCCGGCCGGTCCGACCAGGAGACCAGGCGCGTTCTCTCCTTTGCGACGAGGAACGAACGAGGACCACGCGTGCTCTACGCGGAAAACGGTCAAGCCTGTGTCGAAGGGGTTGGAAACGCGGACACTGCGAATCCTCTTCCAAAACAGTGGTCGACAACGTTCTCCTCCTCCTCCTCCTCCTCCTCCCCCCTCCTCCTTTTCTTCCTCCTCCTCCTCCTCCTCCTCCTCCTCCTGTTCCTCTTCCTCTTCCTCTTCCTCCTCCTCCTGCTACCCCTCCTCCTCCTCCTCCTCCTCCCCCTCCTCCTCCTCCGTGGATTATCGTGTCGATCGCCGATCTCTGCGTTCGAAAATTCGTGAGATCGTTTCTTCACTCGCGGATCCACTCGTGTTGCGTCGCGTAGGTGTAGGTGCGCGCGACCGCGCGCCTATTTGTCGTTCCGTGGTCTTCCGTCCTTTTCCCTCTCCGATCCACCGTCTCTTTCTTTTTCCTCCCCCTCTCACCCTATTCCTACCTCCTCTGTAAGGTTCACCGTGCGACGTAGGTCGGTATGTACCGCACCGCGGTTAGGTGTGCGTGGCCGAGAGGAAGCGGATCGCGGCGTTGGGGATCGTCGGAGGACGCGCGATGCGTGGGGGTCGCGCACGAACTGAGCCGAGCGGCGGCGCGCCCCGTAGTTTTATGAATGGACCGCGGAGACTGTCCCATATTTGGAAGCGGCGAGCCGACCGCCAGCCAATCCCCGCTCTGCGGTCCCCTATCAACGCGAGCCTGTGTGGGGGTCGCGTATATAGCCGGCCGCGTCTACGTATACGTACACACGCGTTCCTACTCCCACCCCGGTCTCGACGCCGTCGTCACTGAGAGCCACCGCTCGCAGGCATCTTTGCCCCCACCGCGTCACCCTACCTTCCCCTAGCCCCCCGTGTCCACCACCCGCTCCCGCGAGACTTCTCCCTCTTCGGCGACGGTCGCTCGGTTCTCCAGTGACGTATACCACCGCGTGACGTAGAATGTGGCGCGTCCGCGCGCACGCGTGCACGCGATTCTTATCCCTCGCGAAGAAGCGAGTTTCAAAGTTGCTCCGTTTCGAGAAATCGTTGACGAGGGAACGATCGGCGGTACACCAGTGACAGGTAGGGAACTACGATTTCAAACGGCAGAACATTTATGCCCGACTTTCGTTCCTCTTAATAACAGTTTGCGAGCAGAGAATAGCGCGCACAGGGGAGAAAAGATCTCCACGGTCGAGTACCGTGGTAAGATCTGGTCGTCGAGGACGCCGGCGTACGAACGCCTCTGTCGATGACAGGGGTCGGTTGAACGTTCGAGAGGTTGCGGTTGCTGTCAGTGTCCCGGCTCGCGCAACGTGTATCGATTAAACGTTGCCCGGTGACGAAACATCCGCGCCTCCCTACCGAGGATCGTCCGCGAAGCAGGTACGAGTGTTACTTTGTATCGAGATTGCCCGATCCACCGCGGGAGGGAGGAAACTTGTTAGTTTTCTCGGTGGGAAGACGGGAATCGGAGTCGCCCTTTTAAAGTTCCCTTGCCCCCGTTGTCTGGCCAAAGTCGAGACGAAGAGGTACGCTCGAAAAGCGAAGCAACAGGTGAGATTATTCTCGGCTAGAGGCGGGCGCGCGTGTCGATTCTCTTTGAACGCGGTTCGATCGGTCCGGCGAATAATCCGGGTGAACGGCGTCGCGGAGAGTTCCGTCCGGGCCGAGTTTGCACGGCAAAGGAGCAATTTCCTGTGTGCAGCCGGTTGCCACCACCTGTAAGAGTGCGCGCGTGCCGTTCTGGTACTCGCGTACATGCGTGCGCGCGCCCGGTTACGAGAGGCACACGCGCCTCTGCGCACGCGCGAACGATCTTTTTCTCTCACGGGCGTCGTGCAACCACCTGATGCCCTATTTGGGGCCACGCACGGCCACGCGACCGTTCTCCGTCTCTTTTTCTCTCCCCCCTCCCATTCTATCTTTGTCGCGTTCGCCTCTCTCCTTCTGTTTTCCATCTTTCCCCGCCGCGCTTTCCTTCCTCCTCCCCACCCGGCCGTCCGCTCTCGACTTTCTGACCGCTTTCCTTCGGTTCTCCCTTCGTCCTTCTCCCTTCCGCGCCGCGCGCTTTTTACTCTCCTTTATCTTTTCGTTGTCTTTCGACCAACGGAGATCTCTGATCTCTCTCTCTCTCTCTCTGTTCGATGATCCTTCCTCCTTGTTCGTTCTTGAGATCGCCACGGGACGAGGGAAAAAGTTTTTCCGGGGAGACGAATCGCCGTCGATCCACCGCGGCAGGCAAAGATCGCAGGCAGACCGAGGGGGCGGTCGATCGGTGTAAAACGAGCGTGTCCGCGCGTTTCTCGATTTGGCTATCGCTTCGGCCGTTTCAGCTTCGTTCCCCTGCTTCTCGTTTCTTTCGCGAGGATTTTCTCCTTCGTTTTACACGGTCTCGTCTCTCGTACACCGTGTAATTCTTCTCTTTAATCCACGAGCCTTTTACGAGCACGTTCGCGGCTCGCGTAAACGGAAGCGATTTGATAAGACGGAAGAGCGTTTATCGGGCAACGTGCGTTCACTCGCGATGGATGCGCCGAGGTTGTCTGCGACTCGGCCTCGTCTAACAAGCGACCGCGATAAAACGACATGGCGATTTACGGGGACAGAAAGGACGGTTAATCGACGGGGCTGTTTCTTGCCGACTTTGTCGCGCGACTGTACCCGTGCACTGTTTTTCGAACCAATTTCTACCCACTTTCTCCTTAGCGTCGGTCGTCGGGACAATGACGCCTAGACTAGTTCCTTTTATATGGTAGAGTACCGAATCGTTTTCCGCCGGCGTCGTGACCGAAACGATGTCTGAATAGTCGCGGGGACAGGTTGCGCGATATTATAATGAGTCAGTGCCATATATAACTTTATCAAAAGCCGCTCGCGTGGCTGGAGCGCGTTACGTTGGCGGCACGCGGCCGACTCGCGTCGGTCGATTGCTTCGACGACGCATTTTCCCAGTGAATTTTCAGAGCAACGCGAAAGCCAAGTCCTTCGACTTGGCGAAAATTCGAGCCAAGGGAACCAGTTTCTGCGACGTGGACGCGAACTCGAGATAGTTACACGCTCGGTTGTGACGCGTCGGTTTCGAAACACGACTCGGAAGAGTCGCAAAGAGAAGCCTGTATTCGGCAAATACTCGAGCGAACCTATTTAGGGTATATAGAAATTTCTGTGCGGAAATTTGCGTAAACAACTTGGAACTCCGAACCAACGGTACGGTCGAGCGGACGAGAGACGACCACCGTATATTCGAGAAGAGATGACACTGCTGCGTTCGGATTCGATGTTTCTGCATTTCCTTGTTCCCTGGTTGCGTCGCAAAGTAAAAACGATTCCATACGTTCGGGATATATTTTACCCAGAGACTCTAATTATAGGAACTGAACGGAAGAACCCTCGAAAGTTGTAAGTAACATCGAGAAGAAGATATCGAAGATACGTAGTCTAAAACTCTTTTACGATTTCACTCTTGTAAACACCTTCGAAGAGCTTAAGAGTAGATATTAGTTGTCTCGTTGCGTCGCAAAGTTAAAATAGTTTCCTACGTTCGAGACATCCTTAACGACATCGTTAAACAGAAGACGGTTAAAAAGTTGGGAATACCATCGGAAGCGAGTAGTCCGAAACTCGGCGATTTTACTCGCGTACACCTTACCTTGGAAAACAATCACAATCTCCCAAGAACACTCGATCGAATATCCCTAAGCTCGAGCAACGGTCGAGCCTCTTTTCGTCTCTCTGCCATGTTCACCGTCGGTGTACGCGGCGATCTCGCTGGCCGAATTTTTCCAGAACGATACGACTCTCCCCTGCTCGGGTCTCGGTATCGATAACTCGACTGGCACCAGAAACGTCGGAATTCTCTTCGCCGGTGAACTACGTGCAAACACTCTGCTGAATCGTTCGTGTCGACGCGTGGGTGATGCGCGTGCATCGATCTCGTCGTCGAACGTAATCTCGCGAGGGACTCGCTCGAGGAGGTGGCGGCACGCTTCGTGTCGCGGCGCGTGTGCGGTGGTGGCGTCGGCGGTGGCGGTGGTGGTGTCGGCGATGGCGACGTCGACAGCGGTGGTGGCGGTGTCGGTGGCGGTGTCGGTGGCGGTGGCGGCGGTGGCGATGGCGTCGTCGAGGACGGCGGTGGCAGCGACGGTGGCGGTGGCGGTGGCGGTGGCGGTGGCGGTGGCGGTGGCGGTGGCGGCGGCGTCCTGGCACGAAAACAAAACGTTCTAAAATTACCGCCGGCTCTCGAGAAGGCGGTGGGCGCGCACTATTCGCGGCGCGACTCGACGTGATTTTGCGCGGGCGATCGCCTCTATTTCGAGCCGCCACGCAACCACCTGAGCCACCCAGCATCCCCAAATACCCGGGATGACGGGCAAGACGCGCGCGTGGTCACGATGAGTCAGTCAACCGATGTAGACAATTTCTGGCACCGATCGGTTCGCATCGATAGGTCCGCGACAGTCCTCCGTGCGATCTGAACGCGAGAGAGACGTCGAACTTTCCTTCCCCGCGTTCGAGATTCTACAAGAAATTTGTTCATTTATTTATGAGGCGAGGAGCCGGTGGGTTTTCCTAGAAGAACGATGCTCCGCGGAGGAAACTGACCGAGAAATTAAACGTGAAAGTAACGGTGGCTGGAGAGAGTGGAACAGAGAGAAGGACAGAGTCGAGAACTACGAAGAGAGTACTCGGAGGGAGAGTAGAATAGAGAGAATCGAGTAGAGACTGGGCAGAAACGGTAGAGTTTACCCACAACTTTTTCCAAGTCGGAGCACTCGAGTAAACTCGAACACATTTGAAGTTCGGTGCGCGTAGGTAATTGATAATCGATCGATAGAATTACGTAGCCGTCGCTCGGACAGCGTAACCCTTTGGTAATTCCACCCCGGGCGTTAATTACGACACTTGGTAGACTCGACGGTAAACGATAAGCCGCGTCATCGATCGAACTACGTACGCATGTGTTCACGGTGCGTCCGATCTCGTTAAACCAGAACGCGATCCGTGGAAAAACGGTTCGCGTCAAGGGCAATGCCTCGGGAAAATCGATTATCCCCGATGAAGTCGTCCGAGCAAGCAGCCGCTTAGATCCCGCGTTCAACGGGGGTCACGACCGTTCGCGACGAAGGATGCTCGGAGAATTAGAGAAAGGACGCTTAATCCTGGCGTTAACGAGGTTGCATCGAGCCTCGTTTTCTCTCTCCTCGTGTCTCTCCCCCCCCCATCCCTCCCTCCCTCCGTCTCTCTCTATCGCGATTCGAGACGCTCGTATTGATTACTCAATGCCCCAACGGGCGTAATCGCGAGGACCGAGAACAAGAAGTCGTAGCTTGTCTGTAACCCACATCCGAACGCAATTAGGGACGAGCGTGTTTTCGTTGTAGCCCCGTCGTGCGTGATGCACGTACGCGAGATAGCGTACGTGTTGGTACGTTCATGGTTTCAGGGGCGCATTAATCGCGGGGCGGGAATAAAACGATCGCGTTCGCGGATAACGACGCCTCGATCGGTACCGTTCGCGACCTTCGAGTCTCCTCCGCGATTACACGCGTCGAACAACCATTACCGCCATATTGGATCTCTCATCGAGCCGCGCGATTCTCGCAAATAACATCTTTTCAGAAATTTCGACCTTCGAGTGGGTACGGTCGGAGATTTTTCCGCGTGGATCTCTACCGTAGGAGCAACGATAACAGCTCTATCGCCTTGGCGAGTTTTGCGCTACGTCTCGAAGATCTACCGATCCTTTCGGTAGACGCAACTGCGTTTTACATACGCGTACGCGTACGCGTAGACGGCGAAGGTATCGGAGCGACCTGTTTCTAGCCGGACACCCTGTGCATCGAGTTGTCCGATCCATGGTCAGCGCTAATGGTACCGGTGACGAACGTCCTTTTAAGTCCGCTCCTGTACCGGCTCCGACTGTCTGTATTACTTGGCCTGGAGGTGAGTCACGACGCCGCGAGTCTTTCGCACGTTTTTGCGCGGCACGACGCCGGTCTCCTCGATTAACGATCGTTTCCGGTCGAGTCGCGCATTTGCTCAGGATTCCGCGGCGCTGATCGCCGCGCGCGCTTCCGGAACGTTGCGCACTCGCCTCCTTATTGCGACGTTATCGCGTACACGGTGCGTGTGCGTTCGATTTTTTTCCCAGAGTGGTAAGTCCACGGTTGCAAGATCGCGCGTGTAAAGTTATTTCATTTTCTTACTCCGCTGATTTTCTACGACTCGTAAGGATTTCGCGGGGCATTCAAATGCGACGGTAGGACTCTAGACGAATACTTCATTTTCGAACGCAATCGAAAGAAACGTATCCACTGTAGAGTTTGGAAAGGAACGAGATATTCTCCGATGTCTAGCGATATTACAAATAAGTCTCGAAAGTTGCATCACGGTGGGAGAGAACGGTGTGGAAACTCTCTGCACGAGACGCTCAAACCGCATCCATAGTATTTATTAGTATCGACGAAAGTGATATTCGGGTAGAATTTTTCTTTTTTCGTAATCTTTCAACTTTAATCTTCGACCGCGTTAACTCTGCGCGTACTCTTTTCCCGACAAGAGCGTACAATTTCTCAGCAATGGTTGATTTGGGCCATTCGGGGGAACCGTTCTCGATCATCGGAACAGAACGACGACGAAACATCGTCGATACTTTCGGGCAGCGGAACTTGGCGACTCTACGTCTTCCAAGGAAGAGGGAATCGTCCCTCGAGGATGAAATTTCTCCGAAACGAAATATCGGGACAACTTTCCATCGATTCGTCCGGTTTTCACCACGAATTACGAATTACGCAACCGCGGTTGCAAGGTCGAATCGCGGAAGGAGGAGACGACGAAGAGAAGAAGAAGGAACGAGCCTCTTTAGACGATCAAACAAAACGCAGGCGATTCAAGGGCCCTCGTAAAATCGTTGCCCGCGGCTGGCTACCTCCGTTATCCATCAGCGTCGCTCTCCGCGCCTCGTTGCCCCTCTACGGAGGATCAAGATTTTTCGTCTTAATCGGCCCGGCCCATTAAGGTGGAAATTACGTGGGCAGCACGCGACCACGAAACCAATCGCCGTCAAAACATCGCGAGGGAAAGATGATCGACAGCTTTTTCCCCGAGCGAGCCGTATCGCGCGCACGCGCACGCGCGAGCGTGAGCGCGAGCTCGAGCGCGCTTCGTTCTACGCGCGCGTCTATTTACAGGAAATAGGTCAGCGCGTAGAACTCGCGGGCTCTCGAGATCTTTTCGACTCGTCGCATAGAGGAATTTGGAAAATGCTACAACTATCCTAACTGGGAAGAGATCTCGAAAGAGATTAGGGAAAAGGTAATCTTCGACCGAAGGGTTCGCAACGCGGAACGGAAGAATCGATTCGACGAGAAAATCTTTGCAATCGGCCTAATTGTCCAGTAGGGAGGGATCTCGGTGTAACGCTGCACAGACTCGAACGGATACGTTTAATATCGTATTTACGATCGATATTAGAGTCGCGGGACGGTCGCGTTCTGAAAACGAGCACGTTTCCAAAGGAGCCTGTAAATTCCACGGGTCGCGGAGGCGTGGAGGTGAATTTACTATCGGGAGGAGGACCGTAACTTGCACCGTACTTCCTCGTTTCCTGACCTTTTAACGTGTAATCTCGTTACGACGAGCGTCCCGACGTGGGACACGCGTCTCGAAGGAACCGACGGGCTCGTTACCGCTGCCTCCGCGCGCTTCTTTTTTTTTTTTACCCTCTCGAGATCACTCTTCGATCCACCGCGCTGAAAACTCTTCCCTTTTTGCCTGGGAATCGTTATCGCGCCAATTACGCTCCGTTGGATGTTTACACGAGTGTTCGGCAAACTCGACAACGTCCCGATCGTTTCTGAAATTTCTCGCGGCAACTTGCGAACAACCGTTCGAGCTTTCATTTTTCAAAGTTCTCGTTACGCGTTCTCCCCTCGCCAGGGGAGGGGGAGAACTGGCTGTTTTTATCTCGAGTTTTCCCTATTAATAAGCGATCGCGACAAAGTGAGAAAGTCGTGGTCACAGAGCGAGCCACGTATTAATAAACTGCCGCTGATAACGTCAACGTTGGTATAAAGCAAAAAGAAAGGGGGAGGGAGAAGAGTGAACTCGCTAAAAATACAATCGCTCTACGATACGCGGATGGAAATACTTTATGTAAAATACGGTTCAAAAATAAGTTGTTTAAAATAGTCGGGTTGCGTGGAACGTGAGAATCGGACGGAGAGAGTCGGGGCCGGCACGAAGCCGGGAAAACAAAAGGGTGCGGCAGGAAATATTTGCCACGGGATTTTCGTGAAACGGAAAAACGAGTATCTTATACCCGAGTAACACGCTCTGGCGACATCTGGCCGATTAAACTCCGAAATGCGTGGTACGAATAAAATTTTATGCGATTTCCAAGCCCCCCTTGGATCTAGTTTCCTTCACGGCGAAGGTTTCTCTTACGGGGTGGGTTCACGCTCGACTTGCACCGTCTCCGTATTACCTTTGCACTGTGTAAAACATTGACTTTCCGGAGATTTTTCAATCCGAGAAACCTGGGGCCGAGAAGGGAAAGATTTCCAACTCGAGCTCGCAAGACTGTTCGATGAGCTTGTCGCGTGTCGCGTGTCGCGTGTCGCGTGTCGCGTGTCGCGGGTCGCGTGTCGCGTGTCGCGGGTCGCGTGTCGCGTGTTTGTATCGTGTGGAACGTCGACACTCCGAAATTTCTATTCGAAGGAGTGTGTCGCAACAAAAGTGGCAAAATGGTGCACGATTAGCGTTCAAAGGGGGAAGACTTCTAAAATTTCGTTTAAAGCGTGTACGGGGGTTGCTCGACGAAACGTATACTCTCCCGATACTTGGGCAGCTAACGATGTCGAAAGTTGCCCTTAGAGTTTCACGGTTGGTGATAGGGTGGTTGTAAAAATTTGTCGAAATCGCTCGACACCTTGACATTGAAAGTTACCTGGGAATCGATCCTCTTGGGCCGTCGCTAGAACCGGTGGTGCCACGCGCGCAGCTCCCTACGATTCACCCCATGTATCCAGCCGATCGAGGATATCCCATGGTTTTCACCGAATCACGGGACCCGCGTTTAAATAGCCGCTCGGGCTCGCGTTTTCGAAAGCACAGCATCAATCGACGAGACGAGGCGCGTACCGTCGGTGGAATTCGACTGACGATCCAACGCTACACACAATCCTCTCGTGACTATTTTTGACCCGTGTCCTATCGATCTCGCTTCCTCTCTCTCTCTCCCGTTGGTTAGTTGGTCTCGCAGGCCTCTGCGCGAGGCAGCGGTTCGTCTACTCCCCGAGCGGATGGCAATGAAATAAAACAGGGAAACGGTGTCGTTTACGGGTTCAGGTTCGCATCGACATTGCGACCCTCTTTTCGCCGCGAATAGATCGCGAGCCGTGAAAAATCGAAACGTCGCTTCTGCCCTTCGAGTCGTCTGTTACGGCCTGTTATCGATCGACGCGGGGATTCCTTTATCGTAAGAGAATTCGAACTCTCGAGGTATCTCGGGGTTTCGTCGATCTTGCGCTTCGCGGTGTATCCCTTCGTTGTGTAACTGTCACGAGTTACCGAATCTCGGCTAGAATCTATCTTTACGGGTACAAAGTAGGGGAAATTGTTGTACATTTCTTTCGAAGATCATACATTCTTATATATTCTATTTTATTTACGCGACAGAGAAAATGTCGGATAATCGTTTAATTTCATTTTGAAACTCGTTGGTCCGAGTAATTGAAAATTTCCAATTCTTCCATTACCGGCCGGAGAAAAAGTTTTCCCGTTAATATCTAAGAGCGAACGAGCGTCCCTGTCCAATTGGTCGTGAAAACGTCGGTAGAATCCACTGTTACGTTGCGCCTTGGAAAGTCTCGTTGTTTCGAGCGGCGTTCGTAGGCACTGCGTGACATTCAACCGTCGTACGTCAATCTAGGAACTATTTTCAAGCGATTCCTATCGATTCCCGTGCCGCGTGAACACGTTACACGCACCGTGACGCCTGGCTCTTACCACTCCTCGTGGTCCCGTAGAATTGAATCGTTCCGATATTACTGAAATGCCTCCCTCTCTGTTTCAATTGCAGGGCTATGAAATCCTCTGTACGAAATTGAAAACTTTTCGAACCGTTGGCAGGCAATTCAGACGCTAGTTGGCAAACCGGAGACACTCGCGGACAATTAGATGTAAATTCCTCCGGACAAACGAGTCCATGTGCGAGTAGGTGTTTGGTCGCGGATATGGAAGAAGAATAAAAGGGTGTTGGTCGCCATTCATACATTATTCCGTGTTATTTTTAGCCCGCGTTGCAAACATCCTAACGCTGCTCGGTCGCATCGCGCGTTCGCTGCTACGACTTTTGACACGGATTTTAATATTAGCTCGATTGCACCGCGCGTTGGACTTTCGCGTTCGTTTGCCTCGTTTCCCGAGCAAGCCGAAAAAACTCTTAAATCGATATCGTCGCTTTATCCTTTCCAAGTCTCGACGCAAGTAGTAAACAAATTACGGAGATGTCTACGCAAGCGTTAAGATTCCGTAGTAACTACTACGAGTAGGTTCGTAATTACTTTCAATGTTATCACCTCACGCTCTGTAAATTTGGACATAAGTAGCGAACAAACTACGGAGATATCTACGCAAGCGTTAAGATTCCATGGTAACTACTGGGTCTGTAATTACTTTCAATGTTATCACCTTACGCTCTGTAAATTTGTACATAACTAGTAAACAAGCTACGGAGATACAGCTACGAGACAAGTGTTAAGATTTCACGATACACCGGGTCTCTCGTTACTTTCGGTGCGGTCGCATTCGGTAAATTTGGACACAAGTCTACGCAAATGTCAAGATTAGGTAACTCGAGTAGGTCTCCCCTCGCTCTATTACTCCGAACGATCCCTCTCCGGTAAACACACGGGGAGAGTCTGGATTTTACCTGGAGGGGTTCGTCGTGACCACAGGCCGTACCGATCACGGATCGATGGGGTGCATCCGGACACCGTCGTGAACAGAGGGTTCTATTTCTGTCGCGGCTATCGATTCGGTCCCTTTCTCCCTTTCTCCCTTTCTCCCTTTCACGGCGTGGGCACGTCTCGCCCGTGCACTTGGACGTCAACGACGATGTGTGCAGCGCGTTTGCTCTCTTATCGGTCGATGCTGACGTAGAACCCAGCTCGCGCCTCTATAAACCATTCATAGACGATAACGTCGGACCTACATTGTGCGAGCTTATTTTTGCGCTCTGTGTATACGTGGCTCGTACCATCCCTCTCCCTCTCTCTCTGGGTGTTCACGATCGAATTCTCGATCTGCTCGTCGTACCGTTAATACTACACTTGGCTAACGTTTCTCGTGTTCGAAACGTAACGTTTTTCTTAAAATGTTAGAAAATTAACCTTTCGTAGTCGAGGGAAGCTCAGGGCTGTAGCAAGGTGCCTGGGTGGAAAGCGAAAAATCGAGAGAACGTTCGCCGAGGAAGAACGATTTTCATCGTAGCTAGGGACCTCCGAATGCATTTACACGAGGATAACCTCGGGATCGTTTCCTTTCCCTCGGCCCCGCTCCTGGACGATCGACTCTGTTTAACATAAAAATGTGTTTCGTATAGAAGCATACGGGATCGAAGCCGATGTTCGATCCCGTGAACGCGGTTCTACCTGCAGCCGGTAGCCAACCGCGGGTCAGAATGGTCGTGCATCTCCCGATCGACGATTTCCATGGGGTCGCTTTTATTTCGCGCGCGAAAGGTTCACGGATTCGCGAGCGTTCCGACGGCGTCGAGCTCGCGTCCGTGTCATTGACCGACGAGAGACCCGGTGAACGAGGATTTTTGCGCGCCCGAGAGAACAGATACGCGCCGAGGACCGAGAACTCGGATAGAGGATTTCTGCTCCGACTACCTGTCGATCCTACGATACCCATACGGTTCTCCGCGAAACCGACGCCAAAAATTATCCAGGATTCGTGAAACTTCTAGGCTGGCCTGAGACCCCCCCTACGAGGGCCCAATATCACATTTCGAATCGTCGAAAGGTATTTGTTGAAATCGTAGCACCGAGATCGTCGAGGCGAACGAGTCCGCTAACCAGCGCGTAGAGACGCGGACAAATCTTCCGATCGTTCCTCACGGGCGTGTCAACGAGCGAGCTTCTAATTAACCAGCGCACGAAATAGTCCTTGCTCGGGCAAGAGGATAAAAACCAGCGAGCCGCCTGCCGGGAGTTGACGGTTCGTGGAAATTGGTTTTACCCGCGATGAAACTGGGGAATAACGCGAGCCTGCTCGAATACCCACGGGTCGTTAGGTTGCACGCGTAAGCGGCTCGACTTTCACGGTTCATCGTCGAAGCGACGCGCGTGGCGCGTCGCGACGCTGACGCGTGTAACCGTTCCCGAGAACCCCGTACCCACCGAATAATCGGACTAGATTTACGAGTTGCGAACGCGCTTCGGATAAGGAACTGTCAGCGAGCGAGCTAGCGATATCTTGGGGCCCTGTAGCGAGATTTCCCTGTAAAAACGTTCAGATTGCTGCTCGAGTGTAAACTTTAGCAATGTTAACGGGTGAACGTGCTCCGGCGGGAAAAATGATACGATAGCGAACCGTCCTTACAACTCCTGGAGAGCAAAGTCTAGCCTCGAATGGGTCGAGAGTTATTCGAAAACCACCCAGGTGGAGACACTGTTTCTTATAGTTGGCGATCTTCGAATCGTTGGGGTTGCAGAGACTCGGCCTCTCTCGTACTCGCGTACTCGTGAGAACGTTGAACTCGTACGGTGAGAGGAGGAAAAATTATACGAGATCGAACACACTTGCAAGTGTCGTAGACTAAAGTCCAGAGACGAGAGGTCTGGAACGAAATCCTCCTGGTTAACGATCCTAGATACCGGGACGTAAATACCTCTGTTCGGTGATTTTCGGATCGAGGGAGTTAAAGGCAGACCGTTGGGTATCCGCGAGCGCTACTCCCTTGAAAATGACCGTGCCAACTCGCGCGTTGTCGGGCAAGGAATCGTCAGCTTTGTTTATTAAGACATCCGGCACACGAGCGAGCAGCGCCGGTAGACGAGAATGACGAATCGCGTTCGAGCGCGGCGAACCTTCTTCCAGAGTTAATCGTCTTCGAGATACTCGTCTCTCGAGGAATTCTCTTACGGTCGGATATCGTTATTTTTCCGCTCGAGGGATAACGAATCGCGTTCACGATCGGCGACCACCTTCCGAACTTTGTTTCGTTCACCGGGCCGATCAGCGAAGAAAAAGGCTTCCACCGAGAGTACCGTTAAGATAATTGAAAACTTTTTTCCAAACGAAACACGTTGCGTGCGTACAGCTTTCGACTAGTTCGGAGCTTTCTCGCGACGAGAATTACACCGAAATTCGCCTCGAAGGATAAAAATAAAAATAAAAGTAAAAAACGTAATGTTACCGGACGCCTCGTTCGAGCAAGACGAAAATTTGCATTTCGATGGAAGTTGCAGCGTCCGGAAAGATCACGGTTCAGGATCGTGACGGAGACGGTGTCGCGTCATCGATGCGGCATCTTCGATATTTCTAGCCCCGAGAGAAATTAAAATTCGAGCGGAAAATGTCGCGAATCGCCAACAAGCGTTATTCCTGCGGAATGATTCAGCGATGCGCGTCGGTACGGGGCGAACGGTACGCCCCGAGTTGGCGTCGTGACGCAGATCGAGCATCATCGATGACGGCCACAATGATTTTGGCGAAATGGATGGACTGGCTCGTAAATGGACCGCGAGCCAAGTACGACGAATGCGTGTTTACCAGTGGGATGTTCACGCTTGATCGCGGCTCGTTGAATTCCTCGATGGAAGAGCTCGTGCCTTCGACCGTATCAGCGTTCCTCGTGATTTATTGCGAAAGAAACTCTTTGGCATCGATTCGTGTATCAGATTACACGATCGTCGGGGGATCGTGGAAAATAATTATCGCGGGAAACTCGCGTCAGATTCGCGTTCAGATCGGACCGAAATCTCCGCGAACCGCGAGCTTTCGTTTTCGAGAACGATCCGTCGGATGCGCGTGCACGTTTTCTTCTAGAATATTTTCACGCTAGAATCTACCTACGTTTCCCACTTGCCGTCAAAGTGTCGATTCCATCCGAATCGCGTTACGTTACTTCCTAGAGGACGGTGCATACCTATACCCCGATAACGAAACTTTTACGATCGCGGAGATCGTATTTAAGCGTTGTCGTCACCGATGACGCTCGACGGTCAGTTTGTCGGGACTTGCATTGTTCTTACGAGCAACGAGTGCATCATCGAACACCAGAAATAACGCCACCGTCGGAATAATCCCGAAATATATCGTTGCCCGTTCCTTGCTACCCATTGAAAATCATCGAGACACGCGTGCAAATACTTGGTTGGTTGCGTAACCTTCGGTTTGCACGCGGAACGTTCGAGTTTTTGGCGAAACCGTCGATCTAGCTACTTTGTAAGTCTCGGACGAATCATCGTCGCGTAAATAATCCTCTGGAGAATGAAAACGGGGTGTGGTGAATCCCGACGTTACGTATTTTTGACTATATCGCGCGAACGTGGGCGTTCGACATGGAAGTCTCGCGGTGTTACGTAAATGACCACGCGAGATCTAGAGATCTAGGGTCCCGGGAAATTTGGCAAACGAGAGAGGATGGCCACGCGGGCCAAAAATTTCACGAATCGAGCTTGTTAACGCATCGCGGACCAGAAGACAGAGCTATTCCCAATTCTTCTCGTTGGCTGTGTCGTTGTTTCGAAAACAACGTCAGGTAGAACGATACCAGCGTCGCCATCGATTCCCTGTTTTCCCTGTTTCTTCATCTCCAACGAAGAACGTGTACTCCCGCCGTACACGTTGATCCAGAGATGCAACGACCCAGTTGCATCTACGATACGCAGTTTGCTCGTGCTTGTCAAACTTCCGATAGTTTGTTCGTTGAAACGAAAGATCGCCGTATCGAACGATCAAAGACCAGAGAGAAATCATAATTTTCCAAAGGAAAATCTGGAAGAAACGTTGCTCGGTGTATTTGCCTCGGTAATATTATTTACGCACCGATCGACTCTGGATATTTTTTCTCGGCAACACGGTCTGCGCAAATTCTTGCACACTCGTAGGAATTCGAGAGACGAATCTCCCCGACCAATCTCTATGGAAATTGGGAAACGAGGGGACGCCGGAGCAGAGTCACCATCGTCGACGATTCCGCGCGCGAAACACGTTGCAGTTTCGAGCCGAGAGTACCGTTGCCCCGATCGTAATTGAAAGACTCTTTCTTCCTCTTCTTTTTCTTCCTCTTCGGGCGTATTCTCCGCACCGAGACGCGAACCGCGCGTTTTTAAAGAGGATCGAGCGGAGAAAGCTCGCGCGTACCGGCGACGTATACACCCTTTAGGAGGAAACGCGCGCGGCTCGTTTCGTTCGTCGAAAAAAAGGATTCTCGACGAATTTACAGTTTTCCGACGAACGAAAAAGAGCGGTTGTTGCGGTGGGGGAGGGCCCGAAAGACGGGGAGGAGGAGGGGGGGGGCGTATAAAACACTTAACATCGCGCGGAACGCCAATGAGCCGAACGCCCGAGAGAAGAAGGTGACTCGTTCCCTTTTACCCGCCCACCGTAGGTTCGTGCATGATGTACGATTTCCTGTCTTACGGCTCGTACAATAATAACGAAATGTCAAGAGTGTACATACGATTTACTCCGCGTTACCATACAAAGACACGACACTTTAAACAATGATCTATGAAAGCTCCTGCCCTCTCCCCAACCCACCTTCCCTTCGAACGGGCGAACCGGGGGGGAAAAATTCCTCGATCTCGTTGGCTACTTGCGCGGGATCGCGGTGAGAAACGCCGCGAATGGAATTCCGGACGGGTATTTAGAAACGCGGGGGAATCGGTGGAGAACATTTGCGGATGCGAATATTTCTAGAGGAGAGGTTTTACCAATTTTTCGAACGTTCGCGATACAAAATAGGAACGTATCGGCGTCGCACAGATTTGACACTGGGACCGTCGATGCTGCAGCAGAGTTTCGGTACTTTGCCACCGACTGGGAACGCGTGCTTCCACCGGACCCCGTGAACGTCTTTCTCGAATCGGTGGCTCCGTTTCTACCGATTGTTGCGCGAAACGGAGGACGGAAGCACACGGTCGTCGATGAAATTATTCGAAAAAGGGTCCGGTGTTGTTTCACATCCGAGAAATAAGGGAATACCCGCGAACATGGATTCCCGGTTCCCTGTTATCCGATGCTCTCGCGCAGGGACGAATAATTCCATTTACGTACGAAGGATAGCTTAGGCGTGGTCCGACTACAAGGATCCTCCGGTCTTCTAATCGTTTCTTCTCGGAGGGGGATCGCTCGGTCTTCCAATCTTTCTTTTCGTACGAATCCAGGCCAACGGCGTCGAACCCTCTGCTTCGCAGGGGCCACCGAGAACGCACGATAATCTACGCTCGAGTGTGAAAATTGTCCATGGATAGGCGTTGGGATCGGCCCGTAATCTTCTCTCGATGTCCCGTTAGGAAAATATCGCCCGCGTTCCCGAGACGCAACTGTCTCGTCACTTTGATCTCGTCGCGAAGCGTTGGCGCGTTTATCGTTAAAAACCCTTCGAGACGGAGTTCTACACTTTCGGGACTTCGATTGTCGATCTCGATCCCTACGACGCTCGAGGAATACGAACCACGAAAGGAGAGTGCGCGTCCCGGGTGAACTGTGGCAATTTTTCCACCGTGCTCGGAGAGAGGAGAGTCGATCGTGGAGATCGAAAAGGGATCCGTCGTTCGTCGGGAGGATTTCGAATCGAAATTAAAAGAGGACTGGTTGTCGTTTTATCTCGAGGCGCGTTTCATTGTCTCGGCGCTGGGCGGCTCGTTTCGCCCGGCTTTTTACGCCACTGACGATCGAGCCTCTTTCATTAATCGTCACGGTCGGGATCCTTAATGACATTACGGCGCGTCGGAAGATCGAAGACCGCGTTGCCTGACCTCTTTTCTCTTATCTTTCGCATCGACCCTCGGCGCGTGCACGCGTACTCGGTCCCGAGACTGGCCCACGCTCTGGCTTCGCAAAAAGTATAACACTCCTCGCGGTAACGGGTATCCGTGTTCCTCTTCGAGCTTCGAAATCAGTCAGGGTGTCCCCGATCGCTTTTCCGATAAAACCTACGCGTTCCGTAGTTGCACGTGGTCCTCGACCGATCAGAGAATTCGAACGCAACGGGGACCCCGAAGGGTCGATCGCGCGAATCGACACCGCGGACGATTCAAAGCTCTTCGTCGGTGACGAAAGAATACTCGAGGCACTAAAGTCTTGAACTCTGGAATACTTTACGGGAGACGATTGTCCGTAATAGGACGCTCTCGATCCGCTCTTTCGACGAAAGAATACACCGGAGAAGTTTATTCTCCGATACGACGCTCCGCTCTACGATTCTGTTCTTAATCGGTAGTGAAACAATACTCTGGTAGATTTAGCTTATCGTCGACTATAAGAGAGTAGCGAACTCTCCGCGAGTTAGATCGCGAGCGTTCCGCCGCGATCCGACGGCAAGATCGCGCGAATCTGGCCGCGATCGAAGGTACCCTGTCACCAGCAAGCATCGCGCGCAGCGTTTTTCGTACAAGCGAAGCGAGTTAGAACAGTGCCGTGCAAGCCGTGTTATTGAAAAATCCAAGGGCAGGGTTACCGCGGGAACTTGACTCTACGTCTCGGGAAACATCGATCGGCGCGGACGGCTCTCGAAGGTGTCCACCAACCCCGAAAACTGGAGACATATCAACAGGTAGAGGTTACGCGAGCCCAGATATCCGTAGCTGGACGATTTCGCGGCCAACTACGTCGCGTATACACACCCGGCCGGTCGCGTTCGAGCGGTGACAAGAAACTTAATAGCCGGTCTTGAAATACAGGTTTCGACGTGCCGGTCGTAAAGATCGATTATCACCGAGTGTTTAGATCGGCGCCAATACCGGTAGCAACGTCGTGTACGTCCGGATGGGAAAAAGTCTCCGCACGCTAGGTCCTCGTACCGAACGACAAATCACTCCGGACACCTTCGAGAGTCCCAAACCCGGGTCCACGCGGATCGAGGGCAGTGGCAACGAAAGGTTACCTGACGCCGGTGGCGGTGGATGATGATGATGATGGTGGTGATGATGGTATCCCAAAGCGGGCGGCGGCGGCGGATAAACCGCTCCCCAGATGCAGGAGGCGGCCGCTGCCACCTGTTGCTGATGATGATGGTGGTGATGTTGCGGCTGTTGTTGTTGCTGCTGCTGCTGCTGCTGCTGCTGTTGCTGCTGTTGCTGCTGCTGCTGCTGCTGCTGCTGTTGCTGCTGCTGCTGTTGCTGCTGCTGCTGCTGCTGTTGCTGCAGAAGCTGCTGGACTTGGGCGATGTCTACGAACTCTTGAAGTTCGCCGTCGGGCTCCGGGCCGGTTTCACGGAGCCGTGACTCCGCGGCCGCTGGTACAACCGCGAACGGATTCCCGCCGGTGTTGTGGTGCAGGTGCTCGAAACCCGCGAGGGGATTCGCGGGCTCGTAATTGCTGCGGCCGGTCGTGTGTTCGCGGCGCATCGCCAGTGCCAGCATCTTTTCAACCTGTCGCGCCGGCGGCCCACGTCGCGGTGCCTGTCGTCCACGTGCTCTTGGCCAGGGCCCTCTGTTCCCGCCAGCCGGCGGCAACGACCACCGTCGCGCAACGACCGCGACGGCGACGTATCTCTCCTCGTTTCGACGATGACCACCACGGTGACGCTAACGGGCGATCGCACATGTCACGAGGCGTCAACCGTCGCGACAGGACGACAGGGTAAACGGTCGGTTGTCGCGGCTCGCGGCTCGCGGCTCGCGGCGCGCCGATACGACACAACTCCCCCGGGTGTTTGCGTTTCCACTCGAGGTACCGACTTACTCGTCGCGTTCTCTACGCCGAGAGAGACGAACGAAAGACGGGTAGAAAGCGCCGGTTGTACCCGCGCTTCGAATCTCTCCGGAGCGGTGACGAAAGTCGCGGAGAAATCTTTCCCGCGACGGGTGGAGCTCGTCCGAAAATTTTATCCGAGGATCTCGGGGACACTGCTACGGACCCGGAGACGACACGGTTAATCCAGAGCTGGCTCGTCGATTCACTTTCGAGAAAATACGAGAAACACCTCCCCCCTTTAGTGATACGCGCGCCTCGCACGAAGAAGCTTTCCAGTTCGCGCGCACGATAAAGGCCCCGACGTGCCGGTGCGCGTGCTGCCCGGTATCGTATCACTGGAGGATCCTGCTCTTTCTCGCTCTTCGTCGTCGTCGTCGTCCTCCTCCTCCCCCTCTACCACCGCCACCACCGCCGCCGCCGCCACCGCCGCCACCACCACCACCACCACCACCACCACCACCACCACCTCCTCCTCCTCCTCCTCCTCCTCCTCCGCGTCTTCTTCTTCCTCCTCCACCTCCACTCTCTTGCCGCGCCGTGCTACGAGTTCTCCCTTCCTCTCTGGCGGAACGTCCTCTCTTCCTCCGGTCCTCTTTCTCTCTCTCTCTCTCTCTCGTTTGCTCGTTCGCTCGTTCGCTCGCCCGTTCGCGCGGTTTTCCGTCGGCTTTTTTCCTCTTTTCCTAGGTATATCGGGGGAAGAGATCGACTCTCCCCGTGAACCGTTCGCGAAGCGGGCAAAGGAGTTCGCGATGGTCCGCGGTAGACTAATAAAGAGCGGCTCGCGCGGCTCGTGAAGTGGTCGCTCGGCTCGAGAGAGGGCTCGCGCGCGAGGAGGCTGCCGTTGCTCCTGGCGTTGCTCCTGCCGGTGGTGTTGCCGCGGGTGGCGGTGACGGCGATGACGGCGATGACGGTGGTGACGGCGATCCTCGTTGGCGTCACGTGTCGTCGAGAATCACCCCGCGCGAACTTTCGCTAGCGCGGTGTTCGGCTCGAGCGCGCGCAAGCGAGCGAGCGAGCGAGCCTTCTCTCTCGCGAAACGTTTCTCCACGAGGTAGCCTCTCTCTTTCGTCTTCGCGGGAATCATCCGTCTCTCCCGCGTGTCTCTCCGCGATTTCCATTCATTCCTTTCCCCCGGCTGGGCCCCGCTTCCCCTCTTAGCCTCCCCTCTCGGGCGACGGGGCACGCTCGCACCGTTTCCGTTCTCCTCTCTCGCTGGTCTCCCCTCGCGTGTGCTCGTCCCGTTCTCTCTCTCCGTCGCTCGTTCCTTCTTCCTGCCTCCACCCTCCTCGGTTGTTCCATCCAGTGGTCGGACGATTCCCTTCCTCCACGCGCCGGCTACGACGGCTCTCTTTTTCCTCTCCGTGTCCGTTGCCCGCTTCTTTGTTCCACTCGAGAGGAGGCTCGAAACACCAACGCGTCTATCGCCGGTAACGCTGCCAACGTTGAACGTTCGCCGGGTGACGTCATCGGCGTGGGCGCACCCCCACGCCACAGAGACCGAGAGAGACCGAGAGAGACCGAGAGAGGACCTCTTCTGCTTCTTCGTTCCCTCTTGCTCCTCGTCGTATCTACCTCTTCTTCTTCGTGGTCGTGGTTCGGCCGTCTTCTTCTCTTTTCGCGTTTCTCCTCGGCTTCGCGTCCGTCCGCGGTAACTCCGGCACACGGAGTTATCTCTCCTTTGCTCGCGTCTCCTCGCGTCTCCTCGCGTCTCCTCGCACGGTCGGAGAGATCGGAGGGACCGTCCTCGGGGAACCGAGGGGGCGCGACCGATTTCGACGCCGGAAGCCTACCGCGGAGGAACCACCGGGAAATTTTTCATTCCGGGCACCCGCGCGACCTTGAAATTCGACTGCCCAAGGGGGAGGGACTGGCCGAACGTCGGAAGGTCGAGGTCGATACTCTCCCGGGTTGGATGACTTTTACCGTAAACACGCTGCCCCCGCATCGCTCGAATCTTCGCGACGGGCTCCCGTCGATCCCGATCCGATTTACGTCCGTTTCTCCGTCGGGGCTTACCGCGAACTTCTTCGACCCGTGGATCGAATTTCGAAGCTTCGACAGAGAGCCGGGGGATCCGAGCTACGCGATCCGAATCCTTGCCGTGGGTCAGGATCGATACACCGATCGATCGCTTTTCGCCTCCTCTGGCGCAAAGGCACGATCTTGCGCCTACTTTTTTAAGCCACCGTAGATGGCGATACCGGTTGATAGTACGTACGTTAGAAATCGGCCCGTTTAAACTCGGTATGGGGTAAGCGCGTGGCAGAATCCTCTCGCGACGCGAGCCACCCTTTGGCTTCCCCCACTCTGTAGTTCGATATTACGGAAACGGTACGCGGTTCGTTTCGGCGATCTTCGTTCGCTTTCTTCGGTCAAACGTTCGTCGATGGAGTCGTGTTTATAATTTCGCTCGATCTCTGTGCAAACACCTACAGACCAAATCCCCGCAGCAGTGGGCCAGTTGCTTCGACGATTTGTTTTCGTCACAGTTCCTGGTACGTGATACGCAGGTGCGGTTCCGAGAAGGATCGCAAATTCCACGAATCGACTTACCGTGACTCGAAGCTAGGATAAACGTTGAGCTTGCCCTTCGGTCGATTTTGGAACTTGAACGTGCTCGTTAATATTTCAAATACCCATAGCGATTCTGTGTATCGGGGAAGCTAGAAGGAGGGCTAAACGTTCGATATTCGCGCGAACGTCCGATCCTCCTTCGTCGATCTTAAAAGTCTAACGTTCCGCACAGGTGTTGCTCTTTCGAATCTTGCAACGCGATTACTTATGCGAATGACCTAGTATTTACGCGAGGAGGATAAATATCCACTTCCCCGGCGCGTAATATTAGGGGCACAAGTGGTTCGTTAAGTGCGGGTTTCGACGCGTGCCAGAAGCGCGTCACGCGTATTACGGGTCTGAAAGGCGAACGCGAGAGTCTGTCTTCGGGGCCAACGAAGGAGGGGAGCTGGAGAAACCGCAAAAAGGACACCCCCGCGCAAAAAAAAACGGTCTCTCGGGCGAATACGCGACGAAATCGGAAGCTGGATACGCGTTTCTCTCGTTGGTGGCGGTAATAGACCACTCGGTGACGAAGAAGGCTTCCGAGTGTCGCCTTCGTTCAAGATGGGAAAAAAATTGTAGGCTTCCTGTGGTCGATAACCGGGAGGAAGATGCCGCGTTTTGCGTTACCTCGGCCGTAAATTCTCAAACGAGCAAAAAGAAAAGAGACGAAAAGAAACGAAACGAAACGAAACGCGAGAAAAATATCCTTCGATATCGTTCACCGTAAACAGAACAGCGTCTATTCTTTAATCGGTCCCATTAAATCCGTAACATTCGGTAGGCGATCCTTCGTTGAAGGAAAGTTACGAGGCTGTTTTTACGAGCGAAGTAGCTGAAACTGTAAAAGCTAATGGCGTCCTTTCGTTACCTGAAACAACGATACGTTTCGATCTTAATCTTTCTCCCCGCTCCCTCTTTTCGTCTCTTACACCGTTCCTTCTCACCGATGCCGGCGACAATTTTATCATTACACGGGGCAGAATTGCGCGCGATGTACCCGAAGATAAGACCTGGGCAGAAGATGTCCTCCAGCGAGCATAGTGGTATATCGAAAACAGGTCGGTCCAGTTTCTCGCAATTACGTTAAAAGGAGCATCGCGAGCCCGTTTATGTACCCTCTGGGCTGAAAAGGGTTGGAAAGCTTCCCTCTCGGGTGCGTCTCGACGTAAAGCGTCGCAGCACCGTTGAGCGCGTCGCGAAGGAGCCCTCCCGGCGCTCTGGTTCGCCGCATGACCGAATAAAGATAGGAGGTCGCGAACGACCATGACTGAAACGAAAGAAAGAAAGAGTCTCGGTGGCGGGAAGGGGGAGTCGAAGGTGCAACGGTGGGGCGAAAACGAGCCGAGGAATCGAAGGGGAACGATACGGGGCATCTATACGTCGAAAACGGCCGAACGGAGACGTTGGCGTCGTTGGTCTCGCACCGATCCGCCCGTTTAAAGAATCATAAATTTAACGATAATGATTTTCACGAGTGGCGAGCAACGCGGGATACCCGACACTATAATCTCTCGG
The DNA here is from genome assembly GCF_051014685.1 of Ptiloglossa arizonensis. Classification (NCBI taxonomy): domain Eukaryota; kingdom Metazoa; phylum Arthropoda; class Insecta; order Hymenoptera; family Colletidae; genus Ptiloglossa; species Ptiloglossa arizonensis. The sequence goes on along the minus strand of NC_135051.1, from coordinate 9,966,875 downwards.
TCTTCGATTACTCGAGGAACCTTCTCCCCTCCCTGTTTCCCTCTCTCGCTCTCTTTACCCCGAGTTCTCCATTAACCGGTGTAGCCCGGGGCATTTCTACGATTTTCAAAGGAACAAAAGACTGACGCGAACGTCGGAGAAAGTATGGAAGAAGGGATCTGACGAATTCCGTGGAAAGAATCGGATTCGGAAACGGGTCGGTTCTAATCGTTCGATGCTCGGAACCGCCGTAGGGAATCGGAGAACAACGAAGAGGAGGATGACGGTGACGACGATGGTGCCGACGACGATAACCGTGGTAGTGGCTGCGGCGGCACAGGCACACGCCATATCTGGCCAGACTATCCTACGTGGGCTCGATCCTCGGCTCTCGGCTCTCGGCTCTCGGCTCTCGGCTCGGCTCGGTTCGCCTCTCCTCCTCCTTCTAACCGAGCAAACACACCTTTTTAGCGGCATTACATTAATATCGTAATGGCACGGGGATCAAGCGAGCGAGTCGGTCTGCCCGAAGGCGCGCGCGCGAGCGCGAGCGTGAGCGCGTGCGTGTACGAGCGAGCGAACCAACGTTCTCGGTACCAGACTTCTGGACGATAGACGGAGAGACGAGAGCGAGTCTTCTTCTTCCTCTTCGCCCCGTGGACCACGCTGAAGCCTCCCCGCGGATACGCTAACTGTCTCGCGTCCGAGTGGATCATTTGTCTTCCTCAGGGAAGAACAACTGCGCATATTGCAGACTCCAGGGATTCTCCGTCCGCCGGCACGAGCCACCTTCTTCTGGTGCTCGGGCCTGAATAGGCGATCGTTCGTGGATTTCGAAGCTGCCGTACGTGACCGATTTCGTATTTTACGAAGTCGCTGGTAGCTTCGATAGCTACCAGGTTCGATAGGTTAGGCCCGAGACGTCTAATCGGGCAGCGTTCAGATCTAGGCACCTAGCGTCCATCCCTGGGATACCTAAGCGCTCGGTGCGTCTAGGCCCGAGATACTCGAACGTCGAGTGTTTAAATTCGAGATACTCGAGCGTTAAAGTTTAGACGCGAAATACTCGGGTGACTAGGGTTGTCCAGGCAGCGTTCGGAAGTTTGACCAGTTTGGAAAATTGGCTCGGTTGAACGGTCGTCTCTCGGCCGGCGAGAAGAATCCACGAACCGGAGTCGTCCCTCGACGGGAGTATATCCGCTCTCTCGGTGAGACATAATTCGAAATTGTCGGTTGGGTCAAAGGGCAGGGCCCGGCTACTTGAGCGAGTTGACTCTGCCGGTCTCGGGGGTCACGTGCCACGGCTTCTTTACTTCTTCTGACGTTACCACTCCTCGCGTCGTCTTCCTTCGAGTCGTTCCCTAGCTCCCCACCCTCCGCGTACCAGCCTCCCCGTAACCCTCCTCGCGACGATCTCGCGACGATCTCGCGACGATCTCGCGACGCTCTTTATCGTTCTGGGCCGTCGTTATCACCGTCATTAGAAATCTCTTCATCGCGACGGGACCGCGCGAACGCTTATCCGAGCCTTCGATCTTCTTCTCTCTCTTTCTGAACTTTGACGTTCGGTTTCAATTTTCCCCCGCGACGATCCTATCGTTACGAACGATCTTCGAAGGAAGTAGCTCCGGAATCGTGCTACCGGCGGTAAGAAAAAAATAAAGGTAAAGAGGGAGCAACGAAGAGGCAATGTCGAACGAGAAACAAGGACAAGGCACTGAGAGTTCTTCGGAACGCGGTCCTGCAGCCGAGTCCAAGTGACCTCATCGGATGTGGCTCTGATTCGCTCAATTCGTCCACGACGTTCCAGCGAGCTCGTGCGCGCGTTCGCTCGCGCATCAACGCGCCAAGACATGGACGTGTCGCGCGGAAAAGGAGCCTCTGCCCCGCGATTGCTATCGTCTTTGCCTCATTATTCCATTATGATGGCGTGTGGCGTGTGCCGTACCCCATTCGCCCTGATTGCCAGGGCCTTCTCCCCTCCCCTGGTGCTTTCCTGCACGCTTCGAACCGCGACTCTCTGCCCCCCCTGCCCCCTGCCCCCCTCCTCGACCGCCCTCTTCCTCCGCTTGCTCCTCAACTCGCAAGATTCTCCTCTCTTTTTCCCTCGATTGTGTTCGTTCCTGTTTCTCCTTTCCCGGTTTTTTTCTTTCCCCCGACTCCCTCTCCTCCCCTGGCGACAAGTCTCTCTCCGTTCCGCCAACCGTTGTCGGGGTTTATCCTCCTCGTACCGCGGAGAACGTCTTCGTCTTCTTCGTCCTCTTCGTCCTCTTCGTCCTCTTCGTCCTCTTCGTTCCTTCCTCGATTCGAACCGAGCACGCGTACACATCTCCGTGACGATGATGTGCGTGATATTACGCCGCCTGGAGAACCGTGGATCCGACGGAGAAAGAGAGAGAGAGCCACAGCGACCGAGAGAGCGAAAGAAGGGTCGAGAACGAAGGAAAGAGAGGAAAGCAAGTTGAAAAGGGGCGGTGGCGGTGGCGGGGGCGAGGGCGGGGACGTGGACGGGGACGGGGCCGGGGACGGGGACGTGGACGTGGACGTGGACGTGGACGTGGACGGGGGCAGAGGGAAAGGGAGTCGTCGAGGACGAGAGGGGACGAAGGTGGATGGACGACGGGACAAGGCAGGGCAGAGACTCTCAAACGGTTCGGAACAGGTTCCAGGACCGTTGCTTTCCTCGCCCCGTCCGCCCCCGGGTGGGTGGAGAACGAGTTACAGGCCACGGAAGACACCTGGTTTTTCGGTTAAGCGCGACTCGAGCGCGGCAACGTCGGACAGAGGGAACGTCGTGGAAGAGAATCACCTACACGCGTACGGAAACCCACACGCCCGTACACGGTGAGCTGGAACCGAGAGAGTTTTGAATATGGGCCGTGGTGTTCGATCCTCGAAAATGCCTTGTCCCCCGTCTCTAAACTGTTCGCGCTGGTTTCGCGTCTCCCTTCGATCGAGATCCAGGGGGATTGTTATCCTCCGATCGAAGATATCTAAAGTTCTCATCGAGCTCGCCGTGGACGATACTCCAGGGTCTCGATACTCCCGCTACGAATATTCCGGCTGGAATCTGTAAAAGGGTACTTAACGCGGATGATCGAGATACGTGCACAGGCTGGCGCTACGGTTTCCCTCCGCGCGATGGCCGATTAAGCGAAACTAAATGAACCGAAACGTTACACCGGGAGCTCTCCCGTTAACGTCCAATTACACGGGGAATAGGCGAGTCCGATGTGCTCGTCATCGGATCTCCTTCGTGTTTCGGTTCGGACTTGGTTCAGAACTCTTTCCGTTCTCGAGGAGATTTCCTCCTAGCGGGGGAGTCCAGGATCCAGGGCACTTCGTATCCCCGGTTGCAGACACTCCGATAGATGTTCCGTCGCTGCAAGACGACGAGGAGCAAGTCCAAACCAGTCCAGGATCTAATGGACTTTGTCGTCCCGTTTCGAGAAGAATTCGCCGACCTGTAAAACGATGTCCGAGGGGAATTTTCCTCCCGAGCCTAGCGAACTCTTCGTCTCTTCTCCTCCTATCTCGAGAGGAAGACGGTGGCTGCAACACCAAGAGAATCGGAGGAGTCACGGTACGTACTCGAGGAGTAGAATGAATTTTGATAACCGAGTCTCCCTTAACGAAGTTACTATTCGTAAGAACGTATGAATTCTGTACGGAACCAAACACGAATCGAAAGCTGTACTTTTCTATTATATTATTCTTCGATTCGATGTGTCGCAAATTCGTAGAAATTTATAGAAAAGAAGTCGCTTCGAATTGTTCGATCGGTGTCGTTCTCGGTAAGCGTACCGATACTTCCAACGGGGTTGTATTTCTTCCAATATTGAGCAACGATCGTCGAGGATTAATAATCGTTCCCTTTGATGGGAAGTGGAAGACATTGTCGAGCAAAGTGTTTCTCGGAGACGTTGCGTTCGCCACGTAATCGTCCAGCAAATTGTTCGGACAAGGGGTGGCGAGGGGATCGTTTGGGGGAAAAAGCGCGTACAACGTTGATCGTGTACTTCCGTGGATAGAAATCATCGGCGAACGGATGATTCGCTGATCCCACGATGCCCGATTGCCGCCCAGAACAATAGCCCCGGATAATGCGGAATAAAGTACGTTACGTGCGCTTGCACACCGCGATAGCCGATTGTAATAACGTTATGCGTTCCGGGTTTACACCGAAAAATCGCGCGCGAAACGCACGATAAATCTATCGACCATCGTGGAAGGGCTCGGGCATTGTTAGAGCATCGTTAAACCTCGCGAAAAATTAACGCGTTCGATACCAACGCGCAACGGTCCTTTCATCCAAAGATTGCCAATCTTTTTGCGAAAAAATTGAACGAATTCGACCCGATTTTCGCCAAGGTTCCGGCACCAACGTGATCATTACAGTTATTATTCCGTTGTTTCGCCCTGCGGTCGTTTAACGACCGGACGTACTGCAAGAAATAATAATTAAACACCAGCGAAACGAATCGCTCACGTGGGGGTACGTAATTCTGCGGTGGGATGACAATAAGGGTAATCGGTGCTTTTGCAATGGACCGCTTCGATCTGTTATTCAACGATAGCCCAATACCACCCACGGATGCCTAGTTTACGCAAACTCTTTGCTGAAAATTGAACACCGTTTTTTTTCGCGAAATAAACTCTTCGTTAGATTCAAAACTTTACACGAAAGTCGCGCAAAGAATTAGAAAAACTGTAGACGCTTTATTCCGTTGGAAATATTGTAAATATCTGGAAAATTTATTTCGTAATAATAATATAGTGTAAAAAGGATAATTACCTCGTGTAACAAAGTTTCAAGTACACCAGGTATTTTTCAACGTCTTCGATGATCGCCGAAAGGTCGAAAGGTCGAAAGGTGTATTATTATTGTATCGGAGGAGATTATTTTCATCCTCGGAGAGACTAGAATACGGTACCAAAGGGACTTGTTTCCAAAGCACCCTGTATAGGTAAACCCTGGAAAGATTGAAACGTCTTTACGCTATCGGTAGTGGAACCGAATGTCGTGTGAACACCATTCGGAGGATAGCGACAAAGATCGTAGCGTGTTGGCTTCTACCTATCACGATCCACTCGATGGCAAGTAATTGCCACATTGCATAATTTTACGTTGCGATTAGGACCGAAATACAATCGAAACGTTAACGAAATAAAACTACTACCGAAAACGAAAACGTTCGTATCGCGTATATTGGGTTCTAGGCAACAGGGAATAATTGCGACACGATATAATTTTGCTTCTCGATAGAAACAAGTATCGTTAGTCCTTTGTGGCTCCCCGGATCTCTGGACGAACCTTTTTCACAAATATAACTAGAAATATTTATAAATCGCTCGATGATGCTGAACTTTGGATAAACATTTTCCAGAAACTTGATGCAATTGGAGATTTCGAGGCGAGGAAACATTTAAATATCCAGCGCGTAATTGGCTTTCAAATTGCCATACTGTGATCCTCTGGTTTATAGTTGAGCATAGGGTAGAGGGGGTGGGTGGGTGGGTAGGGGCAAATTCTTTGTTCTGCCTTGGACGTTTACGTTATGCAGCTGCATCCTATTTACCTGCGCCTATGCTCCACCACATCTGGCCACGAATTATAAGGCACGTCCACCGACGATTGATTTAAAACGATCTACTCGATTAATTCAGGCTCCGTTGCAGAAATTATGGCGTTAGCTTTCGCGGGGGTTTTGCGGCCGATAGGAGAGCGTTTTACGAGGCGCAATATTGCAACGATGTTATTCCGAACCAATACCGGCTTCGCGAACGATTGGCGTCCATCGAGGTATTTACTTCTTCCAGTGGAAAATGAACATCGAAACGTTCGTTTTCGAAAACACAGGTGCAAAGGCGAAGAATAATATTCCGGTGTTGGAAATAAAATTAGAAAATTATGAGAATAGGAAATATGTGGAAAATAGAGATGAAATTTTCCACTGTAACCTTTTAGATTCTAGTTTTAGGTTCTCTCCCCCTTATTTTTGCAATCAGTGATGCAATATTTATCTGCAGTGTTACCAGCCACGTTTTTTTCACAGAAGAGGAAATTACGCGACACTCGAAATCCTTCGAATCTAAAAAAATTCAATCCTTGACATACCGTATACACTCTCGGACGAATCAGCTATGGCATACTCCCCCGGTAGCTTTCTCCTGATCAACCGTCCCAAAAAGTGTAAATAATTGCGCGAAACAATTAGAAACGCGTATTATAATAAAGGAAGGAAAAGGAAAAAAGGAAAAAAATTAACGGGTTGGGCGCTCGACGTTGGAGGCGCAAAAAATGCTTAATTGGCGTTGAAAGTTACGCGTAACGTGTAACCCAGCCTCACCGTATCCCCCGTATACAAACAGCGTCGGGAACAGTTAATGGTACACACGGCGAATCGATTCGTCTCGCCCCGATCGATTCAGCGTTTCCTCTTAAATCACGCGGCAGGATGAGCGACGCAGGCAGGCGTGTGTGCATGCAGGTAGATCTTCGAAGATTAGACGAGATTAGAAACTGGGAGTGTCGAACGGTAGTGCCGCGGACGGGGCGACGTTTACGACGAAACGTTTCGAAATCGCTTTGAATCCGTTCAACCAGCGTCGAGTATTCGAAATCCCGTCTGAATTCCAGTTGCTGGAGTCTCTTGCCACTCTGCTTGAAGTTTACACGCATGGACGAAAGGGTGATGGAGAAATGGGAATTATTATTATTATTATTATTATGTAGCGATAATACCTAGAAAGTATACAATAAGTGATCGAGGATACAACTATCGGTACAACGATAAGGACAAGTAGAATATTTTCAACAATGTTTCTTTTCCCTTTTTTCTTTAAACTTTTCGTAACGTACCGATATTTCCGTTTGGGGGTTTCGCTTCGAGGGGAGATACTTTGTCCCTGGTGTGTTTTATTCCGAAAATCGTAATTATTGCCGAATGCGTCGAAGTTTAGCAGAGTTTCCGAGTCTTGGGTAAAGTCCTCAGTTCGAAAGATTTCAGCACTTAAAGACGTCGAATATAAATCTAGGTTCTCCGAGTTTGAATGGATCGAGAAATTCGAAACGAAGCGAGGAGAATTTGGAAAGGTGTATCGTTTTCCGAAAAGAAATGGACAAAGTGGGGGAAGTGTCGATGCAATCGTAAAAGGTCGTTCCCACAGGAAAAGCATCGAAGACAAACCATCTATCCGCTAGCCGCGCCATAGCAGATTTTCCTTTCAGCGCTGTTTTTACGCGGCCGCTTTCGTAACAGTGAATATTTATAACCCGTGTACGACGTCGTTAATCGCTTCCTGATAAGTAAACCGAAACGTTATGCGGCCGGTTAACGTACCAGTTAGGGCGTTAAAAATAATTTACGATATTACGTCGCCGACCGCTACGGTACTATCGGTGGGCCTCTAATTACCCATCACCGACCCCCGGATTAATTCACGATCTTGCAAAATTCTTGCGCAGCGCGTTACATTGCATCGACACGGTCAATGTCATTAAACGGTCGAGTGCTTACAAATTGGGCTCAATTGTTGCATTTACATTTTCAACCGCAGGGAACGTATACACCGAGACGTTTAGGTGTAATTCGTCCTTGGCTCTCTTTGGATATACTTTGTAATTAAAGAGAACTCGTTTTTCGCTCTTTTCGGATCCTTTATAATTCGGTGCAAGTTGGAAATTCGGAACGCGGGAACTTGGAAAATTGAGTTCTTTTTCGATTTTCCGATATTTTAAGAGTACTTGGACGTTACGGACAAAAATAGAATGAAAGAGAGATTCGAAATTGGTGGCTCGACTCCCCCCTTCATTTCAGCGTCCACTTCCGCGAAAATGAAAACATCAGGCGCGTCCAATTTGTCCAGCCGATGGAGCGATACTCGGCGCACGTTACGCGGTGCGTAAACGCGGTAATTAGGCTGTTCTCAAGCACGGACTCGGCCGTAAACGGCATAGGCAATTTATCCGCGTACCTTTCTCCTTGTTCTCCCGTACGGTAGGCATCCGAGTACCTACGCTATCTCGATTCCTACGCTATTAGTTTCTACACGCTCGCCGTGGCTACTTTATAACCTGGATCGCGCCGGACAATCGGTCTGCCTTGGTCCAAATTTTTCACTGACAAATCAGGAAGCATTATTTTTCAACGCTACGTCCAGATTAGAAGCCTCGTGCAACTCGAGACGCCGAGCGTAACCAGAGGATCCGTCCGCTCGAGTCTCTAGCTCCGTGGTTAAGTATTTTTCAGATCCATTTTCTCGAAAACGAAGAAATTCTGGTTTCATCGGAGTCGTCTCTGTCCGAATAAGCGTCCGATCGAACGAATACGTAACACACGGTTGCTAATATTTCTCATAGGTTCGCTCGGCCAAATATAGGTGTTTCTCGAGACGGTCGAAGCGTTGTTTTACCCCGATGGTCCTCGGATGATTTGCAGCTCGCGATGTACCGTTCGTTGCCACTTAGGCCGCGTCGCGAAGGAGATGATCGCGAGCCGCCGCAAACGGCTGAATCCGCTCCTGCTGGCGATGATATCATTCGAGTGTCGAAATGGTAAGAGAGGACTCTCGCGTTACATCCCAGACATCGTAGAAAATTTCCTCCGCGTTTCTGTTCCGTTACCTCGGCTACACTAAAACGTCGAACGCTCGTGGACAATTTTCCTCTTTAAGAAATTCCTCCTCCGTGTTCTGGCACCGTAGCTTACAACATCGTTACAGATCGGATCATAGATCGGAGCACGCGCATAGAATCATCGACGATGCATCGACTTCTCGTCTCGCGATTTACGAGTAGGTCTCTCGTTGTATTTCCAGAGATCCAACGATCTTGGGCCTACGATCGAAAGAAATCGACCTTAACGGTTCGAGGTTAAGGTAGACTCGTGCGTACTCGATCGTTTGAAAATCCACCTTTTTACAAAACCATCGACTGCTAAGGCTCGCATTATGAAAGGAACTCGAGGTAGGAAGGTGTCGAGGTACTCGACTGGAATCGGTAGTGTCGGTTCGAGTTGAGAACCACTGTGAACGTGGCGAGGCACGCGACAAGGCAGAGCGCGTGTCCCACGCGCGCTCGCTTCGAGGAGCTCTCCTCAAATCAAATCACGTAACTCGCCACGATGTATATCTCTCCTCTCTCGCGGTGAAATCGTCGAATCGTTGAATCACGGACCGAGGAACGGAGGACGGTGTGTCTCGTGTCGAGTGCGATTGGCGAGTCGCAAAAATCCGCCATTAAAATCCGCGACCGAGCAGCTCCTCCCATCGAAGGAGCACTCGAGACAAGGCAGTTTCGAGAGATCGCCGGAGATCTTGGACCGATCGCTACCGCGGCCGTGCCCGCTCTTTTTTTGCCCCCCTCGATCGTCGCTAACTCGATTTTTCGACAATTCGAGCGGCGCGTGTTGCGCCACGAAAACATTCCATTGAAAATCGGTCTTAAAGTTACTACAAAAAATGAAAAGCTCCGATTTCGTACGAAAATCATCGATTTTCGCTCGCAGTTCGAGGGAATCTTCCAGAAACGTTTGAAAAATAAAACTATTACCTTGGCAGTTTCACCGTTCCAGAGCAGCGAACATTTTTCCCTGTACTCGCGATACGGAGTTAGGTCGGTTCGTAGCAGCGAGGGGACGATCGGAGACCGCGCGGAACACTTTCTAATTCGGTCCATTGTAGCGTCGACCGGGATTAATTACGTTTAAACGCGGGGGCCCCCCAATTTCTGGCTATCGGTAGATAAATTTCTATCGGTTGGGTCGGGGCGCCCCGTAATACCGAGGCCGTAGCCGGCGCCTCTAGCGAGGCTGGAACAGAGGGGAGGGGAGCCTTAATTCGCCGTACATTTCCCCTTATTTGGGCTTCCGTGCTCGATCCCGGTGCCGGGAGGGAGACCGGTGACTTGGGAGGGACCGAGACGGACCGAGAGGGACCGAGAGGGACCGAGAGGGACCGAGAGGGTCCGAGAGGGTCGGGCCTACGAGTTATATCGCGGGACGCTTGCTGAGTGACGAATGCGTATACCCGTCTTATTCACCTCCTACCGTATTCGGCGACAGGCTTGCGGATCGCTCAGGATTAAGCCTGTAATTCTAATCGCCGACGCTCCTCTCCATGGGAACCGTCTGTTTTCTCAATTACGCTACGGGACGGGACTCGTCTCGACTGGTCTTTGGAACCGCGGCTCTCTTCGCTTCGGAATCTCGACCTAGTTTTCCATCGAGTTTTCGCGGTTAGGATTCCGGCTCGGTTCCTTCGAACTTTGAAGTTGTTCCGTATACACGAATCCTCGTCCACTTTCCCCGATGAGAAAGATTTTAAACGACTCGTACTCGTCGACACCCGAGCTCGGATCCTCCTATTGTTCCTTTCCCCTTCCGCGCGTCCGGTTCCCCGTTGCCCTCCGCTCTCCGTTCTCTCCTCTCTCCTCTCTCCTCTCTCCTCTCTCCTCTCTCCTCTCTCCTCTCGCAGCAAATTTCCTCGCGCGCTCGCCACGGACTTACATCACATCACGCGACACATTGCGTCTCGTTACGCGGCATTTCCTTCGCGCGAATTCCTCCGGTCTCGGTAGTTTGCCCTTCCGGCGTCGCCCGGGCCCTCCTCGTACCGAAAGGGGCCACGGACCAGCTAACGATCGCCCGTTACCGAGGCTTTCAAACGTCGTTCTCGCGTCCTCGCGAGATCTCCGCGCGTGCCCCCGCGAGTAAACCCGGTCCCCGACGTCGAACCGAGTCCGATAATAACTCGATCTAACGCGGCCGCGCGTTACTCCCCTATTATGTTTTATGCAGATTCGTGCGCCGGTTTAACAGTTGCACCGTGCGACCTTAGAAAGGCGAGATCGGTTTATTGTTCGGTGTGGTGGTGCGCGCGCTCGTTCCTCGCACGTTATACAACGAAACGGAGTACTGGTCAGCGTTATGGTACGGCACGGCCTACGGGTACCACAATGAACACCCCGAGTCGTTCGGAGCGTTTCGCGATCGACAACAAAGCGGTGCAACATTCTCGCGTTAAGATTGATTTGTGAGCGCTCGCGGACCGGGATCTCCTATTCACGTATCAAGCATATTGTGACGGATATCGCCTGGAGAAAATTGCTCAATTCAGAGCGCCGCCGCTACCGCCAGCGATGTTCCCTGCGCACCGAGCGGATCGCGCTCGGCAGTGATGTAGCTACCGTAGGAAACGCCTCGGACACGTGGCTATTCACCATTTTCAATTCCTCGCTGTACTCCTCTCGAGTCGCTCGCTCCGACGCTCTAAATCTCGAGACGAGAGGAGACTTTTGCTCGTTCGGACCATTACCATCGTTCGGATACTCCTCTCCGGCTCTTTTCGAGCCAACCGTGTCCCCCGAACGCTTCGACACCGAGTCGGTGCTCAAATTTTTACAGCCGAGGACTTTTCTTCGGTTTTATTTACTTACTTCGAGCATCGACTATTTACCACTCGGGGAACAGATCTTGTTCTTCGAATGGGAAACTCTCATCCGAGATCGTTATCGACACCCTCCGGGGTCCCTTTGGCCGAAACGTGCCCAGAAAGTGGCTGTCCATCATTTTGAACTCTCGTTCGGACTTTTTTACGAATCTCGACGAATGACCGTTTTTATTTGCTTTCAATCACTCGCTCGTACCGACTTTTACTCGGATCTTGGTATTTATTGTATCCGAGATGGCGATCTCTCAAAGTCCCTCTAGCCAAAACATGACTCGCCATTTTGAATTCTCCACCGGGCTGCTCTCGAGTTACTCCGCTCTTCGCAGATCTTGATAACGAGTCTTTTTTTTCAAACGTGCGTTAACGTCTCGTCAACTCCTCGGTTATTAGCGACCGGTTAAGCCCATCTTCGCTCCTTCGATGAATTTAAGCGGGTCGTGAATCTCATAATTTTCGACTTTATCTTCTCCGGCGTAGGCCCTGTTTACCCCAAGTACCAACCTTTCGCGATAATTGTCAGCAACTCCGAGAGGAACGTGCCATTCTTTAAATCCAAGATGGTTATCGACACTCTCAAAGTCCCTTTAGCCGAAACGTGCTCGGAAACGTGGAACTTATTAAACGTGCTCCACATACATAATTTCCAGAGACCGAGGGACGCGGAGGGGGCGGTAGGGGGGTCGTTAGTAAAAACGCAATCTTCCGACGGCCGTCAAAACGTACATCTCACTTTCCCACACGATCGTTCGTAGAGCCGCAGTTTCGTGAAACAAGATCCGGAGTGTAAATCACGTCCGATCGTCTCCCCCTCGCGAGATCGCTTTCCCGTATGCTCGAAACTCGAGGAGGATTACGATTTCGATCGGTACGACGAGGACGAGGACGACCACGACGACGAGCACGACGACGATCACGACGACGCCGGCGTTGATCGTCTTGTCCTCCGAAAAAAGAGTGCTTGTTGTGGCCTGACGCGATAAGGAACCGAGGGAGACAGGGAGGGAGGGGTCAAGGTGGAGGAGGATATAATGGCCAGAACGAAATCGTATTAGGGCACGAGGGAACGTTCCACTCGGGTTTTTATCGAGCCGGATACACCTCGTTTCTGTCTGTTGGTTGCACCGATACACGGCCACGCGTGCGCGATGCCTCGCCGGAAAATTAGGCAGGCTCGATTTTTGGTGCGGCCACCCTGCGCGTCGGGGTGATTTACAGGCGCCTGGGTAAACTCGGAGGACCGTGGGGCAGGTTGCTCGAGAGGGACAATGTTTCACGAATCGATACTTTATTTGCTTTTTCTCGAAAAACTTGGAAAACTTGGGGAGAATTGTATCGGATTTATAGGGTGTCCCAGAAACATGTACCACGGGACTTTTTTTTCACTCGGTCGACCATCGTTTAGGACGATGAAGCTTTTCCGCGAAAAGAATAGAAACTTTCGAGAGAGAAAAATGTTGACACTCGTGCGATTGCGAGTGTCGCAAATTAAACTTTGATTACCCATACCTCTGAAATTCCCACGTATCTGTATCCAATGTTCTACTTACCCGAAGAGAGACCCACGCCCTACCGGTCTACCAGTCCTCGTTAAAATCGGAGGAGGACGGTTCGGGCCCTTGTGAATATTTCTTCTCCGAGAGTACAAACACGACGCTAAGTTATTACGTAAGAGACGAGCAAAGATCGACTCGACTCTACGCGTTGATAACGCACAGATGTCTCGAACGATTAAATCGTCCATAGAAGGGGAGTTTTTAAAAACGAATCCCAACTCGAGACGAGTCGCTCGTTTCGAAGCCTCGCGTTAAAAACGATCTCTGCTACGTTCGTTAAACTTTTTCCACGCCGCGTGGAATATCGATTAAAACTGCAATCGAGCATCGAGACGCGTTCGTTCCGTGGGCTTCCGAGAAAAATTTCGAAGCCGCAACGTTGGCAACGCAAGGTCGGCTTAATCGCGCGAGATCGAACAAGTAGTTTATCGTACGCGTTCATCTCTGGAGGCACCGTGACTTTGGTAATAACCCAGATACGGCTTACCAGCGCCATTTTCTAGCCCGTCGGCATTGTCGATTCAATATCCGCGTTCCAAGACGAACAACGTTCGAGATTATTCGGTACACCGTCCAAGAAATATTCGCGTAGCGTTTGCACGGTGGAAACGGGAAAACGATCCACCGTTGGACGAAAAAAATGGACGAGTTTGCGCTCGCGATTCCAGACGGAGAGACGACATCGCCGATAAAGGAAGTCCGAGGGCCATTAGCGGGCCACGATTAAACGGAACATGTAATGGTGTAATACGCACTACATTAACTCGTGGCGGTATTCCGCAAGAGGTGGTTCAGTCGGATTCCACTGTGGTCGGTCAACGTGGTTGAAGCGCCTCAATGAACCGAGAGTGAATTAAAACGTTCACTTGGTGTATGTACGATTGACCATGGAATTCGTCACCTCGAACGATCACCGTTTCGTAACGTCGTTCAGGGACATCTCGGTGTGCGTATTTTCGAACTCGCGCGACCAACCAGGTAAAAATACGTCGATTCGACGACCAGTGGGAATACAAGTGAAAATAAATGAAAAAGAAGAAGAAAGGGTACTTTTGGTTTTCGAAAGGCCGAGGTGACGCGCGAGACAAATTGGCAAATACGTTACTCGTTTTCCAACGATAGACGCGTTAAAAAGAGATCCGGGTAAAAAGTGCCACGGTGGTACTCCTCTGGGAATATTTCGAATAATTTATAAGCGTTGCTCGGTTACACGCGCGAATGGAATTTGTCGTCGCGAATGATTTCAATCCGAGTAGCGGCAGCGACGTTTCACGAAAGAGAGAAACGAAACGGTACCAATTAGACCGAGTGTATCGAGCATCGGCTCGGTACATCTTCGATTCGAGCGGTGTCCGTGGAAATCTCGCGTATCTCCGATGTCACCGACGCGATGCTAGAAATCGCGGTGAAATGATCGATCGATTTCAACTCCGCGAGCATGTTCCCCTGCGATCAGGAAGCCAGCCCTCCTTTCCACCGTGTGGCTACGAAACCCGCGTTCCCCTGCGGACACGCGTACTCGCAACCGTGGCTCCTCCAACATCTTGTCACCGATGCGTCGACGTCGAGTCGAGTCGAGTCGAGCCGAGCCGAACCGAGCCGAGTCACGCCACGCGCAATACATCATTCCGAAGAAATAAAATTCGGCACGCTTAGTTCTCTAAGCCCCATACGTTACGGCTTCGTTGTTCCGCCATTGATCCTCGCGTCGTTGCCGGGGCTCGAGAACGAGTCGAATAACGACGACCATTAATTTTCTCGACGTTATGTAGCGAGCATCCTCGTACGGTCAGCCTCGCGAATAGCGAGCGCGAGCGCGAGCGCGAGTGCCAGCACCGTACTGTCTCGAATTTTCGACTTTCTCGTCTCGGTGGACGATTAGAAGGGACGAGCGAGCGATTTCGTCGCGAGGTTTTCGTCGCGTGCGCCGCTCCGTTGGGGTTTCTTCCCCGAATGTAGAAACAATGCAAGATCGAGAAAGAAACCAGAGCCAAGATCGCGTTTGCGTCCTCGATCGACGAAAACCGAGGCTCTGGCGTCGCCGGGATCGAGAGGTTCGGATCGATGAAAAAATATTTAACCGGACTCGAGAGGAGGGGAATTCGAGAGGAAAACCGTCGCGGAGTCGTAAATCGCGGTTACACCCGGCGATCGCCCCGTAGCGCGAGGCAACGTTGAATTAAAAGCACCGCTCGTAAACAGGAAACGTCGATTCGAGCCGTCACCACGGAAAAGTATAATTACGACACGGAAGGGAATCGGCCGATAAAGCGATCCAACCTCAAGACATCGATCCGGCCACGGTTAATAGGCCTGCACGGTATCTAATTTCATAGCGTCCGGCGCGCGGAGCCGAGCGCGTGCTGCGAACCATCCACGTGCATGGGGTCGCTTAACGGTCCGAAACACGTAATCTCGACACGAATTTTCGACTTTCTTGCTCCGGTCCCGCGAGACGGTGGAAACGCTGCTTCTCTTTACGAGCCGCGTCGGAGAATCCTCTTCTCGCGTTGGCTCGCGTCGATCCACGCAAGAAAAGGGGGGGAGAGACAAAGAGGGTCAAGACGGCGTCCAACGGAGAGGAGAGACGATCTTAAGCAGCGTACTCGCGTCTAATGGTCGAACGTGTACGTATGTCTGGTCGTGTACGCACGTACAAGGGACACGGGTCGACCGCCAACGAGCGAAAGAGACGCGAGGATGCCTACCGCGATACTTTCGACAGAGAGGAACGGATACCCGGCTAAATGTTGGTCCGAGCGCGTGGGACGCTGGTTGCAGTTAGGCTCGTGCCTACTCCCTCTCCGGCGAGTTGCTCTCTCCTCGTTCCTCCCGCGGTTTCTTCTCCTTTCTCTCCCTTCCCACTGCCAACCGAGTCGTTCTGACTTTGAATACCGGTCGGTTCTGTCGCGCGGCTGTGTGTTGCGGTCGTCGAGTTAACCGCGCCACTCACACCATCGCGGACCTCTCTCTCTCTCTTTCTCTCTCTCTTTGTCGCGCGCGAGCGAACGAGCGAACGAGCGAACGAGCGCGCGCGCGCGAGTGGAGGCATACCGGCACACGGATAGAGGGGGAGAGAGAGCACGCGCGTACCCAGCCACCACGACAGGCCCCGAGGAGACTTCTTTTTCCTATGCGTGAGCGCGTATGGTATGCCGTATGTAGATAGATTCGGATGGTGCGTGGACCAGTCCCGGCGTGCGCGAGCTGTACGGGCGGACAATGCCGAAGAGAGGTTCGTGCCACACCTCTTTTCTTCCTTCTTTTCCATCGTCGGACCCTCGCCGCGCCCTTGCAGTAGATCTCTCCCTCGCCGTCTTCCTTTTCCATCTCTTCCTACTCGTTCCTCTTCTCGTGGCTCTTTCGCTCGGTGTATCGGTTCCTTCTCTTCTTCCTCCTGGTGCTCATTTCCCTTCCCTTCCCTTCCCTTCCCTTCGGCCGGTATTCGACGAGGTATCGGTACACCGCGCCTTCTCGCTCGTATTTCGTCGCGTCTTTACGCGGTGTTGGTTGGATTTACTTTGCGCATATTGGGCCCTCTCGCGGGCGCGTGGCCCCTTTTTGCGAATACGGGGGGCCGAGTTTCGTTTCGGCGATAAGTCCGAGGAGCTCTCGGATGGATCGCCGGGAATAAATAGGGTAGGGACCGGTCGATCGAAATTGGAGATCCCCTTTTCGGGGCACGGGTGACGCGTCGCGATGGGGCCCCCTCGTATCCCGCGTTGGGTATACGTTGTTGCGCGATAAGTAACGACCAAGTACTAATTGGAACCAGGGGGTCCGCTCGGGCAACGCCGATTAACCCTAGGTGGGCCCCTCGAGGGGGCCGGTCCCCGAGTTGCGTGCGACTCCTTGTTCGCAAACTTGTTCGGTGGCTTGGTTTTTCTCGGTCCGTAGACCTAACCCCTTTTCGTCGAAAGTTCCCTTTTCGTCGATAGTTTCCCCTCTCCGCCGAACTCCGACGAACCGCGGAATCCTCCGTATTTACATCCACCGTAGCGTTCCCCGTGCCTAGATCTCGAACGTCTCGGTAATCAATAACGACCGGCTCGGCGCAGGGACACCTCGACGAGCTGGATACGCGAAAATAAAAAGCGCGTAGCCGTGGAACGGGACGGGGGAGCCGTGATTAACACCGTGGTCGATCCACGGAACGGTCCCGACGAAGATCGATGAGGATCGGAAAGGTGGTCGGGCAGTGTATCACGGTAGCCGGCTCGTTATTCGAATTCTTGGGATTCCCGGTCGTCGTCTGGCGCGGCAGGCACGCAAAGTCGCTCTCGGTTCATCCTCGTCTCGACTCGCCGAACCGGATGGCACGATCACGGGGTCCAGGACCGCGTAATTAATTGATATAATAATCGTGACGGCCAGTCTTAATTTCATCGGGACTGCGCGCGTCCGTGCTTCACCACCGACGGCGTTCGTCCTGCGCTTCGGGATCTCTCCGCTCTCTTTCATCTTTCTTTCTCTCCCCCCACGGTGGCTCCTACCCTCCTGTCTCTGAGGCCCACCGTTTTCCTTTCGACGACCACGACGACGATCACGACCGCGACCACGACCACGACCGCGACCATGACCGCGACCACGACCACGACCACGACCACGACGAATCATCGACGTCCCCCGGCACGGTCTCACCAATAACTTCTCCTCAAGGTTGCCATCGTTGGACTACCATAATCCGCCTCGTAGATTATTATCGGGCGAGAGAAGAAACTTGCGACATACACCGGCGCGTCTCGCGCTTCGTTTCTCTCTCCGTCTCTCTCTCTCTCCGAGTTTCCGTTCCCTCTTCCGTGCTACCTTTTCTCTCCCTCTCTCGTTCTCTTCGGTACGATCCGAGGCACGGAATAATAAACTCTCCGACGGGGATCATTAAGAAGCGTCGGCTGGCTTATAGGTAACGTCGCGTATCCGCGTTTGATTCGCGTTTGCCGTGGAGAACGTATCGTTCCTTATCTTAATTGACCCGATTAGCATATTGTTGGGGACGGGAGAGGCTCGTTTTAGACGCTCGTTGCACGCAATTCTGTGTGCCCCTTTACCGGAGGCATCGCGTGCGTGGAAGCCGAAAGGGGGCTCCCGACGCTACTGGAATTTCGTTCCCGGAGTTCTCCCCGGTTAGCCCCCCTATCGGCGAGTCTGCGTTCGAGAGGGGGACTCGAGGCGGCTTTCGGACCTATTTCCCAACAACTTTTCCTTTTCCCGAGGCTTCGGGAAGGAGCCACGAGTCCCATTCTCGTACGCGTGAACCAAAATAAAGAAATTGGTGCGTACGAATTCAGCCGGGCTGGCGATTTCCAAATATCAATGGACCGTTCGTGTTCGAACTCGAGTCCATGGTTACCGCGGGTACCAACAGTCCTCTTTCTCCGAACGTTGAATGTCTCTGTCGTGCCACGGAGGCCCGGAGACTTTCACCGCGGCGCTCGGTTGTTCATTCATAAATTGATTATTAAAGGCTCAGCCGGGGCCGTTCCACCGCGAAAGATACGTAGCACGTACACGGTGGCACGAGCTACGCGATCCCTCTCGCTTTTTCGCCACAAGACGAAGAGAGGGGGAGGAGAGAGAGAGAGAGAGGGAGAGAGGGGTAATCGAGTTCTCTTCGCGGTCTTTTATACGCGCTTCCGCGACCGCTGGCCGCGGCTATTAATTTGTCGGCGGTAAAGTCCGCTTACCCGCCTCGAGGAAGCGGGACGGTTTTTGCATACTTACGGTTTTTCATCGCGAGACTCGCTCCCGTGTTTCTCAGCTTTTTCATCGGGGATCATTATCGCGATTATCGTTATCAACGCGGCGAGAAGCTGTTGGCGAGAATCCGTTCCGAGGAATAGAACTCACCCGAGGCTAAATTCACGCGTGTTCTCCTAGAGTTACACGCAACGCGGATTTACGGAACGCGTCGAGTTTTACGGGCGCCACGTTTCTGGTTAGAACGTTTCTTAAGATGTTGCGCCGCGTCTTAATTAAAGAATATATCCGGCTATTAGGCCCGTCCATTGAGAAACGTAGGCAAGATATCTACGGAGGATCGATCGTTCCCCCGTACGGGTTGACAATTCGTGCACGAGCACCGCCGTCGATGATAATTCCTCCGCTCGGCTCGACTCGGCTCGGTTTCACCCGTGAGCCGGTTTCTCGCGGAAAAACGCGAGCGTTTCCTTCCGAAGATCTCGGGAGGATTTCCGTCTAGAGGTATCGGGGAACCGTTGCACCACCGTTTACTCTAACCAGCCTGTTTTTCTCAACGTTTAGCCTCGGTAAGTATCGAAGATGCAAAGGTAGATTGTTCAGGATTGGTATCGACAGGACCCCCGACGTATCGAGAACGCGAACTCGTTGCCCGTATCCTCCTAGGTAACGATATATTTAGGCTCGAACGAAACGAAGGTTTCTCGTAGCCGATCCTCGAAAATGTTTACCATTCCGAATTCCTGGTGGTTCCCGGCAACGCTACGAGCGGAACGGAACGCACCGCGGCTCGTAAACTAACGGGGCGAAAAAGAAGCGCGTAAAACGGTGTCCGTCCGGTCCTGTCCGCGATCATACCGCTGCGGTATCGATATCCCCGTTCTTCCCGCGGGATTTACGATCCCTGGTGTTAGGGACGACGTCCTCGCGGATCCTCGAGAGTGTTTCGCGTACGCATCCCCGCGCGAGACACGCATACTGGCGTGGACGAGCTCCGATCGAACAGAGAGGACGCGGAGAGACGTGGAATCGGTGAGAGGCACGGCGGAACGAGAGGGCGAAAACGGAGAGTAAAAAAAAATCAACGGAAAGAGCCGCCACGGTGGGGAGGGGGGGGGGGGAGATAGGGGAGAGACAGGAGAGAGACCGGGAGACCCGACGGAGGAGAGACACACGGAGAACCGCGACACGGCCGAAGCCAATGGGCTGTAGATCGAGGGAAAAGGAAGAGGGCCAAGATGAAGCGGGAACAAGGAGGAAGGCGAGACGCGGAAAGAAGGAAAAAAAGGACGCACACGCGCTCCCGCGGATACACACGTGTCCTGGATCATGGATGCAAATATGGCATAGTATCCTGGGCCGTGCGTGGCTCGCGCCTGGATATATACCTACCTAGACAGTTAATACGGGTAGGTAAGTCAAGCGAGGTGGGTTGGAGCCGCACCCTGTTCCTCGAGCATCCACCGTGGTGGCTTCGAGCGCGTGTACGTGCACGCGCACGCGAGCACGCGAGCACGCGAGCGCGCGAACGCGCGGCCGTTCGTGTTCACGTTCCAGCGGTAAAGGACCCTCGTACGTGCACACCGTGCGAGCCTCTTCTCGGTGCAATACACTCGCTGCAGCAGAGTACTCGTTGCAACGCCTTGCACGGAAACCTACGAACCTGTATACGCACGCGCACACGCACGCGCGCGCTACCTGGCCGACGCTCTCGCATACTCTCCCGCACACCTTCGCTCGCACTCGCGCGAGGACCACGAGGACCGAGATGTGAGGTGAACGCCCCCCACAATATCTCAAATCTGCGCTCGAGTGTGCCGCTTGTCTCGCGAGTGTGGCCACACACGCGCGCGAGAGCCGCGCACACGTTCCCGGACAGAGAGGAGTGTGTTACCTGAAGTCTGGCTGGAGGCTCGAGCGAAACGTCCGTGTACCTTTACGTATGTATATACGTTACCGCGTGTGCGTCTGCGTGCGCGAGCGCGAGTATTCTCTCTCTCTGCTCACCGGTGTCTTATAGGTGGTAGAACGGGCCTGTCCAGTTTTCCCATGGGAACAATACCCCACGGGATATATAATAACAATGGTCACGGGCGTGGGAGACGGGTCGATCTTTATTTACCCGGTCGTTTTTCTTTTTTTATATTTTTTCCTGCGGCACGCCCCCCCCCCCCCCCTCCTCCCGTACGGTCCCCGTGTCTTTTCTCCTTCTCGTAGAACCGCGTGCAGTCGAAAGTCCAACAACGGTTCGTGTCCACTGGTTTCTCTCTCTCTCCCTCTTGGTCTGTGCTTGTGTTTCTTTGGTTTCTTTCTCTCTCTGTTTCTACGGGGGGTAAGGGGATCCCCAACCCTCGCGATTCGCGCCGAAATTACGACTCCTCGGGGCCCGCCGCTTCCCCGGATTCCTTCGTTCGTTCCTTTTCCTCCTTCCTCCACATCCCCCCTCCCTCCCTCCCGCCCCCAGTTCGTTGGTTCGTTTTTCTGCCGATTCAGTCGTAAACGGTGATATTCTCGAGGTCCCCGGCACGGACCACGGTGCACTTATTTACGATTGCCGCGATTCGATCGATAAACCAGTCGATGTAAATTGCCCGGAGAAGTTTAATCGGCTGCCAATGTAAATCCATCGGGGAACGATCGCGGCGGAGACGGCCGGAGATGGTGGTCACCGTCGCGGTTTTATCCGGGCGTCGATGGTTCCCTTCTGGAACCGCGTAGCTCGAAATTCGACTCCCCGGGGAACTCGGATCCGGTGCTCTTGGTGTTCGAATTTAATCGAGGTACTCGAAACTCGGCTCGGGGGGACCATTTCTGTTCGTTTTCTTTCGCGTTCGAGGACTCCCGGTGATGGAACTATCGCAACTGTAACAGCATTTTCTGCTTTTATGCGTTTTCAACGACCACGATCGATGGAATCGCGTCAACGCGACGCGATGGTATTTTCGGTAGGTTATCTGTCGCGATATTATGTATTTATGGAAGCAAGAGAATTTATACGGCTACTCGAACGATACATGAGTATTACTGCAAAGTTTTAAATTTATATTTTCGATGGAAATCGCGTAATTTTCAACGTTCCAACGGCCCCCCAATTCGTAGGAAAAATTCCTCGGGATTCCCCTGGTTTCGCGGCAATACGAGTATCGCTGTTGCAAAGAGCTACGAATTACGCGCAACCGTGACGTAACACTGATTGCAGTCCTGGGGACGAGTATCGTTTAAAGCAATCAAACCTGTACCACTTTACAGAAATCATTTTCTTGGAACTCCGTGCGACGGTCTGCATCTTACGTGCCACTTTTACAGTGACTTTGTCAACCGTTATTATTTACTTTGACTCTCGAGGTTCGAGAATCGAAGAAATATAGACAATTTGGAGTAGCAACACCTAGATAGGGAACAGAGGCCTAGAGCTACCATTCTACGTGCTACGTTTTAGCAACGCCTCTTATACCTAGAAATGGAACATCTACGTTCTATAGTCGTCGATCTGTAGTCAATATTGTTCACGGAGACAGAGATAGAAGCGAAGAAGGAACGAGATACCTCGATGGGCGCGTAAACACACAAACATCGATTAAACGGAACAACCTGCAAAGTCCAGCGTTCCCTTCGCGATCTTAGGTGGCCGTCGGTACTCCGGTATTATCGTCATTAAGCGTCATCGAGCAGGCACGGTTATTAAATTATATCATATCATTATTCAATATTACCGTGATCTTCTCGGTGAAGCCGATTTCGCACGGTCGCTCTTCGACGCCCCGAAAAAATTCACGTCGTGGCTTTCGTTTTTCTTTTTTCCATTTTTTCCCTTTTTTCCCGTATTAGACGCTCGGGCCCCGAAGAAAAGACGAAAAAATGAAACCGGTGGTGAGCTAGAGGGGCAAAGGAGTGACGGAGGAGGAGGGGAGGAGGCGGAGAAGGTGGCTTTAACGCCCGAATTCTCCTCTCGAAGGACGAACGAATCCTCGTTCCTCGAGTACTTCGTGGTGGGTGGTGCGTATACCAGCCGGAGGAGTTGTTCTCGAGTGGCTCCTATGTACCGTTGGAATCGGTCGTCGAAGAATTTCCCGCTTCGCGCAGCCTTTTACTACGGAGAAAAATCTTTGGATCAATGGAGTCACAGACGTGATCTCTCGTAGCTCAAAGAGCGGTAGCGATGGATACCGGAGAGTAGCTATCAAGTAAAGTTCCAAGTGTCGAACTCTCCCTGTCCAGGGTCTCTCGTACTCTAGACCGGTCTAGTTACTCCCGGTCGATTCCCCCTGGTAGTGGCTACCGGTGGTCGGATATTTCCAGCCCCTGATCGGGGTTAAGGGCACGGAGTTCCCGTTGATAGTTGTCCAGTGCTCCGGGAGCACGAAAGAACCATCACCGAGGCGGGAATAAACTCGTCGACTTAATTTCCATCTTAATTCCAGCGCGTTATCCGTTGCCCGATCGTTACGAGGAAAAGGAGAAGCCGATAAGACTAGCCGGCCGTGATCGGTTAATTCGCTACTCGGAGGGGGCCCCGACGAAGACGAGGAAACTCGCCGCGAATGGATTCGCGAGGGGTGGCTCGTCATCGTGCCCCCTCCCCTCTTCTTCCTCCTCCCTGGATGCCTTGACCTGCCTCCGAGCGAAGCCCACGAGTCCAAACAGATACGAACCGATCGGCGTGCAACGCGTGGACGGACAAGCCGTCATTGCTATTTTTAAGTCGCCGACCTTTCTATTCCTTCGTAGACGCAACGCAACCTGGTACCCTTCGTAGGACTCGCGAGCCGCTTTTGGACTCGTGGCCATTCGGTCTCACGGTGACTCGATTTTCGAGAAAAAATTATTCCACGAACTACGAGGAAACGATAAGATAGAAGAGGAGCAACGGATATCTACGCGGTTACGGGAAGAGATACCGTGTCGAAATATATCGACACGTTATTGTACAATTATCGTTCGAAGGTAACCTCGAAGATTCTACAACTTATCGAACATTGCGCGAGACGTTACCGTGGAATGAAAAAGAGGAGGAAGTGGCCGGTGTCTTCGGTGGTTTCCTGCGATTGCAACAGGTATCGTCGAGCCGAGTATCAAGGGATCAGGAACGCGGGGACCGCGAAGGGGTGAAATTAGGGATCGCGGGAAGATCAGAAAGCGCTCGGTGGAGAGGCAGCCTTTCGCGATATTTGCCCGAACGCGAGAACCGACTTCTTCATTTGCGCAGAGAAGAAGAGACATCCGCCGGTCTGTGTTTTGTCCCTGATACTTCTCCTGGCGAAGTGGTTGTTGCGGAGGCGCGTGGGCGACCGGAAACTCTCCCTCCTACATTCGCTTGCCCTACCTCTTCGAAGGGACTTTCAGAGGAACAGCCGTCGAATGAAAGAGGAGGAGGAGAAGGAGGAAGCGACGGTGGCGGCGGCGGTGGCGGTGGCGGCGACGGTGGCGGTGGCGGTGGCGGTGGCGGTGGCGGTGGCTGTGGCGACGGTGGCGAAGGTGGCGGCGATGGCGAAAGGAGGCATCGGAGTACCAAGAGCAAGAGAGGAAAATAGAAACCGAGGAAAAGGATAGAGGATAGATGTATGTATGCGTGTATGTTGCCGCGACACGCCAAGCGGAAAGAAATCCTAAAAAGTGTGGAGAACCTTCGAAAGTTTATTATTTCTTTTATCGATGGACTCGACTTTCTCGCGATATTAATTATCTCATCCGCTCAATGTATTCTTGCAACACGGTTAATTCGTGTTGCATCGACACCGTGTTAACGTATTTTTGCGACGCAAACGGTGCTCCTTTGAGATCGTGTTATAAGAGGAGGGTAGAGTCTACGTGTAAACGGTACGCGTAGATTTCCAATTAGCTATCTCCGGACGTCACGGCCGACCACGGTGGTTACCACCGGTATCGGATTCGTGGTCTTCGAACTCCACATAATGGCTGTAAAACTTCCTTTGACATCCATATACGGCGATTCGAAGTTGTCCAGCGTTCCGTCTCGAAGAATCTCGCGCCGAGGCGGGATCGAAGCGTGATTTTTATCGCCCTCGGTACCCTGTTTCCTCTATTGACTAATTATCCGAACCTCGATGCTCGAAGGAGTATGTTTCTAAACGGAGAGAACGAATCGAACCGTTTTCAGGTTCGATTCCCTTAACCTTCGATTCCCGCGTCACAAAAATAGCCTCGTTACCTAATCGAACGGTTTCGTCCTCCTCCTCGAGCACCGTTTTCGTCGCAAAAAGCGCATGAACGCGTTCGCGTCGACCCCGTGACGATGCAATCGGACGATTTGTTTACAAAAAACTGAACCACCGGGGCACGTGGTTTTAATTACGTCCCATCGAACGTCAGCGGTCCCGAGCCATTTTCTCGAGGCGGTCGAAAGCTGAAATGAAGTTAATTGACAGGTAAATTTATCACCAGGCGGGATCGATCGACCCTTTGGGGCCCTAGACCACTTTCACTCGAAATTTATTCCGATCTTAACTAATGGCGCTACGAACGTAATCGTTTTTTACCGTATCGACAATGCAACGAAAATGAGTACGAAACGTATCATTAATCGTGCGTCCCGTCGCGCAACAACGGCGAAAAACGTTCGATCACAATGACTCGAATCAACCCCTAGCGAGCTGCTCTCTCGATACGTCGGCTCGTTCGATACCGGGACGTAATAATTAGTCGTTGCGTAACGTCGAATTGGAAAGCTCGCGAACGATACCGGAGAAGCTAATTATCATTTATCATAACGTCGGAGGGAGTGGGAGGATTCTGTCTTCTCGAAGATGTAACACACTGGAATTTCACCCCTAACTATCGACGACCTAAATGCGCGGTATACTAATCGTAGGATCGTTCGGGCGAGATGGCTAGAAATGTGACGTTAATAACACCGATTCGGCGCTAAAGTGTAGAAATATACATACGCGTAAGTAGTTAATTGTACGGTCGATTATCTTTATTTAAACGGGTGTCTGGTACAAGAAGGTGTGTTACAAATTTCACCCTTCTTCCAGATTGTTCTTGTCGGTTCATCAACATACCCAGTGTCGCGTACATTATTTTCGATCTATCGTGCCACTTTTGGATTTATTCATTTTCCAGGATTACATAAAATATCGCTCTTGCAAATTAAAATCGTCAGCAGTCGATAGGGGATGGTTATCGCAGCTATATTTACACTACCCCCACGCGTACAAATTAATTTCCCGCCCACGTTTCTCGCACACATCCCCGATCATTTTTTAAAAATAATCTGCTACGCATCCCTTGTATAATACGAAAGTAGAATACTTTCTCTGGAATAAATCCTCGAAAGAATCCTTTCCTTCCTGGCTCCAGCCTATCGACGAACTATCCCCTCGGGGGTAAAATAATCTTCAACGCACTCCCCTCTTGATGCAAATATATATACACATATAGGTATATGATAAAAAAAAAAAGAAAACACAAATCGATCGATAAAATACTTTCGAATAGATTTTGGAAAAAGTCCTATCTCGCGAGGGTAGATCCCCCCGGCGCGTTCGGATATTTTCTTTCGTTCCCTGGAACACTTTGGAAAACACGATGCTCCAATTACGGACACCGGAACCAATTAACGCGATTTTCGTAGTATCTTAGACGCGCGGAGGAGAAGGAGGAGGAGGTTGCGTGTACGTCAAAGTACACCATCGTGTTCCATCGAAGGAAATCGAAATACCAAGGAATTGTTCTCCATCTTGAACTCTATCCAGCCGTGCCCCACCCCGCTTCAGCCCCTCCACCCGGTGGTAGGGTGTTGCGCCAGGTTTACCACTCCGCGAGCGTTATTCCGGACACCTGAATCGAGAGGATTTTCACAACACCGCCGCTGCCTGACGCGAGAGAGCTCCGGCTAGGTTGTCGCGTGGGCGACCGGAAACCGTACCTTCCTACCGTCTTTGGTCGTCACTCGACGACTCCGTAGCCAAAGGTGGGAGGGGTACGGAGGGGTACGGAGGGTTACGGAACGGAACGGAACGGAGAGGGGGTGGGACGGCGACAGGGGGGCAAACGGGGAGGAGAGAAAAGGCAGACCGACCGGCCGAGAACTGGCGCAGCGTTCTCCTTCGACGTTCTCCAGCCAGTACCCGCGGCCGAGGGCGGATCTGTCTCCTCGTCGCGTACTGCTACGAGCTTTTGCAAGGACAGGGGGATCCCTAGTTGCCCAGGAGGGCCCGCGAATCCCCGGAATCGAAGCTAAAAGAGACGAAGGAAACAAACGAAAGAAAAACATACGCAAACGAAATAAAAACGATTTACGAAATATTTGCCAGAAGATTTTCGTTAGAACAGCTCGCCGACAACGAAGGTACGGATCACACTACGACCCCCCGGGGCCAACGTAACCTTTGACACAGTTTCTCCTTCTAATGAGAAAAAGAATCGAATTGGTTCGTAAAGTACTTTCGAAGAAATTCTCGAGAGAGTCCTCCGACCCCCTCGAAAGTGGGAGAAGGGGGATGAGCTGGGAATAAACTTTAACGTACCCTCCTTCTAATAAAAAAAAAAGAATCAATTGAAATCAATTTACCAAGTACTTCTTTTCGAGAAAATTCTCGGAAAAGTCCCTTTCTTCTGTAGTGGCCTTTGTACCCCCTCGAGCTCCCGTCAGGGGTATCGCGAAACAATCCTCAACGATTGTAAGTATACCTCCCTTTAGAAAAAACAACTATCGTTTCGACGGATAAAGGTGATAGGGATTAAAGAAACATTTGTCGACGAGTCGACGGTTCAGTCGCTGTAAATGTACCGAAAAATTGGCGGCTGTACGCCCATTGGTTCGCGCGTGAAAGTTGTCGGGAGCTCTCGCCGCGAGTAAACAAGCGAGTTCACCGTGTTGAGGCGTTAGTTGTCAAATGTGATTTGGATAGTCCGGAGTCTCGACGAACGAGGTACCTCGGTTATCGATCAAATTCGTTCCCGTGCGTAACGATGAAAAGTTTCTTACACACTTGAAACAAAATTCTCTACTCGATAATCGGAATATTCTTCTTCGACTACCTTGCCTTACCAGATACAAAAAAAAAAGAAGAAACCACGCGTCAAGTAAGCTTCTTCGAGAAGTTACCCGGAAGTGAGTATCAGGAGTTCATCGTTGACTCGAGGCAAAATTCTCTACCTGTACCTTGCGTATCGATAATTCACGTTGTTTATACTCTTTTGCAACTACCGGAGAATAGTACTCGATGATCCAAAATTCACGAGAGATCTAGTCGTTCCGAGTGAAACC
Organism: Ptiloglossa arizonensis; assembly: GCF_051014685.1. NCBI lineage: Eukaryota > Metazoa > Arthropoda > Insecta > Hymenoptera > Colletidae > Ptiloglossa > Ptiloglossa arizonensis. The sequence continues at coordinate 9,938,963 of NC_135051.1, read as the reverse complement.
TTTCCAGTGGGTAGACAATTCTCTCTTCGTAATTTCTGATCTTTCGATCGATTCGGTGATACGCAAAAGCTTTTGGCAGTGTGGGCCGTTGCTTCATCGGGTTTTCAAAAAACGAGGAACTACGCGACGAGTAAGCTTCTCCGAGGGGTTGCTCGTGAGCCAGTATCAGGAGTTTATGAACCACATGGGGCAAAATTCTCTAGTTTTGCTTCGTGTATCGATAGCTGGCTGTCAAACGCTGTTTGTACTTTCTCTGTTGCCTTGTCTCGCTAGTTTCTTGAAAGAAACAAGAGATCAAAGGATTCGATTCTCTACTCCTGATTCGTCTATTGATAATTCTGGTTGCCCAACATTTACTGCGTCGAGTCGATCTGTCGATACGAAATATTTTCTCTAATCGTGACACCTTAGCTCGCCATTTTCTCTTAAAAAATACCCAAAAGAATCTTACAACGAGTAAGTCTCTCGAAGGGATTGCCCAGAAGTCGCGAAAAGCGTCAAGGACGTTGGGTACAGGCTATCGAAACGCATTCGAGAGATAGATAGACAGATGGATAGATAAAGAGATAGAGATAGAGAGATAGAGAGATAGATAGATAGAGATAGAGAGAGAGAGAGAAAATGCTATCTAGGCTCTTCGGATGATAGAAAGGCGATGACCTCGATCCTACGCCTGCCGCGTATAAAACGCCGTTCCCGTCTTGCACCTCGTTCCGCCTGTTTCTGCTTGCCTGTTCTGACTGGCCTGCCCACGCCTGCCCTTCTGTCAATTATATTTACTATTTCATTCATACGGCCGCCGCTTGGTCCACGAGCCGTGCCCATTCACGAGAACGGTCGCGCATGCCAGATCGCTCGCGCCCGATGGCTATCCGATAGGGCAAGCGCCTCCATATATGATTCGGATGGAAGTGCAACCGGGGGGCAAAAATGTAATTTGCCGTAATCTAGGATTATACACGGTTGCGTAACACCGACGCTCGGATATAGCGCGATACGAAGCGTGCACAGTGTCCCACGATGTATAGCTAATCGTCGTCCCCCACCCTTGGTACCCATTGGAAACAAAAACCTCGTTACACCCCAGTTATGGCGCCATTTCGCTTCAATGAGGAGCAAAGTTCGGGAAAGCGGAGGCGAAAGGTTTGGGCCGTTCAAGGCCACCAGCCCCACTCCTCCTGCACGATAGATTATGCTTAAAACTCTCTCGAACGTTTCGTCGATCTTACAAAGAGAGATTTCCAGCGAATTTTTAGGATAACCTTAACGGACACGGATCTAACCTTCGGAAGAAGAGCTCCCTTCAGAATTTTCTATCCGGACCTAACTTTGATCGGAGAGTGGGGGATAATTCTAATTCGGACCTAACCCAGAGCTCTCTCCAAAGAGTCAAGATACAATCCTAAGTTTGATCTAACTTTGATCGGAGAGCTCTCTCCAGAATTTAGCGAATAATCGAAGAAACGAGGATCGTATCGAATCACCCTGTCTGTATTTACCGTGTTGCGTAAGATCGAAGCGTTCGAAGATTCGTACCGAAAAGATCAGGATTCGCCCATTGATCACCGCGACTTCTCGTTCCGCCACGCATGCGCGTATACTCTCTAACCGCGAATACGTTTTGCGTTTTACGGAATCGTTGCTCAACGGAATTTTTTCGAAATACGTTTGCTCGAACCTGTATGCGTTTCGTTCTTTGCTTTCTCACCCAGCTCTTCTCTCGATACACACACGTTGAGCGTGAGAATTTTTTCCGCTTCCAAAGGGTTCGGCTCACTAATCGGGCGCTAATTCGTTTCATACGGTGTGGAAACAAACGGGAGGATCTCACTAATTCGAGCCGGTCGGCCGTAAAATGACGAACCGGCCACGGAAACTGTCCAGCCTCGCGTTTCGTTTAATAGGGAACACCAGCCTCTTCGATTCCTAATAATCTATATTCTTTTTATTCGCATGCCTCTCAGATCTACCGTTTTAAGGACACTGTCCTCGAATATGCGAGCGAAATTCCAAGTATCGACCAAATATCCAAGTACAAGGTTTTCCGTGCAGCGTGCTTCTAGTGACTAATTTTTCTCGGAAACTACTCATCCGATTGATTCGAAACTCAATGATTCGAACCGACATGTTCGAAATAATATCCTCTATCGTACTATGGAAATATATCTTTTTTAGTACAATCTTTTCTTTTAAAGAAACTTCAAAAATCGTAGGGTCTTGTTCGTATCGTTTACTCGTTACCTTTAAAAGTTTGCCGTTCCTAAACGAATCAATATTTTTTTAAATTCTTTCGCACAACGATAGCAACGTCAGTTTAGTTTTCAAAAATTTATGTTTGATTCGTGTCTGTCTATCAATACCAGAAAAATCCACCCCAGAGTGTAGCGTTGCACGAGAACGCTTATAGTTTCTATGTACGTAAATACTTTCTAATGAAATTCGGCAAACGTATTGTTCAAAGTATGTATTCTTCGATGTATCGACGAAAAATTGATGTTCTACGTTCGATATTGATGGAATTAATTCTCGAACATCGATGTTCTTTTCGACCCCAAAGGTGACGTTCTTCCTTAATAGGGAACACGATCGCAATGGTATTTAAATCGCAAATTGCACACGCGATCGATGAAAATTCATGCGAACCGATTTACCGTTACGGGTTAACGATTCGTTTTTCACGATCCAGCGGAGCATTAATTGCTGTCGATAGATTAGATTACACCTACTCGGATTCGAGCGCGAACGATCACCCTAGTTACGTCTGGTTATTTCTTTCTCTTTTTTTTTTTCGATAATAAACATCGTGTCGAACCAACGATATCGATCGAACTTTGCATCGAGATCAAGGATCGAACGACGGAAGATCGATATTTGAATCGTGCGCAAGATCGATGCGCGTCGAATACGAACGAATCGAGTTAATCCAAAGAGGCCAAAACACTTTTCGTATCCCGTCGGAAGAGACGAGGTCAACGAAGTTATTTTCCAATAGATGAATCACTCGACGAAAGCGCATGCATACGCAAACACGTGCACGATAACCCGAACAATTAAATTTCTACGTTGATTCCCGTATTCCTATCGAAGGGCCGAAGGTATCGCTTCACGTCCACGCCCACGCTCAATTTCTTTTCGACTATTCGCGCGGCTACGACTCCCTGATTCCGAAGCCGTTTCAGAAACTAACGATGTTTTCTGGTGTCGTATGCGTGCAAGACTCGCTAACGATCGTTAACGCTGTTGCTCGTGTTGTCGACGTTATCGCTTCGTAACTATCCCGGTAGATTCTCTCGCGTTTAAAGTACTTTTGGTTTCGCAATTCGAATACTTTTCTACGCTTCCATAAATATTACAATTCTTTCTCGTTATTTCACTGCTTTGTTATTGTATATTAAACAAAGTAGGGGATAGTATCGCTCTGCACCAGCTCGAAAGTATCTAACGAAAGCAAAATGCAATTTCTCTTTCTTAGTGAATACCGCTTTACGGACCAAGAGATGCTGTAGCCATCTAGTGGATGCACGCATGGACCAAAGTTGCCGCTGAACGTGTGCAATACGCTACACTTGCACGTCGCGACTCGAGGAAGGAGGTTGCGTACTTCCAGGGGCTGGTTCCTCTCGAGGCAATCAAGGAAAAGAAGGAATCACGAATGCAAGTAGTTATCTTCGGTACATAAAGCTTAAAGGTTTGAAATTCTCTGCGGGTTACAATAATTATAAACGATATCACCCGTACTGCATATCATTACCTTTAATAAAGTGCTTATATTAATATTGTAAACATCGAGATATTATAATTGGACACAGAAAACATTCTTTCCAGAGTTCCAGGGGATCTTTACCATTTCTGTGTCATATCCGAGGTTACCGGTCCAAACAGGAATACGACTTCAGCTCTCGAAACGTTTGAAATTATAAGCTCTAAGAATCGAACTTATCATGGTAAGGTAACGTTCCGATAAAAGTTGAGTTTTATTAAAATTACACGATGGCACCCATTGTAAAATATTATTTTCTCCCGAAACAAAACTCCGCTTGAAATTCTCGCTGAATATCAATTCGCGGAAATTCTTGGAAATGAAGTCATTGCCACGAAACCGCGGAATTAAGATATCTCCTTGAATATCGTGTTCTCCTGGTACCAAGCTCTGAAATCGACGAAAAATTTGAGCAAAAGTTAGAAATTCATTAAAAATTGCCGCACAATTTTATTCGCGGAAATTCTTGGAATCTGACGTCATTTTCAAGAATCCGTGGAATAAGAATACCTCCTCGCATATCATGTTCTCCTGAAGTTCAAGTGGAACTCGGTGACTTACAGTAGTAGGTCAGGCATTCAGTTCGTAGCAGTTGACAGGATAAGACGTGTCGAGGGATGCGCGACTATGGAAGTAAGTGAGCATTAGTTTTCTAATAATTAATAGTGTCTAATCGTTCCTAATACTCTCGTTACATCTCATCGGTGTTTCGTCTAATATTAGTAAACTTTTCATTGTAAATTTAACCAACACGAGTGAAACAATTAAATCGTCTTTGTGCTTTTTCCCTCGTTCGAAGTCCAAGTGGAATTCGGTGACTTACAGTAGTAGGTCAGGCATTCAGTTCGTAGCAGTTGACAGGATAAGACGTGTCGAGGGACACGCGAGTAGGAAAGTAAGTGAGCATTAGTTTTCCTACATTTAATAGTGTCTAATCGTTCCTAATACTTTCGTTACTTGCTATGGGTGTTTCGCCTAACATTAATACACTTTTAGTTATAAATTTATTAACGCGAGTGGAATAATTAAATGGTTTTAGTGATTATTCTTCTTTCGAAATTGAAACGGAATTCAGTGATTTACAGTAGAAGGTCGCCATTTAATACGTGACAGCCGACAGGATAAGACGTGTCGAGGGACGCGCGAGTACGAAAGTAAGTGAGAATTAGTTTTCCAACATTTAATGGTGTCTAATCGTTCCTAATACTCTCGTTACATCCGATCGGTGTTTTGTCTAATATTCGTACACTTTTAATTATAAATTTAATTCATGCGAGTGAAACAATTGATTCGTTTTCGTGCGTTTTCTCTTCATTACAGAGAGCGTATTTATATATATCAATTCGTATCTACCAATTAAATTGTAATATTCGGTAAGATATTTCTCTTTTACTTATTGCTTAATTATATTACGATAGTGTTTATTTCAATAAATAAACTCTTGGATTTTAAATTTACAAATTGTTTACCCGACGTATTCTCGATCCCCACGATTGAAGGCTCAACGATACCGCGAATCCCTCGTTCCTCGAAACGTTAATTTTGGCGAAAATACAGACCGTCTCTACTCGAGGTCACACAACAATCCAATGACTTACAGAGGTAGTTCGTCATTCAGTCCGTAACAGTCGACAGCTAAAGACGTATCGAGAGACCTGCGAGTATAGAAGTAAGTGGACACTTCTCGCTAACATTTAATCGTGTCTAAGTGTTCCTAATACTTTCGTTACATCCTATCGGTGTTTCGTCTAATATTCATGCACTTTTAATTATAAATTCAATCAATACGAGTGAAACAATTAAATCGTTCTTGTGCTTTTTCTAATCATTATAAAGTGCGAATCTATATAAATCAAATCGTATCTCGAATTAAATTGTAATTTTCGGTAAAATATTTCACTCATTGCTTAATTATGATACAACAATATTTATTTTGATAAATGTGTTTTACATGTATAGTTTCTTTTGTTGCAGATTACCAATTGTAGCGATGGTGTCCTACTACCGATGGACGCTGTGATATTTAAGGATCAGCTAGAGTGGAATTCATGGATTATTGGTAAAATTTGTCAAGTAGTAAGAATAACAGATTATATTCCTTTTTATTCATTGATATTTGATATCAATTGTCTGTCACTTGAGTGTCGTTTATCGCGAGCATATGTGATTTGCAAAAATCAAATAAAAATAGATTAATTCGAATCTAATATCGATAGTTGTATCTATTTGATAATTGGAATAACTCGTATATTACTGGATTTCGGTCGTGGTTTAATATTTTTCTTTTGTGCGTAATGTAATCGATGTTCCATAAAATTATCTCTACGGACCCATTGCAATTGCGTTTGCGTACGCGTTTCGGATGCGAGTTTTTCCACGCGTGGTCGCGTATCAACGTGTCTTTCGAACACGAGTACCAACCGATCGATTTTGATCTTTGCAACGAGTTTTCCAATATTTATGAAAATCGCGATATATATTTCTCGACGAGAATGAATATGTTCGCAACTCTAATAACGAAAACCCTCTATTGAATTATTAAAAATTGAACGCGTACATTGTAATAATTACAATTATTAACGTACATATATCATTAAGTACAAGCAGTATTTTCTTTACAAACACTCGGTAAACAATCCCTCCCTCCCTTCCTCGCATCTTTTCTTTCAGCAATTTTGTCGGCCGCGCGCAATGCGGCCAGTAGAGTCAGTATTTGTTTAAACGCGTAGATTTGTAAAGTTTTTCGGAGCAAAGTGGCTCCGGGTAGAGTCTCGTACAGACTTTAGGTACACGCGATGTAGACTCAGTGTTTCTCGCGTATCGTAAATTCTCTCGAGAGCACCGTGGCTCTCTTTGCTCTTTCAATCCCGTAAATAGAATCACTTTTGTTCGCCGGCTTTGATACTCGGTCGCGTTGCATATTTAGTTTATTTATTTTTTTTGTTTTTCTGTAATATCTAAAATTAATCGTCACCGGTATTAGAGTCAGTGCATCATTGACTCAGGAGGGGTCTCGTGCAGTCCTCCACGAGCAACCAACGTAAGTATCTATCACCACTGTTTTTAAATGCATACATATCAGCCCTTGTAGTTTATTATATCTGTTTTCTGATTTCTTTAGTTCCAGGGTCCAGAGACTTCTACGATGACATCTGGCTGGGACATCGGGCGGGGCTCCATCAGCGAACAACGTAAGTATCTATCTGTCGGTACTAAAAATGAAACTATTTTGAAACTTTAGAAACAGATCGTCACGTTTTGTGATTTTTTTTGTTACAGCCTCTCCACCTTGGGTCTTCTACGATGACATCCGGTTCTTGCCGAGGTATTCACCTGTTCTTATTCTACGATCGGTGAGTCGCATGCAATTTTTTATTCCTCCGGTCCCCAATCATGTCGTAGGACGAAAGGTCCGAATCGACACGGGTGACCGGTTGTATTTATATTTCTCGATTTTTGCGAGTACAGTGACCGCGAGTATATTAACCATATACTCGCGAGTAATGATATTTCTTGTTTTACTTGTACGTATATCTTAGTTCAGGTAATAGGGCCTTCTTGTATACCGCGTTTTTTATACCGCGATATAATTATTTAGCGAAGAAGTCGGATACCCTCCGACTTCGCAATTCTAACGCTTAGTATTACGCGAAAACGGTATTATCGAATATTTCGTTTAGTTTCTATATTGTTCGAGTCTCGCGTTGAAATACGATTCGAGTATTATCGTTTATTCGTAACTTTCATGTTACACTTCGTATACAAGAAGGCATTTCGCGATGGTTAGATTTCCGAGTCAAAGTAACAGATTTCTACATAATTTTCCAACTTTGACAAAATTTACTTCGACGACGAAATCGACCAAGGGTTATTCAAAATTTTCAATAATTAAATAATTTCTATTAGATTTTCTTGATCAATTTTTTCTTACGAATAATTCTCTTACAAGTAACTTCTTTTTCAAGTAGATTTTTTCATTTTTTTCTTGATTTTTCACAAATAAAAAGTCGAGTCATTTGAACAGAACGAAAGAATACTATCTCGTTAGATACTACATACATTAACCACACTAGATCAGGATTTTCAGCATAATTATTCCGTGTCCGTTGCCTGAACTCGTTCAAGTGCCCAAGTGCTACTTGCTCGAGCGAAGGCAACGGGCACGATGACTTCTTAGTCCGTAAGATTAATAATAATATATACGAGTGTCTGACAATGCGCTGGCGTATCGTGCACGACGTAATTTCCACATATGTATGTGTGGTTAGGCTGTGGAATTGCGTCGGTTCGCGAAAATATATCACAGAGACTACGAATCGAAGAATACTCTGTATTCTTGTAATACGACTACGTCGTATTATCAATAACGAGTAACTATCTATATTAACTTAACTTTTGCTATTACATTCACGTGACGATTGCTCTCCTTAAAGAACCACGCGATAAATTCTCATACTCGTTACGATTACATGTACGCAATGGTCGCCAGCCATTGTCAGACAATTTCAGGAACTTGGTATGTACCGTTAGAGTGTGTATTTGATAAGCTCGGGTGTCGGAGGCGTCCCGGGGACGCCTCCCTAGGTTAGGCTAATCGCACCCGGGCGTTACGAATGAGAACCGTGGAGTGATTGTGTTTGAGAGAATGAATTTTGCCATTTTTTAAATATAGGGCCAGGTAGGTCAGGTAACTTACCTTCTGGTATGTGTGCTATGAACGGTCAGGTAGGGCCAGGGCAGGTCGTCACATTCTCAATTCGGGTAGGCGCGTTTTCGCGTGACGTACCTGCACCTGTAGGACAATTCGAAGAATTGATAGCGAAGCTGGTGCAAACGAGGAATATCGTTTGCATCTAGCGTAGCTTTCTATTCTTCGGATTTCTCTGCTTTAATGGTTCGCGGACGCGGTCGCGTCGAATTAGGGCCTCGAAACGAACGAACGCTCGAAATTCCTGTTCACGCGTGCATTGCACGACCAACGATCTCCAGAATCGTTTGCACGGTCGCACGCGTGTTGTACGCGGTTTTCGCGAAACCGTAGGGTTTCAGATCGGGCAATGCCGCCCGAAGAAAGAAGAGGCTGTAAGTCGAAGAGGCCCTAGACAAATTGTCTCAAGAGTGGGCTGCAACGAATGGCTATCCATCTTCGGGTATATCTATCCGAGGATGGAAAGTCATTACTATTAATATTTTGTCACTGTACTCGCACGTAGTTGTGTAGTAGTTAGTTTCTTTGGCACGTGTACACTAGCGCGTACCACACGTGCCGTGGCACCTCGTCCCCCAATTATATTGGGCAATTCGCGGTTTGAGTTAGCGTTGCGAACAAGAAACCATCACGGTTTGAATTACCGTTGCGAATGAGAAAGAATCGCGTTCGCGATTAGATATACGGACGAGAAATCGTCACAATTTGAATTAGAGTTGCGAACGAGGAATGATCGCGATTTTAGTTAGCGTTGCGAATGAGAAACTATCGCTCTTCGAATTAGTGTCGCGAACAAATACCAATCGCGATTGAAATTAGCTGTACAAGTTATAATTATAGTTTGAATTAGCGTTGCGAACGAATATCGAGCGCGCTTGCTCTCCATTTTGCAAGATCTGAATGCAGATTGCATTTACTTCTAGAGCAGCGTTGCGTTCAATGAGTACTTACAAAGTACCGATCGCGATTCCTTTTAGTGTTGCGAACGACGAATATCGAACGCGGTTGCATTTCTATTTACAATTAGCGTTGCGATATCGATTGATCGCGTTGCATTGAATAAACAACGCGACGCGTCTTTTTTCAATTAGTGTTGCGACTCGCGTAACGCCCAAATATTGCCACTGGAATCACTGTTGGAATCACGAAACAGCTGAATCAGCTGTCCAACAGGTGATTCCTCGCAGTTAGGAATGACTGCACACGACTATTAAAGTTAGAGTTACGTATAATTTAACACACATAGGTGCACGGTATTCAATTAGCGTTGCGAATTATAAAGCGCCCTAACGTGGTTGCTTTCGGGAGTCTTTTCATTTTGCATTTTACTATATATATATTAGTGTTGCGATAACGAAGCACCTCGCGCGATTTTTATTGAGAATTTTTTTCATATTTTGATCAGTTAACTTCACGAATATGAAAGCAACCTATTTGGTTACTATCGGGAGTATCTTTTCTTCTTTTTCATTATTATATATTTAATAATGTAGTGTTGCGAAAAAAGAACGGTCCACTCACGGGTTTCTTTGCATATTTGAGAAGTGGACCATATTGCAAAGAAATTGCAATTGTCGCGTTGCAAGTCGAGCGTTTGTAACTGAAAATACTGCTGAAACGTAGAATCGTATCTGAAATGTAATTTTTACGAGTTATACATATTTATTACACATTTGACGTATTTGTATAATAATTCTGGTACGGTGCCAGTAAAACGATGATGATGATAAATTTAATAAATTATTGTAGCTTCTTCAATAGAGGGTATTCGATATTAGATTTGCTACGGGATATATTATTTTTGCAAGCGCAGTTGATTTACAGAAAAATTGGTATAATATAGTAGTGTATTTATTTTATAAATATTCGAAGTTCTTTGCATCGATCAAAGTTGACTCGCGATCGTTGCGTAATTTAATCCAAAATTAAAAGACTCGCATTGAAAAAGTACGCAAGCTGCAATTCGATAGTTTGTATTGATAATAAATTTTCAAGTAGAGTCTATACTATCGCGTCGTTATCGTTTACTTCTGGATGCAAAAATAATTTAGTTTGAATCCAGTAAAATATGATTATTCCAATGTCAATGACGTTAAAAATATTTTTAAATCGATACATTCTCGTTAAATAATAAATAAAATACAATTGAACGAATGAAAAAAGAATGTGTACATTGTTCGATCGTAAATAGTACGCGCAATGAAATTTGTAATAATTTTCCTTTATGTAATATTCGTGTTGTGCATCTCGTAAATTCAATTTTTATGTTACGAAGAAAAAATTACAGTTTTACTATTCCGGTGTCAGTGTTATCATGTTTGATATGAAATACCTACTTTGACTGTGCATAATTTTTTCTTCTGTCTACTAACAAATTTTATTTTCAGCTATTTTCTTTTTTTTATTTCTATGTCAACTAATCCATGAAATAAGTTTTGTTTTAGGGTATCTGTGTGTGCCTATTTTGAATTGGGACTATAGTTAAGCGCAAAGAAAAATGACAAATGCAAAGGAATCAAAAATGGCCAGAGGAAAAAATGGTAAAACTTATGACATTGTGTCTAATATCTTTCAATTTATGTTTCAGGACAATCTTCGTGGCACCGATCACCAAAACAAAAAGGAAACATATAATGCTTCCTTGTATTTTTCTAGATATTTCTGTTAGGTAGGATGTGAATGAAATTAGACGTCTGGTTAGGTAGGCTCTTAGGTATGACATTCTATTTAATGTCCACAGTTTATATTTCAGACGAATCTTCGTGACACCGATCATCGAAAAAAGAAGGAAACATTTAATGTTTTCTCGTACTTTTCTAGATATTTATATTAGGTAGGATACGAATGAAATTAGATGTTTAGTTAGGTAGGCTCCACTGGCAATTTAACATTAGCTTTTACATAGGGAGGATATTACTATTAAGTGCAATTACTAGTTCAGGTAGGAATAATTAGAATTTAATTAGGTAGGTTTGTGCTCCATTTTGCTTCGACATGTGCTCCATTTTGCATCGACTTGTGTTCCATTTTGCATAGACTTTTGTCATAGCCTTTTCAAGGCAGATTCTTCTGAAAATTCTAATGGTCGTTGGTTTTTCGAGCAACAATCTAAACACGATCGTTGCTTTGTTGAGTCGTATATTAGGAAAGTTGTAAATTAAATTCTGTGTAAATGAAGAGTGGATTGGTAGGGTTAGGGTAGGTCTCTATACACAGCAACCTCCACGTGGTGAGACCTGGGTAATCTATGTTATTTCGTATGTAATTACTAATTGCATCGCCGGTAGTAGGGTAATGCAATTATTAACTATCTACAAAAGAATATGAGCGAATAGCTGTGGTCTTCCTTGTAGACTTTACCAGAAACCCAGATTGATTCTAGTGTACATCAATATATCCACGCTAGACAATGTTTCATTCCGCCTGTTATTATTCCTTTGAAATAAGCGCAACGGCATTGAAGTCACCACTTGAATAGCGTGTTGCCAAATTCTAAAAGTTGCAAGTATTCAAGGTGGCGGTCAGTTCATAAAAAATTTAGGTGGTACATTGTTGGTCACAGGATCCGATAGGGCAATCATTTGCGCCTCGAAAGAGCCTGAAAACTTTAAAATGGGCAGCTTTCTTACGCAATTAGTGCTATTTTATGAAACCCCTGCATTTTCAGCCCTTCTTTTTCTGTTCAATTTCTATTTCTTTTTTTTTTTATTTTCTTTGCTACTATACACTTGTATTTACTTACTGATTTTAATTTGTACACGTTTTTCCTTGTTTATGCTTTGCGTAAATGTATTTAACCATTAAATAATTTTATGTCTGCTATGAATGTTTCTCTTACTCTTTAGCCAGGTGAACGAAGAACGAAGAACGAAGAACGAAGAACGAAGAGCGAAGAACGAAGAGAATTCCGACATTTAGTTTTAAGATTAGACTAAGTTAGTGTTAAGGCCACCATGTACGAATCTCTGTACTCTGCCAAGCAATTATGAAATTAGTAGCTTCTTCTTGCTCGCTTCCTCGTTTCTCAGCCCGGTCACCACTGCTTGTTGCATAAGCAAGTGACCGGCCGTGTAGGTGGTCCGAACGGTCTATCGCCGTCTCTTCCGGTGTGTCCGCTTCCAGAGAGGGCATGTTGCGAACACAGGAGCAGGCACTTTTGCCGGTCCCTGTGGAAGTCTCCAGGATAAGACCCTCCCTGTGTGAATCCCTCGTGAGTCAGGTCCTCGCTTAGCGGCTGGCTCCAGAGTTGGGAGCAACGGGGTACACCTCTAGGGGAGTGGATGGCGTCGATCGTTTCCTCTTGAATCGGGCCCACCGAGGGGATTCGAGAGAGACCTAGTAGGACCAACTATACGTTTCGCGTCGCGTCTTTCCCAATTTTGCCTCGTTTTATTCGGCAATGTAATTGCTTGGCAGAACTAAACGAGGGAGATCGATGGAATTACGATTCCATCTATCTCTCTCCGGGTCTCCGCTCGCAGCAACCTCCGCGTGGTGAGATCTGGTAATCGGTATTACTCGCGACGGACAATTATTGTTCGTCGCGGTTAGTACCGGGCTAATTGGCTGCGAATTTAGAATAATAATTGTTACGGTATAAGAACAAGTAGAGTACTTTAAAGAACAACATTTTTCTAATGAGTATAAAAGTGCGAATATGTTAATCGATCGAAGGAATGCGATTGTATCTCCGATGAATTAATGTATTGAAATAAAATCAATTCGATTGACGACGGAAATTTTATTTTTGTCCATTATTTGTTTCCATTTCCTTAACCGGATCCTATAACGCTGCTAAAACTACTTAAAACTATACGTCCTCGACTATCATGTTCTCCTGATACAAAAACCCAAAATCAGCGAAAAATCTAGCAAAAGTTCCGAAATTCGTTCGAAAATCGCGCAAAATTTCAATTCGCGGAGGTTCTTGAAATTTGACGTCATTTCTGATACCAAGAGTCTCACAATCGAACATTTTATAAAATTTATGCCCGAATTTCAGACTTTGGTACGGGGAGAACATTGTCGCCGAGGAGGTATTCATTTCGATTCTTCAAGTATTAATCAAATGTTAAATTGATATATCTAATATTCCTTTCCATGTTTTAAAACTTTAAGAAACATCTTTTTACTTCGAAGCTCGATCAAAATTAATCGCTTTAGGCAAATCAATCATTTTTAATGCATAAATAAAGTGCATATTGTAACATAAATGTTCGGAACATGCGTAAATGTTAATAACAGTCGCGTAGAGGAACAAAGAATCACTAAAATCATTCGTCTTTACAGATTTCAGAATAACATGATATTTATTTATCATGATAAATGACAACTGTCATAGGACCAGACTTTAAACCATTATTAATAATGACCTGGTATAAATAATGGTTTAAAATATCATTTCGTTGAAGTATTCTTCGTTCGCCATAGAATTTTTCATTGTTTCCAATGAGTTCCAACCAACACTGTCAAGGCTACATATATCGATTGATGATTTTTCGACCTAGAAAAGTGATTAATTGAATTTCGACGCTTTTAGGTAAAAAATACTACTTCTACGCGTATTCTGTAAATTATAAGAATTGAACAAATGTAAACTTAATGTATCTAATAAACAATTGTAACTGTCCATGCTTTAAAACTTTCCGAAACACGTTTTACTTTAAATCTCGATCGAAATCAATTTCTATAAGTTACTTAATCATTTGTAATGAATAAATAAGATGCACATTGTTCGATTAATATTAGGAACATGCATGAATGTTAGTAACAATCGCGGAAATGAACAACCATTCACCGAAATCGTTCGCATTCGCAGATTTCGCAATATCTTGATGTTTATTTACCATACGTATTAACAACCGTCGTAGGATCGTAGATTAAACCATTATTAACAATATCCTAGTATAAATAATGGCTTAAAATATCATTTCATTGAAATATTCTTTGTTCGCAAAGGAATTTTTCGTTGAGGTCCAACTGACATACTCAAGGCTATGATTTTTCTATCTAGAAAAGCGATGGATTGAATTTCACCGCTTTTAAGAAAAAAACGCAACTTTTACGCGTATTGTACAAATTATAAAAATTAAACAACGTTAAAGTAATGTATTTAATAAACAATTGTTACTTTCCATGCTTTGAAACATTAAGAAACACGTTTATACTTCGTAGCCCGATCAAAACTAATTCCTGTAAGCGAATCGATCATTTTTAATGCATAAATAAGATGCACATTCTTCGATTAATATTGGGAACATGCATAAATGTTAGTAACAATCGCGGAAATGAACAAACATTCACCGAAACCGTTCGCCTTCGCAGATTTCGTAATTTATTAATGTTTATTTATTATATTTATTAACAAACGTCGTGGGACCGTAGATTAAACAATTATTAACAATGTTCTATTATAAATAATGGCTTGAAAGTCATTACTTTCTGGAAATATTTGTTAGATGGTGCAAAGACAATCGAAGTAACCGTGCGATAAAATAAATGAATATTCCTCTACATATCGAAATTATAGTTTGTGTGTATGCAAATATATTCTGAACGTGCAATTACAAATTCCTGTAACGTGGTAACTGCATGGTTTGCCATCTATTGTAGAACGGGTTAAACTATACTTAAAAGGTGAAAACACCTGGCGGAGAAACGCTCAAGTTTGTCGAAGAATTATTCTGACCTGCAACAATAGATGGCTCCGCAAGCATTATCTACCGACATTACAGATAATTATCTGCTTTCCAATAATATTCCCTACCGTGCGATAAAATAAATAAATATTTCTTTACATTTCGAAATTATAATTTCTATGTATGAAAATATATTCTGAATGCGCGATTCCAAATATTTGTGACGTGATAATTACATTGGTTACCATCTATGGTAGAACGGGTTTAACTACATTTAAGATGTGAAAACACCTAGCGGAGAAACGCTCAAGTTTGTCGAAGAATTGTTCTGACCTTCATAAATAGATGGCGCCATAAGCATAATGGTAACGCAAGAAACTTGAACGTTTCTTCGCTAAAGGATATCAAACCTTAAGTGTAGTTTAACCCGTTCTACAATAGATGGTAACCCATGTAATTATCACGTTACAAATGTTTGGAATCGCGCATTCAGAATATATTTTCATACATACAAAGTATAATTTCGAAATGTAAAGAAAAATTAATTATTTTATCGCACGGTGGGGAATATTATTCGAAAGCAGATACTTTTCTGTAATGTCGGTAAATAATGTTTGAGGAGCCATCTATTGTTGAAGGTCAGAATAATTCTTCGACAAACTTCAGCGTTTCTCCGCCAGGTGTTTTCACCCCTTAAGTGTAGTTTAACCCGTTGTACAATAGATGGCAATCCATGTAATAACCACGTTACAGGAATTTGTAATTGAACGTTCAGAATATATTTGCATACATACAAACTATAATTTGGATATGTAGAGAATTATTCATTTATTTTATCGCACGGTGACTTCGATTGTCTTTGCAACATCTAACGAATTTTTCAACAAATTGAGAGATTTTTAGCCATTATTTATATCGGAACATTGTTAATAATTGTTTTATCTACGGTCCAAAGACGGTTCTTAAAAATTATGATAAATAAAAGTCAAGATATTGCAAAATCTGCGAAGGCAAACGGTTTCGGTGAATGTTCGTTCATTACTGCGATTGTTATTAACATTTACGCATGTTCCCAATATTAATCGAACAATGTGCATTCTATTTATAAATTACAAACGAATAAGTAACTTATAGAAATTGATTTTAATCGAGATTCGAAGTAAAAACGTTTTTCGTAAAGTTTTAAAGCATAAAAGGTAATAATTGGCTATTTGGTACATTAATTTAATATTTGTTTAGTTATTGTAATTTACACAATATGCGTGGAAGTTGTTCTTTTTCCTGAAAAGTAGACGAAACATAACTAATCACTTTTCTTCGTTCGCGATGGAAAGTTTTAATTGTGGGGCAACCGACATTGTCAAAGCTACACATATTGATTATCGATTCACAAGTGTTCATAACGATGATTTTTCTATGTAGAAAAGTGATTAATTGAATTTCGGTACTTTTAAGTAAAAAATACAACTTCTACAAGAATTATGTAAATTATAAGAATTAAAAAAATATTAAATGAATGTAACAAATAGACAATTATTACACTCCCTGCTTTAAAACTTTACGAAACAAGTTTTTACTTCGAATCTCGATCAAAATCCATTTCTTTAACTTACTTAATCCATTGTAATGCATAATGAGATGCACATTGTTCGATTAATATTTTGGAACAAGCATAAATGTTAATAACAATCGCGTGGATGAACAAAGAATCACAGAAATCGTTCATCTTTCCATATTTCGCAATATCTTGATGTTTATTTATCATGATTATTAAGAACTGTCGTAGGACCATAGTTTAAACAATTATTAACAATGTCCTACTACAAATAATGGCATAAATTATCATTTCGTTGATATATTCTTTGTTCGGGAAGGAATTTTTCTTCGAGATCCAACTGACATTATCAAGGTTACACGTATCGATTATCGATTTAGAAATATTCTTCACGACGATTTTTCTATCTAGAAACGTGATTTATTGAATTTCCACTCTTTTAAGTAAAAAGAACAACTTCTACGCGCATTGTGTAAATTATAATAATTCGACAAATGTTAAACTAATGTATCTAATAGACGAGTAATACTTTCCATAATTTAAAGCCTTAAGAAACATGTTTTTACTTCGAAAATCGATCAAAATTAATTTCTGAAAGCTAAATAATAATTCATAATGCATAAACGAGGTGCACATTGTAACATTAATATTCGGCACATGCTTAAATGTTAATAACAATCGCGTGGATGAACAAAGGATCACAAAAATCGTTCATCTTCCCATATTTCGCAATATCTCGATGTTTATTTATCATATTTATTATCAACCGTCGTAGGACCGTAGATTAAACAATTATTAACAATGTCCTAGTATAAATAATGGCTTAAAATATCATTTCGTTGAAATATTCTTTGTTCGCGAAGGAATTGTTCTTATTGAGATCAAACCGACATTGTCAAGGCTGGAAATGTTTATCGATTCACAAACGTCCATCACGATGATTTTTCTATCTAGAAAAGCGATTAATTGAATTTCGACGCTTTTACATCAAGAATACAGCTTCCACGCGTAATCCGAAAATTATAAGAACGAAACAAATGTTAAATTAATGTATCTAATAAACAATTGTTACTTTCCATGCTTTAAAACTTTCCGAAACACGTTTTACTATAAATCTCGATCAAAATCAATTTCTGTAAGTTAATTAATCATTTTTAATGCATGAATAAGATGCATATTGTTCAATTAATATTGAGAACATGAATAAATGTTAGTAACAATCGCGGAAATGTACAAACATTCACCGAAACCGTTCGCTTTCGAAGATTTCGCAATATCTCGATGTTTATTTATCAAATTTTTATCAACCGTCGTAGGACTGCAGATTAAACAATTATTAACAATGTCCTAGTATAAATAATGGCTTAAAATATCATTTCGTTGAAATATTCTTTGTTTGCGAAGGAATTTTTCGCTGAGATCCAACTGACATTTTCAAAGCTACAGGTATCGATTATCGATTCACAAGTCTTCATCGCGATAATTTTTCTATCTAAAAAAGCGATTATTGGAATTTCGGCACTTTTATGTAAAAAACACAACTTCTACGTGTATTGTGTAAATTATAAGAATTGAATAAATGTTAAATTAATGTACGAAATAAACAATTATTACTTTTCATGCTTTAAAACTTTACGATATACTTTTTGCTTCGAATCTCGATCAAGATCAATTTCTATAAGTTAGTTAATCATTTGTAATGAATAAATAAGATGCAAATTATTCAATTGATATTGGGAACATGCATAAATGTTAGTAACAATCGCGGAAATGAACAAACATTCACCGAAACCGTTCGCCTTCGAAGATTTCGATTAGATCGAACAAAGACAATGGAAGAAACGGTAAGTCACCTTGGAGAGGGTATATAAGGAGCCCCCGGTTGTTTAAAATTTCATTGTTCCTGGAGCCTCCGAGGTGGACGGATCTCTTCGTTTTAGGTTTATGGAAGGGGGATCCCCCACCTTGGTAACCGGTACTGGCCGCCGGGAGGCGGTGGTCAGTACTGGCGACCACTCTCTCAATCCTTTCTTTTTTTTTTTTTAATTGTTTCTTTGTCTAATTCATTTCATTTGTACTCTGATTTTAATTTCTACTTGTTTTGACATGTTTATTTTTTTCCACTAACCAAATTCATTTCTATTTTCTATTATGCCATGACTTTAGGTTTCTCTTAGGTTTCTCTTAGATACATTCTCTTAGATGTATCGGAAAACGAAGAACGAAGAACGAAGAGGATTGATGTATTGCATCCTCCGCAGGACTGTTAATTCTAAGTATAGACTAAGTTAGTTTTAAGGCCACCATGTACCAATATCTGTGATCTGCCGAGCAATTATCCAATCTTTAGCTTATTTTTGCTCGCTTGCTCGTATCTCAGTCCGGCCACCTCTGCTTGTTGCATAAGCAAGTGACCGGCCGTGGAGGTGGACCGAACGCTCGATCGCCGTCTCTTCTGGTGCGTCCGCTTTGAGAGAGAATATGCTGTGAACACAGGGGCAGGTGTTCGCACCGGTCCCTGCGGAAGCCCCAGTGCCACAAGACCCTCTCTTCGTCATCCTTCGCGAGACAGGTCCACGCTCTGCGTGGCTCCTGGCTGCGGAGTTGGGAGAAACGGGGCACTCCAAGGAGTGGACGGCGTCGCGCATTTCCTTGAGAATCGGGCCCACTGAGGGGAAACGGGACCGAGTTAGTAGGACCAACTCCACGGTTCGCGTCGCGTATTCCCCAATTTTGCCTCAATTTTCCATAATGTAATTGCTCGGCAGAATTAAACGAGGAGATCAAAGGAACATTGATTCCTTCTATCTCTGCAGTTAGAATAAGTTAGTTTTATGGCTGTGATCTGCCAAGCAATTATCCAATCTTTAGCTTAATTTTGCTCGGTTCCTCGTTCCTCGATCCGGTCACCACTGCTTCTTGTACAAGCAAGTGGCCGGCCGTGTAAGTAGTCCGAACGGTCTATCGCCGTCTCTTCCGGTGTGTCCGCTTCCAGAGGGGACATGTTGCGAGCACAGGAGCAGGCATTTTTGCCGGTCCCTGCGAAAGCCTCCAAAATAAGACCCTCTCGTCGTAAAGATGGAGAAACGGGGCACTCCTCTAGGGGAGTGGTAGGCGTCGCTCGTTTTCTCGGGAATCGGAACCACCGAGGGGCAACGGGATAGACCTAGTAGGACCAACTGCACGGTTCGTGTCGCGTCTTTCCCAATTTTGCCTAATTTTTCCAAAATGTAATTGCTTGGCAGAACTAAACGAGGAGATCGAAGGAACATTGATTCCTTCCATCTCTTTGGTTTAGTATCTTCGTTTGTATCGCGTGTCGAGGGAGATCGATGGAACTTTGATTCCATCTATCTCTCTCCGGGTCTCCGCTCGCAGCAACCTCCACGTGGTGAGACCTGGTAATCGGTATTACTCGCTGCGAGTAATATCGAGCTAATTGGCTGCGAATTTAGAATGGTTATTTAAGATAAGAAGAAGTTGAATACCTTGAAAAGTAACATTTTTATAGTGCGTATGAATGCTTGAGTATGTTAATTAAACGAAAGAATGAGATTGTATCACCGATGTATTGATATCTTTCAATAAAGTTATTTTTAGTAACAACAAAAGCTTCTTTTTGGTCATTATTTGCCTTCGATTCCTTAATCGGATCCTATCAACTTGCTAAATTACCAAAGTACAAAATCGTCGAAAATTTTGGCCAAAGTTAAGAAATTTATTCGAAAATCACGCAAAATCTCAATTCGCAAAAACTTTTGGAATTTGACGTCATTTCCAAAAATCACCGGAATAAGAATACCTTCTCGAGTATCATGTCCTCCCGTTACAAAAGCCAAAAATTGACGAAAAATTTTAGCAGAAGTTTAGAAATTCGTTCCAAAATCCCGCAAAATCTCAATTCGCGGAAATTCTTGGAATTTTACGACATTTCCAAAAAACCCCGAATAAGAATACAGTCTCGAGTATCATGTTCTCCTGTTAGCAAAGCCCAAAATCGACGACAGATCTAGCAAAATTTCGGAAATTCATTTGAAAATCCCGTAGAATCTCAATTTGCAGAAATTCTTAGAATTTGACGTCATTTCTAGGAATCCGCGAAATCGTGGTACTTCCTCGCATATCGTATACTCCTGACAACAAGAGTCCCAACATTGAACATTTTCTACAATTTATGTCTGAATTTCATCCTTTGGTATGAGGAGAACACTGCCGCCGAGGAAGTATGCATTTCGATTTTTCAAGTACTAATCAAATGTTACATCGATATATCTAATAGACAATTATTACTTTCCATATTTTAAAACTTTAAGAAACATCTCTTTACTTTGAAGTTCGATCAAAATCAATTGCTATAGGCGAATCAATCATTTTTAATGCATAAATACGACGCACATTGTTCGATTAATATTGGGAGTACATATAAATGTTACTAACAATCGCGGAAATGGATAAACATTCACCGAAACCGTTCGCCTTCGCAAATTTAGCAATATCTTGACGTTTATTTATCATAATTATTAACAAGCGTCGTGGGACCTTAGATTAAACAATTATTACCATTGTTTTAGTATAAATAATGGCTTGAAAGTAATCACTTTCTGGAAATATTTGTTAGATCGAACAAAGACAATCGAAGTAACCGTGCGATAAAATAAATGAATATTTCTCTACATATCGAAATATAGTTTGTATGTAGTGACACACATATGTCACACGGCAATGAAATGGGTTGCCATCTACTAGAGAATAGGTAAACTACACTTAAGGTGTGAAAACACCTGGCGGAGAAACGCTCAAGTTTGTCGAGGAATTGTTCCGAATTTTATCAATAGATAGCGCAACGAGCATAAATTTACCGACATTAAAGATAAGTAATTCCATTTGTATGATATTCCCTACCGTGCGGTAAAATAAATAAATATTTCTCTACGTATAGAAATTATTGTTTGTATGCATGCAAATATGTTCTGAACGCGCAATTCCAAACATTTTATAAGATGATAATTACATGGGTTGCCATCTATTGGACAAATTGCTAAACTACATTTAAGGTGTGAAAACACCTGGCGGAGAAACGCTCAAGTTTGTCAAAGAATTGTTCAAATTTCCACTAATAGATAGCGCCACGAGCACAAATTTACCGACATTAAAGATAAGTAATTCCTTTTGTATGATATTCCCTACCGTGCGATAAAATAAATAAATATTTCTCTACATATCGAATTATTGTTTGTATGCATGCAAATATATTCGGAACGCGCAATTCCAAACATTTGTAACGTGGTAATTATATGGGTTGCCGTCCCTTGGAGAACATACTTGTTAATTTTCGCGATTGTTACTAACATTTATGCATGTTCCCAATATTAATCGAACAATTTGTATCTTATTTATGCATTATAAATGATTATACTTATAGAAATTAATTTTCATCGAGATTCAAAGTAAGAACTCCTTTAGTAAAGTTTCAAAGCATGAAAAGTAATAATTATCTATTTAGTGCAATAGTTTAACATTTATTTAATTCTCATAATTTACACAATGCGCGTAGAAGTTGTATTTTTTACTGAAACGTGCTGAATTTCGATTAATCGCTTTTCTATATAGAAAAATCATCGTGATAAACACTTGTGAGTCGATAATCGATATGTGTAGCCTTGATTTCGAGGTATCAAAGATTTTTTTAAATGTATAAAGGAAGGCTAGAATGCAGAGAAATTTCATTACGCTGATTTCGTTTAACTTTAAATTTATTCGAAAGATGATACATACGAATCTTTGTACAGAAATATTTATTTATTTTATTGCACCGTAGGGAATACCATACAAATGGAATTACTTATCTGTAATGTCGGTAAATTATGCTCGTGGCGCTCTCTATTGGTGGAAATAAGAACAATTCCTCAACAAACTTGAGCGTTTCTCCGCCAGGTGTTTTCACACCTTAAGTGTAGTTTACCTATTCTCCAGTAGATGGCAACTCACTTCATCGCCGTGTGACATATGTGTGTCACTTAGCGTTCGGAATATAAATGCATAAATACAAACTATTTTTCCGATATGTAGAGAAATATTCATTTATTTTATCGCACGGTTACTTCGATTGTCTTTGTTCGATCTAACAAATATTTCCAGAAAGTAATAACTTTCAAGCCATTATTAATAAAGGAACATTGTTAATAATTGTTTAATCTACGGTCCCACGACGTTTGTTAATAAATATGATAAATAAACATTAATAAATTACGAAATCTGCGAAGGCGAACGGTTTCGGTGAATGTTTGTCCATTTCCGCGATTGTTACTAACATTTACGCTGATTCCCAATATTAATCGAACAATGTGCATTCTATTTATAAATTTCAAACGAATAAGTAACTTATAGAAATTGATTTTAATCGAGATTCGAAGTAAAAACGTTTTTCGTAAAGTTTTAAAGCATAAAAGGTAATAATTGGCTATTTGGTACATTAATTTAATATTTGTTTAGTTATTGTAATTTACACAATATGCGTAGAAGTTGTTCTTTTTCCTGAAAAGTAGACGAAACATAACTAATCACTTTTCTTCGTTCGCGATGGAAAGTTTTAATTGTGGGGCAACCGACATTGTCAAAGCTACACATATTGATTATCGATTCACAAGTGTTCATAACGATGATTTTTCTATGTAGAAAAGTGAGTAATTGAATTTCGGTACTTTTAAGTAAAAAATACAACTTCTACAAGAATTATGTAAATTATAAGAATTAAAAAAATATTAAATGAATGTAACAAATAGACAATTATTACACTCCCTGCTTTAAAACTTTACGAAACAAGTTTTTACTTCGAATCTCGATCAAAATCCATTTCTTTAAGTTACTTAATCCATTGTAATGCATAATGAGATGCACATTGTTCGATTAATATTTTGGAACAAGCATAAATATTAATAACAATCGCGTGGATGAACAAAGAATCACAGAAATCGTTCATCTTTCCATATTTCGCAATATCTTGATGTTTATTTATCATGATTATTAACAACTGTCGTAGGACCATAGTTTAAACAATTATTAACAATGTCCTACTACAAGTAATGGCTTAAATTATCATTTCGTTGATATATTCTTTGTTCGGGAAGGAATTTTTCTTCGAGATCCAACTGACATTATCAAGGTTACACGTATCGATTATCGATTTAGAAATATTCTTCACGACGATTTTTCTATCTAGAAACGTGATTTATTGAATTTCCACTCTTTTAAGTAAAAAGAACAACTTCTACGCGTATTGTGTAAATTATAATAATTCGACAAATGTTAAACTAATGTATCTAATAGACGAGTAATACTTTCCATAATTTAAAGCCTTAAGAAACATGTTTTTACTTCGAAAATCGATCAAAATTAATTTCTGAAAGCTAAATAATAATTCATAATGCATAAACGAGGTGCACATTGTAACATTAATATTCGGCACATGCTTAAATGTTAATAACAATCGCGTGGATGAACAAAGGATCACAAAAATCGTTCATCTTCCCATATTTCGCAATATCTCGATGTTTATTTATCATATTTATTATCAACCGTCGTAGGACCGTAGATTAAACAATTATTAACAATGTCCTAGTATAAATAATGGCTTAAAATATCATTTCGTTGAAATATTCTTTGTTCGCGAAGGAATTGTTCTTATTGAGATCAAACCGACATTGTCAAGGCTGGAAATGTTTATCGATTCACAAACGTCCATCACGATGATTTTTCTATCTAGAAAAGCGATTAATTGAATTTCGACGCTTTTACATCAAGAATACAGCTTCCACGCGTAATCCGAAAATTATAAGAACGAAACAAATGTTAAATTAATGTATCTAATAAACAATTGTTACTTTCCATGCTTTAAAACTTTCCGAAACACGTTTTACTATAAATCTCGATCAAAATCAATTTCTGTAAGTTAATTAATCATTTTTAATGCATGAATAAGATGCACATTGTTCAATTAATATTGAGAACATGAATAAATGTTAGTAACAATCGCGGAAATGTACAAACATTCACCGAAACCGTTCGCTTTCGAAGATTTCGCAATATCTCGATGTTTATTTATCAAATTTTTATCAACCGTCGTAGGACTGTAGATTAAACAATTATTAACAATGTCCTAGTATAAATAATGGCTTAAAATATCATTTCGTTGAAATATTCTTTGTTTGCGAAGGAATTTTTCGCAGAGATCCAACTGACATTTTCAAAGCTACAGGTATCGATTATCGATTCACAAGTCTTCATCGCGATAATTTTTCCATCTAAAAAAGCGATTATTGGAATTTCGACACTTTTATGTAAAAAACACAACTTCTACGTGTATTGTGTAAATTATAAGAATTAAACAAATGTTAACTTAATGCATTTAATGAACAATTGTTACTTTCCATGCTTAAAAACTTTACGAAACACGTTTTAACATCGAGTCTCGATCAAAATCAATTTCTATAAGACTCTTAATTAATTGCAATACATAAATAAGATGCACATTGTTCGATCGATATTGGGAACATGTATAAATGTTAGTAACAATCGCGGAAATGAACAAACATTCACCGAAACCGTTCGCCTTCGAAGATTTCGGTTAGATCGAACAAAGACAATGGAAGAAACGGTAAGTCACCTTGGGGAGGGTATATAAGGAGCCCCCGGTTGTTTAAAATTTCATTGTTCCTGGAGCCTCCGAGGTGGACGGATCTCTTCGTTTTAGGTTTATGGAAGGGGGACCCCCCACCCTGGTAACCGGTACTGGCCGCCGGTAGGCGGTGGTCAGTACTGGCGACCATTCTCTCAATCCTTTCTTTGGTTTTTAATTGTTTCTTTCTCTAATTTATTTTATTTGTTCTCTGATTTTACTTTGTACTTGTTGTTCCATGTTTATTTTTTTGTCATTCTTGCCTTTATTTCCTTTGTTACTGAATGGCTGTATTTAATCACTAACCAACTTCATTTCTATTTTCTATCATTTTTCTATCATGCCTTGACTTTAGGTTTCTCTTAGGTAGGCACACCGGAGAACGAAGAACGAAGAACGAAGAACGAAGAACGAAGAACGAAGAACGAAGAACGAAGAACGAAGAACGAAGAACGAAGAACGAAGAACGAAGAACGAAGAGGACACTATCGTTGCAACCGCCGTGGGATCTTTTGTTAAGCTTGGAATAAGTTAATTTTAAGGCCACCGTGTACAAATATCTGTTATCTGTCAAGCAATTATCCAATCTTTAGCTTATTTTTGCTCGCTTCCTCGTTCCTCAGCCCGGTCATCACTGCTTGTTGCATAAGCAAGTGACCGGCCGTGTAGGTGGTCCGAACGGTCGATCGCCGTCTCTTCTGGTGCGTCCGCTTCCAGAGAGAACATGCTGCGAACACAGGGGCAGGTGTTCGCATCGGTCCCTGTGGAAGCCCTGTGCCATAAGACCCTCTCTTCGTCATCCTTCGTAAGTTAGGTCCACGCTTTGCGTGGTTCCTGACGCGGAGTTGGGAGAAACGGGGCACTCTATATGAGTGGACGGCGTCGTGCATTTCCTCTTTAATCGGGCCCACTGAGGGGAAACGGGACCGATCTAGTAGGACCAACTGCACGGTTCGTGTCGCGTCTTTTCCAATTTTGCCTAATTTTTCCATAATGTAATTGCTTGGCAGAACTAAACGAGGAGATCGAAGGAACATTGATTCCTTCCATCTCTTTGGTTTAGTATCTTCGTTTGTATCGCGTGTCGAGGGAGATCGATGGAACTTTGATTCCATCTATCTCTCTCCGGGTCTCCGCTCGCAGCAACCTCCACGTGGTGAGACCTGGTAATCGGTATTACTCGCGACGAACAATAATTATTCGTCGTGGGTAGTACCGGGCTAATCGGCTGCGAGTTTAGAATAGTAATTTTTACGATACAGTAGAGTACTTTACGGTACAGTACTTTCCACAAGTAGAGTACTTTAAAGAACAACATTTTTGTAATGAGTATGAAAGTGCGAATGTGTTAATGGATCGAAGAAAAGCGATTGTATTTCCGATGAATCGATGTATTGAAATAAAATCAATTTCACTGACAACAGAAACTTTATTTTTGTCCATTATTTGTTTCCATTTCTTTAACCCAATCCTATCCAACTGCTAAAACTACTTAAAACTATATGTCCTCGACTATCATGTTCTCCTGATATAAAGAAAATCGGGATCCATGATTCAGAAATTCGTTCGAAAGTACAACAAAATTTCGGTACGCGGAAATTCCTGGAATTTGACGTCAATTCTAAGAATCCGCGAAATCGTGCCACTTCCTCGCATATCCTATACTGACACCAAAAGTCCCAAAATCAAACATTTTCTAAAATTTATGCCTGAATTTCAACCTTTGGTATCAGGAAAATACCAAAAATTTCGATTCTTCAAGTATTAATCAAATGTTAAATTGATATATCTCATAGACAATTATTACTTTCCATGTTTTAAAACTTTAAGAAACATCTCTTTACTTTGAAGTACGATCAAAATCAATTGCTATAGGCGAATCAATCATTTTTAATGCATAAATACGACGCACATTGTTCGATTAATATTGGGAATCAGCGTAAATGTTAGTAACAATCGCGGAAATGGACAAACATTCACCGAAACCGTTCGCCTTCGCAGATTTCGTAATTTATTAATGTTTATTTATCATATTTATTAACAAACGTCGTGGGACCGTAGATTAAACAATTATTAACAATGTTCCTTTATTAATAATGGCTTGAAAGTTATTACTTTCTGGAAATATTTGTTAGATCGAACAAAGACAATCGAAGTAACCGTGCGATAAAATAAATGAATATTTCTCTACATATCGGAAAAATAGTTTGTATTTATGCATTTATATTCCGAACGCTAAGTGACACACATATGTCACACGGCGATGAAGTGAGTTGCCATCTACTGGAGAATAGGTAAACTACACTTAAGGTGTGAAAACACCTGGCGGAGAAACGCTCAAGTTTGTTGAGGAATTGTTCTTATTTCCACCAATAGAGAGCGCCACGAGCATAATTTACCGACATTACAGATAAGTAATTCCATTTGTATGGTATTCCCTACGGTGCAATAAAATAAATAAATATTTCTGTACAAAGATTCGTATGTATCATCTTTCGAATAAATTTAAAGTTAAACGAAATCAGCGTAATGAAATTTCTCTGCATTCTAGCCTTCCTTTATACATTTAAAAAAATCTTTGATACCTCGAAATCAAGGCTACACATATCGATTATCGACTCACAAGTGTTTATCACGATGATTTTTCTATATAGAAAAGCGATTAATCGAAATTCAGCACGTTTCAGTAAAAAATACAACTTCTACGCGCATTGTGTAAATTATGAGAATTAAATAAATGTTAAACTATTGCACTAAATAGATAATTATTACTTTTCATGCTTTGAAACTTTACTAAAGGAGTTCTTACTTTGAATCTCGATGAAAATTAATTTCTATAAGTATAATCATTTATAATGCATAAATAAGATACAAATTGTTCGATTAATATTGGGAACATGCATAAATGTTAGTAACAATCGCGAAAATTAACAAGTATGTTCTCCAAGGGACGGCAACCCATATAATTACCACGTTACAAATGTTTGGAATTGCGCGTTCCGAATATATTTGCATGCATACAAACAATAATTCGATATGTAGAGAAATATTTATTTATTTTATCGCACGGTAGGGAATATCATACAAAAGGAATTACTTATCTTTAATGTCGGTAAATTTGTGCTCGTGGCGCTATCTATTAGTGGAAATTTGAACAATTCTTTGACAAACTTGAGCGTTTCTCCGCCAGGTGTTTTCACACCTTAAATGTAGTTTAGCAATTTGTCCAATAGATGGCAACCCATGTAATTATCATCTTATAAAATGTTTGGAATTGCGCGTTCAGAACATATTTGCATGCATACAAACAATAATTTCTATACGTAGAGAAATATTTATTTATTTTACCGCACGGTAGGGAATATCATACAAATGGAATTACTTATCTTTAATGTCGGTAAATTTATGCTCGTTGCGCTATCTATTGATAAAATTCGGAACAATTCCTCGACAAACTTGAGCGTTTCTCCGCCAGGTGTTTTCACACCTTAAGTGTAGTTTACCTATTCTCTAGTAGATGGCAACCCATTTCATTGCCGTGTGACATATGTGTGTCACTACATACAAACTATATTTCGATATGTAGAGAAATATTCATTTATTTTATCGCACGGTTACTTCGATTGTCTTTGTTCGATCTAACAAATATTTCCAGAAAGTGATTACTTTCAAGCCATTATTTATACTAAAACAATGGTAATAATTGTTTAATCTAAGGTCCCACGACGCTTGTTAATAATTATGATAAATAAACGTCAAGATATTGCTAAATTTGCGAAGGCGAACGGTTTCGGTGAATGTTTATCCATTTCCGCGATTGTTAGTAACATTTATATGTACTCCCAATATTAATCGAACAATGTGCGTCGTATTTATGCATTAAAAATGATTGATTCGCCTATAGCAATTGATTTTGATCGAACTTCAAAGTAAAGAGATGTTTCTTAAAGTTTTAAAATATGGAAAGTAATAATTGTCTATTAGATATATCGATGTAACATTTGATTAGTACTTGAAAAATCGAAATGCATACTTCCTCGGCGGCAGTGTTCTCCTCATACCAAAGGATGAAATTCAGACATAAATTGTAGAAAATGTTCAATGTTGGGACTCTTGTTGTCAGGAGTATACGATATGCGAGGAAGTACCACGATTTCGCGGATTCCTAGAAATGACGTCAAATTCTAAGAATTTCTGCAAATTGAGATTCTACGGGATTTTCAAATGAATTTCCGAAATTTTGCTAGATCTGTCGTCGATTTTGGGCTTTGCTAACAGGAGAACATGATACTCGAGACTGTATTCTTATTCGGGGTTTTTTGGAAATGTCGTAAAATTCCAAGAATTTCCGCGAATTGAGATTTTGCGGGATTTTGGAACGAATTTCTAAACTTCTGCTAAAATTTTTCGTCAATTTTTGGCTTTTGTAACGGGAGGACATGATACTCGAGAAGGTATTCTTATTCCGGTGATTTTTGGAAATGACGTCAAATTCCAAAAGTTTTTGCGAATTGAGATTTTGCGTGATTTTCGAATAAATTTCTTAACTTTGGCCAAAATTTTCGACGATTTTGTACTTTGGTAATTTAGC
This sequence comes from Ptiloglossa arizonensis, assembly GCF_051014685.1. Lineage (NCBI taxonomy): Eukaryota > Metazoa > Arthropoda > Insecta > Hymenoptera > Colletidae > Ptiloglossa > Ptiloglossa arizonensis. The sequence goes on along the minus strand of NC_135051.1, from coordinate 9,909,037 downwards.
AAGTTGATAGGATCCGATTAAGGAATCGAAGGCAAATAATGACCAAAAAGAAGCTTTTGTTGTTACTAAAAATAACTTTATTGAAAGATATCAATACATCGGTGATACAATCTCATTCTTTCGTTTAATTAACATACTCAAGCATTCATACGCACTATAAAAATGTTACTTTTCAAGGTATTCAACTTCTTCTTATCTTAAATAACCATTCTAAATTCGCAGCCAATTAGCTCGATATTACTCGCAGCGAGTAATACCGATTACCAGGTCTCACCACGTGGAGGTTGCTGCGAGCGGAGACCCGGAGAGAGATAGATGGAATCAAAGTTCCATCGATCTCCCTCGACACGCGATACAAACGAAGATACTAAACCAAAGAGATGGAAGGAATCAATGTTCCTTCGATCTCCTCGTTTAGTTCTGCCAAGCAATTACATTTTGGAAAAATTAGGCAAAATTGGGAAAGACGCGACACGAACCGTGCAGTTGGTCCTACTAGGTCTATCCCGTTGCCCCTCGGTGGTTCCGATTCCCGAGAAAACGAGCGACGCCTACCACTCCCCTAGAGGAGTGCCCCGTTTCTCCATCTTTACGACGAGAGGGTCTTATTTTGGAGGCTTTCGCAGGGACCGGCAAAAATGCCTGCTCCTGTGCTCGCAACATGTCCCCTCTGGAAGCGGACACACCGGAAGAGACGGCGATAGACCGTTCGGACTACTTACACGGCCGGCCACTTGCTTGTACAAGAAGCAGTGGTGACCGGATCGAGGAACGAGGAACCGAGCAAAATTAAGCTAAAGATTGGATAATTGCTTGGCAGATCACAGCCATAAAACTAACTTATTCTAACTGCAGAGATAGAAGGAATCAATGTTCCTTTGATCTCCTCGTTTAATTCTGCCGAGCAATTACATTATGGAAAATTGAGGCAAAATTGGGGAATACGCGACGCGAACCGTGGAGTTGGTCCTACTAACTCGGTCCCGTTTCCCCTCAGTGGGCCCGATTCTCAAGGAAATGCGCGACGCCGTCCACTCCTTGGAGTGCCCCGTTTCTCCCAACTCCGCAGCCAGGAGCCACGCAGAGCGTGGACCTGTCTCGCGAAGGATGACGAAGAGAGGGTCTTGTGGCACTGGGGCTTCCGCAGGGACCGGTGCGAACACCTGCCCCTGTGTTCACAGCATATTCTCTCTCAAAGCGGACGCACCAGAAGAGACGGCGATCGAGCGTTCGGTCCACCTCCACGGCCGGTCACTTGCTTATGCAACAAGCAGAGGTGGCCGGACTGAGATACGAGCAAGCGAGCAAAAATAAGCTAAAGATTGGATAATTGCTCGGCAGATCACAGATATTGGTACATGGTGGCCTTAAAACTAACTTAGTCTATACTTAGAATTAACAGTCCTGCGGAGGATGCAATACATCAATCCTCTTCGTTCTTCGTTCTTCGTTTTCCGATACATCTAAGAGAATGTATCTAAGAGAAACCTAAGAGAAACCTAAAGTCATGGCATAATAGAAAATAGAAATGAATTTGGTTAGTGGAAAAAAATAAACATGTCAAAACAAGTAGAAATTAAAATCAGAGTACAAATGAAATGAATTAGACAAAGAAACAATTAAAAAAAAAAAAAGAAAGGATTGAGAGAGTGGTCGCCAGTACTGACCACCGCCTCCCGGCGGCCAGTACCGGTTACCAAGGTGGGGGATCCCCCTTCCATAAACCTAAAACGAAGAGATCCGTCCACCTCGGAGGCTCCAGGAACAATGAAATTTTAAACAACCGGGGGCTCCTTATATACCCTCTCCAAGGTGACTTACCGTTTCTTCCATTGTCTTTGTTCGATCTAATCGAAATCTTCGAAGGCGAACGGTTTCGGTGAATGTTTGTTCATTTCCGCGATTGTTACTAACATTTATGCATGTTCCCAATATCAATTGAATAATTTGCATCTTATTTATTCATTACAAATGATTAACTAACTTATAGAAATTGATCTTGATCGAGATTCGAAGTAAAAAGTATATCGTAAAGTTTTAAAGCATGAAAAGTAATAATTGTTTATTTCGTACATTAATTTAACATTTATTCAATTCTTATAATTTACACAATACACGTAGAAGTTGTGTTTTTTACATAAAAGTGCCGAAATTCCAATAATCGCTTTTTTAGATAGAAAAATTATCGCGATGAAGACTTGTGAATCGATAATCGATACCTGTAGCTTTGAAAATGTCAGTTGGATCTCAGCGAAAAATTCCTTCGCAAACAAAGAATATTTCAACGAAATGATATTTTAAGCCATTATTTATACTAGGACATTGTTAATAATTGTTTAATCTGCAGTCCTACGACGGTTGATAAAAATTTGATAAATAAACATCGAGATATTGCGAAATCTTCGAAAGCGAACGGTTTCGGTGAATGTTTGTACATTTCCGCGATTGTTACTAACATTTATTCATGTTCTCAATATTAATTGAACAATATGCATCTTATTCATGCATTAAAAATGATTAATTAACTTACAGAAATTGATTTTGATCGAGATTTATAGTAAAACGTGTTTCGGAAAGTTTTAAAGCATGGAAAGTAACAATTGTTTATTAGATACATTAATTTAACATTTGTTTCGTTCTTATAATTTTCGGATTACGCGTGGAAGCTGTATTCTTGATGTAAAAGCGTCGAAATTCAATTAATCGCTTTTCTAGATAGAAAAATCATCGTGATGGACGTTTGTGAATCGATAAACATTTCCAGCCTTGACAATGTCGGTTTGATCTCAATAAGAACAATTCCTTCGCGAACAAAGAATATTTCAACGAAATGATATTTTAAGCCATTATTTATACTAGGACATTGTTAATAATTGTTTAATCTACGGTCCTACGACGGTTGATAATAAATATGATAAATAAACATCGAGATATTGCGAAATATGGGAAGATGAACGATTTTTGTGATCCTTTGTTCATCCACGCGATTGTTATTAACATTTAAGCATGTGCCGAATATTAATGTTACAATGTGCACCTCGTTTATGCATTATGAATTATTATTTAGCTTTCAGAAATTAATTTTGATCGATTTTCGAAGTAAAAACATGTTTCTTAAGGCTTTAAATTATGGAAAGTATTACTCGTCTATTAGATACATTAGTTTAACATTTGTCGAATTATTATAATTTACACAATGCGCGTAGAAGTTGTTCTTTTTACTTAAAAGAGTGGAAATTCAATAAATCACGTTTCTAGATAGAAAAATCGTCGTGAAGAATATTTCTAAATCGATAATCGATACGTGTAACCTTGATAATGTCAGTTGGATCTCGAAGAAAAATTCCTTCCCGAACAAAGAATATATCAACGAAATGATAATTTATGCCATTATTTGTAGTAGGACATTGTTAATAATTGTTTAAACTATGGTCCTACGACAGTTCTTAATAATCATGATAAATAAACATCAAGATATTGCGAAATATGGAAAGATGAACGATTTCTGTGATTCTTTGTTCATCCACGCGATTGTTATTAACATTTATGCTTGTTCCAAAATATTAATCGAACAATGTGCATCTCATTATGCATTACAATGGATTAAGTAAGTTAAAGAAATGGATTTTGATCGAGATTCGAAGTAAAAACTTGTTTCGTAAAGTTTTAAAGCAGGGAGTGTAATAATTGTCTATTTGTTACATTCATTTAATATTTTTTTAATTCTTATAATTTACATAATTCTTGTAGAAGTTGTATTTTTTACTTAAAAGTACCGAAATTCAATTAATCACTTTTCTACATAGAAAAATCATCGTTATGAACACTTGTGAATCGATAATCAATATGTGTAGCTTTGACAATGTCGGTTGCCCCACAATTAAAACTTTCCATCGCGAACGAAGAAAAGTGATTAGTTATGTTTCGTCTACTTTTCAGGAAAAAGAACAACTTCCACGCATATTGTGTAAATTACAATAACTAAACAAATATTAAATTAATGTACCAAATAGCCAATTATTACCTTTTATGCTTTAAAACTTTACGAAAAACGTTTTTACTTCGAATCTCGATTAAAATCAATTTCTATAAGTTACTTATTCGTTTGTAATTTATAAATAGAATGCACATTGTTCGATTAATATTGGGAACCAGCGTAAATGTTAGTAACAATCGCGCAAATGGACAAACATTCACCGAAACCGTTCGCCTTCGCAGATTTCGTAATTTATTAATGTTTATTTATCATATTTATTAACAAACGTCGTGGGACCGTAGGTTAAACAATTATTTACAATGTTCCTTTATTAATAATGGCTTGAAAGTCATTACTTTCTGGAAATATTTGTTAGATCGAACAAAGACAATCGAAGTAACCATGCGATAAAATAAATGAATATTTCTCTACATTTTGAAAAAATAGTTTGTATATATGCATTTATATTCCGAACGCTAAGTGACACACATATGTCACACGGCGATGAAGTGAGTTGCCATCTACTGGAGAATAGGTAAACTACACTTAAGGTATGAAAACACCTGGCGGAGAAACGCTCAAGTTTGTTAAGGAATTGTTCTTATTTCCACCAATAGAGAGCGCCACGAGCATAATTTATCGACATTACAGATAAGTAATTCCATTTGTATGGTATTCCCTACGGTGCAATAAAATAAATAAATATTTCTGTACAAAGTTTCGTATGTATCATCTTTCGAATAAATGTAAAGTTAAACGAAATCAGCGTAATGAAATTTCTCTGCATTCTAGCCTTCCTTTATACATTTAAAAAAATCTTTGATACCTCGAAATCAAGGCTACACATATCGATTATCGACTCACAAGTGTTTATCACGATGATTTTTCTATATAGAAAAGCGATTAATCGAAATTCAGCACGTTTCAGTAAAAAATACAACTTCTACGCGTATTGTGTAAATTATGAGAATTAAATAAATGTTAAACTATTGCACTAAATAGATAATTATTACTTTTCATGCTTTGAAACTTTACTAAAGGAGTTCTTACTTTGAATCTCGATGAAAATTAATTTCTATAAGTATAATCATTTATAATGCATAAATAAGATACAAATTGTTCGATTAATATTGGGAACATGCATAAATGTTAGTAACAATCGCGAAAATTAACAAGTATGTTCTCCAAGGGACGGCAACCCATATAATTACCACGTTACAAATGTTTGGAATTGCGCGTTCAGAACATATTTGCATGCATACAAACAATAATTTCTTTATGTAGAGAAATATTTATTTATTTTACCGCACGGTAGGGAATATCATACAAATGGAATTACTTATCTTTAATGTCGGTAAATTTATGCTCGTTGCGCTATCTATTGATAAAATTCAGAACAATTCCTCGACAAACTTGAGCGTTTCTCCGCCAGGTGTTTTCACACCTTAAGTGTAGTTTACCTATTCTCTAGTAGATGGCAACCCATTTCATTGCCGTGTGACATATGTGTGGCACTGAGCGTTCGGAATATATATGCATATATACAAACTATATTTCGATATGTAGAGAAATATTCATTTATTTTATCGCACGGTTACTTCGATTGTGTTTGTTCGATCTAACAAATAATTCCAGAAAGTGATTACTTTCAAGCCATTATTTATACTAAAACAATGGTAATAATTGTTTAATCTAAGGTCCCACGACGCTTGTTAATAATTATGATAAATAAACGTCAAGATATTGCTAAATTTGCGAAGGCGAACGGTTTCGGTGAATGTTTGTCCATTTCCGCGATTGTTAGTAACATTTATATGTACTCCCAATATTAATCGAACAATGTGCGTCGTATTTATGCATTAAAAATGATTGATTCGCCTATAGCAATTGATTTTGATCGAACTTCAAAGTAAAGAAATGTTTCTTAAAGTTTTAAAATATGGAAAGTAATAATTGTCTATTAGATATATCGATGTAACATTTGATTAGTACTTGAAAAATCGAAATGCATACTTCCTCGGCGGCAGTGTTCTCCTCATACCAAAGGATGAAATTCAGACATAAATTGTAGAAAATGTTCAATGTTGGGACTCTTGTTGTCAGGAGTATACGATATGCGAGGAAGTACCACGATTTCGCGGATTCCTAGAAATGACGTCAAATTCTAAGAATTTCTGCAAATTGAGATTCTACGGGATTTTCAAATGAATTTCCGAAATTTTGCTAGATCTGTCGTCGATTTTGGGCTTTGCTAACAGGAGAACATGATACTCGAGACTGTATTCTTATTCGGGGTTTTTTGGAAATGTCGTAAAATTCCAAGAATTTCCGCGAATTGAGATTTTGCGGGATTTTGGAACGAATTTCTAAACTTCTGCTAAAATTTTTCGTCAATTTTTGGCTTTTGTAACGGGAGGACATGATACTCGAGAAGGTATTCTTATTCCGGTGATTTTTGGAAATGACGTCAAATTCCAAAAGTTTTTGCGAATTGAGATTTTGCGTGATTTTCGAATAAATTTCTTAACTTTGGCCAAAATTTTCGACGATTTTGTACTTTGGTAATTTAGCAAGTTGATAGGATCCGATTAAGGAATCGAAGGCAAATAATGACCAAAAAGAAGCTTTTGTTGTTACTAAAAATAACTTTATTGAAAGATATCAATACATCGGTGATACAATCTCATTCTTTCGTTTAATTAACATACTCAAGCATTCATACGCACTATAAAAATGTTACTTTTCAAGGTATTCAACTTCTTCTTATCTTAAATAACCATTCTAAATTCGCAGCCAATTAGCTCGATATTACTCGCAGCGAGTAATACCGATTACCAGGTCTCACCACGTGGAGGTTGCTGCGAGCGGAGACCCGGAGAGAGATAGATGGAATCAAAGTTCCATCGATCTCCCTCGACACGCGATACAAACGAAGATACTAAACCAAAGAGATGGAAGGAATCAATGTTCCTTCGATCTCCTCGTTTAGTTCTGCCAAGCAATTACATTTTGGAAAAATTAGGCAAAATTGGGAAAGACGCGACACGAACCGTGCAGTTGGTCCTACTAGGTCTATCCCGTTGCCCCTCGGTGGTTCCGATTCCCGAGAAAACGAGCGACGCCTACCACTCCCCTAGAGGAGTGCCCCGTTTCTCCATCTTTACGACGAGAGGGTCTTATTTTGGAGGCTTTCGCAGGGACCGGCAAAAATGCCTGCTCCTGTGCTCGCAACATGTCCCCTCTGGAAGCGGACACACCGGAAGAGACGGCGATAGACCGTTCGGACTACTTACACGGCCGGCCACTTGCTTGTACAAGAAGCAGTGGTGACCGGATCGAGGAACGAGGAACCGAGCAAAATTAAGCTAAAGATTGGATAATTGCTTGGCAGATCACAGCCATAAAACTAACTTATTCTAACTGCAGAGATAGAAGGAATCAATGTTCCTTTGATCTCCTCGTTTAATTCTGCCGAGCAATTACATTATGGAAAATTGAGGCAAAATTGGGGAATACGCGACGCGAACCGTGGAGTTGGTCCTACTAACTCGGTCCCGTTTCCCCTCAGTGGGCCCGATTCTCAAGGAAATGCGCGACGCCGTCCACTCCTTGGAGTGCCCCGTTTCTCCCAACTCCGCAGCCAGGAGCCACGCAGAGCGTGGACCTGTCTCGCGAAGGATGACGAAGAGAGGGTCTTGTGGCACTGGGGCTTCCGCAGGGACCGGTGCGAACACCTGCCCCTGTGTTCACAGCATATTCTCTCTCAAAGCGGACGCACCAGAAGAGACGGCGATCGAGCGTTCGGTCCACCTCCACGGCCGGTCACTTGCTTATGCAACAAGCAGAGGTGGCCGGACTGAGATACGAGCAAGCGAGCAAAAATAAGCTAAAGATTGGATAATTGCTCGGCAGATCACAGATATTGGTACATGGTGGCCTTAAAACTAACTTAGTCTATACTTAGAATTAACAGTCCTGCGGAGGATGCAATACATCAATCCTCTTCGTTCTTCGTTCTTCGTTCTTCGTTTTCCGATATATCTAAGAGAAACCTAAGAGAAACCTAAAGTCATGGCATAATAGAAAATAGAAATGAATTTGGTTAGTGGAAAAAAATAAACATGTCAAAACAAGTAGAAATTAAAATCAGAGTACAAATGAAATGAATTAGACAAAGAAACAATTAAAAAAAAAAAGAAAGGATTGAGAGAGTGGTCGCCAGTACTGGCCACCGCCTCCCGGCGGCCAGTACCGGTTACCAAGGTGGGGGATCCCCCTTCCATAAACCTAAAACGAAGAGATCCGTCCACCTCGGAGGCTCCAGGAACAATGAAATTTTAAACAACCGGGGGCTCCTTATATACCCTCTCCAAGGTGACTTACCGTTTCTTCCATTGTCTTTGTTCGATCTAATCGAAATCTTCGAAGGCGAACGGTTTCGGTGAATGTTTGTTCATTTCCGCGATTGTTACTAACATTTATGCATGTTCCCAATATCAATTGAATAATTTGCATCTTATTTATTCATTACAAATGATTAACTAACTTATAGAAATTGATCTTGATCGAGATTCGAAGTAAAAAGTATATCGTAAAGTTTTAAAGCATGAAAAGTAATAATTGTTTATTTCGTACATTAATTTAACATTTATTCAATTCTTATAATTTACACAAAACGTATAAAAGTTGCATTTTTTACTTGAAAGCGCCGAAATTCAATTAATCGCTTTTTTAGATAGATGAATCTTCGTGATAAACACTTGTGAATCGATAATCGATACGTGTAGCCTTGACAATTTCGGTTGGACCTCAATGACAACATTTCCATTGCGAACAAAGAATATTTCAACGAAATGATATTTTAAGCCATTATTTATACTAGGACATTGTTAACAATCGTTTAATCTACGGTTCTACGACAGTTCTTAATAATTATGATAAATAAACGTCAAGATATTGTAAAATCTGCGAAGGCAAACGGTTTCGGTGAATGTGCGTTCATTTCCGCGATTGTTATTAACATTTACGCATGTTCCCAATATTAATCGAACAATGTGCATTCTATTTATGAATTACAAACGAATAAGTAACTTCTAAAAATTGATTTTAATCGAGATTCGAAGTAAAAACGTGTTTCGTAAAGTTTTAAAGCATAAAAGGTAATAATTGGCTATTTGGTACATTAATTTAATATTTGTTTAGTTATTGTAATTTACACAATATGCGTAGAAGTTGTTCTTTTTCCTAAAAAGTAGACGAAGCATAATTAATCACTTTTCTTCGTTCGCGATGGAAAGTTTTAATTGTAGTGCAACCGACATTGTCAAGGCTACACATATTGATTATCGCGAAGATTTTTCTATTTAGAAAAGCAATTAATTGAATTTCGCCGCTTTTGAGTAAAAAATGCCACTTTTACGAGTAATGTGTAAATTATAAGAATTAAACAAATGTTAAATGAATGTATTTAATAAACAATTGTTACTTTCCATGCTTTGAAACATTAAGAAACACGTTTATACCTCGAAGCTCGATCAAAATTAATTGCTGTAGGCGAATCGATCATTTTTAATGCATAAATAAGATGTACATTGTTCGATCAATATTGGAAACATGCATAAATGTTAGTAACAATCGTGGAAATGAACAAACATTCACCGAAATTGTTCGCTTTCACAGATTTCGTCATATCTTGATGTTTATTTATCATAATTATTAACAACCATCGTAGGACCATTGTTTAAACAATTATTAACAATGTCCTAGTATAAATATTAACTTAAACGCCATTAATTTCTTGAAATATCCTTTTAAATCGTACAAATAAAATCGAAGTAACGGTAAGTCACCTTCTCGAGGGTATAAATAGAACCTCCGGCTGCCGAAAATTTCATTCGCCCGGGATGCTCCGCGGCGGACGGAGCTACTCCTCTGGGGGACCTCGACCCCCATGGTCAGGGTGGCCCACCGCGGAGAAGGGCGGAAAAGCCGCGGACCCCCGATGGGGTTCCGGGGGAGCGGCGGTGGAAATTCTTGGAAATGACGTCATTTCTGAGAATTTTCCAAATTTCTTGGAAATGACGTCATTTCTGAGAATTTTCCAAATTTCTTGGAAATTAACGTCATTTCCACGAATTTCCTCGAGGCTCAAATTTTGAACGAGTTTCTGTATTTTGGCTAAAATTTTTCGCTGATTTCGGGACTTTGGTATCAGGAGAACATGATGTGCGAGGAGGTATTCCTATCGTGCCACTTCTTGGAAATGACGTCGTTTCCAAGAATTTCCCTGAGGCGCGAACTTTAAACGAATTTCTGTACTTTGGCTGAAATTTTTCGCCGATTTCGGGACTTTGGTATCAGGAGAACATGATGTGCGAGGAGGTATTCCTATCGTGCCACTTCTTGGAAATGACGTCATTTCTGAGAATTTCCCCGAGGCGCGAACTTTAAACGAATTTCTGTACTTTGGCTGAAATTTTTCGCCGATTTCGGGACTTTGGTATCAGGAGAACATGATGTGCGAGGAGGTATTCCTATCGTGCCACTTCTTGAAAATGACGTCATTTCTGAGAATTTCCCAAATTTCTTGGAAATGACGTCATTTCTTTGAATTTTCGGAATTTCTGGAAAATGACGTCATTTCTGAGAATTTTCGGAAAAATTTTAGCCAAAGTTAGAAATTCTTGGAGTAGGGGAGTGGAAATAAAGTGGGGAAAAAAAAAAATGCTAGTTATGTTTTACTTAATGAATTTATTGAAATGTATTGGAGTTACATAGATCTCCATTTACACGCACTTCCTTCGCGGAGGTCGGCGTCGGGCCACTCTCGACCGGAGGTTCCACGTGCACCAGAGAAGGAGCTCCGCCCGCCTCGGAGGCTCCCGGGCGAATGAAATTTTAGGCAGGCAGCGGTTCTATTTATACCCTCCAGAAGGTGACTTACCGTTACTTCGATTTTATTTGTTCGATTTAAGCGAATATTTCAGGAAATTGATGGCTTTTAAACCATTATTTATACTAGGACATTGTTGATAATTGTTTAAACAATGATCCTACGATTATTGTTAAGAGTTATGATAAATAAATATCAAAATATTGCAAAATCTGTGGGGACCGACAATTTCAATCATTTTTTATTCTGAAGCGAATTGTGTTATTAATATTCCGGTGTATTTCGAATGTGAATGTTTTTTTATGTATCTCACTAATGCATTACAAATTAATAATTAACTTCAGAAATTAATTTCGATACAGTCAGGAAGTGAAGGATCGTTACTAACATGTTTCTTATATACATAAAGTTTCCATACATGGAAATAAATATTTGTTTAATGTATATATTTATTTAATTCTTAGCAATTTACTCGATATCCGTAAAAGTCCAGACTGGAATACAACCTCAGCTCTCTTGGTATTTGAAATAATAAGTTTTACAAATTAGATTTATAATTGTAATATAAGACGTTTCGATAAAAGCAAAGTTTCATTAAAAATACACGATGTCAGAATCATTTGCATTCCTCTATTACCTATACTCGATTACCTTTAATACTCCTTGCTGGTATTGAAATGTCGCGCATTAGTAAAAGTGTGCTATTATTTCTGGGAAATTTTGCGAAATTTGTTCACTCACAGAAGATATCATATTTTCCAAGAATTTCCGTGAATTAGTTTTGGAATATTGTTGAATTCCGGACTAATAGGTATTCAAATTATGCAACACATCGGACACAGAATCGAGAAGACTATCGATTACTATAAATGCGAATTTACTATCGATTATTTTTATAAATGGTCTGTATGTAGGCAAAATATATACGAAAATAAAATACACGTCTTAAATGACGGGAATTCAGGTTTCCCAACCTGTTATACCTTGTATCAATTTATACAAGATTCGGAGAATTTCCAACAACGGCTTGCAAAATTGTTTAATCAAATGATTTTGTTGCACGTATAATAAGAGTAGCGCCATCTGTGGCTACTAGGCCAAGTTTGTCGGGCCATAATGTCAGTCTATGTCACTAAACGACAGCACCATGCATATTCTAACAGGTTTAAATAGTATTGTTACATAAACAAACATATAATCATTTTACTTTAGAAACTCAGGTTGAATCGATCGATGTATTTATACTAGTCATTTGTTATTGACATATGTAAAAGGTGTATTTATGTCAATCAACAATATATAGTCCGAATTTTTAAAATGTTTATAAAATACAGCATTGTTGGTGATGTGATTTAAAAGTAAAGTATTAATAAGAGAGATAGTGATTCGATACACTAATCGATTCATTCTTAGCGTTTCAAGTACTCCAATTACATGTTTATTAATGTTGCAAAGCGATTAAAACTGATAAACAGCGAATAAAGTACTTGAGTCGGCATCTGGCGACGCATATCAGAATCATTCCTCAACAAACTTGGCCTAACAGCCGCAGATGGCGCCCTTCTATAATACGTGCAACAAAATAATTTTTATGGACGATTTTGCAAGCCTTTGTTGGAAACACTATGAATAATTAATAAACTGTGCTTTTGGGCTGTTGGATTTATATTTCAGATATATTCTTAACGCTCCAAATTCTCCAATTACATGTCTATTCATGCTAAAAAACGATTTAATGCTGCAAAAAAGCGAATATAGTCCTTTACCTGTCATCTATCGAACCAATTACGAATCACTCCACGACAAACTTGGCCGAGCAGCCATAGATGGCGCCACAAACGAAGGAAACGCAACAACCGAAAATGCAGGGGGTTCGTAAAATGGCTATAATTTCGTTAAAAATCGGCCGATTTCAATGTTTCTGGGCACATTCGAAGCGCAAATAATAGCCCTATCGGATACTGTTACTAACAATTTAACAACATAATTTTTCACGGGCTAAACGTCACCTCGAATACTTGCAACTTTTATTACTTGACAGCACCCTGTTCAAGTGGCGACTTCGCTACTCTAGTGTAGTCAACCATAAAATGGGCCATAGTGCAAAGAAAGCGGAAGATTCAAGCTCTAATTTGACTTCCGCAACAATAGTCTGCGTTCAGTATTAACAAAGTTGTGGCTGTCTGAATTCTAGGTTGCTACGGTGCCCGAGTAACGAACGAAACGCAAGGGCTGAAAAAGCAGGGGGTTGGTAAAATGGTTGTGATTTCGTTAAAAATCGTTCTATGTTAATATTTCTCTTATTGTTCGCAGCGCAAATGATTGCTCTACTTGCCAACGTGACGAACAATTTACCAGCTTAATTTTTTATGAGCTAAACGCCACCTCAAATACTATCAACTTTTAGAATTTGTCAAGTCCCTCTACAAGTGGCAAAGGGTAAGTGTATGGTGTAAGCTTGCGAAATTAATATCTGCCTCCCTTTCCGCCATGTTTGAGACATTCGAGCAACCTGCTTGATTATTCTATGTATCTGTTACCAGCGACTGATATCGGGAGTATAGAAATTATGTTTTGTTGTCTCACTCATTGCTGATCTTTCTCACCCAATGTCCTACTGTCCGTCTCTCTCTCTCTCTCTCTCTCCCTCTTTCTGTCTCGTACGTAGAGTACCTCCACTAATATTCTATGTTCCTGCTACGAGCGGACGTTTTCAGGAGAACCGAAAGAAGAGTTAGTAGCTCTATATTATATCGAAACAGACAGATTGTGTAAGGACGGAAAGAATTGTTACCTCCGAGAATTGATGATAACTAAAGAGGTAAAAAATCGTTTTAAATTTGTTCTTGAATGTTGTCAGATGTATTTGCTGAACAATGCAAGTTCATATTATCCAACAATGAAGGCGAAATATCGAAGAGAATATCGATAACGTTACATCGTCAGCGATACAACTATTTCGGTACATGCTTTAGTATTACACTGTTTTAAGTGGTCGTATTATTATAATTAAAGTTAAGCATTAATAAAACCGAAAGTTAGTCCGTGACGTGCTGCCCGATTAAGGTGTATCGTTGAGAATGATAAGGTCTCGAGGATGGAGATACCGATCTGTTCGTTTAGAAACTTGACCGTTTGGGCGCAGATGGCAGTGCCGGCTGAATATAAGTAGCACCTTTTTATCTGTTGAGATAATGAGCATCGGACCTGTTCTGTCTGTCATAGAAAGCTTTCAAGTTAAAGTTAACGAACATTCTGTTTGAGTAGATGTAAAATAAGTGCGTACAGACCGTAGAACTGGTGTATATATTTGATGGTGGTCCGTAGGAGAAAGATCTGAAACTATCTTACTACAAACTCTACTCTTACGTTCTTCTAGATCATCCTAATATTATAATTAAACTGTGAACGTTAACAAAACCTAACATCAATCCGTAATACACTTCCTTGTAGACTCGTTATTGAAGGTGGTTCCTACTCTAGGATATTTTGTTCGAACGCTGTTACTAAGAGTTTGGCAGAAAATTTAAATGACTTTTCGAACGTTTACTAAAAAGTCTTTGTAGATTTTGGAACTTTACCACTATTGTTACAACAAGTACATAATTTGTGAAAATATGTTGTGTGTTGTACATGTGCGCGCATATAATCTTAATTGATAATGTATTCGTTAGAGAGGTAGTGGAGGTAGTATAGGTAGTGGAGAAAAGTCGAGAAAGGATGGAGAATGGTTTCTTCCATCGAGCGGTTGAAAAGATGTTTGCCAGACGCGTAGTCGAGGTTCAAAGTTCACCGCACGAGAAATTCATGGCTACGAATCTCGCCCATCTTCCCAGAGATGTCTCTGACGTATGTTCGGTACGCGCGCCGTAGATCTTTTAGATTCTTACTGACGTTCGATGTTGGTGGATCGCGAAGTAGTAGCAGCAGCAGCAGCAGCAGCAGCAGCAGCTTGTTTAGAGTATTTTTTTTTAATTAGGTTGTTTCCAGATTGTTCGACCATTGATAAAAATGTAAAGCGGGACGCGGAAATCGAGTCGATCCGTAATATATTTGTTTGTGGATGACGAGTGACGATAAGCGAGAGTTCCATCGACAATGTCGACATTAGAGGAATACGTCTGCCTGCTCTCGGCGGAAGAGAAGGCCTACGTAGCGGCGAATTTGAACGAAACCGACGATATTAGAGCTATTAAAATCGCCGAGCTTCGCGATTACGTTACGGGAAACGATGATCTATGCGCGCCAATTGGTACTTACGAGTTCGAACGAGACCCGAGAGGGATAATTTACTCTACTTGTATTTCTTGCTAAACAATTATGAATGTGTCTTTGTTTTCGCAGACGATTTCTCCATGTTACGTTTCCTGCGCGCGAGTAAGTTCAACGTCGGTAAAGCAAAGTGCAAGCTGTACAACTATTACAAGCAAAGGACGAACATGCCGGAATGGTACAGCAACAGGGATCCTTGTCTGCCGCAGTTGCAGGAACTCTTTGAAATTGGGTAACGATTCTATCTCTCTCTCTCTCTCGTTTCCGTGTGTTGGAAAAACGCACACGCTGTCCAGCCGATACGCCAACCGAATAATTATTGCATTGATCATTGGCTATGGTCCGCGGTCACGTTTTCGACTTGGCTATTTTCTCGCAGGCACAAGATCACGTTGACGCTGATAACGTATCGGTGACAGATAAGCCGCCGGACTGTTTGCAAATAAACGAATATCGATGCAACGTCAGTTTCAACGTGACAAGTATCCTGACTGACTCTCGTATGCCAATACCGCGATACGTATTGTCGCTACTCCAATGTACCGGTAGAATATTTCTTTTTAGGATACTCTTGCCTCTGAAGAAGTTGGACAACGAGGGAAGAATGGTCGTGATAATACGCGCCGCCGCGCACACACCTTCCAGACATACAATGTCGGACATGCTGAAGGTGAGTATTCGATCGAACGATTCGCCAACCCTGACGCGTGAATTACAATTACGAATCGACGAAACTCGATATCGTAATATACTCGAAACGCTAAAACTTGCACCTTTTGCGTCAGGCCGCACTGATGACCTTGGACTTGGCATTGAAGGAGCACGAAATGGTGACCGTTCACGGTATCACGGCGATCTTGGACATCGGAGGCATGACGTACGAGCACGTGATTCAATTGTCGCCGAGCGTGATCAAGAGTTTGGTTCACGCGTGGCAAGGCTGTTATCCCGTCCGGATTCACTCGTTGAACTTCATCAACGCGCAGAGATTCGTGAACGTTGTGCTGAACATCTTCAGAAGCTTCATGAACTCGAAACTGAAGAATCGGGTGCACGTTTACGCGCGCGGTAAACTGAAATTGGAGGAAACTCTGCCGATCGACATTCTACCCGAAGAGTATGGCGGCACCGATGGAACCGTGAAAGAACTGAGCGGTACGTTATCTTTGCAAACTACCTCGATCCTCTGTAATCCCTTTCGACTCGAAGATCCCATACCTGTGAATTTATTTTGTGAAAAGTTTCATTTCGCGTTTCGAATAATCTTCGGTCGCGTACCAGGTATTCTTTAAGAGAGAAAAACAACAGGGTTTAGAGAGGATTAATAAGATACGAATAGTTGCACGTGGGTGGAGACGATTATTCATTCTACGGGTTTAATTGGCTTACAGAGTATTGGAAGCGCATCGTGGAGAATAACAAAGAATGGTTCACCGAGGAGGAAAAGTACAAGTTGACATTGATTAAGTAACTAGATTGATTCTAATTCGCGATAACGAGCATCGGCGTACGGAGACGTTTGAAAAGTTACGGCGAATCTTACGCAATGGACAGCCAACTGTTTTGTATATTTTTGTATTAGCTTTTATAGAGAAAAATATAAGGAAAATGAAAGTAGTCACTGTGCTCCTGTCTCGTTGTCTCTCGTGTATATTCTTTCGAGATATATTATCCTTTACAGAATCTTTTTTATTAAGACGTCGAGAGATAAAATTCAACTAGAAAACATAAAGTAAAAATATCGTACAATTTCGAACCTTTCTTCGGGCACAAGTAATGCGGAAACATCGATAGTGTATAAAACATAACGGCTATGATTGTTTATATACTACAATATGGTACATGTCCGTGTCCTAGAATCGTATTGCACACTACACGCGTGATAATATTTCAATCGTATCCTCGCTTCTTTCACCAAATTTCCCACACTCCCCGACGTTACGATATTTTTCTAATTTAATGGAATTCATTTCCACGTTCGGTACACATTCTCTCTCTCTCTCTCTCTCTCTCTCTCTCTCTCTCTCTCTCTCTCTCTCTCTCTCTCTCTCTCTCTCTGTTTTGCCAATGCGAGCGAAACAAAGAAAAATCGTACAGCGCGCGTCGTTTACCCATCGTCTTGTTTTTGCGATCGTTACAATTTAAATACAACGTACACTTAAGTCATGGGCAAGTAAGACCGTCCTACGGCTAATCAACTACTCGTTAACTTAACAACTTACTACTCGCGATCCCATTTACATTCGGGACGAATTTGCCGGGGCACATTGTACCGGATACAAAGTACAAACGTCTCGTCTGTCGCGGTTTCCGTATCGTTAAATAGAAAATATACACGAGACTCTCGAAGGAGGTGCCTCGAGGTGCTCCAGCGGTCGGTAACGAATGGATTCCCTGCTTACCAGCGGACGACGGTCGGTAACTAATAGTATCCCTGTTTAGAGAAATTCCTTATCCACGGAACGAGAGCTCGGTGATAAACGAGACGACGACGAGTACTTTTCCCGGAGAATGGTGCGTGTACGGGGTGAAACGTGTCCCCGAGGATACTCGTTATTTCGTTATCTCGTTAAATTACAGACTTTCGACTAAAAAGAAGAAAAAAAAAAAGAAAAGGTAAGAAAACAATGAAAGAGAAGAGAAGAAAAGAAGAAGATCTCTTCTAAGGATCGGATGTATCCGGCACAATCATTCACGCGTTTCTCATTCGCACACACACAACGGTCACATTAAGCGCACAAAGGAGCATCACATGTCTGGAGGTCTACGCACGGAAGGCGTTAACGAGATCCTCTCGAGGAAGTCGTCGAAGCGATTCCACCTCCTCGCTTCGAGTTCTCCGTCCCGATGGCCGATCGTGATCGAATTCGAGCCGAGGCAACCTGTGTTTCTATCCTTTCCTTCTTACATTCGCGCGGCGGCTACAACCGATTTGCAACGAAGCAACGGCCACCCGACTCGATTTCTCTATCCCCGTTTGAACTTGAGCACCAGTATACTTATCGTGAGGAACACGACTATCCAGACGATGGTCGAGATGAAGCCGTTGTAAACGTCCAATTCCGAGATACTCCAACCCCGGGTGAGCATCGAACGCAGCGACGTCGTGGCCATCGTCAATGGAAGACCTTGGGATATATACCGCAGAACCGTCGGCATACCTTCCACCGGCCAGATCACGCCTACCGACAGAAACGAGAAATTAATTTCAAACTTGAATGTTCCGCGCTCCTCCCCTTGTTAACGGAGTTTCGCGCAATTCCATCAGGGATAACGATTATTCCTTCCATACGTGTACTTTGTATACCTACCGCTCAATAGAAGCGTGGGATAAAAACTGCCCAGAGCCAGCTGGATTGCATTCCTCTCGAGTTCGCAGATCGCCGAAATCACGAATCCTACAAGTACCGAGTAACGTGTGTCACGATTTACAAGCTATCGAAAGGGACAAAGGAGCCCGACAAGGCTACGCTAGGGCAAACTAAGATTAGTTCGCATCGACCCTTCTTTCTTCTTTAAAGATCGCTTACCGAAGCACATGCCGCAGAGTCCTTGGAGAATCGTCAGCACGATCACCCAGCCGATGTCTCCCTTGCACTCGACACCGAACACAAGGATCATGAAGATCAGCACCAGCGCGGTTTGACCGCACATCACCACGAACTGGGTGATCACGTGAGAGAAGAGGATCTCCCCCGGCGTGACACCTGCGACCCAGCTTCTGTCCAAGAGACCCTCCATCCTCTCGATGATTAGAACGGACGAGGTGAGGGCCACCGCCAAGAAGAAGACAATGCTGAAAGAATCCAAATAGTTCCGTACCGCGTTCTGTAGCCATGATGCGCGACCGACTAACCAAACTGTTCCACTCACGTCAAGATCACTCCTGGTGCCACAAAGTCGGTGAAACTGGGCTCGTTGGTGCCGTAGATCGGATCCTTGAACTGTATCGGAACGTCGGCCAGTTTGGTGTTTTGGTCGCAGGCTGACAAAAGATCTTTGGCAAAGTCTCTGTACGAATACTGAAGGTTTCTAGCTAGCATGAGACCAATCTGCTGATCTGTAAGGACGAACGAGGCGTAAGATCGTGCACGAGTAAGATCTCGGACGAAATGGGTAAATTTATCGAGAGGTGACAAATTTAGACTCACTGGACATATCCAACCAGACTCTGATCTCGCTCTGATCTAAAGTTTCGTCGTCAGCCTCTCTCCCTAGTGCCATTCTCGCGACGAGGGCGTCCGTGAAGTTCTCCGTGAAGTAGAGCGTTCCCCAGACATCCCCTTTCCGCACAGCGTCCATCGCCGTGTCAAGATCTTGGTAATACTCCTGGAAAACGGTAAGAATTTTTAGAAATCGTTCCCCGGCGAAGCTGGACCTAACCACGGTTCAATCAGCTTACTTTGATCATCGTTTCGTTGTCCAGAAATTTCAGGTATCGACAACTCAGATGCGAGAAGTCGCAATCCTTCGACACGGGACAGGAGAAGTTTTCGTAGGCCATCTCGTGGTTCACTATCGCCAGTTTCAGTCCCGTTGGATCCCTACCGATCGCCAGACAGAAGAGGATCACTTGCATCACTGGTAGCGCGAAGATGAAGAGCATCACTCTGCGCGCGGTAGACGAGTTTCCGTTATCTTTTGGTTATTGCTTTCTTTCCTCTCGACCAACAATACTTACCCAACGTTCCTCCACATACGCAGAAAGTTCTTCTGCAGAAGCGCCCTCATTTTTCCCGTACTGGTTATCTTGTAACAGTCCGAGAAGCTTCCGCAATTGTTGCACTCCAGTGTCGAGCTCTTCGCTCCTGGAATCGGCTTTCCGTTCATCTGTGATGTAACAAGGTGCACGCGATACAGGGGCCAGTAATCTTTCGGGACCAGAGGTCCTCGCGCTTGCGGAATAAGCGCGAAAACTATTCAACCGAACTACTCGCGAATTTATTCGTGAGTATCTCGTCACTTACGTCACAGTGGTTTCCAACTCCGTTCGTCGTGTCGTGAATGAGAACCTCTTTACTCTGGTGGAAGTTTAGCCCCACAACGCCAGATTCCTCGGTTACGTACACGGGTTCGTTCTTCTTGCCCCAGTTCAAGGAAGCCTGCTTCATACGTTTTAAGTTATGCCTCGTTCAGGGTGTTTCGAAACCCCTTAGAGGCTATGTACAGACTATCCGAGTTAAACTAAGGAACTCAAGAGCGAAACTAGGTTTCAGTAGGTTGGAAACCGGAATTACGTTTACTCTGGTTTCTTCTCTTTTTACAGACACTTGTACAGCCCGAAATATGTCTTTCAACGTGGATAGGAAACAGAAGTTATCGGTCTCTTACCAGACTGATGTTATGCGAGATGTTTAATTCTGTGGGTGGTTGAGCGTGCTGGCCCTGTTTCCTCGACAATTTTAAGAAAACATCTTCGAGGGATGGACAGTTGTATATCGCCAGGAGAGCTCTGGGAGATTCCTCGGCCAACAAGCGTCCGCTCCTCATCAAACCGATCTGTAGACGGAAAATGTACGCTTTCACCGCTGTCTACGAATCCTCGTTAAAATTCCTTAACGCGAGAGGATGCGTTTAACCAGTGAGGATGCACGGAAGCTATTTCGATACATTGTTCCGTGAAAATTGACAAAGAAATAATAAAAATTATTAGAAAAAGTTTGCCAGTTACTTTTTTCCCCAAGGGTGAATTTTCGTAGACGGAGAGATACTTGGCGCTAAAAAGCAGCATCGATGAATCTCGTCGATGAAATTAATCGCGTGTTTCGCGACCCTCGCCTATCACCGAGCGGCGTCCGCTGTTCCATAGATGATCGTTTTTTCTCCCTATCCGGGAACCTTGAAAACACGATCTAAAACATTTTCCTTCTCCTCCTCGAAGCGAGGTGTACGCGTACGTTTCTTTCTTTTTCCCCGCCGTATCGAAAAAAAACCATCGACTCTTTATTATTCCCGCAAAAAAGCGAATTACGTCTCGTAGATGGACGTAGACATTTTTCTACGAACCGTGCGATTTTTTCTATCGCCGGAGACCTGGATTCTCTCGAAACGAGACCAGGAGGTCGCGTTCTCGTGGAAACGTCTCGTTTCCGATAACGAGACAAGCCGCGTGCAAGCTACGACGGTAAAATTGTCCGCTTGGACGATATCAGGAGCGTAAGAACCGCAATCAACGCACGCCGGGAAACAAATAGGCTCGTGATTCGCCTGCTACGTAATTTCGAAGTGAATCGGTCGAAACGAACGAGTAACAGATTACGAGCCCGAATCGTCCGAGTCATCGTGGCGACGCTCGAGGTCGTCCGTCGACTCTCCAACCTTTTCCATTCAACGTGCAACATTGCGAAATCTTTCGGGACGAAGAGTACTAACAAAGATGTTGCAACAGATGGAAAAATAATCCAGTCGGTTCCATTTCTGGTCGATCGGTTCCGTACAAATAACTAATTTGTGCGGCGATTTCTTCGACTTTTGCAAAACTTCTCGCGTTCGAAACATATATATGTATATCGGCGAGTATTCTCGAAAGGGTGATCATGGTCGGTGAAATAGTGTGTACGATCGAAATGAATTATTTTCGGCACGCCATATTTGCGAATTCTGGCCCACGTTGCATTAGACGTCCCGTTTTGCATTCGACGACGCTTTCGGTTGCACTCGCGATTTGTATTCTCACGTATGCACCGATATTGCGCGCCGAATATTCGTACTCGCGTCGGATTTACGTAACGATTACCCTACCGTGTGCGCCTGTCGGGCCTCTTCGATATAGTGCGTGGTTATGATGACGGTTTTGTTGCCGTCTTTGGTGATTTGGACCAAGTGGTTCCAGATGCTGTAACATAAAAAGGCAACACTGAATCGCGTCGAAAAAAGAATATCGAACATCGAAATACTCGTTGGCTTCGATCATCGGTCAGCCTCGAGACTACAATAATTCGAATAAATAGACCGTGTATAATTTTACGCGATCGTTGTTACCTCGATATTTAAATTACTTCCTTCGAGGAATATTTTTCTCTTTTATCGAGGGACGAGGAGAATCGATGGAAGTTTTCCGAGAAAAATCGGGAAACGATTTTCGATACAACCATAAATTTCCCACACGGCCGTTCTTGGACGCTGATACTTTAATTTAGCGAAACTAGCGCGAAACACGAGCGGCTCGTAAATACCGGCGATCGCGAGAAGCCGTATGCACGCGCGCAATGACCCAAGGAAGCGGCTCTATTCGCTTCGGAGCGAGCATAATCGCGTTGCGAACTTTCTCGCGACTAATTAGGCCTCCTCTTGGTCGTCGTTTGACTTTCCAGTAAAAATACCAGACGAAACGGTTTCGACGATTCTCTCGACACCGACGACGTTCTTCGTTGCGAAACAAAAGAGATTTCAAGTTCTTCTCGGTGCGACACTGATCTTTACGAAAAATCTAATCGAATGTTGGTATCTCCTCTACTTTAAACGTAATTAAGAAAGACGCGATGTACACATCCTGTAAACCCTAATTCGAGCAGAGATTTTTCCAATCGGAATCGATGTTATTAAGCCCATTATACGGCTCGATGTATCGCTTGCGAAATTTTTATCGAGCCACGTCACACACTGACCGAAGTAGGTTAAGACAACCGCCAAGACGACGTTTTCCAACGTTCCACCTTGGCCGATGATAACACAACCACCACCACTCTTTCTCTCTCTCTCTCTCTCTCTCTCTCTCTCCCCTCTCTCGTGTCGCGACTAATTCGAAAGCGAGTCCATTGTAAATTACACGCATCCTCGCTGGGAGCGACGATCATCGATGGCGATAGTGAAAAGGAAATTTATCGGGCGTCGTAAACGACCGGGAGCCCGATAAGTGGAAATGTAAATCGCGGACATTCCTAGCCGAGAGCTGGATATACGATAAAACGCTGAACCGAGTCGTGCTTTTCAACATTCCTCTCTCCGTGTAATTGAAAAGCGGTCGCGCGCGCAGCCCCGTAATTTCATAATACGAATTTCATTCGCGCGAACGCCCCGAAGAGATAGTTAGAAGCCGATGAAACCGATTTTACAGCAATTTCGAAACCTCTTATTCGCCCGTCGTGCTTATGGCTCCTTAAATAAACCGCGTGTTTTACTTCCAACAATGTAAGACTCTCGAACGGAACGTTTCTCGTTTACCGACTGGTATACGCTCGATTTCGCGCGGTGGTAACGATCCCTTCTTAATAATTTCTAATAAATTATCTTTGTAACGCGAGCCAAGTATCATTTTTGCAAACGGACCTTCGAACAACGACCAAAGTTACCTCGAAGATGCACCGTGGAAGTCTAAAACAATTCTCGTTAAAATACGCGGTAGCCCGATGTACGAATGGAGGAAGTTTGATTGTCCAGGTGAAAGTCCGAACCAAATCGGAAACTGGTTCTACGGGAGGAATGTTTGGTATAGGTGGACCTTCCGATTGTGACGTCTCGAGATTTTTTCGCACGTTTGGATCGTCTTCGTTGGAACTTACCTTTGTCGTAGCAAGGGGTCTACACCCACGGTTGGCTCGTCGAGGATCAGTAGTTCGGGATCGTGCATCAGGGCGACTGCGAAGGACACGCGTCGCTGTTGACCACCGCTGCAACCAACGAAACGAGAATTCTGTCAGAGAACTGGTCGAGATTTCGCCACAATTTTCACTGTGGATTTTCAATTTCGAAACCGAGTCGTAAACTCCAAAGTGTCGCGATAACGCGAAAGGAAAGGACGGACGAAATTAAAAGTCAAGTGCCCTCAATGGGATGGAATGCTCTTTTAACTCCGGGGCATCGGAACATTTTATTCGAATACCTAACAAGGTTCTATTCGAACGGAACAAGGTATTGGGTTAACCTAGGAATGGATCTTTTCGGTTGTACCTGAGATTCTTCACCAATCGATTCTGCGACGGCAGGTCCAGGAACTGCAAGAGAAATCGCAGCCGGTCAGCGATCTCTGCGGTGCCCATACCGAATATCCAGCCGAAGTACATCATCGTCTCGCGAATCGTAAACTCCCCGTAGAGGGCTATCTCCTGCGGCATGTAGCCGACCCTTTTACCCGGAACACCGGACCCCTTTGTGCCTGGTTTGCCACCGAGAACCCAGATCTCGCCCGAGTTTAATCGCCTCCGACCCACGATGCAGGAGAGCAAAGTCGTTTTGCCGCATCCACTCGCGCCGAGCAGTCCGTATCTGGTCGAAACAGAAATTTCGAGAGTGTAAATTCCAACGTGAGACGAAATGAATATAGTTTTCTCCAAATATATTCTCAAGGATCTCGAATTATTTTAAATACTATCGCTTCTGGAGATGGCTGCGCTTGCGTTCCTCTATTTGCCTAGGAAAACGTTCATTTCTCAGGCGACTGTCCGCGCGCGTGATCGCGTTCCTTTTCAACATAAACGATTCATACTCGATAACAACGACCCGTGTGATTATCTAACAAAAACAATGGAATTAGTTATATCCCGGAAACGTGGAACTCGAGTAAAAACTTTGAATATTTCTCTACCTCGATCGAGCAAAATAATTCCTCTCGGTTTATCGTGCATCGTAACGTGGAACGGTTTCTTTTTTTTTTTCAAACAGGAAGGGTAAGGATGATTTACGAGAGATCGTCACGTTCCACCAATCCTGTTCATTATAGCTTTCTAAGAAAGCCGCGTTTCGTTACCCTTTGCTCGATCTGTCGATCTCACGGATTACCAAGAACCACCTTCGATTTCAAATTACACTTTGGAAATTTATCCTTCTTTGTTCGTTATGCGAGAAATTTGGCAATTACGGAAACTAGAATAGATACAGTTGTGTTCCCTTTGAACAGCCGTGCGAGATTTCATCACGAGCGTCACAAGTGTAGCAATTAACGCAATCAAGGATTACTTGTTTCCGACCTTCTAGTAGGTGTCCCGGGCGTTCCGATCGATAAACGATAAATAATTCAAATCGACGGCACAATTTGTTTCAAGATCGTTTCATCGTTTTTGAAAAAGAAGAAAATGTCAAAGAAACATTCGTCTGAGAACAAAATCCTTTTTATTTAAGAAAAGATCTATTCGAGAACTCGAAATACAAACGAATGCATTAACATACGCGTATTAAAACTCTTGAAAAGTATCTATAAAAATATTTCTCCTAGATAGTTTCTCCATCGCAACTATTCAAATTGAAAATATAACGTTCGAAATAATAAAGAAAAAAAAATATATAATTTTCCATCGATATCTTTCCAATGGATAATCGTATAATTTTTAAGGGGCCAGTGGTCCCAAACTTTGATCGCGCAGATATTTTACGTTTATTAAATTGTTTCACGGTTTGGGGAATTACTCACATGGATCCTTTCGCCACGGTCATGCAGAGATTCTGGATAACGTGGTTCGGGTTCTTGCTACTCCCGTAAGTCTTGAAGGCGTGCCTGACGCTAACCGCTTGCTGCCGACTCCACGCGGGGTTGTTCAACCCCGGGGTCGCCAGAACCGTGCTCGGCGTCATCGTCATGTCCAACGTGCTGTCCGAGTTGTTCTGCATCATTCCCAGAACGTTCGCGTTCGCGTTTGCGTTCGCGTTCGCCAGACCGCCACCTGTAGTCCCGTCACTGGAACAGGAAAGGAAAACTCGCCGTAATCGCGCGTATTCGGTACATACGTGTTCATTGTTTTTCCCGTAAGCCAACGAAAACGCAACGGAGACGCGTAGTTGCGTGCAAGTATGCGCGAATTAAATATCGAACCCCTCGACTTCCGAGTCGACGGTAGAAATCGACTTTGGAGTCACCGTGACTCCGAGTGACGTTGATCCGATAATTCGAATCGATCGATTGTTAATTTACAGTGGAGTCACGATCGATTCTATCCAAATGGTGATCGCAGCTTGATTACAAACCACGGTGATCGAGTTTCGGACAAGTTGCAGGGAAGTCAGATACTGCACGCAGCATGAATATTGTACTCTGGATAGCTTATGTCAGCGCACCGAACACGGTACAGTTTTATAATCATTTGCAATTCTGCAAATCATTAAGTTTCTTACTTTCTTGTGTAGTAGTACCGCGTCGAGCGCAATTTTCTTTGATATTATAGTTAGATTACGTGTACGCGAGCAGTTGGCACTTTTCTTCCTGTTTGTACGTTTAAGGACCATTGTTATTTTTCCAGGGTTTCGATAAACCCTATTTTATGTTTAAAAAGAAAAATGGTCCACAGTTGCGGTCCGAATTAAACGTTAAAATCGCATCAAGTGCCGATGCAGTATTAAAATTACGAGTACTCGGTGCACAGCTACCGATCCTTACGGGAAAAGAAAGGTAAACCTCGTCCATACGGTCGAAATTGCAACCGATTCCTAATTCCTGACCGGGTAAATTCGAATCGTAAACGCGTCGCGATTAATTTTCAGAGTGAGTTGCAACCGGAGTTATAAAAAACTATGATGGCTGGACGAGTGGCAAAATCAGGGTTAATCCACGACCGAGTCGAGGTCGAGTGACGCCACGTTGACCGAGGTCGTAAAGGAGTCACGACAGGGTCACGAGGGGGTCACGAGGGAGTCACGAGGGGGTCACGATCGATGAAGTCGCGATAAATGTTAAGGAAGATCGAAAAGAAAAAAGTAGCTGCGGCAGACTCGTTGGAGTGGTCGATGCGCCGTATAAGAAAATCGTAGCGTTGAATTTATTTCCTGTTACGCGTGCAACGAATGAGAAATGTATGGCGGTCGCGTGACGGAACTTTTACGCGCGCCGAATCACGGCAATTCCGTTCACCTCGTATGCTGTCCGGCGATTTCGAGAACAGCGCCAGCGAGATCGTGACGGCGCGACTCGGTCCTAAACACGAAACCTTGGTTACCTTACGTGCGTCGCGATGGGGCCCCGGATCGTACGGTTTAGAAAGAGGGGGCCCGCGCGGTGTTACGTAAGAAAGTGGCTTTCTTTTCGCTCACGCTCGCCCGCCGGTTCATTGGGCAACCTATCGACGTATCCGTAAGGCGGTACGCGGGGATCACGCGCCGTTTACCAGTCGTTCTCCCAGACACTGGGAGTCGTATTCCAAGGCCGTTCGAACGTATCTTCTCGATTCTCAATTTTCACCAATCCGGGGAACTATATTCTTTAACCTTTCAATTTTACGAGTCAACGGTGAACGAATTTTATCCGGAATTGTACAATTATTCACTCAAATACACCGCGCACTTCGATTGGACGGGGGAATTTTATTAAACCGTTACTCCTGGAATCCACTCGGATGCGTTACTTTTGCAAAGATTGTCAAGGTTTTGTACCCTGAGAACGCGAAACAAGGAAAAGAATCGGTTCGTTGAAATATCATCTCGAGCAGCGAATGCAAACGAATATGCAATCTCGGGTACGATAAACGAATAACTGTAGGAATACGCACTCAGGAAGTGCATCTGTTCCCAAGATTGCCAAGTAAAAGTTACGAGGCTCGAAGAGCTGGTGCAACGCGTAGAATATCCGTTTTCAATGCCGCGCGATTGTTTTCCTATCCAACTGGTTCCAAAGTGTTCTCCAGCGAGGGTTGCTCGGATCAGCTGCGAGGATTGCGAAACTCTGTGCCTGCATCGTTGCGTAACGCGGTCCCGTGTCGAGTCGAAAACCGATACGAATCGCCTCTGGCAAAGGTCGGGGATCTCGAGGCGATTCGGTCGATCGATGAAACCGAGCTGCAGCTTTCTCAACGTTTCGATCGTGAATCGAGCCACCGTCGATTCTATCGCGGTTGAGCCCGCTGGTAGCGAGCATGCGAACGAGGAAAAGTCAACAAACCGACCGTTTCGTAACGCTTCTCGACGAGCGGATATCCAAGCGCGGAAGAAAGCTACGAGACTGCGAAGACGTTTCTGCGAGTTTCAGTGGAATCTCCCTACGTCGAGATACACCAGGAAGTGGCATCGATTATGAGTATTATCGGTACGATTACAAACGAGATACGGGGCATCGGTGCGCAACAGGTGTATCGAAACTTTGGAGCATCTTCGAAAGAATCTTCGAAACATGCGATCTTTATAAGAGGCGGTGTACGTTTAAAAGAGAATAAAGTAATAATCATAGCGATTGTCGATCTGTACTTGAACGACTATACCTTCTCTAAGATTCCTCGATCCCTTCTCCATCTCTTCTGTACAGTCTCCAAAAGAGAAAGAGACGTATACAGGATAAATTAATCTGGTTAATTACTTTCGACAACCGAGAGGACGGAACGATCGAACGAGTTTAACAGGTTTAAAAGTTCACTCTGTCGTATGGTTTATTAACTATAAACACGTTCGTGTTATAGGTTCAACTTTCAAGTTTGAAACTTCGAGTTTGAAGCGGAGAACGCGTTTGGTCGACGATAATTTTTTAAAGATAAACGGCATTAACCATCGGTCTGCGTATCCCCAATGTACGAATCAAATTGTTCGACGCGGAATATTAAATATTTTTCGCGACAATTCTATTTTGTTTACCAACTAAACGGTGTTTATCACGGTTTGCGTATTTCCACGATTTCGTCATCGATAATAGTTCTCTTCGCGCACCCTTTCGTCATCGTTGCGGAGCTGCGCGTTGCAATTATCGAACACGCGTTGCGGTTCATTTTCTTCATTATCCAAATTATTCTTCGCGATTGTGGCTATCGTCGGTGTTTTGTAACCCAAAGATGGTCTTTGGGTAGTATCTCGATGGGTATTCCAGCTACAATGTTAATCTATACAGAGAGACGAGGAACAAGATTTGAAAAATGAATTGCAAAAAGAAAAAGAGACAATCAATGACTTTTGACTTCTTGACGAAATTCTAGCCCCGAAGAAATCCTAGAGTTTGATCAAAGTTTATTTCTATTGTTCGCACGAGTGGAATGACTACTATTCGGTAGTCGGCCGCGTAAGTAGATAATGACCGTAGTAGTCGGACAGCGTCAGTCTGAACTAATTTACGGTTAGATTACTTAATCTGCCGCCGTTTCGAGGCAACACGCGTCACTGTCGCGCCTCCTCTCTGTTCTCCCTATCTACGAATAGATATAATAAACTCTGACAAGCGCGACTGACGAATTTCAATTACGAGCGAATTGCACGCTACTAGGATTTCGTGAAAACGACGTACACCGAAACTTTCTAAAACCCGAGAGCTTAATCGTGCCGGTAAATAGTGGCCCGAATAATAGCTCTAAAATAATTCACTCGATCGAAGTTGCACAGGTAGAACAAGTTTGGCGGCGGAAATAAAACGATACGAAATTGTGAAACAGATTCGAACCAATCGATTCTACGCAGAAGTAGAGGGTGAAAAATTTGTAATAATTACTCCGGATAAAGGTATATTTTAGCGGTAAGCAGCAGAGGTCTCGCACATTTTCTCGCAGCTCGGGGCATCTGTATCGATTATCCGAAGCGGTCGTCGCGACGACAGATTCGTGAACGTCGATGTAACGCGCGTAACGACGCTTAGTATTCAAAAATCGACCCGCGAGGATGTTCCAGGCGTCCGAGTAACTCCGTCGGGATTGTGCAACTCGGCATTCCAGAGGACGACGTATCGCGAGGACGCGTGTGGAAAGACCTGGCCACGCCAGGCTGCGTTTTCTGGGCCATGGTCAACACACCAATTCCCGATTCTGCGCTCCTCCATTTTCCCAATCGGTGTTTTCTCGAAAAGAGCGCAACTTTCTCGGTGGACGACGGTCCACCGAGTGCAATCGTCGCTCGTGTGCAATCCTCGAAGAGGTCGGGGAACGAGACCGTTGTAAACGTCGACGATCATTGTAAAAGCACAGACTCGACCGTGTACAAAATACACACAGAATCTTCGAACGTGTCTAGGTGTTGCGCGATCGAAAGAAAAACTCGTCCGACGCGTTCGAGCACTCGGTTGCACTTTATTTTCCGTTCGCAAGCATAAAATCGAGGGTAAGTTGCGACATCCGAGAAAGCAACTTTTTCTACAACATTTTCGTACCGTAGCTTCGTGAAGAAACACGAACCATTAATTGCCGCTTATTTAATGTCGAGCGTGTTTCCTAATCGTCGTTGTTACACGAGCGCCTCTAATAGCATTACCGCACACCCGGTCGTTTCATAATTGCATTCGAAGTCGCGCATCGTCATGCAACGGTCGCTGCAACGATACCATCTAACCAGTTAGACGGCGTTAATAACGAAAACAAAGGCGGGACGATCCGTTGCTCGTTGCTCGTGCACGCGTTTTTCTCTCCCACCGGTACACCTCGTTCTCATTGGCTTTCCACGTTTTCCAGGCAGGGATGCTAATTAATCTTCGAACGAGGATCCGTTTTGCGAAATTCAACGCCCGATGACTAAGCCGAGCGCGGTTTCTGGAAAGGAACACGTTCTTGTTTACCAAGAACAACACTCGAACGGAGGATGATGCATCGCTCGAAATCGTGATATTAACCGGTCTTAGCTCCGATAAATAATAATTAAAATTAGCAACAACCGCTACCGCCGTCACGCTACTGTCTCTCACGGGGGCGTAATTCCATCTCAACGGGGATTACTTTGGTAATCGAGCGACTTTGGTGAACTTTCAGCTTCGTAATCGAAGCTATGGATGCAACTGGATGCAACTGGATGCATCTGGATGCTCGATAAAATACGTTTCGTAGGTCGTCTCGAAAGAAAAGAATACAGACGATAACGGAATATTTTGCAGAAATTGCCGATGCAGACGGCGTTGATCTCGTTTCGTTCATCTTTCTTATGCAACGCGGTAGAAAGCGGACAACGTCCGAAACAAATCACCGTCGGGCTCGATCGATGCTCGCTCAATCGATGCGTTAAATCGCGTCAGGATGGAAAAAAAACCAAGAAGAACCGACGAGTTGCACTTGGGCACCGTGACCGAATGCACCGTCGAAAGCAGCGGTTTAGGTGGACACTGCTGACGGCGGTGCTTTCGTTTGTTCAGTTGCTTCAATTAAATCGTTCTTTTCGAGTAAGAGTCGCGTTCGCAAAGACCGTGAAACAGAGATTCGTTTTCCAGTAATTTCTTGCGCGATTCGGAACAAAAGAGCTCAGAGGAGCGCAGAGGAGCGCAGCTGAGTTATCCAAGTGTCTCGCGATACGAGGATCATCCGTAAACACGTACGACGGTGTGTTTGTGGGTACGCGAGTTGACTTTCGATTAATCGAACGACGATTTTGATCGCGCGAGACAACATTCGCGCACGAACGTCCCATATATCGATTGACCTTGGAGCGACTATTGCTAACTCGATCGTTAAGGCTCGTCCGATTATCTCCAGCGATGGGGTTCCATCGAGGTTGTAGGTTCGAACGACGAGGGTGGAGAAACGAGCAGAGAAGTCACACCGGTGTTTGATAAGGTTGAGCCTTGACCTTGGCTCGATTTCGATTCACCGCGTACAATCGACCAGGGAGCGAGCATGGTTTTCGAGCGTGACTTACATTACGAACATCGGACCAGGCGACACGACCTTCGTTCGCTTCTTTCATCTTTTCGCAACAGTGATATTCCCTCCTCTGGGTCTCTCTGGGTTCTTTTTATTATATAATATTTCCGTGCCGCGGCACAATTTACCGTTGCTCGAAAATGGGAAAACAAGTCGGTAGAGACGATAATGCGCGGAAGGCCTCGTCGAAAGTATTTCGAGGCAGTATTCTCCGATCGGCAATCGTTAAAATTTACCCATTTCAGGTGGGAAACCTTTTCATCGATGTTTCCAGAACAGTGGAACTTTCCCCCGATTAAAAATGACTACGAACGTCAAACGGTGCACACGTGGATTGTCTCTTCTTCCAGTTATACAACAATATTTTTCAGTCAACCTTCCGCACGCGTAAACATGTTTTTACCCGAGTTTTTCTAATCACGGGGATCAAAGTACAACGACGCTGATCTCTTCGGGGGAAAAAACCGGCGCGAGCAAAAAAGCGTCGTCGTGAACCACGTGGCGCGAAACTTTGACTTCCCAGACGAGTTCCTTCTTTCTCGATCGAGGTGTACTTTGACCCTGACCACCATCGGAGATGCGACCTTCGACCGACTCGATGAAAAGCAAGAAAACCAGAATCGTTGTTCGACTTGCGTCACCGTGGGACGACTTTGCCTCTTCTGGTTGACGCGCGGCACTCGAGTCCCGCGTTCTCCAACAGTTGAAAATAGTTGCTCGGTTAAGAGAAACAGAAGCGAATGACGCGCAAAGAATCGTGTCGAACTACACGTCGGTGGAAGCCCAAGTAAATTAACTTCGAACGGAGCACGAATTTTTTGCGAGAGTTTGCCATTGAGAATCTCGAGGACAAAAAGATCGGAAAGAACGGTTTCTTTCGGAGGACCGAATCCAATTTTTGTCAAGTATCGAGGAATTTGAATCGATTCTAAAGAAATTTTACACGTCTTACGTATCAATACAACGTTTCAAGTGTAAAGCATGTGTAACGACTCGTTCGAAAAAATACTCGGTGGAATAGTTGGACGCTTCGCGATCGTAATCTGCGATGCTAATACGCTTGTACGTTCAGTTGTCGCTCGATACCACTAATTGTTCGAGCGAATTTGAATAATGTCGTGTATTAGCAGTAATTCTTTGCCTAGACGTACGGTTTCGCTCGAGATGCCGACGCGTGTTGAATTAGCGCTTTTTCTTCGGCGTTTGTCCGACGCGCAAGCAGGAAACGAATTACCGGAGCATTTGAATATTCCAGTTGTCGCAAAACATTGGAATATATAGTATTTCAGAAGAGATATTCTTTAAAAGACATTTTCGTAGCAAAATGATTAACGTGGACGGAAAAACGGTTCGTTTTCGATACCGGACACAAACGAAGCATAAATCAGAGGAGAAAAACGGTAGCGTTTTATCGTCGCAACGTTCGATTAATGGTCGCGATTAATAAATCGCGGTTCGCGCCACGGCAACAGATCGAATATAAACGCGCGCCGCTGCCGATCGAAGGAGCTCGATTATGGGAACAGTTGTACTTTAGAACGTGACGATCGCCGACACTTGTCGAGCGCTCGGTAGATCGTGAATCAGGCTCGTGCCTCGCGGGAAGTCAACAATTACCTCGTGGGTAATCCGATCGATCGTTTATCGTTCGTATTTCACCGACAATATTCAAACGAGGCAACTCCCTCTGTCGGCGATACTGATCTCGTAGCGAGATCGCTTCGAGAGCTCGACGTTCCTCGATGAAAAATTTCTTCATCGATAACGAAACGATTTCATTATTCTTTGTTCCTATTTTCTACGCTACAGGGATTTTTATCCGTGAATAAATCGAAGGGACCGGACCGATCGTCGAACATTTGGAACTCTGCTTGGCTATGGTTCGTCGACCCCTCGGTTACGCGAGGCGACGACGTGGTAGCCACGGACGTCACGAAACGCGTAAAAACTGACGGTCCTGTCATCGAGAAAATCGAGTGAAAGCATTCCGTGGTTCCGGGGCAAGTAAAAGTGAATAATGTTGCAGGAATCGAGGAATCGAGGAATCGGTTCTCACGTGGCCACACTTGACGGAAAACAAGCAACGACGAAGACACCCTATACAATTTCACCTCGTTTATTGCCAACCTCCTGTCTTTGAATTTTTAAACGGACGAATTTTAAGGAAGAAATTCAAATTAGTTTGCATCGAATAAACGGGAATCTACGTTGTACAATGCGAAAGTTGAGTTCGACGGGCAAAACTCGTTGGGTTGCACTTAAGGGGTTGATCGATCGAAGGGCAAAATGTCGGGGCTCGCGATGATTCGTTATCGGTAACGCGATCGTACCTGGTGCATGGTTCGTGGTCATGGGGGAATGCAGGCAGCGGCGTGACTGCATAACCGTTTCGCGATGACGTTCCGACTTACTTCTCCAACCGGCTGACACACTTATTAAAACCGCTAGATTAAGCATTTCTTTTCGCGGCCTCGCAATCCACAGCTGATTGTGACTGGCACTCTCGTTAAGGAAAGTCGACTCGCGCGGATTTACGCTTTTACCGATCATTTGTGTTGCGCATAATGCTCCAGCTTTCGTTCGGCACTCGTTTGCCCGCGAGCAGACTCCTCTCTCCAATCCGTGTCCTTTTCGATTTTACCGAGTAAAAGAAAGGACTAGAAAATTGTAAGAAATTAATAATCTTCTTGCTCCTCGAGTAACGGACCGTGCGATAAAAATAGCGAACCCGGTGTTAAACGTTCGTTCGTTCTTCGAAAATCGTTGACAAGGGAGAGCCACCGAACTCGCTTCTTTGCGGCGAGAGCAACATTTTATAAATTTCTAACGAAGCGATTGTACTGGCCCAGAAAACTCTTTACGCACGAAGCTCCGAAGATTATCGGGTTACGCTTTTTCCTAGGCGAAACGAGGGAACTTTCGTTCCTCGGGAGAATGAGATACAATTTAATTCGTCGCGGATAGCGCCGCGGATCGATAAGCAGCAGTAAACCGCGAGAGAGATTTTTCATTTCAATTTACAGAAGCTCTGTTAAACCGGACGGTACGGTTTCACGTGCCGGTTTTTCGACGTGATTAACGCTTCCGATCGAAAATTTCTAAGGCTCGAGTCGCTTTGCATCGACGTTTAACGACATTGCTCGAACACGGTCGGCGAGCAACGGTTATCGACGCGTCGTTAAAATTCTCGGTGTGCCTCGAACGGTGACTTCAACGCCCGCAAGGGACCGAGGAACAATAATCTTCGATCGAATGCAAGACTTGTGCGAGTTTTACTCGCGTAAACTCATTAGCGACCACGTTATCCGAATATGCTATTATACTTTCGAAAACACGTTCTCCCGTTTCCTCGAGGTGGTTTATCGTCTTTATTATACGAGTCCGAGCTGTTCTTTTCGTTGGTATTTTCGTCCGATAGAATATTCGTGCGCAGTTTTAACGAGTTTTGTATAAAAATTCATCGTCTATGGAATGTTTCTTCTCAGAATTCTCTTTTTCTCTCAGAATCGATCCGTGAGTCTCGATATTAACGCAATGCTGCGGCCTCGTTGGTGACGATTACGGTCAAGTTCGCGAATGCAACACTGCCACCGTGCTGTCGCGATTATGACGCTTCGTTTCTGCGTCAGCTTAAGGAGTTGCGTATCGAAATCGATTTAAAACTATGCACTCGCGGGAACACGTGTCTATTAAAATAACGTTTCTCGTAAGATTATTATTTGGGAACATCTCGGTCACGTAGTTTCGAAGGAAACCCGATCGGACTTTCGTTTTCGTTGTCGTTCGATGCTGGAGCACACCTTGCGCGACAGAGACGCGCAAGATGGCAATAAAGAAACGAATTTTTCGATTCGCCGATCGTTTCGTTTCTGGTTACACAATTCACCGATTCCTCGTAAAATTATACGATCGCGCAAGCCGCATAGTTTTCATCGCGCGCGAGCCTCCGTAGGATTACGTTTAGGATAACGCGAAATTACACAACGAACTCGAGTGCGAGTATGTGCGTGCGTGCGCGCGCGCGCGATGAGAACGCGTGCCGAAAAGTAACGAGGTCGGCCTTCCAATTGCCGTTTCAGTATTTTCAACGGGCTGTCATTGACTTTTACCATCGTACGCGCCGATCGCGTTGACCGCTGACTGGCTGGCTGCGTTTTACTTTCTAGAACCGTTACGGATCGCGATTAATCGTTACATCGATCGCGCGAAATTCGTTCTTCCCGTAATCCGCCGGCGCTGGATTCGACTGGTAAAAAATTCGCGCCTTTCGTTTTCAACCGGGAGGGCCGAATTCGGTGAAACTCCTTCTACGGTAACCCATGGTACACGGTACGCGGACTTCGGTTCACGGTGCTCACCGAAAGTTGTTCGTTCCGAGATACATTGTTATTTTTCTTTTCTTTTCTTTTTCGAAAGTTGGTAATTAAACCGAGAATATTACACGTTGCAATAGGCAGACAAATCGAGATTGACCGAACACGTCTCTAGGAGCTGAGAACATCTTCCGTGGAGGAAGAATAAAACGATTCTGGATATCGTAACTAAGTTTAACGCGACGGGGGCTTCAAGGTTGGATTTCAAGTAATTAAGCAGCGAAATAGATTCGATTGTGACGTAATTGAACCGAAACCAGTCCGACGATCTTTGTCGGTAAGCTGCGCATAATTGGAACACTCGGGTGTTTGGATAGACCCCTGACTCGCACGGAACTCGACGATCTCGCGAGTTCTACTCTCGAGGAAGAGTCTCACGGGATGCTGGACAATTGTTTAACCGGCTGCCACGCGATCGCTCGCATTTTCCTTTGTGACGTCGAGAAAGTTATATTTCTCCAGGGTCTTTCACATCGTGCCAATCTAACGTCGTGTTCGCGATTTCTTGGCGAGACTGAAACGATAATTAACCTTTCCCAGATTTTATCCGGCAGCGGGAACGGGATCTGCGTTCTCGCACCCTACGAGGATTTACGAGATCGCGTGCGCGTTGGCCGTCAACTCGGCGAAAAGAAGAGGAACTAATTGTTAGCGCACGTTTTACAATGGTTTCTCTCTGTATCGGAGCGTATTGTGCTCGCGGAGAGAGTGCAACGTCAGTTTACGAAGGATCAACTCCTCGATCGTAATTACGATCAATTAAGAAACACGCCCGTCTCGTAGAACCGTGTCGAACGTTTATGGAATTTTTATCGAAATTCGTCGTCCGGCGCGTAATAATTGGTTGCAAAAACGATAGACGTTAAAGAGGCGACAGAGGAAGCCGCAACCGGTTGAAAATAACGTCCGCAAAATTTGTTAAGAAAATAAATGTGTATCTCTGACACGACTATTTCTATATTCCCGAAATTGTTCCATCGCGTCGAGATCGTACATTCCGTATAATAAAAGATCGACTTCGATTCGTTTGGATGAGTTAAATTTGAAATCGAGGATCTCTAGAAATTCTCGTGGCAACCAGGGGGAACGTTATTTTATGCCTTTTGGCTCTGAGAAATTCGTTGTCGATCGTTTTCACTGCAATTACGTGGAAAACAAGAGTTCGTTTCCGCTGGTCGTTGCGACGAGGCGGTCGCGCGCGATGAGAAGTCACCGAAGCGATCGAGATGCGATTTCGCGATCGATCGCGTCGATTAATTATTTCCATGGCGACACACCGTGGCATGGATTAAAATGTTGACTCCTGTACGCCGTGACTCGGCCGTTTTCTTCGTCGAGCGGAATAGAAAGCGAAGCGCAGGAGTTTTGCGGCATTTTGACAATCCTGGAACCGAACCACGGTGAAATCGAAAGCGTTCTCTTCCTTCCTGAATACTCGAGTTATCTGGCCTCGAGAATTATTCAAATCGAGGAAAAAATTCCACCGCGAACACTCCCCGTTTCCAACCAAGCAAACGTTTCCCTTCTCTCGTACGTTTCGCGTAAAAAAGGGTCTACCGTAGTTATTAGCAATTTCGAGCCTCTCGACTATCGTTGGCAATTAGTATTCGGTCCTTTTCGACGTGGTTATTTATTTCTGTCCGTTTCACTATCGTCGTCGTTGAGTTGGTTCGAGTGGCGGTGCCCGCAACAACTTTCGTCGAGCCGCGAGATCCATCCATCGATCGGATTCTGTTCCCGTTGTGCAACGATCGCGCACGCGCGCACGCGCGCACGCGCGCGCGAAATACGCGGACGGGGATCGATCGCGCTTCGAGATTAAGATCGCGATTTTGCCATCATCGCTTTCGAATTTCCTGCGGCGAGTCCGGCTTTGGTAACATCGCGCCGGGTTTCTCACTTTTCAACGGAAGCGAAGGGGGCACCGGAGCGTTCGACTAATGGTCACCTTACGCGATCGAACTCGTTCTTTTTTCGCCGAACGATCGTCGAGTCAAATCGCGGGAATTCTCGCCTGCTCGACGCGAGAAAACTCGCGAGTTTTCTCCGTCTCTGGAAACGCGCGACGATTGCCACAGAGGAGTCGCGGCGGGCTCCCAAAGAGGCGGTGAAAAACTCGCAGAGTCTGTGAATCTCTCCGCGCCGAAATATGGATCTCTCGAGGGCCCGGTTTCCCCCCGCAAAACCACCGAACCCGATACGTATCGCGTACCTTCTTCAGCTTCCTCAAGACCTCGTGGAATCTCGTTGATCCAGAAATTGGAGTTCCTGCGGTTGCTCTCTAATCCTCTAGGTGTAATCCTGGCAGGGAATGGACGTCATCGAGAATTGACGATCGACCGGTTGGAGCATCGGTCCTCGCGGTCAGAGTGGCATCCCTGTTTATCCCCGTTCGATTCGGGAGATTCGAAGTAACGGTCACAGTGAGAGAATATCAGCGCACACGAAACACAAGATACCCGGATCGAGAGGCACACAAAACCCCGTGATTCCTTATCACAACGGACTCGAAGAGAGCTGATCGACTCCTCGCGAGAGGACGTGTCGAAGAGGAGACTCGTGGCTCGCTGGCGGATTTCGTGTCTTGTCCACCGCGACTTTCGAGTCCTGACGCGAGACTGAAGCGTTCGGAGGCGAGCAAAATCGAGCCCGCGAGTCGACTCCGAGGCTGGCAACGTCTTTCTCTCTCTCTCTCTCGCTCTCTCTAACTCCCTCCCTCTCTCTCTCTCTCTCTCTCTCTCGCTCTTCGTAGCCGTGTGCCACCTCTCTTCCCAACCGAGACGGTCTGTCTTCGTTCGACGTACCGGCCTTTCTTTCTTCGGTCGCGAGTCCACCTTCCCTCCACCTGTCGTCCTTCCAACGTCGGTTTTTCATTCGCGACCGCGAGCGCGAACGCTGAATCGCCGCTCTTTTCAACCTTCTCGCCCCTTTCTTCGCCGGCACGCTCGATTTTAGCTCTCGACGTACCGCGCGAACTTTCAGCCACCTAGACACCCCGATTCCATCGGGTTTCTTCACTCCAGTGAAGAACCGTGGTAACTCGCGCAACGAGGGTACCACTACCAAAGCGGGTACCACTTGTTCACTTTGACCGTGAATCGGTCAATTTTTTCTCAACGCTGAACGTCATAGAAACGATTTTTTCACGGTATCTCTAGGTTAACCCTTCCCTTCGATTTTCTTTCGTATTCGACGATTTTGCGATCTTACCACCGCTTGGATCTCGTCCAGTGTTTGCGCTCTCCGTTTCTCGCCCGCTTAATCGAGAGACATTAACGAGAACGACCTCGCGAAAACAAAAAGATTCGATCGCCCACCATGATTCTACGGGATAAGTCGCGATCGTTTCCGGTACTCGGTCGAGTAACACGCGTTACTATTCTATTGTCGTCGTCGATAATAAAACGCGATCGACGGGTCCTCCAAAGGTGGATGGATCGCTCGCGCTATCGAAGATCGCCAAAATTACAAGCGTAATGGCTTACGCGCGCGAGAATTTTCATCGAACTCTGCGGAAGATGGCTTCGAACGGAAGGTCTCGAACTTTGGAGCGCGATAAATCGTCGACAAGGACCGATAACGTGTTTGATTTCTTATTTTTTTTTTTTATAAAACGGAGGACGGGCATTGAGAGAAATTTTTTATGCAAACCGCCTCCTCGTTCGGAAGCCAACGGTGATACGGAAACGTCCGGCCGCGTAACGAACGAAGACACGCCGTAACGACTCTCGATTATTATAATTGCAAAATCCCCGCGCGGTCGTCTCTACCGCGTACTCCGACACGTTTCCCGATTAACATGCAAATATTTCGCTTGGCTCCGGAACGCGATCGTGCGAACTTCAAAGTCACGAAGTTACGTAATCTTAACGATCCTCGACGGTTGACAATTAAACACGGATCTTGTTTTTCGTACACGCGTTTGCGAACTTTGTCACCGTCAAGGATTGAAATTCTATCGTTCGAAGTAATCGGTAAGAGGACACAAAAGAGCTGTATTCGAATTTCTGGCACTCTGACGTACCTTTCCAAAGTTTTACCATACTGTTTTTAACCTATATGACGTAAATTATGAACTTTGAACCACTTTATCGCCGAATAGTAATGCCGGTGTAGGTTTAAAGTTAGTAGTGTTGGTACGACGATCGTTCGTTTGATAATTTATTTTTACAATCTTGTCAATCGTTGGCTATTGTACTCGTTGGATAAGTGTACAGAGAATTTCTCTATTTCTTTAAATTATTATTGAACGATTTTACACTCTTTGGAGACCAAATACGCAAGAGAGATTTACGAGAAGCGATTACTTCAGGAAGCTGAAACATTGGAACGATTGGAAGGAAAGGAAAGTGCTTTTTAAGATCGCGAAGTTCCAGAGACAACGATATTTCCCCGTGACAAAAAGGAAACTTGGAGCGCAGAGTATCGAATCCGCGATACACAATGAGTAAACGAATTTTTGTCAAGAGTCCCGTGTAAATAGCGCGATCGAATTGTTTTTGTTGTGACGCGCTCCTCGCGATTCGTTAATTCGCAAAGCACACGCACGCGTGACCTCAGGTGCAGGTTTGTGCCAACGCGATGTTTGCTCGCTCGAGGTTCGGATGTCACGAGCGCGTAAAAATCGAGCATCGGACGTCGATGAAAACGACTCTCGAAGAGTCATGGAAGGCTCCGAATTGCGAACGCGTCTTCCAGGGAGTGTTCCAGGTGAAAGAAAGTTTCGTCGAGCAAAGAATTTCTGCACCTCGACGACTCGTGTTAACATACTATGTAAATTCCAGGATCTCGTAGAAGATCTCGGTTTCAAAACAGTCTCGGCCACTTTAGAAACTCCATTTCGAACACGCTCGGGGATTCGCGACTAGGCACAGAATTTTTCTTTTCTTTTTTTCGCAACGAGGAACCTTTGTTTGTTTTTCGCCGAGTTATCGAATCGTTAGCATCGTTCGTGCCTCTTTTCGTACCCGCTGATCGCCTCGAAGGTAAAATAAACCCAACGCTTCCGGTTGATTTTGCATCCTGTCCTTTGAAAGCGTTCAACGAACAATTATTTACAGCGATGCATATTTTTTATCCGTATGGACGATGTATCGTATCTGACTGTGAAATTACCAAGGTCAGGGACAGATTATGGAAAATTTAAACGGTCGAGCGAAAACCGTACAATTGTTTTAGAAGTAACGTGCGAAAATAATTTCGAAGGAAAAAATCTGAAATCTTCTCGGTGGTTGTAGGGTCGGTAGTCGATAACCGACGTTCGCGAAAGTCTCTAGGTTACGTTTATTTCGTCGAAATAATTTTTGTTCGGAGGAACGAAACGCGTTGCGATCGTTTTTCAGAGTAAATGGCGATACGAAATTAGCTTTCCTCTAGACGAAAACGGTCGACCGTTGGCTAGACGATAATCGAGGAACGATTGTCGGTGTCGATCAACAAACAGTTTCGTTTCAGGTCGAGAAACAGCGACCATAACAGTGGTCAAGACGGTCCGCGCACTTTCCCCGGCAATTGCGTAACCCTGGCTACGGTCCCTGACGTAATGGAAGTCCGATTAAATAACAGGAAATTATGCATCTTTTTCTCTCGAAAATTGCCGCACGTGATTCTACGAATTATCGATAGCACATCGAGAGGGTCGCTCCGTGTCCGGATTCTTGCAACTGTTCGCTCGTTTCTTGCGCGAACGTTTGCATAATTGATCCACGTCAGAGGATTCCGCGAAAAAAGGTTCAGGTGTCGCGTAACCGTGGCGTGAGTTACGATCCATGGCGAAAATAATTTCGGTACAAAAATAGCTCGACCCGTTTGGAAAATTTCTCTTTTTCGCGACGAAAGAGACGAGGAGAGTTAGAAAATGTACAATATTGCACGTCGAGTCCGCGAAAACGAAAGGAGAACGCTCGAGATTTTGTAAAACTACCTATCGTTTCCGGTCACGTTCACCTACCGCGGGCCAAGAGAATTTACGGAAACCCGTACTATTATTATTATTATTATTATTATTGTTATTAATGACGAGAGAACCCTTTAATACAATCGAAGCAAGTGAATATTCGTAATATAGAAATAATGTGTATACACGTACGGTAATATGCGATGACAGTTTAAATACTCGGGTTGCAGAAAGTAGCATCGTTGCAAGAATTCTACGATCGAATTAATATTACGTGAATGTTAAGGTCGGTCGTTCTTTGTTCTCGCGTCCATTCGAGCGTTCTCGGACCGTTTTATTTATGGAATTCGCACAACCGAAACGTAGTTTTCCTCGGTCGACGCTGTTCGCTAAACTTGTTCGACGTATTTTTAGATCGCAAAGCGACCGAACGAAACAAATAACGGGAGCGTTGATCGTTTCGCCTGGTTCTTCAAGGAGCCTTCGACGAAGGGAACGAAGAAAAATCGAAGCTCCGGTGATGTAATCTTCGCGAAGGATTCGAGCTAGCTTTGCTACTTCGAAAAAGTGAAAGCGATTCGCCGTTTTTCGATCCTGAGGCCATCCGACGCGCGAACGGGTTGCTTTTCTCTCGATTCGACTTCATCGAAAGCGTCGATAAAAATTCTTCCCGATCGAACGAATGCATTCGGAGCACACTTTTCGAGGTGAACGTTCAAACACGACTTTTCACAAATTTTCTTACTCGCGCGAGCGACGAAATCGTGCTTATTCGAACACTCGGTAGTATCTGCCCGGTAATTTCGCATCGTCACTTTCGAGACATCCTGTACGTTCGATCGCACGCGTATCCGTGTAGGTACGTATGCACGTACGTAAAGGGTGCTCGTAAAATAAACGGCCAAGCAACTCGAACGATAAAAATATGTGCAAACATAGGTAGGTCTGCAAATGCCTCGTTTCCGTATTGCCGATGTCGCGATTGCATTCGTGGAACGATTTGAATAGACTGTCAAGCGTGTCAAAATCACACGATACGATGGCGGAACGCGAAAAGAAGGATCGTTGGCCAGCGAATAATAAATCTTCTCCGGGTTGCGAGTATTTCGAAATTTGGCCACCTATTCCAGGGTGGAAGGAAAACAGAGATCGGTAGCTTCTAGGGTAGATACTCGTTAATAGTCGATATCGGGTCCGTTTAGCGAGTACCATCTACCCCGAAAGTTCGTAACTTCTCTCGAGGCTGTACGCGTCCGTAATCGCTGACTGGGTAGTTCGATCTCCCACACCAGTGATCGTTCGACGTCGCGACGCAAACTGGTCGAACGACTCGCGGTTCGTTCAGTATGCGTGGCCCGTCCAACGTGGACAAATCTTATTCTTATTGTCAGCGGGTTAACCCGAGATGGAGGGGAAGGTCTCCGCAAGGTCTCACGGAGGTAGTGTCAGCCACCTTCGCGGACTTGTTCGGGTAAAAGCGAAAGTCTCGTTCGGTGCACGTGCACCGGACGATTGTCACCGAACCGAGCGTTCCCGAGGAGGTCGATTTTCTTCGTCGTCGCGACCTCTATTCCCATTTCTCGTCCCGCGACGTCCACTCTTTCCTATCGCAGTAACGGTCTCGAACCGATATCGAAGCCGCGAGGCCCTAACCTTTTCGAATACCAACCTTTACGAACAGGCGCGCATTTCTCTGCAAACTTTTCGCATCTTCTTCCGAGTGAAAGTTCGTTAACGAAATATCGACTGTATTTCGTCGACGATACAAAATTAGGATGATCGAACTTGGTCGCGAGTTCTCTTCGAGCGGCTCCTTTGAGTTCGACCACTTCCTGTTAAAAATTACCCGTGCCTCGAATATTGATAACGAACGGTTCCTATTTTCGCGCATTAAACGAGGCATTGTGCCTTTGTCTTCGCGCTCGATCGACGAGTCCTCGCGTGTCTCTCTCGAGAAGAACGCGATGG
Organism: Ptiloglossa arizonensis; assembly: GCF_051014685.1. Taxonomy (NCBI): domain Eukaryota; kingdom Metazoa; phylum Arthropoda; class Insecta; order Hymenoptera; family Colletidae; genus Ptiloglossa; species Ptiloglossa arizonensis. Next base: position 9,865,212 of record NC_135051.1, on the reverse strand, counting down.
AAAATACATTTTTGTGTACACGTATCCTCGAACCGACTGCGATTCGTTAGCGAAAAATGGAAAAAAGGCGAACCAAGTTCGTCGTAAACACGCGTGAATGTTTCCTTCTTGTCCGGAGCACGTGACACCACTCGATCTCCGAATCGCGCGAGTCGGGCGCAACCTAACCCACCGTTAAGCGTTAAAATCGAACGGTCGTGGTAAATTGACCGAGTAAAGCAAACTTGGGAACAACCGCCTAGATTTTACGACTCTTGAGAACTTTCGAACGGGGGAGGGCCCGCGGATCGGCTGCCATCGTTTACAAATACGTAATACCGTACGAACTACGAACGCTCCACCTATCCGAGACTCCATTTTGTTTCTCTCGATGAGTTCTACCGGCGTGTACCAATAATTCTGATCTACACCGTGTACTCGTTACACGCGTGTGCGTGTATTTCCACATCTTGCGTAATAAAGATGTTGAATAAAACATGAAAAAAATATTGCCTAGTCAGCCTTGATGTTGGCCGGCTGCGACCAATAGGAAATCCAACCGAGACGAAGATCCGTGGAGAAGGATGATCGATCGTTCGATCGTTCGATCGTTCGATTTAACCCTGAAAAGGGGGGGGGCCAGGGTAAGAAGGACGCGTTTGAACGCGAGAAACCATCGTGGGGAGTATCGAACCGGGTCGCTAAATGCGGCCAGAAGGTACGGTATAGACGTGAAAGCGGTCAGTCCGGCTGCTGTGTTACGTAAATCCCAGGAAGAGCGTTGAAACAACGTCGGGCCGTCTGTTGGTCGATACGAGCGATAATCGCTCCGGGAACCAGGGGGTTTTCCCTTCGAGAGCCTCTTCGATTCGTAGACCTTGTGCCACTTACAAGGAACCGTCGTCACGGGACGCGACAACATCAATCAGACGAGCGTTGCCAACATTTTCAACCGAACTCGTTTCGATCCGTGCTACGAAATCCTAGCGCGAAGAGAATCGAGCTTATCACCAAAGCGAGTCACCGTCAGAGATCCTAACGTCTCTGCGAACAATGCCCTATTCCCCCGCGTGACCGTAGCTACTCGGAAGGTCACCTTGGACCCTACCGACCGAATATCGAGAACCATTTTCGTACCTCGAACGAACGAACCGATGTTCCTTCGGACGACGAAGCTGCGAATCTTCTAGAAAGTGAATAAATTAAGCAACCCCCGGATACTACATCGGATCGTAACGGTTCCGAACCCGATACCCGCGGAAACTCTGCATTTTTAAGAGACGACGATGACAAATTAATTTTATCAAATTTCTCGAAGCTTGCGTAACACGTGTATCGTTTAGGAAACGTGTTTTCGCGGAGCGATAAATATTCATTCTATCTTTTATCGCTCGTCGTGTTTTTTCTTCTTTTTTTTTTTTTTGTACTCTTCGAAGATTACTTCGCGACCGATGATAAAACGGAACGGAACGGAACGGAACGAACACAGAAAAAGAACAACACCGACGTTAAAGGATGTAAAAAAAATAATGAGACGCGAAAAAAACGTATACGAGGACTGTCTTCGTGTCAAAAGCGATCGCAACGTTCCGGTGGACGTTAACAGTTTCTATTTAGCGTATCGAGTTCGTTATTTAAATACTGGAAAGTCACGTTCCGGGGAAACACGCGTTATCGCGCGTTGTTAATTTTCTTTAATTTCCCGGCGTGAAACAGTTTTTACGGTACCGTATATTAATTTGTGTTTATGCAAACTGCGCAATCCGTATGTTTCCTTTCAGGATATTGCCGCGCTTCGAGGAAATGCTCGTCATCGCATTGTTAATTTTTCCGTTTAGCGTAAAACAGATCTTACAGTATCGTGTATGAAATTTTATTTATGTAATGCTCGCAAAGATACTCGCTCGCATCGTCGCGCAATCTGTGTGTTCCTTCGCGATGATTGTCAGTCCATGCGCGTTGTTATGCTAACCAGACACGAGTCGACAATTATGCTAATTTCCTCGAGTTGATCGCGTAACTAGAATATGGCGACGCTTCTTGGACTCTTCGCCAGGTGGCTGCGAACAATACCGGGTTCTCGCTAATCGCTCGTCGGCACTCAGTGTTTCGACGAGAAAAATGAAAATTGTATTCGCTGTTTCGATTCGAGGAAGTTTTACCAGTAACTAAGAACGAGTATAGATACTTATCGACGATTTGTTGCGATATTCCGCGAGATCGGTTGCTTCGAACGATTTAAAGAGAATCGGACGAGCGAGTCAGAACGAGCCATCCGAACAACCTTCTTTTTCAGTTTCGCGCGTTCGTAAATGCTCGTTTCGACCGCCACGGAAACGACAATGGTGGTGCCATCTCTCGAGGAGTCTCCGCACCTCCGTTCGTTTGTTCCGGGGTCGGTACGCAAGGAAACGGGAGTAAATTTTTAACCCCGAAGACGTTACCCCTCGGTAATTTGAAATTTGTGTAAAAAGTGCGCCAACCCTCTGGATAGTGGAGCTACTTGCAAACGTGACGAATAGTCGAAAAACGCAACTTGACAAAATATCGTAAAACGATCGAACGTTATTTTCGATCGATTTTACCGTGTATTTATCCCAGAGATCGACCGTTGCGGCAAAATGTATAAACTTTCAAGTATGGTCTTACGACGAGGGATTTAGAGCGACACGCTGCGAATTTTCTCTCTCAAAGTTAAAGGAGCCTGCTCCGAAATTGCACCGTGAAACGTTTCGTAAATCTATTCGCGCAACGATGATCGTCCAAGATAAAATGGAAACGCGGGTTACGTACGAAGAGAGGATAGCGCATCGAGCGCGGTGTCGTCGCGAGCTATTCCTAAAATCGTTCGAGGGGACGTCGGTGTCGTTGTACACGCGACTCCGTGTGTCTTTGGATGCGTTCGATCTACGTTTGCCCTTTCACTGTGAAGCGATCAAACGACCGAGCCACGGACGAGTCTCTACGTCGCGTCGTTGGCCACTTTCACGCGCGATTGCGAACGTTCGAAGCCCCGTACCAGCCTGCCCCGGGGCTCTTGCAAAATTTCTTTCGCGGCGTGCATTCGCCGACTTTGCCAATTTTCCACGAGTTTTTCGACCGGGACGGAAATTCAACAACCGCGATTGTGACTTCGATTCAATTGGAAGGCACACCCGTGCCCGTGGATACGCAAAGCACGACCAAGAATCGGTGGATCCCGAGAACCGTCCGATTACCAAGGACTCGTCGTTGTCGTTTCCTCGGGGAAGGATAGATGCAACGAGTTCAATTTCGGAGTAAGAGAAGCCACGGTAAAGGAGAAGGAATAGCGACGGCGACGAGCCAACTGAAAACCGGAATGCAATTTACCATAAAACGACCGTATGTATTCAAGAGGAATTGGTGGGTTTCGTGCATCGGTCACGTTCCTGCAACAGGTTACAAAACCGTCCGCGTGTATACGTACGTCGCGAAACGCGCGTGTCTCTTTATGACGCTAAAACCACAATCGCCGGAGTAACGGCAAACTCGGTGTACACCTCTTATTTACAGAGTATTTCTCAAGTTATTTCCCCCTGACTCTCGAAACATCGCGCGGAGATCCCGCCTACCTGGAAAGATTCGCTCGTGTGGCTTCAAAGACCGCGGGAAGCACGAAACTATCGGCTCTGACGCACGCAACGAAAATATATAATCACATTTTGGAATTCCATCGCGACGTGCATCGCACGATTTCGTTGAATCGGGACGGTGTTCGCGATTCGGGGGCAATGTTTCGTTACTCACGCAGCGAGTCCGTCGCTCCAGCTGAACATCTTCTTGATCTTCTCCCTCTGCTTGGCCGGATCGCTCTTGCTGTCCATCTCGTACCGCGATTCCCACGATTTGGTTCCACTCGAACGGACCGAAGGGTTTCGGGGATAATGCGCCTCTCGTTGAGATATCACGGAGCCTCAACGACGACGCATCTTGTCCTTTCGGTCTCTCCGTTGAGAATGCGTCACAGTGTTCCTCGTACGCGATCGCAACCGCTGCGAAAACGAACAGGATTTTCAGTTTCACCATTTAAATAATAATAAGTAATCGTTTCGGTAGGCAAAGTTTACCCAGCACCCCCGGGGCGTAACTCTCATCGAGTAGCCATCGATTTTGAGCAAAGGTAGGAGCATCGGGAATTAATTCGAGACCAGTTCGAGAAACCAGTTAAACGAGCCACCGAGGGAACATAGTTTCGAATCGATGCCGAATTCGAGTTTAATTTTAATTTTTTACCGCTCGTTCCCCTAACGCCACATCGATGGAAATTTAACAATCGCGGAAGTAAGGAAACGAAGTCTCGATCGGAACCTGTTCTCCGAGCGAGCGACCAAATTGACGATATTCTTCGCAACGTTGACGCAACGCGACGCAGGTACGTGCTTACGTACGTATTTCTTTTTTTTTTAGACATTACTTCTAGGACTTTCGTGCAACGTAACGACGCGTCAGGATTTACAATGCAAATGTTCGTTCGAAGGTGCAAACGATCGTCACCGATCGACGCGGCGGGAAGAAGGTTTCTTCTCGACGGTTAGACGACGGACGATCTTAACCGAGATCGGTATCGGGAGTCGATTCGATATTTTCCGTAAATCGAATTTTTTGTCGCGGTAACTTGGGACCGTTGGCGACAATGGCGGAAAGTGAAACTGTTTTACGGGAGCTGGTGTCTCGGCGCGAGAGCACCGCGCACGACGCACGTGTGCGCGTTTGAGGTCATTACGAAGAAAGCGTGGTGTATAACAATCCGTCGGCCGCTGGAATAGAAAATAGCCCGGCCAACGAATAACATACATTTTCCTTGGCACGCTATAGCGGCCGTTGATGCGTCTTCGTTCTCCACGGTGAATAATGTGCCACGGAACCTATTGTACACGCGTGCGTATCGATCGAGGATTCGAATTTCTATTTCGTAGGACTCGCGGCCAGTTCTTCAGCTCGCGGCACGAAGATTCGCGACGACCGATATTCCAAGGATTCCTAGAAATCGGAATGTCCGTCGAGGAAAGAATTTCGTCACGGTGGTCGGTGATCAAGATCACCGTCGTTCGAGCGCGGCGGAACCACGGGGCAAAAATCAACCACCTCGCGTATTCGACCACGCAACAGCATCCCGCTCGCGAGCAAAACGGCCCGATCCTCGTGACCCGATTCCATCGATTTCTACAATTTTCTATTCGGATTCGTCCAACTCGATTAAAGCGGAAGAAACTCGCGTTCCTCGTTCGAGCGTTAAAAATCCGTATCGGTTTTGGTGAAAGTGTCGAGAAAAAGACTCTCCTTTTCTTCGCTAGATTCGAGCCGTGTCTCCGCTCGTGTCTCGGCTCCGAGTTATCATCGGCGGAGACAGTCCGTCGACATTTCCATCGACGAAAAGAAGCGCGACCAAAAATGGTAAAAGCGCGAGTACGAACGGTTCTTGCCACGATGAAAGGAGACCACTCGCGAGGTAAGGATCCATCCCACCTGTCCCCCTCCGATTTTAACCTGCTTTTGCAGGACGATGGAAGACGGCTCCCCGTCGCGATCCGCGTACCGCGAAACGTTTTACCGTCCTCGTCTCGCGTTATCCTTTTTCTCGCGCGAGCAACGACACCCGAGAGACCCAAACGCGGAAGGGGACCGACCGATCCTCCGATCCGATTGGAAATCCTCGTGGTCGGAGGAGTTTGTTGTCGATTGCGCGGCACTCGGTGGTATTAGCGACTCGTTGACCGGTGTTTCCGCTTGTCCTCGTAATCGAGGTCCGCTCGCGTTCCCCCCGGTCGGAGAGCAGCCTGCGTCACTGACCGCGTAAGAAAGTGGAGCTTTCGTGGCGGGCCGACCGGAAGCGGCGCGAAAATGCTTTCAGGAAGCAGAGGTCGACGGTCACTCGCTCCTCACCGTTTAATATTCCAGCCTGGATTCGCGCGGCCCTAATTAATCGACGCGTGTCCGGATCGTTCGCGAAATTGCGCGCGCGGTTCGGAGAAAGAGAGCTCGGTCGAACGAACGACCGTATCCGTGAACCGAGGTCGTAAAAGGTCGACCTCTCGATCTCGGAGCGATTAGGGTTCACCGTCTCCGGGTTTACCGGGTTCCGATCGAGCGAGCGGCAACGTTTCGTATCGAGAAATCGCTACCGTTACTCTGTTAGGAAGGCGGTAGGTTTTTCGCCGGGTTCTCCTCGATTCGCCTTGGTTTCTAGCTGTACCATTGTACCGTGTAACTGTACCGAACGGTACGGTTCTCCCGCGAACGATAAATAACTAGCGGCGGCGTCGACACGGACGGTATTACCCCTGTCGAGCGATCGCGGTGTTCCCCCTACCCTTTCGACGAGTTTCGATCGCGACAGCGATCCTGGACCAGAAACATCAATATTTGGTAAATCTCGCGTCGATCGAGCGGGTACCGAGGGTTCAACGGAGATGTCACCGTACGAATTTATGCAATTTCCACGGGCATGCAATTTGTTATGTGAAAGTGTTGCGCGGTGCATCGCCACGAGGAGCTTTAATTGCTATTCAGCCAGCCCGTTCGACAAATTCTCTTCCGTTCGCGTTACGTAAAGAGGTAAAAGTAGTCGGTCGTGCGACGAGATTTTGCTTCTCTTTCGACAGAGGCGATCGCCGATCGACTACGGCGGGGTACGCACCAAAAAGAACCGAAAGTACCGTTAGTCGCGGACCGATGCGATCCCTGGAATCCCCGAGGGCTTTCTCGCCTCGGTCGCTCGCGCCACGTCCCACCGGGACCCACCGTGACCCTACGGGACCCGGTATCGAAGGGACAAAGGTCCCGCGCGCGCGTTCGAACCTCGATTCGAGGGATCGAAAGTGCAGCCGCGAGATTAAATGCCTACGGCGAGCTGGGAAAATATGTTTGTAGGTCGCTCGAAACTCGCCGGTGACGCGAGAGCATCGTAAATCACGCGAGCCCCATCCGACGGATGACTTTCACGGTTCCGAGGAGAGCCGTCTTTTTAGGCCAGGGGACCGCCAAGTGGTTCTGGCCAATTTCGCTTTTCGCGCGACACCGGAGGAAACGGGCCCCGAGACCCCGGACTCGACTCGCGCCCGTTGCCGAACCATCGATAAGAAAAAGTGTGCACGCGATCGATAACGAGTCACCGAAATTCTCTCGAGGTTCTCGAGGTTCTCGAGGCTCTCGACACTTTCCAATTCGGTTCCCATCGGTCGGTATCAAAGACCTACGCCCGATACACGGATCGAGGTTATCGTCCCCGCGCCTAATATTCGTCGCTAGATGCTTCCTAAGAGGAATTTACCTCGAAGTAGGTCGATCGAACGAGTCCGTCGAGTATCGTGATCCTCGTACGAGAGGTTCCCAGCGTTCGTACTTTCGACACGACGGATTCGAACTCGACGAACGCGCTCCGTGACGCGCGTGAAAATTGAAACGTCGCGCGTGTCTCTTTCGATATCTGACATCCGTAGTTCCCCGTTGCTTCCTGAACTTAGTCGCCTGCTCGATTTCGTAAGAGTTGGACGCATTCGCGCATCGCAACGTGTGCGAAATCTGTTATGCGGACGTGTTGCGCGACACCGGCGCGTTAAGAAACCTAGCGGTCATCGATATTCGACTCGATCCAGGAACGACTCCGAACGAAAGCGTTCGACGACATCTGTCGCTCGGTTCCGCGCCGAAACTTACCGCGCAATTCCACGACGCGACGTTATTTTCAACCACCGTTCGCGCGATTCCCCGCACGCGAGTGGAGAGGAAACACCAAAGGAATCAACACTTTGAGAAGTCGCGCGCAATTTTCGAACAAAGGGTCCCCCGAAGGTCCTGATTCGTGGCTGCGCACAACACGGCTCGACGTCGTACGATGTCGCACATGCGAACGCGGAACGATCGGGATGCTGGGTACACTGTCACACGTGAAAACACGCGAAATCGATTCTCGTGGCGCGAGTCTCGACGCTTCGAGGGTGCGGATCGTAGAAGAATAGGGAAATGTCGTTTGAGGTTTACCGTGTGCGCGTCGTCGTGCACGGAGATGGAAGGACGAAGCCGGAGTGCACGGATCGTGACGCCCGAGCCGTTTGAACGTCTTTCTCGCACTGAGCTACGAGGCCGGTTGAGCAATAACGCGCAGCCCCGCGCGACCACGCACCGACACACTCTACCTCAGCGGTTCTCCGTTCGGAGCCTCGACCGGTACCCGAGGCGGGGAGAGGAGACTCCGCTCGGCCGATTTATCCATTCGTTGGCTCGATAACTCGACGGCTCGCAGCGCGTGAAACTTTTTACGCGTCGAGACACCGATTTACCAACGTAGTTTTCAGCCCTCGAGCTCGAATATTTCTCATCGAACGTCTAGTTAACCTTTACCGAGACTCGACTCCGATCCTCGATTCGAATTCGTACGAGCCTGTACCGGTCTCGACGAGTTCGAAACGACCGAGGAATGCAATTATCGAACATCGATTCCCACTCGAACGTTCCGTTCCGTTCCGTTCCGTTCCGTTGTGGAAAGGGGTCACGGAACTCGATTGAAAACCGCTGCGCTGGGCCGACCCACCTTGCAGGAGTATGCAACACAAAATACGTACTCTCCGTCGGTCAGCGTTGTCACGGGCGCCGACGTGGTTGGCAGCCTTGGTAGGAGCACTACGACATCCTCGATCCTTGCCAGATTCCGTCGTGTTTTATTCCTTTATCCTTTCTACGCGCGAGCGGTTCGCTCGACCGAGTTTCCTCGATGGTCGAATCGCAACGATGCTTGCGTTCGACTTTCGAGCACCGGGAACGAGCCTCGACCAATCGAAGGGAGATGAAAATTTCGAAAAATTCCCTCTACGCGCGTACCAGTGTGCGGCTCTCGATCGGAGGAGATCGCGCGCGCGCGCGCGTGCGAGCACGCACTTTTCCTCGCGGCACGGCGCGTTGCAAATCGAAAGTGCAATCCCGTCACCTTCCGCGCGTTAGGGCCCGTTCTGCCCGGAGATTGCGCAAGCGTGCGCGACTCGAAATCGGTCGCGAACCTCGTGCGCGGTTCGCGTGCTCGTTTCGGCCTTAAAGGCTGAATCGGTCGGAGCGATCGCGATCGGAAGGTATTCGACGATACTCGAGATTCTATTACCGATGAAAAAGGGCCTTCGGTACGCTCGCGGGATAATTTCATCGGTTCTGAATCATCGAGCGATTGTTCTCTATTCTCCGCGGCGGCACGGAATAGGCAATCTCGTCTCATGTATAATTTCTAGCACGTAACACGGATTCCATCTACGTACACGTACCGTGAAGCCATTACGATTTGAACGCGAACGATAATGGTATCTGTCGGTCTCATTGGCATAAACGCAGAAGGTTGCATTTGCATTCCCCGCGTATTTATGGCGATATTGCGACTGCTCGAATCAGGAAATCGTATCGCGAACAAATATTTTCGATACGTCGAGCGGCTCTTCTTACCAGTTATTTGCCAATTTCTCCGCCGTTATTTAACTTTGTACGACTATTGGAAGTTTCTAATGCCGTTAATTAATTTTCTCTTGGTCCCATTTTCGGATTTCCCTGGTATCTCGATCTCGAGAAATCTTCGTTAGCCGCGACCATTACCCTCGGCTAATAATGACTCGGGAGATTCGGAGTTCCGTTGGTTACGGAGCGATCGCAGTTAGGGGAAAGCCTCGGACAACAGTTATTGCACGCGTGTCGACCGACGATCAACACTCGATCGCGCTCTATATGTTAATCGCGATCTATAAAAACCGCCCGCGAACCGAGCAACGTTTTATCACTTTTTTCCGTTTTTTTTTCGAGAGTAACGTAATTATAGATTTCACAGCTTGCGATAAAAATAATGACAGTGTTGCGTAAAACGATAAATCGAAAGGTGAGTCATTGTTTGGTTGCGTGGCCCTTACTCGTGTGTATTAAAATTGTTTCCGACTCGCGCGAAATCGAGGACGGTAACGATACGCAACGGGTACGATTTCCCGTTCGCGAAACAAGATTCGTCGGGAGATCTCCTCGCAAAGTCGGTAATGGTCGCTACCTCGTTATCGGCGCCAGGGAACGCTCATTCGTGCACCCTGTTTACATTACTTTCTTCACAATTTTCTATTAAAATTGTCCAACGAGAATGCGTCCGATCGACGTGCCAGGAGAGCAAAAAAATTGTTGAAAAATCGTCGACGGTTTGCGTCGAACGACGTTTCCTCCCCTGCCTCTGCCGTCACCTCGACGAATTCACCCGCAGGTGCAACAATTACTTGCTTCTTGATCGATCGAACGACTCGGTGGATCTAGATTATTCGCAATATTCTGCAAAACACGATAATGACGTTTGTAAATTGACGACGTATTGCAAGAATCAGGGACAGGGTATTACTTAACTTTTTTATTTTCTTCCTCGTCTTCCTTACTCGGAAGCGCTGTTGACAATTCGATTACATCGACGAGTCTAATCGATCCGGAAAATAATTTAGAAATCAACCTTGCAGTGTTTAACGAATAGCGGCTACCTCGGATGCGAATTAACGTCGTCCTCCTTTTTAATCTCGTTCACTTTCTTCCAGCGAAAAACACACGTACACGGGTATCGATCGTAGAAAATGTATTTCGGATAATCGATATCGATATGGAAATGTTACGAGACGCGTTACGAAATGTTACGTGTCCCGCCATTACGATCGGTTCGCGACTAGTTCGACCAATTCACGGACCAATTCGCAGTCGGTCACCGTCGCACCAATCTCCTTGCTGGATCCAATTTTGACCGCGTTGCCTCCGCCGGAGACCATCTTCTTAGCGGACGCGTGGAACTCCTTCGCTCTGGATACCCTCTTTACCTTTACAATATTGTCCTTGGTTATTCCAGAACCTGGCACGACGATAATTCTTCCTTGAGCTCTCTGAACCAAACTCCTGATCAACTCTAATCCTTCTTCGGCAGTGTCTCTCTGACCCGAAGTTAGGATTCTCTCGAATCCGAGTTCTATCAAGGTCTCCAGGGACTGCAAGGGGTCGTCGATCTCGTCGAAAGCTCGATGGAAGGTGACTGGCAGAGGGCTGGCCGCGGATAGTACGTCTCTGCAGAATTCTACGTTGATCCGGTTGCTAGATGTCAACGCTCCAAAGACGAAACCATCCGCACCGTGATCCTTGAGGATCCTCAGATCGTGCAGCATCACGTCCATGTCCTCTCTCGCGTAGACAAAGTCACCGGATCGCGATCGAAGCATGACGTAGAGGGGAATGGGCGAGAAACTTTTGATTTTCTTCACGAGACCGGGGCTGGGTGTTAAACCGCCCTCGGTGAGAGCCGAGCAGACTTCGAGCCTCGTTGCACCACCCTCGATCGCGTTCCTCGCCGATTCCAGACGATCGACGCAGATTTCCATCTGAAACATCGATCGGGATACACAGGAGTGAGTAGAAAGGTACTATCGTCGCTATAATTGTACAAAAGTATAGTGTGATCGTCGCAAAGGATTTTTTCCCAAGTTTCGAGGCGAGTACTTACCGTTTACTCGTCGATAATGGAAAAATTCTCAAAGGCGTTGCCAATTTCGCGGCGAGGCGCAGCGGGACGAATGTCACTAGCAATTTGTTACTAGGAATGTTGGATAAGACGACGACCAGTGGCTCGTTGTATTTAAAACGGTGACGAACTCGGCTACCGAGACGACTCGATGACGAAATTGGAACGAATTTTCAAATTTCGTCGCGCGACGATATTCGCGAGTCACCGATAACGATAAATAGAAGGAAAAAACGACGAATACCTATCGTGCACGAGTGCACGTGGTCTGCGCAGCCACGCGTAGATGCGACGATCCCGCCATCTTCGGATACTCACCGAGTTAATCGCCAGAGCTACGAAAGATAACGAGCAATTCATATCCGACACAGAAACGTACGTACGTCGTCGTACCAATGAAATTCACATGACAAAAAGTAAACATGTACCTTGATTATTGTTGCATCAGGTTCGTCCGTACAACAGGGATCAATAATCACTGCACACAGGGGATTTATAAAGCGCATTGAAATTCTGTATTATACAACACATATAATAAAATAATACCAAGAGTTATACAAGTAAAAAATAATAATAATAATAATAATAATAATAGTAATAATAATAATTATAACAAATATTTAAGCGAAATTTATAATAGGGCATTGGCAATAGGGTCTAGAGGTAAAAAATAAAATACTTAAGAATGAGAGGACAGCAAGGAGCAGGACGAAAAAACCGAGGTCCTTGGGGTCGCGAGAGACTGTTCTTTTTTTTTGTTTCTCGTTTACCGATGTCGTACACGCGATCCCGTTTAGCAATCGAGACGATGTTCGGAACGATTCGCAATTTTTTGTCCAATCGATCGATTCGCAATTTGGCCCGGGAACGATATCGTCTTTGGAGAACTAGTAAAGTAATTTTCCGTGGGTCTATTCCTCGGGATCCCCGACCGATTTCCATTCTCGCTCGTTACGAATTTACATGCCGGCTGGGGCGCGGTGTTTGTTTCTCTCGTCTCCTAATCGCGACGCGGGTACCGCGCGGAATCAGAGATCGCCGTTCGAGACCGCGATCGCCGACGGACTCGTCGGGTTGCTCGTGCTCGTTGTCCACTTGTTCTTGTGCGGATCCACGCCGAAACCCTCGTCGTAGTTGCCCCTCGTGATGAACAGCTGCTTGAAGTGCGGGATGCAGTAGAGTTTACCGTTATTTAAGGTGAACGTGTCCATCCTGTACGGGGAGTGAGAGAAAAAGCGTCAACGTTTTTATTTGCCGATCATAGGTAGCGATTGATTGATTGATTGATCGATCGATCGATCGATCGATGTGGGTTTCTTTTGTGTGTGTGTGTGTTTCTTTTTGTTTTGTTTTTTTAATAACGTTACCTCAGCACGCAATTGCACTGCAGACACCGGAAGCACTGTTTGTGAAAGATTTTGTTATTCGTCTCGACCTTTTCGAGGGGATACACTTTCTTTTCGCAGCTCTCGCACACGTCCGTGCAGCTCGCCTGAATCTCCTGTTTCGTCGTTTTCGGGTTTGGAAGAAATCAAAATAAATGGTAAACAGAAAGTCGTTGGATGAAAACAGTGAAGGGCTGATGAGGAGCAAATGAGTATGCGGAGGTGACGCGTCAGAGCGAAGGAAGCCTCGGAGGCATTTTATTTTCTCTACCGAATTTGTTTAAACGAAACACACATTTAGCCTCGAGGGATCGTACTTTCGGAAAGGGATACGCAGGGTGGATCACTCGAACGGCTGTATCCGGAAGTATCTAGAAGAAAACCTTTATCGAGATTAATTTCCTTCGAGATTTTCAGGTCGTCGATAGGTTTTTTTTTTCATACGGAACGAATCGCTCGAAGAAAATTGTTTCGAAGCACTCTTTTTCCACATCCACGAGCAACCGAGATATAATTTTGTAACCCCGTTTAAACGATCCTACCCTGAATGGCGCCATTTACGTTTAAACATTCGGTGTTTCCAAGTGTGACACGTAATTCACAATCGCTTTGTTCTTTTTTTTCTTTTTCGTCAGGATGTGCCCTTTTATTTATCGTTTGCAATACGATCGTAATAAATCGTTACACGTGAAAGGTAAAAGGTAAAGAACAAGAGTATCATAAGTCGCTAAAAATTATACAATCCAAGACGCAAACGAAAGTCTACGGTAAAATCATTTCGACAGAGTAGGCCGCGGATCTAAGCGATCGGTCTTATAAATTAATTGCTCGCAGATATATAAATACTTTTCTCGCCAATTAACAACAAACAATCGCGGGTTTTGTTCGCATCGTGTCGATAACAATGTTTCCCTTAAAATTATTGCACTGAATTCCATCGATCGAGGAGAAACTACCCTTCGTCGACGTTTTCTCGATAAAATAGAAAAGAAAAATGTTGGATAAAGTCGCGTAGAGAATATAAATACACACACACACACACACATATGTACGTGTAAGTATATAATCGACAGTTTACGATCTCGTCCTCTCTACGTAATACTAAAGATTTTGATTTAAAAAGAAAAAGAATCACTAATGCCTCTAAATCTTGCACCTCTCCGAGCTCTTCGTCGACTAAGAAAAGATCTCTGGACGTATACCCTGAAACTCTACTTCGAATCGTTCCATCGCCCCTATTCTCTTTCTCCCTCTTTCTCTCTCTCTCTCTCTCTCTTATTCTCTCTGTCTCTCGTTCTCTCGATGCGATTCCTTCGACGTTCGTGGACCAACTTCGAAGCGACTCTCTGTGTGTGTACGCGATCGAAGGTAAATTTCAGGGGATGCTTCCGTCTCGTCCCGACGCGGTGCACTCCTCTAAGTGGTTCCAGGGAGCGGGGGGTGTTGGGGGTAGGGGAGGTCGATATACACGTCGTTCTTCTATACCAATGATAAATATATATTTATATATATTTATATGTATATTCGTATGTATACGTATATGTATGCGTACTGTGCGTTCGCGTTGGCAATAACGAAGGAATTCGATACCAGTCCTCGCTTCGGGGATTCGAGGGTGAGGGTTGGAGGGCTCGCGAGGCCACTGCGGAGGACCCTAAACGCTAAGGACTATAGCGAGGCTCCCTCGTATCGTCCGTCCATCGAACATTATATAAAAATTATAAAAAGCCTATTATTCGGTACGTGTGCTCTCGAGGCCGGGTTCTTTTTAATCTCCGTAGGGAAGGAACGATGATTTTCCCGAACTGCTCTCAATTCACTGGCTGGATCGTACGACAAGGAGCTCGAAAACTGACACTGGATTCCCTGGACCCCCGTCGACTCACTGGAAACTCTCGTTTTTTCAACGAACTTTTTCACCGGTGCTGGTCGTACACGACTATAACGGTTCCCGAGGGAGTTCCTCGTCCGGCCTCGGTTTACACTCGGCTAGCCAGGACCGTTCTTTTCAGCTCGGAACGGTAGCGCCGCGCGTGTTCGAAAATTCTTCCGTTTACCGATCGTGTTAAATAGTTGGTCGCGTCTTTTCCTAATATAAATATTCTCTTTGGTAGAAAAGGGATGTGATTTTCCAGGCGATTGTTCGAGGTGCACCGGTGAAAACGATCGCGATCGAGTTCCACGCGCCAGGGGTCGAGACACGTCTCTTTCCGTTCAACCGTTTCTGTTTCGCTCCTCCTCTTCTACCGGCAGACGCGCGTAAAAAGTCTTACGTCTACCAAGCGATAAAAAAGACTCGAAACTCTGTAAAAAAGCGCCCGAAAAAGCTCGTAGGTCCTAAGTACTTTTAGACTCTGGAGAGAGACACTCGAGTCCACGATGAAATCGCTCTTTTTTATTCGTCAGGGGGTCAGGGGGTCAGGGGGAGAGTGGAGGCTCGAGGCTCACCGGGTCGAAGAGGTTTTTATTTCTCTCGGTAAAAGAGCTCGTACCCGGACAGCCTCGAGGTTCACGATCGTTTCTCTTTTAAACTCCGCCTGCGGTTTTCGCTCGGCGCTCGCGAAAAAAAAAAGAGAAAAAAGAACGAGCGAGAGACGATGTTCGTAGCGACTCGAATCAATTTTGGCACCTAATTACGCGAAATCGGTTTTTGGCACGCTCGATCGGGACGAGCAGCGCGTCTCGCAAATCGCCGTGAATTTTCGTCGCTAGGAGCTTCGCCCGGTTCCGTTCTCGTGAACTCCCCGGTATACAATACGCGTCGAAAAACTATTCGTAAACGTTTCGCGTGTAAAAAGACCGATTCGAAAAATCGCGTAGCGAGCCCGGAGTAGGCGTCGAGCGCTCCGTGTGTAAAATTTAGGCACCGATTTCGATCAGATCGCGAGATACTTAATTATTACAGGGGGTGTGTGGGAGGGAGAGTTTCAATTCCATCGCTTTTCTTTAACCTGCTCGACAACGCGCGTCTAAACTAAATCTACGCACAGTTTCGATACGAGAAGCGCTCGACGCGTTCGAGGCTCGCTCGTCGCCTGTCGCGAGTACAATACAATATACAGTCTACGCTAGATTTGCTAAAAGAACGCTCTCGTCTGGAAAAGACTTCTAAAAAAGAGAAGAAGAAGGAAAAAAAAACCGTAAAAACCGCACAACGAAGGACACCGACCGTGTCGTTCCTCTGAAGCGCAAGATTCCAACCGAATTCGTATCCTCGTTGCGTGCGTCGTTCATCTGACTCTTCGCTCCGTTTTGATTGGGCCCTTTTAATCGCGTCCTTGGGCCTCGGATCCTCGACATCCCGCGCGTCCTTTACTGTTCGCGTTCAACAGAGAATATGGATCACTGGATCGTTGTCGCCAAGTCGTGCGGAAAAGCCGGCCAACACTTTTGCAGGCGTCACATCAATCTCAAGACCAAAATGCGAGGCAATCGGAACAACACAGGTCGCGGGTATCAATTCACGCAAACTAGTCATGCTGTGTGTAATTCGAGTGAGTGCGGAATTACCATCGTTTCGGCCTAGATACGTTTCTTATCGCAGAGCCGAGGTCCAGTTTGCGTTATCCTCTATCGGGGATTGTTTCGCGATGGTACGATTTAGTTTTCTACACAGCTACTGGAGATCAACGAAACCGAATCGACGAAATTCGAGCCTACGGGCTCGAAGAATCTTTCTTTCGATGTCGGAGAAAACGTTGGAACATCTTTTCCTCGTTTATTCGGAGGCTGGTCGTGCGATTCTTCGAGCCCGGAGCCGCCCTCGAAACTCGTCAATTTGCGTGCACACAACAAGTACAACGATCGATACAAAGTTACTCAAAATCGAAACAAAATAATACCGAGTGATCAAATACAAGTGGCAAGGTTACGGTGCAAACGTCGCGCAACAGTCGTGAGAACACGTTCCTGTTATCGCTGGTTAACACCCTGAGAAAAATCGTGCTTAAAAAAAAAAAAAAGTAAAAAACATATTAACACACACCCACCCACGCACGCATACACGCACGCACGCACCCACTTTGCACCCACGCGCACACGTACACGCTTATAAGAAAAAACAACATTTACAAATCTCAGAAGCGGAGAGGATACGACATCGAGTTCACAGCACACCATGCGAAAAAAAAGAGCCACGCTTCGCAAACAAAATACGAGGGGTAACGCGCGTTAAAGGAAAATCTTTAAGGAGAATTCGATTGTCGCGAAATCTCTACCGATCGAACTGAATCGGGAACGCTTGGACGAAAGTTGGACGGTCGGAGGAAGATCGGCCGCTCAAGGCCACTCGAACGGTTACCCCCACCGGGTCTCTTCTCGGTGCGAGGATTCGGAGTGGGGGGGTCGGTGGCCTTGAGTCCCCGGTTGATTTTCCTTCGACCGTGACGCGATCAGGCTACCGCTTTACCGAGAAAAAAAGGAAATAATTACGAAAGCTCCGTTTCGATTTCGATCGACGAGTTGCTCGAAGGAGGATGAATGGAGGTGGACGAAGTCTCTATGAAAGAGTACTCACCACAAATCGATTGACCTTGACCTTCGGTGTGCGGGGAGATTCGGTCGGTTGCGAGCCGAGGGACTCGAAGCGGGCTCTGAGACTGCTCGCGGACTCTATGCTGAGCTGGTCGCCGGTATTCTGAGCGATTTCCATCTCGGCAATGTTCTGGTTGCTCGGCGCAGACTTTCCGTCCGTCTCCTCCCAGTGCTCGAACTTTGCGCAGAGAGTCTTTGCGCGCGCCGCGTTCTGCGCCTGCTTCAGGAACTCGTCCTCCACCTGAAAACGCTCCGCGTTAGTCGTAATCGTGGAAACTCTGCCGGTCGCGATCTACCCCGCTGATCTTTTCGAAGCGGAGAATCTGGTCGAACCGTCGACGTTGCGTTCGCACGGACGAAAGCTACACCTCTCCTCGATCGTTTCTCACGCGTGTTCGAGAATCTCGAGGCACCGTGACCTTGGCAGAACGTTAATAAACGGTACTACCATTTCTCGCGAACAATGGAAACAGCGCGGCGATCGACGTAAACGAACCTTATCCGAAGCTCGCACGTAGTTGGGATTCCTTTCCTCGTTGCGGTCCTCCGCTTCCTCTTCCTCCTCCCCTTCCTCTTCCTCGTCCTCTTCGGAATCGGAGGCCGTCGATTTGGTGAATTTGTCCTCCGGCGGCGGCGTGAAGCGTTTCAGTGGCTTCGGACCGTTCGGGAGCTCCTTCTTGGTCGCGTTCTCCTCCATTTGCCTGAAGATCGAGAGCATCTTCCTGGCAGTGTCCGTGTGCACCACCTCGTTCACCCTGTCTTCGGCTCTGACCACGTCCGGGTCGCGGTAGATTTCACGTTCCGGGGAGTCCATCTGTCGAAACGAATCGTAGACGAGCCTCGAGTCGTACATAACCAGAGTTTTTCGACCGCTGCGAATCCTCGCTCTTAACGATTTTAATTGCGATCGCTTTCCAAGTAACACGATGCGTGCAGGAATGTTTGCATGCGTTCGAAAGGGTTCTCGAGGGACGAGTGAGACCGAGAAGGAAAAATCGGGTACGCGGAGAAATAACGCACCGGGGGTCGAAAGAGACCCGAGAAAGGCACAGGGGCGTTCGTAGTTACGGGGGGAAATCCGGGCGAGGCAGGAACTCGGGAGAATAAAGGTGTTCCTTTCCACGAATCGTTGCCTCGGCTGAGTCAGCTCTCGAGCGGTTTTAATGCGCGTCCACCGTCTACGGTGGATTTCTACCTGGACGGAGGGGTAAAGCCGAAGAGGGCCGATGACGGTGCACAACGCGCACAATTTGTGGAACGCGGTTTTACGACGTTGCCTGCACACCGTGGGACACGTCACCGTCGATGGAATCCGTTTGGACGATCGTTGCGAGAAAATGAGAACCCCCACCCGGCGTGTTTCACTTCGAAACGATCGGAGATTTATAGATTCGAGAGAAAGCTAATTAGTTCGAGTCGCTGGCGCGAATCTTTGTTAACGACGGTTTCCCCGCTTTTTATTTAGAAAGAGAGAAACAACGAGAAAGATTTATTCCGCTTCTCGTTCTCACACGCTCGAGATAAAGAGGACAATAGCGGCGACGCGCTACCGTTTCTTCCCTCTCTTTCGAAACGAAGTTACATTAAAAGTCATGAAACGCGATCGGACCGTGTTCGTTCACCGCGTTCACCGGAGGAGGAGGAACAGGAGGTGGAGGAGAAAGGAGGGGAAGGTGGAGGAGGCGGAGGAGAAGGAGGAGAAGGAGGAGGAGGAGGAGGAGGAGGAGGAGGAGGAGGAGGAGTCGTTCACAGCCGCTCGGCTGCGAAAATATTCGGGAGAGACCCTCTTTCCACGGATCCCTCGGCCTCCGTGTGTAAAAGTCGAGGATACGCGTCGAAGCAAAAAAAAAAGAAAGTTTTTTCTCGGCTCCCGATCGATAGCTTTCTTCGAAAGGAAAGCGCGTCCAGTGTGTATCGACTGTACGACGTACACTGGGATTCGTGAAAGCGGGCAATTTTGTACACGGCGTCGATTCCGTACACTTTTTCGATGTTCACTGGCTAGCACGACTTCGAAGCGACTAGGTACACCGGGTTTCTACAACGAATTTCGTTGAAACGCTCGACCGACAAATTCTTCTACTCGAGAACACGACGAGTGAATTGGTCGCTGAACGAATCTTTCGCGATATTTTAACGTCCTTTCTCCATCTCCGTTTCGGGAATAAATCGGTTACTCACTTGCGTTATTGTCGTTGGCCTTGGATCGCGAGACACGGTGAAAAATCGAGCGTAAAACGTAATAATCGAAGAGAAGAGACGAAAGTACGCGTAACCGTCACGAGGGAGCCTTTTGTTCCGTGGCTCCGGCAAAGTCCGAACTGGCAGCGTGTCGGCGGTTGCTATGCCGTTCACACGAGGAGGACGCACGGCTCTTACTGTTCCCCCTCGTGAGTTACTGGGAGGGCCACGGTGGTGTGCTCGGTCGCGCCGCACCGCGCCGCGCCGCGCCGCTCTGTGCCGCGCCGTGCCGCGCCGTGCCGCGCCGTGCCGCGCCGAGCCGCGCCGAGCGGCCTGCTCTCTTCACGAATGGAAGGATGTAGGAATACTAACGGTAAAAGTATGGCTGCTGACCACTCGAGGGGGTTCAAGGACAGCCGTGGAATCAAGTGGCACTGTGCGCCTCGCCGAGAGAACCGTCGAGCTTTCACGAGCTTACACGAACCACCACGGGGCCCGATGCGTCGTCCCTCTTCTTACCGAATCGATTATTAATTAGCACCCAGTTGCGCGATCGTGCGCTGCGCGGGGACCGTTCCTTTCGATAAAGTTTCTTTCTGGGTGTTTGGAGAGGGGCTACGAGAGGTTTGCGTTCGACATTAACGCGAACTCGAGACGAGCAGGTGTTAAATCGCTTCGACCCGGATGAACGAATCTTCTTGGATAATTTAGAAATAAGCGAGCTTTACACCGTTTAGAGTCGAGAGAAGTTGAATACTCTTCTCGACACGAATCTTCAATTACGGCGATGGTTAAAGCTATTATTTGTATCGCGGATGGTCAACGTCTCTCGCCAACAGATGTTAAATCGCTCCGACCTGGATGAACGAGGATCTTTGGATAAATTTTCGAGTTCGAAGAACTTGGGCGCTTCGAATCAAATGTTTCTCGAGCATCGAATAATTTAGAAATCTAAGAACCGGTCTCCCCCGTCGATGTTTACGTATCTTCGCGTACCATTTAGAATCCGGAGAAGTCGGGGAATCGGAGCTGTACAACTCGGGCTAACCACGGTAGCCAAAGTGCCATCTCCTACCAACGAAGGAAGCGAAATAAACGCGTTGGTCGAGCAACGGGCCGCCAGTTGCGCAGCTATGGTTCGTACCGAGTCTCTCCAGTGAGAGAAGTTTTAATTACGAGGTTGACGAAATCGATACCGTCGATCGGGGCACTCGAATCGAGTCACGTTGGTGCACCGGCGGAAATCGCTGGGAGATTCGGGCGATAATCGGCCCGATTCGGTTTAATCTTCTTGATTCCGACGAGTGGTTCGAGCTTATAATAGCGCTGATGAAACTCGTGGGAGGTACTTTGTTGGATAACTATCGCGTCGAGGCAATTTGATATGGGTCACGCAGCGATTCGTGCGGTGGAAGTTAAATTAAAACTCGCGACGAGCGATATTGTTGATGGTAAACATAATCTGCGTCCACGCCGACTCGTCGCGGTACTATCGAGAAATTTACGAAACGTCTCGATGGTTATTTTGTTAAACAGCACTCCATGCAACAAACGAAAGGTAGGGTTATTGAATCTCTACGCGAGACCGTTAGAGTTACGATAGGCGTTTAGAGAAATTCGAAAAAGAATTCTTATTGTTAGTGGGATCGTTGAGACGGACTCGGGGACACTCTGCACTCGAAAAAGGGGCGAACCTTGACTTGACCGTCGCGCGGAGGGGTAATACGGAACTTCTTCCGCTCTTTTTCCGGTTCCTTGTAGGACTCGAAGAATTTGAATTTGTTCGAAATGTCCGAGGTCTCGGCGAGAACATCTTCGGTCGTGTCCGTGCTGCGTACCACGTCGTCGGAAACTTGGCGTCCCATGAATGCCTTGTTCGTACAGGTTCCAAAGGATTAAATGAACGCAGAATCGAGCGAGCTTTGAAAACCGAGCGGAAAAGTATTCTGCGCCTCTTAAAACCGAAGAAGAAAGATTTTCAACTTACGTCTCTTGCGCGTCGCGGCGTCTCCGCGGGTGTCTTCGGGTTCACGGGGGTCACGGGTCGTCCAGTCTTTGCCGCCGAGGCGTCCAGTTCCAGGAACAGCGATCGAGATTTCCTGCTAATTCCTGCGCAGCGAGGAATCGATTGTTAATACATTTCTCGATATCGAAGAGGTGATCGATCGGTAAGGCCACCTTGGAAATTCCGAGAGCGCTCGGCAAGAGATCCATTATCGACATTTACCAACGTTCGAGAGATACTTGATCGGTAACGAAAGCTTGTAAATTCCGAGAGCGCTCGAAGAACGTAACAGAACGTAGAGGGAATTAATCTTGGCGCAACAAACTCATCGGAAGGTGTATCTCGGCTGGCAAAGGACACTGTTCGCGGCAAATAGGAGATCGTACGTAAATCCCTTTGTTACGAGCTGCGTTTCCTATTCCAAGAACTCGAGGAGCATACGTTAAGCGATACACATTTCACCGATCGATCAATCTCGAACACTTGGCACCGAATTAACCGTCCCGAGTATCAAACACGGAATGAATAACGACGACAGCGAAAGATCCCCTTTACGCGAGCTACAATGTCTATCTTCGTAACTCTCGCGATACTCTCTCTTCGCTGTAGCGAGCTGCGACTCGAGAAAAGATCTCTGCGGTTTGGACGACGGCCTCGTGGAGTTTCTCTCGGATTGGTCGACGATTTCGTCCAAAGTTGTTCCTTTTCTAAACGGACTGCGCAAGTCGAGAACCCCTACCGGAAAGTTTGCTGAAAAGGTTTCTATTGTTCGCCAGGGCGATGTCTCGTCGAGGTTTCTTCTTTCGATCGCTCTGTAAACGTGCGTAAATGCGTCGTGCTCGTCGCGATCGGGCCACTCCCTCGCGGATCTCTCGGCAGTTGTGGATCGTAGTAAATTGCACCAACGTCGAGTAATCGCGCCACGAGTCCAATCCCGCGGACGGCTAATCGGTCCTAACGGTTTCTAAATATACCACGCTCGGCGAACGCACCTGCCGCGATCACTTCCTCGTCAGCCTTCTCCGGTTTCGGTTTACTGTCCGTCTCGTCGTCGGAGGCGGCAATGGGCTCGCCCCTTTCGAATCGCTCTTTGATGGAACGAGCGTGGGTGGCGGAGTGCTGGATCTCCTCGGCCGCGTTGATCTTCGTCACGCGCTCGCTTCCGGCCACCGCCTGCTGGTACATCTCCTTCATTTTACCCTGTTTGCCCTGCGACAGAAATCGATCTCCGGTGAGCGAAAACCACTTCGACCTCGGTAAATGTTCGTTCGAAATTAGAGCTCTCGAACCGGCAAAGTATCGTACCTTCGGAGACGATTCGCGAGGTAAAGGAACGGTTACGGGTTCGGTTCGACTCTCGGTTATCGTTAAAAAAGGGGATCGTTGTTCGACGCGAACGATTCGCGTCGTTCCACAAATCGTTTCACCGCGCACGCGTTGCACGACGTGACGCGCGTTCTTGGGAGAATGCGTGCGCCACATTTTCTTCGGCTGGAACTTTTTCCGCGTCTACGTCTAATGGGCACGATGTCATTACCCCGGACTACTTCGCGAGCGATTTAGTCGTTCCTCGAATTAACCGGAACCGGCGATCTTTTCCTCGCGTGAACGTTATCGAGGTCTGGGCCGGATCCGTGACGGTTCAACGAGCCCGAGAACGAACGTTACCATGAACAACCGCGAACGAATCCCAGCGATCTCCTCTTTCCTCGCCTCGCGTTGAACCTCGCGTCTACCCTGCTGGCTGGTCGACTCCCAACGATTCTTGATGTCGTCCATTTTGGTGAAGCTTATCGGGCGCTCGCGGGTCGTACGTTTCGCCTTCACGATCTCGCTCTGCACCTCTGCAACGCACAAAACACGAGGATGGAACTGGCTTCGATTCGAGAAACTTTGCGCGAGTAGCTCTTCCTCGAGACACGCGACACTGGCGTACTTTCGACGACAAGTTTCTCCTCTTTGCTACGATGAAAAAAGGACATTTCACGAAGCGAATCGTTCCGGGGAAAATTATCGACCAATGGGAATTAAGTACAGTTTGGGGAAATGTTCAAAGGACTTTCGATTTTCGTACCTCGTGCTCGAGGTGACAAACTTTTCTACGCGTAAAACGAGGTCCAAGACGACCTCGAAAACTCTTCTCCAATCGGTCGAACATCTCCGCACTCGCGACGCTCTCGTATTCTTCGTTCGTCGAGCACCAGAGGAGAAAATTGCGCGTGGAAGTAAATTCGATGATTGTTCCGCAGCTTTCGAGTCCCGGTTTGCGCCGTTGGTCCAACTTTTTTCAATACTCCCGTTCCATCGAGAGGAGCGGTTGCAAAAAGAGCTACTTCTCTCAAGGAAGTACTCCAGCCGTTGGCGGAACAAAAGGAAGATAGAAAAGGGGAAACGGGAGAATGCTCGAAACATCAACGGCGCTGGATTCCGATTTGAATTAAATGTTTCTCCGCCCTCACCTTCCGTCTCCTCCGTCTCCTCGTCCTCCTCGGTTTCGCTCGACTCCTCGTAAGGGATTCCATTTAGCGACTCGTCCGCTACTCCGATATCCATGCCTTTGGCCTGGAATCTGGACAAAAGGATGCGCAAAGTAGTCGTAAACGTTCCAACGAATTTCTGAACGAACGCGTTCGCGCACGCGTCAAAGAAAACCGCTGATCGGTCGAACACGGTCCGTCGTAATCGCGAGACCGATTTTAACGTTGGCGAATTCATTTTTCACTCCACTGTTCTATATTAGCGAGCCTTGGCTTGCACATTTTCGAGTGACACGGCAACTTCTGGCGGCAGCATTTGATCGCGTTACTCTGCCGTCGTCCAGCTTTAATGCGTTTCGTTTGCCTCGGTGTCCAGCTTGGAATGCAATTTACGGTACAAGAACCGAGGGGGATCGAGCGCGCCGCGAGGAACACTATCCGGTGCAAAAGTTTCCTCCGGTGGAAATTAAAAACTGGTCCAACGATCGATCTTTTTTTTTCGGGCGCCGATACGCAGTCCACCGATGGACAACGCACGAAAAGCTTTTGAATTTTTCTCGATGAAATCGTTCCCAAATCTTCTTACGTTAACGCGTACGGAAAAATTCTTTCGCACCGATACCGATTAATTTCGAATTGCCTCGTTACCGATACTCGGAATTACCCCTGATCGAAACGAGCCAACGTCGATAATTTGCGAGCGTCCCTTCGAGGATCGACGTTACCGAGAAAATCGTCGGCCTGTGAACAGAGTCCTCGTTGTGTCCATCTCGTGGAAACGAATCTGTGTCACGGCTGAGAACCATCTCCTCGACCGAGGAGAGAGTGAGGCCAGAACCGTTTCGATCGCGATCACGGGCGACGCGGAATCGTTGAAACGCGAATTTACTCACTTGGCGAGTTTGCTGAGGATGCTCGGTGACCTCTTCACCGCGATCTGCGACGGCGACCTTTCGATCTCGTTCGCTTCCGTGCCAGCCTTCTCGAACACTTGGAACCGGGACTTCACGTTCAGGCTCGACAATTCTTCGAGACCCAGGTCCGGTTTGTCGGAGGCTGGAACGAAGAGCGGTGAACGTTTTCGTCGGACACGGTCGACACTTTTACGCGTTAAATGGCTGTGCACGAGTCTACGGTGCGGTACACGGTATTGCGCGCGACCGACGTCACGTCCCGAGAGGAGAGAGGAACGTGGCTACGATCGGATACCGAACCAGAGTTTTAAAGTTTCTCGAAGACTTCTTACGAGTCGTGCACAGTACATTTAACGGTAGCCAATTTTGCTACCAGTCCCGAATCTGCTTTCGTGGATCGGGGACCACGAGGTTTTAACAGGGTTAGTCGTTTGGTAGGGTTACGGACGATTTCGCGTCCGCATTTATCGAAAAACGGTTCTTCTCGCCGAGAAGATTGCCCGCCGAGACGATTTTCCACGCGATCGACCAAACTGGTCTCGACAGTTTTAAATTGGACGATCAACGAGGAAGGATTTGTATCGCGCAACGTTCGTAGACGCTTCCTGCGCTCGAGGCGGTAAACGTTGACCGCTCAAGGTCGCTTCCCCCACTATGGGCCCTTGCTTGGAGATCGCGCAGGGCCCTGGGCAAGTGAACTCGGCTACGGGAAAACTGCGGACGCGAAATCGTCGATCGCGTATTAATGGTTATCCATGCAGCTACGATTCTCTCCAGCTCTTACGATCGTTCGACCAGAGAAAAACGAACAAACGACCGTGCCGAAACCAGAGAAATCGAAACGAACCGAGATTTCAACGCGCGGCGCTGAAAATCGAAATTATGGTATTAGGTGCACTCTGCAAACGGTTAGATCAGCGGTTAGATGTCACTCCCGGGCGACTATTTTCGCCAGGTTTTCCACACTTTTCCGTCAGACTTTACCTCTGACCACGTCGGGCGGCAGCTCTTTCGGCTCGTTCTCCCTAATGATCAGCTCCGGTTTTCGAGGTCGCACTACGGAGTTCACAAGACATCTCTTTGTCGCATTAACGATCTCTCTGCTGATTCGCGTGTAATTATAGGGGAGAGGGGCGCGGTAATTTCAGCGACTACAACAAAGAGGGGTGCACGGAACGTACGAACGTTTATTTCGCCCGTTCGTCCGACACGGCGATCGGATTTCCTTCGACGAGGGGAACTTTCTCCTATTGCCGCGGCGCTCGCTCTCCTCGGAAACGAATTCTCGACTGCTGAATAATAACGGAGGATCGATTAACGCGTTAACGCCCCGAACCGATTGCGCGATAAAAGAACAATCTAGCCTACAATTTTAAAAGAAATTCGCTCCGCTGCGAATAATCATCCAACGGTACGTCACAGATCGCGTAAAAACAAGCGAAATCGTTGCGTTAATTACGTTTACGTCGCGAATCGTCTCTGGTTCCTCCGCGTTAACTTCGAGTCGACTGTTCCGAGATTACGCGAGCGAGCGAGCGAGCGAGATACTTGCCAGTCGATTTTTTGGCAACACGATTTGCGTGGCCATTTAAATTCAACTACCAGAGTTACCACGGAGTATTTAAATCCATTCGAGCAGCAGGGTTTCCAGGAAGCGTTTAAACACGGACCGGTTAAAAAAGGAAATCCTTGCTCGATTAAGACGCGTTCGCGAAATCTCCAAGGGTTGTTTACACGTTCGAGCGGCTGATTCAAAGCGGAGGATGAATCCCCGCGGTGGTAAGGAAAACGGAGCAGAGTAGAGGCGAGCGCGTTTCGGTGAAATCGCGGATCCGCGTTTCGAATCGCGAACTCCTGGGCGGCGCGTATCAAAGCGAGCAGAAAGATTCGCAGATTAGACCCGGAGGCTGGCGCTATTTTAAGGCGAGTTCCGCCTACGTAGTCGCGGACCGTGTGATCGACTTACCAGGCTGGTCGGACTCTTCAACCGGTTTCGGTTGGAAGAGCTCCTTGAAGTGTGGCTTACAGTAAAGCGTGCTCTCGTGGCTCTCGTAATTGTCGACGTTAAGCTGCTTGCTACACTGGACGCACCGGAAGCAATTCTTGTGCCAGACCAGACCCTCGGCCTTTGTCTGTTCCATTTGGAAGACGACCTTGCCGCAACTGCGACAGTTTGGATTCGTGTCGCCATTCTGACCCACCTGCTGTCAAATTCGATTATTCTTTCACCGCTGTTTTCGTCGTCGTTCGTATTTACCTATTTACCTACGCGAGACCAATGGCTGGGTCACTTCAGTCCCCTTTGTAAATATTAGGCGTTTACAATTGGCAAAGTTGTCGCTCCACTTTTTATCGTCTAGATACAGTATTTACGAGGAAAAGTGAGACGAGTCACTCTCGACCCAGCCACCGTATACTGCGAAGGTTAAAGAAAATTATAGTCTCCATGCGTGACGGTAGCTCGTGACCTTCGAGTGCCAACAACAAAGTACTGTTCGTCCGCGAGGCGAGGTTGACGAGTGTTTGTATCCTCACTCCAGTCTACGGTCTACTAGCTCCCCACGGCCAGTAGCGACAATGTATACGATGGTGGGGAAACTGGTAGACTGGAGTGGGGTTGCAAACACTCGTTAGTCTTCTTCTCGCGAACGGACAGTAGATAGAAGGTGATATTTTACATCGGTTTTATTTACATAAAAGGATTTGTCGCGCGATCGTCCACTATGGAGACTTACACGAAAGCTCGAGAAAAATTACTCGAAAAGCATCCTGCGGGCGCCGGCCTCTAACGAAGAGGGTCCTCGACTCTCCCGTTTCAATTTTAACGAGCTTTTACAAGACGACGGGTGACCTGCATCTTGCACGATCTTCCCACGAATAAAATCGCGAAAAAGAAACTCGCGCGCAAATCACTTCGCTTCGCCGCTGCAACTTCTACAACGCGTAGCGATCACCCAGCCAGTCGTTAGAAACGTCTCGTAAAAGCTCGTTAAAATCAAACTCGGATTCTTCCCTCGCAACTCCTTCAGCCACGGCGAAATCTCGTCTCGAATTTTTCCAGTATTTCGATCGTTGTCACCAGGGCGAACGCCCTTCCACTCTCTCCGCGGCTGAAGGGTTAAGTACGCCGATCTCAAAGTATCTCGAGGAGTGCTTACGGCGTTGAGCTGCTGTTGCACTTTGCCCGCGTCGATCGAGCGCACGTGCAGCACCGTCTTCTTGCTCAGAGCGTCGAATTTATTGAAGCTCGACTTCTGTAAACACAAACAGTGGAGGCGTCAAACGAAAAGCGGCCGAGAAAATTCGGCCGGTTTGGTCGTCGTGACGGGGGAGAAAACACGGATGGATTCGCGGTGTTTCCGATCTAGTCTCGGATTTTTTTAGCGTGAGCGTAAAAGCGTGACCCCCCTTTGCATCGAAAATGAACAAGGAAGATACGCGTTACTTGTTCGCGGTGTAGAATCTACGATGCGCGGAATTTCACGACGGCGCCCACGTTGAACACGGGTCCGGTGTGGATTATGATTCCTTGTGCGAGAATTGGGTCCTCAAAGGGTTACCGAACGGAGAAAGGAAATTGTGTGACCGAAAACAGCTTTCCAAACGGTCGTTCGCATACTCGTCGAATTGGAGCGAAAGCTCTGCTCGTTCGGGGCCGGAAACTTCTTACGAAAATTGGAGACGGTCTCTTCGAACAACTAGGGACCGGAGAGCAACCAGGATCCTTCTCCTTTGAAAATAAACGAGCAGAATTTTCACCCCAAGGAAAGTTACACTTTGTAAGTTACAGGACACGTAATCAATTCGGAGTAAGAACACTTTTAATCGATAAGTCGTTGATCCATTAACCTTGTTTGGAAGTGATCTATCGATTTGTACTATCGTTTCTTTATATTTGGATATCTCAGGTCAGACACGTGTCCAGTGACTTACGAACGATGCAAAGACGAGAATGCAATTGCCAGACGGTTATCGAAAAGAAGTAGGATGCGATAAAAGGTGCAAGGCGTAAAGCGACGAAAGAGAGAGAGAGAGAGGGAGAGAAAGAGAAAGAGTGAGAAAGAGAGAGAAAAAGAGAAACTCAGCAAAGAGAGAAAAAAAGCTCCGTAAAAACCGAACGTATCGGTGTGGTTATCTCTTCCGGGGGCTTACCTCGAACCTCGGCCGATCCGTGTCCTTACCCTCGCTCGTTAAGTTTGCCAAACTACAGTAGGAAGCCCTCTGTCCCGAGGAGGTTGGTTTCGTAATTTTCGGTTAAGGTTTCATGCACGGCCGGGGAGGGCACACCGAACAAAAAAGAAAGAAACAGCACGGGCTGTGGGTTAGTGTCGCGGGTAAATGTATTCCGTAAGCGTATGCACCTTCATTCTCGAGTTCGAGGATGCAGCGGTTGGTTAACCGTCTCTTCTTCGCGAATTTAGACGAAAACGGTCTCTAAATTTCGAGCTTGGAAATTAAGAACCTCTCGTATCCAAATACGTACGATTATTTGACCCAACGAACGTAGAAAAAGAACCGCAACGGAGGATCTCTCCTCCTATGGGAACAGATGCGTGTTCGTACAGTTTGTATGTTGGTTGATTCGGATATGGGAGGTTCTACGAGACTTGGAAACGAACCGAGCGGGTAAAATGTGTGGTTCTTCTTCGTTGGAAGACGCCTCCGTTTTGCATAATTTTCAAAGGCTCGCGATCCGAGCAGAAGCTCCGCCAAATAGGTCGCGACGGTTAATTCGAAGGAATTTCGAGATGGAACGAAACGATGGTCGTTAATAAAGAAATCGCGAGGCGCAGATGGGATCGCGTCAGTCAGGGGTATTATACCGTAAAGGCTCTGGCACTTGCACTTGCCAATCGTGCGCGATACGAATCTCGCCAACCGCTGCATCACCAGAGAGAAGAAAAGAAGACGAAGGAGTAGAACGAGAGGGGAGAACATTCGGAGACGGTTGGAATTGTTTCCCGCCGTTTCATTTTTTGGCCACGATCCAGAGCGTCACGGTGCTTTTTCCGCCCGCACTCGAATACGCTCGATCGATAGGTCGCTCTCATCGAATCGAAGTAGCCCTCGATAAATGAGCAACCGTTCGGCCGAGGATCGAACGAACGAACGAATCGATCGCCGTGAAATCTGGACTTCGGGAGGGCCCGAAATTTCTCCAGACTCGTAACGAACGCGTTATCCCAAGTCGATTCGCAGCGATCGTCGTCGAGGAATTATGTCACTCGACGCGAAATCCGTAACCGGATAACCGATAAACAACGGACACGCGGCGAAAAAACTCGCAAGACCTCGATTCTCGGTCGTCGCCGGCCACAAAGTGGGGCAAATGAGCAGTAGGTTATTATCAAAGCCGGCCCTCCCTTAAATGGAGAGACAGCATTCGTGGCGTGACGGCGACCGACTCAAGAGCAAAACGCGCCTCTCGAACGAGCGTACTCGAGCGGATCGATCACGTGCACGATCGGGATTCCCTTCGGAATCGATCCCTCGCCACCGAATTCTCTCCTTGGACGAACGTTGTTTCGAAATCGACTCTGGTTTATCCCGTTTGCGCGAAGGAAACACCGAGTAACGAAGAACCGACGAAAAATACGACGACGAAAGAATTACCTGTACACCGAGTGTAAGTTTGCTCGAACCGCTCGCTCGTAAGATAAAAGAGGGGAATTCTAGCCGTCTCCGATGTTACCCAACAGGTTCACGAAAGGTACTTACGAGGGCCTTGACCGACACCCCGGCGAAGACGAGTGCGTCTTTGGTGAACTTCGAGTAACTCTTCTCGCATACTCGCAGATCACCCAGCGACCTTGCTTTCTACGATCGTCGGGAGCGTCAACGGGAACTCAGATTAGCGGTAAGTTGCGGACAGTTTCGCGGAGTGGCGAGCTTTGTGAAATTTCCATTCCCGCCGTTACATATTTCCCTCCTCTGAAATTTGTCGCGAACTCGAGGTAACTCGAAGCGTTCCACGCGTACCGATAACCAGAGTTTCTTTTCGATCCCCGGGCGAAGCCACAAAGCTCGTACTCGTTACGCGATTAGTATGCTGTTACGATAATTGGGATAAATTATTCGTCCGTTCGCCGGTTAATCCTCCTCGCCAAAAACACAACGCGAAGCGAACAACGGAAGCTCGAAGTGGAGCTCATGCATTAATAACTGTTAATAGGGCTGTACTTTCCGTCGAACACGGGAGATCGGATGCTGAGCGAACATGCTTCGAACGAAATCGAATTACCGATCGAGACGATTCAACGAGCCGGCCGTTCGAATCGAAAGGAGCTCGACGCGGTTTGGGGCTTCTCTCGAAAGATACGAGCGATTCTTTCCGTTCCCCCCACCGGGGCTTTCGAGATGCGAGAATCGATTCTTCTTTGGGCTCGTTGACCCTCGACCGGGGAGGTAGCTTTTCGAATTAGCGACACTCGCTCGCAGAACTCTCCTCGTCCCGTTAGACGGCCGCGAGCCGAGGAGACGAGCGACGCTAATCGACCGGGCCGATCGCGCAAAATGAACGATCGAGGAACGGGATGTGTGCGAAAACTGAACGAAATGACGTGATATACAAACCTCCTCGGTCTCCATCGTGTGATTGGATTTCCCATACGCCGTCTGATCGCCGTCGCTCATGCTCGAGATGTCGCCAAAGCTACGACACTGTTAGTGACAACAAAATACAACTGACAAAAGTGTATCGAACAGCCATCGAAGCGGTTTTTTCTCAACAAGCGTCTCTCGAAAGAAAATCGTCGTCAAGTGAAAAAAATACACGCGACGCGAATCCGTATCGGGTGTACGTTAAATGCACCGAAGACGAGTCGAAGCGCGACTATTTCGATTCCTTTCTTTCCTTTCTTTTCTTTTTCGTGTTTACTTACCAACTGCTTGATCGACACGCCGGTGGCAATTTTTTCCTTCATCGATCGATCCTGCTCGTGGCGAGTCGCCTCCGATACATATGTCTGTGTCTGCATGCACAAAATACAACGCACAAAGCTAGTCACATGCGAATGGGAACGTACGATGGTGTCGCAAATCTACTCGTTGGGTTCTTCGATCGAACTGCGATCTACTGTTCGACGATGGCTGAATCTCGATCGTGTCGATCGGGGATCGATTACACAGGATCGTCTTCGTCTCGTTAATTCGGGATAATTTACACGTGTTGGTAGTTGGTCGAAATCTTCGATCGGAGCAACTTGCTCGAAAGCGAACTATTTACCAGGATTTATCGGATAATATTCATTTCGCTCGTTCCGACCAACTGGCAAGCGTATAATTTATACAGGATTATTTATTTTCGTCCACGAACGAACTTATCGCAGGAAGCGCGAGGAAGTGAAAATTACCGGTGACCTTGGAACGCTCTTGACGTTTCCAGTTAGCAATTATCCTTTTGCGAGAAAACTTCCATCGTGGAAGCGCGATTACTTCGACTGGAAAGGTTCGTTACGAATTCACAATATTTCGAAGGAAACGCACGCTTCGAGGATAGTTTCGTTCACAGATCGAACGTGATAAATAAAGATTGCATCGGTACATGCGAGATAATTGCGAAACAAATGTAACGAGGGATGGTTAGTAAGTTCTCTAAGGCTAACGAAAAGGTCTGCGCGAAGCGATATCGAAAAAAATTCGTAAGTAGAGGAATTGAAAATTCGAAAGTGATGGACAATTTGTACATCCGGTGATTTAAATTACACCGAGGCTCGAAAATCTCGGGCACCTCTCGATCTTTGGACTCGGGGGTGTAACGATACGGATACAAATATCCTAGGTAATGGGAAGAACGAGAAAAGTTTTCAGCGAAAGGTGTACGAGCGCGTTGCCAAATTTTCGAGTCACGGTGTACACGGCTCGGTAAAGTTCGACCGCGCTTTCTCGGCCGGACGATTAAACGAACAACGTAAGAATAGAAAATGCAAACGAATTCCTCGCACGCGACTCGAATTCCTCGCACGGACACGCGAAACACTCGCGGCGGATCGCGCGTCGGTTCCGCGCGGAGAAACCGCGCGCGGTTAACGAACGACCACGCGAATCGAATTCGATCACGGACAATTTACTCCGTCGCGTACAAGTCGTTTCGTTACGGAATTGCAGCCACTTTGCGCGCATCCTCGCGTGGAAATTTGCGTTCGCGGCGCGTACGAGCGACGCTCGGTCTCGGTCGTCCTCGTTCAAAGTCCCGATTCGCTAAAACTTACCAGAGACTTGACGTTCACGTTCGACAGATCGTCCTCGTTCGAGAAATCGAGCGTTTCCGGATGCATTTGCCGGGAACCGGTGTGCATGCTCGGCTCTCGCAAGTTAGAGTTCTGACAAAACAGAGAAACACGCGCACACTGTACATGCAACCGATCACGTTACATTCAACGGTTGTTAGAAGGGGGACAAACAGGGTATACGAAACGTTCGCTTATCCGAGCACGCGTTTTCCTTTCGGGCATTCCGTCGCGTTCATCGACCGATTCTACGATCGGAGACCTCTGGACGAATTTTCAAAGAAGTAACTTTTCCTCGAGAACGAAGAAGAGATCTCTGGGAAGGAGAATACCCCTGGGGCAACAACTCGCGAAACGCTCGGATACATTTTTCTCCGCGACATCGGTCCGTCGATGTTTCTTCGACGAAAAGAATTTTCCATCGCGGAGGAAACGGATCGTTCTCGACGAGAGAGGTTCCCAGGCGCGTCGAAATGCCCAAAAGTACCCAGACGATTCTCCTTCCCGAGGAAAGCTAAGTTTCGATTTCCTCTTTTGTACGCGCGGTCGATTCCCTGCCTACTGTGAAACGGACGAAAAAAGAACGATCCAACGAGTGGAGAAAAAATCGCTGGATATCCCGATTGGAGTGAAAAGTCCGTGAAAAGTATCGCGAGGAATCGACGCGGCATGCAAACAAGGAATTAAAGACGGACTTCCGGTTTTCGTCGGTCCCTGCGAGTACTAATTAACACGATATAACGGTTCATGCACACCGTATTTATACCCACGCTGCGTCTCCTGTTCTCGTCCAGGATTCTCGATCTCGATTCGATCGTCCGTTGGTGCTCGGGGTCCGCTGGTACCGTCACTTTTCCGCTCTTTCTCTCTCTTTCTGCTCGCAAGGAACAACGCGAGCTCCCCTCCCTGACCCCAACCCCGTGTATCCTCGCGAGGAACGACGCGAACCCAACCCTGGAGAAAATTAACGAACGCGGCACGGCCCCCGTCCACTTACCACGGAGATGTTCTCCTTCTCCAGCTCGCTTTTCTTGCTCTTCTTGGTTTTCTTTGTCCGCGGAGTAAGGTTCGGCGAGGCATCGTTACCGGCGACGCCCTCGATCTTCTTCTTCTTCGTCTTGGTACCGGCCTTTGCGTTCGACGAGGTCACCACGGACGTCGTCGTTGTGATCGTCTCCTCGCGGCTTTCACTCTACGTTCAAAACAACGAGAAACATGTATTTCTGCTCGCTTGCCGCGGAACCCGGGTCTTCGAGTCGAGGCACAATTAATTGGCCGCTCGAAATCACTGGCTACCCCCTACCCATTGGCCACACGTGCCCTCGCTGGCCGACTAACCCCTAGGATAGAAAAAAGTTTCAGTTTCTTTGGTCCTTTCGGAAGGATGCCAACTTAACGCGTCTAATACGTACAATAACGAAGAAGGACTCTAAAACAAATAAAATACACCGATGTGTTTAAACATTGCATCGAAGGACTCGACTGGATCGATAAAGTAGAGATTCTTCGTTTGTGTTTTATCTCGAGAAGAAACGAAAAGTCGAGGTTATCGGTACCGCGGAATCTTTACGTCGTTAGTTTCGTATCGAGTCGAAGTAGACAGGATGTTCTTTCGAAGAACAGAGGAATACGTCGCAATCGTTAATTTCGTCTGAAATTATTGTAAATAGCTCGAGGCTCGAACAATTTTCTTAACGACGTCCCTTGGATTTCCTCGGCCAACATCCGGAGGGAGGAGCTCGTTCTCGAAAGTTGCGAAAAGATCGAAGGTGGAATCGCTAATACCAGCGATTCGCGCGACACGTTCGGCCTGGAACGGTGGATCCGACCTCCTTCGATGTGTTTTTCTCTCGTTGAAAACACGGCGTCGATTATACGCAAAATGGTACTCGTCGATCGTTTTGTTGCAAAACGCGAACGACGATAAGCGGATCTCCATCGAGTGGCGATCCTTTTTTTCAACGAGATGTCCGCTAAACGAAGGCTGACGAGCGGCCTACTGCTTTGCATATCGAAGAGGTGACACTGTAGCGTCCGTGTAATTGCACAGAGAGTTTCTATCGTAAATCGAAAAACTCGACCGCTCTTCCTCGGTGCTTCGAAAGTGGATCTCGCGATCTCGTCGTTAAAACGAGGCCGAAATAAATTGTTATCCCCGAGACGCTGACATTATCGAACGGTTGCTCGTCGACTCGTTTTCGAATTAAGTCGTTCGGAGGGCCTTGACTCCTCCGAGGCATTTCCACGTACCATTGTTGTCACGAGAGAAGATTTACCGCGCGATAGTTGTGAAAAGTGTTCCTTCGAACACCAAGGCGGAACTAACTATTTTTCAACGGTTACGCTAAACGATATTTATCGTTCCTGGCAATCTAAATATTCGAAGATTTCAAAACAGGGCTCTAAGAATAATCCCAGAGCTCGTGTGCTAAAAATAGCGATTCAAGTATCCGAAGATTCCAAAACAAAGATCCAAGATACTCCGATTTGAAAATAAATAAAAACACTCGAAAGCCGAAGACGATCCTCGACCGAACCGATCTACTTGGCGTCTGTAATAATGTTTAATGGAAACGCTATTAAGTGCTATCTACGGGCGCAAAGTTATCGACTTTATGGAACAGATCGGTCGGTTGTAAGTACGATGTAGAAAAGAAATGTGTAATTACGGTCCGGATGGTCCGTGTTCGTTAACAGGATGCTTTCCTTCGGAATCCTTCTTGGCAGTCTCCTCGATGGATACGATACGCGAGGTGCGCGCGTGCGTGCAGCAAAGCGATCAATGGGCTACGCGTCGAGAAAGAGAGCGAGTGTCCTTTCAATTCCTCCTCCGCGCGTTAATAAGGTATTAATGAACGGACGGATATGAATCGCAGAGTCGGCCGATCGGCGCGCTGAACGAGCGAATCGCGAGCTGGACTACGCCAACCCACCTCGGTTTGTTGGACAACGAAGCGTTCGCGAGTCACCGTCCTGTCGAACGACGTCTACTGCGGCTAGAGATAAACAAACGAAACCTTCGGGAGCTTCCCAAATGCGACGGTGTTTTTCTCACGGTGATTTTTATCGCGGTTGTTATGCCTAATGAATTTCCGTCGCGACTATCGTTCACGAACGTCGACCCGCGGACAAGGGGATCCTTCGACCAATTGCGCGAACCCGAGCGAACAGAGGAACTTTATTTCACTTTACGAGGACGGTGTACAGTAATCTTAACGTTCTCGCTTTAATTGACACGATCGCGGGGATAGCAATTACCGTTCTGCTAAATATTCATAGACGGAGTCGAGCGTATCGTTCTCCCCGCGGGTCGTATTTATACGTCGGTCAACGACGATGGAATTACACGGAGCGGCGATGAATTTTCACGCGAACCTAACTTACGTTTTCTTTTTTTTTTTTGCAATTCACAGATTCCTGAATTCTCAATTCTGCGGTTCAAACGTATACTCGAAGAGAGCTGCTCTTTAAACGTTCAACCGTATTCGCTCGCGTGCGCGATAAAAAAGAAAGGTTCGAATCTTTTACAGACCGAGTAACTTTTAAACTTCTCGTTTTTCTATTCGAATATTATCTTTCGTAGAACGTAATTTCCCTCTGGGAAATATACTTTTCCCATTACCTTGGAAGGTAATAAAAGTTTGTCCGAGAAAAAACTGGATCTCCGCTCCGGTCGGTGATAAGGAATCTCGGTAAACGTAGAGCTCGACCGTTCTTGGTCTGGCGGTCGCGTGTTACGAAAAGTTTGAGAAACACTGGTGCATGCGCGCGTACGCACGGAGATGCTGGTTAGGTCTGGTTTCGGTCACCGATCGGAGATCAACGCTACGTACGACTCGTCTTCCGCGAGCGAATCTTAATTACGCCAGCGGCGAAAGTTCGAAGGAGCGATGTAGCGGTGGAATTCCTTTTGGTCTGGTTGCCTCGGTGCTTAATGAAGAGATCCCCGAGCAAATTAGTTACGAGGATCGCCGCCGTCGCGGCGTTCACCACCAGGTACCAGGGACGACTTTATCGCGATCGTATTATTAGACGATAAAAGGAGAGGAGAGGAGAGTGGAGGAGAGGCCCGGTGATCGGCACAATGCTTCGTTACACGGCGTCGCTTCTTCGCGAGCGAGCGCGAGAGACACGTAATTACGGGCCACGTAACTCGAGGAACCCGATTCGAACCGACGATTACGCTGCATTCTTCCCGAAAGGCAGTAGCCGAGGAGAGCCTTTCGAAAGTCACGCAGCCACGTTTCCCGTCCCGTGTACAGGACACGATCGTAATATCTCCCGATGCGTACGCGGTGCTCGCGTGCACGGGAACGATCCAAGAGGATCGTTGTTCGTCGCGCGCGGATTCGACGAAGAATAAGATGGTCACGGTGAACGGGAGCAGCCCGGGAACTTTCGTAACGCGTTAGACCAGACTTTCTAATTCAACGGGCGACGCTACCGATTCACTTTCACAATTTCGGAGACGGATCTCGCGAGACGCTCGAGGCTTGCGGGAGAGTCTCCGGGTATGGGAAACCGATGGAAACACGGTACCCCCTCGCCCGATAAGTCCGGGACCCTAGGGTTCTTGCACTCGCTCCAATCACCCTGGTTGCACCTAACCCCGACCGATCTAGAATCAACCTAGCTGGACGCAACCTCGTTGTACCTAACCCATCGGAAACCCGCTCTGGGAACGCGCGGAGAAATGTTCGAAACGTTTGAAAAATGTTACGTTTCGTCTCACGTCGGAATTTGACACCGTCGGAGGACAAGAGGGTTACCGGGAACCACTCGGCGGTACCTCGAGTACCCAGCTGTATTCGTTCCGCAAACTATGCGGGCGATAGTTTGTCGCGTTGACCGAAACGACGTCGATAACGCACTCCCAAAAGAACAAAAGAACAAAAGAACACGGGTCGCAGGATTCCCGTACCGTGGAAAATTGTCGGTTCCATGGGGCGAGCCACGTCGATCCTAAGGTCCCACTTTCCCGATCGTTTCGCGCACCATGGATTTCGGCTACACACGGACCCAGGATCGTACTCATGGATCACCGCGGACACTGTGCGCGAAAATCGAGGAAGACTCGGCGACGAACACGAAGAACGGCCACCCACTCGGGACGACAGCGCGCGTCTACCTTGGCAACGAGGTCGACGGAAGAACGACGAAGACCGGCCGTCGAGGAACGAGAGCGAGAGAGCGAATAAGGGAGCACCGATTGGAAGGGGAATCGTGTTCCTCGAGCGCCCTGGGACCGGCTCTCCCTTGCCACTCGCTCGGACGGATCGCTCGATACCGATCGGAAGAACAACGCGTGTGCGCGCGCGGAAAAGGAAAATATCCAGGGACCTTCCGACTAACCGGTAGCTAAAACGGCAGGATGGATCGTTCAACGGCGATCAAAGTTCCACGAAGTGAGAAAGAGAGAGAGCGAGAGAGACGCCGATCGACAGAGCGTAAAATAAATATTCAACGTCAGAGAACGCAACGAGACAGTGGAAAAGGAAGATTCCTCGCGATGTGTCTCCTACCTGGCCGATGATCATCCTCGACGAGCGGGCAAACAGAGCGATCGAGAGTGGTTCGGGGAACCGGCGTATCCACGACTCCGGAGATGTCTGCGCGTCCGGAGAGGCCAGGTTCAGGAAACTCCGGTGCTCTCCAAAGCGTGGACAAGCGGGAGGAAATCGTGGGGATACGGTGGATTTCCGCGATTGGCCGTTTCCACCGGACACAGGGAGACGGTTGGCCGCGTACGTGTGGCCAGGTGAAACACGAGGGGAGCCAGACGGTGCTCAACCGGCAGAACGAAACCTACCAGCCCGATCTACCGGCAAGCGGAGCTCGGGATTGGCCGCTCGCCGGCTCTCGACGAAACATCGACCTCGATATCGACGCCGGACCGTGCTACGAACCTAACGCGCCCGGGATTCTTTTCTTTACGAAAATCGAGTCACCGGCTTCGATCCAACGACCCTTCGGGGCTTGGAAAATCTTACCCCAAAGGTTCTCCGGCGAGGAAAACTCCTTTGACCCGAGTTACCCGGACCAGGCGTTCTTAAACTCCCCTTAGGGTTCAAAGATCGCCAATGGCCACCTCGACCAGTGGGTTTAACTCGGAACACTCTACGCTCCACTCTCCAGTAGTTGCAAGGATTTATTCACGAGTACCGAGGACTCGATGCCTATAAACCCGTTGATCCGAAGATCACGACCGATAATAATACCTCCACCATCACCACCACCACCACCGGGTGGTTTCGACTCGGAATAACTATACCCCTCGTTCAATTCGAATCACAGACTCCACTTTCCAGGAGTTGCGAGCGTGTTCGGTCTTGCGTCATCTCTGCCGTTGGAATTCGATCCTCGAAAGACTCTTGGTTTAAAACAGTTTCTTGGAAAGATACGTTCCTCGCAGGAATTCGAAGCTGTTCGAACTTTCTTTCCTTTTCTTTCCTTCTCCGGAAGTAGTGTCCATCGAGGAAAGCAACGCGCGCGAAACAGACGATGTTTCCTCGTTGGCCGATAAGGCAATCAATGAGACCGTCGATACATCATCCCGGCGATAACGCGCGAGCCGAAGCGCACCGAGCGTTGCTCGAAACGCGAGCGTCGGAGCCGAGACGTCGAGGTTCGCCCGTTTCTGGCACGACCTCGATCTTGGTTAAGCCTGTTTCAACGCGGAATAGGTTACTTGTACGCGATTATGGGCGGTGGTCGTTGAACCGGCTCTTTGATAACTCGATTTCGTACCGTCGGCTTGATAAACGAGCCGAACGCTTCCGCTACGCGAATTATTCGTTTCTACTTGTTGGTCGTTGTTCGTCGAACACGGACTGGAATTGTTTTACCAGCGTATCGACCGATAACGAGACTCGTTACCGATAACGTTACGCGTTTATGTTTCTTGCCGACAATGTCGCGATGCATCCGTGCAGGCTGGCACGCATCGTGCGTAATCGGTAACCCGATGCCTTGTTTACGCTAGCGTAAACAATCTCGCGCTACCGAGAACCTTATGCCGTAATCGCACCGGCCCGTTTATTATTCGCGTACGAAGGTTGGTCAATATCGTCCGTATTGGCATCGTGTTGTTCGCTTTCTCGTTCGCTTATCGCGAACGTATACTCGGCGAGCGACAGCGGCGATAACCTTTATCTCGAGTTCGCCTTGGCGCGAGCGGGAACTTTGTTCTATATTTTTTTATATTCTTGTATTAGTTTTACACGCTTTTTATCGTCCCTCTAAATATTCTTGGTTAATTATTTCCACAACCTTTTTATCGTTCTTTAGACCTTTTTATCGGTCGATGAAACGCAGAAAGTAAAAGACTTGACCTTTTATCCACGGTACATCGTCGATGTCTCGTCTGGTATGCGATTAAGCGCAGAGTTAATAACGTCGACAGTTTTTACGCCCGTAAAGTCGTAGGGTCGTGTGTCGCGTAAGTCGTTGAGTCGTCCACCTATACCGTGTCCTTCGTACGTTGCTTCGGTGTTGTTTCTTGGACGTTAAGCCCACCGCCGGTTGGATAACGAAACCAAGCGACGTCGTCGCGATTTCTACGAATTCGTAATCGGCTCGAGCTTTCGAAATCTGCTTCGAGCCGATATTCCGTATTGCCGTATCGCGACCTCACCTATCGGCTTTTTTCTTCTTTCGGATACCGTTTACCGGCTCCGAAGCGTCAATTTCGTTCGTAACCGTGAACCAGATTCGTTTCGCGTTCGTCCGCGCGTGCCCGCTCGCGTGCCGTATTCTTACGGGTGTCAATGAAGAGAAACAACGGAGACCGAAAGTGGTTACGCGTGGCTGCGCGATGTCAACGAGCCAATTAGGCCTTTGTTGTTTAATTAAACGCGCCGACGTTCTCCGACGGGACCATTCAATCCTGTGACGAGTATTGTTCGCACCTACCGCTTCGAATGTTCTTTGAAATCGTATAACTCGCGACGAGGAGAACTTTGATACGATCGAGTCGAGTAGCCCACCCTGTACGCGTTACGCTCTCGAGCGACGTGAAAAACGAACGAGGACGAAACTCGTACGAAAGATCGAAATACACCGGTCGATGAAAAATCGCGAGCCTGCTCGATTACAATGTTGCCGGGAATTAATGAGATTAATTATTACCGGCGCGAAATATGCGTGGGAGCACGCCCAACGGTGTAATTAGTCTTGCAGCGAACCGCCAGGAAAAGCGGAGCCGGAATGGCTCGTTTGCAAGAATTACTCAACACTCGGCTGGAACGCGAACGAACGCCTGCCTCTTTGTTACTCGGGTACCATCGATTCGGAACGAAAGTACCTCCTCGGGAGCACCGAAGTCAGCCAATTACGTACATACTTTGAAACCGCTATTCCGATTCGCTATTTTAAAATATTCCTGTCGAAGCCTCTCCTCCGTTTAAATGTCCAAAGCGTGTTACATTTTTGTTCGTACGACAACGCGATTCGAATTTTTGGCGTCTTGGTACACGAGAGAACTCTCGTCGATAAAATTTTCCAAATGTAAAAATCCTGTACCTTCGTTGCTAAAAGGTTCTTCTTCTGACCCCTCTAGTTTCCACTTTCGATATCTTATAAATTACAGAACCAGGAGAGACATTTCTTAATCTCGAAAAACCTTAAATGCATTATCGTTAACACTCTTCCCCCTCCTCCCTTTGCCCCCAAAAAAGAAAAACAAAAACAACATCAACAACAAGAACAACAACAACAACAACAACAACAATAAGAACAGCAAGAACAGCAAGAACAACAATAACAACAAGAACAAGAACACGTAATTGGCCGTACAAGCGCAAGCATCGGTTTAGTAGAGTTCGCGAGTCGAAGAAGGGTATCGGAGGCGGCGTCAACGTCTCAAGCATCGTCCGTCGTACCTTGCTCGCTTCCGAATCCGCGCGTTGAACCGGGGACTCGGTGACGGAGTAGATCAGTCGCGAAAGGATTGAACGCACTTACGTCACACATGTTGGAGGAGTCGCTGGCCTCGTCGTCCGGGGTAGCGAGGGGTGCGCGAGGGGGTGAGTCGATGTTCTCCGGGTGATCGTCGAGCATCGGTTCCGAGTCGTTTCCGGACTCGAGGCACTTGGTCTCCGAGAAAATGGTCACGCTACTCTCGGATATTACCACTTCGGTTTTCTCGATGAACGTGGCCTCGGACACCGAGAGTTCACTGGACGATTCCGCTATCGCGTTCTGCTCGTCCGCGTTATCGTTCGCTTCCTCTTTCATTTCCTCCTCCTTGATGTCGACTTCCTCGTCCTCGACGAGTTCCAGACTCCTTGATCGGAGATCCGTCTTCCCCGAGTCCTCCGGGAGGTGTTCGCCGCCTTCCTCGCTCAACACGCGACGTT
Organism: Ptiloglossa arizonensis; assembly: GCF_051014685.1. Lineage (NCBI taxonomy): Eukaryota > Metazoa > Arthropoda > Insecta > Hymenoptera > Colletidae > Ptiloglossa > Ptiloglossa arizonensis. Next base: position 9,822,636 of record NC_135051.1, on the reverse strand, counting down.
CCGTGTCTATGAACTCCTGGGTGCTGGCTGCGTCGGTCGACGCCTCGGATTGGCTCAACGTACCGTCGTCGAAGCTCCTGGACCGAGCGATCGGGGACCCACGAGCCCCCTCTTCGAGTTCCTCGGTGGATTTCGCGGGAGCGGACCACTCGTCGAATTCTTCGGGGATGGACCAGTCCTCGTTGTCGGCGGGAACCTTCTCGTCCAACGAGCTGGACAGTTTCTCCCCCGAGGACACCTTGGACTCCTCCTCGACCGGTAGTTCGTTCCCATCGTCCTCGACGTCCTGTTCCTTCCCGGTCTCGGGCATCACGGTTTCGGAGGAGTCGTCGGGCTTGTTGTCATCGGCCAAGGACTCCTCGAGACCTACTTCTCTGGCGTCTTCGGAGTTGGGGTTACGCCGGCAAAGGGTCTGGTCGAATTTGTAGCAAAGCTGGCTAGCCTGGTGACCCTCCGAAAACGTTACCTGCTCGGTCCAAGTGCCGGAAACGTCGATCAGCCGCGAATCGTCCTCCTTCGCTATTCCTGGCAGCTCCACCGGCTCGGTCCTTGGGTCTTCCTCCGGATCCTCGTCCGGTTTCGCCGGATCGAGCCACTCTTGAAAATTCTCGGGAGTCTTCTTGTTCTTGAAAGATTTCTCGTCCAAGAATACTTTGGAGTCCACCTCGATTGGAAGTTCGTTTCCATCGCGTTCGGCGTCTTGTTCCTTACCAGTCTCGGCCATCACGGTTTCGGAGGGTTCACCAGGGTTGTCGTCATCGGGCAAAGAACCCTCGAGGAGCTCTCGAGAGTCCCTCGCGTCGAGGTTACGCTGACAGAGGGTCTGCTCGAACTTGTAGAAACGTTGTCCAGCATGTTGCCCATCTGGGAGCGTCGCCTGCTCGGTCCAGGTGTTCGCGACGTCTATCAGCTGAGTATCCTCCGCCGAGGTGGCGTCGATCCGCTCGACATCCGCGAGCTTGGTTCCGGTATCCTCTTCCGATTCCTCTTGGAGAACCTTCTCGCCTACGAACGATTCGGCATCGTCGGCGGACCGTTCGATCTCGTCCGTCCTTGTTTCCTGAACGACAATCGTGCTGGCAACTTCCGGCTGTTCGTCGAATACCTGCTCGTGCTCCTTCTCCTCCTCTTCCTGCCCCTCCTCGCCCCGGAAACCCGTCGCGATCGGTTCTGGCTTCGCGCTCTCCTCGTAGGAGGAACCCGAGATCTTGGTATCGGGTGACACGTGACCGTTTTGATAACTGTACGGCTCCTCGATCAAGGCACAGTGCTCGCTCTCCGCCTCGATGAACTCGGTGTTCACGTCGACGGTGTCTTGTCGCCTGTCCAGCACGATTCTTTTCACCGTTTCCGGCTCGTTCGTCGATTCCTGGCGCTCGTCCGCCTCGACGAGCGTCTCCTCCTCGGTGCTGGAGCAGATTCTCAGCGCCAGCTCGCTCTCGATCAGCTCCTGGAGGCTCTTGTCGTCGCTGCCTAGCTCGTTACGCGTGTTGTTAGTCAGGATTAGGTCGTCTTCGTCGTCGTTGGTGTCGCACAACGTGATTAATTGGTTGTTACTCGCGGTTAGGTTATCCAAATCTAGCAAACCGTTGTTAGACTGCACACCGCACACCTCGCTCTTCTTGCTACTTACGACGTTGATCGATTTCTTCGTCGCCACCTCCGCCATTATGGCGCGCCTCGTTCCTCGGACAGTCGCACCGTGGACACCTGGAACCAGACCGAACGCATTGGTAACCATTCGTCGATCGCGAGCGGTCTATTTACTACAACATGGAAGGAAAAGGGTATTTCATTTTTAGGAGAGTTACGAGCAACCTCTTTTTCTTCGGAACGACCGTTCCCGATCATTGGGAGAGAATCTACGCGAGGGAGGATCTACGCGACCAGTAGGGAGGTTTATAGGTGCGCGAAGATAAAACTCTCAGCGAGTAGTCCCATAAAATAGACGGTGGGGGACGTGTCATTGCGGGTTCGACGTTCGATGACTCGGAGTTAACCTCGGGTTAACAACCCCTTTCTCGAAACGGTCGTCAAACTGTCGGAGGGTATTCGACCACGAAAGAATCGAAATCGAAGCTTCCTTCTCTTCGAGCGCACTCGCTCTCGATAGTCAACGATGAGATTTACACGTTAACGCGGTGCAGTTCCATTTAAAATTTACTTTTACCGATGGGTTAAGTAGATCGATCTTGTTCGAGACGAGGGCAAGTCGGTTCGAAGAAGATTTCCGCATATTTGGGGGCGTTTCGCTCGCGCAAAACATCCGCGGTCCGATTACGAAAGTGCGCGCGCGGAGATACTTTCTCGAAGCCGGCGGTTCTATTCTCGGATCGGTAGGGGCAACACGTTTCGTGAACAACGAGATCCGTTGTTCCTCCGCGAGGGTCACCGAGCGTAATTCGCAGCGGAATACCGCGAGCCGCGTTAATTCCTCCGGCGCGTCGAAATTAAGGAAAGATTCGGACGTGTGGAACTCAGGAAGCGGTGCAGGCCAGTTGCTTGGCAAGCCGAACCCTCCTATTATTAGCCATTCCGTGCGTCCGCGTATTTATGCCGCCGCGACGGGACGTATTTCGAAAATGAAACTTGAAACTGCTCAAGGATACCCCGACTACCGTATTTCGAACGAGTGCAGTCGGAACTATTCGATCGTCCTCTAAGATCAACGTGGACCCTAGACGAAGAGTCGATCCAGATGGTATTTTTTTCGAGAACAATAGCCAAACCGTGGAATTTCAGGGTTCGAGCTCGTTGACCAGCTTCGCGAAGATCAACGATGTCTCGAGCATCACCTGTATCGCGAGCGATGAAGCGTGTTCCGCGTTCACGATGCGCAACCGAGCGAGCGAGCAAGCAAGCGAGCAGACTCGGGGCATTCGGGTCCCTTAACGGGGGTCAACTCGAACCCCGAACGCGTCGTTAAGGATTTGCGATCAGATACCCGGTTACTTACTTTCCGCAAGGTCGGGTTTGTCTCTTTTCGAGGAAGTAGAAGCACCAGGGGCCTCTAAATGCCCGTAAATTACTGGGTGCAAATTAGCCAATGGCGTTGCACGAGCGCGCAGAAGCCAAGGGCTCTTAGACGTCTCTTTAATGGCTACAGTTATGATTCCGTTACTCGAGTGTGTCGCGCGGACGTTTTTAGCGGATCATGCGGCAAGACGACGCGGAACTATATATTCGCCTAAAGTGGTCGTTAAGAAATACCTAACTGTCTCGTCAGCGTCGATATATTGTAGCGTTACGGGCGTCGTCGTTACGCGAGTTATCGCGCGACGCTAGCAGCGAACGTGTTCCGATCGCCCGTTGCGCTTGTCCTCGTCCGTTCGTAATCGTCGCCGAAAAAAACCGAGCGATTCGTAACTTCCGCCGGCTCGAGGATAATTTTAAATTATTCGAGCTTCGAGCGCCGCGTCTCGAGGAATCGAAATGCAAACGGAACTGGAAACCGAGCTCTTATCGGGGATCGTTTCGTTCGTAGGTTCGCGGGGTCCCGATCGGGGCACTCGGGATTCGTTTGACGCTCGGTTCGACGGAGATATCGCTGGTGGGGAAAGTATCGGTAAACCTCGGTTACAGGGACACTGTACCAGTCGTGCGAACGATCTCGGCCCGTGACAGTCGGCCCGCTGTACTGCCCGTTTTTCCGAGTCGATCATCGCGATCACGGTCCCCGTCTCGCGTCGAAAATTCGATTTCCTCCGATTTGTCAGCGAACCGAATCGATCGCGACAACGATTCGACGAATTCCAGCGCGTACCGTGGTCCGTCCGCCACGGTTTATAAACAGAAAGAGAACGCTCCGGCCAGTTCGATTCCGCCATAAACTAACGCGCCGCAGTAAAATTAGAAAGTGCTCGAAGCGGATCGAGGCGCATGCGCTGGTGCTCGCGCTGGTGCTCGCGCTCGCGCTCGCCCTCGCGTCGACACGAGCGCATGCGCGCCCTCAGTTTTTCCCATGTTCGACAAGTACTGCGTGATATTTAAAATCGCGCGGAGGAGATTTTCAGGGCTGTCGTCGTGTTCGTGGTACTTGAAAGTCTTTCGCGCGCTTAATTTAATTCTTGGTTTCCCTTCTCTGGTTGGTTGGTTGGTTGGTTGGTCGGTCGGTTCGTTCGATGGTGGTATCGTTGGTCGCGTCTCTTTCCGTCCCGGTTCCGCGCTCCGGTCTCTCTCCCTCCTGTTTCTCCTTCTTTACCTCGTCCCTCTCTTTGGCCGGCGTTTCTCCGAGGTCGTTCTTCGGGTTCACGACCGGGACTATAGGAGCCGAGATCCCGCCTCTCTTTCTCCCGGATCGCGGCTACTCTCTCGTTTCAACCTCTCTCTATTTTTAGAATGACACACTACCGGCGATTCAACGACGCGCAAGAGGGCCTATCCTCTCTGCGCCGCGGCCGGGAAATCCTCTGCCCAAAAGCGGTGTCGAACGAAAGCGACAGCTTCGATCGTTTTTCCTCCCGTGAGTTCCCATCGATCGATTTTCGAAAAGACGAGAGTCGTCGGCTCGGCTCGGCTCGGCTCGGCTCGGCGATCGAGATCGCGACGACGACATTTGCGGCAGAGAACGCGTCCACGAACGAAAGCGCAAGGTTCGCTCGGCAAATTGCCGTATCATGTACTGTTTGCGCAATCATTCCGGATGCTGGAGCTAGCCGCGGGTGAACGTACGCGAGGGTGTCTACGCTTTTGTCTCGTTTCTGCGCCCACGAGAAATGTTGCAACCGTATTATAATTGCGCAGAGCGACGAGTGCGCCAATTTGCACGGGCTGCGATCGCGAACGATCCGACGTTCGATCCCACGATCTTCGCGACATTGATTTCCCTTTCGTATTCGCGAGAACCTTGGAAACGTTTCGAGTCCGGTACCGTGTTTCTTCGAAACGTATTCGACGTCGAAGCTACCTGCCATTTGTTTACGTTCGAAGCGACGAGACGTACGCGCGACGCAACGGTCGGTTCGTCGAAACGCTACCGGTACCAGGGTCGACCTTCGTCCTTATAAGACGATCGTCCTTATAAACTTCGTCCGCGAAACGAAAGATTTCGTCGTACGGAATGTTTCGCGAAGGTGTTTCGATCGATGAAAACGAGCGAATTCCGGAAAGGAAAGAGAACGGTAACGAACGGTACGGGGGCAATTAATTTGCCCGCGTTAATCGACGAATTTATGTAACCCGCGAATCGATGCGGCGAGTGAAAGGGATCGATTACCGGCGTCGTCGAATCACCCGTGCGTCGCGTCGTGGATTTACAACCGCACGCGGACCGCACCTGAGTACCACGAGGACGTAATCGATAATGGAAACTTTACTTCCTCGATTCGCGTCCACGCCCGTCCGAACGACGGGCCTTCCTTTCTGCCCTCAACCAAGGAACCCGACTCGAAATAGAATCTCCTTCTGCACGACACGCTTCGTATCGAGAACCGCGTAAATCCGTTTACGGGGATCGTTCGTCGAAACCTGGCCGCGATTCCGCCGAAATTCTCGATCAACCATCGGTGGTTTTCTACAGAGACGAGAGATCGGAGAAAGAAATCGAAGATGTCGATGCGGAAGATCCTGGTCGATCGATTCTGCCTTTCACCGTGCGATATCGAGCGCGACGGGAAATAGGTTTATTTTTAAATAAAATCCATATCGATTTCGCTCGTGGTCCCCTCCGGGGACGGACCCGGACGATCGTGGACAAAGTAGCGACGGATTCGTTTTCATTTGACATCCGCGAAAAGGTAAATCGATCGTGAAATGAACATTTTCGTGCGCGTACCGAGCGATGCGCGCGGACGGTCTATTAATAGATATTTCTGAGAGATCTTGTTAATCTTCTTGTATGATTTACAGTGGAAGAGCCGGTATTCGTCCAAGTTTGTAGACCCAGGAACCCGCGTAACCCGGACTCGAGACGCGTAATACTCGACGTAGAACAACGTTCGGGCGCGTTCGCACTGCTTTTCCTCGGCGAAGTAACTGGCCGGCAAAAAGTGTAACGAGTCTCGATTACCGGGGAACCAGTACCGCGTAACTATGCCTGGATCGTCCTTACGTACGCGCGGTTAAAAGATCCGATCGAATGTCCGGAGCTCGGTCCTTGAGCTTCTTACAGCGAATACCTACATGCTTTTTGCTCGAGATAAAGTTTGTAAAAATTCGTCGACGCCTGTTTCCCCGCGAGTCGAACGATACACCTGGTTCCCACGTAATCCCCGGATAGGGTCACCGAATGACAAATTGCTCCTAAAGTGGCTCCTTCGGAAAACTCGGGAATATTCCGAGAAGCTCCGAGGCGCTCTGTTCGAAAACGGAGGAACCAGTTTCGTTGGGAAATTCCCTGGAACTATTATTCCGTGTCTATCCTACGAACTGTGTTCTTCTTTATGGATAAATTCCGCGTACGAGAGTCGAGGTACTCGATGCTTTTCGATACTTGGGAATCTTCTCGACGTTTCAATTTTGAAATCTCGTCCGCTCGCTCGACGAGCAAGGAAAATCGAAAGAGATTTTGAAAGAAATTTCGGTGTAAAAAAGGTGGACGATCGAATCGTTCGTTTGTCCAAGTATTCGTCGAACGTTTCGATTCGGGAATCCGTCGAGGCGAAATGAAAGTCGGAAGACGAAGGACAGACGAAAAGCAAGATTTATCCGGAAATGGCGGGATCGCGGTGGAGCGGTGCACGACGCACGCGAGCAAAGGAATCTTCCGCGTGCGTGGACGCGGGTGCGTGCAGAAGCGGGCTCGCGCGAGCGCGCTGCGTTTTCACTGCAACCCGAGTGCATAAGGCGCGGCCCCGAGTCTCTCGCCGGTGTCCCCTTACAGATTTCTATGCAACTATAATTAGGTAACCGACACCGGTCTCCGTAGGAATCCCTGTTAGCCGTGAAGCTATGCCGGCGCGGAAAGTGGCGCGAATATTTTCGGCGCGAGGAAAGCCGAAATTAAACGCGCTGCCGCACTTTTACCAGCCGCCACCAGGCCTACACCGCCGCGCGTGTATACTTAACCGGCTTCCTCTTTGCTCTTTTTGCCTCCTCGCTTTGTTTCTCTCTCTTTTTTTTCTCTCGTAGCCGCGTCGGGACGGTCTTTCTTCGTTTTGCGCGCGCGGGTTTCTGCCAGCGATGGCCTCGACCGTGCCTTCGCTCGCTTCGAATCACCTTGGAGGCCATCTGTTGCGGAGCCACCCTGAGCCACCCCGAGCCACGGGCTGGTACGCGTCGCTGGAAAGACGAGGATCGAAAACGAGCACGCGGCTACCGGTGCTCGTGGTCGATCGATCGATCGATCGCGGCCTATGATCGTTAAAAGTGCTTTCGTCCGCTCTGCGTTGCCGGAAAGCTTTCAAAGTGTTCCGGTACCGTTCGCCGCGCAATTCCCTTCCGAAAAGTGGGGGACGATATTGATCCCCGTTGCCTCCGCGCCCTCTCACGGGTCGTCTTTTCAACGACGCACGGTACACGATCTACGATCGGATTCTACCGCATCGGAGCGTGCCGCTCGTTATCGGAGGTTGCGGTGTTTGGTAGATCCCTGTTCGAGAAAGTTGTTCGAAAACTCGCGACACAGAGAACCGAATACGTCCGTCGCTAGCTCGTCGAGAGCGGCTGGTTGCCTCTGCGGCTGTGGCCGCGGAGAGGCAGAGGCCGGGGATTTACATCTTCCCTTTCGTTCTCTGCTCGCAGCGAGTTCCTGTTACAATGGACACTGGACGATCTTAGAAACGCCTCGGGTCGGGTACCGAACGTGACTCGTTTCGAACGATTTCTACTCGTTCGGAGCAACCGAAACGGAGTTCTCCGGTGGATCGATCGGTGAACGGTGTCGATGATAATATCGTCGATGGATTCGAGACAAAGTACCTACCCTCGAAAAAGTAGCGGGACTTGCGGTTCGGATTTATATAAAACCGGGGTAAAGGGAAACTCGACGTTAGAAGGTGGATCGAGGAGTAACAGAAATCACTTGGCGCCGGTTCAAGTATTCGAGGAACGAAGAAACGTTTTCGGGCCTGGTAAAAATGGAGTAAGAATGTAAACGGGGATGTTTTCGACGCGATGGAATAAATACACGGTACCCGGAATCTCCAAGGGTGACATCTGCGAACAACGACCTACCGAATCATTTTTCTTATACGCTGGTGACTTTTACTCCAGCCGAAGTCGTTCGAGCAACGTTCTCCTCTATTCTCGACTGTTTCGTAGCTCGGCGAATCGGAGCCCCCGTACTCGGGGGGGTTCCGAAAAAATGCCGAGCCCCCTCCGCAACATTGCTCCCAGGAATCTCGGGCGATAAATTTTCAAACTAATCCTCGAACTCTCGGCGAGGTTCCGAATCTCTCCCGAGAAAAACGAAGCGAAACAGTCGTCGAAATCTGCGACGAAAACAGTCACGGTCCGAGTACCGAGAGGGGGAAAGCGGTGTAGGGCTTTAACGAAGACGGAACGTTGTTTCGCAGAAGCGTGACAAATTTACCCAACGGCCACCGCCGCTGTTCGTTATCGTGATTAATAATCGCGCAACAACGACGCCGCGGGCCGGTGATCGCGTGAGCCGTCATGCGAGCTACCAAGAAACACTTGCGTCCAGACGGACGTCGTTCGACAATTGGCCTGGCAGACGCCCGATGTCAGTGTACATTCCCTGATATTTCACCGTGCGCGCTGTCAAGCCGGCGAGTTGCACTTAACGCGAACGAAACGGATAAAGATTCCTGGATGTTCGCGCGGAAGCTTGGCATCTGTCGATTCGAGGGGCTCTTCGGCCTGCTCCCGGAGCGACGCGAACGCGATCAACGAGAATACCTATTTACGCGCCAAGAGGTGCCAACGGGGAATGGGATCTCCAGTGATATTCCCGAACCCCTGGAAAAACAATTTCCATCGAAAGAAAAAGTTCGCGATCGAGAAATTGTTTTGCAATCTCTGGTCCCGTTGACAGCGGCAGTCGTTCCGCGCACCACGTGGCCGTCAACGCGTCGAATTAATTCGAGAGCAGAGTATTTTTGCACGGATTCCCTCTGATGCAAGCGGGTGTTCGCGTTACTTAAAATTAAGTCGCAGTCGCGGCCGTTCGTAAGAAGAGGAGAATCTGGCAACCCGTGGATCTGGCATCGAGTTTTCATTCGTGGGCGGAGATTCCTCTCTTCCGGACGATCGCGGGCAATTTTTCCTACGCGGACGCTTTGCTTGCGCTCCGAGCGTTTGATACGCAAATTTTACGTATCGAGCGGCCCACCACCCGCTTCTATTGCTCTATTTGCATTTAATGGACTTTGGTATTTTTCCGGGCGTCGCCAACCCAGTGCACCCGGCTAAATTCTCTTTTGGACAATGTTTACCGATCACGACTACCTTTGTTTAAACTTTCTCGCAACCGTGGAAATATTGCTTGCGCAAAGATTCTCCTTCTATTTTCGCGCGAACCACGTTAAACAAGGAGCTCTCCTTAAACACCGTGCCATTTTCGTTAAGAATTCCACCAATTTGATTCCAGCAGACTCGACGAGAGCCACGAGGGATCTAGGTAGCCGCAATTAACACGGCCATCGACTCTATTCCGGTTTCCGCCTCAGTTTCTGCTGTTCCCATAGATGCGACGTCGTTCAAAATGAAACAGCAAATAACTACTCCTGACTTCGCTTCGTTCCTTCGTAGATCTCGACCCGATAAAAAAGTCAACACTCGCGTAAAAGTCGAAGCTGTCGTTTCACAACCACGAGGAGAAACTTACTTCGGTTTCCCGACAACGATGGATCTCGACACTATTGTTCTCAAAATTCGGTAAAAAAACTCGTCGTTGCTCAAGAATGGGCATTCAATGGGAAACGATCCTTTCGGTGGGTCAGCGATCCAATCGAGAAGCGACACTATTCGGGGTATCTCGGCCGAAATGGTCGCACAATTTGAGTAGCCTTTCTTCAAGTTTGTTCAAAGTCGTAACTACTTTTCCTAGAGATGGCCTTCTTCGACCGAGACATCCCGTCGAGAAGAATCGTGTTAACGTACACGGGTGTACAACGACCTACTGCAAACTTTAACCAACACTGTAGAGCGTTTCGTTCCGAAACTGAAAGTTCACCGAGAAGAGGAAGCGTTCCTCTGGAATCGCTGGACCAGCGCGTGCTGGAACCAGTGAGCCTTTTTGGAAAGCTCGCTCGCTTCCGCGCGGTCGCGGAACGAGTTCTCGGTTTTCCGCGGAGACGAGCAAAGGCGAGCAAATACGAGCGGAGACGAGCGGAGACGAGCGGAGACGAGAGGGTGAACGACCTGCGGAGAATTGGTATTCGCGGTATTCCGGCGAGAACGATGAGGATGACCGACTGCGCGCACTCCCCCAATTATCCTCGCACATCCCCGGACAATGAATGAGAGAGTCTCGCTCGGTTTCGTTTTTTCCTACGACCGGTGGAGCGGTGTCCAAGGTCACCGGAAGCCGCGGGGGAAAATTAACCTGCTTCTCCCGGCTTCGACGAAGCCGTGGAACACGCGATTCTCGGATCCTTTCCGCTCCTCCTTTGCCCACCTTTTCCCCTATCGTCCTTGACCGGTCTATCGAGCTGGTCTATCGAGCTGCTCGATCGAGCTGCGTCGGTCGCGATGAAAACCGTCTTTCGACTCCATCTTGCGATATCTCACAACGGGCTGGATTTCATCTTTCCGATAGAGTCGTTGATCGGAACCTCGATAAAGAGTCCAAGAGACCCCCTCGAGAAACCGTCTCATCGTCGTAATTTTTGCCCCGTGTTGTTCCGAGGTCGAGTATTTATATTATTTTTGGTTATCGCGCGAGGAATCCAGCTCGAACGCAGAGCCGAGAGTTCGGCGTCCGTAATTTGGTCCGTGGGGCCTCCGCGAGGATAGAGTATTTATTTTCACCGACCACGAGATCCGCATGGGGATCAACGGGTGACCACGTGTTCCGTTTTGCAGCTGCAGTTCACATGCTCGGCGAAAGAGTCAGTGTTGCGTTGCATCGCGTTGCGTTGCGTTTGCGCGTAACGCTCGATTATCCTGCTTCTGCGATTCGTGTCACGATTTTTGGATTCTTTCACGTTAGTTTCCTTTGTGCCAAGTTTCTAGAGAGCAGACACTATCCGGCGACAAAGATGGAGATTTCGGGATGCTTCTAATCGACGTAATCAAAAGTTAGGGACACCCCGAGTACTATCCTTGCTCCTCCAGATCGATCGTGGTCGCTGGTTCCCTCCCTGAGTTGGTAACTTTGAAGCCTCGTTCTTCGTTCCTATCTCTTATCCGTTCCGATCTATCCCTCTCGTACACGAACTTTTTTATCGTTTCCACGTACAGTTGATCAAAGTGGTTAGGTGCCACGGAACACCCTGTGTACGATCCTCGCTGTTCCAGATCGATCGCGATCGACGGTGGTTCGCTCATTGTGCTCGGGAGTTTCGAGCATCGTTCCTCGTTGGTCCACGAGTCCGTAGACTCCGTAGACTCCGTAGACTCTGTAGACTCCGTAGACTCCGTAACAACACGCCTGTTGTCCGAAGCAAGGTCCTCGACTCGTTCCATCCCTCGTTCTCGCGTTTCGTTTTGCCGCGATTCGCCGGACGGAATCGAGATAGGTGTCATGTACGATCGTCAAACTTGTCAGGACTCGAACGAAAGGGACAAGAGAGCCCTACAAGTGGCGTCGGTCCACGGTTGCGGTGTTTTTCACGTGGTGGATATCGTCGATACTGAATCGAACTGTTGTGTCGGGCATCTGTTACTCGTCTCGGCATCCGGTTCATTTGCTCATCGAGGAATCGAGGACAGTGAGCTATTTATATGGGCGTCGCGGCCATTTAACGGAGGACTGAAATCGGTTTCGTCCTGACGGCGGCCTCGCGAGCACCAACGAACCCGCGGGAAAATTCTCAGAGTCGTTTTGCTTTCCATACAAAGCTTTCGTCTCGGGACTTTTTGCACTCGACCGCGTCCGCCTTTGTGCTCCTTTTGGAGTCAACCACGGTTACCAGTTGGAAATTCCTGGCCGCTCGAAACGAGCAGTTTTTCATCGATATCGATTAAACGTCCGTGATTTTTTTCCTTTTTCTTTCCCTTTTTTTCAACGAGAAATTCTCCGAGGGAAAATTGTCGATCGGAACTGTCACATATTTGTCACTGGAGCTCTCGAGGAACACAACGAAAACTTTTCGGGCTATTCGCTGTGTGCTCGTTGATCTTGTTTTCGAGTTAGAGTCGGTTTCGCGTCGTAATAATTCTTTCGATGGAAGTAAGAGAACCGACCCAATTATTTACAAGCGGAACTCGATATATAGAGTGGGACCTTGAAGTCTGATTTTGTAAACACTTCCTCTCGGTATCTCGCGTCTGAGACGCACTTGAATTCGACCGATTGTTGTTCGTGGGGTTATTTGAAATCCATTGTGTACGGTTATTGACAGTATGGAAATATACTTGGTGAGGTTACCGAACAGAGAACTCGAGACGATGGTAGAGCAACTAGAGAGGCTTGCGTTCGAACGCAAAGAGGTAATTTCGAACACCTTTCGCAAAGCTAACAAACTCGAGAATTAAGTGAAACGGGAGACGCATTCGAAGGAACTTTTCTCGATGTTTTTCCCTGTCTGGGTTAGGCCCGAGTCGGGTCGGTCGTCGCACGGTGATCTCGGTTATAAACAAACGATACTGTCCTTTCGATCGTGACGAAGAGTTCGAAAACAGCGGAACCGAGGACGTCGTAATTTCCGACGCGTTCCGTTCCCCATCTCCTTCCTCGTATCGTCCCGATGAATCTGCAAATTCTCGAGGGTCACCGCGTAACAGGTCTGCATTATTCCAATCGCCTACGTTGCGACAACAACGCAACGACACATCCTTTGATGTAACCTGTCGCGTGATACGCGCGCGCCGCTTGGTAATTTTCGTCGGCGCGTTTCCGTTCTAGCGAAAAAGTAACCGCGGCCGCTAAGAGGAAAAGAAAACACGGGATTGTGTAATGGCGGACGTTGAATTGCGACGTGCCCCGACGGAGGAGAAAACGCGCCGAAGAAAAAGATACCCAGACACCGTTTACGACGCCCAAGAAAGAAACGATATCGTTGCTAACACGACCATCGAATCGATTTGTTCTAATTTAAATATCGAAAGCTGTCGACACGCTTCGATATGCCGAATCACGGATCAAACGAACCCGTGTACCCGCATTGCTTGGTTAATCGTCGCCTGTATTCGAGAATATTTTCGAAAATTGCTCACGAAACCATCAAAATTATTACCCGCACAGCGACGTTCTCGCAATATCGAGAATCGATTTCCCATTCGTAGGAAACGATTGAGACGCTATCGAGGCAACGCGGAAGTAAAATTCCAGAAATCCAGCGATATTATGCGCTGGAAGACGCGATTAAACGGGTTTCTGCGAAGCGCGGAGCATCGTCTACGGGTAGACGACGATAAAACCTGGTATTTTCCGAGCCTCTGGGACGGATGGCGTCGCGATCTCTTTGGAAAGCGATGATACGACTTATCTGAAAAGGAAATTCGACCAAAAGGGTCGACGGTAACGGCGGATCCGCTGATTTACCAACCGCGTAAACATTGGCCTGGAATTTCTCTATTTACTTTACCGGCGGTACTCATTAATGTTGCATCGCGTCGGAATTACAGTGCACCGTAAAATTGGATTTACGAGAACGAGTTTCGCGCATTGTGCAACGGTCCAACCCAGAAATAGAACCTAGGGAAATATTGTACGGTCTTCGGGGACTATCGTCTTTCCTTTTCGCATTGTTGCAGCTTTTGGTTTCGCTGGAATCGATGTCAAAAGCATCGGTGACGGCTGTCTACTCGACCTTTCGAAAAAATAAAGTTTTATTTATAAACTCGGCGATGCACTTTCGAACGAAAATAAATCGGATCGAGGGACAGGTACTCGAACCGTAATCGTCGCCGCGACCGAGTCAATAACATCGTAAAATCGGGAGTATCGCAAAGTGGTTGGTTAATTAGGGATCGTCTAATAATAAATCGACGACCATTCAGCAATCGAGCCAACGATATATTTTTGCACGGGTGCTTGGAACCGATGCAAAACAAGCTGACAACTCTTCGGAATGCGTCATCGAGGAGCCAGGCCAGCCAGAGATTGAAACGCGACTGCGTTCTTTGTGAATCAATTGCGATCGACGGGGTGATTATAACAGTAAAACGATGAATTGCCGGCTGGCTGGCTCAACCATCGTGAAACGAGGATGTATCGCGCGTACGAATCGAAATCGTGGCAGACACAATTTATACATGTATATAGACTCGCCTCTTCTTTTTCGTACGCGAAGAGTATCGCTTACCGATCTTCGTTTTGTTCCTCTTTCGACGAACGAAGACGCGTCTCATCACGCTCTGAATAGGTTTAAGAAAAGGGAAATAAAAGAAACGAGCTCAGTATTAATTGGAGCACCGTTTAGTTAACTCCTCGAATAAATTTCACGGGGATATTAACCAAATTCTTTTTTCTCTTTTCGCGAATTGGATTTTTACGGAACAGTGATCTCGCGACGCGTATCGAGGCAATTTGTATTGCCCGAGAGATCGATCCACGAGCTCGGTATTATCGTACGAGTATGTGTTTCTCTTTGCGATTATAATATTCTCGAGGGGATTCTTCGAACGCGAACTCGAGAAGCATCGTTTTCTTCGTTGGTATAATAATTTGTAATTATTCAAAGTTTGTCGGTCTTTGCGCACAGAGCGCGATTAACGAGAATATTATTATCCGCGCATAATACGGCAGGTATTCGAGCCAACGGAATGCTTCGAACAATGTTTCGGATGTTTCTCGGGCAAATAATTGAGAGCGTCGATATCGATTGCGGATATCGAGATCGAAAGTACGGGCAAAAAGGCGCTGGCTCGCGGAACAAAGGGGAATTAATCAATTTTCTAAGCTGGCTCGATTAGAAGTTGGCGATCGTTGGGCGGTGAGTTTCGCGTAACCGAGAATCGGCGAGGCTCTCTCGATCGCGAATTATCACCGCTCGGGTCAGTGCGCGCATTATCGCCGGCGAACGATAACCCCTCGAACAGAAACGAACGTCACCCGCCGGCGTGCGTTTTCACTTCCTGCAGAGGAGATTCTATTCTCTATGAACGCGCGAATTAACCACGTGGCCGTAAACGCATGCACGCGTGTAAAATCCCCGGCTCGGCGCTCTTTATTGCCTTTGTTCACGGTGCCCCGTGACGCACGCCACGGATTCGTCGATCTTTTTTCCTTCGGGGAATCCTTCTCGGTGAAATCCAATTAAACAATCGGGAGAATAGACGTAAAACTCCGTACCGTGGACCCAAATTCCTTTACCGTGGTTTCGCGTTCAATTATTCGGATGTGAAATATTTTTCAAATATTTTCGAATACAGATTCCGAGGCGATAAAAGTCACGCGTTGTCGCTATAAAATAATCAAGATACTCGGGATTAGTTTGTATCCTTCTGGCTATCGACGGAAGTTCGTTGTTTTCGCACGTCGGCTTGTTTAACTTGGATCGCGGTGCCGTTTTCGTGGTGAAATAGCGAGCTGGGCGTGTCGTGCCATTCGGACACGCTCGTAAATGCATCACCCGAGCTTCGAGTCGCCGGTGAACGTTGGAATAAGCGGCGTCCGCGTCTCTTTCGATGGTTCCCACGAACACCGACGACGCGCGTACAACGAACGAGGTGTTAATCAACGAATTAATCTCGATTCGAGGAAGCTTCGAAAATTTGTCCACGGTCCTGTACGTTCTCCCTTGGAAGCTTTGCGTTACGATCGCGAAGTCAGCTACTGCAACTATGTTTCGAGGAAAACTGGTACACTCCGGTGCAAAAATATTCGGACTGTCGCGCGATGAAATTTTTAGCTGTAACTTTCCGATGATTCGTTAAGGTCCGAGTTGGAATACTTTTGGGGGAGAGTGTACGAGCAGAGGATCGTTGTAGAATTTTTGACGAAAAATCGATCTCGATCGAAAATCGGTTCGAGTTCACGATCCCATCGGTTCGATGCCGAACGACCGTGGAACGGGAAGCTTGTTAATAAATGCTGATAATCGCGAGCTCGAGGGAACCGAAGCGACGCGAATTCCTGGGAAAGACGAATCAAACGGAGCATCTTGCTCGGCGAATTAATTGGGGCCGAAGAACAATTGTTGGGACGCGCATCCTGGTTGCCAGAGTGGAAACGAACTCGCGGAAAATGTTGCTCCGAGCAACGAAACGATCAATCCCCCACTTTTCTCCTCCCGTAAACCGTCGTTTGTTTATATCCATTTCACGGTTCGTTCGATCGATACTTTGCTACGCGTGACGCGAGAGAAACCATATTGCTCCAAATATTTCTTTCGACGCGTCGTTCGGTTTCTACGAATTTCGTTCTCTTCCCAAGATTTTTCCGCGCTCCTGTAACCGTTCGATGGAGCACGCGTGCATACGTATGCGCAACGGATTCTTCGGCAGCCACGTACTCGCTCCGTCGAACGAGCTCGAAGAATCGAGCGGCCGTGAACGAGGCAACGATCTCAGGAGCTGGTGAATCGAACCGAGGAATGCGAGCTCCTCGATTCAAGAGTGTCGCTCGAAAAAAAAAAGAAAAAGAAGAAAAATTGTCGCCGGATTGCGTCGCGTCGCGTCGCTAACCGATCGGCTAACCGAAAAGGAGAAACAGATTCGTCATTTTTTCGCCTACCTACCGCAAATTTCCCCACTTTCCCCCTTCGCCCCGTGGCCATTGACGCGACCGTCCATTGAAACGCTCCGATCGCCCCCGGCCGATCGTTAGACGTCGTTTACCTACTCTTTATTGCTCCGCGTGCTCAACATTCTCTACCCTAAGTGTTTCCTAAAGACAAATTCGTACCGCTAATTACTCGGTATCGGTCTCTACGTTTGCACGCGGAGTTTTCGGGAGAATTTTACCCGAGAGCAATTACCACAATATACTTTCTAAACGCGGTAAATCTTAGCGAACAGTCCCTTAACACGGACTGGGTGTGTCGATGTGTAGATGGGAGCGGGTCGAATGACCCTTGATGGTTTTTTAATTTTACGCGTTACAACGGTACGTTCTTAGTCGTCTCGTCGCGTAATAAAGTTGGGAAGTTACAGACCACTTTGCATAGGTCGCAAGCCTCTCCGTAGAATGCCAATGGACCCCTTTGAGTAACTACGTAATACGTGTTTCGCTCGAATCGATGGACAACGAGATATTTAGGATACGGTGGAGCCTTCCGTATCTGAATATACACTCTACGTAGGTACTCCAACATACGATCCATGTAACGTACTCCCATTCAACATACGATCCATGTAATATACTCCCATCCAACATACAACCCATGTAACGTACTCCCGTCTAACATACGATCCGTATAACGTACTCCCATATACTCTAACGTACCATTGATACGTGCAATACAGCCGTCACAAAGGCACAGGACCCTGAACAAATTCTCTTCGTTTCCATTAATGAAGTTTAACATCGCGAAAACGATAGCCTGCTTCTTACTCTCGGTGGTGACGGTACTCGTTTCGCACTGTACAGCCTCGAAGGGACAATTAACGGTGGTGGCCGAAAACTCCCGGGGTCTAAGCGGTTAATGGGTTTTAAAGCGTGACGAAGCGAGGCCTCGCGATTCCGGTGCCTAAATTTACGCACGGCAGATGTAATAAAGCGTGCTTGCTCGCCGTTTTACGGTATCCTCTATCCGAGATTCCGAATAAGCAGCGACGCAACCGACCGACTCGCGTCGCTTTGAACCGATGCCAGCCACCTTTCTGCGATTCTTCGAAGGCGCCAAGGTGCGACTCGGCGTCGTGGAGGAACGTTCCACCGAGGTGAAAATCACCTCCAAGAGGGGAATTCGTAGCCGAGGCGCCCCTGGGAATTCTCTACATTTTTTCCAACCCGGGGTGCAACGTTCAAGGTAAACAAACCGCAGCACCGCAAACATCGCGATACCGCTTCTGGCCCGGGTTACCGATTTATCTCGTCGCCGAGTTGGTCCTTTCCGTGTTTACGGATACATTTTATTCAAAAATGCGGCCCGAAGAAATACGTCCATCGCGGAGTTTCGAAAGAGACTAGCTACGAAGACGAAGAAACCGTAATTGGGTGTAGTACGAATAAGTCTCGAAGATTACGTCATGGATGATGCGAGAAAACGTGGAAGAGTATGTACCAAGTAATGGGAAATTTTGCAGCGATGATAGAACACGTGCCTGTAGACTTTGTCGTCGGGCATCGGTGACCGAGACTCGACGCGTCGACACTTCGATAGAATTCAAAATAAATCGTCGCGTCCTTTCTCGGACCGGCTTTCACCGAGTATCGTCTTTTCGAACGTCCGAGATTATACCCCGAGCAAATTGCTCGTAAGTCGAATGGAAATTGAAACGACATTCTACACAGGTGTCCTCCATTCGAGACGGCCAACTTTGTAGAGGAGGAAATTCCCCGCGTAATGTACACCCAGCGACCGAAGCGGGCGGTTAAAATGTTCTATTTCGATAGGCGATATTTTCCACGGGGATCCAATTGGTTCGAGAAAGCACCTAATCGAAACGATCGAACTCGAGTGTATCGTTCCCAGGACGAACGCGTCGCTTTCGCGGCGGATCGAGCCTCTCGTTCAAGGCTATCGAGGCCTCTAAGTTCGCGTGTTTACCGACGTTGGGACGAAGCGTCTTCGCAAGTAGGTTGCTGCGTATCGTTCGGTGAAATTCGAGAGGAGATCGCGAACTGACGAACGGTTATCCCCGATGAGCGATCGCGCACCCGTGTGACTTATTGCCGGCTGACTTTCCGATTCGACGTACCGAAACTCGACGTGACGAGATTCGTATACCAGCGATCGTCAACGATTCCAATGGGGATTCGTATCCGTGTTTCGTGTTCTTCGATCTTCATTGGTAATATTTACGTATCAACGGAAAGGTCTCTGTGTCGGTGAAACGGTAGAGGAACAACGGCCACGCAAATATAATAATACAGGATACACGCTTCCTCTGTACAACTTGGAACAATCGTAGAAAATTAAATCAATATTTGCAAGGACGATCCTCGGAGAATAACGACTAACGTACAAGTACAAGTTTACGGGAACCCTTGGACTCTGATGCAGAACTCTTGCGCAGAATGCACTCCGAACTAATATTTTCCAACGTTTTTTGGAGCAACCTGTATCGTCCGACCATCTTTCCATGATGTTTTTTTTCCACGGAACCTGATAGCTCAACGCTGCTCGACTCGTGAATTTCGTCGAAAATTTATTCAGGGGAATTGTTACGAGTGGCCGTGAATTTAAAAATGATTTATCGACGTAGGAAAAGAAGGAACGTTCGAACGTCACCGGAGCTACACCGACGTCGGGTGTCGGCGATCGCGTTTCAAAACAACGGATTTCCATAATAAACGTCAGCGCGAAATTTTTCGTGACTCGTAAGCGGTTCGCGTCACGTTTCCGGCCGGTCGGTTCGAGGGATTCTGCGGAATGCTCGCGTGACTCACGGCGAATAACTACTCGGGCTTCTGATAGTCCGATTTAGGGCTCGGCCTCTACACGGTGTCCCGAAACGGTACGCTCCGTTCGATCGTTCCCGCGTGGCGTCTTCCTCTCAAATAAACGAGAATCGACGTTCCGTGGGAGGGCCCCCGGTACGTCTAATGGTCTCTACAGTATCCATAATTCAGCAGTTCTAGTATCTCGGGGTAGGCTAGTTTACATTTAAATTTATTTACCACCGTGAACGAATACAGATGGTCAAATATTGCTTCGCGTACTGGGCGTGCGTTCCGTGTTCGCGGCGAGAAATTCCCGGTGTCTTGTTTCACTTTGGAAATTTTCTCCAGCGTTTTTCTTTCGATGGAAAGAACGGAAGAGTACACATCATCGGTGGCGATCCACTTGCCGAAGGATTTTGCTCTCGAACGAGCGAGGTAGAAAGTTTTTAACGCGCGATCCGCGAGGATCCGCATCCTGGAGGAGACCACGTAGCGCGAATTAACCGTGTTTTCGACGTTCACGAATTAGCAAATTCAGGGCGTACGAGGCAAAAAATCGACGGCAAAGTGTCTTCCCCGATGAATAATGCATCATCCATGAATCTTCGCGCGGCTAATAGGTGATCCTCGCGCAACAGCCGCCTTTCTACTCACCCGGGACCCCAGGTAGCGTCGTGACGAGAAACTGTATCTTCCTACGATTTTATCTGTACGTTGAATCTTTCCGCGCGAACAGTCGCTTTCGATCTATGCGGGCATGCAAAACGGTTCCCCGCTTCCTACGAGCGGAGAGGCTACGAATCCGCGCGCGATCTGCTCGTGGCTAACAAATGTTTAAAATAACCCTGGCCGAGAAGCGCTATGCCGCCTGCAGCTCTTAAATCGTTTCCTCGCGAGAAAAACGGAAAAGAAAATACGAGCGTGTGTGTACACAAGCGTATTTTTAACTCCTGTTGGCCAGTTTCTCGAAACGATACCTCGACGATCATAGAGCTATCGGAACGGGATCACTGCGCGTGGAACTTTAACATTCGCGTAACAATTCCGATCGCTACTGACCAAGCGAAACGACATCGAAATTTATCGTTCGGTTGGACGGCGTCGTCGTTAATTACGTTCATCGTTAACCGGAGGAAACTTTTAACGAAAAATAAGCTCCTCGAAAAGATTCGCCTGTACGGTTCGACCTCGAGTTCGCGGCGCGAGTCGCCAGCGATGTAAACGGAGCCGAGAATCTTCGTAGGAACGTGTGCAAGACTTTCTAGAATTTTACGAGCGATCTATAAAGTAACTCCGAGACGGGGCGGCGTCGATGGATGGACGGAGAACGTGGTACACCGAGGGTGGAGCCTTCGCGGAAATAAAAGTATACTTAATCGGCAACGAATCGTCGTCTCGGAACGCGGATTCCTGATGGTGAAAATGTCGACCGGCTCCGAATCTACGCAGGAACGCGCGCAATGCCTCTCGAAGTTTTACGACCGGTCTATAAAGTAGCTCGAGGCACGGTGGTGTTCGTCGAGCGATGACAGAAATCGGTCCTGTCCCTGTTTTGGAACGCTCCTGGCCGAGAATAGATCGTCCCGGAGCGCGAGCTTTCGGCCACTGGGCCCCGACGATGGTAATCCAAAGATTACGCGCTCTACCTTTTACCTATTAACCTCCCCGAGACGCGAATTTACACGGCACGGGGTCTCGATAAACGGGGACCGTCTACAGGGAACAACCGTATCCAGATCGCGATGGCTGCTAACTAAACGCAGAAACGAAGAATCGAGGCACTGTAGCATTCTCGTTGCATTCATTTTCCATACTCGAACGACCAAAGTGATTCTAACAAGGAAAGAAGTGGAAACGCGCTTTTTTAACGAGTTTCTGCTCCGTTTCGCCAACATTTGCAAATATCGAAGCAAATTTTCGAGAAAATGCGGTTCAGGATGTTGTAACAAATACACGGGCTACTATAATATCGTATTATACATTTCTACCGACGTATCTCAATTTCCAGCGCTAACGAGGTACACTCCCCCTCGAAAGTATCGGAACGCACAGTTTCGCGTGTAATTAATTTCTATAAATTTTACGTTAAAGGTACGCACGGTCTGTAATTCGTGGTACGATCGAGGTAAGGATGATCGTTATCGTAACGCAAAGAACGATAAGAAGAATTCGTAAAATTTGTCGTTCGCGTTAAAATTCACCCTTATCGACGATATCTCCGCGTCGGTGTCCTCGTAGGAGGGTCCCCCTACGCCAGGGACACCCGGTGCACGCAGTTTCGGGATTTCGTAGTTGACTCAGCGCGAAACGCTTCCTTTTGACGAGAACCACTCGACCCGCCGAAATATATACGGGCTGAGTCACCCCGTTGCGCGCACAGGTACCCTCTCCTTTGCTCTAAGCGAACAAATATATCGAGTGGACGGTTGCTGCACCTCGTGTAACCGGGGAAAATAGAGCAACCGTCGACCGGGATGACGATATTCCCGCATTTAAAATAAAACCGTGAACGCGCCCACCGATCGGAGGAGATTCGCAACGAATTTCTTTTTAGGAACATTGCACCGCGATCGCGCCGCATTCGAATAGTTTTCCTTTTTCGCGATCGACCTGGTTGGAGACTTTGTCGAGAAATGGAGAACCAGTTCAGCAGTTTCAGCGAGTTTAAGAAGGTATCCAGCTGGTATCTGGGCGGCTCGGAAGCCGTAGGACCGCTCTAACGATGTTAAGCGAGCTCATCGATACCACCCCGTTTCACCACCTAACCGATATCGGACTCGTTCAACCTCCCTCTCGGAGACCAAACAATGCGACGCGAATCCGTACAAGCTCCGTGGACTTCTCTTATAATCCGAAATTATGCTCGGTGTAAAATATGTAGGGACAAACGGTGTCGTGTTTCTCGATATAGTCGTCGGGGAATGCGATTTTACACGTTCCGGAGCCTCGATTTCAAATCATCGGGGTACGATATCGCGCAGGGACCGGATAAAACGACGAGCCTGATTTATATCGGTCACTCGAAAGCGATCCGATCGCAATACGCTCGGAGATAAGTGGGATTCATCGGCGAGCGTATCGCGCTTCGTCGAACAATTAACCGTGTTCCGATTTCGCGCGTTTCCCTACCTTTTCTTCGTTTAGTTTGCGCTCGCGTCTCCATATTGCGTAACCGTAATCGTATCTTCGCGAACAATAATCATTCGTACGCAGAGTACTTGAAAATTTCACTCTATTCCGGTTTTCCCTACGGTAAGTTTCTTCCTTTATTTCGTATTTATAGCCCCGTGTTGCGCAACTGTGCGCGGAACCGTTCTTCCGCGAATAATAATAATAATAATAATACGAGAATTTCGAAATTTGGCGTCATCGTAATTCCAAAATACGCGTAAGGCGGCTGGCAGCCGGCTTCGGAGTTGCATGGAGATCGAGACGGACACATAATAAATCAAAGGCACGGTTTCGCGTTGAAGTGCAATCCTCTGCGCGGAAAGAGCGTTCTATATAAAACTATGAACACGGTACCGACGAATGTTAAGGAGGATCTAGCCACCGATCGCGATTGCGACACGCGGTGCTCCGGGAACGAGAAGTCGGGAATCGTAAACGACGTTCTGTCAATTGGCCGCTATCTGTGCAACATCGACACGTTGTAAAACCTGTCGCGTTTATCTTATCGGGAGGCTCGAGGTTTGTCGAACGCCTTTGCACGGTTTTATCAGCCTCCTCGATAGAGCCGCGCGATATCTCGTACGGTGATTGGGCGTTCTTTTCGCGGGCACGTCGAACTCGCGATTCCGAACAGAGCGGAAACGCGAGAAAAGATTTCGAATCGATCGACCTCTGCGGAGATCTCGGCTACCGCTCTACGCCTCGACCAGCTGCGCGAGTAATCTCGGTGCTATTTCAGCGAGAGTATTTCGCGTATTGCGCGCACTCGGCGGCGCGAGGAGAGCCCGACGTCAAACAACCTTATAGATTTACGGCCCGGTGCTTTCCAACTTGGCGAAAAGTCAAACTCGAATCTCCGTGGACGTTTTTGGTAATGCTGGAGCGAGAAACGAGAACGAAAAAATAACAACACCTCCGCACCGAGTCGAAACGAAACGAGCAACGCGCAGATGGGGTGCGCCATTCCGTTCAACTCCCGATCCACCGTGGATTCTCGCAATCTTCCCCGTTAAATCCCGCTGTCGACGGCGGATTTTGCTAGAAAAGGAGGATATCCGGTATCGCCCTTCTTCGACGAAAAACTTCATATATCGGGCCACGATCGGCCAGATTTTGCAACGTTTCGCGCAAGATGTTTCCAGATCGGCCAACGCATAAACGGAGAATTTCATCCGATCTAGAAACCGGAAGACGTCGGTTTCGATTTATCGGTCTGGCAAATTTCATTGGAATCGGGTAGGGTCGGTTCGGAGTCTGGCTCCTCGTCGAGGCGGTATTTCCGCCGTGCAAGTTCGGAGCACGATCCCCGATCGAGAGGTTCGAAATCCATCGGTTCGGTGGTTCCGTTTAGGTAGATGCTCGCGTGCGTTGTCGAGGCGAGTAAATTCGATGGCCCCGGTGCGGCGAGTGTATTTCTGCCCGGTTCCGCGACGCAACAAGCTCGAATCCAACGACGGACAGAGATAAGTGAACGCCAGGCAGTTGGCCGCGTCGGTGACGTTAACCAAACCACAAATTCCTGTTAACGTTCGTTTTCGTCGAGCGGGCGCGTATTTCTGCGAGTACGGAGCGGCCACCCGGTCGGAATATAGACTTTTATAAATCATCGGGAACCGGCGCGCGCGTCGCCGCTCGTTTCCTGAATTCCGGCGACGCGCTGATTAATCCGGTTGTGCTCTAACACGCTGTCGGTACAATTTCTTCGACCGCCGCTGACTTTGCGCTTTCGTGAATTTCTGTTTTCTTCGAAACTCCTTTTCCCGGCGTGCAATTACAACCGCTGGAAGATTAAGAGATTCGTAGGTTTCTAGCTCATGGAGCTACTCGGGGTAACGAGGAATGCTCTCGGCTACTCTGAAATCTAGACCGACGGGGGCTTTCGAGCCTTTTTTCCACCGTTTGGCATCCTCGTATCCTCGTTTTCGTTCCCGACGAATCTTCGAGGCGATAATTTGCATAAATCTCGGGTGTATCGGGGCCAGAACCGAGGAAGAGTACCGGTGTCACCTCGGTCACTTTCTCCGCTCGGAGCATCTATTTCTGCGTGGACCGCGCGTGTATCGGTCGATTACAATGGGCAAACAATCGTGAACGATTAAAAAGATAACGGGGCGGACGTGTACCGTGGCACGAGCGTTCGTGTCGATGCATCGATAGGTGGATTTATCTCGTTCGACGGATTATTTAAGAAACCAGCGTACACCGGTTTCACCGGCGAACAATGGCTACAATTATTCGCGACATTTTGTCGTTCCCGTTATTATCCCCCCGACCCCCCGTCGTCGTGGATCGACTCGCGATCCTAGCGAACCGTAATTTTTCAGCAGGGCCCGGTCCGTATTTTCTCAGTGGTAATTTAAACGGTCTCGGGTTAACGCTTCCGTCATCGAGGCATCGAGGCATCGAGGCATCGAGGCATCGAGGCGGCCGGGCTTCTCTCTTCGAAAGGACGCGTTCGTCGATTCTTGCGTAGACTCGCGCATGGAAAAGGAAAAGACTCTGTAATTGGATACGGTGGATTCCGAATAAACCACCGCGCCGAGGGAGATCTTATCTCGCGGATCGTTGTTGCTCCACCTTCTGCGTTTTACAGTCGCGATACATTGCGATCCGGCGTACGTGGCTGACCTTTCGTACAATTTATTATTTAAATCGTCGACTCGAAATCGATCTAGAACGGGGGGAAAGCGCGTCCGAGGGTCGCGTGAAATTTCGAATCGAGTTCCCCGACTCGATTCGACGATCGTCTCGGTCCACCGCGCGCGTCGGTCGGTTCCGAACATTTGTCCAAGCCTGTTCGCGCGTCGATTTAACGGAGGGAATCGATGGTTAAAAGAGCGAAACGAATGCACCGTCTAAACGCAATTACGAAGGATCGCGAGGCTGCGGTTTCGCAGCGCGGCACGACGCGACGCGGATCGTCCGTCACGGACGATTTGGTATCTCTCGGTCTCGTATTTTCCGAAACGTTGGCCCCTTATCGATCGTTGAAATCTCCGGTCCCTGCACCGTCCTCGTTGCCATAATACGACGCCCACGCGACAGCTGTTCGTTTTTCTTAAAGCTCCGGCCGCGTTTCCCGTCACGGCTCTCCGCATCTAGCGCGGATGCAACGATATCTCGCTTGGAACACCGATAGCGTGCCCCGGGATATCTCGCGCTCCTCGTTTCTTCGTGGAAATTTCGTAATTTCCGCCAATTACCCGGAACTGCGTCGATCGGACGACAATCGTTGGCCCCGAAATCACCGACGGACACTTTCTTCCGTTGGATTTTTCGATAGGGATTTCGAGACAACGCGGATTACGGGTTACGTGGCCCTCGATGCGAACCGAAGCTTCAACGGTGTATTCCTCGAGACTATTTTTAGTCGTAGGTAGTCGAAGCACAATCGGCACCGATCCTCGCCGAAGGACAGTGGTCCTTGAATCGCGATCGAAAGTAGTTGGAACGCGGAAGGAAATTGTCGAGCGAGGCTCCCGCGAAGACCAGGTTTCCGATTTTCCATCGAAACCGGTCCCCGAAACCTACCGAGAACCATTTTCTCGGCGAGCCTCGCTGGAAGACTCCAGCACTCGATTTTCGATCTCGAAACGAGGAATCGTTGCACTTACGATACGCGTCGTTACTCGGCCGAGTTGGCCAACGCGAGCCCCGGGACGGAGATGGGAAAAATTTACCGTGGTAGCCTTTTACTGTTACTTGGGAGCACCGCGTACTCTCTCGCCATCGACGCGTTACTTTCACAGACGCGAGCGGACCGCTCGTCGATGCCAATAGTCTGCCATTGTTGGCGAGGATTTTTATCACCCGCGCCTCGCGCGGGGCCTTTCTCGGGGCTCTATTTTCGAGCGGGTGATTCACGGCGCGCGGTTCGTCACGCGCGATGCGTTGCATTTTTATTTTCGTATCGCGAGTCGCGCGCTGGTCCAGTTTACCCGCGCGTTCCCCGCGGAAGCGATTCGATGGCTTCGAGGATCCATCTCGTTGGCGAAAATGGTCCCTCGTCCCTCCCGCGGGCTCCTCTCGCGCGAGGAGCAATTTCCCGGGGCCTAGATCTCTGGGAAAGATCGCCGCGATCAACTCGGATCATTTCTTCGCGATCTCTCCGCTCGTGTTCCTTCGTATTCACATCCACGCTCGCTTCGTCTGTTTACAATTAACATCGAACGACTAATCCGAGATAATGGGCCCGATCCGATGAAAGTCTCGTTCGCAGAGACCGGAGCGCATTATACTTTCATGATCGCGGTGGGAACCGTGTGGTCGAGGTGCACGATCGTCGTCGAGGGTTTTACCTCCGCGCGATATGCATAAACGCAGCCGTCTATAATTGCCCGTGAATTAACGGTACGCGTTTGCTCATCGAGGCTCCACCAGGACGCGGCCGAAACCTCGGTCCCCTTTTCGCCCAAGAGACAAAAGCTTCGTCTCCCCCCGAGTGCACTGGCTCTTTGACATTTCGCTTCTTTCGCGAGTTCTCTCCCCGCCCCTGTGCGCGCGCGTGCAACGTCCTGGAAAACGAAAGTCGAAAATGCTCGTTGGGTTCCGCCTCCTCTCCCGCGATAATCGTCCACGCGTGTCCCCTCTTTCTTCGTCGAATCGTGAAAATTCCTCTTCGAGGACGCCTCGTGAATTTATCACGCAGGCTCCCTATCGACGGTTGAAAATTCGACTCGTTTCGTCGAGCGACGAAATTCCGATTTCGCAAATGGAACGGAGATAATCGGCTTTGGGCGAGAGCGATTTCTCGAAACGCACGCTCCTGCAGCCAGTGTTCGCTAATTCGTATTCGATCCATCGATAGCAGCTGGCCCTGCGGGGGATCCGATGATTCCAACTCCGTATCTCGTCTCCCGTGCACTTTCATCTGTCCCGACCACCCTCGAGAAAATTTGCGACCGCCGCGCCGGACGGATAACTGCCGGCGAAATCCTTCGACTTTCCAACGAGTCACGAACTTACGAAGGACACGACGAACCACGAGCGCACACGGAAGGAAGGAACAAGGATCGCGAATGCACCGGGCCAGGCTACACCCTGCGAACCGCCATCGGAGCTACGTTTTCAGCACGCGCAGTATCAAACGCGAGTTCGGCTGCACCCACTGGGAGAGGGTTGCACGATTCCGTGCGAAACTCTGGAATCGTGTGCAGCATCGTTCTGCCGTGAATAACGACGCCCCGACAACCCCTCGCTTTCAACCCTCCGTGCACAGACAAAGGGGGATTTCGCGTTACCGATTAAAAATCATTCCTCCGGTTTATCTCTCGATGTAAAATATACGATAACCCTGCAGAGTTTGCGGATTTTACGGAGCTTCCTAAACAGTTGGCGATCAACACTGCCAAGTCGAGTTGTTCGATAAACGATGAACGCGGAAAGTTTATTCCTTCGAAAACGTCGAACAGAGTTCGATCTACCGTCGTTTACGAGCCGTTTCGACTACCCGTACTCTGACAGATTCTTGAAATTCGCTCGAGAAGAGCTTCGTCTTTTCTGCGTCGAAGGCTCGACGTCGACTCGTCGAGGAGGGTTCGACGAAGGGTGTCAATTATTTCGAGTATTTTCTCGACCGAGGGAAGAAGCCGTATCGGTAAAAATTTACCTCGCGAAACTGTACCGGCAATCGATAGAATCAGACCCGGGCACCGCCTTCTCGGTGGCTAAAATAAACCTAGCAAACGATCCCAATCTGGGAGAGACGGAACATCGATCGGTGTCCTGTACGACGTACAAAGGATCGAATCGGCAGTCGAGTAACGATAAATGTACAAATCGTAATGGTATCCCGCAGAGTCTCGTTCGTCTCGTTCTTTATTAAATTCCAACCACCGGTCCAGGAAAGTTGGAGCGTTCTCGACGAATCCAATAGTCGATCCGTCTTCGGTTCGAAAGAACTCTCGCGGTAAACACGGACGTAACGAAAGTTGCCCGGAACTTTGTTAAAGTTTTTCGTTTCGATACGAGTTTTCGCTCCTCTCCGACTCGGACGCTCGGCAAGGTTTATTAGCCGGCTGGAAAATAAAACGGGAAACTCGGAAAGCGATAAAATAATCTTCGCGCTCCGAACGATATTTCCTATCCGGGTAATTCGGTTAATAAACAAAGAGCTCGTTATCTCGGCACGATTATTCGCGTACGGAGTATTTCCAGTTGGCCGAGCGTATTTGCGACGCGAACGTGGCAATAATGTACACGTGTCGTTGTACCGTAGCACCGAGTCGAATTACGCTCGATCCGTCTCGAACCGTAGGTACGGTGTACGAAATGTTTCGAAACGAAAGAAAAAGCGTTCGAACGAGAGAAGGAAGCGGCGAAAGATTCCCCTCCCGTTGTTCCAAGAGGAGGATACAAAGCGCGAAGAATGCACGTCGCGTTAACGGGCAACGCGCTCCGCGAGCCAAAGGAATCGGATTCTTCCGCGATACCGTGTCGCGCGTGCCGACGACGTCGTTAAGTACCAACAGAAGCCGCACAAAAGCAACTGGGACAATGGTTAGAGGTGACTTTGGCTCGAGTGGCCGACGCTGGCGAGATTACTCGCGGCGAAGCAGGAAAAGTACGCGTCGAGCTGACACACAGAGAGGACGCGAGCAGAAAATCTTCCATGCGGGTCGATGTTCCGTCGCGAAACGGCGTGTACACTTATTCGTCGCGTTGAGGCGAGGCGATGCGAGGCGAGGCGAGGCAAGGCGAGGCGAGGCGAGGCGAGGCGAGGCGAGGCGGGGCGAGGCGAGGCGGGGCGAGGCGAGGCGAGTGTGTCGGCCGAATGAAACGTTTTCGCAGCAGAAAACGAGCCGCGGAATGTTTGCACAGGCAACGGCGCGCGCATTTGTAACGTTGAAATATTCATCGGTCGACGCGTACGTGTGACTAATGCCGTATCGAAGCGTGGCCGTTCGAGGTCGACGATTCGAGCTCCTCGATATACGTATATTTTCAGGCTGCGACGACCGCGATAACGCCGGTTCGCCAATTACCCTTCTACGCGGAATATTCGAGCAACGAGTACGCACACCGGAAGCCGGTTTACTCGAGCAGAGATAATCGGGCCACGCGTCGCGTTACCGACGCGCGACCTTGTCGAGGGCGAGAACAGAGTTCGGGATTCGCGATCGCGGTCTTAAAATTTCCGAGCAGCGCTCGAGACGCCCGAGAACGCCGGACCAGCCTCGAACGTTCCAGCGCGGCGGGCCGCTCAAGGTCGCGAGCGTTTCGCGTGAAATTGCGGTGTTCCATCGCGGCGGAGAAACTCGTTCCTCTCCGAGTCGCGGTAACGCGCGTTTCGTCCCCGAGATCCTCCGAGGGGACCTCGAATCCGGGACTTTGTTTCTCGAGGAGAACAAACAAACCTCCCGAAATACACGAGGACGCGTATCGGTTGGTTTCCGAGCGAAATACTCGAGAGTGGAAACGGCCAGCCATCTTCCCGCACGATCGTCTCACCCCTCGCCTCGGGACCCTGGTACCGAGGGTTTCGGCTCGCCACGGGGGCGTTCGTTGATTTCACCGCGATTACCTTCGTTCCCCGATCCGAGGGATCCCTGGCCCGGTCTACGGGGGTGGTTCGATCGAGAACCGGTGCGCGTTATCTGCGTGGGTTAGGCCCGCTGACAAAGCGAGAACCGATTTCAACTCGAAATTACGAGGACCGTGCGTGCGTACGTATCGCGTGGGAGGGAAGGGCGAGAGCGGGACGCCGCGCGAGACAGAGAGGACGGAGAGGACGGAGAGGACGGTGAGGACGGTGAGGACGGTGAGGACGGTGAGGACGGTGAGGACGGTGAGGACGGTGAGGACGGCGAGGACGGTGAGGACGGTGAGGACGGGGGGAGGAAATCAATGCCACCGTCTGCCGCGGGAGAAGAGAAGAGAAGAGAAGAGAAACTCGTCGTGTATCGGTGAGTTTTCGCCGGTGTCTGTTGCGCGCCAGCGGAGAGAGAGACGCGACGTGCCGGTCAGAAAAATCCAGACGGGGAGGACCGACCGAGAGAGAAACAGGGAGGAACGGGGAGGCAGAACCGAGAGGGCGAGAGAGAAAAATAATCGGCGAGAGAGGAGAAGAGAAGAGAAGAGGAGAGGGCAGAGTCAAGGCTCGGCGAGGTACTCACTCGGCTGCTAACGTAGCGTAGCCGCCACTATCTTCTTCGTTCTTCCTGCGGGATTAGCCCCCCGGTGAAAACTCGTCGTAACCTCTTCTCCGCCTCCTCCTCCTGGCTCGTCCGCGTCCCGTGCTGCTGCGTTGCTGTTCCGGGACTCGTTGGAACCGGCACAAATCGAAACACGAGGGTTGCAGACAGAGAACCAACCACCGGATCGAGGGATCGGGACGGACGGACCTCGTACGACACTCTACGCGACACTGCCTCCAGAGAGAGAGAGAGAAAGAGAGAGAGAGAGACTCTTACTAGGTGGCCAGGGGCTGATGGTGGGGGCGCATCGAACGTACGTACCGAACTGAAGGGAGGCAACCACCCAACGGTCCGTTCTCGCGGGTGTCTCGAGCCTAACTGACGCACCGGCCGAGCCTGCGGACCGCCCGAACCCCGAGTTCGTTCTCTCGTTCTCGCTGTTGGCCCGGCGGTCTGCCCTCTCTCGTCCTCGAGCCGACTCGCTCGCTCGCTCGTTCGCTAGCTCTTTCTTCGATCTCTCTGCTCCGCTTCGGCCCCGTCTATCGCTCGTTCGCTCCGCTCGGTTTCTCGCCCTCTTTCTTCTTCCTTCCTTCTCCGATTTTTACTCTTCCCTTTTCTGCGTCGGTTCGCTTTTTCTGACCTCTCTCTCTAATTTTATCTCCTCGCCGGCTCCCTCCGCGCTCGGTCTCTCTCCGTCTGTCTGCCGCGCCCGCGCCCGCGCCGCGCGCCCCGCGCCCGCGCCCGCGCCCGCGCCCGCACCCGCACCCGCACCCGCACCCGCGACTCCGTCTAACCGCGTCTTGCTCCCCGTGGGGGTTTCGTGCTCGTTCCCCCATCCCGCCCCCGAGCCTCGACGGTTGCTCCTCCAACGCCCACCGCGCACACACGTAAATACACACAGGGTGGCATCGCCGAGACGGCGCTGCCCTTCGCAGGATCGCGCGTCGTTTCTTTTCATTTGTCGCGGGGGAGATATACTCGTAGCTGCGGCCTTCCTGCGAATATAGGCCCGTGTCCCCGTTCGCGTTCGACCGAACTTTCTATGCACCAGCTTTGTTCTCCCCGACGGTCTAGCTCTCCCTCCCCGTGTTCGCAGCGGCGGCCGGTTCGTCTCTCGAAATTGCGGATTATTCCTACGGCGAGCGGAGGCGATCGATCGTCCTCGGTGTTTTCGGACTTTTCTAGGCCACCTACCACCCCCGGAGGGGGATTGCGTAATCGAAAATACGCGACCTTGTCCTCCACGGAGGGAACCTTTTCGCGAAATCGCGACGGTTGCGCAACGATTTCGACTTTATTCGCCGATCGATAACTCTCCCCCTCTCCCCGGGCTCGAGGCTGTTACGGGTAACGCGACTCGAGTGCTCGTTCGAGCACAGGACATCTGCACGGGCTGCGAGGAAAATCCAAAGTTCCGAAGGAACCGTGCACCGGGAACGCACCGTTTTCTCGCAAATGGTTGTCAAAGTATCGACCAATCGGATTACGCGTCGTGCCTCCCGGCGGCGCAGCCCTCCCCACTCTCTTTCCCGTTAGCGCGTACGCGTACGCGCGCGAGGGGAAGACGCCGTGCGAGAGAGCGGACGAAGGACCGCACCGCTCCGCTCCTCTCCCGGAAGGTGCTTTCTTTCGTTCCCCGAAAGCTTCTTCGTCTTCTCCGTTATGGGACGCGCGTCTCGAATACTTTTTTCCCACCCTGTAGGTCGCGAGCCGCCTACCCCGCACGCGTTTCTCGCCCGGTATACCGGTCCCCGCGGCTTTTCAACAACGCGATATTAATTTTTGCGCTCGACGCGGCGCGCGGTACTTGTTGAGCGTGTGTTTTCACGCTCGAGGAGGCTCGAAGAGTTTCAGGAAACGGGATGATAAATTCGAACCGCTGCGAGTCGCCGCGCAATTTGTTGGCGCGCGAGGGGACACGCCTGGTTCTTCCGCGCGTTATCCGCTCAACGTCGCTGATTAATCGCGCCCACGAGATATCAACGAGGGGGCTTCTTTTCGATGATAACGGCTCGTGGATTCGGACTTACTCGAGCTTGTCCGGCCTCGGTCGCTCCTCGACCCTGAGACGGATCTCTCTCCTTCGGTGGCGCGTTACATTTCGTTTTAAACGATCGGAAAGAATCTCGGAACTCGATGGTTTGCTCCCATGCGTCGGCACGCGTGGGAACGCGGGTTCCACCGAACCACGTATTTCCTTAGGAAGTAAATGCTGGGACGCGGGGGAGGGAGAAAAATCTGCTGGTGCGATAGCGTGTACACGAGTATTATTCAGACGATACACCATCGTTTATGCTACAGAATTTTACAGAATTACAGAACGTCGGTAGGTAGAAACGACCGCCGCGGATCGTTCGT
This sequence comes from Ptiloglossa arizonensis, assembly GCF_051014685.1. NCBI lineage: Eukaryota > Metazoa > Arthropoda > Insecta > Hymenoptera > Colletidae > Ptiloglossa > Ptiloglossa arizonensis. The sequence continues at coordinate 9,789,474 of NC_135051.1, read as the reverse complement.
ATCTATTCTTGAAAGGGACGCGTTCCAGTTGCATCGGGCGACATTCGCTTTCACCTAGCTTCTAGCAGTAATTGATACCGTTGAATGTCTCGGATCTCTAAAAGGAAGCATTTCGGATACGGAGAACAAGGATTTACTTTCTGCCGGGTAATCTCTCTCTCTCTCTCTCACTCTCTCTCTCTCTCTCTCTCTCTCTCTCTAACTGTCTCTAACTGTCCGTCAACCCTTTCGCTTCGATTCGATTCCACGAGTGGGACGAAAGGCTCGTTCGAACTGAAAATTCGGCTCTCTCCGTGGTCTCGGAAGCGAGAGGGTTAATAAGGTAAGACGCGTTGCTTTCTCCGAATATTGGACCGGTGTGTATCACGGTGTGTGTTGCCCATTGGTGCGATGCGCGAGTTCTCCGTGTTGAAATTGAACGCGAGCCAAGCTCCGTGCGCAGCTCGCGGTCGCGCTAACTGGATCCTCTCCGTTTAGCTGTTGGCCGCAGCCAGCTTCTCCTCGGCGATGTCCTCCACCTCTATGTTGTCGGCGTTCATCACCTTGATGCGATCGACGGGCTTGGGGCGCATCAGGATGAACGGTAGCTCGGCGGATAACTCGCCTCCGAGTGCTCCGAGATAGAGCTTCACCTTTACGGCGTAGGACACCACGATACCAAAGGTGTCGCGCACATCCGGCGATACGAGCAACGTGCTGGAGGCCAGCTCGCTCTCCTCCCTCTTGAGCTGCCCGTCCAGAGCTATGCCTCTGCGATGCTTGTTGTTCTCCAGCTCTGGTTTCAGATAGATCACCTTCTGCAGGTTCGATCCGGGATTGATCGGGCATCCGTCTTGGGTCTCGATAGCGTCGATCACCGTCCTGAACTGGCCATTTTGGAAGACCACCACGTCGATACCCTGCTGCACCAGCGCCTTGATCTTCTTCACCACCTTGTTGCTGGTGTTCTTCACGCAAATGTTCACGGCTATTCTCTCCCCGTGATAGTAGAGCTGCTTGTCCAGGGTGACCTCGAGCTCGAGATCGCCCGGGCTGAGCAGAAAGTCCTTCCGTACCACGGTGCACGGCTGACGGCCTTGTTTCGTCGGTGTGTACTGGATCTTCCTGATGCCCATCGTCACCGTGCTCCTTTTGTGGGTGATGTCGGTCTCGGTGTCCCCGGCGTAGATCTTTACGTAATAGCTGACACCGCAGGGTTCCCCGGTCTCACCCTCGCCAGGTTGCAGGGTGACGCTCGACGGTGCCGTTGGTGGGAACTTGAAGGTAAACGGAATCGCGTTTGGGCCCAGTTTTCTCAGCAGTCGTTCTTGCAGCTTGGTCGGGTTCTCCTCGGTCTTCTTAGCGCTCGGGTGGAGCTCCTCCGAGATCAGGTAGAGATCCTTTTGGAAGTTCAGACCCATCACTTCGTCCTCCTCCCGGCCGTAACGGAAACTGCACACCAGTTGACCCCATATCTTTCTCCCGGTGTCGATGTAATCCTGGTCCAGCAAGATCACTCCGTCCACGGGCTCGATGCCCGACAGATAGTCGATGTAGTCCCTTTTACCAAGGTACAGAGATATTTTCCCGTTCGGTGAACATTTTTTGTACACCCTGAAGTTCATCACCATAGTTCAGTACACCGCAGTGACCTCCGAACGTACTATCACTGTCAGCGACTGAATCGCGAGGGTGCAATCCGTGCTCTTTTATACGGATACGGTACCAATGACGTCAACCACTTCGAGGGTTTCCGAATCCATTCAGCGTCGCGGATAAACGAACGTCTTTCCGAGCTAACCTTTTCGTTGGCGATTTCCATCGATAACTTTGTTTCGCGATCGCTAAAATAGCACGCGACGCTTTCGACTTTCGACGGATCGGCGATCTTCACGGGCTTCCTTTTCTACTTAGAATCTCCGATGCGATATCCGCTTGGAGAAGATCAACATTGTGACGCGAGTCGCTCCTATACAATTATCCCCTTCTCGATCCTCCAAATTAATATCTCGGTGCTTCGATTCCGATGTTGTTCTCCGAATATTCGAAACGGTTTACCATTTGTCTTTGACATCGAAGAACGAAATCATTATTGCATCGATCCGTACGACGATTTACAGTTCCATCGAAAGTAGTAGGGTAAATACGATACTGCAGAGGTATCGCAGAATGGAATCTGTAAATAGATTCGACTGGGAAAATTTTAGAAAGTTGATAGAGTGGTTGTAACTGTGAAAAGATTTTTTCCTGCTAAATCGTCGGCTTTGATAGAACCACGAATAATTTACGGGGACGAGTTTACAGTGTTTACCATCTTCGCCGACTTTGGCGACTAGGTGAACGGTATTACTCGAAATCACCGTTCTTCGACCAAGAGGTCGCCCCAAGCCACTGATATTTTCAAAGGTCGGTGTTTCAGATTGCGCGATGCGTCGATCGTCTTTCTCTTCGATTAGACTTGCCAAGAGGGAGTGGAACCGATATAGTGGGGCCACCTATACGGTCGCGTTTTCAACTAAAAAATGTTCACTGGAGGGTAATATCGATCAAAGTCGTAATGTTGGTAAGGTCGGTAAAGTTTGTTTCGTTGTATCCTTCCTACATGTACTGTATAATTAGTGATTATGTGTTGGGTGAACGCAAGTTCTCTGTGCACTCTGGATCCTTCTAAAAATTTTGAAACGCAACCATTGTTTTTAAGAGACTCCGGTGACACTGTTTGAAATTGGAAATGTCCGAGGAATTGAATACGAAGATTGACACGGTAAACGACGTTTTCTTCGATTAACGACGTTCTTACGCTGACACTATTATTTTATCGAGAATTTTATTTTAACCAAAATCGGAAAAACTAAATTACTTTGTTGTTACGGTATTCGTAAACGACACGTGTATAGCACTCGTGTTTTTAATTATAAGACATTTTTTCAAGCGAAAATCTAACATATATTTTATTTTATACATTGCACGCTCTTGTGATTCTTTTCATTTTAGGTCAAACCTATGTCCTTGGCTATTGCACCCAATTTGACTAAGAAACCTGTTAAATCTACAGCAGTTGTCAAGTATTCTGTTGTTCAAACACCGGCGACGTACGCTCAACTACAGTGCAATACGGACTTAAATTTACCACCGAGCAATTGGCTCAGCAGTTCCGTGGAAAGTTATGGCCTTCAAAGTGTATGGTCTCAGTCTTCGGGATTTTCCAGTTTTCGTATGGCACACATGTTTCCGGATTGCGTCGGGGAAGTCGACGTCGTGTCGGACGCGGAAAACATAAAAAAGCTGCTAAAGTTGCCTTATAACCACGGAGTTATATCGATGATGGTTCACAGAGTCGAAAATACTTTGTTATTGGACGACTTCGATATTCACAAATATTTACTCAGACAAGCGGAAAGCGATTGGGAGTGGTTGAAAAAATTTTTTTACAAACATATTTTCCAGAATCATGGAGACAAAGAGAAACGTCTGTTTCACAAAACAAACAATAGGAACACTTTGCAACAAAGAAACTTGGTATCCAAGTTTTTGTATCATTCGATAGTAGTAGCGGATAATAAGGAGCAGGATAAAAAACCTCAGTTACCCGTGAAAACGATGGAACCGTGTTTACCGGAACCTTCTCAAGAAGAAAAAGTACCGGATCCGAATTATAATCACAATTTCGCGAGAAACATTGTGTGGACTTTTGAGAATATACAAATGCTTATCGGTACGGACATGCCGATATTTGGAGGGCAAACGCATCCGTGTATAAGTCTAAGATTGAGAGACGTGACGAAACCCATTAATGTTTTAACCGGTATAGATTATTGGTTGGATAACTTAATGTGCAATGTACCGGAAGTAGTAATGTGTTATCATCTGGATGGAATTGTGCAAAAGTACGAATTGATAAAAACGGAAGATCTTCCTAATTTGGATCATTCTAAATTCAGTTCTAAAGTCATCAGGGATGTTGCCCAAAACATTTTAAGTTTCTTAAAAAATAATGCGACAAAGGCAGGACACACTTATTGGTTATTTAAAGGTAAAATAAATAAAATAATCGAGTAAAAAATTATTCCAGTTTGCCATTTTTCTGTAAACTATATTCTATTATTATTTTTTATATTCGATAGGCAAGGACGACGAGGTTGTAAAGTTGTACGATTTAACGTCTTTGTGTCACGATGTGTCGGATGACAAAGGTCAAAATCCATTTACCGTGCCTGTTGCTATGTTATTGTATAGAGTAGCTCGTAATATGAAGTACTCTACCGATTATCATTGTCAACAGGGCACTATTAGAATGCTACTAAAAAATTGTTTGGAATTATTAGTTAAAGAAAAGTACCCTCAAATTGTTACGTCGGCACATTTTATGCTGTCCGATCTTTACATACCATCGGATACAGATCCTGCTAATCCAGGACTCTCCGATCAAAGCGACGAAGAAGATGCGCATAACGACTCCGGTACGAATCATGAAAATGAGAGAAACGAAGAAGAAGAAGAAGGAGGAGAAGGAGAAGGAGAAGGAGAAGAAGAAGAGGAAGACGAAGAAACTGAGGAAGCTGCGATTAAGTCATTAACATTCGCCAACAGTAAGTTAAATACGTGCTGTATGCGCATCTGTCTTTTTAGCGTGCGAATAAATGAACAAAGACATCATTTTTTTTATTCTTAGTTAAGGAACGTACAGATTGCAAAGAATCCAAGTACAAGTCGCCACCTATTTCGGGTACGGTTGAAGAAAGATGTTTGGCTGCTTTGGAGCATGTTTATCGTGGACTAGAATGCCTACAGTATTTCCCAACTGAAGATAGTTCCGATGACGAAGAACGAATAAGAGCCGAAGAAAAGGAGAAAGAGGAGCAAGAGGAGAAAGAGGAGAAAGAGGAGAAAGAGTACGAAGAGACTCATTTGAACATGGCAAAACCTTTCCAAGCAATTCCTATGCCTTGCACCCCTTTGAGAGACGAAAAGAAGAAAACCGATTCGGAAGCAAGTTCTCTAAACAGTAGTCCTACTCATAAGAAGAAATTTAAACCAAAGAAGAACAAAAAAATTGAGAAAGTAATTTTGAAAGAAGAACCTAGCGAGAACAAAGCAACAGCATTACTATGCAAGGTCAAAGCTGAAACTATACCCACGTGGCAAGCTCCGAAAAAAAGCGATAACATTAGTTGGAACGCACATTTGAAGATATTGTTGTACAAGAAAGCGTCATTGATCTTTGCTGTTCTAGCCGAAAATGAATACGCTAATAAAAGTTATGGAGCTTCATTGAGATACATGTTGGCAGTACTGAGGTGTCAAAAAATACTGGAAATTTTTTGTGGCATAAAAAATGCTAAATTGATTAGCTATTTATTAGGTCGTGCGGGAGATTGCTGCTTTATGGTTGTGCAAGACTGGTGCAACGTAGAGAAACACAGGAAAGATTATGAAATGAAAAATGACATAGAGGAAAGGATCGTTGAAGAAATCTGTAAAGGGGAAGAAGACTTAGATATGAGTAGGTTTGCATAACAAGTATGTGGAAATATCGTTTTACACTTGAGAATAATTAAAATTTTTTTTCCATTTAGATGGTGCCGAATTACTACCACAACATTTAGAAAGTTTAGAGTTTACTTTGGTGGCGTCTTACAAGTGTTACGAGAAAGCCTTGTTATTAGAACCGTTTGTCACGGATAAAAAAAATCTTATAAGGCGACTAGGAAACATTCATAACGAACTAGGAGTTCTTTATATGAATGAAGCTGCAAGTTGGTAGTTTTCTATTCATTTTATTACTTTAAAAGTCCTCTATATAAATTTAAAGAATATGTTACTATTTTTACAGTACGTTATCAGCAAGAAAGCTCATCAGAGGACACGTCGGATTCCTCGTCCAACGTAATATCACTACTTGCGCGTTCGTTAATGCATTTGGAAGTGGGTGTAAAGGCGTTTGAAACAGTTCACGATGAAGCGAACTTGGCTCGCTTGCATTCAAATACTGGAAGACTTATGCGACTTTGTGCCCACATGAACGTGAAACAAAACACTCAAGAACGTCACTTTTACAATAAAGCACTAGCGAGCTATCAGAAAGCTTTGCAAGTTTTGGGTACTAGAAAATCAAATTCGGCGATTTGGGATACCGTTACATGGGATTTGTCCACCACCTTGTTCACTATGGCCACATTATTGCAAGACTATCCTATTACTGGTTGTAAAGTACGTTTTCCTTCTCTGATCTAAAATTAATTTAATTGTCCTTCTTTCCTTTTTTATTCTGGTTATGATTCTAGACGGAGGAAGAACTGGAACGAGAAGTTGTTGATATTCTACAGAAAGCCCTTAAACACTGTGATACTGAAACGCCAGGACCAAGGCAGCCTGTTTATCAATTCCGTACTGCTACTATTCAACATAGACTAGCTTCTTTGTATCACCGTGTATATAGAGAGCATCAGCCAGATGCAGATAATGTTAAAAGGAAAACAAGCTTGCAACTGTGCAAGTTATATTATGAAAAAGCTGCGAAGCTCTTGTTGGTTTTGGAGCAAAGTACCGAATTTCTTACGGTGCAAATGGAAAGAGTTGCTTTAGCAGAACACCAAGCACGATGTGCGTACTCCTTTGAACCAAAGGTGTATTAATTTCTCGATAGTTTGTACTTTCATGTATTATATTATATTTCAGGCGCTACGACATTTAATGGTAAATTAAAAGCATATCAAAATGGTCTGGAATTAATACTACAATGTAGACCCATCATGGATATACTATGCGAGAAAAATAGTTCTCAGAAACAAAAAGGGGAAAGTACAAATGCAATTGATAACAAAGTTGGGAAAGACATCACAGAAGGGAAAGGAATTGATGAACAAAAGCTGATAGAAGACGAAGAAACCTTGGTGACATTACTCGAACAAAGATTGCAGTTCATCTTGAGATCCTTGACCAAATTAATTGTCTCCAAGAATAGCAGTAGCAGTAGCAATAAAAAGGAGTATGCATTTCAAATTGTGCATTCTTAATATTCTTATTATAATGTATCAAATGTAATATAATATTTTTTAATATTTCAGTCGCGAAACACTTGCCAATTTATATAAACAGTGTTACAGTCGAACGTTGCGACCAGTTACAATGACCGGCGTCACGTTAATAGAGCACGTTGCACAACTTTTACGAGAATTGGAAAAAATGTTACCATTTACGGAACCTTGAACGCGTATACGTACATGTACATATCGTATCTGTGCCACTTAGACGACTTTATGCGCAAGGTCTCGATCAATGAATATTTCACCTTCTTTGGCTCGATATCCTCAATCTTTTTAAAGGTTTTTCTATCGTTGTTAACGCTGGTCGTTACACGTACACGAGATGAGACTTTTTCGAGAGAAATGTTCTTTAATTCGCTATTATATCTTAAGATTATAAAAACGATTTTTATTTATATACACATACATGTATGATTTATAAGCGAAAAATAAAAAGCTTCTATGAATAATATTCCTAACGTTTCCCCAATCCCCATCTAATCTTCACGAATCTGTATATTTTATAGGAAGAATATGACAAATCAATTTATACTACATTTATAGTACGAATCAAGATCCCTTCAATATTTTCCCGTTGCAAATTTTTATTCCTAAGCAAATCGATATCACGCCGATATACATATACATATATGTAGATTCAGCATAGAATTTTAGATAAGATTTCTATGAAAATTTACGATCATAAATACGTAACGGATTTTCAAAAATTCCAGAACATGTAATCAATTGCACTTATTCGTACGATTAATAAAGGCGTTAATAACTTCATCGTCGTAACTGTTTTTATTAATAAATTAAAAAATTTGCTTTTAATCTTAGTTAAAAGGTTCACTAACGGTGAAATTGTTCAAAAGATTTACCGTTGAACAGTCCATTTATAACGAGTGAGACAAAGCGAATTTTCTCTTATAATATTACGTTGTACGCGAACGTACGTACATTACGTTTTCGCGTAATTCGTATAAAAATTTCTATTTTAATAAAAGGAGTATTATAGAAAATAAAATTATCATACCGAATAAGATGTCTTGTCCATGGCACGAAGTCCTCGATCCAGTTTTCTATGGAGTGAAACGGCAATTCAAATCGTCATTCTTACTGGAACGCGTTCTATTTTTTGCGGGTGACACGTAAATTCACTTTGCAAGATAATAATGCGATATTTTCACAAACAATTGTAAATACGTAACAATGATCGATAGAACTATTTAAAAAAACAATATTTATACTATAAACACTAATAAAAGATCACAATCGGTTTTATCGGTGGCTCGAACGATGCATCCTGGTTGCGGCGTGGTTCCAAAAAGGGGGGTGTGCACGCTGTAGCAAATAATGCGAACAGTTTCGCGGGAGAATAATGGCGCTACGGAAGTTCGAAAGAATTTCCGGTTTGCGCTATAATTTATTCAAGTTTTCGATATATAGAAGCAAATGTTATTCAATTATTTGGTTTCTAAATTAAAAACGTGATTATTAAAGAATTCTAGGTGAGTTTTTTTTATAAATGGACTCAGCTACGATGGACGATTAGGAGGAGCTTAAATATTATATCTGACCTGCGCGGTCATTACACGGTTGGTGCATTGAATAACGTAGTGGGTGAACCGTTAGAAATTTCTTTCTGGTGGAGGACCGAGCTGCTGCCGGTTGCGAAATTTTCTGCGCCCGTTTTACCGAAATTTTCTATTCATCGTTCGATTCTTTCCGTGAGTTTATTTCTAGATATTCATTTATTAACTTTTTGCGACTTAACGAGAAGACTAACGTATGCGTACATGGCGCAATCGTATTAAATAAGAATATGATTTTTCGCGAATATTCGTACATATCAACGATAGATAGAATCGTACAGAAAAACGATATTTATATTGTAAATTGTACAGAAAGACGATATTTGTACTGTAAATCGTACAGAAGAACAATATTGTTAGAGTAAATATTTGGAAAATTATCACGATCAGATTTATCGATAGTTTGAGCGTCGTTATACGATTGTACCATGTTCGATCGAAACAGAGGGCGCTGCGGAAGCTAGAACAAATTTCCGGTTGACGCTGTAGTTTTTTTTGAGTTTTCGATATATACAAGATTGCAGATGTAATTCAATTATTTCGATGCTGCATTAGAAACGTGATTATTGAAGAATTTGAGATGAATTTTTTTATAAATCGATCCGGCTACGATGAAAGTTGAAGAGGAGTTTAGGTGTGTTATTTGACTAGTGCAGTCATCGCGCGGTAAATGCATCGACCAACGTAGTAGGAAATTTCTCTCCGCGTTCCTGCTGCGAATTTTCTAGCGGCGTTTTGGCGAGATTCCGTAATTTTCTCGTTCTTTTGGTAAGTTTACTTCATTTATTCCATCTATTACGTTTCCGTGTCTTTATTAGTATATTGCCGCGTACGTTGCGCGAAACAATGACGTAAATACGACGCGAAATAATTAGAAAAAGATAGAAAACCGTTACGAGCATCTTTCGAGAAATTTCGATCGAAGCGTTAGACTTCAAATTAAAAACGTTCTCTTCTCCTTACACATGTTTAAACTTTTCCAGTTTGGGCCGAGTTGCACGGGTAAAATGAATTATTCAAGGCTTTAAACTCGTTCATCACTCCCACGACTTTCGACCAGCATCAGTCATTGGCCAAAATACATTAGCAGCCTCGATGTTCGTCGATGGATTCCGCGTGTCATTTTTCAAAGTTTTGCCGAGATCCTGCATTCTTCTTGTTTTTTCGGTAAGTTTATTTAAATATTTTGTTCATTACGTTTTCGTGACTCGATTGGTATATATAAGCATACGTTGCGCGAAACAACGACGTAAGTACGACGCGAAATAATTAGAAAAAGACGCGAATTTTCCAGCGGCGTTTTGGCGAGATTCGCCAAAAACGAGTATTTTTCTCGTTTTTTTTTGGTAAGTTTACTTCATTTATTTTATTTATTACGTTTCCTGTATTTATTAGTACATTGCCGCGTACGTTGCGCGAAACAATGACGTAGATACGACGCGAAATAATTAGAAAAAGATAGAAAACCGTTACGAGCATCTTTCGAGAAATTTCGATCGAAGCGTTAGGCTTCAAATTGAAAACGTTCTCTCCTCCTTACCCATGTTTAAACTTTTGCAGTTCGAGCCGAGTTGCACAGGCAAAATGAATTATTCAGGGCTCTAAACTCGTTCATCACTCCTACGACTTTCGACCAGCATCGCTCATTGGCCAAAATACATTAGCAGCTTCGATGTTCGTCGATGAAATTCCGGACGTCACTTTTTAAACGGACGAAATTACATTGAACGTCGATCAGGCGTTATTTGCACGGTATGAGCCTATTATTTCGGCGTGTAACGTGGCGTTTAATAAATTCGTAAATAAGAATCGAAGGATGTCGACCGGCGTTCAAGATGACTTGTTGCTCCTATATTTTATAGAAAATCTATAAGTTAGACGTATCACCAGCTCGCTCGAAGTTGGATGTTTCGAGGAAATTTTTTACGAAAGAGTAGCTGATTTTTTTAAAGAAATTTACTACGTATAGGTAGCTACTATATTGAAAAAATTTCTTATGGAAAGGTAGCTGTTCCAACTTGTTTGGAACTGTTTCTTATGGAAAGGTAATTTTTTAAAGAAATTTGACATGGAAATGTAACTAATTTTTTAAGGAAATTTGTTACGGATAGGTAGGAAAATTTGTTACGAATATTTAGAGGGTGGTCGATGATTACTCGTAACGAAGTAGTAAAACTAATCAGGCGCTCACGTATGGAGGAAAGATCGATGAACTACGAACGGCGTTCGGCCGTGGAGATATAACAGTTCCAGCTGTCAGTCGCAGCCCTCACGCTCGAAAGGATTCGTACCCTCGGGGCGACTAGGGGGTAGTCGTGGGGGTTGGGTTGGGTGCTGCGTCAAAAACGAAACAAAAGAGCGTAAAGAAAGGTCGGCTTGGTTCGATTCGCGTTGTCTATCTTCCACGTTCCCTCTTTCCCTTGTTCCCCAATCTCGTTCGGTTCCCTCCGGACATCCGTGGCTTGACCTTTCGACGACTTCATCCCTGGGGCCATCCGTTTCGACCCGGACTGTTCCTTCGTCGTCGTTTCCTCTTTTAGCGTCTCGTCGAGAATGCTATCCGAGAAAATACGTCGATCGTTTTCTTTTTTTCTTCGAGAGAGAGAAAGAGAAAGAGAGAGGGGGGGAGGAGAGATTTCGCACGTTTAACCCCCGTAAGGGGACTTTTAGACTTTGTACAAACACTATGTGCGTTTCTAGATTATCGATATCTCTTTTCGCTGGGACTCCGGTTCGCGGCTGTCTCGATACCTTTTAATTTATTACGTTCGCGTTCGAATTCGTATACTTTGTTGGAAAAGAGAGAATGTGGGAAAAAAGAAGGAAAAATGTTCGTGGCTCGACTCGCAAGAACCGTTTCCTCGATTTTACATTCACGACCTTTGGACCCTTGGAAATATAGGGTGGTCCGCGGGAAACAGGACACTTTAACGTCTTCCGTTGGGTCGGTGGTAAAAAAAGTAATGTATTAATAAAAGATGGACGGCTTCGGGGGTAGGGGCGGGATACTGCGCGGTACACTTTTTCCTTCTCGAGTATATTTTTTTCGTCGAGATTCTTCTACAATTATTCCTCACCGTACACCGTAGACCCATATTTGGGTCTTCTCAAACCCAGAGAGACATTTGCGCCGCTCGCAAAAATTACGAAAAGTACCGTAAAATAATAGAATCCTTGTTGGAAGTATTTGCGCGAGAAGGATCAAGTTAGGGGTCAACTTGGACCCGCGAGATGGTCTCTCCCATGGTTAAAGAGTAATGCAACATTGTTGCAAATTATCTCGAATTTATTCCCCCGAGGCGAGGGTTTCTCTCCCCGGACAGGTTCTCGTGTCGCGTAAAACATTGAAAATATTTAGGGTCGCGTTATAAGGGACAGTATATTATTCGTAGCGACGAGCATCAAATAACTAGGGACCAGGGGGTAGAATTCAGACGTACCTTTAATAAACAAACCGAAAAGCAGCCCCGAGGCAACGTTGAAAAATTTGAAAATCAAGGGTCGAGCCACTCTCATCCCCGTCCACGGTTATGTCTGCGTTTTTCCCCGACACGTCCAATATCCAGGCGTATCCTCGCTCGTATTTCCATGCGAGGTATCGCGTTGGAAGGCCACGTCCACGTGAAACCTGCAGAAACATTTCTTTTTCAACAGGCCACACCGAAAGTTCCTAGGGGGGTGTCGTGTTGCTCGGGTTAGCCGGGGGTAGATCCAGCCCATTTGTCTCCGACCACGTTCGTTATTTGTTCTGCTCCAACCCTCCGCCACCCTCAACCCGCGTCCAGGTTAGATTCCACGTCTTCCACGGCGGGCTCGCTCGCAGCCAGCGCAAATATTAATCCGCAAAGAAATTCTCACCGTGGAGAGTAGAGCGATCCACCCTCGTCTACCTTTCATCGTTCCTTCGAGCTCGAGCTCTTATCTGTCTGCGATCGACTACGTGCAATTTCAAGCCCCTGCGTGGGTGTCGTTCGCGCGAGAATAGAGATCGTTTGCTAGCTTACGATCTTCCTACGGTGGAGAAACACCAACGGTGGGGGGGTGCTCCCTTCGAATTTTTCTTCCGAGAGAATATTTTCAACGACCGTTTAGCGGATAAACTTACTAGGCTGGAATGTAGAGCCGTTTGTCGAGAGTGAACGTATTCCGTGGAGAAAGAAAGATCGATCGATCGTTCGTTGGTTAAGGGGAACGTGGTGTTACGAGTAAGTAGAATGTGTCGTGTAACTTCTTAGCTTTACGAAGGTCGACCGAAACGTCTGACCAAGCACTACTCGCAATTTCTTACGGGGCTGTTCTTTTCTCTCCCCTGCAATAGACGCGTACCCTCGAAACGTTCAAGGTCGAATTTCTCGAGAACAATGCCCGGTAGCAAAAAATTTCACTCCATAGTTTTTCTATGTACATATTTTTCACCCAAAGTGACCGTATCGAGGCTCGACCGAAAAAAAAACGAAGAAAGTCCGTCTCTCCTTCTGGATTTAACTACAGCGATACACGCCTCTCGCAAACTGCGCAATAAACGAAATTGCAAAGTCGAGTAGCCGCCTTGAAAGGCTCGCGGGGCTGGTATTATTTTCTCTCGGTCGGCGTTCGTAGGTCGCCCCTCCCACGTCTTTTGCGCCAGTTTGAACCCCTAGGACTCACGTACACACGGAAAACCGAGGTAACGTCAAGGACGGAAGAAGGTTTTCGCCCTTTCTCCCCTCCTCTTTGTCTCTCCCTTCTTCCATCGGCGTCTTTAGTCTCCGAGTTTCCACGACTTTGAAACAATTGAATTCCAAGACTTCTTCTCTCTCTCTTGAGAGAGAGAAAGAGAGAGAGAGAGGACCGCTGTGGAGTCCCATTAGGCGAATTACATAATGAATCCGTCAGACGTGGAGAAAAGGAGAAAAAAAATGAAAAGACGCCGGTTGACAGTCTAGGCTCGTCTGTGAGTTCGATCCGCCTTTTCTTTTGCGGCTGCCGATGGAATTTCGGCACGAACAAAGGGGGAATTCCGCGAGAATGCCTCCCTCTCCCTTCACTCGTCACGATGCTCTTCTCTCCTTTTCGATATTGTCAGAGAGGGGGAGGCTTCGAATTCAAGCCGCGTTCCTGACCCTCACCGAGCCCCTCACCGAGCCCCTCACCGAGCCCCTCGGGGTCTTATCTGGTTATATCAATTAGAGTCGGTGCCTTTCTGTCCTCTCGCGTTTGCATTCTTTTCGTCGTCTCCCCGGGGCGGCAAACTCGCGACGATCCCGAGTCTTCGTCATCGACGCATCCGGCCGAGTGAACTCTTTAACGGGGTGGAGATCCACGAGACGAGTTATGCGAATCGTGTTGTCACGAAGCGCAAAAATAGCAGGTGGTAAAAGTATGCAAAGTCGAGTAAGTTTGTAAAAGGGAAACGGAGATCTGCGCAACATTCGAAGGGACAATTATTGTGGAAGGTTATGAAAGTTATATTTCGATAGAGAGAGATTGGTACGAGTTCTGGAGACAGTACCGGAGAGATACTGCCAGGGATAGTTGTAGAGAATAGTACCGATAGAGACGACTCCTAATAGAGATTAACACCAAGAGAGATCGGTACCAGTGGCAGAGATTAGAGGAGATATTTGTTAGATTTACCAGTATTTTCGCAAAAGCTTGTTCCCCCTTTCGAGGATAAGCAGAGCTCGCGTTCCCGTTTCGTCCACGGATCGTTATTTCGCCGAATTTTAATTGCGCTTTGGATGCATCGCACGTTAAGTTCCCTGGAATTCTCCGGGTCGGGGCCTCTGTGTTCCTTCAACTTGCCAAAGTGAATGTGTGCCGCGTGTTTCGGAAGGCATCGCGCGAGTGTCATAAATAATAACGTGCACACACCGTTGCGAATGCTCGGCGTGTTTCGCCCGATAATAAATTACGGGGCAATGCAAACACGGACATGAATTATATTTGCCGCGTGGAGTTATTTCGTGACTGTCGATAATCAGCTCCGTGACCGAGCGGCTGCCAGTATTCATTCCGCGGCGCGGTTGCATCGATTTCTGGTAAACGGGATTCCTTGGCCGTGTTTCGACCGCTTGGAAATATCGAGGACGACGGTACTGGGTCGTTTGCTCTTTAATTTCTGCGGCGAAAACAAAATCACTCGATATTTTGACGACCCGCATTTCGCGAGAGTTTGCGCGCTACGAAAGCTTCCCAGCGGAGTTCTCGTCCGAAAATGTTCAATTTACCGTTTCATAAATATCCAAATGTCACCGGTACGTACGTTTTATCGACGAATATACTTTACCGCTATCGTATCTATTTAACGCTGTATCCGTTGTTTTTCAGTTATCGAAGGAATTGCCACTCGGCGAAATTGGACTTTTGAACAAAATTCCGGATCACGAATTTAAGTTGGGCGAAAAAAAATATCGAGTATTCGTATCTATCGGGTAGCTGGTATTTTACCAACAGCATTGAAACACCACGATGAAGAAATGTTCAAAGTCCATCTTCTCTCTTCTACGGAGGATGCACAACGAGAATGCGCAAAGAAACGTTCGATCCGTCTGAAAAATGTCTCTCCTGGTTCGATCGTTGATTGAAATTACCGGTCGAAATCGTTAACGCTTCGTCGTTCGAGAAATGACCGTTAGATGCTGCCGCGGTTAAATAAAATTAACACACGTTCGTTGGTCGGTGCTCGGGCGGTTTATCAAGGTTTCGTTGGCCAACGCGAAGAGGCGAGAAGCAAGAAACAAACGGTACCGGCGGCGGAGGGGATTAAATTGCGAACGGTTCGCGTCGAATGATTCGTGGCTTCGACGTGCATCCCCTTCGCAACAACGGGCCGCGTACACTTGTAATTCCGGAATAGGTCGGTGCAACGGCCCGTGTCGTGAAATATCGGCCCGATTGCGAGCCGAGTGTCGCGGACCGAGCGAAAATCGACCAGCGAAACTTCCATACGCGTTGGAAATTCGAACAAACAGAGGTTACGTGGCCGGCCTCAAAGCGATCCCATTTCCCGCCAAGTCTTTCTCTAATCTCTCTAATGTCCGCGGAGAAGTTACGGGTCATCGGGTGCGGGGGCCGTGTATCGGCGATCCAAGATGCATTTGCAATTCAATTTTACCGGTCATCGTCGAGTGTTTGCGGTGACGGCACGACGACCGGTGTTCGAGCGGAACAGGGCCGTGTCGAGGCAACCGGAGTTCTTTCCTCGATCATTTCGGGCACTAGATCTCGTGCGAATCTACGTATTTTAAGCTCGCGAATATTAACAATATTACCGTCTCGAGTTACTCTCGAACGTTGGGCGTCAAAGTAAGCGAGTCCAACGACGTAAACAGACTCCGAGTAGATACCGCATCAAAGTGTCCGTACTTTGTTTGTATCTCCACAGCTGGACACCTTGGCAACAAGAGTCCCGGAATGTCGACGTAGTCAGTCCTAAATTGAAAAGCAAACAATTGATGTCGCGGTGCGTGCTTATACCTCGAGTCAAACTTCTCTCTTAGATCGAATACTCGTGTTTCGTCTTTTAATTCCTCGAACAGGGATACCGAGACAGAGGGGATACATTTCTTCGAGAATGATCCAAGGCAATTCGTTCCATCGTCGCGAGAATTTGCTCGTAAACGACCAATCTTGACGACCTTCCCGACCCATCTGGGCGTGCTCGTAAACTAACTTACGTTAAGGATTAGCCACGCTCGCGCCATAAACGGGCAATGGTGGTCTGGTGGTCGGTTGTTTGCGCGGTAACGGATATAATTTAGCGCGAGAAAACGGTACTCGATACCTTTGGGTACCCAAGTGTCATCGAGCAGATAAGGAAACGGTCTTGGAATCAAATTTTCGATGCGGAGAGTAAGATCTAATGGATTTTTAACGATGCATCGACGACTCGCGGTGTGGAAGTTGGTCGAGCCCGGAATCTCGAGGCCAAGTTTACGGTTCGAAAAATATGAAACGTTGGTTCGCGATTCGGTAAGTCGGGAAATCCATTAGGTTTAGGACGTAAAGATTCGTCGGGTCGATTAGTTGCTCCCGATGAGAATATTTATTCGCGAGGAGGTTGGCCGGAGCGTTGGACGCGTGGCTTTTTAATAAAGGTGAAAGCATCGTCGTCTGGAGGTACGGTGGAGAACTTTCCTCGCGAGTTTCTCGCTCGTTTGAACTCGTCCCCGAGGCTAATTACAAGCCGTAATTTCGTCGTTGCGCTCGCGTCTTGAACGTATGCCCGCGCAGCTCGGAAGTTTTCCCGTTTCCGCGCGCGTGTTCCCTACCAAGATTTACGCATTGCGGGCTGCGAAGAACGGGAGCTGGCAAGTTGTTCCGCGACGGTGTTCCAGACGCGACGGTAACAAACGAGCCGAATAATCCCGACGAAATCAATCGCGTCGGTCGTCCATCGGGTCGTCGGGAGCAGATCTTCGGCGTTGTCCACGGTCGTTTGTACCCCTCGCGAACCGTAAATCCTCGATCTCCAATTTTTCCAGACGGTCGGAGAAATCCTAATTTATGTCCCGTGGATCGTAAAGGTCCGCGTACTTAACAGGCCGTCGACGCGTTTTATCGCGATGGAACGTGGCGCGAACGAGACGAGGAGGATCAAAGATCGCTGCTCGGGAGACTCACGCGTCCAACGCTCCTCTAGGTTATTATATCGCGGAGCATACGTCTCTTATCGCGTCGTACACCGGCTCGTAACAACATTCTCTTCTATCGAGAGATTCGCGGTCACGGGTCGAGAATAACGCGACATCTAGGTCTGGGTGATTGCGTCATCGTGTGTTTACGTTCGACCGGTGTCTTCCTCACGGAGTAGTATTTTTACACGGTACACCGTATACCAACAGCGTTGTCATTGTACGAAGCAGTCAACCGCTGATAATCTCGCCTCGATAGAGAACGCGCAAATATCTTTAACAATCGACCTGAATCGATTCACGGAGCGTCAACCTCCTCGAGTCGCACGATCGAAACAACGAGCAAATTTTGAATCATCGATGCGATAAACCGGCGCGAACCGAAACGAAAATCCGCGGAATTAATTAATATAAATCGACCGCTGTCACGAACCAGCTCGTCGATGAGAAAATACGAGGAAATCCGCGTTCCCTGCAGAGGCATCGCCGCGGTAGCAACAATTTCTAATTTCGGTCCGACTCCCGGAGAAACTCGAATTAATTAATAACTGGAACGAGGCCGTGGCGCTGCTTTTTCGTTTTACGTGGTTACGCAGTTGCCCAACCGTCTATCTGTACACCCATCTTTCGCGAACATCCCTCCGGGGGATGTTTCCGGCACGATAAAATAACGCGTAACAAATTTTTCCCCCTACAATCTCCACTCTTTTATTTCTCCATCGATTACCATTTTCGTTGCGCGATGGTGAACCTGTTTGCTTATCGGTATACCGTAATTAGTAGAAAGGAAAGCGTTCGAAAGTGGGTGGAACAAAATCGCTTTGTTCGTAGATTTTGGATCGCTGATGTACATTCCTGGATGGTTATCGGTTTTCAACCGTAATGGCCAGAGAAACAACGCGTCGTTAAATTTAATTACATTCGTGTCTTCTAATCGGTGTCTCGTCTCGGTTGCAGAGTCTCGCGGCGTTCGAGCGGAAAAATGATCGATGCGGCGAGGATGTCCCGAGGGACGGCCGATACGGTGGAATCTTGGACAACGATAAGGTACGTTGGTGTTTCGCGAGATCGCAAAGTATTCGGCACGGCAATTAATTTGAATTGTTCGAGCCCGCGGGTTCGTGGTCGTTCCCGTCGGATCGAGTGGATATTTCCGTCGCTGGAATTATTCGCGAGACCTGGGTTTCTCCGCGCGTCGATCTTTCATCTTGCGGGGCAAACGAGTCGAGTCGTAGTTTCTGTGAAAAATAAATCTCGCGTCTCTCGGTCCGGGGTTTCTCGCAGCACCGGCAAGCCCTGTTCCCGTGCGAGCGATTCCGCTTGCTCTTCCTAATTTCGTTCCAGGAATTGAATTTCGTTGCCTCGGGTTACGCGAGATTCGTTTCGATCGGACCGGTGGTGTCGCGCGTTGTTACGACCCGAGTTCCGCCAGCGTCGGGAATATCTCGCCTCGCGGACGTAACGTGAACGTAACGTGAACGTAACGCGAACGTAACGCGAACGAGACTGGCCGGCATTCAAACGAGCAGGTAATTTTCCACTTCTCGACGAGGTTTCGATCAGCGATCGAATCACTTCCCTCGTAACGGAGAAGTCGAGAAGCGGCCCTCTCCTGTTTAATAGGGGGCTCTCGAACCGTCCAATTATCGAGTTACGCTACTTGACACGGCATTACGCGACTTAAAATCAAAACCCTCTCGAACGTTTCATCGGGACCGAGAATCGGTGTTCCTCGAGCGTGTACGACCGTCCACTTTCGGTTTGCTTAAACGCGCATCGATTGTTCAAAGTTACACGGTTTGCGAAACTTGTCGCAATTGACAAGGTTCGTTCGTGAAACCTCCGAGCCCTTGAATACCTCGCGCGAGATCGGTCTTGTCGCCGAAGCTTCGCGGTTCCTCGTAACGTTGTTGCTCGCGAGATCGTTTTTAATCGCCCAAGATGGATAAAATTTCAAGGAAATTAACCGTTCTTTGTTTATTTCTCGAGCCGGTAATATTATGAAAAGTACGTACCGGAATTTTCGAACACGGAATCCCGTCGCGTGCGGCGAGCACGAGTCTCGTAGCGGTTTTATTGCCCTCCGGCGGCAATTATTTCTCGTTTAGCGCGTTCCCGTATATCAGATTGACGAAACCGAGCAACTGGATACGGACGGTCACGTAGCCGCGTTCCCGGGCAATATCGCCGCCAGGATCTTTATTCTTTCTTATTACTTAATATCCCCCGGTAACGAGGATAAATGCGGTACCCCGGTCCCTACTAATTGCCGCGGTTGCCGCACACTCTCCTCCCATCGATCTATCGCTCGTCTTACCCTCTCGAAACGCCACGTGGAACTTGCTCGTAATAACACCCGGTGGAATATACGTTCGTTCCCTCGATTAATATTTCCAGGGGATCGATGGAATCGATAGAAACTTCTCGGCGAGCTGCGATCTTTCTTCGAACGTCTCTAGATATCGCCGCGTTGAAAATCTGGCCGGTGACCTCGAATAAGTAAATCCAAGATCGCGGTCGGGGCCGGGAGAAGCTCTCACGGTTCGGATCGAAGTCCGTGGTGGAGCAATTCTCGAGAATCGAGTTCGTTCTCGATCGTAAAGGGAAAACACTACGAGCGGTCCGGTTGGTTGCGGTTGCGAGCCATTCGTACGATGTCCCGAACGAGAGACCCTCGCCTAACTAAATTATTCCGGGAGGTTGACATTCAAACGCGTTTACATTTATCCGACCGTGAACCACGTACCCCCCCCCCCCCCCCGGTTCCGTCCTCGTTAATTGATTTATAATTATTCAACTTATGGAGTGCTAAATAGGAGCTGACTAGACAGACCGAGGCAAGTTTACCGCTGCAAACGAAGTAATCCAGCAGGTGCACGGTGTTCCTGTATTTTACCGCTTGAATTGGGTATATTAGTTCAAAGTGCCGGAGTTTGCCTCGGTGCCGTGTAGTTCGAACGTTTGCGCAAGATCAATACGCGGCGCGATACATTTTGCCGCGACCGGGCGCCTGGCCGCCCGGGCGCATAATCTTCCGACTTTGGGTCAAGAACTCGGCTAGAAGTCGTTTCTAATGTCGCCGAACGACATTAGTGTTCGCTGGTATCGAACAAACGACTGAAAATCACTTGTTCTTTAGTTTTCTCTTCGTACGAGCCATAGAACCTTTCCGACACCGTTCGCGCGACGCATATTTGCCCATGGTGTACAAAGGCATTTTCTAAAAAACTTGTACTCGGCGGAGGTAGCAACCAAGTGGTCTCGTCCAGTGATCTCGTCTATGGTCAGCCAACGCGATTCAAAGCTTTCTCGCGGTTTGGTTTCTTCGGTGGCGACTGCTTTCGGATGGTTGGTCGGTCGGTCCTCTCGTCGGTTACAGGGAACATTTCTGCCTCTCTTTTCCTGTTCCGGTTGTCTTCCCGGCGCTCTATCATTCAGTAGTAAACATACGCGCGTGGCTCGGCCACGAGGAGCCGCGTAATAAATTCCAGGCCCTCCGGTGGCTCAGAATTCTGCTCGCAGCCGTGTCCCGGTTCCGGTCTCGTTTCCCAGCCGGACGTATCTGGCTTCCAGACCGACGATAATCAGCCACGTGAAATCTCGTTTATTCTTGTCGAAAATACAGCCGCGTCCGGGGTATTATGTTTCGTTTGCCTCGTTTACAGTCACCTTGTTCCGCGTAAATTTGCCTGTCAACGCTGCCTCGTCGAGACCCGATTTAACGAACTTTCGTTTGTTTTCCTTTACATCGATGCCACTGCTGGACGACGCGACCCATAAATCACCGATTTTTTCCCTTCTTTTAACCACGCTCCTTAACAACGCTCGAGCAATGCTCGTTCCGCGACGAATATTTTTAAGGGAGGAGATTGATTTTTCGGCATTTTTCACCGAAGGTTTCGCGTATCGAAAAATTAGCCGAAAGTGATTTTTACACGGAGGGCTGCCCCTTGGTTAAATTCACGGACGGAATTTATCAAAAACGTTGGTCCCTCGGTGATTATCCGTGTCTTTGACGATCGGTGGTGAATGTGAACGGCGATCGTGGATTATTCGAAGCATGCAGCCACGTTTGATCTTCGACTTTGCGACTGGGAAGATTTTATTTCGAAAACCGCGGAACGGTCCGCGAGCTCTTTCATTTTCAGCAATCCGCACTCGCTGACAGTTTTGCTCCTGGAATTCGTGCTCTGATAATTTCCGGCGCTATTCACGCCCCAGTTATTATCGCGGCCTCGGTGGAATGCTCTAAATCGTTATCTTTCACGGATCCGGCCGTCACAAAAGGATCACGCGTCTCTCGACTTTTTAATTACGAGACGCGCCTCGAATCGGTCCTCTCCGGCTCGTCGCGCGCAAACCTACGTCAAAGAACGAAATTTTCGAGGCTTCCCGTCGGGTCCCGCCCACCCTCGAGTAAATCGCGATAAAAATCGTTCCCGAGACGCAAGGACCCGCGTCGAAGTTTGATAATGTTATATTGCTCGCGCGAGGAACGGAGCAAACAGAGGCGACCTCGTAACGCTGATCGATGGCGTTTCCGGGCGAGCCTTTCGAGCTTTCTTCCCGATAAGGAAGCGGCTGGAAGCTTCGAGGGAGACAACTTTTTACTTTGGCCCGGTTTATTCGCTCGTGAATCACGACAAAACGAATACTCGGCCGATAGATACGCCGCGATTGATTTTTAAGTCGGTATGGTAAACATTTCGATCGAAGGGGTCTATCGGAGGGGTCTGACCCAGCGGATTTTCTCAAAAATTACACTTATTCGATTTCTCGATACATCGATAAGGGATTTTACGAATCGTTCGATAATTTGTGCAAGGTTTAAGAATACTTGAATTTATTACCTCCGTGTGTTAACCTTTCGAAACGAGTTCATTTTCTACTAACCCGTTTTCGACAACTTTAAAATGTATACGAATTATTATTATTTTTATTAATTGTACAGGTTAACTGGTGGCATTCTACGGGGGAAAGTGCATCGAAAATGTGGAACGACAGTGTTTCGTGCGAAGCTCCGTTTTCGAGAAAATCGACGTGAAAAATCGAATATCGAATCAACGCGTCTGTCTAACGTTGACCACTTCTACTTACGCCGAGACTCGTAACACTCGACTACCGGCGGTGGACGTATTCCTGTTTCTACTGGACCACACACGTGCGTTCGAAAGCGAGAAGGGGTAAGTGATTCACGAATGCAATTATTTCTTCGTTTCCATAATTGTTATCGAATGTAAAAAGCATCGTTAACGATCGAGTGCTTTTAAAAAGGAGCTTCAACGGGTCGAATCGCTGTGGTAGCTTTTTTTAGCGTTAAACGAACAATAGCGTAGCGATGCAAGTAGAAATAGCGAGTAACGGCGAGACAAGTTCTCGCACGCGTACCTGTTGAATCTCGAATCACGACTCGAACAAATTTCGTTCCATATTTTCGATTCGTTTTCCCTCGCAGCACCGGTTACCGGACACCCTGTGTTTGCCTCGTCGGTGTCTTCGTCTCTCTTCTCTGGTCGTTGTTGCCCCTTGTCACTCACCGTCCTCGTGCTTATCCACGCCATTACCCAAGTATACCCCGCTCTAACACCGTCCTTTGTCCCAACGTACTTGTTCTCGCGAACAAACAGCCCAGTCTGCTCGGCTACGAGTTAGCGAGATCATCGGTCCGGGGAGGGAAAAACCCTTTTGGATCCATCGGGCGCATTGAAATCCATTTTCGAACAATGCAATTTATTCCTCGATGCGTTAGTTCTCGCGAGTCCTGCTCGATTTTAAGGACAGCTAAACTTTGTTTCCTCCTGCGAGGCATAAACCTCCTCCGCGTCCTCGCTTTCACCCTTTTGGTCCTTTTTTCCGTGCGAAACTTTTTCTGGAGAAAGTCCGTGTCTACCTGCTTAATGTTTTATCGGACTCGATGGCTCGCGAGGAAAGTGCTCGATGGGGATAGTACGATAAAAGACTAGAATTTTCGTTGAAACATTTCTATTACGAATTTCCTTCTCGTTCCATACTCGTCAAATAGTCCCTTCTAACGCTCTTCCCTTCCCATTTTTCATTTTGCGTTCACGAACTCTAATGGAACCCGTGCTCTTCGATCTCAATTTAAACGCGACGCAAAACCGTGGTCTCGCGTCCCATCGAACGATTTTTTCTCTTCTCTCGCGCAGCCACCCTGGAAGTCACTCTCGGTATTCCTGGAATTCCAAGTATTCCGCTTTTCGTCCGCGCTTTCGTCTTTGGGCGAATCGCTCGATCGAATCGTTTCGTTCGCGATCTTAATCCGTCTAATCAACGACGGTGTCGAACTCTGGATTAATTTCGACGACTAATTCGTTACTTCGTTCCCCCTGTCGTGTTTGAGGTGCGTTTAATTCGATCGCTTCTAGGTATATGTATTCTTGTACCTCGATAAATCGATCTCCTTCTCCCTCTCTTTCTCTCTCTCTCGTGCTCTCCTCGGCGTACTTGTTATCTTCTTCCGTCATCGCGTTGTACCAAAGACATTATAATCAGACTCTCGCAGCAAGTTCCTCTCCGCGTTCTCCCAAGCGAATCCGCTTCGAACCAGTTTCTCAACCCGACGTCGGCGTCTGATGACATCCTAAAATATGCAAGCTCTCGCCACCGAGCGGTTAGTTACCCTCTGACGAGTCGCGTGAAACCTATTCGCGCGTCCTATCCCTTTCTCTCGTGTTTCGCGGGGATCTCCTCCATTCTTTATTTCCCCTTTCGCGAGAAAGTGTCGCTTCCAATTTTTCGATTCCGATGTGTCTCTTTACGAGAAGCAAAGGGTTACACGAGCGTCTCCCGGAGAGGTAGTTGGTGTCGGTAAACTTTTTTTAATTCTCTCTGCACGTTGAAAAACGAATCAGTGGATTCGTTCGGTCGAGACACTCTCTACAATTTAATTTGCGTTACGGGTAGCTTCCGGTCTTCTCGGTTGTAGACGGTGCATAAATACCGCGACAGTTGGCAGCGAGAAAAAACTAGATCAGCTCGCATCGCTTCGTTCTCCCTCGAATGCTTCCTCGAGTCTAACAGCGGAGCGTTTGTTCGAGTCTTTCCAGAAACAATCTTCCGGTATTACTTTCGGTGTTACTCTGTCATTTATTTACACTTTCCAGCGAAGCGGAGCAGATGTGTTTCGTTAAAGCGGCTTTCGTCGAGCGGGCCGAGCGTTTCCAGCGAGCGAGCGGACGATTTCCTCCTCCGGGGGTACGCGCAATTACGCGACACGCGTCGTCGAGCATCCGAGTGACATTATTTAATCGTGGCGGACGAGCCCGTGAGAGAGTTAAGGAAATGTAAACATTGAAAATTAATCCTCTCGGATACGAAGAGCGGCCTCGTTCCCCTTTTGTCTTCGGGCCGTAAGGGCCGATACACAATGGAGATCGTTCTTAACGAGCAGGCTTTAGTCCCGCTCGGTTACAGTCTCCGATTTATTCCGCGAACGAAGCGTGCGTTCCTCTAGATTTCTCTGCAATATTCAAACTTTTGGCGAGCTCGAGAACGACGGAACTGTGTCAAGACAAACGTCTCGAGTATTATTTTACCACCCGTGTTAAATTAATTATCACCGTAGCCGTGTGCCAAACGTGCGCACGAACGTGTGCCATTTCGCGCAGGGAGATGTATGGAACTCGGTGGCAAAATGGCCAGTCCTTCTCCTCGATCGTTAAGTTCTCGATGATCGTAATCAGTCTTTACGCGCTCCTTTCCTTTCGAGCCTCGGAACAGCGACGAATTCGAAACGATCGAGGTCGAGGTTAAAATTCGTTGGTACGGAGCGGGTTGATTACGAATGCCGTGCGCGCCCGTGACTCCTCGTTAAACGAAAAACGATTACTCGAGGGAGCCCCGTGAACCCACGCACTTTCGTGCATCACTCTGGCCGACCGTTCGTCTCCTGATTGTAAAGTCTGCTAATGTTCCGTCGTTCCATCTTTTCGAGATCGCGCAAAAATTGAATTCCTTTTAATTGGTCGCCGTCTTAATAAACACTCGAATACTCGGGCAATTTATCATCCTCGGTACGGAGGACGCCTTCGCAATAACGCGTCGAGAGGAGAAAAATCGATTTCGATAAATCTGCACTCGGCGGACATTTTACGAAGTCCTGGGCACGGTTGATTTCTCTTCGATAATTCCAAAGCCATAATTGCATTTGTGCCTTGTTTCTCTATCTCCAAAAGATAGTAGCATCTTCGCAAAGTGTAGCTGGTGCCTGTGTCGCTAGGTGTCGAATCCCCTCTCGAATCTTCCGTTGCTGATACCGTACACGGAGTGCGCGACGATTATAAAGTTTCGAAACAACTATTTTTCAATATTTACGATAGCGTTACGGCGGTTAGAATTAAAAGGATCCTTTGTCCCGCGAACAACGATAACCCGTGTCGTCCGCGAACTTTATTCGAGCCAGAGGCGGTAACTTTGTAATCTCTATTAAATTACTAAACTGTTCTCAATTATGATTCACTTTCAACGTTCTCCGGAATCGTGAGGAAGTCCCCGCCTCAAAACAGGGCGTCCTTTTGGTTCCCCCTTGCCGCGAAACCGATTCAATTATCCTCCCTGCTTAATCGCGTATTACGGAGTTGCTCTGTCCACGAACCGTCTCCCGTTTGATCTCCCC
The DNA here is from genome assembly GCF_051014685.1 of Ptiloglossa arizonensis. Lineage (NCBI taxonomy): Eukaryota > Metazoa > Arthropoda > Insecta > Hymenoptera > Colletidae > Ptiloglossa > Ptiloglossa arizonensis. The sequence goes on along the minus strand of NC_135051.1, from coordinate 9,763,625 downwards.
GTCACCGACTCGAATCGAGAAAAAAAATCGTCTCGTAAGCTACCTCGACCAGCGTAGCGCTTTTCCCGCTGGATATCCATCGAAGCGAGGGAAAGAGATTCGAAGGACGAAAATTCTTCGCAGCCACGTTCAAGCCCCCACCACGGTGACGAGAGAACCCAGGCAACCGCGAAACATCACAGAGACGGCACACCGAGCCTGTCCCCGGTGTTGAAAGACAGTCTTCTTCTTCTTCTTCTTCTTCTTCATCTTCTTCTTCTCCTTCTTCTTCTTCTCCTACGTCCTCGTTGTCGTCGTCGTCGTCGTCGTCGTCGTCGTCGTCGTCGTCGTCTTGTTCCCCTTTTCCACTTCTCGCTTTTCCTCGTGTTCGATCGAGACAACTCACGAGGCTTCCTCGAGCCCAGCACTTACGAGAATTATAATTTCCCCGATTCGACGAAAGTTTCGCGACGAGCCACCAAGGGAGGTGGCCGCCCCTTCTCGTCTTTTCGGAACCGATCCGGTCCGTCTCGAATCCACTTGGTTTACCTTATTAAGGGTAGCGCGCTACTCCCTCTAGAAATCGCTGTTTGATGGAGATGAGTCGGCGGAAACGGACAGGGGACGACAGGATCCTAGCAATTTTTAAATTACTCCGTCGTGGAACGCGACTTTTAATGTCTACGCGAGATCGATTGGATGGATTTTCGTCGGATGGCACGTTCTAAAAGGATTTCATCGACGAAAAATGAATTCCGCCACTTACTCTACGGATTCGATACAAATTTCCACTCGCACTTGCGTATTCGGAAACGCGGCTATTGGATTCGAACGAACCCTTAACGCGACCTTGCCAGTACAAACATTTCCAAGAAAGATTTTATTACTTTGTCGCATCTTTCTCAATTTTCCAGGAAAGCCGCACCAACGGGTATAATCGAAGAAAGAGTCTCTTCAAGTTCGAAAAGACCCGAGGCTCGCAAGGATCACGGATCAACGTTTTTCCGAATATTTTTCGTTACTTTTGTTACGACAGGCTTGTAAATGTTGCGTCGATCTCTTCTTCTTTAACGTTCCATTCCCTTTAAGTCGAAGCGAGTATTTTCTACGGCTTTCTCTTCTTTTTACGCGAAGGCGTGCAACTGAACGAGCGAACGCTTGTTCCGCGCTGCTCGGCAGACTCTGTTAATAAAAGCGTTGTAAAATCTTGACGCGAAAGAGTATCGCAGCTCGCTAGCACGATCAGTCTGGCGCGAGTGGCTCGGGTGTAATATTGTTTTGTATTATATTGCCAGCCCTGACATTGGCCGGGATGCGTCGCTTTAATATTTTCGCAGCTCGTGCTCGACGAAGGGTGGCGCTGGTGGTCGTTGAGTCGGAATGCCCGTTAGGGGTGAGTTTTTTATGTCCGTTTATGGAGCGAGCTCTTGCACCCTCCCGTGGTGCTTTTCATGGTCGATGTCCGCTGCGTTCGCACGTACAATCGAGCGCAATAATCAACGCAGCTCGCTTTCGTGCTTTTCGTGCTTTTCGTGCTTTTCGTGCTTTTCGTACTCCCGCCTTGTATTTTCATAACAATCGTTCCTGGACGTTCCGTCGTTGTGAATACGAAATACGAATATTCGACCCTTTCCCCTACCATTTAATTTCACCCTGGGTGGATCATACGCGTTGGACGATACGCGAATAAGTAATACGCTTTTTTCACGGAAATTATTCTGGAATGGAAAGGAACGGATAGCGACCCGATAGTAGGGAAAAGAGAAATGCGCTAATACGAGCCCGAATGTACTATAGTTGAGTAGCGATACACTTTTCTTATCGAAATTATCTTGAAAAGATTCGAGGTAGTTTACCCGGAGAGAAGGACAGTGATCCAGTGGAAGAAGAAGAAAAAACAATTTGGATGAAATCGCCCGTGTTCGCGAAACGGAGCAAGTGAAAACGGACGTCCGTGGTCAGACACTGGCGAATCGTCCCTGGAAAGACATTCGGTTTCGCGAACGATTTCAAAGGACAAACGAAACTCTCATCTTTGTTCGGATTCGTTGTTTTCCGTGAGAAGCGAAGGTTTTTTAAATTAAGGTGGAAATTTAGCCGGCGAAAGGGTTTCCTTGCTGAAAGCATTATGGTGGCTGAATATACTCGAGAAGGCTAGAAACATTTCCCGTGAATTGGAGTGTGCTCCGGGTGACCGCCGTGTCTCCGTAGGTATACGGTTCGTTCACCCACAGTACCTGTCCCCCATAAAAGCTTTAAAAGCAGTCCTATGCCCACCAAAGGAGTATTTATACGGTGTCGGAGAAATGTTTCATTGTGACGGCGACTCACCGAAACATTAAAAAACGAAAAAAAGTACCCGAACGTCTGGAGTCGTAGACTCCATTGTATTCCACGCGTCCCTCGTTTAAAGTTTACGCGGGCCGTAAATATTTTATCAGCAGCAATCTGGTAAGGTTTCGAAACGCTTAAATATGGGACTTGATACCTAAAATATCTGTTCTCGCGAAAAAGTCAAAGTTTTCTCAACGTCGACGTTCGCATATATAAGTTATCTTACGCAAAAGAAGGATGTCAAAGGTCTAGGGACGCGTGGAGGATCCTTTTCGAACTCCAACCGGAAGTGTTTCACCGGTGCTCGGTAAACGAGGAATCGCCCCGGTATTTTTATACCCGTTCTCGTAACCTTGTAACCCATGTCGTCGTTGTTTCCCCCTTACTCGTCACCGCGCAAACAATGAACAAGAAGAGAGAAGACGAAGCGATATATTCGCGAAACACGTGCGAAAGGAACTCGACGAGAAGGCACTTAGGCCTGTTCTCTCCAGAAAAGGAGAAAGTCACACAGAGGGTGGGAATTCCGGCAATAAAGGGACTCTTTCATCGCGAGCCCTCATTGTGCGCGACGCACGGATTCGCCAGCCAGAAATAAGTCGTTTCTACTTGGAATTCTTCACCTGGGAAAAGGTTCAACGGATACACGCGTGTCTGTCCTCGAAAAAAGTTCCAAATCGAGCCTTTCCGACGAAGCTTATCTTTCGTACAATACTCGCCAGAGGACGCACCAGTCGATCCTCTTCCCGCCATCTCTCTTGTACAAGATGTTGGGATTAAATATCAGGAACACGTACCCACTGGAAAGAGCAAAAAGATTCGAATAATCGCGGGTTTAGATATCAGTTTTGTAATCGGTTGTAAGACTTTTCCATCTGTAAAGTGAAAACCACTCGAAGAATGTAAAAGTAAAACGAGGAACAACCTCGCAATAATAGTCCAGAAAGCAGTTCATCCGGTACCAGTGTGTATTACTTTGCTCGACCCAACGACTTACCAGATAAGTTGCAGCTAGACACGCGATGAAGTCTTTTATGACGTTACAGGCTAGTAGTCGAAAAATTATGATATTTGAACCGCCGTTTATTCATTGTCAGACTTTTCGTTAGTTTCAAGTACTGCTTCCGAAGCTTGACCCCAATTTTACGGGAAACTCGGTACACAGAGTGGAATATCTTGTTCGATAAAGAGGGGAATGTAAAAATTGTTTACGCGTTTCCTTTTCCATTTATCTCACACTTTCTCCTTTTGCCCCGCCATTGTCGATTATACCCCTCCACGGTATTTTCCTCGGACCACGAAGAGATTTTACCCAGTTCTATTTCTTCTCCCAGTCTCGGCGAGCTCTCAACGGCGAACATTTCGCGTGCCGTTCCCGGCGAATTTACACTACGGCGTTTTAATAAATTTTTACAAGGCTGCGCGCGTTTGCCGTGCTCGCTCGTACTTACGAATGCTGCTTGCTCTCGGCAACCGTTCCCCGAAAGTCACGAACACACGAAATTGGCATTCTCCTAATTTACATATACCCATTTCGAGATCCGCGTCGTCGGAACCACGCGAAACGGGCTCCTCTCCTGTATGCCAACAACACCGTCGCGGATACGTTTACCGCTCTGTGATCGGACGGGCGTCATTAAGAGCGTGTCGGAGACGATCGTAATGAAAATTCGTCTCTGGAATCCTCGTGAACGCGATTACCTCGCGGTGGAATCTTTAAACGATCTTCCACCGATTCGAATAAATCGATCAATTTTCGTAACCGTGCGACGATTTCGAAAGACATCCGGTATGCAAGTTTTCGAGCAGCTCACCTTCGACTCTTTTTCCGCGTAAAGAGATTATAAGATAGTAAAACACTTGAAGACGATATTGAAAACATACGGGTAGATGGGAAAAATGAAACGCCATCGCGGTCTCCGTAACGAGAAACTTTTGATTCGTTTCCTGGTCGATGAAAAATTACATTTGTCGTAATAGAAATCGTTCGATTTTCGACTAGCACACGTAAGATTGCTCGATTCAGGCGTGCCAACGTGGAATTAAAAATTAAATGGAAAATGACGAAGGGACAAAGGGGCCGCGCGTCGGTGGGTGTGCAAACGAAAGGCGAATAGAGAAGGCACGAAAGCCACGACCCTTTCGATCGAGACTAGATCGCGTAGACGCTCGTAGAGGGTCTGAATGGAGTTTACCTCGGCGAATTCAATCTCGCTGGGAGAAAAGAACGCGATCGCCGAGCTCGATCGACTATGCACGCGCGCGACGCGACACGATCGAGAGACCTAGAACCGGAAAATGCAGGGAATCGCTTCCCGCCGCGAGGAGGAAATCGCTCGCGCTCGAGGGGGCTATCTCCGACTTTAGGGGATACCGATTTCACCCGATAGCGTACCCGTGAACGGTTTTTGGGCTCCGCGAAATTTTTCAGAACCCGGAGACGCGTTCTCGCCGAATGTCCTCGTACCGGAGTGGCTCGATACTCTGGAATTCGGTTCGGTTAAAGAAGTCGACCCGGGAACTAAGGTGCTCCGAAGTCTCTATCAGCGACTCTGAACCGAGATAGGGGCTCCTTTTCGAACTATTAGCCACGGATAACGCGCTCCTCCTCCACTGGTCGAGTACGGTTTAGGCGAAGAAGTAGACGCGAGAAACAAGGTGCTCCAAAGTGTCCGACAAAGTCTCGACTAAGACACCAAGTCCTTCTCGAGCTATTAGACGCCGCGAACGCTCCTCGCTCTTACACTGGTCGAATAATAATTTTCACTTCTCCCTTCGAATACTCGAACCCGAATCGTTGAAAAATGTAACCTTCTTTTTTTAAATTTCCAGGAAGAAACTACGGTTCCGTTATCGCCGTCTCAGTTTAGCAGGAGCATTCTATTCCTTCGAGCACGCTACGATAGCGACGCAACAACGAACAATATGAACCCGGACCAAAGGGAGAGCCCGGAGACAATACCAGCGCGAGATTATACATTTCGTCAAACGCAAAAACGTAATTAAATACTGTAAAGGTAAGGGCAAAGAGGGGCCGGGGAATGGACGAAAGCGTACCCTTATCTCGCCGAATGTGTAACAACGTTCTCTCAACGTTCTCTCCATTGTGCGTTCTTTGGGCTCGTTTATCCAGATACCCGTAGGTACCGCCTGGAACGATCTTGGAACTCGCGAGTTCCGCTCGATGTTTACCCATCTAACGTCCTCCCTGTTAATTCGTTGAATAAACTTTTTTCCGTCGATCGTGCAAAAGACGTTGCGGGAGAGCATCCTGGGCTTTTCCAGCAATCGTTCCGTTCGAAACGATCCCCACTTTGACCCTGGCGCGAATTAGTTCCCGTTGGCGGCGCTCGTTGTCGTAATAAATGGCCCCTTCGTTCCTCGAGATAATTAAACGGTAAAAGTTTGCCCGACAAAGGGATTTGCAGCGTCGATCGTACGGTCGCGAACAAGCGACGTCGATCAATCGTTACCGATTAATCATCGACGTCGCGCACGATGGATGATCGAGGATTGTGTAATTGTTCGCTCGAGCCAAGCCGGCGACGGAATCGTTAACGCGGCGGGTAACAAAGGAGCGCGTTGACGCGGTCGAAGGCATCCGCGCGTTAAGAGGGGTTAAGCGCTATTAAAAGATGGTCCGGGGTTAAAAACCGCGTGTAAGACGCGACAAGATGTATGTTGTCCCGTCGCAGTTTCCAATTCGTCGCTCAACCTGTAGATCGCGGTGAATGCGAGGTAGGGACGCAATTTCATTTTTTCGATTAGTTGGCTCCCGTGGAAACGATTACGGTAACGATCGCGTCTACAGGGCGTTTGGAGAACGTTACGTGTAAGATATTAGATGTAATATTATCGAATTGTCGTGCAAAAGTAGGTTAAAATTGGAGAGGGTCGAGTGCTTTGCTCGTTAGAACGCGCGTGGAGACTCTCATCGTGGAGAGAGTTGGACAGCAGAAGTCCTTGCGAGGGATGTACATCGAGTGAGAGTTCCGCGTTCAACCTAGTTTCGCAGGATGATTACAGGTCCCTGGTGCTGCGTTTTAAGATATCGAGTGTAATATTATCCTGGAATAGTTGAAATCCGAGGGGTTTCGAGCGGGCTCTGGCAGCGAAGTTGGAAAGCGAGGCTCGAGTGCGAGTATTCGAACGCCTGGAACTCGATCGATTCGAAGATCGAGAACTACAACAGTGTCTCCGCTATCGCGAAGATCTTATCGCGAAGAGAGACGGATAGCAAAAGTCCTTGCGGAAGATTTACATCGAGTACGAGGTTTTATGGGTATCGAGACTTTGTGGAACCTCGTCGACCCGGAGGTCACGAAGCACGTATATTGGTACGTAACTGCTGGATCTCTCCGTAGAATTAGGCTAGCGGAGCGCCAATAATTTCAGCAGCTGTTCTTGGAAAGTATCGCGTACCGAGCGACCGTATCGTAAACTGGAGCGTCGAATGGTTTCGATGCGATTAAAATCAGGATCCAGCTGTTGCGTATTCCGCTCGCGTCGTCTACCCGCTTTGAAAACGATCTCCGACGGTAACCGTGGGGATGAGATCTCGCTCTTCGGTGCGGAAAGACGCGTTCACCGGCCGCGCGGAAAATGCGAAACGGGCCTGTGCGGGACGGCCTTATCAACGCCCGTTTCTTCCAAGTACCCCTCCACTCGTCTGTATAAAAACCACGAATAAAGAACGTAGCGGTCCTCGATCGATAATTACGCATACCGTTATTCCGCTCGACTTGGCTTTCCTCTATTATTTTCGCGAGTTAATTCCAAGGGATAGCGAAACTATCGCCAAAAGGATAAAAGGATAGGTGTAAACTCGAGGAACGAAATTTCCAAGCGATCGATGTACACCGGGTGAAAAGTGTCATCGAAGAAGGGAAGAGAGAGTTTTATTTTCCTTGGTCCGTCGCGTCACGTGACACCTGGGACGGAAACCGGGCCAGGTCTCTCGTCAGATTTCCCTCGTAATCTTTGAAAGCTTCTGGGAGATAGCGAGTACGCCGGCAGAAACTACGGAGAGGTTCGAAGGGCCAGGGAAGGGGCACCACCGTTGACATTGACTTTCCCTCGTGGTGAAAAGGAAAGGAAGGAAGAGACCGAGACGCGGTCGAAAGAAGGGACTCGCAGACGGGTGTGGAAAGGACGAGCGACTTTCCTCGTGAACGGAAACGGGCGACGTAACGCGAGCTGGCCAATTGCGCGGAAGAAACTTATGGTCGCGTAGAAAGCCGGCTGTGTAATTTCGCGACAGGTGAAACTGCCGTGAAACCAGCGCCACTTTTCCGAGCAACGGGACAACGAACTTGGATCGCGCTGACGAGAATATCGATCGACTCTGATCGTTGGTCCGGGTTGGCTCTGGAAATGTCTGGGAAACTCTTTCGACGAAAGAAACCTCGACAAAGTCGAAGGTCTTTCGTAATTACCAAACGAACGTTTTCGATGTTCATAGACGTTGGGAAAGTATAAAAAGAATCGAGAGCAATTCGAGCGAGAGAAGGTTCCCTCGAATGCTCGAATCAGGCTGCGCAACAGTCATCGAAAACAGGAGAAGAGTTTACTCGCCCCGGGAGTGTTCCACGTGAACTTAGTTCCCGTACGATTATAACGTGTGGCACCCTGGGGAAACCATCGCGAGGAGGCGATTTGCGGCTCGATATCCGTGACGCGTGCAGTTGCATCGTGCTCAACAAGCGCCGAGGGATTTCCGAAAAACGATCAAACGTTTTAATTCGGGGAAATTCGAGAGGTTCACGGGAGTTTACGCGTTCGATTCCCTCCCGGTATACACCGCTATTAGGGGGTTTTCGTCGAATACGAGTGCCCAAGGGTACCGAGACTTTAGCTTTTAAAATCCCGTCGATCCGAAGATCGCGAACGAAAGTCTCGTCGTATTCGAATCATCGAGAACACTGGACACTGGTCTCCAGCAACATTTTTACCGGTGGAATTTAACACGAACCGATCGAGAGGTTCGATGTCACAGAGAGAGAGAGAGAGAGAGAGAGAGAGAGGGAATAGTCGAGCTCGGTTATCACGGGTGCTGCATCGCTAGGTTCAAATTTCATATCACTTATCGTCCGCCATCGAGCGTGAAGAGCCACGAGATACGATGGGGCCACGATCGACCTTTTCGGATGCAGGCTGCTATCTCGGCGCACGGTGTAATCTAGATGTGGAACAAGAAAGGAATTCCTGGCACGGGGATCTTAAGCTCGAAACTTCCGACTCGAACGTGGAACAGAACGTCTGAATGCGTAACTCTTCCGACCCGACTGCCCGCAATTCAAAAAGAATTTCACGAGGTCGTGAATCCCGTTTGAACGTGATCCCGGGAATCCCTGAATCGGATGTCTCGCGTCAACTTAAACACGGGGAACGTCGATTCGATCGTTCGCCTACCGTACAGACTGGTTCCAAGTAACTGGCGACGACTTCTCATCGAGGAATTTTAATCGTTCTCTTTTTATATCGATTTCCTGGGATAAAAAATTAACTCTGCGCGTTCGGGTACAATATTGCAACGCGGAACTTTCGCGCAACAGAGTGCTCGTATAAAAGAACGTTCGCGCACCGGGTGCACACATACTGCAACTTTCTCGCAACAGAGTGCTCGCTTCAAAGGAAGTTTCACGTAACAGAGTTCTCGTATAAAAGAACATTCGCATACCGAGTGTGCGTCTAATTGAATTTTCGTAGAGCAGGTGTTCGTAGAAGAAGAATTCCAGCAGTCTCGTCTCCGGTCTCTGGTCTCGGCAATTTCTCGCGTTCCGTGACTCGAGGTTACCACTCTCGAGCGTCTCGATCGCCGGACAGCAAAGTGTCCGAGTGGATCGTTCGCAGCCCAGTCCCATCTATCACACGCGTAGCTCGGCCCGCGAGATACCATCGAGCGTGTCTCAAAGTGTATCGATAATTCATCGCGTGCCGCGCGATACGGCCAAGATGAATTCGATGTTTCGTCGCGGACGATCCATCATTCCGACCGAATTCGATAGAGCGTGCGTCTATCGTTCGAGGTGATAAAGTTTTGGGCCAGGAGTGATCCGTCTACCTCGCGAGGTTCGTTTTCGGTCAAAGAAACACGAAAATGGGACGCGATAAGTTGAAAATACGAGCAACCTCGGAACCCTGAGAGAGTAACGAGCCATTAGTTGCCCCCTAATGGAGACTCGGGTTCGAAAATGATCCGTTTTCATTCGGTCTCGCGGTGAATGGCCCTTTGCTTCGTTCCAGCACTGCAAATGGGGGGGGACATAGAGCCTCTTGAAAACGTCGACTCGCTCGCAACGCGCGACGATTAACGCGTTTAATCTATCGTCGTTCTCGCGGCGATAAATTGCGCGCAGAGAAACAACGCGGTGTTCGTTCTTCAATTAAATCGCCCCCCTCCGGCCAGTGTCGCTAGGCGAGTTTGCATTCGGCGTCGTCGCGTTTAATTACACGCGGGGCACGAGACACGTTTGTAAATAATTAGAATGGGAGCGTATCTGGCCGCGTGGCTTCGATAGGGAAAGCGTGTCGGGTTGCTTAAATAATTATATTTCCCTGAATCTCATTAGTACTTACGGGTCGCGATAGCGGTATCGCGCCCGGAATTACCGAACCCCGCGTTGTTCGAGGCTGCGCGACAACCTTCCACTGAATGCTTTCCTCGCGAACAGGAGACCGACGTCTTTTCCGCTTTTGCTCTGATCGCATCGACGCGCGGTCCCTCGGGTATTTTTCTTTCCGTTTTATTAGCAATCTCGATCGACGAGGGCAGGGGGGAGCGCGCAACGAAACCGAGAACAGCAACGATTTCTAGCTCCCGCGCAAGAGAAACGGAATCCGTTCGAATCGTGTGCCGCTTAGAATTTTCGGATAAATTCTTACAGCACCGAGTGCATCGGTTACCGTTGCAAGATGCATTCCAGCCGTTCCGTGCTCGTCCCGAATAAAGCGTCGGACCGGCTACAGACACGGATCCGCGAGCAACGACGCGCACTCCTGGCACCTGTATGAAATATTCCAGTGGCCCGGCTACGCGATGCTCGCAGACGCACGGAATATTTCCTTTGTATCTTTGTCTACGGGTGACACGGCGAAAGTGCACTTTTCTCCGTAGCGACGAATGAAAAATGAGCGACCGGAGAGAGTTTTATTCCTGTTCTTTTTTCTTTCGCTCGACAAACCGGAGAAAAGAATTAACGAGTCCTGCCCGAATGGCCGATTCCTACCGAAAAAAGGACGAAACAGCGGAGAAAGAAGGTACGGTTTCGGTGCATCCTCACGGTCCAGAGTCACGTGAATCGTCGGTTGCGCTTTTTTTTCTCCACCCTCGTCCTGGCCGTGAGGAACGACGGACGTTCGCGATCTAAATTTTCCTCCAGAGACGCCGAAACCTTCCGCTAGGGAATTCCTCTTTTCGGACGTTATCGTTCTCGGATTTCATATTCAATCTTCCGTATCGTTAAGCGGAACGATCCGTATTTACGATCGACTACAAAACGGTAAATTGGTTCTCGTTGGAGCTTCCTTCGATCATCGTTAAGAACGCCTTATCATCGATTGCTATCACGAAACACTCGCAAATCAAGATTACGTGCTCCGCGTCGTTCTCGGCTCGCTCGCCCCTCGTTTCTCTTTGCTTCTTGCCACTCGTCTATGTCGGATCGGGTAATTTCGGCTAAGTGGCTCTCTCTCTTTCTCTCTTTCCCTCGCGCGAAACGATCCGACCAAGATGGTGTGCCATTGAATAACGCCACCCCGTATCCGAGAGTCCCGCGTCCCCGCATCGATCTCGCCATTTTCTCGAGGACCGGCACGAATCTCCCAAAACATTGTTCATCCGCGTCTTTATTCGTCATCGACGAGGAAGCAGAGTAACGCGTGTCGTGCCCTCTTCTTCCGATCGATGAGGGAGAACCGAGTAATTTTATTTGAGTTAGATGCGGGTGCACAGGGGCCTGTATATTCGGACGTACAATCGAGTACAGAGGCGCATTGCGGTACTAAGCATAAAACCAGGGGGAGGGGGCAACTAGTGTTATAATTGCGCCGGGAAAATTACACTTTCAAATGCTCTGGCAACGTTTACGGTTGCCGGGAACGGTTGTAATTTCATTTCGTACTCGGCCCACTTGATTCGTATTACTTCTCTAAACGAAACCAAAGAAAAATGTGTGCCTTGATCTCTCGATCGTGTCAGATTTGGTAAGATCTCGATCGCTGGAAAACTCTTCCTTCGTGAGTAACCGAAACGGCTGAATTCGTGTCGTTGAAACGAATCGGTAAATTGATGGGTAAAGATCGAAGGCGGTTTTTTCCGAAAAATCTTTAGTAATTATTTCGAAAAGGAGTCGCCAAGCGCAAAGTGTCGTTCGCGAGGAGCGCACACGCGTCGCTTCGAACGAGCCAATAGAACGAGGTGGCGCGAACCTGGGGACCAATGATCGCGCGACTCGGTGGGGCAGGTAGACCGGTCGCGCGGCGGGAGGTACGGTCGGACGGGACGCGTCGCGGTTCTCGCAGTACCGCGGCAACCCTCGAACCATAAACATCGCGTCGAATGTTAGCAGTGACCGTGCGCGAGACGTGCCGTGAAACGTGAGAACCACCTCCTCCTTCCCCTTTTTCGTTCTCGGTTCGCTCCGCGACCAAATTCGTGCGTGTGCCGTGTCCGTGTACCACCTCTCTCTATCCAACACGGCAAAAACTCAGTGGATTCGCGGCCGAACACACTCGCGTCCAGAAAACGATCTCGCGCCTATCCCCCATCGGTTTAACGTGCAAAAACGATCCCTCTCGACGATCGTCACGAGTTTTGCCCGACGCCTGTGTGTGATATGTGAGGTGTATTCGATACTCGGCGTTCGTCTCGACTGCCGCTATTCGCTGTTCGCTGTTCCCGAAGAAACAGAGATAGAGAGAGAGGAGAGGGGCGCGACAAGCGGCGCGATCGTCGAACATTGGAAATAAGGTAAGACGATCCGCGACGCTCTATCGACACTATCGAGAGAGTTTCTTTCGCATCGAAAACAATTTTCTGCTCGGTAATAGCAGAAGATTATCGTATTGAGCGTCGAGGAACAAGTCAAGGGACCCGTTCGAGACCGTACCCATTTGGTAGCGATGTTTGTAGAAGATGTAGCGGAGCGCGGTCGGCTCCCAGTATCGTATTTCCTCCGCGTTGACAGTTCCTTGTTTTTCGCGGTAAATCGGGATGTTTTTTGCGGGGTAATCGACCCGCAACGCTCGTTGCGTAATGTCTGGAAGAGTTAAAACGACTGCCGGAATCGAGGTTACGTGGCTCTGGGACGAAAAAAGCAACACGCTCTCGCTTGGTGCAGTTTCTTGAATTTTCTGAAATTTTCGGAAATTTTCACGTGACACGCTCCGGAGGATGCGTTGCACCGCGAGAGCGTCCCGCTCATTCTTTTACAAAAAGTTACCGAGTTGCGAACGCACTCACGATATTGGAGCAACTTGTTTCGTTCGATTTTAGACCCTTCTCGACCGGATAATTTGTAGATTTTTAATGGATTCGTTGGTATATTTACGCCCTTTGACGGTGATTCGATAACCCGATAAATCTCCGAGATCATAATTACGTGCACGTTCTCGTACTGTGCGTTACATTGAAAGTCGTTGCGAGTAGATACCATTGATATCGGTAGGTACGTGTATTTCTGTATTAAAATAGTAATAATCGTAGATACAGGGAGGAATTGGAGAAACCAGATATTTTTTTTCATTTTCAACGTAAGAAAAGTAAACTTGCGAACATTCGTTATTTTTATTCACTATTGACCAGTGCTCTGGCGATTTTATCATATAAAATGGAAATTTTTCGTTTGTTTCACAAACACTGAAATCGTTCCGATGTTGAAACGAATACCATTGGACGAAATACGAGCGAATGACGGAAGAGCATGGTTATGCGTTGCGTTCTGTGGTAGATTTGCGGATTCCCTACCGGGGGCTTGTAACCCGAAACAATTACGGCCCGATTGGACCGTCCTGCGTGCACGCTTCTGTCAATAGACTATACGGTTAGAGATAGTTTACCGCGTTTATTATCGCGCACGGAACAGCGCTCGAATTCCAGAATCGAGGAAAAAAATTAATCTCAACCGTCCTTCCTATTAACTTTTCAGAGTCTCGACTCGAAATAACGTTCCTCCCGCCGCACTCCTCGCGAGAGATTGTTTTCGTAATGGTTTTCTCGAAATTGTAGCCGCTCCAGGTTTCCTTACTTTTTAACGCGAGTTCGAGTTGTCGAGGGCTTCTCGGGAATTCGGCACGAAATTTATCGGATACGAAACGTTTTACGCGCTAGAGTCGATAGTTCATCGAGAAGCGAAATTGATTGCCGGTCGCGTTCGCTTTATATGATTAACGAGTTTTCGTGGCTCGTGACAAAAGGGCGCAAGTTGGAGCTGCAACTGCACCGATGCGCCGGTTAAACGAGGACTTTGACGGGAGAAAGGTCCATTAATTGAACACGGGGATCTCCCGATCTAAATTGCGCTTTTTTTTTTCGCCAATACTATCGGTGTTTGCTTTCACGCGAACGTTAGCATCGATATACTCTCGACCAGCCTTTCTACGTTTTACCGGGTGCCCACTATCGCTGCGTATTCCCGATGTTCATTACGATCGAGTAGAAGCTTCGAATTTTTTTCACCGATACCGAGTTAACTCTTAACCGGCACAGTGGTCAGTTTGTACCACGTACAGCACGGTATTGTACACTTGCGAAAGAAATGTCTGACCCTGCGAACTACTTTTATTAATTTATCAAGAGACCGAATAAATTTAATTTTTGATAACAACAAAATTCCAGTCACGGGTTAACGGGTTATCGTTATTAACGCTCGACGATTCTCGAGCAATTATTATCCGGTGGAAATTACAGTCGCTGCCCTCGCTACGATTACCTCATTTAATTATTGCAAATGTATCGATTAATTGTTGGCGTTCGGGAACTCTTTCCTCGTTATTGGTGCTCGTTCGTTTATCGACTTTGGTATCGCAGAGAAACGTTACGCTCGCGGGAGGATAAGTCGAGTAGAAAGTCTCTTTGATAATTAAACAAAATTAAAGCGAACTACTAATAACTCGGAGCACCCAATTAATATTCTATACCAGCTGGATAATACTCTCGACCCGGTTTCTCTGATCTCGGTTCTATACTTATTTCACTCGCACACTTTCGAGCGTAGTAGTATCCAAAAGTCTAGATGATGGATTTCATCGGAAACGTTAACCTTTTAGAATTCTCTTCTTACCGTTTTCGCGAGAAAGTACATCGTCTCGATGAGGGGGCATTTTCACTTATCGTTCTATAACGATAAGTCTTACCGTTGAGAGTACCAGCGAAACACTCGGTGCCGAAATAGCGTACGGTGAACTGGAAAAACGCTACGGTTAATGCGATCGAAAACAAGAATCACTTGGATGGATGGTGGCCGGGTAATTTGTCGGGTTCTGTGGGCGCGTGAGCTTCACCGCGACATTCCAAACACTCCGTAACACGTGTTCAACGGGAAACAGTGAACGAGAGGACCGAGGGTCAAGGAACGAGGACGGAGTTACGCTTTCGAGCGAAGTTAACGACTCGCTGGGGAAGAACTTGCGGCCCCTCGTACACTTTTAAAACACTCCCGCCCTCGTCCGCCCTCGTCCGCCCCCGGAAGCGGTCGAAATCGGTCCGGTTCCTCGGTCCGCGTCGCGACCGAACTTTTGTAACGGATTCCGGGGGATGAAGCTCTCGAGGAATCCGATTGAAATTGAATATCCAGAGAGACGAGAGCCGGGAACTTCGTCTTCTCCGGCTATTCCTCTCGCCTCTACGCTTCCGGTCTGCTTCCCCTCTCCTTCCCATCGTCGTTTCACTTTATTATTGCCTCGACTACACGGAAGCGGGGGGCCCAGGGCGAGTGGTTGGTTATTCTCCCCTCGTTGTAAATCTTGCTTCGAGCACGGTCTAACCGAAAAACTTTTTCGGTCCTTTTTATTCAAACATTATTTAAAGCTCGTGCAACGGGGAAGTATCGCCGTGCTCTTCCGTGGCTCCAGTTGGAATCGTGGAAACGTATTGAAACGCTTCTTTCTACGGAGTTATCTTCGTACTCTGGTCCCGTCGTTTTCCCAAACCGTGTGGACGAGGAACCTCGAATCGATGGGAACTGTATCGGGGAAGTTTCGTTTTTTAGGAACGGGGAAACTTTTCTGGGGCTTGGCAAGATGTTCTCAACCTTTTCCTCGACGAGTCTACGGAAATAAACCGAACTGGACAAATTTCCCTCAAGATCATCGATGTTTCGATAGTTTAGAGATTGTAGACTGGCCGGTATTGTTCGATAGACGAGTGGGTCGTAACGGTGTTCTCTGCACCCTAGTTTCGATCGTTATCAGGGAACTTTGATCGTCGAGAGAGTTGCGAGAGACTCGCATCGAGTGCGAGTTCTCCTCGATAGTATCCATCGCTCTTTCGACTCGGTTTCGACTCGGAAAGATTCTATCGTACTCGTGCCTCTCATCGAATTCGAATCGTTCGTGACAGAACGAGAAAGATGGTTACTCTCTGGTCATTTTCACCTCTGAAATTTAACACGGTTTCGTCAGTGACAGGACCACGTTTCGCCACGAGAGATTTCACGGATTTCGGTTTTTTCCACAGTCGCGTTTCGTCGTCCTTCGAGGAGGAACGTGAATCATTTTTGACGAAGTCGCGAAAGCTTGCGGGTGGAAAGCTCGGTGAAATACTGTCCCGGGGAACGCATACGAATACACACGTTTCGTCGATCGTTTTATGGTCGACAGAATGGTGCCAGAATTTTTCGTTTTATTCCAGTCTCTCTCGGAAGTCCACGAGCATGTAGTGCCGCGTGGAGCCCGGGGAACAGAACTACCGTTTAAATTCATGTAAAATCTCCGGGAGACCAAGCGAGAGAGAGGAGAGGAAGCGGTAGAGAGAGAGAGAGAGAGGGGGGGGGGAGGGAAAGCTGACTCGTTGGTTTTCATTATTTACGTGCCAACAAGTAATCGCGTTCACGACAACTTGTTGCTTACTAGAAAATTGTGAAGTTCGCGGTCGCGGGACCCGGAAGAATTCCGTCCGCCGGATAATTGCGCGACATATAGCGTGCACGCGAGCTTTCTCGTTCGGTCGGTCGATTAACCTTCGACCGTTTAGCTTTCGATCGTTGGAACGAATACGATTTCCCATGGATCCAACCTAGACGCTCGATCGAGGAAATAGCGCCCGATATCGTTTCACCGGGCTCGAGAAAATGATTTTCGACGACAAAAACAGCCGAACGGTTACAATTTTGTCAAAAAGGCGCGACCGGACCTCGAAAAGCTCCGACTATTAATAGACAAAGAGATCAATTTTCTCTAGCGAAGTGCCTCCGTGGAAACGGACAATTCGAAGGTGTTCTTCCGGAGGTATTGTATTTTTCGGAGGTTCTTTCGTTCTTCGTGAGCGTATTTAGGGCAGAAATTAGGTCAACGACGTCGAGAGACAAACGATCCGACGCGTAAGCTTAATCCGCCTCGAGCGGTATTACGCGTTCGCGAGATTCTCTGGAGGGTGGGGATAATGAAACGCAATGAAACGTGTATATACAAGTATATACGTACACGTGTAGGAAAAAAATGAGCGGAAAGGGGAGGTAGAGAGTAGTTTTCAGTTAGGTGGCTCGCTGGCACGAGTTCGTAGCCGTGGAAACCTCTCCGGGCCGGTGACAGTAAACGAGATACGACTTTACGGGGGGAATAACGTCTCCTGTCTTCGTCTATTTTCGCGCGAAAATGTTTCCTCGTCTACGAATAACGTAGACGCGTTCGCGGAGTCAAGACGGAAAACGCAACTACGGTTTTACGGAACCCGAGAGCCACTTTTCTAGAGAGATTTATCTTTTGGACGATTGGATTGACTTTTTCCCTTCTTTAACGGGAGGATTTCGTTCGCGCGGAATTGTCGTTGCTTACTGTGGCGTTGAAACTAAGAAATAAATAATATTTGCGAACTCTTGCGAGCCTCGTAACTAAAGAAAGACACCCTGTATACTGGCACAATTTTCCTCGGCGGAATGCTTGCCGGTCGAAATTTTCTAATTAACGTAAATTTGGAATGCAAATTTTCTCGCAGCGGCAAAAATGACCTCCCGACGAGAGCCATGTATTTAACCGGGATATAATTATTCCGCGAAACGCAACCGTGCAACTCCACCGATGGAATCGCGCTTTTTCTCGGGACGAAAGTATGCATCTTCCATGCGTTAAATCGATGGGGCTCTTTGTTCCGTGGGAAGGTCGTAAGATAAGCTAATGCATCGGGCCGTTAAAAGAAGCGCATCTGCCCGGTGCACTCGTATCCACTGCACTCTGGGAGGAAGTAGAGTTCGTTAAAGGGTTCAACTTTTTCGCCCGTGAATTTTCATGGTCGTTTGGAGAAAAAGCGCAAACTCGTGCCAGTTTCTCGAATTACCGTGTATATACCCGTACCTTTGGGAATCCATATCACGAGAGATGGAGAAAAAGTATTCCCGTTTGAAATAATTACGATCTCTGTTGAATTTATTTTCCATCGCTGGAAGTGTATTGCGGATATCCGGTTCGATTTGCCTTCGATCGCGATATCGGTGTATTTTTTCCCCCGAGTCCCGGAAAGGTACATTTAATTTCCATCTCTCTGGAAGTTTCATTACCGTTTTCGTTTCCCCGTTAATCCGGTAATTAGCGTTCGAGGAATATTTTCGATAAGAGGCAAATCTGTTTGAAATTCAATAATCGGGAGGGAGGGTTTTTCTACTCGTCGATGCGAGAACATTCGAGCTTTTTCGCGATATCACGTTGATCGTAAAAATCGCCCGTTTCGAGGGACAACCTTGGCGTCGAAGACCGCAAGTTTTATTTTACTTCCTTGACGGGAAAGTAATTACGGAGTTTCCTCTGATTTGGCAACCCCCGGCCGGGAAAACGTGGAACTTTCGGAATGCACGCGGTTCGTTAACGAGTTGTGTTAATACACCGAGCGCCCGGTTGCTCGGTGTATTTGTACTTGTGAAGCGGATTAACACGCCGAGCCAACTCGTTCCGAAGTACGGTTGCTCGTCGACCACCGGCTGATAAAAAGATTTCGCGGTTTTTAACGCGTCGACTCGCACGCCCGACTTCCGGAAATAGTTTCGCTGCGACTTTCGATTTAGATTTACTTACAATCGGTAAACGAGATAAACCCTTCCGTGTGCGAGACAAGCTACAAACGTATCGAATATCTCGACAAGTTCTACGGGGAATCTCGGGTTCGATCTTCGATCGAGAATCTTGAAAAGAAATTTTTATCGAAAAAAGAAGAAGAAGAAACGGAACAGAGAATTTCCATTTTACCATCGAGGAAGGACGAATGAGAATTCTATGGGTCGAATTCTAGAATTTCAGTATCGAGTTTCCATTTTCGAGTGTATTTAATCAAAGTTTGATTAGGGTGCTCGAGGAACGCGTGGTAACGCGCGAGATTGGAAAAGTTTCGGGAAAGCAGGGCAAACATGGCGTATATGCATTTTTCAATTAATTAAACACCGAAACTCTATATCATCGGCAAATTGCTCGCTGTTGATCCAGCGCTCCATTTCGCTCGAATAATGATCGTTGTAAATACAAAATAGTATTTACGAGTCCCCCCCGTACCCTCTCCCAGGGCTTCCAATGTTTATACGCGTGGAAAAATTGTTCGTTGCGGTTCTGTTCTATCAGAAGGGAAACCTATTCCATTTTTCTTATCCAATTAATCGTCGTGCGTTTCGTCGTAACGAATACTTATTCGAAAGAGTATTCTATCGACTCTGGAAGCTCTCTGGTCGTTTTGGTTGTACTGGAACCAAGTGGCAAATATAAAATTTGAATCCATTTTGTGCATTTTGAGCGTTGCAGTTTGTCTTTGATCGGAAAGTGTCGGCGCGATTCTAATTCCACGTGAAAATTCTTCGAACGTAGCTAATATCTTACAATTCGATATTCGTAAACAGTTGGCGCAACGATTGGGCAAAAATCGTTCCTCCCCACCGAAAGAAGTTGTTTCGCGAAATATTCGGTGGTTTTGATCCGCGCAACGCTTGATTCGCCGCGGTTCGTCGACGAATGAAAATACGCGGAGTCGTTTTCGCCGCAAACGACGCTTCCGCGCGGTGCTTTTTATCGAATTTCAGCCAGCAAACGCGAGCGTATTCAAACAACGCACCTTTTGTGCTCGAAAGTTGTGCAAAAACTTTCTCACAGGGGAGGGAGAGAGACCATCGCACCACCCTCGAATCCTTTTACAAAAGCTCTCTCGCTCTTTGTTTCCGTTTTTCTTGCGGTTCCCGCAGTTGCCGCTGAAAACGCGCGGGCTTCTATTCAAAGACCGTGGGCTTTGCGCAGTCGTCCTTGTGGAACCCTTTCCAAAGCCGTTCAAATTAATTTTCTCCCTTTTGTAATTTATCTATCGCCTGCGTCCCGTTGCAGCAGCGATCGGGAATTTTTACACACTTGCGGAGTCGAGAATGTCGAAACAACGGGTGTCGAAGACTCTATCGAAGTTTGACAAATTCGTAGATCGAACGAGAATAATCAACGCGCTCGTCTTTCAATCGTAACACTCGACCCCGAAAGCTGTCAAAGACAGCGTCGCCGGGTGCAACACGGGTGGAATTTCAAGATACGAGGATTGACATTGAAACGATTAATGGAAAATGGAGGAATTTTCATGGTCAAACGTAATAGGGATGGGCGCGGCGCGGTGGAAAATCGCGCGGCGAACGACACCGCCGTGAAATTTCGACGAGTGGCGGCAGCGCCGACCGATCGGAAGCGATTCGAATGCGATTTGAATTTTGAGTACACTTGCGAATCTGCATATGTAAACAGAGCGCGCCGGTGCATGCAGAGCCTGATACGATCGCACCGTAGCTACCCTGTATGCGCGCAATCGTCCCACCTGTACAACGTGTCCCATTCAACGACAGAGATGCTTCGAAATCTTTATTATCGAGGCGCGGTACAATATTCGGGAAAAAACCCGGTTCTGTAAAAACGACAAAGCAATTTCTGCTTTTATCCGATTCGGTGATTCGACTGTTCGTTCGCGAGAAGAAAGCAAACGAGCGCTTCTGTTCCTAGTCTCGTTTACTAGATCCCCCATCGTCGAACCGTCGCTGCTTTCACCGTTCTGAGCCGATAGGGACGCAGGATTTGTTTTTATCGAATAAACGACAAATGATAGATATCGGTGAAACGCCCCGTTAAAAAAACGTCAATTATATCGAACGCTTTAACGAGATCGCGAGTCGTTGGGACAAATTGCAATTACAACGAAGCCGCTCCTTTATGTTTCATAAACAGGGAAACATACAAA
This sequence comes from Ptiloglossa arizonensis, assembly GCF_051014685.1. Taxonomy (NCBI): domain Eukaryota; kingdom Metazoa; phylum Arthropoda; class Insecta; order Hymenoptera; family Colletidae; genus Ptiloglossa; species Ptiloglossa arizonensis. The sequence goes on along the minus strand of NC_135051.1, from coordinate 9,742,918 downwards.
GGAGGACTTAATTCCTCACTCGCGAAACCGTGTCTAATTACAGTCGAATTAAATTTTCAAATTACGGAACAATGTAATTACAGCTACCGCTCGGAGCTGTGCGGTGTAGCTATGCCTTTATGGCGTCGTCCGGTGCACGCGATGAAACTTGTATCGGAACGAAGCGAAGATGGAAATTTACGCGTATCGATCGTGTTTCGAAAACGAACGATTTCCAATCGTATCCTCGAGACGTTGACGCAAAGTGAGTAAAGTAAATACTATATGTTTCGAATGGAATACGCGCGAAATTTGGTCTACATTTGTTTTTGAATCGCGAGCGTTAATTCGAGCGGTTCGTTGCGCAAATTTTGATTTACGACCAGTCTTTCGAAAGCCAGAGCAAGCGAAACACTCTATAAATCGTAGGCTCGGTCGGCGAGTTCGGCTCGGTCCGTTCGGTTCGGCTGCGCACGAACGCGATTTCGATTCGTATTCAAGCCGCTCGATTGATCGAGCCTCCGATCGAAAGATTACCGGGCTTTAAAAACGCCGTGAAATTTATGCGGCTCATCGGAGCCTGTGCACGTGCAAACGCGTACCTGTACGTGCACGCGTTTCACGGCGGATCGATCAGCGGCCGCGTCTTCGTATTCTAAAAACGTTGTTGCGCGTTTGTTCGCTCTGGCACGGGAAACAGAGGAGAGCGGGAGGAAGAACGATGGCCAATGGATCGACTTCCGAAGCCAAACCCGATTTGCTCCCGCTGTCCCATCGGAGGAGACGAACGACCATGTGTGAAAAAATACGCTCCTTTCGACTTCCCAGTGATCGCGAGCTTTATGAAAATGCACCCGCGATCGAACGCGCCGAAACAAATGCAGGCGTTCGCGCGTGAAAATGACCCTCGACGCGGAGACATTTATTCCAGGGATCTCGATATGGGAACTATCTCGCGGAGATAGACACTGATTGCGTCCGATATCTTTTCCCGAAAGGAGATTCGTAGTTGTAACAATCTTCTCCAAGATGGTCCTCGCGAGAAAAATCTCACAGACGGCTAGTAATGTAGGATTTGTACCCACGTGTTCTTCCCTTGATGAATCGTAGCCCCCACTGTACCGTAGGTGTACGCAAACAGACGTCCCGGAGAAGGGTGTATTAATAGCGTTTCCCTTCCCGATATAATCCAGACCCGAGGCAAACTTTGAAACAATTTTTCGGAGCAGCCCTCGGGGTAACGTTTCGTCGCATTAACTCGATGCCTCGTTAATGAACTTTCAGATGTTTCGCGGGACGTGGCTGCGGTGGTCGACGCTGCTGTTGACGCTGCTAGGGACGCGGCTGGTGTTCGTGGTCGCCCAATGCGGATCGTTCACTCAGGACCGGCAGGAAAAAGAGGACAAACAGGATAAGCTGGCGGTGTATAAAGTCACTTTAAGGACTTACTGGTCGAGGGCGCGATTTCCACGGCATTATCCGGAATGGAAGCCGCCGGCGCAGTTTGGCAAGCTGATCGGTAAGTCTACGAACGAATTTTTTTTCAACCTCTCAGCTTCGGCTCTCCGTAGCCAACTGTGAGCCTTTGCGAAGGGATATTCGTCGCGCTCGATCTCGCGCTGTCGTCTCCCGACGATAATTAGCAAACGATGGAAAGGCACACAAGGATCGGGAAGTTTTATCCAGATTTTGGATAGAAAGCAAGTTCGTGGAATTGTTGGAGGATTTCTCGCCGAAATTCCAAGCCAGCGCGCGGTTTCGATAATCAGCGAGCGCTTATTTCCGAGCCACGGGCGCACTTCGAGCAACGTCAGCTTACCGGAACACACCGTTCCCTAGGTTTGTTCTCTTCGACCTCCTTTCCTAGAAACGGGAGACGATAATTCGGAGAGTAGTTGGGAACTGTACATCGGTGGTACAATGCGTTCGCTATAGAGCTGTTGCAGAAAACCGTGCCGTAGGGAATTAAATCGCTAGCTAAGATATCCGGAGATTTCAATTTTATGCGCAGCGTGTATCGATATTAGGTATTTTTTGCGTTTGCCCTCGGGCGATAGGTACGCTCCTACTTATTCGTGAAAGAAAACCAAGTTACAGGAGGAATGGTAAAACTTTTTTCACACTTATAAAAGTATCGTGTCTCACGAGGGTTACTTGCACCCTCCAGCATGGCTCGCTTTTCGATACGAATTTTACACCTGAGAATAAAATTTTAAAACGAAAATTCCAAACTTTACGATTCCACGAAGACACTTTGTGGATCGCAAAACTGATTAGACGTTCTCCGGGGGCAAATCGCGGGTTACGGAGGAATTTTCCGATCGGGTTCTTACGATCGTTTTTCCTTGGTCGTATTTGCGCTCGGTAGACTCGGCTCGGTCCATAAACAAGGGGAATATTTCAGATGGTAATGACGGCGCAGGGGGGTACAGGTGTCGCGGGTTCCCGGCGGTCTATAAATTTCCCTCGCGCCTCGTAACTCTCCGCGGTTCTCTGGCTTTCGATTCGTGCTTGCGGTGGTGGAGCATCGTCGATGGCGCGAGTCGAAAGTCGAATAAATCCGAGCCCCGTGGGGGGTGGGATTTGGTTTCCCGTGGAGCGCGTTCCTGGCCACCCGGAAACGTCAAATTCGAATTAGGAAGGCACGCGCTCGCTCGAAATTCAATTCCGGTTTAAAGACCGTCCTCGCATTCCACGGACTCCCGGGGAAAATCGAGTGGAGGCTGATGGCCAAGTGGACCAGGAGGGTGTCGCCAGACGAAGAAAACGGAAAAGAGGGAAACGCGGACACGAATGCGGGGAATGCGAGTGCGCGGTATTTCCAGTGTCGACGACATTCTGTTTTACGTTACGCGGAGAGGGAGAATTCCTGAATCGTTAGCGACCTCGCGCGATCTTGCGACGATTACCTTCGAAGGGATTCCTTCGTTGCGGGAAAAGCTAATTCGTCGAATTTCCACCACGGTTGTCTTCGAACCGAGTGTTCAACTTGACGCGTTCCCGCGTTGCCTGCCGACCCCTCGAATAGGCGAGTCGGACGACGAACGTCCGAATCTACTAATTCTCCTTGTCGCTGCCAGTTGGCCAGAACGCTCCTCTCTGCCCGTGTGCCTATACGCGTACGTCTATAATTCATTGTCCAAATTCGGTAATTATATATCCCCAAATACATTGGTTATTTTCTTCCACACCGAGCAATAATTGTAGCTTTATTCTTTGCACGCCCTCGGCCTGTCCCTCGAGTGTCCGACGACGAACGTCCGGATCTACTGCGCGTCTGATTCCATTTACTCGTGGAAGCCGGACCGAACGGTCTCGAAATCGATCTCTTTTTCTTCGTTCAGCTTACACGAATACGTTACGTGTACACGTCCGTACGGGGGTTTACGTTCGAGTATATTATTCTTTGCACGCTTTGGACGAATTTGACGAATAATTGAAGGTAAACTGAGAATAGTACCGATACTTCCGCAAGTACCGAATAACTCGCGTGGAAATCCTTGGATCGCAGAGGAAAGAGAAGCCGAAAAGGGATCCTTTCGAAAGAAACAAAATAGGGATTGGCAAAGAACGTGGCTGGCGGTAAACATTGCGAATCGAAACCAAAGCGAGCGGAGCGTAGCTACGGAACGTAATCGAAAATCCTTCACGGCGATTCGTCGTGCGAGCAAAAGCCCCCTTCGCAGTCTAGGGTACGGTGTCCCCTTTCCTCTTCCCTCTGCATTCCGTAGAATCTCCACGGGGAAGCATCTCCAGGATATATCCCGCGTATAAAGACGAAAGGGCACGTTCGATCGTTAAAGGTCGACTAATGGAACGGAATTCGCATCCGGATCGTCGATTCCGTCTCTCGCCCTTCGTTTTAGTTTTTCTCTGACCGTTATTTTTCCGCGGTTCTCGAGAGAAATCGTAAAATCGGCGTCGGCGATTATTTTCCTCGTGGCTCGCCGGACTTGATTCGGTTCTTTTCGGGTCGCAAGCCCGATCGACGGGCTCCCTGGTCTACCGTACGATGATCTAGCTACGCTATTGCGAACTAACGCGATAGCGATCGCGCAATTTAAAATAGGAAAGAAAAATTGTCGACGATGGAAAGTTGTCGAAGAATTGGAAATGGAAAATTCCAGGGAGCTTGGTGTCTCGAGTGTTTCTACGGCGCGGTTGCAGTTTGACGATACTTTAAAGACGAATTTAACCGTTTTCCAAGGTTCTTTCATCGGTCGTCGGCTCCCCTCTCTCTATTTCCTTCGTCGTCTCGATTTCTTCCTGTTCGGGCGGCATCCGACGTTCGACCCCTTCGGGTTTTTTTTTCCACCGCAGAGCGTTCGCGGCTGTTTCTAACGCCATCGGGAGATCGAAGCGGAAATATCGACGGTCACGTAGACTATTTCCGCGCTTCCCTCGATATTGTCCCGGGGAAGATAGGGGCCTCCGCGTTACCGAGATTTCGCGTTCGTTGCTGTTTCGGGGAATTTGGGCGGATGGTGCCAAAAATACGGGACCGCGAACTCACGCACGGGAATTAATAAAACATTGTTCGCCCGCGGGTAGCAGCCGTTCATTTTGGTCGAAGATCGATACTCTCGTATTCCGTGGGCGAATGTTTAATCCGCATCCGCGACGACACCTTCGCCGCCTTCCCCTAGTTTCGAGAGCGAGGCAGAAAAGCAATCGTCGAGATAGCACCAAGTATTCTTCGAACCACGGAGACCGGAGTTTCCTCCAAGATTTGTTTCGTCTGTCACAGAACGGGCCAAAAATTGTTCTCATATTTTTAAACAACATCCGAAAGGGACAAAATACCGCCAAAGTGTGGAATTTTTCGTCAATCGGTCCAGAGTTTCGAATTTATTAGAACGGATGGTTGCTCTTCGAGAAGTTTGATAAATTTTCCACGTACCGTTTTCTTAAACGTATCGGAGCTTTCGACTCGTCTCCTCCTCGAGTTTCGATATTTCCTGCGCGTAATCCCCGAGTGAATTTTCATCGGCTTATTTTTATCCTCGCAACTTCCGTGCGTAAGATCCAACTGTTGACCGCGACGGAAGAACCGTGGAAGACGAAAACGAGGGTCTCTCGAATTTTTCGATACCGAAATAACCTCTTTTCGTTTCGTTAGGCGAACGAAACGTTTCCGAAATTATAAAGTCAAATCCCGAAATTTATAGGCCACCCTCGTATAAATTCTATAAATTCCAAGATTTATAGACGGTCGTGGAACGTCGGTGGCCACGGGTTCTCGGCGAGAACGCAGGTAGAAGTTTTCCAGAGCGGGAGAACGTGGCGAAAACTGGGTTTATCGCATATTCAGGCGAGCGAGCGTGCGTGGAGATCGGTGAAGTCTTCGGTTTTGCGCGAGAAACTAGACGCGAAGTACGTCGAAAGCGGACACGACGAAAGAGGAACCAGGACGGAGAGAGGGGAAGCGGCGTGGAGCGGTGTGGAGCGGCGTGGAGCGGCGCGGCGAGAAGAAACGCTTCGCACCGGAGAGTTTTCTCTTCTGCGGACGCTCCGAGGGCCGCTTCTAATTATTCTTCTCTCGAGACACCCGCAGCGCGCACGGTGTTCTCGTTATTTTTTTTTTTTTTTTATTTATAGCCGTAGAGCGACGGTTTGGAGCAGCGAGAAGCGGAAGGACAGAGACGAGGAGACGGAGAAGAGTCGTGCACGGCCGAGCGTGGGGAAAGAGAGACGGGACGAAGGGAGGAGACGCGGAACGAGAGAGAGAGATAGGCTCGGGGTGTGCCCGAGAGCGAACGGGCCGTAGGTAAAGAGGAGAGGTATTTTTAGCTTGAACCGAGAGAGTCGAGCTTCTCGTTTTGCTCCCGTTTCTCTCTCCTTTCTCGTATACACCAGCTGCGCTCGAATCGACGCTGAAAAGCAACAGAATCGGGGGAAAAAATAATGTTCTTTACGCTGATCCGTCCCCTCGTCTCGCGCGAATCTTACCATCGCGAATTCGAAATAATTCGGAGCTGCGTTTATTATCCTTTTCGATCGATTGGCCCCGAAAACCACGAATAAGCTGCGCAGAGTGATCGATAAACGCTTCTCCATGCTCCAGGGGAGCGAATCGACGGAGTTAAATAAGCAACAAACGTTTCGCGAACGCGTGTCCCGTGTTCCTTACTTTTCGATTTATGGAGGTTTCGAGAAAATCTCCGGGGCGACACTTTATAAATCGAGAAGCAAATATAGGACGTATCCAAAGACAACGCTTTTTATCTATTTTAGCGAGTAGATTGATCCCCTAAAGTATGGCCATGCATCTACGAACCATCGTGTAGAATCGCGGTCCGCACGGTCCGATCAGGGTCCGTCCGATTCTACTGATCCGCGTATTTTCCGAGCGCGGTAAGTAGATGCGGCCGGTCACCGTCTGGCCTCGAACCCTCGAAGAGCGTGTCGCCAAAGAACCGGAAGCACTAAACGCGCGACAACTGGCGTGGGTGGACGAAGCAATATTTAGTCCACGAAATTCCAGATCTCTTTTCCTGTTCGCTTAACCGTGGATCGTTCGAAGTTTACTCGGAAATGTATTTTCGAGTGAAACGGTAGCGAAATTAATCATGGCCCCTACTCGATCTCCTTTACGAAATATACTCGAAGGGAGAATTCGTGAACACGCAGGTTAGGAGCTTTTATCGCGGAGAGAGTCGCCCGGTCAGAGTTCTCGCGAGAGACTCATATCGAATAGGAATTCTCACGAGTAACGTGGTTTTAATCCCTATGATCCCATTGATCCGCGAGATTACCAACTAAAAATATCCTTCTAGTATCCAGCACCGAGAGTTTCGAAATAGGGATGTTTATTCTCGGGTGATTTTTGCTCGGAGTTTAACACGATCCCAGCGGGTATACCAAGGCGCGTCTCCGGACCGCGAATTTCCCGCGGACGACGTAAAATTTTCCGAGCTCGAGTCCCGTGGTGCAGAAATGAAAAGGGACATCCTCGTGTCTCGACATATTATTCTTCGTTTCTTCGTTTCTCTCCGGTCCTTGCGTATACTTATTCCGAGGCGGTTTCCCGTGCGTAGCGCTCGTGGATAAAAAGTCGCGGGTTTCGTTGCTCTTTCGACCCCATCCGACCGTGGATGCGTTTATTGAGCTTCGTGGTTAATTAAAGCGAGACGTTGAAGGTCCTCGGAATTGAAATTCCAGGTAACATGAATAGCAGCCGGAAAATATGAACCGCGTTCCTCGCGCGTCGGCTTGTTTCAAAGCGTTTCGTCTTCGCGGAGCGTCTTGCTGTTTCGTAATTACGCCGCTACTCGTCCTACGCTTCTTCTTGTCTCCTGCTTCTCGGTTAACGAGCCCCGATGACTTCTTTAATCGACTAATCGGACGACCATCGTTAAATTACCTAGAACACCGAGACGAAATCGAGCACAACGTTACAACGCTCCGAACGTTGGAAAACTTTCCGTTCCGCGTTCGGATCGAAGATTTCTTTTTTTTTCAATAAATGAATCAAGAGAGTTTTCGTTTTACGCGCAACGCGGTTGTCGATGATCTTTTCTTACGGTCGATGCGATCTTAAAATATACGACGGGATAAAAAAAAAGAGAACTCGAATCGAACCTTGACTCGATTCTCGAAATCGTCTCGAGAACGAAGCGCCGCGAGAAACTTCTCGTCTCGGTGTTTTTTTCTGCCAATTCGTTGGAGCGGAATCATCTCGCTCTCGACGGATTTTAAATTGTCGTGGAATGTAGTATAGCGAACAGTCGGAGCAAAACGTTCAATATTTTTAGCCGACAATAAGGGTCCCATCTGGTTTCTTCCATCCGTCATTACGAGTCTCCGGTGAACGTCAGCCGCATTAAGCCCCACTTTTCTTGCGATCGGCTCGCTTTGCGCGCGATTCATCTTTCCAGAGCATCTCGATTCTCGTCATTTGCGTCGCGCTCGATTTTCCGATCGCGATGTGCCACTTGTTCCCGTCGCGCTCAAGAATAAAACGGGGAACAATCTTGCGTTTATTTAAAGAGCATCGAGCTGCGAAAACGACCGCTCGAAACGATCCAAGTATTAATGTATCGAATCGCTCGGTGCGAGTTTTACCTCGACTGTAAGGTCATTAGCGACGGGGTTATCTAGGTACACTCTATTTAAAAGGACAAGTTTATTTCCAAAAAAATTTTTATCGCGTTCTTTTAATCGCCCTCCAGATTCTTTTCCATTCTTCTCTTACGGTCGCTTTCGCGAAGACCGTTGCGTGGTATCGAAATTGAAATTTTTTTTTACGCTAGAAACGATTTAAACCGGAGCATCGTGTTCCCGCTATTTTTCCAGTCTTCGTGGATCGATTGAATTTATTACCAGTTCGAAAAGGGCACGAGAAAAAAGAAATACGTCGGTGCGTTTCTGTTTGGAGAAAAAATAACGGCTTCAAAAATAGATATTCAACATTTCTGCGCGGTTGTCAAGCATCGGAAAAGTCTGTTCGCGTTGATCGCGTATCGTCTAAATTTTCCTGCTCTTCAATTTACCTTGTTCGTTTTTTTTTTTTTGTAACGACAGCACGAGCACACGTCGTCGTTCGAAAGTTTGCGTATCGTCGAAACCATTCCTGTGTCCGAACTTTCGTTACATTCTGTTTTGCGCAGCGCGATTAAACGTACGTAAAAAGTCAAAGCTGTCGAACCTTTGAGGTGCACAGAATTTCCCTAACGTTGGAAATTCGCGAATTTTTCCACCGGACGAACGAAACAACGCGAGAGGAGCGGTCAGTTTTTCAAACTTTTCCATTACGATTCAGCGTGTCCAGCATTAATTCCAACTATTACCGATAATATTTCATTTTTTCGTAGTCTTCGTCCGTTGTATTCGGTGTCGAGCAGGTTGGTCCGATAATAATACAATTGCAATCCATTGAATTCTATACTCCAGTTGGAAATCTCGAGCGATCCTCGCTACTTTGTATCGTCGTTCTTTAAATGTTATAACACCGCAGTTTGAACGCGTATCGATGCCAACGAAGTTGGCGTAACAGCGTTGACACGTACAACGGTTCCCTACTGAATTTCAGTAGCTTACTTCGGGTTTCGATTACCCAAACGCGAGCCAAGTTTTATACAATGGCGCGTGCGTGCTCCGCGTATTTTGAAACTCGAACGTTCTGGAAACCGGAGACCCCGGTAGGCAAATATTTTACACCGTATTTAAAATTTATTTTTACGCGAAGAACCACTCACCGGGGTGTGCAGTTCTTATCGAACAACCCTGCGAATTTATCATCCAGCTTCGCTTATGCAAATATTCCTCGAATCCTCTTCTGTTATTTTCTTATATACTTCGATTACGTAGGATCTTGTACCGTTTCTACATTCTTCTTTACGCGGAGAATCATTTATTTGCCAGCTCGAAGACGATCAACGTCTAATTGATACCTACTCGGATCCATCCGCGCCGGTTTACTCCGAAATTAGCGCCATTTCCCGAGCGTCATCCTCGCGAAACGAAACAGAGGGCCTCGGTATTCCAAATATGGAGTTCTCTCCCGTCCTGTCATTATCGCGAGCACGCGCAGGGACAAGCCGCAAACGGTGAGCGTGAAGAGGGTGTGCAGGGAATAGCGAGAGCAGAAAGGGAAAGGCAGACAAATAAATAGAGAGACGAACACAGGGGGTTTGGGGTAGGGGTGGAGAATACGACGGAAAGCTTTCTGTAGCAGATGTACTGCTCGCGTCTGAAAATCCATCCTCCCGTGGGGCTTTTGTTGATTTAATAAACGCGAGCCCTCAAGCTTACCGCTTCGACTACGCATTGTCGTGCTCGACTCGTTTCATCCCTTTCTCTCCTTTCACCCCCTCCATTCTTGTTTACCCTCTTTCTTTATACGCGCGTCTCGCTTTCCTTTTCGGTCCAATTTATTTACTCGGTTTCGCCCTTTCGTTCTTATTGGTTTTTTGTCGTCGTCTTTGTTCGCGCGGGGTTTGTCCCGCGCTCTCGCGAGAGTTTCCTTCTCTTTCGGCTCGTCTTTTTTTCGAGGGTGCACGCACCGATTCCGTGCGCGTTTAATTCTCCATATTGGACTTTACTTACCCAATTGACCGCCCGGTTCTTTTTATCGGAAATAATAGTCCTCGAGCGAGAAAAGCTTGCAGAATAGTCCGATATCTTTCGTCCGATTCGTCGAAAGGGTAGTTTACGAGGAAACCGTAGGGAAAAGATCTTTCGTAGGAAGAATGCTTTTCCATCTTTCGGAAAGAAATCTCGAAGAAACATCGGTCGAATCGTTTCTTCCAATAGTCCGCGAATACGAGGGTGGATGGAAGATAATTTCCACTTGCTTCTTCGGAGCCTAGAATCGGAGATGAGAGCTCGAGGAAAGTCATCGCACCGTGATATTGTTTTTATCGGTCTATCGTTGTTCTCGGCCGTAATCGAGAAACGTGCAGCGGACTATGACGAAATTGCACGAGAACGAGGAAATTACGCGGCAGGTAAGACGATTCCACCGTTAATTAATAATCACAGGGCAGAGTTCCATTTTATAGATACAGGAAACACCCTCCGTCCACCCGATAGTTGATCGTAATTCGATGTACTGCACTCGTAATTCACCAACTTGGTTATTTCGAACCGTGTCGATGCGATTTCGCGATCGTCGGCCGAACCGGATAGGTTTCTTCGGTATTTTGCGCGAAAATGTGCACCTGGTTCGCGAATTTCCGTGTGCTCGGTTTCAAAGGTTCAAAGGTAGGCAAGCAACCGGTGTCAAGCGCGCTAATTTCCTGTGAAATTATTCAAATACCTTTCTCCGGTCGACCATTTGCCGGTTCTCTCGTTCCACTTGGCGCATCGAGTCCCCAGCCCGTTTTGCATTATGAGCTTCGTATTAAAGTTTTCCTCCTCCTCGTTCTCGGATCAAACGGGACGATTCAAAGTGTCGCCACCGCGCAAAGTGACGGAGAACCGTCGCGCTCCGTTTATATATTTCTTTTAATCTCTTTCTGGTCGTTTGCAAAGTTTCGACGATTTAAAGGCGCGATGACGATTTTTTCACCAATGGACTTTTCGTACCTCGCTTCGACTGCCATTGGTTCGATTCGCTCGTATCGACGGGTCGCTGTTAAAAATGTTCCCTCTGTTTTTCCGGTTCTCTACGCGGTACACAAGCGGAAAGTAATTTGCGAGAGAGGAATAAAAATTACGTTTCAATGTTCCGCGTGACGTTGCCAATTATTGCAATTTGCCCCGACATTTCGCGCGGCAATCTCTGCAAATTGGAAAGCCATTTATCGAACGACACAGCGCGCTGCGCGAACCGTGTACGGTCAAAGTTGGAGTAAAATAGTATCGGAAGCGTTTATATGTTCGCGCGCGATAGCTCTAGCGTACGTATGTACAAGTAGCTCGAAAAGAGATCGCGAGTGGCCCGGTTCGAATCCTTGACAGAGCTCTCGGCTAAATTTTTCATAGATTTTAATCAACGGATCGACGTTAAACACCGCGCCCGTGCAACACCGTTCCACGCGCGTTCAATCCAAGTTGTAGAAAAGTTCTCCTCTTGTAAAGGGCGTGTCCTTCGAAAAAGGGCATGTACCGAGGTAATTTCCTAACGGAGAAATTTCATTCGAAAGTGCACCTTCTAAAAACACATGCACGGCCTCGTTCGAGTTGTAAACCGAGGCTGCAAAAAGGTAAACACGGTTCGCGTACACGGTACGTGTGCGGTTCTGGAAAAAGATGGCGAAACACCGTTCACTTACCGCGCGGGGGAGGATGGTGCAAGAAAAAGGAAACGCGGCGCAACTACAAAGGGCGTTGCAAGCCCTAGGAATCCTTGGACGGAAAAGGCGGGTCTCGAAAACGGCAAGAAAAACAGGGATTTTCCTTCGTTTCGCGCGCGGGATCACTCGTATCGGATTTCCTCTAATCTTTCGAGCTCCTTACCGGGTCGCTTTTTCGCTTCGGCGAAGACGGGTATCGTTAAAGCGTGTCGTAAAAAGACACGCTCGTGACACGCTTCTCTGGAAGCGGCAGGCTAGGTCGTGGCAACGATTCTTGTCGCGACCGCTAACAAGGACAGTAGCTCCGCTTCAGCTCGCAAGAAGCGTTTCCTCGCAAATTTACTTTACGAACAATCGATGCAACGTCGATTGAAATCCTCTTCGACACCTTTTAACGCATCTCGCGACACCGTCGCGTCCCTAAGCGCATTCGGTAGGTTTGTCCGTTCCACGGGAGTTTCGTGATTTTTCGAGCGTCGCTTAACGAGCTCCTGGAGTTTATTTAACCGAGGAAAGCTCCTAGACAGGGCGCTATTTTCTTTTCAAATTATCCTCGAGTTTCTTACCCCGCCACGCGACTTGAAACGCAAAGTCAAACAAAGAGTTTTAATTAGACTTCTTCCGAGGTAGTCGCGGCGACGTTTAAGGTAATTCTCGATCGAAATTTGTGCACGGATCTCGACGGGGGCTTTTACTCGGTAGTTAACACTTTTTGGGAGTTAACGTTCCTTGTACAGATCTCGAAGGGAGCTTTCACGGAGCGGTTAACATCCTTTGGGAGGTCTCGGCACGTTTCTGGCTGTTGGGCGATCAAAAGCCGTCAGGTTGGTAAACGGTTTACGAAGGTGTGGAAAAGTCCGGTACGAAGGTCGAAAATTCTACCCCTCGTTCTCGCCTCGGATTTATTAGATCCCACACGGTGAAGATTTCCGTATCGTCGAGGTTGGGCAGATGACAGCGCCGCGAGTAAGAAAATGTTCCGAAGCAGGTAGAACGCAAACATGGTTTGCGAAAACGAGTACTGTGTATACCAGTGAGAGGGTTCGCGAGAGTTCTCAAAATACGCTGACTTTTGCGGTTCCCAGGCGTGTTTCACGGTTGCCCGTTGCTTTCCTTCCCGATTTCATGAATAAATTGCGACGGTTTGGCCCGGAATGGCGGAGCCAGGCGCGAGCAAACAAACCGGTAACATCAGAAAACAATCTTTAGGCGGGTGGAGCGCGTTTCCTTGTTAACCAATAACGCCTCGCAAACCTAGAAACCGCGATACGGACTGAGGCGAGGGGGCAGACGGCCCGTCGAGGGTGGTTGAAAGTGGAATAGGAACGGGGGTAGGGGTTTCAGAGGACGGGGGTTAAATTATGCAAAGTGCCTCGATAACTCAACTTCCTTTCCTTCGACTCGAGGCCAGCGCAGTCTCCACTTAATATTTCTTTTAAAACTTGCGAAGCCAGTTCTCTCTCTCCCTCTTTCCCTTTTACTTCGGAGCCACTTTCACCGGTTGAACTGCAGGGTTGCTGCACCCTCGTTTGTTTCAAAAACTGGCCAGGGTACGGCGTCTCGAGACGGATTGCAGCGAGTAATAAGAAACGGAGGGAAGTGGAGAACGACTGCGACAAAAGGTGGGACAGACTTTAGGGGTACTTTCTTAGCGTCGTTCCAGCGGAGTTTAGACGGCATCGAATTAAACACAACGGGACTAAGCAGGCTAAAAATTGAAAAAAATTCAAGAACGCCTTTATCCCGTTCGGTTCGGCGATGGTCGGTATTTTTCGAGGGAACTTTTTTAAGTATCTTTTATCGTTACCCTAAAACGTTTCTTGAATTTTTCCGGAATCGTCGGGACAGTGTCCCGGTTCGACTTTAATTCGACTCGTTCTCCTTGATCTCGTATATTTCTTCCCGTGAGACGCGCAAAGCGGCGCGAAACGAGCGCGCGTTAACGCGAATTTTAAATCGCCTCGCATTATACGCGAAATAAAGTTTCCTACGCGACACGACGGAGACGTCCTGTCGCTTAAAGTTTTCCGTCACAGATAAAATCGCTCGTCGCGGTGGGCAACTTGGAGCTACAACTTCGCTGATTGTACCCCGAGGTTATTGGTCGTAAACCGTGATCTTAATTACCACAATCGCCGTAATCGATAATTTTCATCGATGCGCGACGTTCGCGTTGATCGTTCGATTCTTATCTTCCTCGATTTCATGGAACGTTGACACGTATCTGGGACACTCTCGCGTCTATAATTTTCCTGCTCACTCGTTGGATCTATCCGATTTTCATTTTTATCGGTTAATTGCGAATTTGTTTAGCGAACGTTAGACAAATTCTTTTGAACGAACGACCTCCGTCCCCCCGAAATTTTAGCGCAATGTTCACCGTGAAAGATTCGTCTTTCGCAATTTTCGGCTCAGTTATTTTTCGCAAAAGCCATAGAAAATGATCGAGAGTTTCCTATCGCGTGTAATCGACTTTTCGAAAGAGGAAAATCTCTTTGTAGAGACAGGGGGTCCGGGTTTCGGATCAGGGACAAGTTTTCGAAAGCATCGGGCACGTCGCTCGATAAAGTCTCCTTGCTCTCGGGATGGTGTCCCCTCTCTCTTTTTCTTCGGCTGGCGCGCGGGAGCAATTAAAAGTTTTATCGACGTACCCCGTCGTTTCGCTGGCAAGACGAATGCCATCCCCCTTGGTGCAGCAAGCGAGAAGATTGCCGGTTAATGTAGCGTTATAAAGCGGCCCGGTTTTCGCGGCTCGTGCGACAATTTCTCCAGCCTCGATCCTCCACCCTCGTCGTCCCTCTTCGATATTCGTCTTTTACGTTCTTCTATGTTTTACGTTTTCCCGCGAGATGTGTCCACAGCATCGCTTTTATCGAGAAACCAACAACGGACGGTCAAGTTTTCTACTTTCGTTCAAACTGGAGGTTAGACCTCAATTTGACGCTTTGCGTCCGAAACTTTGTTACGAGAAATTCTAATGGAACACCTCGAGAGAGTGTTCTGTACCAAAAGTAAAGGTGAATCGTGAAAATTTGAATATTCCGTTTATCGTAATATTTCATTGGCTCGGTTTTCATTTCTTCGTATACTTTTTTTTAACAAGATTTTAGAACGCCGACGGGACTCTCGATAAGTCCGGCATTGCGCGTTTAATTCGAAAATGTGTGGCACGGTTATTTTTCGCGAGACGACTTCTAGTCGAGGAACAGGGAGATGGTCGTTTAAGTAGATGGAAGGATAAAGCGCGCTTGAATGCGAAATACCCCGAAGAGGGATTAACCTGGTTCGGTCTGTTCTTTTAATGAGTCTTTGGAAGACGTGTAATACCCGCTCGACGTATCTCTTGATACATTTGCTTTTAAGAGGTCCGATAATACGGAGTCCAAACTTGGCTCGAGTCGGAGGGAAAGACTGTGCATCGAATAGGAATTAGAAGCACGTGCTCGTGATCCTCGACCACGTATCGCGCGAGACTCTTTCGTAGTAATCGCGCAGGGTGCGTGAATTTTCTAAAATTGGTCACCCCTTTGTATTTGACCTCTAGAAAATTCAAGTGAACAAACTGCTCCCAATTACGCAAACATTTTGCAAGATTGTATTTTTCTTTTAATTACCAAACGTATTCCAAAAGGCACAGTCGTACTTTTGATTAAATTAGAGATTCCTCAAATGTGCGAAATATTTTCCATGGACGGTAGAATCTTACCCTGCAAGATAGTAGTTTCTTTTTTTTTTTTTATCACGGAACGTATTTCAAGGGTCAAAGACGTGACCTCCTGATAAAGAATGTACGAAATTGTATTTTTTGTTTTATTATTAAATGGGACATCTCAGGGGCCAAATTGGTACCCGTGAAGAAATCAGAGATTCCCGAAACGTACGAAGTTTTCTCCACGGGCGGTAAAATCTCGAAAGATTGTAATTTTCCTTTATTATTAAACGCATCTCAAGAGCAATGCCCGAAGTGGTGGTCCTGAATAAACCAGAGATTCCTGAAACGTACAAAATATTTTCCACGGTCGGTAAAATCTCCATGAAAATATCGTTTGGGCCAAGTAGCGCGTTACATAAATTACAGCGCATCTGCTTCGGGTTCGCTTCACCGCGCGAAACGAAAGGACATCCGGCAAAGTCTTTTGGTCGAGGTCAGGTCAAGCAACGTTGCACGGGCCATTAGTCGATATCGTTTCGCGTCCTATTCCTTCCGAATAACTATGACCGTTCGAACGCGGAAACAAAGAGCGACGATATCGATGTTCCGGCGTTAATTGTCGCCTCGGTCGTCCTTCTTCGAGTAAACGGCCATTCTCGTTGAAACGAGTCCCATACTCCGCTCGAATACGAAATTCATCAACGCCTTCGAGAAATAGTACAACATTTGGAACCTGGATACCTGTCGATAAGTAACAACCTAGTTTATCGAAAAAATCAATGAACATTGGTCGAACTGTTCCACTAGAACGCAATGAAAAAGAGTGCAACGTGTACAACACTATCGTTACGATCGAGTGCGCGAGTTTTCTCCTCGCGGAGAACAATTTCCTCTCGAGTGTTTACGGGAGGGGTTGTGCAATTTTTTTTCGCATAATCGTCCCGATACGGACGCTCGAGCGTGGTTTCGGAGAAGGGTAGATTCCGAAGAAAACTCGAACGATAATTTTGAACCTTACCGAGAGCTCTGCTTCGGTATGCGGACGAAAAAGCGACGATAAAATTTCTGTCCTGAAAATTTATTCAGGAAACTGTCTCCCAGCATCCGCGCGCGGAATTATCGGAAGCTTCGAACCGTGAAATGTCGAAGTTCGCGGTGTTCTCTTTTCTCGAGATCCCCCTCGAGCCCCCCCTGGTTGAATGGATTTTCGTCGGTGCTGCGATTTAATCGATTCGATTTCGAAAACATTCACCTTCCGCTTCTGCTCGAGCAGCCCTAAATAAATTAGAACTTTCGTTCGATTCGCGGAACGTTTTGAACGTTTGTTCCTCGGTTAAGTCGCTCCCTCGCGTCGACTTATATCGATGCCTCTCGAACGATCGTTAAGTCGACGGAGAAAAAAATTAATCGAACCGTCGTCGTTGAATTTAATACCGGTTCCAAGTGGCAGGAAATGGAACAACGGTGCTCGGAGAGGGTCGCGTTCGATTGCAAAAATTTCCGAATTGTTTTCCTTCGTCCGGTCGCCGTTTTTAACTCGCCACGTCGAGGACGCATCGATTTCATCCCCGACGGAGAGGAGAGCTCGTTAATTATGCGAGGCGGTCGAACTCTCCTCCCTATAGAAATCATTTTATTACCGGCGGGTGCTCCGAAATCAATGTCGACACTTGTACGGGAAATTGTACCCGTGCGCGTTTAAAATCGAGAGAAAAAATATATCGACATTGATTTTCAGTTGCGTTTATCGAGCAGGCTGCATTTCGAATTGTAAACGATCCACGTAGAAATCGAATCGCTCGTTCGTTCGACGTATCGAAGGTACGCGTTCGAATCCCGATGATAGCTTTAATCTTACTTTATCGAGAGCGTTCGATGGAATCGATGTAAATAATTAAACTCGAGCCTTTGGAGGGGCGATAAATTTTGGACGGGGGAATAAAAGCACTTCGTAAGTTGGACCGTTGGATCGCGACAAAGTATATTAATCGTCGACGCTGTAAATTACGGTTTCAATTAAATCAAATTGTGGTGTGTAATCGCGTTCGCGAAAATGTTTAATTTTCAATCGAATTAATTCCGTACGGATGCAACGAACGGAGTTTGGAGCGCGACAGCGTTGAGGAAGTTTGAATAATTAATTGTGACTTTTTGTAAATTATTCGCTCGTACGCGCGTAAATTTTATAACCAATTGTTGATGTAATTCGAGTAACTTCCCGCGAAGAAATTCGTCTTTCCAATGTATTCGTTAAATGGATAAATTCACAGGGTAGAAATATCTAAAATGAGAAGGTATCTATGGTATTCGAGTGCATACGTAACTCAACGTACACTTAATTTCTCACGAATTCCGGAATAACGGTACAAATTCATAATGGTTTCTCTTCGTGCTTTATTCATCGAGCTGTCGATAAATTACGCGCTTGGAAATTTCCCATTTATTTCTTAACGCGAGTTCTCCGAAAGTCCCAAGGTGGCTTTTATCCGAATGCAGTCCATAAAAAAGGGGTATGGGTATTGGTTTCTTGCGCAAAAAATTTCAGACACGCAAGGGCAAAAGGAGACACTTTTTGATCTGATCCTTTATTAGGTAGAAAATAAAAGGGTGATTTCGAAATAAATCTCTAGACCGGCGAACGAATCTGAAAAGGTTCCATCCTCGGGAAGAAAGCAAGTTCTCCGTCTGGTTCGATTGGCACGATCTCGTTAATAATTGCAGGTTCCTCGAGCCTCGAAAAATGGTTAAGCAGCTACTTTGGAGAAACTTCGGAGAGGTAAACTGAGTCGTTAGGGATGTAGATTAGAGATCGGGTAGCCGAGGAGCGAGTAGGTCGGCTCTCGAGGGTGGCAGGCAGCTGCGACGTCCTCCGTTGTCCTCCGAGGATCTCCCGGGTGCAGAGAGTGCCGTTAGGGTGGCTGTAATAATAGCGATGAATTGTTGATGGCATCGTGCTACTCTGTATTTATGTACAGAGGCAACTCGGGGTCCCTCGAGTCGCTCTCTCCCTCTTTGCGCGAGCATCACCCCTTTCGCGCAGCGAGGCTTTCTCTCGTCCGTGAAATATGCAAGGAACGATGCTCTCGTTACGACGAATTCATCCCCGAAATTTCTATATCGGCGGTGGCTCGCGTTGCGCGAAAGGGTTCCCGGATAGGGTGCATTTTTGATATCGAGGTGGTGACTGCAGGATGATCGAGTTACGAGGCGTGCTGGGAACGAACGCACGAACCCTGTCGTTACCGGTACGTCGTTTCATCTACGGGGGGATTAAAGATTTCGTAGTCTCTCGTCTCTCTAGGGTCGAGCGTTATTTTTAGAGAAGAGAGAACATTTCGAACGTTTTGTACTTTTTTTCCAGCAGGGGCTGACGGCAACGTTTGCACGGTAAAATTTGCATTTGGGTTTTTCCGCGAGAAAATCAACGTGGACCTTCCCTGGACGCGTTGGGACGCTTTTTGTATCGGGTTCTATATTTTCTTCGCGTTCTCGGGCTTTTATAAATATCGGGTGAATTCGATCCAGGATAATAAAACGATCGATACGGAGTTCCGATTATTTCGAAATTAAGAAAAAAGCATCGACGAGATTCTACCACCAAGACGATACTAAATATGCGAAACGTGTTTCGTATCAGAATTCCTAAGGGAAGTTTGGAGTATCCTGGCAGGCCACACTCCACTGTGTACGCGCGGTGAGTAAGGAGCAAAGTAAATAGAGAAGAGGAGACACGGACCGGAATTCCGTATAATAATCTTGATAACAACTCTCGGAATGTATTCGGTTCCATTCTCTGGTTTCTCTTCTCTCTCTCGTCTTCGAAAATGAACGGACACTTTTTTTACTCTGCTCCGAATTACTCCGCGAACTCTCGATACGCGTAACTCGCGCGGACGAGTAGAATCGTTTCCAAGGCATTCTCGAAGCCATCGCTACTTTCGGTATATTCCAACGATCCGGTTCGCGAAACGGTTCGCAAGATTCCTCTCGTTATTCCTCGCGGCATTATCATCGGCGAGATTATACTCGCTGTCGGAATTATAATGCACGAGTATGCGCCCCGATTCGTGATCAACTCAGCAGCCGGGAAATCGATGAAGTTTATCGAATCGAACGATTCTCGGATCCAACTTTCGACCTGCTTCGATTTGCAAACGCGACTCTCGGCATTACCACCTTCGACGCAAATATTTTCCTACGGTTCCTCGTTTCTTAACGAATCGAAATTATACGTAAAATTGTTTTTTCGCGGCTTCTGATTTTGACCGGCCCGCGAACCTGTTGCTTCTCGTCGAACTTCTGTCTCGAGAGCAAAGTATTTTAATTACCATCGTCCGGCGAGCTTAAAGCTTCTCTCTCTTCCTCTCCGTTCGAATACCGAACGGAAATAATACCGAAAAGTGAGTTCACCGTGTCGATTGCTTATTACAACTGTAAATTTATTTACTTATATTTACAATATAGAGAAAGTGGAGTAAGTCGGTTCGTAAAAGCGTTTCGTTGCCGAGCGAGTACTACCATTCGTTGGTAGTTGTGTACGAGTTCTATTTTTTGCTGTGAATCGATCGAACGAAACGCGTGTTTTCGAAGCCGTTTTCGACTCCTCGAACGAGGGATACGTGTTCGATCGTGGAACGAACATCTCCGAGATTTATGCTAAATATTCCCGATACGCCATGAAACTTTCGAAACCAGGGAAACTTGTCCAAAAGTTGCGCGCTGCGAAGCGCCCCGGAGATTTTCATGCTAAAAAGCGGCCCGCGCTTTGGACTTTTAATCGGTTTAAATTGACTTCTTGCCCTCTTTTACCGGACGAGAATTTTGAATAATATTTCGCAACATTTAAATAATAAATCCGATCGCGGGGCATTTGTTCAAATATCGAAAGTTTCGTCAAAATAAGCGAAAGAGAATTTTCCCACGAAGGGACTCGGGAATTCAGTTCCATCTTGGAGAATCGGGAGGAAGAGGGACTAGTCCGACTATCGTCTATGATTTACGCAAAAGCAAATCGGCTTACGCGCCAACCGCTCTCTTCGTCATCGTCGTCCTCGTCCTCGTCCTCGTCGTCGTCGTCGTCTTTGCGATGGATAACGCGAACAGTACCTATACAACGACTCTATTCCTCGCAGAACTTCTTCGCGAGCGTCCTCTCGAGACGAAATCTTCGACGAAGCTCTTTCAATTACGGATACGTAATCTTGACACTCGTCTTTGACGATTTTGCTCTAGTTTGTCGATTAAACGTCGCATCGGAGAAGGCTACCCTTTTCTTCCTGCACTTCGTTTCTATAGTAGATACGTCTTTAACGGTACCGGGGGGTTTTTACCGTGGAAAGAGTCGGATACCGAGACTTTTTGCAAAATACTTGTATCGAGATAATAGTATCTCTTCATTGGTACCTCCTTTGACTCGGAATAACTAGATTCTAGGCTCTAGACTCTACCAGTTGGAGTTTACCAAAGACCTCGAGATTTCTCGAGCTTCTCTATCCGAATATTTGAATTTTTCACGCCTCCTCGATCGCGCGCTCTAATTGCAGCAATCCGGCAAATAGCGAGCGTCGACTTTAGAGATTAGGAGGATCTGGGTTAGTCTCTTTTGGGAGGGATTATTTAACGCGAATCTCAAGATCTCTCGTGTTTCTCGAGGCAAACGAGACGTTTACT
The DNA here is from genome assembly GCF_051014685.1 of Ptiloglossa arizonensis. NCBI lineage: Eukaryota > Metazoa > Arthropoda > Insecta > Hymenoptera > Colletidae > Ptiloglossa > Ptiloglossa arizonensis. The sequence continues at coordinate 9,721,879 of NC_135051.1, read as the reverse complement.
TCTCGAAGTTCCCTGGTGTTTGAATTCGGTCCCTGAATCGACCCGTTCGCGATACATCGATACTCGATAATTAAACACGTTCACCAGGACGGTTATTCTTGCAAGAATTTGGTCGTAAAGGGTCCCAGAACCTTGACGAGCTCGCGATACGTTCGACCGAGATCGTAAACTAATTTACGTTAACCCCTTGAGTGGAAACGAGGAATTCGAAAGCTAACTCGACTTGGAAATAAACCGTAAGGGTTTTCATCTCGCGTCGTGAACAAACTACAACGATTGTTCCCGTTCCTGTTCCGTGCGAGGAAAATTTCAAGAAATCCTCACCGGTACCTTCGATAGATTCATCCTCGAGGGTAATCGCGCGCGTCCGAACGCAAACTGTGGTAGACTTTGGTGCTCTTCAATTGGTAAAAAGAAATTGTAGGGTGATTTTAATAAAGCGGCAAGTAGTTAGGAGAACAACTATCGCGGAACGGGGAACACACAGAGGCGGGTGATGCAATTGAAAACGTAATTCCACGTTGATGGTAGGGAATGTTCGCCGGAAAAGGTAAAAATTAGTCGGATCTGCGGGTTTTCAGCTGGCGAGCACTCGTGCGTCGCGCGCTCTCGTCGCTCGTCCGCTCTGTTGCACCCTGGAGCGGCACTAGTGCACGCTGCCGCGGGGATGGCTGCGGAATCATAATAAATATCCAGTCGAAAACGACGGCTTGCCGTTTATAGGGGAACTTATCTAATAAAAAGCGTGGAACGACGCGAGGAGCGAAGCGACTCGCTCGCAATTTCGGTCACGTATCCGCGAGCGAAAGGTTCACCGGGGCCGAATTTATAGACGACGGTTTCGTATAATTTTTCGACGATTCGCGACGAATCGAGCCGTCGATCGAATTCTCCTCGCCGTCGAGCGATTGGCTCGGTTCGCGCGCGGTCGTTCCGCGAAAATCCGATTCCACGGAACGAGTCGCTCGAGATTTCCGTGAAACCGAACAACCCGCCTGGTTGCGGGTTGCGGGTTGCGGGTTTTTGATTAGTTGCCTAAGCAGTGGCGCGCGAGTGAAATACTCCGCTAGACGTAAATCACGGCCGGAAGGAAGTCGTTGTTCCCGCGAACAAACATTTTGGCTACCGGTGGAATTCTGGGGATTCTTCGAATAACATTCCGCGTCACCATTAACGCGAGAAACGGGCTGGAAAGAACGCGAGGCTCGCGTACAACTCTGAAAGTGTTCTATCGCTCGGCGAAACCTTGGATTAGGGAGCAGAGCTCGCTAGGCGAGTCGCGAAACTGTGACAAAAATTGTACGGATTCCATTTTGCATATCGGGGAAGCAAAGAAAGCCACTGGGCGAGATCCAGCGAACATCGGGGTTCGTTGTTCCTCGGCTCGAATCGGCTAATCGGCGTAGGCAATCCGTGGGGTCTCCCGGTTCCCTAATCGCGAGCTAATTCAAAGTTATCTCGCCGAGAGTCCCCTAGTTAACATACAGAGGCAGAGCCGGCTACCCGAGGAATACAGCCGCCTCGTCAAACTATCGCGAGCCCAGGGGCGGAACAAGCACGCGTGCGATCGAGGGATCCCGTGGAGGGCCGTTGAGAAAGTCGTTAGAAGCGGACCACCGAAATCTGGGAAATTTAAATTGGCTTGGTCGCTGTACCAACGAAAATACGGAAGATTCGGAGAAAAGAGCCTGACTAAAAGAAAACTTTCAGGACGGATAGGAGCAAACGCGGCTAGAGAAACGAACACGTCGAGAATTTTTTGGTTCCGTTTTGTATCAACTTTGGGTCCATAATCTTGTGTCGCGTGTGTGAAATAGTAAGAGGGATTCATTGTCTCCAAAAATATTTTAGCAAAGTCAGAAATTCGTTTCAAATTCCCGCCCTGTAGAAATTCTTGAAAATGACGTCATTTCGAAGGATCCGCGGAATAAGAATACCTCCTTACATATCATATTCTCCTGATACCAAAGTCCCGAAATAAGCTAAAAATTCTAACCAAAGTATAGAAATTCGTTTAAAATTCGCGCCTCGAGGAAATTCCTGGAAATGACGTCATTTCCAAGAAGTGGCACGATAGGAATACCTCCTCGCACATCATGTTCTCCTGATACCAAAGCCCCGAAATCAGCGAAAAATTTTAGCCAAAGTACAGAAACTCGTTCAAAATTCGCGCCTCGAGGAAATTCATGGAAATGACGTCAATTTCCAAGAAATTTGGAAAATTCTCAGAAATGACGTCATTTCCAAGAAATGGCACGATAGGAATACCTCCTCACACATCATGTTCTCCTGATACCAAAGTCCCGAAATCGGCGAAAAATTGTAGCCAAAGTACAGAAATTCGTTTAAAATTCGCGTCACGAGGAAATTCTTGGAAATGACGTCATTTCCAAGAAGTGGCACGATAGGAATACCTCCTCGCCTATCATGTTCTCCTGATACCAAAAGTCCAAAAATCTGAAATTTTCTAAAAATTTTGCCCGAAATTCAGACTTTGGTATCAGGAGAACATGATGTGCGAGGTGGTATTCCTATCGTGCCACTTCTTGGAAATGACGTCATTTCTGAGAATTTTCCAAATTTCTTGGAAATGACGTCATTTCTGAGAATTTTCGGAAAAATTTTAGCAATAGTTTGACATTCTTGGAGTAGGGAGATTGGAAACAAAGTAGGAAAAGAAAAAATGCTAATTATGTTTTAGTTAATTAATTTATTGAAATGCATTAGAGTTACATCGATCTCCCTTGACACGCACTTCCTTCGCGCTGGTCGGCAACGATCCGCTGCTCCCCGCGTTGGTCCGCGCCGACCCTCGCCGACCAACGCCGACCAGCGACAAACCGCGCCGATTCGCCCTGGCCCGGAGAGTCCAGGTGCCCCAGAGGAGAAGCTCCGTCCACCTCGGAGGCTCCCGAGAGAATGAAATTTTCGGCACCAGGCGGTTCTATTTATACCCTCGAGAAGGTGACTTACCGTTACTTCGATTTTATTTGTTCGATTTAAGCAAATATTTCAAGATATTGATGTCTTTTAAGCTATTTTTTATACTAGGACATTACTGATAATTGTTTAAACTATGGTCCTACGATGGTTGCTAATAATAATGATAAATAAACATCAAGATATGACGAAATTTGTGAAAGCGAACAATTTCGGTGAATATTTGTTCATTTCCACGATTGTTACTAACATTTATGCATGTTCCCAATATTGATCGAACAATGTGCATCTTATTTATGCATTAAAAATGATCGATTCGCCTACAGGAATTAGTTTTGATCGGTCTACGAGGTATAAACGTATTTCTTAATGTTTCAAAGCATGGAAAGTAACAATTGTTTATTAAATACATTACTTTAACGTTGTTTAATTTTTATAATTTGTACAATACGCGTAAAAGTTGCAGTTTTTACTTAAAAGCGGAGAAATTCAATCCATCGCTTTTCTAGATAGAAAAATCATAGCCTTGAGTATGTCAGTTGGATCTCAACGAAAAATTCCTTTGCGAACAAAGAATATTTCAATGAAATGATATTTTAAGCCATTATTTATACTAGGACATTGTTAATAATGGTTTAATCTACGATCCTAGGACGGTTGTTAATAAATATGATAAATAAACATCAAGATATTGCGAAATCTACGAACGGTTTCGGTAAATGTTTGTTCATTTCCGCGATGGTTCTTAGCATTTTTGCATATTTTGAATATTAATGTTACAATATGCATCTTATCTATGCATTATAAATGATTAAGTAACTTATAGAAATTGATTTTGATCGAGATTCGAAGAAAAAACGTGTTTCGTAAAGATTGGAAAGTAATAATTGTCTATTTGGTACATTAATTTAAGATTTGTTTAATTGTTATAATTTACACAATACGCGTAGAGTAGTATTTTTTACCTAAAAGCGTCGAAATTCAAGTAATCACTTTTCTAGGTCGAAAAATCATCAATCGATGTATGTAGCCTTGACAGTGTTGGTTGGAACTCAATGGAACAATGAAAAATTCTATGGCGAACGAAGAATACTTCAACGAAATGATATTTTAAACCATTATTTATACCAGGTCATTATTAATAATGGTTTAAAGTATGGTCCTATGACAGTTGTCATTTATCATGATAAATAAATATCATGTTATTCTGAAATCTGTAAAGGCGAATGATTTTAGTGATTCTTTGTTCCTCTACGCGACTGTTATTAACATTTACGCATGTTCCGAACATTTATGTTACAATATGCACTTTATTTATGCATTAAAAATGATTGATTTGCCTAAAGCGATTAATTTTGATCGAGCTTCGAAGTAAAAAGATGTTTCTTAAAGTTTTAAAACATGGAAAGGAATAATTGTCTATTAGAAATATCAATTTAACATTTGATTAACACTTGAAGAATCGAAATGAATACCTCCTCGGCGACAATGTTCTCCCCGTACCAAAGTCTGAAATTCGGGCATAAATTTTATAAAATGTTCGATTGTGAGACTCTTGGTATCAGAAATGACGTCAAATATCAAGAACCTCCGCGAATTGAAATTTTGCGCGATTTTCGAACGAATTTCGGAACTTTTGCTAGATTCTTCGCTGATTTTGGGTTTTTGTATCAGGAGAACATGATAGTCGAGGACGTATAGTTTTAAGTAGTTTTAGCAGTGTGATAGGATCCGGTTAAGGAAATGGAAACAAATAATGGACAAAAATAAAATTTCCGTCGTCAATTAAATTGATTTTATTTCAATACATTAATTCATCGGAGATACAATCGCATTCCTTCGATCCATTAACATATTCGCACTTTTATACTCATTAGAAAAATGTTGTTCTTTAAAGTACTCTACTTGTTCTTATACCGTAACAATTATTATTCTAAATTCGCAGCCAATTAGCTCGGTACTAACCACGACGAATAATTATTGTTCGTCGGAAGTAATACCGATTACCAGGTCTCACCACGCGGAGGTTGCTGCGAGCGGAGACCCGGAGAGAGATAGATGGAATCAAAGTTCCATCGATCTCCCTCGATACGCAGTACAAACGAAATTACTAAACTCCAGAGATAGAAGGAAACAATGTTCCTTCGATCTCCTCGTTTAATTCTGCCGAGCAATTACATTATGGAAAAATTAGGCAAAATTGGGAAATACGCGACACGAACCGTGGAGTTGCTCCTACTAGTTCGGTCCCGTTTCCCCTCAGTGGGCCCGATTCTCAAGGAAATGCGCGACGCCGTCCACTCCGTGGAGTGCCCCGTTTCTCCCAACTCCGCGTCAGGAGCCACGCAGAGCGTGGGCCTGACTTACGGAGGATGACGAAGAGAGGGTCTTGTGGCACAAGGGCTTCCGCAGGGACCGGTGTGAACACCTGCCCCTGTGTTCGCAGCATTTTCTCTCTCAAAGCGGACGCACCAGAAGAGACGGCGATCGAGCGTTCGGTCCACCTCCACGGCCGGTCACTTGCTTATGCAACAAGCAGAGGTGGCCGGACTGAGATACGAGCAAGCGAGCAAAAAGAAGCTAAAGATTGGATAATTGCTCGGCAGATCACAGATATTCGTACATGGTGACCTTAAAACTAACTTAGTCTATACTTAGAATTAACAGTCCCGCGGAGAATGCAATACATCAATCCTCTTCGTTCTTCGTTCTTCGTTCTTCGTTTTTCGATGTATCTAAGAGAATGTATCTAAGAGAAACCTAAGAGAAACCTAAGAGAAACCTAAAGTCATGGCATAATAGAAAATAGAAATGAATTTGGTTAGTGGATAAAAATAAACATGTCAAAACAAGTAGAAATTAAAATCAGAGTACAAATGAAATGAATTAGACAAAGAAACAATTAAAAAAAAAAGAAAGGATTGAGAGAGTGGTCGCCAGTACTGACCACCGCCTACCGGTGGGGAGTCCCCCTTCCATGAACCTAAAACGAAGACATCCGTCCACCTCGGAGGCTCCAGGAACAATGAAATTTTAAACAACCGGGGGCTCCTTATATACCCTCCCCAAGGTGACTTACCGTTACTTCCATTGTCTTTGTTCGATCTAATCGAATATTTCAACGAATTGATGGCTTTTTAGCCATTATTTATACTAGAACATTGTTAATAATTGTTTAATCTACGGTCCTACGACAGTTATTAATAAATATGATAAATAAATATCAACATATTGCGAAATCTTCGAAGGCGAACGGTTTCAGTGAATGTTTGTTCATTTCCGCGATTGTTACTAACATTTATGCATGTTCCCAATATCAATCGAACAATGTGCATCTTATTTATTCATTACAAATGATTAAGTAACTTATAGAAATTGATTTTGATCGAGATTCGAAGTAAAAAGTGTTTCGTAAAGTTTTAAAGCATGGAAAGTAATAATTGTCTATTTGGTACATTAATTTAACATTTATTCAATTCTTATAATTTACACAATATGTATAAAAGTTGCATTTTTTACTAGAAAGCGCCGAAATTCAATTAATCGCTTTTTTAGATAGAAAAATCTTCGTGATAAACACATGTGAATGGATAATCGATACATGTAGCCTTGACAATTTCGGTTGGTCCTCAATGACAACAATTCCATTGCGAACAAAGAATATTTCAACGAAATGATATTTTAAGCCATTATTTATACTAGGACATTGTCAATAATTGTTTAAACTATGGTCCTACGACATTTGTTAATAATTATGATAAATAAACGTCAAGATATTGGGAAATCTACGAAGGCGAACAGTTTTCGTAAATGTTTGTTCCTCCACGCAATTGTTACTAATATTTACGCATGTTCCGAACATTAATGTCGCAATATGCATGTTATTTATAGGACCCTTACAAGGACCCTTCTAAGGACCCTTCTAAGGACCCTTCCGACTTCCTGTTGGGATTCTCGGTGTAAGATTACTCGCATTTCAAAGTACACTAGATATAAAGTCTACTTGCTAAAAGCCTAATTGTGGCCCACTTGTGGTGCATACGTATACTTTCAAGTGTCGCTAAATATCCGGGAGTTTGAACGAAATTATTTCCCCAAAAATATCGACATCAACGAATCGTCCTATCGGACTCGAAGAAGATTAAGACGCGGAACTATTACACCGAACAATCGACCGCTCCTACTCGACCAAAAGCAACAACTTCTTCGTCCAGAATTCCCCGAGCGGTAAGAGGGTGGCGCGCGATAGATTAACGTAAACCAAGATGCGCGGCGATTTCCAGCGGGACAAGATGAACGGAAGGCGAAAGGAGAGGCAGTCGTGGCCGCAAGATCGCGGGAAAGAGCCGAGCGTGTAGCTCGCAAGGTAAACCCTGTGCACGAGAGCGCGGCTGGTTGTTGATGTAAAGTTACGACGCGCCCAGGAAACTGCAGCGGAGGTCGGAGGGCAAAGACGCACCACGAGGATTAATACACGAACATGCGCCATAGTTGGCTGCGTGCAGATACGGTTATGGCGCGTGCGGTTCGAAATTGGTTACATGCATCAGGAGGGGCAGAGGATGCAACACACCGCCGTCTTCCGTTCTCTCGCTATCTCTCTCTCTCTCTCTTGGTCCGACGACGATAATGCCACTCCTTCCTTCCTCGGTATCGATTAAGCATTATCTCTTAACTAGAACGCCGCTGGAAACCCACGTTTCTCGTTACTCGGGACCCGTACTCCCGACGTTCCCTTTGCTGGAAACCTAGACGTCCCACGAGACGGTCGCCTACCGGATTTCAACGTAAGAGAGAATCAGCCAACCAGGACTCCTGACAACGGTTCGCTATCAGCGGCTCCTGGCTGCCTTTCAATGGGCCTGGGTAGCCCTCGAAGACCGACGTCGATCCGACCGCCCTGGGATTGCTTTAATTTCGATGTAATCGTTGCGCGAGGAGCAATTACTTTCTCGTCGACGTCCATCTCCACTTTGGCTGCTGATCCCCCGGGAGAGAAGTAACCGATACCGTGTGACCCGGACGATTTTACGGAGGACCGATCGGTGGATGACTCTTAACGCAGAGGACGATATCTCTCGCGCATCGCGATACGATTTTCTTCATTCTTCTGGAGTAAGAAATAGACGAAAGTTCGAGAGTTTACGAGCTCGTGACGGAGAAACGAATACCAAGATATTTTCGCACTTTGATTCCTTATTTCGTGCCACCGAACGGTCCATCTTCGGAGAGGTCTTTCCTCCGCGAGGCGTTCCTCGTCCGCGGACCTTATCGTCATCGTCGAGCCTCAGTGGGTCGAGTGCACGGTTAAGAGGGCCTCGTTTATGTGTAATAAGCTCGGGTTAGGTATCCACGTCTCTTCTAGACTCCACTTAAGTACGACTCGTCCATTCCCCCGGCCCTCCTCTCTCTCTCTCTCTCTCTGTCTTTCTTTGACCGGATAAAGACCGACCGAGAAACAAGGAGGAGAGTTCCCCGGGAGATCTCGCTGAAGAGGCCCTTTAGCGAACAGACCGTAAGCACGAGCACTCGGAGGGAATAATTTTAGCTTCGGGTGACGTCGGTGCAACGACACGTGCGGCCACACCTGTTAAGATGGATTCGGCTCGTTCACGATCTTTGAGAAAGCAAGGCCCAATTCTGGCGAACCTCTCAACATTTTTACAAGAGTGTCCACTTCGTCCGAAAGCCACGATATTCTTCGTGGAGAATCGAAACTCCACTTCTGGGAAATGTCGGTAGTGCTCGAACAAGAACTCGCGAGTTTGGAGGGTATTCGAGTTCCAGCGACGTTTATCGACCTCCCCTCCGAAAGAACACAGTGGATTTGAATTCTGCACGGTGGCGTTAGCGGTGGTCCCCGAAGAAAAACGAGAGCCATTCGGGGGATTAGAATTCTGCACGGCGGTGTCAGAGATGGCCGGAGAAAAACGGACCGTTACGAGGAGGATTTGAATTCCGTGCGGGTTCCGTCGATGCCGTGCGCCCGGAAAAACAGACTTTGCCTTCGCTTCCGTCGCTTTTCCGTGAAAATTCTGCCTCTTTTCGCGAACCCTTGTGTTTCTTTCCTCGATTTTCCCCGCCCGTGAAAGACGGCCTTATCGACGCCTACGTACACGAAACAAGTAGTAGTTTGGGATCTATGATCAACGCACGATACTAGGACTACCAGAGATCGATAATTACCGGTATTGTTGCTCTGAAAAATTCCCAATTACACTAGTTCCAAGGAAAGACCAAAGTATCGTTAAGAATAGAAGAACCGTTAGTAAGCAAATCGATACATTTGGACTCAAGGTCGTAGATGTTGCATGGATAGCGTCTACGGTAAAATCGCAAGGCTAGGATTAAAAGTAAATTGGCTTTGTCGAGCAGAAAGTGTTAAACAAGAGAAGAGAGATCGTTGACGGTGGTTTCTTTTGTGCTTGGCGTTACGGTCCCGTGACACTGGCGTTCAACCAAGCAGACTCGTTTATTTTTCATCGAGTTCGAACGATCGCCGACCAGCCTTCTTTCCCCGTTTCTCTCATATCCGTTCCGTTCAATTACCAACTCGATCTCCGTAATGGCAAGGTTACGGTAATCTCCCTTTTATTTCCCGGATAATTAATGACCCGATTTCCCTCCCAAGGTTAAGGGCGGGCGTGTTCGGTTCGTTTCGCTATAGCTCACCGTTAACGAACGGATTAAGATTACCAGCCCGAAGGATCAAAGTATCAGGCGACGTACGTACGCCCAATTCTTGGGGGCATTTAGCACCAAGATCTTAAATTCATCGGGCAGATGTTCGATATTCGAAACGTTGGGAATTTTCCTCGGGACTTTCTCAAAGTCCTTTGCGTTGTGCCTTCGTTCTCCGTGGGTGGTATCTCGAAAGGGAACGATTTCGAGTCGAGGGGGTGTCGTCTTCTCGCAACTATCGTTGTTCCATTGGTCTTCTTGAACAGTTGCAAGAGCGGGCGAAGAATCGAAGACATTGAGAACGTTTTAGGGTGTTGCGCAAACTCGAGCCGAACGAGACACAGTGTCCATCGAGACGCTGGTCGTTGAATTTAATATCATCCGGGGGAATAATTCTCGAACGAGAGGACGGATACGATACGGAATCGAAGCGGGTAATATCGCGGAAAGGGGAAGGAAAATAAAGCGGATCAAGGGGGAAACGAAGTGCGCGATCGGTACGCACGACGGGGAATGAAATATCCTATAGGGGATACGTTGTTATGAATTTTATGCTTATCGATCCATCCCCCGCGATATTGCTAATAAAAGCACCGACGCTACTCTCGGCCCTACTCGTTCCGGCTTTCCATCTGGTTTCCGATTGTTGTTCGCACCCCGAGCCATCCGCACGTACTGCGGTGTGTTTCACGGCAACGATCAACCTCCTCTTGCTCCTACGATCGATCTTCGATGTAACGAGTTCGGTTGGTGATCCGTAAAATCGACGCCCCTGGCTGGAAACTCGATCGACGTTATTTTGATCGATGTCGAATAGGGGCGGAGGTCAAGCGCGGCAATGGGATGCCCCCTGGCCGCAGGGGGAAACCAAAAGACACGTGTACTCGCGGAACATCTACGAAACTTAATTAGCATACCCGTTACGCGTTCTTCGATCGGTTACCACACTTTTCGAGGATTCGCGAAGGGACTAACAATGGCTAATTCATTTTTCTACCTAGTGTTTCAAGATTTTTCGTTTTTTTTCTCATTTCTACTCATAGAACGTACCTACTACCAATATTTTACCAAACGCGTCGCAAGGCTTGCATCATTGTATCGCGTCTATCGCTAATATTCATTCAACTATTGTGCCGTAATCATAGAAAGTTGTATTATTTAATTGACGCCCCAAACCCGATAGATTCGCCAGAGTTCGACGGGATAAGTTTACAGTACAAGAGGGGGATGCTCTAAATATCGAAGACGCGACTCGACGTGTTTACGTATCGAATAATTAATTCCGAGCACCTCGTACTTCGTGACGAAGTTCCGCGGATGGAAAAGTTAATTCTCCATCACCGCATAAGAAACACGCTAAACGAGATTCGTTCGTTAACTAACCTGGAAACACGGCAGTAGCGAGGGAACAATTTTCGAGGCGACAAAACGCGACGGTCGGACGCGAACATCGTTTGCGAGGGACGCTAGAAACGTCCTCGAACGTCTCTGTCTCTCTCGCTCTCTCTTTCTCGCTCTCTCTTTCTCTCTCTCTCTCTATCGCGAGAATATACATCCTGTTCCAGTTTTCCGTACACTCGTTCTCTTTTCCTCGTCGCGATGTATTTCGCTGAGCTTTAAGCCGCGTCTACACCGAAGCAACACCGAGGAACGTTTCCTCGATGTTTCTCGAAAAAGTCGCCCTACTTGTTGCCAAATGTTGCTATTGTTGTCATTCGTTTATTAAGAGGTTTCATTCCCCTCTGTACTGACAATTAATACAACTAAGTAAGTAACGGATGTACGATGGAACGAAATGTCAAAATCGTTTAGAAAATTACAAGGATCGCAACAGCCTTAATCTATCGTTTAAATTTCGCGCAAAAAGATCTGGTCGCTCGGCGTTCTTCGAATTCTGTTGCTTCGTTGTGGGCGGAATGTTGGAAACGTAGCTTTATACACCGTGGACGACCCGCTCGTAATGGAAGTTCCAACTGGAGCAACCGAGAGCGCGCTCTCGCCGAGAGGAAAACACGGATTTTTCCGCGGAAAAAAGAACCGTTCTCGCGGAAAGGGAAAGCTGCGCGGAATACGCTCGATCGTTTTGTTTCACGGATCTGACTCGAGGCGGTCTTGTTCCAGTGGTTCTCGGGACGCGAGACGAGCGATGAAAAACGCGAAACGGACCGATACGAGTCTGTCGTTTAATTCCCCTGGCAAGGAAATCCCTCTTTGATCCGACGATGGAAACGATTCCTCGGCACAATTATCGCGAGGAAGCTTCCTCTCGGGGATCGTTTGAGTTATTTCTGATCTTTCGGGGATTCTTTCGTTCCCCCGCAAGGAGTTGTAACAGTTACGGGTCGGTTCTCTCTATCGTACGCAGAGGAAATTGAGCCGGAAACTCGGGCTTTGCTCCGGGAATCAGGGCCAACGTGTTCGCAGCCGAAGGAGATCTCGTCGGTTGAACTTCGGGCTTCTCGTAGTCGGCAGAATTGGTTTCGGGATTTTCCGACAGCTTTTCGGGAGCCGTCCGTCCTTTCTGAGATTAAAGAATCCGTCGAGGAATCGGTCGCGATCAACTCCGGGTAAATAATCTGTAACCGGGCTCTAGAAACACCACCGTTCAACTATCGTCCGAGACTTTGGTACCGCTCCGTTGTACCGTTTGCGTAACTTTCTTTGGAAATTAAAAAAGATGTCCGCGTTCCGGACAAAGTGCTCCGTTTCTTTGCAATCGCTGTATTTTATATCGTTCGAGGACGTTTCTTGGAGAGATCGAGTTCGCTCCGCTCCGCGAAGAAACTCGAGAGTCCGGGATCTCTGTAACCGAAATAGCGGAAGAGATCTCAACCACCGCGAAATTGGACGTGTCTCTCCCTTGTTTGTCCTCGAATTCAGGACCGTGTTTCGCGTCCCAAAAGCTTCGAGGAGAAGGTCCCAAAAGAGCTCCGTGACTTCTTTCCCTCCCTTCCTGCAAACCTCGACTCCGCGGGAAGACGAAAGATTGGCAACGAGGGGGTGGACACCGACAAAAGTGGAAGGGAACAAAGATCCGAGCAAACATCGGGCGGACGGAATGTCTCCGACCCCGTACCCTCGCGTCTCTCGATTTTCGGACCAGCTTTTCTCTTCGGGGTAGCGCGAGAGTGCGCTCTTTCAATTCCACCCCTCGCGAACGCACCCTCCGTCGGTCTGCTCTCTCGTTGCATTCAACCGTTGGTATTTTCAGCTTAATCAAGCGTAGCCGTGTCTCGTTACACGGCCGCGTTCACCGGCTGGCAACCTCGATGCACCTTTTTACCTTTCCTACGATCCTCGACCCTTTAGCTCCTCGCGAGCTTCGGAACCGTGTCACGGGACGACGCGCTGACCTAAAATAGGAAAATCGGGGAACAGGGGGCCCTCGACCTTTCTAGAATCCCATCGAACGCGTCGTCGAGAAAATAAATCACCCGGATTTTTATACCATCGCGCGAGACACGATTCACGAAGGGACCAACGATATCGCGAACAACAAAAGTTCCTTCTACCCCGAGAAGATCGATCCATTATGGTCCTGTTACGGTCAGAGATTTTTGTCCCTCTCGATGAGTACCCTTGGACCCTTGTTTCGACCACCCGGTACAAACAAGCTCGAGCCGTAACGAAATTTTCAATTACGCGTTCGAGGATCCACGTTCTGATTTTCTTCTATTTCGTGCGACGACCTCTGCTCTCTTTCCCTCTCCGTCTTTTTCTCCGACTCTTTTCAAACCCCTCGTATCCGGTTTGCCCCGCATTTTTTTTCACCAACCCCCTCTCTTTCCTCTCCAGACCAGCGCGAACTGCATACGAAATATTCACGGTGCCCGCCCAGCCTGCCAAATTGGATTCCCACCCTCCCCCGTCACCCTCCCCCCGCCGAAAAAATGGCCGCGGTTCGCAACCCCGTTCCATCGCCTTGGTTTCTTCTTCGTGACCGTTGCTCCGCGAACATGTTGGTAGCCCTGTTACCAGCTTGTTAGTCGAATCGTTCTGCACGTTTTGCACGACACTCCCTTTTACTCGAGGACCCCTTTCGAACAGGGGAGATTGATGCTCGAGGAGGAGGGAGTCCTTCGAATGCAAATGTCTCGGTGTTCCACGCGTTTCTCCAGAGTTCTCGCTACTTCTTCGATCTTTCCTCTTTTCCTCCGAAAGGAGGAAAAATCGTTTCCCTTTTGCGAGAATTTTCCACCGAGAAGTTCATTCGAATACCGCGAGATCTTTCTCGAATATTGTCTCTTTAAACCAAAGTCCTCCGTTACGGTAATTAATTAACGATTCGATTCGCGCGAAAGCACATCGGAGGAGAATTTCGAAAATTTCTCTCTTCTCTCCGCTCGGAAGCTGAGAATCGTCCTCAATCTCTCTCGGCAGGCATTAATTTCCAAAGAGCGAAACGGGAGCGCGTCGAGCGAAAGAGATCCGCGTTCGAACGAGCTTGCAAGTTTCGACCAACGTCTGTTAATTCCCGAGTACGTTACAACCGCCATCCGACTCTCGTAAGGACGAGCACGGAGTTTCCAAAGGAGGTAATGTCCTCGTCGGAAGATCGGGAAATTCCTTCGTGCAAAGACGTCGAGTATTACCAGCGTTGCATTTGCATTTCAAATTGTTCGGCCCGTCGACGCCAGCAGCGCCAAGTTTTTAACGGGATCAGCGTAATGCGGCGAGAAAAATTCGAGCCGAGGCGTCCATTCCCGAAAGAGATCGCCCGAAAGCGTCTCGCGGACCGTTTTTAATCCGTTTACCGCGCGCGTTTTTCGTCCGTCGAATCGCCAACGAACTTACGTTCCGTCCGCAGCCGCGCGAAACGGCGCATTTTTCCCACCGATGTACGGAATTTTTAAAAATAGGCTAAGTCGTTACGCAAACTCGACGCTTTTTCCCGGTGCGCGCTCTCCTCTTTGTCGAACGATCGTTCGACGACGAACCTAAAACAATGAGCGAGGGCAGCACCGTTGCGATCGGCTCGAAACGATACGTTGCGAGATCTCGGAGATTTGGGAAACGGATCCACCGAATTTTCAATCGTGTCCGAATGTCGATTTATTTTGCAACGTGGGCATCCAGGGGAAAGATTTTTGGGACTTTTTCGTTCTCGAAGCCGCGAAAGAAATCTTTCCGAAATTTTCTTCGAAGCGAGAGCTACGTGGACGTCTTCTAAGTAATAATCACCGCGCACTTGGATCGCGAGTACGGAATCTCCGTTCTGTTTCCTCGATCTCGAGGGACGGTCAGAATTCGGTCTCCCGAGTGGAGACGGTCGGAAAAAAGAAGAAGGGGCGATTCGTCGGAGAAAAGTCGGACGACGAGAGAATAAATTTGAATGCGGTGTTCGCGGCCCCGGCGCGGTGACACCGTAATCGAATGATATTCAAATTTAAATGCCCGGCGCAATAAAGTGTTTAAGAATTTAAAACTTTATTTGACTTTCAGAGTGACTTTTCTCCGCCACCCGTTCTCTTCCATCTCCCCTCTCCCCGCTCCTCTCTCTCCTCTCTCCTCTGTGGATCCACCCCCTTCAACCTTCGACCCTCGTACCCGACCCGACGACCGGCCGGCTGCGACCCCGATTCTTACTTCCACCTTACGACCCGACGAGAACGAAGAGTTCGCAGTTAATTTCGCATTTCGTCGCTTTTACCGTCTCCCGGCCGCTCGTTCTCTCCAACCCCTCCCCGAGGGTGTTAATGGGCCCGCTGAGCGGAAATAGCGAGCTTGTTCTCGCGAGTGTCGCGTTATTTCCTCGGCTTCCTTGCTTCTGTTCCGACTGGCCCCATTGTGTCGTACATTGCTGTCCAGAGTTTACAGAGTTTAGAAAAAACAAGAACTTTTGGAAATGTTCTCGGTTCCGTTTCTCGGTTCATTGCTCGATATACCAGAAGGGTCAACGATACTCGCGAAGCGTACCGTGTTCCTATGTAATTTGTACTCTTACATTGTTTACATCTTTCGCGTCTAGGTTTTCACTTTTTTCCACCCGTAGCGTAACGAACATCACTTTCTATCCGTTTCGAATGAAAATATCGATGAAGCGATCCTCGAGAAAATTCTTCGAAAGATCCCCGAGAAGTTTGTCCTCGAAGAGCGATGAGAACGTTTCGATGTTGTTATTTGAAAAGCTCACCCTGTACGTAGCCGACGCAGGGCCACAATTGACGCAATGTCGAAGTGGGCACGCGCAAGGGAGTCTATCAACGAAATCTTGTTGCGCGAAATAAAATTAGACACGTCTGTGGATGGTGGCGTTCGAGCGTGACGATATATAGACGCAAATAAAATTATTCCTTATTATGTTATTTCTACCGTGGTCCTCTTCTCGGTGCTCCAGCGACGCTTCTCCGGCTGGCCGGAAAGGTTCGAGCGGACACTGATTGGCTCGGGTGCAGCCTTTCTCCCTTTTACTTTTCACTCCGCCGCCCTTCGCGAAAGTATTTCCGCGTGCGCGACGCCGAGAGGAACGTTAACGTTCTACTTGGTAGAATTCTCCCTTCGTTCCTTTTCCACTTTTCTTGTCTCCTCCCTTCCGAATCCTCTGGTCTCTGGTCTGCCAATGCCTGCGAAACTCTGGCGTCGCGCTGGATTCCGTTCTCATCGTTATTGTAACGAATACCTTGATTCCATCGCGTCCAGAGAAACGCGAGAATTTAATTTCACCGAGCCGATTGGATCACCGTTTAAAAACGAAGCACCAGTTTTTGCGGCCCGCGCGCTTCTTAACGACCTAATCTTAATTGGCACGATGCGCACCGGCGACGCTTCGACCCTATAATTTCCTCCGGATCGGCGAGTTGGTCCGGGTTGGGTCTTGGTTAGGTCCGTGTCCTCGTAGGTACCTCGGGACCAGGATTCGCCGATATATTCGAACGTCAGGACCGCGCTCGGGCAAGTGGCAGCAACCGAAGGCTTCGATAACCACGAGACCGGTTCTTTTTCGTTTTGCAGTCAGCTTTTCTCGTTCCAGGGGCAATTTCGAGCGGCGTCACGGCAGGCAGCCGGGAGAAGTTAAAATAAGAAAGCGGCAAAAAAGGGAAACGAGCCGGTAGCGCCTTATTACCAACTCGAGACAACTTCCACGGAGTCAAGAGACTGCTGGAAAACTGGGAGGGATTCGCGAAGTCGGGCCGGAAAGAAACCGATGGGAGGAGTTGGTTGGTTGGTTGGTTGGTTGGTTGGTTGGTTGGTCGGTCGGTCGGAGGGCTGGTGGATATAGCAAACGGAGGGTAAAGGAGGCAGGCGAAACGAGTTCAGGCGAAGGCCCCGCGGTGCATCTCGAAATCCCGCAGGAAGCAGACACAGCGTCCGCCGTTTAATTTCACTTCCTTATCTCGGACTCCGTATAATCTGACGGGCTGCAATTTCCCAAAGATCCTCGAGATTTCTCGCGGCGGTGTTTCGCGCGCCACCTCGAACCGGGATCTCGCGAATCCTCGCGAAGCGATACCGCGCGGACAGCTTTCTCGGTTGAAGCGGAAAATGATTGGAACAATTGGAGAAGGAATCCGTTTTTAGTACGTTTCTGATCCGACAGACTCTCGCTGTAGAATGTTAAAATTTTTCTCACTTCCGTATTGAGCTTCTCCGCAATTTTTCGCGAACGCCCCGATACTTTTTTTTATAATATTCCAGGGGCTCTGAACCGAAATCGGGCAAGGGAAACCGAGTCGCGGCAAGTTGAAATATTCCGGCGAGGAGGCTCTCCGCGGGGATTAAAATATTCTACAGGCATCGAGCAGCCGAATTTTGCGCGTACTATCGTTCTTTCCGTCGAAGAGGGCGGAAATCGATACTGGGTCGCTCGTAAAATTCTGAATCCACGAGACTTCGGTTTACGCGAACGCAACAACCGCGAACCAGCGGGGGCGCGAGGCGTGACTTAAAAACCAAGAGATAAATTGAAATTCCCCGATACACGGCATGCTTTCTCGGGTTGGCGTTTCTATTTGCAACGGGGAAACGAAACGCGAGGAAAGAGGTTGCGCCGCGTCTGGGAACGACGAAAAAGGAGGACGAGAAGCGCCAAAGGCACGGCGAGAGGAGCGCGCAAAGGTGCTTGCTGGCTGTCCTGAAAGGAGCTTCGGGGCTGAAATCGAAAAGCACGATAATGGGAAGTTGAACGATGAGGTTCAATTTTCAAAATGGATCCATTCTTGGATGGATGGCTATTGAAGGAAACGGGGGGCATGGCGGGTACGCGGACACAACACGAAAATGGAAATGCTCTATCCGACAGTTCGCTGAATAAAGCGATAAATGCCCTGATATTGGCGGGAAAAATAACGATTAATTATATTTCTATAGTTTGCATTCGGAATGACTGGTGTTTGGTACGTTACAATTGCTCGTGAGACCGGTGTTCGATAATTGTGATAAATATTTCCAGGGGTTGTCGATTGGATTTCTTTCGCTCTTAACGAATTTATCACAATTAGATAACGCAGTCGGTGTGTCAGGGTTAGGGTTGGCAACGTTTCACTGTCGTTCGATGAGTTCTTGATAACTTGGTATCTTCTTAACACTCTTCTTTCGAATCGATCGCGGTCTTTTTTTTCTCGTAAATTCCCAAACGGACCCCTCGTTGCCCTTTCGGAATCTCCCTTAAGAAGCTCAACTCCCTTTCAACCGTTCTCCGTTTGTTCGCGGAAATTCGGCCGGTAAAGTGACGGGGAACGAATTTAATCGCAGAGAGCTTACACAGTGGGATTACACGCGCGTCGCAATCGCGGCTCGCTCGTCACGCGCGAGATTTGTCAAGAGGGCGAGGCCGGTCCTGGAAATCCGCGTCGAATCGAGTTCGTTGAAAAGGATTTTGGAAATCGTTCGACGGCCCAACTTGAAGTCGGAAAAATTTGAGAAACACTGCCGTTCGCATCACGCGACACGCAATATCGGCGCATAAATTTACCAGCGTCCCCCGACGGGGGGTTGGGCGACACGATCGAATAGGGGTTAATTCGAGGATTCGAAACCGCCGCGGAACGGATGCGAGATGAAACGCCAGCTCGGAGGACCCGAACACGCTCGTCGAACCAATTCCGCATCGTCGACCAAATTGCACGCTTGTTGACGTCACGTCCGCTTCCGTTGCACCCAATTGTTATTGCTTTCCAATGATATAGCCTCCACGGGCCGCCAGGAAAGCCGCGCTTCCTGCCTCAATTTTTTCACCTGCTTACTTTGCGGTACACCCTCTGTCCACGTTCCATTGTTCGATGGCTGTCCAATCGCCCAGAGGGCAACGTTTTGCTTTTCTTTCGACTCGAGTTTCTCGCGTACTCGGCTTTGTAAAAAACTTGGGCCCTTCACGAACACGATATTTGAAAAAAGATGACAATAGACGAATTCCAACTGTTTCTCCCCGTCGAAGTAAAACCTCTGCGCAAACGATAAGAAAGAAGTAGCAAATATTCGCCCGGTTAATCTCGATCAGAGGCAGTCGACGAATCTTGTAGTCCCTCGAGAAAAGATCCGGCTTTTAAGATTCGTTCTTGACCTGAAATACTTTGTCTAAGAAATACCAAGATACGAAGAGAACTCGCGATAACTTGTCTTCCTATCTTCGAGTCCTTCAAAGTCGAGGCTTCCACTTTCGGATATTTTATTCTTCGACGGAATCTTGTTCGTTTTCTCTCGTTTCGTTGAAATTGTTTCTTCCGGTGCAAGAACGGAATCCTTACTGCGGAGCAAGTGTAATTGACTCGATGAACGTTCCATCGGATAAAGAGAGGATTAGCTCCTCCTGGAATCGATCTGTTACTCGGGGAACGGAGTCGCGTCAAAGGGTTACTTGGCAGTTGAATCGCTTCGATTGACCTCGAATCGCCAAGATTCCGCGTGTCGAGATCGTAGACGCGCATAATTAACGGGTGTCAAGTGTTGCAGAACATTGACCGCCTCGAGTTTGCCCAACAGACACGTCGGGCTGCCCCACGTCCCGGCTGTAATCCTCTCTAATGAATTTACGATCGATCCGAGTGACTAATCGCGAGAGAGACAGAGGGGGGGATCCTCGATGACTACTTTGCCGTGAAAGTTTCATTTTCCTCGCGCGATAATTGGCTCACCCGACGTAACAATATTTCCTCGGTGGAAAACCCCAAAAGGAGAACCAACCGACTCGAGGTTCCGCAAATATCGAAACAAACACTCGACCCATGGTGCCTCGATTCCTCTCGAAAAATTGATTCGAAAAGATGGAATAAATGTTTTATTTGCAACCTTCGAATACGGTCAATGCATTTCCAAAGTAGATATTCTTCGAACGAGCTCTTACAAAGAAACTTTATTACGCATTCTCGATTTATCTTATCGAATTCGATTTCCTCGGGAAAATTGATTCGAAGGCGTAGAATGAATTATTTTCGACAATCTTGGAAATACGGTCCATGTATTTTCAAAGTAGATTTTCTACGTGGAACTTTACTTTCAATTCTTCGCGTTCTTCGCATTCTTCGCATTCTTCGCATTTTTCCGCGAGAAGGGACGTTTCGAACCGCTAGTTGTTCAACGGGAGGGAATACATTTTCGTAGAAAAGAGAAAATCCGACGAGTTACTAGGCTTGTCGCACACCCCGAAGGAAGATAATTTCAATCTCGGGACACTGGGCTTCCCCTCCGCCGAGGGTTTATGAGATTTGCAATTCACTTTCTCACGGAGTCCTCCGGCGCGAGCCAATTTAATCTACACGCAGATCTCGGTCAATTAATGAAACCTCGGAATATTCACCCCTTGGCCGGAACGCGGGGATCGTTGAGTGCCTCCTGCCGGGGTATCAGACGTTACTTTCGAGATTCAATTAATCACAGAATGTGGCGAATTTATCGTCCCATCGCCTCGGGAGCGCCGCGAGAAACTCGAATGGCGACAAAGATTTTGGGAGAGTGACTTTCTTCGATTCTAATGCGAAGTAAATTCCATGGTATGCAAAATTGGCGGAAGGAACACTCAGAATTTTCGATAAAGATTGTCATTTATTTCTCGTTTCTTTCTGTTACAATATTTCCATTACTATTGGGGCTTATCAACGTCAACAAGGGTCGTAGACTTTTGGATGTACACATAGGTGTCGCGTAACGCGTAATTAATCTGCACGAAGGCACGTTACAAGACGTACAACCTTAAATAAATACGCTTCGGTCCGGACACCGATACGATAAACGTCCGGGAGAATTGGGGTTGTAACGGATGATGGACGTTGCGATTCGAGGTTCGTTCGCGAGGTAGGAAAACATTCGAGGACGGGAGGGTGTGGATTCCACAATATTTTCGTAGGGGACGAGCAGAATTGGTGTAGGTAAGCCAATCGACGTGTTCCCGCGGTAATTGGTCCGCTCTGGTGCCTTTAACTGACAAATAAATTTACCCCGGCCGGGCGTAGGGCTCGGCCTCTCGGGCTTCTTTAATTGAAGATCGTACAATAAAGAAGACCGAACTCAGTCGACCCTTCGCGTTTCTTTTATTTACGAGCCCCTAGTGCAGGCGGAAGATATCTCGAAAGTTGAAACGAAGTAAATAATAGAACGGGCCGGGGGAGGGGGGGAAGGGATCCGATTATACGTGTTCGATTCCGGAGGGGGTGAGGCGCACTCGTCGCAGAATTTCGATCCGTGCTCGACACGGTCTCTCGATTCGATATCTCCGTGAAAGTCGAAAGTATCGCCTTCGATCGTGTAAGCGCAAATAAAACGCGAATGCGTCAACTTGACGAGTGTTTTATCAATGATCTTAGTATTATTCTTTATTCGACGTTTCGTATACGGGTTTCTTACCGAATAGCTAAATAATATTCCTTCGAGTTGTACGACAAGTTTCTGACATTTTTAGCGCACGCGACACTCGTCCTTAATTCCGCGACGCGTTACTCGAAAACATCCCCTTTTCTCTTAGACCCTTGATTCGCGCACCCTCGAACTTTTCGTCGAAGGATTCCGTGTCCAGAATTCCGTATCCTCCGCAGCGGCTCGACGAACGCTGCGAGTTTACGCGAAAATAATAGTCCTCTCGGTGGAAGTTGAACGACCGCCGTCTGTTCTCGCCCCGTTCAACACCCCGATGTTTCTGCATTCTTTTTCCTCTTCTTCCTGTTCACCGTGGTCGTTTCGGGTCGATCTTTCGTTCGTTAGACCCGCGTATCACGAACTCCGCCGGGGCGGTCGAATTACAAAGTTCCGTTGTTTATCGCTCGCCGGGAAACAACTCGGACCACCTGGTGCGCGTCGGTCGGGAGTTTGGCTCGTCGAACCAACACGAAATGAAACTGAACGGGAGAAACGGGGATCGTTATTTCGCTGCGGCTTCCGTTAACTCGACGGAAAGAAATCCCGAGATTATATTATTATTATTATTATTATTTTTATGTTTAGTTTTATCGTCGGCGACTTTATCGCGTCGAGTAACATAAACGGAACACGAAGACCGGAATAATAATAATGTTACGTGCACGGAATGGCGAAAAGGGCCTCCTAACCTACAGAGAAGGGAAAAGAAAGTTTCGCCTGTCGAAGATTCGATTAAAGACTCGTATATTTTATATCGATATCGTGCATTTTAAAAGGAAGGATCGAATAAAAAGTACACGAACATTTATGTTACACTTGGTACCCGAACACGGTGTAAAACTCTCGCAATGAACGTTTGAACTCTGGTATTTTTTATCATTCAACGCGATCCATTTCTTTAGAAATTTTTGAAAGGGAGCGAACGGAGAGAAATCAAATTTTTTTTTCGACCATTTTATAACGTTCCAGCGAATCAACAAAATCGATAGAGCGGACTCGCTTCCGACAACAACGCCATTTATTAATTGCAATTCAGGACTCGGTAATGGCCGGTCGTTTGCCGAACAGTTTATTCGAGAGACGACACCCGGAGACTTGCAACGAGAATTTCATTTCCCCGTTTCGTATATTTCATCGCGCGGAACCTCGATAATTTCGTGCTTCGTTCGTTTGATCGCCAGCCTCGACGCGCTCGTATATATTCGGATTGGCTTAATGAAAATCGCCTCGTCGTTCGTATTAATAAGGTTACAAGCGTCATAGGGCTCAGCCCCCGTTCGACTCTGTTTGAATTTCCCATTTTAAATCATCGCTCGACTCCCTCCTCCGCCCGTTCGACCCTCCCCTACGTCGAGATAATTACAACGATCGAAATAAAGCCGAACCGTGCGAACAAAGAGGAACCGAGACCGTAAAAACAGCGCCAGGACAAACATATTCGAGCGGGAAAGAGCGTGTATCGGACACGGGTGTTTGCCGTGCGGTCGTTTTTACAGGCCGTCGTTCCCTTTTCCCGGTTCATTTATTTATCCCGATGGCGCGACATCGATGAACACGCATCGAATACCTTCGAGTTCCGCCACTCTGAAAAAAAGCTGCCAACAGGGGATGCAAAACGAACAGTTCGAGAGGTATCGACCCTTTGATCGCAGATATACTTTGACGCGAAACGTAACTCCTGTGTACGCGAGACATTTTTGCGTATCTAACGTACATACGCGCTGATGGCCATTGGACGTAGACGCGAACGTTTAAGAAGCACCCGTATCGAACTGGAACTGGAGAAATCGCGAACCGCAACACGGTGCGTCCGAAATGGAAGGACGGGGATCGTTGACGTTGAACCGCGGGAAGAATATCATTTTTTACGATATAATTGTCAGGCAACGCGTTCGCTCACGGCTCGTGTTACCATCTTCGTCGACGATGGTGAATCCGGTAAAGATCGATCGACGTTCGAGGCTCGCGTCGACCGAGGGAAAAATAATCCGCCTCCTGGGATCGTCCTCGTGTATTTTTTGGGAAACGACGCGTCGGGGAGAACAAAGGACTCCCTGAAAGGTGGATCCTCGAGTTTCGCAACGATTTCTTTGAAACGTCTCGAGAGAAGGCTCTGGATCAATATTCCGGACGAGGCTGCTCGGAATCGAAATTAGCCATTGCTCGAATAAATTTTCCTTAAGTTTACCAATAGAGCGGATATCTAGGATATAACTGTACGCAGTTGCGAGCAGTCGACAATAATTTTCAAAGACCGGAGAGCGTTATAATGACAATATCGTATCGCTGTCCGCGCTCGAGCTCGGCGCAAGTGGAACGAGCCGGTAACGGTCAGACGCGCGAGCCAAGCCTCGTGCGAACAAACTCTGTCCCACGTCCTCGACTTATTTTTGCGCCAAAAGTCACCTCGTCTTCTATTCCACCACGAGTTTCGTCCCGCTAGGTATTTGGACACCTCGCAAAGTTAAAACGTAAAAGAGAATTCGATACCGATTCTCGAGATGTAATCTTTCGTTCGACGCGTAGCCCTTTCTAATTGCTCGTCGTCGAGTTAATAGACGCCTGGGATCAATGGAAGATTCGCGCGTGGCGCGAAATGATCCGCATTCATCCCGCTCGATTACAGACTGTTTTCCGCCGGAACACTCGACGCTCGCCAATTTCTTCCGTGCAATCAATACCCATTGTTCAGAATTCGTGTACAATTTGCCGCGTGCCAACCTGTCCCGCGCGCGCGAGGGGACTATTGATTTCTGCACTCTCCTGGAGAGCCTCTCGAACCAATTCGTTCGAGCTGCTCGCGCGCGAGCTCGCCCCCACTTTCGCCTTTTCTCTCAACCCGAACGAGAGCTGTGGAAATTGTGACTTTAATGGCGCGAACGAGTGGCTTTCGAAACGCGGGAAGATCACCTTCTGTGTTTCGAGAGCCCTGCTTTGTTCCACGCGTTGTTCCGGGACCGACTGGACCCGACCATTTTCGATTTTCGAGTTCCACGATTATTATCCACGCTTCGATCTCGCCAAGACCGCGAGCTCGACGAACGAAACCAGCTGGGTGAAAGATCTGGAGAGAACTGGAAAGCTTTGAACTTTTCTTCTCCAATTAACCGTCGTGGAAGGGGACCGCGTAACTGTGAAAAATATTTGCAACCCAATTTGAATGGTTTCGACCACGGAAGAAAACTTTTTCCGACGTCCTCTCGTTTGAAAGGAATTTTCTTTTTAGAAAGTCGTTAATATTTTTCGCATAGGTGGCCTTCCTCGAGCGAAACGCTCTCTACAGACTAGTCATAAAAGGAAGAATAAAGAGATCTCATATTCTTCCCATAGGAGGTTAACAAAATTTCCGAGATTATTACCCCTAGCGCGTATCGTGGCTCGAGATTCCTCGTTGCTATTGGATGTTGCAGAATATCCATCCGTTCTCCGGTGTGTCCGTACAGCCGCGAAAATTCGCAGACTTCTCGGCGAGGACGCGGCAATTAGAAGCGTATTCGTGACGCGCTACTCGGTCACCGTCTACGCCGTCGGTTTCAACGCCTCCACCCCCGGCAACACCGGCGCGTAATCCCCGAGAATGAAATGAATTATTCATCCGTTCGAAACGCTGAACTCGATACCGAGCAGCCAGCGAGATGGCGAGGAAGAAGAAACAACGAGAGGCCATTTGTTTTAGCGAGCGCTAGAAATTCGAGGCGCAACTACCCCCATCGCCGTCTTCGACCACCCTCGTGGATCGATCTTCCCCGTCGAGTTGCGTTTCACTTTCGCGCGTTCGATATCTTCGAATTCTTTCTCTAAATTTTTCGCCTTTCTTACGACACTTTTTCTCTACCCTAACCGCGCGGAGGGAGTTCGGTGCTAGGCAAAGAGATCTAGAGCGAAAAGATACACTTACCCGGAGGCAATTAGAGAGTCCGTTGATTTACCATCGGATATCTGGATGCACTCTTCCGTCGCGGTTAGAAGGTAAACGCGGAATGTTTCGTGGATTGTTCGAACTTGCTCGTAATCGAGTCAATGGTTACTCGCGAATAATTGGACACGTCACTCGAACGATGATGCAAACTGCGTGTAAACGCATTCGGTGACGGTCCCAGAGAGCCCTTTATTCGAATATAATTGCTGTTCCATGATTGTCGATGGTTCTAGTAAAATTCCCTCGTAAACAACGTAAACACTTGATACGTTTCCATACGGTATTGTAATGGAAAATGTATCGCTCGCGTAACGGAACTCTCACACAACGGAGTATTCGTACAACGGAACTCTCGCGTAAGAAGAATATTTATGTAATAGAATTCTCACACGGCAGAACGTGCACACGATTGAACTCTCGCATAACGAAAGGTTCGCATAACCAAGAGTCCTCGTGGCACGAAACGATCCCGTGTGGAGGAAAGTTTCAGGGAACACACGTTTCCGTATACGAGAAAAGCCCGATGACCGGCCACTCCCCGAAGCGAGGGACCGCGCAATTTGACTTTATTGTTCGAACCATCTCGAGTGTCCCCACGGTCCAACGAGAGGGAACCGTTTAAAAAGGAGGACGTGAAAATATGAGTCCGAATTTTCCTGGGGTTCCGACGTCCGCAATTACGGGCCCCGGAGGGAGCCGGTAATTGGACCGGATGAAAAAAGATGCCGCGCGGAGAGGAGCTGCTCCTTCGCGATTAAGTGACGACCATTTGCAAGGACGTCCGTCAGAAACGGTCCTCGACGGGGAATTTTCTCCGCGACGAGGATCGATCCTGGGAACACTTTTGATAAATAATTGGAGCCGTCTCGAGAATCGTTCGAAGAATTTTCGGGGGTCAGCTGGACGAAACGAGTCCCGCGGTTTCGGAAACGGTGCGATTGGGTTCTCCAGGGCAGGATTTCTGGAACGAGGCGCTCTCGATACGTCAAAAGCGATACGGAGGATAATTGATTAAAGTTTTAGTTTTCCTTGTAGCTTTTTTCCGCGACGGAAAACCGCGACGAGAAGAGAGAGAGAGAGAGGGAACGATCCAGCGCGAGAGACGTTCCCATTTTATCTGGCTCAAAGCCTGAGGGGGGTACAAAGCGGGCTTTTCTTCTTTCTGGTTGTTCGTGCAGCCTCGAGCGACAGACTGTACGTATGTAGTCTGGCCGCAAACAACGTACTTTATGCAATCCGGAGTCCCCTTTTAACGATATCAATTGTAGGTTCTGGAAAAAAGGGAGGAGTCGAAGCTTCGGGCCCTTCTTCGTTTCGCGGATTAAAAGGTTAGAATACGATCGATATTCTACGGTTTAAAATAGTAATTAATCGTTACGATACCGTTTCGATTACACCGAATTAAACAGGCCTGTCGATTTTTTTTAATATCTTTCGAAACTTTCCGTATCCGTGGATGTTCGTTGTTGGATTTTTGTTCACATCCTCTCGATATATTTTACCTCTGAAACTTTGCTTCGCGTTACGCTCGTATCGCAAAGGTAAAAAAATAAATATTTCGTCTTGGAGTTTACAGGAACTGGAGAAACCAATTCTCCACCGTTGGGTCGGCAAGTTTTCTCTGCTTGGGAATCGACACGAATCGGTATTAACGAGTTCATCGTGAGATCGATTCTCGAGATTCTCGTTCTATGTTCGACCTCTTTTCTTAAAGACGCTCGTCGTATTTTCTGACAAACGACCTCCTCGCTCGACTTTTCTCCAACGATTCCCGATCCCTTCGCGACGATCGTGGTCAGGGGTGGATATAAATGCCTCGGAGAAGGGGAATGTAAAAAAAATTTCACCGGAGGCGATTGAATTATTCCGGTCATGGACAGCCGCGAAGCTGTCAGTGGAGGTGGCCTGTTCGTGTCAGACGCCACGGCGCAGCTTCTACGTCCGACTTTGTCAGCAGTTCCGATCGGGAGCGGTGCTTTTTCCTCTGACATTTACCCGCGTCCGTGCACATAATTTTCCGTTTGCTCGATGGACGTCGAATAATTTCGTTGGAAGCGGCCCCATCGAACACAGCGGCCGTGTTTCGCCGGAATTCGTGACATCGTCGAGAGGAATCGGGGCGGAATTAGACGAGAATCCCGAATAAAAATAGCCCGAACGCGTAATCCTACGGCGACGTGAGTCACGTCACTCCGGACCGTTCTTCGGGTCGAGATGTTTATTTCCTGGGGAGCGGTGTCGTAATCGCTCTCCAATGATTCACGGGCCAATTCAATTTCTCGACAGAATAATTGGAACGCGTTGATAAATTGCATTCGCGTTAATCGCACTGGATGGTTAGAACGATCGGTTTAGAATTTGTAAAAGATCCGTTTACGAGTCACAGGCATTTTTTCGACCTGCGAGATAAAATACTCGAGGCCCTAATCGAGATGCAACAATTGCACACTATTCGGTGCGCTTTGCGAAACCGCAGTTGCGTCGATTTAGAATCGAATCACTCCGTCCGAACGGACATTGCGTAATCGCGATCACCGCGATGCAAACTCTTGTTTTTCAACCTCGGCTGCTCCGAGATCGATATTAATAAAATAGAATGCAATAGTCTGGGTTGAACCGAACCGCTCGAATAATTCGCTTTCCGCCACTGTGTGCTTTGGAAACATTGATATAATTAGGCGTTATTGTCCGGTAATAGCTCGCCATCGAAAACAGAACTCGCGGCGGAGGGTTCTCTGGGGGAAGGGGGATAAACGCGTTGATCATTTGTTCAATCGGTGCAACAAAATGGGGTGTTTCCGAGCCCTTCGGCTGTTAATTCTATCGCGTTGAATACGAAAGATCTCCCTTTACGGGCTCGGCCCGTCGAGTTTGCAAAATCGAGTCTCTCCGAAAGGGTGGACGAGTCGCGAGCGTTATCGCCCGGATCGAGTTCGATATCGATGTCGTTATCGAAAGTCTCGCTTCGCGTATTTCAACCAAATTAGCGAAATGGTTGCGCGAATGTTCTCGCGTCCACCCTCGCCGTACCCCGAGCATTTCACGGTGCTCGGGGGTGCGTTAAGACCTTCCAAACCTGGCTTTACGATAACGACCGTCCTCTACGCGCTATTACAGACTGGTATTCCTGTTGGCATTGTACACGTATTAAACTCCGACAGGGAAACTCGACCGAGAGTAAATATCCTTCGAATTGGAGTCCAGGGTCTTTCGTAGCCCGAATCATATTTTTTTCGTCTTTTATACGTTGTCGCAAAGTGATTGAAAAGTCTCTTTCGAACGAGTGGGGAGCACTTTGCCGATTTCGGCTCTGTACTTTCGAAATGGGACGTTTGCGGTGGCCACCCTTGTTGGACTCCTCTACTCGCGAGGTTTCCAACGGTGTACCCCCCTTCCCCCCACAGTGGTCGTTGGCCTAAATGCTACGGTATCTCTGTCCTTTCCACCACTGTTTGCGTTTCTTCCACTCGTCCGTGGTCCCCTTCGACCGCTTTCAATAAGAATCGATTAGTCCCGATTTTCGAACACCGAACGGGCCACCGTCCCTCGTTTCACCCTATCGAGGATATCCACCCTACCGGGGAATATTGCATCGAGGGAACGTGGCTGTCCGATTATCGAGAACGAAGGGAGAAGGATCGGTAGCAAAGATGATCCAGGGGAGGATCGTTGACCAATCGCCGTGAGCGTCGCGCATAATTGGATTAACGGAACGCAGAGCTATTAAAATCCTCGTAATCTTGCCGAGTGGCCATTATCGGCCGGTTCGATGCGCGATTATGTTTCTTGATAATTGCGATCGAACGGCGAATTACGAGGAGCACGCTGGTTGGAATTTGTCCTCTGTGATTTTCCACGAAATTACGCGACCGTTCCCTCGGGAGCGTTTCCAATCGGTTCCCCCGATCGATTCGAAGCCAACCGAGGGACCAAAAAATCCTACGATGGTTACCGGTCACGCGCCACCGATGTCTTTACTCTCGTGTCTCTTTCTCGTCTTTCCAGCGAGGGCTCGAACAAATTGCTCTCCCAAGTTGGAGCAAAGTCGACGCGTCAGGTGAGGGAAAGAGGGGTGTGTGTCCTTGCAGATCTGCAGCCCAAACCACCCCCTCCCGTATCTCTCTTGCGCTCGAACGCGACCGAATCCCCGCAAATTTATACGAACAGTTAGTCCCGGGGTAGTTTCAACGGCACCACCTTCGCCCGGTGAGTTTCCATCCTTTTCTCTACCTCGTGGCGATTCGAGATTCGCGCGGACTCTCTCGCTCTTATCGCGGTTCGAGCTGGGCGACTCGGTGTCTCGGAAGGTTGAGCCAGGTCGTAGGTTAAGCCGGGATAAATACAGCCTCGTAACTTGCCCTCTCTCTCTCTCCGTTGCTGGTCTTGGTAGCTTCGCGTAGCAGTGTCCTCGTTCGTCCTGGGACGGATTCCGTTCGACCATCCCTCTTTAACTCCGGGGTGGTTCTCGATCGTTCTTCCCGGTTCCACGAGCTTTCCGTCGGTTGCTTGGCTAACTCCTCGAGTCACATCGTCCCGAACCTGCTCGCCGAGATTCTACGACTCCGATTCTTAGCCGGCAGGTTTTTCGGGGCTTCCACCGGGTCGTTTGTCCGGTTTTCTTCCGTGATTTTGTCACTCGGATGCTATCGCTTGTCTTCCAGGCTCCCCGTGTTCCGATGCGATTCCTTCCGCGTTTTCCGTAACTTTGCCCCGAACGCGAGCACCAACGCGAACCTTTTCACCCAAGTTTCGAGAACTCCGGGAGCACCGCGATCGGTTTCCTATTTTTGCGGCTCGTACGAACGCAACTTTTCGAATTCCGCGAACGAGATGGGATTTCTTCCGCCCGTTGGCTTTTAACGCCGAAAGAAGCTTCTCCGGAGGGAAATTACCTCCTATGATCGGAAAAGTCGAAAACGCGCATCGCGTTAAATGTCGACCAGTTGTCCGATACGATGTTGAAGTGATCATTGCTGGAACGAGGTCTCACCTTTGACAACGAGTTCAACGTTCTCCGAAAGCCTCGCGAGGTTTCTCCAGGGACGACCGGGTGGGTATCGCTGGCGCGCGATAACCTTGGCTCCGATCTCGTCCTCCTCCGTCGCCGACACCGACGCGAAAGGATATCCTCCTGGAGGTCTGCGTCGGACGGGTTAGGGGTCTTCTTGGCACGCCGTTCGGAGCAGGCCGCTCGAGCGGAAAAGTGGCGTTTGAGGCGCGCAACGTGCTCTGCAAGACAAATTAAGGGCGGTCCGAAACCCGGGCGGAAAACGAGCGGGGATTTAGCGACGTCAAAGAGGCTGCCGGCCACTCGACCGTGAATTATGCAGGATTTTCTTAAGATTCCTCTTTAACGACTCCGTCGTCGCGCGTCTGCCCGTGCATTCGATTAATTCCTTTGGGATTACGGCTCGGTGATTAAAGGGTGCCGTAGCTACCGAGGGAATACGCGCGAGACCTTTTAATTTATTTATTTATTTATTTATTTACTCGAAACCTGTTCCCAAAGGAAAGGGAAACGTTAAAGACTTTTTGGTCGTTCCACGAAGAATCTGAACGGCGCGAGCCGTATTTTAACCCTCTACCCTTTGGATAAGTCATAGCCTGTGTTGACCCAGCGAAACTTTTGCATCCTTTGATTATACCCGTAGAACTTTTTAAAAGCAATAGACTATTCGTTGGAAATATTTGTGCGAGGTCGGAGTCACGGGCCCGTTCGAACCCGAGCGAGAGTTAATTTCAGATTGGACAAGAAAATGTCTCGACCATCGTGTCCTCGTCGAGGGAATAATTAATCGCTCGCGTGTTCGAGCGATTCGATGCGGAGCCTCGACTCCTCCGTGCTCGGCGTTAAAAAGGCGGGAAAACGTTGATGGAAATCGCGAGCCCGAAACGAGGCTCGTTTCTTTGGCCCCGGTGGAGCGCAGCTGGCGTAAAACCGACATAAAGCTTTGCGTTTAAAATTAACGATTCCGCGGTGCCTTTTTCCTTTTTTTCCCCTCTCTCTTTCCTCTTTTTTGTTCCGCCCCTTTTCCAGCACTCTTTTTCCTTTCGTTCCGTGGCCGGGCTCGCTACGAAATAAAATAAGAGATTTGCCTCGCGCCGCGGAGAACGCGTCAAAATTTCGCCGGGCTTGAAACTTCAGCCCTGGCTGACCTATAAACAAAAGGGCCGCGCCACAGCGAAGGGCCACGGGGAAACGAGCCATTAAATTATTTAACTCCCGGTAAATTAGATCTTACCGCCTCTGGGCCGCGCGGCAACGTTTTCCACGGAACGAGGGTCCGTCGGGAAGTCTCTGAGAATACGCGCCCGCGCGGCCTCTCTCTCTTTCCCTCTCTCTCTTTCTCTCTCTCTCTCTCGCTACGTCGGCGTTTTCCAGCTTCCTCGCGCGATACGACAAAAGTTCCGCGTCGCTTTTTATCCGGCCTACCCGGAAATAAAGCGAATCCAATTATTTCCAAGCCCCCGCCTGGCCCGGCCCGGCTCGGCCCGGCTCGGCTCGATCCGGCGCAATTGCTGCTACCAATTTCGGTAATGTCCTTCCAAGTGGACCGCAACAGCTACGGGAAGCCTAACGGCCAAACTGTTCCTAGACGGGGAGAGGAGAGTCGGAAATTGGGACGGTCGAAAGAATCCGCGTCCAGAGAGCTCGCAACGACGAAATCCGTGTAAAATAAAACGGTAGACACCGAAACGATCGCAAAGACGCGAATAGACTCGAACCTCTCCTTTTGCAAAAAATTGAAAACCTAGGACCAATTTTCGTCGCGACGCTCCCCTGCGAGTTTCGAAAACTTAGTTCGCGATACGAAAGTGAATATTTTACGAATAGTTTATTTTTAAATTTATACGGAGATTGCGATTGTATCGCCGGTACCGGTAAAGAATTCACCGAGAACGAGAAAGAAAACGAGGAAATGAAAATTCTCTTCTCGTTCTCCTCCGATATCGCGTAACGTCGATCCAGCTGCCCCCGGGGCGCGGGGAACGAGCATCGAAATTCCAAAAGTTCTCGCGACGCTTGCTCCTTCTTTCCCCTTCTCTCTCTCTCTCTCTCTCTCTCTCTCGCGAGCTTTTCCAAGGGAGAAACTTTCCATGCTCGCAAGGACGAGTCGCGGTCGCAGTTGCATCCGGATGAAAACTTCCCGAAGGATCGCGCTCCTGGGAAAACGACGAGGGTGCTGGGAACCCACCCGTTGGTGGGTAGGTTGGGACGACCGAAGGTAATTCCTAACCTCGTTGGAATTTCCGGCGGCGATTAAATTAAACGGCCCCCTTGCATACCGAAATGTCCCTTCCACCCCCTTGTAACGCGTCTCTGCGCGAGCGGGGGATGCAGCAACAAGGTGCTCGTTCAGCGGCTAGAACGCGACTGGATGCCATTCGAGAGATTTCTTGAGAATTGCAACGCGAGATTCGCTGCTACCTTTACGACCTGGTTCCGGTACTGGACTCGCTAATAAGCTTCCAGCAGCGGGCTATCGCGAGGAAACTTTCCAAAGTTGTGGATTCTCTTGTGGAAAAATTCTCGGGATTCGATCAAAATTTACCAGTTACGTAGCATTGCATGTTTCACGCGTACGGTCTTTTACACGGACGATGTTGTTTAATAACGGAGGAAACAACTCGGTCAGGAATTAATTACTCTAAACGCAAAGGGAGGCCTTTGGCCACGAAAGGGCGGTGCCGGAGCGAAATTAGAATCGTCTTTCGTTTCTTCGAAAATCGATCGATGGCGGAGACATCCCCGCGCGATTGCATTTAATTATGCAAGTGCCGCGAGTGTATTCGCAAGACGTTCGCGGCGATCCTCCGGTTGACTTTATACATAAATCCGTCCTCGACACCGCGCCAAGGGAACGCTAATTAGAACCGGGCGAGAACAATGTTTCGCGTTCGGGCTATCGCGGTATGGCGCGCTTTTGTTAGTTCTCGTCACTCTTGGTTGACTCGATCTTCGTGGAAATGTTCGAGTTTAGAACAAACCGGAATCCGATATTCCTAGAGGCTCGAATTTTTGTCTACGATCCAGTCTCTCAGCTCCGTAAACGATAGACTTCGCAGACCGGGATTAACGACACGATCGGTGATTAAAAGACTATTAATTGTTCTTCGGGTTGATCGAGTCAGCCGCCTCCCGGTCGGATCTAATTTCGGAGGAAAACGACCTCGTGCCCGAAGAAACGCGAAGAGAATCGAAGGACGAAGATCAACGATGGCTTTGGTCGGATTACGCGTAATGAGAGCGAGGACCCGACCAACGTTTTGCCAGAGATCGCTCCTTCGAAAAAACTGTTCGATCCCCGACTAACTGCGGTCAGAGATTATTTCGTGTCCCTTGAAACGACACTTGGAGGGAAGCTCGAACTGGCCGACGTCCAGATAAACGTCCCATTTACCGGTCGGCTCTGGCTTTTTCGTGTTTTCTGCGCCGCCAAGGCGACGAAGGGTAGATTTTTCGCGACTCCTGACTGTTTTGTAATTCGAGGCGGTTGCCGGTGACAGGCGTCGCCCTTACAGGCGTCGTCGTTCGTTTCATCGTGCCAGGACCGTGGATGGATCCGTCGAAAAATTCTCCGGCACAAAGGCCCTTTAATCGACGCTTCTTTTGTTCTCGGGCACAGTGGAAGGAACACCTTCGTTGGCCGAACCAACAAGGAGACACCGCTGCTCGGGGAAGGAATTTTCGAAGAACGAGACTATTTCGGGAATATCGTAGAGTTCAATTTCGGAGCAACGAATTTAGAATGCAAAAAGATCTGTCTCCCGACAAGTTAAAATATCGAACCGCGGCACTGCAACGAGACGGGAGCCGATCCATCGGAGACGACCGATTCGCGACAGTAAACTACAGACACCTGCTCGGGAAGTACATTCGGAAATACGAAGATAATTAACGTTACCCGTGATATTACACGTCCGTGATTATATAAACGCGCGCAACGTCCTTGTGACAATAGAGCCCCCTGTCCTCGATAGCGGCGCGTCTTTGTGACGATTAACAATAAGCATCCTGGTAATTAGAGCTGGAACGTGGTCTTTTTTTTTTTTTTTTTTTATAACGTGGGGGAAATCTTCGAAAGACCCCCCCGCCGCCTGGGGAGGGGCGGGGGGAGTGTGGGATTCCCCGCGCCCGGAAGGAAACCCATCGGGCGCGGGACCTACCCACTAAAACCCACCACGGTGGCCATCCTCGCACTATGCAGGGGGAGCACCTGGGACCGAAGACATCATAACATCAGGTGCTCCCCCGTGCAGGGCTCTCGCGCCCGTGTCCTCCCGTTCCAGGGAAGGGAGGGGGTACTTCACCCTCCCTTCCCTGTGGAACGTGGTCTGTATCGACGATGCCCTTTAGGCTCGAGACAATCCAACGCTCCGAGCGAGGAAGGTACTGCCGTGAGTTTGTTTGCTCGGTTCGAATGGCCAACTAACCGCGATCTCGGTCGTCGATTCTCCGACGGTGGCTGGCGACAAAAATGCGTATTTACAATCGGTACGGTACAGGAAGTACGGTAAGCTGGTTCGTAAAAGAGTTTTCCGTAAATTGCAGCATTTCTCGGGAGTTCCCTACGAGTCCCCATCGTTGGCGTAAATTCTCAACGAGTTCCAGTACTCTCTGCGAGTCTTCCGCGAAGGAGGAAAAATCGTAGCACGTCGATACATCGATCGGGCCGTTAATCGGGAAATCGGTGTAATCGACTCCGGGATCGTCGATAGAGGGTAGCGGTTTGGCTCGCGGCGCAGGAAACGGCATTATTTACGGGTCAGCAGGAATCGGGCGACTTCGTCCAGCTAAGTATCGCCGAAATTGCCGCGGTAACTGCCGGCTGGTGTTACTTCAATCTGCATAACAATTGGTCGAGCATCGGGGTTGGCTGGACGGACCGGATAGATCTCGAGGGTCGGAGAGGGAATAAATTATTTGCCCTTGACACTCGCGTGCGCGTGGAACGCCGATGAAAATTTACGACGACGTCTCTCGGATAGAACGATCCGCAGATAGATGGGGCGGAGGAGGGAGGGACCAGGCGGATCGAAACACCGTGACGCGAGAGCGAAATTTATAGGAAAAAGAGGATCGAGCCCGGAAAAGGCGAGGACGAGATTACCGAACGAGAATGTTCGAATAAAGTGAACCTTTCCTGCCTCCTTTCGCGAGGGTTGGATTTGTATAAAAAATTCATTTAGCTTCCTCAAAGGGGATAGGAAAACCGGGCGGTGTTGTTGCTCCCTTGGAAAATCGAAAGACGAGTCGCGCGTCCTTTGTCCGCGAAACGGTGGTCGTTTTCCCGGTGAAAATAATATTAACGAAGAGGGCAACGAGGAGATGCCTTCGAAGGGTTGACGCGTACCCAATCGCTGAATGGCGAAAGAGGAAACGTTTCCCTTGCGCTCGAGACGTACTTCCCGCTCTGGAAAAGGAGCCTCCGTGAGAATAGCGACGAGGGGACGAAGAGGCACCGATAACGGATGTGCGGAAGGACAGAGCCAAAGGCAGAAGGCACAGAGGACTTCGAAGCGGGTTTGTTTGCCGATTGTCGATTCCAGGGGAGTGATTCATGGGGTCTTGCTTCGCGTTGCGTCTTCTCCTTTGGACCCCCGTTGTTTTCCACGGTTCCCCGATCTTTTCTCGGTGTTGGATTCCGCCCCTAAAGTCGAACATTCTCCGATTGGTTCTTGAACCGTTCGCTTCCGCGTTGATCACCGTTTTCGTTCGATCGAACGCGCCCGTACAGTCTCGGTCTCGGATCTCCCACCGAAAATTCTTCGACGGTTGTTCTTCGACCCTGTTGAAAATTCTTCGACCGTCGTTCTTCGACCCCCACCCCCTGGCCGAGTTCGTTCGTGATCCGGTCCGTCTAGTTCCAGCCCTGCGGGTTTCCACCATAGCCGGGAGAGAGGAGAGATCTCCTCGTTGCACGTCGAACGCACAGAGCCCTTGATCCGAGGGGGAACCAGGTGGCTGGATCGCACTCCGTCTGAGCTGCGGATCCACCGACAGGCTTTGTAACCGAATCATTAACAGGGAGGCGAGTGTGTACACAGACCGTAGCGTTTAGTTTCTAATCAGGACGTTCGCGGGGGGAATTAACGCGACCCTTGATCTTCGAGGAGTGGAACCCCTCGAAAACGCTTCACGAGTGTCCAGGACCGTGTAACGACGATAACTTGCACCTCGAGGAACTCCACACCCCGCCATGGAACCGACGAGAAACTTTCGGTGAAAATAAAGTATTCGTTACAGAATGTCCTCCATCAACGATATTGTAAAAAGTATGAAAAGTTTGCACATTTTGCCATTCCAGCGCGAAAGATTAGCACATGGAACACGGGAACTCTTGTCGTCGTAATTATTTTTACTTCGCTCGGATCGCTAGATTTTTGGGACACTGCACACATTGTAAGGTACGAAATTACTCTCCAGAGAGTCGCCTCTCCTGTCGCGAAGATTTCTGCACGGACGGCGTAAACGTGACGCGTACCCCGATGGAAAGTTTCGAGAAAAAGTCCTTATCGTCTTTGTTTCCAAAGTTGCCGGCATTTCGAGACGGAAAACGCGACCTACTTTCGCTCCGAATTCCCAGCCACCGGTGACACTAATTTTATTCCACACCGATATTCCATACGCGTTAATAATTAACGCCAAAGTTTCGTTCGAATCCACGTCGGACGCTTCGCGAATGTCGAGTGTCCCCCCTGTCTGACTAGGAACGCCCACATCTACTTTGACGCACTGAATTCAGCGATGCTATCTACGAGCGAACCGACGTCTGGACGGGCACGGTGTAATCTACTTAAACATTTCCCCCGATTCGCGGTAGGTCGAAATTCATTGAATTCTCGGAGATAGAAATTATTATGGATGTTTTCCATATCTGCGGTCCTTGTACGTGCTGGCATACGTTCTCTTTCGCGTATTAAAATATTGATTTATATTCCCCGATAAAGGGTCCGTAGAGAGAAGCGATCGCTTTTGCACACTGCGGTGATTAACCTACGGTAGGCAAAAAAATCGAAAAAGGCGGCAATTTTAATACTCGTAAACTTGTACGCGCAAAGAACCAGTGTAAAGTTCCGAGTGTTAATGACGCGCGATCGAACCAAGTAAGATGCCCAAGGAAGATTTACAAGCAAGAGAGGGTCGTCTAGGCAAAAAAGGGTGACTTTATCGTCGAGCGAGCGAGTTCCACCCGCGGCTACGCTTTCACGAGCGACTTTTGGGTCAAAGAGGATAAGAAGGAGAATGGCCGAGCTTTTTTCCGACGAACCTATTCGCCCTCCCCCTTGAATCGACGTTCGCTTCCTACCCTCGTGGTGAACGATACGAGGGAAGGGGATTGGATCCAGCCGCTGTAAGCCGGGAAGCTCGTTGTTTCGTCTGCACCGGATGGTTATTTTGAAATTGTCTACCAGGAGGAAGATTGATGGTATTTTGATAGACTCCGGAAAGCTGCCAGCAATCCCTCCTCGAAGGAGAAGGATACACCTGGTGCAACGTCCTCCGTGATCGGCCAAGTATGAGATGGGCCTGTCGCTTGCGTACAGTCTCGCATCGTCGCGAAAGAAAATGCGACGTCTAATCCACGAGCTTTATTACTCGAGACGTATCGCGTCACCGAGGTCAACGTATTTCAGCTCGACGTTCACTGTTCAGACACGAATCGTCACGGTACACGGTACGCGTCTCGAAACCTCGCGCGAAGAAACTTCTCTCGGCACGTACGATGCATTTTTGCCGGAAGAAATCCTTTCTTCGAGGTTACCACCAATTCCACGTCCGGTGTCCATTGTTATCGACGAACGAGTTCCCTATCGCTCGTGGCGATAACTCGATCGCGGCCGAAGCGTCCGTTGAAAAGATAAATGAAAGAAATCGCGCGGCCCTCTGGCCCGTCGAGAGTTCCGCGACGACTCCGCACTTAATATCTTCAATATCGGCTTTTATTAAAACCCCGTGGCCAGCTAGGGTAGAAAGGGGGGCACCGGGCGAGTCGACGGAGGCGGAGGCGGAGGCGGAGGCGGAGGCGGAGGGAGGAGCACGAGTTTAATAAAAGCGAAACAAGCGAGCGAGCCAACCAACCGACGAGGGAGAATATTTGCCGAAGAAATAATTACAGGCCAGCCCTCGTTGCATCTTATGACCTCGACGTTGCTCCCGAAACCGCCTGTGTACACCGATCCCACGGTGCCGTGTAGGCGAGCGTTACGTGTACGCGAATCTAACCGCGCGTAACGGTCGACGCGCGTCGAATGGGAGGCGGGATTTAATCTCCGCGAGTATTTACGGCCGCTGATTCCGTGGGCTGGTTTTCGAGAACGAAATGCTGCACTTCCGAGTGTTTCGCCGTTGACGAAGAAGTCTCCGGATCGAGCCGTGGAAACTTTCCTCACCTCGATGTAACGACGCGTTCCAGCGTAAAAAGAAACCGGGGTTCTCGAAGCGACGAGGGCTCGCGGAGAGTTGTAAAATTAGAAACTTTGCTCAAGGGTTGATGGCACACCTGACTTCGAGTCTCTTGAATTCGGAGTAAAAAATCTCGCGAGAAAGAGAGGCGCTCAGCGAGGGTAATCTTTGACGAATAAAGTAGCCAACACTTGTTCGTTAATTTTGTCCAAACGGGACGTTTCTTAACTCGTAAACTTTCCACGGGTCTTCTGTATCCCCAGTGACCCGTGCGAGTGCTGCAACGCTACCAGAGAAAGTTTCGGGAGATTTTCCTATTAGAAACGAAGGCTCGTGTACTCGTGCGTTGGCAACGCGTGTACGATCGGGTAATATCCGAGTAGGGTAAATAATTCTTCGGTGGGTATATACCTCCGGTATAAATTTCTCGGGATTTGTATTCGAGACGATGCGGTGGTACACAGAAGGGGAATGGGAGGAGCAAGGAGGTCGATGGACGGTCGTAAATCAGAACTTGCCCGCGGAGTTTGAGGGATGTCTGAAAGGGCATGCAGGTCGGCGCGGTCTGAGATTCTCTTTGAGTTGGAGGAAAACTCGGCCGACTCGTCGTTGCGGTGTGCCGTAAAAAGGCCGAGAAAGTCGAGAGGCTCGAAGAAAGTAAGCACGGCTGCTTTCTTCGCTTCTCTCGACCCTCCGTTCCTTCTCGTCGGGGTGCGGTGTCTTGCCTCCGACCCAGAGTACGCAACGTGACTGATTTATTTCCAAATTGGCGGCGAAGTGGCCCGTCGCCGCGTCTCGAAACCAACAGCGATCGATGACGGAAAACCCTACCCTCGTTTCCCTGAAATAATCGCTCCAAGACCTAACTTCTATTAGAGAAACATAAATACTTTAGCGAAGAAATACCAATTACGCGGAGGGAGGGCGATTAACGACGCCTCGAGTCGGTGGGGCCCGAGTGACCAAGAGGGGGCCGAGAAGACCAATTACAGGTGCGACGGAGACGATACCCTTTAACTGTTTACTCCGAAGGGTTGCTATTTTGACGGAGCGCTTGATCGAAATTGAGGAGAACGTAGTTCGGTGTGCATCCATTAAGATGAACCGAGCAAGCAACAGCGTTGGTCTCCGTCCACCCCGGCATCCGTCACCGGGGAGTTATGTACATCCAATAATTCAAAATCATGGCCAACGCATTAAGGTTTAGTTCGCCGCGAGAACCCGCGTTGACATTAGCCGCGCCACGGCGAACTCGACGAAACTAATTTAAACTTCTGATCCGGACCGGTGTGCCGCCACAACCCACGCGACAACGCCCCCATGATTTTGATATAGTTCGGTTAATCGAAAATTCGGGGAGGGGGACGGTCCGTATCGTGTCGCTACGAGGCTTCGATTCCGTCACGGAGGTACTATTTTTATTTCCTGCCGCTCCAAAGTGATATCGTTCAAAGTAATCGTCAAATTTTCCAAATTCCGTCTTCTAACAGTGAAAAATTCTTGTTTCGATACTCCGTGAATCGTATCGTCCTCGGTTCGGTACACCTTCGAGCGGACTGTACTCAATTTGTACTCTTACTCGATTAGGCCTTCCTTGTCCTCCTACGGTGCAAAAACATTGAGAAGATGGCCACGCAAACCCTGTTATCGAAACAAAGAACTCGTAAAAGGAGGACAGTCCTTGTTTCCATGGAAACGACCGCGGCTTTAAACCATCCCTGTTTCCAACGACTCCAGGGAAAAACGGAACCGTGGCGCGCTTTCGCGCGAGCAGACAGCTTAATTATCCCGGCCTAAGAATGCGTCGCGATATGTAATCGCGTAACAAACTTAACGGAACTAATTTAAAGTTATAATCGAAGGTGTGCTCGCGCGTGGAACGCATGCGCGGCCCACTCTCTCTCTGTCCCTCTTCTCGCGATTTCGATGGTCCGCTTAATCGAAATTCAGAGGGATGCGCTTTGGTATGCATATCCATTAGGAGAGTCTATTCGGATAGGACCGCGTAATCCATAACTAATCGTCTTAACTTACGGTATACGGTGCCGAATTCACTGCCTTCGAGATCGATGCGTTATCGTCCATCATCGAATCATCACCTCGACGTTGTATTCGGATCCAATTGAACGTCGGTTTCCTGTTCCACGGCGACGTATTTCTGGTTTCCCAGTGAAACGAGCCAGCGAGTTCTCGGACGCTTCGGACGCTACCTCCGCGGTCCTCTTCTTTCGATCGTCGACGCCAGGAACGAGACGCCAAGTGTCGAAGAACCGGTGGACCCGTCGTCAGTCATCGCGGGCAACACCCGGAGGGGAAGATTTTCCGCGTCGAAGTCTCGAATTACGCGACGCGACGTCGGGCGTCGTCTCACCTGCCGCCCGTAGTTTCCAGCGTCTTCCGACAACTCCGTGACGCGACGACGAGGCTCGAGGCTGATAAATTAGGTAGAAGACGTCGCCGCTCGTAATTCCTGCCGAGTTGTCGAGCCTCCGGGTTCAATCTGGTCGCGAGACACCGCTGGGCGATTCCAGGTCTCGTTACGCGGCACGAAACTTTCGACGAGAGACAGGGCGGACGGATTTATTCACTCGTTAGCTCTTGGCGCGTCTTTCCGTGCGATTTCGAGCGCGACGGAAAAATAAACCAGCTCGCGAAGATTCTTGCGCTCCCAACCGTGTCCAAAGGACTCGAGAGACAAAAGATCTCGCGACAGGGGCACGTATAGACGAGCAAAGGGTACGCGAACAGGATCGTGAAA
The DNA here is from genome assembly GCF_051014685.1 of Ptiloglossa arizonensis. NCBI lineage: Eukaryota > Metazoa > Arthropoda > Insecta > Hymenoptera > Colletidae > Ptiloglossa > Ptiloglossa arizonensis. The sequence continues at coordinate 9,680,389 of NC_135051.1, read as the reverse complement.
TCGTCGAACGAAAGGCTCGACCCGATTCGCGATTGCTTCCAGGCTCGATCGTTTGCTCTCCCGTGTATCACGGTACAGATGCGGTCGGCGTCCGACCGCGCGCAGACCTATACCACTTCTTATGTTCGCGATGCCCGAAGGATAACGGAAAAAGGCCAGACGGCGCGAACCTTTTACCGTCGCCATCGCGGAACTTCCAAACAGCCAGCCGATTCCCACGGATGTAGGACAAAGTCCTGCTTTCGAAACCGCGCGCGGACCAACGAAACAAATCCACCGGAAAAGAGCGAACTCGACCAATGGGGAGTGCTTCGAGACGGTGGCCAGTTACTCGGGCGAACGGTCACGACCGAATTTATTTAACGCTACTGTCGAGACGCTCCGAGACCAGTTTTGAGAAACGATCGCAGCTGCTGGAGATCGTTCTATACGAAAAAGTACCAGAGAACGCGGAGAATCCTTCGTTTGGAAGATATTTTAATTTTAGTATTTCGATATCTCGAACAAGTGGTGCACGTACTACGAGGTCGATCGAGGGGCATGTTGCGTCACTTTTCACGTACAATGGTAAGGGGGTGTGTATCTTTTTACGGTATAAATAGCAGTACAGTCTTAAACAAATTTTGAACGACCTTCGATTGGCTACACCACGCGCACGAATCGACGACTCGAGAACCCTGTAATTCAACTTTCGAATCCTAAAACAATTAAGCCGGATAATAAATTTATCTTTTCTCGGGCAGCGCGTCAACGTAGGATTATTCGACGATGTGTGCGAAGCTTTCAGTTTGCCTATGGCATGGGTTTGATGTCCTCGGGGAACCCTCCTATCCCAGCGATCGGAGTGTACCCTGCGGTTTCCAGTTGAACGCAGTCTCTTTGATGAAGTACCGAGGAGTTCCGCCGGTCGTTTGCCAGGATTACGATAATCGTGAACAAAGTCCCGAACTTCCGCGTTACTTGGCACGAGTCTCCTCGCGACTCGGTCAATATTTTATCCGCGAGATTTAATATCGAACAGCGGGGAGTCGTTCGCCACCTGTCGTCGATATTGCCGTTGATTGCCCCCCTTGCTGTTCTATCCACTTTATTATCGGAGAAACTTCCCCTATTTCAATCTCCGTCGATTCTGTCGTCGATCGTTCGAGAGAAAGTTCGCGAAAATCTTGGTCCTCGCCTGGAACTTTGTATTTCGCGAATCGTTCCTCGATCGTAACATTCGGAGACCCTTTGAAGTAAAATAAGAAATGCTCTTTCAATGGTCGTTTCAGCTCGACACCTTCGTCACTTTGTCCACGAGACCCTCGAGTCTGGTTCTCGTCTCGATCCGTGAGAATCTTTCGTATCCATCCTTGGGAATTTCGTTTCGCGAACAGCACGGACCGCGATCCATGTTCAAGGGCCACCTTAGGCGCGTCGGGGCTCAGACTCGTGTATAATTTAAGCTCCGCGTATCAATCGCCCGAAGGGCGAGCACGGCTGGAGGAGCAATTCACGTGGTTACGGGGGGAGGATCGGGTGGCTGGTCGGAGTCGGAGGCCTAGGGGATGATTTCCCGGTGGGCTGGGGTAGACGAGACGGCGTGGCTGCTTAGGCTCCTGTGTACAAGGTGACTACCGAGAGGTAGCCAATGTTCCTGCGCGGTGGGTTCTGCGAGAAACTTTGAGCAAAAGGTGCACTATCCTAAATGCACTGCACCCTGTACCCCCAAGAGAGAAGCACTCGAGTCGTTACGTAGAATAGACAAATTTCAATTCGAATTCGTTTCGTTGATTCGTAGCAACGGGGATCGAGTCGATTCTTGTCAGTTTTTTATGAACGTCGATCGTCCGTTCGGAGTTAATCTCGTTACGGTGCCCGTATAGAACGTGAAAGTTTGCGCGTGCACGGAGCAACGCGACGACCCTCGGAATTGTTCATAAATCGTCGAAGAATCGTTGATATTGCAAATCTCCGATTAGGTTATCGATCCGCCCGGTCGAGTGGCAGGGTGCGCGAAGCTACGCCGAACGTTTCGTTCGATCAATTTGCGGTTTTGCCACTTTTCATGGTCGAATACCTATAATGGTTTGCGCAAGGTTCGACTTTGATCGACCGTTCCTCGTGACGTCGATACCGCTGTACGCTCTCGTGTTATTTACGCGGGCGAAACTGTTCGCTAAAATTCGTCGTTGTTTGCCGATCCACTTCGCTTCCCCGTTAAACGTCCGCGTGACGGAACGTTTATCGAGTATTTTTGTCTCCGACTCGAGGAGTCGGTCCACGAGCTCGAAAGTCAACAAAAGTCGAGCCACGTAGATCCGGTGCGTGGTCGCGAACTCCCGATCGCCCAATATCCAAACAGAGCACCCCTAAACTTCCTCTTACCCTCTGACCAAAGTTCAAAGAAGGCGAACTCTCTGTGCGCGCGATCCGACATCAAACAGGAGTCCACCGACCCCTCGATGGAACCGATCAACCGCCCCTGCAGCAAGCCGTCGCGTGTGCAAAAAAAATTAAAACTCGATTACACGCGGCCCGCTAATTACCAGGGTAAATGCCAATGAACCTCCCAGTGTCGAGCTACTCTCTACCACCTCGAGCCGTACGAACTTCGAGGGGGTTGTGTTTGTACGCAGACGTTGGTCCCTTCCGGAATCTCCCGGCTTGGTTCTCCGTGGCAATTTACCAATCGGCCTTATCAAATTTTGCCGTCTCCAATATGGCGGTGGCTGTAGCGAGTAAACTCGATCGAGCGATCCCCGGTCGCTTCTCGCGCGACTAGGTGGCTCCGAAGCTGACGGTCGAGATGGCTCTCGGGGAAAACTTATTACACCTCGATCAACTCCCTCATGAATAACATTAGGCGACGTCATTATAAGCGGATATAGCGCGGTGCTCGCGAATTTCGGGAAATGGAGTTTCCCAGGGGAGCGAGATTGCTCCGAATTGCCACGGACCGCGAGAGGGGGGAACCAACCCCCCTGTCCAGCGAAAAAAGTCGTTTATCGCTCGCCTGCCTCGGACCGAACTGCTCGAGTTCTTCCAAATGTCCCGCAGAAAGTCTCGTGAATAGTTGAACCAAGTATCTTTAACCCCCCTGATCCGAAGATCACGGACAAAAATATCTACCCCCTAGTAGCCATTTCTACCGAAAGGATTACCGGAATACTCTGGACTACGGTTCCCGACGGTCGACAAAGCGTACTTATGGCTGGTTAGCTTTCGACCTCGTCGATTCAAAGATCTCTTATTCTTCGATTATCACGGTACACTACTTCCTTACGATGCCGAATTAATTTCTGAAACGATTATGGACAAAATTTACCCTCTCGAGGTCCGTGCAAAGAAGGGTTCACCCCCGTCGAGGGAACAATCGGATCAAGGTTCCCCGTTCCCTTCAGGAATCCTCGAGCAGTTGGGAACTCACGGGGCAATTCCCCGACTCCCTGCGACGAGCAAAAATTTGAATCGCACGCGGCCAGCGGGTTCGGCGCCAGGAAATCTCGCGATCCTCGGTCTTGCCTGCCGTTTATCTTAGCGCCAACAATAGGGGCTCGGTTGCATTTTTTATGTCCGCGCGGTGTAACTAATGCGGACCGGTTTTACGGGCGGCCCTAAAGGGCCAAGGTGTTCGCCCGCGGCGAACGCTGCGCGCGCGTTTATCGAGCCCTGGCCGTAAACCCTCGGCCAACGTTACGCCCGGGAAATGTTTCACGAGGCGGGTGTCTTCTCGGAGCTAGGCCGGCCAACGCCAAATCCTCGGAATGGGAACGCCACGAGAGCTCGCCGCTCAGGAATATTTTATTCGCCCCCGGCACTCCCTGGAAGCCGCGAGACTTCTCCAGAACCGGTTATCGTTGAAGGTTCGTCGTTAGGATGCCTCTACGGCTCGACCATAGATGAACGGTTACCACCTGGACCCTGAAACCTTGGAACATTGGACTAGCAAAGTAATACCAGGGAAGGAAACTTAACCGAGATTTACTTCTAACGTAGACACGGTTGTTGTATCGGGGAGTGCGTCGATTCTCGAAAGTAACGGAATCGCGTTTTCTTCTCCGCGTTACACGATCGCCGTTTACGCGTAACAAGACAAGTGGGGGATGTAACACGGCCCCGTTGCCAATTACGCGCCGCTTAGACGAGAGTGCAGTGGAAACGGTCGGGCCATGGTCAGCCAGGGGAGAAATCGCCCGCTGTGTAAAATTGGCCGCGATTCCGTGACCACACCCGAAAGTTTACCGTCGAGCCCCTTCACGTGCTCCAACACCACCCCGTCCGTTAAACGAATTTCCTTCCCCTCGCTAATCGAACCTGGCTACGAACTGTCGCGTGTCACCGAGCAACGAGAAATTTTCACCCGCGGAGCCCGCGAGCGCGGTACACATTTTTCCTCTCTATTTCTCTTCGAGAGAGTTTCGTTCTCCACTCACGGTGCAAAGGAGATCAAATTTTTAGCAACTCGAAACTGGCTTTCGACTTATTTCGTCCAGTTGGGTTGTATTTATATACGCGAGCTACGGTTCCGAGAACGCGCGTCTGACCGCGCACGGTCCGATACCACTGCCGCGGTGTAAATCCCTGGAAATTATATTTAGAGAGCGCGGAGTCTTCTCGTTGGTTTCGTCGTCCGCACGGAGTGAAGCCGACTTTAAAAACAATCGGTTAATTATTTATTCAAACTGCGAGCTCGATGTCCCTTTTTGCCCCCGTTGATCCGTACCGTTCCGATACCTTTCACGGCCCGCTGGCAGTGTAGCAGAATTAAACCATTAATCGATATCGGAAAGTGCTTTCAGCAATATTGCCTCGAAGGATATAGCGGGGAACGGTCGTTACTCTGTCAAACGTACCGAGCAGAAATCGCGGTCGTTTCAGCCACCCAAGTTCCCAAGAAATTCTCGGGGCTTCCTGCGAAGAAACGAGTAACGTTATCGAGAAACCGGCGATCTGGCCCACTTTGTACACTTTAAGTTGTGATTCCTCTTTAACCCCATTTCTATACCTCGAAGCATCGCACGGAATGGTTTTCGCGCGATGTCGGAATACTTTGTCGAACAATTTCTTGGAACATTGTTAATCCGCGAGGAGAGTCACGAAGGACTCTTGAACAGGAGGATTTCGAGTCGCAAGGTCGAGCGTACAGTTTTCCAGAACGATTCGTGACAAATTTAAAGGTTGTTTCCTTTGAGTAGCCAGCAGCGTAACTCGACGCTCGAGCAGCGAAGCGCGAGACTCCATCCCGGGTTCGGATCGTATCCAGGCAGTTGGCTAATACGAGACCACTCGATTTCGGGCGCGAGGAATTGCGAGGATGAGCCGCCTCGATCTGGCCGCGTTACTATGACCCACTTGCGAAACTGCTGGCTCCCGACCGGTTTACGAACAAACAGAACGACCGCCTAGACGACGCAACGGAGCAAACTCCCATCGGATTAATATTGGCACGGCTCTTGTTTTCGCGCATTCCGCGATAAATCAAACGATCCGCCGACGAAACCGTGCTTCCCGCTTAAATTCCTTCCGATAGCGCAAACCGAAGCCCTTTCCCTCGGATCTGGTAAACACTCGCGTTTGATTCTGGCCGACGTTCGCGTCTTCCCTTCCCCGACGCAACGAAACCGAACGCCATCGCTTTCCGGCTCGAGTTCGCGGACTGAAAAAATTCATTACCGTCGCGGTGGGGAATTTTTTGAGCAAAGACACCAGCAACGAATTCACCGGGACCGAGGAACGTTCGAGAAAGCATCTTCGTCTCGGAGATCATCCGGCGGAGATCTTCGAATCGAATAGACGATTCCGCCACGGAATTTTTCCCTCGTCGCGTAAACCCCTCGGGGCTTTCAATTACAATTTATCACTCGAGTTGCTCGAGTCGGCTACGAGCTGATCCTCCGTCAGCTTTAAAAGACAGAACGGAAAGAGTGGACGGGGGTGAAAGGGTGACGGCATGTAAATGCTCGCGACACCGATGCTCACGGCGAGCCGGGGACGCTCGAGAGCTCATACGGGGGTGACAGGCGACCCTAATATTTTCTTTAGACGGTGCTTCAAGTCCCGCGCCTCGGCACGACTGAAAAGCTCAAGTGCAGACACTCGTGCGAAGAAACGATACGATACTCCGGCTTGCGGATAGTTGGACTACGGAACGTTTCGAAAGAACCACCACGAGCCTGGAAACAAATCGGGACGCGAGACCGTTCACCGAAAAATAGTTAGGCGCAAAATATATTGCACTCTTCGTAGTTGAAAAAATTCAAGGGCACGGCGATGGCTCCGAAGATGTTTGTAAGATTTGGTATCGCGCGTGTCGAAAGCGAAGATTGTTTCGACGAGATCGATTCGTCCAGGAGGATGAAACTTTTGGAGGAAATTATATACCTAGAAGGCGTCGAGGGCCCTCGACGGAAAAATCACGATGGTCCGTTTGCCGGCGTTCGCGTCCTTTGAAGTGGACTCTCTCCGTCTTGGCTTTCGTCGCCCGTCTTCGGACGCAAAAAATCCTCGCGATCGTCGTTTGTAACGTCGAGCCTGTGTCACCCGCAGTCGTCCTCGGTCGTCCGCCTTGACATCTTTTTATTTCGGTGCTCCCCTCGCCTCGAATTCAATGTTTTACAGACGTCGCGAATTTGACCGTCGAGAATTAATCGCAATGGGAAGAAAACGTGCGCTCGGATCTCTTCTTTCGGTCCGCGTAGACACGTTGCGCAGCTCGCTGATTGGGAATCCATTATCGTCTAAGCGGGATTCCTGACGCCTCTCGATTACAAGTCGAATCGATTTCGATCGAGTCTCTCGAACGGAGAAACGTTTGCGGATCGTTTATTACCCGACGCGTTTCCTCGTTGGGTTCGAAATTTTTCATTTTCCCAGCTCTCGAGTGCTTCGCGATGATACAAAATTCCGGGCGCGCGTCCACTCGAACGGCAAACAAAAAAAAACAACTCCCACAATGCTTCTGTGTTCGATGCTGAATTTCCGAAGGCACTTTCGACGCGACTCGTCTCGAGGCCTCGACGCGGTATAATGGGTTAAAAGGGAGCACGCCCGACGAAAGAGAGTTAACCGTCGACGCGTGTATCTCGAAGGGGATGTGTGTTCGAAGCGTGTATTCGGGAACGAGCGTCGAACGCGTCGAACGCGTCGATTACGCGCCGAGAGAAAAGGACCGACAGCTCCGAGACAAACGATTCGACGCTTTCCAGCGCTCGATCGCACGCTCGAACGAACTATGGCGCGAGTTACACGGTTGTGTTCGGGTAGCTTTGTCCTCGAGACCGTAGTCGAGAGACTCTGCTTCTTGTTCGAGTAACTGTCGTAATTATACAAATACCGAGTGTTCCCAAAAGTATGTACCAGATGTGGATGTCGAACGATTCTTTCGAAGCCTTCATCGATCGTTCGAACGACTCTCCTCTAAAGGACCGATAAATTCCTGTCCGCCCTTCCTGACGGAAATCATGGCCGACACCGAGCCCTTCGGAGTGCCTCGTCCGTGCGCCGATAGTCCTTTGGATTTTGCCACTGACACGAGCGCAGGGGACCTCGAGAACGCGATTGGTCGCCGACGACCGCAACGCGACCGCCATCACCGCGATCATCGGCATCCTCTCCGAGTTCCAGCGCGTTAATGGGTATACCCCGATTCGTACCTCAATTTCGATATATCGAAGTTCGTATGCCAATATCGATATATCGACGTCCGTACCCCAAATTTAACGGTTCAATGGGTAAAAAGAAAGGAAAATCAAGAACATGGATACGCTACGATGCGTAGGGTTGAACTTGTCGTTTCATTCTTTTCTAGGACATCTTCTCTTCATTTTCTCTCTACGTGCATTACGGAAATTAATGACGAGACGCACGATCCAGGCTCTCGTCCGCTCAGTTTTGCCACGGAACGATCTCTTACCGTTGAATCGCGGATGAAAGATTCTCTTTGTCGCACGCGTTTACACGCTCTCGTACGCGATACGGGGCGATGGGTATTAACACGGTATCGGATAAATCTGGTTTCGATCGCGCTCGCAATTTTTCGCGACCGTCGTTGCGAAACGGTGGAAATCAATTCGCCGATAAGCAGATGAAGTCGGTTCGTTTCGTCGCGGTGACAAGAACCGACGAAACCGGAGAAAGTCGAATCAATCTCGGTCCATTAGTCGGCACAGAATTCGCTCGGAGCGTCGGGTGCTGGGCGTCGGTATCGATTCGCTCGACGCGCGGTGTAAGCCTTTCCAGCACATTTTTCGGATTTTCCCGACAATTCTTCGACATTTCGAGCCTCGATGCGCAACGACGTCGATCGCTCCGACGCTCGAACGGGAGTGTATAACTGTGTCAGCGTGGTTTTAACCGGTTTGCGGTTTCAGCTCGTCTCGCGCGCGAATACCTACGATACCATCCTTCGGGAGTTCGCTGCGATGAGCCATTCATTGGCTACGAGAGCCGTATCGTCTCGAATACCTATGGGATTCCATGGATTCTTTGCCGTCGGTTGGCTCCACGAACGGCGGTTTAAATTTCGTCGAGGGACCCGACTTATCGATTCCCATAAGTGACCTCCGTATTTTCGCGCGACAGTGACAGCCTCGACGAATCGGTCGGGACAAGACAAACCGACTCGAAAGCGATGCTTTCTGGAAGCTCCAAGATTGGAGCGCGATTGAGATTTCTCGGAGATTTGAATAGCCGTCCGAGCGTTTAAAATCGATTTAAAAGTTTCTTTCGTTTGTGGGCCGGTGTTGCGAGTTTTCTTTAGAGATAACTACTATATACGGGGTTGTGTAGAAAAAGGTCGAAAATCGCCTTCCATCGCCGTTGCCATTGTAGCCCGCTAAAGCTACAATAGGCAAAGGATCTCAGACTCGAGGTTCCAGCAATTACAAAGATGCTCGTTATCGGTTAATTTTTGCCACCGGAGTGCAATACAATTCCGGCAGGGATACGATTACGTCCGTTTCCGGTGAGTTGGCCGACCGATCGAACGACGTCGCGCGAGACCGAGTCCCTCGGGACGTCGGAAGCGACCGAGCGAGAGTAGAGGACCTCTCTCGCCTTCCTAACCCTTCTTATTCCCTTCCACGAGCGTCCCTTTTAGTTTCAGCGTTCGGTGAAAGCCCTTTTATTCGCGGTGGGCTTTGACTTTTCGAGGCGTACCTTCGGCGCCAAACCGGTAGCTTTAAAGAACACACGCGGACCGCCATCGTCGCGTTCAAACGCGACCCCTCGGGCTCGTTCTGCGGGACGCTGGAAAATTAACCCGCGCCCTCGCTATTTTTAGATCGACGAAAGGGCTCCTACGACCACACGTTCTCGCTTCCACGAAAAATCGACACACGCGGACTAATTCACACGGTGTAATTAAGATCGAAGCGATCGGAACGACTTTGATGGGCCCCTCCGATCCCCAAACGGGGGACCATGCCACCGTATGTTAGCGACGTGGCTAATTTTCATCCACGGGCAAACTTTCCACGTAAGCGTTATTGTACGCGTAATTTTTAACCGTAATGTTTACCACCGTTTCTAAACCCACACGGCGAAGGCTATTTTTTAAGCTAATCGCAACTAAAACGCGCGATCCGCAAAGTCTCTGAGAAGCCCTTAACCTTTTTCCCGCCGAAAAGGAAGCGCTAATCGGCGAGACTCTCTGGACGAGTTTATTGAGATTTCCGGACGCGTTGCTCGTTCTTTTCTCCCTTCCGGGCGAGGAGGGTAGTATAGAGGGAGAGTCGATTGCCAAGTTACGAAGTAAATTGAAACCGCAACGACAAAGCCGCCGCGGCGCTCAACGCGTTTGTTTTTCTCCCGCGAGTCGAGCAATTTGCCGGAACGCGGTCGAACGCGTAACGAGGCCGAACTCGATTGTCGCTAAATTTTCCCGAATTTTTTTACTCGCTCGTTCATTATCGGTGCTCGCCTCTTATCTGCCGGCTGATTACGTTCCTTTGAACGTAATCTCCTCTGTTCCCAGCCGTTTCCCGCCCACCGACCACGATTCCGCGTCTCCGGCAAACTTTTTTTTTCCTACGGAGCTTATTTCACAGTTCCATCGAATTCGGTCGATTTTCAAGAAATTCTCTCAGAACGTGGGAAAGCGAGCTCGATGGCGATTCTTTCTTCCAAAGATAGAAGTTTTACGAGTTCGATAATTCCTACTCGGTGTACCGAAGTTTCCGAGTCAGCGATCGGTCAACGGAATCTTATCGCTTTTCATTTGGTACAGTTTTCGAAAATTTTAGCACGATTAATTACAATCGATATCCGTGATTTGTGAGTTGAGGGAGATTGAGAATCTTTCTCGAAAGGGTCTTTCCTCCTCTGTTACTTTTCCTCTAAAAATGAAATTCAAATTGGAATTGCGAGCACGCAAATAGGTTCTGTCGGGCAAAAATTAATGCCGAGAGCACGGACGGATCCGTTGAAATAGGCTACCAAAAGGCTACGAGCTCGTCAATTTGATCGGTGATAATATTTAAGTTGCGAAAAAAGCATCGCGCGACCAGGCTGCTTTCAAAGTTTGTTTTGAAATATCGAGGCAGCTCGGGAACTGGCAGCGCGCGGTCTGTGAGTCGCGAAATACCGGACAGCTTCGTTTTTCGTTCTCGCTCGAATTCTATCGTTCGTTTCTCGTCCACGACGAGGTAGTCGCGCCGCGATACATCATTTTCTCGACATCCTCCTCGCACCCACACACGCGCGCACCAAACACTTTCTCCCCGCCCATGTACCCGGGTACACAAATATACGTACACATCCGCGGTCCGGGTAGACGCGAAATATTCTTCGTTCAAGGTGGTACGAACGTTCTATTCTCCGACATTGTTCGCCGCCACGACGAGGGACGACGCGCCATTCATCGAGACCCGGCAAATTGAAAGGGAACGTCGTTTCGTCGATACCATCTGCGCGTACGGCGACTCTTCTTCGAATTAACTCTCTGGATACAGCGTGGATGGGAGGTTCACCTTAGGATTTTCGGGTAAGATTGTCCTTTTCGAAATAGATCGAAAAGGTCCTCGCGAGCGAGAAACGTTTGGAACAACTCCCCGACTCGAGAACTTATCGTTTCGCTTGTTTGCGGCACCAGAGGGAATACATCGAGGGAAGGAATTATTCGTTTTCGAAGAACAAAGTATCCGGAGGTCGTATTTTCCGAGCTTTCAAAGTCATCGATATTCTATTAAACGAAACTGCGCGTATAGACACCCCCGTATTCGCGAGAAACTGGATAGAGATATTTTTCGTAGAAGAAAATGCGTTAGTCGCCATGGAAATTCCACACCGCGTTGCGTTTACTTTCGTACATCTCAGCGTTCTCTTTGAAACTCTTGCGAGAGTATTCGAAACACGAAAATAACGCGGAATAATATTTCAATATCGAAGAACGCGTTTTATTCGTCGAAAAGTATCCGCTATCGTATTTTCGCTTCTACTCGTTCCTCATTCGCAGCTACGATGTTCGTTCAACGTAATCAATATTTACTCCCGAAGTTTCCGTTGTAGCTATCCGCGAGTCACCTTACACCGACGTGTGCGGAAGTCGAGAAGGGGCAAGGTAAATAGGAATTTCGGTACGGCCTCGATCGTAAATTTGCTAGCGTCGCGCGATCCCCGTTCGACCGGTCGGACGAACCTGTCTACCGATTGGTCGTGGAAACGGGAACCGGTAATTGGAACGTCCGGCTGAATATAAACAGCCAAAGTTGGCTCGCTGTTTCAATAATTGATATCGCTTAATTGCGCGAGGCCGCCGAAGAGCACGATTTTTCGAGTGTTTGATTTGCAGATTACACGGAAAACGTCCTCGGACCGCCGCGAGAATCAGGACAGTTTACCGTGTCACGGATCTTCCATCAAGGTGAGCAAACTGTGGCCCGGATACAACTCCACCCGCGGACCGGGGATCCGCTTCCTTCGCGTACGAAGTTACGACATCCAGGGTATCGCGAAAGAAAGATCCGCCCCGAGTTAAGGGGAATGCGGTAGCGTGCGTAAAACGAACGTGAATAATTACTCGCCGGTAGCATTTGCTCAGCCCCGGGCCTCCAGAAGGCTCACCGAAGCGACTGATGTTACACGGAGTCGCGATTCCTTTCACGAGTGACCTGTTTTCTCGCTGCGACTTCTTTCGAGACTGCGTTTGCATTCGTCGGCAAGGTATCAATTACCGAAATTTCTCCGACGACGGAAAAGTATTTAGGCGCGTTCCTCACGTATCCGTAACCGATTGAAACATTCGCGCGAACGATCGATCCCTTGGCTCGATGAGCGACGGGAGGGGGTGGAAATATCGAGAGACGCGGCTGCGGTGGGTGCAATTTTTCGCGGGATATCAGCCGGAATCGATTGGCCCGACCGGTCGCCACGAATTAGGGAACTTGGAATCGAAACGTTTTGGACGCGAGCCTAAAGCCGACAGATTTTTCCCCGCTCGGAAAACATCGCGGCGGGTTCGTTTCTTTCCCGCGGGAGGCTTCCAGGGTGGCTGGCCAGCGTTCGAAAATTCTTTTCGAACGGAAACCTCGGCATTTTTTCTCCCGAATATTACCGGCGTTTTTCCTCCGCGTTATTCCGCCAGGAATCTCTGCCAAGAATCCCGACGGATTATAAAAGTTCACGGGGGATGGATTATTCGAGGAATCTGCACGAGCGCGGTTTCCTCGGCTGCTTTTGTTGCGTTTCCCCCGACACGGCTGAAACGCGAATCGTCCGTACAGGATTTTTGGGAACGAGAAGCTTTTCGGTGCCGCGGCCGCACTGGAATCCCTCTCGCTCTAAATATTCGTTTGCGGTCTGATCTTACGTCCGATCGTAAAATTTCGCGCGAAATTAAACGGGGCTGGTAAGAATATTTCGATCGACGTTCAAATTGCGCGAGATCGATCGACCAGGGTGGTCGATGGGAATTAAATCGATCCCGCGATTACAACGGCCAATTTGCCGGTCGTAAATTCGTCCCACGAAATGAATAATGCAACGTTGATTGAAAACAATCGAGGTGGATCCGGGGGATTGGTTCATCGTATTCTCGGCACCCTATCGAGGAGATCACGAGTTACAAGGGTGAAGCCGATCGAGAGATTTTTCAGAACCCCTTCATCGGGCCCGAGGGGAAGCTTCCCTGCTCCGTCGTTGGAGCACGGTATGTAAAGGGTATTCGACGATCGCCACCGCCATTACTTCGCTTCCTTTGTCGTCGAAATAACGGGCCGAAGTAGTCGGTGCAAGAAATCTCTATCCTCTTGAAATAAAAAAAAAGGAGGAAAAAGAATACAAGTAGAAGATTGAAAGCCTTTTTTCGGTAAATTTTAAGCCGTCGCTTGTTCGACGATAAAGCACATTTCGTTGAAAAAATCTTTCGCTGGAAAGGTATCGTGCGCGCCGGGCATCGAGGTACCTTTAATTAAAAATTCATCCACTAGAACCCGTTAATTAAGAATTTTGTTTAGGTTACATTAAAATGACCGACGCGTTAAAATATCGCAAGCTACACCCGAAAGAAGTTACCGAGATTTACGAATCCTGTCACGAACAGCTGCACGGAGGAGGGTACACGAAATTCCGAAAATTGTTTCTCGGAGGGCTTGCGTCCCAGAAATTATTCGTTTCGCGATGTGTTGATAATTTCTAATTACTCGCGAAAGAAAAAACGTGCAATGGAGCGCCAAATCGGACGACGAAGTAGATTTCTTCGATACGTGGACAGCACGTCTAACCGAATTCGGTCGATGGACGCGCAGACATCGAAGTAGATTCGGTCGGTGGACAATTAGACATCCAGTAGATTCATTCGGTGGACAGTCGGACGTCCGGTAGATTCGATCTACGAATAATCGGACGACAAGTAGACGCAATGGACACCAAATCGAAGCATTCGTAGTAGATTGTGGGATCAGACGCTGCGTACACGTTCGACGCAGAGATCATCGAATCGAAAACGCGGTCTCGTTTCCAATTCGTCCTCGATCTAGACAACTTTAGCCGCGATAAATCATACGCGAGAGTGTCGTCGATCCGTCCACCTCTCCCCGCGGGTGCTAATTTATGCAAACGTTCCTTCGCGGACGAAAATTACTCCCGCGTCCCTGGTGGAAATTAAGCCGAATAGTTTCATACGCTGTCGCGCGTTCCTAGAAAGTTGGTAATTATTTCGAATACTCGACGTACATTTGCTCGATGGTATGTAACCGGGGCAAACGTTTTGCACCAACGCTCCATTACTTTTCATTCTTCGAGCGTTTCCGTCCGCATAGTTTCGGAAAACTCGCGGAAAAATGGTCGCAGGTTGCGCGTACGTGGACAGAGAAATTATATCGTCCATCGGTTGCTCCTCGCTCGCCCAAGTTTCCGGTAGGAGGGCGGATTCTTCGTGCAGGAACAAGGTTGACGTCGTAAAATAAATTTCTCTCGCACGATTTGTTTCGTTCGTGAAAGTCGACCAGCACGCGTCCCGACTCTTCTTCCTTTCGTTGCTCTCGACGTCGAGAATACCCCCGGAACTTCTTGCACGCGAGTCGAGTATCGAAATTATCGTCGCTACGGAATTTTTCCGAAAATCGACCACCCAACGATTCGCAAAATACGGCCGAGTTGCTCAAAATGCAGGTCGCGGAAAGCGCGCGGCACGCGGCACGCGGCCACGTGTAATGCAATATTGCGCAAGTTTGCGGAAGTTTCGGTAAGGGGAGGCTTTCGCTGACACGTGAGACCAGACAGTTGAATATTACATGCAGTGCTCGTAATGTTCTCTAATGTCGGAACGACGGTGGATGTGTTCGCCGCGAGAACACGCCGCGTCGTTTCTTCCCGAAACGAGAACATCGATCCTCGCGAAGAGAGACGATCTCTCTTGGTCTTACTGCTCGGCGAGTAGATTTATTCTACTTTCTTTCCTTTCCTCTTCTCTCTTTCGATCGCATTCGCGAAGATTCGTTGCCTCGTACGTAATAAACGATCGACGACAAAATCTCGCGCAAATTAGCGCACACGGTTAGGCCTTTAACCCCGTGAACCCAAGGAGTACGGTATTATCTCGCCCCTGGTATCCACCGTTACCGGGGAGTTTGAGTGCTTCGCTCGTTAAAGTTCTCATCGTAGAGATATTCGGATAACGAGAATCCTTGCAAGAGACTTACATCGAGTGCGAGTTCTACCGAGGCTTTAACGCCTGTAACCCCACCGATTCGAAGATCGCCAACTATGATAGTTTCCCCCTTCCGGTACCAGGGGGCGAGGGTGTTCGAGTGCCTCGCTCGTTAAAATACGCACGAAAGCTCTCATCGCGGAGAGAGCCGGATAACGAGGCTCCTTGCGAGAGACTTACATCGCGTATGAGTTCCGCGACGTATTCGAGTCCATCGATCGGTGAGGACTCTAGCGTACTTTTTGTCCCTACGTCGTTCTGGTTATCGAGCGTTTGCTCCGCTCGCGGAAATACACCTAAATACACCGTCGTTGATTACGACGAACTGCCGCTGTCGGGTATCGCGCATATCTGAACGCATTAATTCCATTTATGTAATTAATATTTCGGTCTTGCCCCCCTCCACTCGGTTCCAGTCGCAATTAACGGTAATGCGGCGTATGCCGAATCGAATGTATTATTACGAAATCGTTAGTGTTTCAATTACGACACGGGTGACCAGGATCGTCCGAAATTCCGTTCGACGCGGCTTTAATTAAATACCGAGCCGCGCGAGACCCGCGGAACGGATTTCGCGAACATTTTCGCGTACGCCATTTCTTGGCCTTGATAACGAGTCCCGCCAATTAATTCAATTTTCGCGATCCTCGCAGCATCGAATCGCGACCGGGAAACTTAACAAGTTGTCAGCCCCTTTCGCGCGACGATTGGCGAAGATCTTCCCATTTTGCAATTGGATCCGCGGAAACGTTTCCCTTGCGATTAACAAGTCGACCGATCGTGTTTTCCAAAGGGTTAGATTTTTTTATCGAAATACGTCGACTCTTCCGTTGTTCGCAGTGTTCGATGGTAAATTCGAGCAATTTTAAAGGAACGACAATGCAAAAAGGTACACGCTTTGTAAACGTCCAGCTTGTCGGTGTCTCGTTTCCCCCGTGAGTTTAATCACGAAGCTCGATTACACCCATTCCGGGTCAGAAACGTTCGCGTGTAAATTCGAGAGCATCGTCGGTGCGTTCCCGCGGTCAGGGGCGAACCTCGTGGGTCACGTGGACCACGTTGGCTATAAAAGAGAGGAACGTAGCAATTGAAAACTCCGGAGCCACGGTTTATAGCCGTCCCTCCTGTATATTTCAAAAGACCACGCGCCGCTCTTTCTCTCGCCAACAGCCATCCACGGGGTGTGTTAAAAGTAACTCCGAGTGGACCAATTTTCAAAAAGCACGAGCAAGTTCACGTTCGCGTCCGATCGAAGACTGTTTTCGATCGTTTTCTTCGACTCTTCGCGTTTCTCTCGCGTTCGATTGTACTTGAACTCCCGATCCTCGAAAAAGTTCCTCTCGATACTTGTCAGACACACGGTAGACGAAGCCACGTTTACGAGGAAACGCGCGAGGTACGGGGACAGGAAGTGGATATATTCGTATGCGCATCGATATACGAATTCGTATGGAAATGTAGGGGGCACCCTTCGGGCGTTTACAATTTTTCCATTCCCTCCTAGCTCCCCCCTTCCCGTGGTCTTCATCGGCTGTTTGCTCGGGCACGCAAAAGGCCGAGTTTTCCCGCTGAAAACCCTCCGCGCGACGACTCCTATCAATCATGCCCGATGGAACGATGCAACGAGTTGGTAACGATAATTTCGCTCCCGGCTGCACAGGATGCACCGGATTGCATGCACCGTTGCAACCAACGCGTCTAACGCGCACGCGGTTCAATAGAAGGGGGTCGGGGGTGTTTCACGAAAGAGAGAAAGAGAGAGAGGGGATCGCGTGGCTGGAATATTTGTAAAACGAGATGTTGCCCGAGCGTTGATTAGTTTTTTTCAACTTCACCGGGGCCATTTGAAGGATGCAACGAACGATCGGGAGCAAACATTTCTTTGTTTCATTCGCCGTGGTGGACATTTACTCGAGAAAGGGCACGATTTCCTTCGAAGATAACGGTCCTCCAATTTTCGTTCTCGCAACTTTTGGTTGTTCTTCGTTCGCTCCTCGATCGTTCGAAACGATAGAGTTACCATCGCGCGTACTGTACAGTTTATTTACACGATCCGACAATCGAGTCGGAGCTCGAATCACGCGTTTGCGAATCGTTTTCGAAGATCGCGCGTTCGAAATAATAATCCCGAGGGGTTCGAATTCACTCTGTTAACGATTCCCCGTAATCCGGCGCGCTTTGATACGTCGATTAATTTAATTACGCATTCCGCGAGAACGGACCGGTTTGTTTCGAACGACGGAGCAAAAAGAAGCGAGGGAACTAGCGACGGGGAACGTGATCAAAAGTTCGCGCTGACGTTGAGGCCGCGTTTCTTTCCGTCTTTCTCCGAGGGAATTTCGAGTCGCCGGGGAAACGAACGGAAGTTTTTTCAAGAACTCCGTCGCGAACTTTGCCCGTGAAACGCGGAGAGATATCGTCGCAGAGACGACGGAAAAAGAAAAGGAAAATCGGAGGTGGCGCGAAGGATTAGAAGACGCTTCCGCTCTCGAGGATTCGTGAAAAAATTCCACTTTTTGTTCAAACTATCGAATATCGAGTTCCACGTTCCCCGATGAGCCAAACGCCGTTAAACGTTCGATATTGAGAGGGCTTTTCGAAATAAATTTTACCCGTCGCGTAATCAGCGACCGATTCTTTTATTTCTACACCCAGCTCCTCTGTGCGTCGCAACCTTCCGCTCCCTCGTTTCATTCCTGAGAGACAAATTAAAGGGAAATCTCGTGCTCGTGCACCCAGCTTACTTACATCTCCACGGAATTGTTTGCTTGCACAAATTGGTTTGTTCGGGCGGCGAGTTTCTGACGTTCAATTCCATTTGCTGGGGCTGGAAGTGAGAGCGAGACCAGGAGAGGAGGAACTGCAGACATTTCTTCCCTTCGATCGCGACGTGGCTCCGTTTCTCGCGGAGGCTGAAGGTGCACGGAATATCAACCCCTGCGCGAAACCGAGACCGAGATTTCGACGAGGAGCCCGGATGTCTCGATAACGAGGGTAGACGAGTTTGCGCCTCGTGACGCCTTGATTCGAAACCCAAACGTCTTTACGCGAGGCCCAAAATCGTGACGCTTTGTGGAAAATGTTCCCTTTCGATGGTAGATCGGACCAACGTTCGACGAATCGAAAAAGAGACAAAAATCACGAAACGAGGTACACTCCGAGTGTCCATAGATCTGGCCCGCGCGGAATCGAGCACACGACCCGTAGATGCAAACCGAAATCGATCGTTTGTAAATCGACACCCGTTTGCCGCCTGTTCGTACAGGCGGACAAACGATCGGACCGATGGTTGTTCCGTCCATCCCTTAACTCGGGGTCACACCCACGTAAACCACCCCCAGGGGGATAGCCCTTAACGCTAATGGCTTTCCGTGCG
The DNA here is from genome assembly GCF_051014685.1 of Ptiloglossa arizonensis. NCBI lineage: Eukaryota > Metazoa > Arthropoda > Insecta > Hymenoptera > Colletidae > Ptiloglossa > Ptiloglossa arizonensis. Next base: position 9,661,886 of record NC_135051.1, on the reverse strand, counting down.
AGATCTACTCGTGTTTCGCGCAGCCCTCGAGGAACTCGTGATCGCGAGCTAAAATATCCGTTTAAAATATTCGTTCATCGTCCCCGCGACGAGGTCTAATTGTTCAAAACGATACCAGATGGCGATCGATACCAGGAGGTAGATACTCTTATAGTTTGCGAACTTTGTATCGGTGGTATTACAGGCATGGTAAACCTCCTTCCAACCAGTGGAGAGAGGTCTGGTCGTTCCGAATCAAACCCCTTTGATAGTAGGCACTGGAGCGATGGTTTCGTTGTAGCGATCCTCGGATCGGAGAGTGCTCTACTCGCACTCGACGCCTCGATTTCGTTGCGCGGTTGCCACTTGGAATAAATTCTTTCGGTCAATTTCCGAACACTCGGCCAAACTGGCGGAACGAATCAATGCGAGGGGAGAAAATGGGGCGCGAAAGTCGGCCCGTTCGTCCCAGGGGGCCCATCGGGGCGTCCCTCGTCTCCCGGCCTCTCTGGCGCTCGCGATTCTCTTCGAGTGGTTCGTGTCGAGTGTCGATCCTTGTTGCAGCGATTCCCCGGCCACTTCCTCCTCGTAACGACGAAAACGGGCCAACGATGTGGCCGTGACTCGCGTCGAGACATTCGTTTCCGTCTTTCCTGCACCCTCCGTCGATTCTCTTGCTTACCTCAAAGGGTCGACTACCGCCACTCGATGCAGAGACACGCCACTTCTGACGAAACGCGAGCCGAATCCTCGGCTTGCGGTCGGGGGTATCGATAAGACCCCCTCGTGGACTTTTAATTGCCGCGGAGAAAAAAAGAATCGAGCTCTGGAATCGCTGGACCGGGAATCTTCCGCCTTCCGCAGCTCGAGCGCCGCGAAGCTATCTAGGTCGTCGAATCTGCTCGTTGCAGGACTCGAAAGCAACCAGTTCGCCCCGAGGGCTCCGCAAATACAACAAACGTGGTAACAATTTTGGCGAGCGCCACTCGAACCTCGCGAAGCGAGGTATTGCAAATTGAATTTAGAAATACACAGAGTGGACCACTTTACTCGACCGACATATTTCATAATCGGTGGAAGAATTACGATATTTTTTATTACCGATGATACAATTTCGAGGCGAGGAATTTTGATTTCCGTTACGCTACGTGACAATTTCGGTTCACTACCGCGACAAAGTGCTCGGTCCTTGACTCGTTGGAATTGTCTGCACTGGTTGAAAAAGAGAAATGTGTAATCGGTCGAGCAAGATCCATCCTGCGCGTCGAATTCGACACTGCCGTCGGTTCTGGTGTTTCGCTACTTGCCGCAAGATATCCGAGCCTACAGGCGCTGTAAATCGACCGCCAGAGTCCGCAGTCTGTAAAACTTGGGCAAGGAAGCCGGGTATTAGCTGGAAATCGTGTTACGTCTCTTTGTACACTCGATAGCGACCAGACCGAGACGATGGGAACGCGAACGGTGTGCAATCGACGCGACACCCTGATCCCGCGCGTTCGTCTCTTCTCGGCCAAGAGAGAACTTCCGCGACTCGAACGAAAGAAAATTCCCGGAACCAATATTCCCTTCGCGTTTCTCGAGCTCGAGAAACGAAAGTTCGTTCGGGGGAACAACTGGTCCGGAAGTCCTCGACGCCTCCCGTCGTAAATACGTCGGCGCTCGTTCGAGATTCGCGGGAATAGAAAACTGAAAAAAAAAAAAATAAAAGAAAAAAATCCCGTGAAACGCTTGTCAGGGTTCGGTTATCGACGAACACGGAGAGTTCCGTAGGACGTATAATACGCTCGAGTGACGAGCGAGTCGAGCACGATCTCGCCTCGTTACCTGCATACCTTTCGAGCGTCGAACTCCGACACGGATCGATTTCATGCGCCGACCCGGCTAATTATTTCTACATGAATTTTAAAATCAAACGAGCGCGACGATTAACAGGCAGCTCGTCCGGATGGAAATCGTTCCCCGATCGTCGATTCAGTTCGACGGGCGGCGCCGTTTTATTTTCGACGCCGTGTCGTCGATCGCGCGTAAACGATCGCCGGGTAAATGGAACGAAAGCTCAACTCGGACGAAACGTGCTTCTTCCGATTTCTGGGTGAAATTCCGTCGATCGTACATCGACATCGAACACACCCTACCGTAGAGAAACCGACACGCTATCGTCCGTTATACCGGGCTCGTCGAACATTTTATTTCGTCGTGGTCGTTCTCGGTAAATCGGTCAACGATTCTCCCTACGCGATAATTGTAAGCGGTTCTGTGACTCGTCCAAAACGAACGAAGGTATTCTTAAAACAAAGGATTAACTTTAATCGAACGGTGCACGGAGGCTCGTCACGCGTGCGTCCTCGACTTCCGATTCATCGATCATGCACCGTTCATCGTTTCCCGTCGTTCCAGTGCGTCTGCGGATCAAGAGGGCTTTCACCTTCGAGAGCCCGAAAACACAGGGCCTCGTTAAGACTTTTTCTCGGGAAAACTTGGCGTGTACAGTTCGCTAAGCGTTCTTCTATTCTTCTACCCATCCGCTGTGAGTCATCCATTCGTGTATTCTACCCTTCGCTGAGAGTATCCCCTACTTAAAAAAATGTCCAAAGAAAGAGTTACAGAAGGGTACAAGTATGGAAATTCATCCGCTGTCTTTAGAAAAAAAAAGCGATTTTTCGCAGGCCCCCTGACAAGAACCCTGCCCCCTCCTCCGTGTCTTTTTCTCTCCCAGCGGACACGGACGACTCGGTTACCCTCCGCTTCCGGTTTTCTCCGGTTTCCTGGCGCGACGGATTTACGACGAAAGACCTTGTTCGTTTCGCGTCGTTAGCCGACGACCGGAAGATCACGGACGAATGGAAAAAGTTTCCTTCGTTTCTCCTGGCCTTGAGCCCTTCCGCGAAACGTCTTACGGCTGCCGAACGAGGGACGAGGGGGAACAAACATCCCACGAGTTTCGCGTTGTCCACCCGGCACGCAAAATCCGAGTTCTTCGAACCGCTCTGGCCACCGTCGAGACCTCCTTTTCCCGAGATTTCGTAATCTCGGGCATCTCGGGCATCTCGGGCAACTCGGGTAACCAGTATCCTCCGCGTAGCTCGTTAACGCGCGAACAAAAGCCCGATTACCCCGGTTGTGTATCGCAGCGGACGCACTCGACGCTGCACTCGACGAGGCTCGTTACCGGCCTCTGCTCCGCCGATTGATCGACCGTATCGCTTCGTAGCCACCGAATTTACACTCGCGTGCCACTCGACCCACGCCGCTTTTACCCCATTAATAATTTATTCGTTGTTTATCCCCCCCGTGAAACGGCCAAGTATCCATAAAACGAGCAACAACCGCCACCCGCAACACGGCACAGTTTCGAACAGCGAGCGCCTCTTCCCTTTAATTGATCGCGGGACGACCGACGCGGAAACAGAACAAAAACAGTGTCGAGCACGGGCTGTGGGCATTGTCGAGTTAAAAATCGACGAATAATAAATTCACGCGGAAACGTACGTCCCCGAGCTCCTCCTCGTTATTAATTCGGGGAACACTCGTTGCTTCGAAATTACTGTTACGACGCCGGTGTTCCCCTCCGGCTTCGATGTAGCTCTCGCCCCGATTCAGACGCGTGCTCGACTACGTAGGTTTCTATTATCGATGTTAATGGGCTCGGCTCGGCTCGACTCGCGGTCTCATTAGTTCGAAGAAGGTGCTCACGATGCGTTCATTAACCTCGCATAACGCCCTGGTTCGTTGTTCGGGGTGACAGCTTTGGAGACAATCGACGATCCGTTAATTCCGCGAACAAAGGAGGTCGAGAATTGAAAATTCATCGCGAAGCGTCAAAAATTAGGGGACTCGTTGGTTTGCTCGCGGTGAATATTTGAAACGACCAGGGGAAAAGAAAAGCACAAGATTTATCGACCGTGTCTAAATTTCGAGTTAAAACGTGGCGTTAAACTCGTGTTTATTGGCCAAGAGCCGGATAAGAAAAACGATGGGTTCTGGGACGCGCTGGTAACGTTACGTTTCTTGCGCATTACCCGGGTAATACGTCGATGGGGCCTGGGAAAAGGGATCAGAAATTTTTCGCAAACACCGTTGCGCTCGTTGGCCGGGTGAATGTTTATCGAGAACCAGGAAAAATTCGAGGCTGCCGGAAACGAATGGAAGCTCGGTTATCGAGCGGGCGAGCGCGATGAACTGCTTAATTGAAAAGCGCTCGTGTTGCAGCCCCGAAACGCATACCGCAGTATCAATTGCCCCTGTCCGTGCTATTCCGTAGCGTCGAAATAACCATACCGAGGGGCCCGATAATAAAATTCGCAAAAAATCAGCACACGATCCAGTCGTTTGAAATTTTGTTCGCCGAGGAGAGAAAAAAAACAAAAGAGGACGCGCATTTTCAACGACGCGATTTCTCGTGAAAACGAGATTCTATTTAACCCGATACTATTAACGTTAATTCGAAACCGAAAGAAGCGGAGACCTTTCGAAGTGACGAAAGATCGTGATTCGAAAGAAAACAAATTGCTGTAAATTCGCCCATTCCGCGCGTCCCTCTGGTCTCGGCGCACGGTTTACCCCCCTAACCAACGTGCCACCTGCGTAATTCAATAGCGAACCGGTCCACCGGTTCGCGAAAATCGTTTTCGATCGTTCGCCGGGCCAGTTTCCCGGCGCGAAATGTCCAATTAAAAAAAAGAAGAAAAAAAAAATGAACGAACGAGGCAATCGTCGGGGTCGCCCGGTCTCGTTTGGCCCGGACAACGGAGTGAAAAAACGCGGGAACGTTTGCAGCCACTAATTTCGACCGGCGCGTTTCCGTGCATCGATACGTTAAATATCCTTGTTAAGCGATCGACGTGTCCGCGCGATGATCATCGTCGATCGATTGCGATCGACAAACCGAGACTGCCGTTCCGGCCTTTGCGGTCAATGATTGACGCGCAACGACGTCGACGTTTCGATCGACGAACGGGTACGTCTCGTAGAGAAAATGGTTGCCATTGATACGGACGAACCGCCAATGTCCTCTCGACCTGTTGTTCGCGCGCAACTATTCGGTCCCGAGGTAACAACATTTAATACCGATAAAGTTTTCTCATTTTTACAGGGAGCATTGGTCGCGTTGTTAACGGCAATGGACACACCAGTCCCAATCGATGGTAACTCTTCGTTGTTAGATCGCACGATCGATCGAGGATGCGCGTACGATTAGCTACCGTTTAATCCCCTGATCCCGAGACTTAATCTTGCCATACTCTCGCGACAGGATCAACCGAAACGATCTCGCTGAACACGGTGATCCGTTCGTTTCTGAATTAATTCAACGATACGAACCACCTCGATGTTTCTCGAGACGATTCATCACCGGATTTGAATAATTTCCCCCAGTGTCTCGTCTCGAAAAATTACGCGTTCACTTTTTCCCGACGTCTCTGAGACTCTTCGGGGTGAAACGATATTTGCGCACCGCGTTCGATTAAAACAAGGGACCGTTAAATTCGTACCCAAAACACGTTTACGATCCTTTGTCGCGAATTTCAATTTCCGTAGGTACTCTGCACGGAGTGCAACGCACACGGAGCGATTGTTAGTCAAGTTGGCTCGTATACCACAGTGGGGGATGTTCGAGCTCGATTTCCTCCGAGCCGCGAACGAAAAAATTTCGATACGTTTTTAGACAAGGAACGTGCGCCACGATACGCGCAAACGCGTACACTTTGTCCTGTCGATGTTCGAGTCCGCGTCGTTTCTCGTATTTTCCGTTATCCGGTGAACGCTCGCGCATTGTCGTTCTTAATCTCCATTAGCCACCCCCGTAGAACGAGGACGCTGATCTACGGCAGGGTTCTCCGAATAATACATCAAAGGGTAGAAGCGAGCGGGGACGAGCCGGCCAGCGCGGCTAGGAAGAAAAGGGAAAGGAAAACAAAGGACACCGGGGTTGTGGAAAAAAGAAATCGAAGGATCGAAGGGTCGAGCAAAGGGGGAGGAATTGCAAATAGAAAAATGCACTCGAGGAGGCTACGAATCGATAGAAGCGCACCCCGCGGAAAATTAAGGGTACGAGATCGCAACGCCGTGGGCCGGTGGAAAATTAAAAATCCGCGATGCAATTTTTCCCGTGACTCTCCTCGAAAAACGGACGATGCTCTTTGTCCCCGAAGCGAGAGGGAAAAGGGCCAGCCGGCCGGCAAAGGAAACCCGTTAACATTCTCGAGAGGTATCGCCACCCTTGCCGTGGCTTTTCAACCCGGGGGGTGGAGAATCCCTGAAAGGGACAGAGAGAGACATCCACCCCCTGGTAAATTCAATTTTTGACGGATGTGTAAGGTCTCCGCGGGTGCCGCGATCCCTCCTGGTTCCGTCTCGATCGATGCCGCCATTACGTTCTCTTCCGACCTTCTCTATCGACAGCTCCGCGGAGAGAATTGGGTCGTTCTCGAGCGCGGGGGGCTGGTCTCGTTATTCCGAAAGCCTCCTGACAAATACACAGAGACACGTGCGTTATTTCTGGGTCGCGCCGAAACGATTCCGATCTCGCGCGGGAAGACAAGCGTCGAGAGCGCACCCCCGAAATATTGAAAATATCGAACGTGTACAATCGCGTGCTCGCGAAGCAAGTTTTCGTTTCATCTCCGCGGCAGAATAGATAAATATATATATAAATAAATACGGGGCAAGTTTCCACGGGAACGATTCCCCGACACCAACGTTAAAGCGATCTAGATACCTAATCCAGGTATCCGAGATCCTCGAGAAGTATTCCAACTTGATTTTTTTTAATCGCGCCTCTCCCCTGGGCAATTAAGTTTGTAAAAAATTCGAGAGAATATTCGCTTCCATCTCGTGGGAAATATCCTCAAATGAACCTCAGCTCTCCACGATTTTGTCCAGAAACGATGATATCCTTCGCGGAGGGAAGAGAATAAAAATCACCCCTAAACGCGGGCAACAATCGCGTTCCGTGTCCTCGTGAACGCGCCATCGAGCTCGTTCATTCGACGCGTGTGGCGTTAATTTGGCGTAAAGGCGGCAGTGCGGTGCGTCGTTGAGCAGGAATACGTGGTCGACGCGTATCGTTCTTTCGACGCAAGACGAGACCGAGGCAACCAGCTGTCTCGAACAAAACCGTGTCCCTCCGAAGAGAAAACTATCCGCCGGTTCGTTTGCGGGGCTTTCAGAGGCGTTTCGAAAAGGGTCGGTGGCACGGCTCTCCCTCTCGCGTTAGCTCGACGCCAACCTCGGTAAAACCAAGGTACGTATTACGCCCGTTGTAGAAACGCGGCCACGATAACGCTCGCTCCCGGGGTTAATCGCGTAACTCGCGCGCATCGAGCGATAGAACGAACGAGCGAAATCATTTCGCAAATGGCCTCGCGCACGATGGAAGGGAGGAGGCGAGCTTTCAGACGGATCGGATGGAGCCGGTCTTTTGAGACGGACGTGTATAGCCGGGGCTGGTGGCAACGCCAATGGATAAACCCGGGGCCTGTCTTTGTCCCCGATGTCTGTCCAAGAGCTGCAGAGGAAACATGAAATTCCCTGCGGCATTAGTTCCGCGGCGAAGGCACGCGTCGATGTACCACGACTCGACGATTGTCCGACGAGACAATCCGGTTCCGGCTACCGCACAGACCGAGAGATCCAGGTCGAACGCACGAGTTTCCGCAATTGCGAAACACGGCCGCAAAGGGCCGTCCTTTAACGGGTTTCGGGCCGGTAGCTGCCCTCCGGGTTGTTGCGGAGGAGCTACCGATGTCACCCGTTCACCGACTCTACAAAGAGGGAGCGTACGCATCTCGCTGTCTTTCAGCTCGCAGACAACGGACGCAGACATCCTCTGGCATTGTCTCTCTCGCTGCAACTGTGTTTGGCAAGAAACGCCGGAGATCGCGGTATCTCTACTCTCGTTAGTTCTGCCTCTCGTCGTCTTAAAAAGATCCCTGCGTCCCGCGCAGACACTCGTCCAATTACGGACTCGACCGAACCGTGCGGAAAATGCAAAATGAGAACCAGGAAGGTCGTAGATCGCCGAATCCCGGTCCTCCTGGCCGATATCGATCGATCGGGATAAATCACGAGCTCCCACGTTCGCGATCCAGGATAACGAGATGGCTAGGATCGGGCGAAGACGATCGGCCACTTTTCGTACCGCGCGAAACGGAGATAAACGCGATACTTCCGACCCGAGCAAATAATGCAACCGGAGGTAATCGGCCGGTTAATTGGACGTCGGCTACGGTGTGTAGTTGAAGGATTTCTTTCCGTAGGTTTCCGGAAAGGGGGAGCGGTGGGGGGCCGAGGGGTCGAAGGAGAAACGATTCGACGCTGGAGTAGCCGTCGTTCCGGACGATCGTTAAACTACGGCCACCTTAAAGTCTCCCCGGAGATAAGACGGTATCACGTCGGTCGAAACGAGTCGTGGCTGTTTATGTTTCCCCGCTCGAACGAGACACGGTTCGTGATTTCTTTCGTTTTTCGTCGATGTCGGCGCCGTTCAGCGCGATAAATCGCAGCTGGCTGACCCCCGCTCGTAATGCCCACTTGAATCGTACTCTCGTATCCGATGAATTATTCCGTATCGTATATCGCAAGTTTACCTCTTTCGACGAAAAGTTGATCAACGGAATGGACTTGGAAGTCGCAAGCTTCCAAACCTCCGTCTTTCTTCTGACGGAATCGGAGCTTTTCTATCTCCGGATCCAACTGTCGATTAGCGTTTATCTCTCGTTCCATCTCGTTCCTCTGTAAGCAGAGCGGTAGTGAGTCAGAGCTCTCGTCGAATAAACACCGCGGTGCTCCACGCCGAAATCATCGAGAGCAAAACGTTCCGTCGTGTCGCTACGGTGATCGATGAATACACGACGATCGGTACGAGGCGAGATCTCAATTTGGAATCCCAGCCGACGTACACAAAAGCGGTGGTCGCGGAAAGCGACGGTTACTCACCTCTTCGCGTTAATTTCGTCGCTCTCGGACACAGGCGGAGCAAAAACGAACACCAGAAGCGCGACGACGTTCGCGCAAAGCCCTCGGCGTCTCTGCTCTCCTCTCCGTCCGTCGGGTGTTTTACGATTTCGCCGTGAGATTGGGTCAAACTATAAATACAAGGCGCCAACCTGACCGTACCGTCGCAAAAGTAACCGACGACGGTTGACGGTGTTGCGTAATTGTCGGGAACTCGGAAACGTGCTGCGACAGGGAAAGTAGTGAATATTCATGGTCGCGGGATGATTCGTAAGTCTCGATCGAACGATCGTGGAATATCATTTTAATCCGTTGCGTGGACGTATCTCGAGATATTCTCGGCTAACTTCGTCATCGACGCCCGACGCCCACGAACGAAACGAAAACGCGAACCGAACGCTCGGCGCCGTTTCTTCGAAACTCGATTGTTTTTCGTTGCGTTTCTGTCGTCGTTCCGCGCCTCTTGTCGGCTCTTTTCTCGCCTCGAATCTTTCTTCTTTCTCCAGAAACTTCGTTATCGACTTTCTCGAATTTTCCATCGATATTAACGTCTCGAGTTCGATTTATCGAAATCATTGAGCGAAAATTGAATATCGCGCAACGTATTATTGTATTATTTTTCTTCCAAAAGTTCGAAATTAGCGTCGTTTGTTCCTGGTCCGGTTCGGAACAATAGCCGCCCCGTGTAAAATTCCTCGTTAAATCAGTCGCGTTACGGTTCCTCGAGCGTATCGGCCGAAAATGTTCCGCAAACTCGACCTGACAAAACGACGCAATATGCCCGCGCAATATGCGTACGCGAGGCTGCCAGCCGAGCGAACCACGAAGATAGGCAAAGTGACGTTGCAATGAAGTATTAATGCGCGCTTGGCCGCGCATACGTGGACCGCAAACATCGGCAAACATCGGCAAACGACCCTAGAAAGTGGTACACGTTGACGTTCGAGAGCATCGTCGAAATGCACCGTACCCGAGTTTGCATTCTGCGATTGTTCGGACCGACTAGTTCAGGAGCTGTTTCTCAGTTTTTACGAGCGGTGCTCCGAGTACTGAAATTACCGTATCAAATTATAACGGCCTCGTATTTCATCCTCGTCGTAAAGTTAAAAATCCGTGGACGTTTTTCATCCAAAGACTTTAAACGTAAACCGATTCGAGAAAAGGAAGGAATTGTTCTGTACAGTTTTATTCAAATACCGAATCGAACTCGGTAAACAATTTCGCGCGATTATCGAGAGGAAAGCAATGCCGAGGAAAGCAGCGTTTCTTTCTCCCTCGACTGTTCGTGTAGGGGCGCGTGGGAGTTGTCCGTTTTGTTCCACGTGGTAGCCAGGTGGGTCGCTTGGAAGTTATCGAGGTCAAATTTTGCTGGCTCGTTGTTTAAATTAAAAAATTTCGAACGAAGCGATCGAAAGTGTGGATTCTTCGATGCGAATAAATTACGTTCGAGTCTGTAGTTGAAGGAAAGAACGCTCGAAACTTGAAAGCGACCCTCTCCCTTCGGCGCTTCCACGGTGAACGACGTAAAACTCGTCGACGAGGCCGATGGACAGGAATCGTCCGGTCGTTTGTGCCGCAGCTGGGAAACGAGTGTTTCGAAGCCGTGCAAACAAACGGCGCTCTAACGAACCGGCGTGTTCGCGCCAAGTACCGTGTTCCGGGCACAATGTCCCGTGAAACGTTTAAATGGCACGCATTAGCCGCGGCGACGCTTCCTCCCGGCCATTTCGCAGGATTTCGAAGCTGAAACGTACGCCCGTAATGCCGGCGGATTGTTCGCCTCTGCCTGGCCACTTTTACCCCTAATGCCCGCAGCCTCCACCCTTCCTGGCTTGTTTCGCTGTAACCCGGCGAATTAGGGATAGAGAGTCAAACATTCGCGGTCGGCGCGCGCACGTTCCTCTTCGGAGTTCGTTTGCGAACAACTTGAAACATCCGACACCGCTAGCGTTAGGGGAAATAACGGCGGAAACCTTTCTTTTTGCAACAACGGTAACCTCTTTACGGTTAAAACTACGCGTTCTTACCTCGATGGAGCGCATCGATGCAACGGCTACTGAAATTTTTACGTCTCTGTCGATCGACCGACGATGTAACGGCTTCCAGCTCGTTACGGTTCTACTCGATTCGGTGTCGCGAAACGCGAGCAAAGGGATCGGAAACATTTCACGTTTCTTTTTGCAATTCACGGGACCGTTTGAAATTGAACTTGAACACTCGAGGGCTAATAAACGCCTCGTTGGCTCGACGAGGTGTTACGCGGTTCGAAAGCACGGGGGTCATAAAAAGTGGCCACGAGAGGTTCTCGTAGTTTTCGAGTAACGATTGCAGAACGGGGGTCATTTCGTCGAATGTCGATAACCCACTTTCGATCGTCGTCGTCGTCGTCGTCTACCTTCTCGCGTTCCTTTTTCGATTAATATTCGCACGACCGAATCCGTTTCGTTAGTTTCGGTTAGTTACCGTTAGTCTTTATTTTCGATCGAATAAATAAATTTCCAAAGAAATTACGGTAATAAGTTACGAGTACTCTAGAGCGCGATGCAACGGATATTCTCGATGCGAGAATTGCAAGCGACACCAAAGTCGGTTTCGTTCGAGGCGTCTACTTCGTGGAGTTTCGAGGTGTTCCTTGAAGCTTCGACCGAAGGGCCGGGGAAGTCGCGAGGACTTCGTTAGCGCGGCTTTTCAAGCTGAAAGTCAAACAGTGTCGCGGGAGGATTACGACGCTTCGTTACTCTGTCCGTTCGTGTCGAAAGACCAACTTCTCTCGAGCAAAAAACGAATCGTTTCGATCCACGAATGAGCCGTGCCGCGAGAATCGGAACCGAATCTCCGTCGCGATATAGATCGAAACCTAGCAAGAATTACGTTTTTGCGCGTCGCGGTCTAGCGGCTCGATTACTATTTTCCGCCAAGTTTTTGCAATTATAGAGAGAGTTGGAACCCGTCGCAGGAGTCGTGCTCTGTAAATTGAATTCACCGAGTGCGCGTACCGTCGTTCCGCGTCCCTTTCCCTTCCTAGTGAAAAACGCCGTTCGAAAATAATTGCGCCAATTTCTGCGCGTTCTTTGTCAAGAACCCGCGGCTAATAAAATGCAAATTCGACCCAATATCGCGCGAGCTTTTTCGCCCGGGACGAAAAGCTTCGTTAAGGGGCCGCGACTCGAAATTGCGTTCTCGCCGCGGCGTGTTTCATTCCGTGAACGGTCGAGCGAATTTTTCCTCGCGATGACGCCACCGCGATTCGTCAAGATTTCCTTCCGACTCGCGAGATAACGGAGATGAGCTTTTCTGGGTCGAGTGTGCTTCCGCAACGACGAAGGGAATGGAAGAAGTTCTGGCGAGCTTCGAGGCGCGAGAGTGGAACTTGAACCGCTCTGCGCCCTTCTCTCCTCGTTCTTATTAATTGTTATTTTTAATTAGATTATCCCTCCGAGTCGTCCACTCTGGCCACGGGCTCGAAATACTTCCTAAACGACACTCGGTGCTCGAATTATTTCGACCCACTTCTACGAACCCGGCGGTAGAGAATCGTGTTTTAGACGGTGCGATAAAATATCGACATTTTCATTCGAAGATCCGAAAAGATTTATTTTTCCATCGTGCGGTTAAATATGCATACGTGTGCGTGTATATTTTTAGATTCAAAAAAGAACCGTGAATATCCGTGGATCGATGGTAAGAGCATCTCGAAAAGTTGTCTATTTTCCCACTGATTTTCGTATTTTCGAAAAATACGCTCGATTTCGGTCAATTAACCGGCTGGACCGCTAATGAGGCGAAATATTTACGGACTTGGGACCCGTAAATTACGCGGACGCGCGAAAGACAGCTGGGCGGATTCGCTTAACGTCCAATTAACGAGCCGAGGCGTCGCTGAAACGGACACCTCGCTCGAGAGGAACCTTTCAATTGCTTCGCTGCCTGGAAACTCATCATTTTGTAAAAATTATTATCGTTACGATGCACACTGGTTGTTATTTTCCGTGGTATCGAAATCGAGAGAAATTTCTTCGTTCCATTTCCCCCCTAGAAAGTAACAGTCGCCGATCGATGTTCGACTTTCGGTCGCGATAACGCAGCCGAACTTGCTACCTCGATAAGAGCGTGTCAGTCGCAAGGAAATCGACGTCCTCTCCGTTCGAGTTTGTACACCAGGACGCTGAAAGAGAATTCCAGGGCCGGTAAGGAATCCCCGGCGCCCCGTTATCGCTAATTAACTATCGAGCGAATCACCGACAGTCTCCGAGCGAGGGGACGATATTAAATCCGCGGTAAGTTCCCGTTGAACGAAAGTGCTCGGTCTTTCGGTAATTCATGGACGCGTAGGGGCCCGCGAGAAAGTTCCTCGAGTGCCTGCTCGAGAAAGAAATAATTTCGTCGCTTTGGGTTCTTTAACCCAAAAGCGAGATCCAAAACCGTTAACGATTCTAGCGTCGATTAGTCGGCGCAACCAATCCACGATGGTTAGAATTAACAATTACTCGGCGTGAGAAACGCTCAAGTAAACGCGTCTCCTTTGCGAACAAACATCGACGAATTTAATATTCTCGCGATAACAAAGAGACCTTAGACTCCTTCGGTGTCTGCGGAGAATATGAACAACGTTTACGTTCTGCGTTTGATAATAATGGATCTTTTACATGGAGCCCTCCCAGCGGAAATTGTAACGCGATATCGAGAGCGTCCTTTGTGATAACACGGTGCATCCACCTAGAAAAGATGCCAAGAGGCAACCGTGTCTCTTCCACGTTTCCCAGCAAATCTTCCATGAAATTTTCGATTTCTCGTCGAAAGACGAGTCAAACGACCGTCGCCGATGTAACTGGCACGCATTTGGGGCCTGAAAAATGGTAGCCACGATGCAACGGTGATCAGGAATACTATCCTATTCCCTACGGAACAAGATTAGGGATTTAGCAAAGCAACTCCCACTGTACCCAAAATTTCTCTCCCCATGGTTCCGTTTACCTCTGAATCTTCGTCTCATTTACGAGTCTTGAAGCGTAATAATAGCGGAAAGCAACGGTGAAACGAGCAGAAACTATAACTCGCGCGACCGATAACTCCGCGGAAATGGAAAAGTCGCGAAAAATACGTCGAGCCGTGGATCCATTGTACCGAATAGCATAATGGATAGTGATGCACTTCAACAGGTTAAAAATGGGCCCTCCGCGTCCTCTCTCGCTCGCTGCGGGCGGATTTTCAACGGTGAAATACAGGCAACCGGTTTATTTAATACGGTTAGCACAGACTGCGCAGGAATATCTCGCACCAACCGTATCGCTGATGTTATACGGCCAATGAAACTTTGCCCTTTTTCCCGAGGGTCGATGAAAGGAGAGCTCGCGTCGATGCTCGTTTTACTTCGTCGACGTCGTAGAAAGCAGCGCGTAACTAATTCGCTGTGACGAATGAAAAGGAGGCGCTGCTTTGCTCACTTCGAGTCGAGTGAAACGAAGAAGCGGGGAAAAATACACGGTGAGTCCTCGTCCATCGAGATCGAGTTGCATTTTCGAGCAATCGGTCGCGGAAAAATTATTTCCATTTAGACTTCTCTGCGCGCAATGTACCCCTTTTTAAAATTCTCAAGATCAAAGACAATCTCCGATATTGAAGCAATTTTGATGGAGAAACCTTCCACCGATTTTCGAAAACTTGCAATTAAATTCAAATTTCAAAGAGACGCCACTCGAAGCCACCGAATTGGACCTAACCGATAGATTGCAAATATTTGCGATCAACGTTCCCTGCACGTGTCCAAGTTTCTTTCTCGTTCGCGACCGATATCGATCGGGGCGGTTCGATGCAAACTAATTGCCGCTTCCGATAAATTCATTAGTAAACCAATTATATCTCGTGCGTCCCCCGTCAGCTTCAGGAAATCCAACGGTCCTCTGCTCCCTGCGACGCACCGTTCGGTTACTTGCCCAATAATCGCTCGTTTCCCGTGGAATCTGGCCAAGTGAATTTTCATTTCCTCCCTCGACGACGACCCTCTAATCCCTTCGCCGTGCTCGACGAAAGACAACCTGGATCCTCTTGATTTTCTAGGCAGAAAATCCTCTCGTCGCGAGGCGAATTGTTGAATCGGCATTACTCGATCCTTGAAAACAGCGCGTAATTGTCACTTCTCGTTCGTGTTCTTCCACGAATTCCTAACATTTCTGGTAGATTATTTCAACAACTGTATCCTGGGTTTCTTTTCTCTTAAAATTTACACCATCTGTCCCCCTTTCTAACTATTTTATTATTTCTTTATTGTTCTCCTCCCTTACCCGGTTACCTGGTAACTTTTCGTCTCGATGCCTTCCCACATACGCTCTCAAGTTCCTCGATTTTCCTCGCACAATCTTTTCCTTTCCTCTTCTCCCTGGAGATTCCCGCATCTTGTCCTCGCCATTAGTTTCCCCGGTCTTGTTACGTATTCCGATTTCCCTCTGGTTGGAATGTATAAATATTTGCAGTCGTACCCGCCTAGTCTTGTTCTTCGAACTGTTCGTTCCATCTGTCGTGGATCTACGTCGGAGCACGGTAATGGAAAATTGTACCGCCACTCTTACGATGTTCGACCTTAAAAGTAGCGCGTATCAACGAGTGTATCGCGAATCTAGCTTCGGAGGATCTTAAAACGGTTTCGCGCGACTCCGAACATTGCTACATTGGATCGCTCGGTGTCTGACCACGACTGGTCCTGATCCACTGCGTCGTTCCAGGGTTGTTTGAATTTAGACTGTATCATAAATTCAGGATCGGGTGGTCTCGAAACTGACTTAATTATAATTTTCGGTGTTCTAGAAACCTGTGATAAAATTGTTTATTCGGTAGCTCTTGGTTTCAAAGACTACCAAATTATTCGTTCGGAAAGAGTACCGCAGATCGTTGCGTCCTCTCGCTCTGAAATGTTCACGATCCACGTGGGGGGAATGTTTCGCGGGGATCGTTGCCGAAATCCGGCGTCAAAACAAGAAAAGGTCAACGACCAGGGATCCTGGTGCAGCATGCGCGCGAAACAGCAACGTCGTTGGCAACACAGCCGGCACAGGGAACCCGAGGAAAATTGGGTTATCCACTTTCTGGGTACACGTCTCGCCTCCTCGCGTTCTCGAGCGACTGCTGCCAGCTCTGAGACGCGGCAAGATGCACATGGAAGTGCAGTTGCACGTGGTACACGGACGGCTCGCGGTTGCACCGAGTTAAGACCGACTTGTTAGGAAAGTTCCATCGAGTTGGATCACCGGCTACGGAGATTCCCCGCTGTAGCTGGTTGGGACTTTGCCATACGCGTCTTTGAACTTTCCTTTTGCCACGGCGAAACTCCATCTGTGGCTGATTCTGGGCGATACACGATCGCGTTTCCCCTCGATCTTCCTATCCGTTTAATCGTCCCTCTCCCTCTTTCTTCGGTACTCGATTAGCCTCTTCTTGCGAGAATCTTTCGGAAAATTACTTTCTAACCTAACGATATCTCGGGACAGCGTTTCGTACGTTTAAATTATCTACGGGTGAGTAGAAATTAACACCTTGAATGGAATTGACATCAAGAGGTACCGAACATAGTATAATTTGCAACCCATTTATCAGCCATAGCCATTTCATTCGGAAGCGATTTATTCGAATTTGTAAATTGCCTGTGTTCGGAAAACTACCTTTCCCTGCACGTATGTGCAGGATTTGGAGCGTACATTCTCCTTTTACGAAACATACGACGACGGAATAGCTAACGAGTCCACCAGAAGAATCGTGATAAATATTTACTTTCCATTTTTTGCACCGTATGCGCTCCTGGGCCACTCCGAAAACAATTCGATTCTCGACCTTGTTTCGACACCTTGAACCTTCCCAAGGATTACAGAATCGCGAGACCGGTTTCTAATCACTCTCCGCGTGCAAAGTGCGGGGTATCGATTACCCAGGCACGCCTCCGAGTCTGAAACTCGTTGATTATTTAAGAGGTGCACTTCTCGGTGAATTTCGCTAACAATCGGCGGTGAAGAGAGGGAGGATCAGCGATCGAACGCGTGGCTGCACGTGCGAGCGGATTTGTCGGTGTTACTCGATAGTTTGGCATCGCTGCCAGAACAGAGGGAGTCCCGCGGAGGTCCATTAAGTTCCTCAAAGACGTCGTCTCGAATCGAGAGGAGGAGAAGAGGGTTTGATGGTAACCGAGGCCTGGATGAGGCAGAGTTTCCCTCCGCGTACGGGATATCGCGGGGTCGAAGTTAGTTTCAGGACTTTCTCGAGCGTACCTACAACGGACGCGACTTCGTCGGAGCTATTCGTAAAACCTGAGCGGAATTTGTCGAATCGTCGCGAGAGGAGGAGGACGCGTTCCAGTTTTCGACGACTTCGTCGCCCGGGTTGTTCGAACGTTTATTTTTTCCCCCCTCGATTCCCTCCGCGGAGCTTTCCGCATGGAAATCTCTCATTCCCGGAACGCATCCGACTCGCTCGATCGGAAAATCAGGCTTCCATCGACGAAAGCTGCTAGCTCCCTCGACTTTGAAAAATTGCAACTTAATTTGGTTACTCGGGGCGCCCGATCACTCGTTATTCCTATTTCGAAAACGTGGCTCTGAAAGTTTACGAAGCTCGTGCAATATCTTGTTCGCGCTTCTGGGTCTCCTTGGACCTTTATCGTTTCGTACGTGTTGTCTTTGGATTTGCGTTAAGACGGTCTAAACTTGCCACGATGCAACGTAACAAGGCGCAGTAGAATGGGAACGTTCGTAGTCGGACACCGAGTTCCAGCGATCCTCCGCTTCGCGACAAAGTGTACAGGAGTAGTCGACTCCTACGTATATTTCGCGAATGTTGCATCTGTCGCGCTTAAAATTTTTCGTAGAAATTTGCGCATAAGTTAAGACGAATCTGGTTAATACCACCTCGCGGAAGACGTAGGGATTTCTTTACCGCGTGGAGCCAGAATGCATAATCGTCGTAGCAGCCATTGGCAGACGGCCTGATTCGGTCGAAGACAAATGGTTCCGCCCTCGAAAGTCCTCCCCTGGACGATTTGTCAGGGCGAGTTCTGTTGTTCCGGCGTTCTCGATATCGAAGCCGAATGAAAGCGAAAGGCCACGGACCGATTCACCGGCGCACACCGGGAGCACGGCTACTAATTAAAAAGGTCCTCCGTATTGTCGAGGACGCTCATTGTCCCGGACCAGATCGAGGCTAGTGGAATTCCTGCGGGCCAATGGTGTGAAAGCAGCTTTGTTCTTGGCACGCTCGGTTCCCAGCCCCGATGGATTTAGAACGAAAAACCGAGCTCGAGCCCAAGCTGGTACACACCGCGGTTCCTTTTCGAACACGGACACTCCAAGGGGAGCTTAATCGAATCTCCTATTTACTTCTTGGGGCCGCGACCCTTTTCCCAAACCCTCTTTCGTGAATTATGCGCGGGGGTACGGTCGTGATCAGCGATTTGGCCCGTGATCCAATGAAAGTTCCATGGATCGATCGAACGGCTGGGTGAATTAACCAGCATTTCCTGGTAATGTGCGAGACTTTCCGCGAATATGTGGCAATCGCGAAACCGAGATCGAGGGAACCGAAAATAAATCTGCCTGCTTGCCTGCTTGCCTGCTGCACCGATGACCGACGATCCAACACGCGAGAAATAATATATCGTGCCGTATTAACGAAGTATCTTTCAGCTTTACTGAACGCGACTTTCGTAGCAAAATTTCTAGGACGGTTTTACATCGCCTTTGTAACGTTTCCTCCAATTTTTTACTTACAATTCGCGATGTAACGTTCGAGTTGACGGTATCGCGCGGCGTAAACAAAAGATAAACGGAACGGGGTCAACGTTTAACGCGCTAAAAGATCAAAAACGGGTGGAAGCATTTAGACGACTGAAATTCTGGACGTCAAAGTGAAACGGATGTAACGGCGGATTTTGAGTCGGGTCACGACGGAATTACTCGCCGCGAACAATAGTTTTCGAAATGAAACGCAACGTCGTTCCCGTTGAGATCCTGTCATAGTCGAGCCGAGAAGAATCGAGGAAGAAACAAGGAGTGAAAAATACTTGTTGGGACCGTTGGCAGAGCGCTATATTAATTAATCTAATTAATGGAACAATCCGAGCGGGGTGTCGACGCTGCGGATTCGTCCTTCTCGCCCCCTCCCCCTACCCACACACACGCTCTCCTGGATAAACGATATTTCTTTTTTGTTTTGCACAGGGACGAACTCGGCTCGAGTGTAAAAATAACAAAACACGGAATAAAACAAACCACGTAATCGTTTTCATCGGTGCAACCGTAGCAAGAGGGGGACAGCCGCGAACAATGAAGCGGCGATGCAACGGGAAGGGGAAATAATCGGAAATTTATGAACCATGGAATAAACGGGGTATCTGTTTTTCTCTAGCGATGTAATAAAATTCAGCGACACGCGCGGAAACGGGATACGTCGCTAACGAACAACCATCTCGCCGAAAAAAATGTACGCGTATGCGCCCAACTCCGAACCCGACCCCGACCCCGAACCCGGCCCCCCTGGAATTTAAATCGCAACCAGAGCGATCGATTTCTCCGAGCGTGCATACGTTATCGTCGAAACAAACAACCGGATCGATGAATATTCGAACAAGTATTCGCATGCCACTAATAATGTCCATTAACCAATTTCCCCGCAGCAGTTATTGAATATTTCTATTTGATCACCGGAAGCGTGACTCTTCTATCGACACGGACTCGTAACGAGCGTTAACTTTTTCTTAGACCCATGTTCCCGAAGGGGTAGCAAATGGTTTCCTTTTTGTTACGTGAAACATCTTACTTTGTCTCGACAAACGTATACGTGAACAAGTTACTCGTATCTTTACACTCGGTCTAACTATATACACTAGATCGTGATAACGCAATACGCTTAAATCGCAAAGTTCCCGCCGCGGGGAACAAGACTCAACAGCGAGAGAGTAGAAAAGTCCGTTCCGTTCCTTTGAAAAGCGAATTTTCATCCCCTCCGAACGTAGAAACCTTACCGGGTTGACGTTTCGTCCGAGCAGATTGACAAATCGAAAGTTCGACACTCTACGATCTACGTAGGAGGAAAACGCCCGCGAAAAGCCTAACCCCCTCGTCCAAGGAAGACACTTGGAGTCCAAGGTCTCCGAGGTTCCGTATTAATGCGTACGAGGGAATAAAAACGAAATTACGCGCGAGCCGAGCGCTCATGAATTTTAATGCCGGCCCTGTGATCCTGAATCGCAATGCTCGGCGGTGTACAACGGGTCCATTTGAATAACGTTTACGTCGTCGATTATACGTGTGTCTACGAGCTTTAATAGGTTCGTGCCAGGGTCTCTCAAACTGGAGCACGCTGCTCGCGAAGCTCTTTTCGGCATTAATTAGGCGGAAGAGAAATCCGTCGCGGGCGAAATCGTGTCGCGGTAGTCGTAAACGGAGCTCTTCGTCTTTCCAACCCACAATTATCACGGTTCGTCCCCCGGTGGAGGGGTGTCACATTCTCCTCGAATCTTCTTTGCAATTTTCTCGAATGCAAGTCGAGATTATACAGCCGTTAGTGCGAAG
The DNA here is from genome assembly GCF_051014685.1 of Ptiloglossa arizonensis. Classification (NCBI taxonomy): domain Eukaryota; kingdom Metazoa; phylum Arthropoda; class Insecta; order Hymenoptera; family Colletidae; genus Ptiloglossa; species Ptiloglossa arizonensis. The sequence goes on along the minus strand of NC_135051.1, from coordinate 9,641,406 downwards.
AATCGAGAAGAATATCGATTCCCTCGATCACCGCAAGCGTCGTCAGTACGATTGCCTCCAAAAAATGTTTATAACTAATTGATTTCGACGAAAATCTTTGCCAATTCGGTCCTTGAATGTAGCAACGAGTACCAGATATATAATGCAACTCTAAAAGTTCACATTTTTACTGTGTAAATTTGTTAAATTAACATTTTTTCCTTTCGTCGCGAAATATTCCCTCTCCACGTCGCAAAATGCACCCCTCCATTTCTCTGTTTTCGATAGACGACCTCCTTTAACATTCTGTGATCCTGCTACCAACGCTTGATTTTTGGACTACAGAAATCAAAATTATCACCGTCACGAATAGTTTATTTTCCTGCCACCAGAGGTCGGCACCGGACGAGAAGAAAACGGGGGTACTAACCCTGTATTATTTCAAAACAGAAGCACGAAAAGAATTATTACCTCTGGAAATTGTTGATAACTCATTAATGTCGCAAAAGTCATTGTCCAAATTGTTCTTGAATATTGAGTAGTGTTTTTCCTAAACAATGCAAGTCCAAATTATGCAGCTGTTAGTGCAAAGAATCGAGAAGAATATCGATTCTCTCGATCACCGCAAGCGTCGGCGATACAACATTTTCCTTGAAGTCTGCTTAACTAATTAATGTTGTTAAAAATAAGTGCAAAAGTGATACTTGAATCTTACTACGAATGTCTCTTACGCGTTGCGTGTAGAAATTGTACAGATATCGGGACGGAGGTCGAGATAAATATCGATTCTCCCGATCACCGTAACCGTCGTCAGTACGATTGCTTCCGAAAATTGTTTATAACTAATTGATTTCGACGAAAATCTTTGCCAATTCGGTCCTTGAATGTAGCCACGAGTACCAGATATATAACGCAACTCTAAAAGTTTACATTTTTGCAGTGTAAATTTGTTAAATTAACATTTCTTCCTTTCGTCGCGAAATATTCCCTCTCCACGACGCAAAATACACCCCTCCATTTTTCTGTTTTCGATAGACGACCTCCTTTAACATTCTGTGATCCTGCTACCAACGCTTAATATTTGGACTACAGAAATCAAAATTATCACCATCACGAATAGTTTATTTTTCTGCTACCAGAGGTCGGCACCAGACGACAAGAAAATAGGGGTACTAACCCTGTATTATTTCGAAACAGAAGCACGAAAAAAATTATTACCTCCGGAAATTGTTGATAACTTATTAATGTCGCAAAAGTCATTGTCCAAATTGTTCTTGAATGTTGGGTAGTGTTTCTCCTAAACAATGCAAGTCCAAATTATGCAGTTGTTAGTGCAACGAATCGAGAAGAATATCGATTCTCTCGATCACCACAAGCGTCGGCGACAGAACAATTTCCTTCAAGTCTGCTTAACTAATTAATGTTGTTAAAAATAAGTTCAAAAGCGATACTTGAATCTTGCTACGAATGTCTCTTACGCGATGCGTGTAGAAATTGTACAGATATCGGGACGGAGGTCGAGATAAATATCGATTCTCTCGATCACCGCAACCGTCGTCAGTACGATTACCTCCGAAAAATGTTTATAACTAATTAATTCCGATGCAAATCTTTGTCAATTCAATCCTTGAATGTATCCACAAGTCCCTGATATATAATGCAACTCTAAAAGTTCACATTTTTGCTGTGTAAATTTGTTAAATTAACATGTTTTCCTTTCGTCGCGAAATATTCCCTCTCCACGTGGCAAAATGCTCCCCTCCATTTCTCTGTTTTCGATAGACGACCTCCTTTAACATTCTGTGACCCTGCTACCAGAGCCTGAAATCGGTAATGTTGACGTAGGGGTCGCCCTCTGGTAGCAGAAAAAATAAACTACTCGTGGTGGTAGTAATGCTGACGTAAGTGTTACCGACCCTATATTATATCGAAACCCATAGGTTTTGTAAATACGAGAAGAATCATACCACGAAGAATCGATGATAACTAATTAATCACGTAACAAATCATTGTTAAACTTGTTTCTGAATATTGCTAGCAATTTCTTCTAATGAATGTAGGTACAAATTATTCAATAATCAAGGGCGAAGGTCGATAAAGGGATCGATGCTCTTAATTACCACAAGCGTCGGTAATACAAAAGCATCAGAAAAATGTTAATAATTAATCTCGATAAAAATCGTTGCCAAAATGGTTCTTGAATATAACCGGGGACTTTGTCTACGTAATGCATCTCTAAAAGTTCACAATTTTACCTCAGATACTGCTAAATTAACATTTTTTCCTTGTCGCGCCATTTTGTAGTAAATTATTCTCCATCCTTCTCGCACACTGTTCCCCTCTCTCTCTGTCGTCGATGGACTACCTCTTCTATCATTCTGTGATCCTGCTACCAGAGTCTGAAATCGGTAATGTTGACGCAAGGGTCGCCCTCTGGTAGTAGAAAAAGTAAACTACTCGTGGTGGTAGTAATACTGACGTAAGAGTTACCGACCCTATATTATATCGAAACCCATAGGTTTCGTAAATACGAGAAGAATCATTACCACGAAAAATCGATGATAACTAATTAATCGCGTAACAAATCATTGTTAAACTTGTTTATGAATATCGCTAGCAATTTCTTCTAACGAATGTAAGTAGAAATTATTCAATAATCAGGGGGGAAAGTCGATAAAGGGATCGATTCTCTCGATCACCAAAAGCGTCGGAAAAATGTTAATAACTAATTAATCTCGATAAAAATCCTTGGCAAAAGTATCCTTTAATGCAGCCACAGTCCTCTGCTACGTAATGCATCTCCAAAAATTCACATTCCTGCCTCGTAAATGCGTTAAATTGACATTTATTCCTTTCGGCTGCAATTTGGTGGGAATTTTTTCTCTATCTAGCTTGCAAACTATTCCCCTTCTCTCTCGGTTGTCGATAGACGAGCTCCTTTATCGTTCTGTGATCCTGCTACCAGCGTCTGATATTTGAAGTACAGCAGAAATCTCATTAACACGTGGCTTCACGAGGTCGGCAACGCGAGACCACCTTCGAATCTTCGACGAAGGGTAAGGGTGCGGGAAAAAGTGGAAAACGTTGGAAAAACGAGGCGAGAATCGGTGATCCGGGTCGACAGGAGACGACACCTCTCCCCCGTGTAAACGGGCCGGTTTTATTTTAACAGCGAACGCGTCGTGCAAAACAATCGAGGCGTTCTGCAATTTTTACCCCGGTCAGCGACGAACGGATCGATCGACCTTTATTCGCGGAAGTGTCGATGCAACCGGTTGATCGTTTCGAGCGAACGCGAAGTAACTTTAATCTCGTGTCCGCGTTAGCTCCTACTGGGCATCATTAAAAACGCAACAATGCGCTGTGTATTTTATCAAGTGTTCTCGAATCCTCTTCCGATCGTAGGCAGAAGCCAAGGGATACGGGTTAATGGAGTATAAATATTAAAAGGAACGTCCAATCGATCGATAAATACTGCGTACAGATTCGAAGCTGTTACTCTTGTACCACGATCGCGAACTAAACGAATAGGCACCGTTGCGCGGCAAATTTAACATGATCGATCGAACGACATTCTTTCCGTCTGTAACGAATTCCCCGCAAACAAATCGACGTCCAAGGCCCGCTATATCCAATTTATCGTCCTGATTGCGGCAAAGTGCAACTTTTCTTCCTTGGACTTTATCTCGTATTCGTACCTCTGACTCGCATAATTACGCCAAAGATTCCCACCGTAAATAATGCTAATAATTCGTCGAAGTCGTTACGGCGCGTAAGCAAACGCGAAATCAGCTCTCTCGGAGACAAACGACGCTCCGCGCGCGCGGCCTTATTTCCGGCACGTTACGCGGACCATTTGTTCGGACTGGCGTCTGGAATATGGTCCAAGGAATACTTTTTCGCCTCGTCTTCGCGAGAGAGACGTTTAGCGATCGTTGGCGAGAAACGCGACGTTAAATTCCCCCTGAAATATATTCTATCCCCCTCCCTCTCCAGTGGAAAGTGGGAAACGCGTTCTCCCCAGAATCCCGAGAACGTTATCGCTTATTCCCGCGTTGTCGAATCTTGCGGATAAAACGCAAACTTCTACCTGTTCATGACCCGAGGCCCCGCCCCGAGATGAGAAACGTCTTCCTGTTTTCGCGCACGAGTTCCGCGGGAGAAGAAGCTACGTACGTGCCGCGAGTACCGAGCGCCGGCTTTATATTTTATTATGCTTTACGATATGTTCTTATCTTATTTCGGTCCGCGTCTCGGGTACGAATTTGCGCGGCGCGGAGCGGAGCGGAGCGGCGATCGATGCGGACCGGGACGAGACGAGAAGACGGGAAATCTCGGATCGTCGGCGACCTTTGAACCCTCGCTTCTTGAAATTTACGGCCCGAAAATTCTACAGGTTGCTACAGAAACGCGAGCACGATTTTTCGCGGTCTCGTTAAACATCGGCTCGCGCGGAATAATCGAAACCCGTTGTGCCACGGAAAATACCGAATGCAACGAGTAGGTATATCGTACGGTAGTTTCAGAAACACCAAGCTCACCCCCTCCCCGCACGTTGCATTCATCGACTACAAATTCCCTGTCTCCCGTAAATTCCACTATCTCGCCAAAGGGTTGGCCCGCTAACGATCCCTATAACAGTTTAGCCTGATCCTCGATGTCGGCCGCAGTCCGACCGACGTATTTCAAAAAAAATATTCATCGTCGCCGCGTTAACGGGACCGCGTATCGCGTCCAATTTAACGTTAACCGGTGAATTAACGATGCGGCGGATAGCTTCCAAAACACGGTTGAATCGTTCGTTAATTAATTCCGTGCTGATCAAAAGCGTGCTCTCGTAATCGCGAGGCTTTTACGGTGGTGCGCAATCGTTAAAATGGGAATCGAAGAAACTCCCCGTGATCCCGAGATTGTGCGACAGTCTTCTTAAGAACAGTGTTTACGGAACGCGGATGGGTACACACATCGGAGAAAAGCGCTAATCTTTGACCATCGATAACTGTGAATACGGTCTCTGGCGTTGCTCGACTCGTTCCACGTAAACTCCACAAGCTTGGTTTCCGCTCTGAACAAAAAATGGTTCGACCGTCTAATGATTCTTTCTCCTTCGTGGAATCGACGCGTGGAAACTGTAGACTCACGAAATCTTCCTTGCGTTTCCTCGCAGGCCGAACGCACGACTCCACCTACACCCTGTACAGATTGGGCGAGAGGTTGTCCAGCGGCACGAGACTCTACGTGGAGACCGGAAGAACCGACGGCCTCGATGCCGATGGGGATTCCCCTAGCAGTCTTCACTCGTTCGCGGGACCCCCCGTGCCCCAAGGAGAGGGTACCAGTATCGCGAGAGCCTTCTTAGACGGCAATCATACTCTGATCAGCGTCATGGCGCGTATCAACCCGAGTCCCGACTGGTTCGTGGGGGTTGATTCCTTTCAGCTCTGCGTGGAGGGCAACTGGGTGGACACAGTGACCGTCGAGGTAACCAATACTTTTATTTAACCTACTTATTTTTTCTCTTCGATAGCTTTGTACACTTTTTACGCATTAGTCTCTGAATTTTCCGTATCGCGATCGAGGGCAGGCTCTCGAGCGTAAAGGGTTAATATTTTTCACCGAGTATTCGAAAAGGCTTTCAAATTCGCGAACACTAACGATTCCATTCGTCCAAGTACCTCGAGCTCGTATTTTGAAAAAGCTGGCCTCGTTACAGAGACAAATTTTTTCCCTACGATGAGAAAGACCGCGGGTGATGCTCCCTCGTTCGTTCGAGCAGCCAGCATTTTCGCTCGCAAAAAGGTTTGAAGACCGTCGATCGGTGGGTATACAGGTCACGGCCCATTTACGAGGAACGCAGCCTCTATCCTCCATCTCATTAAAATCCGCTCGGCCATTGAAAGACTCGCCTCTGTTCGTCTCTTTTCGCAGTTGGACCCACTGGACGGAGGTACGGATAACGGGTTCACGTTCACGGCTGCCAACTGGCCGACCCAGCCCCAAGGAATCGCCTACAGGATCACGTCACGATACCCTGCGCATCCCGCGGGAAGCTTCTATTATCCGAATCTACCTCGTCTGCCGCCGATAGCCACTCTCACCTTCACCAAGGTAAGTCAGCTTCCATTCTCTCTCTCGCGCGGAATTTTCCTGCGATCAATTTTACAATAGACCTGACAGGACTGATTTTCGCGTAACCGTCGGTAGAGAACTTTCCAATTATTAACATCGTACAACGTCTTCGCGTGGTGACGCGATCGATAGAAAAAAGATCGAGAGAGGTTACCGTATTATTGGACAATATTAACTTTTCTCTACCCTATTGCGTACGACCTGGTTACATCGCAAATGTAATCGTGTTATATCTGACCAAATGTTGGCCTCGCTAATTTCAAACTGTCGAGTTTACGACTCCACCGGTAATAAAATAAATCGTCCGCGCGACGAAACGGTAATTTGCGACTCGCGATCGATATTACATTTTCGCTAGAGCGGATCCGTTGTACGGTTGTCTGGCGTTCTCGTATCGAGACACGTTTCGAAGCATCTCGTTTCTGTAAACCGGCGTATCGACCATCTCGTCGTCCTTCACTGAAATCCCTTCTTCGGCGAGGACTTCGACTTCGACACCCCGTCATCGCGACGTCGAACACACTTCCGGCGAGCGAGAGGGTCGCTCCTCTCCCCTCAGCCGAGCCGCGTCAATATTTATTTACTGGAACCGCTCCGGAATCCTCGGTAACTTCCCTGTCGTCGCTCCTTAGACAAATTTCCAGCCTCTTCCTTTTCTTATCAGTTTTTTTCTCCGTTCGTGACCCGGTCCTGACCACGGACAGCCTTCGCGGCGATATTCGAACGAAAAGCGACAGCGGCGGTAACGAGATTCGAGAACCGACCACCGGCGCTAAACTTGCTAATTATGTCTTCCCGCCTTCCTGTCCTCCTCTCCAACTTACTTTTCGCTTCTGTCTCCCATCGTATTCCTCTCTCGTTCCCTCTTCGGACCTCTCGTCGGCGATGAGTTGCTTTTGCCGACCGCGACTGTCACCAGCTCTCCCCCCGGCCCCCTCCCTCGACCGCTTACCGAGTAATTATCAAACTTTCCGCGCTAATCCGATAGACCTCTCCGGGTCTCCGGTCCATCCGCCATTTTTCCTCCCTTCCGTCCCATTTCCTTCCCGCCCCGTTTACGTAATCCACCCTGAATCGCCTCCTCGACGACGCCTCGTCAGCTGTTTCGACGAGATTTCGGAACATCTTGTCCGCTCGCAGAATACGAGGAAAATACGCTGGTCCTGGATCCGTCGAATCGTTCTCGTACCCGTGAAAATAAATCGCGTAACGTTGCAAAGACGTAGGATCCTCGAATATGTGAACCAATTCTCGATTCTCTCGCTTTCTCTTCGAACGAACAAAGTTCGATACCGGAAGAGTGTTCCGTTATCTTTATCTCGTTATTAGGATACCGAAGGCTCTACTGTAACGTATTTAGATGTAGTTTCTCAATATTGCGCAAGAGTTCCGAGGCTTAGGTACTATATACCTATACTAAATTGTACGCCGAGGGGAAGATGAGCTCTTAGCGCGTAGGTGCCGTAGAAGTCGTATTTTTCGCGAGATTAACCCTCCCGCTGGAAAATGTTTCACTTTGGAAAATTCGTTTAAGCGAGCATCAAGGAACGAACAATCGGATTCCGTCCAACTACAACTTGCGCTCCGAATTAATAACATTCACGGTGACCGGTTCCCGATCCAACGGCCGTTAATCACCCCGGGGGTGGAAAACATACGAATCGACTGACAAAATCGTTTCAAAATGGCGGTTCATTTTTTACAGAAATCGATTCGTCGTCCGATAGCTGGGTTTTCCGCCGATCGAGCGGCGCGACGATATTTTGGCCAACGATGTCACGGGACGTATCGAGCCACGAAGTTACTAAAAACCCCGACGTGATTCACAGCCGATTAAGCCCCCTGTCGGGTTCGCCTGCCTCCTCCCTCACAGGTTTCTAGCACTCCGTTGGAATCGTTTCCGCGTTTATCGAGTCCGTGGAAATCGTCGAACCGTGAAACGTTAATTCACCGCTCTTTTCCCCTTGTAATTCGCGTGGCCGTTGTTAGAGCCGGCGACGAACAATACTAAAGGGTTCTCATCGCGACGACGAGTTAAAAAAAAAAAAAGGAAAAAGGAAAGAGCATACGAAACGAGCGCGCGCAAACGATTCCATTAAGCTCGAGCATCTTAGGCACTCCCCCGTTTACCTCGAAATTGGAACGCGCGAACGTAATGCTCGGTTTGCAATCGCGACGGGGTTTCCATCGTCGCGCGAGCGATTCCTCGAATCGATACAGTTCGTGTCCTCGGAACTGGATGGAAACCGATGCAAATTGTCGGTTGCGTGCACGGACGGCTAACCGAATTGATTGAAACGAGAAGAAAAGTAGGACGGTGTGGTTTTATTGCGTATTTCGTGCTATTTACTCTTATCGTGGGACGCGAGTACTCCGATAATGAAGAACGTTCGTGCAGGTTTCGTTAATGCCATTTTTTTGATAACGTTACGAGCGATTCAATTTTTTTTCAAGATCAACGTTTTACTGTTTTATTCCGAAAAATATTCAAGATAGTATTTCATATTTTAATCCGCAACATTTTTTCTATCTCAAACGCTTTTATTGCAGCCAGCGATCAAATACTATATAGTAGTATATATTTCGATCGAAATGGCGATTCTTGTGATATTTTCGCGCGCCCCGTGATTTCTACTTCGACGTAATTCGAGCGAAACGACTTTTTAAGAAAACGACCGGTACATAATAACTCGAATTACGACTCTTCGAAACTCGAAGGTTCCTCGCAGCGATAAAACGCGAGAACACTTTCTCGTCCTTGAAAGTTCACCGAGTAGGACAAAAACGCGTAACGACAAAAGCCGCGACACCCTTGAATTACCATAGAGACGAAACCCTTTGACCCTTTCGAGAGCGATTGCGTACTCGCAAAATATTTATCGTCGTTAATTAATCACCGGGGATCCCTTTGTGACCGTGCGACTCTTTGCTTTGCACAACCACCGCTCTTGGTTCGGTCTTTAATTACCATCGATGTTCGTTCGAATCTCGATGCTGTACAGGGTCATTCGCGAGACACTCGTCGTTGCATTCGTACTCTTATTGGAATTTTATTTTGTCCTTAAGAGGGCCATCGTTGCCCCAGAACTTGGAAGAAACGAAACGTTTACCATCGCCCCCCGGAATCGAAGATTCTCTGCTCGATCGCAAATAATAAACACCGATCGTTACTTATCTTCGTGTAGGATTCGAAACCAAATCGAGATCGATAGCTCGATCACGATGAATCCCGTTGAAAATTTCTACAGAACCAAAAGGTCTCCGCGTTTAATTTGCAGCAATTTTTACCCCATATGTTTTTGCCGTAAAAGCAAGAGTAAGCGAAATACCGCGTACAAATTGTTGCTCGATGCTCGCTACGATCCTGGTAAAAATTTTGCCACGTAGCTCGGATTTTATCTGCTCGTTTGACAAGCAGACAGACACAGCTGGGTTTTGTTTATACACACGATTATTCGATTTCGGACGTAAAAGGAATTAAAATTGAAACTTTTTCGGTAAACGTTGTATTTGTCGCTTCGATTTCAATCCCGGTACGGGAAAAAAGTGCTCGAAATCGATACCGCTCCCGACGCGAGCAATTTTTTCGCAGAGGGGGTTGAATGCATTTTCAGGCTTGCCTCCACCTGGCGACGAAAGAAAATTGTCGCGAGTTAGGAAGGGGGCGCGCGAAAAAAAATAGAACGACCGCGAGAAATAAATCCTTACGGTCGGGGAAAGCCCATAACGTGTCACCAGTTATAAATTCTTACGTTTCCGTTCCGAGTTTGAAATACCGAACGGAAAAGTAGTTTGGGGTCCTCTGTCGCTGCACAACCCTCCTTCGGGCTTCTTGCTGTTCGCCCAGTTCCTCGTTCGCAGGAATTGAGATTTCACCGGGTTCCGGGAGAACTAACTTTTCGACGCGCTTCTTTTTTTAGACACCCGGAAATTTTTTTAACCAAAAAGCTACTCTCGCCTCTGTTGATCGTCGATACTTACGGTCGATACTTACGGTCGAAGGGCAAATGTATTCCAGTAACCGTTGGTAATCGTATAAAATGTACCGATTGTTCCAATATTGAATATGAAAATTTTTAAATTCCGAAAAGAAAGAAAAAATGTGGTCGAATAGTTTATGGAAATGCGACTATCGCATTGGTTCGACTCTCGCGATGTACGGATAATTTCACATCGGTCTTGGTAACTATTTCCAAAATAACGCGTTAAGGCAGACTATACACGGTAACCTCCGACATAAATATTTGCAAATGGAAAGAAACAACCACATACGTACACATTATACAATGACTTTCTTATTTTGGTTAACGATTAAATACATACTTGTTGGATCAAATGTAATTATATGTGTAGTTGTTTACACACAACGGTGTACCGGTTGGGAAAAAAAGACATTCTTTGTACGTAGACGAACCCTAATCGTATTCAGTAGAACATTCGGAAGATTGGTTAGGGCAATGTGAACTTGGCACGCATTGTCCGTTGTATCTGACGTAACCTTGTTGGCATCGGCAACCGGCGGAATGGCTGTTGCATTTCTGAAACAGACAAGTTTTGTAAAAACACCAATTTCCAACAAAGTTCCAGCCACTGTGAATCATTTTCGACTTTACCGATTGTTGACAAGAATGATGATTAGGTGATATATTACTGCAAGTTGGTTCGCACTGTCTTCCGCATTGTGCCCAGTACTCGTATTTGTGACACTTGTGATTTTTCGATCCACCGTGGTGTTTCCGGTTGTCGCTCGAATTATCGCTGCTGGAGCTGGAGCTGCTCGAGCTATCACTGCTCGAGTCGTCGCAATCCGAGTCGTCGTTGTTCCGACCATGAGTATGCGAACCGTGATGTTCGTTACTGTTAGCATCTGAAAGACAGTAAGAGATTCGCGTAACTGAGAACACTTGACAAGTTTCAAAGCCAAGTTGAAGTCTCGATGAGAGATTCGAGACAATAAGTTGAAAAGCGTAGAAAAAGCAGAAGAACTTACCGATAACTGCCATCATAGCAAGAAGCACCAAGAAGAAGACGAAGCGCGACATGGTCGATTCTAAATCTTGTTACGCTTGGTTCCACTCGAATCGAATTCACTTTCGTTTGTGATCCGAACCTGTCGAGGATCTCGGTTTTTATCCTCCCCGTTTCTACAAAAATTCGTGTAGCTGTTGTTTGTTCTTTTCTTACGGAGAATCTTATCAGAGGGTATTAACCGATCAAACATTTCTTTTATCGGATTATTAACGCGAAGACTTTCGAACAACAGTGGCAGCGTGTATTGGTTACATCATAGAAAATACACAAGCATCGACACAAATGGTTAAGGATTTTGACGCGGAAAGTCGGTAACCGAATTCAAACGACAAAAATTGTTCGAAAAACGCTCTTTAAAAAAATAATAACACCACGTTTCTTTTATTACGAATGGTCCAAAATATCGCAGATTATTTGAATTGGCTCGCAGTGCTTTCCACGCTTGGATCGCGTCTCGTGCTTAGGACACTTGTACCTTTCCTTGCTCGAAAGCAGTTTCTTGTCACCGGAATATGTTCGTGAGAAAGTAAAACATACTGCTTTTGAACAATTGGAAAGTCCTCGATGCGCCATAAAAAAAATCTTAAATCGTGGAATCTCTGAGCTCTGAGTTTTATTAAAATACAAATAAAATATCACCGTTCGGCAATTTAAATGTAAAACCATATTTATTAATCGTATATTTTACCCAGTAATTACATTGTCTACTAACTACCCGACACGTTCGATTGGAAATAAAGAGAACATTGTACAAGATGTTCTACCAGCCTTCCGAGGATTGGCTGCCGGGGCAATCTACCGCAACCACGCACCGACCACGATTGTTTCTGACAAAACCTTGTTGGCATCGACATCCAGCCGTCTCGCTGTTACATTTCTGAAACAAATATCAACGATTTCGTAAACATGAATCTTTCGAATCTAAAATATACTAGGAATCGTTTCGATTTTACCAGTCCTTCGCAGAACTTATGACTCGGTGTCTCATTCCCGCAGGTTGGCTCGCATTGTCTTCCGCACTTCGACCAAGTCTCGTATCTGTTACACTTGTGATCGTTATCGCTGCTGCTATCGTTATCGCTGTCACTGTCGCTGTCGCTGTCGCTGTCGTTGTTACAATCAGAGTTGTTTTTCGAGTTGTCGCTATCCGAGTTATCTTTCTTCTTACTATGAGCGTTCGAAGTGTGATGCTTCTTAGTGGTAGCGTCTGAAAGAAAGTAAAAGATTCGTCTAACCGAGAACACTTTTGAACAGTTGGACCATTCTCGTCAAAACCAAGTCGAAGAATCGATGAGAGATTCGAGGTAATAAATCGAAGAGTGCAAAGAAAGCAGGACTTACCGATAACTACCACCATAGCAAGGAGCACCAAGAAGACGACGTAGCGCGACATGGTTGATTCTAATCTACTTCCACTTGGTTCCGCTCGTATCGAATTCACTTTCGTTTGTGATGCCGAACATGTCGAGGATCTCGGTTTTTATTCTCCCTGTTTCTACAAAAATTCGTATAGCTGTTGTTTGTTCTTTTCTTACGGAGAATCTTATCAGACGGTATTAACCGGTCAAATATTTCTTTTATTGGACAATTAACGCGAACATTTTCGAACAATAGCGGTAGAACGTCTCTATTACATCATACAAAATACATACACATAGACATAAATAGTTGAAGACTCTGACGCACGAAAAATATTTGAAGAGGATTCAGACCAGTATGTCTGGCAATAAGTACAAAGAAAACAGTAACACTGGTTGTTTTTTCTTTTATTACAGGCGGTTTAAAGCGTTGCAGATTATTTAAATTTACCTTTCGGTCGTAGCGATGAGTTTGCTCGCATTGTTTTCCCGCATTTGAACCACGCCTCGTGTTTAGGATACTTGTATTTTTCCTCGCTCGAAAACTTTCTTGTTATCGAAATATGTTCGTGAGAAAGTAAAATGGTTTTCGGCAATTGGAACGTTCTCGATGCTCTTAAAAAAAATCTTAAATCGAGTAACCTCTCTAGCTAGATTCGAGTATTTAATATGGAAATTAATTGTCAAAAATAGTGTCATCCTCTGAGCTAATGTTCTTATTGGCTGACATTTTGATACGCTACTAGCTCGTTCCACTCGTTTCGCGAAGCTGAACTCTCTTCGATGGTGCACCAAAGAGCTTGGTAAACAGTCGCCAAATTGTCGTTCGGTCGATTTAAATACAAATAAAGCAACATCGTTCGGTAATTTAAATGTTAAACCATATTTATTGATCGTACAATCCATCTACAGTTACAATGTCTATTAACGGTCTAATAAGTTCGGTTAAAGATAAACAGAACGTTTTACTGGATGTTCTACCATCCTTCTGAGGATTGGCTGCTGGTTTGTGATTTGGGGCAATCTACCGCAACCACGCACTGACCACGATTGTTTCTGACAAATCCTGATTGGCATCGACATCCAGCCGTCTGGCTGTTACATTTCTGAAACAAATATCAATGATTTCGTAAACATGGATCTTTCGAATCTAAAATATACCACGGATCATTTCGATTTTACCAGTCCTTTGCAGTACATATGGTTCGGTGTCTGATTCCCGCAAGTTGGCTCGCATTGTCTTCCACATTTCGACCAGCTTTCGTATCTGTGACATTTGTGATTGTTGTTGCTGAACAAATTATCGTTGTCCGAAAAGTCGGTGCCCGAACTTCCGCTGCTTGAATTGTCGTTGCTCGAATCATCGTTGCTCGAATTATCGTTGTCCGAATTGTCGTGTTTCGTATTGCCGTGGTTCGAATTGCCGTGGTTCGAATTGCCGTGGTTCGAATTGCCATGGTTTGAATTGCTGGGGTCCGAACTGCCGTGGTACGAATTGCTGGGGTCCGAACTGCCGTGGTACGAATTGCTGGGGTCCGAACTGCCGTGGTACGAATTGCTGGAGTCCGAACTGCCGTGGTACGAATTGCTGGAGTCCGAACTGCCGTGGTTCGAATCATCGTTCGTCTGATGATGCTTCTTAGTGGAAGCGCCTGAAACAAAAAGATTCACGAATCTTAGTAGGCTTTATTACCCCTTGTGAGACGAGCACTGAATCCAAGCACACCCGTGGCTTGACCTTACTTGCGTAGGTACTTTGAAGAAAGATTCTAATATTCCTCAATTTCCAAGGAAAGTTCTAACGGTACAATTGATCGACAGAGACGTCGACCCAGAGGTCTGTCTGAGTCCGAAAAGACTCAGATTCGATGGAGAGATAAACAATCGGAAAATGGGAAGCGTAGAGGAAATTTTTAATAGACGACAGTTATAACCGAGATTGCATGTATATTTCCCATAAACGACTGTATCCTTTAAGCAGAACTTACCCATAACTGCTACAATTCCAAGGAGCAGAAGAAAAACGGTGAGACGAGACATGGTTGATTTTAATCTGCTTCCACTTGGTTCCACTCGTAGCGAATTCACGTTGGTTCGTAATGTTGTACACCTCGGTGGTCTCGGTTTTTATACTTCCCGTTTCTAGAAATATTTGTACAGCAGGTGTTTGTTCTTTCCTCGCAGAGAATTTTATTACGCGGTATTAGCTAAACGAACATTTCTTTTATCGGACGATTAATTCGAAAGTGTGCAAGCAATTGTGACATAATTTGCGTACACGTAAGGCAGTTACATAGAATAAACTTGTTATTTTCATCGTTCTATCATTGGCGCAATTGTCACGGTCGAAATTTCTTTATCTTCCTATCAAAGTCGTCGGTTTTCAAGATCGTAGATAATAATTGTTTGATTTGTACAAGGTCGAGGTCTTGTTATCTGCTCGTGGCAATGAAAGTAAGTCGCGTTCGAATGTTTTGGGGGCCACGAAAATTGTTTAAAGAGTCTCAAGACCGATATTTTAAGCAACGAGAGCCAGGGAAACATTAACAACGCGATTTTTGTTGTACAATATCGTTAGAGATAATTTTCGATCTTTTACCAAGCGAAATTTACACACGAGTACAGAACTATTAGAATTTTTAGTTTAAAAAGAGACTAGGATCGGCCGTTTAAATTTTTATTCGAACGAATTGGAAGATTTTATTTATCGTACACGATACGTACACGAGTCGACAAAACGTTGCGTACAACTCGAGATTCTCGCGTTTGGTCCACAGAGACTGCTTTTCTTCAATTATCCATTCGTAAGAGTACAACGTAAATTTATCATTTTATCTCCGTTACGATCCTCGTTTATTTCGGACGCAAAGCACGTGCAATTTGTCTCTGGAAGGAATACTTCTTTGTCGCTGGTGTTCTTCGGCCGTTAATCCATGCTCCAACGACAAAAGTTTGCTCGTGCTCCACGGAGAATCGTCGACCATTGTTTCGCGAGGCGGAGTGCAACCGTGGGCTCTTGAATAAAACACAAGCATCCGCGTTGACCCTGGTTCTCACCACGCAGTTTCTAAATGGCATTCAACTTTCGATTTACTCCGCGAAATTATGTCCGTTCCTTGCTCTCGGCAAACTTTTCACGTCTTTACCGTCCTTCCGGCCGTCGAGGGATCTCTTTCTTTTCGATCGCACGTGCTCGATCTTCAATCTACTCGCTCCAACTTGTCCCGATCTATGGAACATTTTTACGCTAGAAACGTCTTTCTCAACTTTTTCGTACACATGAAAAATCAAAGGCCATTTTGTTGGCCCGTCGATTATTCCGTAGTTAAAAGAAGTTGAAGATGGCTTTGAAAACGTTAACTCGAAATCGTATTATTTGCGGTAAACAAAATTTTTACCAGTCCACGACTAAAAAGAAATTGACGTGGTCATTGTCCGGGCGCAACGATCATCGGAATCTCGAAAATAAAATCTTCCTCGGGATACCGGATGACGATATTTTCCATGAAAAGCACACAGGCTCCCCTCCGACCTCGAGCCCCCGAAAATCTAATATACCCGCTTATTTACGTACGTTACGAGATGGCGAAAATAATAACGAGGTCTTTCACGCCCCCGCGAAAGGGAGAATGCGGGTAGGCGGACCTTCGGCAGTGTTTACTCCAGGACCGCGTGCCTGGAATTCCTCTCTGCCTCGTGTACGCACACGCGGGCGCTCTTTCCTGTCTGGAATCGAGTTTCCAGCGGACTCCAGAAAGGGACGCTTTGCGGGAACAAAAGGCTCGGCCCGTGTACACGTATATCTATATAGATCGCGACAGGGAAAAATATTTTCAGACCGCTTTATTTTCTGGCTACGCGCGTCCCTTTGGACGCTACCAATCGGGAATTTGTTGATCGGAAGGACGTTCGATCGTCCGGAGACGCTTTGTTAGCGAAACGGAATCGTTCGCTATAGACGGATGGTCTGCGTTGGCGAAAAGCTCGACTTTGTCCTGGAATTTTTCGATGCGCCTCGCTATTATTACATATAACCGCGAAACGAACAGAGAAAAGCCAACGACGAAATAAAACAACGGTATTTTCCGACATAAAGCATCCTTTGAATGCACAGAGACACCAAATTTAAATGGTTAATGAATATCCAAACAGGGTAGCACCTTGCGCCGCTATACCTAAACCGTAATTACGACACGTTCGAACTAAGAGACCAAAGAAGCGATTCAGTATTTTTAACGTATTTTGCGTCGCGTGGGGTAATGAAAAAAAAAACTTTGGAAGGAAAAAGTTATCGGTACGTCCACTTAAAAGAGCGTGTTCATCGATAAACAGCAAGATCGAGATTCGAGGTTGAGCGGAGTCACGGGTCTCTCGCATTCATCTTGGAAACGGGGTTGCTTATCTTGACACCGTAGCGTTGACATGGAGATACCGGGGGTTGAATTGGTCACAGGGGTCGCGAACGATCATCCCAATCGCTCGTGGCTTAATCCGAGTAATCCTCCCTCGCATATATTACCCCCCGCGGCTACGTGTTCTTTAATTCGACTCGGTTCGCGCAACGCATCGTACAGAATATTTCAACCTCTTGTAGCCGAGCCGATGAAAAAGAATCGTCGAAATATAAATAAAGAAACGGTAGAATTTTTCGTTCTCCCCTCGAGCCGGTGGAATTGCCTCGCCGGTGAAACATAAATATTCCAACGAACGAGGGGTTGAATCCGTTTCTCGAAGAATCGAAAAGTATCCGCGTAGTTGGAACTCCCGTGCTAGTTTCGCGACGCTTTTCAAAATCGAAGCGCAAATTACACTTTTGTCGGTAGTTCGTTAGCTACAGTCCGATTCGAATTAATTCACGGACGAAACCCCTCCGTGAGAAAGAGACCAATTACTCGGTAGACCGGAGGAAGAGAGGAGGAGCGTAATTGAGAACAGTCGAGATAATCGTGCGCCTATGAATAGTTGGTAATTACGTAAAGTACGCGCGAACATCGAAATATGCCGCTGCACACGGCCGTGTCACGGTTAACCAAGCCCTATTGCTTTCAGCCAAGTTGGGATAATCCGGTCGGCGCCGTTTTGCCAACTAACGCGTCTACCCCCTTTATCTGCGCCCGGCGATACTAACTCACGGCTTACGAGCGTTAACGAGCCTCACGGGATACAACCCAGCCCCCGGGGGACAATTATAATAGGGGATGATCGGCGTAATCGATGCGAGCGTAGAAAAACCTCTCGGGAACTGCCAACCTGTGTCGGAGAAAAGCTGTTTCTCGTTCGTAGCAAGTTCGCGCGCTCGAACTTCGATGACAAATTAACTACCGGTTAAGTCGCGTTACCTTCGTAGAGTCCCTCCAGTCCGATCCTTTATACATCGGCGCGACAATTGGACGACCGTGGACCTCGAAGAACGCAAAAGAAGACTATAATACCGACGGCAAGCGGTAGAGCTCTCGTTGAGAACTCGCAGCGAACAGTGGAACGGTCGCGGATCGATCGCGTTATTCGAATCGAAAATCTCGGTACATACTCGAAGAGTACGTAAAGAATTTTTGTTCCCATTTAACGAGTTTGCGAAGATTCTCCGTAAAGACCTCTTGAATATTCCCAAGGCTCTAATTGCCACGCGTTGAGTGTTCGCGTATCGTGGATCGAACAATGGTTACTCGTTTAATATCGACGATTGCACGGTACCTCCTATTAACTAGTCGCGGTGGAAGCTCCGGCAAATGAAATTGTATGGGTAATAAATAGATAATGGAGTTTAAAACGGGCGCGCAGCCGGCAATCCCCTAATTCTACAGTACCTTAACCGCGTTTCTGATGTTCTCTCCGGTCTCGCGGGCGACGCCTTAATATTCCGGGCGAGGCATTAAACGACACGACGGAAAACAAACGTGCGGCCACTTTGTTAGGGTAATATCGTCGCGTTAGGTGGAACGAACTTAATTGGCGCAAATGATAACGGAGGTTCTCGGCCGAATCCGCGAACGTGTATCGCGGCTGGTTACCGAGCCCGGCTGCCGGTATTTATGCTGCGGGCACTTAAGATATTAATTTCGAGAACGCCTCGTGTAGCCGGAACTGGGTCGCGAAGTACAAATGGCCGCGAACATTAGAGAAAATGTCGAATTAAAGTTCACCCCGATGCCGGTTTCGATTAAACTTTCCCGCCTCGACATCGACGTCGCGGTCTTCCTTTTTCTCGCACTCTGAACGAAGAATCATCGAGTCCCAGCTCGCCGTCTGCAAGATTTCGAGGAATCGGTTCGAGGGAATTGGTAATTCGTGCAATTGGAAGGACAGCCGTCCGACCAGGGACGATCCACTTTCACTGCGCTCTTCGCACGTTGACCGCCCAGCTTTCTACGATACAAACTCGTAGAAACGTTTAACAGTTTGCCGTTGTACCTCCAATGACGAGAATATTATTTAAAAGTTTACAAATATTACAATTTTTTAACAACAGTCGGCAAAGATTTTTCGCTCCCTGGCGAATTCTCTCTGGACGAAATTAAAATTTATTTCGTTGCGTAATTCACCCTCGCGTACGAAACGGTCGGTACGATCCCGTACGCGTAACGTATCCGAATTTAATTTCGTCGTATTTTCAAAGCGAACGTGGATTGTTGGGGTCGATGTTAGGTGCCCGGGCTCGTACATTCGTCGAGGTAGACTCGAATCCCGGAATCAAAATTGCGGACGTCGTGCGTCCGCGGAAGCTTTTTATCGTTCGAGTGCAGCTGCAGTGCTCGCAACTGCGGGCGACCCGGCCGCGAGGGCGGCTGGATTGTTAAAAGTTTTCCTCGCCTCGGAAAAACGTGCACGTGCGGTACCTGTTCCACGTGCTCGTTATCTAGTTCCCGTATCGATCGATCCGATAAATTCGCAACGTGGGGGCGGCGGCGGCGGCTCTGAAAACTAAAATCGGCTCCAAGTTGACATCCTCTTTTCGCATACCGGGATATTGTACGAGTCGAAAGGGAGCATTAGCAAAAAATTACGATCATCGTAACGAAATCGAACGCGCGACTTTCCTTGCGCAGCCGTGGCAACGCGAACCAACTTTTAACAATTTGAACTTAACTTTCGAACAGTTAAATTTTCCGACGCGCAACCTGTTCGTCGATCGGAAACTCTCTTTCCTAAACTAAATTCGTTTCCAATTGAACCGCGAGCAATTCCCCCCTCTCTCCACCGCCGCCACCATCGTCCCCACTGGTTGCCGTTGCTGATTTCATCCCCTTTTCTATTTCGCTGTTTTAGTCACGACCCGACCGTTTTTCCTCTCAGTCAGTGTCACGGTTTGCCTCGCTGTTCGTGTTGGTGCACTTTCCTCCTCCTCCTCCTCTCCCCCCTTTCTCTCTCTCGGGATCCTCCCCTCTGGACGTTGGTTTGTCACGCTTGTCCGATTATCGACGGATTAACCACCGAGTCGTGCTGGTCGGTGGTGATGCGAGCGAAGCGGTCGGCCACGTATTTCTCGGCGCGGTTCGTCCCGACGAGGAACGACCTCGCGCAATTATATCGCGTCGTAAGCAATACGAATTCAATGGAGAGATGCGAACGCGAATGGTGGTCACCGACCAGGAAAGAAAATAAAATTTTATATTTATCGTTCTAATATTGCCGAGCTGGAGAAACAGTTCTAGAGCACCCTCGCGCGGCGACGAAATTTCAAAAGAAAAAGTCTATGGAATAAAAATGTTTTAACAACGATGACACCCTTGTAGAGTTTGTAAAACCGTATGGGATTTGACCCGGAACCCAAGGAAAGAGAAATTGGTATCTCTCGTTTACGATCACGAGGAAATCGATGACTATTGACTCGGTCCTCCCGCGTCACAGGATCGAACAAAGACGAATTTCGTTGGATCGTACCACGGTGAAACACGCGGATTCGATTACCCCGTAATTGATATCGATACCGGTATATCGCTCATAAAGCGGACAGCTAAATTCGTTTTCGACTCAACGAACGTCTTGCCTCGAGACTTTTTCTCCCCAAGATCCCACGGCCAGATCCCACGGAGAAATACACCGGAAAGCAGCTTCGATACCCGATGGAAAGTCAATCGCGTGATTTAATCAACGTTCCCGATTGCCGAATGAAATTTTCAGCGATCCCTTCTCGATTGCCGCGAACGATTCGAATCGACCTGGTCACGATAAACCAAAGACGATGATCGCAAACACGGGACGATCCCCCGATAATTAAATAAAATGGCGCTCGACGTTTCGATTATCACGATTCCGCAGGATCGGTTCGTCGATGGTGCGAAATTTCTTTTCGTAATCCTCGAAAGAAGGTATCGACGGTAACTCCGTTACCAAGACACTCGAAGAAAACTCCTGGCGAGTTTCTACACAGTCACCGAGACTAACGAAGCCCCGGACAGGCCATATTCGATGCAGGCTTCTAATTACAAGCTGAACGGAAAAGTTTCGGCGTAAAATTAAGTCCGAGGTTTACGAGGGCAACGTGACAAACTGATCGAGCTAACGACTAATTAAGACGAGCGTTCGAGAAATATGTCCGGGCGGAGTTCTGTCGGGCCGTGGTAAGTATCGATTTTGCGCGAGTCCTCGTAACTACGTAGCGAAACGCTAAACGCGAAACAATGGAACGCGATTCTGCGAAATTTCACCGAGTGTTTGCGAAACGAACTCCACGGGTCCAGAACGATTCTCGTCATCCTTCTCGTTCCATACATTTAGGATTCTTGCATTCCCGATACACGCGATAGATATCGAGATAAAGTCAGGGGAATGAAACTTTAACGGTAGACCGCAATATCTTCTTGTGAAAATTTTCTAGCAGATCGTAGAATTTCGCGAGAAATGTTCTTAGAAATTTTATTTGGTACGGGAGGAGGTGGAAAAACGCGTAACGCGATACCTTCTTCGCGTAGAACGATAAGTTAAGACCTTTTGGAAAACTTTGGAGGTTTCGACAAAGTATCTTTCGACGATTGCAATGAAAAATTGTATTCATTAATCGTAAGCTTCGTACATGGTTACATAAATATAGAAGTTCTCAAACGGGACGTAGCACTGGATGTTTTACAACTTATCGGAAGATGATTCGCACTCCGTTGCTTTCACGCAGCGACCATCGTGTCTGACGTAACCTTCTTGGCATCTGCATCCAGCGGTATTGCTGTTGCATTGCTGAAACAGATAAGTTTCGTAAAAACTCGGTGTTCCAGCGTAGTTCCAATCACTGTGGATTGTCTTTGATTTTACCGATAGTAGACAGGAAATGTTCGGTACTATCTTGTCGCAAGTTAGTTCGCATTGTGTACCACATTCTGTCCAGATCTCGTATTCCTGACACTTGGGAAGTTTCGACTCAATGTCGCGTCTCCCTCTATAATTGCCCCACCTATAATTGCTCCAGCTTCCACCGCTCGAGCTGTCGCTACTCGAGCTACTGCTGCTCGAGCTACTCGAGTCCGAGTCGTCGTGGTTCCAATAATGTTTTTTCCCACCGTGAGAATAACGCATATTACGAGCATCTAAAGGAAAGCAAGAGGATTCGTGTAACCGAGAACACTTTTAAACAATTGGAACGTTCTCGTCCAACAAATACTCGATGAGACGTTCGAGGCAATAAATCGAAGAGTCTAGAAAAAGCAGAGGAATTTACCGATAACTGCCACCATAGCAAGCAGCACCAAGAAAACGACGTAGCGCGACATGGTTGATTCTAATTTTGTTCCGCTTGATTCCACTCGAATCGAATTCACTTTCGTTTGTGATCCGAACCTTCCGAGGAACTCGGTTTTTATCCTTCCCGTTTCTACAACAATTCCTATAGCTGTTGTTTGTTCTTTTCTTGCCGAGAATCTTATCACAGGGTATTAACCGATCAAACATTTCTTTTATCGGGTTATTAACGCGGAGACTTTCGAACAACAGTAGTAGCGTGTATTCGTTACATCATAGAAAATACACAAGCGTAGACACAACTGGTTAAGGATTTTGACGCGAAAAGTAAACCAAATTGAAATGACGAAAACTATTTGAAGAACGCTTAGACCGGTATGTCGGGCAATATGTGCCAAGAAAACAATAACACTGTATTTTTTATGCGATACTTTAAAAGATAACGTACTTTTGATTTATTGCCCAAACGAAAGTTACGCAACTAGGACCAATCGAAGTAATCGACTTTATTTACGACTACAAAAGGAACCTAACCCACGTTACCGAAAAATAGAAAGTTCTGTCGGTCCATTGTTAGCTCGAGACATTAGTCGCGTAATTACAACGGCCGGGTGCACATTGTCTTGTTACATATTTGTAAGGATTGAAATTTTCCTTCAACTATTTTCTCCTAGGGTAAGGGTGACACAACCCCTTAATATTTCCCTTCCAAAAGATCCACGCGCAATAATTATATCTTTCACGGTATAAAATTTTGAACAACGGAATTTTCACAATTTTCGATTCACTTTCTACAAGTGGTTTAATACTTGTAGACTGAGGTGTACGTTCTATGAGCAGTGATCCCTTGTTCACAGAGAGTGGCGTTGCAACAATTTATAAATGCCTTGAGTCTCGATTCGCAAAAATACGCCGATCGAGTTTGTCGAACAAAAGTAAACGACGCAAACTATACCGGCAATTATTAAATTACTGCGACGATTGTCGCGCTAATTATCGTCGCTAATAGGGATTAGAGATTTTGCGCCGAGCAAATTCGTTTAATCTCGGTTCCGTTCATTCGGAACGGAAGATGCAGATTGTTGTTTCGATTAATAATTTTCACCGATGTGTACAG
Organism: Ptiloglossa arizonensis; assembly: GCF_051014685.1. Classification (NCBI taxonomy): domain Eukaryota; kingdom Metazoa; phylum Arthropoda; class Insecta; order Hymenoptera; family Colletidae; genus Ptiloglossa; species Ptiloglossa arizonensis. The sequence goes on along the minus strand of NC_135051.1, from coordinate 9,618,123 downwards.
CTTGCATTCCTTCGTAGACCGTAACGAATTTGTTTAAAAAGCCTCCCTATACGTACGATAGGTTTCGAGACAAAATCAGAGGGTTGAAACGTTAAGAGTACGATGCAATACGTTTCGATGAATATTTTTCAATAGATCGTAGAGTTTTTCAACAAAGAGTTATTCCAATGAATACATACGGTAGAATATCTCACGAGAAACCGACAATATAAAAAAAAATATGCTTAAAAATTTTATTCGGTATAAGAGGAGTGGAAAAGATTACGTTTAACGCCTATTCTCCTCTTGGGAACTAAACAATCTTTTTAAGAACATATCCCTGATATCTTCTTGTAGTAGAGACTTGTACAATCTACCGTAGCGACTTTTAGAGCGTATGTATACGATAAATGAAAATCGTTTGGAAACTTCGTAAGGTCTTCACAAAACGTGTTTCGTTAATTTCAATTCAAAACTGTATTTATTCATCGTAAACGTAATATATGGTTACATAAGTATACAAGTTCTCAAACAGGGCGCAGCACTAGATGTTCTACCACTTATTGGAAGATTTGCAGTCCGTTGATTTCATGCAGTGACCGTTATTCCTGACGTAACCTTGTTGGCATCGGCAGCCGGCAGTGCATTGCTGAAACAGACGAGTATCGTATAAAACACCGAGTTCCAGCAAAGTTCCAGACACTGTGGATCACTTTACCGATTGTTGACAAGAATGATGATTAGGCGATTTGTTATTACAAGTTGGTTCGCACTGTCTTCCGCATTGTGCCCAGTACTCGTATTTCTGACACTTATGGTTTTTCGATCCACCGTGGTGTTTCCGGTTGTCGCTCGAATTATCGCTGCTGGAGCTGTCGCTGCTCGAGCTATCGCTGCTCGAGTCGTCGCAATCCGAGTCGTCGTTGTTCCGATCATGAGTGTGCGAACCGTGATGTTCGTTACTGTTAGCATCTGAAAGACAGTAAGAGATTCGCGTAACCCAGAACACTTAACAAATGTCAAAGCCAAGTTGACATTTGGTCGACATCAAGTCTCTCGATAAGAGATTCGAGACAATAAATTGAATAGCGTAGAAAAAGCAGAACTTACCGATAATTGCCACCATAGCAAGAAGCACCAAGAAGACGACGAAACGCGACATGATTGATTCTAATCTACTTCCACTTGGTTCCGCTCGTATCGAATTCTCTTTCGTTTGTGATGCCGAACATGTCGAGGGTCTCGAGTTTTATCGTTTCACATTTCTTTGCAAATTCGCGTAAACGGTGTTTGTTCTTTTCTTGCAGAGAATCTTATCAGATTGCATTAACCGATCAAACATTTCTTTTATTGGGTCATTAACGCGGAAATTTTCAAACATAGTGGTAGAGCGCGTACTTGTTACACCGTAGATAATACACGAGAATGGACACAAATAGTAGTTAAAGATTCCGATGCGAAATCTAAACCGAATTCAAATGACGCAAAATATTCGAAGAGCCCTCGGATCAGCATGACGAATAATAAGTGCTAAGGAAACGTTAACATTGTTTTTTGTTATTTCACACTTTAAGAGATAATGTGTTTTTAATTTATTGTCCCAGGGAAAGTTACGCAACTAGGACTGATCGAAGTAACCGACTTTATTTACGCTTGTGTATTTCGTTGATGGTACTTAATCAATGGCAGGGGGACCTTTTCCATGTTACTCGTAAGGGTTCGAACTATCCTTTAAGTGACGAAACCCTTTAGTATTTCCCTTGAAAAGGTTCCACGCGCAATAGTTATTCATTGCAACAATTTCAAATTCGCTTTCCACGAGTGTTCCAATACTTCTAGACGGGGATGTATGTTCCACGGGCAGAGGTTTCATTGTTGACCCGTTCGCGTCCAAAAATATGCCGATCGAGCTCGTCGTTGCAATTTGTCACGATTCCCCGGTCCTGTTGGTCGTTAGGGCACCGCCAAGGTGAGAGGGCACACTCGTCGCGCGAAAGCAAACGACGCAAAATTACCGGCAATTATTAAATTACAGCAACGACTGCCGCGGTAATTATCGCCGCTGCCAGGGATTAGAGATTTTACCCCGAGCAAATCCGTTTAATGTCGGACCCGCGACCCTGTGTATCCCGCCGATGCGGAAAAACCGTCCTATCGATCGCCGCCTCTCGTTACGCGCAACAAAAACGAAGAATATTTCTTTTTCGTGGCAGTCACACCGGGTGGACGTCGAACAAAACTCGCCCCATTGGTGTCCTCGTCGACGTCGAGAACAATGACACCGTCGACGAGAAAATTTGGAAACCCTTGGAAAATTGGAACAGAAAATGCTCGAAGTTTCAAAGTGGCGAAAATCGGAACCTCGGAAAATCTACGACTCGGCACGTGGCGGTGCAATACGAGAAAGTACGCATTAACTTTGTTCCAGAAAGAATCGATTGTGTACCCGTGTACACGTGTTTACCTGCTATTTGCATTACTCTTAAACATTAATCACGGTACAATATGACGTAGTTTTCTTCGACCTTGTCGTCTTCCAATCAGATGGAAACCACTTGAGACGAATAACGTACCATCGTCGATGTTCGCGATAACACCCGCGCAACTAGGATCAGCGAGCAACGAACAGTCGCGTCAGAGGAGTACTCGATCGCGTACCTGTTGAATCTTCGGCGTTGTCTTTCGCGAAAACCATAACTCGAACGAGAAACTTTTATACGTAACACGCTTCTCGCTAATTAACCGACCGAAAAACGTATTAATTGCAGAGAGTCGTTGTTTAATATCGATTACGTCGTACGGGGCAAGCGCCGAATTAATATGGATAAACTCACGGACGCGGTACCTTCGCATTCGTTTCCATTCGTTCGTCCCTCGTCTTCGTTCGATCGCGTAAACGAACGTCGACGTGTATAATCGAAACAGTTAATTTAAAAGTTCATCAGAACGAGGACCGAAAACGAGCACGGGGAGCCCGCGGTCCGTGAATAAAAAGCTCACGTTCGCCTCCGTGGCGAGCAATTACTTTTGCAATTATTTTTAATAAACTCTCAAGAATTAATTGCGCTAACCCCGACGCGGACGGGGCGCGGGCACAAAGCTTTCCCGCGCGGTCGAATGCGAGGAACTCCCGTCGGCTTGGCAGACGCGTTTTTCGACCGTAAAAAAGTTGCAATCCTGCAGACGGAAAAATGCACTTTTGCGAGACAGGCCGCGCCTCGAATTAAGAACCACGGGAAAGAGAAAGAACGATATCGCGGGGAAAACGGGAAAACGGGAAAAATTACACGTGGCGGAATAAACGAACAAAAATATTGTCGAAATTAAATACGGGAACAGAGATGCCGTTAATTCGTAACTCGAAGCGCTCCGATAATACGGCTCTGTGGTTCGAGGTCGAAAAGGGAATTTTTTCGTAAAAAGAGAATCGAGAAGATAAAAAAGTAGAGAGTAAAATATTAGCGGAGAAGCTAATATAATGCGTTCTTTGTTGCCGATTTCTGTCTCGCCCGATTTTATTCCCTCGTATTGCTGTTCCGCGTGGCGCGATGTTCGAAACGATCGATTCTTTGATATTCCAACAGTATTTTTCTCCCGAAACGGTGGTGGAACTCGAATCGGTGGACGATCCTAGTTAGATCGCGAAATTACCAGGAACGCGTCGCGTTCAGAACACTCGCAAAGAGCTCCCTCTGTAATGCAACGAGTTATTGTTTTTCAAACAAATACAATAGGCGAATACGATTAGCGCAACGATACTTGTCTCCTATTTCCTTTCCTCGTCGCGACGATTGGGAGAATTCTCTCTCGCTGACCCCATTTTGCTCCAAGGAAAGTTACCTTTTTCTCTACGTGCAATTTGAAAGAGAAAAACTTGCTCGAGCATATTCGTTAAATCGTCGAAAGGGGCTGTCTGTTCGCGATCTCGAAAACGCACAGAGATCCTCGATATCTTTTATCCCCCGGCTTAGGTTAGGAAGGAAAGGGCTTATCTCGTTCTGTATTCTGTGTAACCTCTTCGAAACTAGGCGCATGCGTTTGAGGTACTTTAAATATTTCAGTCACCGTTAAAACTGTGGATAAATTTTTCAGCAACGTGCTCGAACGAGAAAGTAATTCTTCCCCATGGAGATTTACGTTGGAGTATCGCAAACGTGGACGCAACATTTACAAATTATCGAGATTTGGAAGGATCACGATATTTCGATTCGTTCGCTGGCTACGAGAAATAATTGAGTCGGTCGGTTCGAGCGGTCCACACCCGTATAATGGTCCATCGCTCTTATATCGTGTAGTAAAATTCTTACGGCGCGTAACGGAAGCGAGCGTTTAAACGCAAAAACGAAACCCTCGGCGGTACACACGGTTTCACGAGCAAAAAAAATCGTAACGGCGCAACGATAAACGAACGAAACGGGTGGAAAAAGTAAAAAAACTTCAATCTCGAGCGGGGCAATCAGCGAATCGCGATTTACTAGGAACGAACGGGGGCGCGGCGGCGCGCGTCGTGTGTGCCTAAAGCGTTAAAATACAAACGTCACGGACGCGAACAAAAAGCCCTGCGATTCGGAGAGTTTGCATGCATTAATAATAATAAATTGCGTCGGCCACGATGTGGAACTCGAAGGGGTGAAACCGGTGGCTCGTGCACGCGTTAATAATACCCGCGCTGTTGTCGCGTCGCTAATTCCGCGTTGTCATTCTAATCGATCCGGGCGTTCAATTATTCCTCGGGCATCAATGTAATTGCACGACCGGCCTCGATCGCAACGGAACGATTTCGCTCCGGGCAACGGTTTCATTATTTCGCAAGCGATTCCGCTGTTCTCGCCGAGCGATAACATCTCGCGCCGAAACGCTGCTTCGCCAAATTGACGTCTGCGTAACACCGCACCGACCAAATTCGACGCGGACCGATACACGCCGGAGTGCCTCGAAATTTTCTCGAAAAAACCAGAGACCCGCGCGCGAAGGTCGAACGCGCGTGGAAACGTCTCGATAAGGTGGAGGAGAACGATGGTGGAACTCTTGCGGAACCACGCAGAGAACAGTGGAGCTCAGCCAGCGAACAACTCTTCTAAATATAAACCAGGTTACTCAGTTTCCTGCGCATTGTGAGCACGCAGTGCATTACGAGTACATCCGGCGTACGCTCCTTTCGTTCGAATCGAACTTTTTTCGACGAATCCGTGGTCACGAAAGTAGGCTCCGAGCCGAATCGATTCGAAGCGCAGCTTTTCGACGGAATCGAAGCTCGGGACGAGATAAAATTGGCTCGACGAGTTCCCGTGGCTCGGCAGTTCGTTTGGACGAAAACGAACGTTCTTGCAACGCGTGGAATCTACCGGGGTTCCGACAGCTGGCCGTCCGATTAGTTCGGCCATCGGCCGGAAGTAGCTCAGCCGGGGCAAGTTCGGAACGAGGCGTCGGAAACGGGTAACACGTGTGGACTCGTGCGTCGCTCGTGCACCAGGTTTTACAAGGAAGTGCATATACGGTCCGCAGACGGACTGCAGTGCCGCTGGCCGAGATCGTCCGAAGAGAAATGGTGCTCGCAGGACACACGGTGGACCTCGCCGACCACAGATTTACGAGAGCCCGGGCACCGCCGCTGCGACGAGAATTTCGAATGTTTTGCGGCGTTGGCGGTGGAAAATAACGCGGTGTAGTATTTCACCGACTTAATTACATTTTGCGGATAATTGATTAGAACGCAAGGTCCGTTCGCTGGCTACGAGTCACGCGGGACCGACGATGAACGGTGAAGCGGAACGGGAGCCATCTTGGCTCGATTAATCGAGGCAAAAGAATTATCCGAGTTTCCTCGTACCCAGTTTTCTTTCGATCGTATTTAATTACGTGTCCGATCCTCTCCTTTCGAACGAAATAATTAACTTAAATATTTCCACTGTACTCGAGGCTCGAAGTCTTTGAGTACAAAACAGTTTCAACCGAATGGAACTCGTGTTTTCAACTCTGCGATAAGAGGACCAAACGATATTACAAATTGAGGACGCGTAGAAAGTAATCGCGATCGAAGTATTCGTTTTTTTTTTCGGTCGTATCGCCGTGTCGGTTTAAGCAAACGACACAACCAACGCTGAAAAACCAGCAGCAGCAGCAGCAAAACGCGAGAAACTCTCGAGCTTGTTTATATATTTCAGCTACGAAACTTCAAAGGGAGTTTCCACGGTGCACGAATGATTCCAACAAAACCCAGCTTGAATTTCAATGTAGGCTCACGGAAGGTGCATCGTAAACGCAACGGACGACAAAATTATTTCTCGCGTTGCGATCTATCCAGCTGAAACAGTGACTGACTCCCTTCTTTTTTTTCGACGTACGATGGCTCGAAAGAAATCCGGGGTATCCCAGAGCGGAGTCAATATTCTTAGGTATCGTACATTTTAAGCGATTCCAAATCGTCGAACGTTTGCCGCGAAACAAAGGGAGAAACGTCGTATAGATCGATCGTTCTCCGTTGGTGTCGGCCTAGCGGGTGCATCGACTCGTTGCGAGCGCATCGGCGCGTCGACTCGTTCGAGTTGCATATCGCGTGTGCAGTTGGGAAACTAACGCGCCCGCGGCGGCGGCGGTGGTGGCGGCTCGGAATAGAAATTGGTAATGTCGGATGACCGACGACCGCGTCCGAAAACCGAACGCGCGAAAATTTATGCGAGTTATTCGAGTTCCTCGCAAACTAAATTTTCCACCACCTGTCCCGCCGCCGTCGAGGGGCCGTCCCCCCCCCCCCTGCCGCCGCTTCGTGATTGGACTTCCCGATCGCGGTAGCAGCCGCTGTAACCGAATCAAAGCCTTTTTTTTCCGTCGCGCGGAAAACCTGCGTGACAGTCCGCGAAAAATGTTTTTCGAACCAGCGTTTCCGCCCCGAGAATGTCGAAAATTCCGATCGTTTGGATCGTCGCGTTTCGAATTAGTTAACCGGGGAATAGGAATTTTGCGACGTTAACTCCGTATCGGATTGTTACGTATTGTTATTCATTGAACCCAAGTCTTGTCACCTTTCGCGTGTCGCGCCACGGATACGGACAAAACATTTCCCTCCCGGCGAAAATCCGTATTCGAAGGAGAAATCCATCGCGAAGAGGAAGGAGAAATTATGCAAATGAGCAGAACCAACGTTGATTCTGCTAATGCAACGGTCGTTCTCCGAACGAATCGTAGAGGATTTGGCGTAGAATAGAAGCGGTATAAAAATTTTTTTACGACGCTCCTTGATGGATTTATGCTCGCGGAACGGTGGGTACCTTTATTTCAATGCTTTCCCGATAACTCGGTCTTACGGTCGTCTTCCTATCCGCTGAAAGAACTACCGACGCGGAGAATGTCGAGCGGAAACTTTTCAATGCTGTATTCCGCTCGGGTCTCGCGAAATAGCTCTCGATGCGATTATCGATCGAATCCATCCCCCCATCGAACGGATTAAAACGAGATTCGGTGACGCTCGATATCGTCGCACGTGTTGTTTCAATTATTCCCAGTCGCGAGTACATTGTTCGAGTACATCGGTCGCGTCGATAACTATTAAAAATGTTTAAATATTTATCGGTAACATCGAGTGCCGTTATAGCTGTCGGAACGAAAGTGTCGCTCGTAACGCGCGACAAGTTTGGGAAATTACTTCGCGTGGAAAGCTAATTTCGAAACAACGGTACATCGCATCCACTCTGGATGCATTGGCGTGTCACTCCAAGTCGGAAACGATCCGATTGTAGCCCTATTCTAACATACGAGCGTCCTTTAAGCGCGCAAAAAGAGACCAAAAAGAGCTCCAAAATTTTTCTATCGCGTCAAGTCGATAGACGGATAGACAGACAAACGGATAGACCGTGAAACTCCTGTTGTGAACGAAGAAAGGTTTGCCCAACTATCGAGAGAATCCACGAGGAAGCAACGTTCGCGCACAGTGCACTCGAACTTATAAACGGTGGCGCATTATAACTTCAAAGTACCGTTAAAATCGAGTCAACGCGTCGCGTCTCACTTTCGCGAGCCGAGAATAGTTTCGCGGCGCTAATAGCTCGATTACTCCCGTGGAAAACATTTCAAGTTTGAAAAGTCGATCGAGGAACTATTCAAAGGCCACGATCGAGCGAATCGCGCGGAGAATGGTTCCTCGCGTCGAGTCGTGATTCCGAACCTACCGATACCCTATTACCGCTAATTCGAAAATTCCCGCTACTCCCACGGATTATTCCAGTTTGTCGGTCGAAACGATCGCTAGGATCTGCGACGTACGTACCCGGAGAAGTGCAATAGTTTCTCGTACTACTCGTACAAGGTGAGTAGAACTTATTAATAAACGAAATAAATAAACTCGTCGAGTTCGACGACAGACTGTGAACATCCGAGGATCGTCTCGAGGCAGAAATTGGGTGACGAGCGAAAGCTGAAAGACGCTTCTTCTCGGTTACAGGGCGCGCGTCATCGTCTAATTTCGAATTCTCAAAGCGTGCGAGAGATGACGCGATCCACCTACGTGTAACTTTGTACGGCCACTTTCGAGAAACGCGACCCGACCGCAACATTACGTACAACCCCGTCTCGGAAGTAATAACACTCCCGAAACTCGTGTTCGCGCGAGCTTTCGAAACGCTGGACGAAAGCTCGCGCGAGTGGACCGATCGCATCGTTTATCAGGAGGAGGAACAGAAAATTTACGGAGGATATTCGTACGGAAGTTGAAGGATTTCGGTTAGTAACCTTGGAAGGGGTTGAAACTCGTTTCGAAATTTCATCGAACCAAGTTCCACATTTTTCGAAAAGGGATTCCGAAGATCTTCTCTTGCTATTGTCGCATCGTATACTTTGCGCTACTCTCTTCTTTAAACTCACGGCTGAAACCACCAACCCGGAGATCCCTGTTCTTTCTCACCTCTAATTATTGTACAACTTGTGCGCGCGTATGCGTGTACATTACACACATCGGTTCGCGAATCCTCGTTCCCTCTTTACCGCTGTAATTGGATTTGATAACAGTACGGCCGAACTTTTTACACCGCCCTGTTATTGTAAAACACCGCAAACTACGATATACCGTAAAATCTCCGCTTCGTTTTCACGAACTAAAATAAAACGCACTCCGTACGAACCACGCGTTAGCGACGATATTATCGCGTAAAGCGTGCTCCCAATTCCATACGCATTGGAAATGCATCGAACGAAGGTATCGCGTGTCACGCGTGTGTTTATTACGAATTTCCGGCGGAACCATCGAGCATCCGGAACACGGTGCAAAACAAACGGACGTTTCACCCACGAAATCACGTCCGTGCAAATACAATGCTGCCTCGAGAATCACCCCGGGAAGCTCACTGTACGTATCTATGTATAAATGCACTCACGCGCGCATATACGCGCACACGGAGTCGGTCAAAAAGAACCGCTGTCCGAAATATCTCGTTGCCCATCGATTCGATCAAAAATCGTTTCGTGTATCGTACGTATTCGAGAGAGCTTCAAATGCACGAATACCTTTTTAAATTTTCAAGTCTCGTATTTTCAGAAACGTCGAAACGATTTCGAGCTTTTTAAATTCTCTAGGATCGAGTCGATCGAGTCGGTAGATATTTCGAACAGCAGTCCTCGTCGAACCACCCAGTGCATCGCAGGCGACCACGCTGGAAGTGCATCCACTTGGGCGAATCCGTGGAAGAGAGAATTGAAGGATCCATCGTGGACTTTGCAAACACGGACACCGAATCCGTCTACGGTTAAGGGAGATCCTCCGATCGAAAACGGCGATCGTAGGAACTTTACGGGGGCATTCGAGCGCTAAAACCTAAAGTGCTGGGCGCTGCATTCGTCGATGCGAGAGCAAAGGATTAGGTCCGGGTTGCTTTCGCGGAAACCGATGAAGAAAGAAGCGGCTCGAGATACACCGAGAACACAACCAAGACCGAATACGCGGCGGGAGAACTCTCGATTCGAGACACTCGAAAAGTGGCCGACGCTCGGGAGTAATTAAGGAGAAGGCTCCGTGAACCGACACACCGCGGATGCAAAAGTCAAAAGGCGGGCAGGGAAAGGGCCGCGACGAGAAAGATCGACGTCGAAAAGGGGAAAGTCGTTCCCAAGTGCGAGAGATGTTTGCGAACGATCCGTGGATCGTTCGGGTGAGTGCAAATGGCAAGTGCTCGGGGCAGTAGAGAGAAGGAGCGACGAAGAGCGAACGGATTCTTACAAGCGTAGCACTCGACCTACTTTTCCAGGGTGATTACAGGTCCCTGGTGCCGTGTGTATTAGGTGTAATATCATCGAGTTATCCTGAAAAAGTAGGTTAAAAACGGAGAGGAAGAGAACCAAGTTGAGCGTAGGCTCTCATCGTGGAGAAAATCGGACAGCGAGAGCCGTTGCGAGAGGCTTACATGGAACGCGAGTACCACTCCGTAGCGCTCAACCTACTTTTCCAGGATAATCGCAAGCACGGGTTAGGTGCGATAACACCGAGTTATCCTGCGAACGTAACTTAAAATCGGAGAGGCAACGTTTCGTACGGTGGTCGATGAAACCTGAAAAACTCAACAACAACAAGGGGGAGGAGAAGTTGCTCCGAGGGGTCGATTCGCCGCCGACCCAAAAACTGATCGTCGAAATTTATGCGAGTTGTTCGAGTTGGCCGAGGGTAAATACACGGACCTCCCCCTCCATCTCGCCCTTGGCAGCCAGTGGCCTCGAGCCACCTGCACGATTCATTGGTTTTGCTCGCGAGTTTCCGTGGCGCGCCGGTGTATATTCTCGCGTAGATTAGGTTTCGCGCGACACGGGCCACTAATGAACGAGGAGGTGTCGTTTGCACGGGAAACCGGACGGGGAGAAAATTTTCAAATTTGTGTTTACGCCCCGAGGCCAACCAACCCCCCTGGCCCGACTCAACCTCGGCGTTCCTCCCCGTTTGCTCGCCAACGTTCGTCGTTGCTACGTGCAAATGAACGCGTAAATACACCCTGCTCGTAAATACGCGCGAGATTTATTCTCTGGCGTTTTCCACCCTTCGATTTTCCCAACTTCTCCTCTTCATCCCCCGCCAATCGACTGTTTTCTTTCGGGATATACAATAACCGAGCTCCTCGTTTACAAGCGTCCATCGTTCTCTCCACTGTGGCTCTTTGCTTTCTTCACCCCGGAAGATAATGGAAGATTACCCCTCTTTGGCGTGTAGTTGCGTAACAGCTCGTATGTAAATATTTATGATATCTCACGATGGAAAATAAGTACGAGAACTGTCGCGGAGGGGTCGTAGAAAATCCGATTCGCTCGTCTTTCGACTCTCGGGGGACAGTAGATTCTTCTATTTCGTACGTCGACTCGAATCAAGGATCATATTTCATCGAAGACAAATTTTCATCTTTCGCAAAGGGAAATTACCATCCAAGGTCGGAAAAATAGTCTCGAAAAAAGGTACGAAGAGATTTTCGTACGTATTACCACCTACCTGGTTGCTCGGTATCTCTCAGCAAGGAACGTGGGTAGGAAATAAGTAGACGCAAAGTGGCGATGTGCGGGTGGAAATGCGTAGGGGCTGCAGAAGGAAAATTTTCGCAGCCCGGGGTAATTTTCTCAGTCACGTACAGATAGGTGTTTTCGTTGGTAATATCGACCCTCCGTGCTACCGGTCAGAAACTCCGTTCGCGACTCCGTTTTCCCCGTGGTTGACCCAGAACTTCTTGTCTGCTCGAGGATTCGATACCTTCGAGTATAACGAAAGAAAAGTGGCGCGAATGGTATCGTATTTGCAACGAGAAAAGCGTGTACCCGATTTCCTAAATCCTCGGTTCCCAGTGTCCGAGACTCTCTCGGGTGCACAGGGTGAGTCGAAAACGACAGAGCTCTGGAAGCTCCTTGTTCACCGACGTTCAATGTCCTGCAACGAAGCAACGGACTGTCTACGACGGTATTGTTATCCCTCGGTACTCGGTTCTTTCTGTTCGAGATTCGCGAAGTAACACCATCGGCTGTATAGTCAACGAGCCGTTGCGAAGGCGAATAGTCGTAATTTGAACAAAGTCCAACCGCGAGGCTTTATTAGATTCTCTCTCGATGAGCTCATTGACCTAGTTCGTATTCGCGCCGCGAGCCTGTGCGAGTCCGACGGATCTGTTCGGCCATCATTGCCAATTAATTGGACAACCGTCATCCTCCGAACGATGTTAATTAGAGATTATCGCTGATCGCGTTAAGACCTTTCGAACCGAGTTTACGACATCTGGTCGCACGATTATTTTTGAGGAGCAGCTGTGGGGGAATATCGACGTTCCTGTCGCTTTGTTTCTGCGAGGAATTAGGCGGTGGGGGGGCTCCTCGTCAACGTGGAAGTTGCTTCGTCATTGTGAAATTTCTACGCTCGACCACGCGTGCTTCTAGTTAACTACCTCGTCCTCGAGAGCCTTTGACGCATTGTAAACTCAAGTCGCGGTACTCGTGGTTAATGGCTTCACCAAGGATGAGCCCCAAGTTTAAGGACACAAAACGGGTGTAGCTCGACACTGGACGTTTTTATTCGTGCATTTGTCGTCGATACATATCGGTGGTAAGTAAAATTTGAAATTTGTCCAGCTTCTCCATCCGAGTACGTTCGTTTTCCACGTGCAATCATTAGACCTTTTGTACCCGTTCAAGACGAACCCGTACTTCTGCCGCAGACCCTGATAATCGATTGGAAACCATAATTGGAGGCTGCCACCGTACGTGAAACAATTAATTAGACCTTAATTAGCACTCGGCCCAGTTTCAAAGTCCTGACGGGCGGGTTGGTTCCAGAGGAAGCTGGGACTTCGTCATCGTATTACCCTCGAAAACTCGGCGGAAGAGATAAAGGGAAGGGTTTCGTACGTCCTATTTAATCCCTTCGCTCTGACGCTGACGAGACCTTATCGCCGTGTAATTATCTTCGCGCCCTGTAAAATACGATACGGCTAATTATCTCCGATAAAGTTAATTACCCTTCGCGTATCCGAGATACACGAGCATCGAGATTATTTTCAAGCCGCGAAAAGATTCCGGTGGAAAACTTTCCCGAAAATTCGTGTTCGTTTATACGTGTTAATGCAACCTATCGTGGAAATGGTTGTGCTTGCACGATACCTGAATCTTATTATTTGAATTCAACACTCGTATCTAGGTCGCGGCATGTTCGTTGCAAACTATACCGTTGTTTCTACAATGCCCGACCGAGCTTATCTTATCGAAACATTGAATAAATATTTTCCATAGTTTTATATTTTCGATAGAGTGAGGTGGCTGAACGTGGCCGGTGTCTGACCACGAACCCCTCGATCTACTACACCGTTCCAGGTGCATAGTGTCCGCACAAACATTGAATCGTCCCAGAAAATATTATCGATACGATAGGAGTTCGGGAACTTTGTGCACGGGTTTTCAGCAGCTGATTTTCGAAACTATCGCGTATCGTGTCGCGTGAAAAATTCCAGGATAAAAGTTTGGACGGTCTTGACAATACGGGAACACGGAACGCGAGGGCCACTGCTATTTGTATCTATCAGGGGGCTGTTACGATGACGGGAACACGGCAGATAAGATACAGAAAAATATTCCCAGTTATCGCGAACCGGAGCTTTTATCCCGCTAACGACCCAGCCACGAAAGAGACCCTCGTCGAGCGTTCGCCCCGATAACCGTGGCGAACTTTTCCTCCTCTTCGGGTACCGTTGTCCTCGTGTCCGCTTGTGAGGCGAAAAAAGGTATTGGATCAAAGACACGGGCTGGAACGCCTGTAATTCGAACCGATCGTCCCGACCCGATGAATCGCGTCTGAGACCCAATAGAGCACGTCCCACGAGATCCTTCGCGCGGGAACTAATTATCGAATAGGCTCCTGATGCACTCCGGTTGTCGCTTTTGAAAATTTTCCTTCGACGGACCCTTTTTTCCGACGATGGGATCGAATTTAACCCAGACAAGGCAGATTTTCATTGTTAAAAATATCGCCGCAAATTGTTCGAAAATTGTGCATTTAAGTAGAAGAAAAATGTAGGTCGTGTAACATCGAAAGAGTCCCTAGAATACTTCCTCTTGGAACGACATCCGTTTAAAGCATCCAATATAAAAACAGAATATTTAAAACCTTGGAAGAAGGATTTCTGAAAGGACGTCAGCCTTAACTGGGTTAACACCCCTAGAGTCTCTGTGGAAGTGTACTCGAAAACCAATTCGGTATAAGTAGATGTAGGATTCTGGATTCCATACGTTGTACTTTGGGCCAGCACTATTATACATAAACTGTACAATTCACTGAGGAAGTTTCTGTAGTAAAATTTCTCAACCTTTTACAGGTCGAGACTCGTCCATTTGTGATGCATATTTTGAAAGGAAGGGATTGAATAAAAAATATCGCTTCAAGGGGTTAGATACTTATATTAATTTATCGGTCGGTCTCAATGTAAGACTCTCTCAAACGTTTAAACTAGTCTTGTATTTTAATTTGGGAGAGAACAAACTCGACGTATTTGTTGAACTTGAGAAATCTATCTTGCGAGATAATATTAATCGTTTGGGTGCCTAATTGAGCACCAAATATCAAAGAGACAAGTGGATTGCGTGGCCACCGATTCGAGTTTCCCGTTCGAGAATTATAGGGCCCGATGAACTTCTGTTTCGTGATTATTCGGTTCGTCTCGGCCGGTTATTATCCGCCGGCATTACCGGATAATTTAGGTGCGCTTTGTTCGCGCGAGAATGCACAAAGTTCAACGCTGAGCTCACTTGGGGCCGGGTGGCTATTGGACCCGGGTGTTACGTCGATACAAATTTCGAAAGCGATGACGAAGCAACGTTACGCGGAAGTTCAAGCGGTTTAGAACGACTGCTTCCTCGGCGCTTCCTGGCTGGGCTGCCGAGGCCTGCGTACTCGGGAACGATATAAATTTATTATAAACTTCGAAAGAAATAAAAACAGTTGCCCTGGTAAAGCTCCGCGCGAAAGGATTACACGAAACGGTAAATTATCGTTTCGCGAGGACCGCGCCGATAAACAACCGTTTAAAACGAAACTGGAATGGCTGAAATATTTTGCAACGTATACGAGAAAAGGGATGTTTATCGAGATGAGTGTTCTATATGTATATATAACTCACAATTACTAAGATATTGAATAAATATGGGAGAGTGAATACAGATTAATAAATATAATCAATTACCAACTGGATTTGCACATTGCGAAATATATCCTACCAATGTCGGAGTCTTTTTCATTTTGGGATCGAGTATTGGGAAAAATGTAGAAAATGTGAGAAGAGAATCGTGGAAGTTTCAAGGATCCTGAGAAGGGATTTACGATCTCGTATGTAAATTGTTTCGAAGTGTTGGCAAGCGTGCATTCATTTCAGAATGCCCGAAAATGGGTCTGGTAAGAAATGGGAAGTTTCGTGCTACGTCTAAACTAAACATTGTTAATTAGAGGTGAAAGGAGATTCGGCTAGTATCGACTGCGCGAAAGTGCGTCCAGGAATTGCTTCTCGTACAGACCACGTTTCCTCGTTTGTTACAGCTACGAGAGTACACGTTAACCGAAACGTATCACGAAGACGACGTCGAGGTGGAGTTCATCAGCAACGACAATCTACCAGCGAACAGTCCGACCCCCAGGGGAATCGATCCGAACAGAGACCTGAACGAGGCCATCGCCGAAGAACGAAAGGAAATGGACACTCAGAGATACAGGTACGAGTCTTTTCTTTATTTTCGTCGAATTTTTCAAAAAAAATTCAATAGCATTTGTCGCGAAACGTATCCATACCCTGTGTTCGTAACAAAGACGTATCGATATCAGGAGTAATACTAATAATATCGGAGAAAATATAGACAAGAGAATCGATTCGAAAGCAAGGAAACCGTCTTATCTCGTCTCCGCGACCCGATTCGAGTCGCCCCGGGTAACAATGGCAGAAATGAAATTCGAAAAATGGGTCGCGAGCCGGAAACGTTCGACCGCTAACGGACGCAAGAAGACGCGTCGAATGAACTGTTCGACATAAAGGACATCCAGGTCTGGCGGACCGAACCGTGCGACAATGTTCGGACGTATCGCGAAAGGACTTCCGGAAATGGGCCGTCATTTGTAGAGAGGGCACAGGTTCAAAAGAATCTCTCGTCTCTCGTGTAAGTCGAAGGTCTATTCTGTGTTTGCTTCACCGTTTGCGACTCTTCTGTTGGTATCGTTGCGAAATCCTTTTCCTCTCTCTCTCTCTCGTCATATTTCTCTTCTTAACGTTTACGATCGAGCATACCGTTTCAGAAAAGCTCAACGTTCTCCGTGCCGGGTGTGATTCCAAAAACCTATTTCTCTCTCGCACCGACAATTTTTCGATGCTCTCTGAAAATTGTAATCGGTTACAAAATTATATCAGTATTATTTTGTATCGATTATTTGAAAATTTTTGAAAGTCGATGTTTACAATTCGAGAATGTTTCATTCACTGTAGTACCGTGCAGAGTCGAGAAGTTAACCTCTGAAAGTAATTGCCTCCGAAGACTTCCAATTAAGAAAAATTGCTCGATACTGTCCATATTCTCCTTACATCCCCTTTGATCCAGATGACAGGTTTCCAGCTCCCCATAGTATTTTCGATACAAGTGTTTGACACTGGACGTGGTTCGATATCGTTCCTTCTGCTTCTTTTTCCTTTGGATGTTATTTATCCGTCGTAAACCGGATCCCATGAAAATGCTATAACGGCATCCGCGGATCGAATACGTTTCTACCGACCGATTCCCGTGGGTCGACGTATACGTTTCACATCCGATGCCCCGACAACGATATTACTTGACTTGCCGATTCTCAGTGGCAATTTCTGCGATACGCTTCGGACAAAGTAGAGTGTCCTTATCGTTGTAATATCCGGCTGTGCCCAGGCTGGTTCGTGTCCATCTCGTCTCGAAAGGAACGGGATGGCCTTAACTTCTCCCTTACTTTATACTTTCCACCACCACCGTCCCCTCTCCCTTTCCAGTTCCTCGTTCGCCCTACTCGACCCTTTTCGGGAACGGCAATTTTTATTTAATCAAGACCGCGCACCGGAAGGGTCGCGTTCATTTTGCCGGATCGACGCAAGGAGCCAATATAACGTTAAGACGATCGAGGTAACCGGTTCTCTCTGAATCGAGTCGTCGAAAGAGACGATTAAAAGCGTCTGGAAGTCCGAGGAACGTGCTTAAATTTCTAATCCCCCAAAATTGGGAGCAAATAATTTAGAAATAACACATCGACGAAACGTAATAATTGTATTGTTTATTTACGCAAAGTTCCAGAGAGAATTCGCATCGCGATTATCGACAAACTCGTGTCTTAATTTTTTAAACACGCTTCCGATTAAAATTGCAAGGAAATCTCCGCTCTCCTTGCGAGACGTGATCAAACCCCTGGGCTTGAGAATCGTGACAAGTTTTCTCGAAAAAAAAGCATCCTCTGCTCGCTTTATCGATCGATCGATCTTTTTTTTTTTTATTTTTTATCCCTGAACGGGAAATTGTTTCGCGAAACACCGTGATACCTGACACTGGCGCGGCAACGACAAGCGTGAAATACGTTGCTCCGGGCACGCGAAACTTTTAACCAAATTGGAGCACCGTCGAACGGTGAATTTATTTTTTATTCGCAGTTTATACGGAATACTTTTTCTCAACGGGTACGGTGCGTCGAAAACTCGACGCCTCGATTCCCCTACGTCGAAAAATAATCGTTAATCTCGAATAAAATCGCATTTTCGGATCTAGATTCGGTTCTCGTTCGATGCGAAGGGTTCAGACCTATTCCCGTTAACGGGAATCTAATGCAGTCGTCCCCGAGTCTTCGACCATGGTACATTTTAACACCCCGATAGATCAACTACGAGAAGTTGTTTATCCCGCGTACAAACTACTGTATCGATCCTGTTTTAATTTTCGTTGTTATCGTCAAATAAATACTGTTCGTTCGCGGACAAAGCTGAATAATCGGCTCCGCGAACTCCCCGGGGAAGCCTTCCAACACAAATATTAACGACGAGCTCCGTTGACGCTGTCACGTTTTCGAACGACCGCACCACGTGACTCACGCAGACAGATATAATAATCCATTGACTGGGAGGACTTTAGAAACGTTTCCGTGGATGACGGCTACCCGGACAATATTGCTCTCCGGTAAAAAGAAGTCTGTTAACGAACAAAGAGACTGCATTGAACAATACTCGCAGTGTCCTAGGCGGCCATTCACAAAAGTGGCCCACTTTTTCCTCTAAATAGAGCGACGAGAAAAGGAAACTCTATCCGCCGACAGAATCTAGAAGCTCGATTCTTGCCCCAGCGTTGGATCTCGGTGTCTTCGATCTCACCGGTGATGAACCGACAGGCGTCCCGAATAATGTAAAAACGAGTCACAGAAGTGGAAGGACGTGCGGTTGGAAGGACGCCAACTACGAGAGAGGAACACAGACCATTATCAGATCGTAGAAACGACGATCGTCCTCCAGCTGTTTAACGGCTCCCTTATAGGTCACGGGATGACGAGCAACGAGTGCGCTAACTAATCAGAGTCTCCGAAACTGTCGGATACAAATGAGGTGTGCAGTATCGAATTCGAGACACGGATCCGAGACTTAAGGTCGACGCTATCTCTGCGTTATTCCCGGTATTCCGATTGAAAATATCGGGGATAAATAAGCCACATGGGTGGACGAGGTGCGCATACTGTTTATTTAAAAGGAGTGAAACGCTGTGTATACACCGTAGGAGGACGGTGAATATTTGAAACGAAAGTTCGGACCAGCCTCGAGGAAAGCGTTGCGCGCGTGTCACCGACTGTTTCTGCATTTTTCACAGGGCGACGCGGATCGGAAGCAGACTCGGGGGTAGCCCCGGAATTTACGTCAGCTGTCGGACGCGAATTTATGCCCGTGCGCGGGAAATTTGCATTTTAAAATTGTCGGCCGTGCGCCGACCCGGGGGCGCGGTAATGAGCAATCTGACTTGCAAATCCGATATAATAACCGTATTTTCGTAAATATATTTTCAATTACGCGCGCGAAGGTGGCGTTTCGTTTAATTGATCTTCGTTTGTGTGGTAAACGCGGCGTATTTACGCGAGGGGAAACCGCACGAAATTTCTCGTGCACCGCTGAAATCGGTGTTGCTCGGCTTTCCATGGCCCCGGGTAGCCTAACTGTTCGGTGGCTCGTAAAACACATTTGGTCGGCAGCCAGCTAGAATAGCCGCGCAAACGACCAGACGAGGACAGAAAAACCCCATGGACGCCGATAGAATTTGTCGAGGATACGTCCTTCCATGACGGAACTGTGGAAACAATCACCTACCGAGAAAGACGCCTACGATTGGGAGCAACGCCTCAAAGTATACGATGAAAAGGATTTCTCTGGATATTTTCCCCGATAGTAGAACAATTTTTCTAGCCGAATACGCGTTCTTGCCTGGTTCGTTAAAAAGTTCGGTGGACTCCGAACCGATCTCCCGGTTTAACTCACTTTGTTCCAGCGTTTTCGATCTTGCTTTGCACCGAAAACAAACAACTCTGCGCACGTGCCCGAAGCCTTTCGTTACCCACGGGGCTGTTTTCGCGAATTCGAACCACTGCGCACTCTGTACAATCTTCCGCACTAACGGAGTTCACCATCGCGGCATTACTTCGTTTCCGAAAAGGAATTTGGATTCTGGATGCCTTTGCGCTACCCTTCCTTCGGATCGCAAGTCCGCCTACATAGATTACGTTCCCTTCTGTCGTTGAAACGATAATGCGATGCATTGTAGCGTGTTCGAAACGGGAGAACGAACGATCGAAAAGGGCGAAGAAAAGATAAAGAATACGAGAAGAAGACCGAATAAATCGAGGGGGGATCGAAAATCCCACTAAGGCTGGAACGTCGCTGAAACGACGAGGTTGCTATCGTCTTTGTTAGTGTTCGAGTCAACGTTCGATCGTGATTCGCGGATAAAAAATTCCCTTTTCGCGATGATACCGTTAATAACGACAGACTCCGCAAAAACACTCCGTGTTTTTCTCCTCTGTTCGGGTGCAGCGTTTTCAGCCCAAGGGGGAAAAAATAATTAAATTCCAGGGGGCGGAACCGTAGTTTATTTTGCTGTTTTGCTTGAAGTTTAAAGCACCGAGCGGTGGGTGGGTAGAGAGGGAGGAAGGGAGGAAGAGAGGCGGATGGTGTAGGTAAAAAGGAAGTGAAAAATAGTTTGGCCGGATCCCCGTAAATGTAAATAACCGTGCGAGGTAAATAAACGACACCCACAATTTTTAATATTAACGAGACCATTAATAATAAGGGACGACGTAAATGAGCTCCGCGAAGGAAACTTCGCGCAGGGTTTTCTCGCGATGGTGGTCGCTCGCGTGGGACGCAACGAACCCTGGTGTACCGTCTGAAAAATTCATTTCCACGTTCGTCGACTCGAGACGCGACTCGTCGAGCGAGAAAATCGCGTCTCGATCGATTCTGAGAGGTCCTCTGCGAAAATACGCGAGTATGGTTGTTCGATGCCCGTGTTTCGCGTTCTTCGGTCGGATACGGCAGAGTATTTGCACACGGTGCTCGAGCAACGTCCTCAAAGGACTCTTGATCTCTAATTTGAACGTCCGAAAGTTAATCGGTGCACCCTGAATCGACAACACGTAACTTGGTTACGTGCAATTCGAAACGAAGGAGAGACACGAATAACTCGTCAATTGTCTCCGTAAATGACGATACAATCAAGGATAAAGTTACCCCAAGAGGCTCTGCAAGAGTTAACCCGCGAGATATCTTTCCGCGTCAAAATTTGCGAAAGATTCCAAACCGCGAAAAATTCGCTTTCCCCGTTCACTTCGCGTTGATAGAGCTCTCGATAATTTTTGGAACGCGATGCTCGTGTTCCGCGTCGGAAATCCGATCCGACGCGAAGACCAGCGTCGTTCGATATCGGAAAACACGCGAAGATCGTACATTCCACGAGCCGAGGAAAAGGATAGAAGGACGGACTGCCGTCGAAACAGGGGATGAATAAGTTTCGGTAGTGAAACGAGAATCGGTCCGCCATCTTTCTCCTATACTTCGTTCTCGTTCCAACTTGCTCGTTTCCCTCCGCTTGGTTTCACCCACGCCCCGGTTGCGTAGACATGGCAACCGTAAATCAACTCGCGGAATTGTTTTCGAGTGAAGCGCATTCCGAATTCGAGCGAACTCGATACCTAAAAACCGTTCTGTGGTTCGTTGGTTCGCGATTACGAAAAATAATCGAACTCTTACGTTAGAACTCGCGGAGAACTCTTTTTTGTTATTAAATTACCAGGAAAGAGCGTTTCAAAGTATCGAGGGAAATTGGGAGAAGAAATTTCCACGAATCCGGTCTCGCGAACGA
Organism: Ptiloglossa arizonensis; assembly: GCF_051014685.1. NCBI lineage: Eukaryota > Metazoa > Arthropoda > Insecta > Hymenoptera > Colletidae > Ptiloglossa > Ptiloglossa arizonensis. Next base: position 9,596,772 of record NC_135051.1, on the reverse strand, counting down.
TTTCTTCGTTAAATTATCGTCCATCTTCGCCGGGTGCATAAAAGATTACGCTTCGCCGAGCAGAGATCTATTAAGCTGCTTAGAATCGAGTTCGCGGGACGAAACGACTCCACGAAACTTTCTGATAATCCAGTTTCCATCGATTTACATCCATCCCGGTTCGCACAATATACTTACGGTCCGTGTTCCAGGTACTGGACGACCACCGGAAGCGGCCAAGCGGTGACCGACGTTCCACGGGACAACAAAGCGGCGATCATGGACAGAATTGCATCCTCGTACGCCTTGCAGAGGCCGAGACTCGCCGCGACACCCGCGCCGAAATTCTCAAAGTACAACGAGAAGACGAGCTGGCCGTATTATCAAAAGTACAAGCAGACGGAGGATGCGCAGAAGGCTCAGATCTTCGAGTACATCCAGAGGATGATCGTCAATACCACCAACGGGAACGGTCTCGGTCGTTCGTCGAATTCTTCCGACAGCACGACCCAGCGTCAGCACAGGCTCAGGATGAAGCATCACAGACTGACGTCCAAAGGGAAACGCTTGAGAACGCGTGAGTAGACAGCTAAGGACTTTTAACGCGTACTTGCACTTATAGATACGATATTTCATACGTATCGTTAAGAAAACCTGTACGGTATCTCTATCCGTGGTCGAATTTCCTTTGGCGTTCTCCAGTCGGCAAGCTCTAGTCGGATTCCTCTCGAGCCACCGGAGCAGAATCCAAGACTCGGCTCGATCGAACGTTCGATCGAGGCTCGATTAAGATTCGCCCTTTGAATTCGACTCCTTGGATCGAATCGAGTGTTAACCGTACTCGATAATTGTTTCCAGGTCCTCCGAGGGACTGCAAGGTCGGGGAGTGGGGTCCATGGAGTGCCTGCAGTCGTAGCTGTGGGGTTGGGGAGACCCAGAGGACGCGGAAGATAACGATAAAGCCACGCCGAGGCGGATCATCGTGTCCACCGTTGAAGGAGACCAAGTGGTGCGGTAGCGCGAGCCCCTGCTCGGACAGCAAATCCATCGTGGACAGCTATCAATGGTAGTCGCCGTCGTCGTCCTCGTCGGTGAAGCGATCCACCGAGTCGAGACGATTTGCCCCGAGCGATCGGGTCTAGGGCTTGGGTTTCGAGAAGCCTCCCCTCGGGGTGTGTGGGTCTCGCGCGTGAAAATACCTAGGATCGTCATTAATGATCCGCTGGAATGCGTCAATAACGTTATCGTAGTCGTAGCAACCGAGGATTTCGCGCGACGGAGGATACCACTTCGATCGACGATCGGCGAATCGAGTGTTTGCGTCTCGAAAGTTTTCTCATCGATCCTCCAAAATCGTCGACGATGTTGGATTCGCGTTTCTACGAGCACGGATTTTATTGCGGAGGGAAATGGCGACGACGAGAAACGAGAGCGTGTCGTGGAATAAAATATTTTTAATATTCTTGGTAAATAGCGGATCACGTGTTGTCGGTGTAGACGATAAGGGTGATCTCCCCCCGAACGCTTGGTAAATTTTTACTGTCCAGAGACGCAATCGCAAATGAGAGAAATTGTGCCAACCGAAAGGATCGGATGATCCCGAGACGTCGATTTTAATCGACCGGTACAGGGATGGTACGCAAAATCTTGGCCTACGCGTCGAGTCTCTCGAGACTTTCGAAGACGATCACGTGGACCTCGCGTGATCCATGGAACGCGATCTCGATCGATCGCAAACCGACCGTGCGTCTCTTCTCTGCGCGATACTTTCTGCACGACCGAATCAATGCAGAAAACTCGAACGTTCCTGATTGCATCTCATCGGTCTGATCGAGCTTATTTCCAGCTTAACTTTCTCGATTACTTCGGGGCATACTGTGCAGGGTGAATCGATAAAGATTTCCTATCTACAGTGTCTCGTCGCCCATTGATTTAATTGATTTAGGCAACTTGGTAACAGTTGCCTAAATGACGGAAAATTATACCACTTCGTTTGAAAAAAATCCAGCGAGGGCCCCTCTTCTGCCCTACCTTCGTTACTTCCTGAGAAAACAATCTGTAACTTTATACGGGTCACCCAGTACACTTTCGAAACATCCTCTCCCTACTGTTCCAAATTCGCTTCAACGTATAAAGACACACTGGATGAAGTTTCTTCGAAGAACAAACCAGCCCCCCCTAAACGTTAAATTTTCGAAAAGAATTCCCTAACTGGGATCCTCCGAGCGTCCTAGTTCCCACTGGGGACAAAAAACGAACAAGCGGAAGCAAGGGGGGAAAGAAAGAAAGTACAGAGTTCTCCGAGGGCACGAAAAATCGCCTGCAATTCCCCGACGTTGAAGCGTTGAACGCAATTAGTCCATTGGACTCGCACGAAGGAACACCGCAAGACGAATTCGGAACACGATCGATGGGAAAGTTTTCCAAGGAATTCCAGAGGGTGGCTCGCGTGTGTCGATCGACGGTCTTGGAGGGACTTTGTCCGTGTTCCAGGATATCGTTCACCCTCTCGCCTCCTCCCCGCTTTACATCTAGCCATTTCTTTCTCGAATCCCCGGAATCGCGCCTAGGACACGTGTTCGAAAGTTTTGGAGACGTTCGACGATCCTGTGTTTTGTAAAAATAATTCGATTCGACAACACGCGATAAAAAGTACAATTTTCAGTACCACCCCTAAATTGCACATTGCGCTTGGAAATTTTTTTTTACAGAAAACGATAGTTTGAATCCTTACAAATAATACAGAAAAGGTAGCATTGGGAAGATCGTACCAACGATAGAAATACGACGCCGACAGTAAGACCCGTAGTTTTCTCTTTCTCGCGAAAAATACAGGGTGTTCTAGTACTTATAAAATGTAAGAGTAACGATAATTACAAGAAACACCGTTGGTCGGATGCGTTGAGGGCGGTACTGAAAATTTAAAACGGTCCTGAAATTCACGTCGATTTCCACGTCTCTTTATCGGCGACCATGATTCTTGGTTCTATTAACCCGTTAACTGCGTGCACTCGTCCCTCGAGTGGAGTTGGAGCTTTCGTTGGAGGATTATCGATATGCACGGGTCTCTTTGGAATTCTCTCTCGTCAAAAAGCGTATTCAAGACGGATCCGGTGAAATGAAAAGCGCTGGAATAGGTTTATCCGCTAAGAACGCTCTCGTTCGAGAAGAATTACGCGGATCGAAGGGTCGAAGCTCCGAGGAGAGATAAAAAAAAACGTTAAATTAATTCGGTTTCGTCGATCGTGTTGCCTCGATTCGAAGACTCGACCACGGATGATAGATCGACGGTCGCGACGAGGGTTTCGCGAGACAATATCGGACGCAGGGAGGCAATTTTGCGACGCTTGTTTTCGCCTCGTGTTCGCGCGAGATCCGCGTAAAGGAGAAGAGAAAACCATTTCAAGGGAAGAGAAAATGTTCGTTGAAAGAAAAATCTTTTCCCCGCCACGATGTGCCCGTGGCGCTTGAGGGAAATTTTTACAAACTAAAAAAAAAACATAAGAAACGATATCATCAGGTACGTCTTAGGTGAATGTATTATATCTTAGGGCGTAAATTTAACGATAATAATTAAAGACTAACGTTTTAATCGTAACACGCTAATTTAAATAGGCTCTCGTACCGCGACACGCCCCGTGGAGGGCTGTGCGCGGCGGTTTGTACCCTCCTCACCCTCTAGATCGTAACATTATTTCGTAATTACGCGACACGCTCCGCTGCGCGTGATCGAGTACCCGCTTCGAGAGTAATCGAAAACCGATCGAAAAGGGACACGGTTCTCGAATAAGGAGGGGGACAAAAAATGATGAAACTCGAGAAACGATCCGAGTCTTTGTGAAATTTTTCTTCCCTTAAAAATTCCAAATTTGTAGTCAATTCGAAAGACGAGGGAGCGTAAAACAATGAGATATTCCAAAGGAATAAGTGCAATTTATTTCGACGAGAGCCGATCTTGGAATCGTTTGGATGGACTATTATCGCGGGGGTGAATTTCGCTTAATCCAAGGAACGGAAAAATTTCTCGAGACGAAAGGGAGGGTGCCCTTTCGTTTCCAAGGGGAGGAAGGACCAAGCCGTCGCAATTTTAGCAGCATTAAGGATGAACGTTTTATAAACTAAACGCCCGAGGGTGTGCTTTCGCGACGAAAGTTTCGACGACACGGAGAGAGAAAAGGAGTAGTAGCTGGAGTTTTGCCTAAGAAATAAAAGCGCGAGATAACAAGGGGGAGACATTACCAAAGAAACACTCGTGTAAAATGTAATATCTTTTCCCTTCTCTTTTTTGTTCCATTTCCTTTTTCGACTCTCTTCTCTCGTTCTCGTTCCCGCTAACACCCTTCCGTTCGATACAGCGCTCCTTCGTTATTTTCATTACACACGCGCGCGCGCGCGCACACACACACACACACACACACACACACACACACACACACATCTTCCTCTGTTTCTCTCTTCTCCCTCGCGCGCGGATGGTTCACCAGGACACATGACAAATCAATGACAGAGCGACGAAGGGAAGGAAGGAGGATGATTATGTACAAGTCACTGTGCATTCTAGCCTCTAAGGACCTAGCCGATAGGACCTAGCCGTTAAGCAAGAACATGTAGCAATGTATAACACATAAGTTTATATTACATAATAAAATCTGTCGATAAAAATCCGTTCGAACGATATTTTTCACTTGTGACGTATGAATGGCGTTCGTGTAATAATAAAGTAGCCATTGTTTCAGGATTTGGTTCGTGTACGATTTCGTATCCTGCGTGTCCTTCTTCTTCCAGTCTACATCTACTTAACGACTAACGTGGACAAAAGGTATACAACCGATCCTTAAATGGAAAAATGTGGTTTCGAAAATACGCTTAAACCTGTGCCGATATTTTCTTCGTATTGTTTTCTTTTATTTTTAAGTTATTGTCGTTGGAACAATGAAATAAATATCGCTGTCTTCGATACGGACGTGATTTCCGCCGAACCGAACTCGTGGTCCACCGGAGCGTTGTTTCCGCCTTTAGAAAAAATCAGCGAGCGAAACTTCGAGGGTAGCACTCTTTTCGTTAACGATCTCGATCTCTCTTCGCGTACCAGTCGACAATATTAATAATCGTCCCGACGGAGCAATTCTAACCGGAGGGTAGCTAGGCAGCGTTGGTTGTTATCACGCAACATTACCCGAAAATAAAGGACGTCGTGTTTGCTGGAAGTGGGGGCGTAGCACGAGGGACAGGTAGTCGGAACACAATACCTAGATGGCGCACGGATCTTGGAGCCCCCTTCCGCGCCAGATAAGAGGGTGGAAACCGCCCTTTGCTCGACCCCTCGACTCTCGAGGACGAGCCGAAGCGCAATGACGCTGCACGAACGAACTCTGGTCGGTTTTCCTCCGCTGTTCGCGAATGGTCTTTATCCGTTGGCGTACAGTTAATCGTATTAACGACTCTCGTTTCTTCCGGTTTTAGCTTGTTTTTGCCGAGCGGTGGCTGGAGAAGTATTTATTTCTTTGGAGAGGGAAATTAACCGCGATCGATGGAGAGAATTAATCGTGGAATTCGAGACGTATTTGTTCGAGAAACTGCTGTAAATACAGAGAGTCCGATTTGCCTCGATACATCGGAATACTTCGATCAGATTTTTCGTAAGAACAAACGTTTGGTATCGAGAGGGATATTATACAGTATAAATCATTTTTCCATTCCCCTCGGTATCGAAGAATATTTTTTCGATACTATCGATTGCTCGAACAAGGTCTAAATATTGCTTCCAATAATCCAGAAACCGATTGGCTGAACACATCGTGACTCGAAACGCGAAATAAACCGCATCTTTGACTTCCACTCGTTAAAATCCATTGAATCGCGGGCCCATTGTTCAGGAATGCCGAAGGGGAGTTTGGGAACCCGACAATGCAAATGTTTAACTAGAGAAACCAAAGGACCAGGGAGAGGAGGGGAGGGCGGGTGTCTTCTGGCTTGTTAGACCAGCCCTCGACGCGTAAACGTTTCCAGACGAGTGCTCCTCGTCCGTATCGCCTCTCTCTCTCTCTCTCTCTCTCTCTCTCTCTCTCTCTCTCTCTCTCTCTCTCTCTCTCTTTCTCTCTCCCTCTCCCTCTCTCTCTGTTTGTAAGGCGTTTCATGGATTAATTATATTAACGTTTTAATTAATCAAACCTGGACTTCGGAAAGAGAAACGAGGAGACGACGAGGGCCGCTCCGTCTTCGGGACGGAGCTTCTCTCGTTAGCGTGTTTATCTTGCTTTCGTCTATCTTTCACGGAGAGATAAACGTAGCTTTATTAGACAAACTTAAAGAAAATAGACGCAAGCCGAAACTTGGTTGCTTTATTATCGACCGATCCGAGATTTTGTCCGGAGATTAATAAAATAGAGACACGGTAATGAGAACGACGTGACAATTATATTAATTTTATTATATAAAAAGAAGATTCACCACCGAGTGTCGTGTGGCGCGGGTAAACGAACGATGAAAAATTAATTTCCACGAATATTCCATGCGAATCTAACGGAGACGATAAAGTTTCCAATAACGGCTAACGAGATAAATAGTCTATCCATTACTCGTCGAATGGAAACTAATATTTAATTATGGAATGAAATATTCGTCGTAACACTTCTCTTTCGTTCGTGGTGTTAGGATCTAGTGATTTTTAAAAGTTCCATCGATCTCCTTTGCGTTATTCCAGACTCTGTTCGAATTTTCTACCGTTCGAATCTCTGGCCATCGAACGTGTTTTCGTTCTCCAGGAGCACCAGACGACGGACGGCTCTTGCGAGCGACTAGATCGCCCGAGTCGTGTCGGTTCGAAGATTCAAGGACATATTTCCCGCGAACGGCGCGGTAAAACCGCAATTCAAACGGTAGATAATCGAGCGTGAGGAACATAGTCGACGGTATAATGGTAGGAAACGTGTAAGGCGAGTCTGGTCGTGCGGAAGATCGGCCACGGTCCGCTGTAATTGAGATATCGTCCACGGGACACGTGCGCCCGGTTGGGGGCCAAGGGGTAGCCCGGGGGTTCGTAAAATTAATAACCCATAAATTCCAAGGAATATCGTCGGGAAAATTACCCGGACATATATTACCAGCTGGCCGACTTGCCAGCGCTCCAAACCTTGGTTGCTGCCAATACCTACGGAGAAGACATTCGTTTCAAGGGCTGGAACTGTTGACTTGTGCTGTTTTATTATTTAAAAGTCGATCAATAGCATCGAGAAGGTATCTCGAGGACGTAAACTTTTTAAAACGTCCCGGGATTCTCGATGGAAGGTACCGATGCAAAGGAAATTAGTAGACGGAATACCACCGATAAGATACCGTCACCTCTATTGGACGAATGGCACGCGGATACACCAGAATCGCCCAAGCACCGATTCTAAATACTTAGCCGAAAGGCATGCGGTGAGAATCAATGTTTGGTCCACAAACAGGGCTGCGCACTGTACGTTACGATCAGATTGTTCTAAACACACCAATGCCCCCTTGGTGCTCCTCTCGTCTCTCTTTGCGGTGAACCCTTTCCTCCGAGCAACGGTGTCCCGCAGCAAACTGTTTCGTTTATCCAACAACGTAGGCCTCCTTTCTTCGATAATTCGAGAGGAAACAGGACCTGGTAACGCAAATATCGATACAGTGCACTAGCTAAAGATGCTACTCCACCGAGCTTGGTCAGGATACGCAACTATACTTACCGTCCATTCGGATATACCGTAAATGGTAAGAGAGAAAAGATCGTCCAGATATTTCGAGTCGAGCTTTCGGCTCAGTCACAGTGGGTTGATAGACGGCAACGAAGAAGATTAGCGATCAACCGTGTGGGACTCTACACCCACCGCAACCATACTTGCTCCTTCACCGTCGTTGTACACTAAGAGCGAGTCACCATCCTCGTCGTACATTGACAAAACGCGAGAAGGTTCTCGTGCAAAAACGACCAATTAACCGAGAGTGCGAGCAGCGAGTTAGCACTGTGCAAACTATAGAGGCTGGAACGACCGTCTCGCAAAAAACGGCATTGTCTCCCGTAGCCACGTGTCTCGTTAAGAAGCCTTAAAAACGAGCTTCCCCCGTTATTCGAGGCGAAGATACGACGAGCTACTCGCGGTATATTATTCAAGCCGATCGAGATCTCGGGACTCCTCGAGTAAATCCTTCGCGTACGTATACCATAGCCAATCACTTAGCAGATTCCTTAGTAGTCGTTTGGATCCCGGTCACGAACGACCGAGGTCGTCGATATTCGGGGAAACGGCGAGATAGAGGCAGTATGTACGAAGCAAGAAGTTAGGAGGGTAGGGAAAAAATGGATACGAGAGGGAGAATGGTTCGAGGAGCCGTGGATTAATAAAGTTGCCGCGTAACACGGTTCTCGCTGAAACGTTTTAAAGTATCAACGTGGAAAACCCCGCTCCCTGGGTGCTCGTTACATCGAGATTGCTCGTGCAAACAGCGCGCGCGGCTCGTTGGTGTTTCCCGATGCGCTTGTTCAGTTTCTTGCCGCCAACCCCCGTCCTCTTCACGGCGTTGTTCCGTTGCTCGGAAGTCAGTCGAGTCAACGAGCAACGATAAGTCAAATATCCTGGGTCCCGATTCGATTTTACCGTCGTTCCACGAAGGAGGACTCGAGCGAACCGGGTCGAATCGAGTCGCAGAGAGGACGATTTTTAATAAAATTTAATTGGAACTCGAGCACCCCTGGAAACGTCGTAAGATAAAAAGTAAGACGACGAGATTCCCTGGGAACACCGGGAGTAGTGTCTCGGAGAACGTCCGGAAAATAAGTTGTTCCCCCGGCACCGAAAAACTATTAAAACAATTCTCTCCCTCGTGGGAGGGGGAGCTCCGTTAAAACTCAAAGAGCAAGAAACTCTACGGTAAAAGAATTGTACGCGACGTCTTAACCAACCGGATGGATCGTAACGCTGCAACAGTGTTCGCGATGCTCGGGTACGTTCAATTTAAATAAAATATTTATTCCCCGTGTACAGTACAGAGTGTCTCGAAGAACCGGTCTACGAGCAACGTGTTTTGTCTTAACGCGTTCGTTAAGAAACGAACAGAGTAAAGTTCGCAATCGATGTTAGGGCAGTACTCTCAACGGTAGCACACGTTGCCCGTGTCGCGCGGGGGCATTGAGATTTTCCACAATACGCCTTCCCGTAGGAAATTCATAACATACTCGACGATCGTAAACAGTTGGAAAGCATTCTCCGGGCCGTGCAATATAACGGTGCATATTGAATATCGCGCGAATGTTTCCATTCGCGCGAGGAAATGCCGACTCGAGCCTCGACTTTCGATGTGCCCGGAACCGTAACGAGAGTTTCTACGGGCCGAAAATCAGGATTAATTCGGTCCCCGAGTGAAAGTAACATCGGTCTGCATGAATAATGGGGGCTGAAAACGCGACCGCGTGGACGCGATCGAATATACACTCGATTTAACTTTTAATTAATGGATTCGTTAGAGTCTGCCCTCTGCCCGGAGTGTCGCTTTTACCGCACACCGGACCGAGATCGAGCGTAACTTTGCCACGTTAGCTCGGTGTACAAGACTCGTCTATTTTCCAACTTTTCCGAAATCTCCGGAACATTTTCAAACCACTCTTTCTTACATTATTGGAAATTTCTGAAAATTTCGTCGAGGTTCGAGCCCGGAGTAGACAGCTTCGAGCCTCGGTTTCCGAATTTAAATATTCACGCGTCCAAAGATCGAAGCGTTGCGTTGACTGTTCCCGCAGCCGCGAACCGATCGATACGTCGCGGAACAGGATCGACGGGGATTCGTTGAAACGACGGCTACCACGGATGAATAAACGACAAAGGACAGCTTTGTCCTGTTCCGTGCCGAGCCTCCCGGAAGAGGAAATCGAAAGTGTCGTAGACCCGCTGCGATGCAACGGAGCCTGACTGCGGTCTATCTAACGCGGTTGATGCATCAACGCTGCTCGATCGACGAAAAACTGAACATCCGTGAAGAACAATCGTACACAGAGACTATCCGTGACGACACGGTGTTCCTCTTGGTTCGTAATCCTAGCCCTACGCTTCGCGAAGACGAATCTTTCTCCGGAACGTTCTCCGGACCACACCTCTTTCGTCTCGATGACCCTTAGCCGTCCTTTTAATCAACGCGATCCAACGATCTCGCAAAGGGTCGAAGGGTCGCAGGGTCGAAGGGAGGAAACGAGAACGAGAGCGAACAATACCGAACAAGGCAAGAAACGAGGAGTAATGGAGGATAAAATCGAAATTATTTCCCCTTTCTTACCCCGGTTCTTTAAACGCTTGAAAAACATCGCGCAACGGAACAGTCACGGGGGTGGAAAAAAAAGAAACTTTGCTTTTTACCGGCTCCGGAAAAACGAGCTCCCACGACGAACGCGCGACGTAATGGATTCATCGACGAACCCGTGGGCTCGGGGTGCAGTTTATTCTCGCGTCAACCGGCGCGTGTCCACGTTTCCATCGGTATCGCCTAACCTGCGAATAACCCTCTCCGAACGAGGCAGTAGCGCGTGTACGCGTTTACGAGCGGGCGAGCGGGCGAGCGGGACTGAAACGCTCCATAAAGATGCAAATGGCCGGTCTCCTCTCGAAACGAGAAGTATCGAGTATCGTTCAAGGGAAGGCAGCGCTCGATCGGTACGTCTTGAACGCGCGAAGGAGTACGAGGGCGTAATTACTTAGCTTCACCACCCGATGGTCATCACGAACGCAAGAAAAATTTACTACCGTGTAGTACACTCTTGTAGACAGCTACTGTCAAAATTTCAGCCGAATCGGAGTCGTAGTTTTGTTTTGACCGCGTGTGGAAGCGGGCGTGTCCGCGTATTTTAGAAAAATGGGAAAAGAGCAATATCGGTCGGTGATTCGATTCTTGTTTTTGGAAGGGAAATCGCGCAGCGAAATCAACGAGCGCTTGGATGCTGTTTACGGTAACTCTTCTTCTTCGACGGCGACCGTCAAAAATTGGTTTAACGAGTTTTAACGTGGTCGTACGTCGGTTTTCGATGAGCCACGTCCAGGTGGCCCGAAAACGGTTACCACGGAGGATAACGTAAAAAAAATTCACGATCTCGTATTGGCAGACCACCGATCGAAGGTGCGCGAGATAGCTGAGACAGTAGGCATCTGAAAAGACCGCGTGGGTCGTATACTGCATGAAATATTGGGCATGAGAAAGCTGTCGGCGCGATGGGTGTCGCGTTTGCTTACTCCGGACAACACGCGGAACCGTGAGACCACTTCGAAGCAGTGTTTGATGCTGTTTAGGTGCAATCCGGAGGAGTTTCTGCATCGTTTCGTGACCGTCGATGAAACATGGATCCACTGGTACACACTAGAAGCCAAGGAACAGTCGAAACAGTGGACTTCACACGGCGAACGCGCTCCGAAGAAGGCGAAGTCTGTCCTATCGGCCGGAAAGCTGAGGGCCACCGTTTTTTGGGATTCAAAAGGTGCGATCTACATCGACTACCTAGACAAGGGCATAACGGTCACAGCGCTCTACTATGCCGGTTTATTGGGCCGATTCGACGCCGAATTGCAGGAAAAACGGCCCCACTTGGCGAAGAAAAAAGTGCTCTTCTACCATGACAACGCATCGGCTCACACCTCCGCCATCGCCTAGGTCAAATTAGTCGAATTAGGCTACGAACTGCTGCTCCATCCATCGTATTCTCCAGATTTGGCTCCGTGCGACTTCTTTTTGTTTCCAATCTTGAAAAAGTCACTCGCCGGGCAGAAATTTGAGTCGAATAAGGAGGTTATCGCCGCCACGGAGGCCTACTTTGCAGACCTCCAGAAAACGTATTTTTCAGACGGGTTAAAGAAGTTGGAGCATCGCTGGGTCAAGTGTATCGAGCTGAAAGGAGACTGTATAGAGAAATAAATCGCTACTTTTCTAAAATTTTCGTTTTTCTTTTGTAAGCCAAGTACTTATCGGAGCGCCCTCGTATACACGCTGGAAATCGTTTCTACATCACTGGACGGTGACTCGGTGCCGCTTCTCGGCGTTAGTTTAATTCGCGGTACACTGCCACGCTCGTTTAATAGTTTCTTATGTCCGCGAGCGCTGCAATGTTCGTTAAATCGCTGACCTGTCGGACTAGGTCCCATTCTTCTTCGTTATTTCGAGGCCGTCGATACTTTGTTAACAACGTGTCCGATAACGGTACGACTGGAGGGAACCGACTATATCATCCACTCGCAATTACGAGGATGAAAGTTTGTTTACGTGACCTGGATACGTTCGCGTCGAAGGAAGGGGATAGGGGTTGCCGAGGGGAGGAGGAGGAGACCAAGGGACGGAGGTTGCGCGGAGCAGACCGGATATCCGTGATCGCTGGAATTCGATTAATCCAGGCCCGGTGTCCGCCGCGAGATCTTCGCTCCCAAGAAGGGCGTTCTCTCGCGTTAATTACGGTGGCAATTAGCGGGCGACTCGACTCGCGTCGTTATCCGGCATTCTCGGAACGAGTATTTTTCAGAAACGTATTTCCGTCCCGGGCGTCGCGTGGTCGCGATAACGGTCGCGTGAAACTCAAACGGGGAATAGAACGAGCATCCGACAACTGCCGTAGATCGGAGAGCTCGACTTATTCGGAGTCCAACTCCCTCGATAGCAGTGGATTTAGTTTACCGATACTCGAGGCGAGTCTCTCGCGAGGGTTCTCGCTGTTCCGTTTCTCCCCGCGATGAAAGCACTGGGCAGTGGTGGATATTCGAGGATAGACACTCGCGCAGTTCGCGTAGCTCGCGATGTTCGAATCAACGAGGGTTACGGGCGTCAAAGTCTCGATACTCGTGAGAACTGGTACTCCGAACGACTACGGTGGTCTGCCGAGAGATCTCTTCGAGTGCCGCGAATCTCGTATCGATCGACGAGCCACGGTGAACACGCTCGACAAAAATGATTCTGTGCAATTGTGCGCACCGTACGTGCCGAGCATTCGAATCCTTCCACCGAGAGAGTTAAAGAGGGTCGATTCCAACCGTGAGAAACCACTTGGAAGTATCTTTCTGGCGGTGGACCGGCAGTGGACCAACGGTGACCCCGGTCGAGCAGTATCGAGCCGTTAATTACGATTCGCGCGCCTTTTCCTCGGCGAAACGGAAAGAATCCTCGAGAGAGCCCTCTCCCGCGAATGGGGCTGATCTTCCGGCACGCGCTTTAAATATTCCCGGCGAGAACACTTTCATTTCCGAGGGCGTTTCCTGGCCGAAGAAATATCATCGTAGGAAACACGGGGTGCAGCCGGGGGTTAAGAATAAGCCGAAGTGTGGCCGAGTTTCACCCTTATCGCGAAACTTCACCGCGTAAACTCCTCAGCGAACCCGCGAGCCCTCGGCTAGCCGATAGTTTGAAATTTTAGTCGTTGAAAATATCGCAACCGGATTGTCGCTACTTTTGTCGTGATCCAGTACGAGTACGGTCCTTTCGGAGAAAAACTCGCGATACGAGCGTTTCGTCGATATTTATGGGCCAGACGGTCTCGTCGTTGGGTCTTGGGACCACTGTACCGGGGGTGGAAACACGATTCATCGATCACGGTCCTCGCGAAGATGTTCCCGGCCGTTCGACCCTGCGATAGAGATTCCACCCTCGAAACGGGCAAAGCAAATCCGCAGCCCTTGGAAACGGTGTCCCTCCTCGTTCTTGCTCGCATTGGCAGCCCATTTAAATAAGAGAGACATCTCTGACGAGATGGAGATAGCGCGGAAGACCGCGAAGAGAGGCAGCTTTGCCCCTGAATTCTATGGGGAGATAATCCTCTTACCCCGGAGTTCCTCTCGGTGTCCTTCGATTATCCGGTAAAACATTACAGCGTACAGTCAACCGTAAATAATCGACGATGCTATCGTACTCTTCTCTCACGACCTATATACGGTCTTTCGAAAATTTCCTCCGGATAAAGGACACATGATGATAATAACGACGGTAATTGTAACTTTAATCTTTTACGTAAGAAACCCTACCATCATTTTTCGAGGCCTGACTTACAATTTGTTCTCTCGAGCAATACCGGGGAAATTATTATGGTCGAATTTGGGAAACGAGATAACTCGATTCCCGTTGCAACGGATGTTAATTTTGCGATCCTGACACTCGTTCTCTCGATGTCTCGGGAGGGTTGGTCGGTCCGACGCTCGATGTTTCGGGGGTGTCGAGGCGGCTAAGGACCAGCCGGCGCGTCCCTATAAACAGCCTCGGTTTACTAACGAAATTACAGCGGCTGGTGACAACGAGAATACCTTGTATCTCTCTGCTCGACCAGAGATTCGGTTTACGCGAGGGATAAGGGATAAGTTGCGCAGAGGGAGAGAAAGAGGGAAATGGAAAATCCTGGCCAGCTCACCCGCGGGGGTACGAGGGGACCGGGCCAAGCCCGTGGAAAGGGTGTCTTTCCGGAAATTCGATGCTAATGAAGGAAATTGCGTAGATGCCAAACCAGTATTTCCCCTATCCCTTCGTCCCTTCGAGACTGCTATCGCCCTTTCGCGAAGCGGTAGTAACGAATTTCTCCCCGTGCTTTGCGTTTACAAACCGTGTCTCCGAGCTCGCTAATTTTCTATTTACCACCTCGCTATGCGCCTGCCAATGCTTTACTTCTCTCGTCTAGATATAACTCTGTGCTTGTTCGTATGCTTTCTTGCAACATCCAAATGTCTATATAACGGTGCTACGTTCGAGTAGCTGCCGGTATAATATTCGGTAGCTACGCATCCTCTGGAATCGAACATGCACGGTTTCACGATGAAAACAATCCTGAGTAGAGGAGTAAAGCACGCTCCCTATTCAGGACGTGCTACGATCTTTATTATCGATACAAATCCAATAGAATCGAAAGGAAGAAGAACAATACGAACTGAACAATCATATTTTTCAACATTTAAAATAATAGCTCTGTGCATCTTACTTAGAAATTTCATTTTATTCGTAATTGTCCCCGACTACTTCTACAAGTACCGTGCATATTATTTGAATAAAACGTTTTTTATTTAACGTAATTATTAACAATCGTCAACGGACGAGGTACCGCAATTTCGAAGTAATAAAGAAAAGTTAATAGGTTACAAGTACACCAACCATATTACTGTTTCCTGCAGTTTGATACAAACACCTATCGATGTATTTATTTATTTACTTCTTTATATGTATTTAATTCAGTGTATCGTAATAAACAAGGAAGTGCACCCAGTTAATCGAAGGATAGTAACGCCATCTGCGGAAAACCGCTCAAGTTTCTTGACAAATAGGTCGGCAATCCCCTATACTGAAATCTTTACAACTTTAAACGAATCTTTACCCAATACAATACCATCATAAAATTGCTCACAAACAATTAATGCTTATGGAAAACATTACAAAAGAGGACCTTGAACTTTGCTGCGAATACTCTGATTCGCAATGTCTGCCCAAGTTACCCAAGAATTAGGCCTGAAAATTGAGAGAAGTATCGATTACTTCGTCTACAAACGAGCGTCCTCAATACGACTGAATACGGAAAATGTTTATAACTAGTTTAATTTCGATGAGAATCGTTACCAAAATGGTGCATGAATGTAGCCAGGGACCATTGCTACGCAAGGAAAATCTAAAAGTTTATATTTCAATACTGTAAAAAAGAGAAACTAACAGTCATACCGTTTCACACTATTTCGGTGTGAAACAATGCATGCACCATTATGCAATAATGGAAGTGGAAAGTCAAAAAAAAAAAAAATATCAACTACCCCCCTTCAACAAATAGCCCTTTTACTTATCAGATGATGTGAAAACGCATTATGTAGCAGAGGTTCCTATCAATATTTCAGTACCAAATTCACATAGATCCTTAACGAGACTAAAAAGTTATTAACAAATTTCTAAATGAAACGAGACGACGACGCGTGTTTTGTTCCAGGTTATCGATATTTTTCTCGACTTTCCGTATCGATTATTAGATGATTCGAAAACGCATTATGTAGCAGAGGTTCCTAGCAATATTTCCGTACCAATTTCACATAGATCCTTAACGAGACTAAAAAGTTATTAACAAATTTCTAAATGAAACGAGACGACGACGCGTGTTTTGTTCCAGGTTATCGATATTTTTCTCGACTTTCCGTATCGATTATTAGATGATTTGAAAAGGCGTTACGTAGCAGAGGATTCTAGCAATATTTCAGTACCAATTTCACATAGATCCTTAACGAGACTAAAAAGTTATTAACAATTTTCCAAATCAGAGGAGACGACGACGCATGTTTTGTACCACGTTATCGATATTTTTTTCGACTTTCCGTATCGATTATTAGACGATTTGAAACCACAATATGTAGCAGAGGTTCCTAGCAATATTTCAGTACCAATTTCACATAGATCCTTAACGAGACTAAAAAGTTATTAACAAATTTCTAAATGAAAGGAGACGACGACGTGTGTTTTGTTCCAGGTTATCGATATTTTTCTCGACTTTCCGTATCGATTATTAGACGATTTGAAACCACAATATGTAGCAGAGGTTCCTAGCAATATTTCAGTACCAATTTCACATAGATCCTTAACGAGACTAAAAAGTTATTAACAAATTTCTAAATGAAAGGAGACGACGACGTGTGTTTTGTTCCAGGTTATCGATATTTTTCTCGACTTTCCGTATCGATTATTAGACGATTTGAAACCACAATATGTAGCAGAGATTCGCAGCTATAATCCAAGACTACTTTTGCAATGATATTTTACCGCATTAAATAGCTAGGAGCAATTATATTAAAAATTTCGCGTTACCGACATCGTGTAGACCACGTGGCTATGTGATTTCCGCGGACCGATATCAGGCGCGGGTAGCAGGATCACAGAATGTTAAAGGAGGTCGTCTAATGAGAAAAACCACGTGGTCGGTCCTTTATTCCCGCCAAAATGCCGCGAGAGGGAAAAAACGTTAATTTAACACATTTACGGACCAAAAATGTGAACTTTTAGAGTTGCATTAGGTAGCAGGGGACAGTGGCTACATTAAAGGATACTTTTGGCAAGCATTATTATCGCGGTTAATTAGTTACAAACATTTTTCTGCAAGAATCGTAATTACTGCGACAAAGCGGAAGTGCCGCGCAAGGAAAAAACGTTAATTTAACACATTTGCGGAGCAAAAGTGTGAACATTTAGAGTTGCATTAGGTACCCGAGGACAGTGGCTACATTAAAGGATACTTTTGGCAAGGATATTTAACGCGGTTAATTAGTTATAAACATTTTTCTGCAACAATCGTAATTGCGCCGCCTGTAGTGATGGAGATTATCAATGTTTTTCTCGTCTTTGCGTCGTCATGAGTGCATAATCTGCACATGCACTGCGAGCAGAGGTTCCTAGCTGCATTCTAGATTCAGTTTGGTATGCATAATTATTGCGACCAAATAGTTATGAACAATTTTCAGAATTTCTTGCCCAGTCGAGACGTGTTTTGTCTCACGTTATCGATATTTATCTCGACCTACCGTATCGATTATTAGATGATTCGAAAACGCATTATGTAGCAGAGGTTCCTAGCAATATTTCAGTAACAATTTCACATAGATCCTTAACGAGACTAAAAAGTTATTAACAAATTTCTAAATAAAACGAGACGACGACGCGTGTTTTGTTCCAGGTTATCGATATTTTTCTCGACTTTCCGTATCGATTATTAGATGATTCGAAAACGCATTATGTAGCAGAGGTTTCTAGCAATATTTCAGTACCAATTTCACATAGATCCTTAACGAGACTAAAAAGTTATTAACAAATTTCTAAATGAAACGAGACGACGACGCGTGTTTTGTTCCAGGTTATCGATATTTTTCTCGACTTTCGGAATCGATTATTAGATGATTCGAAAAGGCATTATGTAGCAGAGGTTTCTAGCAATATTTCAGTACCAATTTCACATAGATCCTTAACGAGACTAAAAAGTTATTAACAATTTTCTAAATCAGAGGAGACGACGACGCGTGTTTTGTACCACGTTATCGATATTTTTCTCGACTTTCCGTATCGATTATTAGATGATTCGAAAAGGCGTTACGTAGCAGAGGATTCTAGCAATATTTCAGTACCAATTTCACATAGATCCTTAACGAGACTAAAAAGTTATTAACAAATTTCTAAATGAAAGGAGACGACGACGTGTGTTTTGTTCCAGGTTATCGATATTTTTCTCGACTTTCCGTATCGATTATTAGACGATTTGAAACCACAATATGTAGCAGAGATTCGCAGCTATAATCCAAGACTACTTTTGCAATGATATTTTACCGCATTAAATAGCTAGGAGCAATTATATTAAAAATTTCGCGTTACCGACATCGTGTAGACCACGTGGCTATGTGATTTCCGCGGACCGATATCAGGCGCGGGTAGCAGGATCACAGAATGTTAAAGGAGGTCGTCTAATGAGAAAAACCACGTGGTCGGTCCTTTATTCCCGCCAAAATGCCGCGAGAGGGAAAAAACGTTAATTTAACACATTTACGGACCAAAAATGTGAACTTTTAGAGTTGCATTAGGTAGCAGGGGACAGTGGCTACATTAAAGGATACTTTTGGCAAGCATTATTATCGCGGTTAATTAGTTATAAACATTTTTCTGCAAGAATCGTAATTACTGCGACAAAACGGAAGTGCCGCGCAAGGAAAAAACGTTAATTTAACACATTTGCGGAGCCAAAGTGTGAACATTTAGAGTTGCATTAGGTAGCCGAGGACAGTGGCTACATTAAAGGATACTTTTGGCAAGGATATTTAACGCGGTTAATTAGTTATAAACATTTTTCTGCAACAATCGTAATTGCGCCGCCTGTAGTGATGGAGATTATCAATGTTTTTCTCGTCTTTGCGTCGTCATGAGTGCATAATCTGCACATGCACTGCGAGCAGAGGTTCCTAGCTGCATTCTAGATTCAGTTTGGTATGCATAATTATTGCGACCAAATAGTTATGAACAATTTTCAGAATTTCTTGCCCAGTCGAGACGTGTTTTGTCTCACGTTATCGATATTTATCTCGACCTACCGTATCGATTATTAGATGATTCGAAAACGCATTATGTAGCAGAGGTTCCTAGCAATATTTCAGTAACAATTGCACATAGATCCTTAACGAGACTAAAAAGTTATTAACAAATTTCTAAATAAAACGAGACGACGACGCGTGTTTTGTTCCAGGTTATCGATATTTTTCTCGACTTTCCGTATCGATTATTACATGATTTGAAAAGGCGTTATGTAGCAGAGGTTTCTAGCAATATTTCAGTACCAATTTCACATAGATCCTTAACGAGACTAAAAAGTTATTAACAATTTTCTAAATCAGAGGAGACGACGACGCGTCTTTTGTACCACGTTATCAATATTTTTCTCGAACTTCCGTATCGATTATTACATGATTTGAAAACGTATTATGTAGCAGAAGTTCCTATCAATATTCCAGTACCAATTTCACATAGATCCTTAACAAGACTAAAAAGTTATTAACAAATTTCTAAATGAAACGAGACGACGACGCGTGTTTTGTTCCAGGTTATCGATATTTTTCTCGACTTTCCGTATCGATTATTAGATGATACGAAAAGGCGTTATGTAGCAGAGGTTTCTAGCAATATTTCAGTACCAACTTCACATAGATCCTTAACGAGACTAAAATGTTATTAACAAATTTCTAAATGAAAGGAGACGACGACGCGTGTTTTGTTCCAGGTTATCGATATTTTTCTCGACTCTCCGTATCGATTATTAGATGATTTGAAAAGGCGTTACGTAGCAGAGGATTCTAGCAATATTTCAGTATCAACTTCACATAGATCCTTAACGAGACTAAAAAGTTATTAACAAATTTCTAAATGAAACCAGACGACGACGCGTGTTTTGTTCCAGGTTATCGATATTTTTCTCGACTTTCCGTATGGATTATTACATGATTTGAAAAGGCGTTATGTAGCAGAGGTTTCTAGCAATATTTCAGTATCAATTTCACATAGATCCTTAACGAGACTAAAAAATTATTAACAATTTTCTAAATCAGAGGAGACGACGACGCGTGTTTTGTACCACGTTATCGATATTTTTCTCGACTTTCCGTATCGATTATTAGACGATTTGAAACCACAATATGTAGCAGAGATTCGCAGCTATAATCCAAGACTACTTTTGCAATGATATTTTACCGCATTAAATAGCTAGGAGCAATTATATTAAAAATTTCGCGTTACCGACATCGTGTAGACCACGTGGCTATGTGATTTCCGCGGACCGATATCAGGCGCGGGTAGCAGGATCACAGAATGTTAAAGGAGGTCGTCTAATGAGAAAAACCACGTGGTCGGTCATTTATTCCCGCCAAAATGCCGCGAGAGGGAAAAAACGTTAATTTAACACATTTACGGAACAAAAATGTGAACTTTTAGAGTTGCATTAAGTAGCAGGGGACAGCGGCTACATTAAAGGATACTTTTGGCAAGCATTATTATCGCGGTTAATTAGTTATAAACATTTTTCTGCAAGAATCGT
Source organism: Ptiloglossa arizonensis (assembly GCF_051014685.1). Taxonomy (NCBI): domain Eukaryota; kingdom Metazoa; phylum Arthropoda; class Insecta; order Hymenoptera; family Colletidae; genus Ptiloglossa; species Ptiloglossa arizonensis. The sequence continues at coordinate 9,576,248 of NC_135051.1, read as the reverse complement.
AATTACTGCGACAAAACGGAAGTGCCGCACAAGGAAAAAACGTTAATTTAACACATTTGCGGAGCAAAAGTGTGAACATTTAGAGTTGCATTAGGTAGCCGAGGACAGTGGCTACATTAAAGGATACTTTTGGCAAGGATATTTAACGCGGTTAATTAGTTATAAACATTTTTCTGCAACAATCGTAATTGCGCCGCCTGTAGTGATGGAGATTATCAATGTTTTTCTCGTCTTTGCGTCGTCATGAGTGCATAATCTGCACATGCACTGCGAGCAGAGGTTCCTAGCTGCATTCTAGATTCAGTTTGGTATGCATAATTATTGCGGCCAAATAGTTATGAACAATTTTCAGAATTTCTTGCCCAGTCGAGACGTGTTTTGTCTCACGTTATCGATATTTATCTCGACCTACCGTATCGATTATTAGATGATTCGAAAACGCATTATGTAGCAGAGGTTCCTAGCAATATTTCAGTACCAATTTCACATAGATCCTTAACGAGACTAAAAAGTTATTAACAAATTTCTAAATGAAACGAAACGACGACGCGTGTTTTGTTCCAGGTTATCGATATTTTTCTCGACTTTCCGTATCGATTATTAGATGATTCGAAAACGCATTATGTAGCAGAGGTTCCTAGCAATATTTCAGTACCAATTTCACATAGATCCTTAACGAGACTAAAAAGTTATTAACAAATTTCTAAATGAAACGAGACGACGACACGTGTTTTGTTCCACGTTATCGATATTTATCTCGACCTACCGTATCGATTATTAGATGATTCGAAAACGCATTATGTAGCAGAGGTTCCTAGCAATATTTCAGTACCAATTTCACATAGATCCTTAACGAGACTAAAAAGTTATTAACAAATTTCTAAATGAAACGAGACGACGACGCGTGTTTTGTTCCAGGTTATCGATATTTATCTCGACCTACCGTATCGATTATTAGATGATTCGAAAACGCATTATGTAGCAGAGGTTCCTAGCAATATTTCAGTACCAATTTCACATAGATCCTTAACGAGACTAAAAAGTTATTAACAAATTTCTAAATGAAACGAGACGACGACGCGTGTTTTGTTCCAGGTTATCGATATTTTTCTCGACTTTCCGTATCGATTATTAGATGATTCGAAAACGCATTATGTAGCAGAGGTTCCTAGCAATATTTCAGTACCAATTTCACATAGATCCTTAACGAGACTAAAAAGTTATTAACAAATTTCTAAATGAAACGAGACGACGACACGTGTTTTGTTCCACGTTATCGATATTTTTCTCGACTTTCCGTATCGATTATTACATGATTTGAAAAGGCGTTATGTAGCAGAGGTTTCTAGCAATATTTCAGTACCAATTTCACATAGATCCTTAACGAGACTAAAAAGTTATTAACAAATTTCTAAATGAAACGAGACGACGACGCGTGTTTTGTTCCAGGTTATCGATATTTTTCTCGACTTTCGGAATCGATTATTAGATGATTTGAAAAGGCGTTACGTAGCAGAGGATTCTAGCAATATTTCAGTACCAATTTCACATAGATCCTTAACGAGACTAAAAAGTTATTAACAATTTTCTAAATCAGAGGAGACGACGACGCGTGTTTTGTACCACGTTATCGATATTTTTTTCGACTTTCCGTATCCATTATTAGACGATTTGAAACCACAATATGTAGCAGAGGTTCCTAGCAATATTTCAGTACCAATTTCACATAGATCCTTAACGAGACTAAAAAGTTATTAACAAATTTCTAAATGAAAGGAGACGACGACGTGTGTTTTGTTCCAGGTTATCGATATTTTTCTCGACTTTCCGTATCGATTATTAGACGATTTGAAACCACAATATGTAGCAGAGATTCGCAGCTATAATCCAAGACTACTTTTGCAATGATATTTTACCGCATTAAATAGCTAGGAGCAATTATATTAAAAATTTCGCGTTACCGACATCGTGTAGACCACGTGGCTATGTGATTTCCGCGGACCGATATCAGGCGCGGGTAGCAGGATCACAGAATGTTAAAGGAGGTCGTCTAATGAGAAAAACCACGTGGTCGGTCCTTTATTCCCGCCAAAATGCCGCGAGAGGGAAAAAACGTTAATTTAACACATTTACGGACCAAAAATGTGAACTTTTAGAGTTGCATTAGGTAGCAGGGGACAGTGGCTACATTAAAGGATACTTTTGGCAAGCATTATTATCGCGGTTAATTAGTTATAAACATTTTTCTGCAAGAATCGTAATTACTGCGACAAAACGGAAGTGCCGCACAAGGAAAAAACGTTAATTTAACACATTTGCGGAGCAAAAGTGTGAACATTTAGAGTTGCATTAGGTAGCCGAGGACAGTGGCTACATTAAAGGATACTTTTGGCAAGGATATTTAACGCGGTTAATTAGTTATAAACATTTTTCTGCAACAATCGTAATTGCGCCGCCTGTAGTGATGGAGATTATCAATGTTTTTCTCGTCTTTGCGTTGTCATGAGTGCATAATCTGCACATGCACTGCGAGCAGAGGTTCCTAGCTGCATTCTAGATTCAGTTTGGTATGCATAATTATTGCGACCAAATAGTTATGAACAATTTTCAGAATTTCTTGCCCAGTCGAGACGTGTTTTGTCTCACGTTATCGATATTTATCTCGACCTACCGTATCGATTATTACATGATTCGAAAACGCATTATGTAGCAGAGGTTCCTAGCAATATTTCAGTACCAATTTCACATAGATCCTTAACGAGACTAAAAAGTTATTAACAAATTTCTAAATGAAACGAGACGACGACGCGTGTTTTGTTCCAGGTTATCGATATTTTTCTCGACTTTCCGTATCGATTATTAGATGATTCGAAAACGCATTATGTAGCAGAGGTTCCTAGCAATATTTCAGTACCAATTTCACATAGATCCTTAACGAGACTAAAAAGTTATTAACAAATTTCTAAATGAAACGAGACGACGACACGTGTTTTGTTCCACGTTATCGATATTTATCTCGACCTACCGTATCGATTATTAGATGATTCGAAAACGCATTATGTAGCAGAGGTTCCTAGCAATATTTCAGTACCAATTTCACATAGATCCTTAACGAGACTAAAAAGTTATTAACAAATTTCTAAATGAAACGAGACGACGACGCGTGTTTTGTTCCAGGTTATCGATATTTTTCTCGACTTTCCGTATCGATTATTAAATGATTCGAAAACGCATTATGTAGCAGAGGTTCCTAGCAATATTTCAGTACCAATTTCACATAGATCCTTAACGAGACTAAAAAGTTATTAACAAATTTCTAAATGAAACGAGACGACGACACGTGTTTTGTTCCACGTTATCGATATTTTTCTCGACTTTCCGTATCGATTATTACATGATTTGAAAAGGCGTTATGTAGCAGAGGTTTCTAGCAATATTTCAGTACCAACTTCACATAGATCCTTAACGAGACTAAAATGTTATTAACAAATTTCTAAATGAAAGGAGACGACGACGCGTGTTTTGTTCCAGGTTATCGATATTTTTCTCGACTTTCCGTATCGATTATTACATGATTTGAAAAGGCGTTATGTAGCAGAGGTTTCTAGCAATATTTCAGTACCAACTTCACATAGATCCTTAACGAGACTAAAAAGTTATTAACAATTTTCTAAATCAGAGGAGACGACGACGCGTCTTTTGTACCACGTTATCAATATTTTTCTCGAACTTCCGTATCGATTATTACATGATTTGAAAACGTATTATGTAGCAGAAGTTCCTATCAATATTCCAGTACCAATTTCACATAGATCCTTAACAAGACTAAAAAGTTATTAACAAATTTCTAAATGAAACGAGACGACGACGCGTGTTTTGTTCCAGGTTATCGATATTTTTCTCGACTTTCCGTATCGATTATTAGATGATACGAAAAGGCGTTATGTAGCAGAGGTTTCTAGCAATATTTCAGTACCAACTTCACATAGATCCTTAACGAGACTAAAATGTTATTAACAAATTTCTAAATGAAAGGAGACGACGACGCGTGTTTTGTTCCAGGTTATCGATATTTTTCTCGACTCTCCGTATCGATTATTAGATGATTTGAAAAGGCGTTACGTAGCAGAGGATTCTAGCAATATTTCAGTATCAACTTCACATAGATCCTTAACGAGACTAAAAAGTTATTAACAATTTTCTAAATCAGAGGAGACGACGACGCGTGTTTTGTACCACGTTATCGATATTTTTTTCGACTTTCCGTATCCATTATTAGACGATTTGAAACCACAATATGTAGCAGAGGTTCCTAGCAATATTTCAGTACCAATTTCACATAGATCCTTAACGAGACTAAAAAGTTATTAACAAATTTCTAAATGAAAGGAGACGACGACGTGTGTTTTGTTCCAGGTTATCGATATTTTTCTCGACTTTCCGTATCGATTATTAGACGATTTGAAACCACAATATGTAGCAGAGATTCGCAGCTATAATCCAAGACTACTTTTGCAATGATATTTTACCGCATTAAATAGCTAGGAGCAATTATATTAAAAATTTCGCGTTACCGACATCGTGTAGACCACGTGGCTATGTGATTTCCGCGGACCGATATCAGGCGCGGGTAGCAGGATCACAGAATGTTAAAGGAGGTCGTCTAATGAGAAAAACCACGTGGTCGGTCCTTTATTCCCGCCAAAATGCCGCGAGAGGGAAAAAACGTTAATTTAACACATTTACGGACCAAAAATGTGAACTTTTAGAGTTGCATTAGGTAGCAGGGGACAGTGGCTACATTAAAGGATACTTTTGGCAAGCATTATTATCGCGGTTAATTAGTTATAAACATTTTTCTGCAACAATCGTAATTGCGCCGCCTGTAGTGATGGAGATTATCAATGTTTTTCTCGTCTTTGCGTCGTCATGAGTGCATAATCTGCACATGCACTGCGAGCAGAGGTTCCTAGCTGCATTCTAGATTCAGTTTGGTATGCATAATTATTGCGACCAAATAGTTATGAACAATTTTCAGAATTTCTTGCCCAGTCGAGACGTGTTTTGTCTCACGTTATCGATATTTATCTCGACCTACCGTATCGATTATTAGATGATTCGAAAACGCATTATGTAGCAGAGGTTCCTAGCAATATTTCAGTAACAATTTCACATAGATCCTTAACGAGACTAAAAAGTTATTAACAAATTTCTAAATAAAACGAGACGACGACGCGTGTTTTGTTCCAGGTTATCGATATTTTTCTCGACTTTCCGTATCGATTATTAGATGATTCGAAAACGCATTATGTAGCAGAGGTTTCTAGCAATATTTCAGTACCAATTTCACATAGATCCTTAACGAGACTAAAAAGTTATTAACAAATTTCTAAATGAAACGAGACGACGACGCGTGTTTTGTTCCAGGTTATCGATATTTTTCTCGACTTTCGGAATCGATTATTAGATGATTCGAAAAGGCATTATGTAGCAGAGGTTTCTAGCAATATTTCAGTACCAATTTCACATAGATCCTTAACGAGACTAAAAAGTTATTAACAATTTTCTAAATCAGAGGAGACGACGACGCGTGTTTTGTACCACGTTATCGATATTTTTCTCGACTTTCCGTATCGATTATTAGATGATTCGAAAAGGCGTTACGTAGCAGAGGATTCTAGCAATATTTCAGTACCAATTTCACATAGATCCTTAACGAGACTAAAAAGTTATTAACAAATTTCTAAATGAAAGGAGACGACGACGTGTGTTTTGTTCCAGGTTATCGATATTTTTCTCGACTTTCCGTATCGATTATTAGACGATTTGAAACCACAATATGTAGCAGAGATTCGCAGCTATAATCCAAGACTACTTTTGCAATGATATTTTACCGCATTAAATAGCTAGGAGCAATTATATTAAAAATTTCGCGTTACCGACATCGTGTAGACCACGTGGCTATGTGATTTCCGCGGACCGATATCAGGCGCGGGTAGCAGGATCACAGAATGTTAAAGGAGGTCGTCTAATGAGAAAAACCACGTGGTCGGTCCTTTATTCCCGCCAAAATGCCGCGAGAGGGAAAAAACGTTAATTTAACACATTTACGGACCAAAAATGTGAACTTTTAGAGTTGCATTAGGTAGCAGGGGACAGTGGCTACATTAAAGGATACTTTTGGCAAGCATTATTATCGCGGTTAATTAGTTATAAACATTTTTCTGCAAGAATCGTAATTACTGCGACAAAACGGAAGTGCCGCGCAAGGAAAAAACGTTAATTTAACACATTTGCGGAGCCAAAGTGTGAACATTTAGAGTTGCATTAGGTAGCCGAGGACAGTGGCTACATTAAAGGATACTTTTGGCAAGGATATTTAACGCGGTTAATTAGTTATAAACATTTTTCTGCAACAATCGTAATTGCGCCGCCTGTAGTGATGGAGATTATCAATGTTTTTCTCGTCTTTGCGTCGTCATGAGTGCATAATCTGCACATGCACTGCGAGCAGAGGTTCCTAGCTGCATTCTAGATTCAGTTTGGTATGCATAATTATTGCGACCAAATAGTTATGAACAATTTTCAGAATTTCTTGCCCAGTCGAGACGTGTTTTGTCTCACGTTATCGATATTTATCTCGACCTACCGTATCGATTATTAGATGATTCGAAAACGCATTATGTAGCAGAGGTTCCTAGCAATATTTCAGTAACAATTGCACATAGATCCTTAACGAGACTAAAAAGTTATTAACAAATTTCTAAATAAAACGAGACGACGACGCGTGTTTTGTTCCAGGTTATCGATATTTTTCTCGACTTTCCGTATCGATTATTACATGATTTGAAAAGGCGTTATGTAGCAGAGGTTTCTAGCAATATTTCAGTACCAATTTCACATAGATCCTTAACGAGACTAAAAAGTTATTAACAATTTTCTAAATCAGAGGAGACGACGACGCGTCTTTTGTACCACGTTATCAATATTTTTCTCGAACTTCCGTATCGATTATTACATGATTTGAAAACGTATTATGTAGCAGAAGTTCCTATCAATATTCCAGTACCAATTTCACATAGATCCTTAACAAGACTAAAAAGTTATTAACAAATTTCTAAATGAAACGAGACGACGACGCGTGTTTTGTTCCAGGTTATCGATATTTTTCTCGACTTTCCGTATCGATTATTAGATGATACGAAAAGGCGTTATGTAGCAGAGGTTTCTAGCAATATTTCAGTACCAACTTCACATAGATCCTTAACGAGACTAAAATGTTATTAACAAATTTCTAAATGAAAGGAGACGACGACGCGTGTTTTGTTCCAGGTTATCGATATTTTTCTCGACTCTCCGTATCGATTATTAGATGATTTGAAAAGGCGTTACGTAGCAGAGGATTCTAGCAATATTTCAGTATCAACTTCACATAGATCCTTAACGAGACTAAAAAGTTATTAACAAATTTCTAAATGAAACCAGACGACGACGCGTGTTTTGTTCCAGGTTATCGATATTTTTCTCGACTTTCCGTATGGATTATTACATGATTTGAAAAGGCGTTATGTAGCAGAGGTTTCTAGCAATATTTCAGTATCAATTTCACATAGATCCTTAACGAGACTAAAAAATTATTAACAATTTTCTAAATCAGAGGAGACGACGACGCGTGTTTTGTACCACGTTATCGATATTTTTCTCGACTTTCCGTATCGATTATTAGACGATTTGAAACCACAATATGTAGCAGAGATTCGCAGCTATAATCCAAGACTACTTTTGCAATGATATTTTACCGCATTAAATAGCTAGGAGCAATTATATTAAAAATTTCGCGTTACCGACATCGTGTAGACCACGTGGCTATGTGATTTCCGCGGACCGATATCAGGCGCGGGTAGCAGGATCACAGAATGTTAAAGGAGGTCGTCTAATGAGAAAAACCACGTGGTCGGTCATTTATTCCCGCCAAAATGCCGCGAGAGGGAAAAAACGTTAATTTAACACATTTACGGAACAAAAATGTGAACTTTTAGAGTTGCATTAAGTAGCAGGGGACAGCGGCTACATTAAAGGATACTTTTGGCAAGCATTATTATCGCGGTTAATTAGTTATAAACATTTTTCTGCAAGAATCGTAATTACTGCGACAAAACGGAAGTGCCGCACAAGGAAAAAACGTTAATTTAACACATTTGCGGAGCAAAAGTGTGAACATTTAGAGTTGCATTAGGTAGCCGAGGACAGTGGCTACATTAAAGGATACTTTTGGCAAGGATATTTAACGCGGTTAATTAGTTATAAACATTTTTCTGCAACAATCGTAATTGCGCCGCCTGTAGTGATGGAGATTATCAATGTTTTTCTCGTCTTTGCGTCGTCATGAGTGCATAATCTGCACATGCACTGCGAGCAGAGGTTCCTAGCTGCATTCTAGATTCAGTTTGGTATGCATAATTATTGCGGCCAAATAGTTATGAACAATTTTCAGAATTTCTTGCCCAGTCGAGACGTGTTTTGTCTCACGTTATCGATATTTATCTCGACCTACCGTATCGATTATTAGATGATTCGAAAACGCATTATGTAGCAGAGGTTCCTAGCAATATTTCAGTACCAATTTCACATAGATCCTTAACGAGACTAAAAAGTTATTAACAAATTTCTAAATGAAAGGAGACGACGACGTGTGTTTTGTTCCAGGTTATCGATATTTTTCTCGACTTTCCGTATCGATTATTAGACGATTTGAAACCACAATATGTAGCAGAGATTCGCAGCTATAATCCAAGACTACTTTTGCAATGATATTTTACCGCATTAAATAGCTAGGAGCAATTATATTAAAAATTTCGCGTTACCGACATCGTGTAGACCACGTGGCTATGTGATTTCCGCGGACCGATATCAGGCGCGGGTAGCAGGATCACAGAATGTTAAAGGAGGTCGTCTAATGAGAAAAACCACGTGGTCGGTCATTTATTCCCGCCAAAATGCCGCGAGAGGGAAAAAACGTTAATTTAACACATTTACGGAACAAAAATGTGAACTTTTAGAGTTGCATTAAGTAGCAGGGGACAGCGGCTACATTAAAGGATACTTTTGGCAAGCATTATTATCGCGGTTAATTAGTTATAAACATTTTTCTGCAAGAATCGTAATTACTGCGACAAAACGGAAGTGCCGCACAAGGAAAAAACGTTAATTTAACACATTTGCGGAGCAAAAGTGTGAACATTTAGAGTTGCATTAGGTAGCCGAGGACAGTGGCTACATTAAAGGATACTTTTGGCAAGGATATTTAACGCGGTTAATTAGTTATAAACATTTTTCTGCAACAATCGTAATTGCGCCGCCTGTAGTGATGGAGATTATCAATGTTTTTCTCGTCTTTGCGTCGTCATGAGTGCATAATCTGCACATGCACTGCGAGCAGAGGTTCCTAGCTGCATTCTAGATTCAGTTTGGTATGCATAATTATTGCGGCCAAATAGTTATGAACAATTTTCAGAATTTCTTGCCCAGTCGAGACGTGTTTTGTCTCACGTTATCGATATTTATCTCGACCTACCGTATCGATTATTAGATGATTCGAAAACGCATTATGTAGCAGAGGTTCCTAGCAATATTTCAGTACCAATTTCACATAGATCCTTAACGAGACTAAAAAGTTATTAACAAATTTCTAAATGAAACGAAACGACGACGCGTGTTTTGTTCCAGGTTATCGATATTTTTCTCGACTTTCCGTATCGATTATTAGATGATTCGAAAACGCATTATGTAGCAGAGGTTCCTAGCAATATTTCAGTACCAATTTCACATAGATCCTTAACGAGACTAAAAAGTTATTAACAAATTTCTAAATGAAACGAGACGACGACACGTGTTTTGTTCCACGTTATCGATATTTATCTCGACCTACCGTATCGATTATTAGATGATTCGAAAACGCATTATGTAGCAGAGGTTCCTAGCAATATTTCAGTACCAATTTCACATAGATCCTTAACGAGACTAAAAAGTTATTAACAAATTTCTAAATGAAACGAGACGACGACGCGTGTTTTGTTCCAGGTTATCGATATTTATCTCGACCTACCGTATCGATTATTAGATGATTCGAAAACGTATTATGTAGCAGAGGTTCCTAGCAATATTTCAGTACCAATTTCACATAGATCCTTAACGAGACTAAAAAGTTATTAACAAATTTCTAAATGAAACGAGACGACGACGCGTGTTTTGTTCCAGGTTATCGATATTTTTCTCGACTTTCCGTATCGATTATTAGATGATTCGAAAACGCATTATGTAGCAGAGGTTCCTAGCAATATTTCAGTACCAATTTCACATAGATCCTTAACGAGACTAAAAAGTTATTAACAAATTTCTAAATGAAACGAGACGACGACACGTGTTTTGTTCCACGTTATCGATATTTTTCTCGACTTTCCGTATCGATTATTACATGATTTGAAAAGGCGTTACGTAGCAGAGGATTCTAGCAATATTTCAGTACCAATTTCACATAGATCCTTAACGAGACTAAAAAGTTATTAACAATTTTCTAAATCAGAGGAGACGACGACGCGTGTTTTGTACCACGTTATCGATATTTTTTTCGACTTTCCGTATCCATTATTAGACGATTTGAAACCACAATATGTAGCAGAGGTTCCTAGCAATATTTCAGTACCAATTTCACATAGATCCTTAACGAGACTAAAAAGTTATTAACAAATTTCTAAATGAAAGGAGACGACGACGTGTGTTTTGTTCCAGGTTATCGATATTTTTCTCGACTTTCCGTATCGATTATTAGACGATTTGAAACCACAATATGTAGCAGAGATTCGCAGCTATAATCCAAGACTACTTTTGCAATGATATTTTACCGCATTAAATAGCTAGGAGCAATTATATTAAAAATTTCGCGTTACCGACATCGTGTAGACCACGTGGCTATGTGATTTCCGCGGACCGATATCAGGCGCGGGTAGCAGGATCACAGAATGTTAAAGGAGGTCGTCTAATGAGAAAAACCACGTGGTCGGTCCTTTATTCCCGCCAAAATGCCGCGAGAGGGAAAAAACGTTAATTTAACACATTTACGGACCAAAAATGTGAACTTTTAGAGTTGCATTAGGTAGCAGGGGACAGTGGCTACATTAAAGGATACTTTTGGCAAGCATTATTATCGCGGTTAATTAGTTATAAACATTTTTCTGCAAGAATCGTAATTACTGCGACAAAACGGAAGTGCCGCACAAGGAAAAAACGTTAATTTAACACATTTGCGGAGCAAAAGTGTGAACATTTAGAGTTGCATTAGGTAGCCGAGGACAGTGGCTACATTAAAGGATACTTTTGGCAAGGATATTTAACGCGGTTAATTAGTTATAAACATTTTTCTGCAACAATCGTAATTGCGCCGCCTGTAGTGATGGAGATTATCAATGTTTTTCTCGTCTTTGCGTTGTCATGAGTGCATAATCTGCACATGCACTGCGAGCAGAGGTTCCTAGCTGCATTCTAGATTCAGTTTGGTATGCATAATTATTGCGACCAAATAGTTATGAACAATTTTCAGAATTTCTTGCCCAGTCGAGACGTGTTTTGTCTCACGTTATCGATATTTATCTCGACCTACCGTATCGATTATTAGATGATTCGAAAACGCATTATGTAGCAGAGGTTCCTAGCAATATTTCAGTACCAATTTCACATAGATCCTTAACGAGACTAAAAAGTTATTAACAAATTTCTAAATGAAACGAGACGACGACGCGTGTTTTGTTCCAGGTTATCGATATTTATCTCGACCTACCGTATCGATTATTAGATGATTCGAAAACGCATTATGTAGCAGAGGTTCCTAGCAATATTTCAGTACCAATTTCACATAGATCCTTAACGAGACTAAAAAGTTATTAACAAATTTCTAAATGAAACGAGACGACGACGCGTGTTTTGTTCCAGGTTATCGATATTTTTCTCGACTTTCCGTATCGATTATTAGATGATTCGAAAACGCATTATGTAGCAGAGGTTCCTAGCAATATTTCAGTACCAATTTCACATAGATCCTTAACGAGACTAAAAAGTTATTAACAAATTTCTAAATGAAACGAGACGACGACACGTGTTTTGTTCCACGTTATCGATATTTTTCTCGACTTTCCGTATCGATTATTACATGATTTGAAAAGGCGTTATGTAGCAGAGGTTTCTAGCAATATTTCAGTACCAATTTCACATAGATCCTTAACGAGACTAAAAAGTTATTAACAAATTTCTAAATGAAACGAGACGACGACGCGTGTTTTGTTCCAGGTTATCGATATTTTTCTCGACTTTCGGAATCGATTATTAGATGATTTGAAAAGGCGTTACGTAGCAGAGGATTCTAGCAATATTTCAGTACCAATTTCACATAGATCCTTAACGAGACTAAAAAGTTATTAACAATTTTCTAAATCAGAGGAGACGACGACGCGTGTTTTGTACCACGTTATCGATATTTTTTTCGACTTTCCGTATCCATTATTAGACGATTTGAAACCACAATATGTAGCAGAGGTTCCTAGCAATATTTCAGTACCAATTTCACATAGATCCTTAACGAGACTAAAAAGTTATTAACAAATTTCTAAATGAAAGGAGACGACGACGTGTGTTTTGTTCCAGGTTATCGATATTTTTCTCGACTTTCCGTATCGATTATTAGACGATTTGAAACCACAATATGTAGCAGAGATTCGCAGCTATAATCCAAGACTACTTTTGCAATGATATTTTACCGCATTAAATAGCTAGGAGCAATTATATTAAAAATTTCGCGTTACCGACATCGTGTAGACCACGTGGCTATGTGATTTCCGCGGACCGATATCAGGCGCGGGTAGCAGGATCACAGAATGTTAAAGGAGGTCGTCTAATGAGAAAAACCACGTGGTCGGTCCTTTATTCCCGCCAAAATGCCGCGAGAGGGAAAAAACGTTAATTTAACACATTTACGGACCAAAAATGTGAACTTTTAGAGTTGCATTAGGTAGCAGGGGACAGTGGCTACATTAAAGGATACTTTTGGCAAGCATTATTATCGCGGTTAATTAGTTATAAACATTTTTCTGCAAGAATCGTAATTACTGCGACAAAACGGAAGTGCCGCACAAGGAAAAAACGTTAATTTAACACATTTGCGGAGCAAAAGTGTGAACATTTAGAGTTGCATTAGGTAGCCGAGGACAGTGGCTACATTAAAGGATACTTTTGGCAAGGATATTTAACGCGGTTAATTAGTTATAAACATTTTTCTGCAACAATCGTAATTGCGCCGCCTGTAGTGATGGAGATTATCAATGTTTTTCTCGTCTTTGCGTTGTCATGAGTGCATAATCTGCACATGCACTGCGAGCAGAGGTTCCTAGCTGCATTCTAGATTCAGTTTGGTATGCATAATTATTGCGACCAAATAGTTATGAACAATTTTCAGAATTTCTTGCCCAGTCGAGACGTGTTTTGTCTCACGTTATCGATATTTATCTCGACCTACCGTATCGATTATTACATGATTCGAAAACGCATTATGTAGCAGAGGTTCCTAGCAATATTTCAGTACCAATTTCACATAGATCCTTAACGAGACTAAAAAGTTATTAACAAATTTCTAAATGAAACGAGACGACGACGCGTGTTTTGTTCCAGGTTATCGATATTTTTCTCGACTTTCCGTATCGATTATTAAATGATTCGAAAACGCATTATGTAGCAGAGGTTCCTAGCAATATTTCAGTACCAATTTCACATAGATCCTTAACGAGACTAAAAAGTTATTAACAAATTTCTAAATGAAACGAGACGACGACACGTGTTTTGTTCCACGTTATCGATATTTTTCTCGACTTTCCGTATCGATTATTACATGATTTGAAAAGGCGTTATGTAGCAGAGGTTTCTAGCAATATTTCAGTACCAACTTCACATAGATCCTTAACGAGACTAAAATGTTATTAACAAATTTCTAAATGAAAGGAGACGACGACGCGTGTTTTGTTCCAGGTTATCGATATTTTTCTCGACTTTCCGTATCGATTATTACATGATTTGAAAAGGCGTTATGTAGCAGAGGTTTCTAGCAATATTTCAGTACCAACTTCACATAGATCCTTAACGAGACTAAAAAGTTATTAACAAATTTCTAAATGAAACGAGACGACGACGCGTGTTTTGTTCCAGGTTATCGATATTCTTCTCGACTTTCCGTATCGATTATTAGATGATTCGAAAACGCATTATGTAGCAGAGGTTCCTAGCAATATTTCCGTACCAATTTCACATAGATCCTTAACGAGACTAAAAAGTTATTAACAAATTTCTAAATGAAACGAGACGACGACGCGTGTTTTGTTCCAGGTTATCGATATTTTTCTCGACTTTCCGTATCGATTATTAGATGATTTGAAAAGGCGTTACGTAGCAGAGGATTCTAGCAATATTTCAGTACCAATTTCACATAGATCCTTAACGAGACTAAAAAGTTATTAACAATTTTCCAAATCAGAGGAGACGACGACGCATGTTTTGTACCACGTTATCGATATTTTTTTCGACTTTCCGTATCGATTATTAGACGATTTGAAACCACAATATGTAGCAGAGGTTCCTAGCAATATTTCAGTACCAATTTCACATAGATCCTTAACGAGACTAAAAAGTTATTAACAAATTTCTAAATGAAAGGAGACGACGACGTGTGTTTTGTTCCAGGTTATCGATATTTTTCTCGACTTTCCGTATCGATTATTAGACGATTTGAAACCACAATATGTAGCAGAGGTTCCTAGCAATATTTCAGTACCAATTTCACATAGATCCTTAACGAGACTAAAAAGTTATTAACAAATTTCTAAATGAAAGGAGACGACGACGTGTGTTTTGTTCCAGGTTATCGATATTTTTCTCGACTTTCCGTATCGATTATTAGACGATTTGAAACCACAATATGTAGCAGAGATTCGCAGCTATAATCCAAGACTACTTTTGCAATGATATTTTACCGCATTAAATAGCTAGGAGCAATTATATTAAAAATTTCGCGTTACCGACATCGTGTAGACCACGTGGCTATGTGATTTCCGCGGACCGATATCAGGCGCGGGTAGCAGGATCACAGAATGTTAAAGGAGGTCGTCTAATGAGAAAAACCACGTGGTCGGTCCTTTATTCCCGCCAAAATGCCGCGAGAGGGAAAAAACGTTAATTTAACACATTTACGGACCAAAAATGTGAACTTTTAGAGTTGCATTAGGTAGCAGGGGACAGTGGCTACATTAAAGGATACTTTTGGCAAGCATTATTATCGCGGTTAATTAGTTACAAACATTTTTCTGCAAGAATCGTAATTACTGCGACAAAGCGGAAGTGCCGCGCAAGGAAAAAACGTTAATTTAACACATTTGCGGAGCAAAAGTGTGAACATTTAGAGTTGCATTAGGTACCCGAGGACAGTGGCTACATTAAAGGATACTTTTGGCAAGGATATTTAACGCGGTTAATTAGTTATAAACATTTTTCTGCAACAATCGTAATTGCGCCGCCTGTAGTGATGGAGATTATCAATGTTTTTCTCGTCTTTGCGTCGTCATGAGTGCATAATCTGCACATGCACTGCGAGCAGAGGTTCCTAGCTGCATTCTAGATTCAGTTTGGTATGCATAATTATTGCGACCAAATAGTTATGAACAATTTTCAGAATTTCTTGCCCAGTCGAGACGTGTTTTGTCTCACGTTATCGATATTTATCTCGACCTACCGTATCGATTATTAGATGATTCGAAAACGCATTATGTAGCAGAGGTTCCTAGCAATATTTCAGTAACAATTTCACATAGATCCTTAACGAGACTAAAAAGTTATTAACAAATTTCTAAATAAAACGAGACGACGACGCGTGTTTTGTTCCAGGTTATCGATATTTTTCTCGACTTTCCGTATCGATTATTAGATGATTCGAAAACGCATTATGTAGCAGAGGTTTCTAGCAATATTTCAGTACCAATTTCACATAGATCCTTAACGAGACTAAAAAGTTATTAACAAATTTCTAAATGAAACGAGACGACGACGCGTGTTTTGTTCCAGGTTATCGATATTTTTCTCGACTTTCGGAATCGATTATTAGATGATTCGAAAAGGCATTATGTAGCAGAGGTTTCTAGCAATATTTCAGTACCAATTTCACATAGATCCTTAACGAGACTAAAAAGTTATTAACAATTTTCTAAATCAGAGGAGACGACGACGCGTGTTTTGTACCACGTTATCGATATTTTTCTCGACTTTCCGTATCGATTATTAGATGATTCGAAAAGGCGTTACGTAGCAGAGGATTCTAGCAATATTTCAGTACCAATTTCACATAGATCCTTAACGAGACTAAAAAGTTATTAACAAATTTCTAAATGAAACGAGACGACGACGCGTGTTTTGTTCCAGGTTATCGATATTTTTCTCGACTTTCCGTATCGATTATTAAATGATTCGAAAACGCATTATGTAGCAGAGGTTCCTAGCAATATTTCAGTACCAATTTCACATAGATCCTTAACGAGACTAAAAAGTTATTAACAAATTTCTAAATGAAACGAGACGACGACACGTGTTTTGTTCCACGTTATCGATATTTTTCTCGACTTTCCGTATCGATTATTACATGATTTGAAAAGGCGTTATGTAGCAGAGGTTTCTAGCAATATTTCAGTACCAACTTCACATAGATCCTTAACGAGACTAAAATGTTATTAACAAATTTCTAAATGAAAGGAGACGACGACGCGTGTTTTGTTCCAGGTTATCGATATTTTTCTCGACTTTCCGTATCGATTATTACATGATTTGAAAAGGCGTTATGTAGCAGAGGTTTCTAGCAATATTTCAGTACCAACTTCACATAGATCCTTAACGAGACTAAAAAGTTATTAACAAATTTCCAAATCAGAGGAGACGACGACGCATGTTTTGTACCACGTTATCGATATTTTTTTCGACTTTCCGTATCGATTATTAGACGATTTGAAACCACAATATGTAGCAGAGGTTCCTAGCAATATTTCAGTACCAATTTCACATAGATCCTTAACGAGACTAAAAAGTTATTAACAAATTTCTAAATGAAAGGAGACGACGACGTGTGTTTTGTTCCAGGTTATCGATATTTTTCTCGACTTTCCGTATCGATTATTAGACGATTTGAAACCACAATATGTAGCAGAGGTTCCTAGCAATATTTCAGTACCAATTTCACATAGATCCTTAACGAGACTAAAAAGTTATTAACAAATTTCTAAATGAAAGGAGACGACGACGTGTGTTTTGTTCCAGGTTATCGATATTTTTCTCGACTTTCCGTATCGATTATTAGACGATTTGAAACCACAATATGTAGCAGAGATTCGCAGCTATAATCCAAGACTACTTTTGCAATGATATTTTACCGCATTAAATAGCTAGGAGCAATTATATTAAAAATTTCGCGTTACCGACATCGTGTAGACCACGTGGCTATGTGATTTCCGCGGACCGATATCAGGCGCGGGTAGCAGGATCACAGAATGTTAAAGGAGGTCGTCTAATGAGAAAAACCACGTGGTCGGTCCTTTATTCCCGCCAAAATGCCGCGAGAGGGAAAAAACGTTAATTTAACACATTTACGGACCAAAAATGTGAACTTTTAGAGTTGCATTAGGTAGCAGGGGACAGTGGCTACATTAAAGGATACTTTTGGCAAGCATTATTATCGCGGTTAATTAGTTATAAACATTTTTCTGCAAGAATCGTAATTACTGCGACAAAACGGAAGTGCCGCACAAGGAAAAAACGTTAATTTAACACATTTGCGGAGCAAAAGTGTGAACATTTAGAGTTGCATTAGGTAGCCGAGGACAGTGGCTACATTAAAGGATACTTTTGGCAAGGATATTTAACGCGGTTAATTAGTTATAAACATTTTTCTGCAACAATCGTAATTGCGCCGCCTGTAGTGATGGAGATTATCAATGTTTTTCTCGTCTTTGCGTCGTCATGAGTGCATAATCTGCACATGCACTGCGAGCAGAGGTTCCTAGCTGCATTCTAGATTCAGTTTGGTATGCATAATTATTGCGGCCAAATAGTTATGAACAATTTTCAGAATTTCTTGCCCAGTCGAGACGTGTTTTGTCTCACGTTATCGATATTTATCTCGACCTACCGTATCGATTATTACATGATTCGAAAACGCATTATGTAGCAGAGGTTCCTAGCAATATTTCAGTACCAATTTCACATAGATCCTTAACGAGACTAAAAAGTTATTAACAAATTTCTAAATGAAACGAGACGACGACGCGTGTTTTGTTCCAGGTTATCGATATTTTTCTCGACTTTCCGTATCGATTATTAGATGATTCGAAAACGCATTATGTAGCAGAGGTTCCTAGCAATATTTCAGTACCAATTTCACATAGATCCTTAACGAGACTAAAAAGTTATTAACAAATTTCTAAATGAAACGAGACGACGACACGTGTTTTGTTCCACGTTATCGATATTTTTCTCGACTTTCCGTATCGATTATTACATGATTTGAAAAGGCGTTATGTAGCAGAGGTTTCTAGCAATATTTCAGTACCAACTTCACATAGATCCTTAACGAGACTAAAATGTTATTAACAAATTTCTAAATGAAAGGAGACGACGACGCGTGTTTTGTTCCAGGTTATCGATATTTTTCTCGACTTTCCGTATCGATTATTACATGATTTGAAAAGGCGTTATGTAGCAGAGGTTTCTAGCAATATTTCAGTACCAACTTCACATAGATCCTTAACGAGACTAAAAAGTTATTAACAAATTTCTAAATGAAACGAGACGACGACGCGTGTTTTGTTCCAGGTTATCGATATTTTTCTCGACTTTCCGTATCGATTATTAGATGATTCGAAAACGCATTATGTAGCAGAGGTTCCTAGCAATATTTCCGTACCAATTTCACATAGATCCTTAACGAGACTAAAAAGTTATTAACAAATTTCTAAATGAAACGAGACGACGACGCGTGTTTTGTTCCAGGTTATCGATATTTTTCTCGACTTTCCGTATCGATTATTAGATGATTCGAAAACGCATTATGTGGCAGAGGTTCCTAGCAATATTTCCGTACCAATTTCACATAGATCCTTAACGAGACTAAAAAGTTATTAACAAATTTCTAAATGAAACGAGACGACGACGCTTGTTTTGTTCCAGGTTATCGATATTTTTCTCGACTTTCCGTATCGATTATTAGATGATTTGAAAAGGCGTTACGTAGCAGAGGATTCTAGCAATATTTCAGTACCAATTTCACATAGATCCTTAACGAGACTAAAAAGTTATTAACAATTTTCTAAATCAGAGGAGACGACGACGCGTGTTTTGTACCACGTTATCGATATTTTTTTCGACTTTCCGTATCGATTATTAGACGATTTGAAACCACAGTATGTAGCAGAGGTTCCTAGCAATATTTCAGTACCAATTTCACATAGATCCTTAACGAGACTAAAAAGTTATTAACAAATTTCTAAATGAAAGGAGACGACGACGTGTGTTTTGTTCCAGGTTATCGATATTTTTCTCGACTTTCCGTATCGATTATTAGACGATTTGAAACCACAATATGTAGCAGAGATTCGCAGCTATAATCCAAGACTACTTTTGCAATGATATTTTACCGCATTAAATAGCTAGGAGCAATTATATTAAAAATTTCGCGTTACCGACATCGTGTAGACCACGTGGCTATGTGATTTCCGCGGACCGATATCAGGCGAGGGTAGCAGGATCACAGAATGTTAAAGGAGGTCGTCTAATGAGAAAAACCACGTGGTCGGTACTTTATTTCCGCCAAAATGCCGCGAGAGGGAAAAAACGTTAATTTAACACATTTACGGACCAAAAATGTGAACTTTTAGAGTTGCATTAGGTAGCAGGGGACAGTGGCTACATTAAAGGATACTTTTGGCAAGCATTATTATCGCGGTTAATTAGTTATAAACATTTTTCTGCAAGAATCGTAATTACTGCGACAAAACGGAAGTGCCGCACAAGGAAAAAACGTTAATTTAACACATTTGCGGAGCAAAAGTGTGAACATTTAGAGTTGCATTAGGTACCCGAGGACAGTGGCTACATTAAAGGATACTTTTGGCAAGGATATTTAACGCGGTTAATTAGTTATAAACATTTTTCTGCAACAATCGTAATTGCGCCGCCTGTAGTGATGGAGATTATCAATGTTTTTCTCGTCTTTGCGTCGTCATGAGTGCATAATCTGCACATGCACTGCGAGCAGAGGTTCCTAGCTGCATTCTAGATTCAGTTTGGTATGCATAATTATTGCAACCAAATAGTTATGAACAATTTTCAGAATTTCTTGCCCAGTCGAGACGTGTTTTGTCTCACGTTATCGATATTTATCTCGACCTACCGTATCGATTATTAGATGATTCGGAAACGCATTATGTAGCAGAGGTTCCTAGCAATATTTCAGTAACAATTTCACATAGATCCTTAACGAGACTAAAAAGTTATTAACAAATTTCTAAATGAAACGAGACGACGACGCGTGTTTTGTTCCAGGTTATCGATATTTTTCTCGACTTTCCGTATCGATTATTAGATGATTCGAAAACGCATTATGTAGCAGAGGTTCCTAGCAATATTTCCGTACCAATTTCACATAGATCCTTAACGAGACTAAAAAGTTATTAACAAATTTCTAAATGAAACGAGACGACGACGCGTGTTTTGTTCCAGGTTATCGATATTTTTCTCGACTTTCCGTATCGATTATTAGATGATTCGAAAACGCATTATGTAGCAGAGGTTCCTAGCAATATTTCAGTACCAATTTCACATAGATCCTTAACGAGACTAAAAAGTTATTAACAAATTTCTAAATGAAACGAGACGACGACACGTGTTTTGTTCCACGTTATCGATATTTTTCTCGACTTTCCGTATCGATTATTACATGATTTGAAAAGGCGTTATGTAGCAGAGGTTTCTAGCAATATTTCAGTACCAACTTCACATAGATCCTTAACGAGACTAAAATGTTATTAACAAATTTCTAAATGAAAGGAGACGACGACGCGTGTTTTGTTCCAGGTTATCGATATTTTTCTCGACTTTCCGTATCGATTATTACATGATTTGAAAAGGCGTTATGTAGCAGAGGTTTCTAGCAATATTTCAGTACCAACTTCACATAGATCCTTAACGAGACTAAAAAGTTATTAACAAATTTCTAAATGAAACGAGACGACGACGCGTGTTTTGTTCCAGGTTATCGATATTTTTCTCGACTTTCCGTATCGATTATTAGATGATTCGAAAACGCATTATGTAGCAGAGGTTCCTAGCAATATTTCCGTACCAATTTCACATAGATCCTTAACGAGACTAAAAAGTTATTAACAAATTTCTAAATGAAACGAGACGACGACGCGTGTTTTGTTCCAGGTTATCGATATTTTTCTCGACTTTCCGTATCGATTATTAGATGATTCGAAAACGCATTATGTAGCAGAGGTTCCTAGCAATATTTCCGTACCAATTTCACATAGATCCTTAACGAGACTAAAAAGTTATTAACAAATTTCTAAATGAAACGAGACGACGACGCGTGTTTTGTTCCAGGTTATCGATATTTTTCTCGACTTTCCGTATCGATTATTAGATGATTCGAAAACGCATTATGTAGCAGAGGTTCCTAGCAATATTTCCGTACCAATTTCACATAGATCCTTAACGAGACTAAAAAGTTATTAACAAATTTCTAAATGAAACGAGACGACGACGCGTGTTTTGTTCCAGGTTATCGATATTTTTCTCGACTTTCCGTATCGATTATTAGATGATTTGAAAAGGCGTTACGTAGCAGAGGATTCTAGCAATATTTCAGTACCAATTTCACATAGATCCTTAACGAGACTAAAAAGTTATTAACAATTTTCTAAATCAGAGGAGACGACGACGCGTGTTTTGTACCACGTTATCGATATT
The DNA here is from genome assembly GCF_051014685.1 of Ptiloglossa arizonensis. Taxonomy (NCBI): domain Eukaryota; kingdom Metazoa; phylum Arthropoda; class Insecta; order Hymenoptera; family Colletidae; genus Ptiloglossa; species Ptiloglossa arizonensis. The sequence continues at coordinate 9,554,153 of NC_135051.1, read as the reverse complement.
TTTTTCGACTTTCCGTATCGATTATTAGACGATTTGAAACCACAGTATGTAGCAGAGGTTCCTAGCAATATTTCAGTACCAATTTCACATAGATCCTTAACGAGACTAAAAAGTTATTAACAAATTTCTAAATGAAAGGAGACGACGACGTGTGTTTTGTTCCAGGTTATCGATATTTTTCTCGACTTTCCGTATCGATTATTAGACGATTTGAAACCACAATATGTAGCAGAGATTCGCAGCTATAATCCAAGACTACTTTTGCAATGATATTTTACCGCATTAAATAGCTAGGAGCAATTATATTAAAAATTTCGCGTTACCGACATCGTGTAGACCACGTGGCTATGTGATTTCCGCGGACCGATATCAGGCGCGGGTAGCAGGATCACAGAATGTTAAAGGAGGTCGTCTAATGAGAAAAACCACGTGGTCGGTCATTTATTCCCGCCAAAATGCCGCGAGAGGGAAAAAACGTTAATTTAACACATTTACGGAACAAAAATGTGAACTTTTAGAGTTGCATTAGGTAGCAGGGGACAGTGGCTACATTAAAGGATACTTTTGGCAAGCATTATTATCGCGGTTAATTAGTTATAAACATTTTTCTGCAAGAATCGTAATTACTGCGACAAAACGGAAGTGCCGCACAAGGAAAAAACGTTAATTTAACACATTTGCGGAGCAAAAGTGTGCCATTTAGAGTTGCATTAGGTACCCGAGGACAGTGGCTACATTAAAGGATACTTTTGGCAAGGATATTTAACGCGGTTAATTAGTTATAAACATTTTTCTGCAACAATCGTAATTGCGCCGCCTGTAGTGATGGAGATTATCAATGTTTTTCTCGTCTTTGCGTCGTCATGAGTGCATAATCTGCACATGCACTGCGAGCAGAGGTTCCTAGCTGCATTCTAGATTCAGTTTGGTATGCATAATTATTGCAACCAAATAGTTATGAACAATTTTCAGAATTTCTTGCCCAGTCGAGACGTGTTTTGTCTCACGTTATCGATATTTATCTCGACCTACCGTATCGATTATTAGATGATTCGGAAACGCATTATGTAGCAGAGGTTCCTAGCAATATTTCAGTAACAATTTCACATAGATCCTTAACGAGACTAAAAAGTTATTAACAAATTTCTAAATGAAACGAGACGACGACGCGTGTTTTGTTCCAGGTTATCGATATTTTTCTCGACTTTCCGTATCGATTATTAGATGATTCGAAAACGCATTATGTAGCAGAGGTTCCTAGCAATATTTCCGTACCAATTTCACATAGATCCTTAACGAGACTAAAAAGTTATTAACAAATTTCTAAATGAAACGAGACGACGACGCGTGTTTTGTTCCAGGTTATCGATATTTTTCTCGACTTTCCGTATCGATTATTAGATGATTCGAAAACGCATTATGTAGCAGAGGTTCCTAGCAATATTTCAGTACCAATTTCACATAGATCCTTAACGAGACTAAAAAGTTATTAACAAATTTCTAAATGAAACGAGACGACGACACGTGTTTTGTTCCACGTTATCGATATTTTTCTCGACTTTCCGTATCGATTATTACATGATTTGAAAAGGCGTTATGTAGCAGAGGTTTCTAGCAATATTTCAGTACCAACTTCACATAGATCCTTAACGAGACTAAAATGTTATTAACAAATTTCTAAATGAAAGGAGACGACGACGCGTGTTTTGTTCCAGGTTATCGATATTTTTCTCGACTTTCCGTATCGATTATTACATGATTTGAAAAGGCGTTATGTAGCAGAGGTTTCTAGCAATATTTCAGTACCAACTTCACATAGATCCTTAACGAGACTAAAAAGTTATTAACAAATTTCTAAATGAAACGAGACGACGACGCGTGTTTTGTTCCAGGTTATCGATATTTTTCTCGACTTTCCGTATCGATTATTAGATGATTCGAAAACGCATTATGTAGCAGAGGTTCCTAGCAATATTTCAGTACCAATTTCACATAGATCCTTAACGAGACTAAAAAGTTATTAACAAATTTCTAAATGAAACGAGACGACGACACGTGTTTTGTTCCACGTTATCGATATTTTTCTCGACTTTCCGTATCGATTATTACATGATTTGAAAAGGCGTTATGTAGCAGAGGTTTCTAGCAATATTTCAGTACCAACTTCACATAGATCCTTAACGAGACTAAAATGTTATTAACAAATTTCTAAATGAAAGGAGACGACGACGCGTGTTTTGTTCCAGGTTATCGATATTTTTCTCGACTTTCCGTATCGATTATTACATGATTTGAAAAGGCGTTATGTAGCAGAGGTTTCTAGCAATATTTCAGTACCAACTTCACATAGATCCTTAACGAGACTAAAAAGTTATTAACAAATTTCTAAATGAAACGAGACGACGACGCGTGTTTTGTTCCAGGTTATCGATATTTTTCTCGACTTTCCGTATCGATTATTAGATGATTCGAAAACGCATTATGTAGCAGAGGTTCCTAGCAATATTTCCGTACCAATTTCACATAGATCCTTAACGAGACTAAAAAGTTATTAACAAATTTCTAAATGAAACGAGACGACGACGCGTGTTTTGTTCCAGGTTATCGATATTTTTCTCGACTTTCCGTATCGATTATTAGATGATTCGAAAACGCATTATGTAGCAGAGGTTCCTAGCAATATTTCCGTACCAATTTCACATAGATCCTTAACGAGACTAAAAAGTTATTAACAAATTTCTAAATGAAACGAGACGACGACGCGTGTTTTGTTCCAGGTTATCGATATTTTTCTCGACTTTCCGTATCGATTATTAGATGATTCGAAAACGCATTATGTAGCAGAGGTTCCTAGCAATATTTCCGTACCAATTTCACATAGATCCTTAACGAGACTAAAAAGTTATTAACAAATTTCTAAATGAAACGAGACGACGACGCGTGTTTTGTTCCAGGTTATCGATATTTTTCTCGACTTTCCGTATCGATTATTAGATGATTTGAAAAGGCGTTACGTAGCAGAGGATTCTAGCAATATTTCAGTACCAATTTCACATAGATCCTTAACGAGACTAAAAAGTTATTAACAATTTTCTAAATCAGAGGAGACGACGACGCGTGTTTTGTACCACGTTATCGATATTTTTTTCGACTTTCCGTATCGATTATTAGACGATTTGAAACCACAGTATGTAGCAGAGGTTCCTAGCAATATTTCAGTACCAATTTCACATAGATCCTTAACGAGACTAAAAAGTTATTAACAAATTTCTAAATGAAAGGAGACGACGACGTGTGTTTTGTTCCAGGTTATCGATATTTTTCTCGACTTTCCGTATCGATTATTAGACGATTTGAAACCACAATATGTAGCAGAGATTCGCAGCTATAATCCAAGACTACTTTTGCAATGATATTTTACCGCATTAAATAGCTAGGAGCAATTATATTAAAAATTTCGCGTTACCGACATCGTGTAGACCACGTGGCTATGTGATTTCCGCGGACCGATATCAGGCGCGGGTAGCAGGATCACAGAATGTTAAAGGAGGTCGTCTAATGAGAAAAACCACGTGGTCGGTCATTTATTCCCGCCAAAATGCCGCGAGAGGGAAAAAACGTTAATTTAACACATTTACGGAACAAAAATGTGAACTTTTAGAGTTGCATTAGGTAGCAGGGGACAGTGGCTACATTAAAGGATACTTTTGGCAAGCATTATTATCGCGGTTAATTAGTTATAAACATTTTTCTGCAAGAATCGTAATTACTGCGACAAAACGGAAGTGCCGCACAAGGAAAAAACGTTAATTTAACACATTTGCGGAGCAAAAGTGTGCCATTTAGAGTTGCATTAGGTACCCGAGGACAGTGGCTACATTAAAGGATACTTTTGGCAAGGATATTTAACGCGGTTAATTAGTTATAAACATTTTTCTGCAACAATCGTAATTGCGCCGCCTGTAGTGATGGAGATTATCAATGTTTTTCTCGTCTTTGCGTCGTCATGAGTGCATAATCTGCACATGCACTGCGAGCAGAGGTTCCTAGCTGCATTCTAGATTCAGTTTGGTATGCATAATTATTGCAACCAAATAGTTATGAACAATTTTCAGAATTTCTTGCCCAGTCGAGACGTGTTTTGTCTCACGTTATCGATATTTATCTCGACCTACCGTATCGATTATTAGATGATTCGGAAACGCATTATGTAGCAGAGGTTCCTAGCAATATTTCAGTAACAATTTCACATAGATCCTTAACGAGACTAAAAAGTTATTAACAAATTTCTAAATGAAACGAGACGACGACGCGTGTTTTGTTCCAGGTTATCGATATTTTTCTCGACTTTCCGTATCGATTATTAGATGATTCGAAAACGCATTATGTAGCAGAGGTTCCTAGCAATATTTCCGTACCAATTTCACATAGATCCTTAACGAGACTAAAAAGTTATTAACAAATTTCTAAATGAAACGAGACGACGACGCGTGTTTTGTTCCAGGTTATCGATATTTTTCTCGACTTTCCGTATCGATTATTAGATGATTCGAAAACGCATTATGTAGCAGAGGTTCCTAGCAATATTTCAGTACCAATTTCACATAGATCCTTAACGAGACTAAAAAGTTATTAACAAATTTCTAAATGAAACGAGACGACGACACGTGTTTTGTTCCACGTTATCGATATTTTTCTCGACTTTCCGTATCGATTATTACATGATTTGAAAAGGCGTTATGTAGCAGAGGTTTCTAGCAATATTTCAGTACCAACTTCACATAGATCCTTAACGAGACTAAAATGTTATTAACAAATTTCTAAATGAAAGGAGACGACGACGCGTGTTTTGTTCCAGGTTATCGATATTTTTCTCGACTTTCCGTATCGATTATTACATGATTTGAAAAGGCGTTATGTAGCAGAGGTTTCTAGCAATATTTCAGTACCAACTTCACATAGATCCTTAACGAGACTAAAAAGTTATTAACAAATTTCTAAATGAAACGAGACGACGACGCGTGTTTTGTTCCAGGTTATCGATATTTTTCTCGACTTTCCGTATCGATTATTAGATGATTCGAAAACGCATTATGTAGCAGAGGTTCCTAGCAATATTTCCGTACCAATTTCACATAGATCCTTAACGAGACTAAAAAGTTATTAACAAATTTCTAAATGAAACGAGACGACGACGCGTGTTTTGTTCCAGGTTATCGATATTTTTCTCGACTTTCCGTATCGATTATTAGATGATTCGAAAACGCATTATGTAGCAGAGGTTCCTAGCAATATTTCCGTACCAATTTCACATAGATCCTTAACGAGACTAAAAAGTTATTAACAAATTTCTAAATGAAACGAGACGACGACGCGTGTTTTGTTCCAGGTTATCGATATTTTTCTCGACTTTCCGTATCGATTATTAGATGATTTGAAAAGGCGTTACGTAGCAGAGGATTCTAGCAATATTTCAGTACCAATTTCACATAGATCCTTAACGAGACTAAAAAGTTATTAACAATTTTCTAAATCAGAGGAGACGACGACGCGTGTTTTGTACCACGTTATCGATATTTTTTTCGACTTTCCGTATCGATTATTAGACGATTTGAAACCACAGTATGTAGCAGAGGTTCCTAGCAATATTTCAGTACCAATTTCACATAGATCCTTAACGAGACTAAAAAGTTATTAACAAATTTCTAAATGAAAGGAGACGACGACGTGTGTTTTGTTCCAGGTTATCGATATTTTTCTCGACTTTCCGTATCGATTATTAGACGACTTGAAACCACAATATGTAGCAGAGATTCGCAGCTATAATCCAAGACTACTTTTGCAATGATATTTTACCGCATTAAATAGCTAGGAGCAATTATATTAAAAATTTCGCGTTACCGACATCGTGTAGACCACGTGGCTATGTGATTTCCGCGGACCGATATCAGGCGCGGGTAGCAGGATCACAGAATGTTAAAGGAGGTCGTCTAATGAGAAAAACCACGTGGTCGGTCCTTTATTCCCGCCAAAATGCCGCGAGAGGGAAAAAACGTTAATTTAACACATTTACGGACCAAAAATGTGAACTTTTAGAGTTGCATTAGGTAGCAGGGGACAGTGGCTACATTAAAGGATACTTTTGGCAAGCATTATTATCGCGGTTAATTAGTTATAAACATTTTTCTGCAAGAATCGTAATTACTGCGACAAAACGGAAGTGCCGCACAAGGAAAAAACGTTAATTTAACACATTTGCGGAGCAAAAGTGTGAACATTTAGAGTTGCATTAGGTACCCGAGGACAGTGGCTACATTAAAGGATACTTTTGGCAAGGATATTTAACGCGGTTAATTAGTTATAAACATTTTTCTGCAACAATCGTAATTGCGCCGCCTGTAGTGATGGAGATTATCAATGTTTTTCTCGTCTTTGCGTCGTCATGAGTGCATAATCTGCACATGCACTGCGAGCAGAGGTTCCTAGCTGCATTCTAGATTCAGTTTGGTATGCATAATTATTGCAACCAAATAGTTATGAACAATTTTCAGAATTTCTTGCCCAGTCGAGACGTGTTTTGTCTCACGTTATCGATATTTATCTCGACCTACCGTATCGATTATTAGATGATTCGGAAACGCATTATGTAGCAGAGGTTCCTAGCAATATTTCAGTAACAATTTCACATAGATCCTTAACGAGACTAAAAAGTTATTAACAAATTTCTAAATGAAACGAGACGACGACGCGTGTTTTGTTCCAGGTTATCGATATTTTTCTCGACTTTCCGTATCGATTATTAGATGATTCGAAAACGCATTATGTAGCAGAGGTTCCTAGCAATATTTCCGTACCAATTTCACATAGATCCTTAACGAGACTAAAAAGTTATTAACAAATTTCTAAATGAAACGAGACGACGACGCGTGTTTTGTTCCAGGTTATCGATATTTTTCTCGACTTTCCGTATCGATTATTAGATGATTCGAAAACGCATTATGTAGCAGAGGTTCCTAGCAATATTTCAGTACCAATTTCACATAGATCCTTAACGAGACTAAAAAGTTATTAACAAATTTCTAAATGAAACGAGACGACGACACGTGTTTTGTTCCACGTTATCGATATTTTTCTCGACTTTCCGTATCGATTATTACATGATTTGAAAAGGCGTTATGTAGCAGAGGTTTCTAGCAATATTTCAGTACCAACTTCACATAGATCCTTAACGAGACTAAAATGTTATTAACAAATTTCTAAATGAAAGGAGACGACGACGCGTGTTTTGTTCCAGGTTATCGATATTTTTCTCGACTTTCCGTATCGATTATTACATGATTTGAAAAGGCGTTATGTAGCAGAGGTTTCTAGCAATATTTCAGTACCAACTTCACATAGATCCTTAACGAGACTAAAAAGTTATTAACAAATTTCTAAATGAAACGAGACGACGACGCGTGTTTTGTTCCAGGTTATCGATATTTTTCTCGACTTTCCGTATCGATTATTAGATGATTCGAAAACGCATTATGTAGCAGAGGTTCCTAGCAATATTTCCGTACCAATTTCACATAGATCCTTAACGAGACTAAAAAGTTATTAACAAATTTCTAAATGAAACGAGACGACGACGCGTGTTTTGTTCCAGGTTATCGATATTTTTCTCGACTTTCCGTATCGATTATTAGATGATTCGAAAACGCATTATGTAGCAGAGGTTCCTAGCAATATTTCCGTACCAATTTCACATAGATCCTTAACGAGACTAAAAAGTTATTAACAAATTTCTAAATGAAACGAGACGACGACGCGTGTTTTGTTCCAGGTTATCGATATTTTTCTCGACTTTCCGTATCGATTATTAGATGATTTGAAAAGGCGTTACGTAGCAGAGGATTCTAGCAATATTTCAGTACCAATTTCACATAGATCCTTAACGAGACTAAAAAGTTATTAACAATTTTCTAAATCAGAGGAGACGACGACGCGTGTTTTGTACCACGTTATCGATATTTTTTTCGACTTTCCGTATCGATTATTAGACGATTTGAAACCACAGTATGTAGCAGAGGTTCCTAGCAATATTTCAGTACCAATTTCACATAGATCCTTAACGAGACTAAAAAGTTATTAACAAATTTCTAAATGAAAGGAGACGACGACGTGTGTTTTGTTCCAGGTTATCGATATTTTTCTCGACTTTCCGTATCGATTATTAGACGATTTGAAACCACAATATGTAGCAGAGATTCGCAGCTATAATCCAAGACTACTTTTGCAATGATATTTTACCGCATTAAATAGCTAGGAGCAATTATATTAAAAATTTCGCGTTACCGACATCGTGTAGACCACGTGGCTATGTGATTTCCGCGGACCGATATCAGGCGCGGGTAGCAGGATCACAGAATGTTAAAGGAGGTCGTCTAATGAGAAAAACCACGTGGTCGGTCATTTATTCCCGCCAAAATGCCGCGAGAGGGAAAAAACGTTAATTTAACACATTTACGGAACAAAAATGTGAACTTTTAGAGTTGCATTAGGTAGCAGGGGACAGTGGCTACATTAAAGGATACTTTTGGCAAGCATTATTATCGCGGTTAATTAGTTATAAACATTTTTCTGCAAGAATCGTAATTACTGCGACAAAACGGAAGTGCCGCACAAGGAAAGAACGTTAATTTAACACATTTGCGGAGCAAAAGTGTGAACATTTAGAGTTGCATTAGGTACCCGAGGACAGTGGCTACATTAAAGGATACTTTTGGCAAGGATATTTAACGCGGTTAATTAGTTATAAACATTTTTCTGCAACAATCGTAATTGCGCCGCCTGTAGTGATGGAGATTATCAATGTTTTTCTCGTCTTTGCGTCGTCATGAGTGCATAATCTGCACATGCACTGCGAGCAGAGGTTCCTAGCTGCATTCTAGATTCAGTTTGGTATGCATAATTATTGCAACCAAATAGTTATGAACAATTTTCAGAATTTCTTGCCCAGTCGAGACGTGTTTTGTCTCACGTTATCGATATTTATCTCGACCTACCGTATCGATTATTAGATGATTCGGAAACGCATTATGTAGCAGAGGTTCCTAGCAATATTTCAGTAACAATTTCACATAGATCCTTAACGAGACTAAAAAGTTATTAACAAATTTCTAAATGAAACGAGACGACGACGCGTGTTTTGTTCCAGGTTATCGATATTTTTCTCGACTTTCCGTATCGATTATTAGATGATTCGAAAACGCATTATGTAGCAGAGGTTCCTAGCAATATTTCCGTACCAATTTCACATAGATCCTTAACGAGACTAAAAAGTTATTAACAAATTTCTAAATGAAACGAGACGACGACGCGTGTTTTGTTCCAGGTTATCGATATTTTTCTCGACTTTCCGTATCGATTATTAGATGATTCGAAAACGCATTATGTAGCAGAGGTTCCTAGCAATATTTCAGTACCAATTTCACATAGATCCTTAACGAGACTAAAAAGTTATTAACAAATTTCTAAATGAAACGAGACGACGACGCGTGTTTTGTTCCAGGTTATCGATATTTTTCTCGACTTTCCGTATCGATTATTAGATGATTCGAAAACGCATTATGTAGCAGAGGTTCCTAGCAATATTTCCGTACCAATTTCACATAGATCCTTAACGAGACTAAAAAGTTATTAACAAATTTCTAAATGAAACGAGACGACGACGCGTGTTTTGTTCCAGGTTATCGATATTTTTCTCGACTTTCCGTATCGATTATTAGATGATTCGAAAACGCATTATGTAGCAGAGGTTCCTAGCAATATTTCCGTACCAATTTCACATAGATCCTTAACGAGACTAAAAAGTTATTAACAAATTTCTAAATGAAACGAGACGACGACGCGTGTTTTGTTCCAGGTTATCGATATTTTTCTCGACTTTCCGTATCGATTATTAGATGATTTGAAAAGGCGTTACGTAGCAGAGGATTCTAGCAATATTTCAGTACCAATTTCACATAGATCCTTAACGAGACTAAAAAGTTATTAACAATTTTCTAAATCAGAGGAGACGACGACGCGTGTTTTGTACCACGTTATCGATATTTTTTTCGACTTTCCGTATCGATTATTAGACGATTTGAAACCACAGTATGTAGCAGAGGTTCCTAGCAATATTTCAGTACCAATTTCACATAGATCCTTAACGAGACTAAAAAGTTATTAACAAATTTCTAAATGAAAGGAGACGACGACGTGTGTTTTGTTCCAGGTTATCGATATTTTTCTCGACTTTCCGTATCGATTATTAGACGATTTGAAACCACAATATGTAGCAGAGATTCGCAGCTATAATCCAAGACTACTTTTGCAATGATATTTTACCGCATTAAATAGCTAGGAGCAATTATATTAAAAATTTCGCGTTACCGACATCGTGTAGACCACGTGGCTATGTGATTTCCGCGGACCGATATCAGGCGCGGGTAGCAGGATCACAGAATGTTAAAGGAGGTCGTCTAATGAGAAAAACCACGTGGTCGGTCCTTTATTCCCGCCAAAATGCCGCGAGAGGGAAAAAACGTTAATTTAACACATTTACGGACCAAAAATGTGAACATTTAGAGTTGCATTAGGTACCCGAGGACAGTGGCTACATTAAAGGATACTTTTGGCAAGGATATTTAACGCGGTTAATTAGTTATAAACATTTTTCTGCAACAATCGTAATTGCGCCGCCTGTAGTGATGGAGATTATCAATGTTTTTCTCGTCTTTGCGTCGTCATGAGTGCATAATCTGCACATGCACTGCGAGCAGAGGTTCCTAGCTGCATTCTAGATTCAGTTTGGTATGCATAATTATTGCAACCAAATAGTTATGAACAATTTTCAGAATTTCTTGCCCAGTCGAGACGTGTTTTGTCTCACGTTATCGATATTTATCTCGACCTACCGTATCGATTATTAGATGATTCGGAAACGCATTATGTAGCAGAGGTTCCTAGCAATATTTCAGTAACAATTTCACATAGATCCTTAACGAGACTAAAAAGTTATTAACAAATTTCTAAATGAAACGAGACGACGACGCGTGTTTTGTTCCAGGTTATCGATATTTTTCTCGACTTTCCGTATCGATTATTAGATGATTCGAAAACGCATTATGTAGCAGAGGTTCCTAGCAATATTTCCGTACTAATTTCACATAGATCCTTAACGAGACTAAAAAGTTATTAACAAATTTCTAAATGAAACGAGACGACGACGCGTGTTTTGTTCCAGGTTATCGATATTTTTCTCGACTTTCCGTATCGATTATTAGATGATTCGAAAACGCATTATGTAGCAGAGGTTCCTAGCAATATTTCAGTACCAATTTCACATAGATCCTTAACGAGACTAAAAAGTTATTAACAAATTTCTAAATGAAACGAGACGACGACACGTGTTTTGTTCCACGTTATCGATATTTTTCTCGACTTTCCGTATCGATTATTACATGATTTGAAAAGGCGTTATGTAGCAGAGGTTTCTAGCAATATTTCAGTACCAACTTCACATAGATCCTTAACGAGACTAAAATGTTATTAACAAATTTCTAAATGAAAGGAGACGACGACGCGTGTTTTGTTCCAGGTTATCGATATTTTTCTCGACTTTCCGTATCGATTATTACATGATTTGAAAAGGCGTTATGTAGCAGAGGTTTCTAGCAATATTTCAGTACCAACTTCACATAGATCCTTAACGAGACTAAAAAGTTATTAACAAATTTCTAAATGAAACGAGACGACGACGCGTGTTTTGTTCCAGGTTATCGATATTTTTCTCGACTTTCCGTATCGATTATTAGATGATTCGAAAACGCATTATGTAGCAGAGGTTCCTAGCAATATTTCCGTACCAATTTCACATAGATCCTTAACGAGACTAAAAAGTTATTAACAAATTTCTAAATGAAACGAGACGACGACGCGTGTTTTGTTCCAGGTTATCGATATTTTTCTCGACTTTCCGTATCGATTATTAGATGATTCGAAAACGCATTATGTAGCAGAGGTTCCTAGCAATATTTCCGTACCAATTTCACATAGATCCTTAACGAGACTAAAAAGTTATTAACAAATTTCTAAATGAAACGAGACGACGACGCGTGTTTTGTTCCAGGTTATCGATATTTTTCTCGACTTTCCGTATCGATTATTAGATGATTTGAAAAGGCGTTACGTAGCAGAGGATTCTAGCAATATTTCAGTACCAATTTCACATAGATCCTTAACGAGACTAAAAAGTTATTAACAATTTTCTAAATCAGAGGAGACGACGACGCGTGTTTTGTACCACGTTATCGATATTTTTTTCGACTTTCCGTATCGATTATTAGACGATTTGAAACCACAGTATGTAGCAGAGGTTCCTAGCAATATTTCAGTACCAATTTCACATAGATCCTTAACGAGACTAAAAAGTTATTAACAAATTTCTAAATGAAAGGAGACGACGACGTGTGTTTTGTTCCAGGTTATCGATATTTTTCTCGACTTTCCGTATCGATTATTAGACGATTTGAAACCACAATATGTAGCAGAGATTCGCAGCTATAATCCAAGACTACTTTTGCAATGATATTTTACCGCATTAAATAGCTAGGAGCAATTATATTAAAAATTTCGCGTTACCGACATCGTGTAGACCACGTGGCTATGTGATTTCCGCGGACCGATATCAGGCGAGGGTAGCAGGATCACAGAATGTTAAAGGAGGTCGTCTAATGAGAAAAACCACGTGGTCGGTCCTTTATTTCCGCCAAAATGCCGCGAGAGGGAAAAAACGTTAATTTAACACATTTACGGACCAAAAATGTGAACTTTTAGAGTTGCATTAGGTAGCAGGGGACAGTGGCTACATTAAAGGATACTTTTGGCAAGCATTATTATCGCGGTTAATTAGTTATAAACATTTTTCTGCAAGAATCGTAATTACTGCGACAAAACGGAAGTGCCGCACAAGGAAAAAACGTTAATTTAACACATTTGCGGAGCAAAAGTGTGAACATTTAGAGTTGCATTAGGTACCCGAGGACAGTGGCTACATTAAAGGATACTTTTGGCAAGGATATTTAACGCGGTTAATTAGTTATAAACATTTTTCTGCAACAATCGTAATTGCGCCGCCTGTAGTGATGGAGATTATCAATGTTTTTCTCGTCTTTGCGTCGTCATGAGTGCATAATCTGCACATGCACTGCGAGCAGAGGTTCCTAGCTGCATTCTAGATTCAGTTTGGTATGCATAATTATTGCAACCAAATAGTTATGAACAATTTTCAGAATTTCTTGCCCAGTCGAGACGTGTTTTGTCTCACGTTATCGATATTTATCTCGACCTACCGTATCGATTATTAGATGATTCGGAAACGCATTATGTAGCAGAGGTTCCTAGCAATATTTCAGTAACAATTTCACATAGATCCTTAACGAGACTAAAAAGTTATTAACAAATTTCTAAATGAAACGAGACGACGACGCGTGTTTTGTTCCAGGTTATCGATATTTTTCTCGACTTTCCGTATCGATTATTAGATGATTCGAAAACGCATTATGTAGCAGAGGTTCCTAGCAATATTTCCGTACCAATTTCACATAGATCCTTAACGAGACTAAAAAGTTATTAACAAATTTCTAAATGAAACGAGACGACGACGCGTGTTTTGTTCCAGGTTATCGATATTTTTCTCGACTTTCCGTATCGATTATTAGATGATTCGAAAACGCATTATGTAGCAGAGGTTCCTAGCAATATTTCAGTACCAATTTCACATAGATCCTTAACGAGACTAAAAAGTTATTAACAAATTTCTAAATGAAACGAGACGACGACACGTGTTTTGTTCCACGTTATCGATATTTTTCTCGACTTTCCGTATCGATTATTACATGATTTGAAAAGGCGTTATGTAGCAGAGGTTTCTAGCAATATTTCAGTACCAACTTCACATAGATCCTTAACGAGACTAAAATGTTATTAACAAATTTCTAAATGAAAGGAGACGACGACGCGTGTTTTGTTCCAGGTTATCGATATTTTTCTCGACTTTCCGTATCGATTATTACATGATTTGAAAAGGCGTTATGTAGCAGAGGTTTCTAGCAATATTTCAGTACCAACTTCACATAGATCCTTAACGAGACTAAAAAGTTATTAACAAATTTCTAAATGAAACGAGACGACGACGCGTGTTTTGTTCCAGGTTATCGATATTTTTCTCGACTTTCCGTATCGATTATTAGATGATTCGAAAACGCATTATGTAGCAGAGGTTCCTAGCAATATTTCCGTACCAATTTCACATAGATCCTTAACGAGACTAAAAAGTTATTAACAAATTTCTAAATGAAACGAGACGACGACGCGTGTTTTGTTCCAGGTTATCGATATTTTTCTCGACTTTCCGTATCGATTATTAGATGATTCGAAAACGCATTATGTAGCAGAGGTTCCTAGCAATATTTCCGTACCAATTTCACATAGATCCTTAACGAGACTAAAAAGTTATTAACAAATTTCTAAATGAAACGAGACGACGACGCGTGTTTTGTTCCAGGTTATCGATATTTTTCTCGACTTTCCGTATCGATTATTAGATGATTCGAAAACGCATTATGTAGCAGAGGTTCCTAGCAATATTTCCGTACCAATTTCACATAGATCCTTAACGAGACTAAAAAGTTATTAACAAATTTCTAAATGAAACGAGACGACGACGCGTGTTTTGTTCCAGGTTATCGATATTTTTCTCGACTTTCCGTATCGATTATTAGATGATTTGAAAAGGCGTTACGTAGCAGAGGATTCTAGCAATATTTCAGTACCAATTTCACATAGATCCTTAACGAGACTAAAAAGTTATTAACAATTTTCTAAATCAGAGGAGACGACGACGCGTGTTTTGTACCACGTTATCGATATTTTTTTCGACTTTCCGTATCGATTATTAGACGATTTGAAACCACAGTATGTAGCAGAGGTTCCTAGCAATATTTCAGTACCAATTTCACATAGATCCTTAACGAGACTAAAAAGTTATTAACAAATTTCTAAATGAAAGGAGACGACGACGTGTGTTTTGTTCCAGGTTATCGATATTTTTCTCGACTTTCCGTATCGATTATTAGACGATTTGAAACCACAATATGTAGCAGAGATTCGCAGCTATAATCCAAGACTACTTTTGCAATGATATTTTACCGCATTAAATAGCTAGGAGCAATTATATTAAAAATTTCGCGTTACCGACATCGTGTAGACCACGTGGCTATGTGATTTCCGCGGACCGATATCAGGCGCGGGTAGCAGGATCACAGAATGTTAAAGGAGGTCGTCTAATGAGAAAAACCACGTGGTCGGTCATTTATTCCCGCCAAAATGCCGCGAGAGGGAAAAAACGTTAATTTAACACATTTACGGAACAAAAATGTGAACTTTTAGAGTTGCATTAGGTAGCAGGGGACAGTGGCTACATTAAAGGATACTTTTGGCAAGCATTATTATCGCGGTTAATTAGTTATAAACATTTTTCTGCAAGAATCGTAATTACTGCGACAAAACGGAAGTGCCGCACAAGGAAAAAACGTTAATTTAACACATTTGCGGAGCAAAAGTGTGCCATTTAGAGTTGCATTAGGTACCCGAGGACAGTGGCTACATTAAAGGATACTTTTGGCAAGGATATTTAACGCGGTTAATTAGTTATAAACATTTTTCTGCAACAATCGTAATTGCGCCGCCTGTAGTGATGGAGATTATCAATGTTTTTCTCGTCTTTGCGTCGTCATGAGTGCATAATCTGCACATGCACTGCGAGCAGAGGTTCCTAGCTGCATTCTAGATTCAGTTTGGTATGCATAATTATTGCAACCAAATAGTTATGAACAATTTTCAGAATTTCTTGCCCAGTCGAGACGTGTTTTGTCTCACGTTATCGATATTTATCTCGACCTACCGTATCGATTATTAGATGATTCGGAAACGCATTATGTAGCAGAGGTTCCTAGCAATATTTCAGTAACAATTTCACATAGATCCTTAACGAGACTAAAAAGTTATTAACAAATTTCTAAATGAAACGAGACGACGACGCGTGTTTTGTTCCAGGTTATCGATATTTTTCTCGACTTTCCGTATCGATTATTAGATGATTCGAAAACGCATTATGTAGCAGAGGTTCCTAGCAATATTTCCGTACCAATTTCACATAGATCCTTAACGAGACTAAAAAGTTATTAACAAATTTCTAAATGAAACGAGACGACGACGCGTGTTTTGTTCCAGGTTATCGATATTTTTCTCGACTTTCCGTATCGATTATTAGATGATTCGAAAACGCATTATGTAGCAGAGGTTCCTAGCAATATTTCAGTACCAATTTCACATAGATCCTTAACGAGACTAAAAAGTTATTAACAAATTTCTAAATGAAACGAGACGACGACACGTGTTTTGTTCCACGTTATCGATATTTTTCTCGACTTTCCGTATCGATTATTACATGATTTGAAAAGGCGTTATGTAGCAGAGGTTTCTAGCAATATTTCAGTACCAACTTCACATAGATCCTTAACGAGACTAAAATGTTATTAACAAATTTCTAAATGAAAGGAGACGACGACGCGTGTTTTGTTCCAGGTTATCGATATTTTTCTCGACTTTCCGTATCGATTATTACATGATTTGAAAAGGCGTTATGTAGCAGAGGTTTCTAGCAATATTTCAGTACCAACTTCACATAGATCCTTAACGAGACTAAAAAGTTATTAACAAATTTCTAAATGAAACGAGACGACGACGCGTGTTTTGTTCCAGGTTATCGATATTTTTCTCGACTTTCCGTATCGATTATTAGATGATTCGAAAACGCATTATGTAGCAGAGGTTCCTAGCAATATTTCAGTACCAATTTCACATAGATCCTTAACGAGACTAAAAAGTTATTAACAAATTTCTAAATGAAACGAGACGACGACACGTGTTTTGTTCCACGTTATCGATATTTTTCTCGACTTTCCGTATCGATTATTACATGATTTGAAAAGGCGTTATGTAGCAGAGGTTTCTAGCAATATTTCAGTACCAACTTCACATAGATCCTTAACGAGACTAAAATGTTATTAACAAATTTCTAAATGAAAGGAGACGACGACGCGTGTTTTGTTCCAGGTTATCGATATTTTTCTCGACTTTCCGTATCGATTATTACATGATTTGAAAAGGCGTTATGTAGCAGAGGTTTCTAGCAATATTTCAGTACCAACTTCACATAGATCCTTAACGAGACTAAAAAGTTATTAACAAATTTCTAAATGAAACGAGACGACGACGCGTGTTTTGTTCCAGGTTATCGATATTTTTCTCGACTTTCCGTATCGATTATTAGATGATTCGAAAACGCATTATGTAGCAGAGGTTCCTAGCAATATTTCCGTACCAATTTCACATAGATCCTTAACGAGACTAAAAAGTTATTAACAAATTTCTAAATGAAACGAGACGACGACGCGTGTTTTGTTCCAGGTTATCGATATTTTTCTCGACTTTCCGTATCGATTATTAGATGATTCGAAAACGCATTATGTAGCAGAGGTTCCTAGCAATATTTCCGTACCAATTTCACATAGATCCTTAACGAGACTAAAAAGTTATTAACAAATTTCTAAATGAAACGAGACGACGACGCGTGTTTTGTTCCAGGTTATCGATATTTTTCTCGACTTTCCGTATCGATTATTAGATGATTCGAAAACGCATTATGTAGCAGAGGTTCCTAGCAATATTTCCGTACCAATTTCACATAGATCCTTAACGAGACTAAAAAGTTATTAACAAATTTCTAAATGAAACGAGACGACGACGCGTGTTTTGTTCCAGGTTATCGATATTTTTCTCGACTTTCCGTATCGATTATTAGATGATTTGAAAAGGCGTTACGTAGCAGAGGATTCTAGCAATATTTCAGTACCAATTTCACATAGATCCTTAACGAGACTAAAAAGTTATTAACAATTTTCTAAATCAGAGGAGACGACGACGCGTGTTTTGTACCACGTTATCGATATTTTTTTCGACTTTCCGTATCGATTATTAGACGATTTGAAACCACAGTATGTAGCAGAGGTTCCTAGCAATATTTCAGTACCAATTTCACATAGATCCTTAACGAGACTAAAAAGTTATTAACAAATTTCTAAATGAAAGGAGACGACGACGTGTGTTTTGTTCCAGGTTATCGATATTTTTCTCGACTTTCCGTATCGATTATTAGACGATTTGAAACCACAATATGTAGCAGAGATTCGCAGCTATAATCCAAGACTACTTTTGCAATGATATTTTACCGCATTAAATAGCTAGGAGCAATTATATTAAAAATTTCGCGTTACCGACATCGTGTAGACCACGTGGCTATGTGATTTCCGCGGACCGATATCAGGCGCGGGTAGCAGGATCACAGAATGTTAAAGGAGGTCGTCTAATGAGAAAAACCACGTGGTCGGTCATTTATTCCCGCCAAAATGCCGCGAGAGGGAAAAAACGTTAATTTAACACATTTACGGAACAAAAATGTGAACTTTTAGAGTTGCATTAGGTAGCAGGGGACAGTGGCTACATTAAAGGATACTTTTGGCAAGCATTATTATCGCGGTTAATTAGTTATAAACATTTTTCTGCAAGAATCGTAATTACTGCGACAAAACGGAAGTGCCGCACAAGGAAAAAACGTTAATTTAACACATTTGCGGAGCAAAAGTGTGCCATTTAGAGTTGCATTAGGTACCCGAGGACAGTGGCTACATTAAAGGATACTTT
Source organism: Ptiloglossa arizonensis (assembly GCF_051014685.1). Lineage (NCBI taxonomy): Eukaryota > Metazoa > Arthropoda > Insecta > Hymenoptera > Colletidae > Ptiloglossa > Ptiloglossa arizonensis. The sequence continues at coordinate 9,535,301 of NC_135051.1, read as the reverse complement.
TGGCAAGGATATTTAACGCGGTTAATTAGTTATAAACATTTTTCTGCAACAATCGTAATTGCGCCGCCTGTAGTGATGGAGATTATCAATGTTTTTCTCGTCTTTGCGTCGTCATGAGTGCATAATCTGCACATGCACTGCGAGCAGAGGTTCCTAGCTGCATTCTAGATTCAGTTTGGTATGCATAATTATTGCAACCAAATAGTTATGAACAATTTTCAGAATTTCTTGCCCAGTCGAGACGTGTTTTGTCTCACGTTATCGATATTTATCTCGACCTACCGTATCGATTATTAGATGATTCGGAAACGCATTATGTAGCAGAGGTTCCTAGCAATATTTCAGTAACAATTTCACATAGATCCTTAACGAGACTAAAAAGTTATTAACAAATTTCTAAATGAAACGAGACGACGACGCGTGTTTTGTTCCAGGTTATCGATATTTTTCTCGACTTTCCGTATCGATTATTAGATGATTCGAAAACGCATTATGTAGCAGAGGTTCCTAGCAATATTTCCGTACCAATTTCACATAGATCCTTAACGAGACTAAAAAGTTATTAACAAATTTCTAAATGAAACGAGACGACGACGCGTGTTTTGTTCCAGGTTATCGATATTTTTCTCGACTTTCCGTATCGATTATTAGATGATTCGAAAACGCATTATGTAGCAGAGGTTCCTAGCAATATTTCAGTACCAATTTCACATAGATCCTTAACGAGACTAAAAAGTTATTAACAAATTTCTAAATGAAACGAGACGACGACACGTGTTTTGTTCCACGTTATCGATATTTTTCTCGACTTTCCGTATCGATTATTACATGATTTGAAAAGGCGTTATGTAGCAGAGGTTTCTAGCAATATTTCAGTACCAACTTCACATAGATCCTTAACGAGACTAAAATGTTATTAACAAATTTCTAAATGAAAGGAGACGACGACGCGTGTTTTGTTCCAGGTTATCGATATTTTTCTCGACTTTCCGTATCGATTATTACATGATTTGAAAAGGCGTTATGTAGCAGAGGTTTCTAGCAATATTTCAGTACCAACTTCACATAGATCCTTAACGAGACTAAAAAGTTATTAACAAATTTCTAAATGAAACGAGACGACGACGCGTGTTTTGTTCCAGGTTATCGATATTTTTCTCGACTTTCCGTATCGATTATTAGATGATTCGAAAACGCATTATGTAGCAGAGGTTCCTAGCAATATTTCCGTACCAATTTCACATAGATCCTTAACGAGACTAAAAAGTTATTAACAAATTTCTAAATGAAACGAGACGACGACGCGTGTTTTGTTCCAGGTTATCGATATTTTTCTCGACTTTCCGTATCGATTATTAGATGATTCGAAAACGCATTATGTAGCAGAGGTTCCTAGCAATATTTCCGTACCAATTTCACATAGATCCTTAACGAGACTAAAAAGTTATTAACAAATTTCTAAATGAAACGAGACGACGACGCGTGTTTTGTTCCAGGTTATCGATATTTTTCTCGACTTTCCGTATCGATTATTAGATGATTTGAAAAGGCGTTACGTAGCAGAGGATTCTAGCAATATTTCAGTACCAATTTCACATAGATCCTTAACGAGACTAAAAAGTTATTAACAATTTTCTAAATCAGAGGAGACGACGACGCGTGTTTTGTACCACGTTATCGATATTTTTTTCGACTTTCCGTATCGATTATTAGACGATTTGAAACCACAGTATGTAGCAGAGGTTCCTAGCAATATTTCAGTACCAATTTCACATAGATCCTTAACGAGACTAAAAAGTTATTAACAAATTTCTAAATGAAAGGAGACGACGACGTGTGTTTTGTTCCAGGTTATCGATATTTTTCTCGACTTTCCGTATCGATTATTAGACGATTTGAAACCACAATATGTAGCAGAGATTCGCAGCTATAATCCAAGACTACTTTTGCAATGATATTTTACCGCATTAAATAGCTAGGAGCAATTATATTAAAAATTTCGCGTTACCGACATCGTGTAGACCACGTGGCTATGTGATTTCCGCGGACCGATATCAGGCGCGGGTAGCAGGATCACAGAATGTTAAAGGAGGTCGTCTAATGAGAAAAACCACGTGGTCGGTCATTTATTCCCGCCAAAATGCCGCGAGAGGGAAAAAACGTTAATTTAACACATTTACGGAACAAAAATGTGAACTTTTAGAGTTGCATTAGGTAGCAGGGGACAGTGGCTACATTAAAGGATACTTTTGGCAAGCATTATTATCGCGGTTAATTAGTTATAAACATTTTTCTGCAAGAATCGTAATTACTGCGACAAAACGGAAGTGCCGCACAAGGAAAAAACGTTAATTTAACACATTTGCGGAGCAAAAGTGTGAACATTTAGAGTTGCATTAGGTACCCGAGGACAGTGGCTACATTAAAGGATACTTTTGGCAAGGATATTTAACGCGGTTAATTAGTTATAAACATTTTTCTGCAACAATCGTAATTGCGCCGCCTGTAGTGATGGAGATTATCAATGTTTTTCTCGTCTTTGCGTCGTCATGAGTGCATAATCTGCACATGCACTGCGAGCAGAGGTTCCTAGCTGCATTCTAGATTCAGTTTGGTATGCATAATTATTGCAACCAAATAGTTATGAACAATTTTCAGAATTTCTTGCCCAGTCGAGACGTGTTTTGTCTCACGTTATCGATATTTATCTCGACCTACCGTATCGATTATTAGATGATTCGGAAACGCATTATGTAGCAGAGGTTCCTAGCAATATTTCAGTAACAATTTCACATAGATCCTTAACGAGACTAAAAAGTTATTAACAAATTTCTAAATGAAACGAGACGACGACGCGTGTTTTGTTCCAGGTTATCGATATTTTTCTCGACTTTCCGTATCGATTATTAGATGATTCGAAAACGCATTATGTAGCAGAGGTTCCTAGCAATATTTCCGTACCAATTTCACATAGATCCTTAACGAGACTAAAAAGTTATTAACAAATTTCTAAATGAAACGAGACGACGACGCGTGTTTTGTTCCAGGTTATCGATATTTTTCTCGACTTTCCGTATCGATTATTAGATGATTCGAAAACGCATTATGTAGCAGAGGTTCCTAGCAATATTTCAGTACCAATTTCACATAGATCCTTAACGAGACTAAAAAGTTATTAACAAATTTCTAAATGAAACGAGACGACGACACGTGTTTTGTTCCACGTTATCGATATTTTTCTCGACTTTCCGTATCGATTATTACATGATTTGAAAAGGCGTTATGTAGCAGAGGTTTCTAGCAATATTTCAGTACCAACTTCACATAGATCCTTAACGAGACTAAAATGTTATTAACAAATTTCTAAATGAAAGGAGACGACGACGCGTGTTTTGTTCCAGGTTATCGATATTTTTCTCGACTTTCCGTATCGATTATTACATGATTTGAAAAGGCGTTATGTAGCAGAGGTTTCTAGCAATATTTCAGTACCAACTTCACATAGATCCTTAACGAGACTAAAAAGTTATTAACAAATTTCTAAATGAAACGAGACGACGACGCGTGTTTTGTTCCAGGTTATCGATATTTTTCTCGACTTTCCGTATCGATTATTAGATGATTCGAAAACGCATTATGTAGCAGAGGTTCCTAGCAATATTTCCGTACCAATTTCACATAGATCCTTAACGAGACTAAAAAGTTATTAACAAATTTCTAAATGAAACGAGACGACGACGCGTGTTTTGTTCCAGGTTATCGATATTTTTCTCGACTTTCCGTATCGATTATTAGATGATTCGAAAACGCATTATGTAGCAGAGGTTCCTAGCAATATTTCAGTACCAATTTCACATAGATCTTTAACGAGACTAAAAAGTTATTAACAAATTTCTAAATGAAACGAGACGACGACGCGTGTTTTGTTCCAGGTTATCGATATTTTTCTCGACTTTCCGTATCGATTATTAGATGATTCGAAAACGCATTATGTAGCAGAGGTTCCTAGCAATATTTCAGTACCAATTTCACATAGATCCTTAACGAGACTAAAAAGTTATTAACAAATTTCTAAATGAAACGAGACGACGACACGTGTTTTGTTCCACGTTATCGATATTTATCTCGACCTACCGTATCGATTATTAGATGATTCGAAAACGCATTATGTAGCAGAGGTTCCTAGCAATATTTCAGTACCAATTTCACATAGATCCTTAACGAGACTAAAAAGTTATTAACAAATTTCTAAATGAAACGAGACGACGACACGTGTTTTGTTCCACGTTATCAATATTTTTCTCGAACTTCCGTATCGATTATTCGATGATTTTAAAACGTATTATGTAGCAGAGGTTCCTAACAATATTTCAGTACCATTTTGTGATTATGTGATGATTTTGCAACGCATTGCGTTCGCAAACGCGCCGGCAATGCAACTTCTACCAACTAATTAATGGTGTTAACAATTATTGCAAAAATTGTCATAGGAACTTTGTATGGATCTCAGCAACGCAATGCATGTACAAATTATGCAATTATTGAAGTGAAAAGTACAAAAAAAATACCGGTTACCCCTATTACAACATGTGTCGGCAATGCAACGACTTCCGTAAATTGTTCGTAATTAATTGATGGAGTAAACAATCGTTGCAAATGCAGTCGTAGAAGCTTCCTACGACTCTCAGCTACGTAATGCAGGTCGATGTTGTGGAACACTTGGGTCGGAAAATCGAAAATCATTTCGATTACTCCTATTACTATAAGGGTCGTCTATACAAATGCTTCGGAAAATGCGGTATTTGTGTAAATGATTATTGTTTCGATCTGACTTTTTTATCCCTTGTGATGGACGAAATTATCACACATATAATGAATAATTATCCTCACTTGTAATTTCATTATTATATTTATTATTATTTATTATTATGAGTTTTTGTATCGTTATATATCAGTTTTTTATTATCTCTCATTCGTTACGTTATAAAAAATATAAAAAATATGTGTGCAATTTTGGTAACAATTGAATAGTGATGAAAGAAGAGAAGAAAGTTTCATTTCCGAATAGATCTCGGTGTATTTGTATTTATGAACAGCCAACGGTTTGAAATAAAAAATTCTATTTTTTTTTCGTCACAAATGTAGATTAAGTTTGATACACAAATATAGACTACCACTAATAGATACGCGGCGGGATATTACTAATTTTATTAATTTGTAACTCGATGTCATGCCCGTTAGTATATTTTCAACTTAGCTCTTTCGTGGCGTGACTCGTTGAAGAGAAGCGAATTTCTGTCGAGATCCGCATCGACTTGCTGCACGACAAATGGTGAAGAGCAGGAGGAAAATGATTGAAGTGATGCAGACAGTTGAGGCCTCTTGACTGCAGAACACCTTGATATTTATGCATAACTAGTTTACGTAGGATTAAGCCGATTACAAAGAGACTGATTGATTGCGAAAGACGAAAAGTAGCTAGCAGGTAACACAGAACAACGCGCACCAGCGAACAAATCAAACACGAAAGAAAGATAGAACGTGAGAGAACGCAAAAATACCGCCAAACAAATTGCAATTAATGTCCTCCGCGGGCGAAAAGTGAGACTGTATTCTGCAAGCTGTTACTTCTCAAAATACGGGTTTACTATATGACGATCATACTTGGACAAATTTTGCAGCGAGACTGCTTGTCGCCGTAGAAAGAATTCGCTTCTTCCCACGAAAGGGGGAAATATTAATCGATGATTGGATCACGCTTCCGGATCACGCGATGTCCCAAGTCACGTGTTCTAACGGTTGCGGTTTCGGGTTACGCGAATACATGTGTTGGTCGTATATGAATATAAGGCGACGTGTTTATATGTTTACTTCGAGGAAATAACGAGACAAAGGCTGACGCGTCTAACGGTTTTAAGCTGTTTCTCGAACATTCGATGAAATGTTTCCCCTTTCTTTCTAACCCTTTGCGAACGGAATATTCCATTGTGTGGAATATTATACAAACACCTAGAATTGTACATGGAAACTTTAAATTTAGTTTAAAATTATGCCCAAAATACAATGAGGAAATTTTGCATCTAGCTCACATATATTAATGAAACAAAACATACATAAAAGCCCTTATTTTTAGAGAAATGAAAGCTTTGTTGATGGCAAGGCGTATGAAATTGCGTCCTGTTCCTAATATGGTAATCCATTGAATGTTTAGATTTCTCGATAGTTCGTATTACATAACTCTTATAGTATCTAGATTATATACATCTCAATTTCATTCTCAAAAAGGAATTGGACGTAATTAATAAACAATGTTTAAATCCTTATATTAAAGTTTTCGATATATACCAAATATTAGAATAGTGCGGGATTCCCGACAATTCTTACTACATAACTCTCACAAAATTTAGATTATAGGTTCCTAAATTCATTCTCCGAAAGGAATTAAATGTTAATGTTTTACGTATGTAATTAATGTTAATGTTTTACGTATGAAATTAATGTTAGTAAAATTGTATAATGGCGCCACCTTTTGATGACATTAGACACTACTTCTCGACAAACTTGACGGTTTTCCCACCAGAATCTCTGTACAGAAGTTTTAAGTGTAGTTCGGATAATTCTTCGTTAGATACCTACACCAATATCTCTTCTCTATTTATATTTTTAAACCAAATTTTGGATCATTTATTAAATATGCATCTTTGCATTTGTGATATCGTAGACATAGCGAATGATTGACTGGTGCCATAATTGTCTTCTGACCAATAATTGTTCACACTATTTGCGTAATATCATGAATCTCGGAATAAAAACTTTGTCGTGTCATTGAGTGAGAAGAATTAAGTTCTTGGCATCTGTTTCCTTATTTCTAAGTATGTACATATATTGGACTTAGGCTTAGATAGTGTTCAGTAAAGTACTTCAACAATATTTGTATACAACCAATTTATTTTATCTAATGTACATAGATACATAATGCTTTATTATGCTGGTTTTAATATCAGTACATTGTTTTCCAACGACGAAGGTATTATAATTGCATTAGATACATTTACTAAAATTCCATTTCCTGGAATTACTGATTTCCAAATTGGTTGGAGTTATTTTCTCCTGTGGATGCAGCAGGAATTATATATTTGTAAAAGAGGTCAGGATGATGATACAGATATGGATACAAAAAATTGTTTAATACAAATATCAGCGAAACCGTTAAACAGGTACAATGCATAAAATAGAAAGGTTTTTTCCCATGTATTTAGTTATAATATTCGTTATTTCTTGTAGTTGCAAACAAGCTGCAGTTGGCAAAGATAATATAGTAATCCTAACTGGAGATAATGAATTATGGCGGTACAAAATTTATGAAAATTCTTGGAAAAAGGTGATCAACTTTATCCCTAGCAATGACAATGCAGAAAATGAATATCCAGTTAAAGTTTTACAAGGAGGGTGTACCGTAATTCTTACCAATTTAGGTACATATCTGTGGCAATAAAAATTCAGGAAACAATAAGATTTATGTACAAGTTAAACTGTGCTTTAGGTCGTGCTTTTAATGTTCCCACGGTGGTTGAAATGCCAAAGAGGGTAAAGTTCGTAGACATTGCTTGTGGATTCGATCACACTATCTTACTGGCGGAAAATGGTGATGTCTATTCAATGGGAATGGGAACGTACGTAGTGTTTGCATAATGTATGCAATCGATATGTGACTAAAGCAAAAAATATACTAAAGCAGGCGTGGTCAGCTAGGACACAACGATTTGGAAGATTGCGACGATCCAAGGCTTGTCGAGGCTTTAGCTGGCCTCAAAGTCATTCAGATTTCGGCCATGGGTTGGCATAGCGCGGTAGTAACGAATCAGGTGAGTATTCTTTAGTAGAACAGATTAAGATCGATAAATGCTACTTTTTATTAATTATTTTCCAATCGTAGGGTGATCTGTATACTTGGGGATGGAATACAAACGGAGAGTTAGGACTATCTGGCAAAGATAGTAAAGTAGTGGCTGTACCCACGGTGGTAGATTTTACAAACGATCAAAATGAAAACCTAGAGATATTTGTGAAGAAGGCCGAATGCGGAAATACGTTTACTATTTGCATGACAGGTACGATGAACACTTGAAAGATTTATATGTGAGAAAATAAACACTTAAAAGATTTATGTTTCCAACAGATGACGGAGCACTTTGGGGTTGCGGATCTAATAAGTACGGACAGTTGGGGCAACCGCGAGAGGCCTTACCAAACTCGTCAAAGTTCGTCAAACTCGAAATCGCTATTGGCTCTGCAAACATTAAGGACTTCAAGTGCCGCGAATGGGGTACTGTGCTTGTAACAGACTGAGCTTGTAGTTTTGATAATCATTTTTTAAAATGGAAAATAAAACGACAATTTTTTTCATTATGTGTCGCATCATCGCTCATTATAAGTCGCCCTCGACCATTTTGAACATTTTTAACGCATTCTTCGCTTCTATCAACGGCAAAATGAATTGACGTTTGTGTTTCAACATCTCTTCGTCCTTTATGGAAGATGGAGGAGTTACGGGCAACTTCGAGTGTTCTTTACCTACAAAATTGAAATTCACGCAACCTGTGTTCGAGACTACAAGGACTATTCGAGGAATTATTGTACAATACCTGTTACTTTCTTTCCACGTTTTTTTGACCCTTTCATCTCATTTTCAAGTTTTTTGTAAAGCTGCACGCTAAATGGTACTGGGTTATGTTGAACGAGCCTCACCGGTCGCGGTGTTCGAAGAACAAATGGCAGGTGATAAGTTTCCACTTCTATCGGCTCTACGAAAACTGCGTAAACGAGAGCGTATCGTAACTCGTTGGCGTACCTGCTTGAAAAATAATCGACAATTATTTGTAATTATTTTCTCACTCCATTGCTGCTGACTCGAACGAGATAACGAATTTACATAGCGTAGGTGGACTCTATCACGATATCCAACACGAGAGATGGGTTTATGTTGTTGAAGGATTCGTTGGTAACTTCTGACACAGCTGCAGATGTATTTTGCAACTTTTCCGAGGAAGTTCCTTTTTTATTTATCCACTCCTTATCGTTATTGGATTGCCTTTTCTGCAAACTGATAAACGCACAAGAGAGAGAAAGCATTAATTAACCCATCGAGTATCGTTAATAAAACATTCTGTTATTAGTATTTAAATTTATTTAAATAGCGTGGGGCACATTACTTTTCCGATCCTATCGAACTCAACGAACTTTGTTCGTCCATCGAATGTTTTTTGATTTCTACACTGTTACACACGATTTCGTCCCAGTATGGTACTCGTTTCTCTTTAGACACCTTGCTAGCTGCTATATCAAAAAACTTCTTCATTTCTCTGAAAAATTCTTCGCGAGAATGCTTCTGATCTATCGATGGACGAAAGTTTTAAATCAAAAGTAGGATACCATACACAGAATGAGTCTACAAGCATTGTTATCCGACATATCTCCCAATATATCGTGTTCGAGGGGCCTCATCGAACGAAACGATTTTTAAATTTTTTATGCTTTTTTCTTTTTTGAGATATTAAGATGACTTTGACTTTTTAAAATGACACTGCATATATTTTTAAGGTCAACTCGAAGCTCACCTTATTGCTGGTCATTGAATTTGTTTTGTCGGCTACGACCGAGTACTAAAAAAAACATGCAGTGTCATTTAAGAAACTCCAGATCATTTTAATGTGTCTGAAAATATACAACAAGAAAAATTAAAGAGACTCGTACAATGGGTCGTCCAAAATACAGTGTATTTCGTATAAAACGTTTTTTAATCGAATCGATGTGTAACGAGATACTATATATCAGATAATAATTTTTATCGATTCACTTTGTATACAAGGTGTCTATTTTATCTCGACACGATGGAATATATTTATAGCAGTTCATGGGATCGAACAAATTGTCTCCCGAATGTTATATGATTCGTTACCTCGAATCAGCGTCATCTCCCCGGACAGCCAGCTAATTAAAACACCTCGATAATAGTCGTCGAGATCCTTTTTGTGTCGCAGTACTTGTAATGCCAACGTGTCCAGGAACCAGAAGGAGGCCATGTTCGTCTTGTAATCGACGACCTCGAGAGCATTTCCCAGCGATCTGTAGAAAGATGAAGGTTGCTACGCGTTTCAGGTACGATTCGACTCACGATCGGTTTAAGGATTCGAACTCAATGAGCTTTGCAGGTGTCTCGTCCTCGATGACGAAAGCTGTGCCGAGCAAGCTCTTGAACGTAGGTGGAAGTGTCTCCAGAAATTTTCTTTCAGGTTTGTCGAAGACTTCAGACCTATCCGACTCCTCTCCAGTTTGCTAACAATTTTATGAATTATTTGGAAAAATTTTGCGCGAACGAAACCAAGTTTCTCAACACCGACGAAAACTCAGAAAACACCGATAGGACGAGGTTGAATGCAAACCAGATGGAAATGACGTTTCGTTAATAGCTCTACGCGATAAGAGCTCTTCAAAGGGTTCGACGTTTGACGGATAAATGACGCGTGCGTGTGCACCTCTTTGCATTCAATCCTCTCGAAGAATGTCGCGGATCGGGACATGAAAAACCGAATCTCGTTTACGTTCTGAAAATTCGCCATTTCTCGGGGTGTCTTCCACGAGGAATCGTGCGTCCCTCCCGTTGGAACACGAGCGGAGCCGAGGAGGCCTGATATGAATAATAATGAAAGAATCACAGACGAAACGGTTCGTTCATTGTTTTTTTTTTTTATTCATTGGTTTTATTTTTTAATTTTTTTTCCATATTTTGTTCAATATTTTCAGAAAATAACACTCCAAAGCGAAAAAACCGTATATTCTCACCAATCCCAATGTGTGTATAATATATATATTATACTTCTCATATATAATATATATGTATATATATATAATATATATATATAATGTATACTTTTATACTTTATATATAATAATATTATGTAGAGTAGCGCACACTTTAGACTGTTATGTATCGATACCGTTTTAATAATTTTATCGATAAATTACAAATATTGAAAAACATGAAACAGACACAGCAGGCGGGGACGCGGGGACTTTCGCGTCATCTCGGGATACATCTTTCTTTACCGCGAAACCGTGAAAAAAGATTCTTTTGTTCTCGGTGCGAGACGTGTTCCTGTCGCGGGTCCCGTTTCTCTCTCGCGGGTACACGGATTGGATATCAGCACGGGGTGGGGGTCGGGGAGGCGTGGTGCTCGATCGACGTTCGTTCTTGAGAAAGAGATCGAAGAGAGAGGATGACTTCGAGCGACGAAGTGAACAAATAGAATGTCTCGTCTCGATGGGGCTCGTCTGTCGCTAGCCGGACAGTTTCCCCGTGTCTTCCCCTCCGTTCGTTCTTTCAGTTTTTCTCACGGGGAAAAGCGAAGGGAGTACTCGGTCGAGGAAGCGTGGCGGCGGTGGTAAACGGGGGGGGGGGGGGGGGGTTGGATCGGGAAACGCGACGAACCGTGCGCCCCTCCCCCATGGGACACTACTAAACAGCTATTATATTATATCGTATGGGTCGCTCGAAAATCCCCGAGTCCCGGCGCGACTGACATTTTTTTTTTGTTTATTTATATATTTTCACACCGAAGTCAGAAAGGCAATACGCAGTATGAACTTACTTAGTACATTTGTGTGTGTATGTGTGTACGCGTATATGTGTTGTGTGTGTTTCGTGGCTTTTACAACTATTTTACTTTTTCTTTTTTGTTCAATCTCTCTCTTGTGTAATGTTTCATTTATTTATTTTTTTTAACGGGTTCTTGTTACTGTTGTGGTTGTTGCTGTTGTTTTACGTTTTTTGTTCATGTCTTTTGTTCGTTTGTATATGTTTGCTTCCACGCGTTCTTCCTGCTCCTTTCGTACATACGTATGTAATTCCATTAGATCCGGCGGAAAGTTATGTTCGGTCGAATTGTTCGTGAACAATTGTGCGACAATTGGTGGAACGTTCGATGACTTTGGGTGGTTCGCGATCGATAATCGAGCCATTTAACTTTTCGAATCATCGAACAACACCGAAGTTTCCCATCTCACGTGGCGTATACGAGTAGTTACCTGCTGGGAAAGAACATAACGAGAGGCAATAATTGTTTACGGGCGCGCTATCGATGTCCACCATTCGGGGGAAAAATCTTTATGGGTTGGATACGAGGACAAAACATTCCGCCGGAGCTAATAATAATCTTCTTCTTTGTTCGCTACTTGAGCGATCGCATCTTATGACCTTTTGCTTTATCGATCGGTGTCCCTTCAACCTGTCCGCTTATCAGCGCCGTAAAACTTTCCGTTGCCTTTTCTTCTTCCGTTTTTTCGGTCTTTCTTTTCTTTTTTTTTTTTTGCTCTTCCACAATTTCAATTACACGCGGTGCTGTTTTTCAACCCGTTCGCATCCATCCCCCCTCCTCTCTTTCGTTCTGCTCGGAATGGGGGGGGGGGAGTGTTTTTTAATTTTTTTCTTTTTTCGTCGCGGAGAGAAAATCGTATACAGACGCAGCCAATGAAATCCGTAACTGAAAAGTGAAAAACGGAAAAAAGCACAAAAGCAAAGAACAACCAACTATACCTATAGCACCGAAGCACCGAAGAAGAGAAAGGTGGGATTCAGGTGGAGTTGCCGTGATTTCGAATCCTCCTGTTCGCTTCTCGATTCCGTTTTGTCAACGGGTCGAGAATAATTTCGTGTTACAGGCGAAAGTAATCGAAATCGGGCGATTCTCCTCGTCGTCGATGGGAAGAAGAAATCACTCATCAGCAACCCAGAACAGCTGGCGAAGCGCAAATAAAAATATAAAACCGAGGAAATTAAATATTTTCAATCGATTTTATTGAAAATAATACAACAAAATATCTCATAATAATAATAATAATAATAATAATAATTAAAAATAATTAATAATTAATGATACGTACTGTTCTACTCGATATCTAAATAATCATGTCTTAAAACGTTGTTTAAATAATAATAATAATAATAATAATAATAATAATAATAATAATATTATCATCGGCATTAATCAATGTAATAAAATAATAATAAAGGCAATAAAGTTAATAATAATAATAATAATAATAATTGTATCATAGAATAATGCATCAATAAACAAACTTAATAATCTAATTATTGGTTAATGATTCGTCATCGTCCTCGATCGCTATCAATGGATCTTTTTCTTTACCTAGTCATTAATAATGGATAATTAATTAATTCATTAATTAAATTACACGTTGCTTGGATATGCACATAGAGATATAAAGTCGTTTTTGGTCCCACCTAACTGCAAACGTTATATTCATACAACTTTTTTTTTGTCGTCGCATGGATCGCTTTATATATGTATATGCGTGTACGTGTGTATGCGCGTGTGTGTACGTGTACGTGTGTTTCTCTGTGTTCCGTTACGTGTGCTCGTGTTACGAAAAACTATTGGTTTAACTATCGGTAAAGCTGTCGTTTCTCGAAAAATTTGTAATTGCGTATACACATGACAATGTTCCGTTCACCCATTTAAAATCGCCTTCTGCTTTCCCCTTTATCGCTACTATCTCTTTACATTGTATCGTCGTTCACGGTGTATCGTGTTCCGTGGAAGTCGCGACCAGTTCCCTTCGGGCGGTCCGAGAAACAAATCGAAAGAAGGAAAAACGAAAATAAAAATCCAAAGAAAGAGAAAAGAAAGAGAAAAAAAAAACTGATCTACGATAACCAACAACTTTCGCGACCGAAAGCGATGATTCTCGTCGGTTTTCGATACTTTGCTTCGTTTCGTCGTCGCTGCTTCGTTTTTCTTTCGTTCGAAAACGATAATATTTTCTTTTCTTTCCTCTTTCCCCCGTTTTCACGCTCTCGTGTTCGCCGATTTATTTTTCACGTTTCGTTCACGGGCGATCAATGGGCGCGTGTCTCCCGCGGGAAGTGTTCCCTTCCGTTTCTTCCGACTGTCTCGCATCCCAGAAAGAAGGTAAACAAAAAGAAAAAAAAAATTGAAAAAAAAAAGAAAAGAAAAGAAAAGACAAAAAAGAAAACGAAAAGAAAAATAAAAGAAGAAACAACTTTTACAACTGGCATTTCGTTATGCTCCTTTATAGTACGTACGCTTAAGTTACCTAATAACATTACTCTCACTAGATACATCACCGTGCGAAGAGGAACGCGTCCGGCAACGTCCTCGAGTCCACGAGGACGCGTTTAAAACGCCCCCTTAATCTTCCACGACAACATTTTACAGCCAATCGTGATAATTTCGACGCGGTATCGGCCGCAATTAAACCTAATTTGATCTTTCTCATTAAGGCTAGGTTACGCGAATTTTACTTAACAATTTCACTGCACGAATACTGCTTTTCTATCAGTCGCATATTTTTCCATATTAGCCTGGTCACCCATTACCCGCGTTTCGACCGCGTCTTCTCTCTCGCACCTCGGACAACCACCTCTTTCGACCCTGTTCCTTGTCCGCTTTCTCGCGAGAAGCAGTAATACTTGTTTCGATCGCTATTTCAATCTAGGGTTCTTGTTAAATTTTTCTTTTTTGTTTCTCGAGAAAGAGGGTTGTTCCGGAAAATCGACACGGGAAGACACCGTCGACACGCTTGATACCAGACTGCACGTGGGGGTGTAATGCCAGTTGTACGCTTCCTCGGAGACGAATCCCGCTAGTTCGAGGGAAACCGCGCGCTCGAACGAAATTTTACGTTAAACGCTGGAACACCAGCCACACGCTCCGTTACACGGAATGTATGCGATTTACAATGTAGAACGAGAATCAGAATCACACACCGATGGTGAACGTAACTCTGTGCATCGAACGAGAAAAAGAGATAGAGCGCACGTTTTCCCTTTCGTCTCTACGTTCGCGACTCTTTGCGACTGTTCCACGTGGCTTGACGAAACGCGGCCAAGTCTTTTGACTTTTCGATCATCGGTTGACGGCCGTGCGATCTTGGAAGCCACGCAGATCGGTCTACCGAATCGGTCGGATAGCATCGTTAACATATTTTCAAATATTATAACCTCACAACCATTTTGACAACAATCAACCTTCAACAAAAGAGCGTCCTACCTCAAAGAATCTTTAAAAAATGCGCCAGCCTGCGAATCGACTTCCGGCCGATACACGTTCCTCCTCGTATGTTGTTCAATCCCCGCGCAATCTGTACTCGGTCGCTCGAAAAAACAATTTTGGTTCGGTTATGGGTTAACCGGTTACCGGAAGTCGTATTTATCTAGGCTGACGTATATCACATGTTTCAAAGCTGCGAACCACGTACTCGCGATTTGTTCGTCACTCGCCACTCTCGTCCACTCGCGATTCGCTGGAACGCGACTCAAAAGAATGCCCATTGTATGTCTTCTCGTTTCTCGCTTAAGCTTCGACTTTTCGACCGTTCGTCGCGTTTACAGTTATTGTTCTCGAGGACACGCGCAACAACCTTCGATACTAGGTGGAAATGATCGTTTAACGGGTTCGAAAGTCGCTTAAATCGAAAACGACCGCCATGCTCGTCGACGTTTAACCCGTTCGAATCGTTCGAGCTTTAAAATCATCATTTTACAGTCGTCTGTACACCATCCTTCGATTTTTAAACTAAACGACCTTCTTTTGCAATTACACGGACGATTTTCTGCAAATATTACTCACGGTGTTAATGTCGCGTAAAGCTATACTCGAGTATTATTTAGGTATAACTTAAGACGAATCACAAAACTGTTGTCAAAGTTTTTAAATATATGGTTCCGTTTTTGCATTACGTGCACTAGGTTAAAGTTCTTCAAAACAGAAACGATCGTTCTAGAGGCTTAACTCTTGTTCTGCTTAATTGCACGAAAATCAGGCTCTGTATTTTTCTGAAGAATGCAACGTGCAATTTTTACCTTAGACATATTGCACCCAAGTGACGATTTTTTAATACAACAAACCACGTATAAAAAGATCGTTTACTTCTGTAAAGATCAAAGGGCGAAACTTTCGATCATTGTAAATATGCATGCAAAATATCTATTATTTTTTAAAGTCTGTATATAGTTTTAACTTCCTGCAGGCATTTAAATACGATGCGAATGGGTTTCCAATCTCCTCGAGATCGATGATCGATGTCAGAATCGAATCGATCGAAAAATTCCCACCGATCAGGCTTGTTCGGTTGCTGCGCGCGGCCTTCCCGAGCCACGCGTTCTCGATCCATCGGGGATCGAAGATTCATCGATCGTCGAGGAATCTCGATTATTCCGTAAAAACAACGCGAATCGAGTTTCTTTTAATCTCTCACGATTCGTCGACGATCGTCACCCTCGCCCCGCTTGGATCTGCGAATCAAGCGATCAACAAAAGTAACGTTTTACTAATTACAATCGATTTAAAACGATATCCCTAATCGCGCTACAATTACGTACGACAACTCGATGATATTCTGTACAATTCTCGTATATCCCGCGTCTCGCGTGTGCAGCTCTTTCACCGTCCGATCGAAACGCATCGATGCAACAGAATGATTCGTTCAACGGGTGACCAAAACATTTGGGAGCGTATTTTCCAACCTAAACGACGAATAACAAATATCGTACAAACACGGGGGAAACGTTCGAAGCTCAAGCCATAAACGCTCTTTGCGTCGAAATTCGGAAAGCAATGTTCAACGAGTGGAAAAAGCTCCTCGAAAAAATTTTGCTCACGCGATTTAGAATCATCCTGTACATACATACATACATACATACATACATACATACATACATACATACATACATACATACATACATACATACATACATACATACATACATACATACATACATACATACATACATACATACATACATACATACATACATACATACATACATACATACATACATACATACATACATACATACATACATACATACATACATACATATATCGCATGCAATCGCATCTAACGTGTACTGTGCGGAGCTAAGAAGCTGACCTCTCGAGGGAATCGTTCACATTACCTTTGCACAAGATGCTACTGTTCGCAGTTGGAAAGATTGCACTCGACAGGAATTTCGTTTCTATTTCCCTTACGTACGGCACTGTTGTGGTGTACTCTGAATTCATCTAACCGTAGTACTTATTTAAATTAAATTTTTTTCCAAAATAAAGCGTGCACGTAAAACTTTAAAGGAGCACACTAGGCACAGTATGCCTTTTACTGATAAAAGAAATGTACAGAAACTGACAAAGATTATTTCGAAGATGGTATTATTCATAAATAAACATTGAATTCGTTGTAAAGTGACCGGGAATTAATTCGTATAACTGAAACAGTCTCCTTGGATCCGGACGACATCTTTCCAGCTCCTCGTATTACATTTCCCTCGATCCGGAGGGATCATTTTTTTAGCTCGCAGGTATACATTCGTAAATGTGGGTGTGCGCGCGAGTACACGGTAGCGTCGATTCGTACATCTTTTCTCGTGCGTCGGTGACGCGTAAATTCTGTGTTTGTCTGTGTGTGTATACGTGTGTACGTGTAGTGTGTAGGTGTGTGTATGTAAGAGGTACGGTTTTGGGTGTCCCGTCTCGTGATCGATCCCGCTGTGTTCCTCCAACGTGCTCTCCCGCCTCGTCTTTTGTGAAACGGGATTAATAAAGGAAAAGCCTTCGAAACGAAAGAAGGTGGTGCAAGTTCCCGGCCGAAGAGACGAAAATGAGAAGAGAATCGCTACCCGATTATTATTAAGGGAGGCTGTTGGGGCTAGGGGGGTTGTTGTTTTTTCGGGGGGTCTGGGGAGAAAGGGGCCGGTGTTCTCTCGCTTGCACTTGGACGTAGGGCTACCGTGGACGAACTCAAAGGGCCCCCCCGAGTTTCGATCGAACGCGAGACCGCCACGGGGCCCGATCGGGCCTCGTGCGGCTCGCAAGATTTAATTAATCGTCAACGAGATAATATAAGCGACGCGTGAGGCGCGCCCACGCGTCTCCGCGTCGCTCGGATATTTATCTATATATATATATATAGATATATTTATATGTATATATATATAAACGACAGCGCCTACCGCCATAAGAATGACCGATAATCGATATATAATCATCGCGGTGTAAACAATAAATGGCGACACGTATATCGAGAGGTCTCGTATTTTTTTTTTTTTTTATATATATATCTATGTAACGCTTTGGACGCGCCTTAAACTCCTCCCTTTCGATACGAAACGATAATATATAACTGTAAAATCCATGTGGAATATAAAAAATATTCTCTTGACGTTTCCTACCTAACTATATGAAACACTGCGCTAAGACTGTATACTTCGTTACGAAACGTATATACGCGCGCGCGCGTGCGCGCGCGTGTCTGTTGTATGAACGCGCGTGTGTGCGTGTGTGTGTGTAATTGTCTGCATGCGTGTGTGTATTTGAGAGTTAAGCGTGTGTGGGTGTGTGTAGGTGTGTGGATTGCGTATCTCCAGCATTCGGGTACCTTTCCATTCGTCGACAGTGTACTTCGGTATACTTGTTTCGTCAGTCGTACATGTGTATACGTGTGTATATCTTGATGTGTGGGTGTGTTTTGATGCATGTGTGTACACGTGCTCGCGTGTATGTTCTGTCAGCTTTACGTACGATCTTTCTGCTCGAGCTTACGAGAAAGTGTTACGTCTAAAGAGGCGAGGGCGACCGGGGGTCCAGATTTCGAACGTTAATACCTAACCGTAGCGCCCTCGGTACTCGGGAATGCATAGTCGCACGACTTCGGGAATCCCCGCTGGAACGAAATCTCCAGAAAACGGGGAAATACCGGACCTTCGGCGCGCCTCCGTCTATACAACGGTCTCTTAACTCTACGTGAGATATGCCGTTTAACGAAACAGGGCTGAGAAAACGAAAAGAGAAAGAGAGAAAGAGGGAGAGGGGTAGAGAAAGATACAAGAGGGAGACAAATTACGGACGAGGGTTTCGGAACAGAGCTTTTGGCTTTACCAAAGGTACGAAGGTTCTCTCGCTTTTTTATACCCTTGTAACGCGTGCAGAAAACGTTTTACGTGTGTTCTTTACATTTTCATTGTACTTGACGAGAGCGATTACGAGATAAGAGGGGCACGAGAATCGATGAAGGAGGGGGGTTGGGTGGAAATAGTGGATTTACAATTTTCATTGTACTCGATTAGGAGAAAGGGGGAACACGAGAATCGATACGGAGGAAAGTAGGTGGATTTACAATTTTCATTGTACTCGATTACGTGAAAAGGGGGGCACGAGAGTCGATGATGCTGAGGAAGAATGGGAGAGATCTACGAAAATGAAAAATATCGGCTTCACGAGGGGTATCTGACGATCGATCGCGCGTGAACGATCGATCCGCGCGTCGGAAATACACCGTACGATAAAATTACGATATACATTTGGAAACTTAGCGTCTTTCTATACGCGGGGCTACCTAAGAAATATAAGCTTTCGGGCAGGCGGGATTTCGAACGACACGCCTCGCGAAAGCGTCCACGGTTCCTATAACGCGTCGCTCCGTTCTTTTTTTTTTCTAACTTTACACGATAATAAGACTGGCTCTCTGTTTTGCGATTAGACGAGTGTTTCGACGAGTTGGAAACTGGGGGGCTGACGGATCGCGAAAAGGTTACAGCCCTACGCGCGTGCGCGCGCGTGGTGCAAATTATCATATTTTTTTCTTCGCCAGCCGTTCCTTTCTTTCCGCGCGCGGGTGTTTCCTTTCTTTCGTTCATTCTTCTTTTTCTTCTTTTCACTCCGCGAGTTTTCACTTCGAGGGTATCGAAGTATCGCGATTCCACGGGTTTCTCTAAGGGGGTTTCGTGTACCGTTTGAAAACTCGAAGAAGGGAAAACAGTATCTTTTTTTGCGGTAGGTAGGGCTATAGTAATCGTGTCGTAATCGCAGCATTTTATGTGTAATGGCATATTGTGTCTGTCTGTCCATGTGTGCGTGTGTGTGCGCGCGTGTGCGCGGGTGTGTCTGTGTGTACGTGTGTTTCAGTTTACAGAAAGTGATGCATTCGTCTACGCGGTATGTACAAGGTCGATTTCTAACCCGACGATCGGGCAAACACCGCGTCGGTGTTTGCACGATTTATGCCCAAATTAGGTTGTTACGGTTTAATTAACGGTGGTCTCGCGCCCTCGTCGTGGCGAAAGCAGCGCGGAAACGCTCGCGCGAGTCGCTCATACCCCACCCTCCTAATGATACTAAAGAAAAAAAAAACGAAAATCTCACGGAATGTCAACGGAACGTTTCCACGTGCTCCATCACTGTGGCAAAATTTGTCTCGGACCATCTCCAAGAGAAAATAAGGGGGGCGATTTGGAACTTTCCCTAGGGGGTTCCACGAAAATCGTTGGAACGCGATTTTCGCTCGTCTCTGTCGCCGATCGACTCTCTTTGCTGCGAATCATGCGACCGTTCGATCTACCGGAGATCGCGTTCTAAATTATAGAAAGAAATCGGTAGCGGAATGATCGTGGAATGACCAAAGTACTGGCAAGAACGAACGATCGAACGTTTTCCTATTTTTTTTAACTATTTTCTTTTCTTTCCTTTTTTCCATTTTGCAAATCAAAGAGAGAAGAGCAAGATCGAACGAGTCTCTCGATTCGTATTTCTTTTTTTTTTGTTCCTGGAAATCACTACCATGGGAATGACTCGAAAAAGAACGTAATCGATGCTCCTGCTCCTCTTTGTTTCTCGCGAGTGGTAAGTACTTTGAAAACGAAAAACGCGTCGCGAGAAATCTTCGCGCTCGTAAGAGAAAACTAATGGCGGAGGCGTTCGCGCTTCAAGGACGCGATAAAAAAGTAGGTGTCTCGGGTGGTGAAGGGGGTGGAATCTACGATGAAGCAACAAGATACAAAAGACTACGAATTGCACTTGGGTTGGTCTCGGGCCCGCAAGCCTCGCGTTTGTTAAAGCGTACTTTGAGAACACGCGGTAAAAGCGCGCTTTTTTTTTTTTAAGAAACCGATCGTCGTCGTTCGCGCCATAATCAGATTCGATTTTAATCGAAACGAATCGATAATCCCGACGATTGCATAACGATAATAATAATAATAATAATAATAATAGTAATAATAATAATGACGATATGACGCGATTATTACGGACGAGGTCGATCGGGTGTAATCGTAACAACGATAACGATCCGCGGTAATAATGACAACGACAATGATAGCGACGATGATAATGATAAGTACTATGTCGATTAACCTATTGTAACAAATGCACGATTATGCCCGCGGTTACGCAGGCACGCGCGCGCACATGTTTATCCTGAATGTTGATTTTTTTATTTTTTTTATTTCCAAGCATTTATTAACTTCGAATCGTACCAACTATAGAGACGATACTCGTTATAACGACATGCATACGCGCGCGCGTCTGCACTCTTCCCGCGAACACATGCCCGTCAAGTTCACAGACGCTCTCTCCTGTAATAATAATAATAATAATAATAATAGCGCTTATGGTGATAGCAATAGTAATAATAATAGCGATAATAAAAATAATAATATAACTGTTAGGGATATTAAAAATATTAATCGTAATAATATGAATAATAATAATAATGACCATCGCAATCGATACACGCGCAATTAAATCGATAGAGTCTCGTCGTTAGCGGGCGCACTGAAAACGCGCTGTTTAATTATTAATTGGCGACAATTGTCGCAATTATTTAAAAAAGAATCGTCCTAACGATTAAGTATGCCCTGTCATGATCGATCTTCGGTCGATCGGCTGTACAGAGAAACGAGGCTCGAGAAACCTACGGTTGTGCGCGACGAAACAAAAAAGAAAAAAAAAACTTTTTCTCGAAATTGGAGTCCTCCGCCCTCCCACCCCTACATTTTCTCTCGATGACGCGTCGAAAGTGGAACGAAAGGGTACGCTTCTCACCGATGGAAACACGATCTCGTTTCCACGGTGGCAAAAGCTATCGATTAATTCGCGGGGGAACCACCACGGTCTTTCCCTTATTTTCTCTTCGAGCTCCTCGTTTGGAGAAGTTCGGGCCCGGAAGGGGGGCCCCCCAGCGTCCGTTCGACGCACGGTCGTCGATTCGAGCGCCCCTCGCCGCGCTGCTTCGCCGACGAACAACCCAACGTGTTCTATATTCGTAAAACCTCGCGTTCCCCTTTCTTCTATTTTTCATTTTTTGTTTTAAGAGCATATAAAAAGTCGTGTGGCACATTGACGGTTGGAATGTTATCATTGTTTCATTAAATTTATAATAAGAATCATAATAATTAATAATAGTAGTAATATAGTACTTCTTTGCTTGTTATTAATAATATTCTTTTATGTATGTTTAATAATAATAATTAATAATATATATATATATATATTTATATGTGATACATATAATATAGACGTATATATACATATGACTGTAGACACACCCATATATACGTATATGCATATATACCCTTTTTTTGTTTATCATATAGTAGTTTGTTTCCTCTGCACTTATCGTTTATATTCTGTGCTGACTGCGGGTTTTGATTTGAGGGGACTTTCGCCCGGTCCCGATCGCGTACGTCCCGCGGCTAGACTCACGTCCCCCCGATCGGTCACCCGTGGCCCCGCCCCGTATGAATCGGGGCCGAGATCGATATCGAGGGGACCGACGACGGGACGTTTGCGCGGACGACCGGGCGATCCTGTTTTTTTGTGTTTCGCATTGCTCTTCGTGGCATCTGCATTCGCGTTTGATCACTGCTGGAATAATGTGAGATGTAGAGATTATTTTTTTTTTTATTATTATTATTATAGTTAGCTGTAAGTTTTGCCGTGGGCCGGGGACGCGTGCGCAACGACGCGGCCCCGCGCTTCCGACAAAAAAGAGATGTCTATTGTTGCTGCTTGTGTGTTGTTGCCGGGTGTATATTGTACTCCGTGCCCCGGGTGAGTATGCAACCCGGGGGACGCGCGGGGAACGCGCTCGGGCGTCCGCGGGACCGCTACCGGGCCCACCGAGAGGAGGGGATACGCCAGGCCCATTGTTGAATTCTTCGCGAGACACGCGAAGAAATGCGCTCTCGCAGAGGGCCGAGCAGCGTTTATCCGAGATGCCGCGCTCTCGCGATGTCAGAACCCGGAGCAAAGTCCTGCCGCGAACGCGTCCCGCCTTTAACTGTAAGGACACGACTGGTATCGGGAGGCTGCAATATCTGTTTGTAGCTGTATGTAAGAAAGCTTTGACTGCGTGTAATGTTATTACTTCTGGTATTCGTTTGGCTGAGTGTCACCGAGTGTGCGTGTGTGGTCAGAAAAATGCGGGTGAATTTTCGAAAAAGAGCGTTTGCCGTTTTTTTTTCTGTTTTTTTTTTTATCTGTTGGGTACTGTCCGGAGGGGTGTTTGCTCGTGTTGGATGGATGACGATATACATACATATATATATATACCTGTCCGACGGGATTATTCAGTGCGGAGGGATGCGGGGGCATTTTGGGGGTTTTCGGATGATCCGGTTACTGGATTCTTAGTTTCTCTCTTTTTTCCTTAAATTTTACCTCTTTCGCTCGCGATCGGTTACTTTGAAAACTCGGAGAAAAAACTTTTTTCTTTTCTTTTCTCTTTCTTTTGCCGCTGCAGTGTCCGGAACACGCCCGGTCTCGCCGAGGGGTCTTGGATGGGGGGTGTCCGGACGACCCGGACCCATCTTCTCCTTGGCCCGGAGGGAACGAGGTGGAGGGGGACGAAAAACGCGAACACGGTGAGCTTCCCGGAAGAGAGGTCTCTCGTATACGTAACGCGTCGCCGGGACGCGTGTCTTTTGATTAATTTTCACCGGCAGTTCAGCGTACTTGGTCCGTAACTAGTTGGTCGTACCTTGAATTTCCGGTGCGTGCGTTCCAGAGTGATTTTGGTATAGACAGGTTTGATTGAAGCACCCGAGCTATCACCGTCGTTCCGTCGTTCGAGGGGTCCGTTAACGAGCCGATTTAACCGATCTTTCCAATTACTCGATGATCGCGCAACGATGCGCGACCGATTTGAAATTTTTCTTTTCTTAATTTTCCCAGTCGTTTTTCGATTGAAACGCGCCGCCCAAAGGGAACCAAATTCTTGCTCGTTCTTCTCGATACCTTCCGGGACGATGTTTTTTTGATTTCGTGACCGTTGCGGCGAGACCGGGCTTACACAGTGACAGTATAGAAAAACGAAAAAGAAACGAAACAACATGATATACAAACAACTAAAGCGCCAAACTACGAGTACTACCGGGTGCTAGCTACGTAGTACCAGCGCTATATTTTTTACCTAACTCCTACTAGTCGAAAACGTCTAGGCATAGCCAGCGCCGAGAAAAAACCCCTACCAGCCCCCGAGCTGGCCCCGTGAGCTTCGCGGAAATGAGATCCGCGACCGACGAGGACGCATCGCTCTAGCCGCAAACAAGACCCGACGACAACAGTTTCGCTCCTTAAACCTCGAAATAGGAACATGAAAGTAATTTCGATTCGCGTATGGAACAAGTAAGTAATTGTACTTTAAAGAATACATCACCTTTTGATGGACGAATAATACACACCTTTGCCCGACGAACAACTTCCTTTTCGTCCGTTCGACGCTCCGCGCGAGTCAATTTTTCTTTTTCTTTTCGAGGTGCAAAAAATCTCCGAACCGGTATACGATTTGTACTTGTAAAACGTTCGTGGACGGGAAAAAATTAAAAGTCACGAAGTTAAACGACTCGAAGTAGATATTTTAGAAAAATATAGAAAGAAAAGCGAAAGTGTTTGTAAAACTCGTATACCATTGCATATTGTTTGTTTCGTTTCAACGCCTAACGTGTAAATAAAGTACCTATCAAAACCAGATGGATATGGAAAATAATGTCCTGAACTTTTCAAATGCGTAAAATTACGCGTTAGACTTCCCAATGTTTAATCACGGGTGAGACATTTTTTTCCATCCACGAGCGTCTCGAAGATACACTTTTCGAACACCCGTATAAACGTCCAATGGTCGAGGAGCAGCCGATGTCGGCGAATCGCGCAACGATATAAAATATTTTATAAAAGTTCAATGAAGAATCCGATAGCCTCTGGAATTGATCCACCGATCATCGACCGATCGTCGTCGTTTCGACGCGGGCATCGAACTTCGCGTCGAAATTCTCGCGCGAGATCGACGAATTCGTCGCTACAATGTGCTCGAGAATGGAAAAAAGGCTTTTCGAGTGGCAGCGAGAACGGATGATTTCGCGTAGCTCGTTCGTTCCCAGCTGTCGCGAGAGAGCTCTGCAAAGAAATCGCTGTCAGTCGCAATACGAGGAGACTCCGCGACTCGGCCGGCCGTCGGGGGCTTGGTCGAGCACTGGCTTTTCCCCGTCTTTGTTGCCCATTCTCGCGCTTGGAAAATCTCGCGATTTTCTCTCTTTCGTCGTATATCTATCTACCCTATCTATTTATCTTCCGCACCCATAACGCGCGCAAAGGAGCGTCCACGTGTTCGGCCCGTGACCGCCCTGTACGCGACCACGCGTTAGAAGTTTCGTAATCTTTATTATTATAATGTATATGTATATATACACATACATATACATATACATATTATAATAATAATGATGATAATAATAATAATAATAATAATAATAATAAGGGTGTCGAGCCGGACGTCGAATCGACTCGACGAGTTTTTTCCTTTTTTTTTTAATTTTTATTTTTCTTTTACTTTGCTCCTTCTGGGTTCGCCCGTTGAACACAAATCGGTAAGTTCTCGCGCGCGCGAGTTCGCGAAAGACAAGCCCCTCTGGTCATGGAGGGGGACGGAATTTCCGTCTTTTAGAGTCATTGCATGACTAGAGCCTATACGAATTACGAGCTTATTTAAAGCCAATCAGAAAGGTACCAAGTTCTCGACCGACCACGGCGGATACCGTCTCGGTGTCCACGTTGGTTCGGGCGCGTGATTTCTCGATCATCGACCCTCGATCGATCCGCGTCGTTCCCTTACGAATGATCTCGATACACCGATCGAGCACCGTTGAGACCGTTCTTTGAATTTTGTAAATTTTACTTTGTTCTTTCTTTTTTCTTCTTCTTCTGTTTTTCTTTCATTAATTTTGGAGCGAATTTTAACGTCGCTCAGGGCATCGAGCGATCGATATCGACGAGCTATGACGCGTGGAAAAGAAAGGAATGAACGTCCCAGACGTTGTTTTTTCTTCTTCTTCTTCTTTTGATTAAATTTTGGAACGATTTCTCCGCGAGAACGTTCGAGATTGATCGAAACGGTATATCGTTTTACATCGTCGAATCGACGTCGGCTTCCTGTAGTGTATGCCTGATGTACGTGTGTTCCTGTACGTGTGTGTCGTGTAATTCTATGTGAACGACAGGCCAGCTCTTCGTTGATCACGAAAATCCCAACATTCGAGAATGCGTGAATTGAAAATAGAATTTAAAAAACGGTAACCTAGCGCGTAACAGTTCGTTTTTCGCCGTTTTTCCTCGACGTTTTGTTCAACGTATGCACGCTTATGTTCAAGTGTGGGTGCGTGTCATTCGAGTGTTACGTGTGCGTCGAGGAGTGTTTTCTTTTATCCCCGCGAATATCTGTGTGTGTGTGTGTGTGTAGGGGGGGGGGGCGCATGTGTGTAAATAGGGACATGTGTGTACAGTGTCAGTGTGTAAGTGTCGGTGTACCTAATTGCACTTATTCCACAAAAACGGAACGTAAAAATGAACGCAAGATGGCGGCCGGACGGCCCTGGAACGTATACGGAGGTAATATATATCATTTTTTTTTCTTGTAAATTTAGCTTAAAGGTCGCCCAACTCGTTTTTTTTTTTTCGTCCCCGTCCTCTGTTCCCCGCCTCCCCGTCCCTCGAACAAACCCTCTCCATCATCGAACTAAAGTTCCTGTTTGCTGCTACGGTAATTACATTCGTCGTTTGTTTTGCTGCGAGTCGTAAAAACGTAACGTCAAAACTTAGGCACAATTTGGAACTGTTTAGACCATTTTCTACACGGATCCCCCACCCCCCACCCAATCCCCCACGGAGTTTGCGAGCTCGTCGTACGAAGAGATCGGTTGGCCGTCGATGAAAAATTAACGTTCGAAATTTCAATTCAAAGTTTTTCTCGCTTTGGAAAATCCACGAAGAATGTGTGCATTAGCCATTGTGCAAAATTTCTCGCCGAAGGACAACGTTTTATCGCGGCACGGAACGAAATACGCGCGCACGGTTGACTTTCAATAAGAGAACAGATCGAGCGTCCCTTCTTTGTGGCAACTGGAAAAAGATTGGAACGCTTCCGGAAACGTTCCGGCGACTGGACGGCCATCCAATTTCCTCTCGCGCGGCCAAGACACGCGAAACATCCCCCTTTTACTCGAACCGTACCAAACGTGACGATACTGTGTGAGGTAGCTGACATTGAGCCGTTTCAGGGCCAATCGGACCAAATCTTCCAGTTTTTGAGAACTCGACGCGCCCAAAAGTACTCTCGTCGTCGTTCGATGCCGCGAGATAGACAAATAGACGGAGAGAGAGAATAAAAAGAAAAAAAAGAAACGATAGAAATGATGATATTGATAACAACAATAATAATAACAAACGTTGAATTTCATTTCCGGTATCAGGACTCCAGCGCAAAATGGAATTTACGACAAGCTCGGCCACGTGCCGAAATATTTACACATGTTTCCTTTTCTTTCATTCTTTCTTTCTGTTTTTTTTTTTTTGTTTCTCTGGTTTCCTCGAACACGTTTCTAAAAGCAGAGAACGAGGTATCGACGGTAAAAATCTTTCTCCGTTTTCCCGAGGTAAAAAGCTGAAAAACGACGAAAGGAAAAAAAACGGGAATCATTGGGCCCGACTTTCCGAACGATACCCGCCATCTTGGTCCCGTCTGACCACCGGTGTGGATAAACGTAATCCTCGCGATCTCGCTATTTTTTCCCGTTATTTTGTTTCTCATCTTTTATTTACTTCTTTTTTTTTTTTAATTATTTTGTTTCGCTTGTTGGCTTTCAATTCGCTCTCCCTTACTCGTCATTTTGTCTCCGCACACCGTAATTACAATAGTATTTTTTTTTTCTTCTTCATCTTTTATATCCGTAATCTTATACATATACACTAGCTGGTTACAATAATTTGTGAAAAATATACATCAAAATTTTGTTACTTTTTACATCACAGATATTTTAATATAATATATCTTCTTTTTAATTCTTAAAGATTTCTTTTCCTCCCCGTTTTTTTTTTCGACCCAATCCGTCTCTCGCCGGATCGTTTTTTTTTTTTTAGCGTATCGCCCGCGACGTAGAGGGAGACGGTCGGAAATCCGCGAACGAAAGTGGTCTGTCTCTCTGTCTCTCCTGTCTCTGACACACTCTCCATTTCTCTCCCTCTCTCTTTCTCTCTCGACCCAGATACGCGTTCTCGAGAGAAGGAAAAAATTTCTTCGGCAAATACTTTCGGGGGCGGGGGGGAATGCCAGCCCCGAACCGGACAATTCTCTGTCCGTGTTATCCGATTCCCGATTAGACGGGGTGCCCCACAAGAGAGGGGCCTGCTGCGGCGTCTTCCAATTTTCACGTTCCGGTCCCCACCGTCTCCCCCGGCAAAAAGGAAAAACGAAAAATCGACACTCTTCGCTACAGTCGCGTTGGCAACGATATCTGCCCCTAGCCTATGCGTCGTCACTCTTCGTTTCCTCTAAATACCCCAAAAAACCCCTCCCTCCCAACCCCCACCCTCCCTGGCGAGTCTCTACCGTTTCCTTGACAAAAACGAATTTCGATCACGAGTAAATTTTTCTTCCCCCTAGAACAAGCTACGACAACCAATGGACAGAGTGTTTTTGTTTCTCCGATCGCCGATAATGTTATCAATAATCACAGAACGTTATATCCAATCGTTTCTTACATAAATATTCCCCGCAAAAATAGAGAACCACCTTTCTAGAAAACGTGTATCTTCTTTTTCCGCGCTTTTTTGTGTTTGTGTGTTTTTTCTCTCTCTTCGACTTTTCTTTTTTTCTTTTGTCACCGTTTCTTTTCTTTTCTTTTTTTTTTTAGCTTTGTCTCTCACGTTTGTCGTTGCCTCTCCCCGCTCGTTACTCCCTCGAAAAACAAAAACAAAGCCACCGGTTTCCTCGGTGTGACCGAAAAAATCGCTGCGGCAGACACGTTGACGCGACTGTGTCACTGGGAAATCGTTAACACGGCGGCCCGCCTCGTTGATTCACGCCGGTCGGCGCCGATCGTTCCCAATTGTCGCGATTAGCTCGTCCCGTTCGATCGATCGAACGCGGGACGAGAACTCGTGGCTTCTCGCGTATCGAATTTCTACGCGGAGTCGAGAGACGCCCGTCGTCGTCATCGTTGTCGTCGTCGTCGTCGTCGTCGTCGTCGTCTTCGTCATCATCTTCGTCGTCGTCGTCTTCGTCGTCGTCGTCGTCGATCCACGGCGTGGATCGATTCGCACCGTGATCGTGTTTTCCGTTAATCGCGCTAATTGTCGCGAAATTGTGCGTTGAATCGACGGGTCGAAAGTACAAAAAAATTTGGCGTTCTGTTCGAAAATTATCCCCCTTTTCGAGTAATTGCCCCCCACCCCTGGAAAAATTTTAACGAACGACGATCGAGAATCACGATCGCGGATCGATTCGACGACGATGATAACGATTACATCGACGACGACGACGATGACGAAGAACGACACGGACTCCTGGCTTCGGAGAACGCGAATGGAACGTCGCGACGTATACCTTCGTAACCGTAATTGAATTAACGACAATCATAGTGTACGCACATTTTACAATCATCCGCACGATAATATATTCAATTTTCACATCTAACGATAAATCTTTCGTAAAGGGTATATCGGGCATTTGTTTTTTTTTTTATCTCGGGTAGTGCGTGTTGTAGGGAAAAGGGTAGGATTCATTGGAGGTGGGGTTGGAAAGGCAGGGGGCTCGATTACAAGGGGTTGTGAGTAGAAGTTCATTTCTTTCCGGGGGGGCGAGGAAAAGGTGGAAGGCAGGGGGGGGGGTAGGAGGTGGAACTTGTGGAACGAGTGTAAGAAATATCGTTCCCTTTGTTTTTTTTTCTTTTGGTGTAGTGCCTGGTGAAAGTTTAGAAAAAGGTATTTTTTGTTTTTGTTTCTTTCGAGGTATCGAGTAGTTAAGATCACACCGAACGATTTACACTTTGACGCGAAGCGGGTGGTCGGTTTTGGTGAGCGATTAGAAAGGGGTGATTTAAGTGGACACAGGGTAGAAGGAAGGTTTAAATTTACGTTTACACACAATCATGATTAGTGCTTGCTTTTTCGCTTGTGTTTTTTGCTTGCTTCAGCTTGATTCGTATTATTTTATTTTATTTACTTTTATTTTTTTTTTTAATGCTTTAACCCTAAGGAGACCTTAACGTTTACACTCAATAACTTGTTTTTTGTTTCCGACGCGCTTCTCTGCGTGGGTGCGCTTTCTCCACCCCTTTTTCTTCGCCTTTAGAAGTAACCTCTTAATTCACGGTTTTTTTGCTTTAAGTTTAGGGTAAATTTTAAGTTTAGTTCCAAAAAACACCGAGAGAGTAGCCTTGCTTACACGATTTACTTTTTTTTCGAGTAAGGTATAATTTTTTTTGCGTTAATAAGGAATTTTTGCATTTTTTTTTTAAACACCGAACATACATGCCTTATACTTTATGTACAGCCTAGAGTTTTTTTCAGTCGTTACTTTACTTAGAGAGAGTCATGAGATGAGTGCGTGGATTTATCCTTTCGCTTCCTTTGTCTTTGTCCTTTTACGACCAACTCGAACGGAAAATCGTGACTCGCGAAACTACGCGTCGTTACGTCATTGT
Organism: Ptiloglossa arizonensis; assembly: GCF_051014685.1. Taxonomy (NCBI): domain Eukaryota; kingdom Metazoa; phylum Arthropoda; class Insecta; order Hymenoptera; family Colletidae; genus Ptiloglossa; species Ptiloglossa arizonensis. The sequence goes on along the minus strand of NC_135051.1, from coordinate 9,504,460 downwards.
TTTCCGTCGCGCGGTCCGGTCTCTACGCGTGGTTTCATTTTTCTTTATCTCTTTTTTTTTTCATTGTGTCTACCGAATCGTTCTATACCGAATCCGCCCTTCGTCGATTTCGTCTTGGTCCAACCGTCTGCTCAGCTACTATCAACTAGCGAAACAACGAAATCGTCGCCATTCAACGTGTTCTGATCTAGTCAAGGATCTCCTGTCGAACGGAATTCTCTAATCGAAAATACGAGAAGATACCTCGATAGTCGCGCGCACGACGCTCAATGGATAAATCTGCGAAAAAATTAGTCAAAAGAGGAGGGACTGGCGTTCTTTGTGGTTTTGCTCGCACGACGATCGAAAACGATCGCGGAAAAACTCTCGTTCCTGTTCAACGATATATGTGTACGATACTTTGCGAAAAATTAGAGGACTCCCTGGAAAAATCGCTAAACGTCGAAACGACCGATAACAACTCGAAAAATTCCTTCGAAATCTCCGACGAAGATTACGGGTAAACGGATGTTGGTTGCGGTTTGCGTTGCTACCTGAAGTGAAATTTCTAAATTCTCTTGAGAACGATGACAGGACCTTATCTAACATCGCTACGGGTTTTTTCTCTTATATAGTTCTTTTTTTTTTTTCATAAATTCTTCGTCTTTTTTCGTCTTTTTCGTCGCCAAGAGGAAAACGTGCACGATCGAGTACGCGAGCGGGGGACACAAGTCGTAGAAAAATGTCGGCGAAACGAAAATTTCGATCGTTTTTTTTTTCTTTTTCTTCTTGGTTACTGTTACGTCTAATCGTTGGGTTTCGTCGAAAAAAAAACGAAAGAAAATTTCCGGGGCATCGAGGTGGTCTTGAGCGTCGAGTGTATGTTTTCCTCGCGAAGAAATAATCTACGAATCACTGTCGTCGTCGTCATCGTCATCGTCGTTGTCGTCGTCGTCGTCCTCGTCCTCGTCGTCGTCGCTGCTCCTCTTTCTCTACGCGGTAGAAAATTTGCGTTCGTATCAAAATGTCGGCGTAATCGTCGCGCGTAAGAAAATATTCAGCACTTCGGTAATAGACAGAAATCGAGAGTCGAGAGCAAGCGCGCGTCTCCACACAGTTAGTCCATTTCTCCTCGAAATTTCTTAGAAGCCTATGCATTTGCCGTATCATCCCTTGCCAAATCGTCGTTCAGCGTAGATTCCCTCCGAATCCCGTGGAACGCGAACGATCTTCGTCGACGAAGGAACCTGGGATCGAGAAATAAAACATTTACGAGCTGGAACGTTCCACGATTCTTCTCGCAAATTTTCTCCATCCCAAAAAACTTTTCCTCCATCGTTCGAAATCCATGAGGAAACCGCGTTTCCTCTCGTCGACGGAGATCTCACCCCCCCTTCCTCTTCCCCCTCGTTTTCCTAAATAGCTTCCTTCCTTCCTCCCCTTCATTAGTGTCCCTCCTCCGACGCGGGACGCGTTTCTATCGAACGCCAGCCTCGAAATAACCGAGATTAGGGAAATATTGTCGCCTTATGAAAAAACGTCACCTATTACGCGCGCCAACAAAAGTCTTGGCCTCGTTCTCGTTTCGCATTTACGTTCGTAATGACCAAAAATATATATGTATATATATATAATATATCATTCCTTATATAATTATGTTGCTCCTTACGAGTTAAGTAATGTTAGTAGTGTAGGTAATAAGTTTGCATCTTAGGTAGTTTTACATCGATAGAGGAAAAAATACGTTGTTGTTGTTGTTGATGTTGTTGTAGTTGTTGCTGTTGTTGTTGTTGTAGTTGTAGTTGTTGTTGTGATTTCGCTTTGTTTGTTTTTTTTTTTTTTCTTTCTTTATATATATATGTTTTGTATCGTTTGTCATCGTGTCCACGCACGGTTCGGAGAAAGTCTATGTATAGGCGGCCGACAGTTTTCCGCGCGCGGTTCAAGTCGGCCGGGGCAACCCTCGCGTAAAATTTTCGCTTCGCGTTTTCTACCCAACGCAATACTTTTCCTACGGAAACGCGTGCACGCGTGCGGAGTGTTCTTCACGTGGTGTTTCACCGTTATTTTTTTCTTAATTTTTTTTCTTATTTCCTTGCCTTTTTTTCTGTATTTTCCTCATTTCGCTTCACCTCGCCTCGCCTCGACCCGATCGGCGCATCTGGGCGTCCGAAAGGCGTCGGAGGCGTCCGTGTATGCGTGTAAAACGTGTAACAATGTCTCTCCGAACTGAGTGTACCTGTATACCTGTATGTATGTCTGTGTATGTATCTGTGTGTCCGATTGTGATGAGTGTTCGGTACAATAACATCGCATCGTGCCTTGTATCCGTTTCTTTGCGTTTTCTTCGAATCGAAATATCGCCATAGTCGAAAGGGTTCCTTCCGGTACGACCTACCGTCAGCTGGACGGTGATCGACTGCCGGATACGTATAACTGATGGAATCGCAGTGGGTTGACGGGTGGTTGGTTCGGTTGGGTAGCGCTTGACGCGTTTTCGTTACACGCTCAACATCGTTTCCCTTTTCCATTTCTTTTTTTTTCTTTTCCGTTTCCTGTTTCTCAGAACTTGCTTCTGCGACGGTGCTCAACAAGGGGCTTCCGGATGGAAGTAAGAGGGGGCAGGGTAGGGCTACCTGGGAGGCTGCTACCGTTTTATCGTGCCACGTTTTTCGCGTTTATTGTAATTGTTCCTCGTCCCGCGCGCCTACCACGTTGGAGGTGCTCGCCGTGCAACGCCCCTCGGCCTCGAAACGGTCGCGTTTGCTTTCATAGTCAAACCGACCGGTGTCTGGTGTGTCTCTCTGGAAGAGAATTGAACGAGCTCGAGTTGATCGTACGAGGCGGTGGGACGAAGAGGACGAGCATCCCCGCGTCACGTGGGCGTCGCGAGGAGGACGCTGTACTTGCGTGAAACGCTTTGACAGCGTTCTTGGGCGGGAATGGGCATCTTACCGTATACGGACCGTAATTCCTCCGTATTCTCGTTTAACTCTATACTTTGTTACTGATCAACGATACCGACTTTGTTTCTCTACTGCTCAACGGAGTCTTCCATACTGATCGCTGGACCGCGTTGATCCGCCGACTGCTGGCTGTTGGTCTGCTCACCGGACCTGGTGTTCCCGGTGTTGTAGCCCCGTTGCAGTTGCACGACCAGTCCGCTCACTGCAGCGTACTCTTTCTGTTGCTGTTGCTGCTGCTGCTGCTGCTGCTGTTGCTGCTGTTGTTGCTGCTGTTGCTGCTGCTGCTGCGGTTGAGACTGCTGTTGTTGCGGCTGCTGCGACTGTGGCTGCGGCTGCGGCTGCGGCTGAGTCTTCTGGCTCGAATGATCTACTATAAGCTTACTATCACAGGCACTTTTTTTGTCAGTTGATACGGCGTAGAGTAAGTCCGGGTAGTGATTCAACGGCTGCTGCTGCTGCTGCTGCTGCTGCTGTTGCTGCTGCGGCTGTTGTTGTTGCTGCTGCGACGACGGCGGTGGCTGCTGCTGCTGCTGCTGCTGCTGCTGAATGCTCAGAGTCTTTCGTTCGCGATCCTCTTGTCCACCGTTATGAACCTCGCGCTCCCTGCTGCTACGGTCGATTCTCGAGATGTTATCCTCGTCCCTGCTACCCGCCCTCGAGATGGAGAGAGGCGTCGGCGGTGAAGTGAGACGATCGCTACCGTCGTCGGGACGACCACGTTCCGACGGTGACGGGCTCAGGTCGACGGTGGGCACACGTTCCGGTCTCTCTGGAACTGGTCTCCCAGCAGTCGATGGTCCCCTGTAACTCTCGTCCTCGCTGCTGTCCTGCGCCAAACGCGGCACCGGGGTTCTCCTCGAGTTCCTGCACAGCTGGTCGATCAACGCTTTGCTCCTCATAGACTCAGGGAGCTGTTGTTGCTGCGAGGAAGACTGTTGCTGGTTCCTCCCCTCCGCCATCGCCCTCTGGTCCCTTGGAATGCCCGTCTCGAGGCTCGACCTTATCAAATTGTCCAGGAAACTGCCGTTCGCACCCGAACCGTCGTACAGGCTCTCCGTCACCTCGCGCGGCGTCTTCGTCATCGGTGTACCGCGAGAATTCGACGTGCCGGGTGACTCGGTTGTCGTCGCAGCCACACCGATCCCGTCTCGGTCTCTCTGCTGATGTTGTTGCACCATGGCCGCGTTCCTCTGTTGTTCTTGCAAGCCACGCATCCTGCTGGTCGCGAAGTACTGCTCTGGCAGGATCGTAGGCACGTTTGCCCCGGCGATGAACGGTGACGGCATGAAGGGCGTAGGATTCCAAAAGTTAAACGGCGCGAACGGTAAGTGAGGCATACCCTCCATGAACGGCGGCATTTTGAGTCCGTTGGGCCCTGGTATACCACCTGGGGGTGTGAACGGTTTCTGCGGCTTCAACTGCGGCTTCTTGTCAGCTGTGCCAGGTCGCATGTTGGCGGCCGCAGCCGCTGCCGCCACGGCTGCAGTCTCCTTCGCCTTGTCGTCCGGCTGCTTCTGGTCCCTGTAAGAATTGACGGTGGAATGGCGTTGCATCATAAACATTGAGTAATTTCCGGTGAGACGACTAGATTAGAAGCGATCGGTTAATTTTAACAATGTTAACAAATTTCCTGTTGGCTCTGTAAATTACAGTTCACTGACTTTGATTATCATTTACGCTACTATTTACATTTCGCTAATGTTTTACTAAAGAATAGTAGCTTCTATAGGGTACGGTGCATCGATACAGTATTTATTGTGTTTCCTATTTCGTATCCGTAGTATAGTGTTTTTGTGTCATCGCAAGGTACACTACAGAGTGTCGGACGGCCTTACAATCCGTTATCCGAAACGACGCTCGAGAACTTGTTCGATTTTATCGAGGAAAGTAACGATAGAAAAGATGACAGTACTAAGTAGAAAGCGAATCGGAAAAACTACAAAATGGTCGATTGCATTCACCGAAACGAAAACTTAACAATGAGTACGATGCCAAAGGTTAGTACATAAAAAGTTCACTTTTACTTATTTACATTTTCTCGCATTGAACACTCTTTTCTTTTTCGCAGCTCGTACTTGGTCATATGCCGTTTCCGGCAAGCCCTTCTGCTCTCCAGTGTTTACTTTTGTATTCTACACATGCACCTTATCCGTAGCAGACATTATTTGTATCGACACTATTGGTGATATAACTAGCGGGGTCACTATTGGAGTCACGCTAGCTCACCATACATTGGCATTATGGGTTTTTCTTAGAAGAGTAGATGAAAGTAGACGAGAGTTTCTCCTATACTTTGACAAGATACAGCGGAAAGAAAATTAAACGAAAATCAATGATTCCCCTTTGACTTTGTCGAAGGAGAGTAATGACAGAAAGGGTGACAGTAAAAATAGACGTCTATCCGTAACTAGAACAGAGTGTAGGTTCAGGCTGGTCGTAGTAGCCAAAGTAACGTTTCTACCACTGATGCCAGGCCTACTACGAGCTAAACGTGCCTACTGGGTTGCAGTTGTGCAACCCTGAACTAGGAGATGACAGATTCGATTAGAGAGCAGTCTGTCCGAAAGTGTCGATAGAATCAGAAGAGAAGTTTGTTCTATCGGTGAGACAACTAGTGTAGTTCTAAATTCTGGGATTAAGGTCACAATAGCTAGCCATACACTGGAATTAAACGAGAGTTCCTCTTATTAAGGTCTATGAATAACCTTCTCTTAAATTTCTAATGTATGCCTAGTTAACAGTAAAGAATGCCAATTTTCCTTTTACTTCGAAAAGTAAGAAATAAGCCAGTGGATACAGGGAAAAAGTTGATCGCACCATGCACTATTTTAGCAAAACACTATTCTTTCTAACGGTACAAATCAGAACTAGAATGGTCGTTCGGTCTACTCGTTACGTTATCCTAAACAAAAGTGTCCAATTCGTGCCACTTCTCCCTTTCTAGAGATCTCTTTTGAAAAAGATCGACTCGTAAATGTTAACCTAAAGAAAAATGTCCGACTCGTGACACCTCCCCCATTAGAGATCCCTCTTGAAAAAGACGAAATCGTATAGAAGCAAAAACAAGTACGAAACTCGAACAAGTCACCTTAGCAGAGTGCTATCGATTCACTTTGCGAACGTACCTCTTCCTCGGCCTCATGAGATGCCGTTCCTTAACTTTGTACTCGAGGGTGGAGTGTGGTACTCCGTAATAGCTGCCTGCACGATGCACGCTCATCTCGCCACGCTGGACAGCCCGTACAGCCTCCACCAGGCTGTCCCTGTCGTAGTTCCTGTACTTGCCCCGTTTAGGTCTTGTACCCTTGCCCCCGGTGGCCTGTTTCGGTTTGTTCGCTTCCTGGGATTGCGGCTTCGGCTGCGATTGGGCCTGTTGCTGCTGTTGCTGCTGCTGCTGTTGCTGTTGCTGCTGCTGTTGGCTCGCTTGGGGCTGCGGTGGCGTGTAACGACCCCTCTTGAACGGACTCGGATCGGTCATCATCGCCTGCTGCGACTGCACCACCCCCGCCGGTTGACAACCGGGGATCCCAGGCGCGGTTACCGGTTGGCCCTCTTGGAACTTTACGCTGATGCTCTTCGCAATCACGTCGCGGAAGTTGACTGCCACCGTTTTCCCCACGAGCGAGTTGGTCGGGCTGCTGGTTCCGGAGAACGCCGGGCTGGCGCGTTCCAGGAGACCCGGACTGGAGGCCGCGGCCGCGAAACCCTGCGCGAAGGCTGCGGATGTCGGTTCCCCGTTCTTGCTGGAACATCCCGGGGTGCTCGCTGGCTTGTAGGACGGAATCTTCAGTATCGCTCTGCCTTGCCCGCTGTCGCTCGCCTCCTCCTCGATGTTCGGATTGAAGTCGTCGTTGGTGATCGGGCCACGTTGCTGTTGCTGTTGCTGGGCCTGCGACTGGGCCTGGGTATGCGCCGCGTGCGATTGCTGGTGATGAAACTGCTGATGATGCGGCTGCGACTGGTCCCCGTTTACGCTCTTGTTCAGCCTCTTGTCTTCGCTCATCAGCCTCCTCATCACCTCCGGGATGCGATAGTCTTGCGTCTCCACACCTGGGAGGGGAACATACAAGTATGAAAGAAACGTTTCGAAAGAGATCGTCTTTGTCCGATACATTTTTGCTAAGAAACACGATTCCTCTCGGTTCTTCGCGCCTACGGGCATTTGTCTTAATCCCGGATTAGCCCCCGAGAACCGTTCGAGCTACTTAAAACGTAGTTCCGTTCAGAAGGTGGAAAAAGTGTCACCGACCCGTCGACTCGGGCCAGGCTTCTATCGATTTACGAAGACCCACCGGCTCGTAATACACTTTTCGACTTTCGTCTCGGTCCTACGCCTAGGCTACTAGTTGCCCAGTCAGCGAACGAAATGGTCTAGCTACTGTCGGGGGTAACCCAAATCCTCTGCTCCCGACGTCGACATTTTCAATACGGTGTGTGCTTTTTCAATTATTTCGTTCCTCGGTCGACGGAGAACCAATCGGTATCGGTTTCTCACCTCTGAATCGTGTAACGGGGGTAACCTGAATCTTCTACTCTCGATGAATTTAAATATTCTCGAGCACGTTTCTTCAGCCTTTGGCTCGTTAACCGAGTTCTGGTGTTCCGAATTGCTTTCGGACGGTGCTACACCATACCGAATTTTCTTTCGTTCGTCGAAAATTGCTCGCTTTGCTATAATCAGCATCGATAAAGAACTAATCAACTTGGACGCGGAGTTAAGAAAGAACCGTCTCTTGATAAAAGTTCCAAGCTGTATACTGTTAAAGTTATAGTCGAAATGATAACAAAATTATAATGGGATGTTCTCCCTCGCCCTACCTACTCTCTGGATGCTGCACTTTGAAACTATAATTTATTTAGGTCTGTGCAACAGAGTTGGAAAGAACAGCATTTCGATGTATTTTTTCTACTGTGCACGGCTGACAAGAAGTCCCAGGAAAGGAATGCGGGTCCAATTGGTCAGAGTGTAAAGGACACACCTCAAGGGACACACGTCGTAGCATATTATTGACTAAAGCGATCTATACTAACTGGGTCGAGTGACACCGAGTGAGGTGCTGCGAAGCGAACGAGAAAACCATAGAAACTCAGTATTTTAACATAAAAAAAAACTCGGTTAACGATTGACGACCGTTGCTTTTTCGACCATAATTCATTTATTTTCGACTCACCTTTGAACGGTGCGGCCGCTGCAAGCATCTTCTGTATATACGGACCGATATTCGCGTGTTCGAGGCCCGGCCACTCGTTCCCTGTCTCCTGTCCTCGTTGAAGCAATGTCCTCAAGGAATCTCCACCGCCTCCTTCGAGAGTGGAGAACCTGACGAGATCCTCCAATGACAACAGTGGCTTCAGCAGGGCTTTCTCGACTTCTTTCTCCTCTTCGGCTCCGGACAGCTCCTTGTCGTCCACCTGTTAAGAACATTCCTTTCTAGCGTTTTCTGCACACACGTGGGGCACGGATTTAAATACCGATCATTGTCGATAATATCCTCTCGAGGAAAGTAGTCCCATCTTCGTCGTGCGAATTATTTTCAATAACGACGAACTTTGTCTCGACTCAGACCGTTGGGATTTCATCGAGAGGCGTTCTACTGTGTTTTTCTTTTTGGTATGCGTGTATCTGTGTTGTGACGGTGTCGGTTGTCCATGTAAGTACTTTCATATATATATATATATATTTTTTTTTTTTTCGTCAAATGCAGAATGACCAAGCGTCATGCAGGAATTTGCCAGAAAGAATGGCGAAAAAGCGTTACGCATAAAGAAAAAAAAAACTGAAAAAACAAAAGGCTGAACACGCTTCCACTCGAGATTACACGCGATCGAAATTCTCTTCTTATCGTTCTCATTGTTCGCGTTCGAAAGAAAGAGACAGATCGAAAATCGAAGAACAGCGCGACAAATCTTCGCCCCTGACGCTACACACCAACACTTACCTCGCAGAAAACGATCGACAAAGTACTTACATGCATTTCAACTGAAAAGCTCTACCAAGAACCAAACCGTTTCGCGCTTCTTCTAATGACACCGGGCGGAGCATCGTTAGAAAGTATAAATTACACGCGATTCGAATGCAATCTCCCAAAAATCGGATTCCACGGATCATGCATCGTCGACAAAGACCGTCTCGTGGTGAATTTTCTTTGCTTTTGGAAAAATTAGTCCTCGAGATCTAACGGATTGTTGCTCGTGAAAGCCACGCCACCCGAGAGCATGCCTTGCTGTTCAGAAAAAATCGCAACGCAAAAGTCCTGACAAGATCCCCCCTCGTCCCGTGACAAAATGGTGCTGAAGCACGGATCGTCTGTACAGAACACATCGAGGATGCACAGTGTCGAGGTCGAATAAAGCACACTGGTGACAACGAATTCGAGGGCTGGGCGGCCCTGGAACGTGTCGCGGCTCCAAGAAGAATTTTCCTCTCGGCACGGGAAACTTACCTCGAGTCTTGCAACCTCGCCAAGACCGTGTGGCCGTGTGTTAAACTACAAATAGTGAGATAAAAAAAAGTTAAACAGCCCATGCAAAAGAACATTCGACACTACTGAGCATCACGGCGACCGATAAGGAACCCCGAGTGAACCGATATGTTTCTCCCCGTTTGTCGGAGACCACCCAAACGAGTCGGTTTTGTTTTCCTCTTACTTGTCGTCCTCTTCGTTTCTCGTTGAACTGGAAAAACGAATAGCACGAACGACGGCCAAGGTAAAACGGAAAATTCACGTCTCATCGACGGTTCGGGGGGGGATGATCGGTTCACGCGAATTCCACGATCACCGTGGCAGAGGTATGTTTTGGGGAAGCTCCATTCGTTCTTCCTAACCAAAACCACACTTAGATCAACAAATTGGGCGGTATTTAATCACGAGTCGTCGAGATTCTTGTATCGTTTCTTTTATTTCTTTTTATTTTCTCTTTTTATTCATTTCCCCCCTCCTTCCCGTCTCTCGTTTTTCCTGGACGCGTCATCTTTCGTTAAAGATAAGTCGCGTCGAGAGAGGCATTCTATCGAGCGCGATCTTTCCTCGTAACGTCTGATAAATCGTGATTAATGACGGAGGGACGTCCTATATCTGAAAGGAAACTGAACGGAAAACTTCATAGAAGGATGACTTTTCCAAGATCGTCGTAAATTTGTGTTCTTTCGTTTATTTACTTAAGAACTTTGGCCATCGAAAGAGACACTCAACCTTTGAATGCACACAGTCGTGGAATGTATTTATTTTTCGTTTGTACAGGGGACCTACTTCAGGGGTCAATTATTTGCGAAATAAAAGAAATTTTGCGTTTTCGGGTCACCTGTACACAGTACGTTCAAAATGACCAAGATTATGGATGTTTCATCATTGATCCGATTACTCTATGGAATTTATTTTAAAGGTTTCATAAATCACTTTCAACATTTTTTGTCGTTTATAGGGTTACAATCGACCCCTAAAGGTGGTTCCACAAGTTAAAGTTCCACCCTGTATAGAGTTACCAGGTACTCCATAATTGTTTACCGAACCGTGCATTTAAGGGTTAGAGATCCAAAGAAAAAAACTACCGAAAATGATACAGAATCGATTGAAAAATATCCCCCACCGTCACTGCCAACGATTATCGGACATTCCACTCGTTAAGATAAAAATTTGCGGACCGTGACGACCGGAAGTAATCGAGAACGAAACTCGTGTGCCACCGGTGCCAGAAGAAGCATGATTTCGAAACGATCTCAACGTTCGTCCTAGACTCTGTTTCCTTAACCCTATCTCGCTTTCCATACATCTCGATCGCTGCCCGTTTATCTATTCTCGATCCTCGTCTATGCCAATTCTCGATCCTCTCTAGAGCCCTAATACGTGTCCCCGAGTTTCTCACGGAGAAGGTAACAAACACGGCGAGACATCACCGAGATCAAGGTTGTCATCGGGTAAACGGTTGCATCGTATAGTCACGCATGTTCTCTCTCGTATCGTCGTTTTTTCTTTTTTTATTTATTTATTTATTTTTTTTATTCTGTCTCTTACTCGGCTTTCTGTCCCCAAAACCTACCTCATCCACTTGCGGGGGCGGAGTGGTCGCGGAGGCGTTTTGGGTCGTATTTGGTGGTGTTGTAGTAGTAGTAGTAGTAGTAGTGGTGGTGGTGGTGGTGGTGATGGTGGTGGTGGCTGGGGCGCCGGGCTCGTGAGGGTGTGAGTGGGTGCTAGTCAGGGACGCGTCCCTTTCGCGCTCCATCGCAAGCTTGTAGACCTTGTTGCGCAGGGTGCTACGTGGTATTCCGTAGATCACGGCTGCCCTTCGTGTGCCGAGCTTGCCGCTCTGGATATCCCTAAGGGCAGCCTGGAGCTCCTCTTCGGTGTAGGTCCTCCGGCCACCCCCTGCACCCACCACGGGGACACCACCGACGCCTGCCGCAGCTGCTGTCGCCGCCACAGCCGACACCGGTCCGGTCATACGCGGTTTCGCGCGATAACACGAACTAAAAAACACATTTCCACGTGGGTTATTACAACATCTACATCCTCCCCTCCACAGGGGAAACCGGGCCCGGTCGTCGCGGGTTCAATTATTCATTGTTTGTCGCTAGATCGTGGAATGCTTATTTTTAGAACGAATAACGAAACTTGGAGAAAAATATGTGTCGCGATTGGAGGATTTTAAGAATTGATCTTTCGTGCATCTTATTTGTATATATTATGCTCGTAGGGAACGTCTATCGATTAATTCGGTTTATCTGCAAGCACTTGTAACATTACCGAATAGTGTCGACAGCAGTTGTACACGATCATTGTCGATTATAGATCACAGTACCGCGATCTAACGGCTGTAATTTCAACTATCAATGTATGGCATTATCATAAGGTAATCTGCTATGCGGTGATCGTAAATAGCCAAATTTGATTGCATAGCAAAAATTCCTCAAGCATATTTACAAAATTAGAGACACTTTGTTACAAATTTGAAAAAAGATAAATATCACTCTGGAGAAGTGATCAAAAGTTAAATAAACTCTCGTTTCGTAGGTTCCAAGGAATTGCTGAACCACGATTATTTACCGTCGGTATAATGGAAAAATGAAAAAATGAATAAAACGATAAGTGCACGCGAGCAGCTCACCGGACGTTCAAGGTGAGCAAACGAGAACATTTCACTCGATCGTAATACTCGTTCTCGGCAACAATTATTACCAACAATTTATAGGAATTATATTACGAAAGGTCTTGGATATTTTTTTGTTCCACTGGTAGTTAATACTCCGAAGTCTATCGCTTCATCTCATTCTATTTCGATGCCTCTTTTTCGTGACATTCGTCACGCGATAGGCTCGTATACACAGCAGGGCGACTAATCTGATTCGTTGACAACTTATAACCTCTGCATAGTACTGTTCGTCCCCGAGAAGAAGGCTAACGAGTGTTTCCATCTCCAGTCTGCTCTAGTTCTCCAACTATTGCACTCTCGCAACTGGCTGTTGATCCTCGTATTTGACTAATGACGGTAGGGAAGGCTAGTAGACCATTCATGGAGCGAGAATACAAAAACGTTCACCTTTTTCTCGCAAACGAACAGTATACGTCTCGTTTCGAGAAGCAACGCCTTTCGTAATCGATGTACCGACGATTGGCGAACCGATATTTCAAAGGTTTGATAAGTTCCCTAGAGATTCGAATCCGCGTTCGGTGGAAGCCTCGATGATCGTCCTTGTAACGAAGTTTCGGTTACCCAAGTACTTTTCGTGCCGTGGACTCACGTGCATAGGGGGTTCATCGACTAACTTTCAACAGCGGTTTGTACTCGGTCGCCACGTGGCAGCCGCGGTACGCGCACGTGTTCCGCACGAGAAGCGAATCGATTTACAGGAGTCTGGTTAACATTTTGATCTCCGACGAATTCGACGTTATGGAAATTAGACAGCGGCGAAAGAGAAAGAAAGAAACCCTCGCATAATACGGTACAAACATTGCCACAAGCCAGATAAACTTGGATAACTTTCGTATAGAATATTTACACGATTCAGGTTTCAATATGCTACGAATTAACCGTGTTGTGGAGGGTGTATGTAATTTTTAGGTGAATTATTATGCAATAATAGAATAATTGAATAATCGAATCGACGAGTTTTACAGTTAATACCAAAGAAGTGCTCTTATATCGATTGTATACCTAATACCTACTTATGGTACACCTAGTACTCAAGTATGGATTAATATCTATACTTATATCCAAGTGTCTTTACGGAAAGCTGTTTTCTAAAGTATATCGAAACGTGATTTTCAGATTTGCAGAATCATTTTCTTCGACCAGTCGATTCAATTTGTTCCCCGTTGTTATCGTCGATGGTTAACGTCAGGAATCGCTAACGGAATTGATCGTGGAACCGAGTGACGCGAGAGTGACAGCTATCGAGCTGCTCGCAATTTGTCTCACTGTTTGACGATAAGATTAACCGTAAGAATTCATCGTGCAAAGAACTCCCCCTCTCCTCACCGGTGACTCGCAGGAACCATAGACCCCCTGATGGGTTCGTTGACCCACGTCGAGCGGCAAAGTAACCCGATATAAGTGCATTTCGACCGTTCCGCGATCGAACCGAAACGTCTCACTGATCTATTATACCTTTGTTTCATTCGTTTCGTAGCCGACGACTCGATAATCGCGCGATAAAACTCTATGAACGAATCTCGAATAATTACCGGGTCGATGGAATCGTATCGTGTCCCCCTGCTGGTAAGTTGGGCCCCTCGTGATTTTCATATTTACAACAGAGACATCTAGCGAGAAATGGTGTCACATGGTTGAGCATAGTCGTTGCTAGTCGAGAAACAAGTATTTAAACGAAGAAAACGAAGAAAGTTAAGGGGAGACCGTATTACTCCTTCCTCTACGTGTTAAATTCCATTTTTTGTCGCGCGTTAAATTTATGAATAATACATGTTAAATTTATCGACATTGGTTTACATGTTTGGTTAAAAATGTAGAAAAGATTTGTAAAAACGTAGAAGATTTAAATGGCGAATCTGAATAAAACTCGGGGGCTATTATTATCCCTTTCTGAAATCGTTGGCGATTTTAATCTCCGGCGCTACGTAGGCACCGTCGATCCGAGGTAAAAAATTGATCGCGGCGCTAGCAGAGGAGGATCTAGATAGAGCGATCTGGTAGTGCGCGGGAGAACTCATTGTCAACAGCGCGGAGTAGATTGTAATTCCCGTTCGGTCGATCGCTCGAGCTTCTAATTTCGACTTTGCTGGCGCGGTTTCGACGGGCGGGCTATCTTATCGTTAATTACGGTAACGCGCATGCGCCAACGCGATCCGAGACCCTCGTTCCGTCCTCCTCTCTCCGACGTTTCTCGTAGTCTCGCGATCCTTCTCGCGCGACGTACGTACGACACACGCGAGGTACTTTGTGCCTTCGATGTGTCAGGAGGTGCAGATTACGGTGGACTAATAATAGACGACGATAAAAATTTGACGCGCAAAATGTTCCGCGGGGAAAACAGCGAAAACACGAGGGCAACGTACGGACACGCTTCGCGACTTTGACTCTCCACGTTTATTCGTCTCTTCTCCTCCTCTCTTTTGTTTTCCTTCTCGCGACTCCTTCGACCGTCTTGTATTATTTTTCGCGAATCGTCTCGGCAACTAGGACCTCGAATTCCCACCGTTCTCTAACTGTTGCCATTCCCCACCGAACAGTTTGAAAAATCTATTTTTCCAATTTGTTAATTTTCCGCGGAAGGATCATCCGATTTCTCTCTCTCTCTCTTTCTCCCCTACTCCCACCGGTTCATCTTCGATTAACTTTCACGGCCAATTCGGAACGGTGAGTTTCTCTTCGCAATTTTCGAGTCACCCTTTGGAACGGACGCGATTCTCGATCCCGATTAGAGTTCGCGCGAGCGTAACCCCGCGATTTCGTTTTGGCGAATAAACGCTCGCGTCGTGAGCGCCAATTCGGTTGAAGAGATTAACGCGCTGATAACGCGCTCGAGGTGGAAACGCTTCGAGACGCGCCCGAAGGAAATAATATTACTCCGGTGGCGAATTGTAACGAGTCGCGGGGACAATGGGACGCGAGAGCGGAAAAATTTCCCGCGAACTATAGCGACCGGGAAAAGGGGGAAACTTTTTAATTGCCCGGGCGCGCTCAGTTATAGGAGTTCGATGAAATACGTTGCATAATGTAAAAGTACGCGACCGAGTGTAATCGTTAGAAACCATAGGGGTACCGTCAACCCCCCTGTTCGAGGTGCGCGCGCGAGCGCGTGCGTTGCCCGTTAAATTGTCGTTTAATCCGCTCCTACGTCCAGCGGAATGCAATCTAGAGTTTCCTTCGGCCCCGCGGAATGCAAATACCTATATCGGAGCTTCGTTTCGCCACGAGGTGTAAAACGAGTCGTTCGCGATAACGACGTCGCGAATCGATGCGCTTACGATCGCCAATCGAGGACACGAATTTTCGAGCACCGTTCTTATAGCGAGCAGAGAGACACGTCGCGTCTATAATTGAGAAAAGTCGATACTACTTACTTAAAGATACTCTTGGGGTCGATACCTGCCGGCATCCTTAGAGGTATTTTCTGTTGTTCCAATAGAGATATGTTGTTGTCCTGTGACAGAAAAGAAAACGATACAATCGATACAGTGATCCTTCAGGTGGACCGGTCGAGAAACACGCGGCGCTTTTTTCCCTCAATTTGAATATGATCGTTTATTTAGCGACGTTTTTCTAAGGGCGATATTCTAAACGAATTACTCGAGACACTCGTCCCCATCTACCCACGCCAGAGCCTTCTGTGCCTACACGTACCTGAGAATTTTTGGGTTTGGCCGAGAGGTCGAGCGGTTGGTCGACCGGCGTTGCGCTGTCTTGATGAGCCTGCACCCCAACGAGAGGCGCCTCCCTCGGTGGTAGACACCACTGAGGCAGCAAGGTGGGGTAGGTGCTGCTGAGGGCCGCGGCGACCATGGATGCCGCCATCGGATCCACCTGGACCGACATCGGTGACTCGGCCGATCGCGAGCTGCTGCTGCTGTCGCTCTGCGGACTCTGCAGGACGCGACATCGAGGAGCGTTACGTTCGGTCCGGCTCGTCGTCATTGGTCGACGAAACGCACGGAAAGGAACTGATTACCACCGGCGTGGGAGGGAAGAAACGATCATGGAAAAGGGAACGTCCTCGTCGACGAGGCGGACAGATCGAATCCCGATTAAATTCGTTTTTCACAAGGGTACGGCTTGGATGACCACGGGCCACCTTCGTGAAACTTTTATAAGGGCGTCGGCGTCAAAGCGATCAAAGCCGCGGAACCGTACGGGGGAGGGGTGGATACAGAGGCGAGGAAGTGTACCTACCTTGCGCGAAATAATCAAAAATTGAAGCATTTCGCGCGTACCTGCGCCGGGTGAATCGGTAACGCCGCGTGACGCGGCGCGACGCGACGCGACGTTTTCCTTTCCGGTGCGATTAATTATGCGGTGTGAACGAGCATCGCGTCACCTCGAATCGAACCGCGAAAAGTAGGTTTCGTGGGAGAGGGGGGGTGCGGAGAGGACCGTCTTAACTACGTTACAGGGCCCACGGGGGAACTACGTGTACAAAAGTATTTGTACTTTGAGCAAAAATATTTCTACTTTCGGCAATATACGTTGAGCAACGAAATGCAGTTTGTGCCCTTAGTACCGGACAAACGGGCCACTTGCCTCGGCTCCTGCACTCATTAGTTACTTTTATATTTTTTCGAAAATACAGGAATGAAATGGCAGTAGAACTATGCGAACCTATAGTATATCCTTTATATTCTTCCGTAGCGTATAATTGTCAATACAAATAGCGCCTTGATCATAAATTATACTTGTAACGATGATGAAAGAAAACGTACTTTTTATAAGACGTGGAAATAACTGATAAGTGTAGAGTCTCTCGAAAGCAATAGTGCTCAGGCACTGCCATAAAATTATTTAAATATTCGAAAGCTATGTATGGAAGAGCTCAGGAGCCCAATTCGGGGCCTCTTGAATTCGGAGGTACTCCAGTTCGAGGTCCCCTCGAGTGTCGGGCCCCGTTTTCTCCGTACTGCCTAGACACAATCGTTCACAGAGATTGGTGCTTCCGATAAAATATTCGTGCTCGTTGTCTCGGGGCCACGCCGTGTCCCTACGTTAAGACGGTCCTAGGGGTGAACGCAACGAAGGTAACCATAACCGTGATATTATAAACGCGGATATGAACGCGCGAAAGAGAAACCGAGTGCGAGTAAAAGACGTCACCCTTCGGTCGGAAGGTATACTTACGAGGGGCGGTTGATCATCGTGCGGCAGCTTGCCATCGAGACAAAAGTAACACTTGTCTAATGGCTTCCAGTCTTCCGGCGGCGGGCTGGTGCGTCGGCCTCCAATAAGAAACGGCGCCACCGTGTTCCTGGCGGCTGCGTCAACCTCCCGACACGGCAACCCTGACCTGGTCCCATCCGAATCCGGCGCCGGTGTCGTCAATATCGTTGGGCCGCCTCCAGAACCTGGCACTTCCTGCAACTCCTCCTCCTTCTTCACTCTTAGCAAGCCCTGCGTCACCGGTGTCCGCTCCAACGCGACTTCTTCCGTTCGTTCCTGCAAAGAGCAATCCCTTTTTACCGATCTGTATCTCCTCTCATCGACACGGTACTCGTAAGAACTAAGAAAGCAACCGTTGAATTTTGAAAAGAAGGGACAGGAGGCGGTTCGTAGTCGAATATTGCTCGATTGGCATAGTCCATCCCCTATACGCTACAATCGTTAAACGAATCACTTTTCCACGCGTATCCTCGAAGGCTGAGCTACCGGATTACAGTAAATTATCAGTGCCATCGGTGCCATCTACCATCGGCCTACAGTACCGGTTGCTCGGCAGGAAGTCAAGTTTCTCAAGAAAACTCTTATTTACGAATACAGTCGAGGACCTACGGAGTCGAAATCGAGGGTCGTGCTAGTGAATTTAACGGTAACGAGGTACAAAGTTCTCGATGGCTCCTGTAATCATCGAAGGTACCATTCAGGAGCGAAGCAACTCGACGAACCTACTGGTTCCGGAAAAGTTAAACTACTGTTATGGAAGCAGGGCCCTAAAACAATGTGTACAAGTACTCGTTTCGTAGAGGGCGGCAAGGTCCCTTTGAAAGATAGTAGAAAAGTATGAGGCGCGTACCTTGGTCCCTTCCGTGTCGGTAGCGTTGGCGATCGGATAATCCCGAGTTGCTCGATCCTTGTCTCTCCTGAGAGGGCTGACGGGCCTGTTGGCATCCTGGTCGAGCTTCAGCCGTTTCTCCGGCTCGTTCTGCCCCCGTCCCTCCTCCTCCTCCTCGTTCTCGTCGTCGTCCTCTCTGTCGTCCGTGGCACCGTCCCCGTCGTTCTGTCGTCGTTTGCGTCTTCGCCTGGTCGGGATCGTGGTCGTTCCCGTGGTCATGGTAGCCGTGGTGTTTCCCGACGCGATCGTCGGTATCGTTCCGGTGGCGGTGCTGCTGGTGGTGATGGTGGTGGTGGTAACGATGCTCGTTCCCGTTGTCGCCGTCGTTGCCGCCGTTACCGTCGTCGCAGTCGCCGTCTCCGTGGTCGTCTTCGTCGCCGAGTCCTCTCGCGCGACACCGTTCGCGTACTCGTCCTCGCCGACCTCGACCTTCACCTCCTCGGGCCTCAGGCGACGCTGGTCCTCCTGCTGGTAGCGACGTTGGTGTTCTTGTACCGCCGATTGGGGGTGATGGTGATGATGGTTCTGCAGGGGATGCCTCTGCAAGGTGTCCTGCTTTACCAGCCCGGTGGTCGTCGTAGGCGTCGCCGTACTCGTCGTGGTCGTCGTCGTGGTCGTCGCAGCAGCCGACGCCGTGGTCGTAGTCGTCGTTATCGTCGTGGGCAACGTGGAGGACGCAGGATGAAGCGTACGCGGCCCAATTTGTTCCAAAGTCCCGGGCACCGGGTCGCAGGACGACGAGAACGCCGGGTAGAGCCGGTGGTGGGGCTGTGTCGTCAGTGATTCGCTGCTGCGGGTACCGCTGTACAGGGTGTCCTGATATTGCTTCCATCTCCTACGGCCCATCAACTCCTCCGCTACCCGTTCCAGACCTGCGACACCACCGCAACTATATCAAACAATGACTAAGGCACCGCTTACCCGAAACCCCTATGCGACCGGTCCTCGAAACGCGCCGACTACTCGCGCGCCCTTTTTCGTCGCGGTATTTCATCCCCAGAAGTGCGTCCCCCACCGTGAACGTGGTTCGAAACCCTCCAAGAGGGGTCGGTTTAATGGGACAGCGCGCACAAAAAGAAACTCGCCGCGGTCTGCCCGCGTCTACGAAAGGAAATAAACTCGCGTTTCTTTATCGCGACACCGGATCGTTTTCGAACGGAAAAGCATCGCGTGCGCCGAAACCTCTTATTCGTTTTTTTCATTTTCTTTGTTTTTTTTCTTTTTCGAGTGTCTTCCGGGCCAGTGGCGCGGTACACGCGCGAGCGTGTATCGTACATCTCGCGGAAAAGCGAGTTTCTCGCGGCGAGTGCGAAGATCCGTTGACCGCGATAATGCACGCCGGTGTTGGAATCACCAAAATCGCATGCTCGAGAAACCAACCGGATGCGATGCGGTATTTTTTTTTTTCCCTCCCCCCCACCCACCCCTTTTTTTCTTCTTTTTGAAGGACACGACACACGGTAACACGCACGTCCCGGTATATCTGGCGGAATGTCGCAACGAAGAAAATTGCGGCACACGAAATTGCCGGCGCATTACCAACGCATTTAGTAATCTTTCCTCCATTGTTTTTTTTCCCGCGTATCGCGCAGATTACGCCCCGCTCTGGAACGAAGTTTTGAGTTTCCGTGAAAATTGTCCCCACCCTCCCCTTCCTACCGACAAACGGCGCATAACGGATAATTTTTCGCATCCTCTGAGCGACCGAAACGGCTAGATTCAGACCACGTTTGTCACTCTGTGGCCGACGATAGACGCGAGCGATAACACAATTTTTCCGCTTCCTTATCCAGAGGCCGAATAGTGTTATCGTGGGGCTGTGACGTATCCAATTGCCAGAGTGGCGACCAAAGGATCTAGGAAAGACGATTTACCGAGCATCGAGCTACTCGACCCGATTTTTTACACAAAAACTCGATACTACTCGCCGCGAGTAGTTTACCTGTAGGAATACGACTCACGTTCGCGATCGATGTCATCGACGGTGTCGTTTCGAAACACTGACTTGTATTATTGCGATACAAAGTCGTGTTTCGGTTGTAATTTACCACAATTTATTTACCGTTCCCCGTTTCCCGTTCTCTGTACGTTTATCGATTGAACTTGGAGCAATTCGGAATTTTCAAGAGGCGATTTCTTCGACAATTTTTTTGCCAGACTTGGTGCACGCGCGAAGGCTTCGACTTGGAGCGTAATTGCGTTTCCCCGTAGAGTCCCACTTTGAATGCGCCAATTGATTCTAAGCAGACACCCGGTACGGTGGCACGCGTCCCGCAAATGCACCATAACTGTCACGCCATTTGGTCGTCGCGTGTGCCACGAGCACATGCCAACCCGATGAACGTACGTAAATATATTTGCATGTGCACGTAGGGATTCGCGTGCGCGAGAAGATCGAGCGCGGAGGCGATTTTTCATGGCTGCCGCCTTTGTTTCTCACCCGGATTGATTTTGTCGTTCGGCCAGGCGCGGGACAGTCGTGCCGATTAGAGCCGAACCTATACACCGTGGACGCGAAGCGTCGTTTCTCGGACGCCGAAGAATTTGCAGATTGAATCGCGCTCGGAATCAATTCGCGCGAACCTATGCGACCGATTCTGCGCGCGATCGGAATTCCCGCCTTCTGGTCCCGCCCTCTACGTCGCCGTTAGCACGTTTTTCGATAATGGAAATAAAAAAGGAAGGTTCTATCCCCTCCTCGGCCGTCCCGACGCCTCTAATTCGAAGCCATGGTTTCCAAAACGACGCGAGACCTCCTATTCTAGCTAATTTAACGCTCGATGAATATTTCTTTAGCGAGTATTTTTTATACACGAATTTTCATTCCAATAATACGAATTTCTCTCTTCGTCAGAATTGGTCTCGTGATTTTGTTTATTCGTACGTTTTGCTTCCGTTACGTTGAACGATGTGTTTGAAAATACATTTGCCGTTCAACGCGGGCAATGTTTCGGAGTCACCGTTCGTATGCCTTTTAATATTCGGCTGTTTATACTTTTTTATCGAGTTTTCAAAATATGCACGATAACTTGAATCCACATTAACGAGTATTCCTTTACGTCACGATGTTTTGCGAATTTTAGCGTTATCTCATCGTTACGAGTCTGCTTTCCAGAGTCGAAAAATTTCCAAAGGACGAGATTTTAAAATCGCTCGCACACGAGAACGGAGCATGAAAAAGTGGACTCGTGTTATTTTTGGGAATCGTGGCTTCGATTGTCTCGCGAAATGCACGCCAGGACGAGATAATACGTTGTCGTAACGACCATCGACGGACGTACGAAAGTATTGTTACTCAACCTAGGCATCAGCATCAATTTTCGTGCAATGCGTGGGCTGTTAGCGGAGGTTTCCTGAGTGGAACAGCCTTCCTTCCACCTACATTAAATGGTAGATAATAATCACGAACAGTTTTTGGAAATACAATCGGTCGAGTTATTGGAAAATGTTTCGTTTCAATGATAAGCAATTGAACACGGTTCGTGCACGATGGAGCCCCAGTACCAACGAGGTAATGCAACTACAAAGTGCTCGAAGGACGAGGTGAATTCACGTGGTTTATACGCCACCTATGTCGAGGACGAAAACAAGGAATCGACGAGCGATGTACTGTGCAGAGCTGAGAAGTTGACCTCTGATAGGAATCGCGAATCGTAGTTCAGGAGTCACCTTTCCGGCTCCTAACTGTACATAATATTTTTCAATTGGAACGACTGCCCCCTATCGAGAAAATTCGTTTTCCTTTCGGAGCACCGTGTACGCGTTCGCGTTGTTGAAAATTTCTAGACGACCGCGTGAAAAAAATGTCGGGAAATGTCGTTCGACTAACATTGATCGGGGACGGTGAATTAACGCTCGTCAGGCCGTGAAAGGAGCGCGCGCAATGAAAAACATCTGAATAAATTATTATTGTTTGTCGAACGTTTCGAACGAATAGCGACGCCCCCATCGCGGTAGCCCATCGCCGTCTGCACGGTCATTATTTAAACGCTCTAGTTCCACGCAGCTTATCAAATACAGGTATAATGCCAGTTTGCGGAAACGCGAACTGGATCTGCGCCGAGCGTCGTCGTCGCCGCCGCCGCGACGTATCTGCTTGCACGCGCGGCTGTCAGAAAAACGTACGACAAGCATTACGGTCAGGGCTGAGTTTGTGCAGGCAGACTTTAAATGGAGCTCGATCGAAACGTATTATTTTTTTTTAACCATTTCCCCGTTTCTTAATTGTCTTCATTTTTTCCCGAATTTTTATCCACCGTTCGAGCAGACGATCTTGAGTAAAACTGCAGTTCCTCGTTGAACTCGAACCGATCGTGTTTTCGATCGGTTCGGTTTTTAGCTAATCGTCGCTCGTATCGCGTCCATTCGTTGTTCGTTAGATTTTAATAATGCATCGATATGGAAAACGTAAATTGCACAAGTAAACGCAATCGTCGTAACACGGTAATCGGTGTATCGAGGAAACCTCAAACTTCTTCGTAATCGAACCGAGCGTGCACCAAGACAACCGCAGCAATTATACGAATCATCATCTCGCGAGAACGTGCAGAACTTCAAGGTTGCACGGTGAGTCATGAAAATCTGTCCAGAATAAGGCGATCGTTGCACGAAATTTTTTTTCAACGTTAAATTTAGCCTCGTTTCACGGTGACGTCAAATACAACTCATTCGACACCGCTGTTGCACACGAAGCACGACTGTTGCACAAAAGAGTGCAACAAAATTTTTCACCGTGAAAAATGGAAATGCCCAGGGTTGTTTCAAATCTAGACCAAACGAACTTTGTCAAAGTTTTTGCAAGGTTTTTCGATGGTCTTCGATCGGTCTTCGATCTCGAGGTACTTTTAAAGCAATGGTTGCAACGATGTTTCACATCGATCGAAACGAACCGTTACGACGACCACTCGTAGGCACCCAAGTAGACGTGCTTCCATTCACCGAATATTAGAAAGATCGTTATTCATTTTAAAAGCAGTCTCTGATATTTACGATCAATTCGTCACGTGCTAAATACAACTTCAATATCGTGCAATCCCGTACAAGAAAGATCGAGCGATCGACGTACAGTTTATTTCAACGAGTATCGAAACAGTATCCCAACAACTACGACTATTTCGGTTGGAAAGGACCAACTCGATTCAGATTTGGTAAATTTCGCGCAAAACATGGCGGGAGGGGATAGAGTACGATGTAACGCGACTCGTCGAGACACACGGATAAACAATTGGCTCGGAATTAACCGTGTATACCTGCACTCGATACGCTTTTGATAGAGAGCGCCAGTTAAGATTCCCCTTTTTCTTCGAAAGGTCTGATTAACCGCGTCGGAGTCCATCTCTATCTACTGGTTGCAGCATCATCGACCTTGCATGTAATCAATGGGCACCGAGAGAATAATCCGGTTGGAAAGGTAGTAATCGCGCTTTTTCCTCTCACTTCGAGTTCTTCGTCGAGTGGGCGGCGAAACACGGGATCCGGATTTCCAAATGAATGAACGTATCCAGCAAAATGCAACGGTACAGCCAACGGAGTGAAGAAAGAGAAACAGCTCGAGACGGAGTGTCTTTTGCAAGGCGTTTCCTAATGACGTAAACTGCACCGGATCGTAGACGAAGGGAAGGAGGAGGAAAGAGATTTGTCGCGTGGTTCACGGGATCGTTACGAAGCTTGGAATACGATCGGTTAACTTTTTACCGATAGAAGAATCGGTGTGTCGATTTCCAATCGTTGCTCGCTCTCTATGACTTGACATTTTCCGCGAACGTCCAAAGGACAGCAGCTCCTCGTTGGATATTCACCGCGAGCAAAGTTCGAGTCCTTGATCGATTCCAGAAGTAATTAGATGGCTGGCGCGCCTCTGGATGAAATTCCAGGCAGGAGGTGCCGAACCAATCTTATCTCGCGTGCCATTTAAGAAGAGGAAAAAGTAGGGCAGATGACCACGCCCGGGATTAAGCCAATGACGCAGACTTGGCACCAGGAACTTCTCCTCCCGGCGTATAAAACGATCATCCCTACCCCTTTCGGGTTTTCGCCGCGATAAAATTGAGTTCCGCGCCGCGTCGCGCCGCGCCGCGCGGAACAGGAGTTCTCGCGGCGATCTCGCGCGAATTTCACGGAAACGGTCGTTTTAGAAATCCCACGGACGTTAGAAAGATTCCGAGATGGGAAGAACGCATTTTTCGACGGACTGGGTAAAGCGTGTGCCACGATTATAGGAAATGGAATCACGACGGGGGCGGGAAGGTATTCGCGGAATATAAAAAGAATTCAAGGCACTCTTTTTCGAATCTCGTCCCTCGCGGAATACCCGTGTACTCCAAACCGATTCTACGATGGAAATAACGTACTTTTAACGAGGCACTCTTCTTCGATTTTGCTTTCCAAATGTCTCGCGTACCCTGGAACGATTCTACGATAGAAAGAATGCACTTTTAACGAGGCACCCTGTTCCAATGTTCGTTGAAAAATCCCCCAGCTGTATCGAAACGACTCTACGCCGCAAAGAATGTACCTTGAACGAGATTCGGAGTACATATTCCACGAGAATAAGGAGTCGCGTTGGAATCGAAAAACTGGGCGAGAAAAGTATTCGAAATCTCCTACGAACCACGGAACGATACGATACGAACGAAAGAATGCATTTTTAACGAGAGGCAAAGTTTCCGGGGGAAGTCGGTACGTAGCGCATGTTCCACGATAATAAGAAACGGAATCGCGGCGGGTGTGGAAAAATGTCTGCGCGTCCCCGGAGCGATCACTGGTTGGTCGTTCCGTTGATAAATCGAGAATCAAAATGAGGAAGATTCGAGAACGAAGGAGAATCTACTTTCCACGGGCGTCCTCCGCGAGCCGAGGATATAGCGGCACCATTCTTCAATTCTAAATCGAATGGCCTCGGGGCCCATCCAACCAATGGCGGAGCCGCAATTTTAGATCCAGGCGCGCGCGCGCTATATTTCCCCCACGGTCCTGAGTCTTGGTGCTATTCCCTTGGTCCCGTCACTAATCGTCGGCCCGTTTCGACCAATGGCAATCCGGTTTAGACGAGAGTAGAAGGTTAGGAAATGGGTGGTCGGGCATGGTGGGGCCGCAGCTGGCTCTCACGACGCACAAGGCTATCCTTTGTCCGAAACTCGCTTGCGATTCGCCTGCGTCGCTAAGCCTTCAGGACGATAATAACGAAATAATTGCGATAACGACTCCGACTGTGCCAGACGGGAACCTATGCTTTCGACCGAGGCCGGTGCGCCCGAGTTTCGAAAATTCAACGACACCGATACAAACGAAGAGAGAGAGAGAGAGAGAGAGGGAGAGAGAGAGACAGCGCCTCTACGTGTACGTGCTCCGAAGCCATTGGAAACGAAAAGAAAAAAAATGGAGTACATCGTACGACACCGATGAATGAACTCGTGGCACGAGCGTTCACGCGGTATCGGTGAACAAGTGCGCCCCCAACCGGAGAACTGGTAATACGTTTAACGCCGATCTACGTCGATAACTTAATTGCGGGGTGATACCGAGCCGGTGTTTCGTCCCTGCAAAGGCTCGTTGTTCGTCGAGTCTAGGCGAATAAAAAATAAAATAAAATAAAATATATGTACATATACATATATATATATATATATACACATATTCCGCGGTCGCCTACTTGGAAGTATTATCAGCGTCGCTTTGTTGCACGATCGCGAGATTCCCATTCACCGGCGAGAGATCGGTTAGTGGTTTTCCGAGGCGAGCAAAGGACAGAGAACACGAGATGGATGTCGAAATCCTCCCGAGCGTTACTTGTCTCTCAACAAGGTATGGAACCCAGCCGTGCCTCATTAAGATCTCGAAACGATGCTTGCCAAAGATAGAGGCACCGAAGGTTATTTGTTAATACCCCCGATGATATTCACACCCAAAGAATTATTGACGAAATATCTACCGCGCGAGGTTCCACCGAATGGGGAGGGGGGAGGGGGCAGCTCGCGTGTATCCGTTAGCGTCAACGAGTCGCGCTAATCCATTCATCGGCGAGGAACCGAAGGCGGCTCGATTTCGAAACGATTCGAATCGAAAGTCAAGCGAACATCGCGTCGGCTCCGTTTGAAAACCTTGAGATCGAGACGGTTGCGAAAAAAAAAAAAAAAAAAAGAAAAAAGTTACCGACAAATCGTAAGAGAAAGAGGAAAAGCCAGAGGCTGTTACAAAAGCGCGGAAGAACCCGGTGAACAATGTGCGCGGAGAACGGGCGCACGATGAAAGCAAGGCTGACCAAAAGTACCAGCTGCCGAAATTTCTGGTCTCTCCGCTCTTTGTCCTTTAGCCCTTCCATTCGCTCGAACCGTCACCCCGGTGGTACCGACCGCTAGGCAGTCGATGTATTATCGAGCGACTGCTTCTTTTTCTTCAACAATGTTCGTCAAGGTGTGCACGCGTCGGTACGTACACAGATCTACGTGAGAATATGTACGAACGTGGGCTGACCTCGCGGACCATTCTTCTTCGTTCCTCCTTCCCTCTATCCCTCTCTCCTTGTCCTTCTTTCACGTTCTTTCCCTCTCTCTTCGACTAGAGCTCTCTACCTCTCTACCTCCTCTCCTTGCCCGCTCACTCTTTCTCGACGATTCTCCACTGGTATAATGACCTCGGGAATCACTGCTCGGGTCGAACTAATGGAGCGATATCGTGCAATGAAATAATATACTGGAACAATGTGAAATTACAGCTCCGGTCGCCGCGTTCGCCACTCCGAAGCCTGGAAATTTCAAGAATCGCGACTTCGCGATGCACGGGCGAACGCTTAACGGGATTATTCTCTATCGGGTTCCGACGCCGATGCCATAAACGAGATAAACGACGACAAAGAGAGTAGGATGTATCAAACGTTTCCTTTTTTCTTTTTCTTATATTCTTCTTCTTCGCCTTCTTCTTCTTCTTCTTCGGCTTCTTCGTCTTCTTCTTCGTTCATCCATTCCGATCGAGGGCGCTACAATTCCCACGAACCGACGATTCCCGGTGATCGAAATAACTTTCGAACTAGTCGAAGAAACTCGCTACGCGAGGTACAATCTCGCGTGGAATTCGGTAATTTGCGTTCAGAGTTACTCGATAGCGGGGCTTAAACCTAACTTGGGTCGTTTCCGACCCAGAGAGAGACTTTTCCAAATAGAACGTTGGTGCAGCTTCTCGTGAAAATTACGGGTCAGTATGGACCCACGCGTCGACTTCCCCGCGGTTGCCCGAACAATACGCGAGACGCACTTGTACGCGCGAGAAAAGCGCCTGTCGCACCGATCCACGACAGAGTCGACCAAAATCCGTCGTTGTTATCGAAGGAATACACACTGGGCTCTACTTTTGTCGTATTTTAGCTTGCTAAGCGATGTAAGCGGTAATCGGACACCAAGCCGTACGGCACAGTCGTCATGTGACCCATTTATCGTTCTCTGCTGTCTAGTGTTACCCGCGGGAAGAGTCGCATCGCGACGTTACCGTGTGGGCTACGTTAAATTCATCGTTGACAAAGAAATGACATTGACGAATTGGAATGCAGAAGTCGCGGTACGCTTGAAGGCGGAAGTGCGAAGGACATCGTACAATCGCGCCGAGATATCGGGACCTTAACATCCTTTTTCCGCTATTATTTCGACGAAAGCTATTAACGTCAATAACGACGCGAAGATAGAAAATAGGTAGCACGGGTTTTGTACGGAACAAAAGCAATTTGGAATTGTCGTTTGCCATCGGTGTTTTAACGCGTGTTTATTTTTCGAGGTTCCTGACTGCTGTTTTCGAGTTTCACTCGATAGCGGAACATGGCAACAGAGAACGAACGGACTAGAAGGGAACATCGTTGCGGCGATACGTGTGTTCGACACGAATTGCATCCCAGCGACGAAAGATACGATACGCGTGTGTGTTGTGTGTATATGTACGTAGGAGAGAGAGAGAGAGAAAGAGAGACCGAGGACAAGCGAGGACGGACCGTCGGTGTACTGGGTGACCCAAAATACGTGCGCGCTTGTCTCGATTTTACGTGTCTTTCGCACAGCGTGGATACCCTCGTGGATAAATATTTTTTCAATTTTCTTTCGGCGAACGCAACGCGATCGTAAATTTTGTTCAAAAATACCTGGAAGTACATTGCGGACGAAATTCGACGGGCGATTCGAAAAAGCCAGATTAAAATGCACCGCGTCACCGTTGCCATCTGTCATCGAATTAACGTCCCGCGTTTTTTTTTTTTTTAACCAACGGATCCGTATAACGAGAGAAATTAACAAATTTGTTCGCTTACCCCATTGGACGGAATAAAAAGGGATCGTTGCTTCTTCACGGCGATCGGTGTCGTTTGCTCTGACAAGTTGACACATAATATCTCGATCGATTCACATTTTCAGGTTCTGCTCAGCCATTGCGACGATATTTTGCGAAACAACAAGTTCAAGATCGAGAATAGCACAATGCACGCGCACACGGACTCGTGTTATAAAGTCAGACACGAGTACTTTCAAAATGACGCTACATTATTTCGTACGCACAACACGAATACTGTTCTCAATTATTGGGCAAAATATGAACGCATTTACACTTCGCACTCGATCTTATTGTACATTTCACATTGTCGCGTAATCCACTCGATTCTTTCCCATTTTAGTTTGAAATAAATTTGTTCAAGCCGTCACAAAGCGATACGTCGATACGTTTTGAAACGTTAGACTGACCGTTAGACTTGTCGCTGGGCACCTATTACACGGGTAGTCACTGACCCTACAATATGAATAATATTTGATACGCAATATTGCGTGTATAATTCTTGTAACGTTGTAAAATACGAATTACGTTCCGCATCGATTTATACGTTATATTTCTTCCGTCAAAAGTTCGTGAAAGTGACCGAACGATGTTCTATTGATTAGCGTTGTAAACAAGACCGTTTGACCGTTGGAAATATTAGACGGTCACGTGACAGGTCTAAGGCGTCGCGAAGATGCTGCATAGATAGCGGCCTACCAGTTCGGGAAAAAATGGCGTGCGTGCACAGGGGCCTGTCAATTATCGCGAGTATTAATTGTATCGTTTCTTGGAAATTGCTGTTCGTTTTGTTCAAATCTGTGTAATAATTTTCCTAAAGGCAAGCGCCAACGATTAAGAATAAGATTTTTGTACAGATCTCGAAATTAGTGTCGAATTTCGCGAATAATAAGTGTATCGAAATCGATCGCTAACGATCAGCGTCTGTACGGGGTCCACATGCCTGGTGGGATAGAGTCAAGCGAGAGATTCGTGAATAAAAATTGCGATCTTTTCCTGACCGTACTTCTTCCGTCCAAAAATTTGAAGAATCGATCCAGATCATTTCATCAAAAATCATCGAAGATCATCGGAAATCATCGAGCGCGGCAGATTCCCGGTACGACGAGGAAGGTTTTATCAACGTTGCAGTGATAAACAGGTACTGTAAATTATTTTTATTACGAATTTTCGAAACTACGGTAGACCGAATCGATTCTTGAGAGTCAATGGCGTACAATGACTTTTCGCTTTCGGACGAAATTTTGTAGAAAATTGAACGAAATACGAGTATACAATTGAAACGGTACGATATAGGAAAGTAAATTTAGACGTTAAAGTAGACGAACCTAATCGTGAAACGATTATAAACCTAAAAGTTTTAAATTGAAACTCAATGATCGATTATTTTACGAAAATTTGCTCGCTCTTAGACAGTGAGTAACTAGATAGGGAATATTGTTATATAATTCGTACAACAGATAATAATTCGTGAATATTGCGAATAGCACGAAAAAGGAATTGCATTGTCAGAGAAATAATTTGTTAAGCACAAAGGGTATAAAATTGCGAGTCGACGATATGAATTTTTCAACTAAGATCGACCGATCATCGCGACGAACCTGTCATATTTTACAAGAACGATTGTTAACCGTTTGCATTCGATAAGCCACTCTCGATCGACAACTAATATACTGAAAGTTTATTATTTTTCTAATTTCCAAGGAAAGCGTGTCTTGAGATAGAGAATAGCGTGACGTATGAAGTGTAAGAAATGTTTCGACAAAAGATTCTGATTAATTCTACGCTTTCTTGTTACATTCGATTTAAAAGCTGTTTCCAAGGTTTACAGTTTCTCGTGTACAAAAATGCTTTGGGTGCAAACGGTTAATATCGTTCATAGATATTAACGATTGGACGATTCTACATTGATTTACGTTGTGAACAGGCCTGTTAGAAATATTAGATGGTCACGTGATTAGCCTAAGGCGCGCGAGATGCTGCACAGATCGCGGTCTACCAGTTCGAGAAAAAATGGCGTGTGTGCACAATGGTCTGTTAATTGTCGTGCGTATTATTTGTGTCGTTTTTTCGAAATTGCCGTTCGTTTTGTTCAAATCTGTGTAAAAATTGTGTCGAACGCGTGCGCGAACTATCGAGAATAAGATTTTCGTACGGATCTCGAAATTAGTGTCGAATTTCGCGAATAATAAGTGTGTCAAAATCAATCGCCAACGGTTAGCGTCTGTACGCGTTTCGCGCGCATCGTGGGGTAGAGCGAAGCGAGAGATTCATGGGTAAAGATGGTGCGCTTCGTCCGACCGTAGATCGTCCGTTAGAAATTTAATGAATCGATCCAGATCGTGTCATCGCAGATCATCGGAAATCATCGAGCGTGGCAGATTCCCGGTACGACGAAGAAGGTATTATCAACGTTCCAGTGGTAAACAGGTACTGTAAACCATTTTTATCACGAATTTTCGAAACTACGGTAGACCGAATCGATCTTTGAGAGTCAGTCAATGGCGTACAATGACTTTTCGCTTTCGGACGAAATTTCGTAGGAAATTGAACGAAATACGAGTATACAATTGAAACGTTACGATATAGGAAAGTAAATTACTGCGTTAAAGTAGACGAAGCTAATCGCGAAACGATTATAAACCTGAAAGGTTTAAATTGAAACTCAACGATCGATTATTCTACGAAAACTTGCTCGCCCTTATACGGTAGGTAACTAGGTAGGGAATATTGTTAAATAATTCGTGCAACGAACAATTCGTGAGTACATTTGATAGAACGAAAAAGGAATTGCTTCGTGGTAGAAATAATTTGTCGAGCACAAAGGGGACAAAATTACCGGTGTACGATATGAATTTTACAACTAACACCGACTGCTCATCGCGACACACCTGTTATATTTTACAAGAACGATCGTTAATATCGTTCATTGATATTAATTTCTGTCAAGCTGGATAATTATCTGACAGGCCGTGCGATCGTTTAATGGATTATTATGCGCTTCCATCCGAGCATTAACTCATTTTCCGCGTTTTAAAAAACAGCACGTCGTGGTTCGTTGTTAATTTTCCAAATTGTTTACTCGCGATACACGGCGTCAATTAGGACGGGCGAAAAATATTCCGTACAATATTTATACTTGCTAAAGTTTACCTTTTACACTCGATATCGTTGCGCCAACAAAATATTTCCACTTGGAAATGAAAAAGTAACGAACACAGCAGAGTTTGTTCGCATTCGTACCAGCGGGGGACCGGGTAAACATATTGTTTCGCGTACGAACGTGGAATAGGGGCGTTACGAACGAATACCGATCTCCTTGGGAAAATTTCATGATGCGAGGAACGTTACGACGCGTTTCTGTCGTAGAAAAAATTTGAAAAAAAATAAGGAAAAAGAAAAGAAAACATTTCGATATACCAGATTCGCGAATATAACCTTAATCTGCGTAATAACAATAGGAGAGCATATCAAACGACGCGCACGAATTAAACTCACATTGAACATCGAGTCGTCGTCGGGTCGTTTGATAGAGTGCCATTCCGCGGTAACCACAAAGTCGTCCTTCTGCCGGTTCTCTTCACCGCGGTTCGTTACGTCATGCTCTCGAGAGTACTAATGTCGCTTTGAAGTTTTTCGGAAGGCGTTCCAAGGCGTCGGAGGGTAGGCAAAGACAAAAAGAAGGTGCCGCGTCATTTTCGTCAATTTAACTTTGGCCTCCCTTCCCGGTAGGCCACGTAGGATCGCTCGGCATTTCGCCCCCACCGAGGCACCCTTCTTGTCGCGTCCGCCCCTGTGTGCCACTCGCCCCCACCCTCGCCTCGTCTCGCCTCGCCTCGTCTCGCCTCGCCTCGCCTCGCCTCGCCTCGCCTCGTCTCACTTGGTCCCCCACCCCCTCGGTGTTCCGTGGCTTGCCTGGCCTCACCCTCCTCGTCCGTCTCGCCTCACCTCGCCGCTCCGCTCCGCACCGCGCCGCACCGCGCCGCGCCGCGCCGCGCCGCGCCTCGTCGAAGCGAGGTCAATCGACGGAGAGGGCTGAAGACGACCCCCACCCTTCGTCACCAGCCTCCCTACCACGGCTACTCAATATCGTTTCATTACGCACCCTGCTCCGCCATACCCATCCTCCACCCTCGATCCCCGTTACCCGCCACCCTCGCTGCGCCTGCACCGCCACCCGTCGCCACTGCACCCTCTCGCATCCCTCGCCCTGATCACCCCTGACCCTCCTCTCCCCCACATCCTCCTCCTCCGCCTCCTTCTTCTCCTTCTACTTCTCGTTCTCCTCTCGCCGCTTCGCCCCTTGGACGTCGCGCTCCTACCTCGGCGACGAAACACGAATGCCCACGAATTTTTATTGTTACTTCTCGCGCTGCTTCCTCTCGCCTCCCTCTCTCCACGACCTTTTTTTATGCGCCTTTTAACGATCAGCAGTAACTGCACCCACCCGAACATTCCTTCTTCTCCTCCTCTCCTTTCCTTACCTCTCTAAGCCCTCTCCTCCGTTGCGCGCCTTAGGGGCGAACGTTTTTCA
This sequence comes from Ptiloglossa arizonensis, assembly GCF_051014685.1. NCBI lineage: Eukaryota > Metazoa > Arthropoda > Insecta > Hymenoptera > Colletidae > Ptiloglossa > Ptiloglossa arizonensis. The sequence goes on along the minus strand of NC_135051.1, from coordinate 9,471,468 downwards.
GAAACCAAGGGGGTGTGGGTGCACACAATGGGGCAAAGAGCGGAAAAATGGACCTCGGAAAGCGTTCGTTTGTCTTGCACGATGTAACGAGCAATCAAGGACGTAAACAAACTTTTTCACCCACCCACGGTAGCGGTTGTTACTTCGTTTTTCCGGGCAAGTTTCGCGAATCGTTAAAGATTCGAGGGTCGCGCGGGAAAAGTTAATTTTCGGTTTGGTTTTTCCACACGGACCGGCGAAAAAAGAAAGAAATATGCCCGGTGGATGGTCGGGGAGGGTATCGGTACACGTGGCGTAGTATCGCGCAGCGTTTTTCGACGTTCGCGGGCGTTTCGCTCGCGCGACTCTCGTCACACTATACGTACTCTTCGTCCACGTCTTCTTGCTCCTAGGGATCGTCCTCTATCGCGCGGCGGTGCGACGTCGTTGCGAGGATGCGTACAGACATCGCGGCTGCCGGTGCTCGCAACGTGCGAAACTTTCGGGTAACAGTATCGCGTCGAGCATCGATTCGAACGGTTGGATCGTCGGTGGAAACGAGCATCGTTTCGTTACCTCCAGTTCCATGCTCGACGCGCACGGAACGATTACAGTGTGCAGGGAGGGTAGGTTAGGGGAGGGATGGTGGTGGTGGTGGTGGTGGTGGTGGTGGTGGTGGTGGTGCCGGAAATAATCCAACCGATCTAGATTGCGCGCCGAGAGAGCTTTTCACACTCGAAACTTGTCAAAAATCCCACGCGGTCGGCATCGATCATCTCGCGGCTCTCGAGACCGCACCGTGTCTACGTGTGCGTGTGTCTCTCTACGTGTGCGAGCAACACGTGCAGCAACGTAACAGGTCGCGATAGTGGCTGATCGCGTGAGCGAGCGAACGAACGAACGAACGAACGAACGGTCGCGGTCGTTTCACAGCGTCGCGGCGCGCGGCAACATCTTGATTCCGTCCGAAGGAACGGTGCTCGGAACACTAAAACGTCCGTCGACACTGACACCAAGCAACGGTTACTAATCCGTTGTTAGACGCGTGGAACACTCGAGGAGACCGTTACGGCCACGTTGCGCCGCCATCGAACAGCCTCCGTTTACTGGCGGTGGTGCGAGCACTACGGGCGAGTGCGTCGTGCCTCGTTCGTGGCTCGATTTCAAGCCCGCTGTACCCTCCGTCACCCTTTCCCGAACACGTACTGGTCGATCTCCGAAGATCATGGAAGTCTCGAGAGGAGTACGCCGCCGGCGGAGCTCTGACGCGCGCACACACGCGGCACACGCTCGCTCGTTCGCACTCCTGTGCACCCCGCGCGCTTCCGCTTTCTCTTTCTCCTTTTCTCGAGCGAACCACTACCACCTTCCTTTTTAGAATCTTCCGCGGCGGAGAAGGAGAACCGATCGCGACGAGAAAAAAGTAGGAACACGGGTTCGGGAGAGGAAATCGAAGGACGGTACGGGGGGATGGACGGTGCCGAGGGAAGGGTCGAGGTGACGAGGGGGAGAGGTGGAGGAGGACGGCCGGGTAAGAGGGAAGGACTCGCGAAAATTTCTCGACCACCAGCGGCAGCTGCGTTCCGAAATGAGGAGAGACGCGAACGAAACGAGAGAGAAGGAGAGGGAAAGAGGTAGGGACACCGGAGCGGGGCGGTGGGTCGAAGGGGACGATGGTAACGGAAAGGGGCTGATGGAGGTGGTGGAGGAGAAGGAGGAGGAGGAGGAGGAGGAGGACGACGAGGGGGGTGGGGGAGGGGGAGGGACCCGAAGAAGGGTGAGGTTACGAAAGTGGAGGAAGAAGCGTAACGGCGAGTGCACGCAACAGCAGCGCGCGTGGAAACGCGCCTTCTACGAGTAGCGGAGAACTCTTCTCTTGACGGACTAACCCGAAGGCGTAGGGAGGGAGTGGAGCGGGGGAGTAGGAGGACAATGGTGGGGGGTGTAAGCGACGAGAGGGCAACAGAGGGATGCGGATCGGGAAGAGAGAAGAGGGAGGAGAAAGAAGGGAGGCAGTAAGAAGAAGAAAAGAAGGTTTCGGGCGGCGGCCGGGATCGCTCGGTTGTCTGTGGTCAAGGCACGCAGCTTGTGCAGTATTCTCTGCACGGCTGACTCCCGTGTGTACGACTCCTTGTAAGTAGTAGTGCCGGCATTAGCGGGGAGGCGCCGGCGTACGAGGGTGCGGAAGGGTAAAAAGCTGTTACGCCGTAGAGGGCCGACAGTCTTTCTCGTTTTCCCCGAATTTTTTCGACCGTCGTTCTTCGTTCGAAAATCCTGATCGAATCGCGCTCTTTCGCGAGATTTCCTACTTAGCACCACCCCCTACCCCCTATCCCCCACCCCTCTCCACCTCTCGTAACTTTTCAACGAGACACCGGAGGAGCGCCCGGTTAAACGAAACGATCTCCCTCTCCCTTCTTGGTAATCGACGATATCTTCACGGTTAACGATTCCAGGTGCTGTTCCATTTACCCTCCCCTCTCTGGCCTTTGCGAAACGATCTCAAAAGTAAACTCTATAATTCAGAAACTATCGCGGTTCGTTTCTGTAACGCCGGGGGCAAAAATATTCCGCGAAACGTATATGTACATACAAGTATGTATAAAGAGAGATACACACGTACACAGGCGCGCACACATACCGCACGGTGAAGCGAAAAATCGTAAAATTTACCAACCCGCGCGGAGCAAGGTACACGAGCAAAATGTCGCTATGTTTCTCGACAGCATGCAACCACCCTGTTGAACGTACGGACACGAGTAGGAGTCACGCCTGGCTCACAGTCAACCAGGATTCGGCGTTTCGGTTCGCAACAGGTCTCACCACCGGCGTTGCTTCCCTCTCTATCTTTCCCTCTTCCCCTCTTTGACCCCTATCACTCCCGCCCGCCCCTTGTCCTCTCGCCTTCCGGCCACTCTCTCTTTCTCTCTCTCTCTCTCTCTCTCTCTCTCTCTCTCACGCTCGCTCGCTCGCTCGCTCTCTGTGTGCCTCTCTCTATCTCTCTTCTGCATCGACACACAGATAGTCGGCTCGCACGCTCGCGTCCATGTATACTCGACATTCGGGGATTTACCGCGTGGAACCGTGCTACGAATTCCGTTCGCAATTAAGAACCCGTAATCGGCGACACATCGCCTCGGATACAATAATACGGGGACCGTCCTCGAGTAAAAAATAACCACCAGAAACGCGTGTACCCTCCCGTGTCGGGTGCGATAACGCAAACGCGCGACCTTCGACTCTAAAACGAATCGGCGATTCCTCGGGTACGGTAATTTCCGCTTCGTGATTCGAGCAACGGTGGAAAAACTTGGTCATTTGCTCGTATTTAGGCTCGATATACCCATCCTCGAATCCTGAAAGAGAACGTACCGGTGAACCGGTTGAAACTCACCGACTACGAAGACCATATTCTTTGTCCATCGCAGCAGCTCCCGTCGGATGTGTCTGCGTTCCTGTATGCAGCGGGCATAGGGGCAATCCGCCATTTTTGAAATCACATCTTAGAATGTGTGTGTGTGCGTGCCGGCCGGGTGCGCCTGCCTCGTGTTCCCGCGTGGATATCCACCCCCTCCGCCGCCGGCCGTCCTCCGTCCTCGTCGTCGTCGTCGTCGCCGTTGTCGTCCTCGTCCTCGTCCTCGTCCTCCGCCTCCTCCTCCTCCTCCTCCTCCTCCTTCTCCTCCTCCTTCTTCTTCTTCTCCTCCTCCGCCGCCTCGTCCTCCTCCTCCTCCTCCTCCTCCTGGCGCTGCTCTTCTTTTTTCCTTCGGTTGACCGGCTTTTTCGATCTTCCCCTCTCCTCCGTCCCGTTGGTCGTTCTTCCGCACGGCGTTTCTCTGTTGTTCAGCGTGAGCTCGCGAGGAGGTCGCGAGGGGGTAACGGTAGCGTGTGTGGACACTGCGTGCGACGTCACGCGTGACGTAGCGTGCGCCAGGAACCGCCAAAGTGCTCGAGGGCCGATGATGGGGGCCCGTCTACGGTGGTTCTCGTCGTGGTGGTGGCGGTGGCGGCGGCGGCGGTGGTGGTGGTGGTGTTGGTGGTGGCGGTGGTGGTGGTGGTGTTGGTCGTCGTCGTCGTCGTCGTCGTCGTCGTCGTCGTCGTCGTCGTCGTTCTCGTTCTCGTTATCGTCCTCGTCCCCGTCCCCCTCCTACTCGTCGTCGTCGTCGTCGTCGTCGTCGTCGTCGTCGTCGCTGTCGCTGTCGTCGTCGTCGTTGTCGCCGGCGTCGTTACGTCGGCTGTGGCGGCGCTTCTTCGCGAGCGTCGGAGGGATGGCGAGCCGACGGCAGCGACGGTGACGGTGGCGATGGCGGTGGCGGTGTCGGTGGCGATAACGGTGGCGGCAACGGCGGCGATGCTGCCGGAGTAGGGATGGGAACGCGGAGAAACGACTACTCCCTCGTGCTGAGACAGGGTTAGGGCACGGGAACGCACAACACACGTGCACGCTTGCGCCCTGAGCGGTGCGAGAGTGCAGTCTGTTGCCGACGGCAAGAATTCCTCTCTTTTACCGCCTCCGTCGTTGCTCTCCTCGTACCGATCGTCCACGACTTGGATGCCCGCCGATGGACCTGGAACATTGCAAGAAAGAACAAAAGAAATTGAAAAAATCGTTGCTCAGCATCGGTGACAGTACGAGGGACACGTGGTCACTCGTTGCACCCTCCGCGCGTGTCGCGCCGAGGACGGGTGCTGGGGGCTGGGGGTTGGGGGTTGGGGGCTGGGGGCTGGGGGCTGGGGACTGGGGTGTGTGTGTGTGCCCCACCCCGAAAGGGTACTCGAAATGAAACATTGCCGGTAAGAAGGGAACGTCAGGGCCGATGGTGTAGGTAGGAAAGGTAGTAGGGGCGGCTCGCACTCTCGCGCGGTGACGCGATATGGGCAGGAAGGGTAGGAGGAAGAGGAAGAGGAAGAGGCGCGCAGGGTGGTCGGAAGGTAGCTATAGGGGCGGATTCGCGCGCTCTACGCCGGCATAGGGGGTGGGAGAGCACACCGCCGACAGAAAGAGAGAGGAGGCAGAGTGCGCCTAATATGCAACAAGAGAAAAAGAATTGGCGATCAATAGGTAGTAGCTGGTAAGCGTCCTTTCATCCGCCCCCGCGGACACCCTCGTCCTTTCTACTTGCCCTATTCCCCTCTCGTCCGTCGTTCACCTCCTTCCTTCTCGGTTGCCTCTATCCTCGACACCCTCCCCCATCCTCGCCACCACCCTATTTTCTCTCTCACCCTAACCCTCCCTCTCCCCCGCCCGCCCGCCCCCCCGTCCGCCCGCGCCCCCCCCGCGCGCGCTCTCTCCTCCACTGTCCTGCCCATGCCAGCCCCTTGATTCTCTTGCGTTCATCGCGAAACTCCTCCGTTCCATTGCCTTCGTTGCCGAGATACCCGGTTCTAATAGCTCGCCTAACTTCCACCCCGCTCGTCGAAAATCAAACGTCTTCGAATTCTCCACCGATAGTTCGTCCTCGGTTTCCCGCCTTTTCGAAACTTTTTGGGGGCTGTGCACGTGGACGACACAGGTGGGATGCGCAACAAAGAGTCTCGAACGGTACACGGGGATTTAAATTTTAATACCACTTTCCCTATCGAATTCGTCTCCTTTCTCTCCGAGTGTCGTTTCCACGGGGTTCGTCTTTCGTACGCGAATTTCATCCCCCTGGTTCGTGTTCGACATCGATCCAGCAACGTTTCCCTGTTGGCTGATAACACAACGTTGTAAACCGTGGCTCGACTCGCGGGTCTGGATCGATCTCCGTCTATTCGTCGAGAGGACCATGATCGATAGTATTTCGTTGATACGACGTATGATGCAGGTGATCAAAATCGGGACGGTGGTGTTGGCGGCGGCGGTGGTAGCGGCGGTGGTGGTGGCGGCGGCGGCGGCAGCGGCGGCGACCGGCGTTCGTTAAAAGCGTTTGATTCTTGGTGTTGATATTCCGCTCGCTCACGGACGCCGCTCGGTGAATAGAAGCTAGCCGTGGGCTAACACGCCGATACCACTGACGCTGAAAGATCGATTGCATACTCGTCGCAGGTAAGCCTACGGGAACAATATCGACGAAACGCACCGGGGGTCTACCCGGTGGTTCTACGCGCGCGTTCCACATTCGCCGAGACAACGCGCGTGCAACACGACCGCCGACACGGAACCGCGATTAGCACCGGGCGAGTAAAATAATTACGCGAAATCCCGGCCCGACAGCCTCTTCGTGGCCCTAACTCGCTTGTTCCCAATCGTTGGTAAAGAAAGGGCGAAGCGGCGCGTTCTACTTTCGCGTACACCGAAGCTTCTACCGATGTCGTTGAACCTTCGCAGGCATGCTGGGCGAGGGAAAAGTGACTAGACTCTTAGAGTACCTCGGAGTGGACGGAGAGTTCCGAGATGCTCGAGTTTTACCGTATTAAGTATTTCTCGGTAGCTCCTCTGTCTCGAATTTCTGGAATTTCGATCGGTGAATTTTTCTTCGAACGAGTACGCGAGATCGTTATTAGGTAGGATTTTTTTTCCCCCCGTCGGAGGTCGTTTGGAGGATTCTTTTAAAACCTTTTTTCAACGGTTAATTCCCCGGATATAGAAGAGCTAATAACTCTCCGCGGTGTATCCGTACATCTTGGACGGTCACCTTACTCGCTCGGTTCCTAATCGATTTTCCCATTACGCGAATCCGGGGAGTGCTTCGCACACACTCGCTTCGCTTTCCGTCCTTCCGTGTCCAGCCTGCATTTCCGACGACGAACAAACGGTCTCGATTCCCCTGTCCCACCTCCTCCCCTTCTCCCTCCCTCTGACCCTTTTTTTCCTTTTTTTCGCTTCCTTAAGTACATCTACGCGGCTTTTTCCGTCCGTGTTTTTCTTTCCGCTCTCTGCACGACGGCTCTTGCGCCGGTCTCCGGGGCCCGCTGTCGATCTCCGTACCGACGTAATCGCGATTTCAAAGTATTTCCTGATAACGGTCCGCTCGTTCCGCGATCGCGAATTTCCCGCTCGTAAGATCGTCATCTGGGTCGTGCTAGGACTTTACGCTCGCGGAGAGTCACGAAGGGCTCCATTGACGGCGGTTCCATAATTAATAGGCAACGTGTAAACACCTTGGAGAGTTCCTAACTGATTTTCGAAGGGAACGTTACTTGAATCGAGAAATTTACGAATCGAGAAAAACACTTTTGAGTCTTTCGTAAAATAAAGTAGCAAGATGTACTGTGCGGAGCTGCGAAGACGACTTCTGGAAATAATTCAGAAGGGTGTCGAAAAATGCTTCTCCGAAACAAAAAAATTCCAATACCGCCTTTCGACACTCCCACGAGATAAAGTAACAAGATGTACTCCCCTACACACGGTGCTACGCTCCCCATAATCCAAGAGTCTCTTCGACCCTTATCTGTAGGAGTATCACTGTCGATCGGTCCGTACTTTCGTTCGAGAAATTGACCTTCGATATCGTGGTCGATTTCGAAAAACAGTTTCCAAATATCCTTTCTCATTTTCGCAGACTCGCGTATAGAAGTAATTCCGTTCGCGATCGGACGGAGGCTTTGCACGGACCGGAAGTCCCGGTGCAACGTCGTCTCGAAATTGGTGAATTTTTTCGAGAGCAAAACTCGATGACGAGCGAGTAAGATAGAACGCGCTCCGCGACGTCCGGGGGTGGAAGAGGGAAGGGAACTGCTTCAGGAAGAGCAGTCAGGGGCGGTCGAGAAGGAGGATGAGGACGAAGATGAGGAGAAGTGGGAGAGATGGTGCACTCGGTTTTTTTCCCGGTCGGGGGGAGGCAATGGACGCGAGGCAAGGGTGCGTTGGATTCGGTTACTTGGTCTCACCCCTTGGACCACCTCCACCACCGCCTCTAGCAGCAGCAGCAACAGCGGCGACGGCGGCGACGGCGGCGGCGGCGGCGGCGGCGGCGGCGGCGGTGGTGGCGGCGGCGGCGGCAGTCGTGCACTCTCTCTCTCTTTCTTCCTCTAGGTTTCTCCTTCTCTCGTTCTCTCTTTCTCTCAGTTTCTCTCTCCCAGTCGCTCTGGGTCTTTCTCCATCTACCGCGAACCACCTCCTTTTTCGTCTTCCTTTCCCGCTCGCTCTCGGCCCCTCGCTCGCTTTCGGTTTCTCCCTCTTGGCCTCTCGCTCTCTCGTTCCCTCGCCGTCTCTGTTCCACGCGCCTCAGCACGGTGCTTCTCGTTTTTTTAACGAAGGATCCGCTCAATACCTCGGCTGTCATAACCTCCCGGCACCCTTCCAGGGTGGCCCGCCTGCCACAGCAAACCCACCCTCAACCCTCCGCCTCCTTGCGCCTCCACGGGGCCCACCGACCCTACCGACCGACGAGCCACCACCTAGCACCCCCGCGCTCTCATTCCTCTTCCCAGTTTTTAACGTTTCGTTCGACGTTTCCCTCCGGGCGAGCGCCAGGGACGGCGTAAAGGGGGAAGTGCATTTCGTCGTTACTTTGTTTTACGTCCTTCCTCGCCTCCTCCTCCACCTTTCATGCTCTCCTCCGCTCTTTCTTCTATTCTTCTCTCCCTCTCTCGCACGCGAGCCGCGTATACACCATCTCGCGCGTACACGTACGCGGCCTCTTTTTCTTGTTTCCCTTACTGACACCAACCCCCTCTCGCCCCTGGATCCTCTTCGACACATCTCTCCCTTTTCCACCGGTGTCCTCCGTCTGCGACGTCTCGTACTATACCCGTAGGTACCGGTTCCTCGCCCAAATTTTTCACGAAATTCTTGCTCTTTTTCACGAATTTCGCGATTCTCGATCTTGCGGTCGTTTCGTAGGAGGACTGGCTCGATTCCGACTCCGGTAAGGTAGGTCTTACGTCGGACGGGAGAGACGATTCTTCAGGAGAGTCCACGAGCAAGGGGTAGTTTCCTGTATCCGACCGATTGGGAGATGTACAAGGTGCTCGGATAGTAGAACGGTCCAACGATATTCGGACAGAAATGGGAAGAATTTCATTTGTTTCAACATTAAAGATTCTTGGTCTTCGCGATACATATTTTACGTTAGAGCCTTTTAACCGTACTTGAAACATTTTCGTTTGAAAAATTATCGCAGGAATCGTACCAAATTCAAAGTGTTTCCAATCCGAAAGGTCACCTATGGGAGGGTTTACGATATTCTGAAACGCCTCGAAAAATTTCTCTTTCCCTCGACGGTTTATTTTTGGTTTCGGCGCACGAGTATACGTTGCTTTAATGTTCAAATTTTTCACCGTCGAGAATTCACCGGGTGATATTAGCCCAGTTTGGATAATTCTTGACCCAGCTACTCCGAGGGTTAAAGGCGTTGTCGTACGTATTTAAGGAACCCGTACGAATCGGCGCGCGAACGATCCTTTGAAAGATCGCGACGCGCGAGGGCGTGAAATTCCTATCCGCGAAGCAGATGACTTTTTACGGGGAAAAGAAAGATTAACGCGCGAGAGAGATTCTGGTCCGGTTGGCTCGGAGAGGGTGACACAGTTGACCACGAAACCCTCGTCGCGCTCGACCTCTTTTGATCGAATCTGTTAACGATGAACGGTCCACCGCACCCCAAAAAATCGCGTTCAGGGGTGATTTAAAAAAATTCCGGGACGTGGGATGTTCTCGATCACGGGATACACGGGTCCGTCTATTAGACACCGGATTCGATAAATGCTCCTTATAGAAAACGTTTCGATCGGTCGTATTAGGGCTCGGATGAAACAATTTTTCTTACTTATTTTCTCTCAAAGTACACGGTTTCGAAAATATCCGTGCAAGCGGATTTCCTCGAGTTCGTGAAATTGACGAAGTTACGGACGTTTAAAGAGAGCAGTGTACGGTTCGTAGATCGCGCAATGAAAACTTTGAACGCGTTTTCCCCGAATTTGCATTTTTTAAATTGGCCGACCGTGTATCTCGAGTTCTAATTGGCGGATTTACTTCGAATTTGGAGCGAATCTTCGGTAGATTTTTAACGCGCTAAAGGCAAAAGAGACACGAAAGTGTAGCGAATTTTGTACCGGTTGAGGGAACAAAATCAGAAGTGGACGGTTTTCGGGGCCAGATCGTCGGAGGACCGATTCTACGGTGTTCTCTCGATGCAGAAAGGGCGACCTCAGTCCGATCCGAGTACCGGTTGTCCGGTTTACCGACACGAGGCGACTTTCGGAGAGCGTGGAAAAGAGAGCCGCGTAGTTAAAAGGAGTAATAGACGACAAAGACGCACGGAAGGTCCCGTGTATACTCTTTCTTTCCCGACCTGTTTGCCTCCACTCTCGGTTCTCTCAGCCTCCGCGGAATCTTCGTGCAACCGAGTGGCTCGAGTTTGCAATTATTAATCGAAATCGGAAGTCGAAAAACCATTGGTGGTTTTCAAAGAATCGTTTACAACGAATTTGTAGCGGAATACTGGAAACGATAGTCCTCGTGGCCGGCGAAAACGCTTAAATCCTGTTTGGAGGCTCTCGAGAATCCTGTGTTAGAAGTACCAGCACGACATGGCTCTCGGGGAAGCAACAGTTCGTTCTGCACCACCTCCTCCCACCATCCGCCGCTTCCACCCTCTGGTATCCTCCTTTTGCTACCCTAAACCGTTGCCACCAAAGCACAGAGTTACCCCACACCGTTCTCCGTGCATCTCCTCGCCATCCTCGTTTCACCGGTCTCTCGCTCGCTCACTTTGTATCGCTCGACTATACTTTGGATGTCTACTAAATTTAGGCTTCCCCGCTCCTTTTTCTTATCCTCTCTCCCTCGTACCCACTTCGGACACCTTCGTCGGCCGCCATTTTCTTCCCTCTGGCCGTGAAATTTACCCTCGGTGTCTCGATAAATTGTGGACGATTTTCTCGACCGTGTCGATTACGTTCAAGGCTGTTCTTTCCTCTCGATTTCGGTATTAAGCGTCTCGCGTCTACGATCGATCCTGGTTTTCGTTTATGTCATTCTTTTTCGTTTCTTTCGTTCGAGGATCGACGTCCCTCGGGGCGGACGAAAAAGAGCGGGAACACAAAGCGTAGGCGGGACGGGATCGACAATGACGGTTTCGGGACCGCAGATTTCATCGGTTAATAGTCCAAGAGCACGAAGACCCAGACAACACGGTGGTTTGTACGCGTGTTGTACTTTGGGAACAGCTGCGCAGAGGATTTGTGCGATAGATCGATACGAGACGGTTGATATTTTCATCGTCGACGTGGCCAGATTGGTACGAGCGCGAGCGACGAACAAATACCGAAAAGTGCAATCCCGATTGAATTAATTTCGTTCCGGGCAGGACGGTGAAACGCCGAATCGAACGGATTGAAAGTTTTGCCCAGCGTCAATATGATAATCTCAATTTTCGACTCGATTTGAACCCGATGATCGTGATGATGCTCTCTGTGAAAACGAGCCGCGGGGGAAAAAAAAGCGTAAAAAGTCTGTCTAGCGAATAAAGGCACAGGGACTGTTGGAAACGCGGATTAGAGAGAGAGAGAGAGAGAGAAAGAGAGAGTGCGCGCGCGTGAGCGGGAGCGAGAAGGAGGTAACGAGAGAGAGACGATGAAAACGTTGTAAAACAAAACGTTTCGCTGGACGCAATTTCCAGCTGGGATTCCACGCTGCGAAATGCAATGAAAATCGTTTCGCTTCAATCCGCCTGCTCTCCGCCGCTGTTCGAAAAAAACTCGAAAACGAGTGACTACTCATATTGCCCGGTTAAATACGCGGCGTTCAAAGCGGTTCGCGTTGTAAATCGTGTGCCGTTTCGAAACGCGAAGGGCGCGGACTGATGTCATTAGAGACAGCGACCGCGATCGGTGAACGTCATAAAGTTATCCCTGTTGGAAATTTTCTACGGAACCAGCGACGATTAACCCTTAACGTTACCACGCACGCCATTTTTCGTACCCAGAGAGACTTTTCCCTTCCTCCGGATAAATCCTAAGACTCGAAAAATTATTCGTTCCCCCTGATCCACCGGTCATCTTTTCAGCCCCCACCTGTACAGATATTCCAGCTCCTAGTTGTCCTTACTTCGGGAGCGATCTTGTCAACTGCTAGTCGTACATTCCATTTAATTCAGAAGCGATCTTTCCAGCTCCCGACTGTACATTCCCCGTGATCCAAGAGTCATCTTTCGACGCACGAAAGAAACGTATTCGATTATCGCGAAGCCGATTCGCGTACGTTAATGAGTCACGGCGATCTAATTTTCCCTGCCAGTTCCATACGTCATCGCGGGGGATGAGCCCGCCCGATTCCGCTTTGTTTGCTCCGCTCGATCCTTAAACATCGCCCGAACGAGGTCAACGCGTCGGTATATAGCGGATTTAGGTCTAAATCCGTATCGGGCGATGTTGGAAGTTCTGATCGCATTATCGTCGCGTCGACTGTATCGACCGCCGCGAATTTTACTTCTCTCGGGCTCACGGACCTAAGAATGCAACCCTTTCGGGGACGTTTACGTGTCCGGTGATCGGTACGCACGATATATACGTACGAATTTTCTCTCGAACGGCGTCTGATAATCCGTACGTTTATTACGAGTACTGTAGAGAAGCGCTTAGGCGTGTGGTTGGAGAGTGTTCAACTCCGAGGCGTGTTGCAGAGCGTAGAGTTCGAAATTATGCAACACCGAAAGGGTTAAGATACGAAGGGACGATGTCGAAGAAGCTTAAAAGTAAATAAAATCGTTGCACCTCTTTACTTCGATTCACTCGACAATTTACGTACGCGTATATTTTAATTATCGAGTCGTCGAACTCGCAATTTTCGTTTCGATTTTTTCGTTAATTGGTTCGAGGATGGTTCGAATCGAACGAAGCACAAAGTTTGGGTTAGTTCGGTCGCTATCGCATTCGTGCGTTTGGACTCATCCTTAACAGCTTTCCTCGTTGTCTTTTGGGAAAGCGATAAGGGTAGTTTTCGTTTCCTTCTCCAACTATACACTTAAGATCTATAAGCGAAAAATATCCAAGGTGTATTTAACAAGTTTCACCGTGGATTCGTTGAAAAGTGACAAGGACGCTCGAAAACCACTCTAAAATAGTCCAGCACGAATGTTCCATTTTCGCGTAGGGTTTAGGGATGGCTATTTTCGAACATCTTCCTTTCCGCGAGACAGCGCGATTTTCCTTCCCTTTGACGCGGCCAATAATCCTCGGCGAGAAAAAGTCGGGTTACGCTCGCTGGAACAGAGTGAAAAATCGTCGGGAACGGTCGGAAATCCAGCCCGACGGAAATGCCTCCGGCGAACACGATTGAAATTAATTTAGTCGGTCGGCCCTTCGACGGAGAAAGAGAGCTCGCGACGGTGGGATATAACGGTGGAGCGAACGGGGGGAAGGAAAACGAAGTAGGCGCGTAGGTAGCGAGAGAGCAGCGCACGGAAAACTCGGTTTCTCGCCGTGAACGACGAAGACGAAGATGTGTGCGTTGCACGGATTGCGAAAGAGTGGTTAGAGGAAAAGAGGGCTCCGGTGCTGGGCCAGAAAAAAACTCTCGTGGTCGCCGGCGTCGTATCCCTCTCTCCTCTCCGCTCCTCTCCGCTCCTCTCCTCTCTTCTCCTCGGCGTCTCTCTCTTTCTCACTCTTTCAGCAGCTCTGTCTGGTCCTTTTCCACTTTCCCCGATGCTTTCCTTCTTTCTCTCCGGTTCTCCCCCCGAGGTACACATATGCCAACACTTCCATACGCGTACGGTTGGTTCTTTCCCTCCTTTTTCCCTTCTTTCGCTCCCTCGCTTCTCGTCTCTCCTTTCCCCGAGCTGTCCTTTTCTCTCGCTCTCCCGTTCTCTCTTCCACGCACGCTCGAGTGTACGACGAAACGCATCAAAGAATCCGTCAAATTAAAAACGCAATTATAAAAAAGCGTCGTCGCCTCTTTGTCGAAAAGCAAGCTTGCCGGAGCGACCCTCCAGGCCTGGCTCTCTCTCCCTCTCTCTCTCTCTCTTCTCCTCTCTTCTCCTCTCTTCTCCTCCTCTCTTCTCCTCTCTTCTCCTCCTGCTCCTCCTCCTCCTCCTCCTCCTCCACCTCTTTCTCCTCCTCACCAGCCTGCTGTTCCCCACGTATGTGCTCGCGACGCGACGCGGCGCGGCGCGGCGCGGCGCGCTCGGTATATCAGTCCCTGCGTGGTGGATGTGTCACACGGTTCGAGCCCCTTCTCCTCGGCCACCTTCGCCACGTATGTCTGGGTTCCTACCCCGAAAAAAAATGCTATCGATCCCCCGTCCTCTGGCGAGACCGTGCCTCCCCCGTTTCGTTCCGTTCCGTTCCGTTCCGGCGCGGTCTCAATTATAAAACGCTTCGAAACATGGCCCACACCCGTCTCTCCACCCTCCAACCGTCCTCCAGTGCCACCCCCTCGCCCCTGGAACCCCAGCGTAAAGACGATGACTGGGTGGCTGGTGGTATGAAAAGCGCGCGTTCGACATCGTTGCAGCCGCTGCAGTCGTTGCACCCGCACCGCTGCACCCGCGACTCGTGTTCGTGTTTCGTGGCTTCGTTTTCCGGGAAGACCCCTCGAGGGAGGGTCTTCGCTCGCTTGTTCGCTCGCTCGCTCGTTCGCTCGTTCGCTCGCACGCACGTTTTCTACCGCTTTGACGCTTACTTTTATCTTCCCCCTCCTTATTATACTTCGCGTTTTTGGTAAATGAAAACGCGCGCGGCGACGGCGTTGAAAGTTTCAAAGTGCCTTCCACCTACCCCCACACGCACTCCCACCACCGTTCCTCCTCTTCTTCTTCTTAATGCGCGCGACTGTTTTTTCGACGCTCGAGAAATCGTTATCGCGAACCAACGACCGGGGCCAATGAATTTCGACACCCGTTGAACGGTGCCAGAATCTTTCCAGACCCGGAGAAACTCTTGCATCGTCGGTACAATTTTCTTTGGAAATTAAGAAGAGCGCGAAAAAGTAACGAAACCTCCGTTCGAGGTATCAACGCAAGGTCAATTTGCGAGTCTCCACCGTGCATTGGCAAGTATCGGTGAACGAAATTTTGTAGCAGGAGTCAAAGTTGACGCGAAAGCGAAGAACATTGAGAATATCGATTGTTTTTGCGAACACAGAGGGATATACACACGCTCGATTTCTTCGCGCGACTCGCGCGATACTTTTGAGCGCCCGATTCGATGCAAGGATTCGCATCGATTATAGCCACGAATTCTCTCCCCCGTCTTGTCCGTTTGAATTATTGCCCCGCGGTGTAGGAACAAGTAGCTAGAGCATGGAAGTGTGGCAGATGGTTGCGAGTACGTTCACGGGGGACTGGCTGAGAGGGACTTTTGAAAAATAATAATTTCATGAGCTCCGTTCGAGCGTATCGAGACACCGAGACGTCGCGAAAGAAGCTTTCGATGCGATGTAGGGAATTTTTAAAGAGATACGCTATAGCCTGGCATCGATGCGAATCGATGCGAGAAATACAATCGCCTCGTTAAAGCGTACAATCTAACCGATTCGTTGGAGGACAACGCGTCGGAGGGATATCGTAGTTTTCCATCGAAACGGAGATCCGGGGTAGATACACGGTGTTCGGAACCTGGTTGGCAATTAATCGTGGGAGCGATCGCCCCGACGGAATCCGTTTTTCCCGGAGGAAAAACGGATAAGTCTCGACTCCGAAGAGCGCGACGAATCACAAGGATAGGGGTGGCGAAGTTCCACCGGCAGGCACCGATCCGATACCTCTTCCCCACCCGGGTGCGCGTTTTTTCCTGCGAGCAGCTACCTATTGATCGGATATTCAAAAATTTCAGAAACGAGGAGATAGGAAGTCGGTGGAGGCGGAGGAGGTGCCGGAGGAGGCGGAGGAGAAAGGACATGGAAGATGAGAAGAGAAAGAAAGGGATATTGGTGGGGGAAGAGAGAAGGTGAAATCGGGGTGTGGAGGGGTGGCGAGCGGGGATGAGTTGTCGCGAGCGGACCACCCAGGGTGGGGGTTAACTAACACAGTAGTGCCCAAAGACGCGGATTTCTTTTTGTTTTTCGTTTCTTTCCCCTACGACCCCACCTGCGGGGGCTACGATTCCTCTATTCGCCTCTTTCTCTCTCTCTCTCTCTCTCTCTCTCTTCATCTCTCCCTCTATCCCTCTCTCCCTCCCTCTTTCTCCCTCGCGAGACCACCTACTATCCCAACCACCCACCCACCCTAAAATACGAGTTCGATATTACCTTTCACCCGACGCTACATCCTTCGACTACGGACCAATTCCCGCAAAATTTAATTACCAGCATTTTATTAAAAGTATCGACAGCGGCCGTCTTGTTTACGACTTTGCAAATTAATGTCCCTCCGGATCCCCGCGGAAAAAACTCCTACCGGTCCGCGTCTGCCAATACCGACGAAGGATGACCGAGAGGGGGGAGAAAAGCGGCGACAAAAAACCTTGAAATTAATATTTCCTCCGCCGGCTTCGTCCAAAGGCTAAAGGACGTTGACCCTTCCGCACGGGGCTATAGGAGCGCGAAGCTTATGGCTCGTCCGGCACAGTTTCCGCGCGAAACGACCGAGCGTAGTTTCACGTTCGTCCGGGGTAACGTTTTCTTCCATCGTCGGTTCATCGAACATTTTTCCCGACGGATTCTCCCTTTTAAAGGGAGAGAACTGTCCCGTCAAAAATACAATAATACCTGCTTCCGTTCTCTCTCTTACTTGTGCACGCGCGACACACGCGCGATCTGGACACAAAATCGACAAAACGCGCGGCGCGGCGCGGCGCGGTGCGGTGCGGTGCGGTGCGGTGCGGCGCGCGGGATGAAACGTCAGGCGCAAAGACGAGCGATAAAATCGAGGCGAATGTAATTGACTGGTAAATAAAAGGCGCGTGACGCGAATCAATAACGCGGGGGAGAGAAACAAAAATTGAAATACGCTTTGAAAATCAACCGACACCGCAACGAGAGGTCTTGATGCGACGCATCGACTCCGATCTAAATTGCTCGGCACTGCCACGATACATGACGTTTATTAATTATAGGAAGTGGGATTTAGTTGGGGGAAGGGGTGGTCCGGCTGAACAACTTGTTGACTCCGGCACCGCTGTTCGTACACGTCACGGCTGCTGGACGAAGGTGAATTTTATCGTGCGTATCGAATAACAGATCTGTCCGGGGAAAATCGTCGGTTGGAAATAGAGGAAAAAAAATGAAAAACACCCACGGATCGAGATTTTTGTTTCTCCGTGAGGTTTTTCCATGCGGTTTTCCGAAATGCAACGCGCTCCTCGGACGCGCGCTACTTTTCGCCAAGTAGCTCGACGATAAGCAGCTTATTGTTGAATTACGACCGGGGAGAGACAAAGCCCGCTCGCGGCGAAATATAATAACTTGGTAATATCTCCCTTCAACGGTTTCGTAAACACTGTATCAATGAACCGGAGGGAGAGACGTCTCCTCGGTGGAACGAAGATAGTCCGAGTTGGTGATATCGTTCGAGAGAGAAAGAAAGAGAGAGCAAACGGCGCGCGCGAGAAAAAGGGTTAGAAAATACGAGAAAACGCGAATAGCGAGAACCACCAGCATTGTCGGCTGCCTACCGAGCGTGGAAAAGCCGCTTCGCGCGAATCCGATTTTTGGAACTGTTTCCTCACCTCTTTCCGCGAACCGTGTAAATATTTTAAACGTATCGCGACGCTATAGGTGTCGCTTGTACGGTCGCCTGGTCCCCACTGTCCACGTAACGGGGTATGGAAACCACTAGGGGAAGGAGAATGTTAAAAATGATAATTCACGAACGTTATTCGGTGCGTCGAAAATTGAAGTACCTCGAGAATGAAAAATGTTTGGCGAAAGTTATACAAACGAATTCAAACGCTCCAACGTTACGTTTCATCTCCTACCGCTTCGGATATTGAACCATCTTTGGAATAATTAATGAGAAAATGAGTATGTAAAGAAACTGAAAAGCGCAAGGTAGAACAGGAATGGCTTACAATCCGTCGATACGCGAACGAAATGTTTCAAAGGGGCGTTTTAACGGTATCTCTTTATCTAGATTTTCCATCCAATTTATAATTAATTTAAATATACCCGCAGTGTCTATTTTACCTCGATACGAGTGGAATATCTCAAAGTACTGAAAATGAGTTCTTCAAAAAATTGTACACCCTGTACGCGCGTATTTAATCGTGCGTCGTTCTTATATCGAGAATTTACAATCGGTGTATGCATTCGTCTCTAGTTTTTATTTCCAAGTAGCGACGATTTTACGATACTTGGATCGATTCTTTAGTTTCGGTAAACTCGATCTCTGTCGCGTTCGCAAGTTTTTCGTGTTCAACTAGCCAAAAGATTAACGGTCGAGTATCCGAAAATTCAGCGTTTCGAAAAATTCCAAGTTTCCTCGGGTTTCGTTTCGCATCTCGAGAAACTCGGCGAACGTTTTGAAAAAATCGACGAGCGTCTCTCGGTTGTCCGGAATGCTGGAAATTGAGGCGACCGGCAGAAACGACGGAGAACGGAGACGCAAGGAGGAGAAGGACAATAGTCGCCATTGGTTAGCACCAAAATGTCAGCTGACAGGTTTCGTGCGGTTACGTAAACTTATAGCGATGTAGATAGTCGAACTAGAATGGGGACGTTCTCGGCGTCGCGGCTCGTCCGACGAAATGCAGTTGCGTGCGTTACTGCCCGATGCAAAAACATGGTTCCCTCTCCCCTTCTCTCGTTCACCATCTTTCGCGTTACTCGGGACACATACGCTCGATGTGTCGAACGAGCGCGTGCGGACACACGCTTGTAGGCGAGTCCGCTCGCGAGTTTCGTCGCGGGACACGCACGACCGAGAGACCATCGGAAGGGGTATCGACGCGATCCGCCATCTAGGAAAAAGTCTAGTCCCCCTTCCCTCTTCGCGGACGATTTTAAGAAGAATAGAGCCACTTGCGACGATTTTAAGAACGAATTAAGAGATACACGCACGACGGAGAACCGAGCCGAGAGGATAGCGACGCGAACGGCCATCCGGGCCGAAATCCAGAGCCCCGTTTACCATTTTTGGAAGAAATTTATAGAGCCATTCGGTACCACACCGAGAGGAATAGAGTCACTTGCGACGATTTTTGAGAAGAATAGATCCACTTGCGAACATTTAGAGAAGGAATTAACGGAGCCACCTGTGAAGATTTAGAGAAGAAATTAACAGAGTCACTTGCGAAGATTTAGAGAAGAAATTAACAGAGCCACTTGCGGCGATTTTGAAAAGAAATTAATAGAGCCACTTGCAACGATTTTAAGAAGAAATTCGCGGAGCGAAGTATCCCCCATCGAGCAAAATTAACTTTTTCGCACCTGACGGAATACCGAAATACGCCATCACCTTTTGAGCGGAAACTATTTTTAGAACAAAGTTGGCCGGCTTGGACCCTATCTCCCGCTTATTTAATAACCACGATAACGACTGCGACAATAACTTCGATTTCCTCTGGCGGCGCTCGAAACAGGTGTTGCGAACTGCACGGGACGTAACTGACCGAATCTGATTCGCCATACGGTCGACCGTATACGAAATTGACCCAAATAAAACTGCCCTGTGCCTGGCCAACGAGAGATGAATTTATTTACGAACCGAAAATTAATAAGGGACATCGAGTACGAAGGCGATCGATTCGAAGTTCGAAATACCGTTCCATCGTCTTACCTGATCGTACCTTTCCGAACTTCCAAGTAAGATCGTATCGACGGTGGTAGAATCGAGCCGTGCAAAGGTCTCTTCGGGTCTGAGAAGACCCAGGCGTGGCACAGGCAAGGGTTAACCGTATTACGGAAAGGCACTCGCTTCAAAGAAAAGCGTGGATCGAATCCGTAATCCCGTAGGGCGAGAAATGGCCGACGAAAAGGTTAATCCGTTTTTGCGTCGCGACACGGTCGCAGAATTTTTGAGGCAACCGCCAAGGTGGGAGGCTTAGGCCTCCAAAGAATCGATAAAAAAGCAGCTGCGACGCAGAGCTCATGTGGCGGAGCGCGGAATCGTAGGAGGGAAAATACGAGGGCGGCGGTGTTCAGCCTCGCTTCGACCCGGAGAAATGCAACCTATAATCGTTGTCGTCGTTCTCCCGGGGATTTTCCAGCGAAAAAAGTAAACAAAGGGACACGTAATTTGGAAACAATTCGATAGAAATTTTCGAGGAATTCGACTCGTTATAAAATTCCCCTTCGGATCGCTTATTCGCGCGGCACGAGTAACGCAACGCGTTACTCTTTCATCGTTTCGGAACGATAATAAACCCTCGGTTATCGCCCATATTGGATAGCGTTCGTACGAAAGAATCGACGATTCGATCCGACCTGTTTTTCCAGCGTTTTCAGCGCGCTCGTTTCGTGGCGCTGGGGCTGATTTGCATAAACGTTCATTGCCAATTTAGCGGTACGGAGACCGCACGGAAACAAGTTCGAGCGATGGGCATACGACGCGCAATAAAAGTAATAGACGCCTGCACCAACGCGTTTTACGCCTTGTCTACCGTACGGAATATCCAAGGTTTCGAACGTCTCGAAGATCGTGCAAAATTTCGTGGAACTGGAGAGCCGTGTTTCTTTCACGATCGTGCGATAGAGGCCATCGCGGAACTTTGCTCGTTTCTCCATAGCCGAGTTACTTAACGATATTTCGGCGTCCTATTATTAAGCGCGTGTCAATGGCAGCTGCGATAATTAGTAAACGTTGCTTTACGGCTGACGAACGTCCGTTGCACTCGAAGCTTACGGAACGGTTACCATGCTCCGTATAATCCGTAATGGAAAAGCTACTTCCAACGGATCGCGAATAAGTTACGGAACCCCATCGATCGCGATTTCTCGATTAAACTTCAAAGATGACCGTCGATAGTTGCGTGCAGAACCGTGCAATTTAACATCGCGACGATTAATCCCGTAACGTTGTACGTTCGCTCGAAATCGTTCTGCGTGGTTATACGATGACGCAACATGGACAAAAACCAGCAAAATTGACGAAACGGGCTCCGTTACTAGCGTATTACGGACCGCCGCTTACGTCACCGATGATAAGATCTTAATAAGAAGTACGCTACGAGAATCGAGAGTGCGGAGGGGGCTCGAAGAAAATGATACCAACCGATGGTTGTGTTTTTCGTTCCGCGTGGTTGAAACTAGTCGGAGATTCGACGGAAAACACTTTCGATCGGTTAAATTGATATTGAAACGGATTCGTTCGAACGACGATCGGAGGGAGACGAGAGAGTCTTCGCGCGAGTTAATCCGTGCGTAGACATCGTATCCTCGAACGCGATCAGTACCATGGCCGCTTATTGGCCTGATTTTCGTCATTATCAATACTGGCCGGAGTCTTGGTCCATTAGCCGTTCCACGGCTCGCGGAGTAACCTACGCGGCGAAACACAACCGCGGGTCAAAGTCGAGACTCGGTACTTTTTTCCACGTAGCCGTAGCTTCTAAAATTGATCGTATTCTTTAACGATCTTCGCAAAGGTCGAGCTATAGTCGCGTCCGGGCTGATACTCCTCGCGAGGAAAGCGCTGCGCGTAGGCTAGACTCGCGCGTTGGCACGTCGCGTGTACCTACGAATGCACAACCCGTCGAAACCGCACGTGGGCACTCGTGTACATGCAACGACGTCTCGGCAATGCCCGGGGACCCTATTATTCACCGCCGAGGAGATGCTGCACCGTTATCGCCGAGGATTCGCGAACTTTGACTCAAAGACGTCCTGAATAGACGCGTACGATTCCACCGAAAGCGTTAGCCGCGATTCTTCGACGAACGACAAACCTTTCGAGAAATCAAATTTCCATCGAGGGACAGACATCGATCGTAGACCTCGAAACTGGCGAACGATCGCGAGTCGAGTACAAAACGATATCCGTTTTCGGTTGGAAAAAATTAACCAAGAGTAATTACCGGAGTAAAGAGTCCGGAGACCTTTGTCCTCGATGATTAAAAGACGACGAGAGGTCTAGTTCCGTGTCCCTGGTAATTGTGGGATATTAAAGTTTGAGGTCTATGAATCGATAGCGTTACAAGCGCGAAAGTCTCGGTACTCTAGACGAACGGCGTGGAACTCGTGATCGATGACGACTCAAGTTTCGGAATTGCAGGAGACCGGGATCGAGAATCTTCCGGACTTTGGAGAAGCATAGTTGTTCGAACTCGAACATCCTCGATAGCGGTGAATAGTAGAAAAGATCTTCCCTACTCTACACGAGTCTACTTCTATAGTAACTTTGCGATCTTCGTTCAGAAGCACCCCAGACTAGCCGCTCGCGTCTCTCTCTTGGCTGTTCCTTCTTCGATTAATTAATACAGGTTGGTACGTTCGTCGCGCAGAACCAACGTCCGCGATGAACGATCGAAACGTTTATTCTTACGTTTCCTCCTTTCTGGACAAAGTCCATGAATAAATGCAACACCGCGCCGTAGACTAAAGCGGCACGATCTGTATTTCCATCTAGATGCGCATCCTGCCGTATCTAATGGCACGGTGTTGCCTCGCATCGGCTCTCTGTCGTACTTTCTTCTCGTTCTTACAAGTTTTTAGGCGTCGATTTTGAAGACGCGAGGAAGAAACGACATCCGAGCCAAGGCGCGGCACAGACAACCGATTTCAAGGTACGCGCGGAACGCGGAGAATCTTTGCCCGATCGTGCACCGTAGCCGGACGATCGAGCTGCTTTGCATTTCGCCGGGCCGATGCCTGCGTTTACGTGGGTTAATTAACATTTCGTGTACCACCGATTTGACCCGCGGTTACGCGCGTACCGCGGATAAAAATAACCGAAAGAAGACTTTCAGTCGAGGACAGCGGCTCGTCTAGGCCAGACACGTGAAGAGGTTACGCAAGTTGAAATCTGACGACCACTTTTCCAATTCCAACGTCCCTCGGATGGAGCTTTTCGTCCAAAGAGCGGCCATAGTGCTTTTTTTCCTACCGTGATCCGCGCCACGATAGTTCCGGAGCGAACGAAACAACAGGATCGAATTCCATTCGCGCAGACCTATAGACAGCGATTCTTCGAATTACTCGACGCGAACAAACTTTGCTCGTGCAACTTTGCTCGCGGAGCTTCGTATGAATCCTTTAACCGACCACCGTTCAACTTCGACCACCCTCGGTAAATTTTAACAGAAGGTAACAGAAGCAGCGTATTTTCAGCGTTTCAAGTTCAGTCATCGCGGGACGAGCTACTTTCCGACGGGCTGCAAATTATCACCTCGATTTACATGAACGTGTTGCAGTGGGAAATCGGGTCGAGTAAAAGTTCCGGTGGATCGAACGGAAGATGCGTCGCGATTCGACAAAAAATCGATCAACACTCTCGGTATCGACGAATCGAGTAACTGCGGGAGAGAAAGAGAGAGAGAGAGAGAGAGAGAGAGAGAGAGACACACCTTTGTGCCATTTCTCTTAGTTTCCGAGGAAAGCGATACCGACGGATGAAACGTCTTTCTGGGCCCGAGACCCACCCGGAGCAAGGATTCTATTATTTTACGATACTTTTCTCAACTTGTAAGAAAAGTTGTACCGACTCGAACGAAAGAAGAGTCCCTCTGGATCGTAAAAGAACACGCGTGGTCCAGGAGCAAAAAATCGTCCATCTTCCGAGCGAATGACAAAGAACAAAGGACACTCGGCATTTCAGGCGTCGCTCGGACGATAAGAAAGATGTCTCGTATCGTCTTCGACACGTGAAGTGATTGCGTAAGCAGTAATATGCTGACCCTCGGAGCCGGACTCGTTGATCCAAATGCATCGCGCAGGCGTTGCAACTTTTCGTTTCTCGATTATAAAACTCGATCTAGGAGAGTGTTTGCGTACGTACGTACGTATGCGATTTCTCACGAGCAGCGGCGATCGACGTCGATTTCGATCCTCCCCGCTTCACTCCAGCACGTGGGCAAAAGTCGCGTAAGAAAACTAACCGGGGACCCAGTGGACGGGGCCGGCGCGTCGTTCGGCACATGGAGTCGCTCGTTACGTAAGTCTAAATCTGCCGGCCATTTTGCGAACGCGCGCAGAAGTAACCTAGAGCCGCGTTACGTCTCCCCGGCACCCTTCGTTCCTTGGTAACTCCTCTTCCCCGTGTCCCGTGAGTTCTCTGCCCACGGGCCAAGTATTTTGAATGTCACCGTAGTTAAACGTTGCGCGTTCCAGTCCACGTGCACCACCGGCGAGAAACGTGCGCGCAGACGGGGCCGGTTCGGAGCGATTCAGCGCCGCGACGCCAAAGTCCCCCTCCGCGCACGCGCTCTCCTCGCGTGCAGCCGTTCTCTCTCTCGCTCCTCGTGGCCGAGAGACACTCTTCGGGCCCATTTTATACGCGCCCGAGACGAGGCTCCGTCGCTCGTTATTTCCTCGCTCGCTCTGTTTCGTCGAGTCCGTTTTGCCCAAGCTATTTACGACTTTCGACCGATGTTTAACGATTCGTGATTACGCGGACTGGTTTATTTTACCGCGAGCGAATTTGCATCGCGCTCGCTTAGCGCCAGCCGCATGGCTCGTTATGTCGTACACCCGAGACGCTCGCGATTTGCCGAGTTACAGCGCGGATGTGCAACGTCGGGCCCGTTTTCGAGTCCTCCTATACTTGGGGGGGGGGGGGGCAGAGTCGGGCGGGGACGGTTCGGGACGATATCGAGAGACCCCGTTTTCGACCTCCTTGAACCTTGGCAGGCAATGTTCTTTCTCTGGTAGTTTCGGTGCTATCGAAGCGGTCGATTCTCGATCCCTTTTCGAGGAAGAAAGTTGGTTTTCTCGTCGCGAAATCGGAGATAGGGTCGATCGGGTCGATCGTCGCGCGGAGGATAGTACGGGGGATCGGGAAACACCGGGTTTCCCGCGAACCAACAAAGGGATTCGGTTTCTGGCCGTAGCCGCGCAAGCCAGGCGTAAGTAATAATCATTAAAGTCCTTGAGTAGCGTGTATAGACAGGGAAAGGTGCGCGTGCGCGAGCGAGCCCGTTCCGACCGTTCTTTCCAATTGAAAAGCTTTTGCGCAATTGGAATTCTTTCGTCAGCGTCTCAAGTACAGCCGCGATGGAAGTGCAAGAATTCGCGACTCTCGATGGAACAATGGAAGAATAATTGGTCGGGCGCGGAGCCGCGTAAAAAAATGCTCGCTGACCGGGGGCGTGGGCCGTGGAAAAAAGAATTTTCAAAATATTCGCGGAAGCGGAGTTTTCAAGTTGTCACAATGGCGCAACCTGTTGCTCGCCGGGCTTAGAAACTAAAGGTTTGCGCTTAAACGTAACGGACATACTTCGTTTGCCCCCTTTTTTACACCGCATCCAGTCCGGAGTTTTTGCAAAGGCGCAAACGATCCGCGCGGTCATGCGCGAGCCTCTTTACCTCTAGAATGTTTTTGCAAATAAAAAAATAGGGAAAAAAGAAAGAAAAGAAAAAATACGGAAAATAAAAATCCCACACTTTTCTAGTAGTCACCGTCACCACCACCCCCCGTTCGTATAGCAGACGAATCGTTTGTTTCGCGGTGCATATACGTGAATTCGTTCGCTGCTGGTGTGTCGGTTCTCTCGTTTTTTTTTTTTTTAATTTCCCCCAGGTTTGCGTATTCCTCTCTATTTCGATTCGTTTTTCGTTTCTTCGTGTACGTTTCAACCCCGGGGACGGAAAAATTATAAACGATTTCTCGAAATTACGACGGTATCGGGTAATACTCGCACGTTTTACAGGATATCGCGATTCCATTGTTGGAATTAAATGCCCGGTAGTATCGTGGTTTTCCGGCGAATTTATGTGACGAAGCGTAACAGAATTAACTGTGGCGCGCGGCAAATTGGTTGTGTTAATTTTTCACGTGCATTTTCACGACCGCGTATTGTTCCATGGAATTTCGCGGGATGCAAATATTCGAAAGGGCTCTTCGGGCGTATATTTCGTTTTCACGAAACATTAAAATGAAAAAGGTCCATTACGATTCGTTCGAATTTAATTATCGTTATTTCAAACGGGCCACACCGGTGTTTATTTTACATAAAAACGCTGACTTCGGGATTTTACGCGACCGGTAACATTCTGCTGCATTTAATATCTGTATTCCGTACACGGAAAGCTCCGAAACGACGCGTCGATAGCGCGATCGTTGTTTTTCAATTTCTTTTTTTCCCCCAGTCGTACTGCTTTCGTCAAAACGCGCACGTGTCGGTATCGATCAACTTCGAACCGAATCATCGTTTCGCGATACATAATTATTTTCACGGCAGTTTATCGCCGTTTGCTTCCGTAATTGAACAACGCCTCGATAAAACTAATTTCCTCGATACGAGCTAATCGCTGTTATACCGCGTTTCTAACCGCGAAAGAATTATACACTTTTCTCGACGCGAGGTTTTTAACACTGTAGGTATAACTATCGACAGAACCTCGGTACGAATGCTACGTGCGAGTAAAAATAAATCGTTGGTACAATTACTTAGGAACTTGACTCTTTTGTTTCAATATGTATTCTTACGTCTTACCGAGACACGATCTCTGGAAAACTTGAACCGAATCTCGGGAAAATCGATGAGCGAGTAAAAGGAACGCATAGAACGGAAGAAATCGTAACGTCTTTCGAACACGTGGTATGGAATTAAAATTTATTTCTAAAAGCAGTTGGAACTCGTTTCGATCGGTCGGTGAATCCACTGTTCAATATGGAGGATTTCTTTCGCCCGTCGTCCCGTGTCGTTGGTCGTTAGCTAGTCGGCGAAAATTTTGCTCGGTATTTTCGAGCGTGCACCAGAGGTGGGAGAACTCGGACTGAAGGCTCGATGGAAACCTCTCGCCGTTACTTAAGGACTTTGACACGCTATGCCTGTCGTTCTAAATCGAGGTCAAACCGAATTTTCTAGTTTAACCTACTAAATAAGGCAAATTTCTGCTTTCTAAAACAAGATGCTACGCCGGGGCGATCGTAACTTCGCCGTGAACTACGAGAGACTCAAAATTAGTGCCCGGATGACTCGAGGGATTTCCAAACGACCTCGGTGCAAAGGTAGAGCCCCGGTGTACGTGCAAACCGTAAACCCACCATCTATTTGCGCTACAATACGCTCGATATTGATTTTTGACCAAGTTCGACTCGCGTTTCCTATCCGCGTGTTATCGCGAAACACGAGTGATCGCCATTTGTTTCTCCCCTCGATGACGAAAAGTCTTCGAATCTCCTCGTTTCACGGCAAGGGAAAAGTATCCCGATTATGGGATTTCGAACGCTTTCGTGGATACATTTCGATGTAAATACGTTCATTTCGAAATTTAAAGATGCTCCACACGATCCGTACCGTTCCATGTCGTCCAGTGTCAACACGCGAAGAGAATTTCATATTGGTTATTATCATACGAATATAGCAGGCCTAGGATGACAACGGATTACATGAATAATTGTCACGTGCATAGCGAGCGCGATATGTAAATCCGCTATTATTTGATACAGTTGCGACAATCGTTTGCACAATCCGATGTGGGCTCTCTCGATCCTTTGTATACTTTTGACATGGCGCGCGCGGCTCTGGTCACCGGCTCTACAATTAAAATCGATCGCGTCGCTTCTTTCGTACGGTCTCGTCGATATTTGCTCGAAATTTGCTCCCCCTTTTCCCGAGAATCGATCGAATTTTCTAATCGAGAGCGTTCTTTGAAATTTCACCGATCTACGGTGTCCTAGCGAGTTTTGCATTTGAACCGTGCTGATTGAAAACGGTTTCTCCGATCGTCGCGTACAACCGATCCGAAAACTCTGTACGAGATAAGGGGAGGACAGACTGGAGGGAGGGAGGGAGGGAGGGACACACAGAAATAACATTCGATAACCGTGGACATCGCGACACGCTTCGGATACACACGTATGCTCGCATTTTTTTTTTCGTTTTTCGTTTTTCTTTCTTTCTTTTTATATTTGGGCGGAGCGAGAGAGAGAGAGAGAGAGAGATTTCGGTTCGTAAATTTTTTCACGTCACGCTCCGACGTTTCGTGACATACGCTCGAAATTCGCGCGCTGGATATATACACAGCTTCCGCGAAATTGTTCGAATAATCGCACTTTCGCCGAAATCCTCCCGCGATCTCGATCCATTTCGCACGAAAATTCGAAAATACCACGTAATCCGCGGCATGTTCCAAATGTACGACGTAACGAATACCGTGCTTAGAAAGGATAGGGAATAATTGCAAATTACGTACGATTTTGATCTTCTCTTTTCGCGGAAGAGAAGCTCGCTCGAATGTTCCTTTTAAGGTAATTAGCGACAAGCATATCGATAACTTAGATGTAACCAGAGTCGTTAATTCTAAACTACCGATCGAAGACTTCTAGACTTGGTTTTTTAATCTTTTTAGGCTTTTTTGTACTTATACAATACTCTTTCGAAGCATCCTCGATCGATTACCAGATTAATCACTGGTCAGCGACCAATACAATGTATGTTTAACTTTTTGCACATCGCCCTAACTCGTTTCCTAAGCCCTCGACTCGTAATCTACTTGGAGGTTTGAAGCGTTTTTCCAAATTTTCCATTTCCTTATCGAGCTATCGTTGCACGAAAAGGCTCACCTGGCAGGTATACAAATAAAATAATAAATAAAGCAATTTTACGTCGAGCGATAAATTAGTCGAGCAAACTCAGATTTAAGAGTCGCGAAAGAGGGACGATTCCAAGTCGATCGTACGATCGTGGAATTTATTTTTCAATCTCGACGTCGATTTCCTGCTTTCGACTTTGTCGCGTTGCCTGAACTTGAACCTTCTGTTTACTCCTAATCCACGCGCGGCACGAGCTTCCCATCGGCAGGTGTTAATTTTACTAAGTTATCGCGTCAATAAATGTCCGACGCCTCGTGGTACGTTCGACCGACATACGAATGCAGACGTCCGCCATTTCCGGAGGAACGCTGCGCGTCGATTCACCAGGAAGCGGACCGGGCTTTATCGTCGTCAATTCGAGGTTAAGAATGAATCGACGCTCGAAATGAATCACGTGAATGACAGAGTTTTGCTAGACTTTTCCTATTCTCGAAGAATTTGATTCTTGGAAACTTTTCTTTGAGACATTATTAAAGCTTTACTCCGAAACGTGCACGACGATCTACCAGACTCTTTGTATTCTGGATAACTCTGGTCCTTGAAAACGTTCCTTGGATATTGCTCCATTTTACGTTATTTTCATTCGTTTTTACGGTCGCGATAAATAACTCCGAAACGTGCACGATTTCTATGAGATTCTTTCTACTCTCGAAAACTCTGACCCCTGGAAACTTTTTTCAAATGTTGTCAACGCTTCTTGGGTATTCACGGTAGCGATAAAAATTCCAAATACGTTCGAGATGAATCACGTGGATGACGAGGTCTATCGGTTTTTTCCTATTCTCGAAAACTCTGATCTCTGGAAACTTTTTTTTACCACGATTGACGCTTCTCGGATATTCTCCGGTTGCAGACGCGGTAAATAACTTTAAAACGTGGCGCGATCCCCCGAAAGTTTTGCACCACCCTTTTCGGGGGATGGACACCCGTCCACGTACGATCGCGATAAACAACTCGAAAACGGGTTTTAATTCCCCCGAGGAAGCGAACCATCGGTCTATCGGTGTACGTAAGGTAACGCGGTGAGCGTGAACAGTCCGAACGTCTATTTACAGGGAAAATGTTCATTCCGTCCGTGGGTCCTGAATCTCCTCGGTGCGCTATTAGCAACAATTCGGCCGGTTGACAAAGGACGCGCGCGATTCGCGGCAAGATAAATCGATCGTTCCCGCGCACGCTGTGCAACCTTTATCCACACGGAGGTTCGAGTTTCGCCTGGCGAGCACACCCACTACTTTCGCGTTTCGGTTGCCCTTGGATGTTGAAAATGCAACGGCGTACCGGTCGCCGCGAGTTCCGGAGCGACAGGTTCCCCAGCGAAACACGTGACGCGTTGCGTACACTTTCGCAATCGCTCCGATGTGTTTATCGCTGTTACGCTCCCGAATCGTACATAGAAACTCGAACGAAAAGTTTTCCAAAATTTTTACCTACGAACACCCACCGCACTCGGTGCAGTTTGCGATGATTCGACCAGTTAGCCTCGCTCCTTGGAATATTCGAGTTTCTCGAAACCGGAGACGAAATCGACACTCGATGTATTCGTCCCGCGCTGTTTCGTACCTCTTTTCCTTTTTCGAGTTGAAAAAACACGAATGTCTCGGAAATTGACAGTCGATACGCGCGTTTCACTTGGTTCTGTATCCGTTTTCTTTTTTCGGAGTTGCAAAAAACACGAAAGTCTTGGGGATCGACAGTCGACGCGCTCGTTTCAATCGGTACGATGTATCTTTTGCCTTTTTTTCGAGTTGGGAAAACGGGAACGTTTTCCACGAAAAAAGTCGCGCTATTCTCTACCTGACAACTTGCGAGCCCAAACTGCTACCAATTAAAGAAACATTTTCACTTGGATGGTCCGTCGAGCGCGTCGCAAAAATTTCTAATTTTCGCGAGGTCACGAGTTCCATCGGGCCCGAGAAACAAGCTGCGGGTCCTACGTAAAGTCGAGAAATACGCGACGGTTCCCATGGGAGCTGAGAAACACGCTCCGGGTCCTACGGGACCCAAGAAACACGAGGTATCCCCGCAGGGAGTAACCTAACGGACGCGAGACTCTGCATCGAAGCTAACGAGGTCACTCGAGGGAAGACGAATCGGACGAAAGGTAAACGATCGTGTCGACGAAACACCGATAACGATTTTGATGCTTCGAAGCGACTATTCTCGAGCACAACGATCATCCGCACGGTTTCGCTCAAGAGCGCGGCAGTCTTTTCGGCCATTTTGGTGTCTAAGAAGCACTCTAGTCCGTCTTGTGGCCTGTCGATCTCTCCCTCCCTTCGATCCCTCCTCCTTGCGCCCCGTCCGGCTCGGTCCCTCTTTCTCACACTCGCTCCGTCCTCTCGCCCCTCCGGCGGGGCCCCTTCCTTTCTTCCCTCTCGGTGTGTCGCGTGCGCGCGAGCGCGAGTGCACGCGCACGCACCACGCACACATGCAGACACATGCACACATGCACGCACGCACGCACGCACGCACGCACGCACGCACGCACGCACGCACGCACGCACGCACGCATGCACGCTCGCACGCACTCACGCATGCACGCACGCGTATACACTATACCGGTACACCTCGAAACGGTTTTCGGGCTGGTTTCTAGACGGAGAATCGTCGAGGTTTTCTCGAGATTTTCTCCGGTTCCTATCTGCCCCCCACCCGATCGAAAAAAAAGAACAATTTTCCCGGTACTCACTCTCGCGACAGGGGAGAATCACGTACGGGCTGCACTTCCTTCTTCTCTGTTACGATCCACGGGATGCGCGCTCCTTCCTCTCAGAGTCGTTCGAGGCGGCTCGCCACTCTCGCGCCGAGCCGGTAGCCGCGCTCCACGAGCGTCTTCCTCGACATTTTTCCACGCGGTGAAAAATCAGCTCCGTAAACCGCGTATCGATGATTCCTTGGCTCGTCGGTTTTTCTCTCTCTTTCTCTCTCTCCCTCTCCCTTTCTCTCTCTCTCTCTCTCTCTATGTCTCTGTCTCTTCGTTTTACTTGGCTTTGTTTGTTTTCACGGCACCGTGTGCAACGAAGAACGCGAACGAAACACAGGCGACCGCGAACCGACAAGGTCTCCCCGTGGACGAGGAACGCGGCGGCTCCGCTCGTTAGACCGCGGGACGCGTACGAAAAAGGAGATCGAGCGAACTAACGAAACGGAATCGACGGTTGCACCGAACTCTCCAGTTGTACCGGCTCCCCTCCACCGTTCTTCCTTCCACGCAAGGAGCCTGTTGCTCTCCTCCGTTCGATCCTTCCGATCCTCGAGGGCGCCGGCGACCTCTTCGCTCCTCCGCGCGCCGTCTCGTTTTCCGTTTTCCGTTTTCCTCTCCGTAGCAAGGAGCGGCGTGTGCCACCCCGCGAGCTCGACACCGACGGGGAAATCGAACGCGCGCGATTCACTAACCGACGGATCGCGGTATCGACCTACGATCGCGGCAGCCACGAGGTCAACCACGGAACAAACATCGAACCCGGCTCCTCGTCGTTTCTCCGCTACTCGAAACAGAGACACACCATCGGGGGGTGGGGAGGGAGGTGGTTCGTCCTCTTCCTTTTTTTCTCGATCCACGCAACGACGAGGTACGCGTGCACAACACAACAATTTTTCGATGGCAACGGTGAAGCAGCAGCAGCAGCAGCAGCGGCGGCGGCGGCGACGACGACGACACGAGGAAACCTTCTTCCTCTTCCTCCTCCTCCTCCTCCTCCTCCTCCTTCTCCTCTTCTCTCGTCTCGACGACGACGACGATCCTTTAATTTCTCACCGCGGTGATTTAATTCCCTCCTGAACGTCGCTTTTCCTCCGCGGAAACTTCCCCCGGTTTCTTCCGTCGACGTACAACACGCGCGTAAACACACGGCCCCGGGAAGAAAAAAAAGCACACCGTGGTTCTTCCAGTTTCCTTTTTCTCTCTCTCTCTCTCTCTCTCTCTCTCTGTCTGTCTGTCCGTCCGTCTCTCGCGCGCGTGTCTACTCGTGTATACGCATGTACGTGTGTGTCGCGTATATTTCTTCTCTCTTTTTTTTCCCTTTTTTTCCCTAATTTTTCTCGGGGCCCGTGGTGGGGAGGGGGGATGTTTTTTCGCTTCTTCTCGTTTTTTTCCCCGTCACTCCCCCGTTGTTCTCTCGCGCGTTCCACGGGCGCACAGGCGAGAGGGAGATGAGGCGACACACGCACACGCACCACTTGCCCAGGCCTCGACGTTTGATCCGGCTCCGGATAT
Source organism: Ptiloglossa arizonensis (assembly GCF_051014685.1). Lineage (NCBI taxonomy): Eukaryota > Metazoa > Arthropoda > Insecta > Hymenoptera > Colletidae > Ptiloglossa > Ptiloglossa arizonensis. The sequence continues at coordinate 9,438,780 of NC_135051.1, read as the reverse complement.
GCGACGTTCGTCGAGTTGCATTGGGTCGCGCTGCGCTCCCGTAACTGCATCCGCGTCGGACGGTGCGGCTTGCGCGCTAGGAGCGCCGCCATCCAACCACCCCACCATCTTCGTCCCACCACCACCGACAACACCACCACCATCCTCCTCACCACCGACTCGCGCTGCCTGCTACTACTACTACTACTACTACTACTACTACTACTTCTACTACTACTACTACTACTACTACTACTACTACTACTATTACTACTACTACTACTATTACTGCGACTACTACACCACCGCGCGTCACCACTACCTCGCCACTCGGCACTGGCGTTCGTGGGTTACCAACACACGCGACCTTCTACTTGCGCCGCCCGTCGTTCTCCTCGTCGTCGTCGTCGTCGTCGTCGTCGTCGTCGTCGTCGTCGTCGTCGTCGTCAGCGTCGTCGTCGTCGTCGTCGTCGTCGTCGTCGTCGAGTTGACGCTCCGCTTCGACCACGACCACTACCAACGCCATTACCTACGTCGTCTGCTACCGTTTCGACGACGACGAACCGCACACGCACGGTCACTCCGGTGTGCCCACCGTGCTCCACGTACCCGAGTTACGAGCACTCGCTCGCACACGAACCAACTGCTGCTCTTTCCCTACCGAGCAGTCATCGCGAGAATCGCGAAACTCCGCACCATTGCACCGCGGCGGGTCTCTATCGTTGTTCTACGTCGCCGTTAACCGTTGTCGGCGTCGTCTACTCGACGCGCTTTCGCGATCGTTGCTCCAATTACACGTTTTCGCCCGCGAGGACGACTCGAGACGGTGTGCGTCGAAGCACTCCGAACTTGTCGCTAGTAGAGATCGATATTTTCTTTTTCTGGCATTACCAGAGGATGGCTTCCTTTGTTCCGAATGATTGAATTTTTTTTTTTTAAGACGACATCTTTCACCTTGGGGAATTTCCAGTCTCGGTTTGGAATTTCGACTTTCGGGGGCTTCTTGAGATAAATTTTGTTGCAACGGAAATGAGTGGAATTGGAAAAGTATTTCGTTTGGATAAATGTCACGATCTGTAGTAGAAATCGTTCTTTTGGTAGAACGACGTCTAATAACTTCTCACGTAGGGTCCGAAACGAAATAAACAATACGTCCGACCCAAAAATAGACGAATTGTCGGATTAAACGTACCAAGGTCGATAATCAAAGCCATTTACAAGTGTGGTAATCCTATTCAAACGATCCGTACTCGAGAGAGTCTCGAGTATCGCAGAGGTCTGAAAAGCGGGCGAATCCTAAACTATTTTACAAAGGTTCCATCGCGAAAAGATTTCGCGTATAGAAATCGTGCGATAGTTAGGGCGATCGAGGGCTGCTCACGTGCTCGTTGCCCTTCTAAAATCGTTCTGTTCCCCTTAAGAAAGAAATCACGGTATTCGAATCTCGTTCGCGGGCATTATCGATCGGTGTGCACCGTTATTAACGAGGAGACTCGGTTCGAGGAGTTTTCGCGAACAAGTTCCCACGTGTCGCCACGTCGCACGGATTTCGTATATTCTTCCGCGCGATCGAAAGTTTCTGCGGTGTCGCCTTTGTTTTGTCACCGGTACACTGATTTAGAGGCTACGTGTTGCGTTACTCGAAGACATCAACTTCTATCTTTAGAGAGAACGCTTGCTCATTTCGTAAAGCCGCGATACGTATTTACTATACAGCGTATACACGTTCGGGCTCTCCCCCCTCTACCCTCTCCCCGGAACCTGTTTCAGTCGCATTGCTTTGTCTTACGGTCATAGATCGCCTTAATGCATTCTTACATGCGAGTTTTATCGATTTTCCTTCTTCCCCCTCCCCCTCGCCTCGCTCGGACACTTTTCTTCGCGGAATCCGACTAGAATCCAATTTAAGAACGCCTCGTCGTCGTGCATTCGTGGAAAACGCGCGTCGATCGAACATTCGGTTTCTCGAACGTTCGAAAAAAAACACACACACACACCGATCGAGAACGTGGAATTATTTCGAGCCCATTTTTGTGTACGTTCCGTCCAAGGTTGCCCCCGATGTATTCAAAATTTTTCAAAGTGGAACAATTCAAAGTACGGCTCCGAGTATTGGCCACTAATCGTAGTAAACTGTCGGTAATATCTTTCTTGCGAATTCTGTCAAATTTCCATCCGTATGGTAGATTAGTATTATCAAGAAGATATTATTTAACGTATTAACGTAGGCTTTTAGCGTCCAAAGTAGATAGAGAAAGAAGTTGCACGTACAAAGAGCTCGAGACACGGTGTCGATTCTGACCAACATTCGAGCGATACAAGATTCTTAATATTTCTCGCAAACCTATCCTCGTGACCATCGTTTATGGGTACTTAACCCTTTGGACTGAACGACGATATCCTTGTATTTTACGGGAAATATCGAAACGAAAATGTTGAATTCGGTGTTAAGGTAGCACTCGCGAGTTTCTCGCGCACAAAGGCTCGCTTGTAGGTTCGAGTTCGATTCGTTTCGAGGCGTTCGAAATTTCGGTAGACGACATTGGCTCCTTCCGCTCGATAATTTTTCCACGCAGTCGAACAAATCGAGATTTTTCATTCGTCCGTACATTTCCATCCGCGTACCCGATTCCTGCGCGCGGTCGCGCGCTCGCGTGCTCGTACACGCCTGATCTCCCCGCTCCTCCGCGCGCCACCGTGGCCATGACACTTTTAATAGGAGACAATTTGATGCAGTTGCTGCTGCGATTTGAAATTTAAAAGCTAATCGCTGTGGCGCAGCGCCTAAACGCCTTCCAGTCGCTTTTTCCGGAGATCGAAGGCAAATAATCGAGGACGCGAAACGAAAAGAAAGAGAAAAGGGAAGAAAGAAGAAAAATTCGCGCGTCTTTCGGCAGCGGTCGTGTTCGACGCGTTTATTTATAATTCACGGAGGAAACTGCGGCGTATCAATTTATTAACTGAAAATACTCGCGCGCCGTTTCCCGCGGCACGGTCCCGGTATCGTAAAATCTTGTTAAATTGACCGTGAAGTTCTCATTAATGGCTGTACACACGATAAACGCGATTATAACTTTTATCTGGCCGCGTTTGATCCCCTCGTTTCTTTCTTACCTCGGGTAATTGCCAGAACTCGTGCGCGCACGAGAACACACGCTTCGCGTTTTCCTCTGTCCCTTTTCTACTGCGCGAGCGTGAGCGCGCGCGCGCGCGCGCGAAAACGCTGGTTGAAAATTCGTCGGTTCGAAAGTTTGGAAAAATCACGAGTTTCGCAAGTTTTCGCAAAGGGAGTTTGTAGCCAAAGTTCCCATTTAACGCATTGACCGGCAGGATGGTTTCGAACGTTCAAAGATGGTGAAATTTGTCGGAAGTTGGCTCAGAGAGTAGGAGTACTCGATAGTTTGGGGTATTTTTTGTTTCGGAGCAACGCTAACTACGGTAACGTTACTCGAAAGTCCAAGAGTATCGAAGAAGGAATATCGTCGGCACGATGCGAAACTTGAAAGTATTTTCACAGACTTATTTTACGTCAGGATTCCGTCTGATATCTAATAATGCATATGGATATTGGTGGCGATAATAATTCGAAAAGATCGTGCAACGAATGATAAAATTCCGGTCGTTGAAAAATGCATGTATAAATCGTTATCGATACTCGGTTAAAGATTTTCAAACGACGTTCGAACATCGATGTTCACCGAAAAATTTGAAAAGGACGCAATCCCGAGTGAACGTCACTTGGCCAAAGAATTTGAAACGTGGATCCTCGCTCGGTACCGATCTCTGTAAAAAAAAAAACGCATCGATCGGCCATTTTGTCAGACGAAAATTCGACCTCGAGTTTCCACGCGATAAGTGGGCTCCGCGTATCGAGTCTTCCGTGGCATAACTCGACATCGAAACGTCGCCCCTATCTATCTGTTTATTGGTCTATCTTATCGCGGGCGAGGCTGTCTTTTTCGCGCGGCGGTTTCAAACTTTGCGCAAGATCGAAAGGGAAGCAGGAGGGGGCCCCGAGGGAAACATAGAAGGGGATCACGGTGAAAAGAGGCGATCGCGACGGACCTTGAGGCCCCGCGGACGGTTTAGAAATTCGTTAGATAATCCCGAGGCACGGCTTCGTGCTTCGTGTTTCAAGATGGCAGTCGAAAGTCGCAGATTAGATAGGGCGACCGGTGTCGACGCCTCGAGCAGCGAACCGGAGAGAGACGTTATGCAATTCCCGCGAAATTCGTGTATCTTCCCCACGGTGAAGTCCGCGAATTCGAGGGAGAAACGAGACCGTTTTACCGGGGGACTCGAAGAACCCACCGTACACCGACATTGTCGTTTAATGCCGCGAAACCAATTCCATGTATACTTGACATTAAATTTTCCGCCGGCCTTCTAAGCAGCCCGTTATGTGGGTAGCCAGCCCGCTCTACAGCCTTTCTCTTTGCGAGCCAATGCCTGCGCCACGTACCGAAAAATCTACGCCTACCGACGACGTCGCGACGCGAGACACACCGTAGTCCCTTCGTCTTCTCCCGAAAATTCACCAACCGACGGTACACGGAGGGAATTCTCCATGGATCGAAGGAACCGTCCGGTGCGATAACTTGTTGCTCGAAACGGGAACAGAAATTTTCGAGCGTACCCGCACCGTGTTTCGAAGTAGCCACGACGCTCGGTATTTTATGCGAGAGTCCCTCTTCGTAACCGCAGTCTGGACTCGGAGCGGTCGGATACACGCGAAGCGCGTGCATGTGTGCACGCGCGTCGATGCCACGTGACGTCTAAATTCAGGCGGCCATTTTGGAGCATGATTCATTTGTTTAGAATGGGTCGGATAGGAGTAGGAGGCGGAGCCACGCACACACCAAATCTTCGTGAACGTTTTAGATACGAAGCCGGACGACACCGACGTGCCCAACTTTCGTCGCTGGAACACGCTTAGCGTCCGATATTGCGCGAGAAGACCGCTTCGATCGGTGAATTTTTACATCGGGGGGGATCGGAGGGGATCTCTTTCCGAAATTCCTCGCCAAAGACGAATTTTTCAAATACCCTGGGGGGCCGATTTGCCCCCCTCGATCGGCGAATTTCGAAACTCGAACAAATTCCGAGCGAATTTGCAAAATTGTCGTTGAAAGGAACACTCGAGGCTCCCCGAGTTTTCTTCTCTTCCTCGTCTCGGCGATTATTCGGTCGATCCTCGCGAAACCTTCGCCGAAGCAACGAATTTCGCGCCCTCGAGCGGTTTCGACGAGACAGCAGCCGCGTTGTCTCACTCGGGACTCGGGATCAAGGTGCGCGACAAGGTTACGAGGTGTACGTTTATTCCCTCGAAAAAGGGGCATGAATTATTTATCGGGCGCGAATAAAATGAAAGGAGAGGAAGGCGAACGCATGGGACAATGACGATCTTATCGGTGGTACGCGTTATCGAGCAGAACCCGGAGCCTTCGCTCGAAATTCTCTCTCCTAGTTGCACCGTGTTCGACCGTCCTCGCCCAATTAACCGTGCAAACCGTCTACTTGGCGTCTTTCAAAGCATTCGCAGTTTCGTTGCGGACTCGCTGCAACGGGGAAACGTCTACCTTATCCGCTCAATTGTATCTGCTCTTGATTTCGGAGAGGGGGGACTCTGGGTAAATAACCGCGGATTTTTGGCGAAAATTACTCTTCGAGTGCAGAGTCGAAACGATTCCCTACTCTTGATTCTCCGTAATATCTACAAAAGTCCTTCCACTCCGGTAAACGAACAACGACGACCTCTGTTAATTCTCGCAAACCTTGGAAACTTTTTCACCTACTCCGAATTCACAAAAGAGTGGTCCCGCTGGAAAAAGTAAAGAAACCTGCTCCGAATCGATCCGTGGTTAGTCTTCGATGAGCCTAAATCGCTTCGAATCCCGTAAATAAATGGTCGGGTTCGATGTCGGTCGCGTCGGGGATTCGTCGGCTGGTTCCCTCTCGCTCGTTTCCTCGAAGGAAGTTTCGGGCGCTGGCGGGAGAATTGCCGAAACTGCGGACGAGCGAGTGGCGGATGTGGAGCTTGGCCGTGCAGCCTGTCGGTGCGTGGATGGGCCCAAGGTCAGTGGCAGTGGGTCAGTCGGACCAATCGCCGTGCAGCCCGCTGCGGGCGAAGGCCGCGCCGAATTCGAAGCGTTCGGAGTACCGGGAGGGGTAAGGCGGGTAAAGAGCAGAGTTCTCTCGGCGAAAAGAAACGAAACGAAACGAGGCGAGCGTTTTCGAGGACGGCCTACCGAGAGCCCCGCGCGTCCGCGCCCGCGCGCGCTCGCTCGCTCGCTCGCACGCTCGCGCGTCTACCGACTCCTCGTCGCGTCGTCGGGATCGAAGCGTGACGTTGCATCGCGAGCGAGCGAGCGAGCGAGCGAACGAACGAACGAACGAACGAACGCGTGCACGCGTTGATTCCGGTGTCGAGCAAGCGGTGCAGGAAAGAGAACGGATAGGCCGGTATCCGTGCCGGCCTTGACCGTATCTCCGCTTATCGCCGCGTTCGCGCTCCACGCTCGACGTCACGCGTCACGTTGTCGACGCCGCGAGAAGTTATCCGTCCGACGACGGAGACGACGCCCGAGGCCCGTCATCGCCGGTCGCGTCCTCGCCAATCCCGCGGACCGATCGTAACACGGCTCGATAAAAAGAAACACACACCGTGCGCTCGCCCGCTCGCCCGCCCGCTCGCCCGCTCGCGATTACAACGCGTATTAATTCAATTAGAACCGCGCGCGATTCGCTTTCGCGTTACAATCCGAGCGAATCGTTTGCAGGGTACCTCCCCTCCTCCATTAACTTTGGTCCCGCGAGCACGAGTTTCCGGGTCGACGGATCCGCGCGAATTAATTTTCGCGATAATTGTGTACCATCGATTACGCGGATTACGCGATTACTTTTATCGGGCGATGAAACGGTATCGTCGAAATTAATTTCGATTTTTCCCGCACACGATCGAGATGTTGGGACACGATAGGGGCAACGGGACGGGTCTTTCGATGGCATCGCTTCGGATGCGACGTCAGTGTAAACGGCGTCGCGACCGCCGGTAGACACGGGAACCCGCGTTCACCGGTGTTATCTGGGACGGGGCAAAAGGGTTACTGGTTGGTCGTCGCGCGATCGTAAGTGCAAGGTACGCTGACACGGAGTAACGCGTGCATAAACACCGGTAACGAACCGACCGTTTACTCGTAAGTATCGCAGCCACTGTAATTGCTGTTGCGTAAGTACTTGCGCGCCGCGGTACTTTGCGCGGATAGCATGGACGATCGCGAGCGAGTCGTCGGCTTTCTCCGACGTCGAGACGCGGGGACAGCGAGTCGCGATGCTTTGGACGTTGACCGAGGTTAACGTCACCCTGAAACGCATCTAGGAGAATCGAGTCGAAAGCGACCCGAGTTCTCTTCGGACAATCCCGAACTTTTACACTCTCGGAAGTTATCGGTCGACCCGGGTTAACGTTACCCCGAAAACTCTCGAGGAAAATTGGCTGGAAAGTGACCAGAATCTCGGACGAAAGAATAGGCGGTCGCGTTTTAGTTTTCGAAATTTTTCGAGCACCTCTGGACCACCTGAAATCACAGCTGACCGAAGCTAATTCAATTCCAACCCCCGGACGTAGCCAAGAGCGAAAAATCTTGGAACAACCTCGAGGAGAATAGTTTTCAGAGATCTTGGAACCTTTTTCTTGCGAGCAACTTGGACGATCGGTAATCCTCGATTCGACGATAGCTACGAGTTTCTCGCGGAGAAGCAAACTTTCTACAGAACGAATCTCCGGCCCTTGCATCTTCCGAGAAATTATGGCGAACCTTTCCTCTCGCATTCCTTGCAAATCGTGGCTAGGATTCGACGCTTTCCATGCACCGCCCTCGGTCTCACGATCTTCCAAACGATTTGAATGCAGCAGGCGAGCACGGTCGCTCTGGCTGCGTACAAACGCTGTTAAAATGGGCTCCGAATCGTTTCGATTCGTCGTTACGACGACGCCGTCCCGTGGTTGGGTCGGCCATAATTGTGGGGGTGGCCGAAAAATTCGATACGCGAGCTCAAAGATCCGAGCATAGTAATTTATCTACCATGGGACTTTTCTTACTCTCGATTTCACTTTCTCGCGAGTTTCGGAGCAAAGTTGACGCCGTAAGGAGACACCAAAGATTCAATCGTGGTAGTTTATTATCCAGACACTGGAGAACTTTGTTCTCCGTTCGATTAGATTCGAGTTGTCGACGATCGAACGCGTAGACGCCCATCGGGGATTGCATCGATTCTAATTTTGTAAATATCGGAAGAGATCGCATCGCGATGGATCCAAGTTTCGAGTTTCCTAGTTTTGGTGTTCCACTGTTTTTAAATCCACCGAAGCGGGTCCAGGTGTCGAGGTTCGCGCAGGATCGTCGACCCTTATTTCAAAAGTTCGAAAACAGAAGCTTTCTCGTTGCCCTGTACGCGCAACGACCGTGAATCCTCCCCGGAGTTGGCCAATTTTTCGATCCCCCGAGCGTGTAGGGAAAATTAAGGTTGCCAAGACCGTGAATCGATAACCCCGAATCTCGAGACAGCGAGATCGCATCAGTTGGCGCGGCGCCAGGGATTCCATGCGGCTCGTGAAACTTCCTCGATGCAGCACCGCTCTCTCGCGAGTCCGGGAATTAAGTGAATTTTCCGCTCGAGCGGCGTTTCCCGCGCGATCGTCGAAAATTCTTTCCTCCTCTGGCGATTTTCGGGGACGTTGCTCCGACACTCCCGGAATACGCGAGGAGCTCTTCCCACGGCGGGAAGCTGGCCTCGTCTGGCCATATTTTGGCGATACCTACTTGTTGCGCGGGAAACGAGCCGCGCGTACATATGTACCCGTATGTACCAACTCGCATCTACATACCGCGCGGTTTGCTCTTGGCACAGGTACAAACGGAGTCAACGACCCCTCGGAGTTGTGTGCGGGGGTACTCGAAATAATTTTCGGTCGCGCTTCTTCGAAACGTCGGCCAGGATCGATACCGTTTTATCGTCCCGCGGATTTCGTTTCGTATCGACGCTCGATCGAATAACGCGATTAATCGCCGCGGCAAAAGACACGGTTAACCGCGTTTCGTCGTTATTAACGGCTAATTTCCCGAAAATCATCGAGGGCACAGGGACGTGGCCTTCGGCGCGCTTAATCCCCCGTAAATCCAATATAACATAAACCTGATTTTAGCTTTGACCAGTCGGAAACGTGCTACTTGGCTCTCCCAGGTCGATTTTAGCGTACGGTTCTCTTTGTCGCGATCGAGCCATGGTAATCGGCCCGTACGATAATTCCGTTAAACATTTTCGATAACGGAAATTTCGTAATCCGGTTCGTCCTGTGATCCGGCCGCGCGTGTGCACGCACGAGCGACGTTGCTCCGCGATGATAATGCGGAACATGTAAAACGTAACGATCCGTGGCGTTATCGTCGGGGGCAGATTCGAGTCGGCGACGAACGATCGGAAAAATGTGTGTTTCGCCACGTTTTTCACGCGCGGCGGCAAACTGTTGCTGTGACATTGGACGATCGACAGTCTGTAGCTTGTACATAAGGGGGTGCATATACGGTTCCGGTAGACGGGGCGGTACATACCGCCGCACCGTTCCATGTATTTTGGGGGATGGCTACGTGCTAGTCAACGGACTCCCCCCACCGTGTACGACGTGGAAAATTTCGGGGGTAACCGACTGCGCTTTAAACCGGCTGCTGGCTGCTGCTGGCTGCTGGCTGCTGGCTGCCGCCGCCGCCGCCGCCGCCGCCGCCGCCGCTGCGTCAGCTGCCGCCGCCACCACCGTCGCCGCCACCACCGCCACCGCCACCACCACCGCCGCCACCGCCGCGTTGCACCCGACCTATATATTCGGGCCACGTTATGTATGCGCCTACATATATACTAATACCTACTGTGCATCCACCGCGTAGCCAGCGGCGTCGATATAAACGCGGTTACTACTTGTTGCTCTAGTCCCAGAAACTGAGAGTGGCCCGCGCGTTTCGGAGTTCCCTCCGCCTCTATCGGTCTCGCTCAGCGGCTCTCAACTTCCGCGCGAAAAAATCACCGAACCTCCGAGACGGCTGCGATAACGCCTCGGAGATCGGACCGCGTCGAGGGGAGGACGATCTTCCGGGAGATATCGAGTCTCCGTTTTCACGGAGAGGGAGACGGTTCGGAGATCTTTGAACGAGGGTGGTTCGGTTCGGGGAGAATCTCGAGCATTTTCGGAGGGACTGAACCGGAGATCCAGTCCACGAGCAAGGTCCACGCGAGGTCCTCCCGATCGAAATCAGTCCAAACGCGGTACGCATCGGACTGTAAAGCACACTTTACCGTTGCTCCCTTTACGTCCAACTCGCAGAGAGGAGAATGCTCGCGTTTGGTGTCCCAGTTTCCATTTTTCCATCGCAACACGGTACAAGCATTCTGGAATTTTACCCCCCGTGATTCCAGTGTCGTAGCTTCGATTTCTCCGTTCCGGTATAGTCGAAAAAGTGTTCCGGAATTTGTCCGTCAACCTCTAGGAAAGAACCCTCCGCTCCTAGAAGCATTCTCCGGACGTCCAGTGTCCCGTCTTTTCTTCTCAACCGTGACAAGTGTTCCGGAATTTTACGTCTCCGATCCATAGGGAGGAAACAGCTCACAGAAGATTTCATTGATCCCGAGGAGAGCGTCTTCTGGTTATCGTAGTCTGGTCTCGAGTCCCCGTGCATTGGATGCATCCGATATGCATGCAGACACGGAGACGCCTCGCTGCAAAAGCGTCCGTATTCGGGTTGCATCCACCGACACTCGCGTCTACACGTACGTACGTACGTACACGTACACGTACGTTCGAGTACGCGTTCGAAACTTGCCACGTGCTTCCCCGTGTGTGTTCGTGGGCGCGCGCGCGCGCGCGCGCTGCAACGGCAGACGACGCGCACAAACACGGGTAAATAGACGAACACAGAGCCGGGGAACATCGGTGTTCGGTCTGGTACGCGTAACGTGCATGTAGGAGCGCGCGCATGGATGCGCGCAAATGGCTCGACCGTTTGCATACGCGCGTTGCATCCGTGGTGGAAGCACCACGGAGGAGTAGGACGCCGGGGCAGCCGGGGAGGGGGGAGCCGAGGCGAGTGTGCATGTGCACGTGCACGTGCGTGTGCAAGTGCAGCCGGCTGCGCCGCGCGTCGGCTTGTATCGCCGCGAAACGCGATGTGGAACACACTCGCTCTCGATGGGTCACTCTCGCTCTCTCCCGGTCGAGAGGGAAATTTGGCAGCTGTTTTAAACCCGGCTAACTGGCGAAACTACCGACCCACCTCTGCCACGGTCCTTCCGTCCCCCTCTCTTCCTACACCCCTGAATCGCTCTCTGGCGCACGCCCGCCCTCCTCCCCTGCCCCCCGGGGCTTTCTTTCCCTCTCGGCCGCTCTTTCCACCGGCTTTTCAGCCTCCACGGTGGCCCCGCGTTCCTCGCTCCCGGTTTTTCGAGAAACCGGCGTTTCGACCATCGATCGCCCCGTCACGGCGCGCCTAAACGATCCGGGAGAAAAAATACACCGGAACAGCGCTCGAAACCGGCCGATCCGATTCCGGATGTGCCGCGCGCGAATCTTTCTCTATTCTTTTCCGTAAGTCCTTGATTCCCTTTATTTCTCTCTCCGTGACTCCCTGACTCCCTGACTCCCCGAATCTCTGTTTCTCTCCTCGACTTCCTTCCTGTGACTCTCTCTCTCTTTCCGTATAAATTTCTTTCTCCTTCCTCTCGCTCGGATGCGTACAGCGAACGTGTAGCTTTTTTATCACACTGACCTGGGTTAACTCGGCGCGCAGTGCCGAATAATAAAACCGACGAAACCGCCGAGGCCCCCGCACCGCTTCTCCTCTCCTCTCCACGGTCTCTGCGCGCATGCAAAAACCCCCGGTACGCAGTACGCGAGTGTATGCGCGCGAGCGCGCCCTCGAACCCGACGAACCTACTCCGCCCTCCAGCCAAATATAAATTGCACCGGTGTGCGCGCTGGTGCATCGCGGTCTCACGCACACGCGCGCTCGCTCGCTGACGCGCCCGTGCCCGCGCCCGCGCCCGCGCCCGGCCCGTTCGCTCGAGGTGCGCGCGTGTGCGCCGGTAGAATGCACCGAGTGGCACACAAACGATCCCAGTCCCGAGGGCAGGGCCACGGTCACCCGAAAATACGGCTGCACCCGAGTGCTCTCACTCTCGTTTCGCGTTCGTGTTCGCGTTCGCGCTCCGTCCGCGCTTTCTCTCTTTCTCTCTTTCTCTCTTTCTCTCTCTCTCTCTCTCGCTCTCTCTCCCGCTTCCCTCACCGTTCCTCATTTTCTCTCCCCCCACCACACCTCTTTTTATCCTTTTTAGCTTCACCCTCTTCTTCTCCCGTTTGCCTCGCTGCCTTTCAATGGCCCCGAGTCTGTGTATTCGCGGTATTGTACGAGCTACCGGCCGATTCACGAATCGTGGCCCTCTCGACTCGCTCGCGACCGTGGGATCGCGGTACGCGCGTTATTTTCGCGCGATTCGTCGCGCGAGTAACCACCTATCGATGCCGAGGAGCACGCGCGAGGACTCGGTTAGGAGCGTTAATAGGCGCATCGGGGGTCCGCGAGGTTCTCCGATCCTGGATCGTGGCTTTCCGTGGCGGCCACCGGAGAATAACGGTAATACCGCGCGGAACGGAATCACGGTTTTCCTCCGCAAGGTACTCTCCGAGATTAGGCCCGGACAAGCTTCGAATATACACGACACGATCTCTCTACGTTGTCCCATCCAAACGTTACTTTTCCTCTTGATTCGTAATTAACTTTAGGAATAAGTCGAACCTTGTTTATCGTCGATCCGTAAGTAGTAATTCGAGGTGTTTTCCAGCGAATCGGCACCGAGATCGAACAAGTACAAAGGTGACGAGGGTAACGGTAATTCCGTGGAAAGTGGAGACAAAGTTTTCCAAGACTTTCCTCGACCGGGGCAAGAGAACCTTTGATTACCTGGAAGTAGCCGACAAAAGTGATTTCTCTGGATCGTTTAAGAAACGTGAAACGAATAATCGTGATCGTGGAGCGAAATCCACGTTGAAACCGCGGAGGATCGGGAATTCGAAAATGTTTAAAAGCTCTCGGTTGGTTGAAGGCGGAACAGGGGAGAACCGATGCTCGGGATTGCGATCGTAGGACGTGTTTTTTTTTTGTCGGAGGGACGATTCGTCAGGAGGGACGCGTAACGCGCGTATGGCAGGAACGTGGAAGAGCGGGTCCGGTGCGGTGATTACGCGCTCGAGGCACTCGCGGAACAAAGCGCCCTCTGTCCCGCCGAACGCGCGTACGACCTATCCCAATGCGTGGCGACGCGAGCGGAATCGGTCCCGATCCGAGCTCGCGCAAAACGCATCGGGACGAACGAAAAAATATGCTCGCGGTGCGGCGTGTTCGGCCGCGCAATTTCGAACGACAATCTGGAGCCGGGTCTGACTCACTCGCGACAGTCAGGTGAGTCAATACGACCGCACGGCTCCGATAATAAGCGGCCACGAACGTGTCCCTCGAATCTCCTCGCGCGAAACCGAATTTCGACGACGCCGCGACAATTTTACGCGCCACTCTCCCCACCTGGTGGGATACACGCTACCGAACATTTTAAGCCTCTTTTCTCCCGAGCCTAGAATCGATGGAGTACAATTTCTTTTCAAAGCGACTCGTAACGTTCCGGTACGCTAATTAGCGACGGAAGGTAAATTTCTATTCTTTTTGTTTGTTCGTAGCCCACGTTGGAGGTATCGAAAGGAACGATCGAGGATTCGAAGCCGCGAAGTTCGTATCGGCGACAAAATTGTCTTCTACCGAGAGGACGATGAATCGACATAATACGCATTACCGTTTGAAATCGTATGCCACCCAAATACGTGAGTTTACCGTAAAGGTTCCATTCTCTTAAATTAATCTTAGCGTTTGATATTTAACCCATCCAAAAGTGTTCTCCAAAAGAGAATTTCGTCGTACTCCGTTAAACTGTTCTCGTGTATTAATATTTACCGCTAGCCATGCTTTGAGAACCTCTGCTCTATCGTATCCCCCCGAAGAACGCGAAACACGCTCTAATCGAAACGATTAAAAACGATTAAAAAGCCAACGAAACAATTCCTACGGGTCTACCGGGCGTTTCTCCGAGCAACGAGCGACCATTTTGTCCATCGAGTCCGTTTTGGGGGGCGAAAAACGAGCCTTTGTCCCGAACTCGAGCGCGTTTCGAAGGTTGCTCCCGTCTCTGGCGTAAAATTTCCTCGATGCAATAGGAAAGTTGCAGTAAAGTAAGTACTCACCGGGTCTCCTCGTTGTGTACACAGCTGCGAACTTCTGGTCGATCGTCGGCCAAAACAGAACGCGTCCCGATGCGCGTGAAATTCTTTTCCCTCGATCGCAACCAAAGGTATTCGCGAGTTATTTTCCCTTCCAAGGTAAAGAAGGGAAAGAAGGGAAAGAAACAACCGAAAAAGTATCCACTAGAAAAAATAATTGGTAAATCCTCCTCCCGTTCGGAGCCACGTCTTCCGGAGATCCCCCGGCCGCGACTTGTTTTCGTTGCTCCAATTCACGGAACTCGGTGTTTTCGATGCAAAGGTTGATTTATGCGTCGGATAACGGTTTATCGGTTGCACTCGCGCGGGCAAACCAATTGTTACGGGTTATTCACTCCTCCGAAAATCGTGCTCTCGTCGAACGAACGTCTCTAATTGTCGCGAACGAAAATTCTCCGCTCCCCTACGGAGCGAAGGTCCCCCTTCCAAGGAATTCACGGCTCTCGCGCACAATAGAGAAACTGCACTTCCGATTGGTATCGCACTTTAAGTACCATTCGACAAACGATAAGAAACTAGCTGGTAAAAAGGGTTATCTGACGCACGATAATTTTCACCGAGCTCGATATCGAAGGATTCACCGAGTTGGGTGTTACGTAAGTTTCCTTGATAGATGTCTGCGTCGAAAAAAAAGGCACTCGCGCCCGTGCGCAACCGCGCAACCGCGCATTGAGAATCCACGGGAATATTTGGATTCGTGGTAAACCGTAGTTGCGCGTAGTTGGCTCGATTGTCAGCGTCTAGACGCGCGGCACACGTTTTCGCGATCTTAACGTTCCACGCTCACGCACACGCGCGGCGAACACACTTTTCTGGCTTAGCCGGGACGAAAATGGGCCGTTTAGGGCCTGCGCGGAGCCCAGCGTCGTTGAACTCCCGTATCGCGTGCACCGCGACGAAACTGCACCTCGTGCGTGGAAAGCGCGCTTTAAGTGCCGGCCGCGAGGCTGATTCGCCGGCTTTGCTTAAAGTGTCTCTGTTTCGCTGACTCGGACATGTTGTTCCGTACTGGCCGTCTGCACGTTCCGTGCATCCAGATAACACCCGTCGATTCACTAACCTACCTCACTCCTCCGCTACAGGGTGGTCCAAATCTCCACCTCCAGCTCCGTCGAGCGAACGACGAAGCCCGTTCCCTCTGCAACGAATACACCGGATTCGACGATTTAATCGATCGTACGGCGAAAGTTTCGATCACCGGCTCGTTAACATCCTAATCGAACCTAGAAACCGCGGTTAAACACGTTGTAAGCGTCGTCTAGGATCGTGTTTACGAGCTTTTTTTTTCTTTCCAGTCGATGCCTGGTTTCATGGTTGGTAGTTTCTGTAATCGTTTCTATGTGCGGCTTTTTTTTCGGCTTTTTTCTTCCTTTTTCGTTCTTTTTCCTCCGCGCGCAACCTGTTCAACGACTAACGCAACTGCACGTTGAACGCGGCTACCGATCAGACCGTAAACAGCGATAAATTTACGCCTAGTTTTGCAACCAGCGATGACAAAGCCCGACGAAAACAAAATTCGAGAATTTGGGTGGGAGCGAGGACGATTTCAGTTGGGATTGGCAGGGGAGGGTTCGCGTCTGGATGGGTCTGAGGGGACCCGTCTCGGGGGAACAAAGATTTTATTTGTTCGGGGGGAGAGTCGCGAGAACGGTACAAAGCTCTGGTGACCATTATCTCTGGTACGGGAGAGACTGTTTTTGGGTCCTTTCGAAATAACGATGCTTCGAACCGTCCAAGGAAACTTCCTAATATTCTTTTATTTCTAATTTTTCTTTATTGCGAAAAAAAGTGATCGGTTCCACTGGGTCTTCTCAGACCCATATTCGGTACTCGGTTGAATCGTTGCATTATCGTGCGATGTCGTAACATCGATTTCCGTATCGCGTCGACCCAGAGATCCCCAATCTCCGGGACCCGTGCATGTGTCGATTTTTCTTCGAATCGCGTGCTTCGTATTATCTGTCTGGCGGCTGCAGCCACGTACGGTAGATAGTAAATTCGGTTGTTTGTTTTCGACCGTTTCCTCGATAACGTCGTTATTTTGGCGGGGACTTACACGCACGCGCGTAAACACCTCGGGAATAAAAGGCGATTCGTAGTTTCTCGTGTCATCGACATCTACGAAAACAAACGCCTCGGTACAGTTACCGTGCCAGATTCTTCGATCGACCTTTCCGACCGACCAAAATTTCACTTCTACTATCGTTTCTCGGTCGCGTCTTTGAAAAATAAATAACCCGATAGGAAACGAATCGAGAACAAAAATTCAACGAGTGTGGATAGATACTTGGAGCGATTTATTGGAATCGATACGTCGGTCACTGTGTAGATAGTTGCGTAGATGCTACGTCGAGTCTTTACACAGGGTTCAAGCTGTTTACTTTATCTCTACAGGATGAAAAAAAAGAAAATCCAATGGGAAACGGGGATCGGAAAATTCGAAACTCTAAATGCACCGAACGGACTGGTTTTTAATTTCCTTGTCCACGACCTGAGAGTATTGCACAATCGGCATTTTCCTTTCGCAAATTGTTAATAGCGTTCCATGTTCCGAAAACGACGCGAATTAAAATACAGGTACGTTGATACACGTGTAGCTAAATACACGTGGAACACTACACGTGTATTTAAATATCAGTACGCGAAATAGTACACGGGTGCACTTAAAATTACACGTACCGAAGTACACGTGCGTTAAATACACGCGAAATAGGGATCTCTAGTTATTAGCTCTCGCGGGTGTTTCCTCTCGAGTCTCTCGATGGTGTTGTTGTTACACAAATTATTCCGCGTCTCCAATTTGTATCTCACCATCGGTCGGGGTATTTCCGTGTCTGCGAAGAGGATTAAAATATTCGAAATTTACTCGTTCAACGACAGAGACACTCGCTGGTGTTTCTCGTTAACAATATCCAACCTAGATGCAACGAAACTCGTTAATTTCAACGTACGTCGAACGAGAGGCTTGCTTCCCAGACCTTCGCGATACTTTAAGCCATCAACCGATTACCGGAACAACCATTCTGGCCAATGACTGTATCAACGTGCACGACTTCTTTACACGTAACCCGACTCGTTTAAAAGCGATATACACCCCCGTCGCCAAGTATCACGATACCCTGCATTTTTCGTAAAAGAGGGGTGGAAACTGTTTCGTACTTTCTTACAGTTTGTGCAACTTTTTCAACGGGACGTCGTTAATATTTCGATTCGATAGATTCGATCGGAGGAATATTTCTTCGAGTTGTTCCACGAGTTTCTAACGATTTTAGATTCGCTTTCAATAAGCGTATCGATAACGTGCCGAGAAGGAAGCTCGCTCCGAATAACTACCGCGCTCGAGTTGCTTCGGGAGGGGAGAAACAATTCGTAAACCCAGTAAGAGTAATTAGATCGTTGAAATGAGAAGTCGATGGCACGATAAGGTTCACGGTTCCGCGGAAGATTTTCGCGGCTCGCGTCGGTGTTTGTCTCGTTGCATTTCCCGAAATCGTGGAGGATAGGCCTTTATCGGTATCCGTCGGCCCGCCAGACCCGCCAAAATACGGTCCGTTATCAGCTAGCAGCGAAGAGGTACTCACGTGTCCGTCGCTCGATAAGATTGTATTATATTTCGTCGTGGCCCGCGTGCGCGCGAATTAATTAAACCGCGAATAAAGACGCCCCCGCTGGCGTCCCAGACAGCCGACGCATCCCGACGGATCGTCGTAAGCCAGATTAATGGAATTCTATCGCGAACAGGCGGTCTGCGCGTCATTGGCCGCGCGTCCGAGAGACGACCTTATCGATGCGCTATTTCGGCGATGATAACGTCACTCGACGTCGAAACGGTCCACCGTCCTGATAAATCGAAACGCGCCGATGACGTACGCGGCTCGATTCGCTCGCTTTCGCCTTCTTCGAGCACGCTGGAGGAGATGCACACGCACGCATCGTATCGATCGAATCCATCGACCGATCTGCATCCACGATCGCGAGCCCATCCACCTACGCTCGTCTGACTCCCTCCCGCTGACGATACTCGCGGTGGTCAACTTTGACTCGTACTTGCCGTTTAAATTAATTCGGGACTCGCTCAGACTTTGTTCTTCGCTTTCTTTTTCTACGCGATCGACGAGAGGTAGATCCCTCGAGAGAGGAGGAAAATAATTCCCCGACCGTTTCGTCCGTGTTGTCTGTTCGCAACGTTATTCGAGGCAAGTTTTTACGTTTCACCGCGTTACGAACTTGGACAACCTATTCCGTGACGTATGCCAAGTATACGGCTCGATTCTCACGACTCTCGGTCTGGTTACGCTCGCGCGGCGTAAATCTATAGCCGACTTCATGTTTGTATTCAAGGTTTTAAATAACCATGTCGACTTGGGCCCGATATCGTGGCACTTTTTAAACTCGATAAACCCCAACCGGGGACAACTCGGACGATCGAAACGAATTTAAACCCGCGGGAAAATTATTTATTCGTCGGGGAGAACAATTAACGCCGGTGGTTGCCGATCGCGAAAATAAAGCGCGCATTAGCACCGTATCCTTTCAACCTCCAAGATGTGCAAATTTAGACTATGTATGCGGAATTTATTCATTTATTTATTTATTCTCTTAAAGCAACACCAAAGGACGCACTTGGCCGTTCTCGCGGTTCCGAAAAAATTCCTCCCGGATTTAGACTAATTTCAAATGCGCACGGACGAAACAAATATCGATCGAAGCGTTCTCCTTCTCGAATTCACCAGACGTTCACCTGCTCTTGGTGGTTTTCTTGGAAAAGAAATCGTTGATGCACCGTGACGATCAGCTGGTGCGAGGATGCTAATGGGAGAACGCGCGGGACGCACTCGAAACCCCCTTTTTTCGCGGTAAACGCGCATACGTATTAAAAGGAGAAACTGGTTTTCTTGTACAGGCTGTTGCTGGATGGCCTCCCACGCGTTTCCTCGTCTCCGTTGTTTCTGAGAACTTTGGAAAAATGACTCCCGTGGTCGTGTTTCGGGACACGTTGGGAAATTTCGCGCAGTCTCCGGCTCTTTTTCAACTACGGCCTGGGCGATAATGAAAGAACGCGCGGTGGAGGTACGCGGGGGAGCGAAAACGATTGCGAAACGCAAAGATTACGGGAGAGCTCGGCACGTGTAATTCGATTGAAAAACATTCGCGACGTATTAAAGTCGGAAATCGGAGTTTTGCTCGCGACGACGTAGATCGTCGTGTGACAAAATACCGGGAGTTCGCGCTTCGAGGGAGAAGATGGAAGATAGAGAGGATTGTTCCGTGTCCGATCTCGCAGCGACGGTTACTGTTAGAGTTCGCGATCAGAGTTCGTCCGGTATCGAGAAATTTCTACGATTCTTCGAATTGAAATACTTTGGGGGAGATATTATTACAGTGCGTAATCTCGAAAGTACCAGCGACTGCTACGAATCTCTAAAAGTCCACTCGTTTCCAGTAACTCGAAAGCAACGTGGAAAAATGGGATCCCCAGGTACCTCGAGCGATTTTCGAAAGGCACGCCACGCGCTGCACTTTGCAAACAGACACGAGTCGTTGCGCGATAGCTTCGATTCGCGTTTCGTAAGGTTGCGTATCGTTATCGGCGAGCGCGCGATGAATTTCTTTAATTGTTTTGACGCGTGGAATCGATTCCGCGAAAGTTGTCCACGATATTTATTAACACCCTGTATATCTGCGACGATCGTCTAGACGTCGCAGTTCTGTTTGTTCTCGAGAGGGTCCCCGATCGCGCCTTAAATTCAGCTTTATCTCGTCGCACTCCTCGGCTTTCCCACTCCCGCTTCGTCGTTTTCGCGACGTCCTCTGTCGGTTCCCGTCGAATGTCGCGCATGAATCGACCGATAGCAGCTGGCCTCGCTCGCACGTCTAAACGGGGTAAACGAACTCTTTGTACCGTCGAGTGGGGCACCGAATTGCGAGCCCAAAGTGCATCCGACGATAACGCAGCCCGATATTATGCTCGTTTCGCAGTGACGCATGCGAGATTCCTTAAAGAGCTTCTGTCCCGCGGTTCGCGCGCTCTTTATCGAAACCGATCGTCGGATAAACCAACCCTCCCCTCCCCCTGCTTTCGACACGACAATTGATCTAAACGAAATTCTTTTTTCGTCGTCGAACCGAGTTCGATTCCTTATCGGACGCGCGCGTCTATCTCCGTGGATCAAAATCTTAGCGTATGGAAGGACGGTGACCGATGACCGAGTAACTGCTACAATTTCGCGGCGTAATGCGCGCTTATTAGGAAGTACCATCTCAGAAACATCGTATGCAAATTCGTGACCGCGCGGCACGAGATCGCGCGACGCCGAGTTTCGTTTCGAATAGGAACGTTCGAACACCGGACCGGTTTTCCAGACTAATTTTTCTATTTAGAACGGTTTCCCGATTTTTTTACCGTTTGAGAACGCTTCTTTTATTTCTGCACTTTTCGGTTCTTTGGCAAAGTAAACCGTATGTTACCGTTAATCGTAGGAAAATCTTCCGGTACGAGCACAGAGATGCAAATATTAAACGGAGCAAATCGGAGAAAGGGGAGGAACGGAGTGGAAATAAAGTAGCAATTTTCCAATACGAAGCGTAGCATCGTAAGGGTCGTTGTCTTTGATTTCTGCCACGAGTAGAAAATTTAAATGGCTCAAGAATATCCGTGCTCGTGCCGCAACCGCGCGTAACACCTTGTGTACAAACACGATGTCGAACATCACTCTCCGTTTCTCAAGAGATAGCGTGTATTCGTGATTATGACACGTTGGAATAGGACAACCCATACGAAGGAATTTGCGTCGAACTTTCTCAGTAAGATAGCCGCGGTTGTTAAAATAAGGAGACCGAGTGGAACGATATTCCGAACGAGAATTAAAGTCCACTTTGCGACGATTGGGTTACTTCAGACTCGATTGACGTTTACGTTACGCGTAAAAGGCTCTAGTTTTTCATTGTCCGGATAGTAACGTTCACAAGGAACGATTCGGTACGTTTGGATTTTCAAACTTTAGTTCGCAATATCGTGCCACTACTCGTGAAAAAATAAGTTTAGCAAGATTCGAACGAATTAGACCGCACCCGGATAAATGAAACGTTGGTTTACTCGTTGGAGACTACTCTTCGTATCGTTGAGATTCCTTTCGCGGAACGCTTAACAGGTGTCTCGGGTCGTCGTTCGATTTCTCGACGCGTCGAAAAGTCGAGTGGATCGGCACCTTTGGAGAACGCTCGACAGGGAAGAGCTACCGGAGGAAATATTTAGACCGATGTTTACTCGAGATCCTTCTTTCGGAATCTTTTTCTTTCGATCGACATCGAAGACGTGATTTCGTTCTCGTGTCTCGTACAACCGGTACTCGCAATGTATCGCTTTTCCATAGTTAAAATTGTAACGGTGGATAATATCGGACACTCGTCTATTTCTCTAGACCTCTGGTTACGCTGCAAACACGAGTTTCGTTCCTTCTGGATACTTTCAACTGTTACGTCTTAATTGTACAAAGAGTGTACAGTGTAACGGGAGAGCAGTCCAGGGTTAATCCTTAACCGAGAAGTAACACAACGGTCCGGTGAGATCTTCGGCTGGAGCGGGTTCACCGAGAATGAAACGCGCGCTAGAATCTCGCCAATTCGCGTCCATCGGCTAATCCAGCGAGCGAGCGGTTCGCTCGCGCGAGATTTCAGCACGTAGACACCGGTCATCCAGGTTAAGGTGTCACTGGATGTCCCATTAGTTATCGGACGCGTGGATTCCTTCTATTCGAGAGTCGATTCGATCGTCGGATGGTCGATTCGCGGCGACGACCTGGAAATGCGCGAGCGAAATTTCTCCGAAAGTCACACGCGTCCTCTCTACCAATCCGCGCGGCGATAAGGCTTTCGCGATAGGACGGTTGGGATAAACAGTGCGTTGCAAAACTATCGGATCGGTTCGCGCGAAATTTCCGTTAACGGCCACGTTCCTCGAATTTTCTTCGCTCGAACCATTCTGCATTTTAAACGATACGGTAATCGGAGCTTATCAATGGGACATTGAACGGAGAAAATTGTGGAATCGATGGAAGACGGGTCAAGTGCTCGAGACACCATATGGTGCACGATTGCTCGGCTCGTTGTGCACGGGCTATTCGAGTACCGAACGAGAACATTTTCGAATCGTTGAGGCCGGTCCCTTTTAGTCGAGACGCCCCAGATATTGTTCTTTTCCAATCGGAGCCAACAACTTTACGCACGGTGTGGAAATTTAAGTACAACGGGATCTAGCGATTCTAGCGGGTTATCTCTTGCGAACTTGAGAAGTCGATTTCTCTGGATTCGAAAGAAGGTTTCGGTGCTCGAAACAATCGTGCTCGGTCGAAGGAGGGTGGGCGGTAGGCGATGACTATCGACTCGATGCGTAGCTATCGGGTGTCGTAAAAATCATCGTCCAAGAACGCTTCTAGAAACACGGGCGACCTCGAAACGACAAATTCCCTCGAACTATCCAACCGGACTGAACTTAGCAACTTTTCGAACACCTGAACTAGAAACGCTCCCTCCGCGCAAGTAGATCGACCACTCTGAAAGTGTATTTCGCCGATAAACAATCACAAACTTACCAACATTCCGAACACCTAAACCAGAAACGCTCCCTCCGCTCTCCGAAAGCGGTATTTCTCGAATAAACAAATCGGCCGTATTTTATCCACCTTCGAGTTTCGATCTCGAGCTTATTCAATTATGTTAATCGTTGATCGCGGGACTCGGGCAATTTGCGTTATCGCGCGCTAACGCAAGACCTCTGGGTTTCTCCTTTTTAGATTCCAGGGGTTCGCGTTGCGTCGCGTCGCGTCGCGTCGCGTTTTATCGAGTATTTAAAGAGAAGAGAACCGGAGAAAGCCCAGGGGTTGAAGGCGCGTTCGAAACGATTTGAACGGAGAGGCGGGCAAGGATGGCGAAAATCCCGAGAACGTTTCAACGTTCTCCGTGGATAATAACGCGAGCCCCAGGAACGAATCGCGAAAACTACGTGGAACAAAGAATACATTCTCCTCCCCACGGCGGTCGTGCCGCGGCAGATAACCGACGAAGATAGCCCCGTTATCGCGCGAAAGGGTTCCGTCGAAAAATCCCCCCGTTCGAAGGATCTCGTATCCATTCGAAGCGGTTTCCGCGGCGTTCGGCCGTAGTAGGAGGTCCTTTGCCTTCTCACGATGGCGACGCATGGCAGTCTCTCTCCGCTCCCGCAAAAGCAAGATAACCGGAATACAGGTTTCTGCGGATAGAGTTGTGCCGTGACGACGACGCGAAATGGTAGGGGGTATACCGGTAGAGATGCTAATGTCGGCCTTGTGCCACATACCCGTGCTCCTGGTGCCCGTCCACACGCACTCACACCGCTCCGTGATCGTGAGTATCGACGAGCGAGAGCACGCGGCCAGGCGCGCTCGTGTTCACCCTTACCACGGAAAGACGCACACGCGCCCACCGTTTTATACCTACAGCCAACTAGCTGTGTACGCGAGTACGCGCGACTCCCCGCTTCCATATACTCGCGCGATCGACTGCAATCCGAACGCGGACCGGTACGCGACGCTACGCACCGAAACGCATCGCCGGTTTCTTCTCTCTTCTTTCGGCCGATGCTGACTCTATATGGCGACGACAGACCTCTGCCTTCGCGATACGAGAACGGACCACGGAGGATTAGCTTTCCGACGCGTATCCGTTGCAGCCGAGAGGGAACGACCTCGACGGAGGGTAGCCAGGGATCGATATTGAAAATTGGGCCCTCCGAGGGCTACTTTCTTACCGAAACGTCGAAAAACCAGGCCTGCTGACTTTCAGGGAGGATTTCGAGGGTAATCTGGACGGATGTTGTCTCTTCTGGTATCTGTCGTTACCGGGGGTGGTTTGATTCGGGACGACCGGGTCTTTCTAGGGTACTCGAAGCCCTGGATAATTTTTAACGACGGACGTCTTCGAGGGACTCGAGTCTGATCTTCCGCAACGATGTTTACTTCGGAGGTCATTGTTGCTCCCCTTGAAGGAGAGAACGTAGGGTTCGATTTCGTAACGTCTCTCCCCAGTGCTCCGTAGGCTACACTGTCCGAGTGGGCAGAGTGTCCCAGGCCGAGGCGGATGCGCGCGTACGCGCGTTGATTTTTCCACGATTCGTCATTCGTTGGTAAAAGCCTTGGATTACGTAAACTGCCGGGGCAGGATTCGAAGGGGAGGCAGCCCGATACCCGATGGAGCACGCCGCTCGATGGAGGAGAAAAATCGTCGTCGCGTTCGTCGTCGTCGCCGTGGTCGTGGTCGTGGTCGTGGTGCAGGCCTGGCTAACTGGCTGCCAGGTTGCCGCGCGGCGCATTATCGCGAGCGTCGATCGCAATTTCATCGCGAGCAAGAAAGAAGGTTAGGCCAGGCCAGGCCTCGGTATAGGTTAGGCACGGAGCGCGTTGTATCGCGCGAAAATCGCGTGAAAAACTGGCTGTCCTAGAAACAGACTGGCCAGTCAGTGGCACAAACCGCTCCTGACGTGTGCGCTCGCTGGCTGCCGTGCACCTTCGACCATTCGGACGCATTATCGGCCTGTACGCGCGTTGGAGCTTCGTTCGATGAAAGAAAAAAAGGAACGAGGAAGTCGTGAATTCGATTCCGGGAAGAGAAACCATCGATGGAACCCTCCTGCGATTTTCTTATCGATACGAATAATTGCGCGAATAAACCATCCAGCGATTCGATTTCCGACGCACGGATGCACCGTTGCGTAATCGAAAAACAATTACTATTCGCCGCATGGATAATTCATAACTCTAAACGACCGCTTCTTCTTGCGATACAGCTTTGGATTTTTTTTTCTTCTCGTACGCTCCGAACCGAGAGTTCTTCATTGTAAAACGAGGTATCACCAGGGGGTTTTGTTGGACACGGTGGAAAATGCGCGCGAAGGGAAAAATTTAGCCAATGGATCTTATTCCGTATCGGAGTGGTCGATATTGTTGGTAATCGTCGAGCGTTCGGGTGCGCGGGATTGAGAAAATGAGAAGAACAATTGGAAACGATATCTTTCTTCGATTCGAAAGACGAACGCTCCGCTCCGCGGGACAAAAGGTGCGACCCGACTCGCGACGCAATTGATAATAAAATATCGGCAATGCCACGGGGATAATCGCGTCGCTCGGACGGCATAAACAGCCGCGTAACTCGTTACGCCACCCTTGGTTTTTTTTTTCCCTCCCGTGGCTCGAAAGTAGGTATCCAGCCGCAGAAAACAACCTTTGGAACGGTCTGAGATTTTCCATCGTCCTCCGATTCTCTATACCTGCGCCAATCTTCGCGGCAATCGCGTTACGAAATGCCCTTCACGGAGCCCCGCGCGGGCAAATTTCTCGAGGCGCTTCGTGACACCGTGTCTCGACGCTCGACCTAGTCTTCGATTCGACGAACAATTTAAACGGATGCGCCGATCTTTGAACCGTCCAACCGTTGCCATTTTGTCGCTCGACGCCGCGACGCACAGTGGTCGGAACGCCCGACCCAGACGGACAAAAATCCTTCCACGCGCAGGGCCCTTTTCCACTCGCGAGCATTCCTCTTACCCTCTTACTCGGTGTACCTTGCGATTCACCGAGCATTTTTTTTAAACTCGGACAACGTTTGAATTCGTAAATACCGCTGGAGTATTTGGAGCACTTGTACTTTGAATATTCGCAGCACCACGGTGGTAGACCAGTATCTGTTTCGCTCGTAACGTCGACTCCTTTCGGGTATCCCGGTGCGCGAATGAATTTTCCCGCGTTTTCCGATTCGACTCGCTAGACACCTGGTTACGCAACCGGTAATTTTAGGAAGTGCGCGCGCTCGACTTATGTAACTTGTTTTGCCGTGAAATGTTTCCCGCTGCGTTCGAAAAAACACCAAGGCGACGCGCAGCGCTGGAAAAAAAGGCCCGCGGAGAGACTCGTGGTAGAATTTAGCGTTCGGCGATCTCCCCGCGTAGGGATTCGCGATCGCGAGAGGGCTGGGGATAGAAAAGCGTCTCTCTCGAGGTCGTCGCGGAAGTCGCGGTTCGTTCCTGGTTCCGAACATCGACCGTACGGCCTTCGATCCAGCGGAGATCGATGGCTTTCCCCCTTTCCCTCGAAAGAAATCGGCTCCGGGACTGGCGGTAGAGATTTATAACATCGTGGACGCGGGACGATTAATCGCGTCGCGACTTCGTTTCCCGTTAGGCGGGGGGAATTCCTCGAGGGTTGGCTCTGGAAACCGCGCGGGAAACGCGGCCGAAATTTTCACCGACCGATTCGGGTAACGAGCAGTGGGCAGAACTCTCCGAGCGTTGACCAATTTCTCCTTAACCGAAGAGGTGCTGGATTTACTTCGAAATGGTTCCCCGAGGAAGAACGGGGATCGGTCCGCGATCGTTTGAAAATGTTCGTTTCGATCGTTCGAAACGACGAATTTCTCGTTTACGGGGTAGCGGGCGGAGGAGAACTCTCGAAGCGTTAGAAAATCACGGGGGATTTATTATGCGGATGCCCGAGGATCACGCGGCCGGTTCGCCGCGAGTAATAATCTTCGAGTGTTCTCTAATGCGAGTTGGAACCGGGCGGCCTCCAACAGCCTGAATTCGTCCCCCTTTCCCCCATACCGTCCCCTGTCCACGGTTCCTCTCGTTGCGCCCCCCCTTTCGACAGGAGGGACGGCCATCTTGCCTAGAACGCGGCATGTGCACTGCCGAATGCCGCCATGCTAACGCGACAAAGAAACTTCTAACTCGGTTTGTCGTAGGTTGCCGGTATCCGGGCAGAGGGGCCTTCTTCCATCTCTCGCGTCGTTTTTCGCCTTCTCTCTCCGGCGACGAGCGTTCGCTCGTTTCTTCCTTTCGTTCGTTCCTCCGCCTGGCTCTCTGCGTACACCGAGAGAGACGTCGACCACTTCAAGGACGACGATCGTGCCGATCGATCAAGTCGCTGGATCGCTGTGGTAACTCCGACCGAGACGTCTCTCTCTTTCTCCTTCTCTACGCGTCCCTTTCCCACCGATGAGATCGTTCTTTCTCCGTCTCGCCGAACGCTCCGTAGTACACTCGAGGCTTTTCTAATTCGCTCCGCGAGAACCGTCGATCGGAGTTAATCATCGGCCGGGGGAAATTCGACGATCGTTCGCGAAAAGTTTCCAACGACCGACCAACCGGAGAAATAATCTCGCGAGGAGTTACGGGACAGGGTTTCGCGTAATCGCGAGCCCGTGCACGTGCCCGCGCAAACCCTACGTAAGCGTGCACCGAGATCTTCGCCCTTTCCTACTTGGCGTCGGCTAGGAATCTTTCGGACCCGGTGATCGACCTCGATCGCGCCAATCGAGGGATTTTTTCCCTAACTCGGGGACCAGTGAAGATTTCTTTCATCGGGGAGATTTCGGGGGACCTTTAACGCGGTGGTCGAAAAATAAAATCGTCGAGTCCACCCTGTATATCCTCGCGTACGAGAGGAGAGGTAAATCGCGGGACAAACGGCGACTCGCGATTCCATCCAGAATCGATCGTTTCGAGCTCGTTACGATTCGTCTTTAGTTTTCGTTCGTCGTGTTTGCGCAACAACGCGGAGCTTTCGAAAGCAAAGGTTGCACCTCGTCGTTGTGAAAATTAGTCGTTGGATCACCGCGCGATAAAGACAATGGCATCTCGCGGGTCATAGGAAAATCTTCCGCGACGATCGAGATCGATGCAGCGGAGTGAACGATCGATGGCAAATTACGGTCACCTTTTTCTCGACGACGTGGCAGCGATCTACGGCGAATCGGAAATTGTGCGAACCCGTGCACCGATCGGGCCGCGGCGATATAAATATTCTCGTCCGAGTGAACGTGCGCGTAGTTTATTGCGATCCCAACGTCGCCTTGATCCAACAAGGCGATCACGGATCGGATAAAATTCAAAATTCCCTCGTTACGCGCTCGCCGATCGAGGCTACGCGGAGTCGGCTCGCATTCTTCCGTGTTATATTTTCGTTTCTCACCTTGAATTTTCGCACACCGACGAGTTCTCGATTATTCGGAGCACCGAGAGATCCTAGAACTTTTCCCGATACTTACTCGAGGCGATCGTGACCAACGGGACACTCGGTATCCAGAGATTCGCAAGTCCGGCTAGAAATCGGATTGGAAGATCGTATCGTCGCGGACCGTAGAACTCTCGAGATATTTATCAACCTGTTTCGCTCTACGGACGGACATCGAGCTGAATCGGTAATCGACGAAAATACGGTGCAACGAGTGCGTATGCATTTCCGGTGGAGCGTAAGAAGCGGGGCCAGCCGGACTTCTCCGATAGTCTCTTAGGACGTGGAAGGAAAACGGTCGACGAGTCGCGATTGTTCTCGGTTCACGCGGCCGGTTATCGGAAAACGGCGGCTACTTTCGGTACTGCAACAACTGCACGGCGCTGCAACAAAGGCGGCTGCTCGACACGGGCTCGGGCTCTGGTCGTCGTCGTCGCCGGATCGACGGAAACTCGACGCACGCGTGTCCCCTTTATTTTTAATCTCCGCTTTAAATCACCGAGCCGCGCGCTCGCTCGCTCGCGACACGCGTCCATGCCGTATTCGCAAATATCGATTCTGAAAAGCGCCGAACAATGCCGCTTATTTTCTGTTTTCAATGCCCATTGTGTCAGCCGTTGCTGGACAGCAACCGCCGCGCCGCGCACTCGCGCTGGTCGCTGTCTCTCTTTCTTCCGCTCCCTCCTATAATCGGGTCTCTCGCTCTCTCGCTCTCTCGCTCTCTCGCTCTCTCGGATTTGCCCCGAACTCTGTCTCTTCTTTTCGTCGAGTCCCCGACCGTCCTTCGTCCCCGAGTTACTCGGAATTTTTCTCACCGTGTTCGCGCGACGACGCTAACTTTTATACCGCTCTCTTCTTAAACCCCGCTAGGGAACCGTCTTCGCGCGTTCCAGCTCGCGTATCGATACGTTTTACGCCCGCTGTTAAGAGGTTACGCCCCGAGACGGGGCCTGGGAAATAAAAACTAAACTGCGGAATTTCCTTTTCGAGGGTCTCTGTACTTTCGTCCCTTGAAACTACGATCCCGGAGAGGCCATCAAATTCGATTAAAAAACGTAGTTTACGGGTACTTTGCTCCAGAGCTGGTACAGAGCAAACACGGTCACGGTATACAGTCTCCGTGTTATTTTACAGCGAGACGGGGTCGTCGAATTGTCTTTCGAAAACGGTTTGCGTAATTCGAACAGCCTTCGAAAACTATATTTTTCGTACACCGGGTTCCAGATTCGCTGTCTCCTGTTCTATAGCGCGATAGAGCTATAGAGCTATAGAGCACGCCGTTGGGACGAGCGAGCGTTTACGGTTACGGCCCTAGAGCGGCGGCACGGTACCGTATTAACCGTATCGAATGGCTAAAACGGTTAACGAAGGGTATTTCTTGCCATCGAACCGCTCGCATTAATCGACCGTCCTCGCTTCGTGCAAATCCTCGATTACCGCTACAAACACCGGCAAACTATACCGTTTTTTGGTTAATTTGCATACGAGAAGGAATTCTCTTGGAAAGGCAGTCGGGTCGCGAACGAACGTACGTGTACTTACGGGCCTGCGATATTACGAAAGCGATGCAGTAACCGGACGACATCGTTCGCGCGTAAAAATCCATTGTGCGTTCCTCCGACGAGCGATAAACGCGAGTACGCGACAGTTATGGTTGTCCGTGACGCCCGACGAGTCCAACGTCTCGAAACGGTGCTAAAATAACGCGAAATACACGATACTTGCGAGCCAAAGATTTTTCGATTGCGAACGTTACGTCACGGATCGGAGAAAAAAAAAGAGTAGAAAATTGTCCGAATTATGGAAGAGATTTTACAACGGTGTAAATTTGAAAGCGTTCTTTAACGGCGTTTCCGTTAATCGACATCGTATTTTCGGTGTAAAAAAAAATTACATCGAACACGCGCCACCCGGCTCGTCTCGTCCAAGTGTCGTTGCCCGGCCTTTGCGGTGTATCGCGTGCAAATTTACATGCGAATGCGTGCCACCGCTTACGTTATCCGCCGTTTACAAATAACTGCGAACGGCCCCGTTTACAAATCGCGGAGGAAACTTTTGTACTCTCCCGCGGTCTGCTCGAGAAAAATTCTCATCGATAGCGCCGGATCACCGATACCCCGAGATTTTCCATGGTCGAGAGAAAAAGAAAACGAACGGTCGAAATCGAGTTTCTTTGTCCAATGTCGGTGATTATTTCGTAACCGATGTTTATTTACTCGACCGTGCACGCGAGGCCTCTGGGACAAAAATGACTAGAACGTAAGACGACGAGACGATTAACAAAATGCTATAGTATCCACTCTCCTCTCCAGTAGCTTTAATTATGGAAAAATGATGAACCTTACGCGACCAGTCTCGAGCAACGTAGAACCACGGCTGATCCGATGTTCCTATTCAAAGTTTTAAACGGTTATATGGATTCCCTGGATATACTTGAGCCGATCGAACCGCATACGCGCCGGAAATATCTACCCGAAGAAAACTATCGGTTCGCTACGAGTTCTCTGAACTCTTTACATTATCCGTGTCTTTCTGTCACCGTTGTGCACTCGTTTTTGCCTTTTATTCGTACCTTCTTACGTAGGGCTCGCGTTCGTGCGTAAATATGATCGTTACGACGACGAAATGGAGAAAAGGGATTGGTGGTCTCTCTTTTCCGAGGGAAAAGTGTCCCAAAGCTGACTCTTCCGTTTCTTTGACCGGAGCACTCGCCTCCGGTGCGATAGCTTCGATTCTCGAGAGATGTATTGTAAGGGCGCGACGGGTCGGTGAAGACCCGAGAAGGGCGAGTCCCATCGAGGAACGACGGAATAAAAAAAGGAAAATAAATGAAAATCCTCCTTACGCGAAAGACAAAAAGACGGGATAGGGCAGCGCGAGAGGCTTTCGAGGGGAAAATCTGAGACAAAACGTCGGCGTGCGTATCTCGTTCGATAAAAGCTTCGAAATTACGGCGAGCCCGCGGCGATGGGAAGCGGGGCATGAATTATAGAGAAGCTCGAGCGGCAAAAGTTGGACGTTGAAACGGAGACGGCCGGAGAGTATCGTCCGCGAAGTTCCAATTTGCGAATGCACGCGGCAGGAGAGGCGAAGTGAAAGTGCAGCGTGCGGCACTCTGCGCGGAGCGGCTCTCGGTGTCTTGAAGCCGGGGAGCGCAGAACCTTCTGACCTTGTCCCAAATACTGCGACTGACTGGCTCGTTCGTACCTGGACACGATCGCGGTGGTGGTGGTGGTGGTGGTGGTGGTGGCGATGGTGGTGGTTGTGCCGTGCAAGTACACAGAGACCGTCGTTCGTGCAAACTTCTCTCGGTGCTGCGTGTACCGGTCGCTGCTGGCCCTCTGCTCTTTGTCTCGGATCGCTTGCTGGGCCTCGTCGACTTCCTGTCGGGAGCTCGGTGTTACCTTTTGCCGCGGTCCCAGCGTCTCGAGCCTGCTGGAAACTCCCGTGCTCGAAGACGACCCGAAAATATCCCGGTGATCGAATTATCGCGATGGAAATGCAACTCGCTTCGAAATTATCCGAAAGTATCGCGGTGACGAAATTATACAGCAGTGATGGAAACTCGATCGGGAATTATCCGGATGGAAATCGAACTCGTCTCGAAAATATCTTGCTGACGAAATCGTAGCAATGGAAATCCAACTCGCGATCGAAATTGAACTTGCTCCAAAAGTATCACCATCGTGAAATTATCGGGATAAAAACTCAACTGGCCCCGAAAGTATCACCATTGTGAAATTATCGCGGTAGAACCTAACTCGTTTCGAAATTATCGGGATCGAAATTGAACTCGTCTTGAAAATATCACCATCGTGAAATTATCGGGATAAAATCTTTACTGGCCCCGAAAATATCACCATCGTGAAATCGTCGCGTTAGAAATTTAACTCGAGTCAAAATTATCACCACCACGATATTATCGAGACAAAAGTTGAACTCGTCTTGAAAATTTCACCATTGTGAAATTATCGGGATAAAATTTCTACTGGCCCTGAAAATATCACAGTCGTTAAATCACCGCGATAGAAATTAAACTCGCTTTGAAATCGTCGCGATAGAAATCTAACTCGCGCAAAAATTATCGCCATCGCGAAATTATCGGGATAGAAATCTAACTCGCGCTGTAAATATTGGAACAAAGATCGAACTTGGTCAAAAAATATCACTATCGTGAAATTAACGGGATAAAAATTTAATTGGCCCCGAAAATATCACCATCGTGAGATAATCGCGGTGGAAATTAAACTCATTTTGAAATTATCGCGATAGAAATCCAACTCCACCAAAATTACCACCATCGCGAAAGTATCCAGGTGTCGATTAAACTTGCTCCGAAATGATCAAACTCGATAAGTTTGTCTTCCAAGTCGTTCTAACGACTGCGATCGATGAGATTGAAATAAAATGAAAATTCCTTGTAAACTGTATTCGATGGTATTATTCCTGAAATACAATATCTTTCGAATGTCCATCTTGGCTTTCTTTCGACTTGTTTACTCCAATTTTTGATTTCTCCGCATAATCCGAGCATTTCGCGAATATTGTCCTCGAATTGCTCAACTGCGTCTCGTCCTCGAAAAAAAAAACATTTACAAGGATTTCGAAATTTCAAAAATTCAAAATTTCAAAATTTCAAAAGTTCGAATTTAAATTTTGTACTTTTTTACTTTCGACCTGACTGTAGAGCTAAATTCCAGTCATTTTTCTCGTCGTTATATCTTTCTGCTGTGTGCACAATAAAGACGTACGATAATAATAATCTCGTAGCGGAATAGGATGACGGTCCGGAGAAGATTCTCGATTCGTTTCGACGAAGCGTCGAACGTGAGTTGCAGCGGGATCGATGGATTCAATTTTTTTTTTACGAGTCTCGGGCGCGCGAGCTGGTCATGAAATTTTAACGGGTTCTTTGCAACGACCTGTCCTCCTTGGATTCCTCCCCGAGGATTCGAATCGGCGGGGGATCGCGTCCGTTTATTATAGATCCTTGTAGCGATGCATGCGATTCGCACGTACGACTCGCGTCCTGACCGAGACGATTCCTTTTCGTCGGGATTGCTCTACGCTCGCGGAGAAAACCGTTTTACCCTCGAAAAAGCACCGGCTGATTTTATTCCGATATTTTTCCGTCGACGGTGAGCCTACGAAGACTCCTTTTAAATTCTGATCGTTTCCGCGAGGCTCCGGATTTTTCAAATAATTTCATCGGCTCTCGAAACTTTCGCCAAGAGTCGTATCGCGTTCGAAACGTGCGAATTATGTTACGAAATACCGTCGGGGGGTTCCGTTATTCGGGGGACTGTTCGGTTCGCGGTCGATAAAGGAAATAATTGTCCCGATAGGCCGCTACTGAAAAATGAACGCGATCTTGAAAATTTCGTGGTCGGTCGGAACGTCCTTGGCTCGGCGTGTAATCCATAAATATGTAAATAAGGGGTACGCAGCTGGACGCCGGTAGGAAAGGCGAGCAAGAAGAACGATTCGTTCGGGCATCGTTCGTCCCCTTTCCGCCATGTTGGCCTGGCCCCGGCGCTCTCGTTTTCACGGACTCGAGTAGACAGAAGCGGGTTACCACCGCGAAGAATACAGTCGGCGGGGGCAATTAAGCGCGACCGGCACTGCCGATCTTTGTTTCCTTTCGCAATCTCGGTTGCAATTAAATCGGACGTTTCAGGCGGCGAGCGTCGGCGTCGTCGGCGCCCGTTTATCGCGATTCCACGAAAACCGTTCCAGCGTCGACCGGTTGGCCGTAGTAAAAACCGGGCCCTAAGGTTTCCTCATCTGCCGATCGTTTTTCGCGATGGATCTTCCCTCCGTCCGTCTCTCCGGCGGCCCTCGTGCCTCCAGACGGGGCTCCTTCTTCTTCTTATCCTTTCCTTCCGCCACCGTGTACTTATCGATCGTTCGAATCCTTGCGCCCGATATCGCCGCGACGTAATCGAAAACAAAACCGGTTTTCTATATGCATTATTATTCCGCCGTTGCAAATCACTCGTATGTCGAAACGATCCGCCGCGCTGGCCAGGATGCCCATTAAGGCTAAAACACCGCCGTTCGCCTATGAATCGATGGCACGATGTTATTATCGTCCTTGTACTCCCATGGCTTTCCTCCGTGGAATCGTGGAAAAGAACTCGTCTAAATTAATTTGCCGCGCGCGAATCGGTCCGCGAGGCGACGATCGGTACGCGATCGCGGACCCGTGCGATCGGGCTGCCCCCGGCTCGAGAATCACGACCGTTCTCGGCAATCTTCCACCGGGACGGATACTTGGAGATCAACGCCGCCGGAAGGAAGGCGATGCGTGACGATCATTGGGCGGCGAACCTGGTTTTTGCTCGTTAAGTGGCATCAAAGATTAAAAAACGACCGATCGTTGCCAGGATCGAGCGTTCGCGCGCGCACCGCTCGAGACCGTCTAAACGCGTATCGTACGCGTAATTACGAATCAACGTTTTCCGTTCCTCGCTTTCGAACCGCGGATTCTCGACGCTTCGTGGGCGGGGTCATTCCGCGAAGTCATTAAAGCTACCGAGCAAACGCCCTGCGAATAATCGCGCTCCGAGTACACTCGCGGCGCGCAGTCGATCGCGATTTTGTGGAAAAATCGGTTCCCTCGAAGCTCGATACTCGCGGAAAAGGGCATCGCGACTCGCGTTTCGAACTAGCCAATTCGACGAGAGTCCCTGGGATACGTAACGCCACTTTCTCGCCGACGATCTGCTTTTCTCCGGGACGAGAAGACGCTCGTTGCGTCAACTTACCTTTCACTCGACGTTGCGAGCGGAATCGTACTTTAATCGAGGTAGCCAATTCGATAAGAGCCCCACCTTCCACCGGTCGATACCTCGGTATGTTTCTTCTCCGATCGGAGTGATTCGATAAGAGTTACACGCCACGCGTATCTCGGTACGCGCAAGTATCGAGGTCGTCCCTCCAGAAAATTGCCACGAGGAACGATAAGTTCGTTAAGAGCGCGCGCGGTAGATCGCTTTCATCTCCACCGGGCAATTAAGTCCCCGTTTACGCGCGTTCTTAAAACACCGAAAGGTTAGCTTCGTTTCCATCGCATCTCGAGGTGAATCGTTCGATTTAATCGCGACAGCTCGAAGGACTGGCTCGATTCCACCTGCGATGGAAACGTTCGATACGGAACGGTTTCTCGCAGGTTCCTCCGACCGTTGGAATGCGACTACACTCGAAGGGCGTCGTTTCGCAACGATAGGCGTGTTTCGTGGCCGGTTAGTACACTCGATCGAAATAAATCGTGGAGATCGAAGAAGGGCCGACGTTCTCGCCGCAGGCGTCGCGGCGACCGATTTCCCGGACCGTGTCCGGCCGTTTTCGAAACGCGAGTCGCAGTTTGCGTTCCGCGCTCGATTTGCATGTCGCTCGAGGTGTCTCTCTCTGCTACGTTCGTAATGAATAATAGATTAACGGCCACTTATTAGGCAGCCCGGCGAAGGCCTTCGCGACCGTCAAATGTTAGAACGTTCTAAAATGGCCGCCCCGAAGGCCGAGCCAGGTTTTTACGACGACCGGTTTAGAAACTGCGCTTCCCGCACTACTTGCCGCTCGATCGCGTCGTCCACTTGCCAGAAACCAATCACGATCGTCTCTCGTCGATCGATTCTTCGATCCCACCGACCAATCCAAAGGCCCACCGCGAACAACCGCTTTTCGTTTCTCTTTCGACTTCGAATCCGATTGAAAAATCCATTAACGCCGCCGAGATGGAATCACCTGCTACGGAATAATCCAACGGTCGATGTAAACAAAAAGTACTTAAAATAGCTTGTAAACGAGACTCCTACGAGGCTCGAGAGAAACATTGAAGAAATCCAGTACCGTGCGAAACCTATTAGCTGCCGTGCATACGCGATTAATAGGAGAGTACAAAACCCGATGAATACCTACGAGGCAGAAAAGTGCGGACGACCTAGACGGAAGATCGATGAATCCTCTCCTCAGAGGAGATACTGCGTATCCGAGTATTTACAATTTTTAAACGGTGAAAAATATTCGGGAACCGGGATCGTTTAAAATTTT
Source organism: Ptiloglossa arizonensis (assembly GCF_051014685.1). Lineage (NCBI taxonomy): Eukaryota > Metazoa > Arthropoda > Insecta > Hymenoptera > Colletidae > Ptiloglossa > Ptiloglossa arizonensis. Next base: position 9,402,342 of record NC_135051.1, on the reverse strand, counting down.
CAACCAGAACGAAGAATCCAGCGTCCATTTTAGGGAATTCTAGAGATTCGAGGTTCGCGATCGTAGTCGAGTGGAAATCTACCCTGGATGCTTCGAGGGTAAACGAACAGTTCGTTTGTAGCGAAACTCTCGTCTCGGATGTGTAAAGCACGGACGAGCGCGCGCGGACGGATCGCGCGCGTTTCCCATCGCTTCGACGGGACGAGTTTCTTTTTCCACGAATCGAAAGCGGTTCGTCACATTTCCTAGCCCAGTGGCCGATATATTTTTTTTTTACCACCGCGCGACAACCGGGGAGATCTGCTCCAGGGGCGGTGAATTTCCTCGGTTTTCGTTCGAGCGACGTCGTCCGCGTCGCGTAAAAGCGGCCAAGATCGATCGCGATCGTCGATCACCCGGTGTCCGGTTGACCGATAAAAATCACCGAAAACCGCAGCGACGCGGACGGTCTCGTCTTCCAAGCGGACACTCGCGTGCACGGATCGCATTCTCCGTGCGCGAACCAAGGCCCCTCTCTGCCTTTTATTCGTACCACCGATTTCCTCTAAATAACCACGAATCGCGAGTGCGAGAGGATAGGACAGACCGGAAGGATCACTCGAGCTCGAAATACGAGTCGAGATCGGTTTAACAGAGTTCTGGTAGATTTTCTGGTAGAGTTCTGTCACAAAGATATCTAGAGCGTGTGCAGCAACCGACCGATGAGTTAAAGATCGGATCGATAGAATCTTGTACGAATGTTAAAGCGTAGGACGATAAGACGGGCCGAGAAAGGCCCGATTCGGTCCAGCGATCCTTGGATCCTCGATCGAGCGATTTTTTCCCCGCGTCGATGATAAAAATGGTCCCTGCCCCCTCTGTAACGATCCAGAGCTCGCGAAGATAACGACAAGAAAGCGAGCACCGGCCACGTCGAGCGAGCAAACAATCGTTTCCCGCCTTTTTTGTTCGCGGCGCGCGTACTCTGGCTCGTCGTTGGCTGGTTACAATTTCACAATAAGTAGTAAGAACAAAGGTCTGTTATTACTTCCTCCCCGCGGACAATACTCGTCGCTGGATAATGAATCGTAATCGTGATCATCGGTTGTTTCGCGGCGGCGCGAATTAGGCGAGCTCGTCGCCCGGCGACGTGCTCGGAATACGATCCTCGCGAACAACGAGCAACCGCGCGCGGATAATCGCTCGCGATCGGCGTCGCGAGATCGTTACACGCCCGTGGTGCTCGCGCAAACTGGATACGAGTGGCCTTTGCACCTGTCGAGCTCATTCGGTCGATTTACCGAGCGTTTACTCCAACACCGCTCGAACGAGTGTTCCGCGCGCGGTGAAAAATCACCGGCATCTCGAACTTATGGTCGTTCCTTCGCGCGCGCCCGCGCGCGGGGATCATTGTTTGAACCGTGTTTTTACTTCCGAGTTGCGCGAAACGGAATAATCAGAGACCCCGCGGGAAATGCGCGGCTTATCGTGCGAAAAACGGTCCGGTGATGAATTATTTATTCTCTCGGCGCCGATTCCACCGTCCCCTCCTTTCTAATCGGAGCGAGTTCGAAGTAGGGACGACGATCGCGGATCCATTAAAGATCAATTTTTTCCACCGATCTTTCACCGACCAATTTTCTCGCGTGTCGATTTTTTCCAAGAGAGATTCGAGCCTGTACAGCGGCCGGAGACAACGATCTCTGATCTATTTTTCGAAAGATCGATTTTTTCCATCGATTCTCTGCTCAGAAGGGAGAACGATTTTTCGATGAATTTTCCAAGCGTCGATTCGACGAGTCGAGGCCCCCCACTTTGGGACCGTAGGATCTCTCGCGGAATCGGCGATCCCCCGGATTCGAGCTACGAAAAAGATGGAAGGCCTAACGCGCACGCGACGACACGGGGCGAGCGAGGAGAAAAAATACGAAATTAATTTCCGCCGCTAGGAATTATTCATCGTATTACGGGAACGCGAGCGTTGAATTCTAACGAGACACGGTTGCTCGTGCACACACAAATACGCACGCGAGCGCGAATATATACAGGCGCACGTATTTCTAGGCGGTGGTATCTTTTTATAAAATCTTATTTGTCTCGCGAAGGTATTTCTCTCGGCGGTACGTCGTTTCTCTGGATTCAGCTCGGCGACCAACTATCCGCGCGCTGTCCTTGTAGATTCTAATGCTAAATCCGTCTCTCTGAACCTCTCTCTATCTTTCGAGCGACCGATTGGAATGCATTACCAATGGTTTTAAGAACCTTGAAGCCACCGGCCACGTTTGAAAGTGAGCTGCACAATTTCTTACCCACCGGCGAGTCACCACTCGGAATAATTGCTCTTTGAGCGCGTGTGTATATATACAGGGTGTTGACGAAAATCTCGGTCCCTCGATGGTGGATCGCTTCTGTCGAAAAAAAAAGAAAAAAAAAAAAATAATAAGAATAAGAAAAGGTCCTTGGGGGTTTTGTCAGAGGAGGCTTTGTTTTCGGGATCCGTGCGATCGAAATTGCAGTGTTAATATTTGGGGTAATATTTCCAGACCGAGAACTCTAATATCGTTCGCTATTTCGTGCTTTGATGCAACGTGAAATTTATTTAAAAGTTGTACTCGATGTTTGAAAAAAGAAGAGATAAATACCAAAGATAGTGTCCACTCACTGCGACTCTTGATACCATCGATACCATTGTCTCTGATTTTTCCGTCGATTCGTCATCCAAAGCCAGCATTTTTCTATCGAACGAAACGAATTTGTTTCTCGATCCAAACCGTGCGAATCAACGTTCCTATTGTGCCGTCGTTCGATTCGTTGTATCTCGAAGATTGCGCAAAAACAATTCCTCGAGAAGAAATCGATTCACGAGTTTCTTATTACGTTCTATAAATAAGGGAGGGTGGGGTATCCAAAATTAAAACGCGCACCGAGAGATTACCCACTCTCGTCCGAGACGATGAGTTTCATTTTTCGTTTCTCCGAATCGTAGAACCTATTCCGAGAAAAATAATTCCCCCATTCTCGTTAACGCTTCTGCGTTGTTACGAGTGAAATCCCCTCGCTCTCCTATTCTTCGCACGATCGATAACCGTCGCTCGGTTAATTTAGACGTAGATTTCGCCTAATCGCTCCGATCAATTTTTATCCCGATTGATTTCCGCGAAACGGAGATTCACGTTCGTTCGACATCGTTCGATATCGTTTCCCCACGATTTCAAACAATAGTTTTACATCCACGGTTGCCCGATCGCTCGTTATCGAAAGTCAAATGGATGGCGCGGTCGTAGATATCGTCGAGCGATTAGATACGCGATTAGAGGGTCCCGAGGAAAAAAGTGTCGCATCGAAACAGGAGGTAGCCGGATTTAATATCTGTCTCCCGGTCGATCGGCGAGCAAACACGATCCGTCGATTAGGCGGACTTCCGCGATGTCGAAGGTCGCGCAGCCATCGAGTAGGTGGCGGCTAGAACGGGTAAAGTAGGTTTGTAGGCAACGAATCTTACCGAACCGTTCGGTACCCGATCCTCGTGCTCGAAACTTGGCTGAAAAGTAGGCCTCCGGGTCGTATCCCTCGTAGAATTATAGTAAACTCCGCGAGCAAAAATTACTCGAGAGTAAACCAGAGATTGGAGTCGAGAGTGTTCTGAAAAGGAAGGAGTGGTTCTCTCGAGTCAGAACCGGTAAAGATGGATAGCAGGGGATACCAATCGTAATTTTTGGAGCCCGGGGACACTCGACGGAGGTATCGGTGAGCCCTGTTGCGCGATACTCTTTTCACAAGAGGAGGAGCTCTACCGTGAACCAGAGAGCTCCCGTAAATCGCGACACTCGAATCGATAGGGCGAAAGACCCTTACGATCGGTGTAGGTGTGCACGAGCCCTATGGAATTCGCAGCCGACGCTCCAAAAGTAAAGAGCAGGCCTTCCTCTCGAAGACCGATCTCTGGAATCTAAGAGATCGGGACAGAGAGCGCAATTCCCGATATCGAAACGCGAGTTCCGATTGCGCTCGAGTTCCACACTCTGAAACCAAAGTTCCCTTTTCGTCTCTGGGATCGATCTCGTCCGTAACGAGGGAGATGGAGTTGTCGAGTTCCTCTGGATTGCCGCTTCCTCGATCGCTTACCGTTTCGCAAACGATCGAAATGTCTCTCGACGCAGATCTCCCGCTTACCTTCGAACACTGGATGCTTGGAGGTAACGAGTGAGTTTTTGTCGACAGTACGCAATACGCGATCCGCGGGTCGTTTTTTCGTCCGACGGGGATCGGGACAGATTAATTAACGTTTTTGCTACGGGAAAAATCAATCTGCGAGGCGCGTCGTTCCGCGGCTCTTCGCGACGCGCGGCCTTCGAATACCTGACGCTGAATGACGTCAGGCCCTTCTAACCAGGAGGGGCCCGGGCGGCTAAATATGGCTGGTGGATTTAGGCGACCAATCGCCGCGTCCCGTGACCGTGGCCCCCCTTTCTAACCCAGACCTGGCCCCGACCAGGTCCACCCGAAAAAACGACCGACACGAAATAGAGATTTAGAGAAGAAAATGGACGATAAAAAATGGCCACCGTCAGGGGGGCGGGACCCTCCAAAATTTCCTCGCTTTCTTATCTCCAATTAGCGACTCGATTACCACGAGACCGTCCGATAAACGCTGGAAAACGTTTCGAGGAAAATTGTTATTATTTTTCTTTTTCCGTTTTTTTTTTTTTTTTTTTGTTTTCAACCGAGCAATATCATCGATCGATTTACTTCCGCGACAATGAATATGCGTATCTCGCAGACAAGGTCCGCCGATGAATGACAAAAAGTCTCGTTGGTTTACGGCCTTCCAGGCTCCCTCCTCCTCCCCCCTCCCTTCCCGTCCCTCCTCGAAGATGGAATTTCGCCGCGAAAAGCGCGCGCGCGCGGGATCGATTCGTCGCGCATTCGTTAGACCAATTATCGTCGTCCCAACGCGCTCGCCGATCGCAAATATTGGCGCGGCCGAGCACCGCGGCGCATTAATATTTATTGCATGCAAACTACTACGCCGACCTCGGCGTCGTATCGGCAACGTTTTCGTAACGATCCGGTCCAATTTCCGCGACCGTCTTTCGTCGTTCCCGCGACGAGAAAACGGGCGAGACGCAACGCCGGCCACGGGGACGAAAATATATTACGGGGAGGGGGAGTTCACCACGCGCAACGCTCGACGTTTATTATCCAACCGTCGTGATAAATGTTTATTTAATTTCGACGAAAGACCATCTACTCGTCGTCTTCCTCGACGTTGCTTTCGATGGATCGGAAGAATTATTAATCGCGCGATGATTCACTGACTTGGCAATTTTTACGTTTTTTTCCTCTCATCCCCTCGGTATGCGAGAAGAAACTATCGACGGAAAAATATTACCTAACGAGGCTCTTTTTCCAGAGAAACCGTGTTTAACAGCGATGGTGTACCAGTAGCTATCGCGACCTCGTTTCTGGAATTTGTAACCACGCCAATTGTATCGAACTCTCGTTCGATGTAACCAGGGAACGGTGGAGGATTCGGGAAAAATATGACACTGCGTTTAGGTAACACGGAGTGACTTTGCTACGATCTCGACGAATTGTCTCCTTAGATATTTGTGTCATCGGTAGTTGCGCTCGTGCACGCGAACGTAATTACTCTATCGACCGGTAAGAGAGTTGGAATAATTTCCTTTCGATAGGAATATTTTGAAGAAAGATCGGTCCAAATATTTCCTTCCAATATGGAAGAGGCTGGGAAGAGTAGCGCGGTCTCTTTCAGACACTTCGAACAGAGGTGAACGCCGAGTGTGTGGTAATCGTCGTTCGCAAGATGTTTACGTAATTTCACCTTTTTTCGCATACATCTCCGCTGATCGGGCACCCGCCTCCCCTCCCTCCTTGCGTCGTTCCCCTTCTTGCGTTCAACCTCTTTACCGATGCACGCGAGGAACGGTTTATAATGCCGCCATTAACCGACGTCGTCGTGTTCTCACGACAGGAACGAACCCCCTCTACCCCCCTCTCTTGTTTTCCTTCCTTTTTCCAGGAATTAGCCGGTTCTCGTCGTTCATTTTCCAATCCACGCTCCGAAAGTTTGCGTCTCGCGGTTTCCTGGTTCCGGGATATACCCCTTCGAAGAAGATGCCGACCTCTGGACGAAATACGAGGGAAAGAAATTCGTTTGGGAAAAATTTTCCTGGTTTTTTAGGGATTCGGAAGGTCGGAGGAGGTGTTTCGAAGTAACTGTTACGGGTAGCCAAAAATGTCTGCTTCCTGGTTGCGAGTGTTACCAGGAAGCTTCGATTGGGAATAGTTATGTAGAGGTACCAGACTTCCAGAGGACCCTGGAATCCAGTTTTTGATATTCCAGAGGAAAGGGGGCCAAACTGTAACGGTACTCGTTATTAGAGGGTACTCTGGAGTCCGTTCTTCGGCTGGAAGTTAACACGGTTTTCCCTGCGCGAATTTTCTACCGATTCTGTAAGGTTGTCTCTCGCGAGGAAAAGCGTAAATTCGTGTGGAAAAGGATACGACGGTGCGTGTCCTTTGTGTAAAAAATTTTTCACGTGTACGCGCAAGATCTCTCGGTGGTCGGTGGTCCCCCCTTGCTCTTTCCACGATCCGGTCCTCTCCTCGTTTATTTCTATCGGCTGTCTTCTCATCACGGCCGACGAACAGCCGTGCGTGAGCTCCGACTTTTTGTCGGCCGTCGACCGGCCCAGCCTGCCGTTCTCAATGATTTCAAACCCGTTTACACGCACGCTCCGCATCGTCCGCGCATCCGTCTTCGGCCTGCTCGATCCTGAGACAAAGTCGAGTCCGCTTAACGGAATTTCACCGCCGCGGCGATCACTCGGAAATTTTTCGACCGGCTCGTTCACCCCTGATTCGCTCTCGATACGACGATATTTACTTCGAGACCGTACTTTGCGTTTTCGAGTACTCCTTTGGGACAGGCGTTCGTCAACACCCGGGAACCCTCTCGAAACAGCCTAAAGACACGCTAGATCCGATCGATCATAAATCCTCGATTTGCTTTTCAAACGTCCAATCCTGTTTTGACTACGCACTACCTTTCCATTTTTTCCCAATTCTCCATCAATTAGAGTTCTATTTTTTGTAACACTTACGGGCCTCCTCGAAAGAGCCTAGAGACACGCCAGACCCGATCGATCATAAATCCTCGTCCTTTCCTTCGACTTTCTTTTCAAACGTACAACCCTGTCTCGACCTCCCACTTTTTCCCAATCGTCCGTCAATTAGACTCGAACCCGAACACATCTAGACAAGACGCTCGGAAACTAGTTAACTCTCGTTCCGAACGGATCGCGTCCTGACATTGTAATTTATCATCGACTCGTTGTATCTACGAATCCACTCACTGGGTCATATTCGTTCGATCGAACCCGTCTCGCCTCGTATTCAAATGTCCCGTAACGATCCTACCGCTCGAGTTCAAATGGTGGCGCGTCGGAACCGCGCAAAGACTCGTAAATAAATTCACGGGTAATTAAATAATAAATATTTTTCACCGACGCAGAGCTGGAAAGATATTCTCCCGCGGTACACCACGAGTCCGAGTCCTCCCGGTACTCTCGGCTCTTTCGAGCGGTCGTTCGAAATTTTTCGGCTCGCGCTGAACCACCCCCGGGGTGGCATTGGATCGACGAAAACGTCCCCGTGGAGAGTGTCGGCTCGCAGAGGACGATTCTCGAGGTCTCGATTCCTTTTCGCGTTTCTTTTGCGAGCGGAGCTGTGTCGCCGATTAGAGCAATGATAGGCCTGCGACGTCCCGCTTCCTGGACGGAAGACGAGACAGCCCGGTGTTCCTACGGCGCAGATTTATAATAATTATCTGAAAAGGACGAAACGCGTGCTCGCTGTAACAAATTATAGGGGAGCATTAGAGCGGTGGCATCGAGAGCCCGACGGTAGGTCAGTTCCTTCTGCCTATTCGAGGAGCCCTCGCTCGCGACTCCTTTCTTTTTCTCCCTCCGGCTTCTGCCTCGCCAACCGACCAACCCGGTCATTCGAACCGACCAAACTGGTTTTCGCGTCGTTTTCCGATGTCGCACCGACAATTTGATAGATCTCTGCCCGTATCTCGATCGCCTCTCGGGCCACCGGCGCGCAATGGGTTCCGTGCCCGAAAACACGACCGAAAGAAACATTTCCTAATCGTTCGAACCGTTTCCTCTTCTCTTATTTTACGACGAATAAAAGTAATCGAAAGAAGCGTTTTCGAATGCGTTTCTTTCCCCAAAGAACTGTATCTTTGGCACAAAGTATCTCCGAGTTTATTCGCACGATATCTGTACGATATGTATCGGTTCCTCTTGGTAAAGAGGAAAAAAAGTGAAATTGCAAATAAGTCAACAGACACTCTCGCGGAATAGCTCTTCCTCGCTTTTGGCACTCGAGTGCCCCTACTCTTCCCCGATGGAACGGTCTCCCCTGTTTGAAAAAAAAGAAAAAGAAAATGGCGACATCGGTGGACCTCGTTGTAGAGTCACTCGCCCCGTCCATCGTCCAATTAATGCGCGGAGCGTGCACGAATAATTCCGCCTCGTCCAAGGGCAAGCGCAACCGCGCGCCGGCAGGTGCGCGAAACCGTTGCCCGAGCGGACAATTTTTCACCGTAGAGGGAGAGAGAGACGAGAGAGACGAGAGAGACTCGTCGTCGAGTCTTCCACGTGTGCACAATGGGGGAATAATTTAGATCCCCGTTGCAAACGACGAACCGGGAGAACCGTGCTCGAATCCGCCTAGATAAGCGCGGATCGACTCTCGCCACCTTGGAAACCCGCGAGGCGTTGATTAATTACTATCTCCTATCTGTCACCGTCTCGTGGATTCTTTCTCCCGATAGCGATCCAACCGTGCCACCTAATCAACACCTTCGATACTCGTCTCTGTAAAGACCTAAAAATATTCGACCGGTCGATTGCTCAAAAAATCGAGTCGATTAAATTTTCGTGGATAGGCGCGTGCGCCTTTGGGATGGAATGATCCCACGAAACGGCGCACGCGCACTTGGCAGCAACCGGCTTTATCTAATTACCCGAGAGCCTGGTAACGCGCGATTCTCCTCTCCGTTTGTGTGCGCGCGTGTGTGTGTATTTCTTTTTTCTTTTTTTCATTTCCCCGTACTTGTAACATATTGTACCGAGGGGGCAGTTCGCCCGAGGACGTAATAAATTCCTCTCTCTTCGCTTTTCCTCTCCTCGCTCGCGGCCTCTCCACCTTGGTGTCTTCCCTTTGGACGCTTCATCGGCCACTCTCGCGGGCGTCTCGTTCGTTCGTCCGTGAAACAGAGAAGGAGGAGGAAAACCGCCGAGGAAGACGCGAAATATGAAAGAGAGGGCCCCGGAAGAGACGAAAGAGGAGAGAGGAGAGAGGAGAGAGGAGAGAGGAGGGTTGCCAGGTCGCCTGCCGCGTAATTGAAACGTCCTGTACACGCCTATAAGGCAGAAGGAAGAGCCCCGGTTGCAGTTCATCAGTCATTCCGGGAGTACGCGGCAGTCATCGCGGATGCATTTGCAACCCCACAGAGCGCGAAATGACGTGGATGGCAGGGTGATGGCCGCGGGACCGTGGATACGGGGTGTAGAGGGTGTAGAGGGTGGAGGGGGAGAGTTCACCGGGCGGTCGGGGGTGTGTTTCGCCCCGGTTCGCGAAGGGAGGCCAGGAGAGCGGAAAGGGAGAGGATAAGGGAGACGCGAGCGTGTATATATTCGCGTTACACGGTTCGTGTACGTGGCTCGTGGGGTAGGTCGTGATTGCTCGACGATACAAAGGATGGACAGAACCCCCCTGGGCACCCTTCCCTATTACGCGCCCGCGAAACTCCTCCGATGGGACGAGGGGGGAGATACCCCCACCCAATGGTAAGACAAAGACCCCCCCGAAGGAGACAACGGGGTCCAAGTGGGGGGAATCCGGCTACCCGAAGAAACTCGACCCCTCCGACGTCTTCCATCAGGGGGGAGAAATTAACCCTCTTCGCGACCAATTGCTTTTAGGAACGGGCTGGGCCATTTTGAATCGCCATTGGAACTGATCGCGGTCGCCATCGTTCGTCAGCGAGTTCGGGGAGAGAACGGGGCTTCGGGGAAGTTTTCTTCGTCCGGTTTAAGGTGGCTCCGAGTGGGTTCTTCGGGTGGTTCGTCCCTCCGCGACCCAAGGAAAAGATTTCTCTCTCTCGACCGAGACCGATAACTTCGAAAAGCTCTGGTGCCGTTTCGAGCCACTCGAATTCCTAATAAAATAGACCTCGGTTCTCAGACATCGCGATAATCCCGGTCTCTTCGGTTTTCCATCCCTATGGAAATTAACCGAACTCGGACCCGGCCATTTTGACGCACGTGTCGCGATCAACATCTTTCGCCGCTTCTTTCGATAAATTCCAACGGAGGTAACTCACATCCGCAACACCCTGTAAGAAAGTGTTAACTGTACACCGATAACACGCGGGAAAAATTCCATCGGGATTTATTTAATCAACGGAACAGGTCTCCCCGTGGATCCGTCCGTATCGACACCAGGGATGCTTTTTAAGGTAAACGCGAGGGGACTGAGAAATTTTCAGTCAAGATTTTAACGTCGATCCGAGAGAAACAAACGGGCTTATCTACCCCCACCCTTACTTCCCTCAACTAGCCGAGGGCCGTCTTTAAAGGAGGATCCGGAGCGGGTGCCGCGTCGGCGAAACGCGTCCGCGTTTTAATTGAAACTTCAAAAACAATGCGACGACGAATTTCCTGTCCCCCGAGCGGACGGGGGATCTCCCGGAATCCCCCAATAATTTCGTCCGTCCCGTGGAAACCCTGCGCGAAAGGATTAAAGAGAAAGAGAGAGGGGAGAAACGGAAGAGGGGGGTTGCTCGTGGCGTTATTAAATCGCCAAAGACGATCTTTCTGCCAGAGGAGGGACAAAAGGACCATCGAGAGGAACCGAGGCAAACAGCACCGGGGTCCAGGAGGGAAAAGACGCTGGATGAGAGCGGTCGATCCGGGCGGGGACCGAGCCGGGTTTAGGAACTTCCAGCCTCTTTCGAGCTCTTCTTTTTTCCCTACGGAGAACCGTTCCCAATATTTTATCGGGAACTCGAATTAACTCGAATTAACTCGAATTAACCAAAGGAAACTCTCGGTGAGGAATGAACCGTTTCTATCACGGTTTCAGTCTCCTCGCGTTTGCGTTAAAAAGTCACCCCTCCATCCTCCGTCTCCGGGGGTGGTTCAACGGGACGAGCGACCGGGCCCGGGTTCCCTTGATTAAATTAATCTCGATGGAATTTTTCCCGTGTAGGCGAGATAAATTCACGGTAATCGCAAGGAACGCGTCGCGAGCACCGTTTCTTCGCGCTTTAAAGGGACCGTAGTTCGCTGAACGCGTTCTCCGCGTAATTAACGTTGCGTTCGCGTCCCTTTGGCTCGTATCGGCCAACGTGGATTCCAGATAGCGTAAGGTTCTCTCGCATCGGGCGGATGCAGCCGTGAAAACGGCGAACGTAAACAGCGAGCGTGGCCAGGAACGCGGAAAGAAGAAACGAGACGGGAAACCCGCTAATAAAAGCACCCCGCAATGAGAAAGTCTTGAACTGCAGCCGGCAAATGAGACGTTGCCCGGCTCTTGCCGAGTTACGTATGCGCGGCGCTGGTACGCGCGCGCGGACGTGCGATTCGTTTATTCTCGCGCGGATTTCTCACTTCCATTCCGTGGTGCGATTCCGTTAAAAGTTCCCCCGCGTTCCCTCATCCACGAGCCCGCTCCCTTCTTCCGCGTAGGGATTATATTGTAATCGAAGTAATTTGTGAAAACAACTCCGCGGTCGGGAGATCGCAGATTGGGAAAACAGGTAACAGGAATCGGGGATACGCGCCGCGAGAGTACGAGGCTCGCCGAGTCGGTGGGGAGCTTCCGGGGACCAACGGGGAGCGGAAATACGATTTTCGAAAATTTCGAATCCCTGTCATTGGAAATTGGAGGTTCGAGGTTCGTAGAGTCGCGCTCGAGACAGTCGGGGGTCAAGGGTGGAAAGGGTCGGATCGGTTCTCTCCGAAATGTCAAATTACGCTCCACTCTTCCACCGATCGTTAATTTCCAATAAACGTACGAAAAGTATACTCCTTTGATCGGTCGGGGGGACTATTCTAATATCCGTGCGACGAAAGTACGGACCGGTTGACGGAGCAGGTAACAGAAATGGCGAACGCGCTCGGCCTCGATCTCACGGTGATCGATCGCAAAAATCGGTTATTGCCGCGGCGGTGACGCAACAATCCCGATATCGGCGCGAAAACGTTCGCGAGATTCATCGCGACGTTGGAAACGCACCGCGATAAGCGGCCCGTTCCCTTCGCACCTGCGACGATGTGTATTGCGTCAGCCGATCGTGTTGGCCAACCTTCCATTAGATGTCGAAAGCGGCTTTTTTCCTTTCTTTTTTCTCCCCGTTCGTTTTTTTTTTTCTTTTTTTTTTTTTTTTATTATTTATTCGCCGCTATAAATAACTTCTTCGAGCGGATGTTAATCGTCGCAGCGTAATCCGCGCGTAACCCGATGGGTAACCCAGTGCGAGCGGCGAGGTACACACGGTACAGTGGCCGCGAAAAGGAAGTCGTAGCGGTGGAGACGCTTATCGGTGCGAAATTGACGGCGTCGCGGCGTCGCGAGACGCGGGAGAGAAGCCACCAAAGAACTCGAAAGCCGTGGCGAGATAGGGATTTTTCTCGCACCATCGCCGAGCCGAAGGAAAAAGATTAATTTGTTGAAAACAAGCTTTATCTGGCCGCGGTGTTGGATGACGCGGAGGGCCGCGCTCGTTCATTCACGATAAGCCTTATCGAAATAATTACGCTATCTGAAAATGTCTATTGCGCGCTCGCGAAAATTCCCTGGTGTGCGTGAGCCGCTCTCGCAAATCCCGAGAAAGTATCTCGCCGAGCAAATAAATCGCAATCTGCGCGCTCTCTTTCTTTCTCTTTCTCTTTCTCTCTCTTTCGCGCGACACCTGCCGTCGGAAACGGCGAAAGGATCGTTAAGAACGAAAAACGATCGATTCGAGCCCGAACGGAAAAACGAGATCCCAGATTGGTAACATCCGCCCTTTTCTACCAGCCGACGTTCTTCGCGGGGACCAATCGCCGCTCCCTCGATGGAATCTGCAAGTTCGCGAACCATCTCGCGGCGTGCACTATTATTCTTTCTCGCTCCGTTCACGGAGCGTCGAACGTCTCTCGCGCGAACACCTTACGATCGATATTATCGTCATTATAGATACCGCGGAATCAATCGGTTTCGTAACCGAAGCGGACCAACGAGAACGTATACTTCCAGAAAATCGAAGAATCCCCGAACGGAGCATCCTACGCGCTACGATGATAATAATAACGATCATCGATCCCTTTCCAAACGATTGTTATCACCACCGGCGGTGTTGGGAATAAGAAAGTGTAATACCCGGTGAGAACGTAGGCGAATCGATCTCGAGGTCTCGTAGTAAATCCGTACACATCGGCAGTAGCGGTTTATCGGGCGGTCGGTCAGTCCCGCTCGTTCGCGGTTCTCAGGGTTACGCGAGTCGCGAAAAATATTTGAAGCACTCTCGAACCCTGGCCTTGAACGAGTTTGTTTGCGAGGGCCGCGGCGTTATCGGTGCAGCCGACACGTCGAGTTATTTTCTTCTTTTTTCGCGGAAGGCGACGAAGCGTCGATCGAGCCTTACGAACACGGTGCGCGCGTGACAACCAACGTCGGGGAAAAATCGGTGTCGTTCGGCTTTTCGTAAGAGCGCGAATCGCGATAAAACCGCGGCAAACGATAAACGTTGTTTTTGAAACGATCGACTGCGCGGCAAAAAATACGCGAGATCCGTTTCGTACTCCGAATGGTAGAACACGGTTTTCGACGACGATCGGTGAACGAGAATACCGTAAATTCGCACGGTAGGAACTCGTACACTCGTATCGAGGAAATCCGAAAGGAACTGGGGAACGAATTGGAAAATTCTCGTAGAAGAACTTGGTAAACACGTATGGAAAAAAGTTCTTGAATTCGCGTCGGAGGGAATCGGGAAAATTCGTGTAAAAGAACTCGGTAATTTTGTAGAGAAATTCAGCGCACTCGCGTTCGAAAAACGCGTGTTTTCGAGCGAGTGCGCGTCGTTAACACCGAATAATCGCACGTTATCGTGGGAAGGGAAATATTTTGACGAGTGGAAAAATCCGCGATAACGAGAAAAACACGCGAAATCGTCCGGTGACGCGTCCAATTCCGCCGCAGTTTTCTCTTATCTCGCCACTTTAATTAGCGGGACGAACCGTATTATCGCGTTTCGGGGCCGTGCTTTTTCCAGGGACCCCAAGAATCGTCTTTGGACCGTGGTACACCGTGTATCACGGATCTAGACGGGATCGCGGGGTCGGATTAAACTTTTCCGACGATCTTCGACGAACGAAACGATAGTCCACCGGGGCCAAAAGGTCGAGAGCTTCTTCGAGATAGATTTCAGGCGTTGCACGGTGTATCCAAGTCCCCCTGATTTTTGCTAACCGTTGAATGTATCGCCAGGAACGCTCGAAAGAAGGAATTCAAACGAGAGAAAATTCTTCGAAATTCTCAGGGGGTAGTTAACCCTTTCTTGCACAGTCCGGTGGATATAGTATCGTTCGAATCGAACTTCCATCGAAAAAAATCCTCTCTTCCATCGGCTGGATGTAAAAGGAGATTTACCAGCACGGTAACTCCGAGCGAAACGATTCGAAGGCGTTAATCCTGTAAGAAAAATCCGATATAATCGTTGAACGAGCAATACCTTCGATCTTCGTGGCGTTACAGAAGGTATAAATTCCGTTCGTGGACGAGGCGGGTATTCCGCGACGAGATTTTTTCCGCGGCCGCTCCTGGCCAAGTTCCTCGTTCGCGGGATTCTTCTCGAGGAGGGTCCCGGGAATATTTTTTTTTCCTCCCTTTTCACCTACGTCGTTCTTTCCCTCCCGCTGGAACGATACAAGGGTTCCCTTGTACTTGATACGGGGTGCGCAAAATGCCCGATGGCATTTCCATTTTACGACGGGATGGAAATTGCGCGGTGCTCGCGCGACAGCCGACGATTCGCGTCTCTGTCATCGTTTCCCTTGCTCACGGGAAACGAGAGAGTCCCCGATGAAAATCGGACCCTCTCGTTTCTCTTTTCAAGCCGTCCCAACGCCCTCTGTATCCCTGGCCTAAATATAAAACTCCTAGACTCGATGTTGGAAAAAGAGAAATACGAACGAGGGCTGGAAATACGTGAAATTTTGCTCAATTGCGAATTTAGGAAATTGTACAAATTGCGTAAATAGTGAACGTTTGGTCTTCAATTTCAAGTTGCGTAATAATTGGACGATTTCTAGACTGTAGCAGAAAAATACAGCAAGTGCTAGAAGTTCAAAAAATTTTGATCAAGAGCGAGCGTACAATTTTTCCAGTAGACGTTCGGTCTTCCATTCTAGATTACGTAGCACGTGGATGACAATCCCCCAATGGAATGCCACTTCGAGATAGTCGTCTGATTTTTATCACGTCGACGGATAGGATACTCCCTTTTCGAGCTTTCTTTCTGGAGGAAAATCTATAGGTATCGACGAAAAGGGCAACTGCCTTCGGCAAGAGAGCCATCACCTTCCGTTTCCTTATTTTTTTACACGAAAAATCGTAATCTCAAAATCAGAATCTGGAACCTCTTCGCAACGTTGATACTGTCGAAATCCGAACGCATCGAATAGGAAGCGAACGAGACTCGCGAAGAAACTTTTCTCTCGTTTCCCCGTGGATTTTTTCGGTACCGTCGACCGAGAGAAAACGTGGAACGTTCGTTCTCGGTATCTCGAAAGAGCGCGTCCGTTATCTGCACCGACGTAAGGTCGATTTGTTTGAAGTCGGCCGGAACATCGCGCAAGATGCACCGATAACCGATACGCGGTGCACCGGGTGCATCGAACGATCCGGCACGGGGCCTCGACGTGTTGCCACGACGAACGACATGTTTGGGACACGTGTCGGAATGCAGCGTCGTCGGCTGCACCGGCAGACGACGCGGTTACCGACAGTCGCGACGACGATAATTCAAACTCTCTCGCTCTCTCGTGGTCCACCTTTTTTTTCTTTTTCTTTTTCTTTTTCACGAGACAAGGGGAGGAAAAGGGAGCACCGGAGGCACGGTGGGGAGGATTTCTGGCCGATAAACAACGGGAACACCGCTCCTGGAGGCCGCTGACCCGATCCGTTGTCACGTGCAACATCGATCGCGAACATTATCTCTCCGACTGAAAAAAATCACGCGGGCGATCGAAACACACGGATCGGACTAAAAATAAACGCACACGCTCCGTAAACGCGAATCACCCACGGTATCTAGATTCTTTTCCGCCCGCGACCATCGTAAACATTTTCGACCGACGAATCCTCTTCCCCTCGAGGGAACCTCCGCGAGGGCAACTGAGCACTGTTTACGTTGCTCGAGCCGAAAACTTTGTTTTCGAGACCCGCGACACCTTCGTGGAGGATTTTACGACATCGAGGTGTTCGCGGAGGACGGAATTTGAATCTCTCGAGTCTAATGAACCGTTCGGGTCGTTTAAATCGAGACGTTTGTTCTCGAGACATCGAGGAAATGGAATCACGTTTTCGTAGATCTTTTATCGTAGCAGAGGTAGCCGTGAGAACCCAACGCGAACCTCTCGAGCACAATAAAACAATGTTTACGTTTGTTAAACCGAAAAGTTTGTTTTCGAGACGTTGAAAGATTGAAATCGCACGTTGATATTATTTTACAAAAACAAAGGAGGATCCACAAGCGCGGATTAGGTGTAATAAAGCAGTGTTTACTTTCGTCACACCTCGATAGATATTTTACAAAACAAAGGAATATCCACGAGCGTGGCTCTCGGACCGAAAATATTATTTCTCTCTCGCAAAGGTGCAACGAAACACCGTTTACGTTCCTCGATCTTCGAATCCGCGAATGAAATTAAAAGGAAACGCGATCGAGTAAACATCGACTGGAAAATGATTCGAAATTGACGAAAGCGTATTTAAGAAACGATGCAACAGCAGAGAAACGCATCGCGAATAATACCATCTGTGTAAACTCGAAATAAATACGTGCACGGTTCTGCGTTTAAAGATTAAATCGAAAGATTGTTTACGAGACGTTGGCACGATCCAGATCGCATCTCGATATTTTACAAAGGTACTTACTCGTGGTCGGCGAGTCGATTTCCTCGAGCCGAGGTATGAATCACCGTACGCGTATATTTCTGTCGATCTTGACTTATCTCCGTTCGAGGAACGACGTCTCGGGATCACCGACGCAGCGTTAAGCCTTCTCGGTTACAAGGATCGAAAAATCGCTGTCGTAATCGTGATTGTTCGAGACGAAAGGAACCGAGGACGCACGTGAGATTCTCACGAGGCGGGAACAGGGAGACTCGCAAACTCCGTGGATCCATCGCGCGATGAAAAGGCGGCCGAATCGTCCTCCGTTCGTCCCTCTCTCCGTCTTTGTCGCGCGATGGACGCGGCATTAAGCGAGCAGCACATGGAGCGACAGATGGCACGCACGCGTTCCACGACACCGAAAAACTGCGACAAACGTATCCGTTCCTCTCGGAGGAAGCGGACCGCTTCCGAAAAAATTCCGGCCGAAAAATATCCTGCACCGATCGAACTGTGCTCCGATCAATTTCTACTCGGACGAAAATCTAGTACGAGTGATCGGTCGTAGCGTAAAGAAATTTTAACGCGAAAGAATAGCGGTACGGTAAACTCGACCAACGTAACGTAAACGTAATCGACGATCGAGATCGTCGTTTGGGTCACTCTCCAAAGTATCGACTCCGAACAACGCACGTTCCGTTATTCTTCTCGAATACCAAGGTCGAGAGTCCTCGAATGTATTTATCCGGACGCGCGATGGGAGACGTCGAGAGACCGTAAGAGCCTCGTATTATTTATTTCGACGCGAAATAATCCAACGAAGGTGTCGATTCTTGGTCCGAGCGAGACTCGGTCGTCGCGAACAGTCGTATCTAGTCGAACTCGGTCGTCAAGGGGGTTAAACGTCCGTTTCCGCGGTAGAGGTTTCGCGAAGCTGAAATGTGGGCTCGAGGCGCGCGTGGGCCACCGATCGTTTCTCGATCGACCCTTTCGAGCGGCGAGCCGCCGACATTCCTCGCGATCGATCGTAAAAATCGACGTCGAAGGCTAAATCTCGATCCGGCGCGGCTCGTCGGTTGAGAGAAAGGTCTCTGTCGGGATATTCCGAAACGGTGCTGGTAGCCTCTAACCGTGAGACCGTGTTAAAAAGAAAAGGAGAAAAGAAAATATTACTTCCCGGAAGAGTGGGTACGGTACGCGTTAACGATAACTCGAAAAGGAGATTCCTCGATGGAAAACGGGTCAACACCACCCGACGATGCTCCGTTCAGCAGAAATGCAAATTCGTTGGCGCGAGGAGCGATAAAAACATTCGAGTTCTCGAGGCGTCGAGCGAGTAGGAGCGGCTTGATTCGTAATCGGCGCTTTTAAACGCGGATAATGTAATCGACACTGAAAGAGTCGGTCGGCCGAGTCGTAACTTCTGACAGCCGGTGAATGGAAACGTGAATGGAAACGGCGCGCCGTGCGATCGGTACGAAAGTAAGAGGCGTTCATTCGCTCGCGAAGGAATCAGGCGGCCGCAAACCAAAAGTCAAAGGATATCTCGTGCTCCCGAGCCAGCGCGGAGATCTTTCAAGGTAGCCCCGCGAGTCGAGGAAATCGCCTTCGATTCCTACCCACGGACATCGCGACGACGCTCCTTTATCTCCGATCCTGGCTGAATTAACGATTTTTTTTCGGAAAATTACACTCGACGACCGGCCCCGATTAGAATAGCAAATAACGGTCAGAACGGTCGAGGGAAATAATTACCGTATTTACGAAGATTACCGCCAACGGTATCGCGCTCTCGAGAGTACCATTTCTTTGCTAATCGTTCATCGTTGCGTCCGTTTATTTCTAATCACGGGGGGAAGACTTTCCTACGGAAAGTTTCGGAGCATTTCGTACCTACGACGATACAATATTCCCGAATCCCTTACTTCTGCGAAGCAGCGTAAATTTTTCGATGTAAATTGTCGTTCAACGAGCCGCTCGTTTGTAAAAAAGTATCGATGTCAATGAGAACTGGGATAATTGATCGCTAATGAGAAACATACGCTGCGAAACGACGAATGCTTCGCGTATTCCCGTGAAAGAGCAATCGGGAAACTTTTCACGTTTTTCCGAAGAATATGACGTGCATTTCTTATCCCGTAGCGTGCTCGATTAATTTCCTTTCGGTGCGAAACGGTACAATTCTCAAAGAGACTCGAGCGTATCCGCGCAACGAACGTATTTTACACAGAACGCAACGTTTCTTATAACAAAATTATTTTCAAAAAGTTTGCTCCTAAACGGTATCGTCGTTTGTCGTTAGAACCGAGAAACTTTTCCATATCGTATCGACGTGCAATGCGGATCAACGAAGCGTTTCTGCGACAATATTGACTCTTTCCGTGGAAAGATACAAAAATCTATTTATTACCTGCGTTTCGAAATTAGGTTAAACACTAATTTTCCCTGTACGGTGTGTACGTACGTTGCAATGCCCCCCTGTTGCACCGGATATCGCAGGAGTTATCTCGATTGATAAAGTATTATTATTTTTGGGACGCGTGTAATCGGTTCGGCTCGGCGACAGGCGTCTCGGCGCAAAAGTAAGAGGCTTCGCGATATCGGGGGAATCGATCCGAAAATGTGACCGTCGACGAGACTCGGGGGTGGTGGTACGAGAAGGGGGGAAAAGGTGAGGCGAGAAAATGAATAGGAGAGAAAAAGGGAAACATCGAGGGAGGGTAAGGCGGCACTCTCGGGTATTTCTTCGGTTCGGCGTGTGTCTAACGCTCAGCTGCAGACTCCCACGATCGGTTCATGGTCTTGGCTCGCAAAAGTCGACGGAGATCGACGCAACCGCGCCGACAGCGTTTCCCAATGTCCTTTTCCCGCGATTTTTACGACGCGAGTGCTTACTCCGATAAGCAATACGCGCGTTCGAAGCCGAGTCGAAACGCTTCGATCTCTATCGTTGTCTCGGGAGACTCCGCTCGAAGCTCGATCCATCCTCCGTCCCCATCGATCGCAGTTCGACGAGGGTATAGAGATTTTTTCATAAAATTTCAAAGACGAAATCGATCGTGCTCTGGAATCCGCGTTACTTCGATCCCTGTTACGGTGTTCCGGGTATACTCGAGTCGACGGTTGCTCGAGAGTTCCAGGATGCTCGATAGATCTTTTCCGAGGAATTTCGGTCAGAAAGGAAATCGATCGCGCGTTGATAGGTTGGGAGACACTGGCGCAGCTACCTACGTGTAGCATTTTGCATCGTGTGTATATCCAACGCGCATAGAGAGGCACATGGACGTTGTTGCACACGTAACGGCCACGTAGGGGCACGTACACGCGGAATCGAACGCGTGTAAACGCGCCCTTACGATCCCACGGCGACTCGGCGTGCTTCGGTGGCCTTGCCGCGTGAAAGGCACACGGAAACCGGCGCGGCGCGCCGCGCCGCACCGCGCCGCGGCGCGTCCATCTTGTTACGTAAAGCCCAACTTTTCACGAGACCACCGCCACTGGCCGCAGGGACGCAACGATTCGGAGGAAGGAAGACGCAAGGAAAACCTCGCGACGACTGTTACCTTTTTCGGGGGCGGTGTATCGACCCTCGTTCGTTCACCTCTCGAGGATTCCGAAACTTCCGGACCGAACTTGCCGGAAGACAGGGGGTCGACGGACCCTGTCAGAACCCTGTAAAATTCGCTCTGTTTTCGAAAAACGGGAACGATTCTCGATACACGGCCAACAATTTTTGAAAAGTTTGTCCCGACTGCGAAACGGTGCGCGTAAGTTTCCTCTCGAACGAAATTGGCCGAACGGGCGTCCCTGTCGACGGGCGCGAAGCGATTGGAAAAGTTCCATCGGAATTAGAAATTTTCGCAAAGTTTGCTCTACCCACGCTATCCTGGAGAAATAGGCGAAATTCCGTGGGAAGCTGGCACTCGAGCAGCAACGTTCGCGCGCTGGCTAGATTTCGACATTAACGGCACCGGTTCGGTTGTAGGTATACCTGGGTGTAAACATAAATAGTTTGGAAACATTGGTTTCTCGTATTTCCCCGAGAAAGGTTCGAACGCGTAGCTCGTACACGCGACAGGAAGGAGCGTCTCGGTTCGCAGGCATTCGCGGTACGAGAACCCTTCGGAGCGTGTTCGATTCGCGAGGAACGCGATCCCTCCCGTAAATAAATAAATAAAAACGGCGCGGGCCGGAAAAATGTCCGCGCTCGATGCCGATTCCAGGTCTCTCTCGCTGCCAACGAGAACGGCCGCGACTAAAATATGCAACGATCGAAGAATTCCTAGGCGTCGAACGATCAGGAGGTCTAAGTAAGCCGAGGAGAATCACATTTTTGCGATACTACGGGCCGCTACTCGCGCGGGTACACGGTGTCCGCTCGCGGGTTATTTATGAATGAATTAACGTCACGCTATCGCGCGGAACGAGCGCTCGCTAGTGCGCTACCGATCTAATAGGCGACCGTTCCGTAAACCGTCCTTAAGAACCGGGAATACGGTATCGCGGAAAAAACGGTCTACGTCGCGACGAAGAGGGTTCACCCTGCAACAATTTCGATTATTTACGGCAGAGGGTTACAAATTCGACGTCGAACTTGAAAACTTCTCGAGGCCCTCTTCCGAACGGATACTAGTGGAAAGTACGCAAGCTTCTTCGAAAAAGTCTCCACTGTCCTCGAAAGGGGAGCCTGAATCTCCCGTCTCTCCCGTCTCTCCCGTCTCTCTCGTCGCCTCGAATTTCTCCAACGATCGCGAATCGTCTCCGCGGGCAATACGCATTTCAGTCGGGAAACGTCGTCGCGGAAAGACTCGGGGATCCGTTTCGTAACTCGGCCTTGATCGAGTCTGGCCGATCGCGTAATCAGTTAACGGGTCGAAAAAAAAAAGGTAGCCAAGGAACACGCGCGCTCGAAAACGTTCTCCGATCGTTGGAGACAAAAGGACGGAACCGTAACGACCGACGGAGAAGGAGAAAAAAAGAACGACTCGACCGAGAGAAATAGAGAGGAAGGTGGGAGGGAGGGGAGGGCGTAGAATTGCGACAGTGGTTTTATTTTTTTCGCGGGAACACGCGTGGATTCTTGCGAAAATGCCTGAGTGGCCTGAAAAAATACACGGCGCAGATAAGCGCCCGGTACCTGATAAAGTCGCATCGCTTTATCGTGTTTGCCCGGCGCGATAGCGATGCGCAAAAATGAGGTTGAAATTGCAAAACTGCAGCACGGTGCAGCTCGATGTTGAGGCGCAGAGGGGAACGGGGGGCCACGGGTCGGTGGCGAGCAGGGCGAGGTTGATAAATC
Source organism: Ptiloglossa arizonensis (assembly GCF_051014685.1). NCBI lineage: Eukaryota > Metazoa > Arthropoda > Insecta > Hymenoptera > Colletidae > Ptiloglossa > Ptiloglossa arizonensis. The sequence goes on along the minus strand of NC_135051.1, from coordinate 9,379,865 downwards.
GCGCGGAAGGGTCTCGAGGCGGGGAACGTAACGCGCGGCTAAAGGGGCAGGGGGAGGAGGGACCCGGTTGCATTCGATGCATCGTCGAGGGGGCCGCGTAATCTGAAAGGCTTATAAACCTGCATCCGGCGCGGCGATCGATAACGAGAGTTATCGGCGTTTCGTACGAATCGCCGCGACTTCCTCCCTTTCTTTTCCACCGCCTCGCGCCGTGCTATTTTTCCGTACCACCGACCTCTACACCACCTCCTCCATCCTCTCCTCCACCCTCTCCTCCAAGACCCCCAAGAAACCCTGGTACTCGCCCGAGGCGCGGTGAATCCGCTCCGCTCCGATTCGAGAGAGCTTTCGACGACTTGGTCTCTTCTTCCTCTGCGCGAGGGATTCGCGATTCGACGCCTATCGCGAACCAGGGATCCTCGGACCCTTTCGAAATCGGGGGCCCTCCAGACGGGGGCAATCGATTCCGATCTAGCAAATTTTCTACTCGTTTTACCCGCAAACGGTGAAAAAGACGCGTCCGCGATCTTACGATCGTTGTTCGCGAAAACGCGAAAACTCAGGGGCCCGCAAGGGGGGAGAAGAAGAGCACAGATTTCGGGGGTACGCTCTCCGCGTCGAATCCATCCCATTTCCGACTATTTTCCCAACGAAAGCGATTCCTCCGTTCTTCGGTGAATCTGGACGATGCTCTTACCGAGGAGGAACTCGTCCCTCCTCCCTGCCCTCCGTTTCTCTCGCAAATATGCTTAATTCCGGGCGAACGGAGACAGCGCCCGGCCCTTCCTGGCGGGGCAGCCTCAGTCTTTTATTAATTGATCGAAATTAGAGCGAGCACTCGGCCCGCTTCATTGACAGAGCTACCGACGGTGCAATGACCGCTCGGTGATTCGACTTGAACCGATGACGCACCGCCCTGTTAGACGACAAAAATTTTACATCTTCCGTGACGTCGGACCTCACTCCACACCACGTGGAGGGACTCGCATTTTTCTGGCCCCAATCGCGCTCGAAGACTAAACGTATTCGTAGAGTAGGTAGATTCGTTGGAAGAATCGTGTTTCGCTGTTGATTTTACGCCGCTGCACCAATGGTTTGTGCAACTTGTGAAAAAAGTGCCGAGAGATCGACGACACCGAGACAGGTTGATTCGAACCCTTTACCTTGCGATATCGGTTAGACTCGTGACGACTTGGACGTTCGATTGGTGCACCGATCACAATTGGCTCTTTTGCGTAAAATGAAATAAAAATCCTTTAGTTTCTAGACCGTGGAATTATTTCGGCCAGGCGAGAAGGAAAATTACAACCACTAGAGCCCTATTTTTCTGTCAGATCGTTACACGTGTTAACGATTTATCGTGTTCCATTAATATTCCACCGAGTGTGTCGATAAACGGAGATGGGCAGCTGTTAATCGTCGACCAGACGACTAACGAGCTGTTTAGCGTTGCTCTCGAGATTTCAAAGAGATATTTTATTTCACGTCCACCAAATTGTGTGTTCGATAATGTCGCGTCGTGGCTGAAGTAATGCGCGTCCTGTGGTTAACGCAGCGTCCCACTCGCCGATCAAGTGCAAAATGAATTTTGATCCCTCCGTATCTGTACCAAAAGTTGGTAAGGTAATTTTTAAACAACAGACCGATCATTTGTTTCCTATCGAACTTCAAATGAAAATAATCTACAAGCAGGAATAAATACCCTAAAGAAACTACTTCGACCCAAAGAAAGCTTTAGAGAAGGTAGAACGGTGGGATACGGGAGGCTTTCCACCGCGTTATTATTCCTACTATTATTATTATTATTATTATTATTATTATTACGGTTGGCTCGCACACGATCGACAAGATGCTCGGTTCGGGCAGCGACTATGGCACGCGCGATGCTTGCAACTTAAATCGTAAGCCAAGGGGGTTAAACCCGATGTCGCGTTGCAGCATTCGATTTTACGAGTGTTTCTCAGCCCTCGGGGCTGTTACGTAGTCTCCGACTGGGAAAGTTGCTCACCGAGAAGATTTCAGGGGGATCCGAAACGCGTACACGCGAGTTTGCGCTAATCGTTCAACGGTGGGCTATTAACTCGCCTCTACCGTCGTTCGCGTTTCATCCTCTGGCTCGTATTCCTGTTTCTCGTTGCGCGAACGCCTCGATTAACCCTCCCCTTGCCACCAGCGGGTCTTCTCAGACCCGGGGAGACCTTTCTCGATCGAACATCTTTCTCGTCCCAACGGTAATTAAACGTACGTATTTCGTTTGAAATTATTCTCCGAAGAAGGTAAAATTGCGAGTCCTTTCGAAGCTAAATCTCTGCCACGATCGCGTAGGCCACTGGAATTGCAATAATACGCGATGTTCGCAACGAATCCGTGTTTCCGTTCGTTGGAAAGACTCGTTCGATGTTTACAGGTCGAGGGAAATGTCGTTGAAGCGGTGGATATTTTCGTTTCTCCCCTCTCCTGGCCGAGCCTTCGCATCGGCGTTAAATCCATTTAGTCCCCTCCAGTCGGTAGACCCGTAACCTCGAGGTAGGTCGGATCCCTCGAGCCCGAATGTTTGCCGAAGCGAAATGTTAATAAAACGAATCGAGGCCGTCCTTAGCTCAACCCGTGGCGGGCCTCGACAGACGACGAGTATTCGGTAGGTAGACAAGGTCCGACCTCGAACTCTGCCGCGAATCGAGGACCTTCGACGTATTTTTCACCTCCTCCTTCCTCCGGTACGTATGTACGTTTCGTCTCCTTGTTTGCACGCTTCGCTCGGTCCTCTCGGATCCGTCTGTACTGAATCTTCGCTCGGTTGGACTCGATTCGGCGCGTAAGACGATTAACCTAAGAAACGACCGAGGACACGCGCACACGGGTCGTTTTGTTCCGCCGAGCGGAAGAGATTCGCGCCTGTACCTTGGAAACAATATTTCTTTCTTTCTTTCTTTCTTTCTTTTTTCCTTTTTTATGGATCAAGCGAAGAATCAAAGATATCGAAAATGGGTACTTGGAGGAATTGATATGAAAGGATACAATGGTATAAATAAGTTCTTCGATTCTCTTTTTATCGAACGATATTTATATTTCAAGACTTTGTTTTATACGGTAAATATACATTTCTTACGACAAAATCGACAATAGTTAAGTTCCACTTGTAAGGTTGAAAAACCGTCGGTAGATGTACCCATCGTTGGTCGAACGTTCAAAAGTCCCTTGTAGTTTTAAAAAGTGCAGTAGATTTTTCCATCGTTCGTCAAGGCGCTTGGAGGATCACTGTACTGCGGAAAGAGAGAAAGATTAGGCCTGGAAGGAATGTCAGACATTTTGGTCGGTCGAAGCAAGGTTTCGATACCAACGATATCGAATTTCTAATTTAGGACTGATTTTTTTTCTTCTTCCAATAGACGGATATATGGATAAGTAGGTAGAGAGGGCAGTGAGGAGTTCACCGTTTCAAATTTAGCCAAACACTGCACGAGGATACAAAAGAAATATAAAATAAGATCAAAAGTAAAGATACTGATATAAAATATATATATACAAGATACGAGGGATATTTACACGTTGCTGGCTGGTACGTTTGCGACACAGCGATAGGAGAGTCAGAGGACGTTTACGTTTGGGTATCGATTGCGAGAGAAGAGCGACGAAGAGTAAATGGATTCTAAGAATACACGTGGAGATTTCTGGACTCAGGGCGACACGTGGCGCGAGTGCACGCGAGAATATAAATCGCAGCGAGCGAGAGCCGAATCTAGAGGCTCGAAGAGCGTGGCACGATCGCTCGTTGCGATCGCTGCTCCGAACTAGAATATTTCGTCTTCGATCGCGATAAATGGTAAAGCGATTGGCGCGGAGTTTACGGATTCGAGCGTATCGTTTTCGAAGATCACGCGCACCTAAAAAACCTCCGTTGCAGGAAAACCGAGAAAATTGCGCGCGAAAGATGCGTATCGGTAATTAAAGAGCTAACGCGACAATAACCGTCTTTAATTACGCGGTTACGTAGAAGCGAGGCTTCGCTTCACGCGTTGGCGTTTAAATAACAGCGCCGCGCGATGCAAGCCACGTCGGGGGGTTTTCCTTGATCGTCGCACTGGAAATTATCCAAAGAGGATCGATCGAAAGGTGCAGTTCGTTGTTGCAGCTGCTGCTTCCCGTATCGTTTTACTTTTTTTAATTTTTTGTAACCCGAAATTAATCGTTACAATTCGTCCGAGTGGATTTCGCATCGTCTCGACTGCAACGATATCAGCGACAGACCGTTGCAGTATCGTCGAACGATTTTATCAAAAAGTCTGCTTTCTCTAATATAATCTAGCAGAGATTGCACTCGGCGAATTATTCGCTATATTTTCGACATTTTAGACTCTGGTGTTCCGTTGTTACCCGCGCGTTGCATTCCGTGCACCGTGGTGCACTCGGTGCAGTGCACGGGGTGTCTATTTTGTCTCGATTCGGTGAAATATCTTCTTGGAAGAATTATATCGGTATTTGTACCGTTTTTACAAAAGTATCGTTTCACACCTTCCATTGGGCCAACTTTCCAACCAATTACAATATCTTCTTCGAATTTCTTTTCCCTCGCTAATAATAACAACAAGTCCGCGTATCTTCTCCCCGCTTTTACCATCCTTGAAACTACGATCCGTCCTGCGACCTGCCCCCGTAACACAGTTACACTCCTGTAAAAAAAAGCCAAGAACCATTTCGATGGTTTTTTTTGGTCGCGAAACGGGGCGCGACTAATCCTGGTTTCCCTATCGCTCGGCTAATTCCCGATAAACGGTGCGAGGATGGTGGGAGATATGTATCTCGCAAAGAGATATTATCTCGGGGAACAATGCCAAAAGTTAAGAGGTTTTCGCGGGAACTCGATGCGGAGGTTCGCGGTTATCCTATCTAAGCGGGCTCATTGTCCCTGTATCGTCGATAAATCCGCGAAACGCGCATTGTTTGGGGAAGCGGTGCGCTCGTGCGCGCGTCCACACTCCCGCGGACGAAGCAACGTTGTGCACGCGCCCCGCGGATTAAGCGAGTGCATCGTGGATTTACAAGCGGACCCCGGTGGGCATCGGTTCAAAACAATGAGCTCACTCGGGCTACGCGGGCATTAAGCGAGCGCAGTTTTACCTCTTCGGGGAGCGGCTCGAAATTAACTAAGTAACAATAGCTGTCGGCCTGATTTCTGTTCCGTTCTGTGCGATTCTTCGCCCGCGTATTCTTGCCGGTTAAAGGGAGAGAGAAGGGTAGAAAGAACGAGAAAAATATATACATCGAGAGAAAGAGAGAAAGAAGTGCGGCCGGAAAGAGAGCTTTTGTTCCATCGAGCGCGATTCCGAAAGTAGATTAAAAATTAGCCCCCCCCCTTCCCATTTGCCGTCCCCCGATCGCCACCAATTGAAATCCATCGCGTGTAGCTACCTGCACAGGTAACCTTTGTCGAGGGAAAAGTAGCCCGTGGCGGCGAGCAGTTTTGCAAACCGGGTGGCAAACGAAAAAGTAAAGAAAAACGCGAACGTAACACCGTTAGATAAATAGGAAGAGATAAGGCTGTTACTTTCGCCAGGTGATCACCGGGGGGTGAAGGGGAATCGATACACCGAAAATGTATTAGACTGGGAGCGGAGGGGTTGGGAGAGGGGAAAATAGCCACTCGACGACCCAGTTCGGGGCCTCCCGGGAGAAAGAAAAAATTGTAACGAGTTTTTTGGTTTAGCCTGATATTTAATAAAGCGCATTTCGCGGCCGTAATGGATCGCTTGGCCGGGTATACGAGGTAATAGGTGTTTAAATTACTCGCGGCTAGTCGTCCGCTGATGAGCGCGCGCCACTGGTTCGGAAGCGAGCCGGGCGAATTAGGACGCGAGGTGAAAATAATTAATTGAAACGACGCAACAAATATGATTACGCCAGGTTGCGCGCTCGCTCGCTCGCTCGCTCGCTCGCGCTAGCTGGCTAGCTGGCCAGCTCGCGCGAGCGCGAGCTAACACAGTTTACGGTTAGAGGCTGTGCAATATCGCGGCAACCCCCGACGAATTCGTAAGTGGATTCGCGACAGGGTCAATGCCAATATCAATTTTGATCACCTCCCCGTCGATTACCCCGCTATGCAGGTGTCTGTACAGAGAGAGCGGGGGAGGAGAGAAGAATTGTTTTTCTGTTTTTTCTTTTTTTTTTCTATTTTTTTTATCACTATTTCCGTCGCGGTGGAAAACCAACGCGCGCTCGAGAGTTTCTCCATTTTCTTTTTCCTTTTCCCCGCTCGTCACCGTTTTCGTATTTTGACGCGACACAAACGGGTGAATCGATTTATTTCTATTATCTCTCTCTCCCCCCCGGGGAGCAAATAAACACCTTGGACCGCGGCACAGGTTTTCCGCAACGCGTAGGTAGATATATATATATATATATATATATATATATATATATATATATATATATATATATATATATATTCATGGTGCAACGTGTCGCACCGTGAAACGTGGTCTATTAATTGCACCGCGTAACGCCGATTGCTTATCGATCGGTCGACCGATCGATTTTCTCCGAATTTCATCGCCCGCGGCCGATTAGCCGACCGCTACGACATTGTTTCGACACGTGTCCCACGTGGAAATCGATCGCCCGGCTGGAAATTTATCGGGGGAATCTACCGGGTGAACCGCGCAACTCGAGTCGATCGTTGTCGTAAAATTTTTCAAAGCGGTGGAAACTTTCCCGTAAAATTTCCCATCCGAAGACCACCGAAACCGACTACCCCCTCTATGGACTCGCTGGAAAAACCCTGCTGGAAATCTCTGGCGTTCGTTTCGAAAGGGAAGAAACGCGAAACCGAGCCGAGTAGTTTCTCTCTTAGTCTTCTCTTATTTTTTTCCTCTCCTTTTTTCGTTCTCCGGCTGACCTCAGAAATCGCGAGTCCTGGCACGGTTCTTGGCCAGATAAAATCGTCCCGGCTCCGGTTCATAATTCATTTATGAGCGGCGCGTTGAAACGCGAGAAATCAGCCCGGCTCGGATCATCCTACGTCGAATAATATCTGTAACGATGAGCGTCGGATGGAAAAGCGGCTCCACGGCGTTTATGTGGCCTGGTGGTGGCCAGGGAGGGTGCAGGGGGGCCCCGAGCGTAATTGCAGCGATTAAAGCGCATCTGTTACAGTCGAATTCGCGCGCGAACCGAGCTGCAACAATGTGTTGCTCGGCCGGTCGTCTCGAAAACGAACGCTCGTCGAGCACCGCTCAGGTATACGCGCGCGCACAGAGAGAGAGCAGTTGATGGCGGCCGCGAGTTTCGATCGGTATTATTTATTTATCGCTGCCTACCTACTGCGCCAGTTACGGCTGGCATTCCCTGAATCGGCACCTACGTGCGCCGAGGAAGTTGTTCGAGAAGAACGTAAACTGTACCGGACTTGCTCGAGAGGCGACATCCACGATTCCGCGAACCCTTCCGGTCGCGGGGCACACCCTTGGCGAGAAAGAGACCGGAAGAGGTCCGATTCTCCGTAAAACACAACCACCGATACTTGATTTTACGCAACCTTGAATCGTTGAAAGTATCGAGCGGATCGAAGAACGTCGCTTCGAGTAAACAATAACACACTTTACTTAGGGAGGAGACATTTTTTCTTCCAATATGGATTTCCGGGGTTTCGTATAGCGTCTCGTGGCATCACAGGGTGTGTTCGTCCAAGTCCACGTACAACTTTGGTTGGAAGTTTGTCGAGTACTCTTCGATCTTTGAAACGAGTCCACGCAATTGTTTCGTTGGAAATATCGTCCTTGTAGGTTTACCGGGTGTCACCGAAGTGCGATCCGTATTTGTCTGTTTTGCACGGTGTTTCCATCCCCGTTTGGAAGTGTAAGGGAAAAATCTCCATAAATTTACGAACCGGTTGCATCGGGAAAACTCCGTTAAAGACCTGGTCGAACTCCTGGCCCGTTTGGATATTTAAGCCACCAGTTGCTAGCCGCGGTTCGGGAACCCCCGGCCGACCGCAACCGAGCAACAACGTGGAACACGGATATCGAAAACTCGTTCGCGAAGTTGCGGGAGATTTTCGGGTCGCGCGCCGGTTCGTCGACATCGGGCGACATCTTCCCTCCGTATGTGTCAAAACTGCTCGCCAACTCGGCGCAAGGTCGAGCAAATTGGCAACGACCGTGACTCCGTTCCGAGAATGTCGCCGCGTGGCGCGCTCCGCTTCGGACAAAGAGGGAACTTTTGCAACGGAGTCCGTGGTTTCCTCGAGGTCGTTGCGTTAAAATTGAATCACGAGCGCGCTTAACGACCCCCTAAAGCTACGGGATCGATAACGTGGAAGATTCGGACCGATCCTCCTTTCTTCGAGCCGGGTCCAACCGAGGACACTGATTCGTCCCGAGTCGAGAAGATCGCTCGCTCGGATCGCGAGGATATCGACGCGGTATCGAGCGACACGCTTCGCCGCTCGAATACAGAGCCGTTCTTCCTCGCGGGAGGAGATTCGCCGATCCACGAATCATCGTGGCACGTCGTAGGATGCTGCGATCGAATCCTCGAACGTTGTCCTTTCGCGTACGATGATAGCGGTTTCGTGGTAGCCGCGGTAAGATAATCGGGTAAGACGAGAAGGTGATAAAAATAGTCGAGTTGGGGCACCGAGTGCCCGTAGGGTCGTCGGATCGTCCTGGGAGCAGAGCGTTCTCCCGCTGTACTCGCGAGGCGAGAGGAGGGGTTCCCAGGAGGGAGAACGCGATCTCGAAATCGGGTCCGCGGCAACGATACACTCGCGACCGGTCGAGTCGGCTCGCGAACCTTTTTTGCGCGGACGTCTTGAGTTTCCCTGGCGTCCGTTCGCATCGGACGATCGGACTCGATAGACCGCGGGGCCCGGCCCGGCCGAACGTACGACGTTGTATTTGCTTTGCAAAAGTATCCTGTACCGAGAGAGGAGGGACCGAGGGACCGAGGGACCGAGGGACCGAGGGACCGAGGGATCGAGGGAGGAGGGGGTCGGACACAAAAGGGGCTTTTGTTCGGACGCGAGCGCCCGTGCACGGTAATTATCAACGCTCCTATTCATCGACTCGGTTTCGCGAGTCACGAGCAGAGTCGACCACCTCGGACCCCCTCGTCTTTCCCGCGAAATTTTTCCGACGTTCCGAGTCGATCGGAGACCAGAGGGGAGACCGGGAGAACCTACGAGTCGCACACAGGACCGGTGTTTCACTCGTGGGTCCTTTTCCGAGCGCGCGCGTACACGGAAAGAGAAACAACTCGACGAGTACCTCGAGTAGGACTCACCGATCACCTCGGGGCCCGGTGTTTCTCGCGGGTGCTTCGAGGTAGCTCGAGGTGGGAATTTTTCCGGCGTTTCGAGTCCATCGTGGAAGTGGACGGAGAGCGAGGAAGGGGAGAAGTTCGATAAGAAGCTCGAATCGAGCTCGCGCGAATTCGATCCAGGCTCGAGCGACCGTGGCCACTGGGGCTTAATAACAAGACGCGTATACGCGCGGGCAACGATCGCTGAAAGGGACCAAAGGGGGCAACGGCGGCCACGGGGCAGAGAAGGGTGCCACGTCAGGGGAAACGAGAAAAGGAGAAAAGGAGAAAAGGAGAAAAGGAGGGGAGACTCTGGCCAAGTCCATAAAGCAATTCCCGACCTATCCTTCGTCCCCTCGGCTCGGCCAGCATTCCCGCGGGCCGAAATCGCGGGACCCAGTCCGAGAGAGGCTGCGGCCCCTCCCATTCTTTCTCTTCTTCTACCTCTTCTTCTTCTTCTTCCTCCTCCTCCTCCTCCTCCTCCTCCCCTTTCGCCTCCTCCTCCTCCTCCTCTACCACCACCATCTCCTCCTCCTCCTCCTCCTCCTCCTCTTCTTCTTCTGTTTCTGCGTCCTCGTTCTTCTCCTCTTCTTTCTCGTCATTTCGTCGAGCCGGTCGAGGCTCGGTTCGTTCGCGGTTATGCCTGGCAGTCCATGTGCCTCGTTCACGGTGCATTGCACCGTGGCCACGAAGCTGGAAGCAGGCGAAAGAAAAGAATTGCGGTTTCTCTGCCTTCGTTTCGATACTCCTTTTGCCGTCGGAGGGAACATTCCATTCGTTTGGGGGGCCGCGGGATCGTTAACGACCCGTTCCCACTCGCGACCCGCTTCCGCTTTCGACGCGACACCGACAGGACCGTCCGAACGACACCGATGCGTCCACCTCGAAAGACGAGCGAAAAACCGCCAAGAACCTCGGATTTCGAGAGTACGCGTTCCCTCGGACTTTGTCCTCTCGGAGCCTACGAGCGAGAGTATTTCTTCGCGATCGAGCGACGCGACGCGATTTTCTTTCAGTAACACTCGTCGAGTAACACTCGTCGAGCGAGACTGCAACTTTTCACGGAAGCGAGAGTATTTCTCGTCGTTGGTTTTCGAGCGGATTCGTCCAAGATACGGAATCTCGATCGTACATTGTATGGATCTAGGAGACGATTCTCGAGCTCGGTCGTCCATCGAGAGGATTTCATCCGAAGGGGAGGCGCGCACCTGCGACTCGCTCGACGAGAGCCGAGCGAGCGCGAGAGGACTATAGCAGTCGGCGAATTCTTGGGCGACTTTTGGCAGGCAGTGTACGGAGGGAGGCACGGGAGAGGAAGGGGGCCGACGGGAAGGGGGAAGGGGTGCACCGGCGTCGGTCGTTGGGTGAGGTCAGTGTCGAGCGTTCGCGAGTTGGACCGGGCCTCCGGTGCACCGTCGCCTGCACGGCTGCACGCCTGCACGTCTCGGCGCGCGCGTGCACGCTTCCACGAGAAATCGCGACGCGCTCCGATTTATCGTATCGCTCCTGCGAAACCGCGGGATCTACGTCTCCTCCCACCCGAAAAACCCTCTCCGAATCGAAAGAAAATTCCTCTCTCCGGGAAACGAGTCCCATTTTGCAAAAAAAGGAACAGGTTCCCTCGACCGTACGGCCATCGTTTTTCGAGAAAAAATTATCAAAGATTTGGGCGTTCGAGGAGGCTCGAAGGGCGCGTATCGGAGGGTCCGTTGCTTCCCCCCGTTTAAAAGGGCCTCGATTTTGGTCCTTTGGAGGGAAAAAAAAAATTCTCAAAGATTTCGGCGCGCGAAGACGCTACGGGCGCACTCGAAGCTCGGCGCGCGCGTGTACCGTCCGTGAGAAAGTAAACGCGCGCGCGTGTGCGTCCGCTCGCGACACGCTCCCGGTTTCGCAGTGTGTTCGCCAGGAGAGGTGCATCGCCCTCCGTCGCTGCGTCAAGGCCAGCGAAAATGCTCGCTCGCTCGCTCGCTCGTTCGTTCGCTCGGCTCGGGCGTTCCTTCTTTCTTCGAACGTCGTTCCTCTCGCTTCGTCCTCCCGTCTCCGTTCCACGCTCTTTCCCCGGCAACTGCTTTTCTTTCTCGCCTTTGGAGACTCCGGTAACCGCCGAAACCCGCTCCTCCCTCCCTCCCCCTCTGACCACGATCCCTATCCTTCCTCAACCGTGCATCGCGCTACCCGGCCCCCTCGAGAGAGAGAGAGAAAGAGAGAGAGAGAAACACCGAAAGACCACGCCGAGGAGTATTTTTGCCGCGTACGGATTGGGCGCGCCGCGTTTAAGGACAGCGACGATGATCGCGCGGATTCCTCGGCTCGTTAATTCCGCCTCGGTGCTCTCGGTGTCCGCGAGGATTCGTCGCGTGGACGCCGCGAGGGCGATCGAGCGAGAAGCGGAACGCGATCGGGGACGGAAGGGAGGGAAATAAATAAATAAATAAATAAATAAATAAATAAATAAATAACGTCGTGTTTTAGGCTGGTCCGTGGTCGGTGGTTTCGCTCGGACAATGCCGGGCCTTGTCTTCGTCTCCCCTCTCCGCGCGGCGTAGATCGTTACGGTAGCTGACCTACTCTTTAACCGCATCGAGCCCGAATGACGAAGCGAAATGGAAAATGCGCCTCGTCGAAATAAACGGCCTCGAAACGCGCGAGAGCCCCTGAACCTGAATCGCGACACCGAAATCCCTCCTCGATATTTCGGGGTTTCCGCGAAGATGAGGTTCGCCGGATCCTGCGGTTCATCGTCCGTGAGCGATCTCCGCCCCGAGGGAGTCGAAAATCGCATCGAGCGAGTAAACGTTTCGAGGTTTTCCGAAAGTTGGTTTCACCGTACGGTCGCTCGACTCGGCTCGGCTCGGCTCGGCTCGGCTCGGCGCGGCGCGGCTAGGCTCGGCTCGGCTCGCGGTGGGCATCCTCCTCGGTCTGGCCAGGAACAGGTGTTCCCAGGAGTGGCACGAATTATTCTCGAACATCGGCTTACCGGCGAGTTAACGTCGAGGCAACGATATTACAGCTGCGCTGGCAACGACCGCAAAGTGTTTACGACCCGATAAACCCTATGCAAGCTCGCGGTGCACGCGCAATACCGTAAAATATTATAATTCCGCGGACGAACTAATTGGCGTCCGCGGCGCGTAGTATCAACTCGTAAGAAGCTAATTGACTCGCGTCGAACGTTATCGAGCAGCGAACGATTAATCGAGCGTCCGGCGACGGCCACGGGGAGCTTTCGAGGATTTCCAGGCTGGCCGAGATACCAAGGGGAGAAAGACTAACCGAATCGCTCGGCGAGTATTCGGCGCGAGCGGTCGTACCGTCTCGACGCCCACGGCCACGCTCGCGCGGAGCCTCGAAACACTCGCGTCTCTTTCGCTCGTCGGAGGACTCTATTATGCCCGTAGTTCCGTGGCCTCGGCGCTCGCGCCAAGAAACAAGGAAATAACGCGCTGCACGCCGGAAAGCGCCAGCCGCGCTTGGGAACGAGCGGGGAGAACGGTGCTGGAATAACACGAGAAAAACAGACAAAGCGGGGATGCTGAAAGGAGAGGAGAAACCGGAGAAAAGAGAAGGTCCCTCGAAGCGTAGGTACGCGCCATCGCTTTGGAATTATGCAACGACCAAGTTTTAGTGGGCCGTATAGTTACGGCAGCGCCACGGTATAGTCTCGTTCGCCTCGTGGTCGTCCTCTCCTCCCGTCTTTCGTCGAGGAGGAGCGATCGCGGACGAGTTTTCGTCGCGGATTCTACGCGAACGTAGTCGTTATCGCTCACCGCGGGTTAACGTAATCCTCGTTAAACGCCCGCGAGACCGAGTCGAGGGGTTCGCGTTTCTGCCTCGATTCACCCCGCGTGGCTCGCTTACGTAGGATCGGGAACCCGGAACGTTGCACGGGGTGTCTGCCGCCGGAGTCTGGGACGGGTCGAGTCCTTTTCGAGTCAGAGACGCGGTACGCTGGCCGGTCGAGGACTTTCGGAGAGTCTTCTCCTCCCTTCGTTCCCCGGGTCGTGTCCCTCCCTGAAATTGTGTTAAACTCTGGCAGGAAAAATGACCCGTGAGCAAACGTTCTTACGACTGACGGAGACCCGAAGTCCAGAGTCCGTCCTCGATGACGAAACGTCTACTTGTTCCGGGTTAAATACCGGATCCTACCGGGTAGGAGGTTGCGAGGGAGACGTTCTTGGACGCGCGTTCGTTGGAGGCACCTGGCCTAGAAACCGGCGAGGTTCCCTCGAGACGGAGCGGCAACAATCGGCTCGTTAGTTTTCGCAAAACGGTACACCCTTCCGTCCAACGAAAGATAGTTAAAACGCGACTCGAACGTCAAAGAGACGTCCTCGGCCCTGTCCGCTTCGAATGGAGTCGCGCGGGTCCAGGGTGGAGTAACGCCTCGACTTAAATCCGTCCACCTTGACCCGGTTGTCCCTCGATCCTTTCATCCCCCCAGGATGAAAATCGGAGCGTTCCTCGAGACGGTGAGCGCAAGGCCGCGAAATAAAGCCGAGAACCTCGCTGGTCGCTATAACGCGGTATCGCTATCTCGGCCCCAGGCTAATGTAACTCTCGTGTTCGCGCGCGGCGCCGGGATATCCTGAACGAGGAACCGTTAACCAGCCGGCGAGGTTTATTCGGTGACTTTGAGTCCCGATTATAACTGAATCCGCGGATACTCCCCTCCAGGAGTATTCGCGTTCTCGCGTTCTCGCGTTCTCGCGTTCTCGCGTTCCACGCTTCCCCACGGTACCTCCCGGAGGTTGCAACGAGACGTTACGAGGCGTTAGTAAGCGTGTAACCGCGTTGCGCAACGATCGGCCAGTTTACGAGCCTGTTCGCTCGCTAAGGACGAAGCCAGGGCTCGTTGGTCGTTCCTCCGGTATCGTGCTCGTCCGTCACCGATTACGACTCGATTATACCGGGTTACGGCTACTCGACGATGTCACCCCGCGATAAGCGCGCGCACCTGGAAGCCGTGCTCTCGAGACGGACTCTCCTCGAACCCAGACACCGGGGCGCGTGTCTTTTGTACCGTTAACGGGTCGCTCGTCCGCCGTGTCTACCGTTGGCAGCCGAAGAGAATCGTCCCGGAAGGAATGGCGCGTACCATTGGTCGGGACCGTTGACTCCTCCCACGCGAGCCGCCCGACCAACCGAAATCGGGTACAGCGAAATCGCCTCGCTCCCGAGTACAGTTCGACCGACTACCGGTTCTACCCGACCAGCTACCAGACTCCACCTACGCTACAACCAAGGGGGAGGGGGAACTTTCCAGGAAAATGAAGAAAAATGAATGCACACCGGAGGACTGAATATTTATTCGTTAAAAAATAAAATAAAAGCTCCCGTCTGCGCAAAGATTTCCCGGAATCGTTTCATACGACGACACCACGGCAGGCTGTGCGTTGACCCTTTGACAGCGGGATCCGAGCGCGACTACGGACACAGGGGAGGGAAATATTATTATAAGATACTCGTTCGCGTTTCACGGAAAGGGGGATCGAGAAGAGGTTTGCAATTTTGGCTCGAAACGGTAGACGCTCTAATTGCAAAATATTTTCAAACGGTTTCCCTCGCGTCTCTTCCAAAGTATTCGACGAATGGTTCGCGCGAACTGGAAATTCGAATATCCACCTTGCGGACGAGTTGTAAATCTTCCGGTTCGTTCGAGCCCGATTCTTCGGACGATTTCGTAATGGTGTTTCGCTGTACTCGATAAACGCGACAGTCGCGCGGGTAAATCGGTGGTGCGGTATCTCGCGTACGCGTCCCGAGTATTTTTTTCATTTAATTTATTTATTAAACGGGATATACCCTTTGACGCGAAGAGCGAGGGATATCTGAACGCGGAACGCGCGTACGGAGTGTCCCACTTGGGGTTTCGAACCCTCGGTCTTGGCGGACGAGGAAACGATTCGTCGAAAGTCGATCGCGCATCGAAGAGGATTCGAAGCCGATGGCAGCTCTCGAGGTTCGTCGATGTTCGCTAAATTCGCGGGAACGTCTCGCGTGCGGTCCGCGTCCACCTCTTGGCGAGTTTTCCATCGCACGGCGTAGCATGTGCGGCGCACACGCGAGCGTAAGAGTGCGTGCGGAGCTGACAAAGACCGACCCAGACCCTCTGTCGGTGGGTACGAAAAAGGGGGGCAAGCAGGCCGCAGGACGAATGGAAAAGCCGCACGAAACGAGCAACTATAGCCCTCGGGCCGTGGTATCGGGCATGAATGAATAAACAGGGGCATAAATAGGCTGCTTAAAATTAGCTGTTACGGGAGCGAGCGAATTGCATTTAAGATAGCATCGCGACCGGTCGAAGTGTTGCGGAGCAAGAAGGTACGTACGACGGTGTTGTTTCGCCGAGGCCCGGCTCGAGGATGGCCCTGACGCCTTCCCCTCGTAAGAACGAGGGAAACCGGACAGCTGTCCCAAACGCGTCATGGTCACCGACCCTCTTTCGAAACGTTTAGCGCGCCCATGGAGAACCGGGCCTCTCTTCCACCAGAACGCTACGTTTTCCACCTATCGTTACCTTATCGTTTACCTCGAAAAGGATTTTCACCCGACCGGGGAGACGATCCTGCGGAACAGAGGGAACATCGTTCGCGATATAATTGAAGGGACTCCCTTTCGATTATAGGCCGCGTCGAGCCACCGAGGTAAAATTTTAGGGAGGTTAGAACGAACGTTGTGCGTCGGTAGCTCCTTATTTATGAGATTAGTGCGGGTAATTGGTGAGGGAAATGATACCGGTCCCCCTGTGCCTCCCCACTTCCGGTGGCGCGGCGATACGCCGTCTTTTAACGTCTCTCTCCCACTTTGTGCGATCCTCCTACGGTGCGCTCTCATCGCGGATCGATGCTCGATGAGAGTTCCAATCGGGCACCCCTTCGTCTTTCAGTGTTTCTCTCTCGCTTTCTCTCTCGCGCGCGCGCAACACCGCTACGGTACACTCTCGCGAGCTACGCGAGCCAACACCGCGGATCGTTGTACGATAAAAGTCCCTCTCGGGCCAGGGGATACCGTGAACCTACCAACGAGTCGCCAATAGTTTTTAAACGTCTCTTTGGTTCTTTAATTGCTCTCTCTCTTTTCCTCCTGCGCGTAACCATTCTAGGATACACTCTCGTGGAAGAAAATTGGAGATCGCGCGAAACGAGCGCGCGAGACGCTCCGAGTGTCGGTGTTCTCTCCCGAGTTCTCTCTCGCACGGTGCACGCTCGCGAGCTAACATCGCGGATCGATGCTCGATGAAAGTTCCCAATAAGGCAAGAACGGCGCGCGACGGTACGAGACGAGCGGAGCCGGCTCGCGCGACAATGCTCGGCGCCTAAATGCTTCGTTATCGCGTCACAATGCGAGGATCGCGCGATCCCGAGGATTGTCTCGGGTCGATCGATTCAGCCCGCGTTCCTTGAAACGCGGGAAGAGACCGCGACAAAAGATCGCGAAGGCGGCTTATTAACCGAAACGTCGGGCGTCGGGACGGCTACCACGAGAGAGAAAGAAAGAGAGAGAGAAGAGAGAGAGAGAGAGAGAGAGAGAGAGAGAGAGAGAGAGAGAGAGAGAGAGAGAGAGAGCGCAGGGATTTTTATTCGAGCGGCGTCGAGTCGAGTGGCGTCGACGTCCGGCCGAGGCAACTATTTTAACGTCGGCCGCGTCGGTCGCGTCGCTCGCGGTATACAATGTGTTGGAGGACCGGCTCGATCATCGCTTCGAGCTCGCAATTTCGATCCGCGACGCGGGTCGTTGCACCGTCCTCGACGCAGCGTCGAAGGCAGCCGACACATACGCACACGCAGCCGAGCGGCTCGCTCTCGGTCTCGCGCGCGCCTATGCACACGCACGCGGGGCTACACGCCCACAGACACCGTGTATATCGATGCACGGTATTATGCACATAGGCCACGCGTGCATCCCTTTGACGACCATAAGCCACGGTTAGGGGTGCCGCGGTGAAACGTAAAGTAGAGACGTGCACGCATACGCGTTCACGGCACCGCGCTTATACACGGTGGCCCGAAAACCGAAACCGACTACCGTTCCAACACCGTTTCGCCCGCGGAGCGAAACTTATTTGCCTCGAGATTCCAAAGATTCGGGCAACTTTCGATGCGCGTATCGAAACTGCCTTTCGATCGACGAAACGACGAAAAAACGGGACACCGTTCGCAATTACCGCGACGCCTCGACCAATCCGCTTCGTCGGGGAATAAATTCAGTTTCCATGCGCGATAGACCGATTCGATTCGGCAAAAAATTGCAATTTCTCCCCGGGATGGCTTTTTCCTTGTTTCGCGAATTTTTCGTTCGGTGGTTTTTTCGAAGAAGTCGGACGACGAGAGGGGTAAAGCGGTCCGAGACACCGGCTGCAGCCTCGGGTGAAGTAATCTCTCTATTTATTCGTTTAACCGGGTAACCACCCGGGTATTACAAAAATGGTAATAATAAACCGGAACGAACGGTGCAGATGGTATGTACAGGTCCGCGTAAAACGGCGCTGAATTAATTGCTCCGGTTCTCGAACGCGTTTCGAACTAACAGAAACGGTGGAAAAATGTAAAAATTCTCGGCTATCGACTAGGTTGCGCCAACCGAATAATTGGGTCAGAATATATCCCCCAGATGCGTTCCGTGAACTCGTTGGACGCGAATAAGCCAGCTTTCTTAACGTTCCACGAGGACCGGGCGTGCTTTCATCGTATCGCGATCTAAAAGTCATTTATTTCACCGCGTGTAACGATTCGTTGGAATTCTTCTCTCTCCCTCCCCCTTGTTCGTCGGCTTTCCATTTCTCTTCTGTCATCGGAATAGAAATGACACACAGACGAGAGCGAGTCGAGAGAGAGAGAGAAAGAGAGAGAAAGAGAGGGGGGGGGGGGGCTGTCCCGATCGACGGCAAACCACGAAGAGGATCGCGCAGAGGGCTCGGGCGTATAATAAAGCGTAATGGACGCGCCTCGGACGATCGATTCGGCCTTTTTTTTTTTTCGTGATTTTCCGCCGGCATGCAGTCGGCAACGAGGCTCCGCGCGCGTAATACGCGAGGCGAAATGGATTTTTCGAGCGACACGAGTCGCGATCGCGGACGTGGACATGCCCCCGTTGACTGACGCTCGGAAAAATAAAATTTTCTCTCTCCCCCGGTAGGTTCCCCGCGGTGGAAAGCAGCGTGTTTATCGAATCGAACGAGGATCTCGGAGCTCGCGAACGAAACGACCAACGCGCGAGGAAAAATTGGCTTCGTCGACGGATACCTGTCCCCGATCAAACGGAGACCGTAATTAACCATCGAAAACGATCGAACGTGAAATTTAATGATATTTATTCAAAGCCTATTTGCAAAATCCGACCCCCGCCAGGTTTTCCCCGTTTTACGTAGGAATATTACGTTATACAAATGAAGCGTTATTAATATCGCAGCTGGTCGCGTTGTAATCAGGCTCGGTAACGCGATATTTCACCCGATATTAAAATGTTCGCATTAAAATAATACGATACCGTAATCAACCGTTTTGCCCCTCCGTCGACGAGCGCGAGTCTTTCGTTGCGCGGATCGAGTGTGTTCCGTCGCAAAATCCCAGTGGAAAATTCGAGGCGGCAATTACGAAACGAATCGTCCGAGACGAGATCCTCCGCGGCGCGGAATCATCGCGGAAACATCGAAACTAGAACTTTTTCCAAAATGGTACAAAGTAGCGGGAAAATGATTCTTTCCTCGTCGTTCCGATCGAACGTAGAATTCTTTTTACCGAGATATTTCACCTCGGGTAACCGTTTTAATTACTCGGTTATATTTTGTCTATTATTTTAGTTCGCTCGTTTGGGTGTGGTCAGGATTTTTTTTTACACAGGGGTTTCGCGTTGCATCAACTACACGGTTATTAGCGACCGGGGAACAGTTGTAATTACTCCGGTATCGTATTTTGTTTATTATTTCAGTTCCCTCGTATATTCCGTTTTTTTCCTATCTAGTTCTCGAGAGCCCTAAATTTTCTACGAAGCGTATCTTTCCAAGAGGAGTTCATTGATACTTTCGATGCGCGGAGAGGGCTGTTAATTTCCACTTGGTTTCCCACCGAAGCATTAATTTGTTCCTCGAGTCCTTAATTACGTTTTAACCGGGGACGACGAGTTAACTCGTCACGGAACTTAAACTCGATGCATAAAAGATCGATCGCTGTCTATTTTTCGACGGTAATGGCATCGATGTAAATTGACCGAGAAACGTTTCCGAGTTCGTAAAGCGTTCCGCGATCCGTGCTGCGAATTACGGACCACCCGGTGTATCCGGCTCGGCGTCCAAAATCAAAGTAACGCGTGGGTGCGAGCCGTATCGGAGAAGAAAAAATGCAAGATAATCCGCAAAGTAACGTACGTCGCTCGAAACGATACCGTAGGTATTATTATAAATTATTCGCCGTAAGAAGTCTCTACGCAGCTCGGAGTAACGATCGCGCAAAGGTACGAGTTACGAGATTTCGCGTTTACGGTACGCGAGACGAGTCGACTCGTCTCCGTGAGTTTCCCGGAGGCGGGAGGTTCGCGTTTTCGGTAAACGAGCTCCCTGGTTGAAAGGTTCGGGCAACACGGTGTAATCCGTTGGTCGGTGCACGGCTCCTCCGCGTCCTTTATCATTTTTCGCTCGAGGTCCCTCGCGAAACTGGTCGAACTCGGTGCGTACTCATCGAATCGAAACCACTTTTTCCGAGGCTGAAAGAACGAGAATACGGTTGGTCGCGGTGCGTACAGGCGCAGCTACTACCTGGTGCACCGCACGAACCACGCGAGGGGGACAAAGGGAAGAAAGAGAAAGCCGACGGAGCCCGAGCACGGGTCGAAGCGGGTACGAAAACCCCGAGCGAAAGAGGGAGCCGTACAGGCGGCGGGCAAGAGAGGCTGCGGGATTTCGCGTACGAAGGAGCAGGCGGAACGAGGCGACGGGCAACAGAGGGGGACCGAGGGGGACCGAGGGGGGAGAGCCAAGGGCCCCGAACACAATGCGTGCTCCGCAGAATAAACGACTCCGCTCGTCGCGAGAGCAGAAGTAGGCCTGCGACCAACCTCGAAAGGGGTACCCCCGTTGACTCTCAGGTGGGGAACAAACCGGAATGGCGAGCCCGAAAAACCGGATCGAGTTTCGGGTAGGTCGGGAGAGAGACCCACTTCCGTTCCCGAATCCCCAACCGCGGGCCCTCGTTCTCAGGGGCCCCCTCTCTTTCTTCGAAATTCCCCCGTAAGGCCCCGACCAGTCCTCGGGGGATCGCGAAACATTTTTAGAACCTTTCGAACGGTCCAGAGACTCCCACCTCTGTCCCTGAATACGGGGGCCCCCTCTCTTCGTCCCAAATTCTTCCAAAGAGGCTGGAAACTTTTTCGAAACCCTCGGGAGAACCACACCCACTTCCTCATCTCCGAGTTTCTCTCTTTCTCAGGATCTCCGCGCGAAAGAACCACCCTCGTCCGAAATTCCCCTCCGGGGGCTCGAGGATTTATCGCGGGGGGGTCGCGAAACTTTTTCGCGGCAACGTTCCCGATTCGCGGAACTTTCTAAGCGGTGAGCGTTCGGAGAAAGTTTTCGCCACCGACAAAACGAGGATCGAGCGCGGTCGCTTCGAGGATTTTTTCGGGTATCCTCCCGCGTGTCGGTCTCGGTCAAGGTGTCGACCCGGCTTCGCGATACGTCTCGCATTCGCAGCAACGTCGTTTCGGTTCGTCCTCGACGACGATGGCTCTTTCAACGGCGCGGAAGCGCGCGTGCAACCAGCCGTGAAATATAGATGCCTCGGTTACGAGCAGAAGAACGACGGTAATGGAAGCAGAGATAGAAACGGTGGCCAGGACGATGCAGAAGACGCGGGAGGACCCACGGAACGCCACTGTACCGGATAAAGGTGACCGGTGGAGGGACGAGCAGGTAGAAAGAAGGAGTGCCGGGTTTCTCTGGGAGGAGAATCGTGGCCTCCGGCATTTTGGGCTAGCCATTGCCCTCTTTTGGGACTCTCTATTCCCACCCATCTAATCGCCGTTTCGCCATGGCTGCGTAGACGGGCCGCCATTCGAGCGTTCCAACGGACCCGTTCGAACCTCGTTTCTCGCGATTGGCATTAATTTTCCCACGAAAGCGGGGCTCGGTTCGCACGCGCGCGGACGCGAGCGGGCGGGCGGGCGGGTGCGCGACGCGAGAGGGAATATTCGGCGTATTTCGCGAGTACGTTCGATCGGTTCGAAAAAAGGGTGGGGCGATCGTTACCAACCGAGGTCGTTAATATCGCGGAATTATTTCGCGAGCGGAAATTCGTCGCGGGCTGTACGCGCGCAATATCGAGGATACGCGCGGCGAGCCCTAAATAAATATGTGTACGCGCAACGCGGAAAAAGTACGAGCTACGTAGCGATGTTATTACTTTCGTAGCGGCGGTACCCGCGGGAATATTATAAAAATTTCGCTCGGGTGCCAGGCGCAAGCGGAATCGAATATCAACGGGAACCGAGTGGAAAATAAATTTTATCGCCGCGCTGCCTCTCTAATTAACAACGGTCAATTGCCCCCTCCCGAGCACCCCGCGGCCGTAGCCCGTGGTGGCGCGCGTTAAAAATGATTTCAATCTGAAAATTGAAACGGCGCGTCTCGTCCCTCCGGACGGGAGATTCCCCACCCGTTTCCTTTTCACCGGGTCGAGCAGCTCCGCGAATCACCATAATCGTTATCAACGACGTTTCCGTCGAACCACGGAACCGAGAAGAGGCGGTCGGTCGAAGACCTTCGGCCACTGGTTTCTCGTCCCCCTGGATTCTCACGGTGGTCTCCCTTTTCCGGTGGCCCGCCGCCACCGCCACCGCCACCATCGCCGCCGCCGGTTGCTCCGTATCTAAACGAGCCGCGGAAACGGCCGAGAATCCCATCCAACTGGGGAGAGTCGAGAAAACGGGAGGGGAACGGAAACTTTCGGTAGACGAAATTTCGATTTCGACGCAGTTTTTCCGGTTGCTCTCCGACGTGAAATTCCAAGAGGGGGTCTCGAACGAATCGTCGAAGAATGCCCGCGAAGAACGCAATCGCGTTCGGGAATCGACGCGTTCCTCGGTTGTTGGGCATTTCCATGGTATTCTCCGGCACGGTCCCTCGACGAACCGAAGAAGAAGGCTGCGGAGGGTTCGGCCAGGGAGAAAGAGGGGTACGAGTGAGAGGAGAGGTGCCCCGGTGCGCCAACTCAATTTCTCCTCTTTTGGTACCCAACTTGCGCCGGGTCTCCGGGTGCGCGGGGTTTCCCCCACCGTTCGGTCCTCTCTCGGGCCCCGAGGATCGAGCATGCCGGGCCCTGCCCGCTCCCCGTGCCCCCCACCATCGCCGGGCCGCTCTCGCGCCGTAGCCAGGAGGGTCCTACGGCCATTGATCCCGACCTTCGCGCGCCGAACGAGCGCGATTGCCAACGAAAGCCGACTTGCCGAACCCGAACCTGCCGCACGCGGTTTTGCGTTGCCCCTCCCGTGCCCCTCCCCCTTTACCCGTCGATCCCCGGACACCGCCGCCACCGCGGTCGGGGCCCGCGTACTCGCCCTCCCTGCCCCGCAACTACCTCCTCCTTTCCTCCATCCTTCCACGACGACGACGACGACGACTACGACGACGACGACGACGGCAACGACGACGACGACGACGACGACCCGCCGCACCTCCTGCCCTTCCTTTCTGCTTCCTCCTACTCTCTCTACCCTAACCGTCCTAACTCGAGTGCACGTCCGACTGTCTCTCCGTCTCCCCGTCGCGTCGGTAGCGTTTCTCTCTCTCGTTCAGTGTTTTCTTCGGTTCGTTCCATCGGCCGCCCGTACCCTGCGCGATTCGCGAGGGACCCGTGTTGCCCCGCGTGCGCACGGGGGACGGGCTGAAAACGCAACCTGCAAACCACGAGGGGGATGGCGAAACGTACGCGAACGCCGCTCTCCCCCTGCCGTTTAAAAATAGCCTTCCTCGAATCGAGCCGATTTTCCGCTCTCTCTTCGCCGCGAGAACTCTTGCTTTTTTTTTTTTTTTTCATTTTTTTCCCGTACCCGAAAGGCCTCCAGACGTACGGAGGAAACGGACCCCGAGTGCCCGGATATATTTCAATTTTCGGCTTTCGGTCCGGTGGGAGATCGGTAATAAGTGCTTCGAGGGAAAATCTGGAAACGTTTGCACCTGGATCGAGGTTAAAGCGATAACCTTCTCGAGGTTCAAGATTCGAAACCCCGAGCTTGAAAAATTCCCTTCGAAAAGCTGTAAAATCGCAACCAGAGCTCCCGAGAACGCTCGGAGGAGAAACGTAGTCGTTTCGTTCCCAGAATCGGTGAACCCGGCTCCAAGCTTCCACCAAACCGAGAAAAATACCCCGACTGTAAAATTACCTTTGAAACCCAGCCCAGAAAGACCTCGCTGACTCCTCTTCCGCGCGAGAAGCATCTAGGTCCTTCGTGCGGGCACACGCTCGAATAACAGACGCGTTACCTTGAATTCAGGCGCGCGCTGCTTCTCGATTCAACACAGTTCGACAGCCAACCGCGATGTCTCGTCACGCGCCGTGGCTTTTCGCGTGTGTTTTGGTTGTTACACCCGTAGCTTCGTATCCGCACCTGGCTGTTATCTGCTTCGCCTTAATAACATTTCGAGCGACGACTCACGCAGACAACCGGGCCCCTGAACCGGAGCACCTCGCGGAGACGTCTCGTCGCGAGGTCGTCGCTTCTTTCTTCGATTCCTTTTTCGAGAAAAAAAAAAAATGCCAGTTAACCCGTTCTTCGTTCGCGATTAGAGGTGGGCGCAACCTCTCGAGTGGGAGAGAGGTAGAGAGGGAGAGAAACGGAGGATCGATCGTCGCGGCGTGTATCGATGCTCGAGTTCTCCGAGCGGACGCGTACACGCGTAGAACAACCGCGTGCATAGGTGGAGACGGGTGGTAAGTAATCGTTACCCTGGCTACCGGCATAAACCAGCGTTGAAATTAACACAAACAGCGGTGGCGACGGTTTGGTGGGTCTGCACGGTACACTGACGCGCGCGTGCACGCAGCCAGCCCCATGGCCGTCCATGGGCTCTCGTTGGTCGTCTTCTATATATTTCGCGCGTCAACACCCGACCGCGGGTTTGCGGATACAGTTTTCGGATCGCGTTACGCGAATCCCGCAACGAATACGCGTGTTCTCTCGCGTGTCTCCTCCGCGCGCGGTCGGTACACGCCGCGAAACTCCTCGCGTAACAGCGGCGACGAACGTTCCTCGGCTACACGATGCTTCATCGCGCACGTCCCGAACCGAGATCGCGGTTTCGAAGCTGGATTTAAACTATGGACACCTTCTCCTTCTTCTTCTTCTTCGATAAGTTATCGAGACTTCGAGACACGAAATTCGGCAAATCCATCGTCGGAGAGAAATATCGAAGGGAACAAAAAATAAACTTTCGCGCGGAATTTCGCGGACCACCGATAAGAAAAGGAGAGAATCGGGGGGCATACGAATAGCTCGAGGAGAGTTGCTTGAAAATTTACCAAACGTTTTTTTTTCGTAACAGCATACCGTATTCTCCGCTCCGATCCTTGTAATTTTAAACGCTCGTATAACCGTGTACTCTCTCGCGTACATTTGAATAGACGCGCAGAAGAAGCACAGCATGCGTAGACTATCGGATTGTTCGAGACGAATGAAAGGATGGGAAGAAATAAAACTGCGTAATATCGTAGAGAAACTGATAAACTGTTATATTTGAAACTCTTTCTAAGAATGTAATTTGGAGCAACGGTATTCCAATTACGGAGTATTAATTCCCATGAAGCTTTGCTTCGTAGAATTAAAGAAACAAGTAGATAGTATAATGATTTTTACGATCCAATCAGGAAGAAAACTCCACGACGTAAGAACGATCGTCTTAGGTAAATATCCATTCCGGAGTCGTAGTAAGTGCATTCGCGGTGCACCAACTCTTCGCACACGAAACACTGCACCCGTTTTCCTTCCGTTTTGTTTTCGCTGTAATTCACATTGCAAAAGAGATCCTTCTTGGTAGGTTTTCTTACTCCAGAGCCGATCGTTCGGTCTTTACTCTTCTTCTCTAGATGAAAGTATCGCATCCGAAATCGTACGCGAAAGTGTGAACGATAAAGACTTTCCAAAGTTGTCGTCGATCGTGGAAAATTTGAATCCAAACGTTGTCAAATTTTCAAGACCCATGGAAACCCTCGAACGCTGACTAAAATAGAAAAGGAATCGGTTTCTTTCGCGACACTGGTCTCCGATGGATGAATCGTCGCGAAAAGTTTGCAAAGCGTACTTTTCTCTCGCCGAAAAAATGGTAAATTCCACTTTTCCACATGGAAAACCTCGGGACGCGAGTTGCCAGCGTCGAACTCTTTCGACGACGTCCCGACGCTCGTGCATTTATTGGAAGAGATATTTAGACGTCCCGACGACGTCCCCTGCACTCGTGTCCCCTGGAAAAATCCAAAGGACTATCGACGAACGGACGAGGGACTGCAAAGGGCTCGGTGTCTCGGCCCTGCTTCCCGCCAGGAAGGGAGGACAGAAATTTATCGATCCTTTCGAAGGTGGCCGCGAAAAATGGATTTTTATTCCAAGAAATATTTAGCCTAATCTATTTCTGTAGAGTTTTTCTTTCTTTAAATGTAGATCAACGTCGCGCGAACTCTTTGCTCTGTAGCGACGGGAACGTTGGGGCGTTTGTACATCCGATCGACGATCCTTGTTTCCTTTGTAAATTTAAGCAAGTCTTGAATAATTGTCCGTGTTATCTCTTAGCGACCTATTTTTTAATTATTGCGATTTTTCCATTTTTCCGTCGCTGTTTGAAGACACGTGAAACACCCCTCGACTCTACCCAGAATGGAACACCGAATCACAGTCTTCTCTGCAACCGATCGACGCTATCTTTGAAAAAAAAAGAAGATCTCGAACGTTCCTTGGAATTCATCTTCCAACGAAAATAATCTCTCTCCGCGAGGACCCGATCCTCTCGCGGAGCAGTCATCCGGCCCCGTTCGTGGGCCCCGTGAACCGTCCTGTAGCGTTGCTCGCCATCGCGTTACGCGAGTACGATGATTCGAAACAAGGTTACTGCCTCTGCGAGTGCAGCTGCCGCCTGCTGGTGTTGCTGCTGCTTATCCTGCAGCCGTCGCTCCGCACAGTTTTCTCAGAGCTTCTTTCTCTTCGCTCTTGCCTCGTCCATCCATTCGCCCTGTCTGTCCTCCGGTGTTCGCAATCTCGCTATCCTCGTCGTAAAGTATCCCGATAGTTCCCGATACCGACCAGAGGAGCCCCCTCGCGGAATCCCACCGGCCAATTCTTTTTTTTCTCTCGACCAATCTCTGCATTACTTTCCAACGAAAACTGCATCCACGTCTTCCTCGTTTCGTCGGTATCTTTCTCGTTTCGTCCAGGTGTTCCCGGTTTGGTCCGGATCCGTATCGTTTCGGGTAGACGTTCCTCGTGTAGATATCTTCCCGGGTAAATTGTCCGAAAGGTTTGTCTCTCATTGGAAGCTTCGAGGTGTTTACTGACGGTGACTGTACCCGAAGTTCGCAGGCCCGCCGAAGTGAGGTGTGTACCTACCCGCCAGATACTCCGTGCTGGGAGTCGTGGTAGGTCAGTATACCCTGAGCAAAAGTATTCGAAGGAGCAACGTTCAACGTCCAACGGAGCGAGCAGCCAACCAGCCGGCGCGCCGAGGGACAAAGAGCGGCCGCCGGCCCAAAAGAATAAATAAATAAAAGAGC
The DNA here is from genome assembly GCF_051014685.1 of Ptiloglossa arizonensis. Classification (NCBI taxonomy): domain Eukaryota; kingdom Metazoa; phylum Arthropoda; class Insecta; order Hymenoptera; family Colletidae; genus Ptiloglossa; species Ptiloglossa arizonensis. Next base: position 9,352,827 of record NC_135051.1, on the reverse strand, counting down.
CACGGAGAAAGAGGGGCACGGGGAGAGCCGGTGGTACGTAGAGGGGCAGAGAAAGGGCCCCTCGCGGAAGGAGGACGGAGCGGACGAAGAAGAGGAGACAGAGGAAGGAGAATGCGCCACGGGAGGAGACGCAGAGAATAAAGTGGTACCAGGCCGAGTGGCCGCCATCAGTGCCAAGGACACCGACCGAAATCCAAGGGTAGAGGCAAGGCCGACACAGGGCCCGGCCCACGCCGCGCTCAATTTTCTCGCTCTCGATCTTTTTCTCCTCTTTCGTCGTCGTGGTCTTTCTCGGTTCCTTCGTCTCATCCTCTCCGCGCAGATTTCTCCTTTTTGCTCGCGAGCGAGCGAGCGAGCGAGCGTCAACCGGCGCTAAAGACGCACCGAAACGCAAGGAAGGGCGCCACCGAAGGACGCTGAGACCGCTAAACGATCCTCAACCCTCGCGTTGCCAACGGTTTCGGCGAGCACGGGACAGACTCGACGATATCGCCCGAATATCGCGAAGGAAAAGCCCGCGTAGCAACGTACCTTTCTCGATCTCTACGGAAAGTTGTAGAAACGAGCGAGGCGAGAGTCTATGCGGGTCCCGAACGACCCACTCGTTGCCAGGCGAATCCTCTCTCGACGAAGGAGACGCTCTTTCGGAATTTATTCCAGCCGTCCTCCGTTTCGACTGGCGCAGCACGGTCTAGAATTTGGTCCGGGCATTCAAATCCCTGCTGGAGAAGAACGGGGAAACCCCGAACGGGAGAAGAGAGCGCGACCTGACGAAAATGAAACCGGGTAAAGGTTCTTCGCGAGAAAAAGTAAAAATTAGTCCGGGTACCCGATCGTCCTGTTGCAAGGAGCGAGCTCGGTGTCCCGTCGACCCGATGACCAAAATTTCCGAGTAATTTTTGTTCTCTTTGTCGGCGAACACCTGCCCCCGGATGGAATTAGCTTCCGGTGTTCCGGCGGGCGAGGCTACCTTCCAGGCTCTTTGCGCCGTTAATTGCCAACAACGAGGATCGCCTCGCTTCAGCCTCCCCTCGGCAGAGGCCATCATTAAAAGAACGAGGCCGGCGGCTGCGGAGCTCGAGTTTCGAGGCAACGCTAGGTGGATGACCGCGGCTCGCCGGTGTGCCAGGGTTGATGACTGGCGTCGTTGCGAAGGAAAAATTCCAGAAAAGGGTGGGGGCGGATCGGGGCGAGGGTGGACCGGTGTGTGTAAGCGCGTTAGCCGGCTAGTTCAGCCGAGGGTGAAAGAGAGAAGAAGCAAACCGCACGCATATGCGTACGTACGCGCGATCGGCAAGAGTATAGGTAGGGTTATTTCTCCGGTTACCTCCCTCTCTCGCTCTCCGGGTCTCTCGTTCGCTCTGGTTCGCTCTGGTTCGCTCTGGTTCGCTCTCGTTCGCTCTCTCGTTGGTTCTCTCTCGTCCCCGCGCGCGGCTCTTTCTCTCGACCTCCCCGTTTCTAACCCGGTTACTCGTTCTCGCTCTCTCCCCCTTTGGTTCTCTCTATTTTTTCATCCCCCAGAAGGATGAGCCTGGACGGGGTGGAGCCACCCACGCCCACGCAAGCCGGCTCTAGGCCTACCCCAACGTAACTCCCAGTGCGTATACCTACCCTTTAGGCTGGCAGCCATCCCCAGATGCAGACGACGCGTAGGGGGCGTGTACGTGCCCTTGCCGTGGCAGGCCTAGCTGCGAGCAGGTCTGCCAGTCCTGGCTGCCAGCCGCCGAGCACGTGCACCTTTTCATGGACACGGGGTGGAGGGAAACTGGCTTCCGTTGCTCGAGGGGCCAGGGGGAGACATTTCGATGCCGGGGGTGGAAAAGCCATCGGCCTCGGCGAATACCAGCCTGCGAGAGACCACCGCCGAACGAACCCTGGATCCACGATGGACCGTCACTTTTCGGACGTGGCCCGCGCGGTTACTCCTCGTCCACGGAGGGGGGATTCGCACCCTCCCACGATCTCGTTTGCGCCACGACCGAAACTATGCCACAATTATGGACAAACACGAACGGTGAGTCGACGCGATTCGAAAATCGGAACCGAATTCGGCCAGGGATACTCCTTAACGCTGTCGCAAGGGATTTCTAGCTCGCCGAAACGTACGACCGATCGGATTACGAATCGCGAAACGAAAAAAACCAACGTCCATTAAGTAACAAAAGTCTGAAATTCTTTTCGACGAGAGAAAGATTCCAGCGATCCGTCGAAAGATCTCGTCGCTTCCGAGTAATTGGCGTTTCGCATCTTGGGAGTCACCGCGTCGTTCTCGTTTGCCATTTCGATATCTCGATCGTTGCTCGCGCCTCGATATTAAGAAACGTTCCCCCGTTCGATCGGTACTCCGGGAACCCGCGACGATACGATCTCGTGGATCGGCTCGTCTGGTTCGGGAGATCGACCTTCGGGGTATACCGCAAGTGTCTTTGCGGGCCGTTTTGCTGTACGTTTTCTTCGCGGCGCTTCCTGTCTCCTCGCTTCCCCTCGCCACGCCTCGCCTCGCCTCCTCTGTACCCAACTGCCGATCCGCGATGCACGCCACGCTCCTCGATCGGTTTGTTCTTCTCCATTATGAACGAAAGGCCGTGGCCGACTGAGACACCCGTGGAACAGGTGCCAACCGGTTCGAGAAAGGCTTCGTCCTACCGATATCGCGCGGTGGACGAACCCCGCCGCGAGCCAACCGAATCGTACCGTTCCACGGATTTCATCGCCGATTTTCTCTTCTTTCCCTCGACGAGTAGTTCGTGGAAGCAACCTTTCGAACTTCTCCGCGCGGCATCTCCTTTCGCTCGGCCACGAGGAACGTTTTATTCTCCCTCGAAATCCTATCCCGAGGAGAAAGCGCTCCGTCGCGTTAATTTCAGGGGGACGATCGTAGGTAAACGGGGAGCAAACTGCCCGCCCGATTTCTTCGCTCCCCTTCTCCCGAGGTTTTCTCGAAAACGGTGGAAAATTCACTAAAACAGTCTACTTCGCTCCGCAGTGTACCTCACCGGTTGCCATTTCGAAGATGGCGTGGTCCAGAAGCTCGACCCGCGAAGTAAAAATTGGGAATCCCCCGCGACGTAAACGTAGGTAGGTAAAGCGGTGCGTGGTCCCTGGTCCGGTTCCCTGTTTGCAACTGGCGAGCAAAGACACCGTCTCGAGCCGGCGAGTAGCAACCTGCCGCGTTTCTAGTTGCCCTCGGTAACCGAATTGCTGGAAAAGCTGCGTACCGAGAGAATTGAATGCCCGCGAGCAGCGATAGGCAACGCCGGGGCCCAGGGCAAGCTGCGCCAGGAGGAGTAATTTTTGTCGCGGTCCTCTCGCGTAACGCACGCTCGTGGCGCATAAGCGTATACAGGGGCCACACGCCACACGCCACAGGGCACAGGGCAGAAGCGTACGCGCGTACGCGCGTACTTGCGTAGTTGCGTACGCTCGTACACCTTCTTCTTCTCCGAACGGCTCCTCTTTCTTATCCCTGCCCCGGTTCCCCCGTTCCCTCTCCGTAGCCCTCTCGATCCCTCTCGGCGGTGGTTCGTCCGGCTCCTTCCGATCGGTCGGCCCCCTCGCTGCCCTCCGTCCCCCGTCGGTCGGTTTCGCTCCCTCTCTGCTCCACTCGTCGCGGTCCCCTCCCTCTGTCCTCCGTTCGATGATCATCGTCCCCGCTGCACCGTGCGTAACAGAGTAACGCCGCCAATGGAAGATCGTCGCCCGTGCGACGAGGAAGCAGTATCGTCCAGCAGGAAGGAGAGAGAGGATCGGTCGCGGTGAGCCACGGGCGGGAGAAGGACACCGGTAGCCGTTATTTTTATAGCGTTACGGTAGGTTAGAGTCGCGTCCAAGCAACGTTTCAGGCCCAACCTAACCCAGGCTTGGTCAGGGCTCCATACGCGTCCTCTCCTCCTCGCCCCCCGTCGCTCACCTGTCTCTCGATCTTTCTTGTTCCCGTCTCTGTCCGGACAACGGGCCGTCGCCTCGCTCGCTCGCTCGGCAGCAAGGCTGCGCGCATTTATAATGCACGCAAAATTTCATGCAGAGCCGCTTCGGCTGCCTTCCAATCCTTTGATAACACGCTGTTGCGTGCGTACACACCGGCACACGGTTCTCGCTCTCGACGTGTGCGTACGTGTACGTATGCGTGTGCGTGTACGTGCGTGCGTGCGTGTGTCGTTGCCGCGGTGTGCGCGTATCCGCACGGGAGGAAAGAGAAAGAGACCGAGCATCGTCCACTTAGACACCGTCGGCTCGGTATTGCGTGCACGCGCGCGTCACCGTGCGTCTATATTTAAAAGCGCCGCATGCTTCTCCTCTCTCTACTTTCTCTGTCCTCTGCCGCACTCTTTCTCCTCTTTCTCCTCTTTCTCCTCTTTCTCCTCTTTCTCCTCTTCCAGCACGGTTCGCGTACGTGTGTCGGTCCGCGGATCTTCCGTCGAGGTCCCCCCTCTCTCGATCATCTTCCCCCCGCGGCACTCTTTCACCCCCTACCGCGATGGGCAGCGCGCGACAACTTCCGGTGGCCGGCCAGCACGCTTCCACGATCGAGATGCGTCTCTCGAGTGGCTTCTCGAAAAAATATCCCTCTTGTGCCGACACGAGCGCGCGTACGCTCCGCACCGATAAAGAGTCTCTCTCTCTTTCTCTCTTTCTCTCTCCGTTTCGCTCCGGCCGGTCGGTCTCTCCGTCCTCCACTTTCACGCTTTTTCTTTCTATACATTTTTCTCTTTGCCTCTGTGCATCTCCCTCCGCGTTTCTCTTCGCGTTAGGCGCGCACACGCTCCCGCGCTGGACCACCGGCTTTGTCTCTGTAGCGTTTTGCGATCTTTTTATAGGCAACCAGCGGCAAGTTAGCCGCGCTCCACGCGGTAAACAGGACACGTCGGGATTCGAGCGTTGCCGATGACGGTTAATCGCGCCGCTGCTTCCGGATTTTTATCGATCGCGGCCCGTTTCGGCTTATTTCCCTCCCCGGACCACTGGCCCTGGATCCTTCGGGGAACCCCGGATCCTGGAGCGCGATCGAGCCACCGTGAAAAACGATACAGATCCGAGACTTTCGAATCGCGTTTCCCGGGAAATCTCGAAGCGGTCGGATCGATGCGTTCGACCCGATTACGAAATTATGGTAACACCGACGGTAATCGAAACAGTTCCCGGTTTGCGAAAGAATCGTGGCGGAGAGAGCAAGGTCGATAATTCCGAAGCGAGAAACGTGGAATCGGCAGCGAGTTGACCCCTTTCGGCTGGTAGGGACGCGCGTCGTCGCGGCGCTCTATCTTCGGCCGCTCGAACGTAAATATTCCGAAAGGGCTGCGGAGCTGGCGCGTTCGGTTATCCCCCTGGCTCCCCTCCGTCTTGATTCGCGGTGGAAACGGCAAATGGAATTTTGCGCTTCCTTTTCAACGGGATATGGAAGCCGTAACGTCGTTTTACGTTACATCTTGTCTCGTTCGGAGATCGAGCGGAAGGTGTACGTCTTCGAGCTCGTCTTCCCCGTCGCGAGGCCATTTTCCCTTCCATCGATTCGTTATTTTCTCGAAAAAATCACGGGGAAGAATCTCGGCGAAGAAATAAAAGATCCGAAGCCGCGCGCAGGGTTCGCGAGGTACACTTTGTTCCGTTCGTAGACGAGCCTCGAGGAACAGGAAAACCAGACGTCTACCCCTCCCCGTTTTCACGGAGTAGCGGACGAATAGAGCAGACGAGTTAATTAGGCAAAGGCTCTCTTAACGCGATTAACGGTGTAGCGGGTTTTAATTATTCCTGGCACCTCGTCGCCACGGAAATCCCGCCGGTTTTCGGTGACAGGGCCAAGGGGTGAGAACAGGGTGGTCGGATCGTCCGTTCGGGTAGGGTTGACGGTAATAGGGAGACTCACCGTCCCTAAATTGCTCGCTCCTCAATTATTCACCGTCGTTTCTCGTTCCAGCGGGCAGGTCGGTCTCTCTTTCCCCGCGTCTTTCTTGTCCCCGTTTCTCTCTTTCCTCCGGATCCCATTCTTCGCGTCTCTTCCCTTTCAGTCCTCCCTATCGTTCTTTCCCTTGTCAGCTCCTCTTCTCGCGGAATTGAAGTACCACCTACCCAATGGCCTACCTCCATTATGCATCGGCCTCGACGGCGACGATGCCGACGCCGACGCCGGGAGAACGAGACGACGATGCCGCTGGGTCCTCAATGCAAACCGCGCCGACATTTAATTCAGTTCAACGCCGCGGCATTGCGCGCCACGCGATGTTCCATTAAAACACGAGACAATAACTTGACAGCTCTGATCGGCACGTCTCCGCCGCGCCGGTTTCCCGGTACAACCCTCGCCAACAACCACCCATACCCCTGTTTAAAACGAAGCCAAAGCTGTCCACCCGAGAAACCGACTTCCGGTTTACGCGCTCCTCCGTCCACGGATTCGCTTCCTCTCTCTCTCCTCCTTTCCCGAGCCCGATCGGTTTTTGTTCGAGTCGAGCTTACGCGCTCAATGAAAATCTCGGGTATCGGTGAATCGGTGCTTTTTTCGGAACGAAGCCCGCTTCGACCGGGTCAATTGTTCATTCATCGGGATGCCCGCGTTCTTCGAAACGACCGGAGGCGAAGACACTCCCCTTTCTTCCGTAGCCGAAATCGAAAGGAAAAAAAGTCCAAGCACCGATTTCGTCGAACGCTCGCTATTATTTACCTCCGCGCGGGAGGAAAGGGTGGTTCGCGTCGAGTCCCGTTACTCGTCCCGTGACTCGCGACACTGGCGGCGGCTTTTCTCGGGGAAATAATTTCCCGGAAAATTAACGTCTCCGAGTTCGTGCACGCGTGACACGCGTACCACCGACGGTGGTCGCCGCGCACACAGCGCGCAGAAAGGGTGAGAGCAGATAAGTAGTGGCAGGGGGGTTGGATCGTGGCGAGGAAAAACATTCGAGGGAGAGAACGGAGGGGGCGGTGGAAGAAGACCAGACGATAAACACGAGGCAAACGAGTGTACGGAAGCGCGAAGCAACAGGACGCGAACGGAAAGTAAGAGCGAAACCGAGTCAGGAAGCGGAGACTCGGTGGAATCTGCCCGGAGGGCGGTGGCCGGGGTGAGGACCATCGAGATGCAAAAGAGGGACGAGCCGAGCTCGCGAAACTCGAATCCTCGGTTCGTCGACCGAAAAACAAACGCGAATATTGGGTTCCTCGGAGGAACGAGTTCCCATCGAGTCCAAGTTCGACCGCCTCGACGCGCACTACGCGCTAATGTTTCACCGCTAATGATCGTTGCGGTGTCGTTTCTTAAGGCTTGACATTCGTACACTAATAACCACGCCGCGTGAAAATCCAACGGGTGTGCGCGGGCACGGTCTCTCTGGACACTCGGGGTCAAGTTGCTGGAAATAAACTCGTTCTTTCGAAAGAATAAATTATGGAAACCGTAACCCTTTGCCGCGCGGAATACCGGCCATTGTGCTTTACGGAGATGCAGCGCGTAAATACGTCCACGGGTAAATAATAAATAGAGAGGGTGTTCCGAAGGAGAATAAAAACGAGTGGGTACTGGTGGGCTCAATATTTGTCAAGCCCCGTGCAGTTGGAACGACGGAGTTGTAGTCGTGGCGGTATCGTAGTCGACGGAGTTGCTTCTGCGAGGGGGATCGATAATTGCGATGGATCGAGACCGAGGAATTTCCTCCTCACCGTCCCTTTCTATCCGATCGCGAGGGAGATCGTTTTGGGATCGTTCGCGATCGCGATAACACGAATTCGGTCGATCTCGCGAAGAGTGCGCGAAGAAACTCGCCGCTCCGGCTCGAGGGCATCCCCGAAAACCGCGACGGTGTCGGCCATCCCCGAAAAGAAGTCCAGGGTCTGAAAATAATTAGTCGCGTCGGGGGGTCGGAAACTCGATTTCCCGGGCAGTTGATCCTTCCGTGGTGGAAAGAAAGGCGCCGCGTAAACGGGGAGGGAACGAAGTTCAAGGAAGGGTTGACGCAAAAGAGATGAGACGGCGGAGACGGAGGGAAAGAGAGCGAACGAAGAGACAACGGGGGCCACAGAGCGTTATAAGATCGATAGCTGATGTGATACCGAGCCGACCCAACCCAACCCAGCGCCCGAGCCGACCCAACTGAACCCAGTCCGACCCTCGGTTCGTTCACCCCCGCGGCACATTCGCGCCATTATCTGTTCCAAATGTCGTCAACGGCATCGTTTCGTTTACGGTGCGGCACATCCACCTTCTCTTCGCCCATCCACCCACCCATCCGCCCACCCACCCCTCCGCGCCTCGCCCCTACCCGCGCGGGATGTATATGCCCCTTTTTGTCCCCCTCCGTCCCCTGCACCCTCCCCAGGCACCCCGCGGTCCCTCGCGAACCCGTGCAAGCCAACCGAGAAACCGGGCAGAGACTTGCCCCGTTTCCTCCTCCGCATTCTCTTCGCGCACCTCCCGACCACCTCCGCCTACACCTCCACCTCCACCCCTGCCCCTCTCGCTCTCGCCCCCTTGCTTGTTTTTAAGGTTATGTGTTCGCCGCGCATTACGACCCATTCCGGTGCTCGGCTACGTCGTTTTACGAATCCCTGATTCCGCCTTATCGTCTTCTTCTCCCCCTCCGAGCACCCCCAACCCCACCCTCCGGCCACCTACTCTCTCGTCCTCGTTCCCTTTTAGTTGCCACCCTACCTTCTCGCCGTTACAACGTAAGCACGCTTTTCTTTCCCGACCCCTTCGCTCGATTCTTCCTTTTTGCTTCCCAACCGCCGCCGGTTCCTCTCCGTGCGGTACCCGACGCTTTTCCCCGCGAGTTAACCTCTCCCGAAGATCGTTTCCTTTGACGGACGTCTCGACGTCGCGTCGCCCTCGAGGACCGACTTAGCCCGAAATTTCACCGGGATTCCCCCTCGGAAATTTACCCCTGCCGATCGAAAATTTATTCGTTCAAACCCCCTCCGAGGGGGCGGAGATCGAGCCTCCTTCCGCGGGAGGAGGAACTTTTCCTCGAACGTGTCCAGATTTTTGCGAGTCCTTGCTGGAAATCTCCAACGGTGGGAAAATCTCGCGCTGGATTCCGATTGCTGATATAAATATTGAAAAAAAAGGGTGTCGCGACGGGGAGAATTACGAGCGAGAAGAGGGGTTGAAGCGTTCCGCAACACTTGGCGCGGCGCACTCGAGAGAAGAGCCGGATAATTGAACGTCGAAGACGTTTCCTTTCTGGCGTTTACGAGAGCGGAGGGAGCAAAGTTTTCTGGCTACATCCTCCGAGAGGATTTTTCCATAAATGGGACGAGGTGGCGCGTTTGAGTGGCAGCTGCCACGCGAAACGCTCCTCTATCCAGTTTTACGTCCGATGCACGTTACGCCGATGAACGCGGAGGGGACGGGGGGCCTGGCCCAAGACACTCGCGGAAAATGGAAAAATTTGGTCAAAATTTTATCCGGGGAAAGTGTACGTAGTAACGGGACAGAGGGACCGTTGTAAATTTATTCGAGTCGTACTCGCAAATTTCTGCCTCGGTATCACCGGTTGCGATCCTCGAGGCGATAACGAGGTGTCGCGCGTCCCTCCGCGCCTAATTAAATTCGTGCGAGCAAAAAGCGAAGGAACGGCGCACGCTTCAACCAAAAGTGAACCGTGTTTGCGAAAGGTAGCGGTGGCCGAGATAAACGCGCAGCGTGGTCCGTAATTCGCGATACGAGCAAGGTCAGGGAGAGCGGACTTCTCCGAGGTACGGAGGACTCGGAGCTCTCGACACCCGTCGCTACCAGGGTGTCGGGACCCTGGATGCGAGGATCTCGATCGTCGCGTAATTCTCGTCCGGTGAATTTCGCCGTAACTTCACCGGGGGACGAGCGACCCGAGGAAATCTTGGAACCGCGTCAGGGATTTCAGCAACGCGCGGACAAGGTTGCGTTTCCTCGCAGCAATGATCCGCGGTAATGACAGGAGTGGCGCGTCCAAGTTTATTACCGAGTTACACTGCCCTCTAATCTGCTCGGCGAACGAACAAAAGCCGAGGCGCGAGCGGAGCAACGCGCGCATTAAACGACGACTAATGCCCCGGTAGCGCGGAGGCTCCTTTTTCCCTCGACGAGCTGGAATAGGAAGCCCCGTGCTAGCTTCGAGGAGATTCGAGGCGAACTATTAGCATAATGCGATCGGTGGCCGATGGCGGTAACGGAAACTAAGATCCGAGTTAAGGGTGGAACGCCGTCGACCGCTTTGCAAACTAATCGACCGCTCTCGTACTCGCTTTTAACCGAGCGCAACCGGCCGTCCGCGATCGACCGAAAGCATAAATTATTCGACCGACACGCGAGGCCTCGCCGCTTCTTTCGATCCGCCCAATTCCCTCGAACGCGAAAATACGAAGACCGGCTCTCCCTTTCGATTCGAGGTCGCTCGAGCGCCAGTCGGTGCAACGACGTTTCGATTTTGACAATCGCACGGTAGAGGAGGTAGCAGGAATCGATGTTTAAAGCTCCGGGAGACTCGGCGGGCACCGTTTCCCGGCGTTCGACGATCCCGTTTCCACGTGGCGTGGGAATCTCGGTCGAATCGCAACTCGGACGCTCGACTCGGACCCGTCCGAGTTTTCGGGCGTCGCGTGGCCCGGCGAGGTGGAAAGTGGCGCTCAAAGTTGCCAGAATTACGTAACCTCCGGTAAGTGGCCACATAAGGGAATTCAATGTCACGACTGAGCCGAGTTGAAAGAACACGCGCTACCATTCACGGCGGACTATGTAAGTAGTCGGCCGTGCCGAGGGGAGAGCCGAGGGGAGAGCCGAGGAGAGAGCCGAGGAGAAGGAGGAGAGCGAGCGAGTCTCCCACCGCTACGGACTCTGGATATCCCCGCGTACTTTATCTCTCTCCGCGATCGGGCCCGGTGTGCACGGAACCTCCTCCGGGACGCGTGCTTCCGGCGGACGCCTAAATTTAGGCCTCGACGGTGCCCTCTCTTTCCCTTTCGGTCTTCGTCCACATTGGTCTCGTTCTGCGCGCGCGAGCTCGACGAGGGAAGAGGACGAGCGTAGATCCGCGCGGTGCCCGGCTGTCCGGCCGTCCGACCGTCCGGCCGTCCGAGCGGCTGGCAGGTTTACAAGGAAGGTAAGGCAAGACGATGGCTAGGCTAGGTGAGGCGAGGGCAAGGTAGCCAGTCAGGCAGGCAGGCAGGCAGGCAGGCAAGTAAGCAGGAGAGACAACGCTCCCCGGGCTGAAGAGTGCCTACGACACACACCGTCACGCATTCACCCTCGTCCGATCCCAGACCTGCCCGAACTCTTTTTCCCTTGGTCCCTTCTTTACCCTCCTCCCTTCCCGCAACACGCGGCTCTCGCCACGCAGCCGAGCTGTGCCTGCCTGTTCGCCTGCATGCCTGCTCCTGGCTGGCTGGCTGTCCGCTGTCTCGCTTCCGCCAAGGTTTGCGCGCCGTCGTCGTCGCCACCACCACCACTGCCACCACCGCCACCACTACCACCACCGGCACCACCACCACCACCACCACCACCACCACCACCACCACCTTTCTCTCTCCTCGTCCACCTTCTCCGACCCTTGGCGCTCTCTTCCCCCGTTTGCGGTGTCTCTGTCTCCGTGAGTCTCTCGGTCGCTCGCTCGTAGGCTCGGGGATCTCCGCGGCGCGGCGCGGCGCGGCACCACCGTCCCTCCACCCCGTTCCCTCTGTCCCTCCGCCCTCCGCCCTCCGCCCTCCGTCCTCCGTCCTCCGCCCTCACTCCCGCGGCAAGTCGTTGCTTGCACGGCCGAGCCGAGCCGAGCCGAGTCGAGCCGTACGTGCCGTCTGGCCCCTTTTCCCCGGCCCCCGCCCTCCGTCCCTCCGCCCTCGTGCTTCTCTTCCAACCGTCTTCCTCTCCGCTTCGCGTTTCTCCCTTCCTCCCACACACACACACACGTACACGTGCGCGGACGCACGCACGCACGCATACACACACACGCACACACACGCACACACACACACACACACACATACATACACACCGCCTTCGCCGCACCAACCTCCTCTAGCTCTTTCTCTTCCTCTTCTTCCCGTCGCCGATTTCTCCCCTCCCCCCGGCCTCGCCGCTCCTCTCGCGCGGCCCTGCGCCCAGGGGTGAACGAACCTACTAAATGACGGCCATGAAAACAGCCGAAGCTCGGCCACGAAGGATGAAGGAAGCCACGGACCGGACCCGCGGGAAGATACTGCCCCTCCTCTTTCTTCTTCTTCTTCTGCTTCGCGGTCGTAGTCTTCGGCGAGAAGCGCGTTCAGGCCCCCTGTCCGATCCGCTCCGGTCCTCCATCGATGTTCGTCTACCGAGAGCTCTTCGCGCTCTTCCGCCGGTACAGTTTGCGCTTTTCGTCTTCCTCCTCGATCTCCGCGACGATCGTCCACTCTCCCGCCCCCGCTCCCCGTCAGGCCCTTGGTTGCGTCGAGATCCACGATAGCCGCGAAACCGGCCGCATCGAAGGACGGACTGGGCTCTGTTACCGTTTTGGAAGATCGACGACCTGCCGCGATCTTTCGCGACAGTCACTCTTGGACCTACTCTTCGAGTAGAAGAAGTCTCGGAAACTTCCGAGAGACTTTACGATCGAGATGGACCGAATTGGGAGATCGATCACCGGCTACGGTGGTCTTTGGAGATGTTCCTCCGCGGAGCAGAGTCGGAGAGACTTCCACGGTTGTCAGGGTCCTCGAAGGTAACCTGAGTTGTGTCCGACTCTCTCTGGACTCTCTTTCGGTTACTTCCCGAAGGCATAGAAGGTGGCACGGGAAAGCCTTCGAGGAAATGTTCCGAGTCGGATCTGGGTCCAGGCTTCGATCTCCTGTAAGAATTTTGGGTCGTTTCCTCGTAAAGCGAAGAAACTTTCTCCCTCCCGGGATAAAGAGCGTTGATCGCGATTCGCGTTTATTTTTCGAAATCAGTGGTGCGATCGAACGATCCGCGGGAATCGATCGGCGCGCGCGATGCTTTCCAAGCGGAGTAGGTAATCTCGGTCTGAATCGCGGTAGGTTTCAAAGAAGCGATTCGCCGGCCCGGTCTGCCGCGAGTACCGATCCCATCGTGCGGCAGACGTCCGTGGAAAGTTCGCGTCGTTGCGTCCTGCAATGGTGGTCGCGCGCGGCCAGGTAACCGTGGAAAACGTCGGAGGGATAGACGGGGGCGGACTAGGAATTACGAAGTCAGTGTGTCTCGTCGACGCGGCCGACTACCCTCGAATAGGCATCGTGCCGGAAGAACGCACCGGCGGAAGTTCGATTCTCAGGATCGATTCCGTATGCCGTCGGGCGTGGGTGCGTGCGCGTCTCGACGACAACGGAACGACCAAGCAGGCGAACGCGAGCGGAGTTCGCGAACAGGGCCGCGGAGCGCCGCCGCTCGATCTCTCTGCCGTAGGAATGCCACGATCGATTTGCAAATCGTCGATCGTACCGCGACACTCTCCTCGCTTCTTTGCAACGCGACGCGCCGACAAGGATCATTCTACTCGGTTCTATTTCTTCTCCAAAGTATTTCCATCTTCGCGTTCCGGTCCAAGTCCTCGAGAAAAGATCGCGGTCCTCCTCTGCCAAAATTCTCTCCCGATTCGTAGATTCTCGACGCTCGTAATTTCGATCCCGTCTGTCCCCTCTGCTCGTAGTCTGGTCGGCTCGACGACCGAGCGGAGATGGATATCTTCCAGCTTTGTTGCCTCATCCACGAGACCCTTAACACCGGTTCTCCTTCTTACCTTGTCAATCTCATCCGTGGCAATCTTTCATACCGCTCCGCTGACTCTCGTCCTACTCGTTCACAGTTATCTATTTCTACTCGGCGCTCGCCATACATCTAAATTCCAGGCCTCGTTTCCCGACCTTTCTTCTCGTTATTACACCTCCCCCTTACTCCCCCACCACCGCCACCGCCACCGCCACCGCCGCCACCTCCTCCTCCTCCTCCTTCGTTTCCTCCCCCTCTTGGGATTCGTGATCTCCCAACCTACTCCGCTTTCAAACGTGCCACCAGATCTTTTATCCGCCGACACCTTGTACAACTTTTCCTTCTTGGATTTCCATCGTTGGTCGATCCGCTCCCTTTCCTCGTCTCGTGAGCCCTACGTTTCGTCCTTCGTAGGGCGAAGCGCTCGCGCGATAACTCCTCGATCGGGTTCGTACGCGATCGGGGAACGTTCCTAGCCGAAAACTGTGGAAAAAGTTTCGAGATCGCGTTCGCAAACGTTCCCGAACGATCGTCGAAAAAACACGCGCTCCGTCGAGGAGAGATCGTTCGCTCGCTCGTTCGCTCGCTCGCTCGAGTGTGCGTACGCGCGCGCGCTCGTACGCGTATTACGTAATCTAGAGGCGATAAGAACTCGTTCGTCGGTTATACGCTCGTAAACGCTCCTCGAGGCGGACTCGTCGCGCGACTCGCCGGCTCGTAATGTTGCGGCATTCTCATCGCGTACGAATAATAACGAGTTTCGTCGTCGACGATCATTACGATCGATGCGATCGTCGCGCCCGACCGACCAACCTCCCCGTACACTTTTTACGTCCGAAAAGATCCTCCCTCCCGGTTTTTGTCGCGCGGGGCGAATTTCAACGGGGGCGGGAGTGGAAGGGAACGCGTCCCTCGTTTTTCTCGAATCGTCGACGAAGAGGGGACGGACGAGGGGCCCGCTAGGGATTTTTTTGCCCTCCCACCGCGCGAAACCAGCCGCGCTCGAGTTTTTGTCGGATGGAACGGTAATTTACTTCCGTTTATAAAAGGCGTAACACGGGAGCGTTTCAGGATTAGAACCGCAACCGAGAGAGTCTCGCACGGCGAGGCCTTTGCGTGAATATCGGTCTTGCCCGTAACTTTTTACTCCCGGCCAGCCCAAGTATTTTTATTAGTTTACATGAAATTAAACCCATTTCCTTCCGGTCTAATAAATAAAACAGCTAATAATAGACTCCCGCTCGACCGAGAGAGAAAGAGAGAGAGAGAGAGAAAGAGAGAGAACCTCACCGCGCGAACGCGTCGCCTGCAGAGCGGCTTCGTGCCGATCCTAAGAACCGTTATTGCTTCTTTTTTCATCGTTACGTCAAAAAAGGATCCTCCTTTTAGAGCGCGCGGCTTCCCCGATAAATTGACCCTTTATCCACGGAAATTTTCCCCACGAACGAGCCCCCCTCCCGGTAATATTAGAAGCGAACGCGCTTTTCTTTTTTCTTTATTTTTTTTTTTTTTTTTTTTCCCCCCCTTGAACCACACCGCATCGTGCGAAAGAGGTGTGTTTCGCGCGTCGAATCCGCGCGGAGGATTCGAGGCTGCGAGACGGGGAACGAATCGATCGCGTTTGGAAAACGATCTCGAAAAATCCAGGGGTTTCTCGAGTGCGTGGTACCTGGCTATCTAGCTACCCACCGCGCGTGGAAATCGATCCGCGGAATTCGTCGTCGTCGCCGACTATCGGTCGTGTCGTTTCGTTTGTTTAGACTGGCGTACACGCACGGCATCCGATCGCAAAAATTCGCGCCGAGTTATTGTGGTGGAGCGGCGTGCTCGGGGTCCACGCGTCTCCGAGAGAAAGCGAGAGAGAGAGATACGAAACGGGGTTCGGGTTTCGAGTCGTAAAACCAGACCAGCCCCGCCACCGAGCTCTCTCTACCCCTCTCTCCTCTCCCCCTCTCCCTCTCTTCCTCCCGCCTCTCTCCGTCCTCCTCGGACTTTTTCGTCCCGTTTTTCCTCTCGTCTCGCACCCTTGCCGAGATTTCCAACGTCCCCGGTTCCGCTCCCCGATTGTTTTCGGATCGAGCAGCCATGGGAATCGCTCGGAAACCAGCCGGAAGAGGGGAAACACCCAAAGATTTCAGCCACCGGTGAACCCCCACACCGAACCGAACCCCCCCTCGCGATCCAGACGAGGGGAAATTGATCTTAACCCCTAGCGAGCTAGACTCTCGCTTACCGTATCGCGCGTAGCTGTTCCATCGAGGACCTTTTACCTCGAAGCGTTACCGATCTCGATCGAGTCTTTCGAACGAAAATTGCCCGACCCGCCTACAAATCGTATCGAGAGGATGGCTCGAAGACGGTGGGCGTCGGTGAGCTATTCGTCAGCGAATTAATCCCGAATCTAGGGGAACGCACTCGAGTGACCTGAAAATACATCGAGTTCCCTTGGTCTCGGTGAACGATTAATTAAAAAGCGCGCGCAAACTCGATCCCGCGGGTTTAGAAACGGAACGTTGAAACGCGTTTGTGTTACGATGCAACCGCGTTACCCCTACCGAGATAACCGTGTCGGATAAACCGATTATTTACGACGCTGGAAAACCTCGGCAAGAATGCGTAGCTTTTCCGCCCGAGACTCTTGGCTCTGCTCGCCGATTAATTACGATCGAGATTTTGCGAAAGTTTCCAGCTGCTCCGGAACGCGCGAAAAGAGACCGAGTGCCCTTAATCCGGTTGGTCCGAAGATCTGGAGGTAAAAGGGTCCGCGGGTTACGATCCAAGGGAATTTCTCTCCAAGTTACCGGACCTCTCTAGGGTAGTTTGACGTTTAGTCGTCGCGAGGGAAAGTTCGCTCTTGGACACCGAAAAATCGTGGCTCTTCGAGGAGAACGAGCGGTGCGTACGCAGGCGTTTTTCCTCCGCTTCGATTCCGGGTGGTTCTCCTTCGCGCGACGCACGCTCCCGACGATTCCCCCGCGCGCTACTCGAGTCCGTCAACAACGATTTTCCGTCGTCGCGAGTTCGCGCGAGAACAGACCCTCCTCGATCGCTTTCGCGAGGTGAAAAAGAGCCAGATATCTCGCCGCGAGAGGGAAAATAACGCGCGGAAAATTTAGGAGCTCGTTCCACTTTCGAAACGAGTTTCCTTCCGGGATCGATCCTCGCGGTCTCGAAGCACTCCCAAGCCTCGAATATTGAACGTTCGCGGGCTCTTTGATATTCGACGAACATTACGAATCGTGCGCGGTCGGAAAAAGCTCGAAGACTATCGAAAATATCGATGTTATCGGATCGTGCGAAAACTGTTGTAAAGTTCAGATTGTAATGTCTAGTTTATTACAATATGCAGGAATCTCGCGTATCCGGTAGTATAGTTATTGTATATATAAGAATATAAAGTTCGAAGAAATGCGTATACAGTGATACGTCTTGATGTGAACGACGATAGTGTAATGTGGTCTTTCTGACTCTGGAACTCGACTAAAAAGAAAAGCCAAAAATAGAAAACTGCCAAACTGTTCTTAAAACTGACATCGACATCTAGCACCCTTGAGATCTTTGTTGCATTCACTCCAACGAAAACAATGGTAATCGGTGACCCCTGGACGATGAACTCGAATTAATAAGGGCGCTCGAAATCGAAACTTTGAATCGACGTTAAACGTGGCCGCGTCGCGGAACGCCGGAACGTCGGAACTTTGTCCCGTTCCTACGGACAAATCGATGTCGTTCTGTTCAGCCTCGTTTGGTTTTACGGCTCGCGCGCGCACCTGGCCATTAACCAACATCGAATATGCTGATTACCCGTGATTAGAATTCCCCGCGATTATCGCCGAGTTCGAAACGATTCTCGCTTATCGTCCCTGACGTTCGCCTCCGCTCGAAAGAATCGACGCGGTTTTCGATCCTTCGCCGGAGCTCGTCGTTCGACACCGAGGTGGAAAAAAAATTATGATTTCGTCGATCGTCCGAGCCCCGGTTGAATGGTGATTATTTTTTTTTTTTTCCACCCCTAACGCGCGCGAAATTCTACGATGTGTGTTCGAAGTCTCTAGAAATCATCCCGACGCGCGTTCGAATCCGAACAAACGCTCGATGTCTTGCTGTCCCCCGTTCATTCAGCCTCTGGGGAATAATGGAGCCGACGACGAGCGGATTTTTCCTTTGTACGATTAAATTGCTCGAAAATCCGCCGACCGATCGGCCGGTTCGACGAGTATCTCAGAATTCCTGAGAATCTCGCCGATTTACTCGCGACGAATCGCGAGTGTCCTGCTGGGCCTTAAAATCGTGGGACACCGTTTTTGAAATTATTCCGGTCACTGGGGCCACCATGGGCTATTCGAATAGAATTACGATATAGGAATACGAGGAATAGTGGCAGCATCTGAGGACGGTTTATCGATTCGAAAAACTTCACGGATGCACCGTGCACGTTCCTAGGTTGTTTCCAGAAGGCTTTGGAAGAAAAGAATTCGTAAAAGTTGGTAGACGGTGCGTGTACGGGTTATCCCCGAGAGAACGATCGTCGGGTGTATAGATTGGCGAACGGGTCTCGCGAAGAATACAAAGTCCTCCCGCTGTAAACTAAATATCGTTAACCAGAGAAGGGAACAATCGTCGGTCATCCGTCGCGATTATTCTCGTTGGAGGACCGCGGGCGGTATGTCGATCTACTCGAAGGAGTAGCCGTGGCTCCTTGGAGTAGGGCAAGAGGGTACGTTATTAGCATAGGCGCACGGTCAAACGAGCTATTGTCTCATTATCGGATGTCGAGGTTCGGGAACCGATGGAGAGACAGGAGGGAGCGCCGCGTATATATACCCACCGGTGTGTCGTAATGGGCTTCATCTCGACCCGTCTGCAGAGCGCCTGCCTTCGTCTCCCTTGCCTGCTTAATCCTCCCTCCGGGGAAGGGAAGGTGCGATAACAAGCCACCAACCTACCTTCTTCCCTAGCCATCGCCGGCTCGGCTCTAGGACCTCTCGAGACGGGAGAATATGCGCACTCGCGCTCCCGTCAACGAGAAAGAATTCAGGCCGTACGTGGCCATACACTGTGCGAGCCGTGAGCCGTGCTCCCCCGACCGAACCAGACCCGACCAGACGAGATCGAGACGAGGATTTTGGGTCACGATAAACACCGCGAATAAATCCCCTGCCTCGGGGCTCCGTGCTCCCGTCGAATCCTCGACCGTCAAAGGTTGTCGTTCCAGTTCTACGAGACGACGTCTTCTAACGGGGGAGAAAAACGTTTATCGCGCTCTGCTCCTCTCGCGGTCGATCCAACGGAAATAAATAGAATTCGGGCCGAGGCACAGGGCCCGACGTACCACGGGATATCTTTCCAAGCTGGAACTTTACCGAACAGCTGGAATGGCTTCCGAGGGAGAAGTTTCGCCGAGTGCTCGTTTTCAACGAGTATCCGTGTTTCCGTGTTTCCGTTGTTTCGTTCGATCGCGTCGAGTACGAACGCTCGTTTCGTTGCGCGCGGATTCTCTGCGGAGACGAATCAGTTTCTACGATGAAAATTCTACGGTATCGCGAAACACCTGTCCGGGTAGCGGTGAAAAACGACTCGGATTTCTCCCCGACGATCCTCCGAGCGAACCAGAGGGGATCGTTGAAATCGTCGAGCGGTCCTCGTTCGTCCTCGGTCGCGAATCAGCCTCGTCGATAAGGTCAACTTCGATCCCGTAATTGCGGCCGCTCCATTCTCCGCGGCCACGAAGCAAGCGAAAGACCCTTTGAGGTGGATTCGCGCGTAATTACGAGCTGACGAGCTTAAAGCGGCGGTACTCGAATAAACTGAATTTCGGGCAGAGTGCCACTTCAGAGGAGAGGCGGCCAGAGAGGCACGGCTGGACGAAAAGCGTGAACAGGTGCTATAGATAACGGCGAGCAAGCTGCCCCGGCGTTGAAAAGGCCGGGGTTCGACCAGAGGGAGAGGAAAACGCGCGAAAAAGGACACGCGGCCCGTTTTCCCGCGACAAAAGACGCTCCTCTTTGCTCGACGCGAATCGTCGTTATTGTTATGGCGTTACCGGAGGAGAGCCTGGTAAACGTCGCGATTTCGACGGTGCTCTCGTCCGCTCGCGAGAGGAACGAGAGTGCCCCTTCCGCGTCCCGTTCGAAACCGTTTCGACGCGGAAACCACGCGCTCGAATTTTACCACCGAGGATACGCTCCTTCGGGGACGATTCCCGACCCTTCTACCGTCACAATTTTTACACTTTGCGGAGAGTAATTTTTCTAGGGGGAACATTTCCAGAAGAATAACTCGAAAGAAGAGAAGACGGTATTTCCACCGTATTGGAAATATAATACTACCCCCAGCAACGTTATCGGCCGCTCGTTCCTATCGAGGATCTCGAGTCTCCAAAGCCCTCGAAATAAACAAATTCCACCGTGGAAAGATCCAAAGCGTCCGTGTCGATTTAGTCTACGGAGGAGAGACGGTCGTCCGTCGCCAGACACTCGATTCGAACGAGACCATTCATCGGAATGTATTTTCGGGGCGGCGTACCCCTCGATGTCATCGAATGCACGAGTAGACAACGGACGTTTGTCGTCGTACGGTGTTTGGCGTCGCGCGACACGGTGCTCGCGATTCGAGTTTCGATGGCAGATCGTTTCCGGTCTCTTCTCCGTAAAACTCGCAGAGTTTCGACCGAGAACGTATTCGCGATTAACTCGAAGTGCGTTCGAGACATCGGTGCACAGCGATCGTTGCACTTGGACTTGGTCTACGAAGCCGGGAGCCACCCGGGAGGGAGTGGGATCGCCTCGATGGGGGAAGGTAGGGGAAATCAGGTTACAACCGAGTTAGGTGTGGGAAGAAAGGTGCGAGTCATGGAAATTAAGATCCCGTCGATACGCGCGAGAAAGTTTATTTCGCGGCTGGGGCTCGTTACGCGTGCGAGGATCATTGATGCTCGCGATAGCCACGCGGAATGGGTTACACTCGTGCGTAATTTCTTCGTTCGCGTTGGGAAATTTTATCCCGCGATTCTTACCCGGTCCGGCACTTTCTTTCGCGTCGACGATCCAAATCGATGATTCTTTCTTCGAAAATCGGTAAAAAGAGTAACAGCGATCGGATGCACTTGGATGCGCTCGCGTCCTCTTGATTCGTAATACGAGTTGTACGGGGAAAACGACGTGTTTCGATTCGAAGAATTCGAAAAACGATCCACTCGAAGAAATATCTCGTCGCGATAGGTGAGACGATCGTAGTCGCTCGAAAGTAACACGTAACGACATCTCTGCGCAAATATAGTTAACGCGCTCTCGCGATGCCCTCCTCGTCTATTTTATTTCCACGCGTCTCTATTCATTTATTTCTCTCGTCTATCCGCAACGTTACGTTCGAAGAAAGGTCCAGTTAAACGCGAGCAATCGTTATCGACGTCTTCGATATCGAATCGTCGCTGTTCCCGGTCCAGGCGGTGAGTAATAATCGTTCTCGAAACGATCGAGACGATCGAAACGATCGATTTCGTCGACGGTTACGGAAAGCGCGCGTTAAACTGTCTCGCGAGCGAGCGTAAATCTACGGGACGCTTCCAGTTGTCGAAGAGCGCGTTACGTCGTGGAATAGGCGCGTGGTCGTCCGAGGCGCGCGATAATTAGCCGCATCCGCGGCCGCGATCATCGCGCGATATCTGCTCCGGCGAAACGATCGCGAACCGGTCAAGAAATAATCAATTGCGCGTAACCGAGTCGTATCCCGTAAACGGTCACGTCCGCGCCTCGAACGGCGCCCACTTCCGGGGAAGCGGCGAGAGGAAACCGTAGGAAAGGGAACGACTGGGAAAACAAGAAAAGGAAGATGAACCCACGACCGGGGGAAGGTGGGGAGGAGCGGGGTGCCGAGCCGGTGATCGCGCGAGGAAGAGGAAGAAGGTCGTGACTCTGGTAGCCTACATCCAAACGCGGTTATCTCGTTCCCTCCCGAGCTGTCCTTACGCCTTCCACGGGCGTGCATGTGGACGAGGACGAGGACGTTCTCCCTTGCTCCACCGAGCCCGTTACGCCGACGTTAACGGCCCTTAACCATACCTTAACCCCGCGGATACGGGTTTCGTTAACCCTGTCCAGAGCTCACTTTTTCCTCCCTGGATTCTACGAGAAATTTCTACCATTTTTTGCTATCGCGAACCTCTTCGTTTTCTTCGTCGATTGCACGGAAGCGTTGAATTATCGTATCGCGTCTTCCAGATGTTTCGTCGACGTTCGGTAGAACTTTTAACCCTTTGAACTCGAGAGGAGACCCTCGATCGCCACTCGATTCGGTTTACTTCTTTCAATTCGGGAAAATTTTGTGACTCGAAATTCAAATTGAAAATTAGGTATTGCACTCTTTTAAGATGCAAACATACGTATGCCGAGTATCGAAAGAAAAATATTCCGTTCCACATTAATTTTGCGATTTAAAAAATTTCATCGAGGCGCCAGTTTCAGGTAGCGAAAACGCTTCGAGTGCAAAGGGTTAAGCGTTACGGTGTACAATTTTAAACGTAGCTCAACCGTGTACGAACACGGGCTACACATTTTTTCGGAAGATGTCATTTTGCGCTTCTACTCGAGACAGATGGAGAGCAATACCTCCCGACCGATAAAACGATGCAGTAAATATTTTTGAACGTCGCCTCGACGACGAGCGGTAACTGTTACGCGATTCAGGGAATCTCTGTCCATCAGAGACGACGTTGATACCTTTGTAAACGTTGCGAAAACTTTTTACGCCTCGAGCGCAATACTGTTGTACCCGTTACAATGTTTTATTACGTTCTACTAATGTTCCAACGGGTACGCCGATAAATGCAGATGGACAGCTGCTAGTTGGCGACGAGGCAACTAACGAGCTGTTTGACAGCAGTTGCTCTCGAGATTTCAGCGAGATACGATGTTCTATTCCTTGTTCGCTAATTTATACATCCGATAATGTCGCATCGTGGTCGAGGCAACGTCGTTCGGTCGGAGCACCATTACCTACGATGCTATTGTTTTACAAATTCTTTCGCATTTGTCGCTGTCGCTGCTGTCTTCTCGCGCAAAAACTTTCCTTTCTTTCTGTTCTTTTTTACGCATTCTCTGGCAAAGATTGCCAGGCTCCGGTGTATCCCCGAGGTAGACGGGTTCGAATAATCACAGCTTTCCGAAAAAATGATCCAGTCTTATCCAACGGTGGACGAGTAAAAATCAATCGAGACCGGGAGAGCCCTAGACTTTAATCTCCAGCGGTTGCAAGAATGTTTACTCTTGGGTCATTTTTTCTGCCGGAGTTTAATTTAAGAGCCCTATCTCCGAGAGACATCGCGACCCCTTGAGCAATTTTTAGGTCCGTGACCTCCGCGCGATTAAACGGCCCCGACCGCGTCTTCGTCAGCGATAAACCCGCACCTAGAAACCTGTATTCTCCCTTTTTTGGCGCGTAACCAGCGACGAGACATTCAGAGACCTCGATCCCCGTCCCCGTGTCCCCGTGCCCCGTGCCCCGTGCCCCGTGTCCCCGTGTCCCGGGCAAATGTTTTTTTCCTCCGCTAGGAAACGCGGTATATAGATTTTTCACGGTGTCCCCCTTAGGTCCCAACGCGGCAGAACGTTGACGCGAAGCCGACCGAATCTACCCTCGATCGATGCGAGAAAAAGGGAGTCGAGAAGATGTAATAAATATTAACCAATTCCAGCGTCGAAGCTATATCGCGTCGCGTTCGCGTCGCGCGCTCAATTATTCATGAAAGCATCGCTGGAAACAGTACAGTCCCGGGCAGCAGGTATATACAATCTCTCTCCTTCTGTCTCTCTCTCTTTCTCGCTCGTGAGCTCGCACCGTTTCTCTCGTTTCGTTTGAATCGATATCGCGTAATTGTACGCGTAAACGTTCGAACGAGTTGGCGAGCGAGCGAGCGAGCGAACGAACGAGCGAGCGCGCGCGGACTTTCAGTTTTTTTTTCCCCTTTTTCTCTTCTCTCTTTCGTTTTTGCGCACCTTCGCCGTGTTTCGACCGCGAAATTCGCGATCGGCGGTTCTCGGTCGTGTTTCGACGAATTCGGTTGATCCGTGCGAAGGGCTCGCGGGCGCTCGGGCGGTTGGGCGCGAGGGCGCGAGGGCGCGAGGGCGAGCGGGCTCTCCTTGCAATTTAATGCGGGCACGACGATGCGCAAACACAGACGGCCGCAGGCCCGATGCGAATTTAATATCGGGGCGGGATTTCACTTGCAAAAGTGTCGGGGGATTTCGCGATTGAAATGCATCGTAATATTATCATCCGTTGTAATTTCGGTAATGCAGCGGCACGTGAATTACGCACGGATCCATAACGGCGCGATATCCCGATGTAATTCCAGATACGAGCGCAGGAAACGTTCGAAAGTCATGAAAACTCGAACCGACCAGACGAATTTTCGACGGTTTGTAAACTAAAAGTACGGAGAGGGGGGAGAGGGAAGGACATCGAAGGAACCGAGGTCAGAGTCACCGTCGAGTTAGTTCCAAACAGGTATCGCGACCGTGAGGTATTCGTATCGTGGGCACGGTGACCGAAAACAATCTTGAACGCACAGTCGCGTATTACGTCGTTGCGCGAGTTACGTCCGAAGCGTTGCTATAGTCATAAAAGAGGTGCATTGCAACGTGCACGCACATTGGACACTGCGATAAATAAGGACGGAGAATAGATGGTTCGAGGTGAGTTCGAACCTTGAATTCGCAGCAGTTACCGGTAGAGTAACCGTTCGTCTTTTACTTTTTCATTTCGAATATGTTGCGAAAAAAATCAAACATTTCCAGAGCCAACGTTAACGAGTTTCACGATGTCGGGTCCAAGGGATCAGGTCCTACGGAGTCGTCGCTCGAAGGTCAGCTCTGGCAAAGGTAAATCCGGAAGGTTATCCCGAGAAAATTGGGTCCAGGAAAGGACCCAATTACCCGATCCGTACTCGGCTGGTCGATCGTTTCGTTTAAAGAAGAAAGCTACGAAAGAAACGATTCTAGTTTCGATCGTCTCGGAGGTTGTCCAACCGTTCCTCTCCGAACGAAATCTCGACTCGAGTGCTCCTACTCTGTGCACTCGGCTTGCGAACTATCGAGCAGTAACCCAGTAGCCGATCGTTGTAGGATTGCCGCGCGCGAAATGTTTCGTTGTAAAATTGTCGTTTTCGGTGAGTCCCGTGGTCGGAAGTGGTCGGAAGTGGTCGGAAGTGGTCGGAAGTGGTCGGAAGTGGTCGGAAGTGTTCGCAAGTGGTCGAAAGTGGGTCTTGCAGGGTCCTCGGTGGTGTGGGTCGCGCGCGGAAAGACGCGTCGGTTCGGGAGCAGCCTCGGCTCGAGTAGTTAGTTACTTAGGTGGAAGCCGGACGCGCGTCGCGGAGACGCAGACCGACGGACGCGGTGCGGTGCGTGCGTGGTTTGCGCGGTGCGTGTGCAGCGTGCGTGCACAGGCGGTACGGGGAACGTAGGAACGTAGGTACGGCAGCGGAGAACGTAGGACGTGCGTGGCACGCAGGGTGTTGGTGTAGGTCCAGGGCCCGGCTCGGCCAATGAGGGGCCGGGAATTCGTGGCAGAACGCCGAGCTGGCCGGCCAATCGCGGGGCCCCGACTCCCCGGGGTTACTGACCTGGCCAACGCGTTAAATATCCCATCCTGAAAAATATCCTGCCCTCTTCGTCGCGCTCCCGGCCTCCGACGAAGACACCGCTACACGCGTGCAACGCGTGCAACGCGTGCAACGCGTACCGTACGTGTGCACGCGGCAAGGGAAAAAGAGGGAACGAGACGCTAGCGGGGAACGGAGCGGTGCGGAGCGGCGCGGCGCGGCGCGGCGCGGCGCGCTCGCACGGTGGAGAGAGGAAAAGAGGAAAAGAGGAAGAGAGGAAGAGAGGAAGAGAGGAAGAGAGGAAGAGAGGAAGAGGGCCGCGAGGGGATACGCTCGAGAGAGAGGGAGAACGCGGCCGCATACCCCCTTTGTTTGCACGACCACGTTCGAGCCGGTCTCTCTCGGTCTCTCGCACGGACTCCCTCCGCGCTCCGTCTTTCGCCTCTTCTCTTCTTTCGTCGGTTCTCTCGGCACGCATATCTCCGGCTCTCCCCGTGGCTTCGTATTTCATTGATTAGTATTGCCCATTAAAAGGACGCCTTTATTTCGCCGCTCTTCCATTCCCCGGGATCGACGACTCTCTCCCACTATCCGGCCGCCTCCTCTCCCGTATCTGAAATCTTAAATAGCTGCTCATTAGGGACGAGGAGAGACCCCCCGACGTTCGATTGTCTTATGTGGAGCAGAGGTTCCCAAAGTATGGCTCGACCGGTAAATACTTTTTTCTCTTTTTAAACCGCCGATCGACTCTTCCTTCGATGTCGAACGAAATACAAACTCGAACGAGATACCGCGACGATACGTGTTCCAAAACGTAAACATTCTCGCGCGCGTGACTCGTTCCGCCTCGGACAATCGATGTTATACCGTCTCCGAGCGATAAGCGTGTACGCTGCTCCGAACGAGCGTTACGAATTTATCTGGAAAGAGAAGAAAAAAATATCGGGGTCCTTGAAAACTCCGGAAAAAAGAATCGCGCTCTTATCGCGTCGGATCGACGAAGGTTCGCGAGCGGAGTACATCGGTCGAGAAACGTGCGTTACGAGCGAATCGAGAAAGATCGTCGTTCTCGAGAAGTCTCGGGCCACGAAAGTTTGGGAAACCCTGAGACAAAGTACTCCTCGTGCCTCTCGATCGTCTTCCCTCGACTTCCGCTCGCTTTTCGATTCGAAAGAGTACGCATCGAGTAGTCGGTACGAAACGTCGCGAGGCCTATTCACTCGAACAAGTACTATTTCTGTCGTTTGTATTTTTTTTCCATCGTTGGAAACTTTATCGTTCCGGTTGAAATTCGCTGGGTCGATTTATTTATTCGTCGTTCTCGTTTTCCGTTGGTAATTTTATCGGTTCGATGTCGACCGAATAGCATTTCGAAATGTCACAAAGTATCTCTCCGAATACATTTGTCCGGTACTGTACATGAAAGTTAATAAGAGGTGTTACAGCGAAGAGATGGCAGAGAGTCGAGTGTGGCGATAAGAGGAGGACAGAATCGCTCGAATCGGCATGCGTTCGTAGCTCTCGGGATTGCATTCCTACGATTGATAACGGAACCCGAAAAAAAGTCCGCCCGATTCGTGACGCTGTTGCAAATGTTCGATCGATCGTCGATGTAAAACTTTATCGAATCGAGGGCAGTTTTTATGCAAACGATTTCGAATCGTACACCTTGCGAAATCATTTTCAAAAGCTAACGCCCACGGTGTCGTCGATCTCCCAAGGAAAAGATCCGCGTGACCGTTGCGATCCATTCTCGATCCGCAAGATCCAGTTCTGAGAGATCGATCGTCCCGAAGCGTCGAATCCTCGTGTCCCAGCGCGTTGTACAAAATTATTTTAAGCGCGCGCTGCCCACGGTGTTATCGATCCGTAATAGAGTAACCTTGTCGCGGATTATCGCAATCCGCGACGCACACGGTAGGGGGTAATCGTTCCGTTGGTGCTCGATTCGTAAAAGCGACGCGGGTCACCCGGTATACGTACCGGAAAGCACGAGTCCAACGCACGCACGTCACCGAGAACGTATTGTCGCTCGTGCGCCCAATTGCAGACCGTCGGAGAGAGACTCTTGGCCGGAAGCACGTAGTAATATGCGTAAAAATATTATTAATGAGCGCGGTGATGCGTCACGGCCGCCCTCACGGATTTAGTACGCGAGCGTTTCGCGCCGGTGTTTACCCATTGTTTTTTCCTGGGCAGCGCGGCTGAAACGGGGAAAAATTGAGCGTAAGCGTAACACGCGAGAGAGAGGACGCACGCGTGGTGCGTTCAGCGAACGGGTGAACCCTTTTTTAATCGAAAAACCACGTCTCGCGTGAAAAGAAAATCACCGCGCGTCGATATTTAAAATCGCCCTCGAGGCGTGCGGCTCTTTGAGGAGAGGCGAAGAATCCGATCGCGGCCTGATACGCCGCAACCGGTGCGTAACGCGATAAAGGGTTAAATTTCCTACAATAGCCTGTCGAGGTGGAAGAAAATAGGAGAAGAAGAGAAAGAGAGAGAGAGAGAGAGAGAGAGAGAGAGAGAGAGAGAGAGAGAGGCCCCCCTGACGATCCGTTCCCTTTTGGTGGTTCTTTTTTTTTTTTTTTTTTTAATTTTTTATTTTGTCGCTCCGCGAAGTCGAGCACGCGTAACACAGATGTTAGAGAGAGAGAGAAAGAGAGCGGGGCCGCTAAGGCGGCCCAACCCTTGTGGACTTTTGTATCGATTACCCATCGGTTGGGCGTAGGTTTCGCCTCCTAGTCGACCAGGCCGTAATTTTAGCGCAAATACTCTCGTGCTAATTGAACCGATCGCCCGATTACCGCTGGTCGCGAACGCGAATTTATTTCGCGCGGTCGTGTGTCCCCCTCTCGAGATTACGTCAGAGCATCCCCCTGGTTTCGTTTCGTTGGAAAGATCGAGAACTCTGTCGAGAAACGTCTCGTCGGGATCTCGACGACAGGGATGATTTTCCGCGGAACGATTCAACGAAAAACTCTTGTTCCTCGCGTTTCAACCCCCCTCGAGTTACGTCGAGCCACCCCCGTCTCTCTATCGTCGAAGACCGCAGTTTCGTTGTGTTTCTCGAGGGGCAATTTTCGTGGAAAGAATCGTGGCAAGTGGTCCCCTTTAATATTTCGAATCAGCCCCCATTCCGATATTTGCAAGTCAACGCGATGGCTCGAAAGCTTAACTGGTGCCGCGTACTGGCCGGCGAGCATAAAAATGCGCGCCGGTGTTATTTGCATTCGAAGAATCGTACTCGATGCTCGAGCGTTCCTCTCGAATACGATCGTCTTCCGAGGACGTCGTTTCGAGAGAAACTCTCTTCCCCCACCTATCTTATCGCATCGATACCTCGAAAGGTTGCGCAATACATCGAGCGATAACTGCGACGAATTCGGTACGTAATCGTACGTTTCGATGTCGTGGTCTGTCAACTACAAAATTGTCGATAGAACTAGAATCGAGTAAAACGATAAACTCGAAGCGAAAGAACGAATACTTCTTCTCCAAATTTCACTCGAAAATACCTTTACCTTTCCGCTAAAGCCCCTCTCTCGTTCGTAAACAATCGTCTCGGCGAGAGGTCAAATGTTTGACTTCCACTCGCGATCGAATTCGACAAAAAGACGATTAGCGAAATCTTCCGATAGCACTCGATTCGTTTTCTCCCTAATCAGGGGGGGTAATGCGATCGCGACAGTTCAGCGAGCGCGAACGGATCGCGTAACTTGTTTACCGTTACATGCGTCGAATAAGCCGCTTAATTGTTTAATAATAATGGTAATAGTATCGCTAACAAATAGACGCCGGGCAAATAGGAGCGAGTAAATCGCATCGATCGCGCTCGCCCACCGCGAGTCTACATTATCGTGGAAATTAATCGTCGCGTACGCGTTACACGCCCCCGTTACACGTTCCCGTTCCAAAAACGGTTCTTGTCCGTTGTCGCGGGGATTGAGCTCCCCCCGGCCCGAAACCGAGTAAATTTAAGACCGGGGCTCGAAATCGAATTAGGTAGGGTCCACCGCGAACCGATCCGCGACTCTTCGAAACCGGTGGAACGCCGGAGAGAAACGCGAACGGGCAACGAATCGATGGAGAAGTTTTTCAATTTCTTTTTTTCGCGCGAAAGACCCGAAGGAGACACGTTGAAAGTGGGCTGCCCAGGCAGACCGCCTCTGTAAGCCGATTATCCACCTAAATACGAAGCCAGAGCGATGCGCGTGGCTTAAATTGTCGCTGTTTCCTCTCCGCGCCGCTTGCCACCCTGCCGGCTCCTCCTTCGTTTACCTTCTTCCCTGGATTTTCGACGATCCCCTCGATATTTCGGGGAAAAGATACCGTGCAACCGCGATCTCGAATCGTCGAGTCCGAGCATCGATTAACCGGTTCGATCGGGAGAGAGACGAGATAAACGGGGAACGGAGAGAACGCGAACGAAAAGGTACTCTCTGCGCGGAATTATGCTCTCTGTCGTCCGTTTCCTGTTGCGGTACAATAATTACGCGATCGGGGAAACACTTTGGTTCTCCTTTATACCAGAAGGCCTTCCAATCTTTTCGCGTTGCACGATCGAAACGATATTGGCCCAAATTTGCTCTTCCACTGATTCCACGGTACTGTAAGTTACGTCTCGATAAATGCAAAATGAAATCATCCGTTTCGCGTAGCAGGAGCTAATGTAGGCTTTAGTATTTCGATTCCGGTATTACGCAAACTGGATAATGCATAGAAGCACCGAATATCTGTAAAGCGCAGTTTCACTTTGATGCAACAATAATATCGGTTTATCGATACCGAGGTAACCTTTAGTTACGAAAAGTATGCACAAACAACGATTCGACGGGTCGTGCCAAGGTTACCTCCCTTTGAACGTTCAAAGAAGGCGAAGGAATTACCGAAAAAAATCCAAAGTGTCCCGAAACCGATTGGAATTCAGAAGCGCTCGATTTGAACTATCGACCGTGTGATCTGCGAAAGAGTACGTCGCGGTTCTGCGACCGTGTGCATTAAATTAACCATATCCACCCGTGTCGTGTTCATTTAACCCAACCCGTCTCGCGTCATTTAGCTAGCCGTACACTGGCATTCTTTCCGCGAGGAAAGCACGTCATCTTTCCCGTCGCTACTTTCCTTCGATAAAGGAATTCTAATCGCTGACTTTCCAATTTTTTTCTCTTCCCTTCGTCGATTCCTCTGTCGCTCACCTTTTACGACTGTTACGTTCGATCGTGCCCTAAAAAGGACTACGATGCAAGAACACCCTGTAACGGCAGCTCGGTACGTATCGCAGGGTGAGGACTCGAGGAACTTGGGAGTGGATCTCGGTGAAACAAAGAATGCGTTATCACGAGCGAAATATATTTAACAAAAGTAAGAAAAACAATGTAGACGCTCCAATTTACGTATTTCGTTGATCTCGGTGTTTCTTCGCTCGTTTCCAGCCCTCTGGCCTGGCGCTCGAATTACAAACGGTGGTTCTCTCTCGTCGACGGACCTCTCTCGCACTCGTTGTCAAGTTATCGTCGCCGCGTTCGCACCTTCCGGGAACGATACTATTTCCATCCGTATCAGCCGCGCGAAACCGAGTCCACGGACCGAGATAGTCCTCGATCCCGAGTTCGCGAGGTTGGGGGATCTCGGGAAATTCCCAAGTCCCATCGAGCGGGCCCCTCGATCGAAAGACGGTCCCCTCCCGGTGTCCCGCGTCGAAGGTCGGCGAAAGTTCTACGGGACAGCTACTAGGAGATATCGAGAAGGTGGTCACCGGAGCTCGGTGGCGTACGCGCGCGTCACCTTGTAGGAGCTGGGCGCGGGTAACAGGAGAAGGAAAGCAGCCGAGTGTCTCGGCACGGGGGAATGCCAGGGTGACGAAAAGTTACCCGATGCCACGCCGCGAATCGATGATGTACGGCCTTCAACGAGGTCGCTGGGATCGCATCGGTGGACTACGGCGACGATGACGGCCACCAAAGAGGGGTGAAGCGAAAGAGGGGAGCCAGCGAACCAACGAGAGAGAGAGAAAGAGAGAAAGAGAGAAAGAGAGAGAGAGAGAGGGAGGGAGGAGCGGTGATTTTTCCGCGGGCGGGATTTTGAAACCTGTTTGAGCGCTTTGAAATCTAGAGAAATAGAAGAGCGGAGGAGACCAAAGCCGGGCGGGCTCGGGCAGGATCGGGTGCAGGAGGCACCAGGAGAAGTGCAACGACTCGAGGAAGAAGAGATATACGCGGTGAGCGGGTAACCGGGGTACCAGAGGGGCCCAACGGGGGGAAACCGAGGGAAACGGGGGGCAGGGTTGAGCGCGAAGGATGGCCCGACGCGGCAGGACGTACGCAGAGGAGAAGATCGGCAAAAAGTAGTTCGCCCGTTCGTGTACGCGCCGATTCTCTCTCGCGGTGCGCCTTCCACTCCTTCTTTCAGTGTCTCGGGATCGTCGCCCCCCTTTCTGGACAACCTCGCCGTTGCGTCTACGGAGGGAACGACCCCGTAGGACCCCCGCTCTTTCCCCCCTCTGTACGTGTCTCCGGAGCTTCTCCGAGAGAATGGGTCTTTTCATTTTTCGTCGCGATGGAGATGAAAGAGAATTGGATCGAGTCCATCGAGTCCGCGGTATTTGTTTTCCCATCACGCGCCTCTTCTTCTTCTCTTTCGTCGCGATTCGCGGCAGAACTAGACCCCGGCGAGCAGCTGAGAGCGATCGTTGTCCTTCGCCGAGCTCGCGATCGCGGGATCGAGCCGCTCCGGAGGGATTTAGAATCCTCGAACCTGGAAATACTCGAAATTAGACGGGAAGAGTAGCATCCGAGCATTTTTACTTCTACCAAAATAATTCTCTAACGAGCAGCTGGCTCCGTGTGGCCAATCGTGCTTTCATTTCCTCTGAAACGTAGATTCGTCTGCTTTGCCAGCGGTACGCGTAAGTAGGGGATCATCGAGGATTATAGATTGTAGCAAAAGAGCACCCACAAAGTGGACTCTCGACGGTTCTAGTTTTTTTCGAAATCTTGCCAAGACACGAGGGATAGTGTTACCAGGCGTGTCTACTTGGGTAACGACGTGGCTGAGCAGGGGATCGAGGAATAAATTGTTGCAAAGTAGCATCCATCGAGCGAAATCTACACACTTTTAGTTCTTTCGAACTAATCCCGCCGAGAGACCAGGAGCAGCGTCAGAGTAGGGTGTACTTGGGTAAGGGATTGTCAAGGATTAAATTGTAGCAAAGGGGCATACACGCGGTGGAAAACGGTTTCGTTTCTGACCCCTTGCGTCGGTCCCCTGAAAGAAGTACCTCGAGACAAATAGCAGGGTAGCAGAGCGTACTCGTTGTTGAGGAATAAGTTACATTAGCGTTAAATTGCCACAATCGTCTGGATTACCTTTCATCGACTGTACCCCAGGGAGTTTCGCCAAGGTGGAATCGTTATCGAACAAAAGTTTGGTCGATCACCGAGTAGCAAAGGGGTACGCACACGGTCTTATTTCCTCTGAAATAATCTTGCCAAGAGACAAGGGACCGTGTCGGAGCGGAGTGTGCTTGGGTAATGGCGTGGGTAAGCGAGAGATTGTTAAGGAATACGTTGTAGCAAAGGGGCACACACATGGTGGAACACAGTTTTATATCCTCCGACCCCTTGCTTCGGTGGAGAAAGCAAGTACGAGGCAAGGGATAGTGTCAGAATGGAGTACACTTGGGGGTGTACACGTAAGCGGGCGATTGTTAAGGAATAGATTGTTGCAAAGGGGCACACACTCGGTGGAATCCACACAGTTTTATTTCCTCTGGAACAACCTTGCCAAGAGACAAGGGACAGTATTAGAAGCGCAGCGTAGTTGGATAATGGGGTATGTAAACGGGAGATTGCCGAGGAACACATTGTAGCAAAGGGGCACACGCGCACACGGTGGAACACAATTTTACTCCCGAACCCCTGTTTCGATTCACGAAATTGAGTGTTAAAGTAGAATACACTTGGGACTCGTAGGAAGAGACGCGTGGAGTAAGGAGAGTACCAAGAAGAAGGTACTGTTGCGCGTACTTGAAAAGTTCATCTCCAAACGAAATGACAAATTGCATCGGGTGAAACGTTCAAGGCAACCGAAGAAAAAATTATTCAACGCTGATAATCATCCCCTTGGGCGCGGTACTAGCTTCCCCTTAATCCGGGTGTCATCTTTCCAGCTCCCAACTGTACATAGTAAACGATACTCGACGGATAACGAGGCAAACGTAAATTGTACGCGTTAAGGTCGAGTTTGATGAAAATTTCGCAAGGTCCGAGCTGTAAGCGGGGTGAATCGCGTTTCGCGATAGGATCAACCGCGACCACCTGACGCGCCGCGTGCATTCTCGCGCGGTAATTACCTGCAGCACCGAGGGTATACGCGTACTTTTAGACGGCCGTTGAGACGATCGTAACGGTTCACGGTTGACCCAGCCGCGAGAATCCATTTCCCTCGTTTTCGCCACCCTTGAAACCGCGATCCCGTCGAACTGGGTCATCGGGACGTTGGGCACGATTCCAAATTCTCGCGAGCCGAACTTGGACGATCGAAACGAACGACGCGCGTGCCCTTCTTTTCGCTCGATATTTCACGGCCGGACTGGAACGATGAACACCATGGGATTCCTTACCACCTGGAAGTGAGATCAGAGATTCTCCGACCGGTCTTAACCAATAAGACTCGTCTCTAATGCTTCCTGGTAAGTTAGAAACACCCACGGGAAAAAAAATAACTGGCGCTTAGTCATCGGGGAATCCCATAGTCACCCATCTGATAGTAAACACGTTTCTAGACCGCAAACACTCTGCTAGAATTGCACGGTAGATCCTATCGTAACGTGCTCGCGTTTTTCCTTCGCTTTCGATACAATTTTTCAAGGCGAAACGCGAAAGAAATTCCTTTCGAGAATTTTCCAAGTCGTGATTCATCGGGGAGAGTTTCGATCGATCGATCTTTCGTCCCCCCTACCCCCTCGAAGCCGGTAGCTCGCGTTTCCGCGGGAAGGGAAGAAAAAATCCACACGCGCGGGAGAGTAGTCGAGGGGGTGGTGGTTGGTGGTGGCTCCCATCGACGAACCCTCGAATCGTAGAACCCGCGGGCACTGGGGACGCGGTTTTATTAAGCTCAACCGCTCTCCTCTCTGTCGGGCGTAAAAAAAATCCGTAAACATTCTTTATTTATCCGGCGGCTGAAGTTTCGCGGGGGTATAGCGTTACTTTCGCAGCGGGCTTTCAAAAGGTCCTCGCCGTATTACCATAGAGACGGTCCGCGAGGTCGTAAAAGGTTGCGCGCCAGCGACATAAAGCGTTTAATGCGCGACTCTTGAAATTCTATTTGCACCGGGCGATGCGCCGCTTCTGCGGCGAGCCTTTTGCGCACGCGAAACTCCTCGCGCAGGTGGCGCCATCTGCCGCGCCGGAACAATGCGTCCTCCTCGTGCTCTTCCGTTCCCAGCGGGAACCGGTCCACTACTTCGAAAGAAAACTGCCACCCCCTCGTACGCGGCCATCTCCTTGACACGTTTTCTTCGTCGTCGAAGGCTCGATGCGTGCCAAGGATGTGTCGTAGGAAGAAAAAAATATCGGTCCCGGGGATTCACCGTAGAGAAACGAACGAACGTTACACCCGTCGAAGGATTTCTCGTTCGATCACCGGTCTACGTGCCCCGGGAGAATCGAGAGTTCCGACAAAGTTCGACAAGGGACTTTCTCGTACCGATTAAAAGGCACATCGGAAAGCCGGTGATCTCTTTTATCGAGCAGCGTACGTAGAAAGTTTGTCCGATATCGACGAGGCAGAGAGGCACAGCGATCGAAAAGCGCGTCCCTTCGAAATCTCGATCGAAGCGGCGATGAGAAAAAAAAAAAAAATTGGTCGGCTCGTCGCCATTAATTTTCCCCTCGGCGGTTCGCTCTGCTCTCTTTTCAACCCGACGCATTCTTTCTCTCCTTGTCGCTTTGGGATCTGGCTTCGCCGACCATGTTGCTTTAGGTCAGTGCCGTCTTCCTCTCCTGTCCCTCCTGTCCGGGCTGGGGCCAGCGGTGGCCTCCTCGTCGCACCTGCGTGCCCGCGTTCGGGCCCGAGCGAGACGCCAGACCCAACCGCGTGGGGGAGGGGAACGAAGAAGCGGCGAAGGAATCGGGGGAACGAGCGAGGGAGACCGAGCCGCGCGAGTGGATAGAACGAAAGGGCCAACCGGAGTAGAAAAAGGACGCCGGGAAGAAGGCAACGAGTGGTTTAGGGAGGGGCAAGAAAACCGCCGTCGGTCCTTGGTCCGTCCTGGAGTTCTTCGACTCTTGCTCGACTTTTTGGGCCAACCTGCCCTTTCCCTCTCGGTTCCCTGTTCGGTCTTCTAGCCGTGGCGGCCTGCTCCGGTCCGGTCCGGTCCGGTCCGGTCCAGTCCGGACCGGTCCCTCTCTCGGAGGCCGGTCTGGAGCTGCCCTTTCTTCGGTCCTCCCGACCGACAACCTCCTCCGAACCGTCTTCGGAGGATCATCCACCTGGCGCCCTCTCCCGTTGTACCAGACTGCCCAGGGGGGACCGGGCGTTCTCTTTTCACCGCTGGACTAGCGAGCTTCCGAGATCTCGTGCCCAAAGAGAACCCAGAATACGGTCAGAGGTTCCAGAAGGTGGAAACGGAAACTCGACGTTTCCATCGCTCGATTCGGTTTTCAGACGATTACTGACTACTTACGCGTCAGACCGTTTGAGGCTTTCGAGCGTAAGCCGTACCGTTTCTGCCTAGCTCGGTCGAGTACCGAGAACGCGCCTATACGGTCGTCTCCCCTTCCCCTGTCTTCGCAACCGACAAGTTGCTACCACGCACGAAGCAGACTTTCGATAACGCGTAAATAATCGAAAAGTACACTGTGCGCAAAGTCTTTCGTCTTCCTGGCGAAAAAAGACCCGAGGAGAATTGCTCGCGAAACGCGCAGTGCGCACTGGTTCTATCGGCGAACGAATAGGCTCTCCCTGTCTCTCCCTGTCTCTCCCTGTCTCTCCCTGTCTCTCCCTGGCTCTCCCTGTCTCTCCCTGTCTCTCCCTGTCTCTCCCTGGCTCTTCCTCTTTACTTTCCCTCTCCGTGTCTCTGCGCGATCGTTAGGTCTTTCGTCGACTTGGCGGAAAAGGACCCACGAAGAATTGATCGTGAAACACGCGGCGCACACCTGTCCGTCACGATTTGAAATATTCAGTAGCTCGTCCCCCGACTCCGTGGCAATATTTTTTCTCCCACCTTGCGAAGAGACGTCCGCACCCCAACCAGTCCGACGATTAGCCTTCGCCGCGCCGGTCTGTCTCGCTCTTTAGCAACTGCGTATAACTCGTCGGCGCTAATTTGGTAGCGCCCCCTGTCTCGGGGATCGTGGTGCGCCCGCCGAGGGTGTTACGGGCCTACTCTGCGTCTTCCATTACACGACGTCGAAACGGCTCTAAATTACAGTCTCGAAACCGAAGAAGAGTTACGCCGCTGCACGGGCGGAAACAAGGGAGGGAACCCGCGACCGGAAAGAAACGCTAAGAGCGCCGTTCGCGCATCCTGAGAACGCGTTCGCGCATCGCTCCGATTATATTCCGTACCAAAATCGAATTAGCCAAAACGATGACTCGAATCTCGCTCGCGAACTTTCCTCCGATAATTTTCTTCCGAAAGATAGTTCACCGTTTGTACATTTCCAGTGGACGCGGAGCACGGTAAACTCGTTTGCAAAAGAGTTCTTTGCTGTTCGTTGGGAATTCTACCCTTTTGCGAGTTCGGTACGAGTTGCGCGGTTCGTTGCGCCTTCCGTACGAGTTCTCCAATTCCCCGTGAGTTTTATACGAGTCGTACTCGCGCGACTGTCCCTTGGTCGGGGCTGGAGCGTACGAGGTGGCAGCAGCTGTCCAAGAATCTCGAGCTTCGTTATTCCTAAGACCATCAAACTAAGCCTCGAGTCACGAAGGGTCTTCGAGGACCCTCGCGAGTGCCCTGCAATAAAGCAGCAGACTACAGGGGGTCTACGAAGGAAATTCTTAGTTCACTCGACGTACGTCGTCCTACGTTCCTTCCCCTGCTTTGTCGGCGATTCTTTTCCCCGTTAATTCCGAGCTAGCTCGCGAACCGGTTACTCTCGCGCTCGCGTCGCGCAAATCTCGAGAAATCGTCGACGAGGACGCGGATCGTTGTTCCGAATAATCGGCAGGGGGCTCCAGGTGCCCGTAGCCCGCTTCCGGGTAATCCCCTTTACGCGCGATAAATCCCAGGAAGAATTTCGACGGCGGGAGGGCTCGCCAGGTAGGGGGAGTGGAGGGTGCGTGTTCGATAACGTCGAACGCCATTCACTCGGTTCTCGAAGATTCATTGGAAAGGGTCGGAAACCCCGCAACGTCGCGGCTCGAGCGACAGAGAGAGGAAGCCCTCGCATTCAGCGTCCCGTCGGCGTTACCTGCACGAATCTCCGTGCAGAGTGCGGATGACACTAACCATCGGTGCCGGGTATATCCGTCGGTTAATGGCGTCGATAGTCGCCGTTGATGACGACGACGGTGCATGGTGGTAGCAGCTGTCGTTACCCAGAGGCAAGCCTTGCTCGTGACTAATCCTGCATTCCGATTCACCATAACCTGCCCTGCGCTACGAAACCTACCCCTATATACCGGCGATTAAGCGTGCCGGGTTACCCTAGCTTGTCATCCTGCTGCGAGGAAACCGAATCGATAGCGCGCGCGTGCCACGCGTCACCGACCCACTAATTCTCGCTCCTTTTGCCCACAGGGGACCGTCGAACCTCTCCACACCGGAAACGGAGTCTCCCAGACGATCGAGACGACGCTCGGTGACTTTACACGGCGAACGGTACGCTTCGACGCCCGATCGGGCCCACCGCGAAGGGATTACGAGTGAGTAATCGCATTCTGGACTCCTTTCTCGTAACACTCTACAACGTGGACTAATATTTTCAAAGCGTAACTTCACCCGAGAACGATGAAACTAGCTCCCTACAGTTTTTTGTACTCGAAAATCGTCCGGTACTCTCCACGGTTCCCCAAGCTGACCAAAGACGCAACTACCTGCATCGAGTTCTCGCGCAACAACGTAACGAGCCCAGAAGACAATTTCCATTTGACGGTTGGTAGCATCCACCCTCTTATTTTCTCCCCCGATATCCGTTCGACTCGTTTTTCCCGTTTTCCGCGGCGCTCCTCCGAGAGGAAGGCAATCCACTCGAGCGGGCCGACGAGGTTTCCCTCTCGTCGCCAAAGACAGACGGTCTCGTTCTTTTCGTACGTTATCGCGCCGTTCTTTTTCTTCGTATTTTTTTCTCGGTCGCGCAACCCGGGCGCTAATATCGTCCCGGGGATCCAACGAAATATTTTCATCGCGCCCTTTGCCCGCGGCTACGTCGGCGAACGGATGTCGTCTCGGTTGGCCCGATATTAAAGTCAAATCAGCGGGAAAACGTCGGCTAATACCGCCCGTCGACGACGAGGCCGTTGGACCACAGTGGGTAGGGACGGAGCAGACGAGCCCTCGTCCTCTCGACGTTTGCTCTTCCTCCTCGAGGAGGATAAGGAGGAGGACGGGCCGAGGTCGTGGAACGGGGGAAGAAAGAACGGGAAAGGAGAATTAAGCGCGGCGAAAAGGCGAAACTCTCCGCCAATTTTCTTCCTTTCAGAGCACGATGCGCTCACCGCGAACACACCGTAATTGTGTACTTTGTGCTCGCGCTTCGATCAGCGTTCCGTAACGAGTTGTCATACGGCGCAAAAACACCGATCGATATCGTCTGCATTACGGGCCGTGTGTAACGACCGCCACACACGGCTACACGCTGCGCGCCCCGCTCTGTCTCTCCCTCTCTCCGTCTCTGTCTCTCTCGCGCTGGTTCGCTCGCTCCCTCCCTCGTCGCGCCGTATTTCGCGTGCAAACGTGTGCGCCCATTGTGTCCATGGACACACCCGTTCGGGCTGTCGGTGGCTCAAGTGTAAGCATGCGACCGAATGTCACCGAGCGATAAGCATTCGTCGAAAGCAGCGCGCTACTTCCCGCCGCTCGCGTCGAATTCGCGAAATTCCGACAATGTTTCGCTGTTTCGTGCCCCCCCCCCCCCTCGCCCCCCTTGTACGGGTGCAGGGTCGCGACGATCGATCGTATCGATCCAGAGAGGCGAACGCGATTTCAAGCCTCGCGCGAGAACGGAAACAATGTCAACCGCGACGCGTTGCGAGCGATTCGTACGGTTGGACGACCGTAGGGCTCTCCCTGGCTCTCCCTGGCTCTCCCCGGCTCTCCCCGGCTCTCCTCGGTTCCAGCTCTCTCTCGATCAGTTTCTCGGTTCCTGGACGAGCCAGGAGGAGATTTTCCGTTCTTTCTCGGGGCATCGGCCAAGTGCAAGAAGTAGGTGGCACACCGGGAAAGTTTCGCGGCAACAAACTCGCCAACTATTCTCCTTGAGGTTTCTCCGTTTACGGGCGGAACGGGCGGAAGGGTAGACCACCGCGACTCGGACAGATTATCGATCCGCCCGAAGAAAGGAATTCTTTTTCCCGCGCGTCGCTTTTCGACCCGGAAACGAACGATGCCATTGTCCCGCGACCCTCTTTCGCGTCGTCGTTTGTTGCCACGGCGGCCGACAACCGACTCCATTTTTATGCTACTTGGGAAATTAACCCGCATAACCGATTTTAACGTAAACCGAGCCTCCCTTCGATCGCGCGTGGACTCTCGAGAATCGTGCGGAATAAATTTTCTCCTTCTTTTTTTAAATTTTATTACTTTTAATTTACTTTCCAAACGGGCAGCTCCGAGCGTAATTAAAACACCGAGGCAAACTTTAATCCTTTTAGAACGGGATTGAATGGTAACCCTTGTCTATAGACGGTTCGTTCCTGTTCGAACGGAACGCGCATCGACGCGTATGGGTTGGCGAACGCGAGTGACTCACGTAAATTACACAAACCATAAAAATCGATAGGCGCGTTGATTCGTCGGGCTCGTTTTTCAACGACCCCACGGACTCCCTCGATTTTGGCCCCTTTTTCGTTCCTAATACCAGACGCTCGTTTCCCCGCCGGAACGAACGCCCTATCCCTTCCGCAACTTGCAAAATATTCACTCGGAGCCGAACCGGGGAAGAACGAAAACGTTCCTAGAATAGGATTCCGCGCGCGGCTAAACCGGCCGTGTTTCGTAAAAAAGGAAACAACCGAGCGCGCTCCCGCGACCATAATTATCGATCTATCGCTGGGATTGTGGCTATATACACGGATTCGAGCGAAGCTCGAACTTTTAAATAATAACGTCGGTGGATACGTTTGAACGAAACCGAGGTATAATTACGCTGGATGGTTTACAGCTGCTCCGTAGAACTTGCCCGATTCGTTTCGTAAACAATATTTTCCAACTCGTTCGTTTCGAAATTGAATTTTTCCATGGAAATTCGGACGAGCGCGATATCGATCGCTGTCGTTACCGAGACGAAAAGCGAAATTCCTTGGTCGATGCGCGTGTTTCTCGACGAGGCAGTTTCAATCGAGAACAACAACGTGTCGTAATTACGTATACGCGTTGTCTCGTACGAGAGCAACGACTCTCGAGAAACGGGGAACGATCCTCGATATCGCGTTCGTACACGAGGTGTATCGCATCGCGAGCCCGGATATTTTTTCACCGTTTAAATTTTACGTTCACGGCGTATATCTGAAATAACGACGTGCCTCACCGTTTCTGGGAACCGCATCGTACGTCGTTCGACGAAAACGATATCGGATGGGGGTTCGATTCGAATCCGTTGGACGAATCGGTTCCCTCCTCGGTTAGCGACTCGGCACACGGGGGGGGGGGGGGGGGCAAGATCCGACGTAAACTTGTTTACAGAAACGGGCCGTTAAAATCGATAAACGCGCGAGAGTATAAAAACTCGATGCCCGGTTTTGCAGGACGGATCGAAGAGCGTTGGGGTTCGAGTAAAAATTTCGCGAGCACGAGCCGAGGCGGTTCGTTAATAGTGAATTCTTTGGCACGAGAGGCGGAGAGGAGGCGGCCAGGAGGCGGCCGCGACTCGACAAAACTTTTCCAAGCGAAATCCCGCGTGGCTCCCTTCGATCCGGGTGTCTCCCTCTTTTTGCTCGGGTCTGGGTGCAGGACGGGACCGTGGTTCGTCGGCGTGGCTCGAGCAGGACCTACCCCAAATCGCCCGTTAGGCCTTTCGGGCGGCTGGCGGCCGACGGCCGGTTGGCAGCTCGTGCGTGCCGGTCAAAAGCTTCCCGGCCGACATCCGGCCCTAACCTTCCGCACGGGGGACCTCGTTGCGTTCACCGAGCGGCGAAACAAATGTCCCGCCCCGTTTCGCGTACAGTCGCTCGCGAAAGTATTACCTTTTTTTTTTTTTCAACCGCCTTCGGTTTTCGGAGCGACGACCGCGACACCTCCAACCGCGTCGACTCGGCTTCCGGTCGAAGCCACGGCTACCGGCGCGAGCTTTCCGATCGCTTTCGAAACTGATGCCCCCTTCGAGAACGAACGATAACGCCACCTTGGCAACCATACGGAGAAAGATCGGTCTTGTTTCGTCGTTGCACGTTCAATCGTTCGCGAAGACGAACGGATTGGTGACGCTCAACGATAATCGTATTTTCCATCGACTGGGACGCCCCGATCGTTCAACGTTGGCAAACGTTTGGAAAACTCCATACTATCCGGTATTTAATCGTTTTCGTTCGTCAATTTTTCTTCCACCTTTACGTTTTTTCCAATCCCCCCTCGAACTCCAATTTGTTCGCATCGGTAACTATTTGAGAAAGAAAGACTACATCGTCCGGGTGGTGCGTAATAACTTTTATTTATCGCGCTTTACATTTTTACGTTTTTTTTTTTTTTTTTTTCGACCCGCGGCCCAATTTCCCCGCGTTGGCAACTATTTGACCGAACCGTTCGATTCGCTGGCTTTCGTTGGTCGTTTTTCAACGGTTGGGTATTTTTTCGATCGGCTGGCGAAACGAGCGGAAGAAAAAATGTCGAGCGAGTTCCTTCGGCGTTAACCAGAAGCCGGTGGTAACGGGTCACCGGAATTGGCATTCGACTTGGTCGTTGGACGATTCGCGAGCTGGCCCGATCGATTGGCCAGCGAGAGACGAGGCCGTTTTTCGACGAGGAGTTCGCCGCTGGCCTCGTCGCAAATCCGATTAACCTGACCCGGACGCTGTAAACGGAGAAGCCTCGTGGCTTATTAATGGCCGACCGGAGACCGCCGAGCCTCGCCCGCCTCGAATCGTAAACGAGAACGGCCGAAAAACACCGTGAGAGACGAGAAGCCCCGGACTTGGAAGCTTCGTTCGGCCGCATCGTCGCGAGCGTCTCCAGGCCCCTTGTCGATCGTACGAAATCGGTCCTATTGGTTCGCCGATCGTTTAATCGTCCCCCCCGCTCGATGGTGGGGGAGGCCCGGAGGGGGTTTCCGCGTGGAGGGGGACAGGGAATCCGTAATTCGACGAGCGTGACGCGAAGGAGGAACGACCGGTTGAAATTCGACGCTTTCCACGCCATGGAAACGCGCTTTATTCGCCGCCTGCACTTTTAGCCCGCACGCATGTGTGTACGCAAGGTCATTGACGCGGTACACTTTTATCGTTAAGTATGGTCGACGATGAGTGGTTTGCGCGCGGTTGGATCCCGTTTTTTTTTTCCTTTTTCTCCTTTTTCTCTACCCCCACCACCCTCCGTCCAATCTTCCTCGCACGGTGCGTATCCTGCGTCGGAATCGAACCGAAGGTGACGTTTCCGGTGCACTCGTCGCGAGAAGTTTCATTTTTTTTTTCCTTTTTCTTTTTTCTTCTTTCTCTCTTTTTCCGAGGGATTCCCGGAAGAAAGGTCCCGAGGCGAATTCGAAATC
Source organism: Ptiloglossa arizonensis (assembly GCF_051014685.1). Classification (NCBI taxonomy): domain Eukaryota; kingdom Metazoa; phylum Arthropoda; class Insecta; order Hymenoptera; family Colletidae; genus Ptiloglossa; species Ptiloglossa arizonensis. The sequence continues at coordinate 9,309,719 of NC_135051.1, read as the reverse complement.
GAGTGGTCTGGTTAGCCTCGAGCGGAGGACGCGCCGGCGGTTTACTCATATTCGGTGAGTGACCTGTAACCGCGTCTCGACGACCGGCAGCGCCAAACATTTGCTCGTCTACTGCTCGGGCTGAAAATATCGGCCGGCGAGCGGGCCCTGACCCTTCCCAACGAACGACGTCGTCGCTCGAAGAAATTCGGCGTCGCTCTTTACGCTTTCGACGCCCGTTCTCTGTTTATCTTTCCGTTTACGCTCACGGGATGCTGTTGAACTTTTCCCGTTGGGTTCACCGTCGTTGCTTCGCCGCGATAAACGTTTCGCGAGGCAATTCTACGCTCCGTTCGAACCAAAGGATACCGTATCCACGACCGAAAGAACGGAAAACCGATACTCTTGGACTCTTCTCCTCGTCGTCGTCGATCCTCGAGCTAACGGACATCCCCACGATTTTCATTTCCCGCATTTTCGTGGGTCGCGCTCGGCAACCGAGTTCCCTCTTCGGGATTCTCGCCGCGATGATAAATTCGACTGGAAATTTTCCTCGAAAACCCTCCGCTCGAGAGATCGTATCTATCCACCCTGTTTTACTCGCGTTTTCTCGATTTTCGCCCGAAGGAGACGTGGAATACTTGTTGCTCCGGATCGATTTCCCAACCGCGCGAAAACCGAATCGACGAGGAACCGAGCCTCGACGCTGGACGCGTTTCGATCGCTACCTACCACCGGTGTGACCCTTTCGAAGGGCGACAATTTTGCGCAATTCTCTCCCCTCGAACGGCGAGCAGCTGGTATTCGCCGTGAAATATAAACTTCGTTCGTTCGCAATTAGGAAAAAAAAAATGGAAAAAAAAACCACGAGCGCGACCGATGCGACGAACTTTCCTCGCGTGACGACGTAAAAATGAACGAGCCGCGCGCAACCGCCACGGATGGCTGAGTTTCAGGAGAACCTCGTACACGCGGTACGTACGTATTTCGTTTTGCGGCAACTTTCGCGAAAATTGACCGTAGGAAACGGAACGAGGAGCAAAAAGTCGCGCGTAGGCGCCTACGAGCTCGTTCGATCCTCGAGGCGATCTCGCGGTCGATCTTTCGCGAGAGTATGAACAATTTCGAGAAACGAACGGGCAGAGACGAAAGGAGGAGCACTCGAAACGCGAACAAGGGTGGGGAGGGATATATCGTTCGAACGCGATAGCGGGCAAAATTTTTCCGGCGCTCGCGAGCGTGTTGCGCGCGCTTATATCTCGTCTACGCACATGCACGTGTACGAGCGTGCTGAATTATGCAGCCTGCATATTTTCCGGTCTGTTTGGTGGGTCTCAAAGCCTAGCCGGTAATCCAGCCAGTCTGCGTGCACACCGGGTGACTCGTCTGCAGGAGGCCCGCAAAACGCGCGAAAATTTTTCAATTTCACAGCAGGCTGCGCTCGCGAGAGACCTTACCCGGGAGACAGAATAAGAGAGAGAGAGGGAGGGAAAATCTCCCTCGAGCCAGAGAGAGGGACTCGAAACAGGAAATAGAATAACGTCGTTGGGGGTTTCTCGCTGGAAAGATTCCGCGACCCACGGGGGTCGCTCTTCTCGCGGTGAGATTTCGCAGGTTCCGATCAACGGACTAATATTGTTACGGAGACCGACCGAATCGCTCGATTCTTCCGCTTGGACGGACGAGGGGCCCAATGGGGGGCACTCGAAACAGGAAATGGAACAACATCGGGGGTGTCTCGATGGGAAGATTCCACCACCCTGGGGAGTCTTTTTCTTGTAGGAATTTCGTTGCTTCCGAGGGGAGCGATTCTTCGGTCTAGAGTTTGAAAAATCGATGGTTTTCGGAACGATCGTGAGCAGGTGGGAGGTGTCTTCTTCTGAAAAGTTTCCAACTCTCGGAAATAATAATTCCTCGATCGAGAAGAGATTAGAATCGAAAAGCAATCCGCGCGGAGCGAGAATTTCTCGGATACCGCGATCGGGGGAATTCTCCGGAAACGATAAATCCATCGTTTGCGAAGCTGGATGATCTTCGATCGTCGAGAAACCCGCGCGACTCGAGACAAGAGAAATCAAGGGGGGTTCCCGGTGGGAAGTTTTCCCCACAGGGGCGGTACGGGGCGGGTGCGCGTCTCGAATCTCCGAGAAATTCGAAATCGCTCGATTCTGCGGCTCCGCTTAGTTTCGGTAGCCAGGGAGGGGTACGGGGAAAGGCTTCGTTTCCGCGATGTCGAGCAGAGAAGTGGACTCTTTATGCACCACAGTATCGGGAATAACGTTCGAGTGTCTCCTCGGAGTACAAACAAGCCCGAAGAGCGAGCGGGCAATTTGCGATCGTACGGTCCAGTTCGTTACACGAGCGATTAGACTCGTCAAAGCTCGCCTGGGATCCAGCTGCTGCTGGCTTTTCGTAGGAGCGTGCACTCTCTCTCTCTCTCTCTCTCTCTCTCTCTCTCTCTCTCTCTCTCTCTCTCTCTCTCTCTCTCTCTCTCTCTCTCTCTCTCTCTCTCTCTCTCTCTCTCTCTCTCTCTCTCTCTCTCTCTCTCTCTCTCTCTCTCTCTCTTTCTCTCTCTCTCTCTCTCTCTCCTCGTTGCTACCGGCAATTAGCCTTCCCGAGCGGCGCACCAAGACGACGCCTCTTACCTGTCAGCCTGGCGATAATAATTGCCGCCAACGGCGCCCCGTTTCTCGAGTGCCAACCCCGATTCCCGTTCTCGACGCTCGCCGCCGCGGCGTTACCGTCGTTTTATCGAGGCGTCGACGCTCAAAAGGCCGCCCCCGATTAGACTTCTTGCCTTCATTCGCGGGGCCCCCTCGTACGAACAGGAAGGGAAAAGATCGTCGGAGGAAAAACCCACGTCGCTCTAATAACCGAAGGAACGATGCCTAATTGAGGAGGAGGAGGAGGAGGAGAAGGAGGAGGGTGAGGTGGGGGAGGGTGTGGAAAAGACGAAAGGAAAGAGCGAGGGGAAGTTTCGTTCGAGCAGCCCCGACGGAACTCGAGTAACCGCGTTTTTCCCGCGTTTCCGGGGTTTGCGCAGTCGGTGTCTCGGGGGCTCCCCCCCGTTGTTTTTCGCGAAATTTTCACCGGTTTTCCGTTGCGCGTACACCGACGGGTACACGGTTAGGGTCGCGCTGGAGGAGTTCATCGCGGCGAAGGTTTCGGTAATTAGCGAGAGGCTAAAAAGTGCGAGGCAGCGTGCAGTGGCGTCGGTTCGGTGCGATGACCTCGCGTACACACACACTGAGAGAGAGAGAGAGAGAGAGAGAGAGGGGGGGGAGAAGTGAGTGTTCAGGAGAAACTCCATGAATCGAACCCGGGGGATGTTCTATCGCACCCTCCGTATTCTCCGACCCTTGATCAATCTGACCGATACATCGTTCTCCGTTCGTTACGGACCCCTCCGACGGATGAACAATTAACGAGTCTTATTAACGGAGTGACGAAAATCTCTCGGTTTCCGCGCGCTCGCAGCTTTTCCCGTTCTTTTTTTACTTTGGGAAAAATTCAGGTTGCGGCTGCTTCGGTCTGATTCGGAGCGTATGGTTACGAACGAGCGTGCCACGCGATCGAGAACGGTCGGGCACGCGGCCAGCGAAAAGAGAAAAAAACGCGCGCGCGCGCGCGCACATACACCTCTACCAGGGACTGTAGCCCCAATTTCATCGTGCACGCAGCTTTTTTTTTTTCGATGGCGCCGATTTTTCGTCGACGAGGAGGGAGAAACGCGACTACGCCGAATTGCTAATCCGGCAACGCGTCCATTAGACGCCCCCCTCTACCTTGGAGTATATTTTTTTGTTTCCTTTTCTCTTTTTTTCTTTTTCGGAAGCAATCCGGCCGAACGAGATCAATCGGCTGATTGGCCCCGAACGCGCCAAGATAACGAACGAAGGCAGTGAACCGCTTTCGCCGTTGCAGCGAAAGGCCGCCTAATGAAAAGGTCGAAGAGGTCGGGGGAAAAAAATAGAATCCCCGTGGAAGGTGTGCTCTCGAATCGCGTAATCGACCGCGGGGACTCCCTGGATCGAGTCGAAGGACGTCGTCGGCTCGCGAGTGAGAATTAATTGGCTGTCCGCGCGACGTTAACGGGTTCGCTCGATATTAAAAGTACCCCCTGGGGAGCGGCCACCGACTGGCCTCGCGAAATACCTTGTTTCGAACAATCGACGCGTTCCCTCCCACCCCTCGGCCAACCCGACCAACAACTGTTTTTTTTTCCATACGGGGAGTCCGATGAACCGTTGCTTCGCAACCGCGCGCGAGAAGGAGTCATCGAAATCCTCTTGTGAAATCGATAACCGATCCACGAACAACGAAGGGAGATCTTGAAAAAGGGGACGGATCTCGGGGAAAAAAGTGGGGGGCGCCCGACGAACCGTTCCTTCCCAACCGCGCAAAAAAGGGGACGTCGTCGAAATCCTCTCCCGCGATCGATAATTGCTTTCTTCGATAACGAATCGCGGTCGCGTGAGAATTTTTTTCAAAGGGGGGCGCCCTTCTCCTCGAATGGGCGTGGAACGAAGTCGAGTCGTGGAAATCCTCGCGTGGAACTCGTTAACCGCTTCTTTAACGCAATTAACCACGCGAACGCGATTGTGGGAGACGTTGGAAAAATAGGGGGCCCCCTACGGACCCTTTCTTCGTGGAAAACGAGCGAATCGTCGAAGGAAAATTTCCGCCAGGTGTTCTCATATGTATTTGAAATTACTTTAAACCTACGAGTCCGGTACGAAAGGATCAACCGAGGCTCGGTGCGTTAGCTACCTCTATCGCCAGAGGGGTGACTCGGTCGCGAGTGCGTTTCTCGTGTCATTTTTGGTGCCGGAGATCAACAGAATTCTATAGTCGAATGCACGTTGACCTCGTTAAACGTATCAATCCCCTGTTAGTACAGTGGAGTCGCTCGAAACGAGCAAGGTACCAAAGAGCGAGAATGTCCGTTCTCGATTCGTTTTCGAAAAAGAAGAGGGGGCGGCCCTAGCCGGGGACTGTTTAAAATTTCAGCTCGCTCCCACCTCGTCTTTCTCCGTCCTTCTCTCCTTCTTCACCCTCCATCGACATTGATCCAATAATTAGTATACCTGCCAACTCGCTAGCAGGGGGATCCATCGACGTTCTTCAATGGAATACTTGTAACCGTTTGCCCGGACTTTTCATGCCCCTTTTTCCACCCTCGTTGCTTTCCTTACCGACGACGCTTAATTGCTCGACGTTCATTGCCTCTCAAAGCGATCGAGGAACCGCCGTCCCGTTTCGAAGACTTCTCCCGGCCAATCAGCGTTCGATGCACGCTGCGCTCTCGCATCTCCTCCTCCCCCGCCCCCCTGCACCCGCGGAACAACGTCGCGAACCTCGAGGGGTTACCACGGGACGCTCCAGAGTCCTCCTCTGCCCCCCTCCTCCCTCGCGGATTCGTTTGAATTTTTTTTTTTCTTTTCTCCTTTTTTCTTTTTCTTCTTCTTTCCCTGCCCCCCTCCCCGCCCCCTCGCCGGTCGCTTTGAATTTCGATGTTCCTTCGACTCGCGTCCGCGAGGCAGCTTCTTCTTCGTCGTCGTCGCGATCGATAACGCCAGGCGGGTAAACGCCGCGGAAAAGGAGTCCGCGGCGACGGGATTTCATTACAGAAATGGAAGCGGATTAGAAGCGTCGCGGTACACGACGCCGGGGCGTCAGCCGAAGCTCGCGAGTCTTTCGGCGTCCAAAGCGTTGAACCGCGTTTGTTTCGCGATCTACTCGGCCGGTTCGCCCTCGCGGATTACGTTTCCGGGACAAGCTCCCTCTCATCGGCGCGTTTCCGTGCCCGTTCGCGATACCGAGCGCAGAGTCGTACGCGGTTCCCTTATTAACGCATTACAATTGACAACGATCGATGAAACGGCGTTACGCAACGTCATTGTCCGCCCGTGGAACGAATTACGCAACCTGGTTATGGAAACGATCCGCGTTCGGGGTCGGTGGTAATCCCGCTACGGAGGATTACCAGGGAAACCCCCGAAAATTGAACGTGAATAAGGAGGGACCGAGAACCGGGGGTTCCCCTCGTCGAGCGGACCATCCTGGAAATTTTACCAGCCTCGGACCTGGCTGACCGTGAAACTTTCCTTCCATAACTTCCGAGTCCACTCTGCGAAATTGTTTACGGCTTTATTTTTATTTGTTCGAGTTTCGTCCACGTCAGAGTAACCAGCAATTTTTGAAGGTTCGTGAACACTTTTGTCGCACTGTGGGCATTTAAGGGCGATTAATACACGAGCTTCCAATTGCTGTCAAATTTTACGAAAGCCCCTCCAAAATGGAGGACGATGTTTGCCCCTGCCCCCTGATCCTTCGTCACCAGTACCCTCTCTCTCTCTCTCTCTCTCTCTCTCTCTCCTTCTCTGTCCGTGGGGTGCGTAACTTTCGAGTAGTTTCTAATTAATGACTGATTGGCAGCTCAGCGTTCTTCCACCCCTGACTACGGCTCCTTTTTCACCCCCTTTGTTCCACAAATCCGTCTGCCCCTTTCGCGTCCTTTGCCCTTTCCCGTCACCTCTCGCCGCATCTTTGCTTCTCCTCTTTCTTCTCGCGTTTTGCCCTCTCTTTCTCTCTCTTCCGCGACTTCTCCAATCGTCTGTCCTTTTTTTCTTTCAGTCCCCGCCCCACCCCCGGACGAACCCATCATTCGACATCGATTAATTCGTTCCGTTTCCAAGCAGGCGCATCCTGCTCCACTCTTCTTTGGACGTCGCGGTGAAATCTTGCGGCCAATGTCCCGCTCGGGGGTTTCTTTTTCGATCGAATGCCCCTTGTCCGTAAGGGAGGGCGATCTGGACAGTGATTAGGTGGAACTCGCGCGAATAAGAAACCGAACGGTCGGAAAATACTTTGGATCGGGGAGATGCTATTTTCCAACTTGTTAATTGTTCGTCCGTCCTAACGAATCCAAGTGGATCGTGTACTTTCTTTCCTCCGGGTATTGTCTTCGAGTAGAGAGCTAAATTTCCTCGTGGAGCAGGATTAGGCGATCAGTGGCCATCCTTGCGTTCGTTGCATCACGTTGCGACCTACTCCGATACCTGTTATGGCCACTTCTCGCTTCTTTGATCTCTTTCGTGTCTTTCGAAGAAGAGTTCGTTGATACTTGGGACGCGTAGGTGGGGATTCTAGGTCAGGTTCCAGAGTTCCGTCCTTCTCGAACGCTTTCGCGATATTGGATCATCGATCGAACGAATCTTGGCTCCTCGGGAGAGGATAGCGAACGCTTCGCGAACACTCCGTCATTTGTTACTCGACTGTCAATTAAAGATAACGGGGAGGCACCCTGTGGTCACGGTGTTCCCAGCCGACGCCGTGAAACCAGCAACCGGACCGCGAAGAACGTCGAACGCGAAGATGGTCGATCTCCCTGTCCCGGCGCCAGTGGACCCTCCACTTCTCCGATTCGAAGGGTTCTCTCGCGCCGGAGGATCCTAGAAACGTCGAAAAAATAAAACCTTTCTATTTCTTTTCGGTCTTGAACAACCGACACCGCTGTACGTTGATTTTCCTCTCGCGCCGAACGAAATTAAAAGATAGAACTCGCTCTTGGAAACTCGGAGAAAGTTTCAAACTTTCGCTTTCCCCGTCTGTCGTCTCTTCGCGAGGAAAATGGTACTTGGAAACCGCGAAGACGGTGTTACGCGTATCGGTTCGGCGAGGTTCGTTTTTCGAAGGAGTTAAGAACGAAGGAGCACCGTTAACGAATAATTCCCCCATCGATCGACAGTTGGTTGCGAACCGGCGATCGAACGGTCGGTGGGAAACGAGGTCCCTTAAACGTTTCATTACGGCAATTCGAAAGAAGGAGGAACGTCGAGGGATCGTTTCGAGAGGAAGTAATTAACATTGTAGCGGGCAACGGTCCGTGAAAGACTTGTTTCGTCGAGGCGCGTCTGGATCCTTCGTAGCGATTGAAACAACGACGGAAACGAGCTGGGAGGAGGATCCGTTCCTTTGACGTTTCGGAAAAAATCCCTCAACGTCGAAGCTCGGGGTTGGAGAAGCTCGTACCAGGATGGAATCGACCCCGAAACGCGATCCGGGGAACCCCCTCGCGCGTTTCAATCCCGCGTACCAAGAAAGTACGCGAGTAACCGCGATTTCCCGGTTTGAATTTATTTACCCCACCGACGCGCGGGCTTTCGAGTAGGAGGAAAAGGAGAAATAAAAAAAAAAAACACCCTGCTCGAGAGCGGAAGGGAAAAGGGCTCGGAGGAAGACAACGCACGACCGGTTGGCGATAAAACCGAATTTCAAATTTTCCGATGAATTATGCCGACCTTTTGCCCCGTGCCGCGCACGCGGTCGACGTAAATGCAACCCCCTTTCTGGCCAGGGTGTATTCAGAGGATCGTAGAAGTACGGAACCAATGCGTGCACGCACGCATGCACGCACGCACGCATGCACGCACGCACGCATGCACGCACGCATGCACGGTCTCTTTCTCTCTCTCTTTCGATAAACATCTCCCTTCATCTGCACCGCGATCTCCGTCCCACTCGGCGGTCTTTCTTTTCGCTCGTTCTCTGTCCCGCGTAGGCAGAGTAGAGGGCAGAGAAACGTAGCGAGCGATCAAATAAAAGCCCGTGTTTTCCCCGATATTGAACCCTAAGCTAAGCCTAACCTGCCCCAACCTCCCGCCTACCGCAACGTGGCCTGGCGTACAGCGCGTAGGGGAGTGTAGAAGGTGGAGGAGGAGGAGGAGGTGGAGGAGGAGGAGCAGTGGGAGGAGGACGGGGGGCTTGACTGGAGGAAGAGGAACTCGCTCGGAGGAGGGAGAAGGTAGTAGGTGTGCGGGGGTGGCAGGTAGGGGGAAGCCACCCCAACTGCGGTCGTTGACCCCACGCACACCCCCAGTCCAGCCCGAACCCACCCCTCAGGGCCGACGACACTGGTGCCGTCTCACGGAAAAGTATTGCACTCGCATTGCAACCCCCTTTCAGAACCGTCCCTCTGTCTCCTCGCTCTCTGCCACCGCGCCGAGCCGTCCTCCCCCTCCCTCCGTTTCGCCCCGCGCCGCGTCACCCTTCTTCTCCCTTTTTCTTCAACCGTCTCTACCCCCCCCGAGTATTTCCCGCTTACACCCACGACGAGGGGGGCGGGAGGTCGTCTTCCCTCTCCATCGCGCTTTCTCGCGCGCCACTTCCTCGTCCAGGGGATTTTTTTTCACCGGCCCACCACCACCGTCGCCCACCACCACCCTCCTCGTGGTCCTTGGGGTTCCTCCTGTCCCAGGATAACGACTCGCGGAAACAGAGAGAGAGAAAACGAGGACGTCGGGTGAACTCCGGTCTCGCGACCCCCCGGGTTCAATCTTTCATCCTTTCGTACTAATTTCCTCGCGACCTTTACGTTATTAATACCCCCGTGGTGCCCCCCTCGATCGGCCCCCGTCATCTCGGGAAAGAAACAACATTTTCGAACGATCGAAATCGCCTCCCGGAGAACTTTCTCGAAAGTTTCGCGATACTTTTCCAAACTCGGGGGTCCCGCACCCCCTGCGAACGATCCAAATCTTGGTTCGAGAACGAAGTCGGCTACCACGGGGGGTGGCGGGGAATCTCAGGACGCGCGGGAGGTATTTATCGCGGGCAGCGACTCCGGGGGGTGTGGGGAGGGTTTGCAGGGGGTTGTCGCGCGGCGCAGGTTCCCGCTAGTCTCCATTAACGCAACAGTTTATGTCGGCGGGCAACAAACGCCCGCTACGCCCCCGGGATTTTTTATGGGGAGATCGGGAAAAGTTGAATGAACGATATCAAAGGGGCGCCCGTTACGAAAATTCACGAGCGAAGCGCCGCGCCGCGCCGCGTCGAGGGAGGGAATAAAAAAGAAAAAAAAAAAAACCAGAAAAAAAGAAAGAGAGAAAGAGAAAAAAAAAAAATGTTGCTCGTCGATGCGCGTGCATTTACGTCGCGTAATAAAGTGAAACATAGCGATTCAATGACCATCGTCCCGCTTCCCGGAGAGGGGGGCAAAGCGCATTGAAAAAGACCGAGTGGTGGGAGGGGAGGGGGCAGGGGATTCGAGAGCCTTGAAAAATGAAAATTTACATCCCCCTGTTCGGCAGGCTCGCGGAGGGGGTAGGTTTCGAGCACCTCTTTCGATTCACGGCACCGAAAGTTCAGCGAAACTTGCCTCGCGAGAACCACTTTCGTTCTCTTGGAAATTCTCCGTTAACCCCCCTCCGGTATAGAGGGCAAAGGGGGCGCAGGTAGCGCGTGACGAATCGTCGGCGCACTGTCGTATCGAAACGAATGTTAAACATCGAGCCGTGACTCGCGCCTATCGATCCCCGACCCACCTGAAACCTGTTTCTCCGTCCCCCGAGCGTATTGTTCCGGTCGCCGGAGCGCGTTGAAACCCACCCCCGGCGGTGTCCGAAAGTTTCCACGGTGTCTCTTCGCTCACCGGTTCGGATCGAAGAATTCTTCGAGACCCCTCGAAGTAGAGCCCCCGTCGGTCGATCGAATTGCAACGGGGAACGAAACGTGGTCGGTTCGCCCTCACCCCCTCCAGGCGAACCTCGTCCCCCGGCCGTCCCCCGACCGTCCCCCGCCTCGCGGCTCCGCGAGGAGAGAGGATTATCAATGGCGTACTAGAAAAGTTCGTCGAGGAAAAGTTTTATTGTCTAGAGCCATGGCCGATTTGTTATCCAACCGTGCGGATGCCTACGCGGCGCTTTTGCTTCCGGGTTAGGGCTCTGCAGGGTGTTGTTCAACGACCTGTATCGGTACACCTTTTTTTTCTCCTCCGCGGCATCGACGCGCAGCGGGGGCGGGGGCGGGGGCGAGGACGGGGAAGCGGTTCTTTTTCTTCGCTCGGCAATCAAGAACTCATCCGGAGCTAGCCCGGGCCCGTTGGCTCGTCCAGGACGGGCACTCGTTCCTCCGAATCGCTCGATGCTCGGGGAGAGGGTGGATATCGCCGGAAAAAATTCATCCCCCGCTGTCTCGACGCGAGAGATCGCTCCGAATCTCCCGTAGAATTTCCCGAGGAACTCGGAGCGCGAGTCTTTCTTGCCTGCTCGCGAAACCAAGCGAGAGGATGTACCGTACGCGCTCGAGAATACGACATCTGGAGGGAATCGAAGGTCGCATTGTACCCGAACAAAGATCGCTGGATACCTAGAACATTGTTCCACGCGTTGTATTTCGAGTAGCCAGTCGTACGCAAATTTGGATAGCAGAGATTCTACCTCGAGACGCCTCTGAAATCAATTTTTCGTTTCGTAATCGTTGGACTATCTCCGCTCGGCTCTGTCGCCATAGGTCGTTGACCTCTTCCCGACTATAAAGACGCGCGTAGCTCGGTTACGGACGACCGGGACGATACTCGAAAGACCTCGATTGTGCGATTTTTCGTCCGGTGATTGCGTACGCGCGTATTTGAATTTCGTGAAATTCGTGCGAGTTTTTTTCCGTTTTCTTTTACACGGGGTTGTTCGCCCGTCTCCGGGAGAGACGCGTACGAGCCAGAGAAATTCACGCGAAACGTGTGCGACTCACGGAGGGACGACCCACCCTAAATTTGCGTGTCTCGAGCGGTGCGGGCCGCCCCCTTCTCCCCTGAAACTTTCAACCCTCCAAGGATAACCCGCACTGACCTACCCCTACTACGTGATTTATGTACGAGCGGCGTACGTAGACGTAGGGGCGTCGAGACCCCTCTTTCCTTCTTAGCCCTTTCGAGAACCCACTTGTCCCGCCGGAGGGAGGGTTGAAAAATTTCTACCGCGATTATACCCACCGGCGCGACGACACACATTTTTCGGACGGAGAGGCCCCTGCTTCCGCGACGATTTTCCAATTTTTTTATCGCGAGATCCTTGCTTTAAAGTTTGCGCCAGTTGCGACAAATTATTCAATTCCTTCCTCGAGCGTTATCGAACGGGTGTCTCGAAGAAGTTTTTCGCAAGAGCCGAACGATACGCCAAGATCGAAACAGCGGGTGTAACGCGTGCCTTTCTTTCGCAATGTTTTATTTATCGCGGCACGCGATGTTTAAATATTTAAACAAACGATCGATCGTCTTAATTTCTATTTCCACGAGGGAAGTAGCATCGTAAAAATTCAATCGGCCAAACACTCGTTGCGTCCTCTCGTTGATCAACGTACGGGAGACTTTGGATGATTACGAAATCGAACTCGAAGAACTCGATCGTCTCGCGCGAGATAGACTCGAGGGTTAAGCAAATCGACTCGGGATATATCAATTTTATGAGCGACAAGCGTCGCGACGGTCGTCGGGAGCGCCGTGAGCGTCGGGAGCGTCGGTGCGCTATAACGCGGAAAGTTGCAGCCGGTCTCTGTGCCCGGTCCCCTTTCCCCGAGAGTTTCGGTATAATTACCGACACTGCCCGAGCAATCCCTAGTGATCTGAAATATCCTTCTCTTAACTTTCCCGCTAGGTCCACTTAATTCCGTGGAAGTTAATTAAGAACGCGAGTACCGCTTTAAAGTAGTCAATTTAAATTACTTTTACGAGTCCTCGGGCGCGCGCAACGTCGACCCCCCACGGCCCCGAAATCGAGCACCTCCGTCCCCGCTGACCCCCCCACCCCACCCCCTGTCGAGGGACATCCTTCGAACCGGGAACGCGTTTCGAAGGACTCGTTCACCCTTGTCCGTGACTCTCGCCCCCTCGGGCTCGCTCACCCCCCAAAAGATCGATCGATCTACTCGAAATTTCAACTTGCAGCGCACGCGATATCCTGCCGCACAATTGTCCCAGGTAATCAATCCCCCTCCCTCCCTACCTTCGGGCGGTTCCCTCCTCGACATCGACCAAATCGAATATCCCCGCCCCCTCTAAGGGGACGAGCAACCCCTTCCAGAAGAGACGTTCAGCCGGCTGAAAAAGCGCGCCGCGATCGAGAGGCTTTCTCTCGACTCCTCGTGGATCGCGATACCAAAAATTGCTTCGGCCTCGCGCTTCGTGATTCATTCCCGAGCGAATGTGCTCGGGTTGTTTAATTTTTTGTTACCGTTATCGAGAAAATTGGATCGCCGAGAGACGATTAGGTACCGTTATCCGGAGGTAAATGGATCCTATTCGAGTTCGCGTTCGTACAAAATCGCGAACAAGCACGGTACAGTTCTCGTTGAAAATATTCGACGTTTGTTCCTTCGTTGACCCTCCGCTTAACGGAGATTCGAGTTTCGTATGCAAATCAATGCGTCTTGCAATTGCTCCGTGCTCCCGGGTAAAAAGAGAACTCGGATTACAGGGGGTTAATCTCTTCTGTATACTCTGCTCGTACTCGCCGCGAAGTAAACAGCTACGCGTGAAAAAGGAAACTTTTTTTTACCTATCGCTGTTGAACGCTTTAAAGTTCCATTCGTCGAATAAATTTCACGATCCGAATCGTGGTAAAACGGTACGATAATTTTCCACGGGGCGATCACCTTTGCAACAACGCGGTAGACGCGAACCAACCGGACGCTCTTTTTCCCAGTTTTGCAACGTCCCTTGCGTTTCGAACGCTCTTTACACCTCCTTCGAGGGTTTAGTTTTCCCGGTATAGAGGGAACGCGTTGCGGATATTCCCATTGCTTCGCTCGGTGGACTTGCAATGTATAGAATCGTATTACGGTAAACTGGAATTATTGCAACCACGGCTAAACGCACGTAAAACGATACAGCGTTGCAGCGATTAAGTACCGAGCCGATATACAGAGTGGTTCCGAATCGTCGATCGCGACTCGAAACTGGGTCGTCTCGAATCCGTCCGAAACGATGAGTACAAAATACGGAGCGACGATGGAGATTCATCGATACCAGAGTGTTTTTCGATCGGGAGAGAAAATTGTTGGAACGAATGCAACAATGATCTTAAGGGTGCCAGATATCGATGACAGTTTTAAGAACTGTCTCCGTATTGGCGGTCAATGGTTTGGCCGTTTTCCTTTTGATTTTTCTTTTTAGTCGAGTTCCAAGTCCAGAGTCAGAAAGACCACACGACACTGTCGTCGTTCACATCAAGACGTATCACTGTACACGCATTCGTTCGAACTTTATATTCTTATATATACAATAACTATACTACTGGATACGCGAGATCCCTGCATATTACAATAAACCAGATATTATAGTCTGAACTCTACGACAAAAATTATTCTTGGGAGAATTACGTCGCGACGCAAAAAAAATCGGAGCGAGTTTTCGCGCGAGCGATCTCGCCCCTTTACGAGTCGTGGCATAAATTTTGAAACACCCTGTAGATCGTCGAGGTCCGCGGCCTAACGACAGACCGTTGCGTCGCGTTCTCGTTTCGTAGGGTCGAAAATTTCTACGTCTTCTTACCGATAAAAGATTCGTCGACGCAGGCGCATGCGCGTCCCTCGGCTGGTTTCTCCTCGATTTTAATTCACGTGGCGGTGTATCCGGTGCACCGACAACAAAGAGGCTCTTTAATTCGCAATTTCAGCCGTAGGAAGTAACGCTGGCCAACTCGGGGCAAAGTACGACTCGTCGACAACAAGGAGGATTTACCGCAGGGACTGTACCCGGTGAGTTGCGTGCCCCGTCGAAGTGGGCCGCGATCGGAAAAGTTTGAGAAACACTGCTTCGAGCCACCGTCGGACGACAAAGGGTTTTAAGTTTCCCCAGGAATAAATTCCTCCGACGAGGGCCCTAAACGCGCGCATACCGTTCCATTGATTACTCGGCTCGTTGGTTCGTTAGCCAGGTAGCCACCGTGGTAGGCGTCGCGGGCCGAATTTCACCGTGGACCCGATTCGTGAAATCGAAGGTTCGAACGATCGGTAGATTCGGTAAAGAGGCAGTTCTCGCTCGGGCACCCTCTGGCGGAGAAATAAACCGCAGCTCGGCGCATACCTTCGGCCTAATATGGCGGCGGGTGGCTCGACCGCGACCCCCTTTGCTCCGCAGAGGAGGATGCGTGCGCTTATTCGCCCGCGATGCACGGTCACCTACCTCCACCTTTCTCGGCCTCTCCTCTCCGCGCGCGCCTTTATTCGCGCCACTAAATTACTAGCAGCGGCCTGCGAAATTGCTTTCGTACGTAAAAGAAAACCCGTGGTCCGCCCCTCGCGGTCGATACCGGCCCGAAAAAGGGGAAGGTCGCATGCGTCTACGCGCGTTACACATCTGCCTCGGTTCGAAGAAAGAGGGTAAAAAAAAAAGAAAACGGAAGAATCCGACAACCGGGGGGCGGGGAGGAGAGTTTTCGACGAGCCTCCTCCTCGCGGGGGCGCGATACGCGTCGTGCTTCGCTCGAGGGAGAAAGAATCACCGGGGGTGGGAAAGGAAGAGTTACGTCGGTTTTAGAAGAATAAAAAAGAAAATTAATCGCGACCCCCCCTCTTTGGGAAAGCTTACGTATCCGCCTTGGTCGATAGAAAAAAAAATAAAGAATCCACCGGTTGGAGAGGAGAAAGAAGGGGGTTTTGAACGAGCTCCCTCCGCGGGGGCACGTTACGCGTCCGCGTTGCTAAAGAAGAAAAAAACAAATAATCACCGATAGAGGGTAAGAAAGAGTTACACGTTTGTCTCGGTCGAAAGGGGGTTTTCGACGAGGCCCCCCTCCCACGTTGCGTATCCGGCTCGGTCGAAAGAAAAGATTCACCGCGAGTCTTGGTCGAAAGAAGAGGAAAAAGAATCGGGCAAGGCTAGGGGACGGGGTTCGGTGTGCACGGAGGAAGGGGGTTTTCGAGGAGCTCCCTCCACGAGGGAGGGCGCGTTGCACATTTGCCTCGGTGGAAAGAAAAAGATCCACCGGGTAGGAGAGGAGGGTGGGTTTTCGAGGAGGCTCCTCCGCGCGTGGCATTTTCCCCATCCCCCCTCGGAACTCGCGGCCCCTGGGAGTCGAAACTCGACGAAAACGTCGGATCGTTTAGCAAAGGACCCACGTACCATCGGCGTTAGCCGCGATTGCTGTCGTTAGGGGTATAACCGGAGACTCGGAGAACGGTTTCGCCCGGTTTAATTATCGTCTGCTCGCGGTGGAGAGGGCGCGGGGGGGGGGGGGGGGGGGCGGTCGGACAATCTCGGGCCCCCCTCCTAGGCCAGAATTACTCGAGATCGGCGAATTTTTCCGGGGATACATTTTTGAGCGCCGCGAGAACATCGGCCCTCATTAAAAGTCCCTTAACAAAACTCATTAGCGAAATTCGCTTCGGGGAATTGGTTACGACAACGACTCGGGTCGCGACGTCCCGCAAGTTTGTTCGAAAAGCCACCACCGCGGTGCGGTTTCGTGTTTTTGTTTCGCGAATTGCCGGATGTGCAAAAAACGATCGCCGCCTCGTCCGATCCGCGCCTAAACGACCGCCACTCGTGAATTATATAGATCGGCGAGTTCCGCGCCGAGTTGCGCGCTCGTTGCAACTTTGTTCTCCGCTCCCTTCGATGTCTCTCCAGCCGTAGCGTGCTCCACAAAGGGACTGTAAGTACTTGTTGCTCTCGAAATACACGGAATCGTAATTCCCCCTCTCGTGCGGCTTTTGTCCCGCTCTTGCCGACCGCGCGGTTTTCCAACGGGAGCGAGCGCGCCCGTTGCTTCCGCGGATTCGAAAAACTACCGTCGAGGGACTCGATCCCTCGCGGGGGCCCCTCGAGTCACGGGGGGCCTGAATTTCGTCCCTCCGGGGAACGAGTTCGGAGACGGGCCTCTCTGGAAAAACACTCCGCTCCGAAAACCGCGTCACCGTACTCGAGAGCGGGTCTCGTTCCTCCTCGGGACGGGGTGAAATATTTCCTCCTCCTCGCGGACCCCCTAGGAGCGCGTTTGGACGTTCCTTTCGCTTCTCCGTGCGAAATATTCTCCCCTGGACGGTGGATCGAGAAACGCGGTGAAAAATAGCAATATTTTTTTCTTCCCTCTCGGTACGCGACCCGATGGTGTTGGTAACATCCGCGCGTCCACGAACAACGCTCGACGCGGCCAGGTAGATGCATCTCCATCGCGAAATTGATCAGCCCCCGTCGGACGTTCCCCGGAGAACATCCCGGAAACTTGGCGTATCGCGTACATCGGAAGCGAACTGCCCCCAACCCTGCACGGTGCAGGACGGAAGGACGGAGAGAAAGAGGGAAAAGAAAAGGAGCGAAAAGGAGGGAGCGAGCGAGCGCGGGGTCAGGGGCCGGCGGGGAGATCGTACGACGGGTGGTACGGGGGCGGCCGTTGTCGGCGGTAGCAACGGCCACCCGTAGCCGTGGCGGTCCTCGCGGAAAATTCATCCCTTAAGAAAATACAGGCAATAACCTCCGGATCCTCATCGGTGGCGCACGGCTGGGCGACGAGAGGCGGAGGAGGAACGCGCGCGAGGGCACGGGGATCGGAGGTAAAGGTGGATGGGACGGTAAAGGAGAGGAACGGGGGTTGCCGGTGCCGGTGCCGGTGCCGGTGCCGGTGGCGGTGGGAGTGGGAGTGGGTGGCAGGGCACGGCAAAGACGTTGCTGCGTAGGAGATCGGGAGCGTTGCGGGAGCAGGACTGGGGGTGCTGGAGAAGGAAGAGGAAGAGGAGGAG
Source organism: Ptiloglossa arizonensis (assembly GCF_051014685.1). Taxonomy (NCBI): domain Eukaryota; kingdom Metazoa; phylum Arthropoda; class Insecta; order Hymenoptera; family Colletidae; genus Ptiloglossa; species Ptiloglossa arizonensis. Next base: position 9,292,226 of record NC_135051.1, on the reverse strand, counting down.
GAGGCGGCGAAGAAGGTGGGAGGGGGTCGGAAGGGGCAGCGAAGGAAGGAGAACGAACGAAGCCGTCGGGCGTCTAGGCGCGGGCGGGCTGGGCGGCGGAGGAAAAGGTGAAGGTGGAGAACTCGGAAGGGGCGGTGGGTTAAAGGTAGCGGGCCAGAGCCTCACTTTATTTTTATGCAGTTATTGATCTCCGTAGAACCCGACACCCGCCGTACCCACCCTTCTTTCTCCACCACCTCCTACGCCACCTCCTCGGCCTCAACCTCCTGCCGCCGCCACCGCCGCCACCGCCGCCGCCGCCGCCGACCGAGCCACCCTCTCGCCCTTCGCGAGAGCTGCTAGCCTGCCGGCGAGTAACTAGCTTATCAAAAAATGGGCGTTGCCGCCTCTCACTGTCTCGTTCGCTCTCCTTTTCTCGCTTCCACCCCCGGTGCAGCGACGTAACGTCGTCGCGGTCTCCCTCGCGCTTACACTCTCCCCTCTCTCTCTCTCTCTCTCTCTCTCATGCGTAGAGGATTCGCGGTCCACCTTTCGGTTTCTCTCTCGAGAAGACCGGGCCCTTTCTCTCCCACCACCGAGACACATCGAGCAACGTGGTCCGCGCGCGGGGTGTCGTCTCAGGGCCCGAGCCCTCCGCCGGCGAGGAAACAAGATATCCGCGCGGTGTGGAGGAAGAGGAAGAGGGAACCGGAGAAGACAGAGGTGTCCTAGGTTGCCCAGCCAACAGTCCGCCCGAACCAGCTTCCTTCCAAGGGTGTGTCTTCCTCGTCCTCGTTCTAATGGATTTAGGGTAGGTTCGGGATCGAGCGTGAGAACCCTTCATCCCGCGAATTCTCGGGCCTTCTGCGGGCCAGGTTTCTCGTCTCGTAATCTGCCGCGAACAACTGGCCACGTGCGCGCGTGTTCAGCCGTACACAGGTTCACGGTCCACCGGTTACACGGGGGATGCACCGCACCGGCCGTTTATACGCGACGAACCCGATCGATCTACCGCTGCCCCCCGTCCCCACGGTGAGACCACCGACCCTCTCGGTCCTTAATTACGCGAGAGGGGACGAGTCGGTCTTTTCTCTTTTCGCGTCTCCTCCGTTACGAGGCGCGCCGAATTTCCTCGCTGGGCTCGAGGAGGGGCCGAAAGGGGGCGAACCGGGACGTTCGAGGACTCGCGGCGGAACGATTCGACGCGACGTTTCCCTCGAAATTGGGTCTCTCGATGACAACGAACTGGAACAGGGGGATGGGAGAAGCGATTTCCGCCCCGGTCGCGATTATTCCGCTCGAACGGGATCGATCGCGAAACAACGCGACTAGCGCGCGGCTCTGCAACGATTCGATCGAGAAAATCCCGCGACCGCCGGAAGGATACGAACGGTGAGACAGTTTCGAAAGATCGCACGGGGAATTCTCGAGAGGTAAATTATTCGTCGAGGAACATCGTCCGGCGTGGAAAAATACGTCGAGACGGGTCGGTTGCGCGAAGAGAGACGTCCGAGCGGGGAATCGGTGGTGGAAGTTTGCCACGGATTGCCCGAAAGCGTCGCTGGAAAATCTGGAAACTTTCTAAATTCGTTTCGCGCGAGGAAATTCTCGAGGAGCGCTCACCTCGCCGACGACAAAAGACCCGATCCTATGGAATTTCCCACCGCGAAATCGTTTAACCGACGGAAACGAAACGGAGGAGAAGAAAAAATAAGAACCATCTCGAACGCTTTCCAAGAGTTTCGTCTTCGGTTACCGAAACCTACCGAATAAAAACTATCGGAGCGAATGCAACAACGATCTTAAGACCAGACGTCAATGTCAGTTTTAAGAACTCTCTCCGTATCGGCGCGGAGGGGTCGTCCGCCACGCGGTCAATGGTTTGGTCGTTTTTCTTTTTCGACTTTTCTTTTTTAGTCGAGTTCCAGAGTCAGAAAGATCACACGACACGTATCACCGTATACGCATTTCTTCGAACTTTGTATTCTTACATATACGTTAACTGTACTACTAGATACGCGAGATGCATATTATAACAAACTAGATATTATAATCTGAACTTTGCAACAAAAACAGTTCCGAGTTCTCTCGTTGATCGATAGCCAAACCGATACTTCGCGACACCGCGTAAAAGAAGTTCTCGATCGAGAAAGATCGATTTCGGGTACGTTTATCGCGCGAGCTTTTCGATTCGAGTCCCTTCTCGGTGCGATTCGAAGGGTGGGGGCGTCGGAGGACGTTCCTCGGCGGATGTCACCGTAGGAAGCAAGGGCGGTTCGAGCGTAACTGGCTCGATCGACTGTTACGGGCGGGCGATAACGAGAGGAGCGTCCCGGAATCTGAAAGTAACGGTACGCGGCAATCGATAAAAAGGAACTGCGAAACATCCGTCTCGTCCCTTCTGCTCGCGGAGCCCCGTGTTTTCCACCCCTCGGCCACGCCGGCGAAGGGTCAATGTCCGATCGCGTGGTGAAAAAGGGCGAAAACCGTTTTCCCGAAGAGAAAGGAAGCTCCCCGAGGAGCGGGGAAAAAGAAGACGGTGGGCTCCGCGCAGGACCGCCGAAAACGTGGCAGCGTCGCCCGGGCCGCGTTGCAACAGGCATCTGTTGCGACAGAAGACAAGATAGATGCATACCGTCCGCGCGCGTTGCACCCGAGTGCATCGCTCCTGCACCGACACCCCCGAAATTAGGATACCTCCTTTCTCGCATCGAATTCCAAAGTTTCTAAACGCGGAACCGTTGGTAGGTTACTTCGGGGTAAACTCGCGATCGTTCGACTGTCGTTGATTTCGAGATTACAAGGATTTGCAAAATAATAAAGTGTCGCGTTAGGCTTGCTCGTCGGTAGAATTCTGAGTAGATCGAGACGTTTCTCGAGCTTTGACAACTGGATCGCGCATCGTGCCGCGGCTCGTAAGTAAATCCGGAGGAAATTAATCGCGAGGAAATTGGTTCGCGCGGTGGATAGGTTTTCGAGGAGGATGTTTCTTGGAAACGTCCCGGTCCCGAGGAAAGCTCGCGAGGAGCGCGATCAAAGATTCTTCGCGTGAAAAGTTGGCCGCGCTATAATTTTTCTATTTGGTTTCGTTCGGTTGGATAGGGTCGTTCCCGTGGCTGGTCGTCCCGCGCGCGTTTTTCCAAGGATTGAAATCGCGAGAGCCGGTGCATCGACGCGTTACGCTCGAAACGGCTCGCAACCGACACGGTTCGTTTCCACGATATTCGTGTTACTGTCAAAACACCGTTCGTTACGTCCGTTCCGCGTTATAATCGAAGTATACGGGCGCATGTGGGCGCAACGATAAAGCAAAATATTTACCGAGAGCTCGCCGCTGGAAGAGCTAATTAAATAGACCACGATTTACGGGAGAGAGCCTCGCTATTTTCGCGTCGTTTTTCGCGACGCGTAAAATCGACCGGTGTCGAAGCGCCGCGACGCATCGCCGCGGAACACTTTTTCGTTTAATTAAATCGTAACGGTCGCCCGAGACGCGTAAAAATAAATTACGGCCCGTTGGTCCACCTCGCCCGCTTCCGTTCCCGTCGTACCGCGCCTTTTCGAACAACGCGACCGACCACTCGTACCTTCTAATTCCGTTATCGGCTGTAATTTATTTTTCCTATCGGTTCCGTCTATCGGTAAATACTCGTTAGTTTCGTTCGCGGAACGCACAACGGGAATGATTCTCCACGGAGATAAATCCATACTCGTCGAACGACGTCGATGACGCGATACGATGCTCGACGTCTCGACGGGGGTAGAAGACCGAGAGAAAGACTTTCTAAATTTAAACCGTCCGTTCCTACGATCGTTACCGAGCGCTGCTTCGTTGACGAGATTCGGTAGAGGAGCCAAAGCTTTCGTCTTCGAGACGTTCAAAGTTTCAATTTTCTATTCGATTATCCAGAAGACCTCAACGGACTCGAGAAACGGAAAGATCGACTCCTTTTTCGTCCCGATCCGGTTCCCTCGTTACGGGTCCGTGTTGGATCCTCGCTAAGACGCGCGGATGTCTCTCGGTGTCTCTCGTGTCCCTCGCGAGCGAATTGGGAAAAATCCCCCGAAGGAGGGGTTGGGTCCGGAGTCTCCTCGTCTGCCCCCGAATCGTTCTACCGGAAGATAGGCGTGGACGTCGGGTAAAAAAAAAAAAAAACCTGGCAGTCCATGCGTGGAAAATTGTCCGAGCAGGAATTGTCTCTCTGGTCTGCCGTGGAGAGGGGAAGGGAACGGGTAGAGAGGGACGACGCGGGGGAAAGAGAAGGGAAAGAGAAACAAGCAACGAACATGACAAACAGACTGACGTGTACTCGCTGAAAGCATGAAAGGATAAACGAATAAAACTAGTATATTAAGGACGATAAATCTGTTTTTCTTCTCGTTTTTCCCCCTCATCGAGTAATTAAAAGTGCTCGTCCGACGGGATTAAACGCAAACCGTACGAAGTCCTGCAACGCCGTTGATAGAAAAACGTCGGCTTTGTTTCGCTAAAATGGTAATTAAACCGTAGCGGAGGACAAACGAGCCCGCCGGAACCTCGGACAATGCTATTTTGGCGCGGAGAAAGAACTCGAAAACGCAACATTACTCGTGTAATGTACCCGATCCCTCCGCTCGAATAATTTTCCACCCGAAGCGAATACCTACCCTCTCCTGCTCCTTCGAAACGGTGAAAATCCAAGCAATCTGCACCGCGAAGGTCTTGGGTTAGGTTAGTCGACACCGAACGACGAAGAGAGTCCTCCTCGTCGAGTAATCGTCGAGTAATCGTCGAGTAATCGTCGAGTAATCGTCGAGTAATCGTCGAACGAGCGAATTTTCCGAGATTCGATACTGTATTCACCGTGAACCGGTCGTTTTTCGAAGGATCGGTCGGTTGGATCGAGAGCGAGTCGAACGCAAACGGAGAAATAACCGAGAGAACTCGTATCGGGGTCGAAGGACGTGGTTGTATCGAGTACAGTGTCGTTAGGCGCTCGCGAGGCCACGAGTTGTCGAATGTCTCTCGAGTTGGCCGGCTCGCGGTGCTGAAAATCTCCTCTGTGCATTATGTAGAGCGGTGTACACCTGTTGTGCCGGTATTCCTCCGAGGACGGGATCCACTCGACGAGCTAAGTAAGCACAACATTCCTGCCGCGCTTCTTGGGGTAACGAAAGCGCGGCGGAAACGCGGAATGCCAAGTAGCTGGGATAGAACGAGACCGATTCGACTGGAAAGTTACAGGGTTGCATCAGATTACGAGGATAATTACGCGGGTATTAAAATTCATTGGCCGTCCGAGTACGTTTTCTGCAATTTACGCGGGGGCCCCTTCGGTTCCGTTTGTTTTTCCACGGTGCTCCGACGAAATTGATTCGTACGCGCGGTGCGCGAACGATTAATTGTGAACCATAGTTCCGAGCGGTGATATCAAGATCGCCGCGGAACGCGCGCGCACGCGCACACCGAGGAACGAAACCGGTCTCGAGAAATTTTCGGTCGGTGCAACGACATTGCTCTTTCTTGGATTCCCCCTACCAGGGAGGCGAGTTCCGTCCAAGCGAAGCTCGCGCGAAACGACAACAACGATAACAACGAACGGAGGACGACGAGAAATTTCACGGGGGATACGAGATTACACGCGCGAACCACCCGCGTCGCTATGTACGTAAGACACACGAGCGTCGTCGACACGGTGCAGTGTTATCATAACCTAGTAACGCCAAATATTGATTTTGACACGTACACGTGACGAGCCGCTAGACGTTCGTATATAAACGACGCTGGTAAGAGAGAGAAACGGCGCGAGACGCGCGCGGGGACATTCGAGACGTGCGTGTGTCGCCTTTCTCGCGCGTACACACCGACTCTGACTCGGTGTGCGTTCGAGCAGCCAGTGTGCAACGTACGCGGCCACGTGGTGGGAGCACGCACACCAAACACGCGAGACCAACACACGTGACGCAAGAAATCATTCGGATGTCTCTCTGTCCATTCACGCACGCCCGTGGTGTGCGCGCGCCTGTGTGCCCGCCTCGAATTCGTACGTGGACGTACACACGCGCGGGCAACACGCGCACGCACGATATCCATCGAAAATTCACGCCTCGCGCAACTGTGTGCGTGCGTGGCTCTGTGCAACGTGGATTGCACGGCAACGTTTCAGAAACGCTATCGAATGCCACGGAATAGCAACGATACTCGCGTGCGTTTCGAAGGGAAACGAGTCCGGCTCGGAGACTTTTCGGAAACTCTGGATGTTTTCTTAAAAAGCGTAAACATCGATGTTGGACACTTTGGTAATACAACGGTCGCGGTCGTCGATTCGAGTTTGTTGGACGTTCATCGGTTTCGCATTTCCTCTGGGAAAGCGTAGGAAAATTCGGGAGCTTCGATTACGAAACGTAGGGAACGATTTCCATCGAAAATCTCCCGGCCGATTCGTTCGTTCGGCCGGTATTGTTAATTGAATCGCTCGTGTGATCTCCGTCGACCGATCCGCAGCGAATAAATCGCTTCCATTCAGTTCTCGAGGCCGAATGTTTTCACATTCGGTTAGTACGCCATCGTATGAGCCACGTAAAAGGAGGTCATGGTACAACCAAATAGCAATGATAACACCACTATAAGTCCGTCCCACCACACGTGTTCTGTAACGTAAAATTCATAGAAAATAGCTCCTCTGCATTGGTGCGACATCTGTGGCGGTCTCTCCAAACGTCTCGCCATTCGCCCGCACGTGCGGTACGTGACCGTAACGAAGCTCGCGCGAATCAACTTGTCGACTCGGTGGAGGGTAATGCATTCGGGCGCCCTCTGCGAACAAAGGTGTGAACTTTGTCGATCGAAATAGCAAAAGTCGGTAAACGTACGCAAAAATGTTACGATCGTGTATCGACCGTAGTAATTCCAACAGTTACCTACCAGTTCTGAATTCTTATTCCAGTCTGAATCGATAACGTTCAAAGTGACAACGGGAATGGTAAGGAACGAATGGAAAATAAATATACGCAATCGATATTTCGATCTCTTTTATCGATGCGAAAACGATCGGATTGTAAACGAAAAATATTACAAATTTTTTCTCACCTATCGTAGTCTTTTCTTTTTCGCGGCGATAGGCAATCTTCTTCGATGTTTGCTCATTACGCGTACCCGTTGCAACAATTTCCTCTTTATTATTTACAAATTTCCAACGACTCGCGTTTCCACGGTACAATTCATCGTTGAACGTAACAAAGTAACGAATATTTCTTTTACGAGTTCTATTGCGTATCGACCCGATTTAGAATCTCCCGCCATTCTCGTTGCGTTGCTTTTACCCGCCAGTGAAACGATAGTACGTAGTGCCGTCGCTAGATGGCGCCACGGCCTCGACTGTAGTCCGAAAATATCAATATTTCCGAGACAAGTCGACAACTGTGACCTTCCTTGCGTACATTATAAACAAAGAACAAATGACTCGAGAGTTAGTTAAAAATGGTTACCGTAATACGTAGAGGAATATTTGACAATCTCTGGTAGTTGTACGGTAATAATTTCACGTCGCAAAACAAACGATGTCGATGCACCGGAAGTAGACTAAAGATTGAGTGGGAAAACCATATATTTTTAGCAAAAGTTCGTATTATTGGCATTTTACGTTCGAAAACTTTGCATTTGTACACATAATATTTGCGTAAAGTTATCGCAGTGTCCTATACCGATGTGAAATTCTTCATTGCCGTAGAATAGTGAATGCAATCGTTGACGATGAGCCAAGGACTCGAGGTGAATCCGCGAAAAATGAAACCGCCATATTAAAATGTTCAAACACCCGTGGCGGCACTGCGTTCCGACGTGTCATCAGTAAATATATTTTACAAGTTAAAATAAAAGAAATTAAATACGTAGATCGTTTCGAAAAAATTTTCAAACTATTGTGATCGAGTTTCCGAAATAAATTTGTATGAAATTTTACCGAGAAATTCGTCTTCCAACGAACCTGCCACATTAGATACAGCCAGTGCCAAAAGTATTCGCGACGGAGACACCGTAACTTCTCGCTGGATGCGTCGGATGATAAAATCGAGCAAGGCGCTTCCTGAGAAATATTTTCCTCGTAAAAAACTAACACGATTATGTGAATACAGTATCCTTCTACAGTCAACGGTTAGGAAGTTATCAATTTCCAAAGATCGTATATTGCAGCCATCCTTTCGAACGTGTTGAACGTTACTGTACCACTAAAGCGAGGAAGAAACCGAGTAGTCGGTTCGACAGTCGCGGCCTATTAAAATATCGCACTAATTGGATGCAATTATACGTGAATGTATCAATTTTTAGATACGATAAATACATTTTTCCTACACGCATTCCTCGTATATTAGGGAACAATGGAACCTTTGATGTCGTCGTGTCTCGCGACACACGAAATTCCTCCTTTCGTAAACAGAACAGTAGGAATTGTTATAGATAAAGATAATGAAGTTGATGATGTAGATGATACAAACGATGCAGAACAGGAATATCTGTAATTTTATCAACAACGACACCTGTCAAGCGTGGTTCGTTGTCACGAAACTGGAATCGTGATCAACATTTAATAAACCAGTTTTTTTTTTTTCAAGCATATCTGTAGAATGTATACTGATTGTCATATGATGCGACTATATGCTTGACGCTACGAATCCCGGAGTGGTCGCTTTGTACAGTCCGATCTGATCAAATCGGCCAAAGGATTGTGAAAAATCATATTTCGGTCCTTTAAATCGCAATATTACGCATGGGGCGTCATGAGAAACTTGTAGAGAAAAAAAAACTGACCCGATTTGGTGTATATAATATAACCCTTAAACCTTGTGGAACGACGTTATGGATTATTGAAAATATATTTTCTGGAAGAAACAGCGCTAGGTGTACGAGTCGACTGTACCGTAGACGCCACCGGCAGCCACGAGCGGTCGCTTGCAGTACAGTCGAAATCAAGAGGCCTCTGCGAACGTGTTAGCGGAACATCAGAATAGGATCGTTCGATCGCAAAATTACGAGTGGGGCGTCATGAGAAACTTGTAGTTCGTAAAAAACTAACACAATTTGGTGTATATAGTATTCCGTTTTAACCTATCCCCAACGAGTTATCCGTTTTTAAAGTTTCGTATGTCCAACGTATATCGGTACGGTGTTCAACGTGACTGTACCAACGGACGCTACGGGAGTCCGCAGCCGGCATAGGTTCAGTTGGCAGCAGTACGCACAACGAGAAGCACGACCATGGCTGATATTTCGAACGAAGAACTTCGCAAGGAGATCACCGGTAAGTGACGATATCCTTCGATTTACCGAACCACGGCCTCCGATTATCGTAAAACTAAACTCGTAATCGCGCGTGTCGCGAATTATTCGCGCCTTCGCGAGTAGGAATATGTAGGAAATCGGGCTCTTTGCTCTTGCGACGTGACGACTTAGCGCGCACGTATGCGACGAAGTGGCGTGCCCCACGCCGGCCATTGCAATCGTGATACAACATTGTGTTTCCACCAATGTACCGCATTATCGAGACATTGTATCGGATTATTATTTCGTACAAATTGTTCCTGATTTTTCGACAAAATTTTTCGATGCCTTGGAAAACTGACGATTTTCCCTCGATTTTCTACAAACGAACGCTTTCCCCGTCCTTGTCCCATTAGTATACGTTGTGTGACGCGTCTGGCTGTGGTGGCGCGCGCCAGAAGCCATCGCATGCTTCGTATCTCGCCTCTTTCTCTAATGTTCAACGACTTTTACACCGAGAAAAGCGATCTCGAGATGGACCGTGGCCTCGTTTTACACAATATTTCCACGAATTTTATTTTCACTTATTTTTATTATACCAATTCAGTTATAGCCTCGTTTATCGAATTTTATTCGTTCGTTACGCTCGTAGTTTCTGGGCACATCGTTGCCGAGAATATTCGTTCGTCATGTCTTTTCCCGCCGTCACGAATGCTACCGAATGCTTACAATCGTCCGTTAAACTTTTTATCTGTTCGCGGAGTTCTCCTTCGACGTCATTAATCTCTTCAGATTGTCGTACGAATTAACTGTAACATCACCGATTGAGTCGCACTTCTCTCGTGTTTGCACGCAGCGAACTTTAGCGATTTTACGCCGTTCTACGACTCGATGCATCGCCACGATCGATCGGTCAATGCAAAGAAGACAGTTTCACGAGCGAGAACTACGTGCTAAATTTTCACCGCGAGTATTACTTTCAGAAATTTTTTTCTTCCTGGTGCACGGATAATCGGAGACCGGCACCAACGAATAGCCGCCATTTGCGCTCAATATTTACTAGGCTTCCAACGCGGGAAACCACATTGCCCCAGATTCTAGCCGATGTATTGCGTTCCTAGTTTTTATTTTTGAAAAACAATTCATAAATCCAACAACGAAATCTACTTTACCAATTCTTACTGAACACATTTCTCTCTCTCTCTCTCTCTCTCTCTCTCTCTCTCTCTTTCTCTTTCTCTTTCTCCCCCTCCCCCCCTTCCCCATACTCTGCACAACTTTATACATGTATTTATAGAGTATATATAAATGTAATTTGAAACTCATACTTTTTGACAATAAATTTTCCATGTGTTTATAAATGTACCTCTATGTACTGTCCAAATGGCAAACAAATTGTTTACGTATAGTGCAAAGCTTTTTTTTTCTTGTAGCTATCCTCAAAGATGCCGACCTTACTACTATGTCTGCTAAGAAAGTAAGGCTACAAATTGAAGGAAAACTCGACATAGATCTCTCAGAAAGGTAAGACCCGATTGAAATTACCACTTTCCACGATTATTCAAACGTTACAATTCCCTTGTTGAGAAAATTATTTGACTTTGAAATAAAATTAAATATTGTTTGGATGCAGCAGGCACTCGTACAGTTTAAACAACTTATGAGCAGTCCATCTGTATCCTAGATAAAAACGAAGGATATCTGCGTGGAACTGATTCTTTAAGTTACCACCTCGTTCCTCTTTCGACATTTGTTTTTCGAATAAACTTATTTTTCTTACAATACGTGATACGAATTCTGTACTAATAAAAATGTGTAAACTATCTGTAGGAAAAAGGAAGTAGACACTTTAGTCATGCAGTGTTTACACGAGAAGCAAGTAGGAGTAAAAAAGAAGAAGAACACTGCTAGCGAAGAATCTGAAGAAGGAGAGGAGGAGGAGGAGGAAGGGTCAGAGGAGGAGGAAGAAGAAGAAGAAAAGAAGCCAGCCAAGAGAAGTCCTGCGAAGAAGGCAATCAATAAACGTAAAAAGGGATCCTCCGATGATGAAGAAAGTGCCAGTGACGACGATGCTAGTGACGAGGAGTATAGCCCAAAGAAACCAAAAGCTGCGCCCAAGAAAAGTACGAACACGAAATGTATTAAAAAATTTATTTCTGTCTATAAATTTTTTTCTCTATAAATTTGTATGTAATTTATGTTAGATAAGCCTGGAAAGAAAGGCAAGAAGAAGGGTAGTGATAGCGACAGCGACGAAGATTGGGGTAAGAACAAGAAGGCTCAAGGTGGTGGTGGAGCAAAGAAGGGTGGTGGTGGTAAAGGTAAGGGTGGCTATACTCGTCCCATCACATTGTCTCCAGAACTTGCTGCCGTAGTTGGTGCTGAGCAAATGGCTCGGCACGAAGTCGTAAAAAAAGTCTGGAGTATTATCAAAGAAAGGAATCTTTATGTAAGTATTATAGACTTTACATATTTCTTTATAATGTACTTGTTATACTTTAGAAAATGGATATTTAATATATACTGCTGTTTTACAGGATCCTAAGAATAAGCAGTTTGCAATCTGCGATGACGAATTAATGAAAGTAATTGGAGTAAAACGTTTCAGAACTTTTGGTATGATGAAGTACCTCAAAAATCACTTTGTAGATTAAATCATCCCTGAACCACGATCTCTAACAGGTTATAAACATTGTATAACATATTCCAAGGTGCAAAGTGCATCTCTCCATCTTTCTCACACGATACGTACATAAATACATATACATACAAACACACGACATGTTTCTTGCGACTTAAAACTTTGCCATGTTTACACCATTCCGACGTACTCTGTTGTCCATGGTAGCCGCTTCGTCCCACTAAACGTTTGCATTGTAGCACCTTAATTTATGGGCATTATTAAAAGCACGGCTCGTTAACACTGTCGATGGCTGCCTCGGAATAATGCGTACGCAAATGATGACCCACAAGTAGAGGATCCGTGTAGATTCGGTCAACGTCGATACGAAAAGGTAGAGCCGGTACCATGGACGTTGGGGATAATTTCGAAATGTGGGAAACATTAAAATGGCCGATAGTCAGTAAGCTGGTTTTAAGTCAACATATACAGAATTAACGTTTTATCGTTTGCCTGGTGGTTCTCGTAAACAGCCCTTTTCACCGAGCATGAAAATACCGTGTGCCCCATTGTGGCAATAAAATTTGAGAAACAGAAAGTGCTTTAAATTATTTTAAAGTGATTTTGTCAACAAACGAGAGAAAAAAAATATGTGGTAAAGTTAGATAAAAGTGCGGTAAAAATAAAGAGAAAGACGATGCGGAAAAAATCAACATCCTGTACCTCTTCTGTATAATAGCTACATTACACACTGAAATTATTACTAAGCGAAATTTAATTGTATTATCGTGTAATTACTAATTATTGTCGTAATATAGGTTTCTTGGTGTAAAAAATCTTAAGATGTAATGGTATTCAGTGAAGGTACGATGTATGCATATTAAAAATCACAGTATGTGCAGCACTGCGCGATGTTGAAGTATAGAAAATAAGAAGTTTACTGCGCGAGGCACGGAATTGATCCTGGGTACGGATGTCCATGCCTCGGTGTATGGAAAAATTCTTGTATTTTGAATATAAATTAATGAACGCTGGCCTAAATCGATGAAAGCCACGACGAAGAAAGAAATCATTGCAAACATTTGACGATAACGAGAGGAAACATTACAGTACAGATAAAAACGAAACGTGTGTACACAGAATGACAAATTATAATATCAGTTTGTTTTCTAAAGGAAAGGAAGTGCGGTTTGTGCCCTGATATTTCGTAAATGTATTTGAGAACATCATTAAAAGATATTGCTTTCATTTTTTTTAAGAGTGCCATTTGTACATTCATTTCCTGGCGAATGGTCCTCAATATCCTCTTCTATCCGATTCTCGTCCCTCGAGATTAATGGAAACCTCTCTACATTTGAAAATTCACAAATGCTCGAGCTGGTTTTCCAAGAAAGACAAAACGTGTTGATTGTCATCGCGTCTTCCTCGCAGGCCAAATATGTAAGTTAAAAGTTTCTTTGTATTCGTATAATTATCTCTCCTCGTTTGTACTTCTCTGTCTCTCGGCGGAGCAGCTTGTACGTAAACACCGTATCGGAAGTTCGACTTGTGTGTTTGCGTACTGCGTGTTGCACATTGACTTATGCTTGCCTAGAAAGAAAAAAAAAATAAATAAAAACCAATAACATTCTCCCTTCTCGGGTGTTTATCTTTAATCGACGTTACTGACCAAATGCAACGCTCTTCGCCTCAGTTCCCAGATATTCGAAGAGTAGTTTTTATCGATAAACGATGGAAGAATATGGACATCCGTTTGAACTGTTTGATTCTGGCAAATCTTCAATTGGGGTCCTTCCTCCGATACCCTTGCCAATCGTGACGTTAATATCTCACCAGTCCCGATGTATTACACTTATATCTAAATACTTACGCCGCTTGTGCTTTCAGTGCTCGGACATCGTCGTACAATTGAAGCAAATACACGTACTCCAGATGGTTCCGTATGAAATCGAGGGCCTCGTAAACGTATCTATCGACGATGATGAATAATTATACACCATCCGTTCCAAATCTCTACATTCGTCGAAGCTACCTGTCTGGATCATCCCCGAATTTCTTCGCTGCAGTCACCGAACTGAACACATAATATTTTCCCTTCCACTTGGCTACTCCGTTGTTTGGATTTCCCGGGATCAGCGCCCCTTTCCCGAGAACGAACGTCCACGCGCAAAATCCTAGGAACTACAAGAGAAAGAGAGAGAGAGAGAGAGAGAGAAAGTGAATTAATTAACCTAGGGAAGTCACGTTCAACGTGAACTTGGGTGCTCTCTGCAAACATCGATTTCGCTCTATCGTGCGTAATCTTACCTCTAGATTTATGTTCTCGAAGTCCTTGACAGTGTTGGGGTGGTAAAGGGTGCATTCACCGCATTCGGCTGCAAACAGAGACCATGACCATTTAATTGATACACCACGTGCAATTTTCCGACACGGTCGTCGCGATACCGTATTTATTTGATCGTTTCGTTACTTATTAATTTGCCCATAGATCGTTCCAATCTCTCAGCGTCCGTGAGTACTTCTTCGTCAGACAACATATCGTTCAAGATCGTTTCGTCGTACACGTTCACGGCCTACGATATTCATTTAACGATCAACGCACTCTAGACGGACACACGTTTAATAATTACCTTTACACTCAGACTTTGCAATTCCCAGAGAAAGTGGTTGATACTGCTCTGTATAATCACTTCGTCCTGAAGTCCCATCCATATATCCGCCAAATCGATAAACTGTGGCTACACAAATACAAAAGTGTGACATCGTCTTTACGAAGAGGGAAACTCTTGAAAAAATATGTACGAAACACGTGCTTACGTATACTTGGACAGTGGGAATAGCTGTTCTGTACCTTACGGTGTCGTGAAGCTTGAAGAGGCGCCCTTGAAGACGTTCCATAAGGGTCTGTACCTCCTTGTCGCTACACTCCGCATCGCTCAACAGTTTCCTGAGACGAAAGAAATCGACGATTAATTACCGAAGCGTACGCACGCGTCGAATTATACTACAAGAAAAATCAACCTGACGTAAATTTCCTGTTGCCGACACGCCGCCAACATCTGTGTAGCCCACTGTACATTTTCTTCGGTATACACACCGAACGGTATTATCTCTGATAAAAGAACCGCCTTGTCTACGACCGCGGTGAATTTGTAAATCTTCGCCATCAAACGTTCCAGAATTTCCATGATGGAATCGTGGGTTTTTTTCGTGGCCTCTTGTAAAATAATCGGCACTGCGAGGGCATTATATGGTTAACGATCGATTTCTTTCCGTTGCGTCATTCGTTCCGGTTATCGCAATACGAACTTACGATCGTCGATGCCTTCTCCACCACGTTGGCAATCTCTGTTGAACAAACGTATTCCCGCAACTATGCACATCAGTTCCATCAATTGTTCCTCCTTCTCGCGTTTCGACATTTTCACATACGGTTCCAGTTCCGAGGGCTGGAACACGCTCTGGAACGCCACCGAGACCTCTCTACGCAGAATATAATTGTTACAACCTATTGGTAAGATACATTCATAGTTCTATGTCATTTCCACATCGAAACGTGTTACCTGAGCACAGACGGTACAGTAGGGTTTCCAAGACCGCTCAGAACTGTAACGACTACCAACATTCTCTGATACAGTCTTTCGAGCTCTTGTTTGCTAGCAATTTTCTCAGTTTCGCAAATTTCCGCCACCATTGGCCCGGTTTTCTGATGTAGACGAAGTCTGTGTCGCTTAACGGTCTCGTCTTAAGGAGGTACGGAATCTATGAACGATCCACGGAAAATGAATTTAGACATTTTTCTTACCTCTATCGTGGTAGTGTTTCGCAAAGTATAATTGATTCTTTAATGTTGTTAAACTCGGTTTATCCTGGTTGCATATCTTCTCCGTTATCGCTTGAACAATTTGTTCATTTTCCTCGTCAGTCTTAATTTCATAAACGGGATTCAATTGGAACAACGTAATCTGCGATCAAAAGCATACCATTGTCTCGTAAAGAGTATATTAACAATTAGGTTGACAAGAAATTGAAATTCCTCGTGGATTACTTACCATGAAGGAAGCTAAATCTTTGGTCGCGTGAACGTCGTTTTGTTTGCACGCGTTCACTATTCTCTTTATCAATTCCCTTCGCAAATTCTCCATCGTTGAAATTTAAACGCAATTGTTGATCCAACTTTTAATATTTCAAACTCTCGTGACCTGACTGCGTTTCGTTTTCGTTCGCCGTTTGATCAATATTCAGCAATCGCACAGAAATGAATCTCCACGACAACATTTGCAACGTCATCTCTCTATGTATAAGAAATATTTTTTCGCAAGTTTCGTGTCAAATTCCATCTGAAAAAAGTATATTCGAATTTTTGAATTTCGATTTGAATTCAATTTGAATTTGAACTTCAATTTTAAATACGCGAAGACACATCGAGCATCGCATTTAAATTGATAATTTTTTTCGCCACCTATTTTTCTCTTTACGTTGTACGAATTATGTTTTTCGTCTTCGTTTGGATACTATATTCCTCAAGTGGCTCACCCGATGTAATTTATAAATTATTGTATGCTTATTTGTGTAATATTAAGAGAAAAAAGTATATAATTGTAAAACGCAAGAAGGAAAGCGCAATCTGTGATTTGAACGCGGTCCGTATTGGCGCCCTACGAGCTCGGCGAACTTCGGGAGTATTCGTCGATGGCTCGATACGCGGGAATGGTGGGGGTCGACGTACCGCCAGAGGTGTCGCGGCAGTCTGAACCGGCGGAGTCGGGCTGGGTGGTCAGTACCGTGTGGTGCGCGTCACGAAATCGGATAGAGAGCACGGAACCCAAGAACGCGATAAAAGGGGGCTGTCATGACGTTCGCGTGAGACTCGTGCATTGCGAATCGTCGCCGAGAAACATGCCGAGTGATATTTGGTGCTCAAATTGGCGATGTACCGTCAGTGGAGTGACGGTGCAGTGCAAGTTGGTGCTGGTTTTGGTGCTGGTCGCGATCTTGCCTGACGCGTACACCGAGAGTCAGGGTAAGTCGTTAAAATTTTTTGTCATTTATTGAACGAACGAATCGAATAATAGTCAGCCGTAAAAAACGATCGCGTGTGTATACGTTTTATCCCGCGCGAACGACGAATCAACTTTTCGGGCTTTGTTTAAAACGCCGAATTTTAAACAAAATGTTGCTCGAACATGTGCTCGAAATGTTAGAACTGTTTTCTTTTCTCTATCGTCGTATGAATTTTGTGATCGATTCTCATTGACAACGTATGTAAATCTTAAGTGGCGATTAGTCGTGTTGTGTTTTATCCTTCTCGCACGAACGTGTTTAAACCTGCATCGAAATCCACGTTGATTTTGTCGCTCGTTTCGTCTAGACAGTAGTATTTAACAACAATTTAGGATTATCGTTTGATTTCTCTTCCCCGAAATAACAAAGTAAGTAATCCGTTTATTCGTTTCTTGGTTTGTCGAAGTAAATAATTGTCACCGAACAAAGAAAAGTAAAAGAATTTATACACGATGCGAACGTTGTGTTTTATCCTTTTCGCACGGACATGTTCCGTCCTTCTCTCACGAATATTCGAACTCGCACCGCCAGACACGTTTGAACCTGCTCCGCGAAACGTTGGCTAAGTTTGCATCGAGATCCGCGTTGTTTTTGTCGCTCGTTTCGTCTAGACGGTAAGAATTAACATTCGTCCGGCTATTACTTCGATTAGTTTGTTCATTGTGTGAACAATATTAATAATACGAAGGAAAATTTAACGTGCGCGCATCGACCCCCTGTTAACCGAGAGCAATGTAAATTCAGTCTATTAACGCGTGCGTTACGCAGTGCCATCGTTCGATTTTTCTTCCTCTTGCAAAATAACAAAGTGATCTGTTTATCCGTTTCTCGGTTTGTCAAAGTGAATATTTGTCGCCGAACAAAAAGAGAAGTAGAAGAATTATAGCAACCGGAAGAAAAATTATCCGCGTCGCTGTTTTCGAAGGATCGGCGGGAGGAGGATCGCCAGTCGGATCGATTAAGATTTACGAGCGAAGCGTACGCATAAATACGTAATACGTACGATCGTATCGAGGATTTATAGGAAGCCGATTTAATCGTTTATGAAAATGCAGCGTACTCAACGAAAGTACAAATCGAGCGTATTCATAATGCGGGCGCGCTTCTTCGTTCGAAATGTGTTTGACTCGGAACAACAAACAAGGTTAGTACGTAGTTACATATCGCCTCGAAAAATTAGATTACGGAACAAAAGGTGTAAAAGTCGTTCGCGAAAGCGCGACGGCGCCGATTCGAATACCTAATTAGCTAACAGCGCACGTGGGCCAACTAATATTAATTTCGCTCGCGAGAAACCGTTTTATTCTCGACGCCACCTCGAGCTAGGAAGCTTTTGGAAGCGTTTCGCGTTGCGTCCAACTTGAAAGAAAAACGACTGCATTGTCGAGGCTGAGTATAGGAGCGCAAACGGTTGACTCACAATCAGCACGGTGCACACCACCGAGACATTGTTTCCTAGAGTCACAGGCTCGTTGCCAGTGATGGGATCAAGCGTATCCTAAGTAGTATCGAATTCGTGCTGAATATTTTTTAATTACCCATTTCGTTATTTTCTTCGATGCAGGAATGTCGGTACGGCATATATATTACACGAGGTTGCATTAGTCTAAGACTTTATATCATTACTACATTCGTACGTATACTTATATCATTGTTACATTTACACGTATAGTTCTACTATCGGTATACGCGATTGCTGTACGTACGCGTACACATAGGCGATAAATATTAGCTTCCCTTCCTCCGTAGGAAATATTAAAATTAACAACGACGAATAGGAAGTATCGTCCGATATGCGATGGGAAAAATTAATGTTCCACGTGTGCATATTCGGTAGCGACCAGAAACGATCGTAACCCGGGTATCGAAACTAGTTTGGGTAACAAGTATCCGTGTATTTTTATTTCAATAGATCGAGTACAATGTCACGTTTCTCGAAGCGTACGGACTTGGGCTGTTCGTAACCGCGATATATTTCAATTTAGTGGCCGTTTACCAGCAACTCGGCCGACCGAAAAGTACTTTGCGAGCGCATAAAGCGAAACATTTGTTTTTACGAGTCTCGTCGCGCCGCGATCGATCGATATTCGCGAGTATACATATCGAGGGTTTCGTTCGTTGGTGTTCCTAGCGCTCGAGAAACAATTTGCCCGCTCGACGGATACGCGTCGAACGGTCTCGTTTTCCAGGAATATCGTTTCGTCTCGATACAGAAACGAGCTTCACGATTTCGATCGAGAAATAGTAGAAAAAGAAGAAGAAGAAGAAGAAGAAGAAAAAAAAAAGGGCCGCAACAACGGCTTAATTATTCACAGCGGCGCGCGATCTCGCGGCTCGCGTTCGTTATTTTCTCGTCCTTCTTGGAACGCTCGACAGGCCGTGAAGGCACTCGTCGAGAGTCCTTGAGAGTGGTTCTAGTCGACTCGTCGGCTGTTACAGATTTCGCGCGACGATTCGACCGTTCTTCGCGGAAATCCCCTCGATGTTTTTCCACGTTTTCTTTCGGCTTGGAAACACACAACCACGAGCGGTCCGGGTGGTGCATCCGCATCCCTTTGTTGCCCGATAACGTTGATATCCTTTCGCCAGCCTGTTGGACGAGATCCTTTCTCTGTAAATTTTCACGGTCTCGTTTCCACTTGCCAGAGGCTCTCACGCGCCGAGTCTACGTTCCCCTGGAAATCGGTTTAACCGTGCGAATAATTCGGGTGGATTTTTTTTCCTACTGTGGGAACATCGCCGACCGCGAGTTCGTTGATTGCTTTTCACGAATTTTAAGACCTCCCGCAGACCGGTTCAGCCGAAGTACCTTAATCACGTTTGCAGGTGTCCTCGAGCGTGTTTCACTTTGTAAACAGAGCGCTCTTGTATACATTCTTGGGTCCTTCGAGGAGATATCGGCAGCGTTAGCGAAATCATCGTTGCAGTGTCTGCAACGCCATTGACTGGAGCTACTTAGTCGAAAATTACGAAATAGCACTGGGTAAAGAAAACGTTGCAAACATTGGATAGAAATGAAATTAGAAACTTATACTTCGAAGCAACGGTTCATCTCGTATACTTTTCGATTGTAACGAAATTGAACGATCGTCGAGCAAACCGAAGATAAACTACTTGGATAGATTTAGGTTTAATTGAAAAATCGTTAAGCGAGCCGTCAGGGGTCCCTTCTACGGGGGGCTGGTTGGTTTCGCGATAGGTCGATTCTAGATCCACACGGTCGAGCCATCGTGCATCCCGGAGCGATAAATTTTCGAATCTATGGGTCCCGTGATTCGAAGTTTGGTTCTCGAGCGATCGTTGGGTGATCGATGAAGTCTGTTCGGCGAACACGAATCGAGAGTCGACGAAGAGAGAAAGGTAGCTCGTAGGTGGTCGAAAGTCCAGGAAGTCGCGTCTCTGTGATTCGTTTCGACGAGACGGGTTCCATCCACACTCGAGGCCAACCGATCGGCTGTAATCGATGATTAATCCATCCTCCCCGAAGGCGTCGACGCGGTCGAGTGGTTCTTCGAGTTGACGAGGTGTGTACGCACACACCGGCCACGCTTGTGGAACAAGGAAGCTCGTTTCCGTTTCTTCCCGCCTTGGAAAATACTTTCGTTTCTCGCTCTGCTAGCTTCGGGGCATAGAATTCCGAATCCAACTATCGCGCTGAATTTAACACGAGTTTACCGCGCGTACGTAGTACGGAGGGTTAATTCGCGCCGAATGTTCAACGGCGAAACAAATTCGCGAACGGGTCCGGTTTCGCTAAGCTAAACGTGTAAACGCGTTTAGAGTACCGGGATTGTGGTCGAAATAACGCAAATACCTGTGAAATACACTGTTACGGGCTTGGACCGCTATTTAATATTCTCATCGTATCTAGAATAGATTTCAACTACTTTTGAATAGTTACTCGACCCCCAATTGCCGTAGAGATAGAATCTGTTTCCCACAATGGTCTCCGAAACTTTCCACGGTGAATTTTAAACCGTTCAGGGAAGTTTATCTCGGTGCCTGAACTTCTCCGATGGTGTACTACGGGGCTTTCTTGAAAAATAGTTGCGCAACGATATACAGGGTGAGAACGAACGTCTTTGATTCTTCGTGTCTTGTACTTCCAAGGACATCGAGATGACCTTATGTTTGGCAAGCGACACGGTATATTTTTCAAGGTCGTCTCTTCGAACACAATGGACAAGGAGATAGCAGTGTATAATAAATTTATTACGAAACCGATAGATAACCAACAGCTATTTCGGACGACAATTTTTATCGACTCCTCCTATAGACTTCGGTTATAAATCTAACGTAGAATAGTCCAAGTACTCGTTGCCGACGGTACAAGCATTAAGGGTGAACACGGTGGCTTCTGAGAAGCCAAATAATCGACCATCCCCGTATCGGACAGTCCAAACGTATGCATCTCGTTTCGTTATTTCGATGCAATCCCAGGTGCATCGAAACTGCATCGAAACTGCATCGAGTGCTCGAAACTCGGGCCGTGCGTTTTTCGATTGCGTAAACGCGATTAAGCGAGTCTCTCGATGGGTTACTCATTCGGTCGATCGTAAGAAGCGTGCAGACGCGTCACGATGACGCCAGAACTTCCGCTCTGCGATTCGTCGTTCCGGTTTTCCAACGAAGAGAGTCGACCGATTTCGTGGCACTCGTTGCTCTCGAGGAGTTGATTCATCGGTCTGTTTGAACCGTGTTTGCGAACGGTGAATCGTTCTCGATCTCCGATTCGATTCGATCCTTCGTCGAGCGAGTTTGGAAACCTCGTTCGAATTCGGTGGACACGATAGAGGGAGCCAAGGTTAAGTAAAAGCAACGATTAACGGCGTGGGAGGTGGGGAGACGTCGAAACGATCTCATCGAGCCGATTCACGGCTACAAACGTTCCGTATTTGCTTTAAACGAGCTAAAACGATTTCCATCAGTGTCGATCGTGGCGGACCCACTCTCCCCTCTTTCTCTCTGCGTCGCGTCGTTCATTAAGTACCCGACCGTAATTATAAGCGGCGTCTATAACGGAGAAGGTCGATTCACCGCAAGTTCCGCTTATCGGTGCACTGCGACTCCGGTTGGCCGATTTATAGCTCTCTTGCTCTTCTGTTGGCCGATTTATGCTTCTGTCTCTCTTTAACAGTCTTTAGATTGATAGTCTTCTCTCTTTGAATGAACCGATTTATGGTACTCTCTCCAGTCGATTTTGAAACGTTTCTCTTTCTCTAATCGGCCGATTTATGGACCTCTCGATACAGTCGGTCCGTTCATAGTTGTCTCTCTTTCTTCGATCGGCAGATTTACAGCTCTCTACGTACAGTCGACCGATTTGCAGTTTTCTCTTTCTCTCTTCCTCTGCCGATTGTCGAATCTCCCGATCATTTTCGTACACCGGTCATGCGTTTCCTGTCACCCGCGATCGATCCCGATCGAATCCGGTCGCACGTATCGAGACGATCGGTCGACGAAGGACCACGAGCTACACGGAAATCGATGTCGGCGGGTAATATAACTGTAAAACAGAAACATGCGTCAGCTCCGTTACGTCGAGAAAATACACGTGCACGTGTACCAGGTGTGCACGTATCTCGTGGCAAAAGGTATGCTCGCGAGATCGAATCGCAGGAATACGCAAACACGCGTTTCGTCGGTGTTCGCAACTATACGTAATCGAGAGAGTTCTTCCGTCGAAATGGTCGACGATTAGGTGAACGTTATCTCGTTCGGGTCAGCGACCATCGAGTAACCGGTGACACGACACCATTTCCACGTATCTGCGTACATGTGTACAGAGAAAGAAAGAATTCGGGAACGAATTTCTGGAACACCGGATGACTCGGCAGGCGGCGAATTATTTGCATATTAAACACCGTCGAACCGCGAAATTTGCATTAATAATTCGTTCGTTGGAGAGGATGCACAACGGACCGAAAGGACGGTGATAATCGATGAACAAACGAGACGCGTAAACCGTGGACAAACAGGAAAACGACAAAGAACGATCCCCACTACTCACCATCCGGAACGCGCATTAATAATTAATTAAGCTTTCCCGCGGAGAAGATTCCGCCTCGCGTCGATTATTCCGTCCTTTCCACGGTGTAAACGGAATTTACTGTAAAATTACGTTTCCCGCTCGTCGTTCCCGACGAGGAGTCTCCGATTTCGAAAATCAACGCTGTCGAGTTTTATTTACGAGACAATGGGACGCGATCGCGACGAATAAATTATCAGAATCGTATTAGCGAGGCAAATGTCGAGCGTTTGTTCGCCCCGGTTGCTCGATGGCTCTCTAATTAATCGGCGTAATCACTATTCTCGTTGCGCTCCGATAACTTGAGAGGGAGAGGAAAATATACGCGCGCGATATCCATTGTCTTCGATTTCGGTGCGCTCAAACCGCCAAGAGAACGTTCGAAAAAATAACCAAACTTTCCATTGTCCCGCGACGACGAAATATTGTAAATTATGCCCTCCGATGAGCAACAATTCAAGTCCGTTTTTAGTAAGCGAAAAAAAAAAAGAAAAACACTGGCAAAAATATTACGCCAGAAGCGATATGGATAAAGCGGCAAATTATAGTGTATCATTCGAGGGATGAAATGTTTTTATTACTATATGTAAATACGTTAAATGCGCGGGAGTAATGTTTGGAATAATTATGAAAATAGTTGGTTGGTTCGGGCTGGCGGTGATGGAGAATCCTTGGAATCGAAACGCGTCGTTTCGACGAGTGATCGAGGTTTCTGGGTTCGCTCGAGTTTTGATTAAACGTTCCCCGGGGGCGGCTGTGACGGGGCAACAATGCGGCTGCTAGAAAGGCAATGGAACCTCGTCGCGCCGCACCCGCGCCACTTTACATTCTTCTTCATTGTCTGGCCCGTTAAAACGAGCCGCCGTCGCGGCGTCGAGATCACCGTCGGGGAAGGAAAAAAAACTGTCGCGGCGCTCGTGACGAGGGTGCGACAACCCCCCGTGCGCCCCCGGGAAAAATACACGCGCACCCGCTTTCACGAAAAACCGCAGACGTTAGCGGTGAACGAGTTGGGCGACCAAGTGCTCTTTGTGCACGTAGATCGACCTCCCTGAAAATATGTACATCGATGGTAAATTTCTTTCGTGAGCGAGGGAGCGAATTCGCACCGAGAAACAATAACGATAACGTTTATTCGCGCGTGACACACTTCGGTAACACGAACGAGGGGGCAGTGGAGATTTATTTATTGTAGGCAAACACGTCGAGAGAATAACAGAGAAAATAAAAGTAAAGCCTAGGTGATCGTACGAGACTATTAGAAACATACGGTACGGCTGAACGAACTTGTACATACTAAGTAGAAAAAACAACAAAGAAAAGGAAAGTGGAAATGGTTCTGATCTACGTCCACGCGAGTCCTGTACCCGGCGGGTAAATAAATAAAATTCTTGGAAATCAAAAAGCACTCTGCGAGCGAGCCCGAGACGCACGATTTTCTCCGCGTTGCGGTCCAACGAACCGCGAACAAAGAATTTCTCGCATCGAGCAACTTCGCCTCCGAGGATGAAAAGTTTTGGGTGTTACGGATGGCCGGTAATGGAGCGCTTTGTACGCGCGAAATAACCCACGACACGCCGGGAAATACGTTTAGGTGCACGGTGTATAGTAGCTGGGAAGTATGAAATCAGTGGCCAGGTACGTGGCGGCCTTGCGTCATTTCGTGCGTCGATGATGAGTCACGCAACTGCTTTTCTACTCTCGTAAAAAATCGATTGTTTCTTCCATCGAGGCGCGAAAAACTCGACGACTTTTCATTTAGAAAAATGATCACCGATATTTTGTTGATCGGATTACGAACGTCTTGCACCGATGCGTCAATGTCCAGTGATTAATTTGTGCATTAGCAATGAGTCGCGTAACAACTGTTTTTCCACTCTCGTAAAAACCAAGTTTTCCTCGCATCGAAGCACGAAAGGTAGACGTAGCGCAGAAAAATGGTGACCGAGTCGCCAATGTTTGCTGTAAAATTCCCAGTGTTTCGCACCGAGACGCCAATGTCCAGTAATTAATTCGAGCGTCATGCGGTGCGTATGAGTCACGCAACGACTGCTTTCTGCACCCACAAAAATCGATTATTTCTTCCACGGAGGCGCAAGAGAGCCGAGAAAAGTAGCGACCACGTCAATGTTTGTTATAAAATTTAAAACATTTGCACCCGAGACCTCGATGCCCGGTAATTGGTTGAAAAATCGTTTAGTACATCGACGACAAGATGCAAAAACTTATCCTCCGCAAAAATCGATCGGTTCTTTTCCGGAGGCGCAAGAGAGTCGAGAAAAATAGCAACCTAGTCATCGATATTTGCTCGAAAGTTTCGTACATTTTGCATCTGGATGCCAATCGCCGTTAATTGATTCGAAATTCGTTTAGTCCATTGACGATAAGATGCAAAAAGTTTGCTCTGGCAAAAATAGATCGTTTCTTCTCCGGAGACGCAAGTGAAGCGATCGAAATGGTAACCGAGTGATCGATATTTGCTCGAAAGTTTCGAGTGTTTTGCATCGCGGGGGGAGTAATTAATTCGCGCGTCGGTTTCCAAGCGGAGTACGTAACACCGTCTCGTTGTCGGCGACTAGCGGCGGAATCGTTGGGCAAAAACGCGACGCAGAAAAACGGCAGCGGGGAATGGATGTTCGCAGGACGATCGTAGGAAATCTCAATTACGGCTCGGGGCTTTAAAGCAGCGGCACGGGCGTAGGAAAGCCAAGAGCCGTTAAAGCAGGGCTTAGCAGCGGGTCAAGAGCGTTAAGCTCAATGAGAACGACGATCGAGGCGACGAACAGGCTCGTGCCATGTGTGGGCAGAATTTTATAAACGATACTTGCCCGGCTGCTCGTAGGCGAGTCGTACCAACCGACGCATCGTTCGCGACATCCGCAGATTATTGCGAATTTCAGTCGTTCGAAAGGCCTTCTTTCGCGATGGTTTCGCCAGAGTACGTCGAAGGCGGTAAGGAGAAGCTATAATATCCTTTCTCGCGTATTTTCCTTGGATAGATCGCGGTGAAGGGATGTGAATTTTTCAGGACGAGGCTCGACTGCGTTCTCTGCAAAATTTCATAGAAAGTAACGTAGAAAACGTACGATACTCGTACAGAGTATACTTTGTACAGGACACTCGGCACACAGGGCTTGTTCTTATTTAAAAAGGGAAGCTCCCTAGATTTTCCTAGGTAGAAGCTAATATACCGTACTTGTTATTCGGAGTATTGCACCAGGAGTGGTGGTAATTGCATCCACTACCCTCGTCAGAATCCCCCGTGCAACGCAGTGTCGACGTATCGCGCAAAATAAGAAATTCAAACTATCGACAGAGGCGGTGTCACGGGTAATTGATAATCGAAAATTAGATTTCTCCTAAACCGTCCGTGTCGCGCACGAGAATTAACGAGGCTCAACAAGGATATCGCCCGATCCGTCCACGTAATGTCCAATTACCATCCCGTGATTCGCCGATATTGTCGCGCCGTGAATGCTTAATATCGGGGCATAGTCGCGATCAAAGTGGGCCATACATATTTAATACCGGGCAATTCGTAGAATTTATGCAGTAATCTCTCCGATATTGCTCCGTGATTCGTGTAGGTGAGGCCAGATAATAGCGAGCGTATTTCGAACGAGGCCCCAACGATGTCGTGCACTGGCTCGTAGAGGGTACACGCGAGAAAAACTGTTTCGTAAATTGATTCAATTTTCGTTTTATTAAAAAGATGGTAATACATTGTACATCGTTCGAAACAATTTGCACGACCGTAGCTTCAATGATTCAATTTGAAAATGGATGCAATTTTATTAAATTCCATCGCGTTGGCTCTGACCTTTCGAACGTAACGCGTTTAAAGTTTCGCGCGACCGATTAATCGTTTTACGATCTTCGAACGTGAACTTACGTTGAACCACACCTGGGGCGTAGCTCGTACCTATTTCTGCTTCGTGCTCTCTCTCTCTTTATCGAGGATGATAATTTTCTCATAAACGCACTCCCGTTAATTGCGTTGGATATTCTTCGAACCGGACGAAGAGCGTTCAAGAATGCACTCTTTTCGTGCTTTGACGTCCTCCTTCGGCTCGATTCGCGAGGACGAAACGCTCGATCGGCGACCTTCGGTTCTCCATCAATGGACAGTCCTACATTCTTCCGTAGGTGTGCGAGCGGTGCCGCCAATGTCGGAATTCATTTGGAAACGGACGACCGTGAAGGAAAACGGGATTCGAAGCGCGTGCTGGCGCTGCTGGGAGCTGTTCCTCTTAATCTCGTTTCATGAACGCGCGGTTTCTACGCAACGCTTCGAGCCTGGAGATCGTAAAGCTTTTCGAGCTGGCTCGGGTCTAAAATAAAAATCCAGCTGTGGCATATGGGCGCCACGATCCCGCACCGAATTACCCATCGGTTTCACCCTTTCCGGTTCGCTCTTCTCGCGCGAGGAGACTCGAGGGTGTGTACGGTCTTATCCTCAATTTACCGCACTCGTTAGTTTACAATATTTATGTGTAACGCCAAGTTACAACGGTAACACCTCTGGCGTTATTTGTAGCGATACGGTACTCCAAACGATACAAGAGTAATTTTCTTTTTATTTAGGCGCTTGCGTTCAAATGATATTTTATCAGTTTGGTCGTTCACCTTTTCGGTTTCTTATCGTTCTCGTCGGTAGAAGTAGCGCTAGTTACTTTTTACCAGGGCCGTTCTTCTCGTAGGCCAATGGTACGTTACGAGATGAATGCTAGAGTCTGTGAAAACAATACGCGGTGCGTTGTAAGAAGGTCAGGGTCTCGGGCCTGGGTTAAGTGTACTCCTTGAGACGGAGTTCGGTCTGGGGAACACGTCATCGAGCAACCGTGAACATTTTGATGATCGACTCGAGCGTCGAAACACCTAGAGAGGTTCCAGAGACTCCGTCTAAGGGTCACCGTTGCTGTCAAACGCCTTCGAGGTATTTTGAAGCCGAAGGATAGTTGTCGAATGTCCCCAAGTTCCTAAGATCGTGAATTATCTCCCCCTGGTACCCATCGCTATCAGGAGCACTTCCAGGAGTTGCGAGGATATTCGTCTTGGGTCGTTTTTGTTGGCCCGTGTCACCAGAGGACTCGTCGATGCTCGGGTCAAGTGGCCGTAACTTCCCAAGACCGCAAATTACATCTACCCCTAGTATTCACCGCTACTTGGAATAATAGATCTCTCTAGTATACTCGAGACTCCGGTTTCCAATAGTTGGTAGGATGTTTACTCTCGGTTCGTTTTTACCGCTGGAGTTGAACGCAATCGTTGTACACAATCGACCGGTAGCTTTAATAGCCTAAACGGTCTGTTCGGGATCGAGAGTCGTACAAAGAGTTTCGAGAATGGAGAAGCGTGTTGACGCCGCGACGTGGGTCAGGCTGCAATCATCGAATCCCCCTCCGCGAACGTGGCGTTCATTGTACTTCCGAGTCTCATTGAAGCCCGGGTATTTCCGTCGAAGCTTTCGAAACACCGCCCGGTCATTGGAACGAAATTATCCGACGCGTGCCGGGGTTCGGCCATATGCTCTCACGAATTAAACGAGTTGGCTCACGAACATCGTGGTTAGGCGCGAAGCTTAGGAAACACGGTTCTCCCCGTCCTCGAGCCCTCCCTCACTTACGATACCAACTTGGGGATAATTACGCGAGACAATGGACCGGTTAGAGACGACTCGTTTCGAGTTTCCAGTCGGTTTACGGTGCCGATGTCACGTTGCGTCGCAGATGCTCCAGGTGTCGACACGCGTCCTTTCTGGGGTGTGTTGTTTACTTGTTGCAGGGTGGATCGTAATTCGATGAGAGCAGATGACGCCCGTTCGCCGCTGCAGGCCCCAAACTCGAAGCATCCCGATCGTATCGTATTATATTTTCTCGTACGTTTCCGTGCTCTTCTCGGGGCTTCCATTTCGTCCGTGGCTTTTGTTCGCTTCGAGAGACGCCTAATCGAGTTCTCCTTCGAGAGTGGAGAGCATTCCATTGGCATTGCGATCGCGAGCGAGAGAAACCGTGCTAATACGTCTAGTGTAACAATAGGGGGGATATTTCTGGAAGGGGGAGTGCCTTTCTAAAATTTATCGTTCATTTGGAAAGAAAAATTGCGCAACTCTCGACGAAATTTATGCTTTTCCGAATCTTTTCCAATGGCGGGTGGATCTAAAGTGGACGATCAAGTATCGGACAACAAAGGAGGGAAAAGTAAATAACATTTTTTCCATTTGAAATAAGTGGTATTTATTGTCAATTCTTGTCGGTACATTTCACGGTATATCTTTTTTCGGTACAGTAGTAATTACAATGTTATTTCTAACGCAAACACGACGTGCGTTATCGTATCGCGAAGGTCAGCGCAAAGAAAACAAATAGGGGAGAAAGTATTCGCATCGGATCGAGAGACCTAATTTCCACACCCTACGGTGTCTATCGTTAAGGTTTTCCACCCTCTTATCAACTCGAAGAAACTTTGAAAGTCATCTCGTCGTCGATAACCCGCTAGCTCGAAACCGCTGAAAACTTATGGTAGGTAGGGTAGAGAGCTTGCGTAACTTGGCGAAAGCATCGTACTTTCCAAAGATGCGGGGCAGATCGCGAGCGGGCGATATATCGGCTCGAACCGCGTTCGGTGTCTCGATATCGTTAAAGACGATCGGGCCCGAAGAACGGTGATAGCAATGTTTCGCAACGCAGCTTTTGCCGCGCGAATGTTAAATAATTGCATCCCGTTGCATAATGCCAGTCCGAGAAACCAGTCCCCGTTTCGCGCCGACGCGTTTTCTTTTCTCCGCTGGTGCGCTCGCGTGTTCCTCGAAACAGATACCGCTCCGGTCTCGAAAACGCGCGGGCGATTCGAACCGCTTCGAATTGGTCCACGCTGGGAGAGGAACACGTCCAATCTCGGCCAATTATGCAAATCGTCGCGTTACCGTTAAATTGCATCCGTCGAGCGCAATATTAACGTCGAACTTTCCATCGGGAGCGCGAAAATTACGGTGGACACGGGCTTGCGTTCAGCCGTCTGTGTCGTCCACGACCGATTTTTCCTCTCGCTTCTCCCACGCCCGCGGAACGAAAATGGGATCGCGGAATCCGCTTTCGCGAGACCCGGGGAAACTCCGACGAGCCGCGAAATTTTTCACCTGGCTTCTGGCTCCCGTGCTCTCGCCACCCGAGGAATACCATTCGAAACCAGGGAACGAACGCGATTGTTCCTCCATGGTATTCTCTCTTTCGTCCGTAGCACTCCGGAGTGATTTATACCCAACGATTCGGTTATTCTCCGGGACTCCACCGGGTACAAAAGACTATTTAGTTGAAAATGTTCCCGGGGGACAGTACTCGGGAGCACGATTGATTCGCGAGTAGAGGGAATCGAGCACTTTCGGAAGTAGGGATTTTTTTTTTTTTTTGTCAAATGCTACTCCATTTTCTTCGTTGTATTTTCTCTATTAGTTTCGTATCCTTGACGCATCCGAGCAAGTTGCGCGAAAGTGCATTGCGAAATCAGTCGTAATTGGTGCGTTGCAGTTTTTGCATATCGGTGCAGGCTCCTTTGATAACAGGTAGAAGCGAGAAGTTCTTACGCGAGTAATGGCAACCTGTTCTTTCCTAATTCGAGATGTTGTATTCTATTTTTGGAAAAAGAAATCGTCCAGTTCTTCGATGCGAATTTGTCCTTTACATTGCGCCTCGATTATATTTACTCGAATGGAACGGCAAGTTGTTTCCAGTAGAAATCGATAAAGAAATGTACTTTAAGGATAAAAGTACGCATCGACCATCCCATTGTGTCAACTCGGGCCATTGTTCGAACCGGTAATTTTTCACTCGCGAATCGAATATTTGTTTCTGGTTTCGTGTTTGAAATTCGTAATCGAACAGCTATTTCGCCCTCGTCTCTTGGCGTAACTATTCGAGGAACAATAGCGTTGCTAGGTACAATTTACCGGATGCCGTGTTGCGTATCCTGTCTGTCCCATTATAGTTTCCGATTACAAACGCTTCGATCTGCTGCCTTGCAACCGTTTGGCCTTCGAAAATCGTCGGAAATCCAAGCATGATCGTGCGAGGGAGAGGTACACGTTTCGGGGCGGGTCACGAGAGAAGCCGAGAGCTGAGAGAGATCTTTGTATTTTACGAGGTCCTCGTATCCATCGTTCAAATTTTACGAGCCAAACATCGACCAGATTCCGGGAACCTTTCTGCTCGCCGGGGGTCTATCCTTATTCCGGCTTTATCGTCCTCGTAAAGTCACGGTGTCGGTCGGTGCACTTGTTTTCGAAAAAGCATAGTCGCGTGCACGAGAAGCTTTCCCTTCGACGCGATCGATCCTCGTATTTTCGAGACAAGACGTCGATAACGTCTCGAGACACTTTCTAACAGCCCCCTTCTCGATCCAGAAATCTCTCCGTGAAATACGAACGGACGTTTCTGGAGCTAATTTTCCTTTCAGACCCTCGAGAACGAATATTCTCTCCGACAAGAAGAGTGCGGGTCACGGATTTAGGCGAGACATTGCACACCGGTACATTAGTAACTTTGTTTATGCAAATCTAGTATCGTGGGACGGAGAGTGTCGCCATCCTTGTAATACTTTACGTAGAAACTAAAGCTAAAGTCTCTCGGTAAGCATCGAAATTTTATTTAAAATTCCTCCAAGACTCTGATTATTTCCATAAACGGGACGACTGAATCTCCCGGTAAGCAGAGATTCCATTAAAAAATGACTAAGATCGAACGCGATGAATAACGATAGTTATTCGAGCAGCTTCCGCGGAAACAAAGATTGGATGCGTCGCGACGCTCGATTGGCAGGGGTCATCTCGCTTCCCGTAGCGGACGTCCGTGGCATGTTCTCGGAAGGATTCTAAATTACATATTCCTCGGCCTCTCTCGACCACGTTTCTTTTCATCGCGTCTGACTAAACGCACAATAAGCGTCACGTCGCGTGAATCATCGGGCGAGAGGTCACGTTCATTCTTCGGAGAATTTTTCATTTTACCACTACGAGCACGGATCTACGATGGAACAGAGAAGAGGAGGATCACGCTCGCGGGAGCGAGAGGGGGACGAAATGCTCGCCGTGAGGATCGAGGACGATGATTTTTAAGGTACACAGAAACCCGTTTCCGTGCGAGCGCGGCGCCATCGGTTAATTAAATCAACGGTGGCAGGATAATAACGTACGATGCTTGGCCCCAAGATCTCTGACCTCGCAGGTGACAACGCAATTTCCTGTTGGCTGGGTTTCGATTCAGGGGGCGCGATAAGGCGCGCTGGAGCCTCGAAATTCTCTCGCGTGTCGGTGGTGCACGCCCCTCGTTCCTCGTTGCATCTATGCACCGATCGATCGCGATGTACAGGGTGGACCGTACGGCTCGACCGACTCGATTTTTTTTTTTTTACTTGCCGCGATAAACGAACGAACATTTTCAAACCCGAACGGTGAACCATTTCCCCGGGAATGAACGAAAGGCCTAGATATTTATTACTTTGTCCATTTTCTTAATTACCTGGTACTTTTCGCGGACCCCGGATGGACCGGACTTCTTCGATGTCGAGAAAATTGCAGTTGCAGCGACGATGCACCGGCTGAGAACCCCTGGATCGGGAGGCTGGCGTCGTCGCGAGATCCGAATCTATTCCGGGCTCAACAATGGGTCACAGTTTTAACGCGACGGCTAGTCTAGACCGTATCTTAGAAACTTCACCACCCGAAACGCCGCTCCCAACTTGGATGCATTCCTTCCGCGTTGGGAGAGCGTGCCAGAGCGGAGATTATTCCATTCAAGCGTGATTCAATGTCGCGAATCGAGCCGCCACGTTTGTCTCTCGTTGATGCGGACGACGCTCAACCGTGGCGAACCCTGGCAAATGTGCATCAGGATCGTCCCGTTGGTGCAGGGAGTGCTGCAGTCGGTTAAAAATGACCAAACGCGAAACGAAAACCATACGATATCGTATCGAGAGTCTTTCCTGGCCAGGTATTTACGGTTTGCAATCCTCTCGAAGCGGTACACCGTTTGCAACGTCTCTGAAAACGCCACGGACAAACTGCTAGGGAGCGAAGTAAGGCTCTCGAGAGTCCGTAAATTATACATTTTTATAAATAATTTTCTTTTATTTTGTATACGGTAGGGGTACGCGATATTATTTTTTTCCCGCGTTCCGTTCAACCGATAGGGTGGATAAATCAGGTGAATCCTAACTCGACATCGTGGCGGTTATCGAACGTTGACCAACGCCCGCGTTAACAGCTCGTTCCAGATTTGCCCGCCTTTCGACGATAAGCGAAGCCGCGAGCAATAGATATTCGTCGTAAGAATAGTAAGTAGACCATCGAACGGGAATAGAAGTCGATGCATACGCGTTTCCATGCTCTTCTAGAGCGAGCTGGGACGTTTGTTTCTCTCGAAACACTCGCATTTACACGCGGGTGGTTAGTCGCCTAAAAATGGATGCGAGGGAGTATCTCCGACTCTCTCAATAGAGACGATTTATACGAGTATAGGGGAGGCCACGCCCGGGTCCAAACGGACCCTTGCTTGGACGAAGATTCCATTACTACGTCGTACTTTTCTTTACTCCGAAGAATGTTGTACCACACGATGGAATATCTGACGAGCTTCCGATGGTGTGAAAAAATTTGTTCGAGGACATGTTCCATCGTCGATAGATAAATCGTGACTCTTTTCTTTGTTCCACGGTATCTCGAGGTCTTCGAAAAGGCGATTTCCTTGCTTTCACATTTGGCAGCTCGTACGTTGGGTGCACTCGACGTGGTAAATTTCCACGAATTTTTTTGTTTCGCATTTTCGGAGAACTCCTTGTACACGCTGTAACGTAAACAAACGGATATCGAGCATCGAGCAATTAAGGTAGCGCGCAGCTGTGTTGTCGAAAGGCTCCCGGTGTACGACGAAGGATAAGAGCGAGGGAAGGATAGGTACGCATCGCGATCGAAAGGTGTTGTTGCCTTCGAGTCGGCCGACCTTTCTCGGCTTACGTAATTTCTCGTAGTTTTCCTGCCGAAGTCACTGGCATCGGGCCTCTCCCTGTCACTTGGGCCGTTTCTTCCTTCTTTCTCTCC
The DNA here is from genome assembly GCF_051014685.1 of Ptiloglossa arizonensis. Lineage (NCBI taxonomy): Eukaryota > Metazoa > Arthropoda > Insecta > Hymenoptera > Colletidae > Ptiloglossa > Ptiloglossa arizonensis. The sequence continues at coordinate 9,258,211 of NC_135051.1, read as the reverse complement.
GCTGGTTCTCGAGCAGACGCTTTTAAAAATAGATTCCCCGCACGTTAATAGAATCACCCGCTGTAATTCGGGACAGGAACGTTTCCCCGCGTTGAACGAAAGACTCGGGTCCCCGATTAAAGGGAGAGGCCACGCGGAATCCCGAGACATCTGTCTCAGGGATCTGTAGCGCGTGCTCGAATTAACGCGAGTAGATTCGTCTTCCTCTTTTTAAAACGGGTACCCGTCCGGCCGTGGATCCGGTGGTGTATCGTTGCTTTTCCACCGAGAGGCTTGGACTCGCGCCAACTCGGCCGATTTTTGTTCCTCGGTTTTCGAAAACGTTTCCTGAAAACTGCACCGGTGGGGAGCTGCTGCACATTCGCACCTGGCTCGCCTCGGTCGAACACTTGGACTTACCTGGCCGACTCGGGTCAGATTCGACCACTCGTGGCCCATCTGCCGATCCAAATCGGCCCCCGCCTCGGCGCAGATGGTTCTCAACTTTCCTCCTCACGTTAATCGACAACCGCTCGCCAACCTTCTTTATCTTCCCGAGAGATAGAGGCAGTGGTGCAGCCACGTTCATCGAGGTCCGTTGCTAATTACTTCGAGGGACCGTTTGCTCTTCGCGAATGACCCGGGAAAGGTAAATGTTTGTGAATTACATCGAGGTGTAAGAACAGCGTCAGATGGAGAAAAATTCCCAACAGAAATGGGCAGTAAATTTCGCGCAAAAGGGTGGTCGAATTTAATAATCGACAAATCCTTAATTTCGACACTTTCGATTTACTTCGTTGATACTGTCGTTAACCGGTGGCGGGCAGCTGTACAAATTGGGTAATTTTCCTGGAGATCTCGTCTCGGGTAAATCCGTTTCTTTTCGACGGTCGTAAAGATTTTACGAGTCACGGATTCGATCGAACGTCGATGTGCGATTTGCCGCGAAATTCACGAAATGCTATCTCGTACGAATCGCGCCCTGGCAAGTGGAATCATTGGGAGGAAACGACACTTTGAAAACGTATCGTGGGAAACCGTGAACTCCGATTTGTCGCGGAATAACGAACAATGTTCTCCTCGACGGGTGAGTGCATTTTGCAAACCGTAAATTTACCAAACGTCGAAGAATCAACCGTTGGCGCGATAACTTTTGAGAAAATAGCAGCGGCACGCGGAAGAAAGACAAATCGTTATTAATTGCAACGAGTGCCGGGCTTGCCTCGAGGCTCGAGAGGTAGCTTTCAATTTGCCCAGAAATTTAAAGCTAAGCAATAGGAATGGCGGGGCTTTGCGCTTCCACTCGAAATTCATTGCAATTGCAAACAGTTCCAACCTGTTATCTTTTATCGCAATGCGTATCGGAACGATAGCGAAATATCAAGTTTGCCCTCCATACAAAACAATCACCTCGAGTACTACTATTTATATTCTATCGTCTGTTTTTCTTTCTTTTTTTTTTTATTGTACAGGTTTTTTTTTGCCCGAGTCTAGCGCCTTAAATATCTCGTTTATCTTTAACGATAGGAAAGAATTTCAAAGGGAAACGTTGTTCCATTCTGAGGCATATTTTCCAAAATTTCGAATTCACTGAAATGTTCTCATATGGAACTTATCTTCGTGACGCGATATCTGAGGTCAAAAGACACGCAAAGATCGTAGTATTGTATATTGTAAAATTGCGTGCGAATTCCGTTCAAGAAAACTTGCAACGATCATTTAACAACAACTAATATTTTCCATGGACGTTATTTCCATGAATTATTTCCCATTCGCGCTTATCTGTCTCGTTCCCTGTTTCATACCTTGCGCTCTATTTCGTTTGAAAAGGTACTCCAGTTAATAACGATAATAATTGAATCGTTATCGCGGCAACCGGTCGTGGCTCGTTTTCTAGAATTTGTACTCCCCGCTATCTGGCTCGTGCACGCTCCTCTTTAAACGGCTGAAATAATAAGAAAAGGTCGTGGTGCTTCGTAAAGCGGGTAAATGTACGGGGAGGGAAACACGGAGGAGGGGATGGGTTTTTCTCGAAATGGTCTAAATTTATTTCCCAGCTTGGGCCAGCACGAGCCACGGAACACGTCCGTCGAAATATCCGACAAATCCCAACCAACAGGGGCAGATGGAGGGCGGGCTAGATGTTAGTTTGGAAGCATTGGAGAGAAGGCTCGATCGAGATCGCTCGTTAATCTCATTTCTCGATTAAACTCGATCGCTTTTTCGCGGGCCGGAAATGAAAGTTGCGCGCTGTTTCGAGGGCGGGTCTCGAGCTGTCGGGAGTTACCCGCTGGCGTGTACCGACAAAGGCGAGGCAATTTGCCCGAAATTAACAACGCCACGATGAATTCGATGGAAAACAAACGATCGCGGCAGGGTGGTTGAACTTTTTCAACTATCGTTTTCTTTTTATCTCGCTCGATCGTTCGCCCCCTACCCCCCTCGATGAATTTCGAAACGAACAAACTTCCGTTCGCGTCGCTTTCCTTCCGAGCAGCAATTAAACGACTCGAGATCGAAAGATGAAAATCGGCCTTTCTTCGTCGACTTTATTTATTCACTTCGATTTGGGACGGCAATTTATCGTTAATTTAGCCCAGGAAGCCGAATCGAGGGTTCCTCGACTGCCTCGTTAGTTTTTATTCGTTCGTTGCGAAAGGAAGCTCCTTTCCTCGACGAGCTCGAGTCGTTGACAACGGTGTGCAACAGTGATTGCATCGGGGCACGTTTAATTGCATTAATCGTATACGAATATATTTACCAACGATTGCAAAGCACGTTCTCGATCATTTCTGCAACTCGGCGCACGTATACGATCGTTGTCCCACATCGAAGGCTACGTCTATTTTCGTCTCCTATTCCGATTTTACCCTTTCTTCGTGCGCTTTACTTTTTATTTTTATACCTTCTATTATACAGGGCGACTCTTGGAAAGTGTTACTAGCGGAACTCTGACGAAGATATCGAGTTCGCGTTCTTCGTTATCATCGAATAATACATCGTCGACAACACTATTTGCGTTGTTCCTCTCTCTGTTCCCCGTCCGTGAGTACCTCGTGTCACCAGTGTTCTTTCGTGCCTCGATAAAACGTTCGATTACCGTGTACCATCTGGAAAACGGAAATAAACGTCGGAACGAGATTAGCTTCCGTAGATTCGAAGCGTTCGGTTCTGGGAGCGGTTTACGATCGGTGACCGAAATTCGAAGCCACGTCTCGTGGAGATGGACTGGACTAACCGAGGTTGAGCCCGATTTAGCGGGCGCCTCGTTAGGTGCGAGACGACGACGACGACGACGACGACGACGACGACGACGACGACGACGACGACGACGATGGCGATGGCGATGGCGTCGGAGACGACGAGGAGGACGACGATGACTCACATGGCAGGTTCGTTGGCTTCGGCGACGTTTTATCGACTTTCCATCGTCGACTGGATGTGCACGCAGCCGGCGCGCGGTTTGTTGTTCCGGTAATACGTGTCGAGGGCTGTCGGGAGGGGTAGGCGGGGGGCAGGTGTGGGGAACGGGAGTCGGCGTGTTTTCCGCAGGGGGTTTTAGGTCTCTCCTCGCTCGTTCTAACGGTACACGATCGCAATAAAACGAGAGTAAACGGTTACGAGCGGGTCCCCGAGAGAGCATCGACTCGCGGCCGATCCGCGAGAGCGGCGAGTCGCCCGCATGGCTGTCGATGGTTACGACAATGGCCCGAACACGGTCGTTCCACTCCGCCTGCCGGGAACTCCTCGGTGTTCGCGATTAAGATTACGGCTGAAACGATGAAACTCGCCCGGAGAGCGCTCCGACTCCTATATGGAATTGCTTGCAAACTCGACGTCGGATCGAGGTCGGGAAATATGTAAATCGAGGGCCCGGCTGGTTTCTTTTTTAGATATCGAATCAGGCGCCGAGAAGACGTCGAGAGGATAGATACGGTTTATTAAGAAGGCCCTCCCAGTAGGGATCTTTGTTGTAAAGTTCGAGGATTGAGATATTTATCGAGGAAGGACGATCATTTAGAAAGTCCCAAGGGGCGAGATACGTAACTGTTGGAATATTTTTTTCTTGCCGGAGGGTTTAAGAAATGAGATACTCCCGGTAGGTAATTATTGAATTTCTTTTATTGGAAATTTCAAACAATACAAATACAATCTTAGGCACGTGTACATCTTGGGCGCTTTTTGTATACATCCAAAGATGTTTCCGCTCCCACCATCAATTTACTCCGATTTAAAAACGTGGATCTCCCTTGAGGTTACGCAGGAACCTCCATCGATGGTTGTAGATTCCAAACAACAGCGCACACGAGGAAAAGGGTCTTGAAATTGATCGAGAATAGATGGCAAGATGGTTTCCAAAGGACCGAATGATTACAAATTGGAAAGCAAACGGCACGAATAAAAATGGATGCCCCGTGAGACGGAAGATCGCGGAAGAGAGCAATATGTTCGAACGCGAGTGGACTATCGAGTCCGACCGCGTCTCGTCGTATCCAATGACCGTCGTAACCGCCATCGTAGATCCCTTTATCGGACAGGGTAACGGCGTCGTAAGTCGAAGGGCTTCGTGTTCCTTGGTCGACCGATGTCGGCTTACGTGCTGCTCGCGTTACCGGTTCGCGGTGCTCGCGAGGGTTCGTTTATGTTTGACCTCTGGCCTCGTGGAAGCTTCGACTTTTGCACGGGGCTCGTCCGATCGTTGCTTCGAGGAATAATTTCCACGCGATTTAGCAACGCCAGCGGTTCGAAGAGAGAGTAGTCGAGTCGTAGAGTTCGTGCTCGGACGATAAAAGCAACAAGACCACCTGGTCGGGTGAAAAGAGAGCCCACGGGACCGTAGGTTTCATCGTGGCTCTGAAAGAACGACGTCCAACAATGGTACGAGAGTACGTGAGTCGCGGCAACATCCTCCCGAATGTCTGAAACCATCCACGTGGCCGCCAGGAAGCGCGTTTAAGGATGAACCGCGCGATAAATTATGCATAAGCGCAGCGTCGACGACCGGACGAATTTCGAGAAAGAGGAAACCGTCGAGGACGAAGGGCACCGCGATACCGTCTACCTTCCCGAATCGTTTGATCTACGAATTACACCGTTGAAAGGAGCACGAGTTGGCCAACAGACGTCCGCGACGAAGTTTCCCGCGACCCGAGAAGTATCTTCTCGAATCGTTGGATCTATGAATCGAGACGAGAGACGAGAGTTACTTTGGGGACGAAGTTGTCCAGAAGACGTCTATAGGCAAACTTTCCTGCGACTCGAGAACCAGTAATGCTCCAAGGGTGTACCTTCCTGAATCTTGCCCTTTGCAACGAACAACGTAGTTGCGCGTGCCGAAATTCGAGGGCCAGTTACGTAATACTCCAATTGCGTTCTTCCCGACGTTACTGGTATCGAAACGAGGTAAGTAACCCCTTCCCGAATCGTTCGATCTACGAATCACTTTGGCATCGATGACAACGCGAGAGGAATCTTTGAAGAACCCTTCGAGGGACAAGGTTGACTGCAGTCGAAGGAGCGGGCACCAAGGGTTCGAGATGCACCTTTCCGAGTCGTTCCCCTCTGCACGAGTTAACCGAACAGTTCGCGGCGAATCTTTACGAGGAAAGTTGTCCGAAAGACATCTGGACGAGGTTAGTTGCAACTGGAGGTGCAACGATGCTTCACGGGTCCGCGCAACAAGCGTCATTGTCTGCCGGTTCCACGCGACTCCGTAAGATTTCACCGTGGTTGCGGCACGAGACTCGACGGCCTGGAAATCCGGTTAACATCGTCCACCGGTTATCCCATTATCATGCAAATATCGCCAAGGTAGATTTGCCCGCGAGACGCAGACTCGGTGCGTTCCCGCGCGACTGTAATTACGCGCCGCGTCGTCATTAAGGGACGCTCGCAAGAAGCCCGGTTTAATTAAAGCCGTTGTAAATAACCGAGGTCTCTCCTCGGTCTCGCGACAGTCTCTCCCGTGTCTCTCTCTCCCAGCTTGGAACTCTTCTCGGTGAGTTTTGCGTTGATTAACACGCGAAATAACTCGTCGCGACGGCCACGCGTTAATTATCAGCTTTTCGAGCGGACGCTTCGACGTCCAGGCTCGTATCTCGCTCTGCTAATTTTTCCTCGGCGTTCCTCGCGCAGAGATACCCGCTGGTAGAGAGGGGCCCCGTTTACGAGGATCGTTTCGAGTTCTGTCGCGAAATTGTCGCGAAACGAGACCATCGCTCGGCCTTAATTCGACCGGCGCTCGTTAAAGCGAGGATGCGTCGCAATTTTCTGCATCCTATCGACGCTCTTCCACCACGTTTTTCGTTGACCGTGTTTCTCAACAATTGCTCCAGTCCACGGGGACCGAAACCCCCTGTGGAGTTTCCAAGACTCGGATGAATCTAGGGGTTGCGGATCTTTGCCCCTGCGAACAGGACTTTCTTCGAGAATTTATTCGGCAACAATTACCCGAGGTAATGATACGGTTTCTTTTTTTGTTAGAACGGGGATGTATCGTTGAATGTGTGAAAAAATGATCGGAGGGTGAGCAAATGCAGTCGAGGACGATTGAATGAAAAATAAGATAAAAATTTCATCGATTTGGTCGAACTCGTAACGGTACGTATCTCTTAACCTCGCGGACACGCGTTTCCGATATCGGTCGATCGATCGAATAAAATTTCGGATCACGTAAAGCGTACGTGGCCAAAAATTTTGTACACGAGGTACTTGCCTCTGCACCAGGAAGGAAATGGTCCTTCGGAACGGCCATGTTCTCCGTAACGGTTTTTGGGAGAAAGAGACGCTGCAACAAGAGGACCGTTCGGGGAGTTAATTCGAATCGATGCGGGGGAGCTCCGATTATTCGAAAATATTGATTATCCAAGCCATTGTGAGACGACCTTATCAACTCGCTTCTTGGAAGTACCCTACTCCTCTTAGCTTTACAGCCCTTCGCAGACAGGCAAAGTTCAAAGCTCTTTGTTACACTTTGCAGCATAATTACCTCGGCGATACGGTTATTTCGATGATAAGGCGTGGAAAAATAATTTTCCATCGATGTATAGTATATTTAACTTTCGTAGCTCCGAAAAATATGAAAACCGTAAGCAGAGAACAGAAGGACGGAGCTCGTGAAAGAACAGTGGAAAACTTTCGGATAATCAAATTTCCAGGCTTTAATTTTTAATTTTCCTTCGCGTTTCGAGTTCTCTCGGGCGTTAATTAAATTCGAATAGAATGAAATATTAATCCCTTGCCCTATTTCATTTCCGTTCCATTACACTCGGAAGGGAGGGAATGTTGTCCGTTTAATTAATCGAACGTAAGAGGACACCGAGATCCTCGGTGAAATTACAGCGTGAGTCAGAGAGGAATATCCCTTGGCGGATCGATACCCGTGGACACGGACCGTCGTGGAAAAGTTTCGAGGGTTGGTTGTTTCTTCCTGTGACTCTCTTAAGGCACTCGAAAATACTTGTTTTGGCAGGAAGTTGAAAAGGAGTTCGGTGCTTCGCGCTTGCTCTCGCGAAAACTGTAATTCAATCGTTCGAGCTGAACGCAAAGCTGGGCGCCACATTTTTCCATTTATTCGATTCGATAAAATTTCAGTTGGCAACAAAGGCTGCACGAAACATTCCTCGAACGACGCTAACTCGGTCGACTAAAACAGGCCGCCATGCTTTCCACTTTATTTCGATCGAATAAAATTTAAGCAACAAAGGTTGCGCAAAATGTTTCGCAAACGACGCACGTCGGATGGAAATCGGCCGAGAGACTCGTTGGAGAAATTCATTATTAAATGTACTCGCAGCGTTAAGTAATCCACGTTTAAACAATAGAGAGCGTACCCGACTCTTCTTTCGAGCGGGTTTCCACATACTTTGCCGGGGAGTAACGAGATTTTGCGCGTCAAGAATTTATTGAAAAAGTTTACATCGATTTGTAATTAATGGGCACAGAGGGACCGGTTTCGTAGGAAACGTGACCTAGAAATTTATGTCGTGTCCCGTAGAGGAACGTTTTGCGCTTGGCACAGAACGAGGGTCAAACTGTTCGACGTACGCTCAAGCCGCGGTAAAGAACTATAGGTGAATGTATGTATAACGCTCTAACCGAGGCTATTGGATTCTCTCGCAGACTTGCGCAAGAAACCCAGTAGCTTAGTGTACTATTAAAACGGTCTGTAAAGCTTAAAGTAGAATTCACGAGTGGCCCGTGTTCCACGAACGGTGTTAACAGACGAGAGGGACCTTATTTAATGCGTAATTGAATGTAACGAGACACTTGTTACGGGTGAAATTTAGTCCATTTTCTTATCTAGTTTCCATTATCACCGTGCTTGGAAAGAAATCCATACTCGGGGTGATTTCGGTAGATTAAACAGGGTCGCTGGAACCCCGAGCGTCCCACTTGGATTTTAACGAGCTTTTGCAAGATGCTTTCGCAAGCACGCGACTTCTTAACGATACGTGGGAAATATTTGACGTTACACGGTTCTCGATATTTAAACGATTCAAGTTACGTACCTCCCAGCTCCTGGGATCCACTCTCATTAAACGGAGTTACTTTCTTTTCGTTGAAATTCTTAATTTAAATATCGATGGTACCTCTTTCGAACAATTACTCGTTCCGTACGTTGCGCGATGCTCCCGCGCTGAAATTGCAAAACGAACCGTAACGCGTACACGTACAGTACTTCAACAGATGCCTCGATTATTCGTATCTTTCGAACCATCGGGTATCTACGCCCGATATTTCAGGCACATCGTTAGGAATACGCGCGGTATCCTAACTCGCAAAAGCTAGTTAAAATCATAGTTGGAGAATCGGGGGCCCCCCCTGGTCGAGCTGGCGTTCCCAGTTCGCGGTTCACACGGCCGTTGAATCGCAGCGACGATAAATCCTAACGACGATAAATCGTAACGACATCGATTACGGAAAATCGATGTCCATTTGGCCAGAAGGGATCGGACGGGGAGCACACCGATCGCTATTCTCGCGCATCCGTTTCCAGCGGTCAAACAGGAGAGCTATTAGCTATTTAGCGAGCTGCTCCGCGTACGCCCGCATCCGATAACTTCTATCGCGTGTAATTGATCGTAATTCGTGGTTGGCAACCCGCTCCGAGTCCTCACCGTTGAAAAACTTTCACCAGTGTCTCTCGCGAAACTTGTACGATATTTTCGTTTCTTTCTTACGGCGATCCGACGGTGGGGAGAGACGAAGAAACGCGATGACTAAGGCGTCGAGTAAAACGGGTGGTTTTCGTTCGTGACTGGCCGCGAGAGATCGATACCAGTCGCCACGTTCCGTGTCCGATTGGTATCCCCGAAATTGTCGGCGAGGCGCCGTTAGGGCCGCGGGGATCCCCCAATTCGGTAACCTCGAGCTTCCACGAAGTGGAACGCGCGCCGCGTGCATCGACGTAGAAAAGGAGGGACCATAAGCGGGAACGCGGTACAAACGAAGAGAGATACAGTGACGACCGGAGAAAGAGGGATTCTCGCGTGGTGCGTAGGTGCGCGCGCGTGTATCGGTGTTTGCGTTTCGCTCGCTCGCTCGCTCCCTCGCTCGCTGGTTGGTTCACTCGCGCGTACACGCCAGCGCGTTTTATATTGGGCGTGTGTCATCGCCCCGCTCTTCTCGCTACTACGCGTCCTGAACGCATAAGAGCCCTTTCAAGCGATCCTGGAGCGCTTTCCTTCGTGCGCCGTTGCTCGTTTCCCTTCGTTTTTGCTAATTAGCTTCTTTAGCGTCCTTGCTCGTTTCTTATTTTCGTCAGACCCCTGGGAGAGCCCAGACCGAGTGGATCTCTCGCAACATTTTTAAACAATTCCCACCGCTTTGGTCTCTTTCGATTCCGAGGGAAGAAAAATTGTACCGAGCGTGCGCGTGTGCTTTTCCTTTCGTTTCAGCGTTATTAAACGGTGAACGACGCCCGAATCGTTTAATCGAACGGTGATCGCGGCTGCGTTTTCTCTCGGTGTTGTTTAAAACATTGCTGGGTTCACTCGCTGGAAAACAAAATGGAAATTAAATATCGGGTTACCGCCGTGCCGGGACGGGGGTTTCGGCGCGAGATCGTAAACCCCGGGATCGGCCCTGTTGTGCGCGATTTTTTAATCTTTTTTTTTTATTTTTCATTTTTTATTCCGCCACCAAGTGGAATCGTTTTCATTGACGGTGATTTTTCAGCGTTCAGCGATTCCGGTCTCGCGTCGAGCACGTCATTAAAAAATCAGCCGGGGCGGAGATACGGGGAAGAGTAATTTTATTCACAGGGTCCCAGGGATGCGGAAGAATGACGTATAAAATTAATTACAGCGTGAATAGTATGTTCGTTGAAAGGGGGATAATTTGAACCTGGGTAAATGCAATGATGCGCCGGTAAAGGGAAAAAAGTAATTTTATTAACAGAGAACGTATAAAGGTACGCAGGCTCGTAAACTTTTCCCTTTCGAGAGAAACACTTTTCGTTCACCTCGAAAATTTACGAACAATGAAACGAAAAGAATCGCAGAAATACGTACGAAGAGATCCTCGTAGGCACATCGCGCAATGTTAAAATTTCTTTGAAGTATTACCCATTTCGAAATAAAATCAACGAAAGAATCGATGCGCCGTAAAGTGTAAGGTTAAAATGTTTGAAAAAGGGATTAACCAAGCTAATGGATCTCCGGTGGTACAATTTTCCCGGCAATTGCAAAATCCATGGAAAAGGTAAACCAGAAGTCTCTGTTGATAGAAAACGGAAGTGGTCGATAAGAGGGAGGGAGATGTTGGAATAACGCGCGAAATAGAGGGTTCGTAACCAGAGATCGCGCGGCAATGCGAGCGAAGAAATAACCAGCGATGAGGGGGAGCGAGGGGCCCGAGGGGGGGCTCGCAAAAATGGAAAATAATTACAGAAGGAAAACCGAGAAGCAACCGGTCCCGTCTCGTTATCGAAAATCCATTACTCGCATCGCGTTTCTCGTTCGACCCCCGCGCTGCTCTCATCTCGCTAATGGTCGCTGGCCGCATCCTCGAAACTTTGCTACCCCCGAGCGACGCCGTCGTCTATCCGTCTCTTAGGCGGCTTAACGACGCCTAATTACCGCCTCGATTAATCACCCTCGGTTATTCGTTATCGTCGAACACCTGTGCCCCGTGTTCGTCCCCCCTCTCGACAACGATTTCGTTCCACCTCGAGCAACGGTGTAAACGGAACGTTTATGGCCACGAAACTACACGGAAGAATTGAACAAGGACAATGGTTGCGAACGGTACTCGGATCTGGTGATTAGAATTTTTTAGAAAATGGTACTCGATTGTTGGTCGTTAAACACGATAATCGACGAGGGAGAAATATTTCAAAGTAGAGCTGGAGAGCAATCCTGAATGGTAACTGTTTTCAGCGGTTAGAATTTGCGAGGAAATGGTACACGGTTATTGGTCGCGCGACTCGTGATGGTAATTTACCAGAGAGAAGTATCTCTGTCGTGAACGTTACTCGGGGGCCATTCTTGGAAGCTTGTTGCAGTATCTTTCGGTAACGCGCAAACGGACGCAATGGCGACGATACGTTATCCGAGGTGAAGCAGATAACGCGGACCAGGCGAAGATAACGACGAAAGGATAGGCGACCCACGCTTTTCCTGGCACCGGCGATTCGTTCGAACTTGAATTCCTTACGTTTACCATTTTTCCAATGGTCGAACGAACCACCGTGTCGACCATTATACCGAACGTGCTCCTCGATATCCAAGGGTCTCGAATCTAGAGCTACGGTGGACTAGGATTTATGAAACAAAAGTTCCCAGAAATGAAAGCAACGAGGAAAATGAGTACACGGTAAAGAGCACTGACGAGAGAGAGCTCTTAGAGTGCACCAACGAAGGGAATAGAAAGAAAATTATAACAAACGTGGTCTTTCATCGTTGATTACGAAATAAAAGTTTCCAGAAGTAAAAGCAACGATAAAAAAAAAAGAAAAAAAAAACTGTGGGCGAAAGCTTTTAGACTGTGCAAAGCGAGCGAATTAAAAAAAGAAAGTAACGATAAACATAATCTACAGCGGCGTGTTGTCCCGAGCGATCGGTCGGTGGAAAGCCACCGTGGTGGTCGTATAGAGCACCGAAAGGGTTAACCGCTCGAATTTCAACGGGAATCCCGGAGAATGCGAAAATACGAATCAATTACCGGTGTATCGATTAACGATTAATTTAGGGGGTCATTATCGGCCCGTACTCGCCCGTAATTCCCAGCAAGGCGAGAATTAATGTTCGCGTTCCGGGTCGAAGGGCGAACCTTTTTTCAATTTCTCGTGTTTCGAGTATCTGGATCCCCCTCTACCCTAACTCGTTCCTCTCTCTTATTGTTTCATTCGTCTCATTAAGAAAACCGTTTCCGTTGACGCGAGCTCGCTGGATAGAAAGTGAGAATTAACGGGAACCAGAAACCAGCGCGGAAATAAGGGGGAAAAAGAGGTCAAAAAAGAAGAAAGGGAGGGGGAGAGAGAAACGTTATTTCTGGATTCGAAAAACACCGAGACCGGTCGCGTCCGCCCTGCTCGCGCCAAGCATCAGAAATATCGACGCGAGCTTTCCTCCTCGCGCGTTGGCGCGAGCCAGCTCGATTCGCCGGAAGATCGACGAGGACCCGAGATGCGTTACGAGACGTGGACGTCGAACTCGTTTCAAGACGAGGGCCAATATTTTTTGCAAATTTTCGAGGTGATTTTCAGGCCCACAGAATCGAAGACGATCTCGAAAACTTACCTCCCCAAAAATCAAGTGTCACTTTGGAGCAAATGAAAAGAAATTATTTTATTTTTGGACGAGTTATCTTTCGGAGATACACGGCACCTTTTACGGTCACCGTAAGGTCAAAGTTCGGTGTCGAATTTTAAACTACCGTCGTTTGATAATCGAACAATGACATTGGTCGGTGAAATTGGATCTCGAAAAAGAATCTGGTCGCACGAGTACCTATCTGTTCTCGAACAGTGTGCAAGTGACAAAGCTCGTTGCGATAAAAAATAGTAAAAAAAAAAGTCAAGGGTGGCCGCGAAATATAATGAATGGGGGGCGCGTGTTCGACGTGCCTGCTTTATGGTCGTTCCCGAGCGTTGTCTCCGTGAACGACCCCCCACCTCCTCTTTGATTTCAACTATGGCTATATAGGGAATTTTCATGAAAAGCTCCACTCTCGATTCAATGTTCGAAGTCGAATAGAATTTTCGTCGTCGGGCTCTCCAATTCCGGGCTTCCTCCGGCTTCCTCGTGGAAAATCGTTGAAAGCCATTTTTTTTTTTTTTAAATGTTTTTTTTTATTCTTTTTTCCCCTTCACGGATTCGTTCGCGTCACGGGAGCCTCTCATTACGGCGGGCGATTTAATCGGAACTTCCGAACTCGCTACGATATTGGAAATCGAACAACGGAGGATCTCGTCGATGCGTTCGGCGAAATTTTGCGGAGCCACCGAAAGCTTTGGAAGCTTGGCGGAAATCTGAAAAATCCTCGAGACCGTGGAAAGAACACGGCCCAAAGGGTAACATTTCTCGAGCGTATCGGAAGAGAAACAAATATTTGAGGAATACCGTATGGAATCGTGTTTTTCCCCGACGTACGTATATTAAAGCCGTTGGAAAATAACAATCGACAAATATTTGAGAAACAACGCCCGGTATATTTTCTTTTACGTGTGTATACGATTATCGATGCTCCTGGGAAAATAACAATCGTCCTTAAATATTTCCACGGGGAAACAACGAGTAACGACTCGACTCGAGCACGATTTATAGCTACGATATGCAAAGAAAATTGTGCTCGTGGTACGGTAAAGCGACAAACTTTATCCACGATGTATGGAGTATCTTTCAATAAATAAAGTAGAAAATCGTCTTGAATAATATATCGCCGGCAAACCGTGGAAATTTTTCGAAGATATCGTCGTTGGGTTTCCAGAGACATAGGGGAGAGTGGAATATAGTATCTCCTGTACGATCGAGGGTACGAGAAAAATATTTCCACGAACGTTATTTACAATCGAAGAGGGTGGAGAATTCATTTACTCGTATCGTACAATGTTGTGCAAACAGGGACGATATTTTCGATAGTTTGTTCGTGAAATATTCCATCGTATCGGGATAAAACGGGGACCCTGTACGGTTTACAGTGTCGCGATGGAGTGGCTATAAAAGTACACTACATTGGACCCTGTAAGCGCGCGGAATCTCAAAGTAAGAGGAACGCGTAGCAACGAAACAAAATCTCTGCCCCTTCGACGCGGTGCGTTCGACTCCCCGATATGGTTGCATCGAGCTTTCTCTCCCTCCTCCGGACCATTCTCTTTTCCTTTTTGCAAACGGCTCCCGCATCCGATTGGAGCAACCGTTGAAATCTAAGGCGCAGGGAACAGCGGGCGGCATTCGAGGAGAAGAGATACTCTTTATTTTACTTTTTTCGAGGATCGACCCTTGCTTCCCAAATACCTCTCAACGTAGCTACCAACTGTTCTAGACCGATCCGCGCTATCAATTAAGACCGAGGCTCTTACGGATCCCGTCTTTAAAATATTCTCTTCCTCTCGCGCGATAAATATCTCCCAAAGAATCATTCGACGTCTCTTGCGTGCCAGAGATTTCACATCGAGAACTCGCGACTTTTGGGAAATTGAGGAAGAGGCTTACGGAGAATATTAAAAAGATTCGGTTTCTTCTAAAAAAAATATTCATCGTTCCTCGAGTATGGAAGCTCGTAACCTTTGGAAGGACCAAGAAGGCTCGTGGACACTCCCATTCGTCGAATCTTGGAAATGCTCGATCCCTCTCGTACGAGACGAAATTTCCCAAAATACGAAAGCTTGGTGTTATCGTTTCGAAAGAGAGGTCGTAGAAATAAGTACGCATCGCGTTAACCGCGCTCGGTTTTATCGTCGAACGGGATAACCGGAACGGCGCAAATAAGGTTATCGGTAATAATTATCGACGAAGCTCGTTGCTCTCCATCGTACGGTAAAAGTGGTCGCGTTCGCGAACTCGCGTCGCTTTTCACCTCGGTTCGCCGCGAGTCTCGTAAGCGGAAGCAATATCGCGATATTCGAGGAACGAGTTTCCAGTGGACAAAGGAGGAGGGGAGGAAACGAAGTGGAAAGAGCGATTCCAGCTTGGTTAATCCAAGACGCGAAACCACCACTTGACGCCTATTTACGGCAATTAACCCGAACCGCGTTGACGAACTTGAACTCCCCGGTTAATTGGATGCGCGGCAGACGTCCGACCGTCTCTCCACCCCCGAGAGAGGGCTGGAAATTTATTCGCCCGACCTGTCCCTTCGACGTGAATTCACTCGGGAAGGCAACCGAGAGACGGGTTCACCTGGCCGATCGAGCCGGGTAATTTCGAGCGGGCGACACTACGTCGACCTCGCGAGTCCAATTTCAATCGATCCCACGACTCTTTGGAAGGGGTACCGCGTTCCCGAGGAAGTTCCTTCGTCGTTCGTGCCGGGAAAAATTCCAGGAACTCGAGGATTTCGTTGGACCGTGTCCCGAGGGACTCTGCTACAACGATGAAATTCGCGTCGACGCGATCCCTAATACGGGTTCTCGATTTATGGCGTCGGTGGGGGACTTGAAAGGGACTCGTGGGTTTCGCAAGGGTGGTTTTTAAAGGGATTAGTACGATCATTGGAGTGGATATCGATTGAAAAGATTTTTTTCCGAGAATTAAAACGGACTGGACGTAGAAGGATTTTCGTCATTGTACGATGGTAAGAAATGGTATATATATACTGCGATCAGTGTTCCTCGTAGACATATTTTTCTATCCGTCGAGCGTTTGTTTCTCCTTTGGAGAAACTCGAAAAGAATGTTCCATTTAAGAAGAAAATTCGCACGGACAAATACGAACGCGCGATACTAATTTCGGTATCGATACGGGACAGGAAACGTGCCGTGGAAACGAGGGGGCCGTTAGCGCGCGGGATTTCCGGTACACGGTAAAAAGCCCGCAAAGAGGATTACTTCGTTGCTGTTCCGATAAATCCCTTCCCGGATCCGGAACAGAGGGATCGGGGAATTAAAAAAAAAAAGAAAAAAGAAGAAAAGGGAGAAAAAAAAAGTAGAGAGAAGGAACGTCGAAATGGCGGGCCGTGTAGTTTCGGGCGTTAAAATTCCCCTCGCGGACGGATCTGCACGCGCGAGCTGCGCAATTCCGCTCGGCGGAAAAAGACGAAGACGCGGGCGAACCAGAGATGCACACCGAGGTCGATAGGGAGAACGGGCCCGACGGTAAATCGATTTCACGCTCGCGTTGCTCGCTGGATACGCTCGAGCGCAAATTAATCCGGTAAACGCGGCTGAATCGTTCCCGGAAAATACTTGGACGCGGCGACGAAAAGCGTCGAGGAATCGTTGAAACGCGACGCCCACGGGAAGCCAACCGACGATCGGTACATTTGCCCACGTGGGACTTCAATTAGAATAATGCACCATCGGTGAGATCGTTGCTCTCGCGACGAATTGGTCAAATATTGAAAGGAACGGTCGCGAGGAGCACTTATCGGGGAATCGATTCGAATAATGCACCATCGGGGAGTGTCGCTCTTACAGCGAATAGGTGAAATATTAAAAGAAAACGTCGGAGCGTTTAAAATGGAACTCCGCTACCTTGTCAGGGTTTTCCAACGTAGAGAACTTTAGCATCCGTTCTCGACGAACGAATCGTTAAAACTCGCTACGAAAACGATTCGTCGAGCGACTCGGTGACCCGGCAAAATTTCGAGTAAATTTACAATCCAGGCTGGAGTTTCGGCCGGCTTCCGTTCACCGGTCGGTTCCGGTCGTTTCGAGAACAAAGAAAGCTTCGTCACCGATCACGCACCGATGCTTCGATCCCGATAAATCTCGACTCGTCGGGGACGAGCCTGTACTTTGCCTATCTCGTTCGATGTAAACGGAAGCGTGCAACCTGTGCAACGCGAATCAGTTTCCGGGGCAAACTGTGATTCCAGACGCGAGCGAGTGCTCGAACGACGCGGAAGAGGTTCACGGCGGGTGTTGTTTGCGTAGGTAAATTATCGAGCGGTTCGCAACATCCGTCGTGAGTCATGGCGTCGGATGCCACTCTCTCTATCTCGGGGAACCGAACCTCCGACTCGGCTATAATTACGAAGTTTAATTGACTAACGAGCGCAGACGGGCATCGGCGAAGCAGTGCAGAAATGGAGCCCTGATTGGTCCATTCACCGAGACCGGGCTTCGTTCATTCACGTTGCAATTAATTCGAAAGCGTCTAGCCCCCGAGACTTTTACGTCGATATAATGTTACTTGCCCCCCCTCGATGTTGAAGTACTCGGCGCGGTATCGATGCTCTCGGAGGAGGAGGAGGAGGAGGAGAGTTTCTCGAAGCGAAGAGTAACTCGGTTGTCGGGAGTTTCGATATCGCGTTCAGTCGCGAATTTCTGGAGACTCAAACCGCGGGATTTAACGTTGATGCAACTGGGGGTACGATCGGAGAGGTTAACCCTTTCGTAGCTCGGGACAAACGACCTACGGACCAGACGAAGCGTTTTCGGAACACAAGGTAAACTCTTCGAGCCGCGGACTCTCGGGTCGCTGAACAAACACAGGGTTTTATGCTGGGACCTTTTGACGGTTGAAGTTTAGGGTTTGTACACGAGAAGAGATCTCGTACGGGGGTGCGATTACTTAGAATCTTAGAAGACTCGTAGAAAAAGGGCCGATTTTTGAAATAATTCGTCCGAAGTGTTTCGAGAGGAGTCGTTCGTTGTTCCCCCAAAAATCTTACTTTCTTGCCCTTTACGATCGAAATTAATTTTCACAATTAAAATAATCGTCGAACGAGCTGTTGGTCTCCTCGTCGCGTGAATGGAGGGGTCGTCGAACGAACCTGGGTCACCGAATTCGGTGGAATCTTCTCAGGCCGGCTGGTCTGGGCCTTCGTCGGTCCAAAGATGAGGGGACACGTGTGAAATCGGGATACGCCACGGCCTGGGAACACGAAACGCAGATCCGCCTTCGCATATGCCTCTGGTGGACGTACTCGCCTCGCCTCGCCTCGCTCGCTCGCTCGCTCGCTCGCTCGCTCGCGCGTATGCGCGCCGCGCACCGAATTAACGACGACCTAATTGACCGTCGCTAATTCCCTCGTCCTCGTCGTCGCCACTCCCTCCACCGCGTTTTACGACGGACGTCGTTAACGCCAACAGCGTTTCTCAAACGCTCCTTTCGGCTCCGCTCGGAGCGGACAGCTCGCCACCGAGAGTATTACCACGAGGCGTCTTTACGGTCTCGATCGTCTCTTCTTCCTCGTGGATTTTACGAGCGAGCGATTTGCCAATGGCCGCGTTTAACCGCTTCCACGCGCCATTTGTCACCGCGCGGCGTATAAATTTCTCGGCTCGACGAAACACGGGAACACGCCGCGCGAACGAGCGAGCGACCGTCACTTTCTCGCGTCGGGTTCGCTTTATTCGCGTTAGACGTCGTTAACCCGAATTTCGTCAGGGGGGCAGAGATAGCCGAGATAATGCCACGTTCGCGCGCGCAAGAATGTCGAGGGTCAATTGATCCCGTCGTTATGCCCCTTTCGTACGCACAAAAATTACAATCGTCTTTAATATCGCGCTCAGGAGCTCGAGATAACCCCTGGATTACGATTAACGTGGCACGGTGATGCTCGTTTAAATTTCAACGACCCATCGCCGTTATTTCCCTCCTGGCGAGCGTCTCGTTATTTCAATTTCCACATTTTTCGATTTATCTTTCGAACAATAGCGTGGACGTATCGGACGCGTTCTCCCGATCGAAACGAGCCCAAACACCGTACAAATCGGAGAAATTTTCCTACCGGTCCATTGTTTAATTATCCAAGATATTTAAATCCATTGGGAATAAAGGTCGTCCGATTCACCCCGTGTTTGTACTCGTCTTAATCGTAAGAGCCTCACCGATACACCGATACCATTGTTACAAACGCAGAGTCCGCGTAAACAAAAGATTTTTATTTTTGCAATCGGGTGATTCATCGCGGTGGATGCGACTTTCCTTTGAGACGCTCGAGATCGTTCCTACTCCGTTCGCTATACTCTTCTCGCTCGCTTTCGCGTACGATTACATCCTCCTTCTTCGTCGAAGACCTCGAGACAATTCTCGGAATAAAATCGCCACCTGCGCGATCATTTCAACGCCAACCATCGATTTACTTAAATTACACCGGGCATATTACCGCAGCCTCCGTAAAAGGGAATATTAACAGCGTCGAGGAATAATCTCTCGGCCGATAGGATTCTAAAATTTTTCCAAACTTCGTCTTCTCACCTCCGCGCGGTACCTTCTGGCCTGGATTCCCGAAACAATGTTCTTCAATTGTCCCGGAAGTGATCATCGTCGCGTTGCTCGCGCGAACGATCCTAAACGCCGCTACGAATTAATGTGTCGGCTACCACCGACGATCACCGGATCTTTCGAGGCTAGGCGATTGCAACGATTTCGCGCGAACGAGCGTAATCTCGTTAGGTTCGGATCGTAACCGGTTCCCTCTCCCGTCCTCGAAAGTTACTCTCGCGGTCTCGTTCGTCCGCGAATCGAGGCGAAAACGCGCCTAATTCGGCGCCGAATGGTAATTGGGTCGGTGGGCGTGCACGAATCCAGGCCATAATTACTTCCCGATTGTCTAACGGATTTAAAGCTATCCAGCCGGCTGGTCGCGTTACGGCATTAAATTTGTCGTTAATTTCCTGTTGCCGCTACGACAGGAAATCAAAACTGGTCGTTGCTGGTCGGATTCGCGAGAGTCCTGACGAGCCGATAATCGCGTCCGGATGAATCATCCTGGTAGCTGGGCCAGCGATTCTCACCGCAGCCTTCGAGCGTTCTCTCGCGGCGCATATTTACGCGCGTAGCCGAGTAACGGGTGAATAAACGTAAACGGGACCAACGAGCCGCTTATGGCAGAAATTGGGACTTGCCCCGGGTTTCGCGCCGACCGAAATTACTCGACACCGCGCGACGAGTTAACCCATTGCACTCGAAGCTTTCTCTGCAACGGTGCAACGGTGCAACGGTGCAACGATGCAACCGGTAGCTCGGTGAAACTTGTCCGGGTAAAATAATAGTTTGTTTGCTTCCACGGGTAGGACCCAATGGTACAGGAATAGAGGAACGTGGGATTGGTACGTGCAATAATATAACAAGCGTGTAATTTTCAACGAAACATGTTTATTTCGATATTTGACGAGCATCTACATTTTACGGGTTGCAATATTTGGGTCTCGGTGGATTTTCAGAATCCGATGCAACGGTAAGTTGTTGCGTTGAATCGGATGGCGAGCGAGCCCGGTTCGAGAGGGAAGAGTTAAGAAGCTTTGCGGTCGTAAAATTCTATGAAACGGGAAACTTCCAATGGGAGGTAACCTCGCACCGACCACGCGCATAAAGGAAATGCTGATTAATCTCGTGGAAGATTGCAGTGATATTCGAGGGGGGGAAATTCTATAAACCGCTAATATTTCCGTCCACGATGCCCGTGTACCGTAGGTATTTATTCGCTCAGATGCATCGCTTACCGATATCTCGTCCGTGATACTTATTTGCTGAATTACCGTTGCTGGTTATCCATTTCGGAGAGCTCTGCGTTGATTCTCAGTACCAATATTTAATCTTCCGACCGTCCACGGTGCTCGTCCTCCGTAATCATCGGTCTCTAATCCTCCTTCTGTCTCTGGTGTCGACGCGTTTCTCGAATCCTCCTCCAGGAAACGACCGTTGCCGTTTCGCGAGAATTAGATCCGTAGAACGGGTTGGATAAATTGAAAAAAGAACCGAGGTACGTAGTGGGTGTTTTTCTCGAGCGTCAGTTTGCGTCACGAGATAAGGTTCGACCGAATCGACGCGACTCTTTCCGCGCGTACATTTGGCCGGGGCTTTTTTGCACCGCGCCTTCTTTTTTCCTCTCTCCTCTCTAGCTCCTCCTCGTCACCCCTTTTGACGTCAATCTCGTTCCCATAAACGGTGCACATGTGCTGTTCGCGCGGACGATTCCGCTCGCGGCCAAGTCGCGACCGATTCGCGGCTTTGAACGAACGATCGAAATTTCACGGTGACCCGGTTCTCCGGGCTGGATCGACCTCCAGTAGTTTCGGCCTCCAGCTGGATCTCGTTGGATCCAGCGACGCTTTTTCGATCAACTTGGAAAAACACGGGGGTTCTTCGTCCGTCTCTGAATATTTCATCTCGAATAAGAACGCTTCTCGGTCCTCGAACAGGCGACCAACCGGTCCACGGGGATGCAAATTATCGTGTTCGGTTAAATCCGTGCTAACTGAATTCCTTGATAAATTCTCGCGCCCGGAGAAACTTTTGCGCCGAGAAGAAACTCGAGTTATTTACGCGCGGCGGGATTCACCGCGCTATCGTCGATGTTCTCAGGAATTCTCTTACGTTTGTTGTTGGAACGGAAGGGGGAGCTTCTATTCCGACGAAGAAAAAGTTCGACGTTTCTTTTACGCAAATGCAGCGCTCGAATTAGGAATCTACGCTACGCTGAACACCGCCCGATCGGTTTCTCTAATTTATTTCTATTACCCTCTAAGACTATTTGAATTTCTTTCCGCAAAACGGTAATAATTACCAGGAATTTACCCCGCGCGAATCCTGGATGGAAAATTGCACGCGAGCTTATTTATTCAAAAAAAGAAAGCTCGAGGTCTTCCCTCGTGTCCAATCCGTGGGCAAAAAATTTCATTCCACGGCTTATTGCCCGTTTCGTTCGCGCTAGAAGAATTCATTTCGATCGAGCCGGTAGTTTCGTCGGAAAAAATTCATAAAGGAGTTTTTGCGTCACGGAGATACTTTCTTTTTCCCCTGACCGGTTAAACACCGGGTACCGTTTCGAGGCGCGAAAATCGAGCGCGGCGAGCAATAATTACAGCTCGTTCGATACCTACGCCCGAACGGCCCACGAATCTCGAGCCGAGCCCTCTTTGCGTCTCGAATACACCGTGGCCCGTTTCGAAGCGGGTAGATCCTCTCCGCGAGGGGAGATCGGTTCGATCAAGGCCGAGCGTTTCGAAGCGGATACGACCAATGACTCTCGACGAGTATTTTTAGACCGAGTTTCGTTCCGCGAGTTCGTTCGAGGCGTATTTTTAATTACCACGTGGTGGATGCTGCGAGTCCGCGTCGACGATGCCCCTTGGCGATAAAGCACGGGGGTTATCCGCGAGTACGAACGCGTAAAAGTTCCTCCGCCATTGCACGGTAACGTTGCTCTCGAATTGGAGCAACTATTGTCCCGTAAGACGTTACGAAGTCGTGTCCCCACCGCGAAGAGCGAGTCTCGGCTGTGTCTGGAGCAACGGCGTGTCCAACTTGTGTCTCGGGTTACTAATGAGTTAGCGTGGCAGACGAGTGAAAGTTTTGTTATTTTTCACTCGGATCGTCGCGAGTCCGCTTCGATCGGATCGACGAGGTTCTTGCGAGGAAAACGATACCTAACACGACCATGTTCGAACGATTCGAGTTGGACGAGGTCGCAGGGCCGTTACAAGGCCCCGACTTGTCCGTCTTCGATTTTAACGAGCGTATTGTACGACGGTTGCGTGCAGATGGAATATTAGATACTCCGTATAAACAATTGTTTGTGTTTCTCTGCGCCCAATATTACATAAATATCGTTAGGGGTCTACGAAAGCTCGTTAGAATCGGAGCTGGACAGTTTGGGTCCTTCCTCCGCAACAGTTCGGGCCCTTCTTTCGTAACCGTCGAGATTCCCCCTATGCGAGAATCTCTTTCGGAATTTAGTTCGACGAAGGTATCCGGTATCGGGTATCGGTACTTTTCGGTTTCCAAGGAGTGACAACTCGAAGGGAATGGTCGTTGTTCGGCAAGAGGGAGTAGAGAAAGTTGGCGAAACGCGCGCATGGCTAGCGAGCAAACGGTCGATACTGGTGAAAACGGAAGCAGAGGGTGAAAATTGGCCGAGCAGCCCTCGAGGCGACGAGACTCGCTGGTTGTTCGGCTCGATGTCAAGGACTTCTCTCGATGTAATTAGCGTGGAAGCGCGCGAGCGCGGCAAATGCGACTAGCGCCGCGAATTTCGGGGACAAAAGCGTTCCCGCGGGACGTTTGCCAGCGAGTGAAATACCCCTGTCCCGTCGCGGTGCTAGGGAACCGTTCTCCCTTCAAACGGCGCGCAACTCGCTCGTTAAAATGCACGCTAAACGGAGACAAAGGGACGAATGTTTCTCTAACGATTTCCGCCTCTGTTTGCAGGACCGTCCCCAGATTTCAGCAGGCACGCGGTGGTCAGGCCGCTCGTCTACCACGGGAGGACCAAGCGGCAGATCTCCTCGACCAAAGAAAACGTGAGTAACATTTTCGATTGTTTACCGACTCGAGGGTCAATTTTACCATCGTCGATGATTTTCTTTAATTTCGAGCGAAAATTCGTCGCCGTTGAGAGCCAGTACACCGATCGGTTTCTCCATTCGGAATTTCAACGAAGCAACGAACACGAGTCGAAGTTAACTATTATAATTATCCGGAGAACGTAGCTCGAAACAAAACGAGCAACTCCTTCCTGCTGTTCGGATTCATCGATCGGAATATTTCCAGAAAGTTTCCCCCAATTTCACGCCACTCGAACCAACGACTAATTACATCGAAATTTCGCGAGAAATTTGCGTGTTCGCGCACGGTCGGAGGCGGTTACGAGGAGCGGAGGAAAGAGAGGAGAATCGGGCGAGCACGCAGGGACGATTTAAAATGCGGGACACGGGCCGTCGACGGGTGCAACAATTTCAATGCAAATGTCGTCGTCGCGGCGCGAATACGAAATCCAAGATCGCGGCGCTAACTGCGACCTACCTGCCGCGAGTCGAGAGGTCGTGAGCGGAAATTTCGACCCAACGTCGTCTTTGGAGCGACGCCTCCGTCGCTAACTCCCACCTCCTTTCGTACTTAATACACACTTTTGGGAAACAGATGTTCCGAGAATGTGGCTTTGGATAGAAAACGATACCGCTCGCGAAGACACCGAACCAGGATCGATTCTCGACTAAAAAAAAGTGCAACGATGTTTGCTCGGTGCAAGTTTCGCGAACGCGTCTCGAATAGGGATTTTTCTCTTTGTACACCGAGGATTTCTTTTATCGCGTACTTATAGGTATTTGAAACTTTTTCGAATCGTGTACGCGGAGTGGAGGATCCGTAACCGCGTTGTTCGGGACATTGGGAAGAAAAAGTTATCTACTCCGGCGTTATCGGTGTGTCTGACTCGGAGTAATTAGTCCTCTCGTCGTCTTTGAATCATCGAGGAGGGACACCGGAGGACCCTCGGATTCCAGAGAGACTCGTAGAGATACTCTTCCGAGCCTACTTTTTATTTTCGAGAGTCGAGTGTGATTTCTCTAGCGCTCGCAAGTACCTGACCCGAGTGCCCCTAACCTTCCAAAATCCTGAATTACGATGTTTCTCTTCCAAGGGAATTTTTTAACGGAACAACTGGCTCTCTACGGGGTATCCTTAACCCCACCAGTAATTGCAACGAGGTGTTCATCTCGCGTAATTTTTGTTACTTCGACGCAATCTCCATCAGGGATGAGAGCCTTTTCTCCCCTTATCGTGGATTTATCACCTCGTTGATCAAGAACTCGCGAGCAAAAAGTTATCTACCCTTCGGTATCCACTCCGGGGAGTTTTGACTCGGGATAGTTGGATCTGTTCAGGATTCCAGGGTTCGTGAAGTGCCCGACCTTCGAACATCAAAAATTATAATATCTCCCCTACCCTGGTGTCCATCGCTACCATGGGGGTTAGGGCTTTGAATAATTAGACCTCTCTAGGTCGAAGAGGACCCTGGACTTCGGTGTCCCAACCTTCCGGAGATTCCAGAAGACGTGCTTTTCAATTTCGAGCGCGAGTTCCTTAATGCCCCTAGCCTCCGAAGATCGCTATAATATCTCTCCCTTAATATCCATTAGTACCAAGGGGGTTCGACTAGGAACGACTAGACTCACGTTTAGTGTACCCTAAACTACAGCCTCCGACACCCGACACTTGCACGGACCTTCGACCCTCTTGAGTCGTTTTTCTCGTAGAATATAGTATTCGTCGAGAACGAGATTCTTCCAACCCTGGTCGTGGAAAGTACCGTACAGGGGGATAATCGAAGCAGTCGTAGTATTTTCTACAGGCGTTCAGTTTCGAACCGTTCGCTGGATCCTGTCAAGTGTAGGAGTTTGGAGGAAACACAAATAACCGGGGCATTCCTGTGGAATTTCTGGCGTGCGCGATGATATTGCGCGAGGAGGATATACAGGGGTGTAGATCGTAATTGCGATCGGATTGAACGAAACCACGTTCCCGCCAGCTGCGGCGATTTAACGTTTCACGCGACTGCGTTGGTTTTCGCGATGATATGTACGCGCGGCCGAGGGTAAACACAGATCCCCGAGGAGCAAAGTTTTACCTATGTTCCAACGGGAGAGAGAGTTACTCGCGGCGGGCTGCTGTTTGCAGGCTTTTGGGAGGCATTAACATAGACAGCCAGGATAAACAAATTGCGCGGTGACCGTGCACGCTGTACACCGTTGGTCGTTTCCGCCTCGGTGTTCCCCGCTCCTCGAAAACGCCACGGAGCGGAGTGGGAGCCGCAAAAGTGACAATTTTTTTCACCGAGAACCGCGAGAAAGAAAACTATTGTGATCGGGCTACATTTTCACCGATTTCGTAACGAAAGAATTCACCCAAATACGAAATGAATTTTCCATTCAATTCTTAACAATTTCGTCCGCGAACGATCACAATTACCTCTCCGTGTATTATTTCTAAAAATGTTAAAACGAGGGAAGATATTGCCATGGGAAAACAATCGGACGATTGTCTCTGTGCACTCGTTGTTTACAAAAATACTAAAAGTTGGCCGGAACGAAAGGGAAGCAAATTCCGTGCAAAAAAGGAAGAATTATTCTCCAGCCTCTTTTAATTTCCCTTGTACAGAATCTGTCGTACGACCGCTGTTGCAACTCGAAGTGCAACTCCTCGTGGAATAAATCGTAGCTCTATCGGCCCCGGTAAAATCGATCGATGAGGAAGGACCTACCGAGTACTGCTTTAACCTCGAACTTCTCCGTGAGATTTACGGATTCGGTGCTGGAAAAAAGTACAGAGCCTCTTGGAGAAGCGTACTATCGACACGATTGCGGAGAGAAACTTCCGTGGAAAAACTACCGTTCGTTCAAATGGTATCGCCTTACTCGGAGTACGCTTGTAACGGTAGCAATCGCCTCGATCGAAAAAGTAAAGTCCAAGACGCGCGGTTCGAGCGGAATCCCACCGACGCAGAAGCCATCTTCCTTAATTACGAGGGGAGAAACAAGGAAACTGACCTTTAAATACGTATGCTTGCCAAACAACATTTAGTTTTCCTATTTCTTTGTTCTGTATAAAAAACGATTGAGGTATTCGTGTCGAAAATCGATTGTCTCGAACGGTGTTTGAATTTTATTAATCTCTACGTACACTCGAACGTTCCTTAGACGTATTTGTTGTAATAACGGAAAGGGAGGGAGTAGATGGGATGGTTGTAGGGAGACAAATATCGTTCCCTAATACGGCTGGATCCTAAACAGAAGCCATCTCGCGCTCGTCAACGAAGTAAGGCAATTGACCTCGTTTCTGGTTATCACAGGGAAGAATGAACGCTATCAGCGCGACTGTCCGCGGCGACGAATCTAATTTCCTGTACGCGCAGCCTCGGCTTCCATCCGTCGAAACTCGCGGTCGATCCTTTTCGCCGAGAGAAAAAAGAGAGTCGAGAAGGGACGTCCAACTCTTTTTAAGAAAATATTTCACACGTCGGTCGCAACAGATCCTTTCGATCGGCTCCGAACAGACACTCGACGTGTTTGTTGTATCGTCTAAGCGCGGAGCTTGGTAAGTTTGTTTTAAGAGTAAAACGAGATCGAAGCCTTCCTGTAGCGAGTTTCCTACCGCGCGACTCCCTCGATGCTTAGATCAGTTTTGTCGAGGCGAGATAACGAACAGGGTTTCGCAAGATCGACTCTCGACGGTTTGTTGGCTCTGCGTAAGAGGAAACGCGCTTGGTTTTTCTCCGCTTGCTATAAGAAAATACTAAGAGTCGTTAAAATCGGGTATCCGGTTGGCCAGATTTGGAACCTGATTATCGACCATTGGAAAATTGATAAGCTTCTTCGGGGCAAAGGAATGGTAACTTGAACAAAATTCTGGAGCAGAGAAATCTCGAGCGAGAAAGAATTGTGGTGTAAAAAAAACATTCCAACGTGTTCTCCGCGTTAACGTGAAAACTCCATTCTTTATTCAACGATCACGGGACGAGGAACTGGTCGTCTTTTAATCGTAACTTTTGTTTGGTGAAAATGTTCACCATCTCCGGAACTGGGTCGTATTTTGAGGGAATCGGAACTAACGAAACCGCATTCGTGGCCAATAAATCGAGAAAAAGGCGCTTCCTCGATAAAGCCTCGGTGCTGTTTGCCTGTTTATCGTGCACTAGCTCGAAACCACTCGACGATGGTCGGTCCTGTCGGCTAGCGTAACGCGCTAGCAAGAAAGCAGGGAAGGGGAAGGAAAACCCGGGGTAAAGAGATTGCGTAGGTTCCTTTTATCCGGCTCACAAGTTTCCGGCCACAAAGGGAAATGGAGTGGTTTCTCTATCGTGGCGCGCACATCCCCGATGCAGCCGCTTTTCGTCCGAAAATGTGCTGCACCAACGAGACGGGAGTATCGAGGGAAAATTCGTTAAGTGCATCCAGTTCGAATAGGGCACGATAAACGCTCGACCCTGTCTTCCTTGGAAAGGTTATTAGAGGCCGAAGTAGTGTGGTTTCATCAGTCGGAAGATCGTAAAAGTATTCTGTTTTTCAGTATCGAAGAAAATATAATAATAACTTCGAGTCGTTCTTCTCGTAACGTACGTGTTTTAAAACTTATTTTTCGTAGAATTATAGATAACCTCCTTAAACATTCCAGGACAAACGTTTCTTCGTATCGAAGCTACCTTCCGTTCGAACAGTGTTGCACTTTCTTCGTGACGCAAACTCGTCGAATTTTTCTATTCGTTGTAATTTAAAAACGGTGGAGGGGGCTCCCGAAGGACGGAAACTATGGTTGTAGGAAACTAGGCGCGCGATAAAGGGCGGATACGACTCGCTGGAACGCAGAAAAGAATGTTCCACGTGCACAATGGAAATTTCCAGCCAGATTACGGTTAATCATTTCCAGAAGCAACGAGGGGGGCGATTAGGCGGTATCGGAGCAGGGGTGACCCCTCTAGGACACGGAAACGGCGGTGTTCCTTCTTCCTTCTTCCTTGTTCTTCTAGCCTCGACCTAGTCGAGGCCAGTTTAAAAGATGCCTTTCATCCTACACCCGCCAACCACAAAGGGCTCCACTGTACGTTGCCATACATTGTGCACCGCTCGTTAGTCGGTCGCGAAATTTTCCAAGAAGTCTCGTTCGAATAATTAGCGCGTCTTCCGCGCGGTTTATCGCTCGCGTGAACAATCACGGGCACACCGTGCGTTATTTTCGTTAATATTAACGTCGCAGCTCGGACTCATTCGGCCGGAGAACCGCGGACAGATTGACCGCGGTAATTGCCGAGCGAGCGCTCGCGGTACGGTGTTTATTTCGAAATTAACGCAATAAATCCCTCGGTTATGCTCGTAATACGTACTATTGCGGTATTTCGCAGCCAGCGATGGATCTCGCGAATACACCCGAAAAACACGCCCGATGCGTGCACAATGGTGAAAAATGAAATTTTTAACTTTATACGACAGCCGCTGCTTCGTTGAAAGTCATTAATCGACGAGCGACGCGACCAATTAATTTCAACGAGATGTATTATTGCGTCGTATTTTTTTTTTTTCTTTTTCTCTTTTTTTGTTTCGAGCTCCCGTGAATTTTTACGAAACAGTTTGTAAGCTCAAATAGGTACCCCTGGTTGTATAGCTTGACTCCGCGTTATTGAAGTAATTGAAAAATAGAATAGAAATTACCGGTGATGCACAATTACGCATCCATGTGAAGTAGGGCTCGGTCTCGTAACCCATGAATTTTAAATTTCTGATTATCCCTGGTGGTCTGGTAGACGAGCAAGAGAGCACCTGTCCCTCGGGTTGTTCCACACTGCTGGAGATTAGAGTGCTAGGGTTTTCCATATCCCCCTTAGTCAGTGATTCGAACAACGATGACTAATTACTCCGATAAAAGAATTAGTGTAGATATCCGGTACTCACCGAGATACAAAAGGTCTATAAAGTGTACACGAATGGGAACAGTTATTGTTGGAGCAAAAGGATTATCTCTAGACTACAGAAGTATAGAGTTAAACGTGCTTTGTGCTCGAGAACGCGACTAAACAGGTACAGTCGTGTTTCTCCAATTCCAAGAGAGATTCATCGATCTTGTCTCGTGGCTAAACGGTTCGTCGCTCTATCGTGCAGACGCGTACGAGAAAAATTAATAAAGACGAGATAACATTGTCCGCGATCTGTGTGTTTTGACCGAGCTCGCTGGATAAACATCATCACTCGTCTAGCGATCGATCAACCGACGTATCGGGTCAATGAATTCCCCGCAACCGCGGCAATCGAACAAACGAGCCGCGGTACAATTAAAATCGCGTAGCTCCACGGGTCATTAGCGCATTTAAATGACCAGGTGCCGGCGTTGCTGTCTCTATCGATGAGTCAATGTAATTCCACACCGAGCCGTGACTTCCGTTCCATGGAGAAATATTGTGAAATATTATCTACGAATACTAAAATAGTATACCCGCCAATTAGAAACAATCGCTGCGTTTATTGCACGAGTAATTGGAGAAAAAAAAGGAGGAAGCCTTCCTGAATACTTTCCTTCGATTATCGCAAACCCGGTGTAGCATATACACGGATAAATAACGTAAGATTCTAACGTACAAGATTGCAGGAAAAATGCAAGCGCATAGCAGCATTATCGATGCAACAAGTCGATGTTAACTCCTTAAGGATAGTATTATTTGAGAAATAACAGATGTAACGGTAAGAAATTCGTTCGAATTAATTCAAGATTGCATACAATCGAGAAGAAAAAGAAAAACAGGGAAGATTTTGATTGCTACACGTTCCTCGTCCTCGCAAGGGTGAACCAAAGTTTCTTTTATAATTTAATCCACCTTTTCTCCGTGACGAGGATACTCGAGAGAGGGTTCAAGGGCCCCCGAAATCAGGGATAGGCGTGGGGCACCGTGGTTCGCAGAAACGGAGCCCCGTGACAATGGTGTTTCGTGGGCGTAGCGAATGGGACAACGAGAACGACTTTCATGGGAATTGAGTCGAGTATCTCTCGAGCGTTCCTCCTCCGAGGGGAACAATTTTTTCTCTCCTCCTCTACCCTCTGCCCGTATTACGAGCAGATCCCGCTAACCGAATTTCAGGGGTAACTCGAGCCAAGGTCTTCTTAGCTCAGCTTCCGAAACGAAGGAAACCCGTGGATCGATAAACGCAGAAATTTTTCTCTACTCGGAAAAGCGTAACGAATCCCACGAGAGACCGTTGGATAGGTGCGTTCAGCAATTGCAGTCACGACGATACGTGTATTTCCGTTGATTCCCTGTGTACAGGGTGTCTCGTTTCTCTCCGACAATACATCGAGGTTGTTCGTTTTCGAAGGACATTCGAAGTAATATGTTCCTTCTTTCGAACAAATAATATTTTCTCAGCGTGAAAAACCAAGTATCGAAAATCCGAGTCAGGTGAGACACCCTGTACATTCGTCTTGCTCGGGCCAGGAAGTTTTCCTTGTTTTCGCGTATTGGCCGACTCCTAACGAACTTTCTACCACCGTGCCCTCCTAGTCACGTGCTATCCTTATCAACCGAGGTCTCGAAGCCATCCGATTCCTTATCTGTCCTCTGATCCGACTGTAATGTATTTTTCTCTTCGTCTTCTCCGTTTAACTCTCCACGATCCCGTGGGAATCTCAGGTCACGCGCCCGTACAACAGTTGTTTTGAATCTTTTTGGAAGACGAGAAAAGACGTCTGCACCTAAGAGCAGCATTTAAAAATACACTCCTACGCGAGAAACGTTTCGACCATCCACATTCTTCAACGGTATGCTTTCCATGGCTTTAAAGCGATAGGTCGCTAAAAGAATCCTGGTCGTGAAAACTATACGGCACAATTTACACACCGAGAAGGTTTCTAACGATTAAAATCGTTCGGAAGTCGAGTGTAATCGGAGAAGGACAACTCACGTTCGTGATATTACGAAAACAATTATCGAAAAGTATAATTTCACAAAGGTTTTCAACGTAAAGTAGACCACGTCTCGCCGATAACGCACTCAACGAGTTAACCACCTTTCGCGACGAGCAAAACAAATCTGCAAGCGTTTTCTACGTGTGCATTCTGTAACGAAACTTTCGCGAATATTGCTGTCCGTTTACAGAGATGGAACACGATATTTCGCGTGCACAAGGTCGATAAATTGTTTCTAAAAGAGTGCAAGAAAGAGCGAGAAAAAAAAAAGAGAATCGATTCCCGAGCTTCCGGAGTAATTCGTCGGATCGTGTCAGCCGCGGGGCCAAGGAGAAACCCTGACCCCGTGGTACGTTTGTTTCTCGATATCGACTCGTGATGAGCAGGGGTCACGGTGGATGGGGGGAACTGGAATATCGAGGAACGTTTTCCAGATTGGCAGCTGGCCAGGTATGGATTGCTAACTGTCGGAGGACGATGATAGAATCCGCGCCGGGAGAATTCCGCGGATCCATCTATCGTCGATCCCGGCTGCATCCTCGCCGCGTGCCCGGAATATCTGAAACCCGTACTAACCCCGGGAGAAGGTTTTTCAACCGTGTGCCTGGGATTCGGGTCTCGTTCGATAGAGCCCTGGGACGACGAATCGCGAGACCAGCGTGTAACGTGTATCGTAACGTTTTCTTTCTTTTTTTTTCACTCTTTTTTTTTCGTTTTCGTTTTCCCCACTCGCGATCGAAACCCAACAGGACCGTCCGATCGTTCGATGGAAAATGGGGATCGCTCTCGTTGACACGTTGGCTGTTGAGAGGAGTCCTTTCGTTACTTTTTCCACTCGCGAGCAAACACCACGGAGATGTACCGGAGATGTTATCGTATGGCAGGATTAGAAACAATCGATATTTCGATACGACCCCGCTTACAAGTTCCGTGTTGGATCCTCGTGGAAATGGAACTCTTTTTCACAGAGATACGCACTCGTCTCTTTGGAAATTTTACTTCTAGCGCGGAAAGTGAAAGAAAGGAAGAAAAATACCGCGCAGTGTTCTGTGGAGAAAGTGGAGAAATTTACCAATTGCGCATAAATTGAGTTTCGTTCTTGTAAAAATTTAGAGCAATATTCGACCGGGGAAAAAATATCGTTACGACCGAGACCGAGGTTCAAAGGTCTTCTATACCCGATAGTCCGTGATTCGGATAACGATTGATTGTTCTAACAAGGGGAGAACCCGATCCGTCCCCCCTCGATTTTGTCCTGCTTTTGCAGGACGATAGAATTCAGGTTCCCGGTCGCAATGTGTAAAACATTGAGCGTAGACGCTCGATGCTCGCGAAGATATAAATAATTGAAATTGCGTACGAAGTAGCTTGCGCTGTATACCGTGAATATCGATCCGTTTCGTCAAACTCGGCGTGGCGCAAATGGTACAAAAGCTCTCGGGGTTGTATCGTTTTCCCTTTCGTTCGCAAATGTACCATTTTGCTCTTGCGAACAAAGGAATGCATCTGGCCGTAAATTTCAAGGTGACACTATTTAATATCGCGCAAGGGTGTGTTATTCTTTATCGTTAACTCTGGTTTCGTTTCGTCCACTTTATCCAAAATCGAAGGGGAATGGATTCAAATTATCCAGTGTCCACGTCCAATATTGCACGCATCTGTGCGCTCCTGCAAAAGGGGGTTAAAATCTGAGAAGGGCAACTAGGGTCGTTCGATGTGCCTAGGTTTCGTTAGAATTGGTATCCTTTGAACGGAAAGAGACGACAGACGCGAGTATCTCGGTGCTCTCGGCTCGTGTCCGTCAAGTTGTCGCAAGAACGACATCTACCGAGTCATCGCTAGTAACCGAGCAGCGTTTGAAATTACGGTCGTCCGAACGGTGTTCTCTCGTCGTGTTTGCAGCGGAGCGTGAACTCCGTGTCAAGGAGACCCCGAATCGGTGACCGAAATCCTCTCTCGCTCGAGGAGAGAGACGCACTCCTCCTCCTCGACGTCCTCGACCCTCCAACGCTTCGGCGACTGCATATGCGCGACACCGTGTTCCACGGATACGTACGCGACGCCCGATATTTCCTCTCGGGGAGGAAATGGGCCGACGGGACGCGTCCCCTGTGAATTAAACATGGGGGTGGATCGAAGAGAGAGGCACGAGGGCGCGTGCAAACGAGATTCGTAAATTCATTTGGAAGGGGTCGGCACGCGCGCGCGGATCGAAAAACCGTCGACGTCCTCGGGCTCCCCCTCTCCGCGCACCGAATATAAATGTTTAAACGATCGACTTTACGGCTCCGTGGAAACCAGGAGAGCGTCGACGCACGTTGACCGGGGAAATGACCGGCGAAATGAGTTTTTTTTTTTTCTTTTTACCCCCTCCCGAACGATCGAATCGAATCAATTTTCCGAAGCGACGCTCGCGTCGAAAGCGTTTGGAAAGCCGCGCGCGCAGCTGGCGCCCAATGGATAATGGCTTTTTATCGTCGAACCGTTAACGGAGAAAGTATTTTCTGGCCAGGCAAACCCGAACCAACGATCGAATCTAATTGCCACGAGCGTGCGCAGCTTTTTTTCCACGCGAATCGATTCTCGCGCGCCCGGATCCGGCGTCCCGCGTTTTCTTCTTTTATCTCGATCCTCTCGCGCTGACGGCGGCGGCGGCGGCGGTGGCGGCGGCGTGCAACAGGTGCATAATGTCGAGCTCCGAAACGATTATAATGCACTCCCAGCACCGATTCGGAGGAGTTTTATAGGGCGTGTTCGGTTAAAAACCGCGACGGTTACGCGGTGCGGAGAGCGGTGCCACGAGCGCAAGGAGCTATTGAAGGAAACACACCGGAACCTCGGTTAACAGGAAAATAATTAGACTGGTTTTCGTTGCGCAAAGTGAACTCTTTATTCGTGAAAGATACACCCGAGGAGTTCGAGACTGCTGTACAATTTGGTATTGTATAATTTCTTATTTTTTTATTCTTTCATCGCGTCGTTCGACGACGGTTTCGAAACGATTGGAGGAGAATGGTCCAATGGGAGGGATCCTTGGGCTCGTGGAGAGTTCTGACTCGTTCTTTTTTGCTTCCAGGACATCGAACACGCGGACGTGCTGACGGTGGGCTTCGAGCTGGACGGGGTGAAACGGGTGCTGGACCTGAGGTTGAACACCGATCTAATTCCGGTCGGCTATCAGCAACGTCATCAGCATCGCGGCGCGTACAAATCGCACACCCCCGCGAAAGTTGTGAGTATTGTTTCTCGGTTAGCTTCCACGCGTTCGAATCAAGGGGGCCATACACGTATCGATTTAACGTACGATAAATCGTACGTGTTGTTCGATACGACTCGCTCGATCGGTGGTCCGTAAGTGGTACGAGGGGTGCACGCTCCCGTAAAACCTGTCCTACGGGTATGAACAAACGAAAAATGGAAATTAATCTTTTTCCCAAATCATTGCTTCTTCGTTAGGCTCGTCTACTCCTCGAACTATATACCTCCCACTAGTGTACCGGGTGAGTCGATAAAAATTGCTATCTGTAGTGCTGCATCGATATCAATATTCAAGAGGACTTTCCAATTTCGTATTGTACTTTCAAAGACGATGAAAGTCACCTTGTTCCGAATAACACTCTGGTAACTCCGAATGTAAAATACTCGACAAATTGAAAAATGTTTCGCGATGATTTTTCCATAAGAATCGATAAAGAAATATTTCGGATAATTTTCTTCGTTTTATCGACTCGCACGGTGTACGTTACCTCGTAGCGAGTATCTGCCCTAACGAACATAGTGTAGCTCCCTATTAATAATAACACCTCCGCGAAATTTCGAGACGAAAGCTCGCCAAGAATACAAATAGAAATAGGGGAGCGATATTGTGCGCTGTGCTGCGTTCGATTTCCAGCAAACGTTGCCACGAAACGAAAACACCGTTTTCGCCGAGGTGTGCCACACGGACAGGTGCAAAGAACAGGAGAATCGATAACGGTGCCTCTCGCTGCGAGTATAGACGAACGGTGGACGTTTGGAGAGTATCGATCACTCTTAAATAACGTTGACGACCAGCGTGCATACACGTTGGCCGAGGCAGCGTGCGTTCAGCTATGCTTCTCCTTTGTTCAAACCACTCCCTCTTTCGGCCAAGCGTCGCCCGATCATCGTTCTCCTTCCGCTGGAAAATCATGCGAGCGCGCGCGGTTGAAACACGTAAATACGCGTCGCCTTGAAGAACGTTAAGTGCATCGAGCTCCCGCGTTATTATTTCAACGGCGGTCTTTAGAGAAGCGTCGAGCCGAAAATCGCCCGGAAAGTCGTCGAACGAGGCCACCAGGGAGAACGACGTTTCTACGCGGTTTATTTTTCTCTCCCTCTCTCTCTCTCACGAAGCAATTCATATTTTCGTGAGTTCCGTTAGCAGTATCATCGCGCGCACGTCGTGAATCACTCGAGAAGAATAACGGGCTTTCCTCGGCGTCGCGCGCGCTCCGCCGGATAGAAAAATGGTGGTTTTTTTTCTTCTTCTTCTTTTTTTTTTTTTTTTTTTAAATACGCGCTTCGAAGACCCTCCATTGGTATAAATTTTTGCGACGCGCGTTATTCACGGTTAATGGCCAGTAGAGGGACGAGAGGGGGGACAGAGGGCCGTGTTTCATCGACCGGGACGAGTTCGTTGCGCTCTGTTGTCGTCGGTTCCACATTTTACGCAATTGAATAAATGAATTGGCACGTCCAGTACCCCCGTTCTCGGTCTCTCGCTCGCTCGCTCGCTCGCTCGCCCACGGTTTATTTGCGCTCGCCGCTCGCGGAACAAGCGGACGAGCTAATTTCGGTCGTTTTAAATGGGGGAAATTCTGCGAATCTAACTAGTTAGAATGCTCTTTGGAGGTTTCGCGGTCGAAACTGGTGTAATTATCGCCTTTTGTTCCTCCGTACCCCCAGCCCATCGACATTGTTCGCCCTTGCCCGGACGATAAAAGAAACTTTCGAAATTGCGCTTTCGATACGATGGGAAGACTCCACGGGGGATTTTTACCGGTTTCTTGGTTTCTATCGAGCGAGGTGTCCGTGGACCATTTCTCGATCGTGGTTCGACAACAGTCCTTTCGCAATATTGTAGGAAAATATTGCAGACTTTGCACTCGTCCTACCTGGTACCCGCGCACCTCTCGGGTCCTTCGAAACCAGGTTGAAAATGCGATGGTAGATTTTTTTCAAACTTCCACGGTAGGAGACCCCCTTAAATCATCTCCCGCGGCGGTCCGGCGATTCGCTGGTGACGTTTGCATTTCGAAGCGGACCGGGGCAAAAGGAAGAGGGAAAGAACGACCGGGCCGGCAGAATCTGGGCCAACTATATTTGCAGCGGTCGCTCGGACGCGGAGAACGCGTTCGAGAATCCGAGATAAGCCGAGGAAAATTCATTCGCGAGTTTGGTCCGCGGCCGTGGTTCGAGAATCCTCTCGCCGCTCACCGCGCGTTTATTTCTCGCGATAACCCCTCGTGTTGCTGAAAAATCACAGTCGGAAGGTTCAACGCTAACGGGTGTTCGAATTTACAGGAACTCTGCCACTATCAAGGCAGCGTACGGGACGTCCCCGGATCCTGGGTAGCACTGTCCACTTGCAGAGGATTGCGCGGCGTGGTCTTCGATGGCGAGAACCTTCATCACATTCACCCCGAGAGGGAGACGCTGGACTCGGACCATTACGTCTACAAGCAGACCGATCTCGTGGCCAATCACACCTGCGGTAACGTTCCTCGTTCTATTTCGAATGCTCCGCGTTTCGATGTCTGAGAAGTCTTCACCGAGAATCCGAATCGACCAATCTTCTGCTACGGGACGGCTATCAACCTTCCTCCCCTCCCGAAGAATACTTTCTTCGGAAAATTCTCGACTCGATCTCCCGCTATGGGACCTCTAGCAACCTTCCCTCCTCGAGAATCCTCTCTCCTCGGGATCCAATTTCCCAATCTCCCGGTAGGGTTGACACCTGTGGTAACGTCCACGATACTCGATGGTGCTTTTCGATGCCTCGGTTAGCCAGCAACCTTTCAACCCAAGGAATCTTTTTTCCCGAGGATCCTATTTGCCAATCCCCCGCTAGGGTTCACTCCTACGTATCGATCGGTTCATCCAAACCACCCCCTATGGGGATCAACCGCGTAACGACCCACCCAGACCCGTCTGCATCCCTCATCCTTTCTACACGGATAGGTAACCGCGGATGGAAACGGAGATGTTACCCTTGGTGGTTGTAGCGTGCGCGCGCGCTCCTTTCCTGGCTTGGGAGCCAAGTCTCGCGGAGACTGGTCTCTCCTTAACGGCTTTAACGAATGTGGGAGCGAGATTCTGCCCGTCTCTTTGTCCTTAACTTTACCGGGAACTCGACCGGCGATGATGTTAGTTTTTTGTTCGACGCAGGTTACGAGGGAACGCCGCACCATGTTCTCGGCCGTGATCACCGCGGGATCGTCAACAGAGCCACGAGGGTACGAAGCCATTGATTGCTCTTACCATAGTGTCGAGCCGTAGATCGATACACTAGATTGTTCCAAAAGTTCTTTTTATTTTATTTCTAGACGCTAGGTGTAGGATCTTTTACGTTTGGTGCAATATCGAATCGCATATCGTATCCGAACGTATAAGAAAAAAAATGAGGGGTTGTATACGGTTGAAATAATTTACTCGTTCCCCTCCATACCGAACAACATTCTTAAGAGTATCTTTTTAATACCATCGGTTGTTCAGGAGACGTTCCGTACCTCTGAAATCTTTCAAAGTGTCTGGAATAGTAAAATATTGCTCAAAGTAGATTTTTTACTTAATTTATCGAGAAATACAAATAGTAGTCAAAGGGAGCAAGAGTGTAGAGAATAGGGTAGTACGGTAGTTGTGTGGGATTTATAAACCTTCTTCTAACGGAGTCTAGGTCCAGGGAATCCCGGAACTTTTATCCCCAGTGGCCAAATTCTTCGGAAAGGAGTTTCCTTTGTTTCCTTGGAGAAGTAAATCGCTAGTGGAAACTCGACAAGCATCGAGCTGATGAGGAACGTATACTTGGCAATAATTCATTCTTCGGGGTTAAAAGCTTGAACAGTTACGGCATCCTCGTTCCCAGCACCGTTGCCTCTTTTAAAGCAATGCATCTTTCCATCTTCCAAGGGCCACAGATCCAAGAGATACTTTAACAAGAAAAGTACCATTAGGAAGCTAGAAGGCGACAAAGACATCAACGTTGATCAAGTTGCACGTTTAAACATCAAAGATCACGAAAAGAACTTTTGAAACAACCTAGTACTTACTTACCCAATGTAGCTCTTTGTCCGTGTCGTTAGAGTCTCCCTGGAGAACCCGATGTACCTTGAAAAACGTGGGTTGAGAACGATATCGTGATTGGAAACTTTTTCTTGCAGTACAAGAGAGCGGCCGAGGTGATCCGAGGTCCTTACAACGCGAACAGGCATTCTCGGTACGTGGAGTTGGTCCTCGTGATCGACAAAAAGGAGTACAAGACCCTCAACGAGAACCTGGACAACGTGTATCATCACTGCAAGGACATCGCCAATATAATCAACGCGGTTAGTATTATTCCATTCCGTCTATCGAAGGACCATAAGCTCCCCGAAGCGCTCTGAGTGATGTCGTGTTCGTGTTTGTAGCTGTACATGCCGCTGAACATATTCATCGCCCTGGTAGGGGTGCAAGTTTGGTCCGACACGGACGAAATAACCTTGTCGCCAAACGGGGACGCCACCCTCTCGAATTTCCTGCGGTACAGACGGGAGAAGCTGGTCCAGGACATGCCAAACGATAACGCTCAGCTGTTGACGTAAGTTCGCAGACGTACGGAGGATGCAGGGTGTCCTAAATATTGGTCTCGTATTTTATTTTCGAATAACTTCTGAAACAGATAAAAGACAAGATATTTTAATCCATAAATGCAATTACTTTTCATACTAAATGAAACTTGTTTCGAGGAGGAAACAATTCACCTTCGTTTGCTCCAGAGTCGTATCAAAATAGCAGCAAATCTAAGAACTAATATTTGGAACACGGTGTGTTATTTCTCGCGCTTCGAGAACGTTGAATAATCAGCCAATCACGTTTCGCAACTTGCAGGAAAATCGCGTTCGAGGGTGGCGTGGTGGGAAAGGCTCTTAAAGGGCCGATATGCACGTACGAGTTCTCCGGCGGTGTCTCGATGGATCACTCGAACGTCGTGGGATTAGTGGCGGCCACGGTGGCTCACGAAATGGGTCACAATTTCGGCATGGAGCACGATTCCGCCGACTGCGAGTGCCCCGAAGAGAAGTAGGTCAAACTACCCTTAATTCCCTTTACTTTTTCCACGGCGACCCACGGAGTACTAGATTATAAACTATATACCGCTGGATCTCCCAATTCTATCAGCGTACCTCGATCTCTCTAATCGTAGAATCACCGTCTCGAATCTTGGGGAGCCCTCGGGCCTTTTGTTTCTACTCCTGTTAAACAGCTTTGGTTGCATCCGATTACAGATGCATCATGGCATCCTCGAGCGGCTCGTCAGGGCCCACTCATTGGTCTACCTGCTCCCTGGAGCATCTGGCTCTGGCGTTCGAGCACGGAATGGACTACTGCCTGAGGAACAAGCCACAGAAGCTCTTCGATAGCCCTATTTGCGGGAACGGATTCGTCGAGCCCGGTGAGCAGTGCGACTGTGGATTGAAGGAGAACTGCGACAATCCTTGCTGCAACGTGACCACTTGCATGCTGCACGGGAACGCCAGCTGCGCCACTGGAGAGTGTTGCGATCTGAAGACCTGCAGGCCGAAAACCGCGGGCACGGAGTGCAGAAGCGCTGAGCACGAATGCGATCTGCCAGAGTACTGCACAGGGCAGAGCGAGTACTGTCCAGTGGATGTGTTCAAGATGGACGGTGAATCGTGCAGCATGGGAAAAGCGTTCTGCTATCAGGGATCCTGCAGAACCCACAACGATCAGTGCAAGCTGCTGTGGGGACCCACGGGCACGTCCTCCGACGACCAGTGCTACGCCATGAACAACAAGGGCTCGAAACACGGCAACTGCGGTTACAATCGGGTGGAGTCGAGCTACGTCAAATGCACCGACGAGTAAGACACCTAGGTTCTTCTTCTTGTAGAACGTTTCACGGCACGAGCCGAACGATAGGCTGCTGGTGTAAACGACAAAGATGCAGTGAAACCGAATTTTTCGTTTTAGAGACCTCCTCTGTGGGATGCTTCACTGCAAGCACTTGAACGAGAGACTGGAGTTCGGTATGGAGTCTGTGGCAATTTTGAGCCACTCCTTCATCAATAACGGTGGCAAGATAATACCCTGTCGCTCGGCCATAGTAGATTTGGGACTGAACCAAGTGGATCCTGGTCTTGCACCCGATGGCGCAAAGTGTGCACCTGGGAAGGTAATTAAACACGACGTTCGTAATGCAAAAGTAACCCTCCCGACCAATCCGAACTGCATTCAGAGTTGCATTCTCCGGCTCTTCGGTGTCGTACACCTCGAGTAAACTTTACCAATGCTCTTTAGATGTGCGTGAATCAGAAATGCATGCCGGTAGCAGATTTACGCGCATCCGTATCCGGGGGAAAAGCGTGTCCCAATAATTGTGGGG
Source organism: Ptiloglossa arizonensis (assembly GCF_051014685.1). Taxonomy (NCBI): domain Eukaryota; kingdom Metazoa; phylum Arthropoda; class Insecta; order Hymenoptera; family Colletidae; genus Ptiloglossa; species Ptiloglossa arizonensis. The sequence continues at coordinate 9,217,333 of NC_135051.1, read as the reverse complement.
GCAACGGAGTGTGCAACAGTCTCGGTCATTGTCACTGCAATCGCGGCTTCAGGCCGCCCGACTGCACCCAACCTGGTGTCGGGGGTTCCGAGGACAGTGGACCAGCGGACGATCCGAATGGTAGGATCATTTGTATTTAATTATATCGCACTTGGGTGCGTGCTAAAGTTTTTACACGTGTAACTAGGTTGCCATACACGTGAAAAATTTTAATAGAATTGTTTACCGTTTTAAACGAAAAGATATCAAACCCGCGCAAATATTTGTGAAGAATCCATCGAAACTTTAGCCCGCAACCAGTATCCAATCGTAACGGTTATAATTAATTCGAAACGTGGTACATTGTTACAGCGAGAAACGACTTCATAATGGCCCTGTACATCTTCTTCCTGGGCATCGTGCCGATGGCCGCCCTATCCTCGTTCGGTGTTTGGTATCTGCGTAACCCCGGTCAGCACTGGAAGAAGGGCATGATCTCAACGTACGTATCTAGTTTCGATCGTGTAAAAGAGAAACGCAAAAAACCGCATGCCTTTGCCTCCCGCGGTGCACGGGGAACGGCGACTTCGTCGTCGAGTCACACGATCGGTAAAAACTTTTACGAGAGGGTGGTTATCTTCTTCTCGCCGCGACAGGAGAGTAACACGCGCGACGCGAATCGTGTGTTCACGATCAGTGACGGTCTACCGCCGAAAGAAAAGCTTCAGATCACTAAAACCGACCTGATCTCGACCACTAACCCGGACGCGATTAACTGCAGCAACAGTATCGAGTATCGGAAATCGTTGTTGCTCGCCAACGCGGATAACCAACAAGCGGCCGGCAAGAAGACGCCGGCCGAGAGCGTCGAGTTCGCCTCGGCTCCGCTCGCGGAGCCACGAGCGCGTAAGAACTCCCACAGAACGGAGCTGGGCACGAAAATAGCGGAGCGCATACAACAGATACAAAAAAAACCGTCGAAAAACGTGAAGGGACTCACGCTACGAACGGAAGTGAGGTTCGAGCATTTGAACGAAAGCCCGAGCGGTAGTTCCGGCGTGACGCCGCACACAGCCGACAGCTTGTTGGTCGACGGGGAAAAACCGTGGACGAAGGCGCGCGCCCCGTTTTATAATAAAAAGCCACCACCCCCGCCAGCCCCTGCCCAAAGTCTCAAGCCAAAGATCTGAGATACTTCATTGGTATAATATCTTTTCCAAAATTTTCTCTTTCGCGAATTTTCACCGTTAACGACCATCGTCTATTTTTAACGTTTGTTTCTTTCTTCTTCGTTTTTTTTTCCTTTTTTTTTTCTTTTTTTTAATCTAAGACGCGTCTCTTTTAGTGCGAAGGTCATAGTGATTTTTTTTGTTTCGTTTTTGTTTTATTCGCGCTATGATCTTTGCATTACGACACACAGGGTTGGCAATAACGGGTGGCGGTTAATCGATTCGTAATCCTTACGATTGCCAAAACGACCTAGGATACGCACTGTGATTTTTTACGTTGTAATAGTCTAAATAACGAACACTCCGGCGTAATGGGGAAACGAGAACCATGTACTTAACATTAAGCGTAACGTTAAGCATTTTTAACGAATCTACGGGGGCACCGCGCTACTAGTGACGAGAGTAGCTGCCGTAGCCGCTCGAACGGTCCCGAGAGATTATAGTTTTATAAATTGTCGAACAAAAGAAATGGAATTTTTATACCTTATCGCCGTGAATATTCGAAAGAGTATCGTGCGTAGGCGGTTTATTTATTCGTTTATTATGTGTGTATATATATATACATATATACATGTACTATTTCATGCTCAAGTATTGATACACGTATGACGTAATATAAACCTAGAATATTATATATAGTTAAAGTATGCATATTACGTCATATAAAAGTATTACCAAAAAAAAAAAAAAGGAATTGAAAGATGGGTGATAATAAAGTATTGTAGAATAACGGTTCTCCACCGATACGAACGTTCAATCTCGCAAACGGGTTGAGAACCGTGAACCGTAGGAGCATGCATAGAGATCGATGTGACACGAGCATGAGCATGTGTGAATTTCTTTTCGATGGCTTTCGCAATTTTACGATTACTGAATATTAACGATCAACTCGGTTATCCTTGGCATTTTATCTCTATCAAAATACGAAAAAAATAAACGAACAACCGGAGGAGAGAGTCCCCGTTTTGATCACTTTTAGCGAGCAATGAATCGGGTCCGGTCATTTGTCGTCATCAGACTTGTATTTTTAATATCCCGCGGAGTTGCTCACGCTTAAGCCAGATGAAATTGTACAAGTTTATGCAATAAAAGTAGTATTTTACACAAAGTGTACACAATTGTCTTATGTAATGGAAAAGAAAAAAAAAAGAAAAAACCTTCTTCCAAAGAGCTTGCTACTAACACTTTAATCTTCGACTAACATTTCCCTGCAAGTTTCTCGCCCGTGTATTTTTTGCATGTGTTTCGTAAGAACTCGATCCTCGGTTTTTACGCTCCAGGATATGCCTTCCTCTCCACGGGGTTCTCGGACGCCCCGTGAAAAACTAAGTGCATGCCAGTAGTGTTTTGTGTGCCCGCCAAAAGGGTTTGCGTGTAACACACGATGGTCTCGAAGGATCGTTGTCGCGACGATAGCTTGGCGCTTGACACCATCCCCGAATTCCTCGGCTTACAATTGTGCTTAAAATTTTCAGGACCGATCGCGGCCACAATGGACTATCCATCAAAACGATCGATCGTTCCAGTCCCTTGCCCCGTAACATCGAAACGATCGATTCTAGCCTCAGTCAAGATCCAGCGTGCGCGAGTTTATTGCCGAAACCGGAGGTTGACGAACGTTACAACAATAATCTGTTCGGTCAATTCAAAGGATTCACGATCACTCCCATCAAGAATCAGCCAAAGACCGGCGAGCCTACCAAGCCAGCGCCTCCACCGCCTACGATCCCGACCGTGGCGATAAAGACCAACATCAAGACGGTACCCAAGAGCAACCCGCCCCGCAACTCGTTGTTGAACTCCGCGTCCAGTTTCAACGAGACCTCCACAGCTCCGAGTCTGCCTCCTCTGAATCCAGGATGCACGGCGCGTCCATTGATCAGTAGCCCGGTCCTGGCCGCCACCACATGCACCTCTGTGGAGCTGGTGGCACCTAAACCACCCATCAGACCGTCCCTGGACGGGCCGACCAGACCTGCGCCAGCTCCACCCATTTGCATAGACCTCCAGAAACCTCAAAGACCGAACAGTACCCCCTTGACCAATGTGCTGCTCTCCGAGCCCGAGAAGAAGTCGGAGAAGGGCAGCACGCTGAACAGATTAGCCTCGATGCTTCGACCCAACTCGGGGATCATGAAAACGGGACTACAAGTGTCCCAAAAAGACGACAAGAACACCAATTCGCTACCCAGGACTCATCATCTGAAAGCCAATAAGGTGATAGACAAGGAGATCCTCAGGAACCTCGAGATCTCCAATCCCATCCCTCAGATGGAGATCGAAATCCCCACACCGGCGATACCAGTGGTCCCGAGCATCGAGGCGGTCAAGAGAAACGTAGTGTTGCGAGCTCAGTCCATGAGGGACAGCAAGATCACTCCCAGACCAGCTATACAAACGTTCGGATCCATGAGACAGCAGACCACCCCGGTTAAGAGACCCACCAGTATCCCAGCGAGCACCAGGCCCACTGCACCCCCACCTGGTCCACCGACTTCCACATCGACGACCTCCACCAATGAGAAAATTAACGAGACGGGGAAGATACCGGGACTACCCGGTTATCAGACTCCCCAGGTGAAGAGCGCGCAGAAGATCGTGGACAACGCTTACGACGACTGCATGAACCTGGTCACCGAGTCTTCGTTGACCAAGATCACGGAAGAATCGCCCACCAGCGACAACATCTACGCCGTGATCGAGGAGGCCATTCCCGAGAAGAGCAGGAAGAATCAAACCGAGGTGGACAAACAGGTGGACAACGAGTACAAACTCCCAAAGCGGGTGGAGACCCAGCCCAATTCTGGGGAGCCTATGGGTCTGCTCTCGGAGATCGTCTCGGAGATATCGAATCGGAACTTTGACTCCATCTACTCCACCGCGACGTTGTCGCGAAAGGCGAAAGAAAACGCCGAGGCGTCGAAAAACACCGAGGAGCTGGGCTCGAACAGCTCGCTGGGTGCGTACGTGAACTCGAATCACTACAAATCACCCGGTAGCATCTACTCCAACTCGGCGTCCGGTAAGTTCAATTCGTCCAGCTCCACTACCAGTTCAGGATACCTGAATCCTTCGGTACTGAACGTACCGAGACAACACTCTGGGAAACTGACGGGGGATCCAAAGATCAACGATAAGAGCAAACTGTCGTCTCTAAACTCGACGAACCCGAACCTGAACGACGAAATCTCGAAGGAGCTGGGGATGAAGCCCACGGGGGACGGTGGATCTTGTAAATCGGTGTCCGCGAAGACTCGACCGATACAACGAGTCTCCTGTTCTAAAGGTGAAGAAGTGGACGGTAAAGAACCGACGAAACCACCACTGGGGAGGACGAAAACGCCACCCAACATCGCCAAAGGTGGGACGACGAAGGAGGGAAATGACGCGACGAAGACCACATCCAGACAAACTCTGGAGAACTCTTCGAGAGGTAAACAGTACCCCGAGGGGGGTTCCAAGGGGTCTAAGCAGGGATCGGAGGCAGCCGGTCCAGCCAGCCAGAGTACTACCGCGGACAAACAGGATTCTCATACGAATGTTAATAGATTATCTATGAAAACTGTGCCTTGTAGCCCTAAGGATAACGGGGGAAAGTTCAACAGCCCGGACGTAGTGTCGAGCTGTTCGAGTTCCAATCAAAGCAGTACAAAGTCACCGGACGTTCTGGGTAACAATCCAAAGTTTAACTTTCAGCCGAAGAGTGTTCAGAAAACGCTCACCCCGCCACGTGGTAACGTCAACAAGACACCGTCCGCGCCGTTGAAACCGTTGAGCATCGCGTCCAAGGCAGCTAGCCTGGCGGAGAGGAAGAAATCCCCGACCGCTGGTAACGCGAGCGCGAAATCGTTCGCGAAGGAGGTAGCTTCGAAGAACGTGCAACCAAAGGTAGCTCAAAAAACGACGGAGACGAAGAACGGGCCAGACTCGGCCACGAAAGCTGGGAATCCCGTGCAACGAGCCGCGACGGGGAAGTCCAACGTGGCGTCCCTGCAGCAGAAGTTCGAAACGAACAAGAGCGTGAACGCGACGAGGACGGCGACGACGACGGTACCGAGCGTACACAAAAAGACTATTGGGAAAACGACGGATGCAACGGGTGTCAAAAAGTAATAGACGAACGCGTGTACGGATTCCACGCGGAGATATTCTAGTCTATCGTCGATTCACTTTTTCGAAGGAGTGAAGACGTACGGGAAATTTGTTCGAACGATATTTTTATGATTTTTAATTTTATTTAAAGGGATCGACACACGGGAATGTGAAAGCTATATAGTACAACGATCGTCGAACTTTTCGCTGGAGTTATCGAAAGGGACAGTCGATAGTCGAGACGAAATGGAACATTTTTTGTATTTGCCGTTGGTAGTACCAAGATGTATGGAGTTTGGATGAAAATCAAGTTGGCCACCGATCGAGAGGGGCCGATCGAGTTTATTCCGACTTATAGGTTGTGTCGGCCGTGATGTTTCACGGCTCTATACAGAATGTACCAGATCATATGGTTTCAATGGAAATCACCTCCTTTCGGGTCGTACCCCGTATTTTTTTGGGACACCCTGTATTACCACTTGTAAATAGTAGTTACTTGAAAATTCTAATATTTTTTGTAGGCATCATCCATTTACCGGTAACGTTTGGATATACACGAGAGAAAGAGAGAGAGAGAGAAAGAGAGCGAGCAAGAGAGAGAGAGAGAGAAAGAGAGAAAAAGAAAAATGAAAAAAAAAAAAACACTATATATGATCGTCGGAATATTTACCATAAGAGCATTTTTTAAACGAGATACGACAAAGTAAGCAACAATTTATTTTGAAAAGTTTCGCTCGATACCGCAAAAGGAACCGCGTAAGAAATTATTGAACTCTGTGATATACGTGTAACGAAAGAATAGCACAGAAACATCGTACCGTACGTATTATAATAAATAGCAGATTATAGACGCGACCAAATTTATCATTTTATAAACATAGAAAGTTTGTCAAGGACGAATATTAGTCTCGAGAGGAAAATCATATCCCAGAAAAAAAAAAATGAACTGTACGGAGCAGCTTGTTCACTTTCCAAAGACTAAGCGTTAAAGTCCACCTTCATGAATGCAATTGTACCTTCGAGATTCCCCCGCGAATCAAAATTGAGACGCGACTAGCCAGCGATCTTAAAACGTTAGTGTCTGCTAGATTAAACGCTGTAATCTAAACAAAAGGCGGGATTTCTTCTATGACGAAGTACGCTAGAGTACAACGGTAGGAATATTTTGCTTAAACCACACGACTTCGGTTGCCCCCTCTCCCCGTTACTTTTGCACGTTTTTGTTTTTTTTTTTTTTTTTTTTTTTTGATTTTCGTATAAAGTCATTCGTGGCTTAAAGCAAGACGAGTTTCGGGCACCGACGTTCGACCGCTAAATCTAGCATCGTTAAACACGCAAAGACTAAACGAAAAAAAAATATTTATTTGACTGATCGATATGTAAATATGTTTATAACGTAACATAGATGTAAGTCACATTTTGTACAATGTACCTTCGTGCTCGCTAAGTTAAATTCGTGAACTACTACCCTTGAACGCATACATGCGACTTCAGCATTTAGCTTTTTAACGGTGTCTTGTTCGATTTGTTGTTAAAAGCGTAAGATTCGCCTGTACCAAAAAAAAAAGAAGAGAGAAAGAGAGAGAGAGAGAGAGAAGAATAGGAAGAGGCAAAGGTTTTATTGAACGGTACAGTTGTAATATATTTGTCCATTTATCATTTTCACGGAGCGTTCTCTCGCGATGTACGTTTACTTGTATACGATTGTTCGATTTAATTTATACAGTTCCTATGTACAGACGTTTCGATGCGTTGAAATTTTTTAGAGACCGCAACTTTAAGTTCAATAAAGCTTTTCGACAATATCCATCCATTCGCATGTCGTTTATAGTCGCTCTTCGCTTTCGTTTCTCTGTTTCCGCGCAAACGGTGTCGTATGTATTGCTCTGGTGTAAAGACAATCAGACGTTTTGCACGGCATACGACTACAAAACGGAGAAAAATTATCTATCGGGGAAGCCTTGGCCACGATCGATCGATAAGAATATCATTTTTAAGAGTACGATTCATTTTTTGAATACGTCAAATACACATGAATACCCATTAGGCGAGGTTGTTCGTTAAATACAATCGAGCAGCTTACATCGAAATTCAACGATTGGTTGCCAATCGTTTTGCAGCCTACTGTAGTTAACAGACATCGTCGCATTCTACGTTCAATACCAAAGATAAACCGCGTTCTACGTGTTAAACGGCCAAGATGTAGACTACTTAAACGTTGTCTTAAAACTTGTACATTTCCCAATCCATGGAATCGTTATAATAAATTCTTTATTCCACGCTTGCGATTTCTTTGAATCATTGACGTCGAGATTGAAAAAAGAGGTAGGTGAATAAATTGCATCTGTAACGTATTAGGTCACAAATTATATCGTAAATAAGCATGCCAACGAACATTAAGGCAAATCAAAATGAGGGAACAATTTTTACAAGTTAAAACTATTATCGAAAGTCAAGGAAAAATACTTGTAAATGTTAGTACTCGAAACCGTAAAGAGTGAATCGTAAAAAGTAAATTTTAATATACCGATATAGTCGTTTTATTCGGTTATTATATCGTTAAACAGCAAGTAAATATGAATTTTACTTTTCTACTTGCGAAAGGTATTTGTAAGTAGAATTGGATAAATGATAATGAAATTCGTATCGTTTTTAATCCTTTTAAACGAGAATAATCAGGTTTCGGCACAACGTTTATCAATTAAGACGTCCATCCACCGAATTTGCTCAAAATTAATTTTTATTTATGTGCGTATTAAAAGTGTAACTAAAACATAACGTCCATACAAAATTCACTATTCGTACATAATAAAATTAACCATTATGCATTTTCTGTGCATAATAAAAAAGATAGAGTCGCTTAACCCTATATTGTATAGTCTGTTCACATGTCATTATTTTTGTGGGTAATATTATGAGGTACGGCTTCCCTCCATGTAGCATGTATTCCTTAATCAGCTCTTAATTTAGTCATTAATCGTTTGTTTAGTTTCCGAAAGGCTTGTGCGACATAATATAGAAACCGTAATAAAAAATAGTAAATGGGGATCAGCTGTGACAATACATTGTACCGAGTACAGTCAACGTGACTTAAAGAAAGATAATTCTTTAAATATTAACCCATTAATGATTGCATTACCAATTTTTTGCAAAACATTGTAAATGATATATCGTTAGACGTACAAGAAATATGTGAATTGGAAAGTACCCTGATTTTTCATCTGTTAAAAACTTAGTTCTCGTTAAAAAAAAGAAAAGGTGGATGCCAAGTGCCTTCACGAAGAGTTTGCCAAGTGGGAGAAACCTGCCCCTCATGATATTTCCCTCCAATAGGATTTATTTGAGCAGACCGTACGTTTATAAAGAATAAATTTACCGATACGTTTTCGTATTATGGTATTGTAAACAACCATTGCTTGGAGACATTAAAGTGTGCCCTTACTTGCCACGCACGTTTCATTTGTAACGTTAATAAAACCTAAAGTTTTATGCACTATGCGCCGCAGTGAAGGGTTTCGATTGATTACGATCGTAAATTTATGAGTCGCGTGAGTGTTCGTCAAATTAATGTATTTATTGATTCCTGTCAGTGACAATATTACAAATAACCTGTGAGCGTACCGTTGCCAAATGCTGCCTAACGACCCAAACACTACATACCTATGTATGTATCAATACCCGTTGTCAAAGAACCGATAACCTAACAATTATTCCGTAAATAATAACAGTTTTGAACAATATTTTATAGATCAGATAGTAAGGAATATTAATGTTCGATGGCTTACTAAATGCTACGTTATTATTGTAAAATAAAGTGCATGCTTACGTCGCGTAATATTACAATACAAATTTTGAACGATGATTACATGTTAGAAAAATTCATCCCAATTTGCAGGATATTACAATTTTCTATTTTTGTATGGTGAAAATGGCTCATGCCCTGTTACCAAATGTACACTGTAAACCAATAACTGCATCTAATATGTGCCCTACAGAATATACTCCGACAACTGCCTTATCCGATGTGAGTTTTACACTTACAATATTTATATAAATACGTGTATATATTTGTTTATTTCACTGTTACATTTTGATTTGATTTGTAGGTGTTAAATTCGGATCCAGTGAAACGGTTGTTTAATCAACCAAATATTATTATTAAAACAATTCCTTTAAATGTACACGCAACTTCTACTTCAAATAATAATACTATCATAAACAAATTGTATAATTTTGATTCAAATTCAAACAGATCTAAGCAATCAGAATTATCTATAGTTCCTGTACGAATAGATCAAGAAGAAAATCTATTGCCTTCTAAGAAAGAAGGTAAATCAGAAATTGCATTAGTGCCTATAAAAAGGGAAAAAAAGCCTTGCGGTCATTATGAACCTTGCGAAGACATTGTGTGCGACGTAGCAGTACAACAGTATGTAGATCGGGAAGGAGCATCACCTATGCTAGCCACTAATATAGAAGAAGATGAAATAAATGCTCCTGTTTTCAAACATTGTGCAAATGGAAAGTGCGATGCATTGAGCATTGATCATGATCGTTGTCGCAGGGCTATGATAAGATTAAATAGATGTAATCGATCGACAGCTTGTGACATTTGTGGTATAGAGTTACAAACAAGAAGGTGTCGTATACATCATAAAAATTGTACACGAAAGAATGAATATAGACATAATGAAACGGATGGTGCTCAAATACTAAAAGAAAGAATGCGAGAGAGAGAGCTTCAAATGATAGAAGCTTCTAAAGCAAAAAAGAACAATTATATGGATCCTGTTACAGTAATGGAAACGTTAAAGAATAATGAAGAATTAATTATTATTCCAAAATCAGTTCCTGTTCAACAGCCCACAACAGTTCATGTAACAACTGTGTCTACTACTCGAACTACCCAACAACAAGTTAACAGCGTATATAATGTTTTTGGAAAACTTTTACCTAGTATACCAATTGTATTACCACAACAAAGTATAGTCTTTGGGAAAACACCATGTTCTAATGAAAATAGTATAACTACCCCGGTAAAAGTAGCCTTGCCCGATACTTTAAATAGACCACTTGTAACAACAACCACTGCAGTTCCTTTACCTCAAAATCAATTTGTCACATTTGCAACACATCATAATGCACAGCCAATAACATTAAATGATTTACTATTTTCACAATCACCAGTTGCAGCAACTACACCCATTCAGCCTAAACCATTACTAACTCCTATACGTGTTGTACCTATAACTAATTTAATAACACAACCTTCGTTACTACATCAAACACAGGGTATACCAAAGTTTTGTATTATAGCAGATCCTCCGGTACCGGTACCGGTACCAGTATCGGTACCAGTACCGGTACCATTAACTATAGTGAATCCACAACCTAATCAACATTCAGTCTCTGTGCCAAAAGTCAATGTTCCAGCTATCCTTAAAGGAACATTACAAAAAAGAAAGAAAACAGCAGTAAAAAAAAAACGTAGACATAAAAAGAAAGAGTTCAAATGCGACTATTGCCTTAAATGTTTTAGTACAGATTGGTATTTCAAAATGCATGTTGCTATGCATACAGGTGAAAAACGATTCTCTTGTAAAATTTGTACACAGTCCTATAACAATAGGTATGATATGAGAAGACACATGATAAATGAGCATAAAAACGAAAGTATTTCTCCTGGTGCACACAAGCAGCGAACTACTGAACAATCCTGTAAATGTTTAGACTGTAATATAATTTACACATCTCTTATTCACTTGAAACGTCACAGACAAAAGTGTCATGGAAGAACAGAATGCGCGTTATGTCACGACGAAGTTCTAATAGAAGAACTAGAGAGGCATACTGCATTGGTACACAAAAAGAGTGGAAAAATTGTTAAAGTAAAAAAGGAGAATGTTGAAAATGGTAATACTTCTGATGAGACCAGTGAAACAGAGATTTCTACAAATATTATAGAAACAAAGATAAACAATCTTGACTCTCAACAAGAGATAAAGAAGGAACATGATCAGAACATGAATGGATATGTATCTGTATCTGAAGAGTTAAATGTCGAAGACATTAAAATAGAATTGACGTACGAAGTATAAAGCATTCCAATTTAGTTGTTCATTAAAAATGAAACAAGGAAATAATCATTGTGATTGAAAGTATATTTGTTTTAAACTCAAGTATGTAAAAAACGCTTAAATGATTGACCAGATGTTAATTTTTTTTTCACAGATTTCATACAAAATTATTTATTTTCACGAACGTGGATGTTTTTTAAAATTTTTTCAGTTAACTTTCTTTTTACTTCAGAAAGAATATTTTGCAATATATTTCTTTAAAATTTATTTTCAAAACATACAATGCAAATACAAGGAAATTTTTAATTATAGACAATGCAAATACTTGTTTCACAATGTTTAAACAAAAATTATATTTTTGAATCAATTAACATGCTCTAAAAAAATTTAAACACTAAAAAAGGATTTAAATTTAAGAATAATTATAAATTATTAAAAATTTTCAAACTGTGATATATGGCCATCTTTCCACTATAACAATTTTGTTCATTTAATATGAAAATTCACTATTCTTAATTAAATAGTTGATATAACTTTGAGCACATTAATGACTTTTACAGACTCAAGTATGATTATTACGACTGTGCACGCGAGTGACAATGCAATCACACATATCTCAAAACGCACAGCTCAATAATTTAAATGAAAAATCGTATATGTATTATAGTTTAGGCTCGGATCATTTTTTTTTTTTTTATTGATTTTAAAAGTATTTTGCATGGAAAGAGAGTTGAACGCCATTCTTAACGCGTAGATGTATATAAGTTGTATTGTGTTCCTTTTACTTTTAGCTAAATAGTTATTTAGTCAAAAGTATTCATTCATTTATATAAATTAAAGTCCAGTAATGTTTTAGACATTGTCAATAATATATATTACGACCGCAAAAAAAGTGTTAATATTGTTGAAAAAGGACTTTATATAATTTTGTTTTATTTATCATTACATAACTGTTCATTAAACATTTTTTAAATGAAATTTCAATTGTCTATAGAATATTTGCCTTTCATTTTGCTGCCTTTAATGAAAACGTATTACTAGATATAGACCATTATATCATGCACTGCATTCATATACAAGATACCTATTCCTAGAAATGTTCAACTTCTTCAAATAACGTTAATTGCACGAATACTTTCATATCAAGAAGATATGCACATACTGCTGTTGAATACATCAGGTATTTAGATTATATTGTGCAACACAGAATAATAACATCAGAAAATCTATCGCGCTACATTGTTGTAGAATGAGTGATAAACTCTAAAATTAATACTGAGATTTTACCGAACGTTGACAGACAAAAAAAAAGTAGATACATCAAAAGCTTAAAGAAAACATAGTTTTCTTATAATGCAGAAATGTTCCTTGATAAGGAAAACAAGCGAAATATTACGTGCCTTCTAAATTCTAATGTTCCTTATACAAATACGTTTATTGTCACCTTATAAAAATGTAAAAGTTGATCATGAATTAAATTTATTCCATTATTTCTTTTACCATTTTTGATCAACAATAAAATATAGAATTTCCGTTAAATATGTAGATGAACAAAATATCTCTGCATTATGATATTTATCTTTCATAATTCATTTGCAAAATATCAGATATTTTTATTTTTAAATGAATTTTATGAAAATGTAATAGAGACTATGGACAAATGAACAAATTATTTTTAAAATTACCTGCAAAAATATTAAATGAAACACAATGCAATTAGAGTGAAATATGTAATCTTGTTGATTAATGTATTCATAGAAAATGTTTTTGTAATAAACGACCGTATAATATTACATTAATTTATTAAAAATAAAATTCTGTTTTTAAACTTAGAATATTGAATATGAATTACAAGTTATGTTTAAAGGTTGAATAAATCTAAATATTACCCAATTTATTGTACGAAACGTTGTTTACTTAGTTTCTTTGGAGTACAAATTATATTTCTGTACAGTCTCCATGTTTTCATTCATATTCTGTCCAAAGCCTCTAACATTATGACGCTGTTTCCACGTATTACCTAAAACAATACAATATGTATTAAAATTCCTTTGTCCAGCATTAAATTGTTAGTATGAAGATTAAATCCCTGTTAATTCAACAAAAATTTTTCATGATGTAACTCACCACCATCCCAATGTTGTTTTTAGTGCCGTCTTTACATTCTTCGATACTTTCATCTATAACCATGTTCATGAATGGATCGAAACCGCGTAAAATACCAACAACATGCCTTCCGCCATTTAATTTTACTATAAAAAAAATCAAATGTACTATTGTCACAGCAAATAATTTATAATAATATTTTGCAAAACAGCATAATGTCACAACCTATAATATTTAACCTATACATATACTCACACGATAATCTCTTGTCCATGTACCTAAAATGAAAGAAAAGAAAATTTCAATTTAATTTAATCACATTTATAACGATTAAGAGCATGAGATTAAAATAACATTCTTCAGAACAACAAAAATAACTAAGAAATCCATTTAATATACTTACTTTTTAAGTTCTGGAGGATGAGCCTTACTCATTTTTAGACTTTTTTATTCACAAAAAATATTATTGTAAAATATATTCGTTATATGTTGAAAACATATACGTATTTATTGTTTTCTTTTGGCTTTCAAAATGTGCACGCCGTTACACTATGCTATAGTAACAGAAGTGCCGGATTAACTTTTTCCTTCGTTAAAGCACTAAGAAGTATTGCCAACTATATTTTAGTTATTTTTTTAATAGCGAATATTTCAAAGGTTCGGGAAAGTTTTACATATCAAATTGAAAAAGAGTATGAATTAATAGACACTGTAGAACGTTAACTTTATTTTTCTTTGTATACTCTACTACATGAAATAAGTGCATCACAATTTAGTTTACACCCGACTCGAAAACTTAACAGAATATCGTTCAACTCTCTCGGTCGATAAAAGTACCGACCCTACTGTAAAACGTTTATTTATACAACATTGACATTATGCGTGTAATACATATATATATATATATATATAATTAATCTCATCGTTCAACGTAGTACGATCTCGCAAGGTACTGTCAGTACAAAATATAAGTACATTCATATTTATAAAAGTACAACGTTTACCTGCCGTCGGAAGACGGAAGAAATAATGTATCCTTTAAAGCACCGGAGCAAGCAAGGCTTTCAATAGTAGCGTGCTTTACAATTTTGATTTTATCGAGATAAAACGTGTCAATTTGAGTAACTAATACATTTAGTTCTTCGTCTATCCTCTAAATCTAATATTTTTGTCGAAAAAAACTTTTCTCTTTGTTTAAATTAGTTTGTTAACCTTATAGAATCACCGAAAAGCAAAGATCATCGAGTTTCTTTGATAAGAATTCCAAGATGATCGAACGATGATCCCGCTACAAAAAAGATTCTTCGAAAAACTTGCCCGCGCGGAAGATTCTAAAACCAGTCTGGTAAAAGCGTTAAATCTTTAATCCTACGAATATATCGATACCGCACATAGAATTAAATTATTGCGTTACAGGTAAAGCGTATAACTCAGACCCCTATGTAATTTCTAAGAAACACAATGTTATTTAATCGAGATCTCATTAAGCATTTAATCAGTTTACGATATACCCAGAAATTCTATAGAGTAGATACAACGTGAGAGAAACAATCATAGTGTATTTTATACTTTGTTTGAACTGATCAGGTACTCCATACAGTTTCTAAGTATGCATTGAATTATACGCTTTAGCTGCAACTACTCTATGGGTAACTTTCAAGGAATGACTTGCGATTATCGACGACATACACATCGAAAGGGAGTTATCTCGAGTAGCATTTAACAAATAAATTTTAAGGGAAACATGGTCTAAGTAAGCTCGTGTGTATGTCGCGAGAAATAAGCGACAAAGGCTTTTTTAATCGAGTAAGCGCGAGAACCTCGAAGACATTATTATTACATTTGCAAACTAGCTGGTAACTGTTCGCGCTTACTTCTATCGACGTTAAAACGTGCAAAATGTGTAAGATGGAACGGATTCGAAAGCAGTCGTAGGTAAACGTCTCGAGTTCTTCGAGTTTACCAGGTCTCCGAATATAATAAACGTTCATATAAAATAACAATATAATTCATCGTTTGTCGTGCCAAAGGCAATAATCGAAAGCGTAAAACGCAGAGATGTAATGGTCCGGTGAGTATGTTTAAAAATCTGTAACGATTCTCTAAATTAAACATATGCAGTAAAAAAATCGTGAGAGGAGAGACACTTAGGTAAAACAGTGCTGTCCACGTGCTCTAAAGCTTCCACCATTTTACTTTCGTAGTTACTCGTACGAACGGTAGATGGCGCCACGTAAACGTGTACCACGTTGCGCAGTTACAGTTCGCATCGTGATGGCGCATGTAGAGGGTGAAAGACGCACGAGGTACTTTCGTCTGTGAACAGCACCAGCGTAAAGCCACGTTCCCACGTGAAATCTCGAAACAAACGAGCCCAAAGTTATCGTCGTATTATCTAACGTGCGCGTCAGCACGTTATCACTATGCAACACCGAAAAATTTGAATTCACCAATGGTGCAACCAAAGGTAGCGGAGGTGTTGCAAGGACTCTTAAGTGAGAGCGGCAAGCGTCCGCAAGGGATTGTTAACAACATTCATCGGTACGTACGTCAACAAGAAATACAGTTATATATCGTATGCAAATGCGTTCGTTCTACGACGTCTAAAGTATTTTACTTCCTACAATTATAATATTCTTGTATCGGCTTCGAATTCACTCGCTAGAGGTTACGCTAGTGGAATGTACTCGGAAATTGATCAATGTCTTCATCAAATCTTTATCAAATGTCTTGGAATATAATTGCGTTTGAAACTGCCAACTTTCTCCTCGAGCGTATACGATAAAAAAGACAATTACATTCGACTGTGACGGATTCTTCATAAACGCGACGCCAATATATCGCTAGGAATACACATACATGCATGTATCTTCGAAGTCGTAAAAGAATCGTTACGCACGAAGTTATAGCTACAGTATTTAGAAATGGACATTCCTCGCGTTCGCGCGTAATCCATCCGTTCACAACTTCGGAGGTAATTCTCGTTAATTTTTCGCAACGAATTAGTGACGAAACGTCGATATTGCGTTGGAACTGTTCGAATCGTTGCGAAAAGTTAAATTGAACTGTTTTGGCAGCAATCGTAGCGCAATTCTCTTCTCCCAACTTTAACAACGACGATGGACAAAGTGAGACGCCACGGTAATATCACATCAAACGATGTTCCGTGAACACGCTATCTATCATAAATCTCTACTCCCCTTTATCGGAAGAACTCTTCGCGAGAATATAGTGTAGGAACACCGAACACTTAAAAAGTAAAACATAGTTATCGTCGCACGCGCGATTGTACCGACAGATACGTTTCGTTACATCAATGGTTCCAAATACATAGTTAACTCTTCGTTTACCCGCACTAACAATTGTATCTCGATAATACATTTAACGACATCGATTATTCTACGAGAATAAATACGATCCCTTAATTCAATATTTAAGAACAATGTCACCAGACGTACCAATAATTATCCTGGAACGTGTCCTAGATTTAAAATACACTCGACAGATGGATATTATATTATTCGCAGTTATCTCTCGTCCACTTTATCGATAGTTCGTATTAATATAGGTAGCCGTAGTTGCTAGTTCTCATTGCATCTAAAAGATAATCTTAGACGCTTGTTCTGTGTGGTAATAAAAATTTTGTTTCGGAAGATGAACAGGTACGTTTCAATTCATGTTGTTTCGTATAGTAAATCTGGTTGCATTATTTAATAAGGACGTATACGGATTAACGGCCCACCAACAACGCATCGAATTCCGTGTAAACGTACCCAAAGTCAGCGGGACCGTGTTCCCGCACGGAAACAAAAACAGTTTTCACCGAGGACAAGTCAGGACGTATCGAGACCAGTCGTCGTTGAACCGCCTATCACGCAACAAGTGCAGTTGCTCATTGTGCAACGTAATTTCGTTACAATCGTAATATTAACGTTATCTGACGCGAGTTTACCGAACATCGGTTATACGCGAGTGTATCGTGATATATTCAAAGACAGGATTCGCCGTGCCACACAATGACCAGTCGAATTCGATCGATAGGTTAGAATCGATAATTGTCGATTCTATTACCGGAACGTTTCGAAAGTGTCGCGGCACGATCGAGAAATATAAATTACGTAGTTTTGCTGGAACCGCAAATTTGGTATCAAACGGTCGTTTCCCGGAAAATCTTAACCGACGAATCTGCGTGCTTAATGTGTATATATCTCGTGATGGTCGTTGTGCCGTTGTTGTTATTGTTGCTGCCGCTGTGATTGTTGTTATTGTTGTTGAGTATCTCGCGGCTGGTTAAGCCAAACATCGTACCCGACTCAGGCTCCTCGTTCATCGTGTCTGCAGTCAGGAATCAGCCATTGACTAACTATTTTCGAATCGTAGCAGAGCAGATTAAGGTAGAAAAATATTTCTGTTTTACACGGACATCGATAGTAAAAGTATTACTTGTATCGTCATACGCGCGAGCATTGATTTCATAAATGGTGCTCGAAATTTTCGATTAGCTTCGTAGGATAAAACTTCAAATTCATGGATCGCCGTGAAGTGAGTTACGGGACACACGAGAAGCGGGAAATAGCGACACATTCGAACGAACGAACCCCCGTTACACTTGTCGGTCCCCGTGTATTCGCCTCGATCGTATTTAATATATAAATTGAATTTTCAATTCACTTCAATCTGCTCCGCTGACCGAGTATGTAAAAAAAAATGGAACGTTAACAGAGCGCTACGATGCAACGTGCAGAAAACAGTAACGAACGTGTAAAATCGAAAATCGATTCGTAAACAAATAATGTACATATGCGAAGCAAAAATGAACACGATAACCACGCATAAAAGTGATTATTGTAGTACACCGTGGTACGACTATCGATAAAGGTAGGTGATACTTTTCGTTGTTTCGACATTTACCCAATTGTGACTACAAATTAAAGGGCGTGAATGAAAAAAAAAGCAACGATCGGTTGTATTCAAAATAAATTTGTATTTACAAACGAGAAAAAAAAATAATTGCTAGCGTCTTAAGGGTTCGTAAGTGTAGTAGGATAAAAAAAAAAAAGTGTATAATAAATCGATTGTTCGAATCTGTGGTGTTTATTGCGCTCAGATTCGATGGATCTCAAATCGGTCTGGCAGAATGAAAATTACAAATTATAAGTTTGCTAAGTACCTACATAAATGTAACGTTCTCGAGCACTTTATTCATCGAAGGTGATAAAGTTTACTTTTAACGTTACCTTATCGCGACCACTCTATCTCTTGTACTGCGTATATTTTACTTTTTTGGCAAGACTCGAACAAATACGTTCATCGATATACAAGCTACTCTACGTTTAACTATATTGACTAAGATTTGACGAGACAACCCGGGAAGACTCGAATCGGAGTGAGTCTTCCATTTTTTGGGGGCACTACGAATTAATATCGTCCTTATATATGTAGGGACGGATTTTCGCAGCCGAATCGCGTGAAGTTCGGGCAGCGATCAGCGACTGTTTTCGATAAATCGATGAAAAAAACAGCCGAGTTTAAATTGAACCAGCGACCGATACGGACGTGCGCCGATCGGTATCGTGAAAGTTGGAAAGAAATTTCGAGAAACGTGTGCGTCCCGCAATGCGAACGGGATTGCTCTTTTTCTTTTTTTTCCTTTTTTAACGTGTCGTGACCTTTTCGCGCAGATCCGATATTCCGTCGTTAAACGAAGGGGAATATACATTTATATCCGGGGGAAAACACACATTGGTTCAATAAACAATATTCTTTCCCCACATATATTTACTAAACTATCGTAACGTGATCGGATAATTAGGAAAGCTTCCGAATAAGCGTCGGTAACTGGACATAACATAAATGAAACATAACGTAGGCATTAATTCTCTCTTTAAACAAAGTTAATATCTTCTTAATTATCGCTATTACGACACTAACTTTGGCAGTCGAGTCCACGTACCGGACTACATGTGCATTATACTAACATGCTATGGTAAGACACAGTTGGCAAGGATATATATATATATATATGTGTGTGTATATACGATGCATACAAAGACACAGCTTTTTTGTACACGGTATTCATCGAAAATGCAGAGTGGATGGATTTTTGCGATAACGACACCAATGATGCTCGGAATGACAATTAAGAAACACGGTTGCGATGAGAGATTGCGGAAATTGCGAGGCAACAATTTTGTCGAGCACGTAACGCTTGATGCATAATTGATGGACAGTTGTCCAACCTATCCGGATAAACTAACAATACCATTAACGTATACATTGATACACTGTACGTGTTGTTCGATGTTGTACATCGACACGGTCATTTGGATACTCTGATTCGTACGCTCTTAAATAACAACACTGTACACCAATAATATACTTCTTGTTTCACTTGCGCATTTATATGTTACAGTTAATACCGTATGCATACACCCACTAGTAAACGACGAGAATTAAATCGAATGGAAATTTATTTATGTACATTTAACTAGCGAAAGTATCGTTCGTCTAGCGAGTGAATACTTTTAACGGCGAAATTAGTAAGTGTATACGATTTTCCTAATGAGTATGCATGTACATTAACCAAGTTCGCGTTTTATCTGTAACATATATATATATTTCTTTTTTTTTTCTTTCTGTATTGCCAAGTATTTGCTAAGAGAAGTGCACACGGTACGAGTATCATGCACATGCCACTTTGGAAATAAAAACGTCTTGCGACATGCACGTACAATATAAAATCCATGTTATTCGTAATCTAGAGCGTAAGCGGGATATTCGAAAAGGAGTACCGCTCTATTCTAGCTTATTTATTAATAGTATAGTATAAGCGTCATTATGTTAAAATCGTAAAAATTGACTCCTTCGGATTCATCTCGACGACCGTTCCGACTGTTCTATTTGGATTTTTTCTCCTTTGTATTAAATTCTTCCCTGATGAATGGATCATGTTTTTCTTTTTTGTGGATAATCGGATATAGGAAAAAAAAAATTAATATGAAAATCATCGAACGGATAAATTTAAACGAAATTGTGTATAAGTAGACGCGAGAACAATGACTACGACGTTGCTAAAAAATAAATAAGGAACATAATGTACTGGTAAAAGAAGAGTGTCGAAGTGTCTGTTCACGACACGATGCAACAACACTTTTGGCATCTCCTCTCCTTCTCAACAACGTTGTTCTTACATCTCTCCGCGACTTTGTACCCTTTTAATTTCAATTGAACGTTCCCGGTGTTATCGCCAGTGTCCTGGCTTTGTACAGAATTACTCCTGGTGGTGTCCTTCGAGACTGTAATCTCCTGTCTGCTCTCGCATCTCGACAATTGCGTTTCGAAGGGCATCTCCCTATTGGAGTACACCTGCTCCGCTTTTACGTTGTCCAGCTCTGTCTTGAAGGGTTCGTTTTGCACTCTGCCCCTCTCGAAACAAACTGCAGTGTCCTGCAACGCTCGAGGACTCTCCTTCCGAGTTGTCTCCAAAGCCCGATTTTTGGTATTAAATTTGTTGCGGACAGTATCCTCAATGAGCGCGTACCGGTCCTTATCCTTGTGCTCTATACTCTGCACGGTGTCTATAATTTCGTTGAAACGTTGTTCCTTGACGGCAAGTATATCGTTCTCATCCGCCTTGCTTCCCATTTGAAACAAGTTCGCACCGACCACGATCGCGCGAGTCTCTTGATTCGTTAAGAGTTCGCCAATCTCGTGCAGATACGCGTCCGCCTTGATACCCATTTGCTTCGAATTCAGTCTGTTGCTCTCGTCGTCTATTTTGTCGCATAATTCGTCCGATTTCTCCGAGCTGAACGCCTCGCCGCTCAGACTCTTGGTTCGACCGTCCGAGTAGGTGCTCAATTTGTTGTCCGAGTAGTTGCTATACTTGTCGTCGTGGAGGTAGACGGAGCTCTCGTTCGACTCGAAATTGCTCGCGTTTATAATCGATATCCTTGGTATAATCAAATCGGGCGGTAAACCATCACCGTCCGGGGGTGTTGAGTTGATGGACGATCTATTAATGTAATCGCCAAAGGAGTGGTAACCTTGTTGTCCTTTACCCTGGATCCACGCTTGAGTAAGTAGATGCGATCTCTGCCACGAAACGTCGCTGTTGCATCTGTCGGTGCGCACGGTCCATGGTCGTTCTTTGCTGTTGGGCCAGGAACGTAGACAACAATCGCTAGGGCTGCGTTTGATATCGGTCGGTTCTTGATCGGTGTCCTCCTGTTTCTTGCTCCGTACGATCAGTTCTAGCTTCGATTTCAACAGAGCCGGCGACACGGCTCTGTTGACCCGTCTCGTTACACTCGAGACGTGCGCGGCGGGCAGTAGAGCCTCGTTCATGTTACCTACATCTACGTCCGGTGCATCGCTCGAGACTATCATAGCGTTTGGACTCGGACTGTCCATGCTATCGGGGGTGTAAGGATCATGCTTAATGGGTGCTGCGTGCAACAGATTAGTCGAACGGTCCGTGTAATTGATCCGTCGGCTAACACAACTACTGTAATCAGGCAACATGGACAACAACTCCACGTAATTCTCTGGCACTCGAAAGCAAAACTCAGGTGCACGTGACAAGCTGCAGCAGTTTATCATACCTTCGTCCAAGGCGAGATTAGCCCTCAAGTAGACTGGCTGCAAACGGGAAAAAATGGACGATCCTTATGTATTATCGTGCATCGCTATGAAGAAATGGAGGGACATTCCTCATATGGTAGGACTCTATAAAAAGTCTAACTAACATTAATGTAATTCAGGACAATGATACAAGAACGAAATACTTTTTGGTACAGTAATATGGTAACACGGTACTGAACGTTTTGTAAGCACTTTTTTCAACGTAGTACATGACTTTTCGGTATCAGAGGACATCGAATTCACCGATAACGAATATCAAACCTTTTTACGTGATCGCTATCGATGGACTATGGTACTATAACGATTTTCGGTTTCAATGTTACGGATTTTATGGGGGAAATGGTATCGAACAAGCGAGAGAATGCAAACCTGCGATGACGAAACAAAGAATATTCGCTTAATTCGACGATAAAGGTAGCGGAATGTTAACTAGAATTGTGAGATTGAAAATCATTAAGGACGTGAATTTAGAAGTGATGCTACACTGAACCAACCACACCGAACAAGCCCCTATGTATTTATAAACAAGATAGTGGAATACTAGCAGAAATATAGGATATACGGGAAAACCAAGATAAGAACAGGCAGACAGTTCATAGATAGGTACCTTAGTGCTTAAAGATTCATTCGAAACTCCAGAAAAACAGGCTGCATCATAATAATTAAGAGAATGAATCATCAGAATAAGAACTAAGAAGTGTGTAAATACATGTACCCATAATAATTAGAAACGAAGCAGTACCTCTTTTGAAAGTTAGAAAATAAAATTGTCTCACCTTATGGTCACCCATGCAGGTTGTTGGACCTATTATTCCGTATTCAACAGCATCCGATTCAGATGATATCTGAACGAACAAAGAAAATCGTATTAGATAAAAATATCGTTTAAAAGATATTGGAAAAAGAAATTTAATAAACGTATTCCATACATCTTGGACTAGCATTTGAGCAGTTGCACTCAGTAGAACTCGATCGCACCAAGCTGGAACCCTCGTCTGCATGTAATTCGAACCTTCGTTGATATCTTCCTCAAACGGATAACTGGGTACAAATTTAATTGGAAATTCAAATAGTCTTCCATCAAAGTCTTCCAGCTCTTTGTCATATTCACGTAGCTACATAAATATCGGTAATTTCATTATGGTCTTCCTAATCGTTAATGCAGCGTTATAAATATACTTACCCATTGTCCACTATTTTGCATAAAAACGTTTTGGTGTTCGTAATGAGAAAATTCTTTTTTCCCTAATGTCAGTATGAGATCATCGTCTTTATTGTGAAATTGCAACTTTGAAACATTTCCTTTATTCGATAACCTTCTTTCTTGAGTATCTTCTGTAAGTTTCTATAAAAAATCGAACAGAAATTTTATACTCGATCGTACGTTTACAACGATAAATTGTAGTCTTTAATAATATGTCCAACTTACTTTGATTACACTAGCTGTGTCTGTCCTAAAATTAAAGTCCCCGAATAAAAAGTATGGTACATTTGGATATTTGTCGTTATGAAACCTATCTAACGTATGCTCGAGAGCTCTTCTGCGCGTTTTACTGTATACAGACGGGAACTGAAAATAAATTACCACGATAAATAAACCAGTTAGAAGGTTATCCATTGAGTGGTTGCAAAGGCTTACCATTTCCATAGCAACAAAATTACTGGCATCGTGAAATAAGTGTATGTTTATGAGATCAAAAACTGTTCCACTAATACTCCATCGTGTTCTCAGAAATCCTTTTCTAGACCATTTGCATTCTGGAAAAAATTCTTGAGGAAACTTTGCTTTTTCTTTGGTTGCGACTGCCTCTATATTACCAGAATGAACCTCTTTCCCACTTACTGGTACAAAAGTACATTCTACAATTACAATGATATATAAGTACTTGTATGCTATTTGGAAAAGTATACATAGTAAAATCTGAAGTGCTTTGTACCTTGAAAATCCCATAATAAAACTTCTTTCAAAGATTCGTGCACAAAGTAAAAATTTCCAAGTGCCTGAAACATTGCGTACAGACAGAATATATTAATTTTACGACACGTAATATATCGTATTCTTCGATTTACATACCGTAAAATGTTCAGCAGATGAGTAGTCTTCGTCTAAAAATACTCTGATTTTGTCAAACAGTCTTAATTCTTCCGATGACATAAGTAACCTGTAAAAGACAATTTTATTAGATGGAATTACACATTGTAAGAACAACAGAGATTCTAAACTTTTCATAGTAGCTCAAAGATCTGTTATATTTTCAAACTCTTCTTTTACATTGCTCCCCTATGAATATCATTCAATAAACCCATCTTTTGAAGCGGCTCGCTCAACTGTGATGCCACGCGTGATCATCTATTTTTATCCCTTTCTGCCACTTATGCGTTAAATTACATTCAGTATCGTAAGCAGGGAAACCTATTTGTCTTCGTACAGTTTTTAAAAAGGGTCTCGTATAGTCTCTGCTAGATATTGTTAGAAAAACATTTTATTTAAAAATTTGCTAGCTAAACGTTTAATGATTTTTTAAATTAACATTTCCAAGTATAGCTTAAGTAATTCCCAAATACAACATTGCCAAATAAATTACTTTACCAGAGGATTAGAAATTAGTTTACAGTTTACGTATAATTTAGTTAGGCTTAATTAGCTTTGTCAATGGAAACCTTTCAAGAAGCTTTTGCTTTAACAAGATTTTCTAAGGAATCTTTCCCATCCGTAACATAATATAATCATTATACTAATTCCAAAGATAAGTATACTTTGAGTAGATCGAGTACAATATGAAATTACCTAACAAAATCTTCCACGTGCCTCATACTTTCTTCATAATGCTTTCCACCTACTTCTTGGCAGTGTAGTGCAATAAACTTTGGATCCAGCCTCAATATAGTCTGTGGAAAGTATACCTCGTGAATGTAAATACGCGTTATATTTACGCAATGACAATGCATCTTATCTGCGATACTTACAGATAAAAATTCTTCCGTCCAAATTTTCAACATCACGCTAGGCTGCAAACAAGAAAGACAAGTTTTTAAAATTTCGATCGATGTTTGCCGCGGCATCGTCGAACATAAGCAATCCTTGAACAAATATAACATCTTTTCGTTTCGTCGACGAAGAATCGAAAACAATTCGACGACCAACGTAATACCGTAAAATTCGGAAACGTATCGTCTCGTAGTAGTTGCCTCGTTACTCTAAGTACGAGTAATCGAACGTGATCATGACGAAAACCGCGCACGTATCGCCGATCGTAAGTCATTTGGTATCAATCGGTTCAACGCGAAGGCGTTATTCGGTCCTATGTAAATTCACGCGACCGATAACAAAACGCGTAATCGTGAAAAGTCGTCGGTAGACGTAAAACGCACGGCTCTTGTTGCGAGCGTGGCATTTCCATAATTACAAACGCACGTTCACGTGCAGCAACACCCGCGAGACTTTACGATTCTAGTGTCGCGAGAAATGAGGAAAAATAAAAGTTGAATGAAGGAAGGAACAGCCCAAGGCGAGAGATAAGCAACTATAATAGTGTACCGTGACGATTGCACCGTACAAAAGACGCGCCAAACAAACGGTGAGACCGATGAAACAAGGAAGAAACAGGGAGAAAGGAAGAAAGAAGTAGGTCGTGTCACGTATGAACGTGTAAATAGCGACGCGCGATCGATCGCTCAGGGTCGTGCAGTCGGTGTAAACGAAAACAGAAAAAAAGTTTACCGTCAATGTGTGTAAGTTGATACGTACCTCCTCGAAAATACTGCCAACATTCGCGGTGACCAGTAGAACCGGAACGTTGTTACCCGCCATTCTCACGGATGCGTCTCGGTCAGGGAAAACTTTTGAAAGAGCGTTAAGAGGAAGACGACAGGTGTATCGGTCCCACAACGACGTAGAAGAGGGACACAGGCTGATTCGCGAAGCTTGTCACGAGCACACTGTGCACTGGTAACTGTGTCGAGTGCTTGCTGCAAGCAAGCAAGCAAGCAAGCAAGCAAGCGAGCAAGCAAGCGAGCGAGCGAGCGAGCGAGCGAGCGAGCACCGTCACTCGAGGAATTGGTTTTCCGTGGGCACACGAACACTGTGTACGGTTCTAAGAAAAAAAGTCACCCCCGGCCAGGTAACGTCCGTGAGTCCGGGAGGGAGTAATCAACCCCTGTGCCGAGGAGTGGCCACGGTTCCGCGGCGTGTACCGGTCGCATCAAATCTCGCACTGCGAATACGACACATTATTAAGCTCACGGGCACGCGGCTCTTGCATTAGTGTGGGTGGTAGTGGGGGAAATTCAATATGGCGCCGGGTAGGTCGGGATGCTTTTTCTGGCATCGCTACTGCAGACGTCAATAGGCAGTGCCGTGCACGTTGAAAACCATAAACGCCGGAGAGAGGTGACATCGGGCCCCGAGAGTCAACACGTACGACATCTGCGCCACCATTCTACAGATTATTAATGGGGGTTTTTCCAACCGCGGTTCGATTCTCCTCGTCGCGTATACACGGATAGGTTTCGTGGAAACTGCGCTCTCTCAATTTCTTTATCTCGATCTCGTCTCGTAGGAAAATTGTTAAATGTCCCGTCCCGCACGAACCTCTTCGATTTTTCGGTGGGACCGGTGTTTTTTTCTCCGAAAGACTTTGGAATCTTTCCGCTTCCCAGTTCTCGATTGGTCGCGCGTAAACACTCGGACTTGTAAAGCAGTTTCACGAACGTCCATCAGACGTTTGGAAAGTTCGTTTCCTTGGAACTGTCGTCGCTTTATATCCTTAGAGAGTGTTGCCTCATTTATAACGTATCTATCTGACCCCTTCCGATGACTTTAAAAAACCGATCGAACGTCATAGTTCAGGATGTCGCGTTTATATCACCGCCTCCGACGTTAATCGCGGGCATTTTTAATTCCCCGTTTCTTGGTACACCTTTTTCTCGGATATTCACAAATTTCGTCGAAACACTTCTCCCGGGATTCTTCGTGAAAAAAATTTTCGCGATAGTGTGAATCAGTTTGTCACTTTGGTCGGCAAAGAACAACACAACGGTCCGTATTACGGACGTAGTTTCTTCCGCACTCGACGGATATTAGATTTTCGATGGTAAACTGGTCGCCAGTATGAGAATCGTCGGGTGCGTTTCAGCACGACTGGGATATTACGAGTTCGTTTCGGATGGTTTGCTCGACTAAACAGGATTTTGCGTAATCGATAACTCGACGGTCTCTCTCGGCGGTCCGTTGCACGACGAAATACGCAGCCTAGTTATCGGGAATTACTAAAAGCGTCACGATAATAAATGGGACGGAAGTTTCGTTCAGATAAGGGTACGTGCATGTGCACGACACGATGCTGCACACGTCCGACGGAAACCTGTAATTCGATAACGCGAGAACCGAGTTGGAGTTGCAGCGTCGCGAATTTCGAGAATAACTTTGAAAATTCACGAAGACGATAAATTCCCATAAAAGCGTCGGTCTCCTGGCAACGGAGAACCCACTCGAAGTCGGTACGAATACTTCGGTACAATATCGCGATATCTTCGTTCGGAAGATCGGGCTAAAAATAGTGGCGGTAGATTGGCGCCACGCGAAGTCTTTTCGTCGATTCGAAACTCGGAAAGTTTCGCGCGCGAATCGACGACAATTTTTTTTTTAATTCGGTCCGCGTTGTCCGTGGCGCGAGCAGTACGGTCCTGAGGACAATTGTCGGAAACGATGTCGCGCACGAGAAGGGCGAAACGCACGCGCTCTTTACGCTCCGTTTACGCTTGCGTCTTGTGTTTTTTTTTCTTTCTTCCCGGCAACCACGAAGGTGTAGGCGGCCGATGCAACCGACGAGGAAGCGGGTGTGAGTTCGTCGATCATCCCTCGACCTAGGTTAGGATAAATAGAGTGTGCGCCGCTAGGTTGTTAGGTTTTTCAGGACTCGCATGGTCGTCCGGCAGTAATCGCGCCCGAAGAGATTCCCTCGCAAAAGAGTAGCGCGCATACAAGTATCGAGTTATCGGCGTCCCTAGGCTCCCACGATCGACGATACTCGATAAATCGAAATTAATTCGTGGTGTCTCCGTGGAACAAAGGCACCGGTCAGTGCCAATCGTTCCCGCGTTAATCGTCGCTAACGTCGGTTACTTTCCTTTTAACCTAGTCTCGTTCGAATCGCCTTGGGCGAAGTTTGGGGGAATCCCGACTCTGGAGGATCGATGAAACGGGCGACGATTGCGCGTGGCCGATCGGGGAGAGATTTCTGGACGCGAACGCGGATAAATTCCCGACGAGAAACGCTCCAACGTCGTCTCTATCGGCGTTCAACAGCCGTGGCGTCGTTTGTTGATACTTTTCAGAGACGTCGTACCACGATGCTCCCGGGCGTGGCGGGATTATTGTCATTGGCGGTGGCCTTCGCGAGCGCCGAGAGCATCCTAACGACAGAGGTGTTCGTCATTCCCATCAGGCCGGAGACTTTTGACTGGAGCAGCGGCGACGGTAAGACACTCGGGGGAAAAACAAACAACCTACGAGTCGTAGGTTCCAGGGTTTCCGCGGCAGAAATAATACGATTATTGTGGGAGGAGGTTCGTACGGAAATAACCGGGCGGGACGACGAGTCGAATACAGTAAATTCTCGTTGCACGATCGCCACTCGGGACCGTGAAAAACTTTCCAACGGAGCAAGCGACTCGACCAGTTGACGACAAATTGGAAAGAACGGCGAGCGGAGAAACGGGCACGTGTGCGTGCAAAAGAATAGGGATGAAAACGATCCAAATCGCATCGTATTTGCTTTTATTTTCGTCCGAAAAATCCTGCCGACACGTTGCAAAACTTTTCGCAAGACCAAACATTTTCGAATTTCAATTTTTATGGACCGCGTGTTGTTTAAACGTCCAACCACGAGACAGTCGCCGGCTCGTGTCGTATTTCACGCTTTGCTGGTTTCCATGGGGATCCCCCTCCCAGAGTCGCGGAACGAATAGAATCCGGCGATCGCGCGACTTTCTTTTTTTTTTATTCTTATTCTTTCGATCGAAAGCAACGGAGACGAACGTGCGGGCGAAAAATCGCTCTTTATCGAGCCGTAAGATGCATGTTTTTCCAGTTGTCCCGCCCGTTAATCGAATTCACCCGTGTCCGAATTGAAACGCACACACGGTATCTCCGTCGCGCGTCATTCGCGCCGCGCCGCGAATAACGAATCGACAACGACTCGCTCCCCGTGCACCGTGGATCGGCTTCGCAGCTGACGTTGTCACGTGCTGCGGTGACTTTCTAGGGTTTACGTCATTCGTGAACGATCACGAACGCCCGCGCGTTCACGATTCATCGGCGGGGCCGGTTATGAATCGGCCGGGGCACCGTTCTTTCTTCGAACGAAATGAAATCATGCGTGTGCGCGCGTGTTTACTCGGAATCGAATTAATCGGACGCTCTCTCGAGCGACCGGGGACTTTGACCCGCGGATATTTCCGTTCTTTCAGGTCGATCCGATCAGTTCGCGTATCAACCGTCGCTACTCAACGCGCCGGATCTTCCCTCGTGGATTCACTACACGTACAGCAAACGGGACCACCGTGGCTTTCTGTACGGAGTCGCTCCCAAGGGTCAGAAATACTTTCAGGTAAAATTCTGCTTAAGCACGAGCTTTTCGTTTGACGCGCAAACAATACCGAATGGGGTTTTCAGCTGGAGATCGTGGGCCTGAACAAACACACCTACGAGACCAGGTACAAGGTCCTGGACATGAACGTCTCCCAGAAAGCGAACCTGACCAAGTACGAGGTACATCTGAAAATCGATAATCTGAACGTGGAGGATATGTTCGATCGTAACAGAACCGAGGAGCTACTGGACATATTTAGGTTCGTGGATAAACCAGCGATTTCGAGGTTCTTCTTAAATATCGTTTGTTATTTTTTCTTTCAATTTCAGGAAGAAGCTATGGAAGAACGCGCCGGATCTGTACGTAACTTTTCTCGCCTCGGCGATCGAGCTGGGCGCCCGTCTGCCCTTGAAACCGAGCGAGGGCGAAGGGTGAGCTTTCTCCATAGAAAAGGGACTTGGACGCGGGCTCGCGCTATAATTCGCCACGAGATACAGCCTCTTCTATATATCGCTGACGCATTAATCGTCCGATGAACGGAAAACAACGTGGTGACGCGCGTCCCACGCATCCTTCGACTTTTTTTTCTCTAAAATCGATAATCGCCACTTCCTATGCACGGTGTTGCGCGATGTCGACAGGAACGACCAATACAGCAATGATTCCCGTTCACGGAGCAGAAATCTCTCTCGGTCCGCGCCTTTGAAATGTGTACGTACGTCATTAGAGATAGCCATCTGCGGAAACGCTCGAAAGACCACGCTCTCCTCCTCCCCTCTCGTCGATTATTCGCATTTTCAACGGTTCATTATTACGTAATCGCGGCTTCCTTTACCATTATTCTTTTTTCTGTTTTTTCATTTTTTTTTATCACTTACTCTTTCTTTTCTTTCCCCCCCGATCACTTACCGAGATCGTGACGCGAGTCGTCCGTGTTTTTGCGAATTTTCGCAAAGCGTGTCATCGCGATTGGATCCTTCCGCGAATTTTCTGCGTCACTTTCCCGCCATCGACGGGAATCATTTTATTCTTTCGTTATCACCGACACGATTCGATGGACGAGTAACGAGTAACGATTATTTATTTTTACGCGCTATCGACACACACGCACACACGCGCGCGCACACCCGATCACACCCGATCACAATGCACAATGATCCACTTGTTCTTCTTTCGCTCTGAGATTTCTCACGTGATTTTAGTTCGCGGCAACACTTTGGGAAATTTCAATTTTTAAAAAAAGGAAACGCTCGATCCTTCGAGATCCGAGCGCCGCGAGAAACGACGTAGAATCGTGGACGAGAGTCGCGCAAGCCTCTCGCGTATGTATAAACAGGTTTGCTAACGTAAATGCGACATTGTAGGCGCGCACTAACGAGTTGCCCGACCGAATGACTTCCGGCTGGCGATCCGATCTCGTACTCTCGAAACCGTGGACGTCACGAGCCTCCTGGCCGCGTTTACGCGACGTTGGTACACCCACCGCGATGAAAGTTCGTCATTGACACCGTTAACACGCGCACGTAACGAGACCAGCGACGATTTTAACGCAAGATCCGAACCCGCCACCGTGTCCGTGGAAACGCGTGGCGTCGAAGACACGGACGAGACTGTGCGATGGATCGACGGTAGATCGGCTCGCCAACCAGCTCGATTATCGCGATTATCCGACGAGATTGCGTTTATCTATTTTCGTTATCGCGTAAACAGAACACCGAGTCCCGCTACGGGCAAATCGCGCTCGCTTTCGGCACGATTCGCGCGTTAGAAGTGGGAGATACCACCGATAACTCGACCGTGGAAATAAAGAAAAAAAATGTGTCGTCGAGGAGCGTGGTTCCGGGAAAGAGCGTGGGCGCAACGAAACGAGCGTGTTCGGGGTTCTTTGAAAAATCGACGCAGCGAGAGAGTTTCACCGAGACGGGAATAGAACGTTGAATAAAAAATGCAGGGACCACAATGCGTGGTATTCGTTTGTTGCGCCCATCGATAAGACACTCGTGGAAACCCTCTTGTACTCTCGACCTCCGTATCGCGAGGTGAGAGATAGGGGAATTGGATTTTTTCTAGGTGCGTTTGTGGACTCGATCGTACGACGTTCGATTAGGTTCGATAAATGGGTAAGAAAGTAGGGGGCGAATGGAATTTTATTTATTCGGACGAGCGTGTAGATAATCATTGATGACTTTGTGTAAATTCTATCGATCGTTGCTATCATTATTTCTCAATGTCGACGAGTTTTTACACCCTCTGGCAAAGTTCGATAGGTGAATATAAAGGTAGGCGATGAATGGAATGGAATGGAAACTTATCAATTGGGATGGGAGAAAGATGTGTAGAATAATCATTGACAATTTTTTGTTAGTTTTGACATTATTTATTAATATCGACAGGTTTACATCTGGATTAAATGGTTTCAGTAACGTATCGTGATCATAATCGAGAATACAGTCCGTCGTAGTCATCGATCGCGATTACACTCCAGGGCAGAGTTTGACGCAGTTTATTCCATGGAACGTGCAATCGGGTTCCGAGTGTCGCGATAAACTTCCACAAAGCTCGATGAGAAGTCTCCAGATATTCCAAGTAGGAATTTTTCGGTGTGTGAATTTTCGTGGGAATCTTTGTCACCGATGACGCAAGAAGAGAGGTGTTTTACGCACCGGCGATGACTGGGAGCAGATCCAAGTTCTGTTGTTCCTTGACGCATCATTTCTGCATAGTAATGTCTAGAGAGAACATTTTTTCGATTTTCTCGGTTGGAAAAATTAAAATTCTTCGCTCCAGGGGAGATATCGATCGATTTTAGCCTTCGCGCAGCACCTCGAGGAAACGGAAAACGCGTGCGGGGTTTCTTCCGACATACGGCCGCGATAACGATGACACAACTTAAAAGTTGGCCTCGACGTGTCATGGTGCACGTAGACGAATTCCACAGGTATTCTTCGCTCGTGAAAACACTCGAGTGTTCTCATTGTCGTCATCCACGTTACGGAAATAGTGCAATCCCTACGAAAAGTAAAGTAGGCGCTGTTGGAGAAGCCATACTTCCATGTACCTCGCTTACACCACTGTTTCGTCGCTTTTGTAAGTTATCCGGTAAAAATAGACTTTGTTTTCCAATAACGTTGGCCGTGATCCGATTAAATTTATTCTAGGTACGTTGTCCTCGTAACACGAATTTATCCGATTGGTAGGGCATGTTTCGTCGAATATACATGGTTTCCTTTAACGATTACCATCGAACCGATTAGTGAACAAGTCCATAGATAGCCATTAATCGAGAACAGTGCGAACCAAGTATCCTATAGTTCTGTTTCGGGTGATCTCTCGAGTTTTTTAAAGAGTGCGAAGAAACTTTTTCTTTTCAAATTTCTGAAAACGTGGTTCTCGTGCTGTTTCTCATCGATTCATCCGTCTACAATTTTGGCAAAATTTATCGTACAAGAATCACTGCCTCCCAGTGATAAACTATTCTCCGACTAGCATCGTCCGTCTCGCGAGAACGTGGGAAAGTCGTTGGTACAACGTATACCATTTTTTGCGCAAACAGAGTCGTTATGAGGTTGGGCAGTTCGATGTCCTTCTCGCAAGAACTGAACAAACTGCAAGAAGAGGTGAAGCCTCTGTGGAAATTGCCCTCCTGCCCCCGGGATTTCAAACGCACAAGTGTGGAGAGACTCTTCAGAGAGGAGGGATTCACTCTGGACTGGTGTTCCTTCAGATTGGTACGCAATCTTACAAAAGGAATGTTCGCACTGATCCTCACCGACTTTAATACAATTTGGCAGACTCATAAGTGCACGGGTGTATAACAATCGTAACCGGGATTATAGCCGCTCTTCGTTCGAAGTAGAATAACACGATGAAAAAAAATCGTACACCAACTTCCGGGTAGTCGTTGTAAAGAGCAGACTTAGATCTTCAAGTTCACGGTGATTTTAAACGTGTAAAAAATTTTTTAATCAAATGGGAGTTTGCAGTTTTCCAATTCTTTTCGAGAAAACCATCTTCGCTTTTTCGATCGCTTCCTAGAGCAAAAAGTTTTTCAAGAAAATTTGATACAGGAACGTAAAAGTAGAGGGTTCGCTCTTTAAAATGACCCCACGTACATATCGTCGTACGATTATTTTTCACAGAGTTACAGCGATTCAAAGATCGGTTAGCCCCCCGAAAAGTTTCGAGCGGTGTTTCTCGCAAGTGGCCGGTCATCCACGGCCACGATTCCACGCACCTTCAAAATGTCATCGAAATCGGTGAGGTTCAGTGCGTACACAGATTTTTCCCAACGCATCGCAATGTGTCCAGGTGGAGCAGGAGCATCAGAGTCTCCAGCACGAGAGCGCGAGGCGAGGACCGAGCGTAGTGAACGTGTTGGGTCTACCTGGTTCGGACATCTCCGAACACACCGAGTGGCGATGGGCCAGGTCGACGAAGTCGAGTGTACCCACCAGAAGCTACTTCAACGAGATCGTCACCACCATCTTTGTACCGACGATACTGCTCCTCCTGTTAGCCGCGTTGCTCAGCACCGTGCTCTGCTTGAACCACGAGAAAATGTGAGTACTCGTTCGAAACACGAGGGCCGCGCAGGGACTCGATACGGCCCTGGATCTAGATCCCCTTTACACTAGAATCGTCCTCCTGTTTTTTTTTTTTTTTTTCGAGAACGCGCATTAGAGAACGTCGATCGAAATTGTATTTGTCATTCCACACGGGCCACGTGCTCGGGGAATGAATTCCATCGTGTAGCTGTGCGTACGTGTGTGTGCAAAGCAACGAGCACAAGTGGTAGGGGCGCTAAGACGAGATAGAGGGGGCTACTACACGACTGGTTTCATTCATAAGCAGCCTATCTCTGGTCAAGTGGTGACGCGCTGGACGCCGGGTACGATCGAAAATACGATTACGGTGGATCGCGTTGCTCGATAAACGTAATCGTTGCGCGCGCGGAAACGCGGTGCTCGAGGACGGTAATGGACGAACAAATCGGTCGAATAGCAATAAATGGTAATTTCGAAAGGAAACGCTCTATCGATAGTATGAACTCGTAACACGAAACGTGTTTCAATCGGTCGAAAATCAGACTCATGGTTGTCGATCTCGATGGTCTTTCTTTATAAATATATATCACGATTATAATTGTAGTATTATTTCCATTTTCCAAATATCGAAGTAACACGTAAAAAGGTCACTGGAGTATATTTGTAATATTACATCGATTTTACGGACACGTTGGCCAGCGCGAAGGCTGAATGGGTTAAGAAGCAAAGGAAGTTGATAAAGAAACCCTAGGCGCGGAGTAGATAGAAAGCATTAAAAATAGCCGAGAGAGAGGAGGTTTGAATGTCGGAGCACGAGGATGTTTGTACAACTGGTTTGATAAATACGGTGTACGTAAGCGAACGTAACGATGTTTATAAACAGAAATAAATAAGCGATTTTTCGTTGGAGCGTGCACGTGTATAGTGTATCGCAGATATAAATAGATAGGGGGTCCGGTATTTCGCGACCCATGCGCCGTGGCGTCGATTAATATACAGTTCGCTTGTCGTCGAAGTGTACCAGAAGCGCGGATCGTTGCTTCGGCGAATTCTTCTTGATCGCGACTAATCGGTATACGAGGCACGGAATCGTCT
This sequence comes from Ptiloglossa arizonensis, assembly GCF_051014685.1. NCBI lineage: Eukaryota > Metazoa > Arthropoda > Insecta > Hymenoptera > Colletidae > Ptiloglossa > Ptiloglossa arizonensis. The sequence continues at coordinate 9,181,976 of NC_135051.1, read as the reverse complement.
CGTTTAACATAAACGCGTAGTAAGCTGCCTTGTCTCGGTAATAAAACCGAGTCCAGGATCGAATAACTTGCAGGGTAACCGTAATACGGAACGCGTAATTTTCAAAGCGTATTAAACGTAGAAAAATATCTATTTTTTTAATAACAGAATCGATAAACATCCATCCACCTTCTTCTATCGGAATGCGTTATCCGTTATGGAACACTTAGAGGAATTCGAAAAAATAAACTCAAGAAACTTGAATGAACATTTATTGAAATAAAATTCATTATACAAATAAATGAGTCCAGGATCGGCTTTCTGGTTTGTAAATAAATCTCGGTCCCTCTTCTAAATAATGGATGCTTTGTTTCGATGTTTCGACTGTACGGCAATCGTGGAACGCATTTTCAAATCATTTTAAAAAAGATATTACATCAATGCGCGGTGGAAATATTTATCTACCCGTTGAATACGAATTAGAATTTGAATCTTATAGTGAAACATTAGTAATTATCCGATGAACCTCGCGAATAAATATTTTACGTTGATTTTATCCATCTTTGAGTATTTTACATCGATCTTTTTTTATTATATTTAAATCATTTACGTTGATCTTTAAATGTTATACCTTTACTCGTCGCCTTTAAATGTTACATCTTTCGAATAAAAAGACCTGGTGCGGTTTCATTACTACGAGTATCGCGTGCAGGTGGAAAGATATATGATAGGGGTAAGTGACCGCGCGGGAAACAGAGATCATATTTTACGATCAACGGTCACGATCGCGCGATGCAATCGATACTTATACGGTGTAAGAAATGTCGAGCATCTAAAGCAGTCGTTGAAATCAATCTTCGGGGCGAAATCCTCGAGAGGTTTTTCGATCGACGTCGTACGTTGCAAAGACAAAAAAAAAAAAAAAGAAAAGAAAACAACGATATGAAAAACGTTATAAAATTATCTCACCGTTCAAGGGTGCCGCGGCTCGTGAACTACGCACGCGATCAAGGTAATTGCCATTAGATTACGGATAATGCGGGTAAAGAGGGAAAAAAAAAAGAAACAGGAGTAGGACACGCACGTCATCGATGTTATGAGTCATTGTAAACAAAAAAGAAAAAATGTAACGATAACGCACGCCATCTATTCGAACGATCAAATTTTCTTTTTCCTTTTTCTTTAACGAGGACCTCGCGCTTTGCCCCCTCTTCCCCCTTCTACGAAGTTATTTCGGAGAACAATGTCTCTTTTGTCTTCATAGGAACGATCCCGAGTCGGAGGAGTATTTCCACGAGTTGTTTAACATTTTTCTCGCCAATAGGCGAACAGCCAGGTACACGCACGCGATACGTTGGCATTAACACGTTACTAATTACTTTGCCAATTTGTTACTAACGTGCACTAACAAGTAGTGTTTAAGAAGCTACGCACGTAACGAAGCGTTGCAATCGCTTGTTTTCTCGTCGAAGATCGTCCGCGAGAGGGAAACGTAACAGAAGTCCGTATTCGACCCACGAATTGAACGCGTATTTCTCTTGTTTCCATCGCAGCGAAAAGAGAGAAACCACACTTGGAGAAGGAGCTGGCAATAATAATATACAAATGGTTCAGTACGCCGCTACCGAGCGAGGAACTCTAAAGTCGCTCTCGGCTCGACCTTCCAGTCCAAATGATTCTTTGTCACGAAGCCCCAGGTATTGTATTTAGATAATTCTATTAACATGCGATGGATACTGATTTTGATTAAAAATTGCTTCTTTAGGATATCCAACGAACGTTGCAATCCGTACATTCGACCGAATCCACCGCCGTATACAGGACCAAGCAATTTGTAAGTTTTTACAATTCGAGTATCGATCGTTTTATCCAATGGTGTAGAAAAAATCTGTTATGCAGAGCTGGCGGCCGAGCCGATTTCTGACTACACGAGGAGCCAGCAAAGACGTGGTTTTGCTGAACGAACAAGCTTTGCTGTCGCAACTCCGAGGAGAATCGCAAAATCGTCGGAACTGGCTCCGTGTCTACCACAGTTTCAGGATCGATCATTGTCAGTAATAAATAGTTTTCATCATTGTGAGAAACACGATGCCTAATGTTACGCAGAACATACAAAATATTCTCGTTTACATTGTGCGCAATAATCACTGTTGGAACGATAAAACGTGAACTCGTTGATAAGAAAGGAATCTCGTGTTTAATAGCACAAGTTGGCATTTAAATTTTATAATTTATTTATTTATTAAAAAGCATTGTATATATCATTCGGAGATTATTTATTATAGTATTGTATTCTCTTGTTACAAGTTTACAATTTCGCTGCCATACATCGAACGACTGTTTTCAAGAATTTGCAAAGTACTTTTACGCAGACGAGAATCGAAAGGTATTCACATTTTCATTTTTCTCGCTCTTGATTTTTTTTTTACCGAAGACACAAAACTATCTACATAATATACAAATTATAAATATATAGTAATTATACTTAATAATAATAATAATAATAATAATTACATATCTATGTAACAACACAGCATATCTATACATCTATAAATAATATGATTACATATATGCAATTGTTTCTATGCTTTTAATAATTTTAAAAGGACCTTATTATCTGGAAAGATTAAATTTTAATCCTTGACAATATTTGATCATTTACCGATGTATTGCATTTCTTGCCATACAAGATACTTGATATTAATAAATTATAATAAACTTAACTTATTTTGGGATCTTTGGAAATAAATATAAATATATAATTGCTTTAAAAAAGTGTTTTAAACGAAACACAGAATTCAATACAAATTTAGGAATATTTAATAAATATTTTATTTTTATTCGGTGTATTCGTATTTAGAAAAAATCATTTGTTTTGATTCGATAGATTTTCGAATTTACCGTTGGACCCACCTTGACGCGATTCTTCGTAAACCTAACCTCTTTTATGATCGCGCGTGCGTATTGCAGAACCATGCTTCAACACGCCATTTTGTAACAGTCAAGCGGTATTGAATGTGTATTGGAGTAGAATTTTGATGTAGTGGGTAAAATTCATTTATTTGACAAGATTAATACTTGAAGCGAGAACATCCAAATCATTGTTTTTAGAAGTTTCAAATCATGGCTGGCGTTGTACCATTATCTGGCAGATCTGGGAGAAAACAATGGACACTGCACGGTAACATGAATCAATTTCACTTTCAACTTTTTTAAAAAGAATTATAGTTTCCATTAACTTCCGCAATCCAACAAAACCTGTTATCTACCGGCAGTGCTGGAATGACGATCATTGACGGACAATGACAAATAATTAGTTTGATTTTTAAATTAATGTTATAAACTCTATGAAATGTGTCGTTTAAATGTTGCGCTATTTCGTGAAGCTAAATATTTGATAGTTGACAAATAGAAACAAAAAAGAGGTTTATAATATTTTCATGTAGATTACCGATGAATTATTAAATGTGTGATTTTTGCATTTGAACAAATGTTTAGAACGAAATTCCCCTTCGTTTTAATAATCAAGAAATAAAAACGATTTAGCATTTTGAAACATCTATAATTTCAGATGGACCAAGAGAATCTCTTAGAAGATTACGATCTCAGTTGGCTGAAGATGGTTGTCCAGAATCTCAAGTGGTGTTAGCTAAACAACTTTTGGAAGAAAGATGTGGTAGAATATAAATTTTCATGTTTTTAACTATACATGTAGGTTTGTATATTATGTATAAACCTTTCATTTAGATCTTGACGTTGATAAGGAAGAAAATGCAAAGATGAGTGTATATTGGCTTAGAAAAGCTTCAGAGCAAGGTAACTTAGAAGCAACAGATATTCTTAGGAAATGCTTGGCAACGGGTCGTGGTATTACAGAACATAATTATTGTGATGTAAAAAATTGTCTTGACATGACTCAAAATGAAAAACTGGCCAGAAGAGCGGCAAGGGAAATGTTCACTAGGTATAAGAAATTCAGTTATATAGATTAATAAATTAGTATTTGTATATGCATACCTATAACTATTTGATATTTCATAGTCTTTCAAATGGTGAAGATTTTATTACAACAGAACAGCTACAAAAACGTATGAAAGATGTAGCATCAAATTCGTCTAACGATGCAAGTTGTTCTCGCTCAAATAACATCTTACATAATAACCCACAAAAGAATGATATTTCAACCAATAATTTCTCAAAAAATGGGCTTCCAGAAGACTCAACGGCCAAGAAAGGTAGGAAAATACCTAACATTTAAGATACTTCTTTTACTTAGAGGTATATATTTAATTGATCCTATGTACTTAACTTATAGATTGGGTGCATTGTCAAGGAGAGAAAATTTCAGAAGCAGTCCTAGTTTCTGCTGCTACCAGTTACGCCCGTGGGATGCTTCCAATAGTATCGCATGCTCTGTGTATGATAGATTCGTCTCAAATGGCAGTGGACACCATACCATATTTGCAAAGACCTTTCTTTCTTCACCTTGCATCTTTAAAACGCCTTTACATTTGGTTGATAGAAACGTTAGGTCAACGAGGAATGTCAATTAGAAAAGTTCTTTTTACATCGAATATACATATATTATTATTGTTTCTATTATATTCGTTATTTGGCACAGAAAGTCTCATACTATTTGTACCAATGGCTCTATACTATATGTCTTTTATTGTGATGGTTATTGCCACTTTTCAAATGTTACAACGAAAACGTGAGTTTAATCATTTTCGCGTCTGGTCGGGTTTGTTTCTCAGTTACTCAGGTGGTAATTTAAATCCCGAAGAAGCAGAGTATCAATACTGTTGCAATAATTTAAAACCGTATGGTCATTTTTTTCTCGCATTGCTTTTAAATCTAATGACCTACCCCATCATAGCTCATCAATGGACACCTCAGTCAGAGTTTACCATCATAGCAGTCGCTCTAACGTTGGTGACACTTTTGAATTTCATGTGGAAAGATTCGTCCAAACTTCCAGACTTTTTAGCTCTCTTTAGTTTTGGTGTTCACGTTCTCGCAAAATATCCTTACGAAACGGATATTGTGGTTGCTCAGGGATGGAGATTCTTGGACATACGAGTACCAACATTCGCTTCGTATGTTGTTGGTAATGGCATCGAATTTTGTTTAAATTTCCGTATGGTTTTTTATCTCTTGATTCCAGCGGTTTTCGTAAAAATGGCTGCCCAGGATAATTGGCGGGGTACTTATCAAACTCTAATACCTCATTGCGTCACTTTAAGTTGGTGGCAAATAGCAATCTTTAGTTCACAAGGTGCAACCTGGTACGGCTTAATTAGAGGTGCTCTCGCGTTAGTTGGTATGGTTCTCTTTTTACCACTCGTAGGATTGGCGTCTTTCGTTTTGTCAATCATGGCTGCTACTAAATATTTGTCGGAAAGCGATCCAGTAATGAAAATAGCCGCAACCGCTTTCGTTACGTGGTCGCCATTTTTCGCCTCGTGGTATTTGAGAACTAGAACTCCCAAGTTCAATTTGATTCTCACCATTATCCAAGTAAGTGCACTACTGGAAAACTGAATTTATAAAATTGTAACTCTTGTATGAATATTGCAGATGTTTATGGGCATCGGTGCTGGAATGTTTCTATCCTGGCCAATGATCATAGAATACAAACAAGTATCCGATACTTCTGAAGTTATGGCTACGCTCTCGTGGGAGCAGTATCAAAATCATTGTCATCAACCTGCTTGGGAAGAATTATCGTCCAGGGCACAAGTGCAAGTTCAATGCGCCGATTTGGAAGGAATACTGGTTTCATGGGAAGGTGACGTATCGAATATTAAACTAAGGTCAATAAAGAACAACATCGCAGCGATATTTGACAAATTACCTGACAGTATTAGAAACGTGATTAGTTGTATATACGGTGAACCGTATTCAGACAATTGTGACGCAGTTGATGAATCCCGACAGAATAATTGCAAACATTTTGCAAGCATTCAGAAACGAAGAAACAAGTGCCACTTTCCTGCTTGGAATCACTACGAATTTGAGATTTCGGTAAAAATGAAAAGTCGCTTGTACGGAAACAATACAGAAGTTGTGCTCGTATCGGATCACTCTTTTACCAATTTTAGTTTGAATATATATCCAGGAGACAAAATTTGGTTTTCCGGCATGCTTTTAAATAATGGTTTGAATAAGGAGTCTTTGCTCGGTGGTTCCGAACCACACATTGAATTGGAGGAAATCGGTTGCATTACGTGTTACTTAAAATCTTATAAGCGCTATAAATATCATATAACGTTTAGTTCGATTTTAAACGATCTTTGTCTAGGCGTAAAGACTGTTCTGAATTTTTTGTTGAATCCTATAGTGATGTTTAAATAATCACGTCTTATGTGACTGTGCAATCTATAAAACAGAGAATGAATATAAACAGGAATAGAGAAAGCTAAGTATGCTACATAAAAAAAAAGAAAAGTGATAAAAATGGTATTATCCTTTTTCATGGTGAATTTATTAGTCGATTTATTATGATTAAATTAGAAATTGTTCTTGCTTAGATACTAAAATAGATACTTAAAAAAAAATACTTTTTTAATTGATGTACATGTGTACGTAAGTCTATATAGAAAAATACAAGCATATTTTAATGTTACCAACGCCTCAGGCATTAGAATTTCAGCGAAAACTCATAAAATATCTACGTCAAAGAGTACACTTTTGTGTGTGTGTGTGTACATGTATGTATGTTGTATGTATGTATATATGTATATTTTAAGATCTACATATTTTCGTAAGTAATAGATGAAGTAAAAAGTTCTGAGCGTTTTTCTCTTTATTTCGACGATGAAATTAACAAAGTTAGAATTTTCGGATTCAGATCAAATATGCGCCATTTTGTTCGATAACTTTTGTCCATTTTGTAGGCAATTTCGTAATTCCGCGATTGAAGAAGTCCTCGTCCCTATCGGTAAAAAACTTGACCAGCTCATTTTCACAAGCCTCTCTTGAGCCCAGTCTTTTACCACCAAGAAAATTTGACAAATGCTTGAAAAGGTGATAATAGCTTGGTGCCAGGTCTGGGCTATACGGTGGGTGCGATATAACTTGCCATTCAAGCTCTCGGAGCTTCTGGCGCGTCGTTAAAGATGTGTGTGGCCTGGCGTTGCTTGATGGAACATAACACCGGACCGTATAGGTCCGAGTTGAATGATTGGTCCGATGGGAGCAGCTTATAGTGGAGAATTCACTTCCAATCCCACCAAACACACAGTAAAACCTTTTTGGTCGTTAATTCGGGCTTGGCGATTGTTTAGGCCGGTTTATCGCACTAGGATCGCGATCTTTTTCACCTGTTGTTCTCGTATGTGACCCATTCTTCATCCCCAATCACCATCCACTTCAAAAATGGATCGATTTCGTTACGTTACAGCAAAGAATCGCAAGCATCAATTCGTGTGGCACCCATATATCGAGCTTCTTCTTGAGACTAGCCTTATGCAAATGGTTCCAAACGGTTTTCTGTCTGATCTTCAGTTCCTGGGTAATGGAATAAGTGCTCGCATGCCGGGCTGACTCGACGATTTCCATGATTTTATCAACATTTTCAATGATTGGCCTACCAGAGCGTGTCTCATTTTCCACGTCCATATTATTAGAATGGAAGCGTTGGAACCGCCGCTTTGCTGTTGCATTCGATACTGTATTGGGTCCATAAACAGCACAAATTTTTTTGGCCGCCTGTTCCGCTTTTTCCCCGTGGTCGTAGTGGTACTGAAGAATGTATCGAATTTTCTCTTTTTTTACCTCCATTTTGGAACGCTCTAACACACCTGGATTCACTAAACACAAAACTGTCACAGAACTTTTTTTAAAACGTTATGTCGCCTTTAAGTTGCAGTATAGAATGACAAGATGCAACGTATACATCGTGAGATATGGTTCAGTAAAACTGTCTAACGAAAAAGGCTTAAAACTTTTTACTTCACCCATTATTACTGCCAGTAATAGAGAAAAATGCGCTTAATATTTTTCTATTCCGTTTTCGGAAAATCAAAAGGGGTGGAACCTCTTTGATCTTATTTTAACACAACAGTAAAATATTACATCATTTTTGTAATGCTAAATTTTAATGAGAAACATCATTTGCATATAAATAATAAAGTCGATTCCCGTTTAAGGTTGATACATCTACAACGATAGATATATCGTTGATACAAGATATATGTATATGTACGATGTGTAGGAGTTAAAGGTCACTGTTAAATCAGTGTTAAGTGTCTAGACTATAAAAGCATAAACAATTAAAAGTCATGTAAATGTCTAGAATAATGGAAACAGTTATACTACATGTCATATCAGGACAATAGTAAAAGTATAGCTGAAATGAAAGACAAATATAGATGTGCCTTGATGTTTTTTGTTTGAATAAATAATTTTATTATTTATAATAAAATATACTTTAAAAAGTAAAATTATTGTTACACTAAATATCTCGTTAAAATGTTATCTTATAAATTTGTATGCGATCTAATTTTCGTTTCTTTTTAATTTAAAATTGCTAAAAAAAAAAATTGATTTTTGTTTATATAATTCAATACATATTTATTTTGTATTTGGCAACAAATGACGTACATTATTTTGACAAATGATAATATTACGTTTCTTAGCAAGAAAGTTATTTATTTAGAGATTTTGGTTCCCTTTATCTTGGTTTTTGTATAAAAAAAGAGTTGTACAGTATGAAACCACTCTACAACTATTCCATATTGATAATGTTCAGTTTGTTTATGTACAAATATAAAATCTACATCAATAAAGTCTTTTCAATCATATTGAATTCATGTATGTAAAGATAAGTCAAAGCGCGACAAAATGTTCTCTTATAGAAATCGATTATCGTTTCTAAAGAGTTCGTTTTTCAAATCGGATACCCTATCCACGTGTATTGTTCCATTGAAGTATTGCAAGTCCCAGACTTACTATGAATAACTTATTCTTCTACACTTTACTCTTAAATATCATTTGTTACGATCACCATCGCATTTTTCGATTTAAACTAATTCGTAGAAAAGTGTTGATGTGTTGATATATGATAAATTAATTTCCAATTTCATAATTTGCCTATTGCAAAACTATGGACTTGTAATGTATCAGAACATTGTTTAACCCTTATGAGAATAATTCAACAATATACATTTACTGAACTTAAGTCTACAAGTTTCATTGCAGCAACTTAAGGGCATGAAAACTTTGGTAAAGGAACTCTGTACTATGCACGATAATCATTATTAGGACCAGAGTAATAGTATAATTCGACACGCCTTATAACTGCTGCAACAATTTATACATTATTGTAATTGTTTGATTTTATATTTATATATATATATATATATATATATATATATATATATATATATATATAAAATTTTTTATTAAAACATTTTGCCAAAGTAATTTTTCCTGAAACGGAAATAATGGCTGATATATTAACCATTATTTTCTATACTAATATCCAAAGAAACAGTCTTATGAACACTTTACGTCTACACCTTATTTCAGAGAAAGAACATCCGATATGAACGAGAAATTCGAAAGTAGAATAGTTCATAACATACCACAAATTAGTAAAAACGTTTCCTACTGTTCTCCTGATGTTTTTGATACCACATAATAGCTATTACAACGCTGGCTATTATAGCGAGCGCGCTGACGAGCATTAAGAAGAAAAACATTATTCTGCTTAATGTGGATTGTTTTGGATCGTCTATATGTTCTGTAAGAAAAAAATTCAACGATTTTTATAATAAGTAAAAAATTTTCTGAAATAACTGTCAGTCACTATTTATTAGATTACCTCGTGGATCTTTATAAAACGCAGCTGAAGGTAAAATATTAGATCTATCTTCCTGATCTTTTGGCTAAAATTAATAACAATACATTATAAAAAAAAAAATAATAAAACTATATTAAAAAGCTTTTAGAGTGTTCAAGAAGAATACTTACATCATCTGGTAAATCTAATTCATACAAGCGTATTGATAATATATCATGATTGTCTGACAAATCTCCTGTTGTCGCAGAGATTCCAAAGTAATAGCCTGTAGGAAGCTTTATGTCTTTTACAGAAAAGCACTCCTTCCAAACAGCTTTATTTGCAAAGTCTGTGGAAACTGTATCGGAAGAAATCTATTAGAATATTTCTTGCACAAAGACCTGAATCAATTTAAATATATACTCTTCTATATTTACTTCTAGATAACGTTCAATCCATGCTTCATATAAATAAAAAATGAAAGTTAACATTTAAAAATTAAATTAGAATTAAATTCATAATTCTAATTTAACTATGAATATTAATATGTAATGTTACACAAAGAAAAGAACAAAAAGATGATAAATAATGAATGATAAGATGGAAATACCACTTGTTGAAGTGGAGGCACTCCATGATGTAAGCCAGGAGGCCTCAGGGTAAGACCTTACTGTAATATGAATTTGTACAACACCACACAGAATGATATAAATACATGAAAAATAATCCCAAGCATCTTTCATCTACTTCAGAGACATTACACACACATTAAATACATGTTTAACACTCTTATGGTTACTTTAGACAACAAACACTCAGCCAACATTAAATTATTGTTATAAGTAAAAAAGTTATTATTGAAAAATATTGATGGTTGTACAATAACACTTTTTTCATGCTCTGAAATTTCTGTTTTATATTTATCTATACTTACCAGTTAATGTATCTCTTTCATATCGCACAACAATGTGTGTATCATGTTCTAAATTTCTAAATTTTGCTTCACAGCCTGCAAGTTGTGTGTGGGTTCCATCACTATCATGATCATAATGCAAAGAACCATTATTGACCATGGCAGAAATATATGGATGCTGATGCTGCAAAACCTAAGCAGCTTAGTTTAATTTTGTCAGTTTTACTCTATAGAATATAATTGCATTAGTTCTCGGTTATTTTACATTGAACATACATTATGTGGAACATAGTGATTACTATATGTATCTAAAATAATAGCTAATCCTTGAAAATAATCTTGATTTCCAAACACAGGACCCATTTGCATTCTTTCCTTTGCATACCAAATGACAAAACCATCACCAAACAATTCTGTTCCTTTCCCATGAACTTTAAAATGAACTTGTATTTCCCAATTTCTTACATGACACGGCTAAATAAACAAATTAAAGAAACAGTTTCAATGAATTTTTATGTATTCAATGTTGACCTTTGACTTTAAGAAAATAACAGTTTGATATACATTGGGCTTATAAGTATCAAGTATACGATTGTTTAAAAATTTTTTCTATAATTTTGTTACATGTATTTCCAAAAGAATTTAAAACTCACAACAGAATTCCATATGACACCTTGTTTACTTTGTACATCTGATGTTAATCTTATGTAGTTATTTGTTACCATTGTACTACCTGAATAATCCCAATAAGGTACTGTTGTTCCAGACCCTAAACATAAATAAATATATAAGTTTATATAAGACTAAATTAAAATTATTTATGTAGTGGTTTAAAGACTTTTCCATATCAGAAACATAATAAATATGAAAAATTTGTATCTTTCACCAAAATAACCTTAAACTCGTATCATTGTAATATATTATTGTATTTAGATCATACAATACAAGGCATACTTATTTAATTTAAATTAGAAAGAATTACACGTCACAAGATTTTAGACTAATCAATGTAAATACCGAAAAACGATCCAAAATTCACAAACCTTGATACGGTCTAATCAATGAATGTTCTCGTTTTAAATAGTCTTTTGTATTCCATTCTGCGATTACTAACTCCGAAACAGTAGTAATCAATATGAAACACGATATCACTTTCATTTTATGTATATTATACGAATGCAACAATATAACTTCTAATACTAAATTTTACTTTGAACTGCCAGACCATTACAACGCGCAATCCACAAAATGTACTACCCAAATCATCATCGAATTATCCTTGACACTGAAATTAGCTAGTTATTCAAGCAAACAATCTAGCCAGTAGAAAGATTAAAATGTTCCTTCGAAATCTAGGAATTTGTAACGGTAATACGCAGGGCTGCTCTTCAAATGTAACGACGACAGACCTATCATGTTGCAGATAAACTGCGCGGTATTATGAACCATGCTCACAAAAATGTAATAAGAAAATGATTCAAATGATTTACTGATTCTTCCTGGAAAGAAATTGTTTCCCAAAAGATATTAAGTAAATAAGACGCGTTTTTAAGTTGTAAATCTTGTATTATATAGATATACGCGGTGCAACAAGTATGCATGCATGTAAAACTTTTTAATAATTACTTTTATAACCAATTACAGATAAACAATTTTGCGTTAATAACCATTTCTCTTAAGAGAAATGCAATACGATATACACATTTATAATGCATTTCTAATTGTCACAATTTGTAAGATTTTTGAATTTGTCGACATTATAAGACATTAAAGAGAAATATAATAATAGCTGCATCTAAGAGGGTCACACATTTTAAATAGTTATTCAATGTTTTAAAATCATTTTAAAGCTTTTTTTCAAACGACTACAATAAATATATATATATATATATATAACAATCGCTTTTTGAACAAATATTTACCGCCACCATTCGCCTTTGCACATTTCGCAATATCTTGATGTTTATTTATCATAATTATTAACAACCGTCGTATGGTCATTGTTTAAACAATTATCAACAATGTCCTAGTATAAATAATGGTTTAAAAATCATCAACTTCTTGAAATATTCGCTTAAATCGAACAAATAAAATCGAAGTAACGGTAAGTCACCTTCTCGAGGGTATAAATAGAACCGCCGGCGGCCGAAAATTTCATTCGCTCGGGAGCATCCGAGGCGGACGGAGCTCCTTGTCTGGGGCACGTGGAACGTCCGGACGAGGGTGTCCCGACGCGGATACGCGACGAATCGGCGCCGACCTGCGCGAAGGAAGTGCGTGTAAATGGAGATCTATGTAACTCCAATACATTTCAATAAATTCATTCAGTAAAACATAACTAGCATTTTTTCTTTTCCCACTTTATTTCCACTCCCCTATTCCAAGAATTTGTAACTTTAGCTAAAATTTTTCCGAAAATTCTCAGAAATGACGTCATTTTCCAGAAATTCCGAAAATTCTCAGAAATGACGTCATTTTCCAGAAATTCCGAAAATTCTCAGAAATTACGTCATTTTCCAGAAATTCCGAAAATTCTCAGAAATTACGTCATTTTCCAGAAATTCCGAAAATTCTTAGAAATGACGTCATTTCCAAGAAATTTGGAAAATTCTCAGAAATGACGTCATTTCCAAGAAGTGGCACGATAGGAATACCTCCTCGCACATCATGTTCTCCTGATACCAAAGTCTGAATTTCGAGCAAAATTTTTAGAGAATTTCAGATTTTTGGACTTTTGGTATCAGGAGAACATGATATCCGAGGAGGTATTCCTATCGTGCCACTTCTTGGAAATGACGTCATTTCCAAGAATTTCACCGAGGCGCGAACTTTAAACGAATTTCTGTACTTTGGCTGAAATTTTTCGCCGATTTCGGGACTTTGGTATCAGGAGAACATGATGTGCGAGGAGGTATTCCTATCGTGCCACTTCTTGGAAATGACGTCATTACCAAGAATTTCCCCGAGGCGCGAACTTTAAACGAATTTCTGTACTTTGGCTGAAATTTTTCGCCGATTTCGGGACTTTGGTATCAGGAGAACATGATGTGCGAGGAGGTATTCCTATCGTGCCACTTCTTGGAAATGACGTCATTTCCAAGAATTTCCCCGAGGCGCGACTTTTAAACGGGCTTCTGTACTTTGACTGAAATTTTTCGCCGATTTCGGGACTTTGGTATCAGGAGAACATGATGTGCGAGGAGGTATTCCTATCGTGCCACTTCTTGGAAATGACGTCATTTCCAAGAATTTCCCCGAGGCGCGAACTTTAAACGAATTTCTGTACTTTGGCTGAAATTTTTCATCGATTTCGGGACTTTGGTATCAGGAGAACATGATGTGCGAGGAGGTATTCATATCGTGCCACTTCTTGGAAATGACGTCATTTCTGAGAATTTTCCAAATTTCTTGGAAATGACGTCATTTCTGAGAATTTTCGGAATTTCTGGAAAATGACGTCATTTCTGAGAATTTTCGGAAAAATTTTAGCTAAAGTTACAAATTCTTGGAGTAGGGGAGTGGAAATAAAGTGGGAAAAGAAAAAATGCTAGTTATGTTTTACTTAATGAATTTATTGAAATGTATGGGAGTTACATAGATCTCCATTTACACGCACTTCCTTCGCGCAGGTCGGCGCCGATTCGTCGCGTATCCGCGTCGGCCACCCTCGTCCGGAGGTTCCACGTGCCCCACACAAGGAGCTCCGTCCGCCTCGGATGCTCCCGGGCGAATGAAATTTTCGGCAGCCGGCGGTTCTATTTATACCCTCGAGAAGGTGACTTACCGTTACTTCGATTTTATTTGTTCGATTTAAGCGAATATTTCAAGAAATTGATGGCTTTTAAACCATTATTTATACTAGGACATTGTTGATAATTGTTTAAAGAATGATCCTACGATTATTGTTAAGAGTTATGATAAATAGATAGCAAAATATTGCAAAATCTGTGGGGACCGACAATTTCAATCATTTGTTATTCTGAAGCGAATTGTGTTATTAATATTCCGGTGTATTTCGAATGTGAATGTTTTTTTATATATCTCACTAATGCATTACAAATTAATAATTAACTTCAGAAATTAATTTCGATACAGTCAAGAAGTGAAGGATCGTTACTGACATGTTTCTTATATACATAAAGTTTCCATACATGGAAAGAAATATTTGTTTAATATATATATTTATTTAATCCTTACCAATTTACTCGATATTCGTAAAAGTCTAGACAGGAATACAACCTCAGATCTCTTGGTATTTGAAATAATAAGTTTTACAAATTAGATTTATAATTGTAATATAAGACGTTTCGATAAAAGAAAAGTTTCATTAAAAATACACGATGTCAGAATCATTTGCATTCCTCGATTACCTCTAATACTCCTTGCTTGTATTAAAATGTCACGCATTAGTAAAATTGTGCTATTATTTCTGAGAAATTTTGCGAAATTTTTTCACCCACGAAAGATATATTTTCCAAGAATTTCCGTGAATTAATTTTGGAATATTGATGAATTCCCGACTAATAGGTATTCAAATTATGCAACACATCGGACACAGAATCGAGAAGACTATCGATTACTATAAATGCGAATTTACTATCGATTATTTTTATAAATGGTCTGTATATAGGCAAAATATATACGAAAATAAAATACACGTCTTAAATGACGGGAATTCAGGTTTCCCAACCTGTTATACCTTGTATCAATTTGTACAAGATTCGGAGAATTTTCAACAACGGCTTGCAAAATTGTTTAATGAAATGATTTTGTTGCACGTATAATAAGAGTAGCGCCATCTGTGGCTACTAGGCCAAGTTTGTCGGGCAATAATGTCAATCTATGTCACTAGACGGCAGCACCATGTATATTCTAACAGGTTTAAATAGTATTGTTACATAAACAAACATATAATCATTTTACTTTAGAAACTCAGGTTGAATCGATCGATGTATTTATACTAGTCATTTGTTATTGACATATGTAAAAGATGTATTTATGTCAATCAACAATATATAGTCCGAATTTTTAAAGTGTTTATAAAATACAGCATTGTTGGTGATGCGATCTAAAAGTAAAGTATTAATAAGAGAGATAGTGATTCGATACACTAATCGATTCATTCTTAGCGTTTCAAGTACTCCAATTACATGTTTATTAATGTTGCAAAGCGATTAAAACTGATAAACAGCGAATAAAGTACTTGAATCGCCATCTGGCGACACATATCAGAATCATTCCTCGACAAACTTGGCCTAACAGCCGCAGATGGCGCCACTTCTATAAATACGTGCAACAAAATAATTTTTATGGACGATTTTGCAAGCCTTTGTTGGAAACACTATGAATAATTAATAAACTGTGCTTTTGGGCTGTTAGATTTATATTTCAGTTTAAGTTTATTACGATGAAATAATTTTGAAATATATAATAAGAAATAATGAATCATTATTGTAGGGATTCAGATGCTATCGATTCTGTAACATGATTTAATATATTCTTAACGCTCCAAATTCTCTAATTACATGTCTATTCATGCTAAAAAGCGATTTAGTGCTGCAAAAAAGCGAATATAGTCCTTTATCTGCCATCTGTCGAGCCAATGAGGAATCACTCCTCGACAAACTTGAGCCAGCAGCCACAGATGGCGCCACAAACGAAAGAAACAACCGAATATGCTGGTGGTTCGTAAAATGGCTATAATTTCGTTAAAAATCGCCCGATTTTAATGTTTCTGGGCTCATTCGAAGAGCAAATGATTGCCCTATCGGATACTGTGACCAATAATTTACCAACAAAATTTTTTATGAACTAGACTCCACCTCGAATACTTGCAACTTTTAGAATTTGACACCCTGTTCAAGTGGCGATTTCCCACTCCACCGTAGACCACCATGAAAAGGGCCATAGTGCAAACGAAGCGGAAGGTTCAAGCTCTAATTTGACTACCGTAACAATAGTCTGCGTTCAGTATTAACAAAGTTGTGACTGTCTGAATTCTAGGTTGCTACGGTGCCCGAGTAACGAACGAGACGCAAGGGCTGAAAAAGCAGAGGGTTCGCAAAATGGCTATAATTTCGTTAAAAATCACCCTATTTTAATATTTAGAGTAGTTGATCAATCTAATGATCAAATATCATGAAGTGTGTCTTATTAGATCTGATGTTTTGAAAAGGAATTCGATGCATGCAACTTATACATATGTATGCGAATATACGTTAGTTACGCTCCGGAGTGTCAGTTTACAGAAGTTGGTGTCATCATCTTGTGGTAGAAATCGGAACTATTTTTCTACAAGTTTGGCAGGACTACCGTTGATGACGTTGTTACTATTAGAATAGTTTTAAGATTAGTTTATTCATTCACCGCAAATGAACTATTTTATTATAAACTTTCTTCGTAAATAAATTATCGATCCAAAAATTAAGCTTTGATTTTCATTGGTATTGAATAGTCGACAGAGAAATAAATGTTGATTAATTTTTAAGTACTATTATAGAGGAGATACACTTTTCCCTTTTTTGTAGAAAATGTGGTGCAGTTTAATCGTACGCCATGATGTTACTGCGCCATCTAGCTAGTCGTGCGATAATTAGAAGTTTCTCGTCATAGAGAAAGAAGAGGCTCTGTTTGCCGAACTCTGTTTCTCGCGAACACTGGACAAGTTTTTCACTTGGTGTTTTATACTACCAACTTTGCTCTGTAGCTCTCATCCAATCAGCTTTAGGCATTTAACCATTTTCTACCAATCACATATCAAGAAGAATCTATGTATCTGTGTGACGTATAGAAAAGTTTTTGGCGTCCCGTGTATGCATCGAAAGAACGCTATACAACGGTAGTGTTTCGTTGCATGCATACGCGTTCGGTTCTCCTATTGTTTGTTATCAACGGAATTTATCGCTATTACGAGGAGTGCGGAAACACATTGTGCCGGCGCGCAAGTGTGCACCGTACGCTGTCGCACAACGTTTGACACATTCCGCGAAGGCGTATCTTCGTAAGATCGGTTACGTAAAAATCTCTTCCCAATTACAAAAGCTTCGCCCGAGATCGGTAATTCCCGTATTCACAGACAAATTTACACGGGTTATCGAGCGTGTGCAGTTCGTTTCGAAAGCATCTTGGCGCGTGCGTTTACGATCCCGGAGAATTGAGAAGCGGCGCATTACATGGCGTCCCCAGCGTTGCACGTAGCATGCTAAGTCTTCGGTTACACCGATATAACGGTTTGTCCGTTATTTGTGTGCTTATCACTACCTTATTATTTTCAAAGTATCGCGGAATATTGTGAGTGATCTGCGTGAGAGAAACCGAAATACAGAGAAAGATAGAGAGAAAACGATCTAATATATTGATATACGTAAAAGCGGAAGCAAGGTACAGATAAATTTACTCGATCCTCTGTAACTAAACGGTGTACACGGGGGATTGGTCGGGTATACGTGGGGGCGAGTATTTGTACAGTTAAGGAGAAAGGGCGTGGAAAGAGTAATACGAGAGTTAACATAGAGGCAGGGCAAGACGTACGTAAACGTACGCTAAACACCATGGGTAAGACGCCAAAGAAGGCGGCCCCTGGGGGCGATGAGAGGAATTTGTACAATCGGAGACTACTCAAGGCAACGACCGCGGCGTCAGAAGCTTCTGAAACAAACTTGCACAAGAGACAGCGCGATTCCGAGAATTCGAACAGGTTTGTAAAACCAATCAGCCCAACGAACCAGCGAAGTCATCCACAGTTATTCTCCATTCGGTCGTTCATTTTTCTAGCTTCGATTCTATATTTCGAGTGTTCGTGTGAATCGACGCGATGCTGCCCGGATTATCTTTCTTTTCGATCGCGTACACGACCTTTTCTTTTTCTTTAAAATATCCGAGGATAAAGCGGGGCAAATGTCACTCGCTTTCAGTGGAAGATAACTACCAAGATTTTTGGAACCTAACATGTATATCGAGACGCGTCTTGTTCTGTTACAATTTCTTTCAAATACTTCGCGTTACGTTATCCGTCTTGCATTAGTTCGAGAAGACAACGAAAATTTATGAAACAAACGCTTTAGAGTGAATGGGCAAACGTGAAATAACGTGCAAATATCGGAGAGATGTAAACGAGAAACATTAGATTAACTGCTATGTCAAGTTTTTTTTTTTTTTAAATTAGTACCTCTCATCACCTCCGGCATTTCTTACTCCGTGGAAATTAGCTATAAATACGCGTGTGATTTCCTTTCAGCGATTTTGAACGTCTGTATATTCCTGTTGCAGGTCTAAGTTGAGCACCATACCAAAAAAAATACCATCGGAGCAAAGGAAAAGCGTCAAAGTAAGTTCGATGGCTTTTGAAAGCTGTTAACGATACTTTAGTAATGTCTTAAATACTTTTAAATTTAAATTATTCGAATTATCCAACCTTTCCGAGCACATACTTATCTATAAGGTGGTCCGATTTGTATGTATCTCTGTGTTTAGAAATTGTGTTAAAAAGCGATTGCATTCAATAGGATTAGAAGAAATTGTAGAATTTTTTTTTCTCTTCAATTACAAAATAATGTATTTGTTACAGAGTAAACTTGATGTACCGGCACAATCTGAATTGAATTGTGCCAAGAAGTTGGTTGGTAGACCACCTGGCAGCTCTAAAGAAAAAAAGATAGTAGTACCCGATAAAAGCGTGGAATCGAAATTTGAAAATATGCAGCCAGAATCGGAGGAGGCAGAGGTTAAGCCTGATGCAATTATACAGAACGAAGATGCAAAGAAAGACACTTCTCACGAGAATCAGGAAATTATAGACGAACGTGTTGATCATGTTTCTCTTAAACACTTCCCGGACTCTAAGGAACAGGAGAATGCTACAATTAAAGAATCATCGATAGTCGAAGAAGAACAAATTGTAAAACAAGAGATAACAAAGGATTCCAATAAGATCGTAGAAACCAAAGAGATCAGCGAGCCGGAAGAAATCCATTTGACGTTAAGTTTTGAATCTGAAGACAATCCTGCAAAGGTGGAGGAGGATGAGGAGGAAAAGAAGTCAAACGATACAGATACAAAGGACAATAGCAAAGAGGAATGTCCTTCTGTACAGCCAGAATCGAAAAACGATATCCAAGAGAAGGAAGATGTGCAAAGTGAATCCCAAACCGATACAGAAAGCTATTCGGTGGACATTCTGGAATCCACGACGTCAGAATTGTCCGAGGTGTCCGAGATAGCGTCGCAGAATGACAATCAGAAAGAAAAGGAAAAACCTGAGGAGGATGGGAACATCAAGGACGTGTCGTTCGTTTCGTACGACTCCTCCATAATGTTGAAAGACGTGCAAATCAAGTTGAACGATTGTATGAAAGAGAATACGAAGTTATTCGAGGCAAGTAACACCGAGTACGATACGCTAGCTCAATCACCGAAGGATACATCTTTTGGCAAGACACTGAGGAGCATTTCCGGTAGACGTTCGCTCAATAGAATGCGTCACGTCACGATACGCGAACACAGGTATTCTCTAAACAACTCCATGTTCGTAAATACATCGAACACGTCGCTATTACCGGACGAAACGGAGGATTTCAAAATCTTGCGCTATACTACCGGTCTATCGGACATGGTTTCCACTACCAATGGCAGCCCAAACGAAAGAAAGCGGAAGTACGAGACCGAGGACTGGAGTTCGTCCACCAAGAAACAGAAAACAGAGTCGGAGAACAGTTTATTGAACACGTCGATCAGCCTTTTGAAAGGACTACGCAGGCCTATTCAAGTCTCCACTTCGGTATCGGAGCTGAAATTTCAAACCAGCAAACTGGATCTTACGAACGACGAGAGTAACACATCGGTAAACGAAAGTTCCACCAAGAAATGGTGCACCATCATGTAAATTATTAAGAGAGTTTTTATATATATATGCCTATATATGTGTGTGTGTGTATATATATATGTATAAAATTTCATGCATATTTTATATATATATGTATATGTGTATATATATATATATGTATTATATATCTATATATAAAAAATTTTGCACGCGAAGAAAAGCGGTCCCTGTGCCATGCCACGTGTATTGACAAATTAGAATTTGGATACAAGCGTTACCTAAATCGTTGACTTAAAGTCTGTTGACTCAATGATCCATCTTCATGTGTTTCTGTTATCACGAATTTTTTTAAATCGTACACGCTGGTGATCCAGTTTTACGGAACGTATCTATGTTAGCGAAACGTTTTTAATCCCTCTTACGAGATACGTACATGTATTTATAATAACGTACCCCGTGCAATTTCACACAACAGAGGCTCATTTACAAAAAGACATCGCGTTCGTAACGATTAAACCTTTAAACTTTGACTATATGTATTACTTTACTATGTCTTATACTTGTCATTAATACTCGAGTATGTTTTATACGAACGACAGAATGTAATTATAAGAAAGCATAACGGGAGGAGATCCTCTCGTTAATATTCCGGCAATTACTTGGTCAATTTGGAGGGGTTGCATTACGGTTTGGATCGACGAATTTATATTTTTCCAAACGAGTACGCTCTGATTTGTAACGATCGACTCTCTCGGTAAGTAACTTACACGTTCGATTCGTTTCATGTTGCAAGTATATAATTGTAAAGTTATATATTTTTCATAGTCTCACGGTACGTGTAAACGTATTTTAGGATACTTTCGTAACAGTGAAGAAGTAGGTCTATTGTTTCGGTAAACAAGGTAACGAAGAATCAAGATTGTCGTAAAGAATCTCTATTTATCACAAGCGTAGAAGTTGCTTATCGTCGTAGAGACAGAAATCCCTATACGGAGTAAAGTTTTCCCATAATGACATTTTACTTGCTACTTATTTATAATAGAGTAAATTTTTACGAAATATTTTTCGTCTGTAAACGTTTTAATGCACGAAATACGGGCAACGAAACGCGGTAAACTCGTCCACGTAGATTATTACGTGGAATCTTTTTCCATTTCGAAACATTTTGAAATTTATAGTCGTATTTAGTGGACATTGTCCTCGGGCTTTTGCTCGAGGCAATTTTTCGTCACTCGTTGCCTCTTTGTCGTCGAAAACAGATTATGTTAACCGTAACATATGTAGAGAAACCTGTAAGACGCGTGAAATCAAAGCGTATACGGATAGATTAGACGTAAACATTCGATGCTCGACGAAATCGTGTAACACAATTGAAAAAGTGGGAATTCGTCGAACAAATCGAGTAGTGTAGTTTTTTTACGATGCAAGTAATTTTATCGAGTTCGCTTTTTCTTTTCATTTCTTTTCTTTTTTTTTTCTTGTAGCGAGACACACACACACAAATGTATTTTTAAGCTTTCTATGGAACAACTCTTGCCCGAACCGGAAGGAACATTTCGTACTTCCACGTGGTTGTCGTTGAAATCGATCGAGACCAAGCGCGTGTGTGCTTCGCGTACTTTTATACTTTTTACGATAAAGTAGAAGAAGAGTTGAAAACACGATGTATGAAAAATGTATATAGAAAATGAGATTTATAATAAATCTTGGAAACTCGAGACCACCCGTTATGGTACTTTAACCTCGGCCTGTTCGACTCGTCGGTCAGTTACTCTGAGATGCTATCTGGTCAAAGGCCCGTTGGATTGGCAATTAAGTTACATACCTTGCGAGCTTAGTGTCCCGGAACGCTCGGTGTTTGTATTCGTCCGGATGCCTCGTCACTGGCTCGTTAAGAATTATCGCAAGCCCGCGCGTTAATTACCGACTTCCTCGTATACGTCCCACGTGTCTCTCGAGAGAAAATCGTTTCTCTTTCTAGTGTCCCGGCGCGTCAACGGGCACTGCCCGTTCTCCGAATTAAGGGATCGTTTAATACAGCAATCGAGACAATTTTCGAGCTAATCTTTTCACGGAAACGCACGTTTCGAGGCAGCCTGATTTTCGATTATTAAAAAATAGCAATTTTGTCCGAATGTGCGTATGTAACTACGTGTGCGAATGAATTTCAATGAAACTTTGTATTCGAGTTTTATATCCCCGTGTTAAGACTCGGTTTAATTTTCAAAAAATTGCAAAACTATTTTCCCCGAATAATAATGGTTAACCCCTATAGTTTTTTTTTTTTTAGTTTTACACACACACACACACTCATTCGTGTACGTAGAAATGTTAAAGAATGTTTTAAATAAATCTCGATAAATTCTCTCTCTGTCTTCTTTAATAAAAAAAAAAAAAAATATGTGAAATTTTATTTGTTTTCATCCGTAAAGTGTCGCAGACGTGTTAATATTTTTGTATGTTTTATGGGAACTGAAAAAAGCGTAAGTAAACTCTGCGAGAGCCATTACGAATAGCGTTTATTTGTCGCGAGTGTTAATCCCAGCGACTCGAATTTAAGTACAGATGATACCGCACCAAGGAACAAAATCGCCCTTAATTGCTTCTCACCGGTTTCTTAATTATACAGTTAAGCACACCCAGTATTACTCCACTCTTGGAGCGAATTGAGCCCTCGACCCGCGAAATGGGGATGATTTGTAGTCGAATTTATACCTCGTGAACGATCTTATTACTCTCGGTGGTACACACGAGACGTCGATGGGGATTGTCATGGGTAGACAATTTCTTCCCGGTTTACCGCGTGTGTGCGATCGAGGACAATGGAGAGGGCGATATTTATACGAGACTCGGGCCACGAGAATTCGGGACGAGTTACGCCACCTGTCCCACGGTCTGTGACGTATCGATATTCTCGAAGCATCTGTGGCCAGCCATCGGACAGAAACTTAACACGATTCTTCGTCCGTGATGTCGCGGAAATTTCTTCGCGACCGCAGGGAAGCAGCATCTGCCGCGTAAAAAGTTTCACGAGTTTTGGGGAACTTTTTAGCGTTGAACGTGAACAGCACGAGCATGTACGAGCCGGCGGAGAACCTACCGGAATAAAATACGCATCGTCGAAATAATAGCGTTACGTAAACGTATCGTATGCTCTCGCGTTCGAGTTAATTATCGTGCGATGACTACTCGTTTAGGAAGCTCGTAGCTGGGCAAATAGCAGCAGCGGGAACGATACCGAATCAATATCAACGATACACCTCGTAAATTACAATCTACGCGCGAACCGTGTATCGATACACGCACAATAGCAACGATGCTCACTCGTACGGTATCCATCGAGTATTCGTTACAACGGTATTGGTATCGACGATTGATACCAAGTACTCGAGATTTCGATACCGTTCCTATTCAGAGGTAGCGCCGCCTTTCGGATTGGGAATATATTTTCAACGATACGGAACGTCCGATACAAATATTTCACGGACGTATCGAAAGCACATTGAACGAGACATCAGATACGAAAATCTATCGAATATCCACTTTGTGGTCGAATTGCTTCGTATCGGTCCTATCGCTGATAAGTCGGGGGTTAAACGACGCGATTTTCGGTTCTCTTATTTTCATTCCCGCGAACTTAATCCCGGCCCGGCGAGATCCTGTGACTCGGGGAAACAACTCGGATATCTCATCCGAGCGGTTTTAAAGAATCTCATCACGCCCGGCAACTCTAAAACCCTATTTCGCGACGGTAAAGAGCGCGACGCGTTTCTGTTACATAAGGCTGAGTATAAATGTAATTCCAGTTCCCCTTGGGAAATTCAAGACCACGACGAGGCGCGTGTGGAAATCGGAGCAGCCAATGGCGTAGACATCGGTCCTCTCGATCCTTTTAATTCGTCCATCGATTTCTTTCAATTAGTTCGCTCGGTCCGCTAGGTAACGGAGTCTTACGAAACTATTTTCAACGATTTCATTTCGCTTCGATTCCGTTCGAACCATTTATTTAACCACCAACATTCGCGACCCTTAACCCGATCACGCGGTTCGTTGGATCGCTGCAAAAAGTCGATTTTCGGATCAACGCGCGATTTTACATTGCATTTTATTCGGTATGGCTACCGGATGTTGACTCGTACCGCTTGTATCGTGTTCCTGGCAATACGCTCGGTGTTCTCTGGGATCGATTTCGAGTGTCGCTTTCAAAGACTGGTCACGGTTAGTGGAAGGACGCTGTAGTCTTTATTCGAACGGTGACGACCTAATAGAACTGTTCGTAGATGTTCGCGTCGGTGTCACGCGCAGTGAGAACTCAATGAAAATTATGTTAGTTTCGAATGGTTAAAAAACGAAGGGAGATTTTATACGCGTTAATAGGCAAGTATCGATTACAGCGGTCTATATCTTATCGATTTTCGAATGCTGTTTTCTAAAAAACGATGCTTCCGACGCGATTCTGTTATTCTTGACTTTTGTCTTATTTCGAGTGGTAAAATCTCCCTGTCGACGAAATAATATATATTTATTTTAAAAAACGTTGAAAACACTTGGTATGCATGCCAGGATGCTCATGGACGGAGATGTTTTCGCAAAGAGGGTCATCGGTTGAGGAGTTAGGACGTGAGAACGACCGCCCGATGGAGGCAAGGTCCTTGACAGCCTTCCCTCAGACCTGGCCACAAGACGGTCTTGATCCTGGTGCCGTTGGGATCCGGGGAGGCATGGTGTCTGACGTGGACCTCTCGTCTGAATTCCAGAGCCTGCGCCACGTCGAGGACCAATGGCGTCGCACGCGCCAGACAGGCCCAGGCCAAACTGGAGCAAGCAGTGGCGTAGCACTTGACCTCGGCGCATCCCCGCAGACACGGAAAGTCGTACAGCGTTCTTTCCAGCTGGCTGACCACCTGTTCCGCGACCTCGCGAGAACCGGTTTCGGCACCGGAAGTCGCCAACTGCCGTTTCACGCATTCCTCCAGCCCCGGTATCGCCGTCTGCGACGCAGCGCCAGCACCGTTCAGTACCTTGAGGGTCTCCAGGTATCTCGATGTCTGAATCATGCCCGCTAGACGCCAGGAGAGCTGTGAACCGATAATTTTAAGTTAGAGATACCTTGAATTAGCACTCCGTGTAAAAAGAAGCGGTAAAATAAATAAATCGAACCGATACTTGTATTTATTTATACCTAAACCACCCACGTATGTTTGAAATTAGAAGGGGGGAGGGGTGAACAGCGAAAATTGTACGATTTTGGGTCAAGTAGCTTCGCTAAGCTCGGTCTGGGAACGATCTCCCGCGTCCGACAGATTTACGAGTTGGGAAGAAAACCGGGGTAGTCTCGGTCTTCCGAGTCGGCGAGATTTTCCTTCTTTTTTTTCTTTTTCTTCGGGAGACGCGAAAGTCACCCCCCAGAGACTCGGCACTTAGGCGGGATCCGCTTTGATAATCCTATGATTTATTCACGACGGAAAATGGGTTTCGCTTTGACGCGTACTTTTTACGGGATCGTTTCCTACGGGTCTTGTACCTCGAAGCGTTACGCGGAACGAAAGGTATCTCGTACATACGTGTACGTATATATGTATATGTATATATATTTTTTGTTTAATTTACGCAACGAAACGAACCATCGTCTATTGGATCTCGCCGCTCATGGAGATGCGGAGGAGAGCAGAGGGCGGGACCAATTTCTAGGTGGTCCGTTTCGTCGTTTCGGCGGTTCGATGAAAAAAATTTCACGGTGCAAATTGTCCGCGAAAGCTTTCGACGAGATTGTCGCTCAATTATCGCGCTGGACGTCGATTAACTCGCGGGCTACCGAGCTCTTCGTATATACGAGTGCGGTTGCACTACATTATTGTGCATTGTGGTACCCGATTCGCGGTTAAATTATTTTTAAAGAAAGCGACCGACCAACGTGGAGAATCTGTTTCGAAATAATCCAGGGGATTTTCTCTGCACGTTTGTTCTCTGCTCTTTTCGTCCAATTAAAAGGAAAGCTCAACTTCCTCCGTTTCCCATGCTCGACGCTGACGGAACATGCGGTTTTTCCGTCGTCCCGCGCGGAACGTTTACCGTCGTGACGTCTTGACTTGTGGCGATAAGCGTTTCAATTTCCTGTCTATGACGGATTCGACCAAGGTTTCGCGATAAGAAACATTAAAAACGTATTCTTTCTCTCTCTTCGTTTCTGTTCTCCTTTTGAAGAAATTGCGCCTCTCGGTCCGGCTCGAAAGTTTTTCGCGACTTGAAATTTGTTTAAAGTTTGCAAGAAAAGTGAAACGAAGAATAACTCTACGATAATAACCGACAAAGCAGTAGCTCCTGCTATTGCTGTCGAATGACACGACTTATCTACTACTACGTAGTACCAGTTTGTATCGTGTTTACTCTGCTCGAGCCAACGACATACTCGATAATTTGCATCGAGACACGACATACGCGATAAATTCTTTTATGCCGTTGCAGGCTCATAATTGAAAACGTCTTGTAACCCCGAGATTAATGATACACGAGTTCGTGTTTATTCAGACTTCTTTTCCTGGCTTCGAGGTCACCGATTGTACAAAAAGACAATCGATGGAAAAACGAAACACTTTTTTCAGAAAACAAATGCCCCGTTAATTATTCCAGAGGCCCCCTAAAATAATTACGAGTTTTCACTTCTGTATTCAAAGATTGATTTCTCGAAAAAGCAATTGAAAGAAAAAAAAGTCGACTTTCTTTGCGCGACAAACTACCCCTTAATTATTCCAGGGAGCCCCTGAACTAATCACGAGCCTGCACAATGAAATGGGGGGGGGGGGGGCAGGGAATCGCTCAGAGATTTGCTCCCCAACTCGCTTTTATCTAACCGTTGTAGCGATACCGTTACGAGTCGAACAGTTCCCGCACGTATGGGCTATGTTTCACGCTCTACTCGCTTTGTTACTGTCCTTCTCTCTCGAGTCGGGGGATTCCTGTTTTTATTTCGTCGGTACGTTTTTTCCCTTCTTTTTTCCATTGCTGTCTACGGTGTGCACGCCATAAACCGAGCGCCGTTTATTCTTCTACCGAGCGCGAAAGCTTCGCGGTGTTCGGAGAGAAAGTTGCTCGCTGGGGGGTCTGGATTGATAAAAAGAAAAACGAATAAAAAAAAAAAGAAAAATGAAAGAAGATGCAGGGAAACTGGAGAGAGAAAACAAAGAAAAGAAACGAACCGACGAGAGAGACGAATCGCGAGTCATCGGCTCCTCGAAAGATTCGACTGTTCCTGTTAAAGAGGAGAAGCGAGAGCGTCATCGAAGAAGACACAGCGCATCGGACAACGTACGAAGGAGAAAGAGAGAGAGCGAGCGGAGTAGCTTCGGTCGTAGGTATTTATTTTAGTTCATCGATTTCTCGAGCACACCGGTGTGTGGAGATGTACCTGTATGTATGCAAAGTAATAGCCCCCCAGGCTGACGGACTAGCGCCTCTGCCACTTGCCGGGTACACTCGATCGCAAAAGTGCACCCTTGGCACCCCCTCGCGACAGCTTTGACGTTAATGGTCGATCGATCGGTCGGGAGACAGGTGGTAGTTGTGGCGGCAAAAATAATCTTTGGCTATACGTGTGTATTAGCGATGGGATCAAGCATACCGCAGTTAGTATCGAAACGGGATTGGATTATATTCAAGGTCTGCGTCGAGGAATTATCAACGGGATTTCCAAATTGAAATGCACGACCAAAGATTAAATCGGAGGCTTTTGCGACGAGTAGATTGGAAATTAAAAGTCTGTTAGAATTCGGTAGGGGCATGCACGAAAATGTTCTTGAAAACCATTTCCTTTGACTTTAAATTTTAAATAGAATTACGCTCAAAATTCACCGTCTGCCTCTGGTCGAAATTAAACGAGGACGATTCGATATCCTAGCAGTGGTAATAAAAGATGGCTTCGCTCTCGAGATTTCGCGCGTTTTCAATTTTCCTCTCATACGCTTCGATCGAAAACCAAAAGTATCTACGCACGGGGCTTTTTACGTCGATTCTGATCTCCCTGGTAAAACTTTGCGCTTGTAAACGGCGAATGAAATCTTTACCAGGAACGTTATACTCGTGTAAACGTTCCCAACTTGTGCGAAGAGACGTCGACGTTTCTAGGAATGAATTTATCGCGAACTTTGTTCACTTTGACTTCTCGAGTCAACGCTTTGCACCCCATAAGCGTCGCTATTACGCAATTGTTATAACCAGTAGTTAAACGTTAGTTGCTAACCGACATTGTGTTTAAAGTTATTGCCCCGTAAAATATAATACTACGCAATGTACCTTTGGATTTCCTTTTACAGAGTTTTAACGATCAAAAATAATGTATTTTACAAGAGGGTTGGGGGGCGATCTGTCCCTTTTCCATTTTAACGTGCTTTTACGAAGATTAAAATAATTAAAATCGTGTCGTCTTTTTCTCACAAACTGAGGAATATTTTTTGCTGTAACTTTCTGGATTTTGTTACTCGATATTGTAAAGGGATTGGCATAAATTTTCCGTCGACGCTCGTGGTAATTTTTAGGTCGAACAAAGCCCCGTGGTTTCTCGCCGGTGGAGTACAATGCCAGTCGCGGAGTTAGGTAATTTCCAGTTTGGCGAATTTGTGTCCCTTGTTCGTCGCTCGGACTTCATTTGTCCCTTCGTTCCTTAATTGCGCGCCGGTTCATTTCTGTCCCGCGCGACGAGGGACGGAAAGGCGGCGAAATTGCTTTTTTTCCCCGCATAGTCATGCCGCGAGCTCGCAGCGAGCAAATCGTTCGGTCTCAGCTGCGAAATAGCAGCCAGTGTCGAACAATCGTTCTCAAGCTTCCTCGAGTTCGTTCGGCTGATAACGACGTGCGTCTCGAAGAGGAAGAAACTCGATTTCGGTCGGTGAATGGATCTCGTCGCGAGAAAAAGTCACTCGAAAATAAGGGAGTCTTCTGGACGTTCGAAAGAACGAAGGAAAATTATTTTTTTCTTCGTGTTGTAGAAATTATTTGAATCGAAAGCAGGAGAAGTCAAAGTTTCAGAGTTTTACGAAAAGATGGTTCGTGTTGGTTCAGGAGACCCCCTCGTAAAGATGTGTCCCCCCTCTGGTTCTTGTTTCACGGTTGGAAGCAAGACGCTCGACTCGAATCGCGCCACGAAACAAGAGTCGTCCCCTTGAAGGAGTACTCTCGTTACTGGGTCTTTTGCAGCTTGAATGCCGCAAGAGAGCAAGTGTTGGATAAGTGTTTATTCACGTCCCGGGGCTGTCTAGTGTGTACTCGTCCCATTAAACTTCGTCTTTTTCTCTCGTCTCGTTTCGTAAAATCGTTCCGTCCTCTATGTAGAGTGTCTACATCCTTTTCTCGAGTCTTGCTCTTTGTTAACATTTAGGACACGAGTGGAAATTATTTTGGAAATCTTACTACCTTCTACGGTATTAACGTACAGAACGATTCGTGCGAAGCGTTACAAGATGTTTCCTCAGAAACTAATTACGATATTGACTTCGTCTTTTTCAAGTCACTCTGACCAGATTTTTGGGAGACGCCCTAGATATTTTTCAACGGAAGATGGTACAATTTTCTCGCTATTCGGTCAGTTCTTATCAAATTGGGTGACATTTAGTTTGATCATTTTTTTTTTAGAGTTCAACCTGTAACCCTGTAAAAGTAAATTTAGGGGAGAGCAGAACTTTTATTACACGATACCGATAAAATTAAAATTACCCGCACAGGGTGAGGAATTATTGGCCGTAACAGCGAACAGAGTGATTTCTCACGAAAAATTACGCTCCTGGTACCCGTTGGATAAACTATCGATTTCGTCTAATCCATAAATAAAAATTCAGGGGTGTTAAATCCGGATGATCGCGGTAGTCGAGTTTATTACTCGGCCGCGTGAATTTACGGGGGTTATTTGTATCGAAAACGAGGGCTTACTTTCAAAAAACCTTTTCTCCTCTCAATTTATATTTTTTTTTTTTTTTTTTTTTTTTTATATACCATAGATCTCTTCTCCTCGCGAAACGTGATTTCCAACACGTCACACGCATACGGGATTTCGTCGCACCAATATTCCCGCGCTGTGGTTCTCGCCACCTTTGACGAGAACCGTTTTCGCTTCGACGACAAGCGAGTAAATACAATTCCACGGTATGGCAAATGGGGGGCAGGTGTGCCCCGAGTGCACAACTTCGTAATTGAGCGCTAGACGGGTTTCCTCACTTCCGGGTGCATTATTTTCGAACCGAATATCCGAAACGCGAACCGACTAATTCGACCGTTCGTTGGAATATTATCCAGCAACGAGAGGTTACGTTGTTTCAACGGTTAACGAGGATTTCCTTCACGGTGAATTTACTTGCAAAATATCACGATTTTGAGTTCGAGCGATCAACCAACACCCAAAGTGTCGTCCTCATCTGCTCTGGTTACGAGAAAATGTTTCAGATTACTCGATCACGGTTTTCAAGTTTTCGAAATTGAATATTTGAGATTTTTATTAAAAATCGTAACAATGATCCTCCAATGGCTACACTTTCGAACAAGAAGAAATTTATGGAACATTTTATAACTCGAATACTGTCTCCTTTCTATATGTAAGGGTACCGTGCAGCTGCAAAGGATCAATTTTTGCGAAATTCTCATCCCCGCGAATTTCTCTCGTGCTCGAGCACGAACAAAGTCATGTACGAACGCGCTTTGATAACGATCGCGGTACATCGTGGTAAAGTTAATAACCAAAAAAATGGAAAAAAGAAAGACGGACCAACCGATACATGGTAGCGCGATGATTGACAATTCGAAAAAATTCAGTCTTTTCCGCTGTCGAAAAAAAAAGGTTCGCAACAAACGATTCTTTGATCGCAGAGGCTCTTTCCAATTTAAAAGTCGCGGTTCACTAGATGGAAGAAACGAAGTAAATAAGAAAAATAAAGAAATGAAAATAAAATTCAACCAACTGACCGAAAGACATTTTGGGAAATGATTCTCTCAAGGACCTCGAAATGCGTTAGAAAATTGAGTAAATTAAAATATCCCTGGATACGCAAAATTAACATCATTTTATCGAATTACGGCAAACCTTGTAATCTATGCGAAACCTCCACCTGCATTTATGGCACACTCCGCAAAAACAGGCCGTCGTTGCAAATTTCTACGCTGTCGTAAAACGTTCGTACCAAAACACGGCACTGCGTATGGGAATTAATTAGCTTCACGAATTGCAGTAATAAGAACTTGTAAAGTTACGGCACGACTTTGGCTAATAAAGTTCCCTGCCTGTACAATTTCCCGCGGCGTGTTTCTCTTACGGTGCCCGCGTCACGGGGTAATTGCAAACACTTAATATTAAGTAGATTCGAAAATTTGAACGTTCGAGTTACGATTACGGGGAAAACGTGGGAAACACACGCTGCCCTGTACAGGTGTACACTTCTTGCGTAGAGTTGGCCAATAATTGTTATATTATAATTAATTACCGAAAGGAATTATAATAGTAGTAATTTGATAGTCTTCCACAAAATGTACAATCTATCGTAAATAAATGACCAATTTGATAATCGTCGAAAGTGTAATCGTTGTTGCTCAATGATCGCTAATCGGCGACTTTACATTAATCAAGATCGTCAGAGTCATCGTCATCTCTGTCAATTTCGTCCACGTGGAAATCATTGCTCACTCCACGAGAGATCCTCCCTCGTTTACCTTTCTTTCGTCGTTAAATTCGTTCCTAAATAAAGACACTCTAACGAGTTGTACTCTAGCCTTAACCGATAGACTCTCGGTCTCTTTGAGGCGCTAGGTACGGGGATGCACGGGCGTTAAGGGTGACGACGGTGTGATTGTTCCTACTTTGCATAAAGTGCCACTTACCACGACCACTGAATAGAGTATCTTGGCTTTCAAGTCAGCCGCATCCTTGAGGGGCTCCAGAGCGTCCAGAGCGTCCAGGGTATGCAAATGAGCCTGGCCGTAGAGTGCCGCGTATCTCTCGGCCAGTCTTTCGGCGGTTGCGTCGCCGAGGCTGGAAAAATTCTCTCCAGGTCCACGAAGATCGCTGTTACTGACCAAAGGTTCTGGAGTCGGGCTACAGCTCTCGTCCGTGTGATAGCCAGCGCTGCTGCTGGATTCCTCTTCGTAGTCGTCCGCCAGATTCTCGTCCAATTGGAATACCTGCACGGAAAATATGCCATACCTTTGAAAAAGCTCCGGCTCTCGTGCATTTTCATCGCCCCGTTGGGAATTTTCCGCGGGATTCGAGCCGAGGAAACACGTTGCCAGACGTACACACGTTTCGCATTTCGTTGTCTCTGCTTTTGATGTCTCGACGGTGAAAAGTTCACGGGAAAAATGATCGTGGCACGCTCTCGAAAATTGAAATTGAGATTTTTAGCTCGTTGAAGCTCGGAGAGAGCCATCGGAGCGCGATCTACAGGGTGTCACCTCGATCGGAGCAGAGGAAAATTTTCTTTGTCGCGAGTAATACGATTTCGAGTCTTTCGAGGCGATGGTGTTCGATTGTTCGTAAGTTTTGTAATTTTAATTTCTTCACTAGTTACGAAAAGGTATCGAGCCGGTCGAGAAAAATTGAGGGCCAAAAAATCCTAAGTGGACCACTCTGATAGAAAGTTGCGATATTATTTTCCTTCCGAGGGAAAAATAATAAGTGTCCATCAAATAATAGAAGCAAGTCTTACTCGAAAGTAAAAGAGAATTATATTCGGTCGGACCCTGTAGTCGCACTACGTAAGGGATACGAGTTCACAGAGACGGTCTCCGTACCGTGGAGAGCCTGAAAAGAATACTGGAAGTGAAAAAGGATCGTACTGGATCAGACGTCTAGTAAAACGGGCGGTGTCTATATTCTCCTTAACTCGCAGGTCATCTGACTCGCACTCTGTAGATTTTGCTGGCTGCGTTGGATCATCAATAGCGGGGTAATTTGCAACAGGTCTTCGTAGCGCAAAACCGTGAAAGATGAATGATTTTCTTTCCCTAATAAATCTTAGCTATCTGAAATTTTGCGCATAGCGTTGCAAACTATCCCCGTCCGATTGTGAGCGATGCATCGGTAGAATATCAAGGCGAGAAATGTTCTCGACGAAGACGATTTACAAATCCTAGAGATTCATTGGAGTTGCGATTTAAGCTGCGACGCGAAAGTTTCCCGATCGATAAGTCGAGTCCAGGTTTTGGTGAATCGCAAGGAGACACGTTGCGAGTACGCTCGGATAATTTAAGATCGTGGGAGGGCTCTTAAGGGATTTCACGTGGTCGGAGATCCCGGTTCTCGCGTACAGGGCTTTGTTCATCGAGCTTCCTCTCTGCTGAGCCACGATCTCGCGGGACTTGTCAGCGTTCTCCGCTCTCTTCGAACAATTTTATTTCTTTCCCGCTTTTAAATACCGTTTAATCCCGAGCTTGAATTCGATTTCGGAACCTACCTGTAGATTGTCTCGGTGCATCAGCTGCAAAGCCAAGTCGCAACCCCTCGAGAACTGCAGCAACCTGGCAGCCAATGGTGGATTTTTCGTGTTCCCACCGAGCGTGGATTTCCTCAAGGCCGTCCATTGTCTGAGAGCTTCCTTGTCCTGCTCGACCCTTCGTTTCAGCTCGGATAAGAGACTTTCTAAGCCGCTCGGATCGCCAGCTTTCTCCAGCGTGTTCAGCAGGCTCTGATTATCGATCAGCCTCTGCTGGATTTCGCTGTATTTGAGCGAAAGTTGCCGCTGATGCGAGGCTGCCTGCACACCTTGGTCAGCTGAAAATGCAAACCGCGGATTACTTTCTCACGAGAGATCTACGATTTCTCGGACGGTCGCTCGACAAATCGTGAATCACTCGTGGCTTCGTTTTAAGTCCTCCTTAATCCCCGTCTGACTCCCGAGTCCTACGACAGGATTGCGTTAAATTCTAGGAGCAACGATTGCTCGAGAACGGACTTCTTTGCAACCAGAGACTAGGATCCAGAGTCTCCCCTGCCCCGTAAGTATTTTTCAGTTCGTAAATTTCGGATAAGCGGGGTTAAAGGTGAAAACCTCGGGACCTACGAGTGCTACGACGTAGAACTTTGCGTAAAAATACCCATGTACAGGGCGACGATACAGGAAGATGGTTTCTATTTAAAGACGATCACTTTTCGATGTTTAAATTTCGTTACATACTTTTTCTCAAAAGTCAACAATAATTTTAATTAACTCCGCTAATCGAACGTTCGCTGACTACCGGTCCGATGATTTTATACGAGCGTAGAGGCATTCAATCATCCTGCAATTCGGGAACCGAATGAAATTCCGAATCGCGATAAATTCGGAGCGGATAATTATTCGGCAATTATCTCGAATCGGAGGAACGCGCATTGAAATCACGTTCGACTGTGTTCGCGCGAATGCGAAGAATCGTTGGAATTTTACGTATTCGAGGGAATTGAGCAGCCATTCTTCCTCCCGTTCGTTCCAGAACTTAAACTTTATTTATCGTCAAGGGGTCGAACACCTGGCGATCGAAAGATGGAGCCAACGAGAGGTGGAGAACGCACACAGAGGGTGGCCTTTTTCCGTGTTGACGTTACCAACAACGAAGCGAATCTGGCCGCGTGTGTAAACGCATTAGCGTCCACCGTATCGTATGGGGTATTTGCATTCGGAAATGTAACGCGTCCGCGGCAGCTGCGCTAAAGTTCAATACTTAACGGGACCTATACGCGACGAAACGTTGACTATGACACCACGACATGCTCTCTCTCGTCTTTACACACCGGGCAAAGTAAACGACGCGTGTACTGTAATATCAAGCCCTCCGTAAAATGTAAAATACTTTCGGTGATTAAGATTTCTCTCGCGGTATTACATTACATTAGACGTACAGGGTGTACCGCTTATCTCGATCGATTCAATTTTTATCGTAAGTGGTGGATAAATTTCTTTCGTCAAATTTACAAAAAATTAAGCGTCACGATCTCGAAAGGTCGATTCGTTTGCTAATTACCAAAAAAAAATGACGTTGGTCAAGTCAGGTAGTACACCCTGTATACTTTCTAATTAAAATTCGCAACGATTCCGGTCTAATATTTTTGTAACCCCTTGCTCTCCTGAAATATATTACTACGCCCCTGTTCTCTGTTAAAACAATAATAATATTTAACGTATAAATACGATCGAAACTGTGCGATAAAAGGAACAAACAATTTTTGTAATTTATGAAATTTCGAACGACCTATTTTGTTCACCGCCCCCAGGCAATTCCCCGACACTGCTCACGCGTTGTTTAATTTTAGGGAAGAGAAAGCAACACTAATTATAGCGAGGTAAATCTAGACTATTCACGAGATGTACAGGGTGGTCCACCTAATTTTTTCCTAACTGGTAAGCGAACCAAGATCTTTGCTTTCGAAACGACGGAGCTTGTCTTCTTTTCTTTTTTTTACATTCAAGTTTTCAAAGTCGCCTACAGTTTTCTTACCTCGCTCAAAAAAGAATTTGCAATCGAAAAAATCGTACGGGTTAAAGTTAAGCGATCCACGTTGTATTTTCGTGATCCCTGGTTGTTCGAAATCCATAGTTCGATTCCCTCGGATCGATCTTCGGAATTGGATCGCTATCGGTGTTCGCGATAGCGGATTCCCGTGGCCGCGATAAGTGGAACTCGGTCCGCAAGTAATGCAACTGAACGCGCGGTGTGTTATTTCAGACTCCAGATGACAGTAATCGGATCAGGAAACGGTGCATCGGGTCCCCGTAGACTTTCAGACTTTCTCCCATATACTCGTAATGTTATTTCTATCGCGTAGCTCGCTGAACACCGTCTACTTCGACCGGGAAGATTCTCGTCTCTTATCTACGTTTCTTCGTTATCGAACCTACCGAAACTCGCGACAAGTACTTTACCGGCTATAGTCACGTGCTCAACTTTCACGACTCGAGAAAGTATTTCATATTATACTCTAACGGGTGAAGTGTACTGTACCGAGTTCATAAGTAGACCTTTCGAAGAAGTCGAAATTGCTCGAATATACTGTGCGGAGTAAACCGTAGATTCGCGTTTTAAATGCCCCGAACGGTATCGATGAATCCCATTGTTACCTTTGTGCGTCCTGGTGTGTTTTCCAAAGCTCTCCAACTTGTGTACAGCTAGCTTGTACGCATCGATCCTGGTTTCCAGCTCCTCTTTCAGCGCCACGGGCAATGGTAGCAGATTTGACGCTCCGGCGTTCTCCAAATTGCTCGTTTGGGAAGATGATACGAGTCCGTGTTTACCCAATCCCTCCACAGCCCTCTCCAAAGCCCTTTTCCTAGCTACCAGGATGTTCCTCGCATTTGGGGCCAATCTGCTCAAGGATACCAGCAACTTGCACCAGATTCTCAAACGGAAGTGGTCCTGACTGATCGAGATCAGGTGTACGATCCTCCAGAGGACCTGTTCCACCCGGAGAATCTTTGTGTCGCTGACGTTCAGTTCGAGAAGCCTCGAGTAGAGTGCCTCCAACAACGACAGACTGTGTGGCAGAGTTTCGATCAACAGGTCCACAGGAATGTCCGGCAGGGTCGCCTTGAGAGTATAGTGCGGCAGCTTCATTAGGAAGCCAGCTGCTTCTCGATACTGCCTCCCCTCGTACAGTCTCAGGAGTCTGTTCAAAGGAAATGCTTGTCTTTAAGGTGTCCTTGGAACGGGGGGGCACGAGAAATTTGGCTAATGCTAGCTTTCACGTTTAATGGTAACGAGTCGGGTAAACACGAAACACAGGATCTCGATCAGTTAACCGACCCTAAAGGAATATTAATTATTGAGCTTTGAGCAAAAATTCACCGTCGAAAGGGAAAATATTTGTCGTCGGGAGATGCTCAAAGTAGTGAAATCTTTTGACGTTGGTCTCGGTAATAAAAAGAATAATTTTCTATGCTTGGAAAACTTTCAAAAGAGCGTTTTACTTTCTCGAATAGACTCTCGAGCTTTCGGAAGGCTAACGGATTTTATAGGAATATTAATTTTTGAGTCGGACGATCCGTTATTACTCAAATAGATTTTGGAGTTTCGTAAGTTTGCCAACATCTGTCCCGTCGTAATCGACACTCGGAATCAGTTACCCAGTGTTGTATCCCATCGCAACCCAGGGGACCTAATGAACCTGTTCTGTCGTCTAATCGATCAATATAACCATAATCGTAACGGGTTCCGACAGGTGCTATAACCCGTCCCGACCACGGAGCAAATTATCTTGACGCGTTCACGAGCTATACGGGCCGACAAATTCTGCGGGTTACTCCGTTCCCTCGATCCTGCTCGGTTCAGCTGGTATCACGTATTCGTAAATACGAATCAACCGGTCGATTAAATTGCGAAAAACAGGTTAAACGAATGGCCAGAATCGGTATTAATGATTTTACATCAATTTTCCACTCTCTAACACGGTCGTTGTCGAGTACGTGTCGATAGTACGCGTGTCGTTTGGCGAAAACTTGGAATTGGTTAAAAAAAAGATACCTGAAATCGCGCTCAGCAATTGCATAAATTATCTACCGGATTAGATCCGAGTCAGGCCAGTGAGAAAGTAGGTATCTCTGTTCTTCCTTGAGAACAAGTCGATCCTAGACGCGTATACGCAAAGTTACTCAAAAAATTGCTAGACTGGCACTCAACAATTACCCGAACATACCAGCTTCTAACCTAGCGATTAAGTTGCGAGAAACTAGGCATCTCCGGTCTTCCTCGAGAGCAAGTTGATCCGTGTAATTTACACAAACACAAAGCCAACGAAACAATTGGCTGGAATGGCGCTCGACGATTACTAAAACTTTGCATTTACGCAGGTATCTCGACGCAAGTAGACCGTGTACAGCGATAGACGAAGAACACGTACCTTCTGAGCGCCATACGTGGATTCGAGCCCTCGTCCTCGGGCAAGCCGATTTGGCCGACTAGAAATTGAGATCCGGGACCCCATACGAGCCTCTGGATGGGGTTCCTGGGTCGTTCCGGTCTTATCCTCTCGCAGGAGTTTAACCCACCGGGTGGCACGGTTCGTCTGCTCATTCTGGCCTTTTCTACTTACTCCCGGGTTTCTTCGTATCTTTCCACGGTATCTTCCTCCTTCCACGTAGCCTGAAAATCGCCCTTACGGGATACCTCCCCTGGACCACCCCTCGCTGGAAGTATTCAATTCATCCGTGTTACCCGATCGAGACCCTTTCTTCTTTCTCGTTCGTTACCCCGAAACGATTTCCGGTGATCTTTCGTCCTTGGCGCGTTTCACATGCTCGATTCGGCACGGCCCTTCTCCCTGGGTGTCCTCCTACGCTTCCTCTAATCTCTAATTTCGCTGGAACGTGTCCGAGCAAGGTGTCCCGCGATCCTAACTCGTCCCGAGTCTGCCGGGTCCGGAGTGCGGCCGTTTCATTCACGAGGAAACGGATGACTCATCTCCAGCGACGATACCCTGTCCAGCCGATCCCTGCTTTCTTTTCGCGACGAAAGCACCTTTCTTTCTCTCTCGTCAGCACCGATACACTCTCAACGCTCGAGATCCACCGGCACGAAACTGGCCTATAGCCTCGGGACTGACCGGCCCACTTCTCCGACGACGGACATGGACCTGCGAACCGAATAATTTAGGTGAGCAGCTTCCTTCTCCGACACGGTGATCCTGTCAAAACATTTCTCGCCACGGCGACGTTCGATTTTTACTCGGGGATTTTCGTCCCTTAATAACATTTAACGTTAAAAACACCGATACGTGCGTACAACGTGGGAGGGACAAATAATTCATGGTGCAAACTGGGTCGGGAAGACTTTGGAAAATCAATTTAGTACGCGTGTATCCAATCGATGATTTTTACGCAGGATGGGATTTTAAGTAACGTGTGTTAGCGCGTTAATTCTGTAAGTAATTCTGCATGGGATTGAAAGCCGTTCTTAAGGCGCGGGGAAAACACTTTCGATGCCTGCAGTGGAATCCGTAATGCCAGTCGGCACTAGATCGATTTTCAAATGCACTTTCCTCGAAAACGAAATCTCCGATGCAATTTCCTTGCTCTATTTTTTCGTTTCACCAGCCATAGAATCTGCCCGACCCTGTGTGTACCACGAATTTTTGCCCACGGGAACTAAAACACGGTACTCGTTCGATAAGAACCAAGTATCTGAAAACGAGTCGAAAATTTTGAAAACTCGAATGTAACGATACGACACCATTTTTCAATTCGGAGATAAAAAGATGATAAATGTTTTTAGAATTTTATTACACACTTTTGATAATTCTCGTCGAATAAATAATATCGTTCCTTCGTAACGAACACGCATAAAAGTGTGTCACGATTGTGGCAGTTTTAAACATTTTTAATCCTATTAAATTCCGAGTCTGCCGTCGTTTCGAAACGGTGAGAAAACACTGACCGACGCGATAAAGAGTGGATTGTAAATATACAGAATATAAAAAGAATATTTACGAAGCAAAGGCGTAGCGAACACACATCAAGAACATAGCGTTCTGGTTCTAAATCCCTTCGCGAATCAACGAGAGGGAAAACACTGGACGCATTGAACAGAATTTTCTTCGTGAAAGGGAATTGTTCCGGCGGCAGCCGGTCGATACTCGTTAATCGCGAAACATACGAGACCCTCGACGCGTTCCATTAAAT
Source organism: Ptiloglossa arizonensis (assembly GCF_051014685.1). NCBI lineage: Eukaryota > Metazoa > Arthropoda > Insecta > Hymenoptera > Colletidae > Ptiloglossa > Ptiloglossa arizonensis. Next base: position 9,141,867 of record NC_135051.1, on the reverse strand, counting down.
TCGATCTATCGACCCGGAAAACCTATCGACAAATAGAATTTACCGTCGGTGTCCCGTTCACCTGCAACCGAGTAAAACGTACCGTTCCGACGTTGACCCGGCCGATCTTTACGACCGGTATTACGTAAAGAACAACGAGATCAGCGCGCGTGCTTCGCTGCAGAAGCAATTGGCCAGTGGCTGTCCAGTTCGGATCGATTTCAACCGAGAAAGATCGTACGCAATCGAAAGACAACACCGAAGCACCAAAATTTTTCACAACTATTATTCGTCATTTAATCCCGTGGATCTGGACGGAGTCCTCGCGGCTGGAATTTTCGGCTAATCCGGTGTACGAGTCCGTGGACGACTGGAGGCGAAACAAACGCGACGTGAACACGGGGGAAACGAACGAATTTTCGATGGCCGTAAAAGCCGAGCGATCCAACATGTCTGCTAGCGAGCGCGAACAACGAAATCCTTTGGCCGGGAGACGACCAAGGAGGATACACGGGGCCCCTCTGTCCTCGACCGGATGGAGGTGGAACAGAGGGAATCGCCTGGATGGCTCTCACGAGAGATCGGTACAGCTGCTAGCGACGGACAGTGGTGGGATCGCCGTAGCCGGGAAAATAACCCGAATCCCATCCGTAACACTGTAACACGTGGGGGAAAGTACCATGGGCGGAGTGGAAGAACTAACGGGTGTTCCTATTGTATCACGCTCGGGTGTACCGTTATACCTTAGAACTTGGTATACCGATACAATAGGTACACCCTTCGCTTCTCCCACTCGAATCGTGCTGCTCGTTACGCCCACGCTGAGAATATTTCACCGGAGGCACGAAACATCGAAAGACCGTGTTTCTCTCGTGCCCATCGCTACTCGAGGGAAAGAGAGACCGGCTTGGGAGCGAAAGGAGACGGGAAAGCGCGCGGAATAAAAATAAATGCGTGAAACTCGGAGAAGGGGGACGCCGGAAGAACGACAAAGCCGATGAGTAACGCGAGAAACGAGTGAACGAAACTGTCTCGGGAAATGAAAATAATGGACACTTAGGAAAATGAGGCTAACGCGATCAATGGGCGGGCCGCGACTCAAGGAGGAGAGATCTTCACGCGGAAGACAGGTAAAATAAACGATCGAAATGGGGCCAACGGATCGCTGCGTAAATTTTATACGTTTCTAGGAATCAGTTGGACGAAATGGAAAGTTTCTTTTTTTCAACTCTTTCGATGTTTCGCGTTGACGAGCACGATATGTTAATCTCGAGCCAAAAACTTACGAGCGAGAGTCTCCTCTCGGGTTCAAAGAGCTGAACGCACGAGTCTCCGGGTATACGAGACACCTAGGCTCTTTCCGATCAAAGTTTCGGTCGTTCTTCTCGCGGGTCGTTGCATCGTTAAAATACCATTACAGAGAGGGGGGAGAAAAAAAATAATACGGACGAACGAGATTCGCGTTAAGGGGACAAAAGAGGCGGAAAGAAAAAAAATTGAACAAGAGGAGGAACCGGAGACGAGGATGTCGACCTACTGTCCTGCATACCGAGCGGGACTGACTACCTGCCACGACGAGAATCACGATGTACACGTGGTCGAAACCCAGAAAATTTCCTCGACGATACGCGTGCAAATTCGCGGCTCGAGTGCTCGTTTCCTTCACCACCGTTCGCGGAAGACGCTGGGACAGCTTTCGTCGAACCACTCGAAGCGAACCCGACACTTTCCATCCCGGTGTGGATCGTCGACCCTCGAAAATCGAATGGTACACACCGGTACTTTCGAATCGTCACCGATGATCTTTCCTCGCGCGACAAATGTTGATTCTTCGTTAAATATTAATTGTCGTATCGATTGGTCCCGAGTGCATGAATATGCGATAAGCACGATAATTCGTCGATTGGGTAATCTAGGTCAGATGGATATTAACCAATTAATGATCATTTTCTATTTGTCCAAGGGTTGTTAATTAACTGTACATCGGGACCATTCGAGCCATTTTGGCTCAATGTGGATTTCTTGTAATTTATTGTTTTTGTACGATTAAAACTGTTACGAATGCAACCGAATGCTCTTGTGTTTTTCTTGGTCCTATTGCTTTTTGTTTCGAGGAGATTTTAGGGCCATCGGTATTTCTTAGAATAGTAGCCTATATTTTTTTTTAAAGAATGGAATCCCGTAGTGTGGATGCAAAGTATCGGAATTCTCCTTCGATCCCGAGCATCTCCTGTTCAGTGCACAATTAAGCGGCTCGTATCATCGTCGGGATGCAGTAAATGCATGCGATGCAGTAATCGTGACTTCGGTTCGAAATGCTAATTGTAATTCGTAATACCGCACGTTTGACTCCTTGATCGATTAATCAACGATCAGAATAACGTCTCGGCTGCGTTCGATGCAAAATTCGCGGGTCTCGAGATTAATTTCCACGCCAGGGACGATTATCCAGGTGGCCCGGCGATAATACCGGTACCAGAAACCGACAACACACAACCAACACGGCGTGATCGATAAATTTTGCGATCCTCGTCGCGCCGTTAATGATGTAATTGTACACGAAACTCGGTTAGAGCGAGGATTTGATTTTACGGTGCGAGAATTAAATTATTTTTAACGTCGATCGATAAACGGATTAATTCGTTAATTTTCGAGGGGATGAAGATACTTTGTACGATTTTCTTTTTATTGCGTTGGACAGCGTACCGGTGAGAGCACGAGGTGCGATACGTTAGAAAGGCAAATACAGCTTCGAACGATTTCTATCCGAGTTAAACGTTCGGTAAATACGTAGCGACGATAAACCGTAGGTTAAACATTGTAAAACACCCGATGGAACGAACGTGAAATTCATTTACAAAGTGTGGATACGATTTTACGAACAGAAACGCGTGAATCATAATTACAAAGTTTGCGAAATCGGGTAGATGATTCTCGTGTAGGAGATTAAGGATCCCGGTTGGACGTAGGCGCGGAATGGCCCGAAATGGTCCCAGGTATCCTATTATCGCTATTGGGTTACACCATAATTTTCATTTAGCTTGTTCGTGGCACGTTATAATAGCCGTGACCGCGTAAAACCGATATATTACCATTAGAATTCGAGTTTTATTTCTTACTCGACCGTCGAGAGCATTGATCTTCATTCGGAGGGGGCAAAACTTGCACTGCGTCGACGGTTTACGACAATTAAAATCTTTCACGGTAATGCAACGATGCACCGTCATGCGCAAAGAAAATGGAAACGTGCGGTTATCTCCTGTACAGGAGTAAATTTGTTAAATTTACTTACATCTCCTCCGTATTATTTTAACTATTATCGGAATTTTTAATTTATTCCATCCAAGAAGGAGGACGACACTCCCGCTCGAAGGTAAGTATTTATAATTGACTTTAAAATCGATACCCCCGTATTATCTTACCTATTACCAAAATTTCAAATTTGTTTCGTCGTTTAATTTTATCGAATGGAAAATGAATTTGTATGTTTTATTCCGAAGAGAAATCTTCCAAGATTAGGAAAATAATGAAAAAAAAGAAACAGAGAAATAATAAATATAGGAGATCCGTAGAAACTGATTTAAAATGAAATATTGTCTCTTTCTTCGTAAAAAATTCAAAATCCACGATTAATTTTCGTCTAGCACTCTCCGGACACTTTCACCGGCGGTGAAACGAGTTTTAAAAGTCGCGTCGATCGTTTTAGCGTGATTTTCTTTTTTTATCGTACGAATAAGATCGATAAAGTGTTCACGAGCGACGATACACTGCGAAGAGTTGGGTTAATCGAATTTCGGACGACCACACAAATTTGCCATTTTCGTCGCAGAGGGTCCCGAACTTCGTTACCCGAGGAATCCATTCTCAAATAGAAATTTCACCCCTGAATTCGACAGGATGTCGAGAGCATACTGTTTCGTAGGTCCTGGAATCATGGATATTTTACGTCTTCCCGAAAGTCGGTCAAAAGTCGTCGATGCTCCGAACTTGGGAATTGGAAAATTTCTCCCGAGCCGTCTTCAAAGTTCGCCTAATCGATTCTACGCATCACCGCTTGGCGCAAGGAACGCCACAGTGTCCCGCGAATAGCGGATAACGTTCCTCGTGAACCATTTTCCGCGTCACGTGTCCGGGACGCATCAATCTGTCGGATGTCTTTGTTCGTGCAACCGGTGTAGCGTTTCGCATGCTTGGATCCGTTAAGCGAACGCTACTCTGGAACCGCTATTCGAAGATCTATCGATACGAGATCACGGTGGACAGCTTCCCAATAAATTCGTGCACCTCGTCCTCGTTTTTCGATCGAGAATCGGAAACGACAATTTTCTTTAACCGAGGCTCGATGGACGGAACTCGAACGCGACAAGTAACGGGGACAATACGCGACGTATAATCGAGGTGTAGCCGTACACTCTGGATTCGAAGTTCCAGAAAGATTTCGAGCGACGGAGCATCGTAAAACATCGCACGTCGAGACCGATACGGATAACAAGACGAAGCGTAGAAGGGGGAATCGGAAGTAAAATCGCTCCGAGCTATCGCTCGAGCTCGATCGTCGATCCGCGTGGATCCGCTTCGATCGTCACTATCTCCGGGCAGGTATTTAACCGTGCTCGAGATTACGCGTACGTGTGTTCGACCGTGATATCGACGAGGCCTGAGAACCCGCTATCGTATCCCGATTCGGTCCATATTCCGAGAATGCACCGACCATTTACGAAAATGACATTCTTCGTCGTCTCCGTCCTCTATCGATCTTTCCCTGTCTCTCTTCTTCCTCGTCGACGTCGTCGTCTTCTCCGACGTTGTTTTTTTTATCAACGACACCGGCTTTGTCGCCCTCGATACTTCTTCTTCCCCATTGAAAACCCGATGGAAATTACGTTAGCCCGCACCCCGGGTAAACGCACCCTGCCTAACTCCCTAGCTCCTCGGTTTTGCATCTTCCAATGATCGATCGGCGAGACATTGTTATCGAACGGTCGCGTTGATTACTTTTGCTCGTCGATCGAGTCAATTTTTCCTCCACTTCTACGGTGTTTTCTTCGTACACCGAGAACGTGGTATCGGTTGGTGCGCGTGTGTAACGCGAGTCGGTCAAAGGGTACGAATCCCGTCTCTTTGAGACGCGCGTTAAAACGCACCAGTTGCTCCGACGATAACGTTACTCTCAAGAATAAGGCGACGCTGTGTACGCGAAAAGTACGAATCGCTCGTCTACAGAGTACTTCGTGCGAAGTTGAACGAAACTCGAAATATACGGGGTGTCTCGGGTGAACTGGTGTTTTAAAAGGCATATGTTCGGATGGAACGAATCTTTTCTCGAGGGTACCGTTTCAATGAGATTTCAAGACGGTAATTTCTCTCAAATTCAATCAGTAATATCGTAGCACCCCTGTAGAATTATTCCCCGCTTTACTTTTACGTTCTTCGAATAATAATTCACGCTTCACCGATGAAATCTAACGGTACTTGGAGTCACGTTTTTAGAGATTTATTTTCTCTTAAAATTCGATACCAATCCTGAAGCAATACAGAGCGTATTCGATATTGGCGTGTTAGCCACGTGCTCGGGACACGTTCCACGTTCCACGTTCCACGCGACGCATCTGTGCACTCGGGTGCATCCCTTCGTTAACGTCTGCCTCCAAACCGATCGCTCCTCGTAATTATTTCGCAATCGGTAAACGCGTTTGCCCACCGTTTCCCCGTGATTTATAATGGTAGGGCTCGCGAATCGACGCGTTATTAGAACGCGAACACTAATCGACCCTAACCCAGGACCGACCAATATGCTTTAGGGGGAATACGGCATCGATAGTCCACGTCGATGTATTATTGATTTACAATGGACGATGGTCGGCGAGATAAGCGGGGAAACTGCGTGAAAGCTCGGAAGCGATTTAGAAGCTTTCGAAGCTGGGCATCGAGCGCTTCGATTCATTGACACAGACCGAAGTTCGATTAACGATTTAACCACCGAGAGGATTTCCCGAACAAAACTGTCCGGTGGTACTTTCGATGCAGGATTACCGAGTGTCCGCGAAAAATCAGTCCCGTGCTTAGATTGGCTGTCGTTTCGACTCATTGCCGGTGTTATTTGTTATTTCACAGACGCGAAATAGACACGCAAGAGAATTGCTATAGAATTTTAACTCCCGAGCTTCGAGGAAAAGATATACACAAAACGAGCAGCAATTTTTCTAGTCACCCTGTACGAAACATTTCCCGCAACTCGTCCCAACCGAGAAATTGCTTCGAGACCGCTCCGTTCGTTATACATACGTGTATATCCGGTGTCTAGAATATTCACGGGCCCTAGTCGCGCGCGTAACATAATTCGGAATTAACCATCCCCCGGTTGAGTCGTCCGGTTTCGAGTAGCATAAATATTCGTGGCTACCAGCGGTTAGGATATCGCTAGGATAACCGCAAAGAAGAGGGGGTTTCTCCCCTTTCGCTTTGTGTTTGTCCCCAGCACGAGGGTCGAGGGTCCGAAACTCGCGAGAAAGATTTGTAAAGCGAAATCTTGGATATTCGATGCAGTTCCCTCTCTGGGCTAGAGGGATTTATAGAGCACGAAGGGCTCGTCGATAGTTACCAGAGAAGCCGACTGAAATATTGCTAAGACGCGCAACGGCCGTAATTTCCAATTACGGTTAATGTACCGTAGTATAAAACGTAATTAAGGCGTGGACCGAGTAATTAAGCCGCAGGAAAGTGGCGAATCCGCGTGGCGGTATGGAAAATTCATGTCTTCCTTGTTAGCTCCAACTTTTTCTATCCGTGCTATAATCTTCCTTTTTTTTTTGCTTCTGCCGAGGAATAATGGCTCCTCGCTATCAATCATCCGTTGAAACGGTCGCTGGAAAGTTTCGTCGCCCCGGAAGTTGTTGCTGTTGTTGTTTCAAGTGTTTGTTCTCCGCAACGACCGATTCGTAAATTCTTGAGGTAAGCTTTCGAGGAGTCGAGTCGCTGCATCCTCGAAGACGTCTCACGAAAGCTGTTAAGTAGCCAAGTCGTTGCAATCTGAGAGACATCCCGGAGAAACTTTCGAGTAACCGAGTCGTTGCAATCTGAGAGACATCTCGGAGAAACTTTCGAGTAACCGAGTCGCTGTAACCTGAGAGACATCTCGCAGAAGCTTACGAGTAACCGAGTCGCTGTAACTCGAAGGACATTCCTTGCTGGATATCTATGTTTCACGTTCCTCGGATACGATGGATCAACAATTATTGCACCAATTGTCGTTCCATGCCTGTGGAAAGTTGCAACGGTTTTTCGACTAAATAAACTGCAGTTTTTTGGCCCTCGTTGCAAATCGATAGGCTCGTCTTAGCGGTCGTTAACGGGACGGATGGTAGTTGCCGGCAACACGGAGGGTACGGGGGTTATCGAAGGCCAATTTACAAGGTTTCCCGAAGAAACGATTTATTTTGTGGTCATCTATCTCGCGTCATTGGCGATTTCGAGCAAACATACCGGGGAAACGCGTCGTTCCCCCGTGATCGATGGCGTCTTTAGCTACTTGTCATTCTTAGCTCCGAGATTCTTTTCACCCTCCAGTTGCAAAGTGGGTCGGGAGGACTTCGATAGGCGTTATCGCGGCGACGCTACGTAAGTACTCGACGCACGGCGTACGTTTCAGGGACGCCGACGCCTACATGCTTTCAATCTCTTAAGGGGCCATACACACCCTTTGCATACCCTTCTAAGATAAAGAAAATCGATTGCCTTCTTTTATTCGCTTATTTAATTGTGCCCAGTAAGGGCCAATAGTACCGTGCATCGCGGAAACATCCGGTATTTGAACTTTCGGACTCTCCTCGCGAAGGAAAGTACCCGAGCCAACGTTCCTTCGACGATCGATGGTTTCTTTTCGTTGTGCTTGCTTCTTGTACGTAACTTCCGTGGTGTTTCTATTAGCCAGGCCTTTGTTCTTCGAGCATACCCAACTCTCGTGTCGCGATTCGACTTATTTGAACATCTTATCGAAGATCTTCGTGGAACGAGTAGGGTCGTATCGTCAGCGAATGTATATTAAATGTGATCCAACGATAATTTCAAACTGCGGATTAACGCGCTGCGACGACCGTGAGACCGATGTCGATAAATTCGGTACAGCTCGCACGAAAACGAGATTTTAACTTCGTTGCACTCTCTTGTTCCTCCCCAGTTTCTTGCGAATCGTTTCCCTTCTCGAAAGTTTTCCCCTTCCGCTTAAATGCTTTAGCGTTCCGTAACGCGTTTTCCTTTCCGCTGCTCGACGTTTCCTACCTTTCTTCTTTCGCCCGGTTCCATTTTCGCTCGAATCGAATCGCGTTCTTTGCGAATGTACAATCGTCGACGCAACTTTTGGATTCCAATCAACGCTCCGTTGTTTCCTCCGTGAACAGGTTACGCTCGCAAAATTTGCGCCAAGGCAATCAGCAGTTCACGGACAATCAAATTTACCGCACCGGTGGAAAAATTATTTGCAACGTGCCTCTCGCGCCCTCTTGTATCTCTACCACCTGACATCGTCAGGTTCGTCAAATTTCATTTGGCAAACTTTTGACAAACGAACCAAAGTATCACCGAAGAGTCGTTAAATTTTTCGTGCGATTGAATTTTCGTTTCGATGTAACGGAGCAAGTGTAAAATTGTCTTCGAAACATCATCGAATACAAAACACGACCCTTGGACTCGAGCCGCACCACGAACCACCCTCGAAACACTCAAAACCCTAAACGCGTTCGGTTCTTGGAATTTTCCATTTCCAATTTCTCGACAACTCCACCCCCGACAATTTCTTACCCCCGACGACCTTCCCTTACTCCGTACAACGAGTCTAAAGTTAGTTATGCCTCCGAACCATTACGGTAACACTTCCGACAGTTGAGTTCGATCCATCTTGCTACATCACCGAATCCTCCTTTGCCATAGTTTTTCAATAAACCTCAATATCACGGTAAGAACTTTTTCCTTCTGAGGGTAGGTACAGTAATAAAAATTCTACCGTGTAAATTATGCCAATTTTCAAGATGGTCCTGTTATATTAATTTGTAACAGAGATTGTTCTACTGTAAAGATTATATCAATTCTCAAGGTGGCTCCATTATATCAATTTGTAACACAGTCGATGCATTTACCAAGTTTTCCTTGTGAACGTAGGTATGGTAAAAGCATTCTACCGTAAATAAATTCTACTGTGAAAATGACCTCAATCTTCGATGTGACTTTATCACATTAATTCATAATCGGATTTGTTCACCCAAGAATTTTCTATCGCATCTACGTTCGCAAGGATAACTCGATAGATGTACTATCTGCTTTGCATAAATTTGCAGTAAAACAATTCCTGTAAAGAAAGTTCTACCGTAGATACCCTCAAATTTTAATCCGACTGGTATCAATTTCTAATAGACTGTACTTGTGTAATCGCAAGGTACGCTAGAGTGTCACCTCGTTACCGAAACGACCAACAATCCTCTAGATCAACGCGTATATTTGGATCGAAACACCGGCTAGCCGTAATTCAATTTTCTTTCAACTTTTTACGATACTTTCGACTACTGTAGACGTCGGGGCCCCATTGGAGGGAATTTGCGAAACGTGTTCATTGAGAAGCAACGCGATTGATATTTAAGAATGAAACGACGAAAAGCATAGTGAATCAATGGCGAAGGTGTAGTCGACGAACGCGGTTCTTCCCTGGCTCGGTTTTAAAGCTTGCAGAAATAGGTTGCGGCAGCCAGCCAGTCAGCCAGGAGGGCTCGTAGGCAGGGGCTTATGTGTCGTGGACGAGGCCTCGTGATCGATAGGGTCTAACCCACCACCACAGACATCGTTCTGCCACCATAACTCACACGTACGCGTCCCGTTGTTTACCAACACACCTTCCCGAGCGCATAATACGATACACGTAAATACAGGGGAGGGTCGGTCATCCCCCACCAATAGGTGCAAGCAAGCTTTCTTCGTGTTTACCGACGACCAACTCGTTAAGCAATTCCTATTCGCGTGCACCTGCACCTGCGACTGCGACTGTGACTGCGACTGCGACGCTCGCGTTTATCGATGCAGATTCATGCGTGTCGGAGGAGAAGGTCGCTGGAACGCCTTTCGGGGAAACAATATTTGCATACGGGAAGGAAACGGGAAATTCTTGAACCAGAGGAATGGCCGATGGCGTGGAAAATACTTGGAGACTCGTACTCGGAGTCGGTATGGATTACCGTTGCGTCGTGAATTATTATTACCGGAATACTTGGCTCACTGGCTCGGAAAAAGCGATACTTCTACGAATGTTTAAGATGTTCTTTTCCAACCGGGAACAGTAGAATTTAAACGAGTAACGCCACTGGCTTAGAAACAATGGAAATGAACTTGCGAATGGTTTGGGTTCCGTTATATCGATATACACCCGATACAGAACGATCTTTCCTATAGGGGCTCGTTTTTTCCAATCGCGAACAGTACAATTTTCCAAAGGTGCTCAAATAAAAGTCGAATACTTTCGAAGGGTCCCATTCCGATATTATTAATCTTCTCGCAGGTGGAGACGCAAAAGAGCTACGAAGGTCAACTTTGATACGTTTCCAACCGCGGACGGTACAATTTTGCGAAGACACTCGTAAACCCAAGGCTCATACTCTTGCACGCGTTTCGAGTTACGATCTCAGTTACTCGAACACGTTTACGATATTCCCGACACATACCTTCGTGGATCACGATCGTGAATAGCGAAGCTGCTGTCCTCCGAGAGCTTTCTATTAGCGATGTTTCCAAGATACGCGTTAAAGTGTCGTACCCTTCGAGAGTTTCCATTGTCGTAAAACTTCTTCGATCGCTGTTTCATAGTATCTCTTCCGAGATGTCAAAGTTCGACGGAATGCGATCGTAAAAATCAGCAAACAGACACGAAGAACCGGTGTAACCGTCCCTTTCGATCACCCTGGCAAAAATCTCGATCGGGAATGCCTCACAGAGTCCACGCGAAGTCATCGTTTCCCGTCGAATGTAATATCTGACACGTGTCGCGCGGTACATTAATCTTGCGTGACCAACAAGCCCCTCTCGACAAGATTACAGGTATAGCGGTGCACTCTCTCACCTACCCACTCGTGGGAATAAAGAAGTAAAATTTCGATAAAATTGAACCCACTTTACGAACGAATCGACGAAACACTTTGACGAAGCAAGTCGTTCGGGGACGTTCAACAAAGGTAAGCTCTTTGAACTATCGTAAATGACTGTACAACCTCGAGAGACCCAAGTGTTTGGTCAAGTAACCAAGAATGTCTTGCTCGAAATAGGTCTACTCCCGGATTAAACCGGGACACTCTGCATTTATCGATACTCTTAATAAAATCGTTGTTCGAATATAAAACGATACTCGAACCAATGTATGAAATATTACTACGAACGATCAATTATTGGTCCTATTCCGGCGCAAAACTGATTTAACTGAGCACGTTAAATGCTAAAGTGTCGTGAAACGGGTGAAATCGTAAACGATCTTTCGAAATTTTCTCGAAGGGATTCGATTTGCAAGGGAACGGTTCTCTGTCTCGCTCGAGCTACACCGGAGAATAAATTTTGTTCATCATCGACACCAGTTCCGATGCGGTACGCGCTCCAGCGTTTCTAATCGACGCGTGCATATATATTTATGACGTAACGAAGCCGCTCGCGCGTACACCGCACCGTGTAGATGCATGGGAAGTAAATCGCGTCTATTTTAACGCGATAACAATAGCTCGGCTCTTTTTTTTCTGGAACGCCGCTCGGTGCCGTTGCGGAGTCTGTGTCAGTCTGCAAGGAGGATTTTTCTCGTCTCGATGGGATCCCTTCTAAGCCTAATATTCGCCTGCCCGTCAAGGCGAGATTTTCATTGTCGGGAGATAGGGTTTTACTTTGAGCGACACAAATCTCACCAAGATTCCTCGGGCAAAATGCAAAGTTCCAGAGAGACGCAACAGAAACGAATGTTCTCGGCTTTCAAAGCTTTTGCAATATGCTCCCTGAACGAGATCGTGGATTCGTAGCCTCGTGATCGTATCGTATACCATACGTATACATTCTGACTCTAACCTACCCCAAAGTTCTTCGTTTCGAAGCTAATATTTGTCCTTGGTTTCATTATTACATATTTGTTACGATACGACGGTTTTCCCACTGAAAACGAGTCCAAATACGACCCTACTCGGTATAGGGTAATTCTGGGTGAGACGCCCCGATCTTATATATTCTAGACATGGTCGTAACCCAGACCTGACCCAAAGAGCTCGGTATAAAAGAAAACATAATAAATGTAGAGGATCGTGGACAAAAAGAAGCACTTTTCGAAGCTCGTGGAAGCAGTGAAAAGTGATATTATGAATGAAAAGTAGCTAAGTAGCGAAGCTGTAGCTAAGTTCACAAAGTAGCGAACTCTTTGGAAAATAATGGGCCATTGCTTCTTGATCTACTTTCGACTGCGCGTGAACTTGAACATTTCGCGTCGCGTTCGAACATCTCGTGAACGCGCAATGAAAAATACCGAAACTATTAATGTTACATCGACTTACCGAGGGTGGTGTATTCCATGGTGGTCTGTTCGTCGAGACAAGTTCTCACCGTCCTCGAATTCAAGGCGGGTGACCGGTTCGATAATTTTCTTTCCCCTTGAAATCGAGCATCGCAGGTCGAGCAGTCCTCGGACGTCTGCAGGCCAGTTGTACCGGTTCGGGTGACGATTGGTTCCATTCACGTGCGCCGATCGCGTCCAATGTTGATCAACGCTAGAAGCGAGGAGGTGTACGAGTGGGGGGACAGGTAGCCGGGGCATGCGTGATCGCGAGCCCGAGCCGATACATTCAAGATTCAGCCGAGGTATCGCCGTTCAAGCGACGTGGCTAACCTCGTTCTGAATCAAGTCGTTCGGTCGACAAGCACGAGCCAATCGAGAACAATTTGCGGTCGGTGAATGACTGGTTCGAACGGTGTGCTTGTCAAAGCGCACACCCGATACGCGGCTGGCCACACATGGCCGCGTGTTCAAGGGGCGAGCCGGTCGCTCTACAGGGCGATTTTACCGTCAAGTTTAACACTTTGCTCTTCCGTTTCTTGAATCCCGTTAAATAGCGCCCCGTGTGGACTACCACCGTCGGATGGAGAAAACGAAATACTTGGAGGAGAGATCGCCGTAACGGCGAAGCAAACTTTCCAGTGTCACGTTGAATCGAAAGTTTGGGAAACGTTCAAGGCCGATGGGAACGAACCTACTCGTTAGGGAGCGGCGATAACGTTCGACGGTCGGTTTCTGGATCACCCTGTACGAACGAACACGAAGATAACGTGTAGAGGGCCGAGGGTGTACAGGTGAGAACGACCGATGTATAGGAGAAACTCCCTCGTTGACTAGAGGCCGCTAGGGTGTGACAGATTTCACGGGACGACGAGCTAACGAAAAACTAGTCGGCTGTGAGGTGAGAGGGCAGAGACTACGCCCCCGACCCACCCCTCACCCCTTTTTACCACCATATGCCCCGAGCTAGCCGCTTTTGCGCCCTGTTACAACTACCCGTTAGTAACCGCTGTGCCGCAGGTTAGACACTTTGGCTAACCCCTTGATATATACCATACATCGACCCGAATCATCTCCCAAATGCTCCGAGAATCCCTCGCGATGTTCTCGACGATAAAATCATTCACCGGCTCTTTGTAATTTTCCCGGCCCAATTTACCTACACGCGACAACTGTCTCCCGAATGGTGTTTAAACACCTAAACGGGGCGATAAATTCAGACGGTAGGAGGATCACCGGTGCATTAACCGAAGGGGTGACAACGTCACGGGGCAAGCATTTCGGGGTTCGTTAGATACACTCGGTTAAATTCTCTTTGCTTCTTCTCGTTTAACGAGCACCTTCGAAGAGGAGAAGAATGCTGGTTGCTACACTTCGTTCCGGTGAATGACTCTTTACGACCCCGGTTTGCTGTTAATTAAAGAAATCCCGCCGAGTTTCTTATTCTTTTCGATCCTTCGTCCGGTATACAGGGCGTTTCTTTTATCACCGTGGAGCGAAGTATCTTGCGAGGGTGTTGCCAACAAAATCTGTTAACATCGATCATTTGGTACGGAGGGGAGTATGTTTTTTTGTAAATTTCGAAGTCGAACATTTGGTTTATGATTTTTGAAAAAGATTTCACGAGTTGCAACATCGTGCACCTTCCAGTCCATTTCGAGCCGACGCGATGAAATTGTTCGGTTCATTCGGGTCAGAGTCTCTCCTATTGCAATTCCCCGGTGCTTCTGTTTCTTTCGTTTCTCTGTTTCGCGGAATGACAGAGTTTTCGCATTGTTTTATTTGCCACGCGAAACTTTGAAGATCGCGCGAGAGGATTCCTAAAACAGAGTCGGTTCCAATTCCTTGAAACTCAAGTTTCACCGTGGTAAGTACGAATTAAGGAAGGTCTCGACGTTTCCCCCGGAACGATCTGCCTCGTGAAAGGCGCCATTAATCCGATCGTTACACTCGACCCCCCGCCCCCTTCTCTGTAACAAGTAGTTTACAGAAACGGTTGCTACGTTTTTCAATGAAAAACCCCGCCATCGCCCTTCACACCCTTCACCCTTCCCTTTTTCCGCTTCGTCCTTTCTTTCTAAGAGCAGCTCTTTGTATATACAGGGTGACCGATATTTCTACGAAGAACGATGTAATTATTTTATGCGAGAAACTGAACAAAAAAAGGAGAGTAAAATTTTGTTCCAGGAGGAATTGTTTTTCAAACAAATGACTGAACATTTATCGCACCGATTTCTTATTGTCACGCGAACGAAATGCCAAAGTAACTGTAACTCTTGCAATTTTCGTTATTTTTACGCGAAAAAAATTGTGTATACTCCAGAAACATAGGCAATAATGACGTGTACAAACCCGATAGAAAATGTGAAAGTTTCTTTAAAAACAAACGTCGAAACGCTTGGAAAATTGCAGTTTAGGCTAGAGTACTTTCTTCGGGTGAATGTGGACGACTGACCTAGCACGAGCCGTTTCTACTTAGACAGATTTTTCTTCCCAGGATACACGCGTGCCCCAAAAACATTCAAACTCGGTTTTTTTCGTATCGAGAAATCTCAGTTTATATTTTCGATTCGTTTTCTCACGGAGTACGGTCGTTTTGGGGCTTGTAGCAGCAATTAACATCCACCCTATATATTTCGTGGAGTCTCCGGTTTCTCGTATTCTCGACCCAGGGTTGTTTCCCGCTGACCGAGCTCGAGAACGTACGCGCCTTAACGAATGATGTTCTCGTTGGTGAACAGGCTAGAGGAACGATCCACCCAACGTTTTACTATCGTTCCTTCGCGCTTGGGAATTCCGTTTTGAGAAAGCCCGAATAAAACCGCTGCACGGTGAATTCATTTACCAGTGCGCGTAAGCATGTTATTGCACGTCTATTTAAATTTCTCTGGATCGCTCCAAGTGTTTTTTTCGATGGTCCTCCGGTCGCTTAAATATTCTTGCCAGGGATGTCGAGTTTTTCTTATTTGAATTATCTGTGCAGAATTTTTGGAAAAAATATTCAAGTATCCCATACTTTTTCGGCTGTCAAGTTGAATTTTTCCACAGAGACGACAGAATTACCGGGATTCAGGCTGGACGCGTCTGCGTGCTCGTCGGCGATAAGTAAATGCTCGACGTCTCCCATTGAAAAACTCGCGACAAACATACGAGCCCTCCCTCCCACCTCTATTCGCGCGACTTAGTTCGTAAAGTTGGTTCAAACACCGTTATTTATTAATAGCGCCACGGGTTGATCTTTCGCGAGCACGCGAAGCTACTCCGACCCTTACGAGGACACGAAGGTAAAGGTCCAGAGTAAAGGGCTAATAATTTCAAGGCAAATAAATTAAAGGTGAAGGGGTTGCGAGAGGAAGCCGATTCCTTCGGCTTGCGAGACATCGGGGGAATTTTCGAGACGTCGGATAAGAGCGTGTTTCGGTGCTCAAAGTCCCGAAAGCGCTTCGCGGAATACAAACACCAAGGCTTCCAGCGACGTCGGAGAATTTAAAGGGTCTTTGGGAGGATACCGTGAGACGAAGTTTGGAAGAGAACGGTAGATAAAGTCCCGATGAATGTCGTCGAAACCAAGGATCCGAAAAGTTCCTCGTGTTAATGCCGCGCGACACTTCGAAAGCCTTCAAAGCAGTCTGCTAAGATGAATAACGAGAGGGCAGAGGTGAGTAAACGAAGAGACGATTTGCCTTATTTTCTTGGCTACCTCGAGAAAACAA
Source organism: Ptiloglossa arizonensis (assembly GCF_051014685.1). NCBI lineage: Eukaryota > Metazoa > Arthropoda > Insecta > Hymenoptera > Colletidae > Ptiloglossa > Ptiloglossa arizonensis. The sequence goes on along the minus strand of NC_135051.1, from coordinate 9,125,625 downwards.
AAAAGTCCCGATGAAAAAATGATATATCGACTTTAGATAGGGAACCGTGATACGCAGTGTGGAAAGAAGAAAGAGTTCGTGACTTTTGGGGTAGATAGTACTCACCGAATGGAGTTGAGAAGTTCCGTTATACATGAATGGAAAAGTAATACTTAGAAAGCACGAAGAATGTTCTTTTCGTTAGTGTAACTAATATTTCCAAATCGTACGACGTCCCGAAATGAGCTTCGAAGAAAGACTTTAACATCCACGGCACCGAAATAACAAATTCTCTTAACTCTCTCCATTATTCAAATTTTTACAGGTTCCCAGAACTTTAAGGGCGTCGAGATTTATGACGGGGTCACTTGGGTTCGCGAATTTTCAAGAACGCCTAATTTAAGATAATGTTCAACGACGGTAGTCCTCCTCCGGATACCGAGAAATTGCAAATTTTTTATCACTGACTCCAGCTGCGTGCCATCGACTTCCACGGTGAAAACTATTGGAGAAATCCCGGCAAAAGTTATACGCGTTTCGAAGACAAATGTTCACGGGGGACATCCGAGATTCGTGGAGCAATATGAAAAGTAAAGGACGTGATTCAGGGACGAGATTTCTTAGAGCTGCGACACGCAATCTTCGAGATAACAAGGTGTTGCATGTCCTCGCTTAATTAGAATTGTGCGAATAATGAGCGGGAAAAAATACTGTAATGTTCACTTTCTTCGCAAATTTCAATAGAGTTGTATTGTAAATAAATTTGTCTTACGTTCTAACGACGCGTATCGACTTTATTTAAATTTACCATTTATTTAGTTTACTTAAATCCGTTGAAAATCGAGTAAGTATCGCTCTGGATACTTTGAGCGTTGACAGAGTTTCTTTGATGAATCGGATCGGGTTGCCTCGCCGCAGCTCTTGTTAAGTGCCTACTACGTATATTAAAAGGAGTCTTTCGCACATAGTACCGTGCTCCTTAATATCGAATCCGAAGAGCTTTCAAGTCTACCGAACGATTACCGAAGATACGAGCTAAAGGACCTTTGTGCTCGCTTCCTCGAACTACCCCAACGATCGCTCATCGCAGCTGCACTTTCTTCTATGCACCTTTTCTGCACTCTGTGCGTCCCTCCACTTGCCCCTTCTACGCAAGGTGTTTCGATGATCTTGGTATCGAGTATACCTCGATACAAACCGTAACTTATATTTTTTCTTCGTATGCAATTGAAAAGACACTTCGTATGCACAAAGTACGATATCGCGTTAGATATATTACCAAGATATTAACGTTAGTTGTAAACCACCCACAGTCAATGAACATTCAAAGACTAATTCTCTCGAGAACAAAGTTTCGTGTAAAAGAATTTTATTCCACGCGGAATCGTTCCACTCTCGATTGGATCGCGATCATCGAAACACCCCGTAGAACTTTGTACCCTCAGCTTCGAATTACGCGAGTATCCGCACGCGAAACTACCTAAATAGCGACGCGATAATCTCGACTGCACTCTTAATACCGCGTGCTTCCCCGCCTGTTGCATTCTCTCTGCGTCGAAAGCTTTCGTCCTCTCCAGCGTAGTTTCGAGCCACCCGGAGCTTCTCACGAGGAAGAAAAATTAAAATGCGACCGGGGGAGTATTTCCAACCTCCGCGAACACATTCCATCCGGGGAATTACTCAACGTCGCTGCCCGTGCAACTTTTCGCGAATGGTATTCTTCCTTGAACTTCCGTAGAATCTTTGCTTCCTTTTCGCCGCGTTCGAACTATCGGTGCAACTTTACCAATTAGCCGGGCGATTTGCTTCGCGCGAACATCTTTCAAGATTCACAGCGCCGAATCAAAGTTCTATAACGGGGAGGAATTTTCGCGATTTTTGAACGAACCCAGAGATTTCTAATTGAAAGAGTACGACCGTCCGATAACAGTTGGCGTAAAAGACGAGTGTAATGTTCCTCGAACGAAAGTTCGACGAATAAAAGCGTCCCGCCCGATCGGAAGATTTTTCTTCGAGCTCTGGGAAATATTATCCATCGCTTTTGCCTTAATTTTTGCACGATGACCTACCTGAAAGTAGACGAGAATTACAGAACGGAACATCGACTCGTTACACGATTCCAGCTCGTTTTGGAATACGGTACACGTTCGCACAATTTCGAAGAGGTTTTTCTCGCGTCGGGTGAGGGTCGTTGCGCGATGAATAAGGGCAGCTCGACTTAAATTAAATGTCGCAACGGCATCGTAAAACGACGAGATTACGGGAACGGTGGGCACACTTCGAACCCCCTTTGAAACGATAGAGGCCGGAGCGATGCGGAGAAACGGAAAAACCCGAACAAAATGCGCGCTCAAAGGTTCGCGAAAAATCACGCTACGAATATAATAAAATTCTCTGCTGAGCGGGGGGATGGGGATCGGACGGGGGTACAGGGGGCACTGATTACTCATTCGATTACGCTTGATTGCGACTTCGATGCGCGCGGTATGTACACGCGTTATCAATCGTGGACCCTCGAAAAACCTGGAGAGAAAGAAAGTGGAACCGGAGCGCGTCATTCGGCCCGCTTTTTCCTCGTCGTTATTACGTTCGTCGAACGAGCACCGCCCGTTTTTCCATTTTCCACCCGGTGTTTTTTCCCGTGTTTCGATCCGTACGGCGACAATTTCGCGTCCAGGAACATTAAACAAAGTAACGTCGAACGGCGGCAGTTGCAATTTAAAAGTTTCACCGATAATGACCCGCGGACGACTCTTATCGTCCCCCCGCAGCTCCAGATCCCTCGAGGCAACACGACCAATCGCGATCCTCCTTCGAAAGTTTCCGAGTTAATTTCGGTCGAACGGGAGAGTCACTCTTCGTTTCGAAAAGTGGAAGGAAATCTCTTCACATTCGATCCCCTTTTTTTAATTAAACAAACGAGCGATAACCCGGAGAGACGTTTCTTCCCGGTTTTTGAACATTTTCGGCATCTTTCGCGGATCTTTACGATTACCGAGTATCCACGTTCAACGGTTCGCACATTCTCACGATAGGAGACTTGTCTTGTATCGTTTTGCAAACGCTCGTTAAAATCGGAGAACAGGTCGGGCCGTTCCTTTGGGTAGGGCGACACTGGTGTCTACGAAGCTAGCGATCTCGCAGTTAATGGATACAATTGCGGCACTTTGGAAATTAGCGCAGTGTACCGATGACCAAGAGACGCAATATCGACGCCTATGGAGGTAGTTACCGTAGCGATAATCAATGGCGCGATATCGACGCCCATGGGGTCGGTGATCCGCTAGGCAATGGCGCAGTACCGGCGTCTACGGAATGCAAGCAGTTGACGCCCACGCGCGGATCGTTTCGAAGTGGAAAAAAAAAAACTGGAAAGAGTACCTCGTCCAATTTCGCGAGGCGTCGCGGGACGTCGTGGACAGAAATGGCTGACGGACTGTTACGAAACGTTGCCCCGGTTACGTTACACCGCGTTAAAAGTAAGAGTCCACGCTGTTGGCCGTCGTAGAAAGGCCCCCGGTATTTTAGACGCGCGAGAGATAATCGAGGCTCGCATTCTCGCTCCCTCCGCCACTGGCTGCGACGAAATAAAAACCGCTCGCAGACAACTCTTACTTTTAATTGGTCGTTTTTGCTTCTCGCGACACCCGCGGAGCCGTTAACTACCGCCGGGAGCCGTTAACTTCCGGCAGCCGCTAAAATTCCTAGTCGTGCATTCCACTGTCGGGAGAAATCCTTGCCCCCCCCCCCCCCCCTGTAAGAGGCTCGAGCGAATCGATAAAACGAGATTTCACGGGTGAAATTAACCGTCGAGCTCGATATTTCTTGAACGTTCCTCTTAAGCTCCGGGCTCCGTGGAAGCTTAATAGCGATCACGCCTGCGTTAGATGTTATTAAATTCTGGATCATAATTATCGACGGCGCTGCCGCGTGTAACGTCAGTCGAATCGAGTCTCTTTTGCGAAGACATAGCACTGTGCTCGAAACGCGACAGTCAACAATATTATCAATACCCGAGACACGGATGAAGAACTCTGTCTCAACCGCTGCGCAAAAATTGAAAACCACCGTACCACTGTAACCAATTCCACAGGGTGCAAACTTGGGTAGCGAAATATCTTCGAAACAAAGTTCGATGGAGAAAAATATTTTAAATCAAAATTATACGATTGGAAAACTTCGGTATTATCTTTATTTCGACGTTAGGTCGTTCGGTTGTACCAGGGTGAACTTGGTTCTTGTAAATCTTCGTCCCAAATTTTTACAACGAATCTCGATTCTCTGCCGAAAAACAAATACTTTTTCTCATCGATTTTCGATCGAACCCTCTGCTTTCGATACCAAAAAAAAAGAAAGCAGTGTGACAGAGAAACTGGTAACACTAAGTGAGATTTACAAGCTCGGAAAAAAAAATTCTTTTCGTATCGCGGTGTAAAATTCAAACAACCGAACGCGTAAACGCTGGAACGATATCTCCTGGAACAGAGCAGGCTTTGGATCCTCGTTAACGTCTAGATTCGAGAACGACGGTACCCCGTCGTCGGCCTAACCCCGCGTCATTCTGACCGCCTCGACAAATACGATTACCCAACCCCCTGCTCGGTCGGCCCACCCTTCTCCCGTCTCGTGAATATACAAACTCGTCCCAGATATATCGCCTCGACCTCTACTCCCAACCGCTTTCTGGCCTCGTCGTCCTCGCAACCCTTTCAAGCTCTCTTCGCACCCTCTCAACGATACCCCGAGCAGCAACCGTTTCAGAAACTCCCAAACCATCGCCTCCTGATACCTGCCTACCCGGTGAATCACTTTCGAACGCGTACTTGGAATTTTATCAGCGTTCCTCCTCTTCCTCGCCCTCCACCTTCGCAAACCTCGGCAAACGCGATCATCGATCAGCCGCGAGAACTCAATTCCATTCGCTTACCCCTATCTCTGGAGTTCGAGCCGAGTTACGGGAACTTTGGTCTATTGTTTCTTGCTCGATGAGCAAGTTTTTCATCGTCGAAAACTCGAAAATGAAAACTATATTACGAAGGTGGTTTGGAAAACGATAAAATTGTTTCTACGACGAAACATGTTGCTACCTTGGAAACTTTTTGGTCGGTTGTCGTCGCGATTAAGTGCAACGTTCCACGCGAGGCTTCGTCCACGGGAATTTCGAGACTAGACGCTCCCTGTTATTCCTCGTTATTCCATGCGAGCGGATTCGTCGCGTTTCGATCGCTAATCAGCGTGACTCGTAGAGAAGGACGGAAGATTGATTGACGGAGTAATTATCGGTTAATGAAACAGGCTTGATCCAATGGGCCGAGGAACGACGAAGTAAATGATTTACCGCGATAACGGTGCAACGCGACAACACGAGGAACACTGAGCGAAAGAAACGCGATTAATCGCAGTCGGCCTCGTTCGTATTTCCTTAGAACGAACGGTTGCGCGCGATACCATTCTCAGAGTAGGTTCGAACGGTTTTGAAAGGGCAGGAGGTAGCAGTCTTTGGGTTCTCGCGACTTGCGAGCGGAATTCCCTAAATTGAACGAGGGATGCGCAAGGGCAGCTGGAATACGGTTCTCGGTAATCAGTGGCTCCGTTAACCGAGTTCGAAAGTGCAGATTGTGCACACCGATCCGAGGATCCTCGAGAGGCCGGCTCGAGAGAGTTCGTAAACTCGTTCGTCGTACGGATGCGTGCTTAATGCGTTGTTTGCCTAATAACATCGATGTTTCGTGCTCGACTGGACACGAAACTCGACGAACGGTTTATTTCGCTTCGTATATCGATGACATCGATCCGTTCCGCCTTCGTCCAATAATCGTATTCGATCCAGGTTAATTGTCTCGAATCTCCTCGAGCCTCTCCCGAACATTTAACCAATTTTTCATCGGTTGGTATTCGTTGGGAGTTCACGGTCGATCCTGTGCACGGGAATTCTATCAATGCCGGACTACAGAGGAGTACCTACGTTCGTATTCCGATCGAGGGATCAACGATGCTCTATAGCCCGTACGGGAATTATCAAATTACTGGCTGGCATGCTTGACAAGCACGGTTTTAATTTGACGTCGATTAGTGTACCGAGCTGTGGATTATGGTCCAGTGATGTTCAACGGTTTACATCGGACAACAACGGAGGCCTCGGTGCATCGTATCCACTCGTGGTAAAGCCGGTGCATACTTGCTTTTGCGCGGCGTCCTCGCTAACTGCATTCATCCACCCGGTGCAACACGATGCACCGGGATTACCACCAGCGATACACGGACCCGATAAAACGGAACGCGCTCGCGAGCAAACGTTAACGCGGATTCCTTTCTTATCTGGTAATACCTGGACTACGATAACGAAGCGAGGCCCGATTGTCGGGAGAATGGCCAATGGTCGACTCCGAGTAACCAAACTAATGCGGAAACTACGTAGAACCCGCGTATTTGAGACGAACGTAAGAGACACAAATAATTCAAGATGCACCTTGGGTTAGGCGACACATCAATCGACCTGTATCGAGAGGAACGTATTTTACACGAGGTGTCGCGCAATGTGGTAATTTATCTATATCGGTGCACGTCACCGACCCGGAACAAGAACATTTCGAGACTTTGAAAAGTTAAGGAAAGTCTTGTCGTTGTAATTGCCGATTTAAATTCGCTCCGCAATTATTTCGAATAATAAACTTGTCTCTCGAGTGCACTTCACGATTTGTTTACTTAACCTAATAATTAGCGCGGACCAAAGTTAGCGCGTGCAGCGTATGTTTACGGATTCGAAGATCACGAAAGACTGGATCGGCAGAGTGGATCGATAATCGAGTCGAGACAAAGTGTACCCAACTGTCGCGAGGATTACACGCGGAAATGAACAACGTAAAGTTTTCGCGCACAACATGGGTGATGCATTCGGGGCTCGGCGCATACTGTGAAAATCCACCGTTTCGTGCATTATCTACCGATGCACTCGGCGAGCCTCGAGTTACGCTCATTAAAAACTTTCCGCGAGAGTTTCCAATTTCGTGCTTTACAAAATCGGTTTCGACGCTTCAATTAAATACGGTTCTATATTAATTTCAAATTCGCAGCATAAAAGGAATAACGGAACACGAAGCAATGGGATTGACTGCTATCGGTTAGAACGGAGTCGCAAAAATCCGATTAATTTACCGATGGAAGCGCTGGTCTAATATTTTTTTAGAGAGCGCTCGAACATTATGAATTGAAAGAAGCTCGCTATTGCTTCCATGCGTGGAGAATACACCGAGATCAATTGTCAATTTATAGCACAATTATACGACGTTAACTTTACGAAATGATTTACCATTACACGTGCAAACCGTATGGTTAAAAATGGCTAGATCGTCGAAAAGATTATCCATAAAAATTACCAAAGATCTTTACACAAGATCTATCTTTTAACAAACTCGAAGGTTGCACCCTGTGTAAACTTTAAATAATTATTAATACGAGAGAAACCATCTTATCGAGAAATACACTCGAATTCCTTGTAAATTAGATTCAGATTGGAGAAAAAACGACGTCCACGTCAGATTACGAAGGTAATAACCACGCGGTAAAAAATTTCCATATAAAAATGGATCGATCGAATTTCACCCACGTTTTTATTTGCGTTTTTATTCTCCAGCGATCCAGCAAGAAGAATCGCTGTACGCGTCGAGTTTTGACTTCGATTTTTGCCAATCTCGTTATGTCTGCGGTACGCTGTGTCACCCTCGACGTTTCGACGCGAACTGTGAAAATAAATTTCGTATACGAGGCGCACGGTTTTATCAACCCTCTACAATCCAAATTATAATATTTCAGCATCTGGAGAAAATTGTACAGCAAGGTATCGATAAACGTACGGAATGGGAAAAATGAATTTTAATATAAAAAAGAAAAAAACTGTAAACTGCACACAGAATGTTCGTACAGCGGAAAGTTCGCACAACGTTTAACGAATATTCCACCGTGCACGCCTACTTTGACCCTCTACTTTGAAAATACATGTAACTTGCAGCCCTGCTCGCAAAGATTGTAATCGAAATATCGTTGCTGGCTCGAATTTTATTCGCGTTATTTGCTCTCGTTTATTCGTATCGCGATATTAAATGTTTTGTGTTTACTTCGGTACTATCGGTACGCGGTAACAGTATCGCCAGGTGTCTGTTGGAAAATGGAAAAATAACGCGGAAAAACGGCGCACGGTTACAAATGTTTATCAATTCCATTACCACGGATAACCGGCGATATTCCAAGAACGTGGCATCCCTTGATACCCGCTATTCTATAAGCATTCAAAGTATACCCAGTTTTATTTCGAAAGGTTGATGTATTCTGCGCGAACAAAGAGCTCCGTATTCGATCTTCGCTCTCGCAACGGCAACATCAAACGTGACTCCATCGTAAAAAGATAAAACGCCAGGAGAGTCCCTCTTTCTTCGAAACGATTACTTGATATTTTTCCCTCGATGTTAGAAACGGTTACTTAATATTTCAGAGATTCTCCTCGGTGTCCTGTACTCCTTCTCGAACGTCAGAGACAAAGAAAAGCGAAGAGGCTAAAAGCAATCTGAAATGAACTTCCTCGCAGCTGGTTCGTCCTTCCTTTGAGTATTCAGTTCTCTCGATGTTAAGGGAAAGTGGACGCGGACAAGAGGAAACGCTTTTTCCGCGTCGGTGTCGTTTTAAACGATTCCGTGTCAACCGGTATCATCGAAAGAATCTTCTCACCGATCGAATGACGTGGCCGGCGCGCGTCTGATCATTACTCGTTGTTTCTACTTTCGGTGGGGGTTCGATCGTGCGTGTACCCCAAGAATCTTCGAAATAGATTTTCTCGAGAACAAATCCTCGTACGAAAAACGTTATTTTATCATCGGTTGATCTCTTAACGGAAATTGAATCTACCTTGTCCCCTAGATATTTCTCCACTTCAGTTTGGGGAACGATAACGTTGTTTAAAGTTAACGACGTGAACGAGATGTGCTCACGCTCGTCAGCGTTCACTTTTATTTCCCATACGTTTCGTCGCTGTTCGATTTACGAAAAGTGTCGTGGCAAGATCGTTCGAGGGGCGATTTTAATCGAAGGAAATGATTGAAAATGGTAACTCTGGGCTTTGTCGCGCGCGATAAAGAACGTTTGGTCGAACGAGTCCTTCGAAGCACTCCGAGTTTAACAGTTTACCCGAAACGTCGCCTCTCGGACGATAAGTTACACTCGGCCGACCATCGGACCAACCTGGCAATACTACTGGGAGTAGATGGCCTCCATATGCAGTCAGACCCTCGAAAGATCTTTACTTGGAACGTAATTACCCGAACAACCCTTCCCTCGATTCGCTTCCGTGTTACATGCTTGCTCGAGAACGATTCGAAAGAGGCATTGAGCTTAAAAATAGCACCGCGCCTCCGAGTTACGCCGAGTATACCGCATGAATTATTCAGGCGCGTAAAAAAATTGTTATCGGTTATTTTATGTGGCAAGGACTAAGGACTCGGCCTATACGACAATCCGCCTTGGACCTCGAGCAGGAAATAAAATTAAATCGTTACAGATATCGCGCGGAACGATTTTCGCTAACGAGAACACACGCGTGGATTCGCAATACCGTTTCTCAGCCGAGATAAATAAAACGGAACGTTTCTTAACCGAACGTAACGATACGTACCGACTCAATTTTAATAACCGAGTAGATGGAACCGCCTTTCTCGGGTTCGTCCGGCTAAATAGAATTTAGAGTATTTCGTCGAGATGTTCAAACAGATAAAACACGGAGTATTTTTCGAGATTACCGGGGCACTTGGAACTTTGAATATTTTATGAAAATGTCCGGGTGTAGATAGAACTTGGAATATTTTCCGAGATTACTACGGTAGTTAGGACTATGAATATTTTACGAAGATGTCGGGACGGATAGGATTTAAAATATTTGCTTATATCGTCGGGGTAAATAGCAGTTGGAACCTTTTTCGAGATTCAAAGGATAAGTACGATTCGGAGTAGTCTATTACGCCGATAAGATAACGTTGTTTAAAACATTTACGACCATCCTTGAGCGTTCTTAATAAAATTTTATCCCGAGCGAGTCGAAGACTCGGTTCGTTGTATTTTATACTGCACCTCGGGGCTCTGCTTCGCGTCCATTTTATTTATTCCTTTATATATTTTTAAGCGCGCGAGAAAGCGCGAGAGAGACGAGGTAAAATTCGATTTAGAAAATGGGCGCGTAAAATGATTGCATCCAGATAGATCGATGACCGCGATAATCTTTTTACATCGGGGGTATTAGATTTCAGGCGACGTGCTTCCAAGTACTCTCGAGCGATTTCAATCTACTGTTGATGTTTCATTTCAACCCCTACCTCGTTGATAGTGATCCTACTTTCCAGCGAAATCTATTTGCCAAAAGTTTCACAGCTGCTCGATAACCAAGTACGAAACCGCGTTTATCTTCGTTACGTCCCGACCTATCCGTCTGTCTAAACTCAATATCGAACTCAGAGGCACTCGAACGATGTCCAAATAACGGAAATTATAATGTACACATCGGTGGGTAGAGAGTATTAACAAGGGGAGCGCTTAATACTCGAGAAATTCCACACGTGCTACATACATCTACCAATTAACGACTTGCGCTTATTGCTCTTGGATTTGCCACAGTGAACTTTCGCAACCCGTATCGTCGTTCTCTTTGAGTACAGATACACAGGATGGATCTATCCCGACCAACGAAATTTCGAAGGACCTTCGAGACAACGACATTCCATTTTTTCTACGTAAGTTTTAAGATTTCTTTTACGTGAAATAAAAAAAAGTTGAAGGTACCCTTGAGAACTTGCATCGCCTCGAAGCTTCAAAAAATAATTGAATTCTCTCGCCAATTACGGAAGAAATTGAATCGAACAAAGTGAACCACCTTGTACAAAGTCGAATGCCCCGATAAGCGTAGTTATTACCGACGATAGGTTCCCATATTGTTTTCTGAAGAAATCAGCCGACAAGTTTGTCTTATTCAAACCCCTCCCTTTACACGGTATTGCCATTTCGAACGAAATTGCAACGCACGACCGTGCAGCCAGCATGTAAATTAACGAAGAACCTTTTTCCCGTGGACTATTATGCATTCACCACGCTGTGTTTATTAGTTGCGTTCGATAAGTTCCCGACGTGCGGCAACTTTTTATTAGCCAGCCCCGCCTTCCGCCGCCTACACGTTCGTCGAAGAAATAAGAAAGAAAGCAAGTCCATTTCCTTTTCATCGGATTTCACAAGAAGGGGGCAGAACAGGATTAAAGCAAGATAACGCAAGAGCTATCAAAACGACACACAGGCGGAGGGGTTGAATTAGTCGCGGGATATTCAACGGGTGACGGGTTCACAAGATAAGGACTAACCCGACGGGCATACAGACGGTCATAATATGCGAAATAGGGCAGGTATGCTCGGATAAACCGATTATCTGCGCGCATGGTCGCCATCTTTTATCAACCTGCCCCCGAAAAACATCTGACTCCGTGATCGTCTTATCGGGACAGTGTAACACGAGACGGTTAAACCGCTCGAGAAACACTTCCACGTAGAAATTCGAGTTTCCGTCAACGCTAGCCTGGATTCCATCGAAATCGCAAAAACCCACGGAAAAACGTATAAAAATTGTTTTCGTTCGTATCTCCGAGGTAAAATATCAATTGGACGAAAACATTTAGAGAAACATGGATAAAAATCATTTTATAGCCTTGACTCGTGTGTAAATTGTGACGAAAGAGTTTGAAAAAACACGAACGGGAAATATCGTTGCCAAAGGAAAATACTTTGAGCAATGAAAAAAAGGTAATTTTCCAACGAGTAACTTTCTTCGCGTACCGTGGTCTCGAATGTTTGGCCAACGGTGAATCCATTGAAATTCGGCCCGTTTCGATCCCGTTGTTGATTAGAAACTCTTTAACGAAATTCCACAAACGTATCGAGCTGCCACCGAATTTACCCGCCGTTTTTGTCGGACGAAACTTTGACGATCAAGTTCCGGCCACGACACGAGACAGAGTTCGTGACAACCACCGACATGCATGTGATAGCAACAACGACGTTTAATGAAAGTTTCGGACCAATAAGACCGCAAGTTCCGCTCAGCCACGGCTTTTTACCGCGAAATTGCACGGTCTCCGTTCCCGTACCTCCTGTAAACATTTCGTAGTCGACAAGAGGGCGAAAAGGAGAGAGTTCTGTCAAAGGTGGAAAAAAAGGAATAAACTGGAAACCGAGCGAGCAACGTACGAAAACTCGTCTTTGAATCTCACGGATGTGGAGACCTACCGGAATTCCAACGAATGGAAAATCCGTATTTCCGAATCTTTGAATAGTTTTTTCTTCAGTCTCGACACGATTACTCTCAAACTCGCCACGCTGGACTTTCGTAGCTATTATATATTTTCCTTCGCAGAGGGGTAGACCATTTTCGTTCCGTCTATGGATTAGCAGGTACCAATTCGACGAGGTAAGGAACGAGCATTTGTTTTATGCGAAACAAAGAATACGAAAGTTTGAAACTTACCCTTGAAACACGATCGAGAAAACTACCATGGTAACGATAACGACCGCGTTACTGTCCTCGCCGAAACGCAATTTCGCTCGAGGTGGAGGAGCATGTAAAACGGAGCAAGGAGAACGACAAACACGGTGGAAAGTTTCTTTCGGTTTGTTTTCCAAGCTTCGGGCGGACAACGCGCCATTTAGCCCAAGTCGACGTGTTCGCGTTGCGTACCGTGGCGAAACTACGAGCAGCTCGACACGGAAAATAGATCCCGGGCCGACAATACGGGAGGACAAATTTTCCAAGGGGATTTCTGACCGTCTCGGTGAATACAAAGGGCCGGAACAGCCTCGGGAAATGTGCATCGAGTACGCGTCACTGGTTCTCGTTTCTTTTCGCGAGATGCAACAGGTTCGACGTGTTTCTTTCTTCTCGTGTCTCCCCTTGTTCTCGTTCCGTTCGTAATACAAGCTCTTTCATTAAGAGCGATGAATCTTTGAACCGTAACGAAACGAGTACCGGGCGCAAAGTATTGCGAAAATCTTTGTTACGATTCAAGCTACACCGATGCGTTGGAGTATTCGAGCAACTCGATTTTTAAAATAAATGGACCTTCGAACTTGAATGGAAGTTGGATCGTAAAGTATCGGAAAAATCTCCGTTCGCAAAATAGAATAGAATGGAACGTTCGTACAACAGAATGTTCGTATAAAGGACCCTGTGGTAGTAAACGATTTCATTTGAAAGCTCATTCTCTCGCGAACAAAATGAACCGCGAGCTACAAATATGTAGCCACGTGTGTTAACGGTATCGTCGCTCCTCATTTTCATTTTACGTATCAACGTGTACCTTTTTTATTTCTCATTTTACGCTAAATAGGTTCCTCGTCGATGATGCAACAATCGCAATAATCGTAAACACGAGCGACTAGTTAAAAGGACATTGGAAAACAATGGCGATCGTGAACAAAAGGAACAAGCACCGATTCGGTCGGATTAATTTTTACCGCCAAACATTCTACAGCGATGCAACCTCGTGTATTTGCTTACTCATCCGGGGCTATTAATTCATTGGCCCCTCCGTTCCGCCCACAGCCAAAAGTAAAACAATACCGTGTCGATTAAGGTTCAATGGAAATTACTGGTTTCGAACGATGGTGAGGGACGACGCATCGAAACGGTACCTGGTCCAGCGAGAACAGGTAGATTTTTATCTACGAGGTGCATCGGAGGAATCATTTGGAGCGTGAAAATTGTAACGCGAGAAAATACTGCTGCGTCGTTTCGAAGAATCAAAAAAGCCAACCGAAAGAAGAGAGAGAAAATTGGTAAAACTTTTCCCTCAATACCGATTTCCTTTTACTACGAGCTTTTCAACTGATCGACTTCTCTCCGCAGCGGTACAATAATGTCTCTGTTATCGATAAAATATGTTCCTCGAATTCACGATCGTGTTCCTTCGTTTCAGTACCTCTTTTAGACGATCGATTCGAGTACGGTGAGTTTTGAAAAAAAGTTGTACGCGCGCTTCGCTTACCGATAACCGATGGTCGCTATTGTCGAACCTTGTGCGAGCACTTTACGGTATTTGCAGCATAAACCTGTAATATTTCATTTCGCGAAATATCTCCAAATATATCCCAGGGGGCCTAATTTTTTACGTTTTTCATTTTCAGATATATCAAGATAACCTACAGTTTTTAAAAAGACATTCATTTCTTTCCCAGGCCAACTCAAGATCACCTTGACGTTACGTGCAGTTATCGTTTAAAAAGTTCAAGTTTTCCTCGATGTCTCTGAAAATACAAGACACAAAAGATGAAAAGTTTGTTCAATCGGGCCCACTTTAAAACGAGATATTTCAGACAGCAATTTCCATTTATTCACCCTGTATACCGCGATGGGGGAGTTTTATTAAAATTCCCGAGAAGGTTCGTTGTTTGTCGCGATAACCGCAATCAAATTAACCAAACTGCGAATACTACGTGGGCGCGGATCAACGTTTTGGCTAGCCGGATCCAATTTCTTTCTTCGAGTCCAGTTCACCCGAAAACTAGCGTTAATTTTCGGCCGAGGAAACTTGGAACAAATATCCCACTTGACGAGGGTCGGTGTTCTCGTTGCGCGGGATTCGATATCGCGGCTCTCCTCGTGTCCCTTGATCTTGATTTACTCGACAATTTCTCGTTCAATCGAACGAAAAAACGCCCCGCGACACCAAGAGCCAACCGACGATTATCAATCGATCGCCTCGCCCATGAATTCTTCTTATTTTCAATTTCTCGTGAAAATTTTGTCCTACGCTTTCGAGTCATTTTTTCGCGATTAACCACCCCCTGAGGGATTCCAGAGATACCCTGTATTCAGACACCATCTGGAACCCACCAGTCGATGATAAAAATACCCGCGCTTGGCATACGATTCTTATTATACACGGAAACTCGTAAAATTAGCAAAGAACGACGGAGTCGTGAAATCTTGGTTTAAAAAAAGTTTCATTAACGAGACGATATTAATACCCTCCGAAACACACCCCTGCGCTTTCCCACGCAATTTTGTTATCTCCCCTCTCTCTCTCCTATTCTTAAACAAGTTGCCCTTTCGGTGACTCCGACGAACGCTTCGAAGTATTCTCGCGACTGTTCGGGCGAACGTAAAGAGATCGAACACCCCCCCTCGGAATAGGATTTCGCGAAATTACGTTCTCTCTTTTGAGGATTTCGTCCTTCCCCCCGTTACGAACGAATCCTTTGATCGACGTACGTCTCGTTTTTTCGAAAAGCGTATACGTGTCGATGCAAGAAATACGGTTTTCATATTTATTCGTGGCGTGTCGAACGGTCGACGTTCATTCGAAATTTCACGCGAATAGAGCCAGGGACGTTACGTATCTTCGATTGCGGAAAAAACATAACGAATATCCCCGTTACGAACCTTTTTCTCCTATTCGTCCTATTCGTCCGACGATCTCGTGGTATTTACAATTTTATCCAAACGATGATCTTCGTTTCTTAAAGAGTTGCGTGCAACTGCTCTCGGAATAATTAATACAAGACGTTATCACGTTGGACAATCGATAACTGATTCGTTACTGAAGCTGACGGAAGATGAATAAAACGAATTTAAAAAAGAATCTCCATCGATCGAATTTCCAAACCATTCAACGTGCACGAAATCAGAGGGGTCGCGCGAACGTTACTCATTCGATAGATAAAACACGACCCACGCTCGTAATACGCGATAAGTCAAAGTCTGTTTGGTCGGTTCGTGGTCCCCCTCGAGGATGGGGAAGAAAAAAAAATCTAGAAGCCTGGATCGTTTCGGAGTCAAAAACGCAAACGACCAGATTTTTGGCTGATCGTTACCGTACACATCCAAACATTGAATTCATTTAAAGAGATTTATATTGCACGTCGAAGTTAGTCAACGCTTTTCGATCGACCGTAACCGTCTCCGTTATAAGTCTAACTAACGGTAACAACAAACTTTGAAGCGAAATGATAATTGTACCCGACTAGAACAAATATTTTTCAATGTCGCGCGAGCTTCGACGCAGGCGGAATAGCGGCGCAAACTCGATATCGCTCCGATACGCGCGCCGCGATAACGAGATTGCGATCAATTAAAGCCAATAGCAACGACAGAAACAGGAATCATACCGTATTTACGCTTTCAATAATTCGGACTTTTGTTGACCCGAGGCGGCGAACGCACAGGATAAAACGATACACCCAACCCTCGATGCCCGAAGAGAAATCCACACGCTGGAGCCTACAAGGGACTGTTTATACGCCGGTTGGATATCGAGAGAATCGCAAGGGGGAGGGAACGGAATTAAGCGAGGCGATTAACGAAGCGCAAAGGTGTGCATGTATCGTTTTCGACGATCTCGCGTTTAATACCAACGGCCAAAATGATTCACAAACGACCTTACCGCGCCGCCGTGTGTATCAGAGGGCGTATTCCGCGCGTATAAATAAAACGAAAGTAAAAATAAAGCAACGGTAAATAGCAAACAATAATCGATAGACGCGAGAGCACCGAGTTCGAAACACGGAGAGATTCGCCCGATTCGTAATTGAACCACTTTTCTCGTCCCCTTAAACCCCCCCTCTACATTCGTATTGTTTGTCAAACCAAAAGCCCCGAGACCCCCACAAAGGGACGACTTCCGTTTGCGCCGGAACCAACAAGAGGATGCAAAAATCCTCATTAGTGACGACGGATACAACGTCAAAAACTAACGAGCATCGTTGTGCTCTCTCTTCCTCGCTACCCGGGTAAATATATTCTAAGAGAATAAATCTAAAATGCGAAGAAGGATCATCTCGAGTAGCGAGTACTACGCAGAGACCGTGAGTTGCAATGCCCCGGCGAACTGAACGACCGACGAGCAAAAGGATCACGGATCTACACATTTAGGTGCTAAGCGCTCGCGATGCATAGGCGTAGAATCTCCCTATTCGCGGGAAATGGAAAAAATCGTGAATTTTATCGCGCAACAAAATTCCTCGTGTATAATTACATCGAGGGTGTCTTTGGTGCAGGTCTGAAAAAAAATACATACTCCGAAGGAGGGTAACGCGAAAGTCACTTACCTACACCTTCTCGACGAAAAACAATCCCCCAACTTGCTCGTCTGATAATGGAGAGCATCGTTGTGCGTTGTAAAAGAGGGCAACGCGTGTAGACAAGACTTCAGCATAGGACTCGCTTTACGAAACAACTCAAAGAACCACCGACTCGTAACTTATCGCCGCATTAACGATTAATGTACGAAACTAGGTTCTATTCCATTGATAGTTAACATTCGAGGGTAGGAGGACCGATAAGATTCGTTGACAAGGAAGGAAGCAAAGATTTTTCCTTTCTCTTTTTTCTTCGCTGGTAGAGGACTCAAGGAGAGGGTAGAATCGGGCAGAAAGAGGGTGGTGGATGCTGAGAGAGAGCGAGTTGGCGAGGGTTGGAAGGGAGAGAAGGTAGTAGGGGGGTGAGAGGAGGCTGTGCTCGGGGTGCGGAAGAGTCAGTGCGCGGCGAGGCGCGCTGGCTGCCGCACGCCATGATTCTACCCCAGGTGAGCTACGAAGTTACCCAGAAACACCAGCACGCTCTCGAGTCGAAACGGGACCGCCGAAATTCGTGACTATATAGATATACATATACATATACATAGCCATATCTATATGTATACATACGATTATTCCGAAAAAAGAAACGATCAGTCCTCTCTCACCCAATCCGTGCATGAGAACCATCGTCGAAGCAGTTTCCCCGAATCCTCCCGACGAAACAAAAGAAAGACACCAGCACGATATCAAGCATGATCACACAATCTTCACTCTTCCGTCTGTGTTTTCGTTCCCCCGTTCGTTTCTCCTAACCCCCCAAGACGCTCGTATCGGCGAAGCCTGAACGACGACGCCTAATCGCGGTTGTTTAGTGAAAAACGGGTGGACAAGTCAAAAGTGAGTACCGATCGAAGGATTCGCGGCGAATCGATCGTCCACGAGGAAGAACAAGGGTGCTCAGGGGGTTCTCTTCTACTCCTGATGCCCCCCTACCCAAGTGCGTGCCCGTTGGTTTAAAACGGGAGCGAAAAGTATGGTCGTCGTCTTCCTCGAGAGAGAGACCCACGGCTCTGTTGTTGTTGTTTCCAAGTGCGCGACGTTGCCCGTACGATTGAACTTTTTTTTTTTTTTTTTTATTAACGACTCGCTGTATAATGTTGTGACAACGCGCGACCCTATTGGCTTCCGCGAGAGGAGAGGCGCAAAGTGATTTTACACCGTGCAAACAAACTTTATTTCTCGATTCACTTAACGCCCGGCGCCTTTGTTTGCCCCCGCGTAATTGATAGTCCCGTCGATCGTGAATTAATCTTTTTCAGCGCGGTGAACCGCGATCGAAATTTTCGCGCTCGACCATTGGATCTCCCTCCCTCAGAATTCGGGAGATTGGTTGCACATTCGGGGGGACCACGAGGGGGATCTCTCGTGGAAATTCGGACGATTTTCCAAACGATCAACAGGTCTCCTAGTGTTTCGCGATCGCGCTATCGTCTCGATCGTCGCCCCCGTTCCCTCTTCTCGGGTTCGAGACGAGTTACATCTGGAGGGGGTTGATCGTCTGTGAACACCTGCGACTCGACTGGGCTTTGAAACATCAAACGACGGAACGTTGTCGCCCGGGAGGAACAACGGAGCGAGGAAGGGGGCCCCCCCTCCAAGTGCTGGAAAAATCTTCTCGGTGGGACGTAAATCTCACGAAGGACGAGAAAGGACGAACCGAGACGAAGATTGCTCTCTGGGTGCTCGAGGACGAGGGAGAATCGTCGTCCAGGGAAACAACCATTGAAGAGACGAGGTGCGACGAAAGAGGGGGGCCTCGAGAAGTAAATTTGAAAAAGAGCGAGAACGGACGAACCGAGACGAAGATTACCCCCCCCAACGAAGGAGAATGGTCGTCCAGAAGGAAAACCATCGAAACGAGATTCGATGGTTGACGAGGAGATTCGTGGCTGCCCCCCTGGCCCCCTCTGCCGCCCACGACTTTGTTTAGAGGCCGCTCCCAATGAAATTTAATCGCCCGTGGCGCATTTACATTTCCAAGTCGTTTGCTTTTCACGGGGCCGGTGGCAAGGCCTTGAATTCCTCTCCGCTCGAACGGTTTCTGCGCCGGAACACGAAAGCGGGCTCGAATGCTCGAACGTGTCCCGATGGAAATTTCAAAGAGAGGGAACTCGAAACACGTCGAATTTTTCGTTTGGTCGAACGATCCAGGGGATGGACGGACCTCTCCTACCCTTCGGTTTTCCAAGTTGTTCGAAACTGACGGAAATTGTTCGCAATCGGATCGAGACCCAGGGAAAGTTTCCTCGTTCCGTGTACTCCTCGCGGGTGGATACCATCGAGCACGTACCTCCAGCCTCGTTTTCTCCAGCCTGGAGAAACATTTTTCCGCGTTTTGTTCGTCGCTGAGTTTATTCGCGGTGTGTTGTGATTCGTGGACGCGAGATACGCGACGTTCGCGAGCTGTTTGGTATCGTCGATCGGTATTCTCACCGATCGGATGAAATATTGCTTCTAGGGAATCCTGGAGTGCCCTCGTGACCTCCCCGACGCAAGACTTGCTCCGAGCAATTCGATTTCGACAAAGTGCTGGAAACGCTATAAAATACACCCACTCCGTCGGAATGAAAATATTTTCAAGGGTGTAACGACACGAGCTAAGCTTAGGGGAGCTCTCCCAAGAGGGTGAGGACCTATTCCCGGTCCTATTACGGGCTTCTCGATTCTTTGAGAACAACTTCGCGGGACTCGGGCCACCCGAAACTCTACAATTTTTACCGATCGAAGGGAAAACTGTCCAACTCTCCCCGGGAAGCCTTCGATATCGAGATTGCTCTCGATCGAACAACGGATAGGAGAGGAAAAAGTGCTTTCCCGAAATGATACGCGCGAAACGCGGAGAAGCGAGGAAAAACCGTTGCTCGATTCGAACCAGGACGAATTCGATGGATTCGATTTGATCCGGCTCTCTCCCGAGGACGCCGAACGGTGAATAGAATTCGAAAAGAAAATCCCCCGACTCGATTGGAACGAAAATCGAGACGCAGTTCCAGTGCGCGAAAAGAAAAAAAAACACAAAAAAAAAGAGAAATTCCCGTGCCAACTGTACCGAGCGTGGCTGGATCCTTCTTTTCCGGGTTCCGAAAAGGAAATTATTTCCCATCGATCGTCAAACCGCGAGATTTGATTCCAGCGAGATTGGTCGGTCATCGATGCCGCTAATTAAGAACGGAATCTCGCGTAGGAGAAGAGTTCTCAAGAACAACACGGGAGGCCAACTTCCCCCTCGGTTTAATTTCGATCGAAACAATTTCGAGGAAAATGGCTATAAAGTTAACCTCTGCTTTCCGGGAGCCCGAATTCTCTTGGGAACTTTCGTCCCTTATCCGAGGGGGTAGGAAACGATCTCTTTCGTAATTACAAAGCGGCGATAGTTTTTCGGAGCTGAATACAGGAGAACTCTCGAGCAGGTTTTCACGATCTCTCTCTTCCTGAACGAACGCGACGATCCATGTGTTCTCGTCGACGAATGTGTGTACCTTTTGTTTCGAGGTGTACCGAGGGTTGATCGATGCAGCAAGGTGCGTGCGTGCGTAACTCGTACTCTCGCGCGCACATGTTCACGCCTTCGCCAACAAATTAATGGCGGATGAGGAGAATCGGGGGTGGATAGGAAATGGAATTACTCTCGACTACTCGCGGCCTCCTAGATTCGCAACGAACCCCGCCAACTCGTAGCCGCCAATTATTCGAACAGCGATGCACCGTGTGTTAACTTTTCGAATGATCCAATCGGACGGAAAGCCTCGGGAACTGGCTTTTAACCGACACCGAAAGAGGAACGACGACCCTGCGAAGAATCGAGCCAGCCATTTTGGGAACGATCCGTAAACGCCACTTATCGCCTACGATCGGATAGATTATCCGTCTGGGCAGCGATTGCACGCAAACTACTTCCGGTCGGCAGAGCGGAGGAGCTCCCGCAAACGTCTGCGCCTGTTGCGCGTTAACTTTCCTGTCAATTACCGGGAATGACGAGCCGTTAATACCCTCGATAATGATTGTCGCGAGCGCGTCAAGTTTGCGCAACCCTTGTAAACGCGGATAAGAGAATTTTTTCGTAAGAGTCTTTAGCGTACAATAAAAACTAGGGAGAATATTCTTTTTTTTCAGTTTTGGAACAGTTGTACACTTCCAAGGGCGATCTATTTTCCTCGTAAATTTTCGGAAAAATTGTACGCTTTACCAGACGTTCGAACCTCTTCGTAAATTCTGCAAAAATAGATACGCTCGAAACTGGTTTTGTATTTCATTGGCTCGCAATTCTCCAGGTTTGTTCCGTTTTCTCTCGAAACCTTTGTTAATTTCTGTGCCTCGTTCGCGTGGCTTTCCATCCCATCCATACCCTCTCCAAAGTTCCACTGTTTGGATTAAATCTAGGTTGAATCTGGTTAGGTTCGAGTTAGATTCGCACGGGGAGTCTATCCTTGGTTCTCGTTCCGCTTAATAAAGTACAGCGCTCGTCGATTCGCGTTCGTTTATCTCCGGCTATCCTTTATTTGTCGTTTAACGAAGAATTACCTCGTTTCGATCGAACCGGTGGCTTTTTAATTAAAACTCGACGTCTCGAATGCGCGTGAAATTCTGTTCGTTCCCGCCAAAAGGATAAACGCGTCGATGAACCATCCTCGCGGACGATCTAATTATCCGATGGGAAGCTAATTCCCGTCTGAGAGAGTTAATAAACAATCGACGCTCGCCACGGCGTCGGATCGATTTCGGATTACCAGGAGTATAACCAGTGTTAAGACCGACAAACTCTCGTCTGAGTGTATAAGCCGTATAAAGCTGCCGGGGCATCGAATTGCCAAGGCGGTTAATCCTAATTAATATCTCGTGTGGCTCCTCGAAAACTTTCCAAATCGAATCGCTAGAATTGTTGCGAAAAATTCGATCGAATTAATTACTTCGACGTTGGTTCGATCAACCGTTCGATGGTTCGCTCGCCGAACCGCAACCACTCGGAAAATTTAACGAAACAAATTGGCAAACGGATGCTCGATTAAATTTCACGTTTCGTTATCGTCTCGATGTCGTGTCCATCGCTCTCGAACGGGTCTCGAATTACACGTACAACGATATTAATTTTCTCAACGAACAATTCGAAAATTTCATTCCACTCTCCCTCGAAACTCTCGAGCTTCGATCTTCACGTGAACGGAGCTTTTTCGTGCGGGTGTATTGATTCGTTAAAAATTTTCATCGTATCAAAGAACGTTACGAGTAACACGGGATAAAAATTATAACGATAGAAACCGAACGTGAAAGTCGAGATTTTGTTTATTTCGACACCTTTTTGTACACGAATGATTGTAATAACAAAAACTCAGTGTCCAGGACCTTTATTTGCCAATTGTAACGACAAATTTCCAGTTTCTTGAAATCATAGCCCTGTTGATATAAAGATAATATTTACGGTAAAGATCGAAGGATGTCCGAAACTTTTGAGCGACAGTGTACAGCGTAAAGGAAGTTATTACAAAAGAATTGTAATTTATCGATATAATCGGAAGTGTACGATTTTCACGAAATTTCAGGTACAAGTGTACTTCGTAATTTTGGAAATTCGATCGCCTCGAAAACTCTCGAACAGCGTCTGTCGATAAGGCTTTGCGCGACACATTAAATGTTGCATGCTGCTTTGCAGAATTTCCCCTAACCGCGTTAGTAGAGCTTGCACGTGTGTTTTTTTAGCTGTGTGTATTATCCCGTTGAAGACAACGACGTGCTAAATTTATCGCGCTGTTTGCGACAAACTTTAACGCTCGTCGTCGATAATCGTCGTAGTTTTTTAGTCGTGAATAAATTTGTTCACCTTAGAAAACGTCGAAGCGAGCTTCGTCGATGCATCGAACAATTTCCCCGCGAGAAGAAGCATCGAAATACACGGGTGTCGCGGAAATATTTAATTCAGTTGGATGACACGTTGCCCGGAGTCGTGCAAGCGACACGCAGAAACGGATGGTATAGTTTTTTAAACCCTGGGGTTTAACATTTGTTTGAAATCGCCTCGTCGCGACGTGGGCGTAAAAATGTACACGGAAACGCGAACTGTTTCTGCGGTTCGATTCGTAGGAAGTCGTTAAACGGGGGGAAAGACGCGAATAAAGGGGGGACGTAAAATTTGTATCAACGTGTAGATAAAACTATACACGGAGATACGAATATTCTCCGAGAGCCATTAAACGGGCAAAGTTGCGAATAAAATTGAAAAATATTCTTTTACTCGTTCTCGTACACAGACATTGGAAAGTAAACTACGATACCTGGTACATCTACAGAGATCCTAGTACATCAAAAAGATATTCTTATTAATATCGTTTTATATTCGGAGACTTCTTCGGTATCATAATTTTTTTAAGAACATATTTTTCGACAGAAAACAGACTCCGCGTGCAAACGAGAAATAAACGTTTGATTTATTTCAACGGCGTCTTCGGTCCCTGAATCGCGAATTTGATCGAGAGATCCGCGATCGTAGACGTAAGGACCTGGTTCAAGATAGCCATTGAACCCGTTAACTAAAGCCCGCTGGTTACACACTGTTCCGTGTACACTAATACCAACTGCAAGCCGTTATGTTGGATCGGATCGTACACCAGCATCATTGATACCATTGAGAACCCCGTGAATCGAGAGCCCCCGATAGATCCCCTTTGTTAGCCTTTGTGTCGCGGGCGACCATTCCCCGCGATCGAGAATCTTTTTAGTCCTCTGTTTACCGACCCAGAACACGATTACCCAGCCAACAGTTACTCGCGTTATACGAGTTTCTCAAAGTGCACCGACTGCACTTTGAACATTTACGAAAACAACCGTGAAGAAATATCCCCCTCCCCGGCAATGAATCATAATGCCACGAGTAATTGCAACGTTCGTCACGTGCTCCGCGAGCTTACGTTCCATCGTAACGCGAATTTTTCAACGAGAGGAAAAAAAAAATGAAGA
This sequence comes from Ptiloglossa arizonensis, assembly GCF_051014685.1. Taxonomy (NCBI): domain Eukaryota; kingdom Metazoa; phylum Arthropoda; class Insecta; order Hymenoptera; family Colletidae; genus Ptiloglossa; species Ptiloglossa arizonensis. The sequence continues at coordinate 9,101,547 of NC_135051.1, read as the reverse complement.
ATCGATTACAACATCGTGCCAATATTTTCCCCAACTGTGCCAACAGTGTAGCGTTTCTCCTCGCTCGTGCAACAGGAATATCGAGTTATACGTTGAAATACACGCCCTGCGCCCGAATCGGTCGAACGAAGCTTCCCACGAACGGTTAGCATCGAGTTCTACACTTGCTGAAAAATATCAGATATTCCTTCGATGGTCTCGAACTCGTGTTGTGTCTTTTCTCGCGGATCTTGCACATTTTTCACCGGTATTGCGTACACGATGCATCCCAAATGGCCGCGCGAGTAAAAATCCCTGTCCATGGATTTGCGAATGTGTCGTTTGAAAATGTTCTGTACGAAGGAAACGAGGTGGAGCACCATCGTGCACGAGCCACAACTTCTATTGTACGGTGTAACAGTACCTGGACGTCGTTCAAGAGTGTTAGATAAGAACAGGTGCGTATCGGGTCACGAGGTCAACGTGGCTAGAAACGTAAATACGAACACGCATTTACGAATCACCTTGAATAAGCGAGCTGGATCGTCGTAGTTGTATTTGGACCCATTTTTAACAACTTTCTCATCGTTTCTCGTGGAAATGAAAGGGCATCTTTTGCCCTTTAAGAGACACTCTGAAACATCCTGCGCGAATTTTACCAAGAATGGATATACCTTAACTTTCTCTTTCATCGCGACACTCGAATCTTGCACGTCGTCGTAGAATAGACCCCTTTTCTCGCTCGTGTTCCGCACAACTCGAATCGAACTCGTCTCCAACACTCTCCCGTGCCACTTTTTCTCCTTTTATACCCGGCTTTAATGGCCTCCGTGAGCCGAGTGCTTTTGCAACGAGGCGAGAGGTCAGGGCGCCTCGAGTCCGTGTAAATTACGCCTCCTCGCGAATTACTTATCGAGATCCATTGAACCGTGGACATCCGCGTTACCGTATCCTCGTTAACGCGTTAACGGATCGAAATCGACGCTTTCTACATTGAATTGAAATTTTTCGATTGGCGAAAATTAAAATTCTCTCCTCCCAGCTTCTTCGAGCCTCCCCCAGTGACGGGAGTAAAGCCCCGTGACATTCAGGGAATTGGGGTTGGTTCTCGTAGTCGAGGACGATTCGAATCCCCGTAGGAAATCGGGTTTTGACCTCTCGGGCGATGATCGTAACGAGGGGTGCCTTTTCTAAGATCCCTGGAGACCATTTACCCTATGAAAACACGAATGCCCCGACGATAAATCTACTCCAGGCTGAATTCAGCCAACTTCCTGTCCGCCATTATCGTCACCGTTTTGGTCGCGAGTCCTCGATAATGCAAGATTAATTCGATCTCGTCCGAACGACGCTGCTCGACACTTTCGCGTCGAGAAACATTTAAAAAAAAAAACGATGGATCGTTTCACCGAGAAAGCGATACAAATTTTCTCACGGATAGAAAACGGTTCGGACACCATTTTCCATTTTATTCCACGTTGTTCGAATCGAGTATCTTCGAACCGGAATATATTACTTTGATACGCAATTTCTGGTATGGAACCGATTGAAACACCAAAAGAGTTCGAAAGGTGTAGCTAAATCGCTAGATCTTGGCGAGCAATGTCCCCTCTTCGCAAAATTAACCGTCCATTGAATTCTTTCTTTAACGGAGCAACAGTGGCACCGTCTCGATGGAATCACTTATCGTCCGGTTTCGTACCACCCAATTTAGGATACAAAGAAATTGGTTCTACGGCGATAACGCTCGCCATTCGCAGTTCTCTCGGGAAAAAATACGGGTCCCGTGACTATTTGTGGTGAACTTGTATTACAAACCGAGCTCTTCGGATCTCTCCGCAAATTGGACAAATAGCACTCTGAAAAGGTCAGTTGCGCGGACCAAAAATTGCACAAAATCCGTGGAAACGGAAATTGAAACGTTTTTCACAAAAATATTACAACAATTCCTCCACGTTCCCGTACCGTGTGTTCGTCCACGTTCACCGATTACGTATCTCGAAAACTAACAAAGCATCGCGAAAAGAACTATGTGGTGACATCTATCGGAAGACGTGGCAATCAATTTGTATATACAAAGTTGTTTCCAATTCGACCGCGCAATTACTCTCGTCGAAACAGCTTCCTCTGTTCCCCGTCCCTTCGAATTACCTTGTACTTCCTCAAAGGTCCGTTTCACTCGCGTCGCTACCAATTCCTCGGTCCTGTTTTTTTCCTCCCCAATGACCCAAAACGTAACAACAATCGACAACGAGATACGACTAGGACGTGGCTGTTTTTTTCAAAATTAATCACCATCGCTGTCGGTAAACGTCATCGCGGATGCTTCGATAACGAACTGCAATTTCGCTTCGTGCAATTAACTAACAATTTACGATCTCCAATTACGGCTACGTGTTTTCCTCTGAAAATTCCTCTCTCTCTCTCTCTCTCCCCCTTTGTCTCTCTTTGTTGCCCAGTGTTTTCCCTACTTCTCGAGACTCGTGAGAAAGAAAGGGAAAATTGCCAGGGAACGTGACAAGGGAATTCTTAAGTAAATGTTCATCACGACGGCTTCTCGAGAGCGAGGATTATTCTTTCGTCGTTGCAACGGAACGGAAACGATGTTTCGAACCCCCTAAGCTGTTGTTTCCCCGATTGCAGGCCGAATTCTCCCGATCCGTACGAGGTGGTAAGTCGTTCGTCGTTGATATTTATCGGTACCGCGAAATCGGGATCCAATCGAGCTATAAATCGGTGTCGACTCGGAGCGATCGTCGAAACGAGGATTCCGAGCGACAACGGTCCCGAAGCTCTCCCAATCGAATCGTTCGCGTATTTCCAGCGATGATTCGTCGCTTCTCTGTCCCCCTGGTCGTCGAATCGCAATCAGGATAAATGGGATTTAATTACGACCGCCGAGCGGACCGGAACTCTTTCATTTTTTTATCGTCATCTGCAACAGCGCCCGAGCCGTCTCGCTCCATCTCGCGCTCGGTCCTCCCTCTCCGTTTACAACGGAAATTTGTTCCGTCCCGTTGGAACAATTTTTCCGCCCGTAGGAAACGCCTCGGTGCTTCTTCTCCCGGATACTTCCATCCGACTCGTGGAAAACTCGATCCCACCCGGCCCGACCGATGTGGTTGCTTCCTGATTTTCGGACGATATTTGACCTCGTAAGTAGACCTGCGCTAGCACTCGATTCTTCGGGGGAAGATACTTTTACGAGTTTGAAAAGTCGATGGTCTTTTTATTCGTAGACAATTTAATTGTACACGATCGTATAAGATGGAATTAAATAACGAAAAATAGTGGTTAGTTTCCATTTTCAGTATTCGTATTCGTATACTTTAAGGTCGGCTCGAAGCCACCTCGTTGTATACACCTGTCCAATCAACTTCGATTAATTTTGCTTAATTTTTAACGACGTTATCGCGCATGGCCCTCCTCGTGATCATTTGCACGTACTCGTAGCGCCGATGTAGCAACCCTAATCCTCTTCGTCAAACGACTTTGAGTTACTACATCGTCGTAAAATGGCGTTTACACGACGTCTAACGTCAGCAGTTATATAACTGCCCTATACCATCGATGTTATGTATAACTTTGCCCGTAAGTCGGCCCTTGTAGCACACGACTTTTAAGGGACCATTAAAATACCATTACTTCCGAAGATTATTATACGATAGGTGAATTATTACGTCGTTGTTGGACACCAAACTGGAGGGATTAATTCTAAAACAAATGTACCTTGATACTTTCGATTCTAAAATTCACTTTCGAAGAAACAATTGAAATCACAGCTCACCCAAGCCGTACGATCCACAGTTCCCCTCGAAGCGGTACAATTTTTGCAAGATACGTTTCTTCCCATTATTTAAAGTGGCAATGACATCAAGGAGGCCTTTTTTCGCGAGACACCTTCTCTAACGCTGTTCGGGAACACCACGAACGAATCGGTGGCGTTCACAAGGCGAGAGAAACCTTCGTTACGTTTTTCCGCCTCATCGATATTTTATTTGGACGCCGACCATAACAGTAAAACGATATTAGGTCCTGAAGCAACGTCCGAAAGAATTCCTCGCAAGAAAATCTCGCTGGCTTTTCGTCGCCGACTCGTTCTCCCTTATTCTCGCCTTTTTTTCTTTTTTTCACTGCGCGTCAAACAGATCGTGTTGGAGGATTACGCGAAACCAAACCGAAAGAGTCGAATTTTCAAACAAACACGGGGACAGACACGTTTTCGTGCGTTGGGAATTTTTACCGACTCCGAACTCGATTGAAAATCAATCCGACGTGTCGGTATGTCTTTGTTTCACGAATTACAGACCTCTCGAAGCGTGGTTGCTCGTTTTATCTCGCGAGGTGTTTCCGTGCTCCTGGTTGTTCGGGAAATGGAAGTTTCCGTGCTTCTGTCGGAAATAATCCGTGTCGATCCGTTCAAGTTCAAACTTCCGTAACCGGTTTTCTATTCAACGTTATGGAAGCTCGTAACCCTTTATACTATTTACGGGAGATCTCTTCGATGCAATTACGTAATAGAGTAATTCCCGCTTACATCGAAATAAGAGAGAAGGTGAGAAAAAAAATAGCGGAGATGCTTCGATTACGAAAATTAAAATTTGTTCATTTTCACCCAACGTATTGTCAACGAATCGATAAGGTTCTCCCGATCAAAATGAGTACAAACGAATTCGAATATCCAAGATAGCGAAAATAATAGAATAGTAAAATTTCTTCAACTTACACCGTGTTTGGACTAGTTTCGATTGGAGAATCACCTGTATAATAGTTACAACGTGTATTGTTTGAGAAGAAGTTCGTTACGATAGATCTCCACGTATTTCATCCTTACACACCATGGGGCATTGACTAAAGTTCCGAGTACTATGGATCGTGATGCTTTTAATTTAGTTATGCACCTTCTAGCTGCCATGACCCTTAAATATTAGAGTAACAATCTTCGGGATAAGTCTATCGAACGACCCGTTTTAATATCAACGAGAAACTTGAAGCTAACTTGGTTGATTGCAATTATTCGGGCACTGGTATCGGGCAAGTTTGTTTAACGATCGGAAGCAACGGCAGGATACCTCCAGTTTCCTGATCCAGATAATATTTCAACTATCCGGGGAAGCCGGCAACTTTCCAGGGTTCTCTTAATCGCCGAAGATAACATCCTGTGCCATTATTTCCTGCCCCCGGATCTCGCTAGGCTCTGAATTTTACGTTATCTTCCGTGTTCGTTATCGATCTTAACAATGATTTCGTTGGTCCCGCGAATCTACGATCTGGTCCGATAATAATTATCGCGCGAAGAAAAGTACAGAATGTCGCAAATATTAGTTCCACATTTTTCAATAACTTCCAAAAGAAATAAGAGACCGCTGATAAATTAATTTCACGGTTTTCTTGTTTGGTACATCCTGCATTTAGATTCGAGTGCGAAGAAAGAGAGAGAATATAGTTAAACTCTGAGACGATATTCCTCCCCGCTTTAAAGACAAAATAGACGTCCCTTATCGCTCAAAAATGTTGCAGAGACGAGGGTACGCGTTTATCGCGCATTAACGCGAATCCTATGGACTTCTTTATGGGAAACACCTGCTGACTCTCGACTTTACGACACTTTCAGCGTTAACGTACATATCGAGTAAATGTAACCGACCATTAAAACATTGACACGACGAGACGTCTGTTGCTAGCATTGAGAAAAAAAAATAAAACTCTGTCCGTAAAACTGTCACCGTTCACCGAGCCTACCCCGCGCAACTGTCCTCGCTCGCGTTCTGGTATCGCAATAAAATCGTTTAACGACATAATTAATGTTTACGGAGGAACAGGAAACGAACGGAGTGCGTGCATCGCGATAAATTATGCTAACGTGCAATCATCCTAATATTTCGCGGAACCGCACGTGCAATTTGCATTTCGATCTAATTACCATTCGATTTGCCAGAGCGCGCGTTTCCGTGATGCCATCTCTCCACTCGCGTGCCATAACCAGCACGAAATATGGTGCTCTTCCCTATTAGGGTCTCGTAGAATAAAATTTCTCCTTCGAAGCGGACCGTTTCCCAAAGGTTAATTCACGGGGTTTCCGTTAACCGAGATTTCCTAACTCTTAGGGACGTTCGCAGCAATTTTTCGCTACGATTGTTACGCACGATCGAACGTGTTCACGATCTCCTGAACACACGGGTGAGTCGAGTCGCTTTTAAGATCAACGGACGCCTACGATTTAATTTGAAAAATAGTACGTCACGGAGACGATAATGCGCATCGCTGAGATATCAAGATACAAACCTAGGTACGGTCATTCTACGTGAATGACCGAAACAAATGAATCGAAAACATAGAATCAAATTTTTTTCGCGAGACGTGCTTTTCGAGAAAACGGTCCGAGTATTTTTGCTTTTCGAGAAAACGCGTGTGTATCACAAGGGAAAAGAATAATTACTTTCAGCAGAAACAACTCGGGATTGGTCAAACGTTTTAGTCAGTCTCCTACTTGACCACATTCCCCTTGACAAAATGATCTCCTTTTGATCCTCGACTCTTAAAGATAGTGGACACGAGCATTAAATTTAAATAAAGAGATTTATACTACGAACGTGAGCCAACGTTTTGCTAGTTCTTTAGTTCCCTTGGCTAAGGTGATCCTTTCATCTTGCTTCGCAAGAAATTCCACAAGAGGTAGAATTAACATTTATTGCGTATCCACGGGCCGTGAAAGTGTTAAAACAACTGTACAAACTACCGTAGACTAAACTCTGCTAAGTCATCGTATCTCTTGGACAACTGTTCCATCGAATGGAACGTGACAATAGTGACCAGACGTGTCTCTCGATTTATGGGGGATAGTTGGAAAGAAGGAGATAACGCCGCGATGGGAATAGTACCGACTGGACGCTACAATTCCGTTTGATAATCTCGTTAGCAGCGTCCACGAGTAGAATTCGTAAAGTCCGTTTAAGCCGAATACGTTTACAAGGCACGAAACGAGCAATTTCACTGGAAAATTAACGAGAATTATAGGCCTCCTGTACTCGAAATCGCCTATTCCTTGTCCGATACGGCTCGCGTCGAATTTAATGGGAAAGTCGTTCGGGATACCGAAATTTACATGGAACTCTTGCCAGATGATTCTTCCTGAAATATTTATTTATTTAACTGTGCCCCTTCGACGAAGACAGATCAGCGAGCAGAAGACAGAGTGTACGTAGGTAAATGGAGAATATTAATGGGATTCGTATTAAGATTGGATTCGCCTAGATACCCGCTGGCCGAACAAAAACAGATTAAAATCGGATACCTCGAAGCTCCCTCGAAATAGTATAATTCGTGAAAAGAAGCGATTCACTCTGTACCTACCCACCGCGTAACATACGTTTAACAGTGCTCCGCATAACGCAACGAGGAAAGTCGCTAATTTCTAATTTTACAAAGATCAAAGTGCACTCGGTTGTCGTATTTATCATCTGTTCGACGTGACACGTTTACCGGTCGTTGCATATAGAACATCCGTGCGCGTTTCAACCGTCAACGATATTAATGTATCGAATTTATAGGTCGAGCGTCGGCAAACGATCTAGATGAAATTGAAACATCAAAGGAGCGAAAAAACTGACTTTCTCCCCGAATTTCTCCGCCGTCTGTGCAGCTACACGGTCGGTAGCCCGATAAAGATGATCGCTCGAAGCGAAAGCAGCAAAAAGAACGTTCGATTGCTCGTCGGTTCGAGTGTCCAATCGGTGAGATGCAAAAGAGGGGGCGATAACGGATGCAACGTTTCTAAAGGTCGGTTCGTGCGATCGCAAATGATAATGTAACCGACGGAAGCCCTGTACGATGTTAAATTACGTTGGAATGGCCGCGGGCCGCTACGAATCCTGGTCGTTTTGTGCGACGAATTTATTGGCCGCCATAAAACAACCACATTGTTTCGGATACTTTTCCCATCCCCTCTTCGGTTCAAGCATCTCCCCGGAGAATCGTTGCACCGATTCGATTCCAGCTGTATTCGTTATCAGCCGCTTCTTGTTCCACTTTACCGTAGTGAACGCTTTAATTACAACAGTTTCTACCGGTTAACGCAACTTCTCGTACTTCGTGAAATATTAATGTATTCTTCGTCGAGGATCGAGAGCACGACTGCTCGGAGCTTGTATCGGATGCAAAACTCGTGCTTTTCTATCGTGCACCAGGTTGCCAAGGGAACCAACCAGCACCGAGAGAAATAAAAGCTCCCGATCTTCCGCGTACCGCGGCGTTGAATAAATCGCTCGAGTGGCAAAGCGAGTCTTTGCCCGGGATATTAAATTTGTAATCGAGGAAGACACGGGATTGCACCGTGGCGAGCTAAAGATTGGTCTTTCAAGGTGCGTCTGTTGCGTTCAGAGACCTCGTCGTCGAATCGTCGATTTGTAAAGACCGCCAGCCCCCTCTTGATAATCGAAACAAGACGAATAACGAGGAAACTCCGTTTCTTTCGATTCGCTTTACGCTTGACGTTATCGTTGGCTGTCTCTCGGACGACGAGAAGATACTCTTGCGATACAATAGTCGACTAATTTTATGCTATCGATTGTTTGGTTTTCGGTCGACGGTACGGAAAACTCTCCCACCAAAATTTCAACGCCAAACCACGATTTACTCAACACGAGAACTACCGATAGATTTCGATACATTAATTATCGAATTCAATTATCGATATTATTTTATATACGTCACGTGTACGGAAGATAATTTGAAACACCTTCGAGCGTTCTCCCTTCCCCAAACGTAATTGTTCGGCATTTTGCTTTTACAATTTTTCACCATAGTCGGAAAAACTCTTTTATCGCATAAATGATAGCATGTTTTGTACCAACGTAATAAATTTACCGAGCGTAGCACTCTCGTATTGCGAACGAGCAATTCTGCAGCTGCTGTGTGAACATTACCATTTGTTTCTACGTTTCGTTTCGATTCGAAAAAAGTCCAACTGCGGGCCGCCCGAGGATATACAGAATCAGAATCGTGATGCTGTATCTCGCGATAGAGATACGATATTTTGCTTTTAAATAACTTCGGAAGGAAATAAAAGACTGCTGCTCTGTGTATATACTCTATTTATCGATGGTCGGGAGGTAAACTTGGAAAACGATACCAGTTAGATTTTTAGAGTGCATTTTCCAGGGAAATATACGTTCTCCTTCGATTGCTCTAGAGTTTGGAGCATTATTGGCGTAGATTCTTCAAAAAATTCCAAAGAAGGGAATCGAGAGTCTGGTATTCCACATCGAACCGTCGTTTTACCTGAACGCAACCTGGATCGTTTATATTCTTTTAGATTTTCAACACGCTGGTAATAACTACTCCCATCAGGATTTTTCCATAGAATTCAGAATCTTCTAGGCACTAAAATAACGAAGGACTCGTATAAAAATGGCAGGAATTGTCCTCGCGTGAAAGTGATCCTTCAGAATGGAGTCTAGATGCAACTCTGAGCAAATCCAAATGACCATTACTTATCACTCGGGGCACGAGGTCTTCTCGAATTAACTTTCGACCAGTGCTCTTAATCTGCACTATGGTTGGGAAAGAGGATGGCGGCTAAAGAGAAGAGTGATGGAACAGAAAGAGCCGCGAAACCGTAAAACCGTCCGAGGGAAATTTCAATTCCACGCTACCTGGTCCCCGTTAGCCTTTATTCGGTCGCTCGATCGACCAGCGGGAAAGAATTAAGGGGCCTACCTGAATTAACGAACTCACCAGTGTCCCTATTTTATCAGCCCTCGAGCTTCAGAGTTCTCTTCGCGCGTGTAACACCATCGCCGAGAGCGAAAAGACCCTTCGTTCGCAATGTATCCAGAGGAAAATGGACTTTTTTTTTTTTTTTTTATTCCGGAAAGTTTTATCGCGGCAAACTGTTTTTCGTCGTGCTCGTCCCAGGTTTCCCTCCTCGCTGGAATTCCTACCCAAACATCGGCCGTGTTTGTCCGATGGAACGAGCTAATGAATTGGTCTGCTCGGTTCATGAATCGGAAGAAGAGCCCACCGAACCTGGAACGTTTGAATAGCTTGATTCGAAATCGAGAGAGAATATTAACCTTCTGTGTACCGTATCGGAGTCACTGGTTAATGGTACACCTCGAGCGATGGTGTAACGTCTGTGAGACACACTGAATAGATTGTAAAGTAGAAATTGTTGCCGCAAGGAAGAAATTGTTAGAATAAAGGACTCTGAATTGTAGCAGGCAGAGAGTTGTTACGTCGAGGGTCACGGTGGTCTCCGGGGACCAATCTTCCAAACTTACTCGTAAGTTTCTTCTCCGTTGGAGAATACAGACTACGAGGACCGAGACACTTACGAGGAACGAGTACTTTAAATAATATCAAAAACTTTCAAATAATAAGTACGCCGAGAAATTATCGAATATTTCTAGCTTTCACAACTACCGAGGATATCTATGCCATTGTCTAGTCGTGGTAATTATTTTCTCGTGCACCTGGTGTATTATTGAACGCGTGCATTGTTCGAACGAAAGAGTAGATAATTCATCAGTTCCAAGCTATCAAGATAAATAATAAAGAAACAATCGATCGGCGTTCGGAAATTAAATTTCGATGGAAAAACACCGTTGTATATTTATTCGGGAGATCTCTTTGTTGCCTCGTTAATGGATGGTTATTTACGAATTCGGCTCGGTCGCTTGTATTCATAAATTATTACCGACCGATGCGAGCCAGCCCGAAATAGCACCAAGATCAGCCACCATTCGAAGGGAATTTAATCTAATAAACTTTCGCGGGGCAAACTTCCGGCTTTAATTAAACGGGCATCGATGAAACAGAACCGAGTTGAGATATTGGATGAAATGAAACCGACGAAAGGAAAAAAGACAACTATGAAACAATCGAACGGAACGAACAATGACCTATCGGGGTGAAAAACAAATTGGTGAATTATTTGAAAAAATCCGAAAATAGCCCATGAAAATGTATAATTCGTACGAACGTCAAAACTGCATTTATTTAACGGAAAAATCCATTGGAAAAATGATTCGCGATACGGCAATCGAAATAAAGTGCCCTCGCGAACTCGTGTATATACATATGTGTGTGTACGTGTGTACACTCGCGTGAAACGAGCATCGTAAACGAAACAAACGCGACTCGAATACGCATTCATTAAAGGGATCCTGGTAAACATTGGAAATTACAATAATTAATTAAATTAAAGGGCTTACATGAGAAATATCCCGAAGCAATAAGAATTCTACACGATTCAACGAGTTGCTATGGATAATTACAACGGAAATTACGAGATTCCATCGTTAATCTCCTGCAAAAGGTTAAAAGTTTCAGCTCGTTCGCGTTGACTCAGCAAATTTCATTGAGCGTACTATTTACGTGGGAAAAAATTACGCTAGGGAGAAACAATTCTCGGCGATCTTCCTGGCTGCAATAATTAATTAATCAGTGTCCAGGATGACGGGTTCGTGAGGCAAGAACTTGCAATTTGTGGTAGAGGAACACCCTCTGGATCCTCTAATATCGGCGAGTACTCGGGCACGGGTTACCCTCGATCCCAAACATCGGTGATTACGCTGCGACTGATAAGCAAATAATTAGCTCCGATGCAGACATTTCGATAACGATCTATCTGCGTCACTTGCCCGTTACTAACCGCGTAACCTCTGTCCGTTAACCGTGTTCATCAATCCTGTTCTCGGTAATACTCATGTTTCATTTACGAGAAAAAAATCATCGTTTCGAAACAAAAATTACAAACGAGCCACCGATAGATTTCTCTTTCTCAACGATGCCTGTGTGTGTTTTTTTTTTTTTTTTCTTTTCTCAAAGATCGACGCTACGGTCTTCGTTTCGCAAGAACGCATTTACGATAAATCACCGTTTCGACAAAAATGTACGAGCACACGGTGGATTTCCCCACCGTGAAGATGCGCGTTCCCGTAGATTGCATCTCTAAATTGCACTATTCAACTCGCGCGAACTTTATGCCGTTTAATTAAACAACGCACAGTCGAACGAACGGCAGTAAGGTCGAAAGTCCTTTGTTTCCTAAACGAACGCGTAAACTACGTACGTGTACGCGTTTAACGGTAATACAGTTTTTTTCGCATAAATCGTTACGTTGTACGCGGTCTGGTCGTTGGAACAGTACCGTGTTCTTAACGCGGCGAGAAAATGCGGGTGTGCGCGAGAAGGTGATTAATTAGGGAATTTCTCTACCTACGATAGTAAACAACGTGGTAAACGGGTATCGACACGTGTAACGTTGACGTTACAACGGTGACAATTAATCGCGTGCTTGCGGTGGCGTTTAGAGCAACTTAAGGAGGCTTTAAAACGTCAAACGACACTTTAACCGCGCACGAAATAAACTTTCCGTTCGAAAACGATTCAGTGTCGCCCGTGGTTCGCTGTTTTCACTTTTTTTTACGATTATTTCAAATTTATGCGCTCATAAACGCACTTTCGCCCGTCGATTAACATAATCTCCGAATTGGCACGAGGAAGCGATATTTAAATTCTAGTACACACGGGAGCGTTTTACTCGTAAAGAAAGCACACCTATCGCGTAGAGGTGGACTTTACAGCGAAGCGATTGGTCTCGCGTTAATGGGCAGTTCGTTAATGTTTACTTCGACGCTAACGAATACGCAGTGTGCAGGTGGGAATCCACCACGTGCACATCCGGGTTTGGCTTACTCAATTTTCATCTCGAACGTCTCGTTTAAATTAGTAAAAATACGTCAGCGTTGGCAACAAATTCTCGTTTACGGCCACGTTGCGTCGCGTGCAGTGCTTGCAAATCTTATTAGCAACCGTGTCGGGGATTTTTTTTCCAATTAAACCTTCTAATTACCGGCTACCGAGAACAAGCGAGGGAAAGGTTGCCCGATGCGTCACCTAAGTCGTATTCCCCCAATCTCGTTGCCATTTAATGAATCTAATAGAGAAAAAAAACCAAACGATAGCAAGTACGAAGAAAACATTGATATTTATGAAAGTTTTTAAAATTTCAAATTCGAACAGGGTAGTTTATATTTTCTATCTTTTTATAAAAGACTCGATATTTCTCGTGGATCAAATTTTTTGCATTATGGATGTTACGTTGAGACACGAAGAAGCTTACAACGAATTAGTTGGTTCAACAATTTTCAAATATTCGCGTAGAAATTAGCATCGAATACGAAATACCTTGGCTCGTACGATTTTAGCAACTCCTCTACGTTGTTGGATATACAGAGTAGCCCAACCGAAACGTTTCGTTACGCAAAACAAACGATAAGACACGCTCCTTGAACATCTATCACGCGATGGCCCCCATTCTCGCGGTGAACGATATTAATTTTATCCCCGGATCGTGAGGAGCGTACAAAATAGTTGCCGGAGTTAATCGAGTCTTAAGCCGCTTTTCAAAGAGAGCAACGAAAGTTTCGACGATTCCGGTAATTTTTAACGGCCCCCCTTGAAAGCTCGATTTCATAATAGAAAGTCTAGGGAAACTCGGTCACTCTCGTGAATCATAGCTACAAAAGGTTAAACTTTGGATCATCCCTGTATTAATGCAGATATTTCGGCACGTAGACCAAACACGGCCGTACATTCGTCGAGGATTAACCTGGCTCTGGATGAAAAAGAATTATTTAAAAAGAAAGATGAACGAAAATGCTAAAGAATCTAAAAAAAAACATTTCACACGCATCAAGCGCGACACCCTATACGGTATGCGATAAATACGAACGAGTTGCGTAACACAATATTATTCATCGTTAAACAGAGATCATTGTTTCTAAAAAATTCAAAACCTAGTAAAATGTTCACCGTTGGTAAATCGAGTTTTAAAAATTGATTCGATCGTTTCAACGGGACTTTTATCGCTCACGTGAGATCGGTAAAGTGTCTACGAGTGCGAATTGTGTATCATTCGTTATACGTTACGAAGCGTAGGGTTAAACACCTTTTCGAAGTTGAAAAAGGGGAACGATTGAACTTCGATGGCCGTCGAAAAATGTGAAACGTCGTAAGCATTAACCGTGCTCCGTTTCTCGTGCAATAGCTAGCCCCTCTTCGGTTTTCTCTACTAATTTTCCAGCTGGTTGGCTTCCTATTCTGCGAGTTCGTTCGTGAGGTATCGTCGGAGACCCACCGGTTTGGACAGCCACTTCATTTACTTTCTGCAATCGAAACGCGCGAACCTATCGACGTTACGCTCGGCAACAGCTGCACGAAATCGCGAACAGGAAACTGAATTTTGCTCCGGCCGGAATAAACAGCGAACGCGCATCAACTATTCCCATCGCTTATACGAGCACTTGAACGCGCTCGATTCCTCCGCAACGATCAATTTCTTTTCCTTTTTTACGAAATAATTTACCTCGATGCTGGCCGCCCGAGTTCTCCGTTATCTTCCGTATCTCGACGTTACGAGAACGCACATACTTTATCGTTCCGTTCGTATCGCTTTTTAGCATTTGATATCAATCGTTCGTTAGATATACGTTCGACGACGCGATACTTGCCGGTACTCGACGCGCATCATGGAAAAGGGAGACTTTCAATTGGTAGAACTCGGTGACTTCCGGTTGAAAGCTTTTGCGCTTCTGTGGCCGAACACTAGTACAGACAAGTGTTCACTGAACGAGACAAAGCTCGTCAAAATTAGACAGTGCGTCGCAGAAATGTCACGACGTCCTCCTTTTCCTCTACGATGCAATATCATCTCGAATTGATACGTTCCGTAGCATTCGATGAGAGTACTCGGTATACCGAGGGCACCAGGAACGCCTTCTATCTCCGTAAAATATAAATGGTGCACCGTAGCTTCGATTAAATCGCTTCACGGTAGATAGGTGGATGTAATGTTCCAGGGATTAAGCAGAGGAAGAGATTTTAAAGCGCGAGCTTATCGCCGACCTTTTCCAACGATCTTTTTCGCGCGAAATAATCCGCGGTTTTAATACGACTTTTTAATTAATAATACAGAGCTCAACAACGAACTCCGCAACGACCGGAGAAAATAAGAAAAGTCGCGCGGAAGATCCATCGGAACTTTCTGGATTAACAATACGGTAATCGTTAACACCGAGAAATATTTTACTCGACGACGATACGAAAAAAAAGGGATCAACCAGCTTCAGCGAATTTATTGAATAAATAAATATTTCATTCACGATTTTAACATCTCCTCGTTTCGGATATCGCGTCTAAATAATCGCACTCCACCGATCGATTCAACGTGAAAATAATTCCTTTCGTTTGCATTTAATGCCGCACCGCCACATTTTTCTGGTGCTTTCTCGATACGAGGCAGAACAGAGGGAATGGAGGGCGGTGTTTCTTTGTTTACTTTCATCGTAACCGACAAGTACGTGTCTTTCAGAATAAACAAATACCGGGGCTGCAAATCTAATTTCGGACCAACTTTCAAACTCCGTCCATTCGGTGGAGGAGTGGATGTTTATTTATTCATCCCTTCGCGTAACCAACGGATTCATAAACACAGCTTTACCCACGGTCCACGTTCTTTCATTGTTCGTGGAAAGCTTCGTGCATTCGTTCAGCCCTCGCCTTTTATAGCTCGTAATTCATAATCTTGTTCGTATTGACTCACCCTGTACACACGTTACCTCCCCAATGATGTGATTGTGTTATTCAAGGTGAAAGTAGCAAACGTTTCGTATTCGTTGCCTAACCTTCGGTTACTAATTTTCTTGATTTTCTAAAGGTGATCCACAGTTCGTAGAATCCAAAAGTTTTAACGAACAACTCGATCAAGACCGCTCGAATTGTTATTCTTTCATCCATTACATTGACAATACTTAAGAGTGAACGTGGATGAAATTTTTCCACCCTCGATCGTAAAACACTCCTCATATTCCTTTCAATTCTGTACCGTCGCGAGATTCCAGAGCAACCCAACGAAATTCTCCAGAACTTCGAATTCTTCGGATTCTTCGCATTCTTTCGATTGCGTCTGCAAATATTAGACTTTGTGTTACGCGAGAGGTAGAACTTCTACAGAGACCGAGACACTCTACGAACAAAGAAACCCTGAAGCCAATTCCAACCCGATTTCACGGTTGTTCTATCTCATTCGTTTAGCCTTCGCGGAACGATACAAAGCGTTTCTTCGCGAGAGAAACATCCCCCCCCTGTTCGTGCTTTCATCAAACCCTGGCTCTATGGCGATACGCATCCTTCAAGGAGCTCGGAAATAAAGAATTGAATCGTGTACCCTATCCCCAAGGGTGCAACGTACCTTCGCGAGAAGGTTGCATCTCGTTCTTCGCATCCTGGACCAGTGTTTCTGATTTCGTTCTAAGTAGACTTTGATCGGTTGCAAAAATCTTGGGTGATTTTTGCTACTGCGATTTAATACGCAATTGGGTGACTTTAACGCTTGTAACACCGCTGATCCGAACAGCACGAACTAAAAATGCCTACCAAGCCCAGTAGCCACCAAGGAAAAATTACTCGACAATGTTCACGATCCCCTCGACCCAAGGAATCATCTTCTGAGCTCTCAGCTAGACCCGGGATACGATATGTGCCAAAATTGTCGACGAAGCATGAAACTAGGGCTCGAATGCTTTACGCGCACTTTCCTGCAGTTTCTCTTCGTCAAGACGAACAAGTTTCCTCGGAATTAAACAAAAGATCGTTCTCTCCGGTCTCGGTTTAAGAGCCACGATACATATCCTTTCTGCTGTGGGAACTGTTTCAGCAACCCTTTCATCGAACACCCAAGAACGCGAATGTATTACCAGGATGCGTCTCGTAAATCACCGTCCGTCAATTGCAAGCATGTTTACTCTCTACTCGTTTTTGCTCTCAGAGTTTAAGATATTTCCATCGGGGATGAGACGCCTAACTTTACGGTACAGTGTGTACCTATGGTACGAGTCCCGAACGAGAAGAAAAATTCGAAGAGAAGACCTTCCTCGTTGAAAAATCTCTTTAAATCGTTCTCGTTTCAACACACGAACGTGACCTACGAGCGCGAACGCAGTGGGATGCGTTTCTCCGAATTCGGTAGTTTAATAAAACCCGATCCTGCTGGAAATTGATTTTCCTTACCGCACGGTACACGACAAACATTTATCGATCACGCGACAGACTATCATCCGAGTTTTATTTACAGCAACGCTCGCTGCGGGTGATTCGATGGATTCCGATACACGCGATTCCATCGCAGTTGATAAAACGCTTTGCGCAATTGCGCACGGCATCGCGAAATAATAACGCGCGATCGCTGTACCAATTTTTCGTGACGATCCATCAAGCGTGAAAAAGAAAAATAAACGGAAATAGAATGCTTTAGCGGACGTCCCGTAATATTCCCATTGTTAACGAATTAGTTTGGTTTATCGATACGTAATTACGTCAAAGCTGGTGCTGTAAAAAGTCAATATTTATCGTCGTTTGTAATGCCATTTCGAAGCTCGCGTACTTTTTTTCACTCCACTTTACCGCCCGAATCATCTGCTTTAAAGAGACCATCTCTTTCAGGGGACACTCCGTATATAAATTTTTTCTTTTTACATAGTTTACGTCGAGGGTATCTTGAATGGTACGCGATATCCCTTGGAGTAGGTAGCTCTTATTAAGTAGGGCGACGTTATAGAATATTATCCTCTTAAGGGGTGAATTACTTCGTTTATTTCACCAAAGGGTTTATATCGCAGAGATGTTTCCTCGTTAGAATTCAAAACAAATCGGTTTAACGATTGTTTCGTACGTTAAAAGTTCCTCGTTTCTCTTCTATCGTGATTCGTATGTTTCTATATGGGTGGTAAGTCTAACGGATGGTTAGACTTGTCTACATGTCTGTGGTTAGATGTCTAATGGATCGATAACGTTGTTTAAACTTTTTAAACGTTTAAAGGACGCGATTAGTTCTTGGAGCCCTCGAAATGGATTTGCCAAAGAACCCTGTCTATCGCAAAGCTTCGAAATTCGAAATTCCAATATCAAGGACGTAGAGGGGAATCGCGTTTGGTTGTCTATTAGGCTCGATTGGAAATGGAACTAGAAACCCGGGTGCTCTCCGGTGCACAAACTTTACGCGAACGATATACCGTGTTTGTCTATACATCGCATCTCCTGAGGGACAAAGGCGAGCACGAATAAAGATAAGAGGCTCGTAGTCCCTTCCTCGAGAAATATATGTCCCGTCACATTTATTCAAATTGTCGGAAAATTCCAGAATTATAATCCACGATTTTCTAAGACGGAGTTTACGACCTGCACGTGTTATTTTTGAGAAGCAGATTTCGACGAGAGATCGGGGATTCGTCGCGGCTGTATTTCATTCTAAATCCCTTGATCTGGATAACAAAGACGGATCGTAAACTCTCGAGTAACGAACGCTTATCGAGGTTGTAGCGAGCCACCAAGAAGCGAGGGTCGGTATCGGTCCCGTTGCGTTTAAACTTTCGAGCGACTATTCTGGCTACCAGGTGTAGCGAAACATCGAATCGTTCCCAATTTTGCGAGAAAATTTCTTATCGACTTTCTAGAATCGAAGCCCACGGTATACGAATCTCGCGTTAAAGTTTATCGTTACATTATACTAAACAATTTCTTCCGTTGCCTAAACCGATCCAATAAAAGGATACCCTCGCAACGTCCCGGGGAAATTTTTATATTTTTCTTTTATATTTATAGTTTCTCTCGATCATAGTTACCTCCCTCGACTCTCGACCCTTTCTCCTTTCAACTCGATGCCTCCTTTATCGGCCCTGGTGGAAATCAAAATATAGGTGGGGGGGTGTTTGAGGTAATCCTCGAGTGGGCGAACACGCGCCAGACCGTGCGATACTCGTCTCATTGTAATGCAAACCGATGGTGCAGAGCGACCAAGGGTCGGAGCTGGAGGTTGCTGGATGCGTTCTCCAGCCCCCCGCGGTACAGCAAACTTCCACCCCTACCAGCTCCATCTGTTACCCTTGTTCGAATATCACGGAACACGGACGAGGGTAGATCGACCTGTAACTCGTGGGGCGAGGCTTGATCACGCAAAAGTTTATAAACAAACGGGTTTGCCTCTCGTTGGGAGGGCGCGTCTTTTAATTTAACTTTCCATTACCCCCGGTTCGAAGGACAACCGGGCTCTTCCGTGGGACGCGTAATTTATCGGCGACACCGAGGTCGTGAAAAGTTGACGAGCCGAGGCAAACCGCGATTATTTATCCAGCCTCGGTTGCAAGGGCGACGCGCGATGAAAAAGTTGCCCGGAGACCGCCGACAGCGTCACACGACGATATATTCATTGGAATAATCAGAAAAAGAGTAATCCCGTTAAGTCACGGAGAATATTCCCATTCCGGTGGCGCGATTAAATTCGTACCAACGATTTTTACGCTCCTCCCTTCGCGAGAAATCCTCTGCGAGCGAGACACACGCGGTGCACGAGAAACGTATTACAAACGCGCAAAAAACGATGCATCTGTATTATAATGTCCCCGAGATTTCTGTTGAATTCTATTAACTCTGGATAATATCCGAGGTAAAAGAGTACACTTGGAAAACGCAAAACATGGATGACTCGCGGTTGAAAGTTTTCGTTTCTTGTGACGCGTATATCACACTGAACAATTTTTCAATGCCTAGCAACATTAGACAGTGCGTCACAGACACTTCAAAGTGGGAGAATGCAAACGAGAATGTCGTTCTACCAATTGGAAGACTTCGCGTCCCTTGGAACAATTGCTGAATTGTGAAATTTTCGCTGAAATATTTCTTCATTTTGCTTTCAGGAAAATGATCACAAATTCCTCGTTGATTATGCGACGCGCTTGTTTTCATCGATAAACACGTTGTTATTTCTGAAATTCGTGTCAGGCTCGAATTTCCGGTTGTCAATGTTCCAGTCGATTAAGCGGAAGCATTTCGTCGGCGGGTTACCTCTCATTTACGTAGGCAAAAATTAACATTAGAAGCTGGCCATTATCGTCGATCGATCGTCACACAAATGGTGAAAAATAACGATCATAAACAGGAACAGATTCTTCTGTCCTTTTGCGTTACGCGCTGGTATAAAAATTCAATTCCCCTCCCGATCAGAGGGAATAACAAATTGAAAATATTTCACGTATATCGAGTGCCAGCAACAGAAGCTGCACAGCGACGACTTACTTCGCCCGTGGATCGCTTTTTCGTCGTCCATTAAAAGTAAAAAATTACCATAGACGATACTAACAACGCAATTGACATCGTAAACGCGTTTACCGCGCTTCCGCGATTACCCCATCTGAAAAGAAAAATACCGCGTACGCCAGGCACGTACGCGACCAACTTTTTACGATCTTCAACGTCAACACGCCGAATAAAACCCTTTTACAGCTTTGTTCGCGATTCTCGTGGACGCTGCAAAGTAAACGCGACAAGTAATCGCGTTCGAGAAAGTAATTTCCTCGATGGTAATTAACCCGTTGCCTTGAGTTGTCACCGTGCCATAATCGAACCAAAAATTGAACAAGGATCTCGATCTCTTCGACGATCGCTCGAAAGCGTAAAAATGTTACTTTTAAACATTCCGTATTGGTCCTGAATCCCTATCACGATCGTAACTTAACTCGTGTACCTAATATCTAACCTGAAATCCATGTCACGATTCTCGTTCGATATTACGAAGCAAGAGATTAAAAAAACGTTTCACCGTCCTCTCGAAACTATCAAGGAATTTACACAAGGATCGCGGAACGTGTATTTTAGGCACATTCTCTGTGTGAAAACGTCGAATCTCGATTACCAGGGGCTAATCGGGGAATACACGGTTCGTTCGATCGCGAATCTGATTAAACGAGAACACGTGCCAGCACGTTTCCATTGTACGTCTTCGGCCCCGATCGCGATATAAACGATATTTAATTCAACGGAAGGGTGAAGGAAAATTTATGGGAAAATCCTTGCGATCCCAGGCACAATAGAACGTACGCCCACTGGCCACTATTCTCGTCCTTCCTTCCTTTCTTTGGTGACCATTGTCGCGGATTCTCCGGTTTCCTCCCTGTCTGTGTTATCGATCGCCGTGCTACTTGTCTTCCGTCGCATAAGCCAGCGACGATCTTCTGGACGAGATTTCAGCGGGTTGGGACCCAGCTTGCCCCCTTGCAACTTCGGACATCCATTTTCCAACTTCGAATCCTGGCGAAACGCGGGACAACTTTGACCACAAGTGCCATAGCGCGTTTCTGTTTCGCGCTTCGTCTACCACCGACTTCCACCGAGAGTGTTGAATTTACAGCGACTCGGATCGGATATCATCGCGCCAACGGTACAGAGAATATATTATTATTGCGCGTCTGTATCGCTCGCAGACAAGTAGACCGTCCAAACCGACTTTTGTCGCGACTAACGAACCAATCAAAATTTTCCTCACCGTGCACAACCCTGCAATTTTATTGCATTGGATTCGTATCGTTCAATCGCAAAGAGAGATGCTTCTATTTTAGTTCGTTGAAGTTCATCTTGAAAACTTACGTTGAAGAAAGATTTACCACGTTGAGAAGGACGTTTATTCGTCCACTGTTTGTGAAAAAAAATTCAGTTACTCGAGCCAGGTTATCCACTCTGTATACGATCGTACAAAGAATACCTCGAACAATGGCGCGGCACATCCGGAGGCTGCTTTCAAACCTCGTGCTCGTTACGCGAACACTAATCGAAGATAGGAGAAACTAAACCTAAGAAAATACACCGTGCAAGATGACAATCTACGAACAAATTGGACACGCTGTCGATAATTGCATTTCGTTTCTCGCGAAGAGTAAAATTAACCGAAGCACGATAAAACCTTACAAGTGGAAATTCGTTGAAAATTATTATCCGGATGCACCCGTGCACGGGTCCGAATTTTTTTTTGTTACCGGGTGAATAATAAAGCACAGGCGATGTTTCATTTCACGGTACACTGCGTACACTGCGGAGGATAAAACGTAAGCTGGAAGAATTTTGCGAAAACTATTTTAAATCAACTACTCCTCGACGCTATGAACTCCGTCGTTCGTGTTCGTTGAGAGTTACCCGCTTGTTTCGTAATCGTTTCATTAGGGCGTAATGTCGAGATACAGTGTCTCGTTTTGAGGTCGATTGAAACCGCGAACACGGACGTTCTATCGAGGATTCGGTACCGAGGGAAACGCGTACGAGCGGTTAGATGAAGGACCGTTTGATCAGCGCGGCCACCGCAATGCAGCCCAAAAACTAGTCCCGTTAACGAGCCACGAGTGTGTGACTTATGAACAAGCAACGACTCTCGTGAACGGTAACTGCACGAAACGGCGAGGCGTGCGTGTAATGTATGTCGACGCGTATTGCTGCCGGCCTGTTTGTAAATTTCCTCGTTCTGTCTACAATTAGTAATCTCGACGTCGAGCAGACCGTTTCGAGTCCTTTGCGCGGTACAATTCCGGCCTAAAGCACGGAAAAGAGAGGACGGTGGTCGACTGTCGCCCGAGTACGGTGAATTCTCTCGTTGCACCACCACCGGATTCGCTTCGTTGTACGATCATCGCTATCACCACCGACCGGGGGGATCCCCATCGGAACCAGCGAAGCGTGAAATACGAGACCGACCGACCGCCGGCTATCTTTGTAAGAAGCCACCGACTGACATTTAAAGACCGCAGACTTAGCAAAAAATGATATTTTTAAATTCTCGTTCTCATTCTCGTGAAAATATTTTTAACGCGTTGATGGAATTATTCGGCTTTCACGGTGAACATAACACGAAACACGCTGCGATTTCGAGCATCTTTACTCACGGTACGGTACCATACGTAGTGTCGCGAGATCGCTATTGCGATTGGTTTGCACGCGTGCAAAAAGTGATTTATTCAGGAAGTACTCGACGAAAGTGATCGTTTACTCGCATTTTTCTTCGACGGAATATTACTACAGCGTAAGTTGCAAGACTGTCGCAGTTGTTGCATCGTGTAACGAAAATCTACCAACTCGATGAAAATTCTTTGAAAAAGAAATTTTCATTCAGGTTCCCTCTTTCGTTTGCCAATTAAGTTTTTCCCCCTTCTTCTCGAGAGTCTCGATGGACGTATTGTTCTCTTTCTCTCTCTCCCTTTCTCTTTCGAAAAAAGGAAAATAAATGAATAAATAAACAAAACGCATCGAACGTCGGGGACGAGCATCGAAAAGCTGAAAAAGAACCGCGCCGCACAGCGTCGCGTTTCGTTGCATATTTGCAAGTGTCCGTGCATTATCGGGGTATCGATTTTAAGCATGGCGAGCGGCTTCGATAAAAATACCGGGAATTCAGGCTGAAGCAAGGGACTGGAAAAACCGAAAATAGGATGTAGCGACGTCCGTTCACGATCTACGCTTACACACTCGAACACGAAACTGAAAAGCTATGCACACGTTGCCCGGTATTACGTAGACGCGAAACCAGCATCTTGTCATCCCGTTCCCCGCCCCCGAGACGCCCGAAATAGCGCTAATCGTTACGGTTGCTATTGCAAATTCTAGCAGACGCACTGTGAATCCAAGAGGGGGATGAGAAATGTCCTTGGCGGACAAGTGTACTCGAGAGCCAAATACGTAGACAGACGCACCATCGATTAAACTCTCCGTCAAACGCTTACCGATATTAGTACCATTATCGTCCCGACGAATGAGTCAAACGGAATATAATTTCCTCGTCTAAACAAGGTTAGACGCATACGGCCGCTCGAAAACAGTGCCCGACCTCTGGAATTCGTTTAACAAACGCAAAGAACGCGACCAATTTTCTACCCTCGATACAACGAAATTCCACGTACGATGTAACACCGTTAACCTTGCAATCTCGCGGAGAATTCGCGAGTGGGCCGAGCGCCACGCAGAACACTTTTTGTTCCGGGAATACGACGCGAGCATTTCGAACTTTTAATTAGAAATAACTCCCGCGATACGTTCCATAGTCGCTAATTTTCGCTACCGCGACGATCTTGGGATAATTCGTAAATTTCGAGAACGGAGAGATTTCCGAAAAGCATCCGTGAGATTCCAATACGAATTCCACGATCCCGCGAATCACTTTCAGACAACCCACGAGAATATTGCCCCGGAATATTGCATAAATTACCCGCGAGCCGAGGATACGCGTTGGAAATAGAGACACGGTGGTACGGTGGTACGGTGGAGGATACATGGCGCATGGAAAATCATTTATTTTACAATCGGGTAGGAGACACTTGGGAGATTTATCTTCGTAGATAAACATCGCGGAGACGTTGAATTTTACGAAAAAAGTCATAAAAAGCAGCGAGACCGGTACCAACAAACAGAACAATCATCATCGGAGTATCGAAAATTAGTATGCAATTCGCCAACGATTACCGCATCCATGTAAAATGACTGACGCGAACTTTACGAGAATTTAAGGTCACCGATACTTTTTTAAATGGCATCCTATATTTTATTTATATCCTTATACAGCATAAAAGAATCTATCCAACGATTTCATAAACCATAATGTTCCGATCTTTCGAATTGGAAAAATTTACAGTAATATGTCTCAAGGTTATCGGACTATTTTTCCGTTTGTTTTAGAAATTGTTTAAAAATAAGACAAAGAAATTGTAGAACCAACCTGTACTTAACCGATTACCAGCTGAAAACATCGGTGAAAACAGAACGTCCGGAGAAAGTATGTTCTCTCGATCGAGTGGTTGTTTCGATTTTTACACACCTCGTGAATGCAAGGCGCGTACATATCTGCGTTCGCTGCGGCACGCATGCATAATGCACGCGCAGTGCACATGCAGGTTTATCTATCGGAGGGTACGGCTACGGTCAATGGCTGACATTGCTCGATATATTATTTCCCCAGTCGAGCAAACTGGACATATTCACCGAGAGCGTTGGATATAGTATCGGAATACTGAAAGAACAATGATAAAAATTGATCAATGTTGAACCTGACGAGCAATCGAATATTCTTGAGCTATCCAAAATGTGTCATTATTTATCCGAGAGAGGAGAGCAATATTATGAAAAGTAAGCGTAGCAAAACTCACTTAAGTAATAAATTCCGTCCTTATATTCTTCCTACCGTATACTCGCCAACGGAGACACACAAACTGAGAACATTACATCATCCAAACTCGCTACGCAGGTAGTTAAATTTCAATACAGCCAAAGTCCAACGACCTATTCCCGAACAGTACCCCCACTGCTCGGCGTCCCGCGCCGAGCGCGTCTTACCTTCGACGCAAATGATAAACACAGCAGGAATAAGCACGAAAGAGGAATACTATGTTTATTGCCTGCCCTTGTCGAAAGTGTCGAGACTCGAGGTCGAGACAATTCTTGGTATAAAGTCGCTACCTGCTCCGCGGTAGACCCAATCAACAATTTACTTAAATTCGAGCAAACGTTACTGTACGCTGTACAATAACCCATTCGAAAGACTCGAGAGAAAACACTCGCAAGACCTAGTAACACAATCATTGATATAGGCACGACTTATAGTCGTATGTATACCACGTCACTGGGCACATCATCTACACGATACCAATTTTTCATGTTACAGCAACTTATCAATTATCCATCCGGATTGATCGAAAGGATTAATTTGTGATTGCAAAAAAAAATCATTGCGAAACATTCGCGTTCAGATTTTACAAAAAAAAAAAATTAATGAACATAATTATACTAGCCAAGGCATCAATTTTTTTTTTAAACATACTTTTACAAGTATATTTTTCTTGTACTAAATTTAAGTAAGAAACTATATCGACGTATTATCGACTGAAAAATATAGGTTAGGTATTTTTAATTTTAATTATTTTAGAATAGGAACAGCAGGCCTCGGAATACATTTAAAGGCGATACTGAGATCGCTTTGGACGCAAGATCATTAAAAGCGTTTCGGATGACGAAAAAAGGTGAATCACCGGGAAACAATACACGTGGGAGGTATCGTGGCGGACAGGTGCAACGTTCGTGAAATCGCGACTTGGGTGTGTTGCATCGATGCAACGGCGCTTCTAACGGCGTTGCGGCGGCGACGTGCAACGTGCGTGCCACGATGAAATTCCGCGTAGTGCCGCTTGATTGCATCTACCGTTGCAACTAGCGTTGCATCTACCGGTGCACTAGTCCATTTACACACATTCACACTTACAATAGCCCGATTATACAGAATGTTACTCACTGTCACGGATTAATGCACCAAGTACTCGATGCACCCTACCGTGCATCGTATGCATCCACGTAAGATATTTAACTGCCCTTACCGGTCCTGCTGGAAGCATATACATACACTCTACCGACTAATTAATTCGAACCTACAAAATCACCCCTCTGCGGCTCATTATCGTCGTCTATTCGATTCGGAGTACCGCGTCGATGAATGATAATCGATTAGTATTATTATTAACGCGTTGAGCGTCGTGTCGGTCACCGATATCGGTGAACCTTCGGATCACAATAGAAAATGCAACACACACGATACGATGATTTAATGGAGATTGTTGAAACGCGTCGAACAGAGATTTCTTACAAAACCATCCGGCTTTGCATACCCTTTCGCTTTTGTTGTAATCTGTGATATTCGAGTTCGGGCGTCGAATTGCGAAAAAGATCTCAATCGATGTTATCTCAATCATTGGTAAACGTTTGATATAATTAAATTCCAGTTCCAAGCCGACTTAAAATTCTGTGCAAATACACCGGTGATGCCCCAAGGAGGTTGTAACTCTTTCATGTACTTTTATACCGGCTTGGAATTGATAAAAAGAGAAAATAAATCTTGTTGCGCGCGGCTGGCGAAAGAGGGAATTTGTAACTTAAAGAAGATCGGGACAACGAAGTTGCTACACGGGCACGAACGAGCCTGAATCCTCTTACGCTCTTTCTCTCTTTTCTACTCAACCCCGAGAGAATATTCTCTGTACAAGAACGTGGGACTCTTCTTACGTTCGTGGGATTTTTAATCAAATCGAAACTCAACTACTAAAGAGGAACTCGTGCTACGAGAAACCTGGAGCGTAATTTGCGACGAGATCGTTTCAGGAAACGCGCGAGCACGGGTTGTAACAAGAGGAAGCGGATTTCGCAGTGGTGGTTAATTCCAAAAGAACTTACTACAGCGAGAAACGATATGTTAGTTCAGTAAATTCGTAACGTCGGGGGAAACCTCGAGTTTGCGACTTTTAGTTAAATTTAGTTACTCTCTGCTTTCGTGGTCCCCGTGGGGAATTGCGTTAAATTTCAGAGGCAAAAATGAGTCAAGGGTAAACATACTTGCAACCAGTGGTAACTTTGGGATCCAAATTCGAATACGATGAAAGGTTATTGCGAGTCAAACCCTTTTGGTAGTCGTGGATAGCGAAGATCGTGATCTCCGGATCAAGAGGATCGTAGATGTTACACTATGACACGGAACAATGATCCAAGAGTAAATTTTCCAACTTTTCAAGAGTTGGAGTCTAGTTCTCCAACACCCTAGAGGAGTCTAGTTCCGAGTGAAACCCTTTGGTAATGATGGATACTAGGTAAACATTATTATGGTGGCAGGAAAGGTGGCACGATGCAAGCTCAACGACAAAAAAGTCATTAAGTTGGAACACAACGAAGCTTCCGTGGAACGAGAATTCTCGCGAGATCATTAATTGTCTCGTTTGCGAGCTACGACCATTTTAAGAGTTAAATCCACCGAAGGCGCCAGGTTTCACCCTTCGTGGGCTTGTCAAGCACAAAGAAGCTCGTTTAATTAAAGCTCCGAACCGCCGGATTTATCGGTAGGATAAAGTTCCTTCCGCGAACGAACGATACGATCGGTGAGAAATTCTGATAATTAAAATTCCGTAATTAACGCGCGAAAGTAAATTCGTATTTGTCGTTTCGCCGAGACGCCGATTAAGATGCTTTGGAAATTGCCCGTGATTTCGTACCGTGTGCCAGCAACGAAAAATCGAGGGAACAACGAGAAGAAGATGGTTTCACGCGGAATGGACAAACTTTCGCAACGATCGATGCCGCGGCCACTGAACAATTAATATCATTACCTAGGAGAAAGCTTCCCGATCAAAGTTCCATCGAACTCTCATTACATCGAGATGGCGCAATGAAAATTGAATTGCTCGTCCGATGGCTACGAACTGGCTACTTCTCCGTGATCATGGATGTCCCTGTCTAAACTTTACCGTTTTAATAGACGCTATCTTCCGCGAATTAGTATCCACTTGTATCGAGTGGGCCGCACTAACTCGGAAGGTTGCTCGAATAATCGACAATCGTCCGAGAAATGGATCGATCGGTCTCGAGGCATCGAACTTTTATTCGTCGTTGTGGCGCACACCTGTTTCCATCGTAAAATTCCAAATGCCAGTCCGAGTCGTTCTTTCAGTGGAACCTTGGGAGATCATTTATCTGTACAGGATGTTCCAAAACAACGCGATGCATCGAATAACATTTTCTTGAACGGATGTACTTTTGTGTGGATATACATCGCTCAAAAAGACTCGTTAAAGTCAACATCGCCTCACGTACTACCACCTTGCAATATCGAGATTAAAATATCTTCTAAACTAATGATCGTTCGTCATAAACAGATCGATACTTTTCCGTAGGAAGTAACGAGCTGCATCCATTAATTCGTTAAAAATTATATGATTATATTTAAGAGACTACTTAGTTATAAGCTCCTTACTGCTAAGTGCTATAAGATTAATGGGGCTGAGGTACATGCATGCCTCCACTATTACTACAAACAAGCCATCATCCCCACCACGTATCGATAAAATGCAACAAACGAGGTCCCCGTGCAAGAAGGAAAGTGCAACGAGAAAGTTATCACTGTATAGATTATTCATAATATTACGGACCAGCGTTTCTCTCGCAAATGATAAGTTTACGAAAAAATTGGAAAAACAGCTTCACTGTCCTTTCCAACCAACATAATTATCTTCTATGTTTGCAATAGAAAAATATGTCGTCTGCAAGTACATTCGAAACACCCTTTACGATGAACACGACGATAGTAAATCCTGTAATGCGTCCTAGTTTAACTGTTCAATTATTACTATTAAAGTTAGAAGTCACGACAGTTTGGGGAAGCGTTTAGCAGCGGATGGAACGTCATTAGCAGACAACAATCTCCGCAGAACTGCGATCGACAGTAACAAGGGAAACCGCAGTGTGTAGTTGTCCGATGGGAGTACACAACACGGGCTACACCTTAAAATTGACCCGTTCGTCGAGAACACGCGCTTGGCAGGCCCGCCATGAAATTAATCGCAGTCCGAGCTCTTATCGCGTAGAAATGGAGAAAAACTTTCGACGAAGCAGCTCGATCGACGGAACCTATTAATTTTGATAAATCGTAAATTCTAATAATCCGTAGGAGGGGACACACTTTGCTCGTTCGATTCGTCGTAAAAACGAAATCGGATTTCAAGGGGATCCATTTGCGGCGACCCGGCTTTGTCGAGCATTTCGCTGAATTATTTCCACCCAGTGCATTAGTTGCGATCATTCCGACGCTGCGCCGGCTAATATAATCCAGCAACCTGTTTAAACTGCAGAGACCGAGCAGAGGAGCGCACACACCGTCGGAGCTATTTTCGAAACGCGTTCCAATTGCACCGACGTTGAAAAGTGATCGGGGATAACAAATGGAGAACCTTCTCTAAATTTCTCCTACGAAAAGATCCGAACGGAGGGGAAAGTTTGGTCGAAAAACTGAACGAGATTCAATCGCGTACGATACTTGTAAATTGTTGTTAACGAATGGTCCACGCGTCGCTTGATAAATTGATATTACTCCGAAGCGGAAAGAACATAATGTGCTTGCCAAAGCCCATTGAAACTTCGATATTCCAGCCTGTTTGCCCGCTTATTTATTCAGCGTTCGTGCCCACCGTCTGTTGGCAACGTGCTGCTAGTCAGGAAATTAATGAACTCTGTTCTGAACCCGTCATCGCGTCAATATCCAACCATTCTTGATACAATGAAAGGAACAAAAACTCTCAACGGGGAGTAGATGCGTTTCGCGTAAGCTGGATGCCTGGAAGAGGGGACACTTTTTGTTCAAGGTGGAATAACGTGATAAAAATAAATCGTACGCCAACTTTTAGGTGATGGTTGCAAAGAGGAAGCTTCGAATTTGAAATCGACTTGGAATCGACGATTATCCGTAAAATACAGATACTCTGAAGCGTACAGTAACACGTGACAGAAATGGCCCGAGGGCCGAAGAGCGGCAGAGATTCAAAGCGAAGCGATCTTATATCGCGGAGAACCGAAACTCATTTCGAATGCACAGAGTGGCAGCTCCGTCTCCCGGTGTATCGAATGTCCCGACTACGAATCTCCCGTATAATTTTGATACGCGAACTTTCGCGGACGTGTGTCACACTTCAATTACAACTGGCGCTTCTCTTTCCGCGTACAAAGACAGAACGAAATCATCTCAACTCTATCTCGTCGTTCCTAAACGACGATACCGCTCTCGGTGCTTCCGCGAGTATTATTAATCCCCTGTAAGGACCATCGCGAAACGAAATTATTCTCGAAATCCGGCTACAAGTAACGACAAAATTACGAAATCCCAAAGCGAACTTTTGTCAATGACTCGCTCTTCGTTCGAAGCCGTATAATCATAATAAGACTCGGTTTCCCACTCGTAGTAGCGAAAATTACGCTTTCGCGAAGACACAGGACCGGGGCGTATCGTCGACAGCCAGCTACAACCTTCTCAACCTTCCTCGCTCCCATCCCGTTGAAACCGTTCGACCAACGAAATTAACAAGCGTCATCGCGGAGATTCTAGCTTTCTGAATACCGTTCCCACCCCTTCGCTCACGATCTGGAAACGAGGAGAACGGATTTCAGCCGGAAGGCCTGCCTGCGGAAATTGCCTTCCATCGTTGCAACACCAAGAACCTCCGGCTATAAACTACCCCCAGATACGAATTTGCCCGACAATACTCTTCAATTTTGACGATGCAACCGGGGAACAGGGAGACGCAATTTGCCTATCCATCGCTCAGAAATGCGACCGGTGCACTCGAGCTCGAGACAGAGACCGAGAGTTTTCTAAACATTGGCTAGACGTCCCGATTACTGCCACTCGAAGCTTGTAACTTCGTTTAATTATTTTAGTTATTTTAATTATTAATTATTAAGTTATTTAACCCGATAATCGTTCCTGGTTGGAGCCTAACGTCGCTCAACGTTTCTTTTATTTATGATAATTTGTTTGTACGTTCAACGATCAAGTCCAATACGGTAAAATGAAATATCACCTGCTTCCTTTTTTGGTAAAAGATTCCGAAACTGGGACTAATTTTTGCCCAACACCTCTGTCTAGTCTATCGCTACTAAAACAAGCTTTAAAAAACAGAATCGATCATTTCACCGGAACTTTCTTTCCTATCGTGTAAATACGCTCGATAAAGTGCACACGAGTGAATATTCAGTGGGAGCCGAAGCGAGACGGTTATTATTATAACAAAAGAATTATGTATCACCGGTATTGCACTGTGAAGGGTTAAAGGACATTCTGAAAAACTTTTCGGGGGGTTGGTTCGCGTAAATATCGGACACCTGCCCGGGCCCTCATCGCATTAATATTTCCACAGTGTCGCGACCTGGATTTGGCGCGAACCGCCGGATATTTTTACTTGGACGGTGCAACGATCTCCGGTGTAAATTATTTGGAGTACCGGTCATCGGTTCAGCTTCCTGCTGAATATTTCGTGGGGTCCATGTTCCTGCTAGCTCAAAGGTACTCGAAAACTTTTACTTTCGATGTTGGGGCAAACACAGCGTGCTTCGAAAACTTGTTGAAACCTCGTTACGCGATGCGGTGGAAGAGTGACCATATTTCTCGGCACGAATAGAGACATTTTGTCGTACTTTGGGGCAAACCGAGACGAAGTAATTGAATTCAGGGCAAATAGGAGTACCCTCCCTCTTTGAGTGTTAAAAAAACAAACGAAGACAAAGATTGAAAAATCGGGGACAAAGACTGGAAAATCAAGATTATTTTGAAAAATATCAAAACGTACGAGTACTGTTGCGATAATCGCAACCGATGAAATGGTGGTGGTCTCAACGTCATCCGGACTATCTTTTCGAAAGACTCCACCGAAGACTTTGAAGTTACGCGACAGATAAGAAAGGCTCAACTGAATGGGCATGGAAGGGCTCCCCTTTTGAGGATGAAACGGAAAATTACATTTTTCGCGCGAGAAAGGATGGAAACGAGGCTGATAAGCGCGCCCCGAGCCTTCGGGTGACGTTCCTCTCGACTCACTGGAACGTGCTATCTGAAACTTCGCTACGGAAAACTTTATACACGCCACGGGCCGAAATTACTAGTACAAATGATATCAGGGTGGAGGGGTTACTTTCGTCGAAATAAGACGAAAGTAAAGAACGAAAAAATTGCATCGGACGCTTCGTAAGTTAAGTACACGCGTACTGGATTCATTTTTAAATAAATTGGTCCTCGAAAACGAAGCCTCCGATGCAATTGTATTGCTACTCTTTATTTTCGTTTGATTTCCTGCCACGGAATCTGTCCGAGTTCATTCGTACCACTCGCTTCGGTCCATAGTGTATTCTACGATATAACAAGGTTCCTGACACACGAACCGTGTGATTCGACTTTTAACACCTAAACTATTCCAAGAGATAGAGAATAGTAAAATTCACGAAAACAAGCAGCTGCTTTTGCATGGGAATTTAAAGAGAAAAGAAAAAAAAGAATCCATGCACGCAACGCTGAGCGTTGGATGCAGGTTGAGTTAGTTCGCGTATGACCTCAGGTGCACCTTGCAGGCAGGAGACGTTGGCATATCGACCAATGCCCTGCTCTCGGTGACCTCCATCTGCCCTCCAGTGCCTATAGTAATTTATTTAGCGTATTTTTGACCGGAATTACGATCACCGGTGGTACTCGTCCACTTGCATCGTACGATGCATCGTACTCGTCCACTCTCATCGCGTTACAATTTTTTGATTAAATCCAAGTAAAAAATATTTCGATAAATATTACAAACTTAATACTACGGTAGTATTCGCGAAATGAAAATAAAAAGAAACGTTAGCTTTGCAGCGTTTTTTCGTTACCATCGATATCATTTTTTGCATCTCTAATAACACGCTCCACGTTTATATAGTATCCACGATATTTTAGAAAAAAAAAAAAACCCGGTAAATAAATACGAATAAAAATACTTCCAATTTGATTAAAACTAAACATAACACTGAAATCAATTTCACCGGTAAATGAGAACAATTGCCTAAGTATGCGTGCATATGTATATATACGCTAAACGCTGCAAACGGGTTAACCGAAAAATGATTAAACCGAACAAAACCTCTGTGAAGTCAGCGTTTAATATATTATCAAGTTTATCCAGTGGATTTACATACGCAATTTTTCCAACTCCGTACACGGTGGGTCGTCGTTGATCTTTGGATAAGTAAACTTTAATCGTCGGAGTTGTTATAATACAGGAAAGGTTTACGCGCGAGTTGCGTATACAATTATTTAACACGGACACGCGACGTTCGAAATTTCGTTACCGACGAGAGAAATTGATTAATTAAAATTAATCAAAGACATTGAAATAAAACCACTACGGAACGCGAAATTCAACGGATCGTTGCTTTTCCACTGATATTTCTCTTTATATCCGTGGCTCTCGAACGGGACATTCGTTTACACGAAATCCATCGGTTAATGAATATTTGACTGGAACCGTTGGGAAACAACCGTGGAAATAAATTGAAGCCATCTTTTTTCGCGAAAATAACGCGCCAGAGTGTTTTTTCAGCCCGCGATGTCTCCGCGAGCGGTATTTTCTTCGCGAAAATTAAGCTCCCGATTGATGCCAGGAAGGGTTTCGATCACTTTCTCAGGAAGTTCGTGTCACCGGAAGCGCGGTGATATTTCATACGGGGACATGCATGAAATGTTCGTTTTATCGCAAAAAAAAAGCCAGTCTGAACCCCCCTTGCCCCATTCCTCCGGCCTCAACCCTCTTGAATCCTTGTCCCACCGGTTCGTGGGCATTAATGAACACATAAAATATTCCAGGTTATTACGCAGCGCGAGTCTTCTTCGTTATGTTCGATTACCTCGACTTCCGCCCAACAGCGGAACAAAAATGATAACGAGGTCGTTGCGTATTGATTTACGAAGCTTACAACTCGCGCGGAAAAACGAAGGGTAAAGGATACCGCGAACACTGAGAAACTAAACCGTTGGAGAATTAACGAAAGATTCGCTCCTCGTCGCTCAGGGAGGGACTTCGATTCAGAGTCGATGTTACGTGAAAGTTCTTTGTACGAACATTTTCTTACGTGAACCTTCTTTACGAAGATTCTACCGTACAAATATTACGACACGATTAAAGATAACGATCGTCGAGCAAATAAACAAATCGAGAATATAACGTAGGACACAATCGAGTATAAATGACGAGTTAACTGGTATTTCCCTATTAACAGGTCGAAGCTTCGAGAGCAGTTAAAATATCTCGATTCGATCCGCTGGAAATCAATTTGCAAGTGCCGATAACACGAACGTAATGGTATAATAGCGATAAATTTACTGTTAATCCCGGTGTTTCGAGATTAAGCGCAGCGAGACGACACCGTGCCATACTATGCAACCGACAGCTTTATTATCGACTTCGAACGGGGCTTTATTTCCTCGAATACCTTTCGCTAACTCATCGTTAAACGAAACTTATTTTCCCGAATTGAGTAAACGCGCATTAATGTCGCGACGACAAATGGTTTTCAATCGTTTTCTTTTACCACCGCGAGTCTTTTTCTTCCCCATCGCGGCATTGCTTATGTAATCAGATTCTATTTGATAAGGGGTTGAGCTCCAGGATAGCTAACCCCCAGCTGCAATGGTGGTTCCTGGTAGGCAAAATCGCGCTACACCGACGTTATAGTAGCACCACCATAGCCGTGACAAACGAGCCTGTTAATGCTCTAATTAGCACGGACATGCGCCCTTACACACTCGAATCCCTTGAATCCTACGGGCTGATTCCACGTTATCGAGTGTAACGGGTGCAACGATATCACGATGCTACCAAGAAATCATCGACTAGTCTTCGAAGCGAAAAAAATTTGAAAACCAAAGAAACCAAGAATATTTAATTACGGTAACAAAGTTTCAAGTTAACTTCTACTCGGCTACGCACTTGGATCGCCGAAATTACCTGAGAAATGTTGATCAAACTTGGAGAATGCTTCCTATATACGAGGAGGAATATTGCATTGCATTTAAGATTCTTCCGTGTGCTCGATTAGATCGTTCCGTAGGAGGTATTTTAAATAAATTACGAATCACGGGGGCACGCCACTCCGGTTGCAAATACCCGAGAAGGAAGGAGTGAATTTGAAAATTCAATTACAAGACACGATTAATCGTGATAATGCGTTCTGTAGTTATTCAACGAGCGCGGTTTACGCGCGTACACCGCCTAGAAAATGGATCTGTTGAACGTCGGAGAAACTGAAAATGTGTTTCATTAACGCGGGAGAAACTTGGGGAGAGTCGCTTAATGCGCGCCGGTTGCCTAAATCGTGCTTCAATTTCTTTGTTATTAGCGAACATAACCACCACTTTAATGGTGAATATATTAAACGATGAAATAATGAAAAGGGAAGAGAAGATTGGTAACTCGCGCAGGAGAAACTTTTGTTCCCTTTCTTTTTGGTAAAAGAAAACAAAGTTGAAACGAAACGAAAGTATGTTTAAACGTGAACGAAAGTTATACATCGTTAAGGATACGCTTGAATTTCACCTAACAATTCGATGGAATTGTTCTTCGTTCAATCCAAACGAATAAATAACATCTGTCGCCTCGTCGTGGCTCTGTCGTTATCCTCTGACAAGGCTTCGACTAAATCCTCTTTGTCCCGCAAACAACCAATCGTAACGCGTAACTTCTGTCCAGTATTATGTAACAATTCATCGTGACCGCGTGCACGATAAAAAAAGGGAAAGAAGAAGAAGAAATCCTTTCTAATCGATATCAAGGAAACCATTTGAGACTGACAAGAGACACGACGAAATGAAAACACCGAATTACGACTACCGTTTTGACTTTCTTATCGCGTAACAAATTGTTACAAACGATACCATTGACTCGGGGGCATTTTTTACCTTGTCACGTGTTCGCTCACGGAGAATTATATTTCACGATTTAAATCCCCTTTAAGAATTACATTTCCCGTGATATATTTCGCGGGGTCGGGGCCACCCTCGGGTTTTCTTTTCAAGACGTTGAAGGTCCTCAGGTTCGCCCGAAAAATCTGCTCTGGCTTGTGACCAAGGCAGCCAGCAAGGTAAGCTAAATCCCAAAACGAAGGAGCGGAGGAACACAGCTAGGTAAATTGTCCTTCACTGTCTCGCACTTACCCTATTGTCATCTGCCGTGTCTGCGTCGCGTCCTTAACGAAAAAGTACGTGTACTTTTCCCACTCTTTTTGGGCTCGAACTTTAGCTTATCTGTCTATCAACTCTGCTCAAGCCCTGCTTCTCTGGTTTGGTTTCCAAAATGTTCAAAATTTCCAGCGAATGATCTCGCACGTCCCCTATTTCGACGAACACCCGTATCGCATCACGTTCGTCCGCTCCCTTGATTTCCGCTTACCAACACGCGACGATATTTCCGCGTGTCTATGGTAAAAACATACACAATACCGTTTGTCAGCGGCATTCAATATCGGCCGGTTAAATTTCAACGATGGTACGCGAAACACGAGACGAGCTTATCGACCAAAGTGAGCAAGCTTTTTGGACTAATAAACAAACGGTGCTATTGTAACGAGGAAACAATGAATTGACTTGCGTCGAAGAACAGGGAGGTATCTTATCGTCTCGATCGATTATACAAAGGAATCGTCGAAAGTAAAAGTAGAGAATAGATCGTGATGGAAACAATGGGAAACAGAACACGTGTAACGAGTCCCTCGAGTTGTGTATTTATCGACACCGCGTGTATTCATGAGTAACAGAAATTTCAGTTCCGCGTTTAACATCGTCCCAAATATTTATTGTACGGTGTGGGGCACCTTGGGTCGGAGCTCGACGAGATCGAGATATAGAGGGTGCTTTGGAAAAAAGGTGGCTAAACTTTGGTATTGTTATTCTACTCCCCCTGAGAATGAAAAAGGATCGTAACTCTTTGGTACTTTTTATATTCGTATTTAGATAATTTGTGCAGTAAAGGTACTGTTTGCCATGACACATGGCTTGGAAAACACCGAGCTAAGGGAACATTAACGTAATAACCTACGTATTGTGCAACGTTGATTAACTTGGTAACAACAAAACGGCACAAAAGAATTTGAATTCGTATACCGAACAGTTACAGAAAAAATATGAACTTTTTTAATAAGGGGGCAGAACTTTTTCCGCATTCTGTAAATATAGGTCAGGAAACTCTTCCTTTTCGAGATGTAGACACTTTTTGTTTGCGGCTGAGTATGGTACTCAAGACTGGTTTATTGCGAAAAAAAAAAGTATTTACATTACACAGTTTTCAAAGATTTCTGTAGGTGAATTTTGACTATTAGAAGAATCTTAAAACAATAAAAAGTAAACCAAATTTTTCAGATATCTACATTATTTTGCAACTGTGTATAATTTTTATTTAGTTTTATTAACCCCTTCGTTTTCTCGGAACGGACATTTAGAAATGGATATCGATTTTTTGAAAGAATTACGCTAAATTTTTCCGCGTCAATGATTGTTCGTACTACTTACTTTCATAAAAGGTGAGTTGGTCGATGCGTAACGACTCTTGATCTCGAAAAAGCAGAAATCGAAGGAACTCGAACAGAGAATCGTTCGTTCGGAATAATCGGTTCGAAGTCACGCCCAATGGGCGTTCATTCAGCGCTTCCCATTCGGTGCGAAACGATCGAGTCGGTTTAATCCGTGGAATCGGTTCGGGTTAACGAGATATCGGTGAGTCGCTTCCACCAGTTCGCACGAGCACGCCTACGAGAACTTCTGGAAATTGATTCTCAGCCAAGCTTCGAGCCAACAGGTGCGATTATCGCTGGGAGAGCCTCGTAATTTGCTCTAACTC
Source organism: Ptiloglossa arizonensis (assembly GCF_051014685.1). Lineage (NCBI taxonomy): Eukaryota > Metazoa > Arthropoda > Insecta > Hymenoptera > Colletidae > Ptiloglossa > Ptiloglossa arizonensis. The sequence goes on along the minus strand of NC_135051.1, from coordinate 9,063,493 downwards.
GCGGAAACTTTCCGGGTATATCCTGCACATCGAAAATCGGTCAGTGTCAACCGACAACGAGATTCTGAAACCCAGCTCATCCCTCTTTCGATTTTTCACGAATAATCATTTCCCTGCCAAAGCGGTGTTTCCATGCCCCAATGGAAACACGGACTACATTGTTAGATTGTCATCGACTGAAGTAAATTCGTTGAACGCAACATTAGACCTCCCCAATTTTTTCAAACAAGATCTCGATAAAAGATATTTTCCTTACACTATTCTATGCTCGTGTATTTAATGTTTCGAACGTCACATTTAACGAAGTCCGGTTTAGAGACCAGTACGATTTTAACAACTTCCGCCTAATCGCGTTTGGCGGATCGTCGCAATAGGTGCGACGAATTCCAGAACGTCGTGACAATGTTCCCGTGAAATTTATCGTCGTAGCCGATTCTAATTAAACCAGCACGATTTTTCTCGCTCGGCGGCCTCTCGAGCAGCGAGTTGCGATAACGCGCTCGTTAAATAAATATAAAAGCGTTTTAAACACGGGACGAAACTTCTGGCAAGTAACTCGAAGTCACATATACCCCCAGCGCGTTAAATAGATCGTTAATGCTCGTCGTTGAGGAAACTCCCGAGTCCTTCTGGCTACAGTTCCCCAGAAGCTTATGGAAACTTTTCGCTATCGACGGAGATAAGAGAAAGGAAACGACAAATTGTAAAAGCGAGAGAAAAAACGGTTCGACAGGATCTTCGAGGCTCCGTAAATCGGCGGTGAACAATTTCACCGATATCACGATACGAATACTATTATCGTCACTGTTAGAATCTCTCGCGATAAAAGCACTTTATTGCGCAACAATACCCGACCAGACAATGTTCGTGACCTAGGTGTCATCTGACCTCTCGTTGGAACGACACATTGTCAATATTATTCTGCATTTAGAGCTGTGTTTCAGAGATACAAACAATATTCGTCGTCTGCAGGGTTCAACATACGTTTCTGAGTCTATCTGTCCGTTATACGAGAAATTCTATGTCAACAACTGACCATGATCATCGATAAATGTTTCAATTCTACAACGTTTCAAAATTCATTCAATATTTGTACATAGAATACAAGTACTTTCTTCTGGAAAGAGTCCCACGGAACATCGAAGAGAACTGCTCCAAGTATTCCGAAGAAAAAATTTATCAAACCTGAGAGTCGTTCCAATTTGGAAAATGTTTGTAAAAAAGAATCGTCCTCACTTTGCCACGCATCCGAGTACATGCAAAAATGTTTTCCAGAGAATTCCATCCAGAAAGGAGAAAGTAGAAACTACCCTCTTTGATACGAGCCTAAGTAGATTGCTGTAAAATTGTTCGTTCCGAGTATACTTACATTATTAAATTAAAAGAGCTTTGCGCGGACATATTATATGCTAAAGAGGAAGGTAAACATATTATTATATTACGTCCCCCGGTTCTGGTGTCCCCCAGGCAACGACTAACGATTCGATACAATCGAAGGAACAGATAGGGTTGCCTCGACCGTCGAGATACCCTTTGAGATTATTTGTTCAAAGGGAACGACATTCGTGGCTACCCCCCATGGCTAAATCCGATTCTTGGAAATTCACCAGAAAGACCAATTAGTCTCGAGAGACGTGGGGTGGGTGGATGAATCGTAAATCTCGAATGCTCCCAATTCTCCCTTCCTCTGAATATTGCTGCCAGTTAAATTTCTGACTTCTCTTTCTTTTATCCTACCCGTGGCACTCTTTAACGCGACAGAAAGTTTTTGCCATCGTTGCGCAATATTTTGCCTCAAGTGCTGGAGAACGAGTGTCGTTGAAGCGTGGATGATCTCATCTCAAATACAACGCGCTGTTTCGAGGTTTCGTTCGAATTACGTTCGCTCGATGTCTGGTACCAATACACGGACAATTTATTCTTTTCGCTCCTCCGCTTGTCCTTTTCACACGGGGAAGTTTCACGTACCTGGCCAAGGACACCCGTAACCACCCCGTACGTACGCGTTTATACCTCTGGAATCGGATCGATCTTTTATTTCGGATTGGAGCGAAACAGACGTCTTTTCGAAGGGAAATGGCGGGAAGGAGAGAACGAACGAAACGAAAAACGATTTCCACACCGTATGGAAGAAGATATAAAACCGAAGGGGGTGAAAAAAAATTGGTATTTATGGGACAACCTTACTCTCCTTTCCATTCGTGCACCGGGATCTTCTGGAGATTTCTACGATCGCGGAATTTACAATTTTCCATTCAAAAGTGCGTCGTTCGACAAATTTTATTCCGTAACGTAAGCATAATTTTCTCGAATAAAAAAATGTCTACCCAATTAGTGGACGCGAGGCGCTCTGTATTTCTTGATAAGACAGGTCCCTTTGTTCTCGAGGAGTTTATATTTTTATACAACAACGAAAAATGACCGCGAAATAATCGAAGATACAGCTTCGAGGCGACGCGACAATTGCAACGGGACGCGTCGTTTTAATGCAATCAACGCGAACGAATTAAGCAGCTTAATTGAGCACGTGGTCGTTACGCGTTATAGAGCCCGAACGATTCACCAAAATTGTCGGATCCTAACAATGAAACTAATTCCCGAAACAGTATCTAATTACACGGACTTTAACCGTATAACGGTTAAAATTTTTATTTTCCCCAGAACTTTTGAATGAATTTCATTAGTCGCACGAACATTATCCCCGATTATGGATCGTTATCGACTAAACCACCGTTTCACCAAAAATTTGCTGTCTTGAGGATATTCGATAATTTAGAAATTGAATTCCATACCCTCTAAGCAAAACAAAGATAATCTTAATTATTTAATTAAGCAATAATTCACCAAGAGAGCAAGTACTCTCTCTCTCTCTCTCTCTCTCTCTCTCTCTTTCTCCCAATGCATATGCAGGGGTTGCACTGTGTCCAGAAAATCAATGCACCGGCACAAGCAGTGCCCCCGAGGTGGTGGTTTTTTCCTTCCGACAGGACGTTCGAGAAAAAATACGATCGCCTTAAAAGTGGGAGCGGACCGCTAGAATTTTAAGTGTCATTAAATACAACCCCCATCTGGGAGACAAAATAAAAAAAAAAGGAAATAAAAAACAGAAGACTGAGAAAGCTATGGAATGTAACGTTAATCATTTTAAGACGACGTTCATCGTTCATTCGGACATTTCATGCGTAAAATGTACTCGCTTATATGTAAATGTCCACAATGTATTAATTCGCCTCTTTTTATTCGTTTAACGAACGATTCAATATTCGTCGTAGCTTCGAAAAAGTCTCAAATATTGCCCCCCCCCCTTTCCCCCGAAAAATTCAGACAGAAAGATAAGTAACGGAGGAAGGGATGGTAAGAGATGGAAGGGTTGGAAACAATTCAATTTGCAACTTTTACAGAAGTGAGAGTAACGTGGACCTTCGATAAAAATGATAAAAACTTTTCGTCGATTCGACGATCCAAGTTCACTTATGACTATTACTAGTTGCTCCATCTAGTACAAACATGTTTCTTTACTTACATGGCCAATTGACGAACCATGTGACAATCTAATTTATTGTCTACACACTCTCGCGACGGAAAATAACTCGTGTCTCGTCGAATGTGCGTTAATAATAAGAAAACGTAGTTCTGGAAACGTTACCTGTCGGACTATTCATAGAAACACACGTAGCGCAGGCGTTACCCTGCGCACCCTTCATCACGATATTTTTACGTGTCTTCCAGATGGGATGGAACGGCTTGACAGACAACGCGTTCAGGCGGAAGTAAAGAGCCTGTAAACCCAACGTCATCTTGGTGTCCGTCTGTAGTATCGATTTTCCGTGAATACGAATCTCAAGAGTATTTCTGAGTGTATCTACAGCTTTGGCGTGAAATAGCGGGGAAATAAAAGGGGAAAATAGAAGTATCATTGCGCAACGTGTACGTTTCACTATGCCATTCTCAGTCAGAAATCCCTGGTATGTTTTTAGATAACCGAGACAGAGAGAGAGAGAGAGAGAGAGAGAGAGAGAGAGAGGAGAGGAGACTCCAACGCCACGTTCGCATTGAAAACGAAAGGTGTACGATGGGGAAAAACCGTCTGGATAGAAAACTGTTTGCTCGCGTTCGATCAGACACTAATAAAAAAAAAAGAAAAATCCCACGGGGGAGGAGGAAATAAGTGGAGAAGAAGAGCTTGAAGAATCGATGGGTGGAAATAAGAAAGGAAAACGAAATAGACACCGGTGAAATTGGAAATCGTTCACCAACGATAAAGTGACTGGCGCGAACTTTACGAAAATTTAAGGTCATAAAAAAATACATCCAACGATTTCATAAACCATAATGTTTCGATCGTTCAAACTCGACAAATTTACATTAATAAGTCTCAAGGATATTAAACTATTTTTCTAATTTTTTTAGAAATTGTTTAAAAATAAAAAAAAAATCGTCAAACTAACTTGTATTTAACCGACGACGTGCATCGGTTGGGTGAATCGTAAACGGGAAGAAAACAACGGCAAGAATAAGACGTCCAAAGAAAGTACCACTCGATCGAGTGGTTGTTTCGATTTTCATACACCTCGTGAATACAAGACGTTTACATATTTGCGTTTGCTGCTGCATGCATGCAGGTTTATCCAAGGGTACGGCTACGGTCAATGACTGACATTGCTCGATACGTTGAACCTGACGAGCGATCCAAAATGTGTAATTATTTATCCGAGAGAGGATAGCAATGTTAGGAAAAAGTAAGCGTGGCAAAACTCACTTAACTAATAAATTTCGTTCTTATATTCTTCCTACCGTACACTCGCCAACGGTCACACGTAAACTGAAAACATTGCATCGTCCAAACTCGCTACGTAGATACTTAAATTTCGATACAGCTGTTGCCGAAAGTCCAACGATCTATCCCCGAACATTTCCCCACTGCTCGGTGTCTCGAGTCGAGGGTGACCGAGCCTACCTTCGAAGCAACGGTAGATATAGTAGGAACAAGCGAGAAATTAACTGTTTACCAAAGAGTGATGCTCGAGTTCGAGTCCTTCGAAGAAACGTAACACGCTTACAAGGAGTCCTTTGAATTACAAACATTCAAATTTCGACATTTGTCGCTTTATCTTTGGGATAATTGTGTCGACATATCGGAGAGGTTCTCCCGATCGAAACGAGCCCAAATAAATTGGAGAAACTTTACTATTACTCAATTGTCTCCTCTGTCCGGGATATGTAAATTAATTACAAATAAAAATCGTCCGATTTACGCCGAGTTTGGACTCGTTTTGATCTAAGGAATCACATCGGTCCATCGATACCATTTTTCTGAGAATAAAGTGGTACGACAAAGAATTTAAATTTTCGCGATCGGATGATTCACACCTCAGTACGTGCAACGTTTCTTCGAAATGCTCGAGTTCGACGATCCGTACTATGTACACTATTTATTTCTCGTTTCCTTTCTCTATGTTTATTCTTTATCCTTGTCGAGGACTTGGCGACTCGAGCTCGAGACAATTCTGGAATAAAGTCGCCACCTGTGCGTTACTTTCAACGCTAGCGATTTACTTGAACGTAACTGAGCAATACTGTACGACCGATTAATGTCGCATTCGAAGCGACATTCTTGCAAAGTTCCTCGAGTCGCAAACGTAGAAACAATCTCGCCCGTAGAGTCTGTAAGCAATTTTTCGAATATCCAGCTCGAAAGAAAGAAACCGTATGAGAAATTTCAATGTATCGGCAGGATGCACGGTGTATTTATGAAATCCCTTTGTCTGTTTACAGAATAACCTGACAGACGGGGAAGAAGATCTGCCTGAAGAAGCTTTCTCGCTGTTGTCGGTGCTTCTAGTTGGTTCGCTAAACTTCCCATTTGATCGATCGCGACTCGCCCCTCGAAGACAACCCTCTGGGAGGCCCTACGCTCGAAAACTTTGATCTAAGCCCGTCCCAATTCCCCGAACCCGTTCCCATTTTGTCGCGTACTCCATTCCGCGTGGTCTCCTCCTTTTCGCGTTACTTTTATCAAGTTTTCAGCTTCCACGATGGGCAAATTCGCGATTTGTTTACTCGTTTCGCTCGCCGAATCGAGTACCTGGCTTCGTTTCGTACCGTACCCGTTCCTATCCACCCGATTCGAATAACTTACGTCCCAAGGGGTTCGTTGGTAATTTATGAACCCGTTCATGGCTCGCGTATCGGGTTCCAGACGAAGTTCACGATATTCGTATACCGCGAAAAGCAATTCATTCTTAAACTCTGACATGGGTGGGTTTTCGAGGGGTGAACGATATTCGAGTTCCATCGATGCTATTCCAGTTTGTTCGTCCGATTCTTCCAGGATTCCTCTTCCTGATCTTGATATTTTTATCGGTCGCGGGCAACATCCTCGTCTGCGTGGCAATTTACACGGACCGCGGCTTACGGAGGATAGGAAATCTGTTCCTAGCCTCCCTCGCGATCGCCGACCTCTTCGTCGGTTGCCTGGTGATGACATTTGCCGGGGTGAACGACCTCCTCGGCTACTGGGTCTTCGGTCCGCAATTCTGCGATACCTGGATCGCCTTCGATGTTATGTGCAGCACTGCCTCCATTTTGAATCTCTGCGCGATTTCCCTCGACCGTTATATACACATCAAGGACCCTCTCAGGCAAGTTTTTCTCGCGATTATGCTACAACTTGGAACACTATATAAAAATCTATGGGATTTTCTCGTCCCTTTGATAATATTCGAATATTTCGAAATTTATATTCACTTTATATCGTAAAGGCGGTATACTTCTCGCTAACTATCTCGTGCCGAGTTTTCAATTAAAAAGCTATTGAGTAGCTTCGTACGGTCAAAATACTGCACCTATTTAAATACCAATTGGGCAGAATAGAGTTCAAATTGCGAACAAACATGTTTTTGCTCTCTTAAATTTAAATAAATCGTGGTGTAACGTTGAAATTATCTCGGAGCAGGTGGTCATTTTATTCCAGGAACTGTCGAACTCGAGCTCGAATCGCGTGACCCTTGACGAGGAAAGAGAGTAAACACGGTGAAAATAAACCATCGAAGGATGGTCGAACTCGAGCGTTTCAAAGTAACACCGTAATCTGGATTGTTGAAATTTAAGCGAGCATTACTGTATTTACCTAATATAATTTACATAAATTTCTACTAATTTTATCATTATAGCGTGACGATTGGTCTTGTAATAAAGTGTTCCGTATTATTTTGCGAACAGATACGGTCGCTGGGTGACGAGAAGAGTCGCAGTTGCTGGAATCGCTGTCGTGTGGCTGCTCGCAGGACTCATATCCTTCGTACCGATTAGCTTAGGCCTTCACCGGGCAGACGAACCCGCAGATAATGGCAAAGAGGTACATCGATACAGACTAACTTTTCAAGACGGCAAAAACATAGATCACGAACGAGAATTACAACGATACTTCAAAATAAACGCTAAACTTATGTTTGAAACGATTTTACGTCTATTCTTCGATCATTTTGTTTTTCAGGAACACCCTACGTGCACCTTGGAACTTACACCCACTTATGCGGTGGTTTCCTCTTCCATATCTTTTTACGTTCCCTGCATCGTAATGCTGGGAATTTATTGCAGGTAAATTTGGCAAGTTTTAGTAAGCGAGTCATTTTAAAGTAAGATTTTTCGTAATTTTAGTCTCTAAGGAATTTATAAGTAACAAAATTCGAGCGTTTCATTAAACTCATCGAGAATGTTACTTCGAAAAAATCAATCGTGTCTGTTGTTTTCCAGGCTCTATTGTTACGCGCAGAAACACGTGAAAAGCATCCGGGCAGTGACGAAACTGCCGGACACTTCAATGGCCAAAAGCTTTCGCGCGAAGAGCACTCGCAACAAACCACCGAAACCGCAAACAAAAACGAAGCCGACAAGCCCTTACCACGTGTCCGATCACAAAGCCGCCATCACCGTAGGCGTCATTATGGGCGTTTTCTTAATATGCTGGGTACCCTTTTTCTGCGTAAATATCGTCGCCGCGTACTGCAAGAGCTGCATATCAGTCCGGGCGTTCCAAGTACGAAATTCACTTTCTGTATACCGTTAAATACGATACAAACCGAAACCGAACGATGTTACACATAGAAAAAACCATTTTCGATATTCGTCCACATTCCCCTCATCTCTCCACACTGCACGACGCCATTAGAAGAAAATATTCACTGTCTACAATAGGCGTTTGCAATTTCTCTCAGCGTTCCTCCTCCCCGTCTCTACGCCAAACCACTCTATTAGAAGAAAATATTCACTGTCTACAATAGGCGTTTGCAACTTCTCTCAGCGTTCCTCCTCCCCCTCTCCACACTAAACGACGCTATTAGAAGAAAATATTCACAATCTACAATAGACGTTTGCAACTTTTTTCAGCGTTCCTCCTCCCTCTCCTCTTAAATTATACTTAATTCGCTACTTTCTTTCGCTTACCGATCAGATTGAGGACCTCTGGTCTACACAAGTTCATTTTCAAAAGACTCTTAGCGTTACACTCTAATCATAAAAGACAGAAGAGAGAACTAAGAAAATCAATCTGTAATAGGTACTTACTTGGCTCGGCTACAGCAACTCGGCCTTCAATCCAATCATCTACAGCATCTTCAACACAGAATTCCGAGAAGCATTCAAAAGGATCCTCACGAAGGGTGCCCGCGCCCGAGGAAATCAACCGTCAACCAGCGAATGTGGAGAATTTCGATCTGTGGTCGTCCAAAAACGAAACGGATCCATGATCGAGTGTAATATTAGCCCACGATCAAGCGCGGACAGTTGTCAAGTCGGAATTATGGCGCAAAGACACCGCGATACTATTGTCAGCGCGATATAATTCGACACGAGTTTCTCTTTCGGATTTATCGATCTTCCTATCGAACGCTGTTTGCGTTCCTAAACACTGGAGCGCGCTCTCGGTCTCGCATTCCCGGAATCTCGCGACAACTGTACTCCACGATTATTCGTCACGGCTGTTCGATCCTCTACAGATCACTGTATTGTCAAAACGTAAATAGAGTCGCAAATAATGCAATCATCTTTGTATAGATCAAATTCAAGCAACACGGACTGAAATGTACCCGATAAAAGTACATTCAGATAAATTGCAATGAAAACAATTCTAAATAATTTTCCATTCAAGTAACCACGAACAATATATTCGAGTAGTTTGTTCGGATGAGTTTTACGTGTTTAACTGACAAATATTTAGAATTCTGGTCATTTTTTGGAGAAATTATTATAATACACGACAATAGAATCTAGAAGTCGAATCTAGAATGTTTGGTTACGGTGCTCGCGTATAAAGTCGGAAACATTTCATCCGTCCTGTATAAATTTTATCGATTGAATCGAAAACCGTTAAGGTATTCGTAAGGGGTCGAACAGCGCTTATATTGTACTAACCGACAGCAATTTATGGAATGTTTAGAACAGCGATTATAAATATCAACATTATCTCTAACGATAAAGTTTATCGTTTAATTACTTAAATAAGGCATTATAGAATCCGCGAAATTTCGTCGAAATGCAGAGTACGTTTTTTGAACTTTTCCTCTATGTATATTCTAACGCAATAATGTAATTATCGATTTCTCATATCATTCGGAAGCAAAAACAGAACCTAATATAGAGTATTCAAAAATGGTACAATCTGAGAGATGATTCTTTTTAAAAAATTAAATCCGAAATGAAGAATATTTGTACAAACCTTTATTTTCGAAAACATAGATCTTGGGCACACGTTAGATATGATATAACTGATTGAACTTCGGGTCTTGGAATTGCTCGACAGATGTCTCTTATGTTAGTACATAGGTATTATATTGTACACATTCGTAATCAAACATATCATTTTATTCGCAAAATTATTAAGCATCTTTTATAATTAATATGGTCAAGAGGGTACAATTGAGGCCGATTTTCTCGAAAATAACGGTTTGCATCAATTTTATTCTAGATTTCCGATTAGTCTTTTTATCGACGAATCACCTTCTTTCGTGCAGTGTTAAGAATTGTGAGACACTATATTTAAGATTGTAATACCGTGAAAATACGCAAACGTCGTACCGCTCTAAGCAATAGAAAGAAGCGTCTACATATCGAACATATTAGGAAAAGTTCAACACTAAGTTTCCGTCTCTCCGTTTCGGCGCTAAAAACTGAAATCGATACAAATTATGGCTTAGAATGAACGACAAGAATTCCGTATGAATTTTTTACTCAGTATTTTTTATCCACCAACGATCTAAGGAAACGGAACTTGTCTATGCAGGCGATCGATTAAGAAGAAAATTAAAGACAATCACCAAAAGGTAGTTCAAAACATATCCATGAGACATAATCCACCCACAATCAAACAAAAATAAATAAATGCGAGCTATCTAGAAATTGAACAGAAAGGTATCAGTTTAAAACTAAAAACAACAAAAAAACAGATTTATTCGTAGAGAAATTCGACTATAGTACTTAGAATACGTTCTCATAAAGCAATTGTAATTATGAAATCATGTTGATAGCGCATCTACGACGTAAAGCTGGATGTTACGTGGAGCACTAATAGTAACGTCTGTCGAATCGTAGCTTATTAGTATTAGAATCGCGGTAAAACCCGCACAGATTCATTTTCCATCTTGTAAATAGCCATTTATTTATTTTTCTATTTGACGGGACGCCAAGTCGCAATCCACGTATCTTGTGCATTTTAAGCGATGTTTCGTTTAGGTGCTAACGTGTTGCAAAATCGTCGTGCAACCCGTCGAATCTAACTCGAATCTGCGTCATATATTCCAAAGGAAGGAAATTCTCGCGAAACGCTACCGGCGCTCACGATGTTTCGTCAAGCCTCTTCCATACATCTATATCTGCGATGCAAAGTGCATTGCATTCCGACGAGAGAGATGCAGATGTTAGGAATATATATCATAGTAAATTAAAAAGAGGCCATTAAACGACTAAATCTCCCTTGTCGGAGTGACACGTGCATGACGTTACTGTATACTAATGATATGTTTGAATGACCGTTCTCTGTAAATATATTAGCATAAGACTTCCACACTGGTGTTAAATTCGAAATGTTTTATTATAACCTTATCCTATGTCGATATACACATAATATCCAATTGGTATTAAAATATCACTTAGTATATTTTCAAATTCTTATTTTTTTAAAAAATAATTTATTCTGTAATGCCACACGTTCTACTCCGTTTAAAGAATTTGTTATATGAAGTGGTTTTGTATCTTCCCAAGTACGATTTGCTTTTGAAATTTGAAGTGAATCTAGGAGAGTAGAAGTTAGTCTTGGTATAATCGGATGTAATATCAAAGCAGCCACCCGTACATTTTCTAAAGTAAGAGCTATCACAGCTTTGATTTGTTTAACAGAGTCAAGGTCCTCAGATTCTTTTAAACGCCATGGTTGATAGTAAAAGAACATTTGATTCGCACTATGTAACATACTCATGACAGCATCTACTACATGATGCAAATGATAAGATTCGTAAAATATTCTAGTTCTTTCGCTTATTGTTTCTAAAGCTTTTATGTTTGTAAGAGCTATGTCAGATTTTAAAATACTCATATATGTGTTTGGATCAGGTATTATTTTTTTTGGATTGATACTTTCACCAAAACATCGATTAATTAAATTTCCCAATGTATTGGCAAGTTCAGCATTTAATATATTCCGAATTTTTTCAATATTATAATCTGTAAAAATAAAACAAAATATTAAACATCAAGATAAAGATCAATATCTTTAAGTGAATACTAGTAAATATATATAAATATATATCAAAATTTTATGCCTTACTTGCATCCGAGTGTAATACTGCTTCTCGCAAGAGAAAGTACCTTAAACCATCTTGTGTAAAATCATTCATGGCTATGAATGGCGAAATTACATTTCCTTTAGATTTTGACATTTTCACATCATCAATAGTCCAATGTCCATGACATAAAAGTTTCTTCGGTGGCTCAAGACCAGCAGCTATCAAAAATGCTGGCCAATATATACCATGGAATTTTAATATATCTTTTCCCACAACCTATGTTCATAAATGCTCTTAAATTTTAACAATGACTTCCTCAGCATTGAATGCTGTTTTATATTAGAATAAAATAATGATATTTACTTGTATGGTTGGTGGCCAAAATTGTCTAAATGAACTGTTTGGATATCCTACTGCAGTTAAATAATTCACTAATGCATCCAACCATACGTATATTGTATGAGATTTATCAGAAGGAGTAGGAATTGCCCAAGGCACTCTGCTAATAGGTCTAGAAATACTTAAGTCTTGTAGACCTTCTTCGATCCAATTAGACAAAATTTTATGATATTTTGCCGGTTGTATTCTGTTTCCTAAATACAGTTTTGTATATTAAAATAACAACTTTCTTCAATAAAAACAAATTTATTGAATCAAAGAAGTTGTAAATAGATGTACCATCTTTCAACCAATGTTTTAAATCATCTTGGAAAGAAGCAAGTTTAAATTTGTATGTTTGTTCTTCAGTCCATTCCAAAGAATTCTTAAATTTGGAAAATAGGTTATTATCTTTACTTTCATTTTTCTTTTGCCTTAATTCCATATCTGAGATAAAAGTTTCATCTAACACATTGTACCATCCAGAATATTTTCCTAAGTAAATGTGTCCTCTTTTGTCTAAACAGTCCTAAAAGTTTCTGATTTTTTATTTATATCTCTAATAAACAAAATTTATTAATGAATTTAAGACTTTTATTAATTTACCAACCCAAAAATCATGAACTGCTTCTTGATGTCGTTTTTCAGTTGTTCTAATGAATTGTGAATACTCAACTTGAAATACATCACACATGTTTTGAAATTCACTCGAAACTTTAGTGCAATATTCAAATATTGGTGAATCTTCTGCATTTGCAGCATTTCTAACTTTAGTTCCATGTTCATCTGTACCTGTGCATAGAAATACAGAATGCCCTAACATGGAATTAAATCTGGCTATCGAATCTGCCAAAACTGCAGTATAAAGGTGTCCAATGTGTGGTCCTAAAGGTAGAGAAAATAGGAATCACTGTGTTTCAATAAAGAGATTATATATTTATAATAACATACCAGCATTGACATAAAATATGGGTGTAGTAATATATGTGTTCTCAACTGCATGATTGGAAAAATTATTTTTTCTAATATGAGCCCATGATGGTAATATTTTTATTTTCAAGAATGGAAAAGACCACAAAGATTGTGTACAAGTCCTTGTTAAAGAGACTGCAACTGAAATTCAAATTTATCTACAATTAAAACATATGTCAAATATTTAAAATTGAACAAAAATCGTAGCAGTGTTGGTCAATTCTTAAATAGATATCATAGATTGCTGTTATCTTAAGGTGGTTAAAACATTTATTTTACTTATTTAATAAATAATATCATGTATAGCTTTCATTTTTTAGTCATTTATTTTGACAGCACTATATTTAAATTTATTATGACAATAATGTGACATAAAGGGTAATTACAATTTGTATACATAAACACTTAATTAGTATTCAATTCAAATTGTATTGTTTCTAACTGTGCTATAAGATTCATGTGCTTGAAATCATCAGGTTTATTAGTAAATGTCTCTAATAATTGTAATCTCTGGGGATTTTCTGTACAATAATACAATTGTAATTCATTTGCTAGGCATTGTGCTTCTTGTACACTGATAGTTTTTTTATCGAATTCACCTCGCATTAGCACAATATCTTTATTATCTTTAAGTTCAGTATAATGCACCATAGTTAAACATTCTGGTGCATTTTCTTTGTGTGTTTGATACCATAAAAGTGGTGTCATATGAATCTCTGATCCAAAAAATTGACTGACAATAAACTCGTATCCTTGTTCTTTGGGTAAGGGTAACAAAAATGTTGGATATTGTTTTCCATGTTCAAACATTTTATTAAACTGATCCGACGTCAACACTCCGCATATGCAATCCTTTTGTTTATGATAATCTTTCCAAATATTTATGATATCTTCTTTTGTTTTATCTTGAATCATATCCACTTTCATAATGTTATTTAATTGTGCTTGTTGTGGTTGGTTATTTTCATTCAAATGTGGTTTTGCTTGACTTTGATAAAACTTATACTCTTGTTCTCGTTTCTCTTCAATCGAATAACATATACAATAAAAAGGTACAATGGACATATAATACTTACAACTAATTACTAAAAATAAGGATTCTATTCTAAAATAATATATTGCACCTAAAAGTAGTATGTTATAAATATTTTTATAGATACATACATAGATAATGTATGTGCAAACATATTTCTTGATACAATAAATTTAATATATATTGTAATATTTGATTAAAGATAAGTAACAATCAATATACAACAGATCAATAACAGAAAGTTAAATTAAATTTCACTCAGTACTTTAATAATGAACACAAATTATTTAATTCTTAAACAAGCGTATAGGTTATCTACCTTTCTTTTTATGTTGATTCTTTTCTTGATTTTCAACACATCGTAAAAACTCTTCTGGACTAGTCTTTTGAAATTTTGTTATTTTTTCAGCATACTTATCAAAATAAGGATTCTTTCGTAAATCTTCTAAAACTTTTTCATGTTTCAATCGACTGGTCATAATGAATCGTTTGTTACAACTTTTCATACCTATACAAACATTTTTCATAAACATTGACGACGATAAACGTATTGCATTTCGTAAAAAGATTTCCATCAACTTCTAACAAATAAATACTGATTACAACTATTGTACATCAAAAAAATTCTCGTGAAGAAACGTATTCTCTTCGCCCGTTAGATGTCGCTAGACTATAAAATTGTGAATTACCATATACGTATTTTTCTTATTGGTTGTAAACGGAAAGGTATTTATAACGTTTTCCATTTAGATTCTTTTTTCCTATTCGAAACAATAAACGTTTAAGAAATGAAAAATCATCTTGCATACACAAAAAACATTTCATATCAGTTCTAATAAGTAGCACAAGGTTCCGGTACATCAGTAACGTATTCAAAAGGATAAATCGTTTAAAGCGTGATGACATGTTTGACCCACATTAATTACAAATTATTGAACACATGTATAATGAAAATTATACTTATTGCCTCGTAATATTTCAAGCATTTTTTGTAGAAATCTGAATATTTTAATTTTTAATTGCCGTACTAGTAGTTTCGTGGAGAACAAAATTTAAAATTCAGAAATTTAGTACAATTGACAATTAATATTTTAATACCAAGTGTGAGAAAAATTAAAACTTTTTAAATTGTAATATTTTCACTCTCGGTCTCTATCAATTTCAAGCAAAGTATAAAAAAAAAACGGCTAGAAAAATCCTGCACATGCTCTGTATTTTTCTATTCTTTCATTTAATTTTAAAATGCCCGATTTCAACTTACGATATCGAAAATCACCTTCTAAAAACTAACCAAGACAGAAAATTCAATTTTAATAACATATTTTACTATTTATAAACATCACTGTAAGAAATATTGTTCGTTGAACAAACTTTAACGAATATTGATACGGTCCTGAAGAAAATCTAGTACTGAAAATCCAAGTGAGTCACTTCAATGGAATTAAATTTTACAGCAATTCTAAGTCTATGTTTCAACTGGATTAAATTTATCTCGATTATTAAAATAAACGACTTTTAGTGGGTTTGATAAAAAAATATAGTGGTTAATTAGTAACGGCCCGTCGATAAGGACTCTAATTTGAACGACGCTTACCGTGACGCATCGTTTCCGCAACGTCAGTTGCTCTCGTGCCTCTAGCGAAAGGGAAAATGTCGGCGTGTTAGTGGGGTTTTGTTGTGCCAGGCAGAGAGTGTGACTTTTTGGCCACGGTTTCCTGAACATATTTTTTAACGCAGAGTAAATCCACCATCAATACGGCTCCGAGAAGGCTCAACATCGTTGTGTTTGCCAATAATTGGCTTTATGTCCTATCGGGAACCCTCAGTACGTTAAATCAGGTTTGATTCCGACGTGAGCTAAGTCGCAGAGGTCCGCCGTCGGTTCTAGCGAAGGGAGGACAGAAATTGGGAAGCCAAGAGTAATATGTCGTTGCAGTTGGCGATGGCAGTAGCAAAGAATGACTTTGTCGTGGGTGGCAAATATAGGCTGATGAGGAAGATCGGCTCAGGATCCTTCGGCGACATATACCTTGGTATCAATATCTCTAATGGCGAGGTAAGGAGTACCGTTTCGTGGGAGATGACCTGTGCCAGCACGCCTTCCTTTTTGTATTTCCTCGTTTCTTTTCGTTTCTTGGAAACCCCCTTTTTAACGAGCATTTTGTCAAATGTGTACTGCAAAGAAGTATTTTTCTAATACCGCTATTAAACTTTCTATGAAATAGTATGTTTTCCACGATATTGTGTTGTTGATTGCACGAACTATCCGTTATTTTTTCTGGAAAATCTAACAAGCAGGATCTATTCGTTTCATTAAAGTGGTGTTTACTTGGTTGTTATGCTAAATTCGACGATTATTTTATACGTTCACACGTAAAATCTATCCTATGTATTAATGTTTATTGAGCTTATTGCAATTTCATTAACCTCTGTATACAAAAAATAATATTGTTGTAAATATTATTTACACGAAATAAACACAGATCAGTGTTTGTAATTGAAATATGTATTCTTCAAATGATCATCAGAAATATAAATTTATACAGTTAAAACTTTTTTGTTGCAAATAACAGTTGTCTATAATTGTTGTTTATATCAGAAGTTTCTACAATGCATTTGTACTACTTCAACTTCTGTTCAACATGTTTCTGATTAAGATATAACCTTATAGAATATTGATCTTATTATTTGACACAAAGGTTTTACATTATCCCATTGTTATATTTCATACTTTCATATATACCATAATTTATATTGTGTAATTCTAAAGATAAAATAGTATGAAACAGATTATTAAAATAACAACAATAAATTGCCATAGTAATATAAAACAAAAATAATAAATTGCTTAGTGTCATATTGTGAACAATATGTTTTTATTTTGAACAAAATACATGTATAGGTAAGTTATATATATGCAAGTTTCAAACATTAAAAGCATTATGATATTAAAAACATAATGGATGAAATGTTACATTTTTCTTTTGCACATATATCATAATTGTTAAAACAATTAACTTTCTTTGATACGTACCAATGTTTAAAAATTAAATGAAAATCATTTATTTACAATCTCTGAATAGAAAGAAATTAAAATTTTAATAAATTAATTTTACTTGTAAATAATTTTATGTAGATAAAATAATGTATAAAGTATAGTAAGTAAAAATTAGACAATTTTGAATACATTCTATGTAGTTATATTAAGCTGATTCTATAATAAATTAAATCATACATATTATGTATTATTTTAGGAAGTTGGTGTCAAATTGGAAAGCATACGTGCTCGACATCCACAGCTCCTGTACGAATCAAAATTATACAAAATTTTACATGGCGGTGTAGGGATACCTCATATACGTTGGTAATTATTACTTATTTTTTGTTTTCATTCATAAGAGTTACATTTTATAAGTTACAAATACTAATATTTAATACAAAATAAATTTAAAAATCTAAATTAAAATTTAACTTCAGAATGGTTTTGTTTTTTCTAGTATTATATGAATTTTGTAGAAATCTATTGTTTTGTTGTTCAATATAGGTATGGACAAGAACGTGAATATAATGTCCTTGTTATGGATCTTCTTGGTCCATCTCTTGAAGACCTTTTCACTTTTTGTTCAAGAAGGTTTACAATTAAAACGGTCTTAATGTTGGCAGACCAAATGATTGGTAGGATCGAATATGTTCATTGCAAACATTTTATTCACAGAGATATCAAACCAGACAACTTTTTAATGGGCATTGGTCGCCACTGTAATAAGGTATCATTTTTTTTTCCTTTTTAACTTTAACCAGTGTTTATTTTTATTTTGTTTATGAATTTTTAGTGCAAAGTAAAATGTTAATAATTTGTTAAATTTCAGCTGTTTCTTATTGATTTTGGATTAGCTAAAAAGTACAGAGATAGTCGTACAAGACTTCATATAATGTATCGAGAAGACAAAAATTTGACAGGCACAGCAAGGTATGCTTCAATCAATGCACACCTTGGAATAGAACAGAGCCGTCGTGATGATATGGAATCACTTGGTTATGTGCTCATGTATTTCAATCGAGGATCCTTGCCCTGGCAAGGACTTAAAGCTGCTACTAAAAAGCAGAAGTATGAAAAAATAAGTGAAAAAAAGATGTCCACGCCTGTAGAAGTTTTATGTAAGGTATGTTCTACGTTTGCATGTTGTAGCATTTTCTGTCACAGACAAGATACAATATTAAAATTAAACAATTTTTTATATGTAGGGATTTCCTGCCGAATTCGCCATGTATTTAAATTATACACGAGGTTTACGTTTCGAAGAAAGTCCAGATTATATGTATCTTCGACAACTTTTCCGTATACTTTTCCGTACGTTAAATCATCAATATGACTACACATTTGATTGGACGATGTTAAAACAAAAAGCACCTAACCGGGAATCACTTGCATGTGCAGCCGTTCTCAGTGCGCAGGCGCAAGCACAAGCCCAATGTCAGCCACCACCTTAGACCAACTCTCAATCAGGTGTTCATTTCTATGTTCCAAATGATATTATATATGTTTCAACTGCTGTTTTAATGTATATAATGACTCAGACTTTTTCGTGAATAACTATATAAAACATTACATAACAATTACATAATTGTCATTATTTTAATAAAATTAATAGGAAAAAGCAACATAAGTATTAATATTTGCTTTCATAGTGATATTTGTATCATTTAATTGTCTATTCTTATAATGTATGATTTACTGTTTGTTTCAGGAACACGTTAAGACTATAATCACTTGTCGTTGCATCAATCCTATTTGCAGTCGCTAGTGTTCAAAATCAGGTACACGACTTTGTACGAATACCATGCAAAGAGTCAAATCAATCAACCCTCTAAGTTTACACAAAGGAGGAGTTTTGCGATTACAAGCGTATAATACGTAGTAAAGGACAATGCCACAGATACACAATTCTGAATTCACTGATCAACGAATGCTTCAGTGTATTGTCAGTGCTTAGAGTTTTGGTTGATCCACCTCTTTGGGCTTAAAATCCAAGTGAGATCAGCCAGAGGTGGCTTGTTCTTATTTTGTTATTACCTATTTAATTCATCATTGATAATAATTGAAATAAAGGTTTTGATGCCCCGAAGACCTTTGTAAGAGAGTACACATAACGGTGTAACGTGTGATTTAATCGAAAATTCGACATATAATTTTCATAGAAAGAAAGAGAGAACGTTTTGACCATTCTTAAACATTCGGGATAATTGATTAAGAACATTATCTGAAATTTTATATCTATTCTGCAAATAGAAAAAAAAACTATGTGAAAATGAGTAAATGATTATGTGAGTGTATGAAAGAAATTATATAAATAAATGTACTGAGAGATAGGTACAGTTTGTTGCTTCCTGATATTTGTTTTATTCTCAGTACAATACAGTATAAATATAACGTGTGAAACTTTGAGAGAAATGTTAATATTTTTCTTACATAAGCTACCATGTCAACAATATCAAAGATTTTCCTTTCATATTATTGACCTTGATAACATTTTTTTTTATATAAATATATATACATAACGTAACACATAGACGTATACCTGCGTACATACGAGTAAGTGGCAGTATATCAAGTAAATACTGACAAATAATAATGTTAAAATATGTTAATATTAAGGCAGCAATTTAATTTTTAGATATATTGTATCAATCAAAAAATGAACAAATTACTGTTGTTTTTGTCTTGATAAATTTCATTGCTTTCATTACTCTCTTTCTTTCTGTGGGTATATTTAGTCGATCATATTAAACAAAATTAAGCAAACTTGTTTTGTACTGGAGATGGATTATAGGCTTACCTTTTAGTCGAATAAGTAAAATTGTGAAAAAATTTAATACATAAATAAGTCATTATTTTGATTAAAAAGTAATCCTGCATCCAAATTCAGCCAAAGGACTTCTTCCGTATAGTTTTAATGGCAGTGCAGTGGTATTTCCCGTGCTATTGCTTCGATGTTTATAACGCGTGACTTAGAGATCCGTAATCGATCAATCAGTCGATTATTATGTATAATGAGTCCTCTTACGCAAAGTCACGTTACATACACCGATTAGGAAGGAGTTCGAGAAGATTTGTTTCTGTCACTGAAAGTTTTCGTTCATATTAATCAATCTGTTCATGTTAGCCTTAGTGCGATTTACAATACAAGGATAAATACGACTGGATCTTACGTCTACTATTGTATTTTGAACGGACAATTTGTTTGATGAAGTTTTTGGACAGTGATCAAGGGAAAGAGATATATTAGGTTGTTCAATAAGTTTTATCGAACGACAAAACTTATTGAACAACCTATTAATCATTGAATATCTTTGAGTGAATGTATGGTTAATTATTATTATTATTATTATTATTATTATTATTATTATTATTATTATTATTATAATATTACAAAAGAGGGAAACGAAAAACACAAAATGAATGAGTAAAAGTGTGTATTACCATGCAGCGAGAATGAATGAACGACTAAGTTAATGAATAATTAATGATATATGCACTTATTACTATCTGGTATGTGTATATGTATATATACAGATAACGTTTTATATGTGTGTATACATATATGCATGTGTGTATGTATAATAAAATTGTGACAGTAATTAAGGCATACGTTATTTCATAAATAATGAAAGATACATCAACAGTTTATTGCTCCTTTAATCGCTATAAATAAAAACTGAAACATTGTATTATAGCCTCTATTTCATTAAGTGTTAGTTTTGATGGCAATACGCAATAATCGTTACCCAGAATGGTAGTAATACATTGTTCAAAGTGGACGATATAAGTGCTCTCGAGAACGTGCAGTTTCTATGTTGCGATTTTCTCAACACGTGGGATATGTAAAAGATATTTATGTAAATATTTTTAAGTCGTATATTTGAAAATTTTGAAAAGATATACACAGGAACCACAAAGACGTTGAACTTTATCGTTTAAATTGTTAGTAATAATAACATTCGAATTTATAAGGTAATAAATTACCAGAAATAAATCATAAGAAATATAATAATCAGAAATAAATAAAACTCGCACGCTTCAAAGTTAAGTTACCGCTAGATTTAATCTATACCTTTCTTCGGATCGAAGTCATGAGAATTTGTTCTTTATATACAAAATAGACAAAGTGTATACAAATACAACAGAATATGGTTCGTCTACCACAGCCCGTGCAAAAGCAAACATGAAACAAAAATTACAACATTCGGTTGTTGTGGTAGCATATTCTGCCAGACTGAACACATAGTATGAAACTTAAGAGCTAGAAATTAAGGGTTAATAACACAGTAAAGTGTGAATTTTCCGAAGTTCCTGCGTTCCTACATTAATAGAGAAAACTTGCTCCGGACCATTATGAGGAATTGTAACTTCCGCGGCAAACAATTTACTTTCCTGCATCGCAGCTGCCATTTCACGATTTGGAAATACTGCGAAATTGGCTTCAGCCATTCCTCCTGCCGTTCTCTTTACAATTTCCTCGCGAACTTCACCCTAAGAATAATAACAAATGTTTTATTTTGAATTAGATATATAACCATTATATGTTTCTTTAATAATTAACGACTTACCACTAAATGATCAACTCGTTCTTTTAATTCTCTCATAATTATCTGACGTTGTAGCAGTTGATAAACTGGCATTGCTTTTTCTAGTGTTGGCCCTTCCAAATCTAATGGTCTCTTACGTCTTAAATCAGGAACAGTGGGGAATGTCATAAGGTGTTTGATATCCTGAACATCAAAACAGATTTTGGTTATACATTTAAAAAATATTCTTCAGACAATTTATATTAATTATATCAACAAGCGATATGTGTAAAACATTTTGTAACTCACTCTGGTAAGATCATTAGTCTTCTCTCTCAGTTTTTGTATTTTTACATCAACTGATTTAGATGTAACTGTTATTGGATCCAAACTTTCTAATTTTTTAAGCAATGTATCAGTCATTAATTTCTTCTTCTCTTGATTTTCATTGTTCAAAGCTTCCTTGAGGGCAGTTATTTCTTGCATTAAGAATTTATTATCCATCGACTGAGTACTCGATGCTGTTGTAGCGTTTCCAGCCATATTATCTACGCCAGACAATATCGTCTTCTTTCCAACAGATTTTAATTTTTCTTTCAGTTGACCCCTCTCATTTTCCAAACTGTCAATATCTGTTTGAAGATGGTCCATCGTCTCTTCAAATTCTTTTTCTTTTCGTTTTAGTTGATTTTGAGCTTCTTCCAATTTTCTCTTCAACTTTTCTACATTTAATTCATGCTCGTGTTGCTGTGTTGCAAGCTTCTTTTCTACGACATCCTTTCGTAAGATCATTTCACACAATTCATTTTGTTTTTCTCTAAGAGCTAATCTTGTTTCAAGTATATCGCTATCTCTAGCTTCCAATTTTCTACTAAGAACCTTGATTTCTTCAGCTTTCTTTCTTGCTGCTTGTGCTCTTAGCTTAATAGGCATTAAGGATTCATTATCTGTGTTTTGTTCCTGTTGTTGCGACAAGTGTCCACTTATCGCCAATTCATTCTCACATTCAGCCATTTTTTGTGCTAAATTGGCTGCTAACTGTTGAATAGTCATCAAGCTTCCCTTAATTGTGGCTACAGGTCCTATATCTTCAGTATCATAAACCTTTTCACACGCTATAGAAGCCATTTCTTTTAATTTATCTGTACCGAGCCCAGTATCTAAATCACCATTCGTTATAATTGCTTGTACAGCACTCTTCAACAGTGTTTGGAATGTTTTTACAATCTTTACTGCATGCTGATAACATGCAAACACTTGTTCGCTGCAATCCTTATCCAACCCTAAATTAGATTTCGCCGAATGTAATGCAGTAGCATGGTCGGTCAGTACTCGTCTTCTAGCTGATTTTAAGTGCTGTTGTATCACTTCACATGTTGTTTCCGCATGTTGACAAAGAAGACCTATGTCACCACCATCTCCCTGAATTAACGTTTTAATCGCTGCAGCACAAGTTGTAATAGCGTTACAAGAACTATCCAACATTCTTGTACCATTAACTACCAAGCGAGCTTGGTTGATAGATTCTCCAAACAATACGGAAAACATGGTACAAAAGTATCCACAACATTTTTCAATAGTATCCATTGGCAGATTTTCATCCAATTGGTCTCTTTTGGTCAACTCTAATAAAGAATCCAAAGATTTTTCCTGCGCAGCCATTTCCGGATAAGCTGCTCCAGCTTTAAGTAACATTTCAGGAGTACAGACGCTTAAGGATGATTCGAAACAACCAAGAAACGTTTGCAATGCATACATGTATGAACAGAGATGTGATCTGAAGGTATACTGTGCTACTGAATGACCTTTTACTACAGCTACTCTGTCGATCTTGTCCAATGATCTATACTTATCTCGTACTTGCGATATAAGTATTTCTGTCTTCTGTATTATTCTTGGTATTAGGAGAAGCGTCAAAATAGCATCGTGATCTCCACCACGAACTAAAAATGCGGGAGGCATAAAGGATAGTAAATAGGCTACATGATTTCGGGCTTCTTCAGCTTCTAAACGCCGTAACTCAAGATCAACTGCTTTTGTTTGTGCACGCGTTTCAGCGAAAGTCTTTTGGAAGTCTAAAATTTCTGCTAATTGTTGTTCCGCACCTCCCATTTTAAATTTAGAAGTTTCTGTTGATTGTACACGTTGCTGTAATTGCAAACACTGTTCTTGCAACTGATGAGTGAGCTCGCGAAATTTAGCAATTGTAAGTTCACGATCTGTCAATGTTTCCAAAGCTGCGTCCCGATGTCGATAAGCATCACGAGCTGCTCCTAGAGCTAGGTCTAATTCTTCACGCAATTCTAATTCTAATTCCTTTGATGATTCAGCAAGTTGATCAGACATATCCTAAAAAAAGGTTGGTTTAGTAACGATCATTCATAGATCGTTACAAATGGTATATTGTCCGTGAATGAGAAAAAGATTAAAGAGTGTTTATATCTCCACTCTAGTTTACAGTCTACCAGCTTCCATATCATCACCCATATTGTCACTATTGGCCGAAGACGGTGACGAAAATTGACAAAAGACATCGATGCATCATTGCCATTCCTACGGACATTACCTGTAAAGCTTCCAAATCTGATACAGCTTCTTCCAGTTCCGCGATCTTCTCTTCTAACGTCATCTTTTTTTCACCAAGTACTTCAACCATTTCTTCAGCACCTAATGCGATATCGACCTATTTAACGAGATAAGTTTTGTACTGATATCAAGTAAAAATGAATGGTTTAAGATTATTGGTATTTCTCACTTGTTCTTGCAAGTCTGCTAGTTGGTGTTCCATTTCTTCTACTCGTGCTGACAATTTCTCTTTAGTTCGTCCTAACTCTAATATTTCTGACTTCTTTTGGTCTAAATCCTTCTGAAGTTTTTGAAATTCATGTTTCTCATGGGCGGAAAAATCTCGCATCCTAACGAGAGTTTCTCGTAATCGATTGTTTTGTTGTTCTAATTGTTTTATCTCGTAACTTGAAGCTTCAGTAGGCGAGCCCCCTCCAGCAGCCTAGAATAATCGTTACATACGGATACTCATTACCGCAAAATGATAAATTATAATTAAAATCATGTCTAAATATGAAATAAAAAGTATTCTACCCTTTCAGACATTTCTGTCTGTAATATTTCTAAATCTAATGTTTGTTCTTCTAATTTTCCTTTGAGTTGTTCTAATTCAATTTGTAATGTTTCAGCTTTCTCTTCAGCCATCTCTTTATCTAATGTAGCCATTTCTACAGTTTCTGCAAGATCTGCCATTTCTTCTTGAAACTGTTCTCGGGCTATTTGTGCATCCCTTGCGTCTTGACGTGCTCGTTGAAGATCTCTTTGAAGACTAGCCTTAGGTCATAAAATAAATAAGTATACAAATTGTTTAATTGGTAGAAAATACATAACTTCAATTTAAAAAATATCTATAAAATTAATTCTAAATTCTAATTACTTGACTCTTCATAACTTTCGCTTTGAATTCCAGGAGTTGTTCGAGTTGAAGCTTCGTTTTTTCAAAGTCTTTCATTCGTTCCTTATCTTGTAGTCTCTTCACGCGCAAAGTTTCTACTTTGTCAGTAAGATCACGAACCTATGAATATATGCACGATGCGTTGAAAGAAAAATGTAATCTAAAAAATAAATATTTTTCAAATGGTTTACCTGAGATTTTAAATTTTCATTCTCTTGTTGAAGTTGCAAATGTGACAGTTTTTCTTCTATTACATTTGCAGCTGCTGCAGAACCTGCCATTACTTGGCCAGGCACAAACTGAGGTTTCAAAGTCTCTACAAAACCTGTCTAAATTGCAAACAAACAAGAAATGAAACCATGGTCCAACATAAACTGGGTGTTTCTTTTATTATCGCATTAAAAAAAGTGCTTATTGCAAAAGAGCTTCTTCAAGATCTTCTGCATTGTTGGTGTACCTTAAAATGTTTTATTTCAACTGAACAATTTATGAGTAGTACAAATGAACATAAAATATTTTATTTGCGGTAATAAAAAAAACACCCCATGCTTCCTGTACAAAAACATTATGTTTCAGAAGAATGTTGTTTTTGTATGTACATTCAATAGAATTAGTCTATTTTAAAGTGATTAATGAGATTAATTGTAATAAAAGACACCAACAAACTATACCGAATACTCTATTAGTTCTAACAGGTGTAGGAAATTCAGTCAATGAGTTGATTTGTGTTATATGATATTGGAATTTGCAGTAGGCACAATATCAACTAAGTCAACTATCATATCCTAATCATTTATAAGTATTAATTGCATTTATATCAGGGATATCTAATTCTTGATAAGAGATTAAAAAAAAAAAGGAGAGGTTTAAGTAGTAGTATACCTTTATACCACAATGTTGTTAAGTGCTTATTCATAAAAAAAAGGATATTATCGCCTCGATAATACGGCTATAAGGGGAATTCAGCATCTAATTGTTAAAAAAAACAACTACATCTCTGAATACCCCTTCCTCTTAAAAGTTGTAGGGTATCAAAGCATCACAGAACTGAATTAACAAAGCAGATGCTTAATGTAACAGTGAATATGGTGGAGGGTATATCATTTCCATAATCCGGTAAAAACAGGTAAACCCATTAAAGTGCAATGATGCTAGTTGTTATGAAGTCACGTGTTACAATGCTTATGATCAACAAACAACTAGTATGAGAAAGTTTAAGGTCAGATGAGAAAAATTTAGATATTACAATTAATGAGTATTAATTACATTATTGTGATCATCTTGGGCCTTTGGCTTTTTGCCGGGAGGCGAGCTCGTGCTAGGGGACTTCTGAAACACGTACGTGCATTCCCATATGAATCATTCTGTGCTAATGGAATCATCTAACTTGTTCTCAAACTTTATAGTTTATTGTTTCATTATTCTGCTAAATATTTCCAAGAATCTCTTTAGCAATGAAGTATATGCACTGAGAGGCATTTGTTACATTTATTACCATGTCACAGAATAAGATTCTCTAGATATGATAGTAGCAAACATCTAAACTTTGAATAGTCCATAGATTCAAAGATAATATCACGTTTAAATGTATCATAATATTTCACTGAAAATATTATACCATATATTCATGCCTTGTTCAATCCCCAGAATAATCCATTGACTGTGTTTATATAAATAAATGGTACATCAACTTATTATATTTGTCACTGTGAGAAAAAGACGTTTTCAAACAAAGAAACAATACCTCAATAAATGAAGCTCTTTTTGTAGAAGTTGGTGCTGGTATAAGTGACTCCCCTCCATCTTTGCGTTCATGTTGTGATCCAGATAAACTTTCTGTACTTGGAGCACTTAAAAGTGTTCTACTACCAGCCAAAGATAGTCGTGAGCTGCAAAGATTATAGTTTCAATAACTTGTTTATAGAAGCAACTTGAGCATTCACAATATCAAAACTAATACAATATAATATTTTGTATTAGTATCATTAAAGTTACATATTCTTGCACATAAATTACACGGAGTATAGAAACCAATAAAACAGTATTAAATTATAATACAACTTAAACAACATAGTCAAACGTCGGTTAACCAAAATATCAATTATTGAAGCAACTGATTATCCAGAGGAATAAATTATTATTCATACATAAACAATAAAGCCTATAGAGTAAGATAGTTTTGGAATAGAATACCCTTCAAATATTTATTTCAGGTTGTTAATAGTATTCTGAATGTATGATTGATAAATAGAAATAAACTTCTACTTTAAAACATGGAAGAAAAGTCAGTAAATTAACACAAGTGACTACTACAAAATAGAAGTATCTATATTCTGCAGAAAATAAGTGTTCTTCCTTGGAAAGTACTGCATTAATTCAGGAGGGAACCTAACTAAAGAAGGTCTTTCTACATACATTACTTCTATTTCAGGCCCTTTATTTCAAGAAAATATTACTGTTTTAAATGAAAAATTATTTCTTTAATTCTATTTTTGCTCCTTTGAAGTGATTATTAAAAGACCTATTCAATAGAAATATTTTATCTCCCTATTGTTTCGGATAATCGACGTTCTACTGTATCACTAGATACATAATTTACTTTTTACATTATTTAACGTTATAGTTCTATTAAAAAAAATGTATTGCAATACACATATATGAACTACTGTAACATTACTCTAAAAATAGAAAGGAATACCAGGCTGATTGCAACTCCTTACAGTATTATTATCTTTATTCATGTTCCTTGGGTTCAATTATGAATGTTTGTAAATGTTTTATGTTCTTAGTGCGTTTTTACAACACTTTACACATTATTAAAATTCCAATATAATTACAGATCTACAATAAAGAAAATTCATGGCTTTGCAACGTTATATAAAACTATTACAAGTTATGACAAGCAATCATGATTATTTGCTATTTGCTATTTGCACACATAAAAGCATTTAAACAAGATATTGAGACGGATACTTTTCAATGATCGATGTACACAAAGTCTTACCCAGAAAGCTTGTCAGATTGCTGCCGGGTAACATGCGCAGGAGATGTTTTTCTCCGTACTCTTTTATGACCAGCATATGAATTTTAAGAATCTATTAATTATACTTGTTCAATTATACCTATTCTTTCTTTTAAATAATTATTGCTGATATAAGAAAATCGTTTCACTTGTTACATTGAATATCTTGACAATGATGAAAAAAAAAAATATATAGAAACTTACGCAGTGGGTTCATTCCTTCGATGTGTACTAACAGTAGCATGAAATTTATATCAACAGTTAATCATAATTTCATATATAATGCTAAAAATACTTTAGTAAATAAAATACAACAGTAGGTCCATTGTTAACAACAAACATGAGACATACCTATTCAAACGGCTTCTAGCCCTTGCAACGCTGGCCTCATCTGGGGTTGTAGCACTACTGCCTGCTGAAGATGGACTAACAGGTTCTGCTCTGTTACCTGCTTCATCCAATAAAATGAGCTGTGACTGTCGTACAAACATTCCATGATTTTCAGCACACTAGTGTAATAAAAACATTAAATATATAAAAGATGACACTAGACAATCGTTACATACTATACAGAGCATAACCAAAAGTAACAATTCAAAGTGATATTCAAAAAAACATACTTTAAAATATGATTGACCCTTGATAGTGCCATTGTTCTTTCCTTTTGGTTCATCGAGTATAACTCCAATCCATTTTCCCGAAGCAAAACTTGGATGACCTATGTAAGCAATTACTCCTTGACAGTCTTTGCCAGGAACCTCGACGCGTTGTCCGACTTTATACGACATTGTAACTGCAGTGAATTATTATGTGCGGGTTTTTCACAAGTACGCTCATCGATTTATCTATACTAGTCGCTCATCGATTCATCTATACTAGTACGCTTTTCTTAAACATTTTCTTTAATTTCACACATTCCTTTTACTTCGCAATCAATTTTATACAATACAGCTAAAATTAGAAACTGGCAGCAAACATTCCACGATATTGCATTACTGTATTGGAACAAACGAAATATGGAATAAACCTAACACCCAATGAAATGAATGAAAGAACTATCACACAATTCGGAGGACTTTAAAACATAGACAAGATGTGTTCTCAACTTCAGTTAAATATAGTTCTTCGAATCATCGTTCTCAAACGAAGATGTCGCTCTAAAACTACTGATATTTTACGAGTCGGTATTTCAGATCGTGTGACGCCATCTTCAGTAAGATGAACCGTCTATTCTATGTCTTGTCTGTATATTCGGGCTATCGTAGCGAGGTTAGGATACCGTATACGTAAAGATGTCAGGGCCGTCATAAAATAAGGGATTTACTTTTTTAAAATATAATTTAATTTATTGTGAAAATGTTACATTATACACGATGTTTAAAACATGTACAATCAATTTGTTTAGGAAAGGTACTATGGTAGACTGTTGACATGTATTAATTTTTCCAAGATTTCCATTTTTATTCCATCATAATTTTGCACAGGGTAGGGAGTATTCAATTACAGCTGTGCAGAGTGTATAAATATGTATATGGCATCAAAATAACATTTCACATTAGGTTTTTTACAAAATAATTCTCTATCTGAACGTATATGTGTACCAATTATTTATACCGTTGATTCGGTAAACACTAAACAACACATGGAGCGTGGATAGCAACTTTTAAAAAAGATTGCGACTAAATTTTATCACCACTTGGTTAACATGACGTTCTGGTATCGCTGACATCGAATGTGTTTTTCTTCCTACTTAACTTAATACTTACTTAGTTAAATAACATAGTAAATTGTTGCAAAGTGCTGATGGCTAATCATTATGAAGTGCCCAATTGGTACGTTTGCAAACTTTTCGTTGGTATTTCTGAACGAGCATTTAAACATTTCAGCGACACAATATCAGAGCAGACGCGTATCTGATATTGTAGTTTATATAGGTTATGTTTTTCAGGGCTGGGAAGCCACCAGTTGGATTACATTTAGATGTATTGAAAAATGACAAATTAATCCAGGTATGATAACTGTGCATTAACTATAATAATTAAAGGATTGTACCTTTAGAAAAGAGATGTCAAGAATAGTAACTGCTTTGTTACAGAAATTAATGGTCGATGAAAAGAAATGTTATTTATTTGGCCGCAATCAACAATTAAATGACTTCTGTATAGATCATGCATCTTGTTCTCGTGTTCATGCTGCACTTGTTTATCATAAACATCTAAATCGTGCATTTCTCGTTGATTTGGGAAGCAGTAAGTATTTAGACACTAATCTTTTTGTTAAAGGTACCAATGTAAACAAACAATAATAAATATACAATAAGAATATAAAAAAATGGGCTTAAATGGAAGAAAGTAATATTTATTTCTACTTGTTGCACGACAGTATTAAAGTTGAAACTATTAATCTGAAAAAATTTGATTCTTTAGCACATGGAACTTTTATTGGTAATATGCGATTGGAAGCTCATAAACCTACACAATTACCAATTGATAGTACATTTCACTTTGGAGCTTCTACTCGGTATTATATCATAAGAGAAAGACCTCAAACAGGTACAAGACCTATTATTGAGGAATTAGAAAAATTGTCAGAAGATATTGATGCTGGTGGTTTATTGGGTTTACCTGAAACAGAAACAGAACTTGATGTATGTGTTAAATAATTAATTATCTTTAAATTACATTATTGGAATGTATAGGAATAATTGCAACATTTCTTACAGAATTTAACAGAATTTAATACTGCACATAATAGACGCATATCTATGCTGGGTATAACAGATGATGAAATCCATAAACCAACAAGGAAACGAAAGAAAAAAGGAATTACATTTAATGATGATGAAGAAGTAATAAATCCGGAAGATGTTGACCCATCGGTTGGCAGATTTCGTAATCTTGTACAAACAACCGTTGTTCCTAGTAAAGTATGAAATTAATTTTTGCATAAAACATGTTTGTGTACTAGGTGTAATTTCTAATTATTTACATATATCTAATACATTTGATATTGATGCATATTTCAGAGAATGCGTATGGAAGGAGGTTTAATATCTTTATCAGAAGATCACAATCCTTTGAAGCACCTTCAACCTACATCAACTACACCTCAGCTTTATCAAGATTTACCACCAGAACAGTTTACTCCGTCGTCATTGTCTCTTAATCCATTCTCTAGTGCTTTGTCTTCGTTAACATCTCGACTTGGTATTGCGTTACCGAATCCAGCACCCGAAGTAGAGATGACACCCAATCAAATACAAACAGAAACGTCACATGTACCAGAAATACCAGGACCTACTGAAACACGAACTATGGAACCAAAAAAGAAAAAATATGCCAAAGAAGCTTGGCCTGGAAAGAAACCCATACCAACACTTTTGGTGTAATAGAATTAGGGAACTTATTTTTACTACATAGTTCTATTATACAGGTTTTAGAAATTAAGTTATATAAGAATTTGTGTATAAATTTGTCGTACAAAGTTTCAAGAGAACGTTTAGTTTTTAACATCACGTAACTATATTCATATCTTGAAACTTAAAACTGATTTTTTTTTAGCATAATTGTTTCATTATGTTTTAGAAGATGATCATACTGAATTTGTCACTTTGTTACGTCGATTACTCAAATTTGATTATCATACATTATTTTTTCACGAAAATCAAAATTGTAATTAAAATTTGCTGTAAGATACACAGATATCAATAAACAGAGTTTTATCTTATTGTATATGAACAAATATTAGGATTATAATATAAGAAGAACGTTCTTTTGTGATACAAGACTTACATCACTGCTTTGTCATATATTTTATTTCATATTGCTGAATGCAGAAAAGCTTTATAGTTGAAAAAGAATACATCGTTGCAATTTTTTGCAAGTAACGGTAAAAAAATACCGCTATTGCACCATTATTTTGTATGTTTAAAAAAAATTGCGAACAATTGTTACTCGTGTATATAGTGTAATGATCATAAATTTAATATTACTATGAGTTTAAAAGATTCTTGGAATTCTTAATAAACGCCGCTTTGGTACATGTGGAAATAATATTACACAAATTCAATGCGTTTAACCACCTGTTTTACCGAGTCATTAATAATAATAGATAATTCCAAGACATTAAACCAGGGTGTATATTTTTGTTTATTTTCACAATATCGACAATTTTGCCAAGAGAAAATAATTTTGTTACAAAAATAAACAAATCACAAAACATAAAAATCGAAGTATAAAAATAGTCTTTTATACGGTACAATTTATCATATCGGTTTAGATTTTTTTTCTTGGGGTAGCTGGAAAGTGCCGGCACATTCGAAGTAACTGTACAGATTCATTTTTAATATTCCAGGGAAGCATCCGGTGTAATTGATGATTCAAGGGCGACTTCTTCGTAATCCCGTTCGAGTGCGGCAAGATCATCGCGGGCTTCCGCGAACTCCCCTTCTTCCATTCCTTCACCAACGTACCAATGAACAAATGCTCGTTTATGGTACATAAGATCAAACTTGTAATTCAGTTTTGCCCATGCCTCCTCGATGGCCGTGGTATTTGATAGCATCGAGACCGCTCTTTGTACCTAAACGATTTCCCACTCTTTAGCACCCTCAGTATCCATGATTACCCAGTACAATTTAAAGAACAAAATTGTCCCTTCTGTGAATACAACATGTAGGGTAGAACTTTGAATTTGGATTGCTAAACAGCGCCGTTTGCTATATATGTATGTATCGTGAATTACATAACTCGTTCGTCGAAGCGGACGAAATGTTGAGACTTGAACGTCAGTTTGTGAGTTGCAAAACGAGAACGTAACAACTTCGTTCTTTGTTTATTATTCGCAACGACATGAGACGTTTACGCAATAATTGATACCTTCGCGAGATCTCCGCCGGGAACAACGGTTGGCGGCTGATAATTGATACCGACTTTGAAGCCGGTAGGACACCAGTCGACGAAGCGTATACAACTTTTGCCCTTCATTGCAGCTATCGCTGCGTTTACATCCTTAGGAACAACGTCGCCGCGATACAATAAACAACAGGCCATATATTTCCCCTCGCGTGGGTCGCACTTAACCATTTGATTGGACGCTTCGAAGCATTCGGACGTAATCTCCGCAACGGA
Organism: Ptiloglossa arizonensis; assembly: GCF_051014685.1. NCBI lineage: Eukaryota > Metazoa > Arthropoda > Insecta > Hymenoptera > Colletidae > Ptiloglossa > Ptiloglossa arizonensis. The sequence goes on along the minus strand of NC_135051.1, from coordinate 9,030,156 downwards.
CATCCCTTCATGGAAAGCCTTATCGGCCGACACTACCGGGGCGTAGGTCGCCAATGGGAAGTGGATTCTAGGGTACGGTACTAAGTTCGTTTGAAATTCGGTCAAATCCACATTTAAAGCGCCATCGAATCTCAACGAGGCGGTTATCGAGGATACCACTTGACTGATAAGGCGATTTAGATTCGCGTAAGAAGGACGCTCGATGCCAAGCTTTCGTCGACAGATATCGTAAATCGCTTCGTTGTCTACCATGAACGCGCAATCCGAGTGCCCGATCGTGGTGTGGGTCGTCAATATCGCGTTGTACGGTTCCACGACCGAGGTGGACACCTAAATTTTTGTTGTTTGTTTTTGGATTTTTAATGAAAATGTCAAATTTACGGAAAAGTCATATGTTACTTTTATCACACAGGGCGTCTTTACGGGCTTGGGGCCCGCACGAAACAATTGTCGAACGGCAGAAGATGATAAATGAAATCTAGAAAGTGACCTTGAGATGAACTTGAAACCACAGACGCATTTTCGAAAACGCTTAGTCATCTTTCTTTATATCTTCTATCATTCGGCAAATACTGTATACGGTGCTTATCTAAAGACGTCGTATGTGCATTAAATGAATCAAACAATCAACGGAAAAATGATATCGAAAAAAAAAAAGAAACTTGATATCTTCGAGTTGCCCGAAGAATATCGATCTATTTGATTTTCGAAATTATCGTACTTGTGGCGCCGGATACACGGCGAATTCTAATTTGCTTTTCTTCCCGTAATCATCCGACAGTTTTTGCATGAGCAACGAAGTGAATCCCGACCCGGTACCTCCTCCGAACGAATGGAAGACAAAGAATCCCTGAAGACCGGTACATTGGTCGGTCAGTCTTCGTACTCTATCCATTACAGAGTCGATAACTTCTCTGCCGATGGAATAGTGACCGCGTGCGTAATTGTTGGCAGCGTCTTCTTTTCCGGTAATTAGTTGCTCGGGATGATACAATTGCTTATAAGGTCCTATTCGAACTTCGTCTATGGGGATTTTTTATTTTAATATGCGTCTTCTATCGAATTGCTTCGATCTCCCGCGGTTCATAGGTATTTTGTTCAGAAATACGTAGTGACAGAATTTTCGTCAGGATCTTTGTTAAAATTAAATCACTAACCAACGACGGTAGGCTCGAGGTCGACCATCACAGCACGCGGTACCATCTTGCCAGAACTAGTTTCATTGAAAAATGTATTGAAGCAATCGTTCGTTCCGGACACCTTGTCCGATGGCATCGTTCCATCTGGCTGAATTCCATGTTCGAGACAATACAATTCCCAACACGCATTGCCCATTTGAACGCCGGCTTGTCCCACGTGCATTGAAATACACTCGCGCTGCAACGAAATAGAAAACTCTTAATGATTACGTTACCAAATTGGGCTCGTTGTTGTTGTCTATTAAGATGTTGAAAGCAAACCATGGTGAATAAAGTATTATTAAATAATTATCACTTTTAGATGTTTTACCATTTTGATAATTTTGTAACGATACGTTTCGCGATATAAATATTATGCCAGGTGTTCTTGGATCGCCAAACCAATAAGAAATTAAAGATATTTTTTTAATAACGAGAAATTTTGGATGTCGGCTTTCCGCTACCCATGAAAAATGTACAGTAACAATTTATTACAGTTGCCTGGACAACGTGTGAATCACGTAATGAAGTTGAACGAAAGAAAAATTGAAAACCCGCGTCAATTTTTCCATATTAATTATTTTTTATGCTATAATAATTTATACATTTGAAAGTATCGCTAGGACAACTTTATAACAAACTCAAGTTAAACTTTGAAACATTTACATATGTGTTCACGCACATGTTCGTAACAATCGGATAATTTTTTACATTTAATCTAGTTAGTAGGTTATCGTTTTATATCGTGAATATTATCTATAGACCTACGATCTTTGATTGTCATAATGAGTCGACGTAATTCTACTATTCGCATTTTTCCCAATAGAATATTAAGATATATACTTTGAATGACACACCGGAACCAAGTTCTTGATTAAATTTAAGAACAAATAAAATGTATAAACTTGTGTTCTTAATTGTTTCTGAAATTTTAAATAAATATGAAAGATATAATGGAATGACTGTCATTTTCATTATTCGCATTGTACACTTGATGTATGTGTGTACTTAAGTAATGTGTATCTGTGTTTTCTCCAAAAATAGATCGTCTCTAAACCGTTAGTGATTCGATGGAAGTCAGGAACCTTGACATTTTCGGCACATTGTATCTCATTGAGAACATTGTGCGATGTATTGAGAATTGAGATCTCAAGAGACTTATATAATTACATCGAATCGATCATGCGCGTGTTTGCACACATGTTCATATTCGTAACATCATTGCTTGATAGGTTCTTTGCTATCTGTTCTTGTAACGAGAAAAATTCTACCAATTGGTCGAGAGTGTCCGAGTAATAACTCGTAACTCTTCGATGATGACTCGAAGGATTCCAACGTATTAGTACGAACTTGACGCGCGGACATACTCGCAAACTATTTCGAATTCCTTTGAACGGCATGGTAGACTCTAATACGAATAGTTTTAATATATTTAATAAAATCGATCATGGATACTAGTAAAAAATACAAAAATCCAAATCCTAAATTGTCGGCGAATCTATTTAGTAAATTAATATTTTGGTAAGTGTTGAGTGTCGATCGTAATAATCCATTCCGTAACAAGTGTTCAGTGTCGATCGAAACAATCCATTCGCATATATACGATTATTTTATTTTAAAATTCAAGGTGGTTAAAGCCTTTATTTTGGCATGGAAAAAAGCATGGTCTTGAAATTAAAGATATATACAATGTTATGCCGAAGGATGTTAGTCAACTTCTCGGGGATAAACTTGAAAGGTAAATATTAAATAAATGTATGTATATAGAGTCTTATCACCATAAGAGTTATTCAAATAAAAATTGTTACAATTTATGTTTCTATTATCTTTGTGTTTAGGAATTGGATTAAAGAAGTTAAAAAAGCAGGGGAATCATGTAGGAAGCCAAAATTTTTCAATGCTTTAAGAAATACGTTTGCATGGTCATTCTCATACTACGGAGGATGGCAATTCTTCTTATCAGTTATTTTAAAGTAAATGTTTCTTGTTACTGCATTAGTAAATTAATAAATTATTATATCATTTGGATTACAAATAATATTATTTTAACTTTATAGGGTTTTACAACCATATATCCTAGGTCTCCTTATTTGGCATTTTGATCCTAGAGCAACATCCACTGTCAAAGAAGCATATAGTTATGCTTCAGGTGTTGTAATTTTAACTTTAGTTAGTGCTTTAATTGTTCATCATTCAAACTTAGGTTTACTGGAAGTAGGAATGAGAATGAGAATAGCATGTTCATCCTTGATGTACAGAAAGGTAACAAATTATCTTTCATAAGTTTATTTCTATTGACTCTTTTTACTTTAAATGCTACACTTTTTTAGATTTTACGCTTATCAAAATGTTCCTCCAATGTCACAACTCCGGGGCAGATTATAAATTTAATGTCGAATGATGTCGCAAGATTTGAACAGCTATTTATATCATTGCACTATATTTGGATTTTACCAATTCAAGGTGCCCTGATTACTTTTATGATTTGGGAAAGTGTGGGAATTTCGTGTTTAGCTGGTGTCTTTCTTATTAGTGTTCAAACTATACCTCTACAAGGTTAGTACATGCTATTGCTTATTAATATTGTAATAATAGGGTTAAACTAACAATATTAATAAATTTGATTTTCTTTTAGGCTACATGGGAAAATTGATATCAAAGTTACGATTAAAAATTGCAATCAGAACGGATGAAAGAGTACGTTTAATGTCAGAAATTATTAGTGGAATTCAAGTTATTAAAATGTACACTTGGGAAAAACCTTTCGAAAAGCTTGTTAGCATTGCTAGAAGGTTTTTATCGATATTTTATTATGTGAACAATAGAAATGATACATTATCAAATGCGTTCACATTTATAATGATTTTTTAGTCACGAGGTGGATGTCCTTACACTTTCATCGTACTTAAGGGGTTTTACTTTAGCTACTTTTGTATTTACCGAACGATCAACATTATTTTTTACAATTTTGGCATACGTACTTCTTGGAAATAATATATCTGCTGATAAAGTATTTTCAATGGCACAGTATTTTAACATTCTTCAACTTACCATGGCAATACTATACCCTATGGCTGTGTCAGCCCTTGCTGAGGCTGGTGTGTCTGTTAAGAGGCTAGAGGTGACATAAATAATTATAGGCTGACGTAGGTAATTGATAGATTAAGTTTGGGTTTTACATTGTTCATGTTTCTAGAATTTCTTATTATTGAAAGAAAATAGTAATTTAACTAACACGAAGCAAGTTAATGGAGATGGCAGTATTACTATGAAAAGTATTGCAGCTTCTTGGACAGAAACTGCAATTGTAAGTACATTACATGATATTAATATTCATGTAGAACCTGGAAAACTTTATGCTGTTGTTGGTTCAGTTGGTGCAGGAAAGGTAATATTTAAAAGAATAATATTTCAATAAATAGTTTGTAAAATTAGATTCATGCTCTTTTTGTGCATATTTTCAGAGTTCCTTTCTTCAATTAATTTTAAGAGAACTGCAACACTCACATGGAGATATACAAGTCAATGGGAGTGTATCTTATGCCAGTCAAGAAGCATGGTTATTTTCAGGCACAGTACGCAATAATATACTTTTTGGACAATCTTATGATATAAAAAAATACAATGAAATTGTTAGAGTGTGTGCTCTTACAAAAGATTTCCAACAATTTAATTACGGTGATAAAACATTAGTTGGAGATAGAGGCGCGTCACTTAGTGGTGGACAACGCGCAAGAATAAATTTGGCTAGGTGAATTGAAAGGCATTGGTGAAAAAAAATTAGTTTTTAATGGTATATGTACATACTTAGAAAATTGCATTGATGAATTTTATTACAGGGCCGTATATAGAAATTCAGATATTTATTTGCTTGACGATCCATTATCAGCAGTAGATACTCATGTTGGAAAACATTTATTTAATGAATGTATTAAGAATTATCTTCAAAATAAAACAAGAATTCTTGTAACTCATCAAGTACAACATTTAAAGTATTGCGACTACATCATTGTATTAAATAATGTAAGCAGCAACAATTAGAAGTATTTCATCTTGTTATTATACTATTATAGTTATATTTTTTGTTTTAGGGCAAAATTGAGTATGAAGGTACATTTGCAGAACTTCAAAATAAACAAGTAGATTTTTTAAAAATGCTTTCTATGGATGAGAACAAAGGAGATTCAGATAGCATACAAGTTGATGAAAATACGCCTGATTTATCCATTAATTCCGGTAATAGTAAAGATGATGAATCGGATCCACAAGAAACTGAAGAATTAATGGCTAAAGGAAGCATCTCGAAAGCTATTTATTGGAAATATTTTCGAGCTGGAGGTTCGATTTTGATGATCCTGAGTTTTATGTGCACTTTAATTTTGGGACAATTAGGAAGCAGCGGTAGCGATTATTGGGTAGCTTACTGGTTAGCGTTTATATGTATAAATGTATATATTACTTATCTCCTCCAAAAATTATTTTACATATTACAATCTTATTTACTGTTTTTTCTCAGGACAAGACAAGAAGAGATACACATAAAAACAAGTAATAATCACACATTACAAGCATTTGAACAAAATTTTACAATACCTCTTGCATTAACAGAAGATACAAATGGACTGATTAACGAAACACTTACGTCAAGCATAGATAACTTTAATAAGACAATTCCGGAATTTTTAACAACCTTTGAAAATAAGAGTCTAGATAACATTGTTGGTAACATTATTTCGCCCTTTTTAAGTTCGAAAAACAGCAATTATTTTTATTCTTTATCGTATATAGACGTGGAGCAATAACACAGAATCCGACAAATCGTATTATCTCGATACCAACACTGCCTTATGGATTTATGGAGGTTTTATCGTTGCAAGCATAGTAATGACTACACTTAGAAATCTCATATTTTATAAAATATGTATGACTGCTAGTAGAAATCTTCATAATCAGATGTTCTCGTGTTTACTGAAAGCGCCAATGTTATTTTTCGATACACATCCTTCTGGCAAGTATCAAATAGACATTATACACTTCAATTCACAAAACATTTAAAGAGTGTTAATAGAATATTATAACGTTGTATTTTAGGACGTATTCTGAATCGGTTTTCGAAAGACGTTGGAGCAGTAGACGAAATTTTACCGAGGACAATGATAGAATCTATTCAAATATTCGCAGTGATGATTGGAATTTTAGTTCAAGTTCTTATTATTAACTGGTGGACAATATTTCCAATGTTTATCATGGGTTTTTTTTATTGGCAAATACGAAATATTTTTCTTAAAACTGCACAAGATATGAAACGTTTTGAAGGAGCCAGTAAGAGTTTTGTAATTTATTCTTTCCTTGAGATTTTGCCCTTTCGTGCAACATTAGTAACAGTTACTTAAATTTTCAGCAAAAAGTCCTGTTTTCTCCCACGTTAGTTCTTCATTATTAGGTTTGACCACAATTCGTTCGGCTTCTGCGCAAGACATGGTTCGTAAAGAATTCGATGTTCATCAAGATCTTCATACCGGCGCCTATTACTTAACTCTAGCAACAAGTACCGCGTTTGGACTTGCACTGGATATTGTGTCCATTTGTTTTATTACTTTTATTACGTATAGCTTTATTGTATTAGATGATGGTAATTTATTATTTGGTAGTTTTATCGGTACTAATTGTCGACATGTTATTCAAAAAATGTGTTTTCAGGAAGTACATTCGCTGGAAACGTGGGTTTAGCCATATCACAGGTGCTAATTTTATGCGGAATGCTTCAACATGGAATGCGACAAACTGCAGAAACGATAGCACAAATGACCAGCGTAGAACGAATTCTACAGTTTACACAACTCGATAGAGAGGGACCGTTTGAAAGTGAACCTAACAAGAAACCATCGGCTCAGTGGCCTTCCATGGGAGAAGTTAATTTCGATCATTTATATTTACGCTACGATGATCCATCGCCTCCTGTTCTCAAAGATTTATGTTTCCTCATAAAATCCGGTGAAAAAGTAATATTTTTATTAATTAAATGCATTAATAGATTGCGTATTAAAAATTAATTATAAAATTAACTTTTCTAGGTAGGAATAGTCGGTCGTACTGGTGCTGGTAAAACTTCTCTAATATCAGCTTTATTTCGTTTGGCTAAACTCGAAGGTACTATTTGCATAGATAACATGGATACAAAACAAATAGGTCTTCATGACTTAAGGAGAAAGATCTCTATTATCCCACAAGAACCCGTATTATTTTCTGCAACACTTAGAGATAATCTCGATCCATTTCATAACTTTGATGATGTTAGTCTTTGGGCTGCACTTGAGGATGTGGAACTGAAATCGAGTGTCTCCGCTCTGGATTATTATGTTGAACAAGGAGGAAGTAATTTCAGTGTGGGTCAAAGACAATTGCTTTGCCTGGCACGTGCGATCTTAAGAAACAATAAAATTCTTCTTCTCGATGAGGCTACGGCCAACGTAGATCCTACCACGGATGGTTTGATACAAAGAACTATCAGACAAAATTTTAAGAATTGCACTGTACTAACTATAGCACACAGATTAAATACAATAATGGATAGCGACAAAGTGTTAGTTATGGATCACGGGCAAGTAATAGAGTTTGATCATCCATATATTCTACTTCAGAATGAACAAGGTCACTTCACTAGTATGGTGAAAGAAACTGGGAAAATAATGTTTGAACAACTCAAGAAAGTCGCAGAACAGGTACACTGTATATTTTTCCACTAATAATTATTATTTTTCAAAGCAGTGTCTTATAGTGTCAATAATTAATTATTGTATTTTTAGGCTTACAATGATAATTATAAAGATTCAGAGTCAAAGTTAGAACCAGAAACTCTCAATGACAGTACAATTTTAAAGGACAGTTGAGAGAACATTAATGTGTTCATACTATAATTGTACTTAACACTTGGTATATGATACCATTTTTATACTTTTTTTTTTCTATATACACACACCTGTTTAATTTTAAGTTTAATCTGCTATTGCAATGTTTTACAATCGTTGTAAAATGAAGTATGCAGTTTCAGCATACTCTATGCAGTCACGTATGGCATTAAAAACTTAAAAATATAGATGAACCTGTGCTTCACATTATATTTTGGTGACTACCAATATTGTTCTTAGGAAGCATAAATTCCTATATAGCAAAGATGAAGTACTTTTTCGAGTAACTCTTTTTAACTGTTACAAGAATGAAATTTTAGAGATTATTTTATGTATCTAATTATACAAAAACTATAATAATAATTCATAATTTTTAAGCTCCAGCATTAAAAAAAAAAAAAAAACAATGTAACAATAAGATACAATATTACTGTATTTTGTATATTCATATTTTAATATTTTTTGAACATGTTGCATTATAAAATATATTCTATAATGCTATTCTGCTTTAAAAAATATTTCTATACACACATTTTTATGAATAACATTGTACAATTTTGAAACAGATTTTATGTATTATGTACACAACAATCTAGCCTATAATTGTCCTGAAATTGTTCAAAATAAACTATGTATACAGGTACTTGGACTTTTTCCTACAACCTCCTATAAAATATATAAATGTTTATACGATTAAAAATTAAAATTGGATTTTAACAAAGTATCTTGTCATATGCATCGCTCTTCACAAAAGTCAATTATACATTGTTTATAAAAAATCTGACCTCTTTATTTACAGTATTAAGTACATGTAAAACATTATAGTATGTGAAACATTAGATTAACTGAACAGCACCGCTTTTAACTAAATCTGCAACAGCATTATATTGTATAATGTGTTGCGAACCTGGTTCAAAATCAATTACTTCGTCTAATGATCCAGGCAATAGAATCCCATTAATTCTCTCGTTTGCCCTTAAGAATACGTACGCTTGCATATTAGGCTTTACAGTTACTTTATTAACTTCGAATGTCTGAAAACTGCCAGGCATGTGTTGCAAAGCAATCGTTCTAAAGAGCGTTTCGATACTGGCAAGAAACTCTTTAGCAAATTGAAGTTCCGCAGCTGTTAAATAACACTCTTCCGAAGATCTATTAGCTTCCTGCGAGAGTATATGAATGGTGTATTTCTCAATTTTTTCTAATCGAGCTCTGAGATAACTAGATGTCACAAACTTGATTCTGTCCAGCTCCATTCTATGAATCATTAATCTCAGATCACCTTTCTCTAACCTCTTCATGTTTTCCTCCATGTGTGTGATCTGTTGCAACATACAATCAACCAGATCGGACTGATGGGGTAGAATTTCAGGAGCGAATTTTTCGTTCAACCAAGCTTCTTCTATCGCTAATAATACGCTCTGAGCGGTTAATTCCTCTTCCTCGCGCTCCTCGACCATGCTCGTTAATCGCGTTTCCGTATCATTCATATTTTACAACTTTCTTCAAAAGAATTATTATTTTATTTAGAAAAGATTTTATAAAATTCACTTTGATTTTCCTATGTTATTGTGCGAATTCGTTTGTTTAACGTAATAAAACTGTATCGACAAACCATTCGGATATACACAGTGAGTCGTTGCCGTGCATTGTCAATTTTAAATTGTACGGCTTGTCACGTGACTAGAGTCGATACTTCTCGCTAGCAAATTTAAACTTGACTGAGATTTAAATTTGACTGCTCGAACATTTAAATGTTTGAAGTATCAACTACGCTATTTTCTTAAAAATTCGATTCTGCAATCCGTTATTGAATAAACTAAACTATTCAAAATAGTTTTGCTAGCGAACCATTCTTGCTATTTATTAATAAAAAATTTTGAAACGTGAGTTCGTAGAAACTCTTCTCCCTTACTTACCTCCCTCCTCTCTTAATACGCTGTACAAATAACGACGTTGAAATGTGATATACTATTTCACGAATACATAATTTGAAATAGATTACTTTTATTACCGGAACGAATGAACGGGGAATAAATCGTTTCAAGATAATTATATGCAAGTTTATCGAAGAATCTAGCAAAGCAAAATGGCAAAAGCATGCACATACTGTTATAATAAGCTCCTTACAGCATGAAACCATATTAAAGTTTATTTTATCCTTCTTTTGAATCTTTGTACACAGGGAGGAGGTAAAGTTGAATAAGATACTTTTACGTTTCTCGGAATCTATTCAAACGGCATAAGGAAGGAAACGGTAATTAAAGGCAGTTACGGTTGATCGAAGAATATCGAAGAATATAATAAGATGTAGGGAATATCAAAGAATAGAGTAATCCCTTCTGTTTTATTCCTATGTTAGCCTTGTAAGGTTTCTGTGTGCGCCACTGAAGATACACCAAGGTATTCTTAAATCCTCGTTAACTTAATAAAGACCATCTTAAGACTGTTTGCCGACTTAGATAGTGCCAACATATAGAAATCTAGGCGCAAGGGTACATATGGTAGGGTCGAGCCTAGACACCTGAGCATATTTAAACGACAGCAGTTCGACGCTGACACCGAGCCGCATCCAGCAGTGGATCCAACAGTTGCAGACTTCCCAGACACCCTTCTTTAAAATTTCTACGACCCATCGGCGTGATCGTACGATATTAACAATCTGAGCTCGTACTTGGACTAGTTCGTTTTATTACGATTTTCTCCAAGTAGTCTAAAGGTGAGCTGAAGAAAGATAAGTGATAAAGTGACACAACGGTAACGATAATAGTACCCAACGGTAGAGGCAGGCAGGTCATTAATGACGATTCTCGTCATTTTCTTAAAAAAGAATTCAATAATAAATAACTACCGTTTCAATGTTCACAGGTTTAAAAATGTCTCTCATTGCGGGGCCCAGCTACGAAGCCTATCAATGGGGAGCTCAAGGTTCCAAGTTTGGCAATCAGACAGTAGTGGATAAGGTCACGCCCGATATGTTACACCTAATCGACAGTCACTGGTACCAGTACCCACCGTTAAATCCTTTATGGCATGCGATCCTCGGCTTCGTGATCGGTGTGCTTGGTTTCGTCTCCATTTCCGGGAACGGCATGGTCATCTACATTTTCCTTTCAACAAAGAGTCTTCGTACGCCTAGCAACCTATTCGTCATCAATCTAGCCATCAGCGACTTTTGCATGATGCTCTGCATGTCTCCACCTATGGTGCGTGGCACGATAGCTTTTTTTTTCTATTTTACCCTTAATTGCCGAGTATATTAAACTGAGTAGCTTTCTCGATCAAATGATCGATAACGCGATAATTTCGTTCTCGACAGGTAATTAATTGCTATTACGAGACATGGGTACTTGGACCTCTCTTCTGTGAAATCTACGCATTTGCGGGCTCCTTGTTCGGATGTGGCTCCATTTGGACGATGACAATGATTGCATTCGACAGATACAACGTGATCGTGAAGGGTTTATCCGGCAAACCATTGAGCATCAACGGAGCAATTCTCCGTATTCTGGGTATATGGCTCTTCTCTTTGGGTTGGACCATCGCGCCAATGTTTGGCTGGAATCGGTAATATCGCCCCCCCCCCCCCCTCCCCCATCCCTCATCTTCTTCGAATAATTTTTGAAATTATTCACAATTCGAATCACGATAACACGGTAAATTCGTTGTTCTTTGTTAGATACGTGCCCGAGGGTAACATGACTGCGTGCGGTACCGATTACTTGAACAGAGACATCGTGTCTTCTTCTTATCTTATCATGTACAGCATCTGGGTATACTTCTTGCCGCTGTTCCTCATCTGCTACAGTTACTGGTTCATCATTCAGGCAGTCGCAGCTCACGAGAAGAACATGCGAGAACAGGCCAAGAAAATGAACGTCGCCTCTCTGCGATCATCCGAAAATCAGAACACCAGCGCCGAGTGCAAATTGGCAAAAGTATGGATGTAGCTACGATTATACTCAACCAGCACACTATAAAACGTTCTAATGACTTCAGGTTGCTCTTATGACGATCTCCTTGTGGTTCATGGCATGGACCCCGTACTTGGTCATTAACTTCTCCGGCATCTTCAATCTCATGAGCATTACTCCTCTCTTCAGCATCTGGGGTGCTCTGTTTGCCAAAGCGAACGCTGTATACAATCCGATTGTTTATGGAATCAGGTGACTAAACAAACCCCGGGTAAGTAAATACACGTTTTTCGACGACTAATTAAAATTGTTCTTTATTTTTCAGCCATCCGAAATATCGAGCTGCGCTCTTCCAGAAATTCCCATCGTTGGCATGCGCTAATGATCCAGTACCGACAGACGCGACATCCACTGCTTCGGGTACCACCACTGTTGCAGATAGCGAAAAAGCGAGCGCGTAAAATAATCGATCGATCAAAGAACTACGAACAGCATAAATCGAAGTATGCCCGACTAGGATAAGAAACAACAATGCTACGTTTAATTACAGACACGAATTGTAAATATTGACATCGATTGTCGTTTTAAGAGGTCCATTTTTTTTACCAATCACAACAGAGATACGTTCAACTGAAAATTCGTATCGGAATTCTAAACGAATTGAATCGAACACACACACCACGCGCGCGCGCACGCACGCGCGCGCGCACACACACACACCCGAGAGAAGACATCGCTTAACAAATGTATACCCATATTCGATCAAAATATCTATCCAGAATACGGGATTGTTCTAAAATATGGTACTAAATGAGCAATCTTTGAATCTCCTGTGATTGATGAACGTATAATTCTCACTTGCACCACAATGAGAATCATTGTAACATCAAGTCATGGGTAATGATTTGGATTTTGTACATTTTATTGCCGGATAATATACATGGTCACTTTGGTATAGCAGGTACTAACTCTATGTTTACTAGATAGGTAAACATGAATCATATTATTGTAAGATATGATGTGAGTGTCGTATCTGTACCTTAATTTTATAAATGCAAATAAACTGTGCAAGCAATAAGACAATTGTATTCATTTAATTACCAATAAGGGGAATATTAATCGTCAAATAATAATGAATTTCCATAAGGACAATTGGTTTAGAAAAGATTTTTTTGTACATACAATCGAAAGCACTTTGGATGCCGATATTTTAAGAATTTCCATCAGCCGTCGAAGATTTTTCTCCACCAGCGTTAGAATCCTCGGTTGATCCACAGACTAAGAATGGTAGCTTCTCCTTCAACGCGGCTCTATATTTTGGATGACTGCGTGGAATACATTTACAACAATATTATTGTCAATATTAATAATTTACCATGGCATTATTGCATTCGTGTAACACATACCTAATCCCGTAAACGATCGGATTGTATATTGCATTCGCTTTTGCAAAAAGTGATCCCCATATAGTGAAAAGAGGAGTGAGCAGACCACGATTGAATATGCCGATATAATTGATCACAAGATACGGTGTCCACGCCATAAACCATAGCGAAATTGTCGTTAATGCGACCTAAGTAAATTTAATTTAAAGTTAAAATTGAATTTCACATTAAATGGATTGGCTACGAAGTATAAGTAACACCTTTGCTAGTTTTACTTCGGCACTGACACCTTGAGAGTCTCCGGATCGTAAAGATGCAACATTCATTTTTTTCGCTTGCTCTTTCATTGCTTTCTCATGAGCAGCGACAGCCTATTTAAGCAGAGATAAATAATATGTAGATACGTATGAGTATAATTGGAATTGTCGAGTAATGTCACTTTTTTATATTTACCATAACAATAAAGTAATAACTACAAATAATAGTGAACAGTGGTGTATAATAGACGAAAACAGAGTAGACTAATATATATGATTTGGATCCCCAATCTAAAGTAAGATAATCCGTTCCACATGCTGTCATGTTACCCTCTGGAACATATCTAATCAACGTGTTATGTGTTAACGATTGAGAATATTTCGTTATCAGACATAAGTGAAAAAATAATTTTCTTAATTGAAATATTACCTGTTCCATCCTACCATTGGTAAAATTGTCCATAATAAACCAAACGACCATATAGCTAGGATTTCAAGTATAGCCTTTTTAATAGTTAAAGGTGTTCCAGACATCCCCTAAGAATTACTTATTTTGTTGTAATATTAGTTTCATTTGTAATTGTTAGAATCTACATTCATATATATGTATACCTTCACTATAACATTATATCTATCTAAGGCAATGGCTGTCATTGTCCATATTGATGCACATCCGCACAGTGAACCAACCATTGCATAAATATCGCACATTAAAGGTCCTGAAAAAAGCTATTACTTTAAAATTGAAATTTTATGTATTCAGTTTGCAAAACTTTTGTTCTTACCAAGAACCCATGTTTCGTAAAAACAACAAATTACCATGGGAGGACACATAAAACCCATCATTATAAAGTCTGAAAAAGCAAGATTTACTACAAGCAGATTACTCGGTGTTCTCAGTGATGGTGTCATTATAAATATATAAACCACTACACCATTTCCGCACCACCCTATAATTCCCAATGCGATCATCACCAAGCCTAAAATTTTATGCCATAACGGATATAACGGAGGAAATTGGTACCTATATTTAGAAGAAATTATTAAAATATTATAAATATGTGTAAAATAAAATACACTTATATTTTCAGTAATAACTGTAGCAATTACCAGTATGAATCAATTAAGTGTAACATATCTGGCGGTACTGAACTAGCAACTGTTTGATTATTGAAATGCATCCATTGTCTTGCAAACTGTGGACCCATGGTGGTTGTTAAGGTAGAATTTGGTAAAAAAATAGCATCGACAAATGAGGAGGTAGACACATTACAAGTATTGGTAGAGGTAATTGTCTCCATTTCTTGAATATGTATATTTAATCTTAGTATGTATATTTAAAAAGAAAAATTATAAGAAAGATGTACTATTCAAATAGCATTACATACTTGTGAACCAATAGTACAGGATTTTGTTCAAAAAATATTTGCTAAGAAAAGTATTTAAATTTACACCACATTAATGTAACTTTATGGAGTACACCCTTTGTTCACATTTCACTGGTCGCATTCAACTACTGTGGCTACAATTGCACCATTCTGCTTTTATATGCGTTCTGTAAGTTAAGATCCAATAAAGTCATCCAATAAAATATTCAAATTAATCCATTTATAGTTGTATTAAATGCATTTGTTCGCTTTTATAAGTGTTAATATGGCATGATGTATAAAAAGTACTGTCAACTGGAATTTAGACTAATCTAATCAAAGTGAAACATTACATATGCTTTTATGAATCAAATTAACATAATTGGTATAAATTTAAATAATACATAATATATTATTGGAATTAAAAATAATTTATACTTGTCTGATAGCATTTTATAATTTATTGTGTAAAATATAATATTACACTGCTATTTTTATAAACATCATTTTATCACTCTTGAGAGTCTACGAATGTGTTGACTGCGACCCTCTTGAAGGGCCTCTTCTAATTCCTGTACAATATGTAGTAAATTAACAGGATCAGTTTGAAGTAACACATGCTCAACATTTTCATTCTTGTCTGAATTCTTTATGGATAGATCCAAAGTAATAAGAGGAGCTACTTGTTTTAATAATGATCTTGATGCAAGCTACAAAGATACATATATAACATAAAATATTTAAATTTAATATTTTAATTCTGTAAAGATAAAGAAATATGATAATATAATACCTGAACTTCAAATCTCCATTCCATATTCTGATATTCTGGCAATTTAAATCCAATATTTGTAAGTACGTTTAATACTTCATCTTTTTTAGTATTATATAATTTACTTAATATTGCTTCTTGATCTTCTGAAAAACCTAAAGCTATTACAGAATCTCTAAAGTCTTCTGAGTTTAACTGTAAAGTGTAACGATAAAAATTATCACTTTGAAAATTTTGATAATATTTATAAAATTATGATCTACTTTATTCATTATAAAATATATATTCAAATTAATGAAAGTTGTATTACCTTGTACCTACAACTTTCTAGTAATAAATTAACAAGTCCTTCGACAGAATTTTTAATAACATTCACTTCCACTTCCAATTTCTCTGAATTGAAAAGAGAAACAAGTTGATATAGTACTAAACTATTTCTTTCAATATTGTGGAAAAAATTTTTCACTTTACTTACGAGCTGCTGCATTATATAATTTAATATTTGGTCCTTTTTGTAAATAATCTAGAGCCAATTTGCAAAAATCCTGTAAAACTAAAAAAACAATTAATAGATTAATTATTGTTCAAAAGTGTTTAAAATTAATGGAAAAAATTGACCCACCCTGTGGTGCGTGTTCCGTAAGGAGCAGTACATGTTTCTTATGATCTGGTTTTAATGTTAACAACATTATTATTTTATTTAAAAATATCTATTTGTATAATAGTTGATCGTTTTGTATTTATTGATTTGAAATAAAACGTTCCTCAATTTTACAACTAGAAGGCGATGGGTAAACCGCCATATTTATTCTCGTGTAAACACGAACAATCTGTTCATTGATAAAGTGACTAATTTTTTGAATAGACTTTGAGGTAAAATTGTTTAGGTTTCTTTATTTCACTATAAACAAAATATTTAATTTATCTAGTTCAAGTGTTAATCCTAGTACTTGTATATTTATCGTCATACAATATATATTTACTATGCTTTAAAAAGGTTAGGTTAAATGATCATTAAAGTTAAAATTAACTTTTACTTTTAATCATGAGGTATTAAATGCAAATAATACAAGCTATAAGTATCTTAATTATTACTGGTACTTGAAAACGAAAAGAACAATTTTCAATGTTATGACTGTGAATTTATTCTTAACATTTTAAAGGTAATGAATCTTTGAAGCCACAAGTATATAGCCATAGAAATGCAGGGATACTCTACAAATAATAAACTTTCAATTTATTTTGCAATTCAATAATCTCCGTTTTTCCATTTTTCTTATTTTCTATCACAATTGAAGATAGAATGACATCGATATAACGGAGTGATAACACAGGAATTTCTTTATATTTCACATATGAAATTATGCCTTTGCTTGAGAAAGCATTGTTTTCATCTGAGCCTGCTGAAACATTTGTTGATACTTCTCCAATGTTTCACAATGCGTATCTTGTTCGTTATCTAATGTAATTATCAATTCGTCCATTCGTTTCCTACATTGAAAAATAATCATTAATAACTTTTGAATTTCTTACGTGTATATTGTCTATATGTAAAGTATCTTACAATTCAGATGAGATATATTCCATGCGCTTAGCAACATTTTGCTTTGCATCTTCCAAGTCTTGTTTAATAAGAACTGGTCCTATCAATTTAAAAACATCATCCTGTGATTTCAAAAGATCTAATTCTTTCTTGACCGCAATATTTTCATTCAATTGCCCATCCAGCTGTTGCCTTTGACTCAATGCTTTGTGGTAATCTGATACAAACAGAATCTACATGTAAAGGATAGTCAATCAATTACAATTCTATAATGTATATTGTAAAGAATATTATCTGAGAATAAAAAAAAACGAATAAAATACCTTTTTGAACCTGCTTATATTTCTCTATCTCTGTTTTTAAATTTTTTTGAATTTCTTCTGCCATATTTGTCTAAAAACGGAAAATAATTATGTATTAAATAGTAAAATACTAAATACTATTGAAAGAATAACGAAATATAATTTAACAATCGATTACAAAAAATGGTCATGAGATTAAAAGGTTATGATATCATTTTAAATGCAAATATTCGATTACATTTCAAAAATTGATTGAAATGTATTGTAGTTATATTACAAATATGTGTAATTTACTTAGTGAAAACACGTGTATTATAATCATTATAGATGCTATCACCTTATTTCATCGTTATCATACCATGTCAAAGGAAGAACGTCTCGCAACAAGCTTTTTCACAAACTGGGTAGTAAAATTTTCTATCGAACGACAAAGAATTAGGAAATCTTACATACAAATATCCTTTCTAATGAAATTAGTATCTTATTTCTTTAACTGTTTTGTTTCGAAGTCTTTCAAAGTTTAACTAATATAACGTGTTACCGCTATAGATCATTATAGGCATGACAAATGTATTACACATCATTTAAATATATACATGTGTCTGAGTCATAGAGATGCACAAATGAAGACCGAAAAACAACTGTTTTGATATTAAAAAAATAAATAATTTATATCGTGATTAAATTACAAATTGATTTAAATTGAATAATTATAGTCTACCATATATAGAATTAAAATATTTTTACAGAATATAAAGAGATGAAAAAATTAAAAATAGAAATTAATACAGATCGTGTTACAAACAATCACGTTCTGATTTATTAAACTTTCAAAGAATTAATTTGAAATTTTTACATTTAAAGCTTTCATTATAAAAACATGCAACGTTTATATAACATTTTGTTTTCAACATCGATTACAATACCTGATTATACATTTACATAGTTTTCAATTCTTGAATATTAATGTCTCTGTTCTTCTCTTATTGTTAATATACTTATTTTTTTAAAAAACAATATATTGTTATTAATACAAATATAATTAAAATATAATCTGTAACTAATTTTAATTGTAGAATTTTTATTAGTAAAACAATGTTGCTTTATTATTAATATAACTTTCAATATTCTATGTTTTAACTTCAATTCCAGTTTGCCCGTTGAATTTGCCGCAAAATTCTTTTCTTCTTATAATCATCGTAAGATGACGACACTTTCAAAATGTATCAAATGCCTCTATGAACTCTTTGTCAAAACGTACTATAACCTTTGCGTAAATGTCAATTATTTAGTAAATAGAATTATTGTTTTTATATAAATCAGGAAAATGGAAACAATATTAGAACAACAACGGCGCTATCATGAAGAAAGAGAAAGATTGATGGATGCAATGGTTAAAGAAATGCTTTATAAAAAACCGGGACACAGGGAAAGTATAAATTCGGAACATCGATTGAAGATGCTGCTTGACCAGTACATGGATAGTACTTTACATTTACAAGACTTGTACGAGGACAAAGATGGACAAAGGAAGGAGGAAGTAAATTAATCATTTTTATATTTCACTTTTAATTTCGTTATACGTTGTGCTAAAATAATATAAACTTTTTTTCTCTAGGTGCAAGCACTTTCTGGTCCGAATGAATTTTCAGAGTTTTACTCTCGATTGAAATCCATAAAAGAGTTTTATCGGCGGCATCCTAATGAGATAAGTATTCCAATGTCCGTAGAATTTGAGGAACTGGCCAAAATGAGGGAAAATCCCACCGAAGACCTTTCAAATCTTGTAGAATTTACTGATGAAGAAGGTTATGGAAAGTATCTTGATCTCCACGAATGTTATGAAAAATACATTAACCTTAAAGGAATAGAAAAAATAGATTACATTACATATTTATCAACTTTCGATCATTTGTTCGATATACCAAGGGAAAGAAAAAATGCTGAATATCAACGATATGTGGAGTCTTTGTTGGAATACTTAAACGATTATTTGAGTAGAGTTAGACCCTTACTTGATATGAATGCAGAGCTTCAGGAAGCCAATAAAGATTTTGAAACACAGTGGGATAGCAATACATTCCCTGGTTGGCCAAAAGAAACTGGTAGTGCTTTGACTCATGTAGGAGCTCATTTAGAACTTTCTGCTTTTTCTTCCTGGGAGGAGCTTGCATCTCTTGGATTAGATAGGTTAAAATCGGCTTTAATGGCTTTAGGTTTGAAATGTGGTGGCACGCTTGAGGAAAGAGCTCAAAGACTTTTTAGCACAAAAGGTGAAGCCTCTTTAGATCCAAATTTATTAGCTAAAAATAATAGAAATAGAAAATCTGGGAAAGGAAGAAATTCTGAGAAACAAAAAGATGTGGCATGTTTTGAAGCTCAAGTGTATAGACTTGCAGAACTGGTATCTACTCAACGAGTGGCCACAAAAGAAAATGTTCAAAGAAAACAAGCTAGGACAGAAGGTGAGCGAGGAGATTCCGATGCAGAAGCTAGTGCTAGTGAATCGGAAGAAGAAGATGATAATGAAGTTCCTTATAATCCCAAAAATCTTCCTCTTGGATGGGATGGTAAACCTATACCATATTGGTTGTATAAATTGCATGGCTTGAATATTAGTTACAATTGTGAAATATGTGGAAACTTTACATATAAAGGACCAAAAGCTTTTCAAAGGCACTTTGCAGAATGGAGACATGCACATGGTATGCGCTGTCTTGGTATTCCGAATACTGCACATTTTGCTAATGTAACACAAATAGAGGATGCTCTAGCTTTGTGGGAAAAATTAAAAGCACAAAAACAAGCAGAACGTTGGCAACCAGAGCAGGAAGAAGAATTCGAAGATTCCCTTGGAAATGTAGTTAATCGTAAAACATATGAGGATTTAAAGAGACAAGGTCTTTTATAAAATATTGTTTTAATGTTTGAGATAATTTTTGTATATTACAGTATATTGATAATCTTGTATATTCTAAAGTAATTTTAACAACAAATAAATAAATATTTGCCAAAATTATTTATAATATTTTGCAAGTAAAAATTCTAGTTATTTTTGAAACCAATATAATTATCAATTCTTCGTATGTTAGTTCTTATTTATGCCCAAAATAGAAGTACCAATTTTATAAGCTGCCCTTTCTTCAAATAAATTACTAAACAAAATTACCGACTTCGTAGAAATTTCGGAGAAATGTTTAATGGTATGAAGTATTAAACATCAAAATATAATCGACGTTTCTACCGATTAAAAAGTAATGTGTAGTACAATAATAGAATTCATGAATCAGATTAAAATAATTTTAATGTTAAAATGATATCTGTTCCTAAGTCTATTCTAAACTTAGCATCTATATTTTGTCCAATAAGATTATAGAAGATGTTAAACAAATCACGTGATTTTGCGCAGGATCGAAATTAAAGGGGACTTTGTCCCGTATAGAAACAAATGTAGTATAATTCATATAAATTACAAATTATATATATAAATATCAGTGACCAGGCAGTATTATTTTAAGGATGAAATAGGAAAATGAAAGTGGGTGATAAAACATTCGGATCCCCAAGACAATATTTCGACTCAATATGTGTCAAACTTATATTAGATACACTCCTGGAGAGAATTATCGTGAACCAATGAAAATCAGCTGCAGTCACGTGGTATTGTTTAGCACCTTCCAGGCTCTTGCTGAACAAAGTATAGTCTCAAAATTACTTAAGTAAACGTCAAGAAGCAGGGACTTCAGAGCTCTTTAAATATTCGGCCAATGAGAATGCAACAATTTCGTACCCAGATTGTCCAGACTGTATGGTTCATCGTAATGAATATGTATCGTGTCATCTCATGCTTTCTCTCGTAACAGTAATTTCTGCGATTGTTGAAAAAAGTGATTTAATTTATAACCGTTTTTTTCGTGCCAATACGTTATTAGCGAGATTAAATAATATAAACGGAATTGAATAAAAAAAAAAACTTAGAAGTCATGTAAATGTACGCTTTTAAATGTAATTCATTGTCATTTTATGTTCAGTTCGATCGAAAGCATGATGTTTCGTCGGTGCGATTAAAACCACGTGCTTCGAGTGGCCCATGATTATTATGAAAAATGATACAATGTGAGCATCTTGTTAAAACAAAATTGTTATTGTTTGCGTTGTTCATTCATTAAATATAATTTTCTTTCTTGTAGAGGGAGATATCACGTTAAATGACTAGTAGTTGAGAAAGCATCGATTAGAGAACAAAGATCCTTGCCACCATCGCGGAGAGGTATGTTGAAGCAGGATGACGGAATTTGTAGATGGCTGGATATTTGGGCACATTCTAGGAGAAGGTGCTTACGGCGAGTAAGTCTACGTTTTTTTTATCGTTACATTCAATAGTTTAATATATGCTATCAACTATTCTTAGAATTTCAAGTATCATATTTTCTGATGTTACCAAGATATAACACATTTTAAAATATAAAAAATATAAAATAGATAGTTGGGTACTATATTTTTATACTATATACTTATATTATATCTTTCACAAAGATCAATTAACATTTCTTTCTTATTGTACTTTATCCAAATCATATGCAGTTTTCATAGAATTACATGTATTTAGACATTATGACATATAGATTTATGTACAACTTCAATATTATTATAGATTTGATTGAAAGTTTATGTTTAAAAAATAAATTCAATCTTACCTTTCAGAGTAAAGTTACTCTTAAATAAGTCTACAGGTGAAGCTGTTGCTATGAAAATGATAGATTTAGAAAAGCATCCAGATGCTCGACAAACAGTTCGCAAAGAAACTGCCATTCATCGTATGTTATCTAACCCTAATATTGTACAGTATTTTGGAAAGCGTAGTGAGCCAAACATGGAATACATATTTTTGGAATATGCTTCAGGCGGAGAACTTTTTGATAGAATTGGTAAGTTGTAACATTTTTCAGGTATAAAAGATTCAGAAAGTGTAATATTATTGATAAAGATCCTTTTATTTGAAATAGAACCTGATGTTGGTATGTCAGCATGGGAAGCACAAAAATATTTTAGACAGTTAATTTCTGCAGTCGAGTATCTTCACAGCAAAGGAGTTGCACATAGAGATCTAAAGCCAGAGAATTTACTATTAGATGAAAATGATAATTTAAAAGTTTCTGATTTTGGTTTGGCAACAATATACCGTATGCAAGGTAAAGAGCGTTGCTTAGAAAGGAGGTGTGGAACATTGCCATATGTTGCCCCAGAAGTATTATTACGTCCTTATCATGCTGAACCCACTGATGTATGGTCATGTGGTATAATTCTTGTGGCTTTGCTGGCTGGAGGTAAACTTCATAGAAACACACATGGATATCATTTGTTGATTAAATTAATATTACTTTTTATATAACTTGTTCTTGACTCTCTGGTATATTTGAATCAATAGAGAAACCTAGATAAAAGCAAACACAATGCAAGGTCAAACATGCAAATTCATTATTTTATCAAACTGTTTAACTATAATTGCAAATACATTAAAACTAAATTAATAACAATTTTACGTGCAAAGTGCAGATCATTGTAATCTTTAGTCTGATGGTTTAGGTCTCTAATGCATAACTTACATTTCTTAGTTTTTAACTGGTCCGTATCTGAACTATAGAACTGCCTTGGGATCAGTCCTTGGCAGAGTGTCCAGAATATATGGCATGGAGAGATGGAAAGTACATGTCTCTTACACCATGGAAAAAGTTGGATAATTCTTCATTGTCTCTCATTAAAAATATTCTTACACACTCGCCGTCATCCAGATGTACCATACAAGATATCAAGCGACACAGATGGTTTGTCAAGAAATTCCAAAAAGGTATGAATCATTTTTTACACGTGAAACTTTGTTTTTTTATTTTTGTATGTGTAACAGTTTTTACAATATCTCCATGGAAAAGTCTAAATAAGTTTTTACTTGGTCAGGTACTGAGTGACTCTGAGTATGCATTAAATTACTCAAAGCAGCTTGGTACCTAACTGAGTGGATACTGAAAGCAACAAGCTTTTCATATGTATATATATATGTATATATATATATGTATGTAAGTATCTAATACAGTCCTCTTTAACTTAATTCTTTAACTTTTATTAGTAAACATTGAAATCAAGAGAATCAAAATCATTTTAGTATTCCTCAAGATTATCAAGGCTTTTGCCTTTACTTTGGTAATACAGCTCTATGATTTTAATTAAGGATCATAAAGCTAGATTACCAAAGCAAAGAGCACTGGCGTACACATCCAACTGAAGTATTACAAATTTAGATTGACAAGTAAATAAATACTTCTATAGTTGTCGCTTTGTCCTTGCTTTGATGTAGTATAATACAAAATATTAAGACAATATAAATTATAAATTTAATAAAATCAATTTCAAAAAAAATATTTATAATAATTTCTTAGCTGGAAACATAGAAGGTTATATTCGACCTGACGAGACAGATTCAAGGCAGGTATTAGAAGATGAAAACTTGACAAGATTCTGCTTGTCACAACCTGAATTGCCTGGAGTAGAAATTAATGCAGTACAAATTAATTTGGAAGAACGTCCAGGATTCTCATTTTCACAACCTGCTCACATAGAAGATTTGTTATTATGTACACAAGTGCAAACCAAACAATTCACACAAGCAAGCCAGGTACTGTAATTTACAATTGTTAATGCCCAAAAATTAAAACAATCTGTTTATACATTATTGTTTATAATTTATATTTGTATTTATAGCAAAATACTTTCCAACGTCTGGTACGGCGAATGACAAGATTTTTTGTTAAAACAGAATTAGAGACAACTGTGAAAAGACTAGTAAATTGCTTAAATAATGAAAATTATACTTATCGCATCAATGACTGTGGCACTGTAAGTTGTGGAATAATTATTAAAACTAACACGTTTATAATAGTATGACTTTATACAATAAATTATTAACATATTATTTTTGATAGATTACTATATCAAGTGTAGATAGAAGAAAGATGCCTTTGGTTTTTAAAGCAAATATCGTCGAAATGGATGGAAAAATACTGGTTGATTTCCGACTATCTAAAGGATGTGGTCTAGAATTTAAACGAAGATTTGTCAGAATTAAGTCTTTGTTAGAGGATGTAATTTTAAAAGGTCCTGTTACATGGCCAATCGCTGTTGCAACGGAATGTATGCCTTAAAAATAATGTAGAAGATCAGTTTTAAATAAATATTTTATATCTTTTGGAAAAATTTTAATTTCCTGTCATCTGTGTACATTAATACATTCCTTATACTTTACACATTATCAGGACTACTAAGTTTTAGTTATTAATATAAAAAACAATACATTATACGCATTGGATAGAGTTTCGCAAGATAATAATTTTATCGTTTTATTTTTCAGAAATCACAGTTCATCAATAGGACTTTTATATTGACCGTACCTTAACCTCAACTTTTAACATGCTTTCGAAATGTTCATAGCACTACAATTTGTCATATTTACAGTAACTAGTATAATAGTATTTATATTTTCCAGTTACCTTAATTTCATGTACCTTTTCGATAATTATAAACACGAGTTTGTTAACGATGTTAATGATTTACAAGTCTATGATTACATTGTCGGTAAGAGTATATCATAATCAATTCAATGTATATATGCACAGTATACAAGCCAATAAAGATACACAAAATTCATGTAAAACTAAAACTATAATTTTTTTATTTTATAGTTGGAGCTGGTACTGCTGGTGCAACTTTATCTGCGAGGCTAGCTGAATATGGATATAAAATTTTGTTGCTCGAGGCTGGTGGAACTGCACCATCTTTCCTTGATATTCCACTTTTAGCTCCTTTAATTCAAAATAGTCCATATGACTGGCAATATACAACTGTACCTCAACAGAATGCTTGCAAGGGTTTAATTAATAATGTATTATATTTAACGAATTGTATAATAGCTGTATTATAGTGAGGTATATGATTGAGAATTTGTTCTTAGCAAAGCAAATGGCCAATGGGTAAACTTCTTGGTGGAACTAGTCGATTAAATTATATGCTTTATGTACGTGGACATTCTTCTGATTATGACAAATGGTTTCCAGATTTTATTGGTAATTATATTAATGTTAAAAATTTATTTTTATTCTCTCTTCTCCATCGTTTAAATGTGTTTGTAGAACCTATTACACAATATGGTGGACCAATGCGTATAAGTGACTTACAATGGAATACTAATCTTGCTAATGTAATTTTAAAAGGATTGGAAGAAATGCATCAACATATTGGCAACATTAATAAAGATTACAAAAATGGTAATTTTATAAAATATAAAAAATTATCATAGGTTAATAATTTGATTGCTCTAGGTTTCATGAAAGCACAGTTATCAATGGAAGATGGAAAGCGATGGAGTACAGATAAATTATTAAGTAAAAATTTTAGAAAGAAAATGACTATCATAGTTCATGCTCATGTGGAAAAAGTATGTTGAAAAATTTTTGTAATAAGTCATGATTATATAAATATTAACTATTTAAAGGTACTAATGGAATCAAATAGAGCAGTAGGAGTTCAATTTGTTAGACTAAATAAGAGATTTAAAGCAATTGCAAGAGAAGGTGTCATTCTGAGTGCTGGTGCAATTGGTACTCCAAAAATATTGATGTTATCTGGTATTGGACCAAGAAAACATTTGGAAGACTTACAAGTAAAGTTTGTTGTTTCATAGACAATAATTAATAATTACGTTATAATTTATTTATTGTTTAGATAAACGTAATTAGTGATTTACCCGTTGGTCAACACTTAGTAGATCATGTACTTACTGGAGTCGATTTGGTTATGCTTAACACAAGTATAGGCTTGAGTATGTTGAATACATTAAATCCTATACCAGCAATAAATTATTTTCTTTTTGGGAAAGGTAAAAGTCATTAATTTAGACAGTTAGCCATTAAAATTGAAATAGTATTATATATTTATTTAGACATGTTTTTCATATAATTTAGGTCCGTGGACATCTACAGGAGTTGAAGTTTTAGGAACTTTTCATAGTTCTTTCCAAAAAAATAAATCAGATGTGCCAGACTTACAAATAATGGTGATGCCACTTGGATTATCAAAAGATAATGGTATTGTTTTGAGAAAGGCCATGGGAATCTCTGATAAGGTATATAAAAAAACAATTGTACAAGTTTTATAAAGTATCTATTAATATGGTTGAATATTAATTTGTTTTGAATCACTTTATAGATTTATACGGAATATTTTGCTCCTATTGTGTTTAAGAATACAGTAACAATTGCTCCCGTTCTATTACATCCAAAAAGTAAGGGAGAAATCAAATTACGCAGTAGTGATCCTTCTGATCCGCCGCTAATCGATCCGAAATACTTATCAAATAAGGACGACATTGCAATTCTCATAGATGGTACTACAACTGACCAAACTTTAAATCATAACACATATATCATATTAGTTATAATCTGATTGCACAAATATTAAATTTCACAGGACTTCAATTTGTAAAGAAACTTGTTGAAACAGATGCAATGAAAAGTGTTGGTGCATCTATTTATGAGAAACATTTTCCTGGTTGTGAAAATGAAACATTTGACAGTACAGACTATTGGGAATGTTACATACAACATTTAACTTTAACATCCTACCATCCTGCTGGTACATGCCGCATGGGTGATGTTGTTGATCAAACATTTAGGTACTACATTTAGGTACTAATGTTCTTTCTACAAGCATTATGTGAGTTGTATTTTACAGAGTTTATGGCGTGACAAATTTATACGCAATCGATGCATCCGTACTTCCATCTTTGCCAAGCGGTAACATTAACGCTGCGATTTTAATGCTAGCTGAAAAGGCTGCACGTATATTTAAACTAAATACAAAAGTTTACAGAACCAATATGCAATGTTACAAGCCAAATAACTACTACCATAGACTCAGCAGATAGCATAATATACGAAAGAAAAAAATTCTTTCATTTAATGCAAACTTAAATAATTTTAATTTAATATCATATGTATATGAAATATAAAAAAATGATACCAATATCATTGCATTTAATCTTTAAAATGAAAATATGATACTATATTTGCTTGTTTCTTTTTAGAATAATCAAATTCTTAATATATAAAATTATAAAATTTTATAAATTAAAATCATATATCTATAGTTCGTAAGTGCGCATTCATTTGAATAAACAAACAGTGTATGTTGTTAAAAGTGTATAAAATTAAAGTACAAAATCGTGTCTACTACTTTTATAATCTTTTCTCGAATAGTTATTTGATCTATGATTATTCTGATTGTTTTTAAGCCTGTGATCTTTATGATGGTTATCTATTTTACTTTGTTCTCTGTCATAAGGATGTGCTCGTCTGGATCTTCTGTCATCTTTATGCGAGTAAACATCTACATGTTTAGATTGTGAACCTGTGCTTGGTAACATATTGGTTCCACATGTATCTGTTTTCATATGGGACGAATTATTTTTTAATGAATGATCTTGAGAATTTGTTATTGGCGGTAATTCCATTTTGTTTCTTGGGTTCATTTTAATAACACGTCTAAATAGCGTTGTATTATTGAATAGATTCATAGCATAATGTACAGAATTTGCATGCTTATACGTTACAAATCCATATGATTTATTATAGCCATCACGATCTCTGGGAATAGAAACTTTTTCCACAGGACCACCCTATAACATTGCAGAAAATATATCTGTGAATAAATATATCTAATGTTACAATAAATGTTATAAAATAAAAAATACATTCATTTTAATAGTCGACCAAAGCATATGATAAAACGGTAGTTAAAGTAAGAAACATTAGAGAAATTATCAGCACATAACCTTAAATTGAATGAGCAAAAACATGCATGAAATAGTATGACTTTGAATGCATAATATTAAATATATGTATTTCAGTAGTTTTTGGGTATTATTTTTTAACGCGTTAATTTTATTGCATACAAACATAAAATATGCTATAATTCTTGTTTACATATTTAAATGGATAGACAAACCTGTAAGAATAATTCATATAGTATCTCTTCTGTTACACTATAGGACAAGTTTCCACACCAAAGAGTACGCATATCTTCGTCCATGATGTTATAGAATGCGATGAATAATTTATATCTAAATTTTATAAAAATTATGAAAGTATTGTTAATAAACAATCAAGTGGGACACGCTAGGGGAAACGATAATCAAATTCCAATTGTAACCCTTGTAATTGACACTAGAGAGCGTTGAAGCTTGAACAGAAGAAACATCTAAAGTTAATTTAAATGAACGTCATTGTATACTTAGATTTTGAAAAAAAGTTTTGTAGTACATATACACTTGCCCATTAATTCTTGCTGTTTGAATTGAATACAACAGAAAAAGAAAATTCTTTTATTTTTTATAGCAAGCATCTAATTCACACAACTATAGATTTTCAAATTCTTACAGGGGCTATTTTAGTTAATACGTGTAATCGCTAGATGGCTATAGTATTTGTGGGCTTGTAAAGTGCAAAAGAAACTGCCTATAGTAGTGCGGAATTTTATTGCAACGATTACTATATTTTAAATAGTAGCCTGCAGTTAAACACTCTGAAAAACAAATGATTCTAATATTTCTTAAAATTACATTACATTCCACATATTTAAGTTGGTTTCGTGCAAAGTTTGATATGGATTTTTAAAATCTCTGCTAAATTCAAATTGATTTCAATTTTGACTATTTTCGAATAAGTAACAATCGGTATACATGGTTTTAATTCTTAACAATCTTAGCGCTTAAATTATATACCTTTCTGAACCGATAACGATGGACATGACACTGAAATGGTAAGAGGAGGTATACTGTAACATAAATGTTCGGAACGTACGAAAATGTTAATAACAATTGTCTAGAGACATAAACATTCGCTAAAACCTTTCGCCTTTGCAAATTTCGCAATATCTTCATGTTTATTTATCATAATTATTAACAACCGTCGTAGGACCATAGTTTAAACAATTATTAACAATGTCCTAGTATAAATAATGGCTTAAAAGCCATCAATTTCTTGAAATATTCGGTTAGATCGAACAAATAAAATCGAAGTAACGGTAAGTCCTTCTAGAGGTTATAAATAGAACCGCCGGCTGAGTAAAATTTCATTCTCCCGGGAGCCTCCGAGATGGACGGAGCTCTTCGTATGGAGCAGGTATACTCGATATTTCGAGCTTTTTAATTACACTTCTCTTCCCCACCTTCGCATTGTTATGAGTTACTTTGCCAATCATTGAATAACATAATTTCCAAAAATCCACAAAAAAGGAATACCACCACAATTACCATGTTCTCCTGATATCAAAGTCCAAAATCGACAAAAAATTTTAGGGAAGTAGGGAAGTGAGTCCGAATCGACATGGGTGACCGGTTGTATTTATATTTGTTGATTTTTGCGAGTACAGTGACCGCGAGTATAGTTATCATATACTCGCGAGCAATGATATTTCTCATTTTACTTGTACGTATTTCTTAGTTGAGGTTATAGGGCCTTCTTGTATACCGCGTTTTTTATACCGCGATATAATTATTTAGCAAAGAAGTCGGATACCCTCCGACTTCGCAATTCTAACGATTACTATTCCGCAAAAACGATATTATCGAATATTTTATTAGTTTCTATATCGTTCTATATTGTTCGAGTCTCGCGTTAAAATATGATTCGGGTATTAACGTTTATCCGTAGTTTTTGTTACATTACATATACAAGAAGGCATTTCGCGATGGTTAGATTTCCGAGTCAAAGTAACAGATTTGTACACAATTTTCCAACTTTTGAAAAATTTACTTTGACGACGAAATCGACCAAGGGTTATTCAAAATGTTCAATAATTAAATATTTTATCTTAGATTTTCTTGATCAATTTTTTCTTACGAATAATTCTTTTATGAGTAACTTCTTTGCATAGTAAAATTTTTCAATTTTCTGTTCATTTTTCTCAAATAAAAAGTCGAGTCATTTTAACAGAAAGAAAGAATACTGTCTCGTTAGATACTACATACCTTAACTATACTTTCTAGTTCAGGATTTTCAGCATGATTTTTCCGTGTTCGTTGTCCGAACTCGTTCAAGTGCCCAAGTGCTACTTGCTCGAGTGAAGGCAACGGGCACGATGACTTCTTAGTCCGTAAGATTAACAATAATAATATATAGGAGTGTCTGACAATGTGCTGGCGTATCGTGCACGACATAATTTCCACATGTGTGTGTGTGGTTAGGCTGTGGAATTGCGTCGGTCCGCGAAAATATATCAAAGGGACTACGAATTAAAGAATACTCTGTATTCTTTTAATATGGCTACGTCATATTATCAATGACAGTATCTATCTATATTAACTTGACTTTTGCTATTACATTCATGTGACAATTGCTCTCCTTAAAGAGCCACGCGATAAATTCTCATACTCGTTACGATTACATGTACGCAATGGTCGCCAGCCATTGTCAGATAATTTCAGGAACTTGGTACGTACCTTTAGAGTGTGGATGTTGTGATAAGCTCGGGTGTCGGAGGCGACCCGGGGACGCCTCCCTAGGTTAGGCTTATTGCACCCGGGCGTTATGCATGAGAACCGTGGAGTGGTTGTGTTTGAGAGAATGTCTTTTGCCATTTTTTAAATATAGGTCTAGGTAGGTTAGATAACTTACCTTCTGGTATGTGTGCTACGAACGGTTAGGTAGGGCCAGGGCAGGTCGTCACATTCTCATTTCGGGTAGGCGCGTTTTCGCGTGACGTGCGTACACCTGTAGGTCCATTCGTAGAATTGATGGTGAAGCTAGTGCAAACGAAGAATGTCGATTCCTTTTCACGCGTGCATTGCACGACCAACGGTTTTCAGAATCGTTTGCACGGTCGCACGCGTGTTGCGCGTGGTTTTTGCGAAACGTAGGGTTTCAGATTGGGCAATGCCGCCCGAAGAAAGAAGAGGCTGTAAGCCGAAGAGGCTATAAGCCGAAGAGGCCCTAGACAAATTGTTTCAAGAGTGGGCAGCAACGAATGGCTGTCTATCTTCGGATATATCTATCCGAGGATTGAAAGTCATTACCATTACTATTTTGTCACTGTACTCGTCAGTAGTTATGTGGTTAGTATGTATGCTGACTGGTACGATACATGGCATGTACCTATGCGTACACATGTATCACTCGTGCCCCTCACCCAAGGATGCCCTGCTAATTTGCGGTTCGAATTGATGTTGCGAATTAATCGCAATTGAAATTAGTGTTGCGGACAATGAAACACCAACCGCGATTTTCACTAAGAATATTTTAATTTCATATTTAATAAATTAGTGTTGCGAATAATGAAACACCATTCGCGATTTTTATTTCATATTTAATATTTAAAGTCACGTGGCACATAAGGGAGTGCTCCCCCTCCCCCCTTCCCCCGGCCCGAAGGCTGTTCTCAGGAAAATCATTTCTTGATTTTCCACTCACGGTTTTGTTTTCATTGTCTAATAATGGATGCCGATTTTGTTTCAGATTCACCGGAGCTGCTTTGGAACTGCAACGGAACTGACGTTATTGTCAATCGACCAAATTATTTTGTTGCAAATCGAATGTTTGTCACTGGTGATACAGCTAAAACGTAGAGTCATATCCAATGAAAGATATGTTTGTTTTCCAAATATTATTGATCCAGAGTGCAATTTTTATAAACCATATATTTTTGCCACACTCTGGACCCATAAATTTAACGGAAATGTAAAAAATTTTTACCAAAATTACTTCTTTTCTTGTTTTATCTTACACCACTGCACAATTTATTGTTTAATCAAGTACATTTATATTCTATATACTAATATTCATTCTTGTATTGATTTGAAATTTTCATATCTTTCTTTACTATATTCATATACTGTAATTTTCATTTTTATATAAGGGGGTAATTTCAGTACTTTTACTTTTCTGGTTTCAGTTTTACTATTTGAGGCGGTATTTACTTGATAGCGAATACCTCTTCAAACAATGCATAATAATTTTGCATGTCCACTAATGTATTTTCTTTGCAGCTTTATCAAATCCATGTCTAAACGAGTTTTTGTTGCAGAATCCATCTACACAATTCTATTGAAACTATAGGTTTGCAGTAATGGAATAAAAAAAAATCCTATAGAAGAACTAAAGGATATAAAAAGTATTTGGAAAACTATCATTTATAAAATTAATTTAATATTTTCGTGTTTGTGTTTCAGGAAAAGCATTACGGCATCATTGATCTCAACGAAACGGAAACACATTTGATATTTGTTTGTATTTTTCTACATACTTCTATAGGCAGAATGCAAATGAATTAAGTTTATAGTTGGTTAGACTCTTGTACAAGGCCACGTAGGCAGGTAGTTTATAAGAGAACAGAACACTGCAGTGTTTAGTTATGTATATTATGTAGGGAGAGTATTATTATTATTATTATTAAGTTGCTTTAACACTCGTTTAGATAGGAATAATCAGTATTTTTTAATTACTACTTGTGTAAGTAAGTTTCGTATGTGGTATTACAATGTTTTCATTAATATTTTGTGTAACATGCCATTTCATCTCGAATTGACTTCCATTTTGAATTGAATTGAATTGTAAGTGCTTCAATTTCAAATGGCTCCTCGCAAACAGCAGATTCTTTTGAAAATCCCTTGTTTTGTTTGTCCTTCGAAAAATGATCCAAACACCTGCGGTTTTCCATAGGGTTGTTTTTCTCTCTTCAAATCACTTGAGAAGAGATCCTCGAGTGATTGATCCCCGTACGAGCTCCCAAATAACTGTTGTACTCGTGCGTGGTTTATGGATATATATATATTTATATTATAAGTTACAGTGATAATAGTACTAGACGTAGTGTCGGTGGTTAGTTTCGTTTGGTGCGTCTTTTAATTGTCTCGTCTTATTGTCTTTTCAGTCATACTGTCCGCGACACACTCTTCGGACATACTCTCGACGTCATACTTTGTCATACTGTGTGTCCCTTAACGTTCTTCTCGCACTCTATATAGTCATGCCCATTCATTCTCTTTCATTCCAATCCTCAGTCTCTCTCACTTCAGACATTCGGTCACGTTTGGTCATCCTAATCGCCCGTCTTTCCCAAACACTCTTCACTTTCTCCGAACCCCCTGTAAAGGATACTCGTGGCTTGCAGGAAAGCTAGCGGACCGATCGGCGCCAAATGTTTAGCTTAACTCAAGTCCGACTGCACGCGCTATCTTGTTTAGGCCTGCGCTCGAAGCAGGTCCAAGCGGACGCGGAAAATCCGATACTACAATAGTATGTTAGGAAAATGGTTTGCGTTTGTTTGTAGTATTTTGTTTTTTACAGCCGGAAGTTCTACCTAAGGCATCATTCTCTCGTACATGTATGGATAGATATGTACATTTTGGCGCGAAGGAAAACATCCGCCATTGTCATTACCTTCCTGCACTTCAATGGCTAATAGCTCGGGACAGTATGCACCAGGATTGTCATTCGTTCCTTGGCAGTCAAGCTGTCAATATCTGTTTGTACCTGTCTGGATCTCTTTGGACTAGTTTCGACATTAATAAGGTGTGTATTGTAACCTAATTAATTCTAATTGCTTTTAATCTGTTCTATCGGCACCTGGTTCAATATTATTATACTTTTGATTATAAATTCTATCGTTATCGCGAAAAAAGTTGAATCAGATTTTATAGTTCACTTTCTTTTTATCTCTGACCGGCGCTAATCGTCTCAATTTTTGTTTTTCAATGTATTCCGGCTTTAATTGTTTCTCGATTGCAATAGAAATATATTTCATTTGTACATTTCCTTTAAATGTGTCTCTTATTTCTGTTATAGTTGCTGATTTCAATTTGAAAGCAGTTCGTAGCAGTTGACAGGACAATATGTATCGAGAGACGCGCGAGGATGGAAGTAAGTGAGCATTAGTTTTCTATTATTTAATCGTGTCTAATCATTCCTAATACTTTCATTACTTCCTATCGGTGTTTCGACTAATATTAATATACTTTTAATTGTAAATTTAACCAAACAGAGTGAAGCAATTAAATCTTTTTCGTGCATTTTCCCTTGTTCGAAGTTTAAGTGGAATTCAGTGACTTACAGTAGATCAAGCATTCAGTTTGTAGTAGTAATACACTTAGTTATCTAATAGTAATACATTTTTAATTATAAATTTAATCCATTGGAGAGAAACAATTGATTCGTTTTCGTGTGTTTTTTCTTCATTACAGAGTGCGTATCTCTATATATATCAGTTCGTATCTACCAATTAAATTGTATTGTTGGGCAAGATATTTCTAGTTTATTTATTGCTTAATTATAATACGATAGTGTTTATTTCGATAAATAAATTCTTGGATTTTAAATTTACAAATTTTTTACTTGAGATATTCTCGATCCCTACAACTAAATACCAACAATGTTATTGTGTATAAAGGCTTAACGATACCGCGAATCCCTCGTTCTTCGAAACATTAGTTTCGGTGAAAACTCAAACCGTCCCCACTCGAAATTCAATAACAATCCAATGACTTACAGAGGTAGGTCGTGATTCAGTCCATGGTTGGTAGTCGACAGCTGAAGACGTATAGAGAGACGTGCGAGTATTGAAGTACGTGAACACTTCTCTTTAACATTTAATCGTGTCTAATCGTTCCTAATGCTTTCGTTACTAACTATCGGTGTTTTGTCTAATATTCATTCACGTTTAATTATAAATTCAATCAATACGAGTGAAACAATTAACTCGTTTTTGTGCTCTTTCTATTTATCATAAAGTGCGGATCTATAGAAATCAAATCTTATCTCGAATTAAATTGTAATTTTCGGTAAAATATTTCACTTATTGCTTAATTATGATACAACAATATTTATTTTGATAAATGTGTTTCACATGTATAGTTTCTTTTGTTGCAGATTACCAATTGTAGCGATGGTGTCCTACTACCGATGGATGCTGTGATATTTAAGGATCAGCTAGAGTGGAATTCATGGATTATTGGTAAAATTTTCCAAGTAGTAAGAATAACAGATTATATTCCTTTTTATTCATTGCATATTTATAGTATGTATATGTATATTTGATATTAATTGTCTGTCACTTGAGTGTCGTTTATCGCGAGCATATGTGATTTGCAAAAATCAAATAAAAATAGATTAATTCGAATCTAATATCGATAGTTGTATCTATTTGATAATTGGAATAACTCGTATATTACTGGATTTCGGTCGTGGTTTAATATTTTTCTTTTGTACGTAATGTAATCGATGTTTCATAAAATTATCTCTACGGACCCATTGCAATTGCGTTTGCGTACGCGTTTCGGATGCGAGTTTTTCCACGCGTGGCCGCGTATCAACGTGTCTTTGAAACACGAGTAGCAACCGATCGATTTTGATCTTTGCAACGAGTTTTCCAATATTTATGAAAATCGCGATATATATTTCTCGACGAGAATAAACATGTTCGCAACTCTAATAACGAAAACCCTCTATTGAATTATTAAAAATTGAACGCGTACATTGTAATAATTACAATTATTAACGTACATATATCATTAAGTACAAGCAGTATTTTCTTTACAAACACTCGATAAACAATCCCTCCCTCCCTTCCTCCCATCTTTTCTTTCAGCAATTTTGTCGGCCGCGCGCAATGCGGCCAGTAGGGTCAGTGTTTGTTTAAACACGTAGGTTTGTAAAGTTTTTCGGAGCAAAGTGGCTCCGAGTAGAGTCTCGTACAGACTTTAGGTACACGCGATGTAGACTCAGTGTTTCTCGCGTATCGTAAATTCTCTCGAGAGCACCGTGGCTCTCTTTGCTCTTTCAATCCCGTAAATAGAATCACTTTTGTTCGCCGGCTTTGATACTCGGTCGCGTTGCATATTTAGTTTATTTATTTTTTTTGTTTTTTTGTTATATCTAAAATTAATCGTCACCGGTATTAGAGTCAGTGCATCATTGACTCAGGAGGGGTCTCGTGCAGTCCTCCACGAGCAACCAACGTAAGTATCTATCACCACTGTTTTTAAATGCATGCATATCAGCCCTTGTAGTTTATTATATCTGTTTTCTGATTTCTTTAGTTCCAGGGTCCAGAGACTTCTACGATGACATCTGGCTGGGACATCGGGCGGGGCTCCATCAGCGAACAACGTAAGTATCTATCTGTCGGTACTAAAAATGAAACTATTTTGAAACTTTAGAAACAGATCGTCACGTTTTGGAATTTTTTTTGTTACAGCCTCTCCACCTTGGGTCTTCTACGATGACATCCGGTTCTTGCCGAGGTATTCACCTGTTCGTGTTCTACGATCGGTGAGTCGCATGCAATTTTTTATTCCTCCGGTCCCCAATCATGTCGTAGGACGAAAGGTCCGAAACGACACGGGTGACCGGTTGTATTTTTATTTCTCGATTTTTGCGAGTACAGTGACCGCGAGTATATTAACCATATACTCGCGAGCAATGATATTTCTTGTTTTACTTGTACGTATATCTTAGTTCAGGTAATAGGGCCTTCTTGTATACCGCGTTTTTTATACCGCGATATAATTATTTAGCGAAGAAGTCGGATACCCTCCGACTTCGCAATTCTAACGCTTAGTATTACGCGAAAACGGTATTATCGAATATTTCGTTTAGTTTCTATATTGTTCGAGTCTCGCGTTGAAATACGATTCGAGTATTATCGTTTATCCGTAGCTTTCGTGTTACACTTCGTATACAAGAAGGCATTTCGCGATGGTTAGATTTCCGAGTCAAAGTAACAGATTTCTACATAATTTTCCAACTTTGACAAAATTTACTTTGACGACGAAATCGATCAAGGATTATTCAAAATTTTCAATAATTAAATAATTTCTATTAGATTTTCTTGATCAATTTTTTCTTACGAATAATTCTCTTACAAGTAACTTCTTTTTTCAAGTAGATTTTTTCATTTTTTTCTTGATTTTTCACAAATAAAAAGTCGAGTCATTTGAACAGAACGAAAGAATACTATCTCGTTAGATACTACATACATTAACCGCACTAGATCAGGATTTTCAGCATAATTATTCCGTGTCCGTTGCCTGAACTCGTTCAAGTGCCCAAGTGCTACTTGCTCGAGCGAAGGCAACGGGCACGATGACTTCTTAGTCCGTAAGATTAATAATAATATATACGAGTGTCTGACAATGCGCTGGCGTATCGTGCACGACGTAATTTCCACATATGTATGTGTGGTTAGGCTGTGGAATTGCGTCGGTTCGCGAAAATATATCACAGAGACTACGAATCGAAGAATACTCTGTATTCTTGTAATACGACTACGTCGTATTATCAATGACGAGTAACTATCTATATTAACTTAACTTTTGCTATTACATTCACGTGACGATTGCTCTCCTTAAAGAGCCACGCGATAAATTCTCATACTCGTTACGATTACATGTACGCAATGGTCGCCAGCCATTGTCAGACAATTTCAGGAACTTGGTATGTACCGTTAGAGTGTGTATTTGATAAGCTCGGGTGTCGGAGGCGTCCCGGGGACGCCTCCCTAGGTTAGGCTAATCGCACCCGGGCGTTACGAATGAGAACCGTGGAGTGATTGTGTTTGAGAGAATGAATTTTGCCATTTTTTAAATATAGGGCCAGGTAGGTCAGGTAACTTACCTTCTGGTATGTGTGCTATGAACGGTCAGGTAGGGCCAGGGCAGGTCGTCACATTCTCAATTCGGGTAGGCGCGTTTTCGCGTGACGTACCTGCACCTGTAGGACAATTCG
The DNA here is from genome assembly GCF_051014685.1 of Ptiloglossa arizonensis. Lineage (NCBI taxonomy): Eukaryota > Metazoa > Arthropoda > Insecta > Hymenoptera > Colletidae > Ptiloglossa > Ptiloglossa arizonensis. Next base: position 8,991,708 of record NC_135051.1, on the reverse strand, counting down.
AAGAATTGATAGCGAAGCTGGTGCAAACGAGGAATATCGTTTGCATCTAGCGTAGCTTTCTATTCTTCGGATTTCTCTGCTTTAATGGTTCGCGGACGCGGTCGCGTCGAATTAGGGCCTCGAAACGAACGAACGCTCGAAATTCCTGTTCACGCGTGCATTGCACGACCAACGATCTCCAGAATCGTTTGCACGGTCGCACGCGTGTTGTACGCGGTTTTCGCGAAACGTAGGGTTTCAGATCGGGCAATGCCGCCCGAAGAAAGAAGAGGCTGTAAGCCGAAGAGGCCCTAGACAAATTGTCTGAAGAGTGGGCTGCAACGAATGGCCATCCATCTTCGGATATACCTATCCGAGGATGGAAAGTCATTACTATTACTATTTTGTCACTGTACTCGCACGTAGTTGTGTAGTAGTTAGTTTGTTTGGCACGTGTACACATGCGTGTATCACGCGTGCCGTGGCACCTCATCCCCAATGATATTGGGCAATTCGCGGTTTGAGTTAGCGTTGCGAACAAGAAACCATCACGGTTTGAATTAGCGTTGCGAATGAGAAAGAATCGCGTTCGCGATTAGATATACGGACGAGAAATCGTCACGATTTGAATTAGAGGTGCGAACGAGGAATGATCGCGATTTTAGTTAGCGTTGCGAATGAGAAACTATCGTTCTTCGAATTAGTGTCGCGAACAAATACCAATCGCGATTGAAATTAGCTGTACAAGTTATAATTATAGTTTGAATTAGCGTTGCGAACGAATATCGAGCGCGCTTGCTCTCCATTTTGCAAGATCTGAATGCAGATTGCATTTACTTCTAGAGTAGCGTTGCGTTCAATGAGTACTTACAAAGTACCGATCGCGATTCCTTTTAGTGTTGCGAACGACGAATATCGAACGCGGTTGCATTTCTATTTACAATTAGCGTTGCGATATCGATTGATCGCGTTGCATTGAATAAACAACGCGACGCGTCTTTTTTCAATTAGTGTTGCGACTCGCGTAACGCCCAAATATTGCCACTGGAATCACTGTTGGAATCACGAAACAGCTGAATCAGCTGTCCAACAGGTCATTCCTCGCAGTTAGGAATGACTGCACACGACTATTAAAGTTAGAGTTACGTATAATTTAACACACATAGGTGCACGGTATTCAATTAGCGTTGCGAATTATAAAGCGCCCTAACGTGGTTGCTTTCGGGAGTCTTTTCATTTTGCATTTTACTATATATATATTAGTGTTGCGATAACGAAGCACCTCGCGCGATTTTTATTGGGAATTTTTTTCATATTTTGATCAGTTAACTTCACGAATATGAAAGCAACCTATTTGGTTACTCTCGGGAGTATCTTTTCTTCTTTTTCATTATTATATATTTAATAATGTAGTGTTGCGAAAAAAGAACGGTCCACTCACGGGTTTCTTTGCATATTTGAGAAGTGGACCATATTGCAAAGAAATTGCAATTGTCGCGTTGCAAGTCGAGCGTTTGTAACTGAAAATACTGCTGAAACGTAGAATCGTATCTGAAATGTAATTTTTACGAGTTATACATATTTATTACACATTTGACGTATTTGTATAATAATTCTGGTACGGTGCCAGTAAAACGATGATGATGATAAATTTAATAAATTATTGTAGCTTCTTCAATAGAGGGTATTCGATATTAGATTTGCTACGGGATATATTATTTTTGCAAGCGCAGTTGATTTACAGAAAAATTGGTATAATATAGTAGTGTATTTATTTGATAAATATTCGAAGTTCTTTGCATCGATCAAAGTTGACTCGCGATCGTTGCGTAATTTAATCCAAAATTAAAAGACTCGCATTGAAAAAGTACGCAAGCTGCAATTCGATAGTTTGTATTGATAATAAATTTTCAAGTAGAGTCTATACTATCGCGTCGTTATCGTTTACTTCTGGATGCAAAAATAATTTAGTTTGAATCCAGTAAAATATGATTATTCCAATGTCAATGACGTTAAAAATATTTTTAAATCGATACATTCTCGTTAAATAATAAATAAAATACAATTGAACGAATGAAAAAAGAATGTGTACATTGTTCGATCGTAAATAGTACGCGCAATAAAATTTGTAATAATTTTCCTTTATGTAATATTCGTGTTGTGCATCTCGTAAATTCAATTTTTATGTTACGAAGAAAAAATTACAGTTTTACTATTCCGGTGTCAGTGTTATCATGTTTGATATGAAATACCTACTTTGACTGTGCATAATTTTTTCTTCTGTCTACTAACAAATTTTATTTTCAGCTATTTTCTTTTTTTTATTTCTATGTCAACTAATCCATGAAATAAGTTTTGTTTTAGGGTATCTGTGTGTGCCTATTTTGAATTGGGACTATAGATAAGCGCAAAGAAAAATGACAAATGCAAAGGAATAAAAAATGGCCAGAGGAAAAAATGGTAAAACTTATGACATTGTGTCTAATATCTTTCAATTTATGTTTCAGGACAATCTTCGTGGCACCGATCACCAAAACAAAAAGGAAACATATAATGCTTCCTTGTATTTTTCTAGATATTTCTGTTAGGTAGGATGTGAATGAAATTAGACGTCTGGTTAGGTAGGCTCTTACGTATGACATTCTATTTAATGTCCACAGTTTATATTTCAGACGAATCTTCGTGACACCGATCATCGAAAAAAGAAGGAAACATTTAATGTTTTCTCGTACTTTTCTAGATATTTATATTAGGTAGGATACGAATGAAATTAGATGTTTAGTTAGGTAGGCTCCACTGGCAATTTAACATTAGCTTTTACATAGGGAGGATATTACTATTAAGTGCAATTACTAGTTCAGGTAGGAATAATTAGAATTTAATTAGGTAGGTTTGTGCTCCATTTTGCTTCGACATGTGCTCCATTTTGCATCGACTTGTGTTCCATTTTGCACAGACTTTTGTTATAACCTTTTCAAGGCAGATTCTTCTGAAAATTCTAATGGTCGTTGGTTTTTCGAGCAACAATCTAAACACGATCGTTGCTTTGTTGAGTCGTATATTAGGAAAGTTGTAAATTAAATTCTGTGTAAATGAAGAGTGGATTGGTAGGGTTAGGGTAGGTCTCTATACACAGCAACCTCCACGTGGTGAGACCTGGGTAATCTATGTTATTTCGTATGTAATTACTAATTGCATCGCCGGTAGTAGGGTAATGCAATTATTAACTATCTACAAAAGAATATGAGCGAATAGCTGTGGTCTTCCTTGTAGACTTTACCAGAAACCCAGATTGATTCTAGTGTACATCAATATATCCACGCTAGACAATGTTTCATTCCGCTTGTTATTATTCCTTTGAAATAAGCGCAACGGCATTGAAGTCACCACTTGAATAGCGTGTTGCCAAATTCTAAAAGTTGCAAGTATTCAAGGTGGCGTTCAGTTCATAAAAAATTTAGGTGGTACATTGTTGGTCACAGGATCCGATAGGGCAATCATTTGCGCCTCGAAAGAGCCTGAAAACTTTAAAATGGGCAACTTTCTTACGCAATTAGTGCTATTTTATGAAACCCCTGCATTTTCAGCCCTTGCCCCGGCGGATCAGAGAGAAACCAGGGTGGACAAGCGCGGCTAAATGACCACGAATAGCCACCTTCTTTTTCTGTTTAATTTCTATTTCTTTTTTTTTTTTATTTTCTTTGCTACTATACATTTGTATTTACTTACTGATTTTAAGTTGTACACGTTTTTCCTTGTTTATTCTTTGCCTAAATGTATTTAACCATTAAATAATTTTATGTATGCTATGAATGTTTCTCTTACTCTTTAGCTAGGTGAACGAAGAACGAAGAACGAAGAACGAAGAACGAAGAACGAAGAACGAAGAACGAAGAACGAAGAACGAAGAACGAAGAGGACACTATCGTCGCAACCGCCGTGGGATCTTTAGTTAAGCTTGGAATAAGTTAATTTTAAGGCCACCGTGTACAAATATCTGTTATCTGTCAAGCAATTATCCAATCTTTAGCTTATTTTTGCTCGCTTCCTCGTTCCTCAGCCCGATCATCACTGCTTGTTGCATAAGCAAGTGACCGGCCGTGTAGGTGGTCCGAACGGTCGATAGCCGTCTCTTCTGGTGCGTCCGCTTCCAGAGAGAACATGCTGCGAACACAGGGGCAGGTGTTCGCATCGGTCCATGTGGAAGCCCTGTGCCTTAAGACCCTCTCTTCGTCATCCTTCGTAAGTTAGGTCCACGCTTTGCGTGGTTCCTGACGCGGAGTTGGGAGAAACGGGGCACTCTATATGAGTGGACGGCGTCGTGCATTTCCTCTTTAATCGGGCCCACTGAGGGGAGACGGGACCGATCTAGTAGAACCAACTGCACGGTTCGTGTCGCGTCTTTTCCAATTTTGCCTAATTTTTCCATAATGTAATTGCTTGGCAGAACTAAACGAGGAGATCGAAGGAACATTGATTCCTTCCATCTCGTTGGTTTAGTATCTTCGTTTGTATCGCGTGTCGAGGGAGATCGATGGAACTTTGATTCCATCTATCTCTCTCCGGGTCTCCGCTCGCAGCAACCTCCACGTGGTGAGACCTGGTAATCGGTATTACTCGCGACGAACAATAATTATTCGTCGTGGGTAGTACCGAGCTAATCGGCTGCGAGTTTAGAATAGTAATTTTTACGATACAGTAGAGTACTTTACGGTACAGTACTTTCCACAAGTAGAGTACTTTAAAGAACAACATTTTTGTAATGAGTATGAAAGTGCGAATACGTTAATGGATCGAAGAAAAGCGATTGTATTTCCGATGAATTGATGTATTGAAATAAAATCAATTTCACTGACAACAGAAACTTTATTTTTGTCCATTATTTGTTTCCATTTCTTTAACCCGATCCTATCAAACTGCTAAAACTACTTAAAACTATATGTCCTCGACTATCGTGTTCTCCTGATATAAAGAAAATCGGGATCCATGATTCAGAAATTCGTTCGAAAGTACAACAAAATTTCGGTACGCGGAAATTCTTGGAATTTGACGTCAATTCTAAGAATCCGCGAAATCGTGCCACTTCCTCGCATATCGTATACTGACACCAAGAGTCCCAAAATCAAACATTTTCTAAAATTTATGCCTGAATTTCAACCTTTGGTATCAGGAAAATACCAAAAATTTCGATTCTTCAAGTATTAATCAAATGTTAAATTGATATATCTCATAGACAATTATTACTTTCCATGTTTTAAAACTTTAAGAAACATCTCTTTACTTTGAAGTACGATCAAAATCAATTGCTATAGGCGAAACAATCATTTTTAATGCATAAATACGATGCACATTGTTCCATTAATATTGGGAACCAGCGTAAATGTTAGTAACAATCGCGGAAATGGACAAACGGCAATGAAACGGGTTGCCATCTACTAGAGAATAGGTAAACTACACTTAAGGTGTGAAAACACCTGGCGGAGAAACGCTCAAGTTTGTCGAGGAATTGTTCTGAATTTTATCAATAGATAGCGCAACGAGCATAAATTTACCGACATTAAAGATAAGTAATTCCATTTGTATGATATTCCCTACCGTGCGGTAAAATAAATAAATATTTCTCTACATATAGAAATTATTGTTTGTATGCATGCAAATATGTTCTGAACGCGCAATTCCAAACATTTTATAACGTGATAATTACAGGGGTTGCCATCTATCGGACAAATTGCTAAACTACATTTAAGGTGTGAAAACACCTGGCGGAGAAACGCTCAAGTTTGTCAAAGAATTGTTCAAATTTCCACCAATAGATAGCGCCACGAGCACAAATTTACCGACATTAAAGATAAGTAATTCCTTTTGTATGATATTCCCTACCGTGCGATAAAATAAATAAATATTTCTCTACATATCGAATTATTGTTTGTATGCATGCAAATATATTCGGAACGCGCAATTCCAAACATTTGTAACGTGGTAATTATATGGGTTGCCGTCCCTTGGAGAACATACTTGTTAATTTTCGCGATTGTTACTAACATTTATGCATGTTCCCAATATTAATCGAACAATTTGTATCTTATTTATGCATTATAAATGATTACACTTATAGAAATTAATTTTCATCGAGATTCAAAGTAAGAACTCCTTTAGTAAAGTTTCAAAGCATGAAAAGTAATAATTATCTATTTAGTGCAATAGTTTAACATTTATTTAATTCTCATAATTTACACAATACGCGTAGAAGTTGTATTTTTTACTGAAACGTGCTGAATTTCGATTAATCGCTTTTCTATATAGAAAAATCATCGTGATAAACACTTGTGAGTCGATAATCGATATGTGTAGCCTTGATTTCGAGGTATCAAAGATTTTTTTAAATTCATAAAGGAAGGCTAGAATGCAGAGAAATTTCATTACGCTGATTTCGTTTAACTTTACATTTATTCGAAAGATGATACATACGAAACTTTGTACAGAAATATTTATTTATTTTATTGCACCGTAGGGAATACCATACAAATGGAATTACTTATCTGTAATGTCGATAAATTATGCTCGTGGCGCTCTCTATTGGTGGAAATAAGAACAATTCCTCAACAAACTTGAGCGTTTCTCCGCCAGGTGTTTTCACACCTTAAGTGTAGTTTACCTATTCTTCAGTAGATGGCAACTCACTTCATCGCCGTGTGACATATGTGTGTCACTTAGCGTTCGGAATATAAATGCATAAATACAAACTATTTTTCCGATATGTAGAGAAATATTCATTTATTTTATCGCACGGTTACTTCGATTGTCTTTGTTCGATCTAACAAATATTTCCAGAAAGTAATAACTTTCAAGCCATTATTAATAAAGGAACATTGTTAATAATTGTTTAATCTACGGTCCCACGACGTTTGTTAATAAATATGATAAATAAACATTAATAAATTACGAAATCTGCGAAGGCGAACGGTTTCGGTGAATGTTTGTCCATTTCCGCGATTGTTACTAACATTTACGCTGATTCCCAATATTAATCGAACAATGTGCATTCTATTTATAAATTTCAAACGAATAAGTAACTTATAGAAATTGATTTTAATCGAGATTCGAAGTAAAAACGTTTTTCGTAAAGTTTTAAAGCATAAAAGGTAATAATTGGCTATTTGGTACATTAATTTAATATTTGTTTAGTTATTGTAATTTACACAATATGCGTAGAAGTTGTTCTTTTTCCTAAAAAGTAGACGAAACATAACTAATCACTTTTCTTCGTTCGCGATGGAAAGTTTTAATTGAGGTGCAACCGACATTGTCAAGGCTACACATATTGATTATCGATTCACAAGTCTTCATAACGATGATTTTTCTATGTAGAAAAGTGATTAAGTGAATTTCGGTACTTTTAAGTAAAAAATACAACTTCTACAAGAATTATGTCAATTATAAGAATTAAAAAAATATTAAATTAATGTAACAAATGGACAATTATTACTCTCCCTGCTTTAAAACTTTACGAAACAAGTTTTTACTTCGAATCTCGATCAAAATCCATTTCTTTAAGTTACTTAATCCATTGTAATGCATAATGAGATGCACATTGTTCAATTAATATTGGGAACAAGCATAAATGTTAATAACAATCGCGTGGATGAACAAAGAATCACAGAAATCCAATTTCCATATTTCGCAATATCTTGTCGTTTATTTATCATATTTATTAACAATCATCGTAGGACTGTAGATTAAACCATTATTAACAATGTCCTAGTATAAATAATGGCTTAAAATATCATTTCGTTCAAATATACTTTGTTCACAAAGGAATTTTTCATCGAGGTCCAACCGACATTGTCAAGGCTACACATATCGATCATCGCGAAGATTTTTTTATTTAGAAAAGCGATTAATTGAATTTCGCCGCTTTTGAGTAAAAAATGCAACTTCTACGAGTATTGTGTAAATGATAAGAATTAAGCAAATGTTAAATCAATGTATTTAATAAACAATTGTTACTTTCCATGCTTTGAAACATTAAGAAACACGTTTATACCTCGAAGCTCGATCAAAATTAATTGCTGTAGGCGAATCCATCATTTTTAATGCATAAATAAGATGTACATTGTTCGATCAATATTGGGAACATGCATAAATGTTAGTAACAATCGTGGAAATGAACAAACATTCACCGAAATTGTTCGCTTTCACAGATTTCGTCATATCTTGATGTTTATTTATCATAATTATTAACAACCATCGTAGGACCATAGATTAAACAATTATTAACAATGTCCTAGTATAAATAATAGCTTAAAAGCCATCAATTTCTTGAAATATCCGCTTAAATCGTACAAATAAAATCGAAGTAACGGTAAGTCACCTTCTTCTCGAGGGTATAAATAGAACCGCCGGCTGCCGAAAATTTCATTCGCCCGGGAGCCTCCGCGGCGGACGGAGCTCCTCCTCTGGGGGATCTCCACCCTCAGGGCCAGGGTGGCACGACGCGGAAAAGGGCGGAAACGCGGCGGACCCGCGACGGGCTCCCGGAGGAACCGCGGCGGACGGAGCTCCTCCTCTGGAGGACCTGGACCTCAGGGCCCGGGGGCCCGACGCGGAGATGGGCGGTAACGCGGCGTACTCGCGGAGGACTCGCGGCGGATCTGCGCGAGGGAAGTTTGTGGAAAGGTAGATCGATGTAATAAGAATAAAATTCAATAAATTTATTATGTAAAAAATAATTAGCATTTTTTCTTTTCCCACTTTATTTCCACCATTCCAAGAAATTCTAACTATGGCTAAAATTTTTCCGAAAATTCTCAGAAATGACGTCATTTTCGCAAAATTTCGAAAATTCTCAGAAATGACGTCATTTTCGCAAAATTTCGACAATTCTCAGAAATGACGTCATTTCCAAGAAGTGGCACGATAGGAATACCTCCTCGCACATCATGTTCTCCTGATACCAAAGTCCCGAAATGGGCGAAAAATTTCAGCCAAAGTTCAGAAATTCGTTTAAAATTCGCGCCTTGGGGAAATTCTTGGAAATGACGTCATTTCCAAGAAGTGGCACGATAGGAATACCTCCTCGCACATCATGTTCTCCTGATACCAAAGTCTGAATTTCGGGCAAAATTTTTAGAGAATTTCAGATTTTTGGACTTTTGGTATCAGGAGAACATGATATGCGAGGAGGTATTCCTATCGTGCCACTTCTTGGAAATGACGTCATTTCCAAGAATTTCCCCGAGGCGCGAACTTTAAACGAATTTCTGTACTTCGGCTGAAATTTTTCGCCCATTTCGGGACTTTGGTATCAGGAGAACATGATGTGCGAGGAGGTATTCCTATCATGCCACTTCTTGGAAATGACGTCATTTCCAAGAATTTCCCCGAGCCGCGAATTTTGAACGAATTTTTGTGCTTTAACTGGAATTTTTAACTGAGAATTTTCGGAATTTCGCGAAAATGACGTCATTCCTGAGAATTTTCGGAAAAATTTTAGCAAAAGTTAGAAATTCTTGGAGTAGTGGAAATAAAGTGGGAAAAGAAAAAATGCTAATTATTTTTTACTTAATGAATTTATTGAATTGTATTCGCATTACATGGATCTACCTTTCGATAGACTTCCCTCGCGCTGTTCGGCGCAGATCCGTCGCGACTCCTCCGCGAGTACGCCTCGGTACCGCCCATCTCCGCGTCGAGCAACCTTGGCCCGGAGGATCCAGGTCCCCCAGAGGAGGAGCTCCGTCCGCCGCCAGTCCTCCGCGGGTACGCCGCGGTTCCGCCCTTCTCAGCGTCGGGCCCCCGGGCCCGGAGACCCGTCCGCCACGGTTCCTCCGGGAGCCTGTCGCGGGTCCGCGTCGGGCCATCCTGGCCATAAGGGTCGAGGTCCCCCAGAGGAGGAGCTCCGTCCGCCGCGGATGCTCGCGGGCGACTGAAATTTTCGGTAGCCGGAGATTCTATTTATACCCTCGAGAAGGTGTCTTACCGTTACTTCGATTTTATTTGTACGATTTAAGCGGATATTTCAAGAAATTAATGGCTTTTAAGCTATTATTTATACTAGGATATTGTTAACAATTGTTTAATCTACGGTCCTACGACGGTTGTTAATAAATATGATAAATAAACGTCAAGATATTGCGAAATCTGCGAAGGCGAACGGTTTCGGTGAATGTTTGTTCATTTCCGCGATTGTTACTAACATTTTTGCATGTTCCCAATATCAATCGAACAATGTGCATCTTATTTATTCATTACAAATGATTAAGTAACTTATAGAAATTGATTTTGATCGAGATTCGAAGTAAAAACGTATTTCGTAAAGTTTTAAAACATGCAAGGTAATAATTGTCTATTTGGTACATTAATTCAACATTATAATTTACACAATACGCGTAGTAGTTGCGTGTTTTACTTAAAAGAGCCGAAATATAGTTAATTAGTTTTCTAGATAGAAAAATAATCGTGCAGAACACTTGTGAATTGATAATTCATACGCGTAGCTTTGACAATGTCTGTTAGACCTCGACGAAAAATTCCTTCGCGAACAAACAATATTTCACCAAAATGAAATATTAAGCAATTTTCTAAACGAAAACATTGCTAATAATTGTTTTAACCATTGTCCAATAATAATTGTTGATAGTTGCCATAAATAAAAACCGAGATATTGCGAAATCTGTGAAGACCGACAATTTCAATCAATTTTTATTCTAAAGTAAATGCGTTGTTAATATTTCTGCGTGTTTCGAATGTTAATGTCTCTTTATACATATCACTCATGCAGGAAATGGTTCGATTTGTTCATTGCTAAATGGCTAAATCGTTTCGCTGCCTGTAGCGACATTTTTGGTAGCTACCTTTTTTATCGATGAACTTACAGCGACATCTAGCCGTTTTTGTTAAGTATAGACAAATGTAGTATAAACCAGAGAGTACTAAAGAAAAAACGTTTTTGTAATACAAACTGAGTCGGTCTAATATGATTAGTTCTCATTATAATCCTGGTGATTCGTTTCGAAAGTCTATAATAAGTGTCAATAATCAAAGCTACAGTGTTTTTTCTCATGGTCTTTATTTCATATTGTATAACACAACTCCCGTAAAAGGAATCGTCTATTCTGTACCTTGTCTGTGACTCATATTGGCGCGACACTCTTAACCTTTTCCATACATTGCTTGTAATAAAATGTACCTCTTGCAAGCTTCTACTACGTGTCAACATTTATCAAAGAAACGACACCATCGAACCATGTTCTCAAGCTCGATCGGTACATTCGTTGTTCAACGATCGACGAACATAACCCACAATTTACATTTCTGTTTTCGTTTTGTTACTTGATCAGCTGATCAACTATGGAGACTTCGATACTGAACGCGGTACGTGATTGTCTCGTATTCTCGAATCTGTCGTTGTTACGCGTGATTAATAATTTTGGTAATTCGTACACATTACGATCAATCTTTCAGTGTTTGTTCGCACGAGCTATCCGAGCCGATTTTACCAAAATATGCAACAGTTCGAATCGCGTTGTCCCGATATTGAACCGTCGAGTGTTGTCTGTTCATTATATTCAACTGCATTGTTACGATGCACTTTTCTCGTTCAAAGGCGCACGAAAGACAACGAAGAGCGGAAGCACTGTTGCAAGAAGGACGATTCGAAGAAGCAGCCAAATGTCACGAAACAGTGGCCAGCCTCTTAGGAGAAGCTTACGCACAATTGGAATTGAGCCATGTTCGATCCAAGACTTCCAGTTTATCGGGCCCAACTCCTCCAGCTGCAATCGTTTCGTTCCATTCGTTGGTTACTTTAGAATCCTTGGCGCTACAACGCGATTATCATAAACGACAAGCTGCCGTTGTTAGGTAAGTGATAGTAATTTGCGACCAATTCTAGATTTATGCAGTATAAATTGTGGGTGGAAACGTTTTATAGAATGAAACAAGCGCAATATGAGGAGTACAAAGCTTCGTTGGAAAATCAGCAGCGAGAAGTCCTTGGCAAACAGGTACCCAAGCAACTTGAAAAAGATACGACTGAATTGCCATCTGAGAAGTTTGATGGAACTTTGCGTCAAGTTATATATAGAACGATCGAAGAACAAGATAGCCTCCTGTGTTTGATATTATCGTCAAATAACGAAGATAAGTCTTATAAACATCCAAAAGATACTGGCATCGTTATCGAAGAGTTGAAAACAGTGAATTCCCAGTTACGTTGTCACATTGACAGTCTGCTTGTTCAATTGGAGGCTAAGGAGGAGGAGGTGCGTCAGCTAACGGAGCAACTTCGTGCTGTGTCTGTCGTTCCCAACGAGGAGGCTAGATTAGATAATGCACATTCTCTGCGTCTTGCGCCCTTGCCGCCTTTAACTCCCCTCGAGATACCACTCTTTGATTTTACGTCGGCATAAAGTTTCACGTGAATCTTCGATAACGTACGGAGACTAATTTTACAATTTGCGAAATCGAACCAAATCTGTAACGGTACAAAAATTAACATCAGAATTGGTCAGGTATTCGATCTCTGGGTACAGAATTTCAAAGTTCGTGTATATCGCAATCATTTATTTTCACTTGTTCGATGCTATTCGGAGGGATCAAAATACATATCAATTATGAGTACCACGAAGTCGTAACCAGTATTCGTTTTAGTCGCGATTTATTAAGACGCGATTTCTGCCCGTGTGTGCAGGTGCACGCGTGTATGTATATAGAATAAAAATAAGAACGGTACGATTAATACGCGTTATAAAAATGTATGGAACCATTCTGAATAATTGTGATTTCGGTATAGTGCAATTACGCGTTGCTTGATTCGTTTAAATGTTATCGTCGCAAACTCGATATTGTGGCGAACTTGATGGCATACTATGTAATGTTGCGCAATAAAAGTCTGCTGAAAACTCTTATTTGCGAATTCTATGTAATACTAATGAGAAATAGTATAAACGGTGGTACAAAACGAGCGGTCAGAAAAATTTGACACTCTCCCCGATAAATGAATACGTTCAACGTCAAGAACCGAACCTAACTGGTTTCGACTGACACGTGAAAATGAATCGTAAAAAATAAAGAAAATTATGTCCGGAGAGGATGAAAATCGTTTGTGTAGCTAGGGGTACGGTCGAACGATGGACCGACTGGGTGAAATAATAACAATTTTCATAGGACAGGCTGGTACGCAAGTGGGAAACGCCTGTTGGGAATTATTCTGCCTGGAACACGGGCTGTTACCCAACGGCTACGTTCGTCCGGGTTATCGTATGCAAGATGCTTCGCTCTACTCGTTCTTTGCGGAGACGGATGTAAGTGAAACGAAGAGACCTTTGTAACGCGGTTGCCTTATTTTATTCAACGATCGTGTCGTTCGGTTTTCAGGTGGGAAAAATGACACCACGCACGGTGATCGTCGATCTAGAATCCACGGTGATCGACGAGATCAGAATAGGCGCCTATCGGAAACTTTTCGGGCCAACGTCCCTCGTCTCTGGGAAAGAAGACGCAGCGAACAATTTCGCGAAAGGGTACCATTCCACCGGTCGCGAGGCGATCGATCTTGTCGCGGACCGTGTTCGCAGTACATGGGAGAAATGTTCGAGACCGAGCGGTTTCATTGTGTTCAGGTAAACGGATGGAATGCTAGCTGTTGCCAAGCCCGATCCAATCGTTGTACGATATTACGTATTCGATTTCCCAGATCGCTGAACGGTGGTACCGGAAGTGGCTTCGGTACGTTATTGCTAGAACGTTTAACGCGCGACTATCCGAAAAAGATCGTGCTGGACTTTGTTATTTGTCCAGCTCCTAATATCTCCACTGTTATCATTGAACCGTATAACGCGCTTTTCGCCACGCACGGTAGCTTGGACCACGTGGACTGTTGCTTTCTCGTCGACAATGAAGCTCTCTACGACATTTGCACTAGGTATTGCGAAAGTGTCCCTTTAATAAAATCGAACAGAGTCGGAAATCGGAAGTGCTCGTCGAATGATTCTCCGCACTCGTTGCAGAAATTTGGACGTGGAATGTCCCACTTACACCAACCTCAACAGATTGCAAGCTCAAGTTGTCTCGAGCATCACGGCATCGACGAGATTCGAAGGAGCGGTAAATCTGAGTTTGCAGGAGCTGCGGACGAATCTGGTACCCTATCCCAGGATTCATTTCTCCTTGGCTACTTATGCTCCGTTCATCACACCTAGGAAAGCTATGCACGTGGAAATCACGACGCAGCAGATCACCTACGACTGCTTCGATCCCGCCAATCAGGTGCGCTCATCGGGCTGACTCGGAAGGTACTGCGGAGCATCGTTTCGTTTCACTCTGTTCAATTTTAGGTGGTAAAATGCGATCCGCGCACGGGAGCTTACACCAGCTGCTGTTTGCTATACCGCGGGGACGTGAACCCGAACGATGTGAACAGAGCGATAGCGTCGTTGAAAGGGAAAAAGTCTATTAGGTTTGTCGATTGGAGTCCGATCGGCTTCAAGGTACAAGGTTCTTGCCTAAATTTCACTCGATGCGACACGATTGTTGTTAATCGTGCCGTAGGTAGGAATCAATTATCAACCTACCGCGACGGTGCCTGGCGGAGATTTAGCGAACTCGAGAAGAACCGTGGCGATGATTAGTAACAATACGGCCATTCGACATTCGTGGACAATGTTGGGACGTAAATTCGATCTGATGTATCGGAAGAGAGCCTTCGTGCATCATTACGTGGGCGAAGGTATGGAAGAAAGTGTCTTTCAAGAAGCTCGCGACAACGTAGCGACTTTGATCGGTGATTACAAAGAGATCGAGAGGTGATCGACGTTATCGGGACCAAAGTGTCGCAAACTGTAGAAAAAGAATTATCCGCGAGACGATTAAATCCTATGGAAAAGAATAAATGCTTGTTTATCGAGAGCCGTAATTTCTTCTTCGTATCGCGAATGAAAGAGATCGAACGATTGCACGAGATAAGAGAACGACCGCGGTAAGCGGGTAGACTCTTTGGCACCAGTAACGCGATTCGGACGAATGCGTTCTTCGCTTTCCCGTTACAGATAATATCGAATATCGTCGGTCCGGGGTAGCGTAACGTAACCGTCTTCCCGATGACGAGCAACATCGAACGGCTGGGTAATTCCCAACGCGATAACAACGCGACACCTGTTTTCCTCTGCGAACGAATGGGACTCGATCTCGACGAATTAAACGCGACACCCTGCGCCGATTAGAAATTTTATTCGACGTCAAGATGAAATCGGTATAACGAAAGACGTCGACGTTGCAGCTTCCCAGAGCAATGGGAAGTATCGCTCGTAAAATTATAAACAACGGTGGAAAAATTGAAACGTAACTTCTGGTATGTTTCGTGTTTCGGTCAATGCTTTTAACCAATGGAAGCGTTTTTAACTCGTAATTTAGACGGTTGCCAGAATTCCGAGAAACAGTAGGTGAACGTTAACCAACGATTCCCATCGTCGACGAATTTCATCCGTCTTGGAACAACCACGTCTTGAACTTTGTTTCGATCTTCGGCTACCTGATACCGTCTCGATCGAGAGAAGCTTGTCGCGACAACGATAATCGTGTATCGCTCGAGTATCGAAGAGGACCATTCCCCCACCCTGGCAAAGATACGACTAGTCCAAACGACCACTTCAATCTTATCTTTCATGCGTGTATACGCTTACGTAATTTTTACACCGAACGTTATTACATTCTTCTTTTTCATTCTCGTTATCGCTCGACCTTAAAACGATCTACCTCGAGAGGAGATGCCGACGACCCCCAATTCCGGAAGTAGGCAATGAATTTTCATTATATATTTTGATCGATAACCTTCTCGTAGATTATCAGCGAAACGAAGACACGAGGTCGGCTCTCTTATCGAAATCGAGGATCGTCGTCTATCGCTATCGTGGTGCTGTTCTCTACTTGCGTCGCCACGAAAGTTACACGTGAATCGTGTAATCTCGCTTACTCTTTCGCGCGAAACCGTGTCCGGTTCTGCGCATTATTTGCGTCAACTGGTACATGCGCGTACGTATTCTTTCATATTATGCGATTTCGAATTACACGGGACGACCATAAGTCCCCGATGAACTCTCACCGAATCTCCATCGGCCGTTTGCCAATGGAACCTTCTTCTCGCCGTGCAACTTTTCGGACAAGTATTGTAGCGAAACAAGCAAGGACGTAGCATTGCTCGCGTAAGGATTGCACTTTTCTTTTTTTTTTTGTTCAACGTGGAGGAAATCTTCGAAAGACTTCCCCGACCTCTTGGAGTGGGGCCGGGGGGTGCGTGGGGCTCCCCGCATCCGGAAACATCGGATGCGGAACCTACCCGCTAAAACTCATCTTAATTTAACTGTCTAAACGGTTAACCGATAAAATTGCACTCGACGGTCGATTGTCATCTTATCCGATTTCGCGGATACGATAAAAATAAACTCGGCGGAACAAGGAGAGAACACCTTTCCAACCGATATAGATATCGTAATTGATTAAATACACGATTTGGACGCGTGACTCGAGCAATTCGTAACTGTAACAATAACGAGAGTTGAAACTGAAAGCCGGCTTGGCTCAAGATCTCGTTTACAATCTTCTTTAGTGTGAGTCATAAGATATGCGCGTACTTTGCGCAGTAGGTATCACGGTTTCCAAATATCGAGAACGATCGTTGTCCTCGATCGAGAGTAGGGCCAAGAGGAGGAGAGACAAAGCTTGAAAAAAGCGAGAGGAAGGTGTCGTAAATCATGTTTAACTCGGATTAGGAGAGAAGTAAACCAAAGTAAACACTGCTCCGTCGTGTGCAATGTAGGTACACGCATCGTTCGAACGAACGATGCAGTCTGCGTTTGTTCCGGCTCGAGCTTGTCTGATCCGTGTTTTCGGTCGATACGCGCAATTGCGGTCCCCGGTCGTTGATTATTTATCGGTATTGTCGATAACGATGCATCGGCGTATACGTATACGTATACCCGATAGGTAGGCATACTCGCGACCGCGATCCGTTTATCTAACTCTCTGTTTGACGGTTACTAAAAATGCCTCGTTCCACGATCGGCTGCGTGTACACTGTTCGACGATTCGACGATCACGGTGAATGACGCGTGAACGTGGCCTTATCGCGAAATCTCGTGACGCGTACTTACCGTATAAATTACCCACGGGAGGCGGGCTGTTCGTCAGTTCAAATCTTCTCGCACAATCGCGAGCAAGACAAAGACCCATTCTTGCTGCAACACCATTCGTAGAACCGTTTTGGTTCTATTCGAGCGTTCAATCTAGTCACTACGCGTATTATACAAAAGGTGAGTACAGGGTTCCTTTTCCTGTTTGGGCCACTAAACGGTCACCTGTGTACTCTACTCCTCGAGTCGGAGACTCGAAACTGTAGATTTGTCGTTACTTCTGGAAGATATTTCTCGTACAACTGTTTCCCAAATCACGTGGAATTCTCGATGGACGCGAATATAATTATATTTTTCTTTCGTTTTCAGATGTTGATCGGTGGAGCCGTAAGTTACGTTGCCGGCAAGCAAGCTGTTCGAACGGTCTATTGGCGGACAACGAACAACGGTCGTCTATTGAAGACTGCCAAAACCTGTATGTTCCAAGGGCCACCGAAACCCGCGCCATCCTCGACCTCGGCTTCGGCGGTCTTTCAACGTCACTCTCACATAGACCCTTTACCAAATGCTGTTTTCAAATATCAGGATTAGGAAGCATTCAACATGACGCTGAATCAAAGTATCGAAGAGAGGAGAGAGAAGCGCACGAAAGAGCGAATGTATATATGTGTGTGTGTGAAAGAGCGCGTGCATGCGGCTAGACCGCATCGAAAGACAACGATAAATTAGATTTGTACATAGTTATCGCTAATTTAAGTCAACTCGTTCATGAATCGCCTGTACTTTCCTACGTTAAGAGCAACGACTGACGAATAAAGACTATTTATTTTATTTACAAATTATAAAGTTTCTCGAGTTATTTTCACCAAACCTTCACCCATCCTCGTCGAGTTAAAATACCGCGCAACGACTTCCGCGTGGCATCGCTTTCGACGAACCTGACCGTCGAAACTACGCACGACTAGCATACGCGTGTAGGTGAACTTCTCCCGTTCTCCCTACGAAGTTTATGCTTGAACTTTGAAATAAGGTCAAGTCGATTTGCGTCACTGGTTGCTCGTAGAGAACGGAAGCTTATATTCGGAATCATCGTTAAAGCTAATAACGCGGTTAGCTTATGGACAAGAAAGATTACAGTCGATTCGGTTTAGCAACGGGTTCGCAAAAATTCTTCCCTTCCAGTTCGCCCGGAAATTTGGTCGTATTTCGATCCGACAAGTGTTGCGATAATCTGTGTAACATTGTCGTTCGTTGATCGATCGTTGGCCACTTGGAGACCAACACACGTTTGACCAAAGTAAGAGGATCGATCGCGTTTTCAACGTTCGTTCAACGTCGATCGTTCCAAATTTTTCGTCGATCTTTGAATCGATCAACTCGTTGTAGTCGTAGTCTCGGTTTTATCGCGGTGATGAAGAAAAATTGCAATCACGCACACGCACCGTGGTTATTCAATTACGCACGCGATTCGCAGATAACATTTCAGAGATGCGTCACGGTTTAACATGGATCACCTCGAATGCAAATTGTTCGGAAGAAATGTCTATTCCGATTACAGAGCTACGGGCAGAACGTTTCGATGAATCTGGTAAAATTCAAAGCTAACGCTACCGCCAAAATGATCAACAGTTACGGTCCTTGAAGTGAAATTCGTTTTTTATCGACCGTGGAGGGTTCCGTAACACGAGTTCAATCTTGGTTCCGATAACAGACTTTCGGAGAAACGCATGTAGTATACCCGTACTACATTGGAGAACTTTTAAGCCGTTGCGGTGCACACGATAAGGAATCTTGGCGAGTGATTGGAATTCCTGCATTTATCGAGATAAAAGAGTGGATCCGAATCATGATGCGGGTCAAGGTCTCCAACATTCAACGCACGGTCGTCGTCACCGTCGTCGAAGGTGGCTGCAGTTGCAGCACGATAAAGGTTTCTCGAAACACGCTTCTGGAGGCTATTCTACTACATTCAACGTTAGGATGTCGAGTTCGTAGCAATTTCCAGTAGGGTGACTATTCAGGGAACACTTGAATATCTCGATTGTTTACGGATGTAAATGTCCCTTTCTTCAACAGATCACGAGTACTTGGTCTAGAATGAAATAAAGTGTACGGTTTCGTTCGAAAGGAACATGGATGACTTTCGATTGGAAGGAAAGGGGGAATAAAGCTTGTAGGCGCGAATGTATCGACGATGGTATTTGTTAACGATTCTTGGGAACCGGATGTGATCGAGAAAACGGTAGAGATCGATTGGGGAGGAATTTGGAAATTTTGAACAACGATCCTGAAGCAAACATGTATTCTTTCTACTTTCAATCGATATCGAAATGTTCGGAATCGTTCGATCTTTGAGATGCTCTGGAAGCGCGAAAACGTCGACGTCCTTGAAATTGGCTGGAAGAATCTCGTCTCCGAGCAACGGAATTGCTCCCGAGCTCGCGAGAGGGAGGCTCGAACGGCCATCGCCTTGGTGGGGTGCACGCGGGGCTGTAAAGTTGCGCGGGCGCATTGTCAGGACTATCGATTTCGCGAGCGAAAGGTGCCACACGGTTGGCCATCGATTTGACGCTCGTTTAAAAGGATTGTAGCTGGTGATTCCCAAAAGACGGGACACTCGACGGATCGTTCACGAGAGGAAGTGTCCGGCACAGGCTGTCCGCGAAGCGGCCGAATCTACAGCTCGGTGCAAACATCGTCGTCAACGTCGTCGTCGTCGTCGTCGTCGTCGTCGTCGTCGTCGTCGTCGTCGTCTCTTGATCGTAGCCACTGGACGACGATTGCTCGCTCGATTCTATCGACTTGCATCTAAAGAAGAAAAACCGAAGGGCAGAGAATAACGGGACCAGCCCTTGGTTGGAGTCATGCAGAACTATGGACACGAGGATTACGATTATCAGACCGCCGAGGGAGGGTCGCAACAGAGCACTGGCAGAACGCTGCCCCAGGTGCCGGGTGTCAGGCCCATGGTAGATCCTCACGCGAGCGGCGAGGTCGATCCCAGCTTGTACCCGGAGCCGAAGGATGCGACGAACAAGATCCGTGGCAAGAGCGACGTGATCGAGTATTTGTTCGGATCCGTGGACCAGGAATTACTCACGGTGAAGACCTTCTACTTCTTTTTTTATTCCGCATTCGGTTCCCTGTTCCCCCTGATGGGAGTCTACTTCAAGCAGATGGGCATGAACGCGGGTCAGTGCGGCCTTTTGATCGGACTCAGGCCGTTGATCGAGTTTCTCAGCGCGCCTTTCTGGGGTTCGTTGGCTGATAGGTAAGCGGTTGGATGCATCGCGAATGAATGTATCGCGGATGGAAGGGATAGACAGGTCGAAAGAAACGTTAGCTGGCAAAGTAGGAACACAGAGATTCGAATGGAAGGAAATCGCGATATACTCGAGGGTAAGAAGCGCCAAATGTGTTTTTCGCTGCCAGGGCCACCGCGACCACCTATCTTGACTCCCTTGACCGGTTTACGGCCTCGTCGTACTTCTTTCATCGAGGCCAGTTCCAATGATATCTTACCGCACAAAAAGATACCCGTTGTGGATGCAAGCCTCGAAATGTCTTTCAAACTATTCGTTGCGTGCGTGTAACGTTCGCGGCCCTTGTTGTACGTGTGCCTGCGTGTGTCTACACGCGCACGCGTACCCATAACGTTCTCAACGTAACCATTCTCGACTCTTGACGTTCCCGATGCTCGAGTGCATTACCGTCTTTGCGCCTCGCTGCTTTTACGAGTTCACCATACCCCCTGTGTCCGTTGTACAGAGAATAGGAGCGATAGAGCGATAGGGCGATACTCTGGCACACATTCGAGCGTTACGATGGTCGATACTCGATTGTTTTAACTAAGGAACGCGATAGTCGACGTCGAGCGACGTGAAAATACGGCCAAAGGGTATGTACAATCCCATTCGACGATTCTTCTTTACGTTAATTTTCGTTCGAGTGCGATCGAGCGCGATCGATACCGAGTACAGAGTGTCGAATATCGCGCGAGAAAAGTCCATTTTTGCAATTACTACGATTGCCCACAGATTGACTTGTACAGAGGAACGTTGTGCAGAATCCAAGATTGCGTAAGTTAACGCGAAACCGACCGATTCGGAAATAGACAACTTCCTCGCGTCTCGAGACAACGAACGGGACACTTCGGTGTCACCAATTTGCTCGGATAAGTACCGAATCGTTTCCAAAACCCACCGACCTATTTCTCTTGCAGATGGCAGAAAGGCAAACTGATGCTTTTAGCCTCTTTGTCCTGTTGGATCATCTTCACCCTTCCTCTGGGCTTCATCCAACCCCCAACTACGTCTTGCATGGTTCTGCGTAACGGTAGCGTGTACTTGGCGGTGTTCAATCCTCAACAGAGGATCGTCAAGAGATCGGTGAACCTCGATGAATTTTATCATCGGAACGACGACGAGTGTTTAGAAGTCGCGGAGAACGTTGTGTTCGAGAGGTTGCGGAAAGACAACGTCGACGATGGGCTCGAGTCGGCAAGAAGGTCGCGTTCGCGAAAGAATCGCGACGGATCAATGGACAACGTCGCGGAAAACGTCAAGGACAATAACAGGTTTCGTAGAGAGACGCCTACGACCGAGGAGAGTCCCGTCGAGGACCTCAAGTACAAGCAGCTGGTGTTCGAAGATAACACGAATAACCCCGAAGCCAAGACTATCGACTTCGAGACCCTACAAAGAAGAAACCGTCCAGCCGATGTCCTCGAGTACAAGCGTTTCCTCAACGTAAGCTCTCTCGTACGTTCGAGATCGGTGTTTTCGTTCCCGTTTAAAAACTTTGACCGTTCCCATTCCAGAATCAACCCTTGGACGACGGAAAGCCGCCGAAGAAGGCGTACACGCGGTCCAAGCCCCGAGTGAAACCACCGCCGACTAAGGTCATGGCGAAACGTGACGCGGACGACACTGCGGAACCTGCGGGGGATAATAAGGAATTCAGCTTCTCTCATTGGCGATGGCCGGCGATGGATAATAACCTCCGTAAGACGATGCTCACGAAACAAGAAGAAGAAGAAGAGGACGAAGAAGAAGAAGAGGAAGAAGAACAGGAAGAAGAAGAGGACGAAGAGAACGAGTCAAACGAGGACGATGCGGAAGACGACGAAGAGGATATCGATGTGCCATTGATCAGGACTCGACGCTACGTTAGGATACCTCACTCTGGCCAGAGCCCTCACCCGGTGTCTTACGCCGCGAACTATAACGAACGGGAAAACAAGGGCTGGGTGAAACCGTTGTTCAGCTCGATTGTCTACAGACTACCGGTAAGCGAGCTGTCGTTTCATCGTTTTACGAACGATTCGTCGTAGTTTGGGATGCACGCGGCGACTCACCGACAAGAATTCGATCGTTTTAGGACATCCAGAAAACGTTTCTCCTCTTGTTGCTGTTGGTGATAGTCGGTGAGTTTTTCTCGGCACCTGCGATCACGTTGGCGGATTCGGCCGTCATTACTCTGTTGGGCGAAGACGCGGACAGGTAAACCAGTTAACGAGTCAACCTCGATCTCGATCGAAACGGATATCGTTTCGTTTACCTCTCGATTTTTCGCAGATACGGTCATCAGCGAATGTTTGGCAGTTTGGGTTGGGGTTTGGCCATGTTTTTCGTCGGTATCGCCTTGGACCACAGCACCGCTTTTCCGGACCACCCGTGCGGCCCAGACATAAGGGAGAAAAATTACACGATCTGCTTCGCGATCTTCAGCGTCCTCATGGGCGCCGCGCTGATCACGGCCACGCAAATCAACTTCAAGTACTACGTCGTCGATTCGGAGCCGGTGGGTGGAGGGTGGTTTTGAATAGTAACTGGACCGAGACGAGCACACGATTCAATTTGTTCTTTAGGAAGTGATCAAGCCTCCTGCCGAACCGACGAGGGAGGAACAGTTGCAGAGCCAACTGTCTCAGCAGCTGAATCTTCCCAGTCTACAGGATTCGTCGGCCGCTGTGAATCCGAAGCCGCAGCCGCCGGAGGGCAAGGTATCGAATCCTCGTCCCTTTTCAATTATACCTTTGTTGCTAGTTTCGATCTTTCTACGTCTTCGTTTCAGACGAAAATGTTCGCTCAAACGATGCGCGAGATTCCGGAATGGGTGACCGTACTCAAGCAATTCAAAGACATCAAGTGCGCGTCCTTTCTCTTCGTGGCCTGGTTCATGGGCTTCGGTATCGGACTGATCTTCACCTTCTTGTTCTGGCATCTCCAGGATTACGGTGGCTCGCCTACGCTCTTCGGCGTTGCTTCCGTGATTAATCATATCTCGGAGATATTCGCTTACTTCTTCAGCTTCAAGCTGATCCGTCAAATCGGCCACGTCAAGGTAGTTCCTACGGCGTTATCCCGAATCGAAGGTAGCCTCGGACGTTGAGAAACGACGTTTTGCGAGGTTATCTGGGCCCCGATTCGCGGCCGATGATATTTCGTTGGCACGAGCACTCGTACACTCGTACACTCGAGCTAGCGACGCTCAACTGATTTCAGGTGCTGTGCATGGGACTGGGTGGTAACGTTATCCGTTTTCTCTACATATCCTGGTTGACGACACCCTGGTGGGTATTGCCTTTCGAGTTTATTCAAGGAATAACGCACGCCGCTGTTTGGGCCGCGTGTTGCAGCTACATATCTCACAATACACCTCCTCAGTTGCGCACCAGCGCGCAAGGTGTCCTTCAAGGTATCCACCACGGTCTTGGCAGGGGATGTGGTGCTGTGATCGGTGGCATGTTTGTCCATGCTTACGGTAAGCCATTTTGATAAATATATTTTTTCTATCCAGGTCGCGAGACTAGCTCGGATAATAATCTTCTTGGCTGATCTCCTTTCAGGGACGACCGCGACGTTCAGGGCGTACGGTTTGCTCTGCATGGTCGTTCTCGGTGGTTTCGTGTTCGTGAATTTCTACAAGAAGGACACGGGATTCGTCTCGAATCTGCCGCAAACGGAAGATCCTCGCCAAGTAGCCGAGGCGACTCATCTAGCGCCGCACGGTGTGCCGAGCAACGCTATACCTCGAGCGCTCAGTTCTACCCGTCTGCACGAACTGGCCAATCAAGAATCGGGCTACGGCGCCACTTACCAAACCACGGGTGGTAACCTCGGTGTACCCGGTGCGAACGGAGGTGAGCGATCGAACGCGCGAACCACTTTTACTAAATGTAAATACGAAACCACCGTGATCGTTTCGTTCGCGTTCCAGGTCCCGTGAATCCGACGAATCCATTTCTGAACAGTGGAGGCGGCGGCGGAGGTGGATATAATTACGGTATGACTGGCAAAGGCGAGGACGAGTATATCCGTAGGAGCTTCCAGGTTTAGTAAGACCATTCTAATTAGAATGTCTTCACGAGGAAGACGTTTGTCGAAAGAAAGATCGGGATGAGAAAGAAAAACTTCTACGCAAGGCTATACTCTCTGAACGAAAATCTTTTCCTTTGTTTTTTACACGCTTCGCGCCAATATTATTCGAGGAGTGCCCAACACGCGCGGCACCCGGCTACCATTCTACTCAATTTCCGTTTTTCTTCTGTTCTCGACAGACTTACAATGAAGGGGTTAACCGGGAATTCGATCTGGTCAAGCCACCGCCGATAGAGATCCATCTACACGCTCAACAACCATGCACCAATCCTTTCCATCAGCACGACTACGAGTGGTAACGGTCCAGAACGATCGATCCCGTTTGAGATGATCAGGATGGTCACGGAATACCGATCGACAGCGGCTCGTGCCACAAAGAACCAATAACCTCCAGGAGATGGACCGCCCTATGGACGGCTATACAGCCGACGAGGAATACCGAGCTGCATCGTTCACTGTACATATATTTGCGTGTACGTTGAAGCATCGCGCGTTACTGCGTTCTTTTCGAACCGATCGCGAGCTAAAGAATACATCGTACATACATCGTAACCAGTTCGTCGAAGAATCGAAAAAGGTTGGCCGGTAGAAGAGGATATCGAGAGCCACGTATATTATATGTATTATATTATATTTTAATTCAGAATCGAGTTATCCTTTTCGATGACGAAACTTGCCTATCGAAGTCTATGGGAAATAGGAGCGTCGGGAAAGCGACGAACGATTCGGCTAATAATGCGACCAATTTCAATGGCGGTTGTTCCTCGAGACACGCAACGCCCGAGTTTCCTAACGACGAATGCAACCGATATCTATGCACCGCCTCGATCTACCATCGTGTTGTAACCGCGTGCTTTGTTTCTCGTTTCATCGTGGTTTTCGGCTCGAACGGTATCTACCGTCTTCCGTAAAAGAAGAAATCGAAATTGAATTGTCGACGAAAAGCACGAGTATCACCAACGATATCATTGTAAATAGTCCCCCCCCCATCCTCCCCTATCCCCCAACCCCCCTCGTCAAGCGTCGATATTAGAAATCCGCGTTTCCCGTTCACTGTTGTTTTCCTTCCGTTTATAGGCTGAACAATGCGCGTTGTATCCGTAAAACGCTTCACTTGTATTATAATCAAGTAGAGAGTCTATCTCGAAGTAGATCGTATCGTATTGTTTATCGTGTAAGCAGATACGTGTTTTCGTGATAGGTGTACGATATTGTTGAATAATAGCAATCGATCGAGTGGTTCGGTAATAAAGACGAAAGAGGAGACCAATCTCTTCGATACCGAAAGTTCGAGGAGAGAATCGTTCCATTGGAGACGCACGCTTGTCCGGTTCGAATATTTAGCGACCGAGCTACGATAGATCCGAACCGAATATCGTTCGATCGTTTCGGTTCGAAGAATCCTAGTCTCGGATAGATCGCGATCCTGGCAAGCGCGCGGACAACTTTGTTCCAAGTTTCGCGTCGCGTCGCGAGACAAGGATAAACGAAGCCAACTTTCGTTTCCCGTGGCACAAGCTAGAAATAATGTTGTACCTACTACATACCTTGTCCAAGTTATAGTTGAAACTATATAGAGCTCGTTATTGTTACCGTAACCGTACAAACAGTACCGATTACATTATTAATCGCAAGTCACAGGGGTGAGTACTGCGTTAAACCACCCCTGCAAGGAGGTGCTACTTTTCGAGGACACTTTCCACCGAAATTGCCCGGACACTTGGACTTTAGCGAGCACCCGCAGGCCCCGAATCGATAACGCGATCGAAGCGTCGTCGTTTCCATCCGATTCGCAATTAATGCCGATCGACCCCTTATTGCCTTACGAAAAGCGAAAAATATTCACATACGCACGATGTGAAAGAAACTGGAGACGGGTATCGATCGATTACGGTGTAATCGCGGTAGATCGGTAGATATGACTATGGGCCAGTGAAAGGACGCATCGGGTGGCTGGAATTTGTTGTTTATTCGTTAGAAAATTCTCTTATCCGCAAACCTCGATAGCCGTGCTATTCTCAAACGTTCCGTGCGTTCGATTTGTTATCGCGTTTGGTTTCCGTTCGAACGAAGCCAGTCGTATGCCTCCGTTACGCGATATCCGGTGAAAGGCGTGCTCGAAATAAATACAATGAAATTACCAGTGATATTTGTTTTTCACATTCTTCAATTTCGATTCTTCGAGGAATCGAAGACGTTCGATCTCGGTTCACTGTTCCATTCCGAATTGGTAAACAAGCAATGGATAATTCGAAGGGACCTCCCTCGGATAATGGTACAGCGTTTGGACAACGTTTCCCAACGAACTACCATTTACGAATTCTGGACAGACGCATTCGAGTACAGCGAGGAACGTATATGTATACATACATACATACATACATACATACATACATACATACATACATACATACATACATACATACATACATACATACATACATACATACATACATACATACATACATACATACATACATACATACATACATACATACATACATCATACATATATACATATATACATATATACATATATATATATATATACATACATATATATATATATATATATATACACATATATTAGCCTAGGGCACGGTTGAATCGAACGTAACGTCAAGTCGATACAATGTGCGGATATTTGATTAAAATTAGCAATCGCGGTTCGGCAAATACCTAACGAGGACGATCTACGGCAATAAGATATACACATTGGAATTTAATGTTACTTCGGGGTGACTTATTCCGCGCGACTCCGCTCGAGCATACTTTTCACCCAGACTCACGCGTTTTGTAAAGTTCGCGGTAATGAAAGAGGCTACGCGTGAAAAAAAAAAAAAAAAATCGTACGTCGACAGGTGCTTGGTAAACTCGATACATATCATATAGGAATTAAGTTTAATAAAGAGAAATAAAGAAATCGATGTAACGTTTGGAGGAGATATTGCTTCGCACGTGGTCGCATCTCGTCTTGCCGGTAATTATTCGCGATAATAAAGAACCATCGCTGCGACATCAGCAACAAAGTTGTGAAATTGTGAAGAAAGAAAAAGAAATAGAGTATTTCGAACGATCGAGACGATGTAGTAAAATTTCACAAGACTGAAGCGAACGTATGTAGTTCGAACCGAATCTAGTCGTTCAGGCTACCTATCGACGAACAGAGTTCAATGAATTTGTGAAAAGGTCTGTCGAGGGATATTCATGTGCGAAGCGCGATAACGATAGCTATAGGTACAGCGCTATTAATAGATTATTATCAGAGGAAGAATAATATAGTACACAGTAACGATGATATAATTAATATATAGTTTCAAAAAAAAAAAAAAAAAAAAAAAAAAGAAAACGTCTTTTTCTGTCGCTTTCTAACCGAGAATGTAAGTTATTGGCGTTGTTGTTCGTCGATTGCTACGCGACTTATATTTTCTAGGCGATACTAAATTCGCAACATGCATACGGCTACTTGTAATGTAACGTTTAACGCTTTAAAACGCGTCTAATCGAATCGAGTTTCTATTAAGCGGCGATACAAGTGTTCAAAGACGGGCTAAATCTTATTCGAATAACAGGAACGATTATTCAGTACAATCCTTCCGGTGAATTTACCGTGGAACGGGAGTAACCGGAGTATTTGATTTCGAATAAGATTCATCCGAATAGCGCTCAACTTTGCTGCGGTCGAAAGCATCGAAGCAAGAGGCAGACCAAACATTTTCCGCAAATTGAAAAAAGATACACGTATCCAAAGGAAAAAAATGTTAAACTACTACGGACGATCGTCTTTACGATTAAGCATTTAAAAGTCTTCGAATAACCACATCAACTGTCGAGAGCCTGTTCGTTTGTTTCGTTTTTTCATTACGGAACTTTAAATCGGAGAGTACGTTTGAATTATCTCTGCGCGATAGGCTCCCGATCGTTGCAACGTATTCGTACTTCGATGGATCGGTAAGTAAAGTGTTAAGATTATTCAATGGGGACGATTGCAAGACAAATCTATCGTTTGGTAAATAAAGGTTTATTATTCGTCGTTCTTTTGTTTAACGATTTTACTTATACTTTGGACATAGTTACAACTAGAGGCACTAGTCAAGCTTAAATACTAGCTAACTACGAAGTTCGTATTATACTCGATGTTCTAGGACTATGCTTCCCCGTGTAAAATCGGAGGAAAAATCGAAGGTGATGTTAAGTCGAGATCGACTAAAACTAACGTTGTATCTTAATTAGTCGTCCTGACTAGATCTAACGTTGTACCTTAATTAGTCGTCCTGACTAAAGCTAACGTTGTACCTTAATTAATCGTCCTGTCTAAAACTAACGTTGTACCTTACTTAATCGTTTCGACTAATTCTATCATCGTATCTTAAATATGCTCACTCCAAGTTTTGATCACTGACCATTAAGTGGTTTTGCTATCAGTACCGATCGGTGTGTGTAATGTGAGATGTATATAATATGCATATACATACGTACGTGTACAGTACGTAGACATATATTATATACACTGTGCGCGCGCGCATGTATATATATGAATATGTATAGAAAATGTGTGCACGCGATACGTTTGTGAAGTTACGAGAAGATTACGAAAGAGTCCGAGAAAACAGTAATTCGCGTCCCCTTGCTCTCTACTTAATAAAAATGTGTATCCTAGAAATTGTAAAAGACCGACCTCGTCTTAAAATCACTAAGATTAATTCAATGATGTGAAAAAAACCGATAGCACGCGTCTTTGGCCGGTTTCTCGCGTTTGTTGGCCGCACTATACGTATGTATGTATAATATATTAACCATTCGCGTGCGCGTCTTGCTCCGTACACCGCGGCAAAATAATCGTCGACCCAGATCCGTGAGAGTTCCCTTGCCGAAAATATTTCTCCGTTGTTCGTTATCGGTGGAAAATTGCTAAGTACTGTGTATACGTGTACGTAATTTTGGTGTCTTCGTAGAAATTGAATTCGCGCGTAACGAATATGCAAAGGCAAGAAGCAAGCGGCAAAGTGGCGATCATGGCAAAAATCTTTATCGTTGCGCGACTCGTGCGTTCGTTAGCCGAGTTCCAAGAAAAATCGATCGTTTACAATACTCGCGATTAACTTAAAGTAACTTCGATTTCAGGCACAGAAAAGACTAAGCGAAACGATAGTTGTTCACTTTTGCCGGTCGAGTACCGAGTATATTGTTATTCGCCTATTTTACGTCACTGCCTCCACCCCCACTTCCACTTCTTCGCAATCTACAGCAGCGCTGCGTAGCCCAGATCTTGTTGATTCGAACGGGTCTCTGTGTAACGCATATCTACGTACGTACGTCGTGCATAGCGTCCGTGAACTTCTTTGTTGCGGAGACGCTAAATAGTTTGTCATGGCTGCCTCTTCAGCGTCGCGCGGTTTCTTTGACAACGTAAGTATACCGCGCATAGAAGAAACGGTTGGAAGGGGAAGCAAACGCGCGAGGGACACCCACGCTGGTCTACGAAGCGATAATAAAACAACTAACTTAACGAAATTTTATTAGTGGTCCGATTAGACGCTGCATCCACCGTGTTGAACCGATCTCAGGATCAAATCGTTCACGTTATTTTTATTGGCACATATGTTTGCACACTGCTTGGATTGTTGCGCAAACGAAAAGAGAGAGAGAGAGAGAGAGAGAGAGAGAGAGAGAGAGAGAGAGAGAGAGAGAGAGAGAGAGAGAGAGAGAGAGAGAGAGAGAGAGAGAGAGAGAGAGAGAGAGAGAGAGAGAGAGAGAGAAAGAAGAAAGGAAGGGAAACGAAAATAAGCGAATAATACTGACGCGAAGTTATAAATAATACGAAGCAAAGTAGTATCGAGTAAAGAAAAAAAAGGATACTGTGTACACCGACATAACTTGGACTAATCGCGATACTCGATTTACACTTCTTTCGCGGAAGTGATTGCTTCTAGCAATACTTTTAAACTGAGATTCGTTTCGTACATAGTTATCGAGTTTCTCACGCAAAACTGGACCGACACCGAGCAGTGTGTCACTACGGCAGAATTGCATTAATTACATATGTATATTTATATATATGTATATATAATACTGGCACAGTGAGGCAATGATCTTAGGATTCTCTAAACTATTAATCGTAACGTACTTATTGACTCGTATAATCCATTCACGCTTTTATTTCGTTCGTACTTCAGTCACACAGCCTCTCCCATTTGCTCCCTATGAAAACCCAATGGCAAAAACACGATCGAGAGCCGATTCTTTGTCGACGATTACCAAAAAGATATTAATTTTCTTCGATCAATTGGTACAAGGCGTTTCGAAACCGCAATTCCGGACACGTAAGCAAGTTTTTAAACATTCTTCTCGAGACAGTCTGTATATTAGAAATCATAACGGACCGACAAAGAAATAGTTGATCGCGCCGACAAAGAGTCGATTCCTATCTCGTTTCGGCGAATTTCGCAACGAAGACGAAGTAATAATCTGCACGCCGATGATTCTCTACACTCGGTCACAGCCTTTCGGGATGTAACGCGATGCTTCTTATTATCACTGTTGTATCTCTAACGTCTAGGAAAAAATATTGCAGGCACGAGTAAAATCTCGAGGTGTTCAATTTCCGACTCTCTTGTCTCTTTATGTGTACAGGCGACTCGAAGCGACGATAAGTCGTTTATTGTTTCGCGTTAAAATACCCGATACAAGAAGATTTCCTGCTAACAAGAAGACTGACTGACTGACTGACTGACTGACTGACTGACTAACTGACGTACGGATATGTGCTGAATCGTTCTTTCGTAAAAACGGATCTCGGATACGATGGAATGACGGAAATTCTGCAGTCGCAACTACCTACCACGCCCCTCCCTCCTTTTCTATCCGAGTTTTTTCTCGCGAAACGAAACCGTTTCGATGCGATTCGTGTCTACTACCAGTCTATAAAAACTGTCGAAATTGACTTTACGCTATAACGATTAAGATTAAAATTCGAAGTATCGAAACGTGCCGCTTGATTACCCTATGTTAAAACTGAGCAACTATCGGAATTGTAAAACTTTCGACGACTCGAAAACAAGATAGCCCAACGTGGAGCTCGTCTTTGTTATGTATTTTGAACACGATACATATATATATATATATATTTATATACATATGTATGTATATAAATATATATATATACATATGCGACGAGATATCACACAACGAAAACTCGAAGAGAGAGACGCGCGTGAGATCCTACGATTTATGCTTTACTGATGCCGCATTCTGCCATATCGTAACACGCTGAGCGAGCGATCTAGTTTGCAGTAGGAACTACATAATCTGCCACCCGGAGCTCCGTGTCGTCTGTCGAGATTTTATCGGTATTTGGATTTAGTCAGATATCGACCTCGAACATGTCTTGTTCGATCGGTTTTTTAACCCAACTCCCAAGATGTGCTTTTACGAAAGCCTCCTTTAATTGATGCTTGGCGAGCTGCCTCACAGAAAAATAATAGAAAAACAATAACGAACCATGACGATATTTATGATCAGCTTTAGAAACGAGAATATAACCAGACTTACCGAGTAATTTTGCACCGAAGATTTCGCGTCTAAATAATGCCGGCACCGATTCTTATCGGCGTCGTCTATCGTACCGAGTTTATCTAGCAAGTTGTAAAATCTCCTGAAGAGCCCTTGTTTGGATATCCTGGACGGTTTACCCAGTTCGTCCTTGCCCGTCGTGCAGTTAATTACCTCGGCTTCGGTTTGACCTGAGAACACATGGAATATTTACAATGAAATTCAAACTACGACGGCTCTTGTTCTCTCTCGTACCGATTGTCCAATTTACGCTGTAGTTAGGCGCCTTTCCAGGTTGCCTAACCTCCGACGATGTGATGAGACTCATTAGCGGTTTATTAAGCCTATACGGTGGCGGTAGACCTTGAATCGTGTTTTCGATACGCCCACAGACCGCTCTGTACATGTGACTTGGGTTCAATAGACTGCCAAGAACGATGCTGTGGAAGTAAATTGGCTCGATGAAGTGGCTTAGAAGTGCACCTTGCACACCAAGTACGTTCCACCGAGCTATTTTGTCCGAACACGACATCGTCAGCAGTCTTTGGCCCTATAAATTCAAACAGATGTTCGTACGCTAAAGTTTCAACAGAATGGTAAGTATTTCTTCAAGTGTACAACACCGAACGCGTACCATAAGTACACCGTCCCATGTTTGGATACCTTCGCTGCTTTTCACGGGAATCGTCCCTTCTCCGGATTCTATTTTCGTTCTTAATTGACCTCTTGCTCTTCGGTTGGGATGTTTATCGACAGACTCGTTTTCTTCGTGAGGTGAAAAAATTCTCGCGTCGCCGCACGGAGCGGTATTTATGTACAAATGAAACTGAATCCCTTGTCTTAGTTTGTATCCTTTTTTAGCGGGTTCTAGAATAGATTCTGCAGCGCGACTTTCTGTATAAAGTTCCAGCTGTTTGTATAAATACTCGCACAAACATCTCCGCGCAACCACTTCAGCGTGACAGTCGTTCAGAGCACCACCACTGACGCTTAAATGTTCTCCGGACACACACTTGGTACCTTTCGTTTAAAAGAAAAAAAGGAGAGAAAAAAAAGTCAAGCAATTTCTTGTTAAATGGATATTTAGTGCAGAAATAAGGAGACTTGTAAAAAAAAACTGTCTCTCACCGGTTGTTACACATATCAGTTCGGCTTCGGAACCTTTGGTTTGAACAATACCCGCTAAAACCTTACGTCGGGCGTGCTGTGGCTTAGATTGAATAAGTTCGCTAAATTTCTGATTCACCATTTTTCCTATTTTGTCGGCTAACATTTGGGGCAGTTGCATCTGGTCCTGCCAATGCCCGCTATTGGAGAAATTTGGCAGAACGCGAACTGGAAGCGGTATGCAAAAAGAGGAACTGTGAACGTTCCTCAATTTAGCCAAAGCTGCTTTGCTCGCGGCAGCTTTTGCTAATTTTTTGCTCGGTCCAGTACCCTCGAACGTTTCTCCGTCTATGGTCACCGATATCGTGAATTTTGCGTAACTTTCACCGTTGTCGGATACACATTTGTACACGACACCAGGATACAATTCGTTAATAAGTGCCACTGGCCCTTTCTCTAAAAATTTGTTCGTACTCTTTGGTTCTTGAGTTAGCGTTTTGAACGCATTGACGAGATGATTGTCGCGCTCTGTAACGTCGCTCGTGAAATCTGGCTCGAGAGGCATCGAAGGCTGACAAGTATTAATCGCTTGATGAACCTCTGGCGTATTTCGGAATTGAATGATGTTTCGCAGAGCGAGTTCGGCCGCAGCGTGTTTTGCCATTTTTTTTGTACGACCTTTACCTTCGTATGTTTGTCTATCTATTTGAACGGCGATCGTAAATATCGGGGCATGAGTCGGACCGGTCTGATCGACAACTTTGTATACCGCGCCGGTTTTTAATTCGTTCAAGGCGCATACTGCATTCTTGGGTTGCGGGTTCTTGTGACGTTTCTTCGGGTTGACGATACCTAGTAAAATAAGAAACACAGATCAATTTGTTCGATGCACGGATCATTTTCCTTAGCTCTACAGAACTTGAACCTGGAAGATTTTTAAGGCGATCCGTGTTCTGCGTGTTTCTACCAAAACATTCATATTTAATATGCACATGCTTAACAACTAGCGTCGTTCGACTACGTCTGATAAAAAAATCGTGCAATCAGCCACTGACCTTCGGGATCCGATTCGGCAGGTCTCTTCAATGTGTGCCTCGAGACGTTCGATTGCTCCATCTGTGAAGAGAGGAACGAGTTACGGCTATACAATTCGAAGAACAATTTTCAGGTCCAAAAACAATCTTGTCAAATGGAAACTCACCCCGGTCAAACATTCCTCCTGTAATCCCTCCGTGACAGATGCCGCGGCGGTAGGACTGACCGTAGACGCGTTGCAGTCTAAATGATAAAAGAAATCACGAGAATGTAACGACAATGTACATGTACGTTTGATGTTTGAATTAAAAAATCGATATACAAATCTCATACTTGTCTCGTTGTTGCCCTTGTCATTGTGCAATACCGTCAATCCGTTCGACATTTCTTGTTCGAGCAAACACGCCGAAAAATGCACTCTAGAAAATACCGTCTCGAAACACTGCACTGTTACATTGATTTTAATTGTACTTGCGTTGCGATACGCGCAGCGCCACTATCGTTTTTTCAGAGGTTTGACATATAACCTAACATTCTACGCATCTCGTGGAACGTCTCCTTTCACGTAATCCTCGTCAACATCAATGATTCATCACTGCGGATAAACAAAATGTCCGAACTAACGCAATTTCTTTTAGTTAGTCAACTCAATGTGACGAGCACACACCTTGCGTCTATCAACATAGCTTGTTTACTGCGCAGACTAGTGCGCACGTGACGAGTAACTCGCGTGGTGAGTCGATTTGAAAGCGAATCGGAGCACGTTTTTAAAATCAAGTTAAGGATACATCAAAAGTTTAAGGTACGATAAAGACAGAAATATACCGCTAATGTATACGCGATGCGTCGTTTATTTTTCTTCACACTCTTTACGTAAGAGTGGAACGTCATTGGTAAATGTTTTCATGCTTTATGCTTGAAAGCAGAAGAGCTACTAGAATTCAAAGATTCGTAGGTACATGTCGTAAACACGCGTACCAACTTCAAAGCTAGAAAATAATATTGGTTGCGCCTACAAGTGTGTTCAAAAATACGGAAGGTTGAAATATCGTGTATATTAACATAGACACCGAGTCGAAAATTACATAGAAGAATGTTGTCGCTCATTATTTTGTTCGACTGCTGTCGTCCAAGTGTGTTCCTCCGAAATAACGTTGAACGAAAAATAATGTATGTAGCGCGTTGGACGACGGGAGGTGTTGAATTGGAGTGTCTCGTCGTCTGCATTTCTCGACAGCTTTTTAGGGGTGTCGAGATCGTTGGAAATTTAAAGAACGAAGTCTTGTTGTGGTAATTAACAGTGTTGTATTTAGCGTAGAGTTGGCAAAAGTTGTTAGGTTGTATATTTTGTGTAAACTGGCCACGGAACTCAAGCCACCGAACTCTGGTTTGTTGAAGTTTGTTTGTCGAACTCTTGTAACTTGTGTCAAGCTCTTGTGTCTTGTGTAACTGTTGAACTTGTATGTTTCTTGTTTATCTGATGGCGAAATTGTTTAGTTGAGTGAACTGTGTCTTGGCAGAAGTTGTTTGACTGTGTTAACTGTAGGTTGCACAGTGTCAGACTTGTTGGCAGAATTGTGTCTGAATGTTTACTGGTTGCACTGTGTTACACAGTCTGTTGAATGTTGCACTCCTACCCTGTTGCACTGTTTTACTGCTGCCCTGTTGCACAGTTTTACTGTTTACTGTTTTACCGTTTACTGTTTATTGTTTACTCCGCGTGTCAACCCTCCGTTTTATGCGTTTGGCTTGAAATCCGATTGGCTGAGGCATTTGGGAGGTGGACAACTATTGCGAAGGAAAGGAAAGTCTGGAGTGGGATTGTTAGTTGCAAACCGAGGGTTCCTGGAAGTGAAAATTGCTAAAAACCATAAAGAGGCGAAAGTCGCCTTAATGACCCCGTGGCTGTTTAGCAGACCTCCAAGAACCCAGATAGGGTTGTTAGTTTGCTGGTGGATTGCCCGCGTGCCGAGCACGTGCTCGGCACCCGCGCTAATCCAGCCATAAACGCCAGGGCGCGTACGGACCGCGCGGATTTTTGCGTGCCGCAACAATGTATAACGCATTTTTCACCATCTTCGGATGTCGATTATCTTCTTATCGTTCGATACCGATTCGATTTGGTGGACCTCAATGGTAGCGGTCGATTTAACCAGGTGACGGTGGACTACAACACTCGAATTGTTGTTTCAACCAGTATTAAATATATAAAAAAGTTTTGAATTATATAAATCTCCGTACAGAGTTTGCAGTTTTCTTTTCTCGAATAACGGAGATCGAAATAGTCTCGTAATTTTACTAGATGAGTTCTTTTTTTTACGAGAACGCGTTCTTTTTTCTTTTCTTTTTTTTCCGACACTGGTTAATCGGATTTGTACGCAGCGTAACGTAAGAATTTATGCCGCGGGAAGCCAGCGATCGATTATCAAAATGCTTTGAGTTCGTTCTCTTGATTGATCGGTAAACTCGATCACCAGCTACGACTACCGTTTTTCGATTTGCTTAATCTCGATGTTTATGTAAACGGTCGAACAACAATTAGCTACCAGACCGATAAAGCTTCGGGCCGTTCGTTCGTGCAGAATTTCTGTTACTCGACGGTATCTTTAAAGCGAGTGAATTCCCCGGTGAATCGAGATCGGGAGAAAAATGTTTGGACATCGTTGGTTCGTCTTCGTTCTGACGACCGTTTTGATTTTCTGGGTGAGTGGACTCTACGAAGAATTTCCTTTCGAGAACTTTTTCAAACGGTCGATTTCTAATTTTTACAAAGATTCTTGTTCCATCTCGGATCCCGGTCGCAGCTGACGTAAGAAAGGACTGCAGAAAGGAGACGAAAGTTTCATGGGGTACACTATCGGGCATCATAACGATTACTTTAGAGAGATCGGCGGACGGTATTACCCTCTTTCTCTGTTGAATACTTTCAGCGGCGTTGAAGGAAATGAAGAGCGGAAACTTTGAGCAGGATGATCCGAGATTGAAGTGCTACTTGAAATGCTTCATGATGAAGAACGGGATTTTGAACAGCAACGCGGAGGTAGACGTGCAGAGAGCGTTGCGGCATCTTCCCCGAAGCTTGCAAGAATCTTCAAAAAAGTTGTTGAACGAATGCAAATCTGTCCGTGAGTACCGTACGATGTCCATTTTCCACTTCGAGTTTCAACAAAGATATCGGTTTTCAGCCGGGATCGATCATTGCGAAAAGGCCTTTCAAATCGTCAAGTGTTACGTTAAGCATCATCCGGAGGTGGGTGCATTCGAATTCGAAGAAAAACGACGAGCTTTCGTTTAATCGAGAATTTCTCCGTTTCTTGTTATAGATTTTGCACAGCGTTCCTCTCCTCTAGAGAGTTTTCTTTCCCATCCGCGGATGGTCACTCGAGCTCCAACGAAAGGAAAAACGTTACGTTGTATCGATGTTGCGTAATAATTATGTAACGAAGAATAAAGAAACAGAGTGGTGTTCGAGCCGATGCGACTGTCAGATTTTGTACACGATTGTTCGGTCGGAGATGGCCGAGCGATCGCGTTTTGCGTCGCGAGATAAACGATTTTACCGAATTCATCGAACGAGTGTCCATTATCCGTAGATACGTCCGACAAATCGGAACGGAAGTCCGATCGATTGAAAGATTTACAAGCACGAGACCTAGGACATTATCCGCGATAAGTAGGTACCACCTTTTCCGTGGTTCTTTGAAAATGCGACACGCGATAGAACGCAGCATCGATCGAAAGGTAGAATTAATTACTACCGGATGTTTGAGCGCGATTCGAAGGCACCGATCGAAGAACGTGGCTGGTTTCGCGGAAAGAGACGGTTTTGTGCACGTGCCTTCGGCTGACTTCTGAAAACATGGCTTAGGTCGCGTCTATATTCACCGCCATGGAACTGGGTCACGGTTCTGCCCATTGGGGTATTAAAACAATCTCTAAGTTTTCCGCGCGCGCGGCCAGGGATGGTGGGACGGAGGGATGGGCGGGAGCGAAGGAGGGTGCAGTTAACTGCAAAACGGGCGTACGACACGCGTAGGTGAAAGAGCAAGGGTGAATTCTTCGCTGTGGAAAAAAAGGAGACGCCTTGCCGATGAACCGAAAACGAGCGGCGAAAGTGGGAAA
This sequence comes from Ptiloglossa arizonensis, assembly GCF_051014685.1. NCBI lineage: Eukaryota > Metazoa > Arthropoda > Insecta > Hymenoptera > Colletidae > Ptiloglossa > Ptiloglossa arizonensis. The sequence goes on along the minus strand of NC_135051.1, from coordinate 8,953,406 downwards.
AGAAAAGTGTAGGGAACAACCAACGATAATAACGTCCCGCTCGGTACGTGGCTATTTCTCTCTTCCCGTTTTAACTTTTAGAGCTTCTAGCAGGGCCTTGCCACGCACGCACCCACGTGCATTTATGTATGCACCTATTCGCGGTTAAACCTCTTTGTACGAGAAAATGATGCAATTGGAAATTCCGCGAGAGGCGAACGACGATAAAGCGGTCTACGAAAAAGTGGAATGGGAAAGAATGGCAAAAGAAGGTAAGATGGGCGAGCGCGAGCTACCGTGTTCGAGTGTGTTCGCTTTGCGAAACACTATTTATTATTAAAGCAACGGGTACCAAGAGGACAGTTACGCGGCAAGGTTAACCCTCTAATCTAAAGGGTGGATCTGGTCGGTAATCCCCGGCTCCAGGATTAATCCGAGCTCGTCGAATTTTCCAGTTCGGTACACAAGCAGTGAGAAAAGGAGCGAGGCGACTCCAGGCTCGATTGGTCGTTCCTCGCCCGGTGGCAACGTGCCTCGTTATCCTTTTATCTCGATGTCCGGAAGTTCGAGGCGAACAAGGGGCGAGAGGGTTTCGACGTTGGTTGGATCGGTAACGACGACGTTGCACGAAAGATCCGTTCCGGATGTTCGAAATCGTTTGAAAAGTTTCCGGCATCTGTGCAACCTTACCGTCGATACCGTACAATTGTCGAACATTTTCCAACGACGGTTTCATCGTAAAAAGACATAAAATCCCACCTACCGAACAAGAAATCGTAGCACGCCGATGATCGTAATATCTTAGGAAAGTTACATCGGTGTAACTCGCGCGTATCGATCTCGCGAGAAATGAACGGCCTCGTGGCGCACTCTGTGTTCAAGAACGGGAACTCTGTGAATCGTATTCGAGGTAACCGTCAAAGTCGGTAACGTTAGGGATAAGTGTAGGGATCGATACAGACGCGATATCCCATTGATACGATCGCAGTGGTCGAAAAGAAATTTACATCGTTAATGCGTTTGTCTTGTTCGCGCGTACTACTTTGGTTTCGGTAGTACTATGTGTTCCACGGACGGTCAAGAAATCCCGCCCATTGATTTAAAGCGGAAGAAAGAGAAGGAATGTCGATGCGCGCGAAACTGCATCGTAAAGGATGAATAGGGAAAATAGGAATTTATAACACCGGTCAGAGAATAGGAGGAAACGATATACGTTTCCGTGGAAGCGACAGAAACTGGTAATGGTGGCGTTACCTGGCGTCTTTCCAACTATGTGTTCGCACTTTTTCCACCCCGTGATAAATTTCCGTGCCGTGGTCACGTATTTGGAATAACCGATCATTTTAGGTACGATCGAACGGAAATACTAAAACGGGACACCTTCTACGCGTATAGGCGCGTATATGCATATATAACAGAATACACGTGTATATATATATATATATATGTATTCATTAACGACAGTGGTTCGGTGCACGTGAAAACGACACAGTGGAACGAAAAATCGTATTCGGCGGATATTTGCGCCAACTTATCCAAAAGTTCAAACGGAGAGGACACGATTCGTTTCGCAAGCACCGAACGACGTCGAATCGAATCGAACTTTATTCTTTTGGCGGTTCACTTTCCGAAATTTGTTCAAACGAGGGAAAATATTTACAATTTCATCGAGCTTTCGCAATTCGATCCCTCTTGGTTCGAGCTGGTTCGGTTTGTTTTCATCCTGACCTTCGAACCGGAAATTGATAAATACGCTGCTAGAAGATTCATTTCTTTTCGCGAGCCTTTAATTCTTGCGCTATCGATGAATTTCTCCGCTTTACCGAGAGATAGGTACCGCGAGGATCGTACTTTGGCGTCCCGAAAACTCGTCTCTTTGTAAAACTGTAACCCAATACGAATTCGTTGGAAACGCTTCGTTTCCATCGAGGCTGGAAATCGGGCGACTTGTAACAAAATACAGGATCAACCTCGTGACCCGGTTACTGCAACCGGGAGTCATAGCAGTCAGCTGTTCGAAAATGCTCGTATCGGTGTATAATACAATAGAACGGAGAAAGGATACGCGTATGCTCCGTAGAACGTTCACATATCCAAGCCCTATGTGTGCAGAGAAGACGGTTCGCGCATCTGGAACCGTCCCAATAGCTTCGTAGATATTGCTTCGATCGAAATTGTGTCGAAACGTGTGAAAGTGTGTGCCGCGTGGCGTGTCTCGTCAAAGAGTACTTTTTCGTGCAACGAGTTGAACGTTGAGCGTTTTAATAATCTCTGGTGAAACGCAGGATATTTAATTTACCGCACTGCTTACCTCCTCCTACTCCTCCTCTTTCGTTTCGTGATTTGAATCGATCGAACGGACACCGATGAAATTGAAAAGATCGTACGGATTTTTGCGCGTCGCGTGTTACGAATTTGCCATGAAATCGAGCAGCTTCGAGCACGTTGAAAAAGAACTGCCGGTAGAAATAAACGAAGGAACGAACAAGCCCGGTACATTTGTTTCCGTCGAGAGAAACGATCGAAGGTTTTTCGGCAAACCTCCAAAATTCCTAGTTTCTCCAACAGTTGTATATATCGCGTTTCACCGTAAATTTTACGCGATACATCGGCCGATTTAATAGGCGCCCATCTGCGTACGACGGAAACTCACCATGTGTGACCACTGCTCGTGAGTTTTCGACGCGAGTTTAGTACGATAAATGGAAAAATTAACGAAACGCTCGGTTCTTTCATTTGTAGAAAAGTTACCAGCCAGAAAGGATACACGGGTCAAGTGACGTGCAAATGCGAACAGTGAGTGCACCCTCGATATCGGTTCTCTTTCGTAAAAACACTTTGTATCGCGCGGAAGTGAATACGTTCCTTCCGAGAGAACTTTCGTAGACTGTGTGTCCCGTAAGTAATAAAATTTCTTGCGTTACGTTGACAGCGGCGAGAAAAAGAGTACCGAGGGCAAGGATAAGGACTATGGTGGATGTTGCTCGAAAAAGTACGATACTTGTGTTTCACTCTGTTGTCTGTTACCGTGGTAAAATGCACCGGACGAACTCTGCTCGTTCAAACGCCTACGTACATAGAAAAAGAAAACATCACTGCGTTATTTCGGTATTACCGCGCGAGCAATGTTCATCGTGTAGCAAGTTCTCGGTCGAGAGCAGAGTTCCGTTCGATAAGCGGGAAACGAAAGCGGTACGTCGGCTCGAATTTCCCATTGAAATCTAAGTGACAGCGTTCTGTATTTCGAACACGTACCTGTATGGCCACCAGCGAATCGACAATGCTACGGTAAAACGAACAACGTTCAACCCGTACGTGTATTTCGTCGCCCAGGGGATAATTGCGATTAATAAGCCTACGTAACTCTACGTACGGTGCGTCCCGCTCGTAAGAGGGAGTACGATCTGTCTCCTTTGGTCGCGTCGGCACCCCAAAACGATTCCTACGATTTTAGAGTGCCGTTGCATTTACGAAAAACAATTAGACCTGAGGTTCTGTTCGGAACGGGACACACCGCGGTAAAGAACAACGAATTGCGTCCTTTGTCGCCGAGGGGTTGACAAACCGTGGTTCCAAGGGTTAACCGAATTACTCGACTGAATGTGCAGAGAGAAAAAGGCAACCGGTGGATGTTGCGGTTCCAAATGCTGCAGTGGAACGCAGGAAGAAGGAGGATGTTGTATCAGCGGCGCGACTTCCAAGGAAGCAAAGCATTGTTGCCCCCAGGATAAGTAGCCAACCTTGAATTGTCAACTGAGATCGCCTGAAAGAAGGCTGACCCCCTCGAAGGGCTCGAACAACCGGGTAAACGTTACAGCGTTGAACGCCGAGCTCGGCGGCCATACGGGTTTACCGATACCAAAGAAAATAACAGGCCTGAACGGGGGAAAAGCAAAAGCTCGAAATTCCGATGAAAAGTTTTACGGAGGAAAGGTATTCCTGCGAAAATACGTTCTCGTCGGGGCAAATCTTTTCTCAGATTCGAAGACGGTCGCAAATTAACGTTGGGTCGTCGCTGCGCTCGAAGAAGAAACTTTCGCGACTCGTAGGGAAAACACGAATGCAAATTAATGCGATTTTCAGGGCGAGGGAGGCGGCCGGTGGGTGTTGCATGTCCGGTTGCTGCAAGGATAAAGAAAAGTCAAAGGACCCCGAGGGCCCAGCGAAGTGTTGCGCCGATAGGAAATAAACTCTGAAAAGGAAATCGAGTCTACGAGACCCGGAACCATTCTTATTCCCGATAAAAATTCAATATCTCTTCTCGACCGATGTAACCTCTCATAACCTCGATATAAACTTTGCTTCGTACTATTTGAATTGTTGTTATTTTTGTTCTTGCACTCCTCGTTGTTCAACCTTTTCTTCTCCTCGAAATAATAATTAAAAAACGCAAAAGACCGAATAAAAGATTACCGTCTCCATGTATCGATACGTGTTTGCTCGATAGTGTACGTACGCAATGAACATGGCACTTTGTCTGCCATGACGCTCTCGTAACCATTGATGATCGAATCTCTTGGACAGCGATCGAAATTGCCCGAGTATCATGTGCAACCACTGCAGGTAAACTCGTACACGGATAGATTCTTTCCGCTTCCGTATGTTCCGATCGTAGTTTACAGTTCGACGTGACGATACGAAATAACTTTGTCCTTTCAGCGCGTATAAATCCTTGCTGACAGAGTCCATTACCCGAAAGGAAGATGCGACTATCCCGAAAGAAAGGGCAACGATCGTCGACAAACCGTGAGACGCTTGATTTCTACGATAATTCCGTTCGATATTCTTTGTAGCTAGTAAAGTTCACGGAGACGAGCGTGTAAATTTCCCGATATTTCCAACGGGAAACTCTCCCCTCGAAATAACGAAGCATTGCCTTGGAATTTACGACAGGAGGGTGGCCGCCTACGGTGCCAGTGACAGCGGTTGCTGTTCTTGGAGGCAACGTTGTTGCAGCGGGGGCTGCTGCAGCCGCGTTAGCTGCTGCACGAGCCGACCGGAAGCCCAGGATCGACCGGCCGAAAGAGCACCACCGGTTGGTTACGTGCACGGTTATAGCCAGCCCAGAATGATGGGCTATCCCCTAGGAACGCTCGGTAAGTGGTACGACATTCGTAACAAATTCCTTCGACCTGGTCGCGAACCGAAAATGGAAGGAAAACTCGATAAAAGTCTTCCTAATCGAGCATCGAATTTATTCCCGCAACGACTCGAAATTCTGTAAATGCGAAACTACGGTGCGTGGCCGGTTTCCTTTTTTTAATCGGTCGATCAACGATCGGTGGTGTTTCAACGATCTTGCTTGGATCCCGTCGAGGCGGACGAACGAATTAATTTCTCGAAAAGAAGAGCACCGTTACGCCGTCATTGGTACGGGCACGTTAATTTCGACGACTTGTTAAACAACCCGTTTGCGCACGTTATCCACCGCGCTGGGATAACGAGATTACACGAATCATCGCGTTGCGCGTGCGCGCGTTAATTGGTTAAAAAGTTTCTCGCGCGTTAAGAGCCCGGAATCGATTTACAATTTCGGCCAGGTCGAGTTAACCAACACCTCGCGAAACCGTTGATCGATTAACGAACGCGAGCATCGAAATCGCCGATTCAATTTCCCGTTGAATCGTTCTGTCGTTAGACGCATCGGGGTCTGGGTCACCAGAAACGGTGCGGTGCATCAGCGCGGAGAGGAAGCTGCCAAAGTGCATCGGGGGTGACTGCAAAGATTCGCAAGCGGAAGAGTAAGCTTCTCGACGTCTCGAGGCTCGTTTTCGAAAATATTCGAAGCGCAAACGCAACCCGGGGAAAAAGGACGATCGATGGATCTTACCTTGTATCCGTCGAGTTTCAACGATCGAAACGAAATCGACGAGGTAGTAACGAGCAGCGATCACGGTACAATTATACGATGAAACCTCGGTAGATGCAACTTTGCTACTTATTCGCGAAGCTTGTCCACTGCGATTGTCTCGACGAGTGGGAATGGGAATGGTCGCTCAACGAGCAACGAAATTGACCGTGAAAGTGTCGCGTTCGAGGAGGAAGCGGATCGTTGCCTAGAGACCGACGATTACACGGAAGATCGAGCACGAGGGCACAGGTAGCCGAGATACATCGTACTCGTGGAGCTCCTTCTCGTTTACCTGCAACTATCGCGGTTATACCGTGTAAATATAGGCGAAGGATCGAGATTCGTTCGTCGACGACGATGCTCTTGCAAAATGGGCCACCGGTGCGTTCGTACTTGTTCAACGCTGGGAGACGAATGATTGTTTAAATCCGACCGCTCTCGGGGGCCGTGTAAAAGCGATTGTTCCACGTAACCGGAAACAACGAATAATCGTCGGTGTCTCCGACCGCTATTAATCGGAGTCGCGTGTCGTTCGCTCGATGTTCAAGGATTCTTTAACAACGATCGAGGGATCCGAGAAAGCGTTAACGACCAGACGTTGTACGGTTTCGATATCCCTCGATGCACGCCATACGTTTCTTCGTCGGGAAACTTCTAACGAGGCGAATAGCCGCGACGGGATAACGGTGACGTAAAACTGTCGTAATGGCTATCGTAAAGTAGTAGACGGATGATAATTGTCGGACGGAACGTTAAGGAACGCGAACCAGTGGCGAAGGAGCAGAAGGGTGAGGAAACGAAACGATCCAACTTTTTCGCCGTCTCCTTTTTCTTGCTCGGTGGAAAACCGAAAGAAACGCTTCTAGGAGAATCTCGCGACCCACGAATTCTACGTTAACCTATCCAAAACTAATTACCGTGCATCGTTCTCTCGGTGTTGCTTAACGACGTTCCAACTCGTCGACCGATCCACCTACCGATTCCAAAGTACTAGGCTCAACTACCCTGGCAAACTGTTACTTTATCCTCCACGACTTCGAAATACTCGCGATTTCGAACGCGATTGAAATACCAAACGCTCGAAATTTTTGAGAAGAAAAGAAGAAAAAGAAAATGACACCTAGCTGCGAGCGTAATCGGTGGTGGAGAGATCGCGTACGCGGTGGCCAGATGCAGACAGAATTGCGTGAGCATCGGAAGGGCGTCGCGTTGCGTCGCGTCGCGTCGCGTCGCGTCGCGGCGAGGGTGCCGTTGCGAGCGGAGCGCAAGCGCCAGAGGAAGCAGAGGTTTGGGGCCACGCGGCGGCACCAGTCGCTCCTCTCAAACCGCGAAACACGTCCCGGCCTCCTCGAGGACGAAATTCGCGAGTCCCACTTTTCCCCCCTTCGTCTCTCCGCTTTTTTTTCCCTCCGTCGCGAGTTCTCCGAGCGATCGCGCCGCGTACGTATGCGGCTCGAGCACAGAGAAACTCCTCTCGTCCGAGCCGAGATCCCGCAACTTTTCTCGCGGTATCGCGATCCTTTATCGTCGAGGCGGCGAGCTCCGCGAACAACGACAGGACGACGAGACGACGGGACCACGAGACGACGAGAACGACGAGGATGACGAAGAGGACGATCCCGATGTTCCGTTCGATGAGATTCAGCGCGATTTCGCGGCACCGGCGATGCAAAGTGATTCGAGGAACGCGCGATCTTGAGCACATTGCGACCGGAAGCAGCGTGCACGAGCGATTACGCGCGACCGAGTGCCGACACGCCGTTTCTACCCGATGCGTATCTCGGGAAACACTTCCCACCGGAGAACCGTTTCCTCGAAAAGGCTAACGAGTCCTGGATAAGCTCGCGTACCTTACCAGTGATTTGCCCCCGAACGCTCGCTTACCCCCGTGTCCTCGTACAAAAGATCTCTCTTTACGGATTCACCGTGTGCAGGATATCGAGTGCTCGCGATTGTTCCAAGTGAACCGGGTAATTCGACAGACCGACGCTAACCGAGCAGGAAAAATCGCGCACCGTTCTCTTCGAATAGTGTTACATGGCGGACAATTAGTGTTCTCGCGTTAATTGCGAGCAAATTGATCCTTATCGAGATTGCGCCGTTTAGCGACGATCTCTCGAGATCGGGCAACCTTCGAACGGTCGAGACGTGTTCGCTCGCGAATCGAGCTCGGTTGTCGCGCGTTCGAAGCACGAGTTTTTTTTTTCCGAAATCGAGTGAAAGAGAACAGCAATAGGTAGGTCGGAGCAATCTACGCGCATCGACGATCGATCGATCGATCGATCGAACCGTTCTCGTCGAAAGATTCGAATTTCTCGGTTCGATCGTTTTCAACGGGAACCGAAATTTCGGGAGACGAAGCAATCCCCCGAGAGAGGATCCGTAGCGCAGCTAGACGGTCAAGGCTCGATCGATTAAAGGTTTTCCACTGGTCCGCGAAATTCTGCCGCTTCCTCGTTACACGAGGACTTCCGTTCGGAGGCGCGAGCGGAGGGTTTGTCCCGGAGAGGAAACCGATAAATGGATCGAAGGCTCTTCCGGTGCTGTTCCTTTCGAAAGGTAAATCGTCGCCCGATCGAACGAACAAACGAAACGAGAAACTTTAACGACTCACGTGCGGTTCTTTTGCGGCAGGAAAAATTCCGAGTACGCGGCCGAAATCGCGTCGATTGTCCCCAAGGTGCTCGAGCGTTTCGTATTTCCAGCTGAATCTCGTCGATGGAAAATCCTTCCTTCCTTTATCGTCGGCGAAGCTTCGTCGCGCGGTATCCTCGGCTCCTTTGCATCGTCGCTGCCTCGATCGACGAAACGCGCGCGTGTATCGTAACGTTCGACGTTGTTCAAGGAGGGAGAAACGTTGACGACGCGTCGTCGTCGTCGTCGCCGTCGTCGTCGTTGCCGCCGCCGTCGTCGTCGTCGTCGTCGTCGCCGTCGCCGTCGTCTTCGTCGAGATCGAGGAACAGGACGGCACGAGAGCACGGTAAACGAAGCGGAAAGAAGCGCGAAACGGACACGAGAGATCGTTTCGAACGGAATTGGAAAGACTTTTATCTCTTTGGGAAGACGAAACGGAGCAGCCACGCGCGCGGTTCCGTTTCTTGTTCGCGTTGTCTCGCGCGGAATTATCGACCATGGGGAAAAGCACGACGGGACGAATGTGCGGGTGTTGATCGAGTACCGTTCACCGTCGGTCACCGCAGTGTTAACGTTCTCTGTGTAACCGATTAGCCCAGAACTCGATTACTTCCGGGTTTAATTGTGCGTCCTCGATGAAACCTCTTCCGGAACGATAAATTCGTCCAGCGCGAGGACCTCGGGAAACAACCAACGCCGAACCGAACGCTTCGCAGGATTTCGACGTCAGGTAACGTTTAACGAATCCTCTCTTTTTTCAGCTATGGAGGTTTTTTCGTTCCGACCGCGATCATTCCCCGTTAGCGATCCCTGCGAATCGCCCGAGGGACCGCGTCGAATCGAAACGCGTTCCACGGAAATTTATTAAATTGTTGCGCATCGTTCGATTCACCCACCCGGATCGCGTTGCACCGAGTACGGACGACTCGTGGATTTCTATAGAAGCCGAAAACCAACGCGAGCAAAGGCCGAAGCCGAACGAGTTCCCATAGAAAAGAACCGAGCTGTCCTTCACCGTCGAGCGCACTCAACGCCGCTCCAAATTTTTCGCGACCGTGGCGCATCGATAACGAAGCGTCGTTGTCGTTAGAGAGAAGATCGAGCTAACGATCGAGTTAAGAGGATCTCGAGTGCCGTACATTCGGAAAAAATGTTTCCCGATCCGATCCACGTATCGTCGACCGCTCGAGGTTACGGATCGGCGTATCGTTCGATTATTTATACCCCGTACATCGTCGTAAGGAACTACCTGACAAACGTCCGTGCAAACGAAGCTCTCGAACTTGCAAATTTACAGGACAAAGTTTCTCATCGCCTGTGGCCCGGGAAATTTTCAACGCGAGAGCCAAAGAGCGAGATTAGTCTCCTCTCGATACTTGGTCGTCCCGGAGATCCGAAGCTTGCAAGGTTTCCCCGGCCCGTTCGGCAGCCGATAAAGCACAATACACGCGTACACGAGCCAACGTGGTTATATACCGCCAAGAGGGAACAGAAATTTCGATCGTTGGAAATTTATGTGACTTGGACGGTAGTTTCTCGGACTATTAATAATTTAGTGGAGGATTTGAGAGCATTTTCTAAAGAACCTTGCATTAACTCCTCGACGACGACGACCTCTACACGGTACGGGCTCCAGTTTCCTCGTACAGATAATTACAAGTATAGATCACCGTTCCCTGGCGGGTAACCGAATTATTAACGCGTAGAATAAAAACTAACGACCATCGACGCGTAAACTGCGTACGAAAGAGTATCGAATCGAAACTGACGAATCTCTCCCTTAAAAAAAGAGACGAAATCTCCGGTCTCCGATTCGACGTACGAGTCTCCCTCGCGGTTCGACGTACGTAAAATCGGGAGCGATCCTCGAACGAAATCTTCGTCGAAGGGAGAGCTCTCTGCAACCACTTGTTCCCGTTCGCCGTTTTCCTATTGCGTGCTTTTTATCCTCTTTTTACTTCTTCCGATAAAATGCATCCGTGGTAAACACAGGAGTATATCCGCCGGCAGGGTTGCCGATAGCTCTACGCGTAGCTCGAGCTTTTTATCCGAGATCGAATTATTCCGCCGGTACGGGCAACTTGATTCGCCAGTGTTTCGAGAAGCGACCTTAAATTGCCGCGTTAACCTATTTATTGTAGATCGAGACGAGAACGGAAGTCGGCCGGAAGAGAGAGGAAAGAAACGCTCGGCGATCGACCGATGGCTGGCCATTGACACTGGACGACTTCCGGTGTGCGAGGAATGCTCGTACCGGCCAATCTTTCAATTGGCACCGGTGTAATCGAGAGCCCCGTAGATCCCTCGTAGATCCCTCGTTGACCGCAACAGTTCCCGTAACAGCCGGTAATCGGTGGTTCTTGCCCGAATCGACTGCCACGAGAACACGGATTACAGCTTCGGACCAACCAGTATTGTTTTATGCATAGGGCGGGTATTTTAGAGTTCGCCGAGGCCCTTTATGCGGCTGAGCTTGCAGCGTCCTGTCGTATCTCCTAGAGAGATATTTCAGTCGAAGGTTTCGACGTAAGACGTTTAAGCCGGCTTTCGGTTCGATGTTCGAGAATATTCTTCCTTTCCGCTGACTCGGGACAAATCGAACGAGTCCCGATATCTTTTCCTCCGCGAAGACCCCCCCTTGAGCGATCGTTTGCTATAATATCCAATCGGTTGCGCAGCACCGAGAGAGCAACGAAACTCGATTAAATCGAAACAACGAGTGGACCGTGTACTGCGAAACGGTTGTCGCGCGCATTACCTCGGAAATGTATCGAATTCGGTTTATTTAATCTGAAATGTTTACGACGAATAATTCGACCCTCTGAAAGCATCGCGGACCCGCGAAGCTTTCAGCGCGAGCGTCGAAACCCGAGTTAGAAAACCCTCCGAGGAAAATATGTACGTTAATTGATTTCAACGATCCTTTTCCACGCGAGTATTCGATCTCGTTCCTCCTCGGGCGGTAAGGGTAACGGACTCTCGGCTAACTCGAAAAAGCTCGAATAACTTAGCGTACCCGTTATACGATCGCAGCAGTCCGTCGTAGGGATTTACTTCACGGAGGATGAGAGTAGACAAGAGGCCGCCTGCCGTCGTATCGCCTTCGAATCGGTTCGAAGGGAAACGTTCGCTCGATTGCCTCTGTTCTCGATCCCCGTGGATGTCTTCGGGCTCCCCGGAAACGTAAATCGGGAGATCAACGGGGAAAGAAAAACAAGTGTCGCGGACCGTCCTCTTGTCGTCCATCCTCGTCGAAACTATCTTCCCCGGAGAGGATTCCCGTAAACTAATCTTGAACGCGACGAACGAACCAACGACCGTTGACGATTGCTTCGACACTCTGGAATTATCCAGTAGGACGTCTCTTTCTTCGTGCACCGATATCGTCGGCGTACCAGCGATGAAAGTTACGTAAAGAAGAGGCGATCGATATAATTCGGTACGGTCCGTTCTACGCGAGGGTTCGAGACTGGTATACGATCGTGAACACACTTTGCGGAGCATCGCGAATATTTCCAAGCGACGCGTTAAAAATCAACGAGGTAAACGTTCTCGCAAAAATACGAGTCGAACGGAAGTCCTCGCGGTGAAGAACGCGCGGAAACATAAATGTCGCGATAAATTCCAGTGGTATTTACACCGTTATGGATAAACAGGCAACGGCGACCCCGCGTTATTTCGCGGTGATGGGATTCTATAACGCGCGTTTAACCTTTTTGCGCGTCGCGTACACCGTTCCTCGGTAAACTCTCGGATGAACGTTGGCTTTTTCGGTTACGAAACGACAAATTCCGAGCAACGTTCCTACGGAACGAGGAACAGGGAACGATAGAATTTCATGGCAAATCGATGTTCCGTTTCTTCGCGGGACAAGGTACAATAGTGGAAAATGAATTTCTCGACCGTGACATTAAACGAAATGCGAATGGATGCTCGTGACCGGAGTGAAAAACTTCGATAGGAGACCAACACCGCGAAAACACTCGCGTACGCGAACGGACCGTTCGATGTTGAACCGGTCCCGCTATCTGCTTTTTCGTCCTTTCATTTTTTATCCGCGCCGCTCCTATGAGCGAGCATCGATAGGATCTTTTTGCGAACCGCGCGGATAGAATGGGAATTAGGTCGGTACGCGAACCGCGAGACCTCTCTCCCTTTTCCTTCGTCCCTTCGAAATAACGGCTACGTGTGCCAGACACGTTCCTACGATCGTTCACCGACACCGATACGCGACAGGATTCGCGTCCCGTGGAACTTGTCTCGTAGCTTCTTCGAAAACGGACGTAAAGTATTGAAACTTTCGTTAACGTTACGATGACGGTCGCTTCAAAGCGTTTGCGAGAAACGAAGTCCAATACCCGTAAACTGTTAAACGAACCGTTGCATCGACGAATATTGTTACTTTTCGCGGTGCAACTCGAAGAAACGTCGAGAACCTCGTTAACGAGGCACGAGCGACGCGCGAGGTCTAAAAGTTTCGCGAGCTCGCGCGTTTATTCGCGTCGAGCGAAAAAAATTAAGAAGGATTTGGTCGTTCGTTAGGTGGTCATCGGTGGCCGAGCATTAAGAAAAGTTGCGACCCGGCAAATACCGATAAAGCAACGGTTCTCCGTAGGGTTCCGCGCGTAAAGGCGCGCGACTCGCGTGACGAGCGTGGACTCGCTTCGTTACTCGTTGAATAATTTTTCCAGCGGTGGCCGCGGTTACGCCTTCCACGACCTCCGTGAGCCGACCGAGGGAAAAAAAAGGTCGTTTATAAAAAGCACGGTTTCTAACGTGTGCAAGTAATTACGTATACGGTCGACGGTTACGAGCGAACGGCTCGTGTAAATGCGTGCGTGCGTGCGTGCGTGCGTGCGTGCGTGCGTAACGAAGGTAGGTTCGTGTTCGTGATCGCGAAAGATCTTGGCGGCCTCCCGGTTACCGTAAAGCTCGACGATCGTTTGGCGGCGCGGTCTATTCTTCTCCGGTAACTCTGGAAGACGAAGCGTTTCCAAACGGGACGACGACGGTGCGCGTAAATTTCGTAAAGCCGCCCACACCCCGTGGATGGTTCGTAGGCTACGTCGCGTCGTCTCGTCTCCTCTCGAATCCCCAAAGTCATCGCGTCTCGGAACTGCTCGCGGTTAAAATATGCACATTCAACGTGCCGCGGTTGAAATTTCAAAGTACCGTGCCGGAGAACCGTGTTATTTTCCGCGGTTGCTTTTAAACGCAATTCCGCGGTCAAACAAACGAACGAAAATAATTTAGAATTCCAACCTCCTGATTAAACGTACATCGACCGCGTAATTCGCCACGTCTGTCGACAATACCGCGTCGCGTAATTACCGCTGTTTGTCGTGCTCGAATATTCGCGATATCCGTCCGACGTTTAATCGTTTGTAATCGATACGCGCAGCGACCGAACGTTTGTAATCTGTGATTTCATTTTTCCCCCCCCCGACAGCGAGAAGCAGCTCGAACGAGAAACATACGAAACGACGCGCGAATCGAAACCCATAGAATTTCCCTGTATTTCTTTCGCGCGCGATAATACACCGCGGGAAAGGATTTATCGAGAGTTACCTGGGTTTCGTTCGCACGGACGATCGTCGCGCGGCGCCAAAGCTTCTCGTTTCGACTGGTCGAGATTTACGAGCCGAGATTTACGATGGTCGATGGCGACGAAAGGACGAGGAAACGCACGAACGTACCAAGAAACAACCCTGGGGGTGGCACGAGCCAAAACGAACCACCGAAAAGAGAATTTACTCGGAGGGAATCCGCGCAAACATCGGTTTATCAGTTACGCAACGATCAAGTTCAACGGCGGCCTTCCGCGAGAACGATGCGCGGCATCGATGGCACACCATGGTCGTTGTCGACCGTGATAACTAATAAACGACCAACGAACGTAAATAGCCGACGTGTTGCGCGCTTAAGAACGGACCGTAAATAAAACCGACCACTCGGGGACTAGGCGGTAGAAAAACAAAGTTTAGCATCGAGTGTCTGGCTGTTCACCCGATTTTCATTAATTTTGTAGCTAATTGCGTAAACGTCGGTTACTTCCAGGAGGTGGGAAGAACGAATAAATCGATAGGCTGGTCGAAGCTTTCAAGTATTCGGTAACGCAACTCGTCGAAAGGACGAAAGGGAAAAATGAATTCGAGCAGCAAGTGGAATTGGTTTTTTCGCGCAATTTGCACGAAAAATTTAGGCGTACCAAAAATTAGATCTCAGGGAACCAGGGATTCGTCGATGGCGTAGATAATTGAATCGTTTGGAGCAACAAACGAAGGAATCTCGATCCATGGATCCGTTCGAGCGATACTTTTTCCACCGAAGAAACATCGCAATGGATGTTTCGCGCATCGAATCGAGACTCGATATTCCGCAGGAATTCGAGATACGTTCGTAAATGGAAATAGTTGGTCGGGTGGTGTACAATCGTTGCGCTCGGGCTCATTGGGCTTAAGCTCGCGCGGACAATTACGTTTTAATTAAAATTATCCCGAGCGGTGGCGGGGGTCCCCGTTCGGTCGAGTCGTGAAAATTGCTCGCAACACGGGCAATGAATTATTTACGCGTCAACTGCGACAAAGATGCACGTAACCGTAAAATCTATTTATTTATTTATTCGTTTACCAACACTTCCGATCGAGTCGGAGGCAGTCTCTCGTTCGTCTCGCGACCGGAGCTTTCGGACAAACGCGATAAGCAACAGGTGAAACTTTCGAAAACTCGTTAACGACGCGACGTAATTGTTCGTCTTCGACTCGGCGTATCGATGGATCGCTGATCGCTGCATCGATTCGAGCAACGACCACGACGATTTCCTCCGAGCGTATTTATTCGTTCGACGAGAGCCTTTCGAACGAGAAGTTTGGAAAAACTGAGGAACATTCGGATCGACGAAACGAAAGGGAACAGGTGCGGTTCTTCTCGAGTGTAAACGAAGAGGGAAGGCTTCGATAGGATCGTGGTGTCTCGTCAGGGAATCGACAAAGACCGGAATTACCCGTGTAACGTTACCGCGAAGATAATTTACCTAGGAAAATCCAAAAGACTCCAAATCACTCGAAAATCACCCTATATTGTCGCACAGTTTTCCAGACCGTTTGTTCAATTTTCGGCTATTAGCGATAGAGCGGCGCCTTTGCGGGGGTGGCGACGCAAGAAACAAAACGAAACAGGAGGGAGAATAAAGTAGAGTGCGATCGAAGAAGGGGGCAAATTTGTCGGCAGGTTACAGCTCCGGCGTTTCCACTTGGAAGCAATCGTCGAGAACATTGGCACGTTTCCAAAATCAACTTCCAATCGCGAATACGCTCGCAAGGGCACGAAGCGTTTGCGTTCGCAGTTGCCGCGGTAATTGTTATAAATTCTTCGGAACGGTGAAAGGGTGAGAGTGCCACCCTTACGGCGAGAGACCTACGAGTTCCGTGTTCGATTCGCATATTCGACGATGGTCGTTTCCCTTTCGAACCTATCCGAGTATTCGAGCTTCGAATTCTTTCGTTCCGTATCGATCGACCGACTATCTCGTAGCACACCTTCCGCGCTCTTTTCGTTCCCGCGGGAAAATCAGCCGGCGCAGCTGGAAATACAGGATCCCCGCTCCGTTGTGGGAAAAATGCGGGGAACGTTCGGGGCGTGTCCCCTTCGCGAGAAACGACCGTGTATTCTCCGGTTAACCGAGATTCGAGAAACTTTATCGAAGATCTCTCCGGTTAAACTTTAACCGAGACGCGAATCGAAACTCGATTTCGAAGCACGAGGCTCGTAACGGTGCTTCGAAAAAATAAACCAGGGAGAACGAACGGGAGAGCACCGTCGAAGCCGTAACTGGAAAATAAGATCGCGGCGAATCTCTGGTCTCGGTGTTTACGGACTTTTCATCTCCCGTGATTCGAGTTCGAACTTCTACGAGGAACGTTAATCGTATTGCCGACTAGGCAGATGGCAACCATCGATTCGATAACGAGAGAAAAATCGAGGGAAACGAACAGCGTGTGGTAAAATTCGTCCTCGAGACTCGTTCGCTTACCCAAACGTGAATTCGAATTCATTCGGTAACGTGCGTACTGCGACGAGTAAAAAATTGTACGCGGATATTAACGTTATCGCGTTACGGATAAATAATCGATCCGACTCGTAAAGGTACTTCGACAGGTACAAACGATACGTAAAGGTACCTCGACGGTGTCTCGTTCGAGCGTGTAACGCGATCGAGTAACGAACACGAACTGCGTTCACCGCCCGTGGGCTCGCTCGTACGCGTAATTTCACAGGAGCGTAACGAAAACACGCTCGAGATTCGAAGGACGAACGCGCTCGAACGTGAACACTCCTCGTCGAGAAAGTACGATTGCTCCGATCTTTCGAAGATACTACGAGAAACATCGAATCGGCGTCGAAGACAACGGAGATAACGCCGCGAAACGCTCCGAATCGTAACAAACGCGCGTCGAACGTTTACCGGAAAATCGTCGAAACTGTCGATGGTTTTAGACCGTGACGCCAATCACTCCGCGCCGTCGATAAATTCGTTTCGTTGTGACTCGTAATTACATTTGCCTCGCAACAACGACATCGGTCACTTATTCCTCTTTTGTCAACGAGACACGGACGCTGCAATTACGTTTCATATTCGAAGAAGAATTGCCACTCGAAATCGAATGAAACGCGTTGCGCTATGGGTATTCGAACTAGGGCGCATCGTACCTCCGATTATTCTCAATTTCGAACCGTTCGTATCCCGGTTTTTCGTCGTTTTCGCGCGATAATTGTTAATCGAAACGACAAGTATGCTTTAAAATGGATCTCTGTCCGTACGATGAACGAACAAATAAATAAATAAATAAATAAGAGATCATCGTTGCGCCGTGACCATCGTTCCGTCAAACGGTGCGACGTTTTCGCTCGTTAATTTGCTTGTCTTTTTACGCGTCAAGGCGAACAAATAAAATCAAGGCGCAAATCCTCGGGGTAAACAACACGGGCTCGAAAGTTTGGCGCGTCCGCTCGTGTTTACCGAATTCTCGCTACGCGTCGGTCCGTGGATTCGAATTGTATTTGCGTTAGGAAAAAAAGGAAAAAAAAAAAAGAAACGTTTGAACCGGGTGCAATAAAATCGAGGGATCCGACGTCTGGGTGGCGATCCGTCGCGTCGGGAAAATTCGCTCGCGGAATCGCGATACGTCGATTGGCAAACTCCATCGGAGAACGATGGTTCCCCGATAGGATTACGATTCGACGGACGATTGCGCTCGATTAGCGCTTAACGAGAACGCTAATGCGCGCGGAACGGACACGGGAATTTGGACCCGGTTTATCGCGTTAGTCGCTCGTTTCTGCTCTCTTACGATCCGCGATCCATCGTAGGATATTTCGTGGGTGTCGCGAGCGAGTACGTCGCCCGTACCCGATCGTTTCTATTATCGAGGTGACGTACAACGTACAGGGAAAAAGGTGAGGAGGATCGAAAGCGACATCGGGGTTTATTTCGAACCGAGAGAGGAACTCTCGCAGCGAAGCTGCTTTCTTACTCACGGCGCGAGACCGATCGATCACGGTTATCCTTTAAATCTATAAAAGCGATAAACGATCGCATTTGTCAGGGAACGTCGGCGACCGGCAGTCTCCCGTAATTTCTGCCGTTAAACGGATCTCTTGTTCGATAAATTGCGATCGTTTCTCTTCCCACCGAAACTACCGAGAGGGAAAAAAGAGAAGGGCAGAAAGACGCTCTCTAATGTATCCCGGTGAAAACAGAATTATCGGAATCGTTTCCTTTTCGATCGACGGTGAACGGAATTTCTCTCCGCGAGAGACTCGGTGACAATTACGCCGACTCGAACGATTCGAAGGTTGACGGGTTGCCGGGAATAAGGGGTTGCGATATCGTCGCGAACCATGCGCGGTGGTCGATCCTCCTCCAAGTTAATGGAACACCTTCGACCTACGAACAAAGACTATCCCGAACATCGGCCAAGTCCGACCAAGGAATTTCCGTTCCACGGGGAATAACGTCCTGAATATTTTCGCATGTGGGTAAACACCGATACCCGTAAACGAGGCGTGTTACTTTCGTTCGTGTAAATGGAATCGAACCGTTTCGAAACGTTCCAAGGGAAACAAGCGCCACGGTGTTTCGGTCGATTTAATATCCTAATCGAGCAAGCGTCGACAAAGTTTCGAGACGAGTACTCTCGAAGGAATTCGAGCCAAGAAATGGCAATTTCGAACCCAGAGTTCGGTGAAATTGAAACAGGATCGAGTGGTTTCTGACGCGAGATTGGTACCTGGTACGTTTCGGACGAAATCGTAACGGTAGCCGTAGTCGTGCTGTCGGTCCGCTTCGTGCAAAGTGCTCTTCGATTTCGGAGTTGCGAAACTTTGATAACGCGTTCTATTCGACGCAAAGATCGGGAATGGAACAGCGTTTCACGAGCTACGATTCCGTGGAAGGATTCTTCGGTAAAATCGGAACGTTTCCTCGCGGAGCGCTGAACCGAGGGTTCGCGTTCGCGTTTCGAGGTAGAATTCTCAAAGGGAACGAAACGTTGTCGAAAAATCGGTTGCGCGAACGGTGGTGCGGGCCAGTGACGGTTAATATTGAAAGTCAAGAATAAACGAGGTTGGTTGGTTTTCGGCGCAAAAGAACCGCTCCGGTCGTGTTCGACACACGCGACGCCGGCAAGGTTTATCGGCCCTGACACGTGTTACGACGAGGAACGCGACGCCAATGGCTACGATAACGTCGAAAGGGTGTGAACGAGACAAAATCGGAGGCTCGGTGTGTTGGCGGGCTAGCCCAGCGCTACATCCCAGCGTCGATCGCTCGAGGATCGAAACCCCTTTGATCAAGTACCGGTAAACATTCTCCCGGGTCACGGATGAAAGCCCGGCCCTGTTTCCAAGCTCCGGTCTGGCCACGAAATCAGAGACCCCTCCGTTTCACCGGTTTCTGCCGCCTCTTTATCCACGCTTCTCGCTGCTAAATATAGACGCCCGGTGTATTGTGCGCCGGCGAAAAATTGCTAAATCGTTTGCATCGACGGTTCGTTCGAGCGGGCACCGCTGCGAAACGATTGACAATTCAAGCACGTCGGGCTCGATAGATGGATATACGTGTACGTATTCCCTCGAAAACGATCTCGTCCGCGGTACGATTGAACCGACCGTTTCGAACTTTGGTAGCAAATTCGAAAACCGGCAGAGACCGAACCTTATCGTTTCGAAACGTCCGAGCGATCGTTCAATTAACGCGAGATGCATCGTCCTCGGTATCCACGCAAAATGGAAACCGATAAATTACTATGCATCGATACGTTTTACGAGGGGTCGTTCCCTCCGCGAAAGTTTCGCGTGGTTGGCCAACCGGGCAAAGGGAGGCTCGTGGATCGTCGTTTGCTCGATAAGATCCGATCAGTTTTTCGGCGACGCGCGAGGAAACCTAACGCAACTTTGCCTACTTCGGCTTGCATCCAACTCGCCGTTGATCGCACGCCCGAAACGCTCGCGATCTTACCAACTTTCTTTCGTCTGTTTCAGATCCACCGCAAGACGCCGCCGAACCCGTTCTCGAGAACCGTGGAAAACCGAATCGTGACTCGTTTCGTCGCGCGATCCTTGAATCGACCGAACCGGTCGATTTTTCGATCGTTCGATTCCTCCTCGTTCGAAGAAAATGAGACAGCGTAGAGAAAACGGCGGGAGGAAAGGCGACGTCGTGCGATCGGCGACCTGATGCGAGCGCGGGCTGCGATCGAAAGCGCGTGAGGCCGTTCAACGAAAAAATGAACGAAAGCGCCGTCTACCTGCTCGGATCGGAAGAAGAGGCAATCGTACCTAGTAAACAGCTCAACAGAAGCTTCTACAGCGCGAGCTATCCGCCCCAGAACACCGGTTACGACGATTTGTGGAACCTAGCCACCGACAGAGCCGGTCTCGCGATAATCTTGTTCGTCTTCTCGGTGGCCACCGTGTTCGGTAATGTTCTGGTGATCCTGGCGGTGGTCAGGGAGAGGTATCTTCACACGGCGACCAATTACTTCATCACGTCGCTGGCGTTCGCGGACTGCCTGGTCGGTTTGGTGGTGATGCCCTTCAGCGCGATCTACGAGGTGTTGGAGAACCGTTGGCTCTTCGCGCACGATTGGTGCGACGTCTGGCGATCGTTGGACGTCCTCTTCTCCACCGCCTCGATCTTGAACTTGTGCATGATCAGCCTGGACCGTTACTGGGCGGTCACCGATCCGTTCACCTATCCGAGGAAAATGACCAGGAGACGAGCCGCAATTCTGATCGCCATCGTGTGGATCTGCTCGAGCATGATCTCGTTCCCGGCCATCGCCTGGTGGAGGGCGGTCAGAACGGAAGAGGTACCGGAGGACAAGTGTCCGTTCACGCAACACCTCGGTTATTTGATCTTCTCGTCGATCATCAGCTTCTACATGCCGCTGTTCGTAATGGTTTTCACCTACTACAAGATCTACCGAGCCGCCGTCATCCAAACGAGAAGCCTCAAGCTGGGTACCAAGCAGGTCATCATGGCCTCCGGTGAATTGGAGCTCACTCTGAGGATACATCGAGGGGGCGGAACGAACACGGACGCGAGACACTTGTTCCGAACCGCCTCGAGCACACCGGAGGATCTACAGGACCTCGAGGAACCGTTGACGGCGATACAGAATAATTGCCTCACCAGGGTTCCGTCCGCGAGAATCAACAAACAACATCTGGGGAAAAATTTCTCACTCTCGCGCAAGCTGGCCAAATTCGCCAAAGAGAAGAAGGCCGCCAAGACCTTGGGGATCGTGATGGGCGTCTTCATCGTCTGTTGGCTGCCTTTCTTCGTGGTGAATCTCTGGTCGGGCTTTTGCACGCAGTGCATATGGCAGGAAAAGATCGTTTTCGGGATCGTCACGTGGCTAGGTTGGATCAACAGCGGTATGAATCCGGTGATATACGCCTGCTGGAGCAGAGATTTTCGAAGGTGAGTCTCTTCGTTGAAATAAAAACGCGTCTTATCGTTTAATCGTCACGATCGAAAACTGTTCGTTTCGCGGTAAAGACGAATCACCGTCGAGATTCCGGTGCGAGGCCGAGGTCGGTGTTTCGCGAATCTATCCACCGTGAATAATTGGCGACACGGTGAAGTTACACGGGAGAAAGCGGAAGGCATGCAAATAACGCGATTTAATTACGTTCCCCTGGCCAGGTTCGCGAAATAGGGGAGGAAGCGGGAGCGCGAAAACTCCGCCGTAGAATGAATCGCGCGCGAACAGACAACCATGTATGTTGTTCCAACGAGCCTCCTCGTCCTTTTAATTAAATCCTATTTAGCCGCGCACATCGTTAACGTTCTCCTACGTAAATGTTCGCATTTTTCCCCAACTTGACGCCCCGGAGAGGAGGCGATCGATCCGTCTCGGGTCGTTTCATCGATCCCGGTTCCGAGAGGGAACGAGGCATCTTGCCCCCGAAATGATTTTTCAAAAAGTCGTTCTTCGCCCGAAAACGAGTAGCCGACGTACCGGCTTCGTCGGGACCGCGGTCGTGTAATACGTCCCGGTGAAAAATTACGACAACGTTCCACGATAAATAACGACGATACTCGTGTCGAGAAAAAATCGAGAACGCGAACGAAACGAAGCGGAACGGGACAAGAAGGGACAGGTGGGAAAGAGTGGCGCGCAAAGAACGTTAACTCGACGGGATACGTACAGGGTTTATTTGTCTCCGCAACTTGTCTTTTTTCTCTCGCTCGAGAGCTTCTACGACCCTCCATCGTCGGTGCAAAAGTCAAAGACGCTCTCGTTCTTTCGCGACGAACGTTGTTTATACGAGATACGCGTACCTTGCGCGTCTACCTGTGCGAAGCGACTGACGTTTCGGTGACCGACGTTCTCGCGAAAGCGAGAAGCGAAGGTGTCTCGATCCTTGGCGACAATATTGTTGTCGTTCGAAGTCGAGTTACCAGGAAAACGACTTTGCGAAATATCGATCCCTTCCGCGTAAATAAAGGTACACGTGTAATTATCCGTCAACATTTTCGAACGACTTGGTAACTTACGATTACCGTAAAGCAATTTTCCTTCGTTGGGAAACTTTCTTCCCCGCTCGAAAAGGTTACGTAGGAAACTCCGTAGCGTCGATTATCGAGCGACCGAGTCCCCGACAAATGGAGGGAAATTGCGAAATTCTATGCGAATAGTCATCGTCCTGCGAATTGATCGCGTACAATGGCTCCAAAGCTTTGAACGCGTTCGCGTTCGCGTTCGCGCGCCTCGTTAAGAAGAAATAAAAGAGAACCGACCTCGCTTCCGTGTGTATCGCGATAAAACGTTCGATGATAAATTACACGGGCGAACCAACGATTAAAGAACGTTCGAAGCTCTACGACGAATCGCCGCGTTTCTTGCGCGAATGCAAATCTGGTATTTCCCGCGCGAAGGAATGAAAATGAACGCGAACACGATGATATTTCCACCGCGACGGGATCGTTACTCTGTAAGTTTGCAAGGTAAATTTTGAGAGATAAGAGCGTCGATCGAGAAAGATACGAAACCGAGCATCCTCTGAACGCGTTTCCGCGATCCTCCGATAGCAAGCAACCGATACGGTATCTGGCTCGACTATCGGCCGAATACCACTTATCCACGATGAGTCGCCCAACGAGGAAACCGTCCCTTGAATTACGACCGTAAATACGTACACGTGCATCGAGTTTCCATTGCAACGAACACGGCTCGGTGTTGTCTCGATGCACTCCCCGTTTAAAATAATACGAAACGCGGTGCGATTGGCTTCAATTACGAAAGGGTAGCCAAGGTTTTTCGATGTCGGTCGAGCTCCGATCCTAGCCGCGAGATTGGAACGTTGAAAAATAATTACGAACGAAGGGACGAGTGTGGTCGAAGAATCGCGTTTCTTTGCACGTGTTTCCACGCGTTTAGCGTTATTCAGCGCGTGTTATGCACCGTGCCGGACCGTGTAAAGCACCGTGCACGCGAAAGTAAAGCGAAACGCGAACGTCGCGCGGGGCAAAAACGCGAAACAACGAACGACAAATTACTTTTTCCGGCGGCGCGCGGTCTAAGGACGAGCATCGCGCGTTTCTCTTTCGCGAGAAAATTGTTTTTCCGCGGCGTCGCGTCTAAAAATGTTATCTACGTCCCGTTTTTAGCGAAATGCGCGCGACTCCGGCCAGTTCCCGTCGACCGTAACCATTTTTCTTCCTCTCTCGTTTAACGGCCAACTCCTTCGCGAGGGCTGTTTTCGCGCGGATACTCGAGAGAGGTGGGTGAATAAAAGTTCAAAGGGAGCATCCGTGGAGAGAGCTCCTCCGTCCGTTTTCCTTTCGTCGTTTCACGAAAGAAAAGAATCCGAAACCGTCGGAACTTCCAGCTCGTCGCGACACTTTCGACGACCAGTTACTCGAGAACGAGATCGTGTCACCGACCCGTGTAAATCGCATTCGGTCGGGACCTTTCCGCCACCCTCTTTGAAAATTTATTCTTACCTTGCGAAATATTTAAAATCCGTGCCACGCTGCTGGCGATAACGGAGTTGGCCTTTGCGTCGTGCCGTGCTACACGGAACGAGCTCTCTTTGTAAATTTCATACGCAATGGACGAATTTTACGAGTCTTATCGTGCAGGAAGCGGTCGACGATAAACGGAGCAATAACGTTCGCTCGAGTTTTTCCTTCTGAGCGAGGATGCTGCTTCAAAGTATCGAAAAGGGAACAGCCGGTCGGGAAGGCTTCGCAAAATCGAGTCGTTTATCCACGACGGTTCAAATCAGCGCCATCCAGCTCGATCGTTCGTCACCGTTCTCGAAAGATCACGAGGCCCCCATTAATCCATGGACATCGGCCTCGATTCCAGCTAGCTTTATTCACTGTCGCATTGCGATAACTCGATCTTTCCCCGTCGGTGCACGGATCAAAGGACGACAGGACACAATGGAAGATGTCGGTTCCACGGAGGGGAGAGATTGTCGGGGAAACTGTATCGACGTACCGGGAACTTGTTAAACTTTTAATAGCCCCTTTACCGTTAGAAAACCGCCACGGAGAAACGTTCCCTGGGACTCTTCCGGGCGGCTGCGCCCGAACAAAGAAGAAGAAGAAGAATAATCTTTTTCGATGATACTTTTTTATTCAACGCGTCCGTCCGCGCGACTACGATTCCCACGGAAGTTTCCCAACGGACCATGAAGAAGGCGTGCAACGTCTCGAACACGAGAACATCGATACCCGTGAACCTTTGGTATCTAAATCGATCTCCAAGTCGTACCCATGACTGTACTAAATCCGATCAAGTTTCACGGGTTTAATGGGTTACTCGGAAACAAAGCTTCGCTAAGAATCCACTCTGCTCGATTGCCTCGGGCCGACAAACGCTGTTTCGTCTGTTTTGAAATATAGTTGGTCAACTGCTGGCTAGCGACGTAGACGCGGATTGTTCGGTCCATCCCGAAGCGGAAAATAGTAACCGTTCGAGGTCATCGAGCGAGCGACAATCCTCCACCCTGTCGTTCGTCTCGACCCAAATTACGGAGACAACTGTCCCGTAGTTCTCCGTTCGAACAAGTAGGTACCTCGTAGGTACTTGGTTGCGGCTACCGACCACGAATCGTGAGCGAAATTTTCGTACCAAGTGGGCGTTTTATCGCGAACGATTTATCCCGCGAATACGGAACATTTTCGATCGTAATGTTCGCGAAATGGAGTACTCGCCTCGTTATTTCGTACGCGAAGATGACGCGGTTTCGACTCGGGAACCTCGAGCGGTATCGATCCTGGGAAGAATTTCGAGAAAGACCGAATTCGTCGCAGGAACGTCGCTTGCTGACTATTTCGGGGATCATTGGCGTCGATTTAGCAACCGGACGAACGCACATTCGCGCTTTATCGATTCCTTCCGTTCAACGTATCAAAGGTTCCATCTTGTCGATCCGCGGACGTATTTCTGGCTCGCGACTCGCGTTCGTCTTGTTTTCCGGCTGAACGGATATCCAAAGAAGAGTTTCAATTCGCTGGGAGGAACGGCGAGGAGGACGGGAAATCGCGACGAGGGCATAATTTTCGAGCGAGACTGGGAAATGGAGAAATAGTCGCGGGATTGTGGATCGTGTTTAAACGGGGCTTCGCCGAGAACCCTTGTCCCGAACAAGCAGATACGAAGATAATCCACGGGAGTGTGTGTCTGTGTGCCCGTGTGTGCGTGTATGGGGCCGCGTGCGTACATAGGAACGTAGAAACGTATAGATCGGTGTTTTTCACGGTGGATGGAAGGGAGAATCCGGGCTTGAAGGTCGCGGATGGATAGAACCGAGAGCTCTTTAGGAAATTACTTTTATTCGTTCTCGCGAAATGAGCTCCGGAGAGTTCGAAGCATTTCGAGAGTCGGCTCTTCCGGTGGCTTCTTTTCTCGTTTCCCGCAAAGACACTAGGGAACGTAAGAAAAATTCCTCGCTTTAAATACCGCCGTGGCTTAACGCCGGCTTTGGAGACCGAGATATATCTCGGCGTCGTTGTTTTCCATTCGCGTCGGCCGCCGATTATCCTCGAATCGGTTTACAATTTTGTAAAAACTGCTCGGGGGTGCTCGTTCCCTCGAAAGAAAATCGTTGAAGGGCCAATTTCGAGAGTCGATCGTCCTCGTTGCGAAGATCCGGCGTGCTTCGCTTGGAATTTCATCGCGGTTTCGGTCTACGGAAGTTTCGATTAAAAGCGTAACGAAGAGGATGCTCAAAAATGTCCGCGGTATCTTCCACGCGATCTACCTCGACCTTTTTCATAGATAATGCACCCACCGATTCGAATATCGATCCAGGTTTCAACGAACCGTGCACGCTGTTGGACCAGCGCGAGACATTCGACTTGGTTGGATGTTGCGCGAATATTTTTCGTTAGCGTTCACGGTGTGGATATTAAGTGTTGCACCGTCTCGTTCGTTCTCGAGCTTGCACAACGGGCTAGAAAACCGGAAGGAAGTCGTTCGAATCGTCGACCGTCGCGCGTAACTTTGCAACCGTCTTCCATCTCTCGTTCGCACGTTGCATCGAACCAAAGGGTTCAACGGAGTTTAAATTTCTGTTGCAATTGTGAGTAATTATTCTGGAAAATTGTCAGCGGAGTGCCCGTACGGCACGCAGCGATCCTTCGTGATCTGGTTTGCACTTTTTCGACGTTTGCGAATATTTATCGAGATAGTTTCCGCGCCAGTGGTACGTATCGACGATGGAACGCGGTGTAATCGTACGCGCGGTCGACGCTCCTATCTTGGAATCGTTCGGTTCGATCGTTCGCGATTTGGTTATCGATCGGAAGCGAACCGATCGACGAAGCTCGAGGCACGGGGATATCGAAAGGGTCCGGTTGGAGCAGAAATACGAATCGAAGAGGACACTCGGGATTTATTCGAGCGGTAAATGAGCCGGCCGACTCGCCGGCCAAGTTCGATCACAGCCCATTTCACGACTTCTATCCGCGACCGAGAGGCTCGAACAAATTCCCGTCCCTTTTAAAACTGGCTGGCTTTTCATCCAACCCCGTGACTACTTTCGAGCACGATCGATTCGTTATTAATAACCATTCGCCACTGGTCGCCCCGAGGCTGCTCAGTTTTCGACCTCGAAGGCGATCCTCCTGTCCCTGCACACACCGGAGAAAGCCCGAGAGACTATCGATTTTGCATTTACCCACGGCAAAACGGCCGTGAAGCGTGCTAGTCGCGCGTGCGATTGCTACACGTAGGACTGACCGACGTTCTCGTAACCGTTGCTACGGTTGTTCCGCAACACCCGTGACACGCTCGTTCGTTCCCCCGCACGCGATTCACGCTTTAACGCGCCTCCGACGATCGCGTAACTCGCGTCTCGATCGCCTACCAAACGGTTACAGCTCGCAATCCGTTCGACGTTTACCATCCATCGCGAACGACCATCGAAACCGATATCGTTCCGCGTTCTATTTACAACCTACGAGAATCGTCTTTCGTTCCGCTTCCAACGACGCGTTACAACCGCTCCGACGCGTCTCGTTAAAATATCGAAACTCGGATCGACCCTCGTACCTTGGCCAAATATTCACGAATCCCATTTATTTCAACGTCGAGCCACGGGATTATATACGGAACTCGGAATATTTTCCGAGACCGATAGGAAAGACGGAACATTTTCCGAAAGCGCTTATCCGGATCTCGGAGTGGATGGAATTCTCGACGTTTTGCCAAGTCGGTCGATTCGAAAGAACGTAGAAAATATTCGTAGCCCGATAAGACAGATCGGATTTCTAACATTGGATCAAACTGCTCGAAGAAAGAGAAGCTGCCAACGTTTTCGTAGCTCGTGTTTCGAAAACGATTCGCAGAATGACGCGAGACCTCTCCGTTTCCCTCGAGAAGGAAATTTCCCGCGTCGAATTTAGTTCGCGCGGATATGGTTGAAATATCCCTCTCGGTGGTTTCGTTGCCCTAAAATTCACCGTAAAGCTCCGCGAACACGGTGGAAGAAGAGACGCGCCGCGTATAGCCGTAAGAAATGGCCATCTCGAGAGTGAAAGATCGCTCTTGCAAACAGGGTATTGCGCGGCACCTGGAGATTAAGTCCGTCAGAGTTCGAGAAGCCACCGAAAACCCTTGCCCGCGCGAGATTCGAAATCCGAATTCTGAAATCTGCAATTTTTCATCCCCGGTCCGGCTTCGTCGACCGTTCCAAAGGCGAGATGAAAACGTAGCCACGGCGATGAATAATTCTCGCTTCTACGCGCACCGCGGACTCGTCCGTGAGCCAACGGATCGCGACGACAGTGCGGAAATATATCTTTGGATAATTAAAAACTCCGAGCGAGTCGATCCTACCTTCGGGACGTTTTCGGGTATATTGCATCGAGTTTCGTCGATCCAATTTTCTCGTTCGCGTCGAGTTTGCATTTTTCTCCGAACGATCGAAACGGGATCGTTGTCTCGCGGAGACCATCGAGAGAACAAACTTTGATAACTCGGTTCGGACGAGCGTCGCGAATAACGCGAATTATGCACGCCTGGAACGTGCCGCGAACATTGTCGCGTTAGACGGAATTCGAAATAAAGTTCCCCACCTCGGCCACCGGTAACGCCGAAAGATCGAATAGACCCGCGTTCCCCGGAGATCCGCTTACAGTTTGCTAGCCCCGACTAACCTCGATCGTTCCGCCTTTAAAGCGAGGGAAACTCGATATTCGGTAGAATATCGCTCGCAATTAACCGAATCCCAACGGCACGTGGTACTCCGTGGTTTTCCCGTTTGTAAATTAAACAGATTCGGGACGCGACGGTTTTACGAAGAATAGTCCCGCAACGGTAAGAAGTGGAACGTTACGCGGCAAGCTGTAAAGATAATGCGGCTAGGAGATTAATAGCGGTTCGAGATGGGTACCAGTGAAAAATGTTTGGGACATTTTTATCGCGATTGATTGTCGTAGACACTCGATTCGTATTTATACTCTTCTGGACACGAAGATACTGTTTCGCTCCGCAAAGAAACCACGAGGAAGCCTCGACAGGTTTCTAAAACGACCGTTACGCGCGTTACGATTTATCGTACGAGTGGCTGCGCTCACCGACCGCACACGTTTATACAAAGGGACAACGAGACAGGTTTTTCAAGAACGGGAGTCCTCGCGGGACGACAGAGAGTAACGACTCTTTCGTAGTCGGGTGCTTCGAAGAAAAGGAATTTCGAGCTACTGTTTTCGGTTTCCGTGCACCGGAGCACGGAAGAATTCGCTTCGCGATTCTCGACTCGGTGAATTACGAGCAAAAGGCGTGCATTAAAGTGAATTACGATTCACGGTGTCGCAAGTGACCCGAGAAAAAGCGAAGAAAGAACGAAGAAAAGGCAGAGAGAAGCGGCACGGAACGAGAACAGATCGGGTTCCGTTAACGGACCCTTTGTTATCGCGCGAAAACTCGAATTTGCATTCGCGATGCCCGCCCCCGTCCCCGTCACCGATTATCCGATAGAACTTTTTCCGGGTCGGAGAATTTTCCGGCCGTTCGTAACCTCGTCCGCGATGATAAACGAGCCGAGTCTACCGCTGGATAACGTTCCGCGTCTTTTATCCGCGCGTAATCGAGTTGAAACGTTCTAGGATTCTCCGCGCGGGAGAGGCTCGACAACCACCGGAACGAGGATTTCTCTAGACGCAACACGTGTCGGTTCGCACTTAATCGACCGATTCACGATCCAATCTACCACGAGCGCAACGTGTCTCTTAACCGATCGTAAAATTCGATGGACTTGACATCGCGTTTGCTTTCTACTTCTTTATCGTCACGACGTAAAATAAGAAAATGTTTCGTTGAACCGCCATCGCATCGGTGTCGAAGGGTCGTCCGTTGTATTTTCCCGTAAGTTGTGCCAGAAAGGGCCCACGATGCTAACGACTTTATACACTTTGACTTTACGTTCCCGTGTACCGGATATGCAAGATCCCTGCCTATTACAGTAACCTTTATAATCTGAATTTGCAACGTGTTTACTTTGCGTTAGCGGTTGAAACGAGAGGCGGTACAAGAGATACATACGTGGGCGGGTGTGCATCGAAGATTTCGCTCTCGTTGCGGATTCCGAGGCTACATTCTTCGTAGCGAACCGTGGAACTCGTCGACAAGATTCCGTGGTCGTTACGATTCGTCATCGGGGAGCTAGAGATCTAGAACGGTCGGCGCTCGCCAAGGTCCCGAACTCGTAGTCGAGATTTTCGGCGCCGAAACGTCCGCGGACCTCTTCGCGGAGAGGAAAACGGTTCCGGTGGTATCGTTGGAGGATAGTTTACGCCCCCGCGCGAGCAAGTCGTGCCATAAATCCGGCGACTCTTTCGCGTTTCGCTTCGAGGTTCCTCGAAGACCTCCGCGCATTCGCGTCGAGGTTTCCGCATTTTCTCGCCACGTGTTGCGGTTCCTGACGTCACGCTGACGTCTCGAGCACGACGACGCCAGTGACTGCAGCCTGCGACGTTATCGCGATTCACGGACAATCGTCGACGAACGCGACTGCGTTCTAAGGACGCGTCGACGTCATCGGGAAGCTTCGTGGTTACGCCTACGTACCCCGATTGCGGAGAAACCTTAAGCGTTCAGCCAGGTTACGAAAATACACACCTTTTGTAACAAAAGTGTGAAATATATTTAAAGACGCACGATACCTGTACGATTGACGTCACTTTTTCACGCTTCGAAAGCATCCGGCGGACGTTTGCGAATCGCGGGAGGTTCGAGCACCGTAACACGTGGAACAACTCTTCCCCGATGCATCGATCACCTTCCCAACGCATTGTCCATTAACGTTGGGTGTTCCGTTCGAAAACTTCCTTCCTCCGTAACACGGTTCCGGTGCATCGTCGACCGAGTGCAGCGGTACGTTATTCGTTCGCGTAGACCGCGTTGTCCGTGTGTTCGATACACGACAGGTGGAAAACAAGTAAATTTTTCGGTCGTCGAGGAAAGAGCTTTGCGCATCTTCCCGGTTACGGGAATTATCGTCCTTGTTTCGTTAGGGTGGGCAGCGAATTAAAGGATCGATCGTTTAACGTCGTTCCGTTGGTTCGAACGGGTGCAGCGTCACGAGTGCGCATTTCCGGGCGCATGTCGGTCGCCGGCAGCGGGCCATGATAAACTTTTTAACACGGATCTCGACCGAATGGAATTGTCGGCGATTCGCATCGAGCGAAATTCATTCCGACGATGTTGTTGCACGGTCATCGATTTCCGGTTTGGTATGTCGCGCACGCTGAACCGATTGCCGGTAGAAATGCATTCGGTGCACGATTCGTTGTCGTTAAAACGTAAACTCCGATACGACTCGTTTACGAGCCTCGATCGAAGGAGAGTCTTCCCTGCTCGTTCCCCCGTTACCTGCTCGGCTCTGTCACCGTTCGATCGACAACGGTGACTTCGAAAGGTCGAAAAACCCGATGCATCGTCTCGCGCGAAACAACGAAACCGAGCGTACGAGATAATATCCGCTCGACGACGTAGACGTCGCTCTTCTTCCCGATAACGAGACAGATATCTTCTCCTAAGAACTTCGCCAGTCCCGCGAAATTTATTCCGCGATATTTTACACCGCAAAGAGGACGAGGAATTTTTCCATAATTACCCGGCGAACAGAGTCCGAAGAATTCGCCGTGTTTCCACGAAAATTTGAAATGCAGAGCGTCTCGCGAGGGAATCTGTGCAACGTTACGCGTTTTCTCTGCGGAGAGAAGCTCGCGTTTCCGATAGAGAACGTCGAGAGCATCGAGGAAAGAGCCGAATTATTTCGAACACTCGACGGGAGTGTAATAAATTCCTGCACCGAACTCTACTAACCTCTATTCTGCATCTTGAGTGAGAAATCAGAGAGGAATCGATGGATCGCGTCTACCCAGGGCACGTAAATTTCGCGTAGAAAGTTCGCGTCCCGTTTAATTTAATTCCCTCCGCGGATCTCGTCTCCCTTAGTTTTCGTTTCTCTTGAAATTCACGACCTCGAGTAACGATGAAGAAAACACGTTTGAATAATGCAACCCATCGGTAAAGGTATCATCGATACGGTGCTTCCGAAGTGCTCGTCGACCGATCGAAAGAGAAACCGGAACGAATCGAGTGCTTTTGAAATATTTCCCGGATAAACGAAAGAAACCCGGAGATGTACCAACTGTGAGTTCTTAACGACTCGTAATAGGGCTATTGGGATTCGAAAGGACGCTTTAAACCGCGCTATTCCAGAGAGGGACCGAGCACCGAAGGATTAATTAGGAAAGTTCCGAGCGAATTCGGTTTTACATATCGTTGGAGGGGAAGCTCTTAATAACTACTTTCGGTTGTAGCTCGTTTACGAGGTTTACGACTTTAAAGCTCTCGCCACCGTTGATAACTTTTCCGCGTACATTTTCCCATTCGATGTCTTCCGCTCGAGGTGTCGTTCGACGAACGAGTAATTTCTCGCGAAGGATATCGATCGCAAAGAATACTTGGAGACTCTGGCTATTTTAAGTGGAACGAGTCGATCTGGAAGGAAATCCGGCCGTACCGGTCTGCCTCCGTACGGTCCGCGACTACTCGAACATGCCCACGTTTCCTTTCCCCGTGACATCCAGACCGTGGATGCTTTCTTGCTTTCTTCCTCTCCGTAACTTGCTCTCGAGAAATTGAACGAGGAAAGCCCCGCGACGATACCACGGCGCGAGATCGTAATTTACCTCGGTGTACCCGAGTTTTGCGGTACAAAGTTGCGGCTTCTTCGTTCCAGGAGGGCAAATAGTGTTGCGTCGGACGACAGCTGCAGCTGAGCTAAACGAGGAAGGTTGCGTTCGCGCGCGATGCCTCTCGTACGGCACAGATTGCGCGAAAAATATCCGGTGGGAAGCTTCGGGGACGAAAACCTCGATATCGCCTTTTTACGCGAACCCGGTTTTCCTTCGATATTTTTAGGCGAAGCAACAACGTCGTCGCGACGATACGCAATCCCTCTCTTCTCCGATACAACGTAAAAGAAACAAAGTTATCTCGATCCCGATGGATAAAATTACCTTTTATTCGTTCGGTAGAGGGAACGATGGAACTGTGTAAAAATTGACGGAAAAACCGGAGGGTGAGTCGTTCGACGTTGTTCGAGTTCCTTTGGAGAAAAATACCTCGAATGCTCGAATAACGCTGGAATCCGAGAACAGAGGGACGAAGGTGACATTATAGCGAGCTAACGAGGTTTGGAAAGTTCAACGTGAAATTGCCACGGCCTGAAAATGCCCGGAGGTTTGGGGATGCGCGGGTGTTCGGGCTCGTAATTCGAGGAGTTTGCAATCTGTGGTTACACTGCGAGCGTTTTCGCGCCAACCGACTATCGCTACCGAGGTCGCGCGACCGCTTCGCTGGCGTTTTATTCCAGCGTTTCGAGTACATACGTATACACATGTATGTCGCCCGTAGCGATCGCTCGAAATCGTTCGCGACCAAAGGGCCGACGATTACGAGCAACGAGGGACGTATCGGGCTTTCGTTCTAACGATGCGGTTCTCGCGCGATTCGAAGCTTCGAGAGCTTCCCCGAATTTCATCGTCCGACTGAATCCGAATGGAAGCGAGGATGCGATACTCTCGACGGTCTTCCTTTCGTTCCCAAGCCTGAAAAAATCGCTCGGCGTGGAGAGGTGGTCGCCGACACGGAGGCCCATTTTCGAAAAGGTGGAACTTCGCTGTACGTGTATCTAGTTGAAAGTAGACTGTATTGAAAAATAAATAAAAAAAAATTGCAAAAAGATCGCGTTTCTTTCCCCTAACACGGGTACTTGTCGTATCGTTCCTCTGGTTCGCTCTGGTAAGGATTTTTCTCATTCGACTGACATCCTGGTGAGACTTGGAACCGTTCGCCGACTGGGAAGAAAACCACAGTCGCCCAACGGCCATCAACGAGGAGGAGGAGATCGCACGTGTTGCTGGTAGGCGTTTAATGCAGGCCAAACCGAACAACTTTGAGCGCCTAAAAAAGAAACAACGACGACGAGACTCTTGTTCTTTAATCTCGTCCGTAGTCTCGGAGGGAAAAGGAGAGAACACGCTTTGGTATTATATATTATTTTCGCGTTCGGGGTAAATGCGGTGCTGGGACGGCGATTAAACTCGATTAATATACTCGAAAGCCGTTTATTAGACTCGTATGCGTGCGACGTTTACACGGGATTGGTAGACGACGCCCGACACCCGATAAACGACGTCACCGTACAAATTGTCGGGGTATCGTCCACGTCCTTGACACGAATCGGCCACTTGGACGGTTTCGAAGAAAAGGTTACACCGCACCTATCTCGCGCGTCCGTTCGACCGCAATCCGGTCCAATATCCGTCTCTAATTCGTAAAGCGAAAGCCGATAATCTATTGTAAAACGATATCCAGTTATTCGGACGTTGCTCTCTCGCGACTCGACGCCGGTTCGCGCGAGGCTTCAACGCCGCGCGAGTGTCTATCCCGATTATCCCGCCTTTGGAACGAGAAAGCGATTCGATTCGATCAGCGACAAACCCCCGACAAAGCTGTGCCTACGGAGACCGATACGAGCGCGACAATTGTCCAACCGATCGATCATCGTACGCGATTTTTCTTCCCGAGGGAACGATTCAAAGTTTCGGGGTTCGTGCGTTGCTTTGGAAGAATTTGCACGGGTACAGCGCGATCTCGAGGAGCAGAGAGACGAAGCCGGTGGAGAAACCGATGACCATCAGCAGGAAAGCCGGGACGAACTGCTGCAGATGAAGTTCCGATTTGTACTCTTGGTCGTTGGCGATGGCGAACATCCTTTTGCGCGTTTCGTTCGCCAGGGCCAGTTCGGTCATAAAGTCGAAGATACCGTTCCCGATGAGGTCGTGGATCCTGTCGTCCATCACCCGTAACCAAGGGAAACCCTTCCAAGTTGCCAAACCCAGTGGAAAGCTGCATATCACGTCAGTGGTCATGGTGTAAGCGTACGCAGTCTCGATGGCGTCGCTGCGCGAGGAATTGAGCACGGTGACCAGAGCAAACGTGGCGTTTCGTCCGTCCAACAGATCCTCGAACAGATCGACGTAACGTTCGAGATCGAACACGACGAACTTTCGACGCACCTGCGTCACCATTTCGTCCGATTCCTCGAACTTGTCGAAGAGACTGGCGAACGCGGTCGTGCCGCCCAATTTGAACGACGACGAGAGCAGATCCTTGGTAGTTTCGATCTTGAGGATCGACTCGTCGATCAACTGACCCGAGAGCGAGTCCACGTAAATCTGCGTGAGAAACAAACCGGCGATGCTCCAGGTGATAAAGTGAATCCGTCGCGACGGCCTGGTTGGTTGTCGCGGAAGAGGGATACCGATTATCAGAGCGAATATGTCCAGCCAGGAGACGTCGCGAACCAAGAAGCACTTGATGAGACTCCCCAGTAGCAGAGAACCGGCTATAGCGGCCCAAACGTACGGCTGAAACGGCAGAATCAGTCCTTCCAGCGATACTTTGGAGGTTTTTGGCACCACCCAGACCACTTTCAGCATATCGTACGTGGTCGAGTAGTCAATGTCCTCTTGAGCCTGTTGGAGAACGCGACCGATCACCAGATCGGCCCTCGTTTCCTCGTAGAGCAACATTTTCACCTGTTCCGAGTAGCTGGTGTTGTCGCTCCAGGTGACCATTTCCCACTCGATCCGCATGTCCGACGTGATCTCGCGCGTCAAGTATCCCTCGAAGCCGTTCGATTCCGCGGAACCGTTCACCGTGATCGTGTACGGGGGCTGCTCGAAATAGGCCACCTTGAGGAGGCAGCCGTTCAGATCCGGTGGACCGATCTCGATCGTGTTGTTCCAAGAGCTGTCGCGGATCGAGCACCGATTCAACACGGTGGACGAAGACAGGGTGCAGATCTCGTACGGTTCGAACGCGACGCTACCAGCGGCAAGCACCGAGTCGCGAACTCTAGCCAGGACGACGAAAATGGAGAGTCTTCGCGTCCACATCGCCTCGATCAGAACGATCGCCTCGGCGAGGAAACTCTCCTCGTTCTCGAACTCGGTGGTCAGTATCGCGACGAAGAGACATCCTCGATCGCAGGGATCGATCACGTAGAAATCGTGCTTGAAACTGTCGCCGTTCGACATCAGGACGATCGCGCTCGACGCGGTGTCCCCCGGTATCTCGAAATCCACGCTGGTCTGGTGCGTGAAAAACGCGTAACG
The DNA here is from genome assembly GCF_051014685.1 of Ptiloglossa arizonensis. NCBI lineage: Eukaryota > Metazoa > Arthropoda > Insecta > Hymenoptera > Colletidae > Ptiloglossa > Ptiloglossa arizonensis. Next base: position 8,917,221 of record NC_135051.1, on the reverse strand, counting down.
TCCTCTGAGCCGTCGAACCAGTGGCTGGGCGATCGTTTCGATCTCTCTCTCGTCGTCCACCTCTATGAAGATGGACCGAGACGGATCGTTCAGGTGGAAGTCGAGAAAAGTCTCGATGCAGGAGCCGGCCTCTGAGAACCGTTCCCGTCGATCTCGATAGCTCGCGAGCTTCTCGATGATCGATCTTCGATCCGACGAGCCACTCTCGTCTCGGTACGAGTCCTGGGACACGACGATGAACGACGCGGAACGCGCCAACGCGAACAACACCGCGATTCGAGTCAAACGACGAGAGTGGAATCGAAATAACGACATGTTCCGCGAAGCTTCCACCAAGACGAACTGTTCCTCGACAGAGCCGAAAGCCTCGCACGCCGATTGCGTGTGGAAGTGTTTCGTGCACGCTCTTCGATCCGACGAACGAGATAATCAAGGACTCGATGTCCTCTGCCAGATACCTATCGCTCAAACGACCGCGTACTTGTTACATGCTCTCGATACACCGTCGAGCGATAACGAATTTCTATCAACGCGCACCGTGAAATTTCCTTCTATCCGAGGAACCGAATTTATCTTCGATCGGTTAACTGCCAATATCCCCGGCCGTAACGAACCGGCCCGCGGACCACCGAGCCAAACCGTTATTTCGTCGCGGTGAAAATGAAATTTCTGGCGTTCGCGGTGCTGGAAAATATATCGCATGTCACGTTCACGCTGCAACCGTCCCTGTGCAAATACTCGCGACGTTCGAACCGCGTCACGCGACCGAGTTCTCCGCTCGAAGGTCGCATCGTCGGTGGACGAATTTCCTGGCTCGCGAATCGCGATGCGCCGAAATCCCGACAAAGTCGACCGCGCGTGAACTCCCGATAACACGGTAATACCGTCCAACTTGGCCAGATTCTAATGTCCGTCCTCCAACGTAGCCTACATCCGAACTAAGTAGGTTCGTCGGGTCGTTCCCGAGAAAAGGACACCGTAAGATATCCTCGCGAGCCAATCGATAACGAAGACAGATGGATATCCACCGGTACGGAGGAAATCGCACGTGACTCTCCTCTGTTTCTTTTCAGAGCCTTCGTGAGGATTCTGTGCGCCTGCTGTCCCCGACGGATGAAACGGAGATATCAGCCGGCATTCAGATGTAAACCGAGTCAAGTGAGTATTAAATATTCCCCGACCCGACGAATCTCTCTTCGAAAAACAACTCGGACGACGAATCCACCGGCCGGTACTTTCGTTCGATCACGGCGACAAGTCGAATACCGATGCACGTTTTCTCGAATTTACTCGTTCTCGAATTCTCGAATTTCTTTTCACAAATCGTCGAATTCTCTTTCGCGCGAGCAAATCGAGTAAATAAAACGAATTTCACCCGTTCTCCCGTAGAGAGAACGAATCCTTTACCGTTACGACCACCGTTATCGTCGAATTACGACAAAACCATCCCACGTTTTCGTCCATCAGGCAGGATGAAAAAAAGAAAGAAAAAACGATTCAGAGCTAGCGATCGGAGATATTTTCCGCGGATCGATGTCGACGAGCGTTCGGCGAACAATTCTCTCCAGAGGCTCTCGACGATGTTCGCGCTGCAGCTCGAAATCAACGAAACGCTCCTTTGCGAGCGGAAACGGGCACTCTGTTGTTTTTTTTTCGAAAAAACGGAACAACGCTACTCGACGTTTCCGCACCAATTAACGAATCTTTTTTTCCCCGTTCCGATAAAAGCGAAACGCCTCGTTCCGGTACGAAGTGGAAATACACCGAAAGTGTTTCGCCAAGTTCGGATTCAACGTTTACGGGAGCAACAGGCGAAGACGAGGATCGAAGCGCTCGGACGCGTTGCAAATTGAATCGCGTAATTTATCGAGACGATCGGCGAGTCTGGACCCGAGGGGAACTTCCCGAGCCAAGTGCAAAGCGGTCAAGGGAACGCGCTAGAGCTCGCGAGACGAGTCGCGATCGTAGGAAGCGAGCTCGGGAGCCAGCCAAGGGAAAGGAATTTATCGTTCCGATTGCGAAAGTTTTCGAGTCGGTTGTTCCCGGTTGGGAGATCCTCGCGGATAACGCTACTCCTGTGGGGTTGATCTTTGAACAATTCGGGACGTTTAATTTCTTCTTTATCGCGGGACCGAACCACCGTTTCGTTCCGAAACGCGATTAGATCGAAGAACGTTCCTTCCAGTGATCGATGCGATACAACCGAGTCGCGTCCATCGAGATTCCATCGAACGAACGTTCCCGGAGTATCTCGAGTGGTATCTCGAGTGGTATCTCGGCTGTACGACTCCTGTCTGGATAACGCAGACCGTCGGACACCGTATCCAGTGTATTACTATTTTTTCAGAGATTCGCATCCGGACGATACTACTCCGCGTACTCGCTCCACCACGTGCGAAGCAGCCGAGAGAGTTCGTGCGAACAAACCTACATTTAACGATGGGATATCGTCGCGACGTGGATATCGTCGATCGTTGGACACCACCTCGAAACCTTTTACCATTCCTCCGTGTCCTATCCATCGTCTACCTCGAGACAATTCTATTCCCGATAATCGACCGAAGATACTTAGTAGAGATTGTCGACGAAGGACTCTGTCACCATCCCCGTGTAGCGTTGCCTCGGTACGTTGAACAGCGAACGAATTTATCGATCAACGACACACGCACGTTGTTTAAACGCCTATACCCCTCCACACACACACACACACACACACACAAACACGTATATATATACAGAGAGAGAGAGAGAGAGAGAGAGAGATACACGTGCGCGCACCACCTCTGCACGAGCAACACCGTACATCGGATCAGTGTACGCGTTCGGTGGAATGCTTGGATCGGCCACTGTACGTTGTAGACGCAATCTTCGTTGATGCTCGAAGCTTTTTACGCGTTCTGTACATTTATGGGTGTCTCCTCTTATCGTCCTGCGTAACTTTCGCCGCGCAGATCCGAGCGTCCGTCCCGAGTACACAGAGTCGAGGAGCCGAGTCGGAGGAGGCGATTTAGAAGACGAAGCGGTTTTCCAATTTCGATCGAACGATCGAAAGAGAGAGAGAGAGAGAGACGAGACGAGACAAGACGAAACGAGTCGAGACGAGACGAGACTTTTCCCGCGATAAGCATCCCGAAATCGCTGTCGGGGGAATATCGCGGGGAATGCCGCGCGCTCGATCGACCGACCACCGATAAAGAATCGAGATATTGCCGGTCTTAAAAAAGGGGAAAAAATAGGAATACCGTACAGCTCGCGGGGGAATAACATCTGGCCGGTAAACAATGACCAAGTAGCGTTCTTCGAATCGATGGTACGCTGCGTCGGTGACGTAATGCTTCCGTGTGCATAAATCCTCTCGCGCGTTCGGTTTCGGGGACAAAAGAATAGTCGAACGTTCGATAATCGATGCAACCCTTCGCGCTTGCATCCCGTTTCGATTAACGTATAATTTACAGCCGCGTATTACCATCCCCGTTGCTCGTCGCGTAACAATTCAAAATCACTCGAGCGATTCGTTGAAATTTCACCATCGCCGTAAATTAAATGAACGCGCGACGCGATCGATCGGACCGAATTCGAGCGAACCGTTTTTATCCACCGCGATCGAACGCGAGTTCTTCGATTCGGTCATTTTTTTTTTTACCAGCTCCAAGTTTTTTCGATCGCTCCGAGGATAGGCGGCGAAACGATCCCGGTTTAGATTCGTTCGAGGAGAGATTGGCTTCCATCGGGACGATGTATAGGAAGAAGGATCGAGGAAAGAGGGAAAAACGAAATAGAACCGCAGGGAGACGGGTGTGCCGGCGGTAAATGCTTTTCGCGCGTTACGATGCAATTATCTCGCATCGCTTCGAACGATATCGATGCATCTCCGCCCGCATCGCCTACTTAACCGTAATTCATCGCGGTGTTGTTTTATCGGTCGGCAACGCTCTATCCGTTGATCTTGTTTGCGTTATACGCGGTCCGTCCATCCGTCCTTTTCCCCTTTTTCGTTGGAACTGGAGCGACCCTCCTCGTTTCTCCTCCGATGCGATCCGACAGCCGCGCGCTTTTTCCCTTTGTCTCTTCGTTTTTCCTAGATACGTTTCGGAGAACGAACGACCCGAAAGGTGGCACGGTGAACCTCGAACTTTCACCTTTCCGAGCGTACGGTTATCTCGGGCTCGTTTTTTCCATTTCTTTCCTCGAGAAGAGATTCGATCGACCGATGTTCCGTAGCACCGTGTCGACCCTTTGCTCGTTGAATACTCACGGTAGCGATCACCGGGGACGGAATGGTTTTTCGAAATCGTACGAGCACGATCTCGAAATTTCGTAACTCGTGACTCGACGATGCGAAAATTCTCCTAGCGAATATTGTACCAGGGGGTGGCGTTCACGCCGATCTTTGAAATCGTTTCCGCGTTTCCGGTTGATTCGCTCCTCGGGATAGGACGCGACGAGCGCGCACGGTTCGCTTCGTTGAACGACAATGTACACGTACACGGGTACGTGTCGGGTAAACTCTGAACGCGATACAAAATCCTGGCCCGTTTCATCGGTTTCGTCTCGGGGGACGACCGGTACCGGGGACAACGCAAAAGTTTCCTCGTTTCTCCTATCGAACACCGAATTCCCCGGAGACGCGACCGAATCGGATTTCCTGTTTCTTCTCTCGGGTTCACCGTTGGTTTTATGGCTCGACGTTCGTCCTCCGGCGGATTAACGAAACTAAGAGTATCCTGGTGAGGTCCCACCGTTATACGTTCTCCCCGCGCGATCCTCCCCGTTCCCTTTCCGCCCCGACGAGAATAAAACCACCGGGCCGATGATCGAGTTTAACGTCGGAGTCGTAGTCGAATTCGTAGGAGCTCGAAACTCGCGAGGTCGCGGATATACGACGCGGGCTCCTCGAATCTCGATTTCCTCGACTTTGTCGGCTGCCGAGGCGCTGAAATTACCTAATTAACGCGCGGATCGATGACGCGCGAACGCGACACCGTTCAATTTCGAGGGAATTTTCGGAAAGGTAAGGAGAGAGTTCGGCGCGGTAAAGGAATTTAATTAAAGTCGGAGGCGAGGCCGGGCTCGATAATTCTACCCTCCCGCAAAGTACCTATCCAGGGGGTTGGGACGTCGAGTGGGGAACGAGTCGAAAGAGAAATACTTTTCTCGAGTCGCGCACTCGAGAATCGAGGGTTCGGTCAAAGCCAGCCCGCGATCGTTTTCTCGTCGTTCCCTCGATGTACGTACGTACGGTAGACGGATACGAGGAATATTTTGCGTAAAATGTAATACTTCCGGTTGCAGTACGTTTCCGGGGCGAACACCGGCGGCCAGGCGAGCAGCGTCAGCTACAGCAGCGTCAGCCAGAGCAGCGACGGTGGTGTCGGAAGTGGACCTCCATCTGGCGGGATGTGACGTCACACAGGGGCCCGGACCGGGCCTCGTCGAGAGAGGGCGATTCGTTTCCGGGACACGTGATTGTAGGCCCGCCACGTCGAGCGATTCGACCCGGAGAAATTCAACCGAGACGACGATCGAGGCTTCGACGCGCCCCTGCCGTATCCTATCCAGTTTACGCGACGAAAAGTGGACCACGAAGGAGAGGGATGCGCGAACCGGGACACCGTACCGTTTCTCTCCTCCTCATCCTCCTAACGTATACAGAAGCGTTTTCTACCTCCGGCGTACAATCCAACGGAGAAACAACGAGGACGTCTATCGAGCCGGACACGTCCTCGACAATTTTTACGTTCCGATACCTTCGACGCTTCGTGGCCCGATAACGAGCGCATTTACCCCCCCCCCCCCCCCCCCCGCCGTATCTTCGAAATCGATACGAAGCCCCCCACGAGTTACGGAGCTACGGAGCTACGGATCTACGGAGCTACGAATCTACGGAGCTACGGAGCGTGAAAGGAATATTTCGATTCTCGTACGTTTCCTCGACGCGTTCCCTGCCTCGAAGGTACTCGCGTCGACGTAAACGATGTAACCTGTCCGACGAACAAACTAACCCAGCTAGCGTCGCTTTTAACCGTCAATTTCCATACCTTCGAAAATCGTTCGCCGTTACTTGTACTCGAAAACGATTCCTCCCGATTATCGTAATGGACAATCTGTAATCCAAGTACGAACGTACGATCGTCTACCTTCTATAGCGAATATTTTTGCAGAACGGTTACTTATTTTACGAGAATCACCCCAACGTAGCCACCCGTCGGTATACATAAACTATCGCCGTGTAATTGTAAATAGTAACAAGTGGTGAAATTAACTAAACGAAACATAGTAGGCGAGTAGGTGTATACGAGAAACCATAGGGAAGCGCGTATTTAAGGCGAGTATGTGCATACGTTTCTTCGAGTAACGATCGATTCGGTATTGTTCGACGTTCGTTCCGTTCTATCGTCTAAAAGTCACGATAAATAACCAACCAGCTCCGATACCATCGAGAACCACGGACTTGCTCGGTATTCCCCGATTAACCGATACGAGATCCTTCCATCGTCAATTGTATTCGACCCCGGCGTAAGATCCCCATTGGGAGTAACGAAGAAAAATGTTCACTTTCATTTCGCGCAATGTTACGTCGATCGACAGCGAAGAATCGAGGCCCGAAAAGTTTCTTCGCTGTTTCGATTCTTCCGCGGGATGGTATTGCCTTGGAAATGTAGACTCGATGTCTGCCGACGTTGAACTCGCAACACCGATAGAAACGTCTTCGCAACTTTAGACTCGTTGCGTGCCAATTCGGACACTTTTTCGAACGGTATTTTCCATCTGGCTAAAATTTCGAACGCGTGTCGACAGTCTTTGGCAATGAGCGGACGAACGAGTTCGAGTATCGTCGAAGAACCGGTGTATTCGAATATTCGGATAAATCGAAAACGTCGCTGCAAAAAGTGTCCGATTTGGCAAGGAATCTTTGTCCAGATAAGGTCGATTCTTGGAAGGAAAATGTCGACCTTTGTCAAATAACGGAAACAACGAGAACCCGATTTCGGATGTCTTCTGTTCCGTGCGTGTTCCACGATCGATGCGTTTCTTTTCGTTTCAGCGAGAAATTAACTCGCGAACAGGGTAGAACGGTTCGTTGGTATGACAAACGGTTGCGCGTGATTAGACGACGTCTTAACGATTCTAGTCATGTAGATACTGTAAGTTCGTTAGCGCTTGAAAGTTTCATCGAAACGAAACATCCGTGCGTACCAGATTCGTCGAAAAAGGAAAAGCGGAGAACACGATCGATCCAATCTGTACCACCGAGTCGAAACGGAAGTAACGAAAACTGCGTAAACGATACCACTTGGAAACAGTGTTTTTCGCACAATTTTCGAATCGCAGAACGCTTCGTACAAATGCAACGCGAGTTGTCGAATTTTGTCACGGAAAGAATATACGTTGTTCTCGAAGTCGTACTTCGCATTGTTCGTTCGGGTATGCGTACAGTTTACGATCATATTATATAGGGCATCTTCAAATTTGCGTAGAATCTTCATTTTGCGATACGTCGAGTTCAATATTTTTATAAATATCGATCCCGCTCGATGCGTCGAGTAAAATTATAAATATTCCCAAGTCTTCCAGTATACGGATTACATATTTTCTACGTATATATGTATCTACGTATTAAATCGAGTTTTCCTTTCTTTCGACAAACAAGTACATTCGTTGACTTTCGTTAACTTTTTAAATTAAGGTCGTATTCCAAAATTACATCGTAATTATATAATTCGATTCGACCTGGTCGAGAACTCGCTGTATTACGAAATAAATCTATTATACGAATTTCAAAATGCGTTATCATTTTCTCGCAAACTGTACGCCATACACTGTATACGCTTGCTGCGCCATCGAATAATAAATATAACTAATTAACGCATAGGTATTTTATTTATTGAAAAACACTGTTCATAGAGGGTACTACTCTGTGCGTACGTGTTCGTGTGCGTATATATGTGGGGAAGACGCGCGCGCGCGCGCGCGCCTGTATGTATATATATATACTCCTTGTAATCGAAAAACTTGATACCACGTTTAATAGTACGTACACTCAAGATACCTCGTACGTATTCAGCGGTGAAAACGTGGCAGCATGTGCAATTCGTATTATAGATTGTATACATTGAGGATCGAAACGATTTCCCTGGCCTGTACATACCGTATAAATAATCTGAAAAAGAAAACAAACAGGTACCTTGTAATTTTTATTTTTAACGAGTAGATAGCGAGCGAACGTAAAAAAGTATCGTAATTCATGTACAAGAGCCACATTATTGAGACCACTGAAGTACCTTTGAAACAAAATATGTCTATCGATATGCTGTCCTTTATAATAAAAGAGAAATGAAACTGACGTTATTTATTTTACGCGTGCAACTTACCTGGAATTCGACTATATATAGCCAATGTAAGTACAATTACCTTAAAACCAAAGGATCTTGTCCAACGAAACTAAATTACACGCGGCGGAATGTCTTATTCGATATAGCTAACAAGTTTATTCACTTATACATTCTGTATACCGTATTATTTCCCTAAATAATACTTCGTATGTTCCTCTAGTTTTATTTTATAGAAATTTAATTGTTCTAGTAAATACACTCTTGTTTCTGATATTGTATTTTATCACAGCAATACATCTAACATATATTGCACAGTTTGTACTTTGTACAACGCACAGAAAGATTATACAAAATGCACTGTTATCGAATTTTTTTCCAAACATTTCGCAAAGCTTTAAATGTTAATGCGCGAGTTATTTTGACTACCTAACGGGAAAATACTTGCAAATATCTTCCATTAGCAATCGAAGGAAGATATTCCGATAATCTGTCGGTAAAATACTTGCAAATATGATCCAGGCACAATTATCTTGCCGTTCGATTTCGTAATTTATTAATATACATTTTCTATAACGAGTGCACTATTGTTGAAATCGTTTCAAATCATTTTGTACGATCCGGTTCTATTTTCTTTGGTGCGTATCTGTTACTTTTGTGTATAATACAGTATCGGCGAGAAATGCATTAACATAAAAATTATTTATACAAATGTCGGATAGATACGAATCTACCACCTAATATAACTTTTGTACTCCTCATTTATACTAAATCTTTTAATAGTTTCGTATCCTAAAATTATTGAAAAACTAAAACAAGCCGACTGCACAAGACGTGCCGATAGTCCTTTCGTGAACATTTGCAACCTTTCTTCGACCCAAAGATCTTTGAACGCGCTAAACATACTATCTAATCTTTGCACTTGCAATCTTGCGCGCACGATATCCAAAGGATTCGTGACAATTGTCGTGGTAAATCCTCCTAATGTTCCAGCTACTGCTTGAATGAACAAATGAGAAAACCATTCTGGAAACAGTTGGATAAGCTCTTCTGTAACCCAAAAGAGACAAGTTGTTACGCGTAATGAATTTTTCTTCCGATTTTATTCTCAGTTACCTTGGTAAGATATATAGAGTCCCCACCAAAGTGCACTATTAGGAACGTAAGCGCACAACGATGCGATGTACCCCCGATAAAAACCTCTATAACCGTCTCTCTGATAAATCAGTTTGACAATATCTGCCGATATCTGAGCATTGGTTCTTCCAGGTTCGAGAATTAAACCCAACGTATTCATTTCGATCTGCAAAAAACGTATAAATGGAGAAACGATAGATGTTGATGCTTTTCTCCTCGTACTTACTTTGTTTACATAGTTTTTAGCATGTTTGGTACTACTGATCCCAAGAACCATCAAGTGCTGACTTAAAATATCGAAAGGAACTACTATTGTTTGCCCTACCAAACTAGCAGCACCACCGGCAATTAATGCTTTAACCCGTGAATCTATACACCCTGTAACACGATCTTGTCCAAGTATATGGCGCACACCTTCATAAGTCGATACGTAAAATACGCCAGAAACAATTTGTACGGAACTTATCCAAAATCCTCTATAAAGACCCGGTACACCTTCAACTTTGTATATTTTTTTCACAGCGTCTATCATTCCTATAATAAATAACAAATGTTAAATTAATGAATTTCATTCTTATGTAAACTTACATGTACACTTACCACTGTACATACAATTGTTCTTCTGTACTTGTAAACGAGTTTTTATTACCGTTAAAGGATATAAACAACAACGCACTGAAAAGGATGATAGCATACTCAGTGGAAAAAACTTTGACTTGTCCATCATATCCCACTCGATGGTGCGGATAATATGTGGTGCTTCCACCGTGGTCATTTCTTGGATTTATGCCACTACCAGATTCGATACTATCACAGTACTCGGATACTAAGGTATGTGGGAGTGTTTGTTCAACCTGATGCTGCATATCTCATCAATATTTTTGGGGAATTAATACCCAAATAATTTAGAGAACTGATAAAAGAAAAAGATATTTTGTGTTCATGTTTGGTCGTGTTAGATGATTCTAAGTTGGATTGAGAAAGAGATACACACGAATCTACGCGGTGGCAAATTTGCCTCGTAAATGTGCACCGATTAATATATCGCGTGTTGCAATAATAGAACAAATGCATTTTTCATACATATATATACATATATATTCGTACAAACTATACGTTACCGAATTATATATCCGGGATGACAACAAATATTTTAATAAAACGTAAATGATATTCGATCAATGCTATCGAAACGAAATGAAAACGAAACGTACCTGTCCCGGGATATTTATACATTTTTCGAACTTGATTAGTAACTTCGTAAAAGGTCACTGTCAATGAAGATGTGCAAAGAATTCAGCAATCGATGAATGTCCAAACATTTTTTAGAAACATTGAGACTTACGATGATGTAATATACTATTCCAATGATAAATCTTTTCCAGCGCGTGGAATGTCGATCGATATTCACGTTGCAACAAAGTAAAAATAATTTTTTCCGTACGATATTATAAACTTGTCACGAGAAAATTCACTCTCACATTGCGAAACACTGTACAACTTTCGTTTCATTCAACAACAACGTAATATCGTATCGGTTTTATTTCGAGAGTCAAATTTTGTGAGGTAGCAGAAGACACGGAAAATGTGATCTAATTTTTACGAGTTGCAATACGTATGTAATATTGAGAAAATATCTGAATGGTGGCGACATCTGTGGTTAAGCGAGCGAAACATAGTCGCTATGCTTTCGTACAAGCAGCCCGAGCGATAACACTTAGAAACTCTGTTATAGTATCAATTATCGATTCGAACCGGAATAAAAAACCAGCGCTATTAGCTTATTGTTGAAATTAAAACTAAACCACGATTTATTCGTTACCATAAACAATACAACATGCACGTTTTATCATTAAACTAACATTTGAACCATCTGTATTCCACAAAGAACATCGATACCTTTTATCTCCTAGGTTTAGCAATCCCGACTGTAATACATGTAGAGGGAGATCGATGGAGCTAGTTAACTGTGAATTTTAAATACCTTCTAACAATATAAGAATATTTTTTTATTTTATAATTTTGTAACTTAAAAAACTTTTGTAACGCATAAGAATGTAATAAAACTTGAAATATTTTCTCATTCTTCATCTACGATGAAACATCGATCGTTTCAAAAATCAAGCATATACAAACATTTTATTTTATATTACTTTTTCAATTTATTCTTCCGAGTTTTATCATGTATTTTCATATCCTAGCACACCCTATATCAAGTAATTGTTTTTGAAACAAAATTTAGTCTTTATTGAATTAAGAATATTTTGATTATCGTGCGTAATTTTTTTAAGTAAAATTAGTCGTACAGCAGATACGTTGAATTTATCTTTAAAATTTGTTTCCTCGTGTAAAAAATGAACGAAACAGTATAATTAGTCTCGCGTTTCGAGGACCTCATTAGATACAGCGCGAATGCGTCACTGCATTCTCACCTACATAGCGATACTGCTGTTTTTTAAACACAGTAGTGTCCGAGATCTTATTCCAGCGAGTACTCCTTTTACCTCGATCCCTTGTACGATTTCCTTTCATACTTGTTTGTAAATTTTGTATGCAAATAATATTGATTACGCGACCCACAGGAACCATAGAAAAATAAGCGAGTAACATTACACCGATAGACGTGGCGATAAATAAATTTTTTGAGTTTTGTCTTTCAAGAAAAAGAGGAGAAAAGTTCGGAAGGTTGAATCAATATCACGAAATTACGAACGGAGAATGTACAGTGTTAACGTGACACCGGGTAGATCTTCCGAAAAACAAATTACTTCAAAAAGTGTTGACAACGAAATGGGAATGTACAGAAATCGAAGAAAGGAATCGATACCCGTTAAAGTCTTCAATTATTTCAAGACTCAAATGCAAGCAGAGGGAATTTCGAGTGAGTAGAATTTTTGTTGGATTTTAGCAACAAATAATTCCTAACAATGATCGAGCCTTTAAGTATTTTAAAAATAATTAAAACGTTCGCCGTGCATTACCGTGGGTGAAAGGCCTTAAATACATGTACAGTTGTTATAGACTTTGATTTTCATGACGTTGATTTTCATGTTTGCCATTTATTTCATAATAAAATATATAATATTTCATATATTATTCGAGGATGAAAAAATAAACCAAAGTAAAAATGTGACAAGTAATTCCTTTTCATTGTCCTTATCACTACTTCTCATTAATTCGTTTGAGATCACTTAAATTACCATAATTTTTTATACATGTTTCAACGTATTCGTACTCTCGCATATCTTAATATCGAGAAAATAAAAATTTCATTATTCTCGCGTACGTGTACGCTATTACGGCACGTTAACTCTTCCATAATAATTACATTTTATTAATACTGCAAAAATAATTATAGGCGATAGTTGCGACGTAATAATCACTCTTCTCTCTTCTTTCATCTGGATCGAATAATCTATCTTCGATCGTTTTAGACTTTGGTTTCAATTCTTAAATATATGTATAAATAGTGTGCGATTGCTTTTCCTTCAAAATCACATAATATCAAAGTTCTTTTGTACTTTTTCTTTTTTTGCACTACCAGCAGTACATATATCTCCTCTCATTGAACTTGATTCTTAGGAACATCATCTACCTGACCAATCAATGGTTCAGTGTTTATCATTGAAAATAAACAATCTGTGACTTCAACGTTTAATCTTAGCATACATTTTTATCTTTTTCCACGGTCGTTTTATAATCCGTATAATTTTGAGTCCAAACATCGGTAATGGAATCTTCGATTTCTTCGATCGATTCCTTTGAATCGGGTTCACATTTGGACGTTATTGTATGTAAACATCGTGTTTCCTTCGCCACGATTTTTTCGAATTCTGTTTCTAAATTAGCCATTCGCATTCCACATGAGGAATCATTATACAGTAACCAGTATGGAGAAAAAGAATGTTGTCTGTATTCTGCAACAAATCTTGCTTTCTGAGAGCACGTTACATGCGACGATATCGATGTATGCGAAACTATAGGCGCTATGTAACAATACACGCAAGATGTTTGATCTCGTTTCGATAACTCCATGCGTTTGTTGTTAATAAAATTTAAGGTATTTTCCAGAATGGGATCCACGGGAATTTTCGAGAATTTTCTTGGCCAAAATGGGTCCAGTATTCCTAAAAATATTAAACATAAAATATTATACATTTAACATAGCTTATATTCTTTTTCACGACGAATTGAATAATTTGAGAAGAGTATAGAATAATAGGCATGTACCGTTTTTTTTAGTACTGGATTTAGATTGTACCATAGTACTACAATTTTGTTCCTGTTGTTCCAAGTTTCCAGATAGCGGAATATTTTCTTGATTATTATTCAAACATAAGTATTCGTACGAGGGATTAGAATTGTAACAATTATCATTGGAAAATGTTTGAGGAACAGTGGATGCAAATGTATCTTGATTTATGTTCGCAGTGGAATTAAAATTGGTGTTTTGCAAATATTCTTCGTTAGTTTCTGTAGTATACTTATCTAGATTTTGTAAATAATACGTACTAGTAGAATCAGATTGTACACTGGGAACAAGGTTCGTTTCGTAGTACTGATTTTCTTCCATTGGATTCAGATTTAATAAATTTTGATTCGAGTTGTAGTCGTGTACACTTTCAGTGGTACGATATTGGCACATTAAACTCTCTTCATTTATGGGTTTATTTAAAGGAATCAATCCTGTACTATCATAATACATGGTTTGATACATTTTTGAGGACTGGACATCCGACGTCGGGCAATTAGTATCCGTTGTATTCATAACATTGGTAATCGTCCAATTCTCATAATCTTGGTGCGCATCAATGATCATAGGATATTCATATTGAATAACATTTTCATTTGCTAAAGTATTAGAAGTTTGTTGACCACTTTCATCTACATTCCTTTCAAAAGTAGGTTCATCAAGTCGGTTCAACAAGTATTCCCCTTTAATACTGCTTAAAAGTCCATAACACTCTGTATCATTTTCCAAATTGTCCTCGCTATCTCGATTGTCCAATTCGGCAGTTAAAGTATCAGAATTATCTAGTAAATTATTAGACTGATAACGATCCTTTGCCCAAAGCCGATAACCATCTATCACAGGACTGGCTATTTCTTCCAAATTTGCACCAACCGGTGCTTGTAACATCTTCTTTAGAAGTATAGAACCATGCACATTATTGTTGGCATCTTCCAATGTTTGATATTCGACACGATCATTGGATTGGTACGCAAACAAATTTGTATTGTTAACAGCACTTACTTCAGATTCAATATAGTTGTTATCATCTAAAGGAATTTTTTGAACATTGGATGAACTAGTCGCTGTTCTTAAATCAACAATAGTTGTTGAATCTTGTATTTGATTAGTATTCGTGTTGTACGTTTGAAATTCTCTCTGTATTTTTTTTGTCAAATATTGTTTGAACTCTTCGTACTCAGAAATCCTATTGTCGTCGTCTCTACTTACTACTTCTTCCTCCGCGCTGACCTAAGAAACGTAATGACAGATTTTGTTAAAAAAATATGTATATACGAAATTGTATCTATTATTTTTTTTTTTTTTTGCGTCGTTACACTTCTAACATCTATTCGTAAAATACATCGTTTAAATCGTTCAAGTTGCTCGAACAATAACGATTATTCGAGTGTTGGAATTGGGCATTCGAAATTTGCAAATTTTCGCAATACATCGAATCAACTCACCCACTGATATGGTGGTTGTTGTTGGGGACAGTAATGATTATCGGCCATAACGTAATCAGGACTGTGCAACGGTGTGGAGGTTAACCCGAGAAATTTCCCAGTTTTAATTTTTCGCATTTTGCTTTTGCGATTCTGCTTGAGATCTTGCAGCAATCTGCCAACCTCGTTTTCATTTCCGCCTCTCGCGGCTTGCAACACTTTAACCAACAGTTTCTTCTACGATGAAAAAATCACGATCGATCGTTAAAAATCAATTTCAAGTATCTACTTGTCGTCTTACAATGAAAATCAAGAAGCCGGCAAGCTTACCGATTTTTCCGTTTCAATGTCAAAAATAATAAATCAATTACCTTTATGTTACCTGGTACACGATATCTCAGAGCCAATGCCTGCAATTCCTTATAGGATAATTTTGAAATATCGTTGTCGTTCATTTTCAAACATCGAAACATTCAGTTGCGATCCTTTTCCTGGTTCTTACACATTTCTGATATGGCCGATAGAAAAATTCGTCTGCTAACCGAATCACGCAAATTCCTTTTTGAAAAAGGATTCGAAAATAAATTTGGTTCAACATCTACCGGAAACGAGTTTCGCGACAAAATTACCCCTTTTTCCCCGACTATATCTATCTTGTTTCGAATTAAACCAATTCTTATTTTAATCACTGGACTGCTTTTTAACCGATTTCGTCGAACACATAATAAGATTTGCAAGAAACTGTTTTGCTATACATTAAGCGCGCAGCGATCGTATTTTATTAAATAAAAAACAAAGGGAAAATTAAGCGTTGCGGTCGCATCAATGGACCGCATCTTTATTTATCTTTACACATGTTTTACTCCTGTACCGGTAAAATGAGTCAACTACCGGTCGCAAAATACTATTATCCTGCCATCTAGAAATAGATATTAAAATCCGATATTATCGATCGATAAAATTGACAACAGGAACAGTGCGCATCCTGATGGGGTAGTTGTGAAATTGACAATAGATCGGATCGTTGGCTCACTTTTGAACGTTAATTAAACGTTCGCCTACTGTCTCGATTTGTTTTTCATTTTCCGACGCAGTATTAATTTTTCTATGATGCATTAACGCGTGTGCGCAATCACACAAATAAATACTCGTTTTTGTATAAACAATTTTGAAGATATTCCTTAAAATTTCGTGACTCTGCGAACTTCGCGATCCCTCGCATCATACGCAGCCGGTACATCAAACGTCCGATATTATTTATTGTATAACTCGAATCTTTTTAACAGAATAACAGAACTCTGTTGCATTCGAGGATAAAAAAAAGTTATTTTTTCCCAGAGATTGCAAGGTCATGCTCGATACTTTGTTGGTAATAACGATAAATGTTTATTACATTTTACCGATCGTATAGGCGATACGTATTCTTACGCCACTTACGTCCGATCGATCGATAATCGAAAAAAATTTCCTAAAGTGGCGGGCAAGTAGTACACGCTTAAAATGCGCGCATCCAGTAGAAAAATCGTTTATAGTCGGACGAAGGAGGTTTGCGTTTTCCGACCGCGCCGGAGATGAATGGACCAAAGGTACACGTATTATGTATGTTTATCGCGTTTGAAATAGACCCTCGTTGGTAGTTTCAACTATACGGCACATTTGGTATCGTAAATAAACGTTACTCGGACCTTTTCTATTCGAAGTAGCCTTTTTCCGAACTTTCACCGGTTCTCGCGGAAAAAAAAGGATCTCGTTGGATGAATTATCGTTTTGTCGTCGATAAAGCCACAAGAAGTATACGTTATCGATAACTACTCTACCGAAGTAGGTATTCCGTGACACAATGCATAAAAATAATAGAAGAATAACTTCCAATTTACGAGGGAAAGCGGTCGGGCTGGTGAATATTCAGGAGCGTTGCAGACAGAATAATCCGTCGAAAGTAGGCCAAACCGAGAAAAGAAAACGGGTCGCGAGAAACACCGTGCAATTCGTCGATAACGAGCCGATCCGTGCATCGTTGTTTGTTCGAATAATAAGCCGTTTGCCGGCCGCGCGGCCGGCGAGAGCGCCCTTCGAAAAAGCGTCGGGCCGGACTTGCGCGCGAGCAAGGAAAGCCCGTGCTTTTGCGTGGCCGGGTCTTTCGATGCATCAGCGTGCGAGGGTCGCGCGCGTCGTTATCGAGTCAGTGGGCCAAGTTACGTTAGTCCGTCGTGGAGCATCGATCGTTGAATCGGGTGACACGCGTCGATCGGTTCCGAGCGACAGGTGAAACAGATAGAAGGCAGAAGAGGAAACCGAACGAAGGAAACGCAACAGATCGTTTCGAGGAAAGCGACGGATCGGAATCGAGGTCGGGTGTTGGTGGATCGCTTGAACTACCAAATGAAGGCACGTAAGAGCCGGGAGAAAAGTAAGTCCATGATTCGTACAGGCGGACTGTAGTGCCGCTCGAGTTTCCTCTCCGGGTAAATCGGTAAACCGACAGGCCAGTCGATACGCCGTGGAAAAGAGATCCTCCTTGAGACGAAGGGACTGCATCCGCACAGCCCGGGCCCCGGAACGATCTCCCCCTTTAACGCGCGTTCGTTGCGGTGTGCCTCGGTGCTAACAGCTGCGAAACCATGCAACGGCAAGGTGCGAGACTCGCTCGACTGAGAGAGAAAAACCAAACACCAATCGAACGCTCTCTTTTACTCCACTTTCTTTTCTGCCCATCCGGCCGACCACTGCTCCTCCCTCCTCTTCGAGAGTTAACCACCCTCCCGTCCGCCCCTTTTTACCCTCTACCCCTTTTTCGAATCGTTGCTCGCGATTTACTAGGGAACCGATGGACTACAACGATGACGACGACGACGACGACGACAACGACGACGACGACAACGACCACGACGACGATGACAGTGTATACGTGCATCGTGGTCTCTTTTCTACTTGCACGTATCGTGCGCGTCTTTGGATTCGCGCGTTTTTAATTGATAAAAATGCTCCGGAAAACGGAAACGCCAAGTGGGCTGGATACAGGGTAGGAGCTCTCCCGTTGCTATGGTGACCCCGGATGCCCGGGACCAGAGCTGCTAGTGGAATTACAGTGCAGAGTATATACATATCTATATGTATACGTGTATATGCGTGTGTATACACATATGTATATACACACATACTTAAGTATATACATATATGTACGTATATATATATATATATATATACACATGCGCGTTTACGATGTACACATACAGGAGACTTCAAAGCGCACGTCCGTGTTCGGACAATCTCGAACGACAACGGTTCGCGCTAGATCAATTTTCGTCGAAAGTTTCTCCGTTTCTTTTGTTTCTTCTCCGCAACGCATTCTTCTACAGGGTGTTTCTTGACGCGCGGGAATTGTTTCGTGAATTGTTCGCGGGACCCAACAAGTTGATTACCTCTGCAAGTATTGCGTACGTAGCGAGCTAGAAAGCTTCGTATAAAAGTAGCCGTCGTTCGTAGACCGGTAGCTTGATCCGAACCAGTTGCTTCTCCAGCGTTCAATGTCCATACTTGATCAATACTCGTCGAGTTATCTAAAATTGATCGTTCAGCTTGCCGGTGAATCCGTAAACACGGTCACGCCGGACCTTGCTCGATAAATCATTTCCCAAATTCCTGTGCACGCGTTAAAAAACACTCCGTATAGAGCGATAGAGTAGACACCGATCGTTGGCCCAGCTTTGTAGCTTCCGTTGTGTAGAGTCGCGCAATCTTCTCGTGGGCGTTAATATTTGTCGGTGCTTTACGTAGTTCCGTGATTGTAATTTTAGCAGCGATCAATGGGAAGCTTCTACCTTAGCCGTGAACGACGAGTTTGACACGGCTCTTTGAACACCGTAGAAACCGCGAGAAGAAGAGCATGAAAAAAGAAAAAACGCGAGACGAGACCGGTCGATCTTGAAACGTTGGCCACGATGCCCACGGGGTTCGTCCGATGATCCTTTCACCCTCGACGGAACCTCGTGTACGCGCGATCGCGAACATTTTCGAAAAGAACCGAAGCATGCGTTCAGGGGTGTGTAATTGCATGACAGACAGACACGCGCGAATCCATCTCCGACCGATCGATCGTTCGTCGAATAACACTCGGTGTTCCTCTTTCGAACGTGCTAACATCGAGTTGCATTCGCGACTGTCTGCCGTTGGATAAACGCGTGTAAATTTTCGCTCGTAGCGGTGTAGAGGATGATGTCCCGTACTCGGCGATTCCTCGTTCAAACGCGAGCGGAAACCTTCCTCGAGAACGAAACAAGTTTCCATTTTCCTCTCGGTTTTGGACGGGGACGACGACGAGACGCCTTGTACAAATTCTCGTAGAGTATCTTCGTAGGTTGCGAGATTCGTTAGGCCCTTCTTTGAGTAGGTGCATTTGTTCTAGAGATTGCTATTATTCTTTAGAGCCGATGAAACACCCTTCCCCCCTTTGTAGATTGTAGCGTTGGGTCGCGCTTTCGTTTGCTCTTGAATCTTATCACGGTGCCGGTAATTATAATTATATTTATAGCGCCTCGCGTTAACGAGTATCGATTTTAACGTTGCGTCGCTTGAATACGAAACGTGTCTCCGGACGGCTGTCTCGGGCAAAACTTTTCGAGTAAATCGAAAATACGTATACGAGATTTACGACGCCGAGGATCTTCTCCTCGTCGACGAAAGCGACCCCTCGACTTTGCGATTATCCGAGTCCAAAGTATAGTACATATAGCAGTTGTTCTTTTCAGTCGCCTGAAACCTATTTAGTGACTTTTCTCTCTGTCTTCGATTCCACGCATCTTTCCATCGTCGAGCGAACAACGAACCGACCGTATACCGTCTATATCGTGTTCCGGTATCAATTTTGCTAATTGTGCTCGCAGAAGGATGGAATCGTGCGCGCGTCGTTTCTATCTCTGTTTCTCTCCCAAGTAAAACACGATCTCCGCCTAGCTCTAAAAGAAGAATGAATCGTTTTCGTAATGAGCGACCTACGATCGGATCTGATCGAATTGTTTTACCTGGGCGAAACACCTCCCGTTTGTCCCACGTTCACGAGTTCTCTGCCTGCAAGTCTCTGCACCTGTATTCGCATCTCCAGGTATTGTCCGTGTTGCCAACGCGCGCACTGTACGTGTGTATGTGTGCGTGCGTACGTATGTGTGTATGTATGTGTCCTCCTTCTCCTCCTCCTTCTCCTACCTTTTGCCCACTCCGTTCCAAGTAGGACCCTGTTTTTGCTCAGGGGGAGCGTAAGCAGGTTGCCTGGAGGAGGATCAGCCGCGCTGTCTTCTCGGGCACCCGGCGTATCTTCTCCCGCTCTAAAGTAATGCTAAAACTTCTCGAGCTCTTGTTGCACCCTGTCTCGTAAGTAGAAACCGCGCCAGTCTCCTCTCCTGCCTGCTAGTGAGAGAGGAGGAACGGCGTCTCTCCTTTAGCCTGAAGTAGAGGAAGAAGCACAGTTGAAAAGGTGAGAGGGGAGTACTCTCGAACGCGTACAGTCTTAGAAGCGAAACGCCCGTTGGCAAACTTACAGAGAGCGAGCTTGAAGAACTCGGGGGCGTTTTAGGGGGTTCTACTGCCGGTGCCCTCGCCCTCGGCGGCCGGCACAAGCCGGAGGAGCTCGCCACCTTGGCGGCCAACACCAGGTTCTCCAGGAAGGAGATACAGTTGATTTATCGTGGCTTCAAACAGGAATGCCCGACCGGCCTCGTCGACGAGGAGGCCTTCAAGCAGATTTTCTCGCAGTTCTTTCCGCAGGGAGGTGAGAATTCTCGTCTGAAACAAACAATCGTTTCGATTAGAATGATAATAACGCGTAAATCTTCCAGATGCCAGCCAGTATGCTCACTACGTCTTCAACACCATGAAGAGAAAACCATCTGGAAAAATAAGCTTCGAGGTGAAACGTTGTTCGATTTTACCAACGTTTCGAAATTCTTCTCTCCCAACCTCGTTGCTCTTCTCTTTCTTGTCCAGGAATTCCTCACGATCCTGTCGAAAGTGTCCAGAGGCTCGGTGGAGGAGAAACTCCAGTGGGTGTTCGGACTCTACGATCTGGACGGCGACGGGCTGATCAGCAAAGAGGAGATGCTGGACGTGGTTGGTTCTATTTACGAGATGTTGGGCCGTTACACTCAGCCCCAAATCGTCGAGCCTCACTTGGCTGCTCGGGAGCACGTCGATCGTATCTTTCACGTGAGTATTACAATTCCGAAGTGTACAATTTCCGAAGAAACGAAGAAACGAAGCATATTCTTTCCCTCCAGTTGATAGATGCGAACAAAGACGGCGTGGTGACGATCGAGGAATTGGTGCAATGGTGTTCCAAGGACGAGCAGCTCTTGCGAAGTCTCGACACCCTCGACACTGTCTTATGAGATATTTACCGTTATTATTTTACACCTCTAATTCGATTCCCAAAAGCCCCCATCTGATCGAACCTTCGAACGAGCTCCGCTTGTATTTTCCACGCGAATGGTTTGATTGTATTTAACGGTTCGTTGGTTACGAACAAACAACGCGGACAAAACAATCGGAGCTTGTCGAACGTTGTTTGTAAATATATATATATATATATATATATATATATATATATATATATATATATATTTATTTATTTACCCTACCTACCCAGTCTTTCGAACGTGCTGTCGAGAGCACGATGAAAAATTAACAGTATTAGTAAACTTTTCGCGCAAAGATCGTTCGTTCTCGACGTTTCTTTGCGAATAAGGCAAAATGAGTATAAATTAGGGAGAAACGCATCCGAAAACGACGAGATAAAGGTTCGACGTACGGTATAGGCGTTGCCTTTACCCGATTTAGTTATGCAGGATGGATGCGAGCATAATTCCCGAACGTAATTCTTCCACCTTGTAGCAACGATGAATTTTAAAAGTTTTAACAGCCGAGTTACTCCGATCGGGGTAACACGGTATCTCGATCGAACACGATCTTTCGCCTCTATATTTCTTCCGAATCCCTCTAATCCTTGTTCTCAACGAGTCGAAAATATTCGAGTCTCGTTTATTTAGATCGGCGGTTCTCCACCTGTTTTTCCGTCTACCATTTTACACGGGGTACATAAATATTATCTACGAAAGCGATCGACAGTCGATCGAATAGAAGCGCGCAATTATTTTTTCGATCGAACAAACTGACATCCGTACTGCGTATCACAGGTTGAGAACCGCTGTTTTAGACGGTGTCGATACACCCATGACACAATAACTCCTTTTACCAGATTTCGCGAATTTCAAATTTCCTATAATCGGCCCTTTCAGATTCGAATTCGTTCTACAAATAAAATTCGATATACGGTATGAAAAATTCGTCGAAATAGACGATAAATCTGAAAGGGTTTAAGCATATGTATGAAACTTACACATAGTGTACGATTTGACCATCTTCGTGGCAGTTAAGTACGATTACGAAGATTTTTCTCAAGGAGCTTCGATTACTGTTCATCGTCCGGGTCGTTTTCGTATCCTTTTCGATACCTTTGCAAAAAATTCCACACTGCAACTGTAATTCGTAAATAATACGAAATACTATAAAAAGGTTTCCTCGCTCGGATACTTTTAAACTATGGTCCGCAAATGCCTGCAAAATAGAGTAAAGGGTCAACAATGGCTGCAACGACCCGTGCACGATGGAACAAGTATAGTTAGTAACCCAATAATATAATAGATCGTAGTATCCTCGACCAACTAAGAGAAACGTGATCTTTCGAGATCAACGCCTCGTGTGATTCTCTCGTACCTTACTATTTACTATTACGATTATACTATCGCGTAAAGGTTATTGTTATCAATACAATCATTATTAATCTCATTGCCTGATATCTACAAACTTGTTGTAAAGTAATCTCACCTATGTAGAAACTGTTAGCGTATACTCGAGATATTCTAAAGCGATATTTTACGCGTACAAATGTCATCGAATTTGTTGAATTTCTCAATTTTACTGTAAATCCTGTACTATATATATATATATATATATATATATATATATATCATATATGCATATTCGCGAAGGACGAATATTGACTGTTTTCACGCGACTGCAACTGTAAAAAGATCGATTCGACGATAATTGCGATCCGATCGAGGATATTCGATTCTTTCTTTCGTGTATATGCTACTACTTCAGGAATCGATTTTTTTTACCAATCGATATGTTGCGTACCAATATGTATGCGTTTAATATACATACATTGGTATTTGCATTTCTTTGAATGTATATATACATATGCAAATTGAATATTTTTGATTCTGTTACAATTATCGTAATATTATAGGATTTTATTATTTTTTGCAATTTACGTATTTCTGTTCCACTACGATCGCTTTATCTTTGGATGAACGACAATTAAATTGTTTCTACAAAGAAAACATTTGTATTTAATAAAAATTAAAATTTCCATTCTAGACACTAAAAATGTTTTGTTCTTTTCGTAATAAAAATTTTTATTTGTACACTGCCAAGAAATTATTTACCTGTTAATGATACCGCTCGTAAATTTATTAAACGTAACATGCAGTAATATATAGATCTGTGTTAAGTCTGACTTTGATCTATACATCACTGTCTTCCGTTTATCGTTTTAAACTTATCTGAGAAATATTGTTTTCCATTTATCGTATATTCTTGATACCTCGATAAAAAATGACATTCCTATCTGGATAAATTTTGATTTTAATTTCCCTTTTGAATCGAAGAGGTTCAGTTTTAGGTAATACATACTGGCGACAGTGGCGCACAAGATTAAATTCTCACAAGCAATGTATAGGTTATGCATTTCCAAGAGCAGCTGTTTTCTATAGTTTGTTTCTTCTATTTAAAGCGCGATCAAAATAATCATTATCAAACTCTGATCCGATAAGTGTCGAAGATTAATTTAGGCTAATGTTCTGTAAAGAAAAAAAATTCATAGCAACACGAGGGGTTGTAAAGAGATCTCTGACGTAAAATTCAATGCGATGTCGTGCAATATATTGTATAATGATAATAATTAACCAATCGGTAATCACACCAATTACGTTTATAGATACAATTTGATTTATAAAATGACAGTGAGACTCTAAACAACAATCATAAAATATTAATAAGAATAATAGAGTAAAATTTGTACATAAATAAAAATGGTGAAAATAAAATGGTCGTTAACAAAAGCTCCAAACATTCTAAAGTAAGTTACCAAAAATAACTAAGAACTGTTATTTGTTTAAATGTATCATTGTAATGTGTATGTTTTCCTTTTTTTCAGACTTAATTTAAAGCAAAAATGGTGGCGTCTTCAAATCATTATAAAATCTTTATTTTACAATGACTTCTTAAATTGGAGTTACATATGTGATATTCTTTTGGAGCCAATGTTTTGGTTCGTAGAAAATTTCACAGTCTGTTTAGGACCTGTAAGTACTTTACTAATCTATCCTATGTTATTTAGGCTATAATTTATTGTGAAAATTTTACATAATTGTGTAACTTACCGTATAAAAGAATTTAACACTGTTCACAATATATTTACTAAGCCTGGCAGTTCACAGGTATTTGTAGTAATGGTAAGTCTCTTATCCGCGTGTATTGTATACATTTCATATTACATTGGTCTACCATATTGGTGGGAGAAAAGTCCATTGATGACGATAATACTCTTACTGATTGGAAATTGGTTACTGGCAAACGTATGTTTTCATTACTACATGGGTGTAAGTGTTCCGGCTGGCTACCCACCGGTAGGTAGTCTTATTCCAGAAGCTGTAAGCATTTGTAAAAAGTGCATTAAACCAAAACCACCTAGAACGCATCACTGTTCTGTATGCAATAAATGCATTCTTAAGATGGATCATCATTGTCGTATCCTTTTAGACAAAATATTCATTTTCCTATATTGGTACAAACTGCTATAAATTTCTTGACGTGAAAAATAGCATGGTTAAATAATTGCGTCGGTCATTACAATCACCGCCATTTTTTTCAATATATGGCTTTTACGGTACTCGGTATTTTATTCATTATGCTGTTTGGAGTTGAAATAGCGTATCAAGAATTCTTTCCGACTCAAGACCCAGAATTAGATGGTCATCCTGTGCGCATTAACAATTCTGAAATAATTCCTGTGGTAAGTTTTATCACTTTTTTCAAAATAAATGAAATCACTGTACAAAATTTTTGTATCGTAATTGTTGTTCCAGACCGAATCGCTGGACCATTTAAGTCAAGAGGAATTAGCTGAAATAGCTAAACAAGCGGCGGACACAAATGCTAAAGAATGGAGAAGAAGACTTATAATTTTTGCAGCGTTAATTTGCGTGGCTACTTTCGCAGCGTTAGGAGCGTTAACATGGTGGCACGCGGGTCTTATCACTAGAGGGGAGACGAGTATAGAAGCACATATAAACAGCACAGAGATGCAAAAGTATAAAGAACTTGGAAAATTATATCAAAATCCATATAATTTTGGACCAAGACAAAATTGGAAATTGTTTTTAGGCACCATTGGCAGGTATTACTTTTGTAATTAGAATTTTCCTTCTTTTTAATATAATAATCGGATACATTGTATCGTTGTTTTTTTTTCTTCTTTTATTATAGAAGCTGGTGGTATGTATTATTTCCATCGAATCATGGTCCCTATGGAGATGGACTCACGTGGAGAACCATTCACGACGCAAAGATATCTTGAGTATGATTATCACGCCTATCGATGGCAGTTTGCACTTATTTTCTACAGTCACGATCGAGTTACTCTTACAAACATTGAACTCCTCTAGTCAAGCTGCAATCAGTTAGTATTATGTACAATTTACATACTTGGCACACTAAACTATATAAAAAGTATCTAAAAATTTAATGTCAATGTAAACTTGTAATACTTGTTTTTTACATCCACAAAATTATCTGCTATACGCATGTATCTATGTATACATTATCGATAATGATACTTCTAATAAACGTAGGTCGTTATCTTCAATGTATATTGTTAAGCAATATTAATATTAAATGTATTTTAAACTTTTAATGTTTAAATCGCTCGAGACAATTGCGAAAAAAATAAACGAACTTTTCTATCTTTGCAAAATAACTGAACATACATTGATATACTACAGAGTTAAGCTTTTGGCCAAACAATGTCCTCTATCCAGTTAAGATAATGTGGGACCCTCGTATACACTCCGGGCATATTAACGAACGCACAACCCTGCCCAAAACTTGTGATGCCCAATATTTGAAAGAGGCATAAATTTGTTGGATGAACTATTTGTAACGGGCCACCCGAATCTCCTTGACAAGTATCTTTGCTCCAACCACCGCGAGGATCTCCAGCACAGATCATACTTGGTGTAATTCCATATGGTATTTTTATCGATTGCGTATGTCTTATTGCGCACCTTAGATTATCAATAATGTCGAGTTGAGCCTTTTGCAATTGATTACTTCTTTCTTCGGCTTCTGCAATTACATAACAATATTTTAGATACTTTTTTCGATAAATACCTATGTACACGACAGTGTCCTAATCATACAGTAACACTTTAAACGTACCAAATTCGGTAACACCCCAACCACTGACCCATGCTTGCTCAGGTACAATGTCGTATTCTTGATACAGACAGGCAGGCCTTATATCCTTATTAAACGTAATAACAGTACTTAACTTTATAAGGGCTATATCATTGTATATCGTAGGAGGTTTATAACTCGGATGACGTATCATCTTACTAATTGTAGTCGTAACACCATGCTGATTATCTCTCAAATCGTGAAAACCGATACGTGCATCTGTAGGACTTTTGTTAAAAATATTTGATTTAAAAACTTGACATAATTTTGTATGTACATATATATTTTTTCATACTAATCTGTGATAATAAAGAAATTATAAATAATACTTTGGCTGGTAAGTGCAATGCGCTGCGCTAAGTACCCATTCTGGTGCAATAAGTGTACCACCGCACGAAACATGGAATGTTCCGTCCGAATATTTTATACCTAGAGCCACCATGTGAGGAAATTCACCGGGCAAAGCAGTAACCCCTCCGATAACAAGCCGATTTGTGTTAATGCAGTTTTGATTGGTTACCTTGATCACCTCTTGATTCGCACCGACCAAAGGCAATATTCCTGTTGTGCTTGAAATTTGTCTTCCATATTCTTGGCACACTAATGTATCAAGATTATCGATTAATGTTGCAATCAATATTGTAAAGTACTTTTTCTGTTTACAGATTACTTACTTTGTTCAGACTTTCTCTCTGCAATTGTATACGCAGTTGTTGTATTGAAAATTTCATTTGGAGTTGACAATTTCTCATTCCACGGACTTGTACTGCTGTTTGAATTAATTTCAGGGACCATACGAACCACGTTCTTATCTGCATTAAGAGCAGCTCGTAAGAAGGGATTATTATTATAAGAAGCAACACTAACACTATGAGGTTCTGTTGTTTCGACCGCATTCTTATATACAGATGTATCTTGACTTCGCTTATTGTTGTTGCTAGAAGGTGACAAAGTCGATCGAGCAGTGTACGATAAGAAAGGGTTGCTCCAATTTTCAGTTAAGGTTGTAGCGCGATCTTCAAGGAACAAGTTATTATTGATATTGTCACTTAACACCGGCAGCTTAATGTTGTTTCGAAGAAATGGGTTTTTGTCAATATTGTCACTTAACTTCGGCGGACTAGGTTTCTTTTTCCTTGAATTTCCTAGAAATATATCTACCTATATTTGCAACTACTTGAAAAAAATTTTAAATTTGTAAAAATATAATTTGGAATTTTGCAAAGAATAGTTTACGATTGGCAGTATCGTTGGATACGGTAAACAAAATATGTTTGTAAATCTTAAAATAATAATAATTAACCTGAATTATTTGCCGACAACACTAATACAACCGCAAACAGTAAAAATATCATAAAAATATTAAGCCGAAATGCCATTATGTATTACAAAGAGCAAAAGCAGACCTTTTCTTGGCTTTGAATTAAACTAGAATAAAAAGAGAAAGGAATCGTTTGCGTCGTAGGCACATAAATAAATACATTATTTCACTGTCATTTGTTGCCATATTTCCACCTCCCGTACAATTTCGACGAATGCTCGGCAATGATATCGAAGAAACATATTCATTAAAAATATTAGCAGCTTCAGCAATCCTATCCAATCCAATCTGTGAATCGTTCGTCAATATTTGAACATTGGAAAAATGTTTCCATTGGTTCGTCAAGGATCTTCTTGAATGCTACCACGTGACTATTCTGCGAGATTCAAATCTATGAATTATGATTAATTAGTGTTGAGAGGGAATTTTTCTCGACAGTTGATCCTTAGTATTTTTCTACTGTTAACGATGCAATCGTATTTTTCTTGATTTACGTAACTCCAATATACTATACTAGTATACACGAACAAGGAAACCGATAAATAAAACCGATGGTTCATCTCATATGTTTACCACTTTTGTTTTTGCGTCTTTCGGAACATCTTTTATCAATCTCTGCATTATACGCAATAAAAATTCCTGAATTGATTTGTGCGTTAACACCTTTCTAAACCGACTTTTAATTAACTGACACAAAATACGGATAAATTGTGTTCGCAATGACTTAAACTCAATCAGCGAACGAACCCACATTGATATATCCGCAATATACACTTACGATTCCATTAGTAGATATCGCTAGGAATTTTCTTAAAAGGCCAACGGTTATAAGTTATAAGCCATGTTCCGCCAGTTCAGCAACGATAAATGTAGTATTCTTTTTTAGTAGTACGATCGTTGAATAATATCGATAACAACGATTCACAACATAGTTACGCAATTAGCTATATTTAAAGTGTCTTGTATCTTCCTCCACTAGCTATTATATAGCCATTGCTACCACCAATTGCTTCCATTCCTCACAAAGCAAATTGCTTATGCGAATAACGACGTAAAGTATATAGAAGAATCACCATCTAACAGTAGATTTTCGTTCCGTCAACTGAAGGATAATCGCGTTCAGTGTTCGTCGCGGAGTTACGAAAGTATGCTTTCTACCGCAATCTTCCTTCTTCTCTATTCGATCACAGGGACGATTTACGTGGACGCGGGGTCACCGAGGATCGTGATCGTCGGCGCCGGTGCCGCAGGTATCGCAACTGCATCGAAATTGTTGGAAAACGGTTTCGAGGATGTTTTGATTTTGGAAGCTGAGAACAGAATTGGCGGACGAATCAACACAACCGAATTTGGTGAGTTCAGCGCTCGCTAAATCGACCAGACCCACCCGAAGATACGATATTAACGATGAATCTGCGTTCCCACAGACGAATACGTCGTCGATTTAGGTGCGCAATGGATCCACGGAGAGAAGGGAAATGTCGCGTACGAATTAGCAGCTCCTTTGAACCTCACCGATCACTCGGAACCGTTCCGCGATATTATGTACACCACGACTGGCGAGTCTCTCGATACCGAAATTATGAATAACATTACACAGTTCTATATAGAATTAGATTCGATGAATTTGGAGCACGAGTGCAATCGTTCTCTCGGCGAATGTTACGAAACTAGGTACGAATTTTCTGCACCCGAGGCTATTATCGTGCAAATGTGATCGTAACGCGTGGGTATGCACCGTATCGCAAGAGCACGAAGATAATTCGAAACGATAGATCACAGAGGGTACGCCGCCAAATCGCGCGGATTCAATTTTCCCACTTTCACGACCGAATAACGTACTCGGTTCTTGGCGAGTCATTGTGCCAGAAACGGAATATTTTTGACGCGAGAAACCATAAATTATCTTTTTCGTTCGGAATCAATCTCCGAAGCGATGTCCACACGTTACGGTACACCCTGTAATACATTCATTTACAATGTTCGACTCGCGCTGATAGGCTCAAACAGCATTTTGCACTATTTCCGGAATTGAACGATACGATACAGGAACAGTTACTATGGCACTTTGGCCTGTTGCAAACGAGCATGGACCCTGCTGACTCCTGGTACGATATAGCGATAGAAGATTATCAATATATGACGTACGAGGGAGATATAGCGATTAATTGGAAGGAACGCGGCTACAGTACTATTCTGGATATATTAATGGTTCGAACGCGTTTTCCAATAGATCGTACTCTAGCATTTTCGATCGTTTGAAAAATCTTCGCTCAATGTATTTGTCGTTTTAGAAAAAATTTCCAAACCCGGAAGAGGAGTTGCCCGTGTTAAATAAAACAATACTCAAAGCCGAAGTGACGAAAGTCGATTACTCGAGCGAAGACGGTACCGTGAAGATAACGACTCTCGACGGAAACAATTATGTAGCCGATCACGTAATTATGACGCCTTCTTTAGGGGTGCTCAAGGCAGAATACGAAATTCTGTTTAGTCCTCAATTGCCAGAATCGAAGATCGAAAGTATCAAGGTACACAAATATCCCGTCATTTTTCTCGTTCGATGTTTTTGCCGAAAACCTGTCCATGAAATTTCGCTCAAAGACCGGTTACTTCTTAGACCATAGGGTTTGGAAACGCTTGTAAAATCATACTGGCATTTAACGACACTTGGTTCAACGAAAGAGGATTCAAAAACTGGGGTTTCAGTCTCTTGTGGAACGAAGAGGAAAGAAAGGAATTGGATAAGAATGTACGTAGATATGTACACATCGAAACTCTTGCGAAATACGAATAAGACGAGTATTTGCATTGTGCACTTTCTAAGACGTTTGTACTGTTTTTAGCCATATACGCAATGGATGCCATATACGGTGGGAATGTACGTCGTCGAACATAAGCCTCTATTGCTGTATCTATGGATTTCCGGAAAAGGTGCGCGTCTAATGGACGATATCACGGACGAGGAGGTATATGATCAAACCATGGGCATGTTGGACTCTTTCTTAGGGGCAGACTACAATGTTAGTAGACCAAGAGCAATGATAAGGTATCGACTTTAGGATTACCGAAACGTTATCTTTTCATATTTATCGCGTTACGAAATCCATTTCGTTGCTTCTTCGCAGAAGTAAATGGCATCAAAATAAACACTTCCGTGGTACGTATAGTTATCGAGGTATGGAAACCGTGGGTAAAAATGTGAGCGCGGAGCAATTAGCCGAACCGATTATGAAAATGGGTAAACCGGTGAGTTTACATTGGCTTTGGATTACTTTAGAGAAATCGAACTGAAAATGCATCGCACGCTTTTCTCGTTACAGGTGATTCTGTTTGCCGGGGAGGCTACTCGTGAACACGATTTCTCTACGGTACACGGCGCTATTGCTTCTGGATGGAGAGAAGCCGAGAGACTGATAAATCTATACAAGGGAAACGATAATACAAGGGAATAGAAATCACTCTGAACGTCCTTGTTCACACGTCCCACTCTGAAATGTCTAATAAGACAACAGAATTTACATAAATATATTCTAGATACAATTGCCTATGTATGTATAAATGTAGAAGTCATATTGCATTTCTTAGGTTTATGCAACTCTATAACTTTGACCGTGTACCTTTGACTCGGTCAGAATGATAGATACGATTACACAGTATCAAATATACACATTTTTTCTTCGTTACAAGCTAAAGTTGTGCGCGTATACATATGTACAAAAAACACGAGTAAATACACATATTTGTGGCTAACCTTGCGCGTGTAAGGATCAGTTTTTTAAAACGTGATGCTGTAGAAAAACTTGAGCCTGTTTTACACCAGTTTCGTAAGCCCCGTGAGCCGTGGAATAAAAGTTGTCGTGCGTTGCTTCACCGGCGAACATGATGATGGGTAGATTCTAAAATAAAACGGTAACTTGTAATACGTTTTGTATTTTAAATTTAAACGTACGCATCATTTTTTTTTTTTTACCTTGCTACTATAATTTCCTATTATTTTACTCCATACTGGTACCGCTAAAGTGGCCGGCGATATTCCGTTCTCGTTACATTTTGTTGAAATATGACTGTAACTACCGCGGACATAGCTGTTTGTATGCCATTGAGTTCGCAGGCACCTTTTTACCGGTGGTAACTTGTCGAGCTTCAGATAACGTTTGAGCAAGCTTGTGCAATCGTTCGCTACTTGTTGTTCGCTTAAAGTCTCAACGATGTAAGCTCCACGACCACCGACCCAACCGAGAAGCACACCTTCGTGATTGGGAAGAACGTCAAAGCCTGTGAGATCTCTGGTCCATAATGTTTTACTACAAAAGATACTGTCACTGCGGTTGTTTCTCTCCCAGAGCAGTTGAAATCCTTTTGTACCGGGTTTCCACCAAGGTGTGCCAAAGTCCAAGAAGATTTTATTAATCAAACCGAATCCAAGACTTTCGATTGCCTGACCGAAGGATGATGGTAACGGCGGAGCGAACATTTTTTTGTAATTCTCCTTCAAATAACCAAGAGAGCTAGTGATTATAACACAATCAGCGAGAATTCGAGTGTTATCGGAGAGATTCAATAGAACAGGACTACAATGATCTTTAGCGACGATGACTCTTTGCCACTTGATCGAATCGACCGAAGTGTTTAGACGCAAATTTTTTCCACTCAATCCATCAGCAAGAAGTTTTGTTACTGAATTATATCCGGCTCTGAACAAAAGGTTTTCTGAACCTCCAACAAACTGTGAAACGTATACATGCGTTACTTTTATATTATCAAGTGTTCGACGGTGCAAATTATTTATATTCACCTTGAATTTTCCCCAGTATTTTGTGGACAACTCGTCTAATGTGAGACAGGAATTATCGATCACTAGAAATCTAACGTTCCAATCGAAAATCTCTTTCTTTATGATTCTTATTGTCGACGACTCGTCCCTTTGTTGCAAATGCCTTTTGAGGGAAGTTCTCAAAACTTTGCCAATATTTTCAAAGCCTAATTCGACCTCTCTATTCTCATAATCCTCGCAATCCTCTAAAGTACTACAAACAAGATTGTCTACCTCTTTTACTAAGGCTTCTTTGATTTTATTGCCGTTACTACGAACGAATATGCCTTGACCATCTCTAAACTGGATCTCCGAAAGTAAATCGTTTTGATAACATAATTGTGCTAATTGACTTTTATCGCCGTGTAAAAACTGAGCACCAATTTCTATACAACTTTTATTCCACGGTAATGATCAAATTCGACCACCGATCCTGTTCTGAGCTGAAGTAAAACAAATTGTTAATCGTAGAATATAGTATACTTATCTTTAGCTACCGTTTGAATTTCATTTACCTTCGAACAATAGATAATCGGTAAAATTTGCATCTTCTAATGTTTTTGCAGCTGCTAACCCTGCTATTCCTGCACCTACTATTACGACTTTCGTTCTCGCTGTTATCTGGTTTGCAATACTTAGCATCCTTTCCATTTTCTCAAAATTGTCTATCACTTGCTTTAACCAACCACACGTTCTACATATTTTGAATTGCAATGCTTTTATTAACATTTGATAACTTTATTTGCACTTATAAAGAATTTTTAATAAGTGTATATATAATTAAGGCAATATGAATACAGATAACAATTGACAAATGTAAAAACAAAATAATAAAAAAGAATATTGCTTAAAATTATAATTGATGAGGTAATTGTAACAGTAATCGACAAAATATTTATTATTAAACCCAGGAATATACACTTTTCATGGTTACTTAGTAGAATAACATATTTCAAATATCCATATAAAATTCCATGTTGTGCATTTGAAAAGTTATAAATATACATATAAGATATATCTATTCCGT
This sequence comes from Ptiloglossa arizonensis, assembly GCF_051014685.1. Classification (NCBI taxonomy): domain Eukaryota; kingdom Metazoa; phylum Arthropoda; class Insecta; order Hymenoptera; family Colletidae; genus Ptiloglossa; species Ptiloglossa arizonensis. The sequence continues at coordinate 8,883,343 of NC_135051.1, read as the reverse complement.
GAATGGTGTAAAGCATCAAGTAAGTCTATAATTTACCGTCATCTTTTGTGAAGAGACATGTGATTCTGGTTAGAGCTGTGACTTTAACTTCCTAAGAAAAAGCATGCTAATCAATACAATTAGTACGTACAATTCTGCATAAACATTTTTAATATACACTGGTTCTCACTCATATTTTGTCTTCAAGATAAAAAGAATTTGAAATTAATAATACAAAAAAAATATTGATAAAATAGTAAATGCCAAAAGTCATGCAAATTAATTGTATCCATCATTTTTTAACCCAATAGCAGAAAGCAAAGTAAAAATGTTGCATGTGTGCAAATTTAATACCTTGAAGACTGCTTAAAAGCCATGCAATAATTGTAAATATGAATTTACCTTGGGATCAATTATTAGTTAATTGTCCACAGAATAATTACTTTTAATTAAAATATTTTATCATAGCTAGTAGAATGAGTGATAGAATAAATTCCATTTAATATAACTGTACTGTTGTATGCTATAAGTACATTTACAAAAAATAAAAAAAGACTGAAATTTACCTATGAAAGTCTATTATTCTATCTGCTTCTCTGAAACCTGTTTCAACTGCTCCATGCACGGTAGAATAATAATGATCGTGCGTTGCTTCTCCAGCAAAGAGAATTATCTAACGAGTAAATAAGATTATTAGGAAATCTAATATATATTACTGCTTGAATATTAAATTGGGCAGAATACACACAGGTTTGCCACTGGCTGTTACGAGTGGATCTGCTAAATCTTTCGTCTTTGCATTCATTCTTTCAGTTGTTACACTTCTAAAGCTATAAGACCCACGAAAATGTTCATCTGTATACCATGATGATCTATAACCAATAAAAGAAATGTTAGTATTAATATATTAGTAAGAAATGTAATCTTATACCATAAAGTAGTACCTAAGCATTTTACTAAATTTTGGAATATTATATGTTTTATTGAGAAACATATTCAATAGTAGGTACAATCCATCGGATACATTGCTGTCAGAAAGCAATTCCATCTGCTTTGCATATTTTCCAGAAATCCATGCACACAATACTCGTGACTGGTAGTCTACAGAAACGAATGCAAAAACATCGCATAGCCACTTGCATTCCTAAATCACACATAAGAGACATTTAGTATGCTTAAGAAATAATAATATGTATGAAGTTGCTCTAAATAATATAACTTGTGTACTTGTCCATGAGCTTCAAGAAATTCTGCCTTATCTTCTTTGGACCATATTAAACTGAAAGCAGCGCAATCTTTTTGCCACCATCTATGTGGAAATTCCAAGAAAACTTTGTTTACAGTTCCAATATTCAAACCCTAAATAATACATTATAATTTAATTTTAAATTAAACATGAAAAAAATATTTAAGGAAAGTATATAATTTTATAGTTTTATTATACCTTCAGTGCGTGTTGCTTTTTATCTGGCAAGATCGGTGTGAACATTGTAGCGTGTTTCTCTTTTAAAACTCCAAGAGATGGAGTAAATATAACATGCGATGCTGTATATTTGGAACCATCTTTTGTTTTTATAATTATGTTATTACTGGATGTATAATCAATATTGGAGACATCTTTATGAAATTCAATCTTTTCCATTATGGGCAACATATTCTTTGGATTTGAGACCTTTCGCTGAAGAAATAATAGGACAAACAATATATTTTATACAATAGCGAGCATCATTATAATTATGGTTAATATAAATCACTCTTACAGATAATAAATCAAACAGTGTTTTATAACCATGATGTTTCCAATTAAGCAAAAGATCTCCTTCACAAGTCCAATAATTCGCAATTTCTTTTGCAGAAACTTCAAACCATGAATCACTGGATTGTATTGAATTATCGAATTTATGTATCCAATCTAACAACTGTTCTGCTCTATCATGAGTAGTAAATGGATTTTTCTTAAAAAACTTATAAAACCTAGAACACGATTCACTCGAATCAGTCGCAGTTTAAGAATAATTTCGAAACATTTTTAATTTCTTACCACAATCCTCCGAATAACAATTAAATATTTTTTTTACCGATAGAAGACTTAAATTTGAACGTCGAACATTTAACGCAATATTCGATTTATCTCGAAATTCGCGATTTGATTTGGAATTTGGGCGGTAAAACCACAGTATGATATGAGTCATCGGCCTTGAAACAAACAGTGGTGGGGAAAGCATGTAGAGCATGAAAGTATATACCTACTTGTTGCAATTACATTTTGAATATAATTGCAAAGTCGTGTCTACGTCTACGTGAAATTAAACTTCAAATTTCTTCGTGTAAATAATGTTTAATAATGTTTCCCGTGATAATTTCATATCGTATTGCAATGTATAAGTATATGAAAAAATATGCTTTTTAACGATACCGCGATTTATCAAGAATGTATTATAGCATTACAGTAAAAGAAAGATAATATTAAAATTTATCTTTTGGCTACATCTATCGTACATAATATGTATGCAAACAGGTATAAATTGTTTTCAAATTGTATCAACTGAATCAAGAATGAGAACATATTTCTATCATAAATTAAATGTGTAATATTTAAAAAAGTGCAATTACAAGTGTATGTTCTTATTTACTACATACTATAAATAGAATTCGATACCTAATTTTAGCAATGTTGATCCTGAGCTGGAAAGATTGAGAAAAGAGATAGATGTTCCACCAAATTTGGATACTGTGGTACTTAATATACAAAGAGCTACCGCACGCATTCATGTATCCTACTTATTCGAACACATTGGACAACCCACATTACAGAAATTATGCTTGTTGTTGAGTTCTACAGCTACAGGGAAAATGTATTGCGGATGGCAAGAATTTGCAGCACACATAGGCTTAACAATGGAACAAATACGTGTATGCATATGTAAATTTTTGATGAAGAATACTTTATCCAATACTTTTTCAATAATCATTTGTTTTCTGTAGTGTATAGATTACAATTTCAAAGGCTTGCAGGATCCAACTTATTATGTATTATTAGCTTATGCACAACATGTTGGAGCAACTATAGACAAGATTTTAAATGCCTTGCAAAGAATGCATCGTTTTGATGTCATTAATAGGATAAAGGATGACATTTCTGATTTAATAGATGTAATTCCACAAAACACTACAGCCAATGGTACATTAAAGACTATTGAATAGCATTAGATCATGCAATTGATCTTTTTTCTGCTAATAGAATGAATTCTGTACATTTATATAGAATCTGGCATACTACGATCGAAAAGTATTCCAAGAGCACCACTGATTTTAACTCCAATAGAAATTACACAGAAAGCACAAAAGGAGAGAAATGACTCTGGACATATTACACAAGGAAGTTTACAAAAGGTATCATACAATGTTCAATGTAAATAGCCAGAGAGTAGGATTATAGTTAAAGATATTGATATTTCTTGTTTATCTTGTCCATAGACTAAACAAATATACAGGTGTACGGTCATGTTAACATTTGCAGACGACGGTTTACCAACAGCACAACGTATAGCAAAAATATTCAGGTCTAAAGAACCTAGAATTGGAGTACTTATACTTCAAGAACAAGAAAACTATGTATATAGTAGAGCAGAAGAATTTATAGATGATTGTTTTGGACAAGTAATTTTATTTCCTTTCAATTAGAAGATTTAATAAAATCTCTTTCAATGTAATTACTTCTAGGTGAATTTCATCATACCGATATTAACACAAGAATACTTGGAGAGGATATATAATTCTAAGAAAATATATAGTGAAGACCAAAATAAATTGGACAACAAGTATATAAAATATATATATTCCTTGTTAAGATACGAATATGTGAGAAATCAATGCATCAATTGCCGCGTAAGGTGTGTTTTCCAATAGCATTTTAATACTCCTATTTAACGTACATAATAATAACTGTGAAATCTTTTATTAGGTGCATAGTTCCCGATAAAGAAGTTTACACAATTGCAAGAGCAGATTTGCATCCAACTTTGCAAGCATGGTTCAGGGAAAGTAATATTGATGCATTTATCGAAAACATTCTTTTACAAAACTGCTCAAAATGAATGTTTACTGTATGCACAGAACAATAAACAAACAATATTGTATCTTATATATATTTGTGTATATATTTCTCTATTTATGTACTTACTGACTTACGAAGTATTCTCCATAAGAATGTGCATTGTTTATATCATCCGATACATGTTCAGAAATATCATAATACAATTTTAACGTTTCAGTGGCTTCTTTTTTTGATAGAATTTCACCTTTCGAGGTTACAAAAATGTGTCCACTAAAATCATTGAAACATCTTGATGAGTCTAAAACTTTATGCGGAAAAGCAAGATCAAAAACTACATTTCCACGTTCACCATGTACCCATTGCGCTCCTAATTCAACAACATTATCCGCTGAAAATATAGAAATATAATTGAATAACTATATTGTACACACAGTAGTGTTATTTCCTATAATTTAGAAATAATTGCAGTAGTAATTTTTTGTAAGACAATAATTTCAGATGCAAAACAAGTATTTTACTTACAGAATTCTACTGTGTGTACTCTACCACCAATTCGATTTTTTCCTTCAAGAATAGTCACGTTTTCTAAACCCCTTTCTAATAGTCTAGTTGCTGCAGCAATACCCGCAGCTCCAGCTCCGATAATTATTATTTTTGGTTCGTTAAACATTTCGTTTTACAGTGCTCTAAACTAGAATAATTACTGTAGCAATATATTATCGTATTGCTAGTACCTAAACATACGATATCTTTATAATTTGTACAATCTGGAACATTCAGATAACCATATGCTTATCGCTGTACGATGTATCATCATATCACGTTTCCTTACTCGAACCTAAGAGTGTAAGATTTGGTTGAATGATTCGATTCATGATATATAGAAAGCTTATAGTAGCATCTCACAGTACTACCGATAACATTAGGATTTTGATATGCAATTTTAACATATAATTTTAACAGGTTTCATTTAATATATCATTTATTTTATCGTTAACCTTTTATGAAAATGGTATTTTGACTTGGGTTTATTAAAATTCAAATATTATCCGAATGTAGCAAGAATGACCAGTACTTCCTGGACAGTGTCATTTGTTTGTTTAAAATTTATTTAAAACAAATTTCTCGTATATTTTAATTAGATAACAAAGTAGCATTTATTAATAATTATTTACTTCGCCTCAGCAATTAATTAAACGATCAAAAATTGACAATATTAAAAAATATCGATTCGAACGATAAAATTCGATTTGATAGTATATCGAGAGTTGTCGAATCGAATATCATAAAAAATAAACTTTCAAAGTGTTCCAATTGTAATTTTTAAGTAAAAGATTGAGAAACAATATTATCGATAAATATTTATTCCTGCTAATTCTAAACAACGAATGTATGGTAGAATGATATTTATTAAATTAAATTCTTAGCTTAAGAACGGTTCAACGTTTTTCAATTTAGGTTACAATAGGAGTTTTACACATTCTTAGTGTTAACAAATGGGCAACTGAGTGTGCGAGTCGTTAATTCAAACGTAATTAACTATCGACAACGAATTATTCTTTGAGAACTTTGTAACAATGGCACAAAATAAAAAGGAGCTTCCACGAAAGGTTAGTATAACATACAAGTAATAATAGAGAAAAGTGTTTCGGTATATTGGAACTAAAATATGTTTCACTGTACAGAGATACAGAAGAGACGAGGAAAGGGAGAATAATCCTTTAGAAACAGATGACAATTACGTCCCTTATGTACCGGTTAAAGAGCGTAAAAAGCAACAACTAGCCAAGCTTGGCAAGCTTGGACAGTTAAAAGACGAAGCTGCTGTTGGAATCATTGGGAAAAGTAGCAGTGAAAATGAAAGGGATGATGCTGATGACGACGATGGACAAGTATGGGGAAGAAAGTCCAACATTTCACTTTTGGATCAACATACCGAATTGAAGAAATTAGCGGAAGGTATGCGCGTACAAATACGTGTTCAGAATTACAGAATTTGGTCAAATTACAGGCACGATAATTGGTAAAGTGTTTCAGCTAAGAAAGAAAGTGCTATGGAAAAACAGTTGAAAGAGGAAGAAAAGATTTTAGAGAGCGTAGCGGAAAATAAAGCTTTAATGGGTGTAGCAGAATTGGCAAAGGGTATTCAATACGAAGATCCGATAAAAACTAGCTGGCGACCCCCAAGGGCTGTCCTTGCTCTTGGAGAAGCAAGACACGAAAGAATTAGGAGGAAGCTCAGAATTTTGGTGGAAGGTGACGACGTTCCACCGCCATTGAAAAGTTTTAAAGAAATGAAATTTCACAGAGGCATCTTGAGCGGTTTAGAACAGAAAGGTATCGTCAAACCAACACCTATTCAAGTTCAAGGAATACCCACAGTGTTGGTATATATTTAATACACATTACTAAACATTTCCAAGTACAATCAAATATTTACTTGTATCCTTTCAATGTCTGACAGGTTGTCTGGTCGCGATATGATCGGTATTGCTTTCACCGGTAGTGGTAAAACATTGGTATTCGTATTACCCATCATAATGTTTTGCATGGAACAAGAAGTGGCTATGCCGTTTGTAAGAAACGAAGGGCCGTACGGTAAAAATATTTAAAATATTCATCTAGAACGAAAGAAGTTAACAAACTACAGTTTGCATCGATTTTCTTTCAGGCTTAATCATCTGTCCATCGCGAGAATTAGCAAAACAAACTTACGATATTATCCGTCACTATACCAACAGTTTACGTCAAGCAGGCTCTCCTGAAATCCGCAGTTGTTTAGCTATCGGTGGTGTGCCTGTATCGGAATCTTTAGAAGTGATTAACAAGTAAGTAAATTGTTGGCACCGCAATTGCTTTTTATTGCATCGTATAATCTGTTTCTTTTTCGTTACAGGGGTGTACATATCATGGTGGCAACTCCTGGACGATTAATGGATATGTTGGACAAGAAAATGGTAAAACTGAGTGTTTGTCGTTACCTTTGCATGGACGAAGCAGATCGCATGATCGACATGGGTTTTGAGGAGGATGTGCGAACGATTTTCTCGTTTTTCAGGGTAAACAAACATACTTTGCTATGTTGTTTCTAATATCAATTTATGGATCATATACGTTAAAGCTGAATACCGTTTACAGGGTCAGAGACAAACATTGCTTTTTTCTGCGACCATGCCGAAAAAAATTCAAAATTTTGCCCGGTCCGCTTTAGTAAAACCTGTAACGATCAACGTTGGTCGCGCGGGTGCTGCATCAATGAATGTAATACAAGAAGTTGAATACGTTAAGCAAGAGGCCAAGATCGTATACCTTCTGGAATGTTTACAAAAGACTCCACCACCGGTACTGATATTTGCCGAGAAAAAACAGGACGTAGATGCTATTCACGAGTATTTATTGCTGAAAGGTGTCGAGGCAGTAGCGATACACGGTGGAAAAGGTATATGTATATCGGACTCGACGTAAAGGAATTTTCTTTAAATATCGCCACTAACGTTTGAATCGTTTTTAAATTTTATTTCGTAGATCAGGAAGAGAGATCGCGTTCCGTGGAAGCCTTCCGCGAAGGTCGGAAGGATGTACTGGTTGCAACGGATGTTGCATCAAAGGGTCTCGACTTTGCCGATGTGCAACACGTTATAAATTACGACATGCCCGACGACGTGGAAAATTATGGTACTCGATTATTATATATACTTTGACAATTATATCAGAAACGAACGAATAAAATAATACGTTTTCACGCACAGTACATAGAATCGGCAGAACCGGTCGTTCCGGACGGACTGGAATAGCGACCACGTTCATTAACAAAGCAAACGATGAATCGGTATTGCTCGATCTGAAACATTTGCTCATGGAGGCGAAACAGAAAGTCCCTCCATTTTTGTTGGAGCTTTGTTCGGAGAACGAAAAATATCTCAACTTGGGAGGTAAAATGCTTCGTGTTAAATTATATTTCATCAACTTATTGTCCTTTTATTGAGAAGCAGAACATAAATAGTATTTTCCTTTCGTTTCAGACGAACGTGGATGCAGTTATTGCGGTGGTCTTGGTCATAGAATTACAGAATGTCCTAAACTGGAAGCTATCCAAAACAAACAAGCATCCAATATCGGGCGTCGCGATTATTTGGCCAGCAACGCGGCTGACTATTAAAAGAAGATATTTTGTACATATTTTTCCAACGTAATGTCGCGTGCAATTTACAGAATATTAATTTCACAAACGAATGTTAATAACAGTTGGGAGGGGGGAGGGGGGATGTAAATAGTATCGTTCAATTTGTATCGATATTCGGTAAATCAATAAAAATGTAAAACGAGATTGCTCGACCTTTTGTTTCCACGTTTTTATCCTTCGGTCGATCGCGTTTAATGTACCGTTCGCGATGCTTTTGTGTTTTCGCTGTCGATGGCAGTTTCCCGTACTTGTCGCTGGTAAACGAAACAGGTAGACATTTTTCAGGGAATTACGAAATTCAAACGAAACGATGATTCGAGAGAAACTTGACGAGTTGGCCGACGAAGAGAAGGAAAGGCTTCAGGAGCGGAAAGCCGTCGAGATGGAAAATCGCCGGCGAGCGATGTGCGAGAGAAGCGAAACCAAGCAACGATTACGTCAAACGCATATCGAGCGCCGAGAAGCAACGAAAACAGCGGAACTCGAGCGCGTTAAAGAAACCTTCGACAAGAAAATTCTTCTAGCTGAACGAGCACGGCGATTGGCCGAAGAATTGTCGCTTCGTAAACGTAAGCGTTTAAATTACCTTAACCGCTCCATTTTCAATTTGTAACGCTCAATGTGGTTTATATCGTGCAGATTTCGAACAGCAAGAGTTTTTCAAGAAGAAAAAAGCGAGAGACGCCGTTTCAATCGTTTCGAGTCGCATGGCAGAGAACTTGGAATCCAAATTGAACGAGGAGAGGAAGCGAGAAGAGATTGCGTTGAATTCAAAGTTATCCGATGTATGGCCCTACACCGACGATGATCTTCATGTGAAACAGGAACAACAGAAGAAACTGAACTATAGAAGGGAATTGCAAAACCAACTGATGGACAATCGTCGCAGGGAGCGCGAAAGAGAGGAGGAAAAGCACCGTGAACGCAAACTGCTGGAGGAAGTCGGAGAAACGTTGCGCAAGGAGGATCTGGAAACGAAGAAACGGGCAAAGGATACCGCTCTTCTGTTGCAGACCGAAAGGGAGGCCTTTCTGAAGGCTAGACAGATGTGGAAAGACAAACGGAGGGAGGTTCTGAGGCAGGAATACGACGAGGTATCACAGTTGATTGCCAACAAGGAAGCTCTGCTGAGGGAAGAGGCCGAGAAAAAGGTTGGAAAGGAATTAATTCATCGAGATCGAACGTCGGCTCGAACATCGGATTCCTTTCTCTTCCAGACCGATATACGCGCAGCGAAAGATGCTCTGGTAGAAACGATAGGGAATAAAATAAAGGCCGAAGAACACAAAAGACGAGAACACGAAGAAATCTGTCGCGAATTGTATCTGGCGGAGAACGAAGACAAATTGGCGAACGAAGCGGCCGAGTTGGCGTCGAAGAAGAAGCGAACCGCGAAAGAACTCTTGCAGGATATGGTAAAGGCATAGTAACTTTTAGAATAGAATCGTGTCTCTTAGAGCGTGTAAAATAACAGGCGAGGCATCGAAAAGCCATCGCCGAGAGGAAAGCGAAAGAAGACGCGATCGACGCGGCTTTGAGCAGACATCTGGCCGAGGAACGACGAAAATCGGAGGAAAAGGAGAAGCAGAAGAAGCAAGCTTTACGTGAAAAAAGTACATCTTTGCTCTCGAACGTTTCTACGAAGGTTTTTACGTAACACGTTCTAATTTCAGGTATGCAATACGGAAACGAATTGAGAGAGGCTATAACGAAGAACAGGCGAGAGTATTTACAAGACGTCGCACAGAGACGATTCGGGATCGATCGAGACGAGGTGGGCGGAATACAGAACGCGCTGAAAGGAAAAGTCGAGAACGAAATTTGCGCGAACCGTGGTGGCAAATCTCGCTCGGAAATGGATCTTAAAACTTGGGAAGCCCAACGAACCGAGCAACGCAACGTACGCGTGAATTAGTTTGTCCGTGATAAGCCAGGATCGTAGTAAATTCGCGAGTGTTTCGGAGTTATTCAGAGGACCGTGTCTACGTCTATTTATTGGTATAAAGATATATATATATATATATATATATATACATATATAAACACGTGTGCTCGTAATTTTATATACATATATACACACATGTAGATATACATATGTATATAAAAGTACGAGTACACGTATATTATATACAATGGTACACGAGAGCGGCAACGCTCTCGTGGTTCTCGTTATTTGTACAAAGTCCGTAATAAAATCGTGTAAAAATACAGCAGCCCTAACTTGTATAGGATATAGGTACGCGATAAATTAACAGTCTCGCCTCGGGCGTGTTTAACGTTGAAAAATCGGACGGGAACGACCGACCGATGTTCTTTGCTCCGCGAATAAGAATTTTCACGGCGGTCGAGGCGATCCTCGATCGATCTTCTTTTACGTTTCACCCCTTCCGTTCGCAATGAATCTCGCCAGAGACGATCGTTTCGATTTCCTTCTGTTTTTGGTCTAACGAAGAAAGAAGGAGTCGGAAGTGGGGAAACAAGGGTCACCCGAGCGTTAGGAACGACTACGAAGTACGAACGTTGATATTCTCAGCGATCGATTAGTCGTCGTGGTTTGCTTATGAACTAAAATTTATCGTCGTTAATCGTGTCGCGACGATAAGCGGGAAAATGAACGGTTACGCGCGCTCGGAAACGATAACACACTCTAAAACTGATTCGCAAAACGTATATTCCTGAGATCGTGGAAAAAAAATTGTTTCACCGTTCCCCCTCGAATCTCCTAGACGATAGATCGTTAACTTTAAATTGGATATGCCGTAAGATTTAATACTACTATCGTTTTATATCTAACGCTACACGGAACCTGTATATCCTCGTATGGCTCGTTCTTGCGGCGAACTAAATCATCTATCGGAAACATTACGGAGCGTCGAGCGAATAACAAGAGGATCGGCCGACACGACCACTGGCTCAGAACCGGTAAGTCTCGGACTTCGGAATTTAACACAGATCGGTCTTAAAAGTAAAATCACATTTCCTTACGCAACCCGTTTGCCCGATCGTTTCGGCTCCGAAAGAAACCGCGAAGGACAGCATCGGGCTAATGGGTTCATTAAATACCAGTCACGCGCGAATCCGATCGAATTTCGGCGTTGGAGATCGATTCGAGCGCGATTCGCGCGTGGCTACTGAGCGTGTATCGAAATTCGCGTAACAATAAAATCACATATCCTTACGATTTAAGTACACGTAAACGCGCAAGCGGCGGATTATTCTTTCCTTTCGATCGGTTCGTTTCGTTCGTTCGGTTTAACCGGAAGGTGAGCAAAACGGTGGCGTTTCTTCGAGCATTTTGAGTACACTTTGAATTTCCAACAACTCTCTCGTATATGTACATATACGTGTATCGAGCAATTATCGAGAACAATATTTGCTCACCCCGGTCTCCCAATTGTATCGCTTGTTTCTCATCGTCGGAAGCATCGTTTTCCAACGTCTTAACACACGAACGTTTGGTAACATAATTCTTGCGAGTCCGTAGCACGTTTCGCGAAAGTTTTTTCCTCATTGTTTCGTCACGCGCGAAATCGTGAGCGTTAACCGGAGTGGGATCTTCGACGAAAGACGGAGTATTTTTACGCGAGATTCTTTCGAAGCTAAAAAAAAACAAAAAAAAGGAAAAAAAACAGAAAATACGACGCGCGACTCGTGAACGAAAGGAACTTAAACTCGAAAATTGCACGCAAGAAACACTTACAGCGATAAGGGGAGTAGGAGGAGGAGAAGGAGGAGGAGTAGGAATGTTTCGTGGACGCAAATCATCTCGATACGGTAAGCGTATCGACTAGTAGCACCGCACAGCAACGATAAACTATTACGATTAATCGAGTTTCGATCATTTCTGTCTACCTAACGATCTATAATCCAACGGGGGAACTAAAATTCACGGAAACCTAGTAGCGTGTCGCTGATTCTCGTATATTTGTACAGTCTCAAAAATATAAATAGTTCAACGAGTTTCATCATCGTCATCATCATCATCATCATCATCATCATCGTGATCGTCGTCATCTTCGTAATCGTCGTCGTCGTCGCTTACGCATTGGAAATGCAAATAATCCGGCAAAGTTTACACTGCGATTAGGAGTTGCCGGCAATAGGAACCATGAGAATAGCGCGTCAGATCGACAGCAAGCGCAGGCAAAGTATCTTCGAAATATTGAACTCTTCAAAGTTCGAAAAGTAGGATTCGAATCGCCTGCGAACTTTCTGTCCCTCTCACACTCGTCATTGCCAGGGAAAGAAAATGGAAAAAAAAAAAATAAAAAAAAAAAAAAGAATAGAAAGTTCTCTTTCAACTGCGAGATCCCTTTTCCGAGTTTCGAAGAGCGGTGTACGACGTAATAGGCACGATACAGCGATATGTTTAAGTGTCTCTTATAGTGTTGAAAATACGGCAAATAGATCGTCGCGCTACAATACGGGCGTTCTCTGCGATACGAAAATAAGTAATACCGAAAGGTCGAGATTCCTTTCGAAAATAAGATCATTCGATGGGTAGCTTCCGTTTGTTCTATCGCGACGTAAGATGCGGGCGAAAAGAAAAATTTCTTTCCAGGCAAGCGGGTTGTCTCGCTGTAGGCGCGAGCTTGCACGGAAGTAGTCCTTTAAAAAGTTGAATTTGGCCCCTTTTCTTTGGAAGAAGAAAACCTGGCTTGGATCTCGCGCGGAATTAGCACTGATGTGTACGTATACGGTACCGAGGCTCGCCGAAGCGCATTCTTCCATTAAACGTGGATCGTTACCGATTACATCCATATATATATATATATTATGTATATACACGACGAATAGACGGATTCGTCGATTAACGCACGACGGACCAGATCGTCGCGTTTCAATTACACTAGGAAGACGTGAAAAAGAGCGAAAGCGTACGCGCGATACGGCATACCCGTAAGCAAATAAATCCCAGCACGGTAGAACCGAAGAAGCTGATTTCCCTTTGTTATTCTCGAGAATAGAGACGTCCAGCGGCCATAATCGGACCAGAGTGCGAGGAAATTGGTCTACGAGGGCCGGCTCTGGTTTTCCGTTTCGATTCGTCGTCGAGTCGTGCGTCGACCCGGTACGCGCGACGGCGAGAGCACAGGATGACGCGCGAAACGTCCACTGGTGATGTTCTTTCGCGACTCGATCGGACGGGATTTCTCGATGCACCGGCGGTTTACGTTTCCGGCGAGTGGGGTCGTTGCGCGACGAGGTGATCCGTATGTCTCTCACCGTGGTCACGTGTCCGAGAACAAGAACTCGCTCTCGGACAGAAGCACCTCGAGATCGGAAGGAACGGTATGGAGGTCAGAATTGGCCGGCTCAGGTAAATCACCCGCACCGTTTCCGATTCCTGTAGGCGCTATTTGTCTGGCCCTGCCGATTCTGACCCTGTCCTTTTTCTTCGCCGTCCTCAACAGAACGCCCGTCCTCGGGAGCTTGGTCGGTCTGCCGTTCGCGTGGCTCGCGTTCGCTGGCTGCCCGACAGGCTTGTCCGATTTTCGTAGCTTCACGCTGAACTTGAACGGCGGTTTGTAAACCACTTGCAGCTTCGCCCTCTCCTTTCGCGGCGGTTTGTTGGCGGGCAAAGCTTTCGTTTCTCTGAGTTCGACGGGTCTTCTCGAAGCTACCAGCTGTCTGGTGGGCGGTAACCTGGTCCCGGCGCTCGTCAAACCCACGGGAGTGGATTTGCTCTTCGGCAGACCGGTGGCGCTCGGTCTGGTCGTCTCCGGTCGACACTGAGACGAAGCTAGCAACCACGAACGGACCTTGCTCTTGGGATCGGCGTTCGGTTCGGACTCTTTCTCGGCCTGGATCGCCGAGTAGTCGATCACCTCCTTCTTGTGTTGCTTCTTGCAGCGTTTCCTCTTCTCGTCGACGTTCGCAGCCGCGTTTGCGAGAGAATTCTGCTTGTCTCGAGTCGGTACGATCTTCTTCCGTTTGTTCTCCTCGACCACGGCGGTCGTCGGCTCGGCCGATCTTTTTCTGGCAAGGTCCTCGGCCGGATTCGCGGACGGTCTCTTTGGCTGCGACTGTGGTTGCGGCTGCGACTGGGGTTGCAATTGCGCCTGCGGTTGCTGCTGCTGCTGCTGCTTCTTCTTCTTCGACGCGTCCTTGGGAAACGAGAGAGATCGGTCGACGTTGAATATTTTCCAACGGTGGATACTCACCTTGCCGGACTTGTCGGCCACGTTGTTTCCGTGAGAGTCTTTATGCTTTCGATGTCTCCTCTTCTCCCTGACCTTTCTGCTAAGCGGAAGTTTGGCTCGTACTGCCGGTGGGTGCACCGTCACTCCCTCCGTTCCCTCCGGGGGCAGACGAACCGTTTCCGTCGTCGAGCTGTGTATTATCGTGACCGACTTGAGCTTCAGATCCGGTCGCTTGGCCAGTACTCTCATGCTCGCCACCTGAATCGCGACGAAAAAACCGGTGAAACAACGACAATGAAGAGGACGCTTCGTTTGGGGGGGGGGGGGGTGTCGACATAGGGGAGCGTTAGTCAGCGTAACGGGGATCGGTTCGAACCAACTACGATGGGAACAATACGAACGAAACTAGCGATCTCGTAGCTGTCGAAAATCGGTGTACAGATTGCTGCGGATACACGAGCGTCTACTTTATCGTTTCACCCTGAACTTACTCTTTGCACGTTTCCTCGATCGTTTCTGGCGCAAAAATCGGAACGAGAAACTGTATTCTTGCGGACAGAGGGTTCAAGATATAAAGAGAAACGCGGACAGGGAAATCGAAGCGACACGTACCAGTAACGACACCGCCGCTAAAACGATCAAGGCGGCCGCGTACCAATGGTCCACTATCCAGCGACGAAAAGTTGCCAGACTCTCGTCGGACAGCAACAGCTTCCTCAAAGTCGCCAACGGGCCGCTAGGATCCACCTGCGAATCGATCGGGTTTTATAGTACGCGTTGAAAATGGTATTCAATTCTCGATCGTACCTCTCGACACTTTTGGAAGACGTCGCAGTAACCGTTGTAATCGTTGCACGGTGTCCCCGGCTTGGAGAACATGTCCGGAATGTCGTAGGGCGGCGAGTTCCAATCGAAGGACGACCTGTCGGGGAAAAAACGATAAAATGAACTCGTCGAATAGAAAAGTACGGAAACGTTCGACAACGTACAAGCAAGGCTGACTCTCTCCGGGAAGACGACAGCAGAGTTCGCAAGCTTTCGTCGAAGGGTCGTTCGGGCCTGGAATGCACTGGCAAGATTCCAAGCCGTACGCGAGGCATATACTACCCGTACACTCCTGCAACAGGACGAAATGAACGATATCTGGCCTCGAAAACGTTCCATCTACCCTCTGAGGTACCACTTACTCCCATAAAGCACACAAACTCGCGGTTGCAGATCGTCTTGTTGGGCTTGTTGATGGAAGGAGGACAGTAGGGCGACCGTCCGTCGCAGAAACTCGCGTCGCGGCATCCGTTGTCGTCCCTGCATTTCTCCCCGAATCGTAAATTGCACTCGCCGGTGCAGCACGGACCCTGCGCGACAATATTACATTATTCAAAAGAATTTTTATTCCTATAGTTCGCGACCGACGAAAAATTTACGTACTTGACTAGGACTGCAGACGGAGGCCGGCGTGAGAGTGCACGGAGTTTCGCCCGCCGGTGGATATCGACGTTGAGGAAAGCAACACGAGTCCCTGCAATCTTCTTCCCATCCGCAGTCGCATTCTTCGCCCACCTCGACCACGCCGTTCCCGCACAACGACACTTGCGGTTCTGTAGACAGACGAGAATCGTATTGGTTGCGTCTAGAGGGAAACGCTTTCGTTCGATATCGAAAAACGACGAGTCGAGGGACACACTGACCGGTGAAGCAGCCTTTCGGGGAACGAGCTTTGCTATTCAGAACCGGATTTATGGCAGTCAGGCTGCAGGGGCTGAAACGATTATTGTTACGCTTGTCGCCGCTGGTAGCACGAGCGAACATAATGAAGTTTCCATCCTGTCCGCCGGGCGTGCATTGTTCCGGATCGTGCTGGAACAAAGTGAAGTGCCACGTGGCGTTACGCGCGTATCGACAGTCCCGCGGAGAACAGGTTCCGCGTCCAACTCGCTCGTGGAAAAAGAGAAGGCACGCGGACACCTGTCGTGTTCCGTTTCATCGGTGGAAAATAAGACTCCGCTACCACTCCGGAAGGTAAATTCAAGGGAAACCTACCGGTGAACCAAAGTTATGACCGATCTCGTGGGCCAACGTGACGTGAGAAACTGCGGGCGGTACGTGCTTCCCGTAATTCAGCAGGGTCACTATTCCGGTGTTGAGCGACTTCATGCTGCCGCGATAGTGCTGCAAAGTTCGGTCGTACGTTTCAGACGGTCCCTCTTAATTCGTCGGAGCTCCGAACGCCGCGGAGACGACCGATGCTCTCGTTTCAACCCCTTGCCGGTCGATTAAAATACGGTGAAATTCATTTCCGCGTCGATCCATTAATTCGGACACGGGGACTGAAATACACGACCGAGACGGTCTCTCCTTTATCGAGGGAAAGCTGGTCGTTCGTCGAAAATGCACGTAGACGTTGCACGAAGAAGATGGTCGAGGAAACGGAAGAAAAAAAAACGCGATATACCATTAAATGGACGTTTCACCGACAAGGGGTTAAATCGAGGGATCATCCGAGGGTAACTTACGCCGTTCTTTTCGCAAACACCGCCAGCGTTCTTCAGGTCACCGGTCCAAGCGAGGCCCAATGTTCCCATCTCGAAGTCCCTGTACGTGAACATGTAGGCCAAGCAGAACGCGTCGTAATCCTCCTCTGCAACCAACGAACCAACGGACCCGTTTTTAATCGCTCGAGGATCGAATGGTTCACGTTTCGTCGCGGTTAACGAATTTATTTACCAGAGAAGAGCTCCAAATACTTTTCCACGCGGTAGTTGCCCGGGAATCGATAATTGGGATCTCGGAGCGCGTCCTCGCTGTGAACTTTGACGCGTTTTATCATGAAGCTGATGTTGTCCGGCCTCCCGTCCTGATTGAAATCTGGGAACAACGAGAGCTCCGATCGATCGTAACGTTTCGGTGTTCGACGCTCCCTTTAAATAATCGGATTGAAATCCGATCGTACGAACTTTATCATCGCGCGCTTCGAGCGACGTCGTTTCTTTGGGCAACTTTCAACTCGTCGAGCGCTTCGTTATCCTCGAAGGGGGCTACGTACAGGACTGTACTAGGATTCGTTCGTTCGTTCGTTCGCTCGAGCGAAAGAGAAGAAACGACGTCCTCGCTCGCGGAGAAAGTCGATGAATTTTCCATCGCGAAAAGAGGAGCACGAGCGGAGCGAGCAAAACCGTACCGGTGTGCTTGTAAATGGAGTTGACCCTCTGCACGTGTCTCGTCATCACCTCGATGCAAGCCTCCTCCGTGCCGTATCGCGCGAAAAACTGATGGTCCGCTTGCAAGTAGAGCATGCAGGTAGTTTTCCGCGGATCCACGGTGGCACGTTTGTGCAAATGTCTCGCGATGCGATCTCCGTAACTCGTTCTGGAACGAAGCGGCGGCAGTTGCAAATTTCTTACGCCCTCTCCACACCCCCTCCCGGTATAAAAAGCTTATTCCCGGTGTGGGGTACCGCTACGCGCTCGAGAAACTTTCGTTTCGCGATTTTTACGATCCCGCGAAACGAAACGCCCTCGTTCGCCAGCGTCTAAGCGATTCTCGTGATTTTTGCCCCTTTCGTACGAACTCACGTTTCTGTACGTGCCCCGCCGTTATCCTTCTCCAAAGTTAGAACCCGCGCGCTGTTCTCCCTCGAGTAGAGTGCGACGTTTTCCCCGAGCAGAGGTTCGTAAAACGTCTGGGAATCGTTCTCGCGGCTGTACACCCTGAAATCATAAAGCGTTTTTAAAGCTTCGAGTTACTCGCTCGCGGACGTGGCGTAACCCGCGCCACGGTACCTTCTCGTCTCGCGCGTGAATCGTTACTCGCTCTCGCGGGAACAAGAGTCGGTGAACGTCGACGAAGGAACAACGATCGAAGAAAAACGAGATTCCGCGCTGGTAATTGATCCAATTGCCAGGGAATCTCGTTACGTGTATACGCCTCGCGAGATATCGCTAACGATATTAACGCGAAAGGACGAGGAATCTCGGACGACGCGGACGTTTAGATTCGCTCTCTCTCTCGGTCTCGTTGAATCCATTTTCATCCTCGGTTCAGGTAACGCGATTTACACCGGGTGTTTCAGAGGCGTTACCTCGTTACGTTAACGAGCGCGCTCGCGCGCCTACAACGACCCCGGCCGGAAATCTGTACGCCGTTCGTATTTTCGCCCCGACGATTATTCTCGAAATATCCGAGTCGATTACGGCCGATCTATTCACCTTTCCACGGATTCGCGAAGTGTCCCGTGATGCAGCCGATGACTGGCGCAGGGCAGGGAACGCCGTGGCGTCGTCACGTCCGAGGCCCGATAAGCTATGCTGTGATACGGCGGCGACGTATCCTCGTCGGTGTTCAGGTATCTGCTCGTCGGCTCGATGTAGTATTCCTCGAATCCGGTGACCACCGTGCCGTCGAAGAGACCGTCCTCCGTCACGATCCCTTGCACCACGGCGTTCTCGTCTTCTGCGAATCGTGAACAACGACCAATTATTACTCCGCCTCGAAGAACGGAAGGATCACCTTTCTTTGGTTCCTCGATACACGTATGCAATGTAATATGAGAAATAAACGAAGAAATCGAAATAAATATGCATTTCTTTAACCCAATTACTTATCGTCTCGAGTCGTTCGATTGTACTGTTCTCGAATGGAGCCATCCTCGCGCGCGAGTATACCGGGTCCGCAAGCTGCAGGAGTACTGGGACTCAGAGTGGAGGAGGGGGGCCCCGAGTCGACCGATCGGTAATGCACTTATCGACCGTCGCAACGTGGCTTCGCGTTTCGTCGATGTCCGTCGAGATGGCGTAACTCGCGCGGTCCCCGGAAGTGCGAAAATTTGAAACGATTTTGAAAAATTCTCTGCTCGAAACGACTCGCCAGGAAAAACGACACGCTGAAAAACGAAAGCGGAAAATTCGCGAAATCTTTCCCCCGATTCTCGATCGCAAACATCGAAATCGCGCGTGTAATCTCGGATGTCTTCTAACGAAAGGAGATCTCTGTTTACGCGCGGAACCAACGAGCCGCGCGATAATCGTAAAGTACATCGCGGAGTTTAACAGCCGTATCTGCTCGACTCGTCGACGTTAAAAATACACGGTTTCGCGCGCGGGAATCGAGCGAAATCGTTCTCTATTTAGATTCGGGGGTAACTCGGGTAACTTCGTTCGGCGAGAGGTTCGCTTCCGCTTCCGGACGGGCCGATGGATTTCCTCGCATCGATAATTGTCTTCGTTGGGGAGAAAAGCGTGGCGAGAAACGAAAGGGGGGCAGCGGGGGTATCCATTTCCGTCGTAGACGTCGTCTTCGTCGGGAATTACATCGTATTTCGACGATTCGATAATTTCCGGGGACGTCGGTGGAAAAAGTGGGTCGATCGAGAACAGCGATCGCGTAATTTTGATACGCGACCGCGAGGAAAAACGAAAGAGTCGAAACGGAAGTCGAAAGGAACGCGCGCCGGCGCCTCCTTCCCAACGCCTCGGCATTATTCACCGTAATTGCTCGGTTCTCTCATTTTTCCGTTTCGCGCGCTTACGGCCGAAAGTAATTACCCCGACGTTCGTCGTAATTAATCGAACGAGATACGCGTTTCTTTTCCAGGACGATCTGCGAGGAAGAATCGCGCCGGGAGAACGCGGGACGGTAAATTCGTCGAAACACTTTCGATGGAAAGAAGAGGGAGAGAATCGTCGAAAGGTTTTTCCCCCCGATTAAGCGTTTTAAATCCCTCGATGGGAATCGCGAGGGGTAAATTCGACCCTCGAGCTAATCGATACCGTCCGACAAAGGAAACGATCGAACAAAGGGTACTACGGCTCGATCTACCCCTTGACGCGGGCAGCCACTACTCACGGATGAAATTACCATTTAACCGGGAATCGAACATTTTTCCGCGAATATCGTCGAGAGAACGAAGCCAGAACTGCGACTTCGAACGGAGAGAAGAGGAGACGAGTCGTCGAGATTCCGGTCCGCTGTGAGATCCGTTTATCGAAACGATGTCCTCGGCTCGATTCGGGGCGTTGATCTTCTTGGAGATTCGAGGGATTCGATCGGGGGGAAAATTTGCCTCCGTAATACCAAAGATGTCCCCATGGAACGAAAAGAAAATCGAACGGTCCGGTCCATCGATCCGCGCGAGCTCTCTCGGCTCACGTGGCGAGGTTTACGTTCGAGATTCGATATTTTCAAGGACCGGGGACAGAACTCGACGCACGGTGGATACGCTGCAAGGTCCGTTCGCATCTCGCAGGACGATCGTAGGCGTTAACGAGTAAACCGCTCCGATTTGCATCGATCTCTCGTGCTCCCACCTCTAAATACGCGCCCCTCTGCGAACCGTGGAAGGGAGCTCGAACTCGGTCGGATCGGGTCGGCTCGAAACGAGTTGAATGGAAAAAAATAACATTGCGAATCGATACGGAGAGTTCGAGCGGACTCGTACGAGGCATCGTATCGCGATCGTTGCGGTTTCCTCGTAATCGTCGAGCGAATCGAGTTCCGTTCACCGAATTTCCCTCGAAGGGAAGATGCCCTCGGTGTCCTCTCCGGCGAATCGAAGAAAATTGCAACGCCAGAGACGCAACCGTATTGCGCGACGGCGCATAATCAGCGGGAGAACGGAGACAGTGCGCAGGATGTGCAGTCGCGTACGGGGAAAGCGAGAAACCGAGCGTTTCAAGGATAACCGGTCGAATCGGACATCCTCGAGAAAACATTCGTCGTCGCGAAACGATGTCCCGGTGGAAGGTAGGGTTTCCTTCGGTATTTCGTTCGCGTTTTAATCGGCCGCGAACTACGCCGACGTAATTGACCCATTTTCTTCGGGGCCGGGCTTCGATATCCGCTCATCGCGGAAGTAACTCCAGTCCGCTTAATTCGCGTCGAGAGAACGCCCAGGGAAAAAGAGAACCGGGAAGAATCGACGCCACGGTCGCTCCTCGATATTCTATTTCGCGGTGGAAGCGACCAATCCGATTAATTTCGGTTAATTGCGCGACCAATCGAATTCTTAAGGGTACCTTCCCGAACGGAAACAACGGAATCGAAGGATGGAAAGATAACAGAGTACGCGAACGCTTTACCGACCGGTAGAGGTCGAACGTTCCGTGTTTACGCGTAATTCGAGCACGGGTCAGAAACGATTCAGCCTCGTGTATTTATTCGTCCGGAGCGTAATAAATAAACGTACACCGCTGACGTCGGTGGTATCTCGACTCGTCGAGGCCACGGCTACGACCGATAGCGTCTCTCTCGACCAGTTCTTCCTCGCACGGTCTAAATTCTTCCAAGAACTCGACCATCGTAATACACAGATCTCGCAAACAGAGCGTAAACGGTTTTTGCGTCGAGCGAGAAAGTATCGCGGGTAACTCGGGGATCGGTACCGCGAACGCATCGATGAGCCTAGAGACTTTGAAGTTTCGTTCGTTTCCAACGACTTCGAAGAAGAAGACACGCTGGTGGCGTGTTCCGTTTCGCGGGGCTTTTAATTAAACGGTCCAACGTCGGTCCAAGGGAAGGGACTCGTCCGCTCCTCGGAAGAGGAACGATCGACGTCTTTCTCGTGCAATTAAGAGCGCGAGAAATATTCTATTTCGACGGTTACGCACCGGTTTAATTTAATTTCGTGCTCCTCGAGGAAGCGTCCCGAGCGGGAAAAACGAGTCGTCGGCGAACGCGGATGCGGGCGAGAGGAGAAAGGATTCGTATCCGATCGGAAAAGGAGCGAAGAGCTTTCGCTCGGAGGCAACCGGCCGCTTTTACGGAGAAAAGCTCCGACGCTCGTTAGTGGAAAAATCCAATTTAGTCGGCGAACGGTTACCGGAGCGGACTGCTCGCTCCCGCGGAATCGCGAGCACCACGAACAATGGGAGAATACGTCCAACGAACTTGTTTTTCATTGATTAACAATCGAATTACGCCCAATCGGCGGCACATTGATTCGAATCGTCGCTGCGCGTAGTTTTCACGCGGCCCGTCGACCGCGTTTTAAAACGGACCCCGTCCCTCCCACCTCTCGGTCCGCGATTCTTTTTAATTAGTCGTAACCCTCGTCGACGTTAATTAATTCCATCGTCTCGCGAATGTATCGACGGATCCGGCAGCCAGCCAGCGTTAACGAGAAACCTACGTAACGTTCGTTCGTTCGTTCGTTCATTCGTTCGTTCTCTTTTTGTCGGGCTGTCCCCTGGACACCGGGTTCGTTCCGTGCAATTAGCGGAACGCGGAGAGTAATCGGCGCGCAAGTTCTGCTCCCGTGCGTCTTCCGGCGGATATTTTTCTCTTCCGCGAGGGAAACGCGTCCGCCCGACGGCCCTCGAGATCCGTCTTTCGAGCCGAGTGTTCATCGAACGATAACGTCCGTTTTTGACGAGGAACGCCCGGACAATCTCGTTCAGGTGAAGATAAGGTCGACGAAATTTACGATATCGTGTTAGCGGGCCGTCGGGTGAAGATCGGAGAACGAACGCGTAGAAAATATCCCGTGTGAAAAATTATTGAACGACATCTTTCGAGACACGGCGGCGAAACAGGTCTGGATTTCTTCTCGTTCCCGATCCTGAAGAAATACTTCGGTGGAAAGAGGTTCGCGTCGAGCGAAGAGATCATCGCCGAAACAAAGATCTGTTTCGCAGAGTTCGACAAAGAATTTCGTTTCTTCTGGTAGAAAGGGTTCGACAAAGGGTTGAATCAGCTATGCGATCGAGAACTCGATCGATCGGTTGGCTCACGAGGGAACGAAAACTCGCGGTTCGTTTTCGAATCGGAGGTTTCGAGGGACTCGAGGACATCGCGGAGGAGTCGAGCGAGGAAACAATGGAGGAAAAATCCGAGGGAAACGGAGTCGACGAACAATGGCCGGGAACGAAAAGGATAAGCTTCTTCGGCGGGGAAACGAGAGGTTAAGAACGCGGGGCCAAAGGGGACACCGTTCTTAAATCGCGGCTTAATTAACCAAAGTACCGGCGCGTTAAGTACACGTTTTATCTCTGCCATTTCGCCCCCGTAATTTGTAACCCTCGAGTGTGAAAAGCCCCGAAGCGGGAAGCACCGTCGGTTATGAATACGTCGAGCGGTACTGGCGAACGGCCAGAAGAACTCTGACGCGACTCCCTCGAACTCGAGCTCCTCGTTCACGAAATTAATCGACTCGAGGAAAAGAGAAGAAAAACCGGCAAGAAAATCCGCCGAGGAGCCATGGATTTCGATCGGTCGCGAGTACGGTCTCTCTTTCGAGAGGAGATCGCCTTAGGGGGAATTACTCGAACGATCCGGATTCTCCGTTATCGTTGCGCGCCGATCGGCCGTTTCCGGTCGGCGCAATTATACACGGCTACACCGGCGTCGATTAGCCGAGCTCGATCGGTAATCGGATTATCGGCGATACGCGTTATCCCGTACCGTGGATTCCGTGCGACATGGCGGACGTAGGAAAGTAACTACGGATACGGTTTCCAGAGTAGAAATATTCGATAATTTGTTTCGTACTTGTTGTTCTATAGTATCGTAAACGAGAGTAACGATATTTAAAAGTTTCATTCGTGAAAAACGAACGATCGATGGCCACGAAATTAACCGAATCGCGCGAGAAAGAAGGCTAACGGTCGTTTGCCACGCGACCGTTTCTCGCGGCTTCGAATTAGGCAGCGCGATCAGGTTCCCACGTCGATGCAAGGCCTTTCCACGTTTTACGGATCGCCTCGTTTGCGAGATGAGTCGACGAGAACCATCAATGTTACCGTCGTTAGCTGTTCTACGAATACAATTCTATTTTTCCTTAAGTATGGAAAACCAACGCGACGGCTCGGTGTAAAGAAAAGTCAGCTCGGGGAAAAATTGAAAAGGTTCCGGTTCTCACCGACTCGAAGACGTTTCGATCTTTTGTTTTCGAGGATCGAAACGAGTTCCTTCGGGCGAGTATCGCGATCAGTTTTAAGCGCGCCCACGCGCGAAAGCGATTCAACAAGTTGGACCGGCGATATTTTTGGCGTCCGAGCTCGGCGTCTCGATGGGTCGTTATCGAGGAACGCTAACGACGCTTCCAGCCGCTCGAGGAGAAACGTCGATCGCGGCGTCGACGACGACGTGCTCGCGATCGAGTTTCCAGCTCCGGCGAGGTTGCGGTTAGACCAGTTCGAACTCATTCGGTGCACGAAATTATATTGCGGGCTTCCCGTGCGCCCCGTTCGGGGCACGTATCTGCTTACTCGAGAGTTTCTGGCGCGGCAACGTTCCCGTGGAATCAGATAGCTCGGTATTGCCATATTCTTGTACGTACGAGAGACTCTGGTCGCGCAACGTCGTTCACCGGCTAACGAAATTCCCCGTACCCGTCGCGTATCGCTACTCCGGTTTATTTCCACCCAACTCGAGCTGCTCGCCCGTTACCCAATTACGTATTGTGTATTTTTATTCCTCATCGACCGGAAATTATCACCCGGACGCGATCGGCCGATTTCGAACGTTGCTCCGTGAGATGTTCGTACATCGCTCGATGGCTACCCAAGGGAAAGAACTCGAAACGTTCGGTGTATTCCTCTTTCTATCGGACTTTGCAAAGCGGAGGGGGAAAAGACGGCGTTAACGATCGTGTAACTTTAAAAGGAAATTAAAAAACGGGTCGAACGACTCGTTTGATAGTTTTAGTGTTAAGGTCGAGCTCGGTATCGGGGTCGTCGAGTATTTCGCGTCGCTTCGACGTTGTTCGCGTATTCGGGGGAACTGGTCGGCCGAAAAAAGAGCAGGTACCGCGTGTGTAACTCGGTGGACGTCGTTCGAGGCAGCCCGGTCGAGACCTCTTGCTCGTACACCTTCAATGGGGCGTTTGGCGCGGTTCCAAACGACCGAGCGACCAAGAGGACGAGGATCGAAACGAGATTCCCGAGTTCGATGCGCGGCGACCGGGATTACGCGTCTCCTACGACGAACTCGCTCGTTCGCGGTTCGTTTCCATTTATTTATTCGTGCAATACGTACAAGCGTACCGTAGCTGGACGTGCTCGCGAACTCACCCAACACGGTGCCCGCGTAAGAATGCGACGCGTCGAAGGGGATCGGTCCATCGGTGCTCTCGAACGTCGCGTCCTTGCTAAACAGGCCCGTGTCTCGAATCAAACGCAACGTCCACTGTCTGAAACAAGAACACGGATTATTAGAACCGACGCGATCGGGAGATCTGTGTTCCGAGTGGAAGCTACAAGATTCGCGATCCTCGTATGTTGGCGCAAGGATACGAGAATCAACGGGGTTCGAGTACTCGCGATCGCTCGAGAACGAAAAGTAGGCCTTCGTCTAGTTCGCGGGTATCGCGAGACGAATCTCTGGAATCCGAGAGAACGGAGTCTAGGACGGTTTTACGATCGCGGGCGTCGAAGAACTCGCGGTCCGATGCTCGACGATCCTAATCGCCTCGTGGACGGTAACAGGTAGCCGAGAACACCGTGCGAGCTTTTCACGGTCGTCGGACGGATCGGCGTCGAGATCGAGAGCCGTTGTTCCCCGTGATTCAGCGATTTCTCGCCGATGACGTTCTCCCGGCGATTAAGCTTCCCATTAGGTGTTTTCTCGAAAGTCCGCGGCGTGACTGAGCAACCGGACGTCGAGCCGAAGGACGAGGCTCGAGCGAGGCGGACGAGAGACATATTGAATTTAGAAACGCGGCGTGACATTGAAACGCGGAATACATAATCCACGGATTCGAGAGTAAATGAGATTAGGTTTAATCGAATTCACGGTGAACAGATTACACGGAGTGTTGCCAACCGTGAACAAAATATTTCAGCCACGGTCCGCCATTCGATGAATCCGTACTACGGTTTCCCGCCGGAGGGAACGAGGATACACTTTTCGCTCGAAATTCTCGGTCAATGTTCCGCAAAGGACGCGAGGAACGGGGAGAATCGTCATCTCCGGGACTCCTTTGTCCCGCGGAAAGAATTTAATACGCCGCATTACCATGAAGAAACGAAGAGCCCGCTCGAGACGTCGCGCGAGACATCGACGGAAGAACGACAATTAGTCGCGGACCCTTGTACCGTTCTCTCGTCGTATCTGGTGCAATTAGTTTCCTAATTCGAAGGACGACGGTCTCGCGATCGCGTTTTCTTTGTTCGTTAACGAGTCGAGCGTATTCGACGGAGAAAACGTTTCGCGGTTTCGAAAATGTTGTTTCTCCGCGATCGAATTTTCTCGCGAAAAAACGCACCGATGCGTTTGCAAGATATCGCCCGTACGCGTCTTTTCTTACGTAAACCGATTCCTAGCGAGGCCAACGTTAAGCTCGTCGCGATTATATAAGAAAATCGCCGGTTGTTGGTTATCGACCGATTATCGGAGTTGTCCTTGCGACAGCGGAAGACTACCATCTGTCGAAGACCGTCCGTACAACGATCGAAGTAGTTCCGACTCGCGATAAATCGTCCCGGGGGTCGCCATCGAACGTCTCGAAACCTGAAAATTCGTACCCGCGACGGAATCGTCGGTAATCTCGGCGTATTTCTCGTTAAACGCTTTACGAATCCCGTGTAACGAATCGGATAACACGCTCGTAATATACGCTACCCCGATTTCCTCCCGGGGAAATAAATACGCGATCAATCGGAGCTACTCGCGCGACGTCCACGCGCGTAAATTCTCGAATAGTTCCTCTTTCTTTCGTTTCCTTTCGCATCGGTTGTTGGACGCCTCCGTTCGATTCCGTGCCCACGTACGAGACGAACGGAGCCCTAGTGCCCAGTGGCACTGTATTTGGAAATCCGAGGAAAATCGATCGAAATCCCTGTCGTTCGTAATTCTCGTATTTGTCTTCGTAGCGAGGCTCGTAAGCGACTCGTAGAGGACTTTTCGAATGACGCGCGAACGACCGAGAGAAACGATCGGAACCGTTTCCGGAAAAGGAAGTCCGTAAGGCGAAGGGGTTTCCACCTGGTGGGACGCCATCACCGACTCTCCGATCCGAGCAGTGTCGCGGTGGATACTTTTTTTACACCCTGTACGGAGAGGAGGCGGGGAGAACCACGTAGGAAACGCGGTTGCACTTTTCTCCTCGTTCGCCGTTATCTTTGCCGGTTCGTGCCAGGTGCAGCGGGCTGGAAACACCGGGCAAAGTACGGGGGAAAGGGGATAGGGCCGGGATCTTACCGCTGCTTTACATTTTATTGGTTGCCGCGAATTCGAGCGATTTGCATAAAGAGACGAACGCCAACGTCGACGTCGGAATCGGAGAGGCTCGCGTATCGCGCCTCGAGCCTAGAGCCTCGAGGAGGAATTCGGTGCGAGCGAATTCTCGCGGCGAGGCCGGAGCGTCGTTCGTCTCGTACGTGATCGATCCCGCGAACGAAATTTACGGCACGCGGACTGCGGAAACTCGAGCACGCCGTGTCGATCGACGAACGGAAAGAGACGCGGCTTCGCTCACGTCGAATTCACCGCGAAAGGCAATTTCGTTTTCGCTCGCGTCCTTCGCCGCTGAAATTCAATTAACGGGGCGACAGGGCGTCCTCTCGTTCGTGAATCGAAAGTCGGAGTTTCTCTTCGAAGCTTTTCTCCGGCGAGAGACCGGAAAAACGTCGATTCCGAGGCGAAAGGGTTCACCGCGGCGGACACGCAACCGTTTCGATTGGATTTTCGTCAGTTTTACATCCTCTTTTCCTTTTAAACGGATTACCGAGGTTAATGCTTTTAGACAATGTCGAGTTCGCGGTGATCTTGGCGCGTTTTAAGGAACACGTGGCTTAAGAACGAATTACCCCGGTTCGGGGGATTCGTTTCGCGTCCGGGTAGCTTCGAACGAAATTAGACGCGTGATCGATCGAATCGTCGAAGAAGAGCGTTTTGCGTAGCACCGGGGACAATTGATATCGTCCCCGCGTGCGATGAATTTCGAATATTCAAAGAGAGATTCGGTATACGAGGTAATTTCGCGGAAACAGAGAGGGAATCGCGTTATCTCCGCGGTGAATCGGTTTCGAAGGTCGGGAAAGCTTTGTTTCCCGGCTCGATACAGCGCCAAGTATCCCGTGTAACGCGATTAATCCGCTCGCGCATCTACGCCCCTTTGCGCCCGCGACGCGTGGGTTCTACGCGAACTTGACCTTAATTGGATCCAGGCCTATCGATCCGACCGGACGATACGATTCCCGCGTACTTCGATACACCGTTGGTACCGCGAATAATTATTCCGCGCTGGTTGCTTCCGTGGAAAGAAAGCGCGGGCCGTTCATCGGCGCGTCGAGTCTCGATCGACGATCGACCTACGAGAAGAAGAAGAAGAAGAAGAAGAAGAAGAAGCAGCGTTCGTCGTGCGAGAGTTATCTTGCGATACTTGTTGCGCGATCCTTCCTCGATCTTTCCCCGTAGAAAAGAAAATGTCCACCGTCGCTCGGGAGTACTCACTTGTCGAGGGCCTCGAGGTGCAGCAGCAGAGGTTGATTGTCGACGACGTCGGTGACATCGCGACGCATCCGGTTACGATGTTGTCTCAAGGCCGCGGTATCGTAAGAGGCCACCTCGTAATACCCGATGTACGAGCCGTGCGTGATACCTGAAACATCGTTTCACCGCGCCGTATAGCGTATCGTTCCATTAGCGAGCGCGCGCTGGAAAAATCGAAAGAGCGTCTCGCGCGTTGATCCGACCGTGGCCTCGTAAAGCAACGAATTATGCGGGAAACGAGCGGGCCCTCGTTAACGGGGAATCCGTTGTCTTTTCGCCGTTGAAACGGAACGGGACAAAGAGAAACTCGTAACCAGTTCGCGAGATTCGGAGCCACGTGGGACGGGACGCGCGCCCGGACTTTCACTGTCGCGTTAGAAACGAGCGCGCGCGGCAAAGTACATTTCGAGAGAAGGAGCTCTTACTTTGTCAATTTTCTACGCCGGTGTTCGCTGCGGATCGTTTCGAAGATCCCGAGTATCGAACCGTACTCGAGAATCTTTCGTTTCGCGCGCGACGACGTCGTCGCGTACTTGGAACCGGAGTACCATTCGGGTTCGCGTTTCCATTGTTTCCCGCCAAGTACCGATCGAGAACAAAGAGGACTCTCGGGACAAAGCGGGGAGTGTTGACTGTTAAAGCGCGCGCGTTCCTACCGGGGAACGGAGTTTAACGGCACCTCGTGGCGTATCGCGGGATTTGCGGGTTACGCAACACCGTCCGATAATCTAATTACCGAGAGTCGTTATCGATGGCTCCGGTCCGCGGCTACCTGCACCGCTGCGAGCCCGCTCTCGACGCGGATTTTGCCTCGAGAATCGCTATCCCGTTTCTTTCTCGACACTTTACCGACCAGCGAAGCTTCAACCTCCTACACGTTTCTCAAATACACGTTGGACAATCGTGAAAAGTATTTTCTTCGATTTTCAACGATACTTGTCTCGTTTCTCTCGACCCAGGCAAATCCGAGAAACCAAACGGTCCCTTTACCCAACCTCGTCCCGTGCGATACGATTACTCTCCCGAGCCAAACTTTCCAACGTTGCTACCGTGTACGTTGTTGCTATTACAGGGTAATAAAAGAAAAGGGTACCGGTCGGTAAAGCGTCGATTTCCAAGGAAAAGCTACGAGCGTCTTGGAGAGACCGGGCGCGGTACGAGGAGGATCAAAGAGCGTCGCGAGGAGATTCGGCGAGCCGGCTGGAATCGAGCGTGACTCACCTGTGTGCGGTGGCACGGAATGAAGAGGCGAGGCACTGGCAACGGTGAAAAGGTAAGCGAGCACCGGGAAGAAAATCAGGGGAGTTCCGAACGGAGAGTGTCCCTTCGACGTCAAGGGGTACATCGCAGCCCTCTGGGCCCCTCTGTGCCCTCTGGTACCCTTGTCCTCCCCCTCCTCCTCGTCGTCCTCCTCCTCCTCTTCGTCGTCTGCCCCTTCTTCGTCGATGGCCAGGGCCGTAGCGGGCATCGGCTCGACGTTCTCCGGCCCAGCAACAACTAATGGCGCTATCTGCCTTTCGTCGAACAACCGACCACCGCGCTTTGCGAGTCACCCACCAGGTTCATCTCTCTTCCTCGCTCCCTCCCCCTTCGAGTCTTCCTTCTCCTCCCCTGGCCAACGTGATTCCGCCACGTCCTCTTTCTCTTCCTTCTCCTCCGTAGCCCGCTCGACCTTTCGACCCTCTCGCGCTTTCGGCTCTTTTCTCCTTTTTATTTAATCTCTGCTTCACCTCCTGCTACCTTCGCCGATCGATTCTACCTCCTGAAAGAAAGAAAGAAAGAAAGAAACCGGGAAAGAAAAAAAAAGAAGCGAAGAACGGATCCGGATTAATTTGCGAATAGGGTCTCTCGCAGCCCAGAGCCAGGCGGGGTGGTTTCCTTTCGCTCCGACGCGTAGCTCGGACTTTTCCGCCAAGAGGGGAAACGGTCGACGAAATCCTGACCCTGGACCGCGTTTCTCGAAGGACTCCTTCTACCCGCGGTGTGTCCGATCGAGACAGCGGATCGAGAAAGAGAGGAGCTCGAGGTGCGTCGATTTTCCCATTTTCCACCGTTTCGGAGCCATTTCCCGCTCCGTTCGGATCGGCGGCTCTACCTTTCGAACGTCGATACTCTCCTCGGATAAAGTACCGGTCTCTCTCTCTCTCTGTTCCGGAGCGAGGCGCGGAACGCGAATCCGGGGCGGCAATTGGGTCGAAAAACAGTAATCGAAAACGCAACGGGAACGGCGCAAGAACCAGATCACCGTGTAACCCGCGAATCTGCTTTCCGTTTCTTCGCGAATCGTTGATCGTCGGTAGCCAGCGTACCATGCGATCGCTCCGCGTAATATTTACAGAGATTCGCTTTTTCCGCGGTACGATTCACCCCGCGTTCTCAATTTCGCGTCGCGTTCATCGCCACCGTGCACGCGCACGCGCGCGCGCGCGCGCGAATTCGTGGCAATTTGCGAAATTACGTTGCGCGAGGCGGACCTCGCTCGACGATCCACGAACGATAATCGTCCCACGTAGGAACCCGCGTCCTCTTTCTCCGTGTTCCCTCCGCGGTTGTTCCGCGATACACGCCTCCGCGTCCAAGAACAATGGAACGACGAGCAGGATGCGAACGCGACCGACCCGGTCTCCGCCCGACCAAATATTTCATACCGAGCGAACGCGCGCATTCGTACGCGACCAGCCGCGATAACGTATCAATTGGCCGTTATTAGCGGTACGATCGGCGATACGATTCCACGGAACGACGAATACGGGGGGAAACCTAACGTTTTCTCGCACGATCGCGTATCTCGTAACTCTTCACGGAGCCGAGCAACGGAACGATCGGCGTCCTCCGTCGATGAAATTTCTACTTTCGATCGATCGAACCGCGCGATGTTCGTTTCGCGGCTGTTCTGCCCGGGATAACGGAACCGATGCACGCGATACACCTTTTGCGTGGAATTCCCCTCGACGCGACGATCGTGCCAAGTTTTCTTTCGGGGGAGTAACGTCGTGCATTTCGCCGACGAAGAAACCGTTTACGGTTCCGTTCGGTCCGATTGCCAAACTTTCCTCGCGACCGTGAATTCGTTCTACGTTCGCTGTTTCGACCGAGTAAAACTTCGAGAGACCTCGAGGGACCTCGTACGAACGCGAAACCCCAGATAGCGTAGAAAACGCGTTGAAAATCACGAACCTCGCTGAACCGTTACCCCGTAACGCATCGGCGAATCACGGTTTGCGTAATGTCCCAACGCCGCGCGACGATTTTCCATCGGTAACGTTGCATCGAGACCAAAGTTGCACCGTTGCACCGCAGCATCGTTGCACCGGGCAAAATTTCATTCGTCGCGTTCGACTCGTATTCGTTGGTATTCTCGCTTTACGGAGATTAATACATCGGATCCCTTTGTTCCGAGATACCGATAGGACGATAGAGGCATTACGAGGTTTTCGTAAGTGGCTTCGAACGTAGCGGGCAATTACACGGAGTCGGGCAATTCCGCGAGAAAGTTCACCGGCCGATAACGTTAACGAGTCTCGACGCTCCCTTTTGTATTTACCGACGGGGGAACAATACTCCGGAGCCTGAAAGTGACTTTTCTAGTTGCGTATTTACCATTCTTTTAATATAACTTTCACGGGGATAAGCGTTCTTATGCAACGTCCGTTACACGCGCCGACTCGATATCCGGCATCGGTGTTTAACGCTCGCTTTTCCCGTTAAACGACGATTAAACTCTCGCCGCAACTTCTGCAATTTCCAGCACGGATAACCGCCGCGATCCCTTCGATTCCGCTCCTCTTTCCCACCGTTGTTTCTCTCTCGAGAAATAAAAAAAAAAAGAAAAAAAAAAACGCACCGCGCAAGACGCTTCTCCGTTAAATTATAACCGCGCGTGTTCCCGCGAAAAGTCAACGTCCGGAGATGCCACTTCCGTCGATCGTCCCGGTGGCGCTCGAGACGTGTTTTACGTGGCATTTAAATCTCCCATCGCGCGCGTACAGTATCACACCGATACACGAAGCAACGTTTCGTGCAGTTTCACGCGTTTAGTCGAATCTTGCTGTGATCGAACGCGGTACGCACGATGTTTCGAACGCTAAGGGTGCATTTGCACCGATCCGACGAATCGCGCAATACAATTTTCCCCCGTTCGCTCTGCTTCCACGAGCAAAACAAAAGAAGCCGCATCGGTGTGGTTGGTTGCAAACCGTATTAAACTCGACAAGTTTTGCCAACCAACGTACCTGTATATCTCTGCGATTTACGAATACGATTGCGGTCGCAATATTGCCAACAGGCGCTTCCTAAATTATTTCGCGCTCGTCAACGATACGAAAAATACGCGGTATTTGAATTCGCGTAACGTTACGTCGCGACTGCGATTTATTATGGAATAGGAATAATCGTAGTACGGGACGTAAAACGAGAAACGAACGCTTTTATCTCGTATCCTCTCGATACCGAATACTAGACGTGGAAACACGTATTTATTCGCTTTCAAACGTCGGTCTAAACTAGCGCGCAAGTTCCCTTTATGTTGTTTCCGAGAGCGTGCACAAAGGCGTAGCTCGTGTAAAATCGACCCTTCTTTTCGAGCGTTTCGAGCGTGTTCCGCAACAAAATGATGCATCGGTGTAAACGTACCCTAAGGTGACTCGACGATCGCCCGGGGAGAGAGAGAAAGAGAGAGAGGGAGAGAGGGCGGGGAGGAGAGAGATACAGAGAGAGAGAGAGAAAGAGAGAGATCTCAAGAGACGAAGAGCGAGAGAGAAATCTCGAATCGTTCTCGGGCGACTTACCATTCCCTTCGACAGGTATGTGCGGGAGAATGTACATAGGAGAGGGACGTAGGAGCAGCGTGCACGAGGAAAAAAGGTACGTAACTTCGTGCTTGGTCGCGCGAACATCGACAAAGAGAAACGAGACGAACGAAAAAGGACAGAGACTTGCACGTAGAATATTGCGCGTGCTCGCTGGCTCTCGCATACTATCCGACACCTACCTATGCACAGCGACTCGATCCTGCCACGGACTGGCGTCCTTTCCGCCGGGATTCTCGTCCTTCCGACCGGTTCTCGGTCGATTACTCATTTATGCGGTCATTGTACCGCATTCTGTCGCACCGCACCAACTATGCACAATATCGCACACGCGTGTCACACGACGTGTTCTCTTCCGAGGGTGAACAAAGAAGAAATTCTTCGTGAACGAACAAACGGAGCGAGAGAGACGGAGAGAAACCACGCGCGATACCACTTTCGCATACCGACATGAACAAGAACGCGTTCCGCGTTGCACTGACGGGAGCACCGTGTCTCGCGCGAAGGAAGACTCCGAGGACAACGACTTCTCCCACTATTGTCGCGTTCGACCAAGCCGTGCTGCTCCCTCCTACCGCCGTCTAACGAACTCTCCTTCTTCGTCCGTTCTTATCGACTCGGTAGCTGGTTCTCTGTCCTTTCGATGATCCTTTCCCCACTGTTCCCCATGTCTGGACGCGGACCGACGCTTTCCAATACTGGCATGCTGTACCATCAATTCCCCACCACCGACGCTAACCCCACTTTCCAGCACCGTGCGTTCAACTCCCACCTTCGTGTAACTTGACCTTAGCCGTCGGTCGGAAGGAAGGTGCGTTTCTGAAACGGAAGGGCGATCGAAGGGTTTACTATCGCAACGACTTTCCCTCGTTATAGACGCATTGCAAATCAAACGTCGAAATTTATTACGATCGATGCTACGAAACCGATTCCTTCGTATTTGAGTTCGAACGAACGAACGAAGCGCGGTGATACTCGCCGGATCTCGAAATAGCGCGAGGATCCCCGCCCATGGACAACATGGATCCGAATTCGACCGAGAACGCGATCGGACGTTGCAAAAATTATCGTAAAGATATAACCAAATCGTTCTGGTTTGCGCGTTTGCGAGACGAGGTTCGTATCGATGATGAACGCGAGAGAAGAAAACAAGCCCGTGACGACGCAAACTGGGGTTGTTTGGCGTTCGATTTCTCGATGTCTCGTTTCCCGTCCGTAGACTCGCCAGACCACCGTATCCCGTTTGGTTTCCTTTTATGTAACCACTCTTCTCCACCATCCGTAGAATCGCACGAATCTTTTCCATCTGCTCTCTCGTTATCGTCTCTTTTGCGTCAATCTCCAATATCTATCCATATTTGTTGTTTATTATTTCTCGAATGCGTGCAACTGCTGCGTTCAAAGATCCGATCGCGACTAAAATGGTAACGTACCTACGTACAACGTATCGAGCAGGCACGTTGAACTCGTCGGTAACTGTAGACTCGTGTCGAGCAAACGAAACCGATTTAAATTTTAAACTGATGTTTCTCGAATGAAATGTTTCTCAAATATTTTCCTCAAAGTATTCATCCCTGGGTTAACGAAATATGCACAACTACCGAAAGAAAATAAATTTTCCTATAAAATTCGAATAAAGATCGATCGAGCGCAAATGGTAACCAATTCTTACGTTAGGTAAACGTTTCGTTAGAGACGTCGAAGGTGTCGCCACCGTACAGTGACAGAATTCCGATACGGTTAGAGTAAATAATTACTAGCACCTAACCTCGCCCAAAGTAATGTTACTTGACACGTAAACGAAGGATAAAACGCGAAGCAAACAGTTTCGACGAGTGTTTTAGGATTATAGATTGTCGATTATGGTAAGTACCTTGACACTGTTTATTGAAATATCGATTACAATTTATTGCTTTCTAAAAGTGTCTATCGATTTTGTTTACTTTGAATTTTAGGCTCGTTATTTTCGAGAAGAAGACATAGATGGTACGTTTACTTGCACTATCGAATTTATTGAACACGATTACTTTTTACGCGTATTTCCTATATTTTTACAGAATTCAGAGAATGTTTCTATTTGTTCGCAAGAAACGGTCAAATACGTACCTTGGATGAACTTACGATCATTATGAGATCGTTAGGATTGAGTCCTACTATCGCAGAATTGAATAAATATTTAAAGGACAAAGGTATAAGCTAGTCGAACGGGTGAACAACGACGAGCAATATATAAATCAATCGACTTTTACGCTCAGGTGGAAAAATGTCGTTTGCCGATTTCTTGGAAGTTATGCATCTACAAACTAGAGCTGAGGATCTTCCGAAAGAAGTGATACAAGCTTTTCAAGCTGCGGATAAGTCTAGAAGCAGTACCATACCTGCTCGTCAATTGGCTCACATGCTGCTTCATTGGGGAGAACAATTGAGTAGCAAAGAAGGTTGCGCGTGTTGTTTTTGATTAATAAAATACAACAAAGGATTACATCTCATGACTAACTTACTCGTATTTCTTTTTCAGTTGAACAAATATTCAGAGAGGCCAATGTATCTCCCAGTGGACAAGTCAAATACGAAGACTTTGTAAAAATAGCTTGTGCCCCGGTACCCGATTACTATTAGAGATCTACAATTTATGTATTTTTATGAAATTTTTACAACGAACTGACACTTGTATGTTTATAATAAAGGACTATCATCGTAAACAAAAAGAAAGAGTTTATTTCGAAACCAGTCAATTTCTAATAAACGAATATTATACACATTTTCTTTCTAAAATCCTTATAGTTAATCGACTTTACGTCGTATTTCAAGAGTCTCTTCTTACGTATATATTTCCGGGACGTTTAATCGCGTCAAAGATACCTTCCCCTACTTTACAATTCGAACGAGGAAGAAATAATCTCTGCTTCCTAAACGGCAAACTTGCGAATAAAAATCGCATCGACGAAATATCGACCTTATTCAAAACAAAGTTACTCGACGGTGAGCTTAATTAATTTTACTTTCCTATCGAACGTTTCGACGCGTCGATCTCAGCCCTCTTTGGCAATGTTCGTGGTCGGTGGTGAACCACAAAGGATGACAGTGGTACTGACGATTGTTGTCAGGAAAAAAACGCAGAGAAGTGCTCGATCGCTGACCAACGCGACCTGTTTCCAATCTAATTCCATTCTCTCTCGACGATCCTGCTCGGCGAGCCGTCCCTCGTTCCTCTCGATCGTCGCGTGCACTCTTCCCAGAACGCGCGACCATTGAGCCTCAAGGCCGCCCTCTTTTCCAAGATCTGCGCCAGTTTTTATTTCTAATTTACAGCGAACCGAACACGGTAGCCGATTCGACGAGATCCACGTCGAACTCGTTCTCTCTGCTTTCGATCGACAATTAGACAGGAGACTCTCACCTAAACTTGGACTGCTGCTGTTGCTCTCTTCCCTTCTGGTCATGAACTTGGGCGACGATTGCGATTGCGACTGCGATTGCGTCATTTCCGGTTTACAGTGCAACGGACAATTGTTCTTTCTTCTCGGAGGGTCCATGGGTTCCTAACGCAAAATAGACTCATTCGCAAAAACATCGAAGAAAACGATAGTTCGACGAAGGAAATGACTTTACCGATCTCTTCTCCTCTTGAAAGTTGAGGAAAACTACCCTAGCGAGTTTGTCCAAGACCAAAGATCGAACGATACCTGGAACTCTGGTTCCCCTAACTCCCCGATGATGAAGATTCAACGTGACCACCGCCAATCCTGAAGCGAACGACACCAGGCATATACTGACACCGTAATAAAGACCTGTAAACAACGAAAGGAAATTGCTGACTATTCTGTTCTCAAAGAATTCCTAATTACGTCGAATTAATTTTCATAAAAGCATCGTAGAACGCTCCGATCTGGTACAAACGATTCTTCCATCGCGGTTCCAAGAGTGCAGACGCTTGTGCAAAGGTTGAACGCGATTCCATTGTGCTTCGCATGGGTACCAGGGGATTTTTAATCAACGCGGTTCTATCGATCCACCGCAACCCTGTACAAATTCCGCATCGGTTTAATTTTCATTGTACGGCAAACGGAGAGAACTTTTTCGATTTCGGAAAGGAATCGAATGGATTCGTTTGTCGGGAAAAAGCTTTCCGGTTCTCCTTGACACGCAGTAAGAACGTACACAAATATTACAGCGAACAGAATTTTACGTCCCGATGGAGAGAGATAATGGTCCGTCCAATTTTCTCGCAGTAATTTAAAACGCTTGCACCTTTGACTACTGTCGACCAGCTTCTTTTACGTTTCGAATTCGTTTCTGCAGCGGTTCTACGAGCTTCGTTCGCGATCGAGCAGCGTCCATCGCACGTGTACTCACTTATCAGCGGTGTTTTCTCCGTGGGCGGTAGTGTCTCGCGTATGGTCATCAAGAACACAGTCATGGAGAGAAGAGCCGAAATCCCGAGAGTGACTTTTTCCCCCGATTCCGACGGCACGTAGAATACCAACAGAGCTGAATAAACGGAGGGAACACCTGGCTGGGTAAAACTTTTCCACCGGTACCGTTCTCATCGTGGAATATCGAACAGAAGGCATTCTTGGACCGCGCGAAAACTTTGGCACGTGGCGAACGAAGAAATAAAAGGAAAGCCTCCTCGCTTCTACGCGGAAAGAAAGTTTCGCATAAATTTCTCTCCCAAACTGGATAGAATTCAACCCTCTTTCGTTAAATGAATTTAATCGAAGATGTTACTAGGAAAAGAGATTCAAATTCCCACAATCCCGGTGAAAATTCCCTTCAGAACTGGAAAACCATAAGTTCGAGAGTCCTTTCTTTTTAGACTTGCTTCGTGATTTGAACGTATCGATGAAATTTCCTCCCAGCCATCCAATAGGAACACTACCTTCTTAAAAGAAAGAAACATAGTTCGATGGAAGAGTCTAATATTCCACAGCCTATTTCTTGCCCCTCCTTCTATTTTATCATTTCGAATTAAAACAGGCACGAAAGGAACAAAGTGCAATAAGAACTTACCAACACCGTTAATGAGAATGCAAGGAAGGATCAAATTAAAGACGTAGAACATTGGACGACGTCGCAGTCGGATTTCGTAAGTGATGTCCGGATAGGGTTCCGAGCAGCACGAGTAGTACTCGACGTTTCTTCTTGCGGAGAAATCCAGCAGGTCGAATTCACCGTTGGCCTGGTAATTACTCACGTCCCCCTGTTCACTTTGTCTTTCCAATTCGAGCTGTAAAAAATATTTTAACGATGGTTAGAATCGAATTAAGGATATCGATGCGAAAAAGGAAAAGAAAGAAAGTTATTCGAAACGAATTTATCGATACGAACGTACGGATACTTTGATGAAACGAAAGAATACGATTGCAACTCCGATGTATTTCGATAAATTCGTTTCGAATAACTTTCTTTCCCTTCCCTGTTTCAACAATGAATCGAAGAAACAAATAAGAAAGTTTCGAGCGTTGTTCGATCATTGGTACTAAAGTAATCGGTCGCGATCTTAGACTCTAAAGATTCAAGCGGTACAAGATGCGATCGAATAAACATCCGACATCGTAGGCTGGTATCACAGTTTGGAACGCGTCGAAGGGAGAGTAGGGAGTGTACAAACTCGTATAAATATGTTTTCCTGGTTTAGGAACTCGTCGTCACGGCGTCCAATTAGCTCGAGGTAGGAAAGTTCGATCGCGGAAGGTGGATTAAACGCGTTACGGCGTCGTCTCGAGTTAAACTCGACGCAATTACGTGCCAGTCTGGCTCTGTAGCGTCGTTTGGACGTATCGGTGGACAGACGTTGGACAGGAAAAACGCAGCGATGAGGAAATCGTTTCGCGTTTGATGCGACGGGACAGAGGAAATGGGAAACTTCTATTCGGCGGTCTGGCGATCCGTGAAAGAGGAAATTTCGCGAGCAGAAACGTCAGACAGCGAATTAATCGCGCATCGTCGATCGTGTCATCGAGCGATCAACGTCACGGATTTTCTAATAGGCAGGGCGCGAGAAGGATAAATTTTTGCAGCAAAGCCTGAGCTCGGATCGTATTCCCAGCGTTTTAGGCGAGGAAAACGTAGCGACACGCGAAATGTATTCAACGACGGCGTATAGGAAATGGGGAAACTCCGTGAAAGGGTGGGTGTCTCGTCGGCGCGGAGAAACGGTTCGCATTGAACCCATCCCGCATTCGGGATTAAGCTCTTCGATTCGTCCGAGCCATTTTCGCGTCTCGTCGAGCTCGGTACTTCCGATTCGGCCGCCGTTAAGCGTCTACATCGACAGACCTCTTTTCGACAAAGTAAAACTGTACGAACGGCTCGCACGTCTTGCATCGATTTTCCTCTTTCGTTCGCGTTCCCAATTATACGATTTAACGCGTATACAACTCTTCGGAATTCCTGACACGAGTTACACAAATTTACAGAAAACACCTTTTTCGTATTTTCTTCTACCATCGAAGATACGAGTTTACCGGCTACGCGCGAGATCGAGCGAGCCCCGGTACATCGAGGACGAACTTTTAATTCAAGGGATCCGGGGAAGCCGGAAAAAGTCCAGATTTTAAGAGAAGGCGAGGCACAATAACGAGAGGGACCCGGACGGCAAAAATTTCATCCGAGACTCTCCTCTTCCTTGAGAAATAGAAGCGCTGAATCTACCCGGGTGGATAACGATCGAGAATTTTTCCAGACAGAGAAAATTTACTCGTCGCGGCCACCACCGGCAACTTTCAAGGTTTCGGCGAAACCGAAGCTTCATATTTCTTTTTTTTTTAATTGTCCGTCGGCAGAAGCAAGGTTCGATACATCGCTCTCCGATTTGCATGCACGGTACCGAGGGAGGAGCTGCGCGAAATTGAGGGCAATACGGTCGAGAATTTAACTCGGATGCAGCTCGCGCAAGCTACGGGATTAAATCTCGTAACGTTGTTCGTTGAATGACCGATTACGAACTTGCGCGCGGAATTATCGACGACGATCGAGAATTCGTTATCTAGTCAAACCGGGGATCGTCGAGGTAATTTCAATGATAATCGAACATCGTTCAAAGAAACAGTCCGGCCAGCAGGCGTTCGTACACGCGCATCGGTCCCGACGATGTTTAATCGCCTGGAAAACTGCACGTGCATATGTATCGGCTTCCGTCGGTCGCTCGAATTCGCAGCTACTATTGTCCACCGTCTGTCCTCGAATACGTTTCGTTTGCGTTTTCTTCTCGCGTATTTACAGAGAATGGCAGGAACTTGGGCTTCGTTTTTCTTTCTTTCCGCCGAGACGCTTTTCAATTACCTAACTCGGAAAATAAAGCCAACGCGAAATTATAAAGCTCTTTACGCGAAATGAATCGCGAAACTTTTACCGATGAGAAACGCGTTATCGCGCGAACTTAACGCGGTCTTACTTGGTATCCGTCGTACGTCCAGGATGCCCACTTCAATAAGCATCGTTGTTCGTCGAAAGGGAAGAACTCCACGTCGATGTCGCAGCTGCTGCGAAATATCCCGTGACTCAGCCATAGTACTTCCCCCGTGTGGCTGACGATCACGTTCGTGTTGATGACCGCTGAACTGTACTGTGGATCCGCGCTGTGGAAAGACAAAATCGGTCAATAAATATGAAAAGTTGGAACAAAGTTAAGCGGAACGTGACTAGAAGCGTCCATCGGAGATCGTTTTAACCCCATTGATCACTTCGACTAAATATATCTCCCCCTGAGGGGAGGGATCGAGTAACTGGACCTCTCTGGAGTACGGAAGACCTTGGACTCCAGTCTCCAACAGTTGCAAGGATGTTACTCTCGGGTCATTTTTGCCGCTCGAGGCTCGACGATCGCGCTGTCCTTTAATCGTCTCTTACTTGTTGTACAGAATCGTGTCTGGTCTCCAGATGCGGTTATAGGGTACGCGGATCACCCGGATTCCAGCGAATTCCGAGGTGTTCCATTTCAGATGATGATCCGTCCAAGATTGCGTGACCCAGCAATTCGTCGTGAGTATCTGGTTCTTCTCGTCCTGAAAAAAAAAGAATCAATGAAATAAGCGAGTCCAATTGGGCGCGTTTCGACGAGGATATTTTTCAAGCCTAGTTTTGTGGTTTTATCGTATCGAGAACGTAGAGTTCTCGTCTTCGTGGGCAACGCATTCTCGAGGGAAAAGTGTCTTCGGTTCTTAAGACGAAAGTACGTCGAGTAACGAATGATTCTCGTCGGGCACGCACACACGGAAGAGATAAATCTTCGGAAAGTTTCGTCGAGCGGGCTTACGCGTTCCACCGGCAATTTGTCTTACGTATTTTCGCTCGCTTCTTTCGAGTTAGCGCCCGTCCACGCGACGATCGTCGCGAAAGGGACGAGAAATACATCCGTAGAAATATCGTGATGAAAACTAATCGATACTCGGCGAGTTGAAAGCTGCCGTCGAGATACTTTCGCCAAAATGGACGTTAACGAGCAGAGTTCCATCGGATGTTGTTTGCACCGAAGGGGAGGATCTTTGGAAGATTCCCGCGCGTACAAAGGAAGAAGAAGAAGAAGAAAAAAGGATCTCGTGCTCGCTTGACTCGTCGAAAGAATTTCGTACGAACCGTAACTCGTTACTTTGTACGCGCCGTTACGATTTGGGGATTACACGGGTACTTTCGTTTTACCCGAGCTGCATAATGTTTCTCCGGCACAGAAGAGCCACGTTTCCCTCGTCTTGGTATTGAAAGGTGTTCTCGTCGGCGCGCGTGCCGTTTCTTTCCCTTCGAGGACGTTATATTTCACGAGAGATTGAAAAATTCGCTTTGAACGCGACGCGAATTCAAACGAACCTTGCACCGTTTCGAGACGTTTTTTTCGAAGCGAGCCGTTCGATCGAGAATCGATCGGATTCTCTCGAAATTTTTCCGCTCCGATACTCACGACATCGATAATGTGATGAAGGGAGAGTCCGAAGACGACCGCCAAGGGTTGAGACGAATTTTTAGCTGGTCGTACACCGGCGTCGTATCCATCCAGGAGGTACTTGGTCAGTCTGTACTCATGCTCGTCGCCCAAGCCTGCGACAAAAGCGATTTTAGTTCCTCCGAGATCCAGCGAGATGTTCCGCGAATTCTCTCTCCTCCCTGATCGCGAATCCGAGTCCTGTATCGAGAGTATCTGTTACAATGTTTCCGATCCGTACCAGCGGCCATTGTGTCTCGAAACGCGAGGAAGCCCCGTCCTTCCGGGACGAGAACCAATCCCTCTTCCGTTTCATCTTTTCGCGGAGCCAACCGTGCGTTGTCTTCGAACCTCGATTAGATAATGGATCTTTTAGCCAGGAGACAATAGGACGGGTGAAAAGAACAACCCGAGGAAATTACGGAGGACCTTTCGCCTTTGCGAACAATCGGATCGAAACTTTCAAAAATTTCCTCCCTTGTGAAATTTGCCCGGGCGGCTCTTACGACATTAGAAGAGAAGCTTTTGGCGAGTGGCGTTCCTGTCGAAGCCACGACCGGTGAAATTAAAATCGTGAACCACTCGACGCGAAATATTTTTCGATCATTGCGCCGATCTTTCGAAGAGAGACATCCTGTACTCGGGACGATTCTTGGCGTTCCAAGTTAAAATGGTAAAAATCTACCACTACTACGTGTACACCATTGTCCATGCTCGTCCCTTGTAGTCGTTTTAACGGCGTTTTCAACCTGGAAGCAAGCAATCGTACGTAAGAAAAATCTCGCAAAGAACGGTCTTCCTGTCGTTCGGTTTTCGAGGCATCCGCGCGAGTGTCCCGAGTCCACGGAATTTTCTCCCCAAACCCTCTTAATTCCGATCGTTAAACGTACGTCACCGTCGCGGTATAGCGGGTCGGCTTCATATGCGGAGGCGTTTTCACTTTTCCGAGTCCTTTAACGGACAACTTTACAGCTTTTTCCCCGATGTTCCGAAAAGAGTTCGTAATTGAAAAGAATCGAAATTTTGATGGTTTCCCAACCGCTTGAAAATCCATTCCCAACACCCCGAAGAGGCAAGAAATCCACTTTCGATGTCCCACGGATGGAAAAATCCACTCACGGTCCCTTGAAAATAAGAATATAAACCCACGGCCCTTGTTGCTCGGAAGGCTCGTTTTTTCGCTTCCCTTCGCCGCGGAAATTCTATCCCCGAGTAACGCTGTTTTCCAGCGGCGCGACATAAATCCACGCTTTGAGAACAAGCGGAGCGCAATGTTTTCGTGCCGCGCAAAATTCGAGTCGGATTTCGCGGTGTTAACGGAACGCAAAATAGAAGGAAAAAACAGCAGATGGTCCATTGTCCGCTGGAGAAAGAACTTGGTCGATGTTCGCGAGAATTTCGTCGTTCGTCCAAACGTTAGGATACAACGGTGCCGTTGCTCGTGCGCCAAAGAGGCTTGCGAGAGCTGAAAGAAAATCGGAGAATTTATTATTTGTGCATAGTTAATTTGCTCTCGATGACTCGTTTCCATGCGAAAAGCTCGAAGACGAGGAGGATCGACCGTTCCGAAACGATGCAATAATTCGTACTCCTGTTCTTTCGATAAATATAAAAAAAAGTCTCTTCGTCGCGTCACGGCTCGTTGTACGGCTCGTTGTACGGCCAATAGGCCGAGACCTTGTTACGTCGGAACCTTCGATCCCCAAAGAGAGCGAGAGAGGGAAAGAACGACGGATTGTTTCCCTCGATTGTAACGTTCGAGTCGAGGATAAAAAGCTGTTTCGACGAAGGCAGCGAAACGGACGAGTAGCCTACTTAAATACGAGAACAAGATTATCGATAGGGATCTAGAATTTGGTTCGGGAATCGGTGATCGACACGATTCCGACGCTACAAAAATGTACAACGCTGCTCGTTCTCGAGCTCCCTTTCATCCGCGTGTCGAGAGCTTTCGATAAAGCTCCCCGTCCGCGAAATAGAGTCCTCCGCCCTAAATCGGGAAATCTTCCGGTCCCGTAACGAGACGGTGCGTCGAGCTTATCGAGAAAACGACCACCTCGAACATCCTGAAAACTAATAGAAATTACGTTCACACGGTACCAGTTTCCCATGGATATTTCCCTCGCGTTCCGTTTCTTTGCCGCTCGAGCTTCCGTGTCTCGTCGGAGAAGCAGAAAATGTGTTTTAGACGAGGGATTGATGAACGCGGGCGCAAACTGCGAAAAACCATAAGACGAGGGATAAGAAATGCTCGGAAAGCTCTCACCCTCTTTCCCTTGCGCTAAACAGAAGAGAGTCGTTTGCAGGACGAAAGTTCCAAGGATACCAACATCTGTGTACCTACGATTTGAATTTCGAAAATTCTCCGCTACAGCGGAGGGTCCAACGATTGCTCGAAAGTATCGCGATGGCTCGTGATTCTCCGTTTAACGGATAATCTAGGGGTAAACAAACA
The DNA here is from genome assembly GCF_051014685.1 of Ptiloglossa arizonensis. Classification (NCBI taxonomy): domain Eukaryota; kingdom Metazoa; phylum Arthropoda; class Insecta; order Hymenoptera; family Colletidae; genus Ptiloglossa; species Ptiloglossa arizonensis. Next base: position 8,838,374 of record NC_135051.1, on the reverse strand, counting down.
GATCGATCCGCGAACTCGACGCACTCGGTGAATTTCTAACGGCAGGAAACGAGTATGCAAATCTCAACGATGTTCCGATCGCGAATTAGCGGCTCTCCTCTTCGCCGCGACGTCTGCAAACGTTTACACGGAAGACCAACGCAAACGTTCGATAACGAAGCTCCCTCGCGAAGGACCCAAAGACCATCGGATAACGCAACCAAGATCGCAACAAACTTTGAACAAACTTTGAAAGTCTTTCGTCGAACGTGCCTCCTGTTCCCGTTACCGCAAATTAACCCTTCAGCTCTCGACGGAATTCCGTAAGGACAATGGAAATGTTGTATCGTATCGTTTGCATTGTGTACTTCCAACGTACCGTGGCCTGTTATTGGCTACGACAATAACGAAACGTATCGAGACCGAGCGAGAAAGTGCGAACCGAGCCTCTGTATCATTTCGCAGGACTTTTTTGTCTTTGGAAACTAGGAACACGATGGCTCGTTGGATCTTTCTCTCGAAGAAAATACAATTAGAAATCATACGTTCACGAGCCTCGATTCGATAATACTTGGTAAAACGGAATGATTATCGGCAATTGTTCAAAGGAGAGACGCAGCTTCGACTTCGAGTGGAAAATATCGCTGAAAGTACGCTCGAACTGTGCGTACTTGGAAGTTCGTTCAACGGGGAAAGTTCGACGAATAAAATATCTTGTACTGTTTACGATTTACGTGCAACGTTTTTTCACGAATCGAGTTAAGTCTCTGTACGGTATTCGAAGGACGCGAGCGATAAAATCGAATCGGTGCAGTCGCCGTGAACTTTTTTTGGTCGTTTAACCGCAGGCGGGAAAATTTTCGAAGCTGGAAACTCATTTACAACTCAATCGGCGCCCGTGGAGTTCCCGACGAGGAAATCCTGTCGGGGCGAGCAATCCGGTTACCGAACAGACAGAAGAAATTGCCCTTAATCGTCGCGAGGCCAGCCTTCTTGATCGGTAATCACCGTGGCTGGGCTTTATTCGATCTCGGCCACGCATCGGAATTAAATCTCGTATGCAAATAGATCGACTTTCGTCGTAGATCGGAAACGAAACGTTTCGTGGAAGAAAAATAAATACATCGGCTCGGCGTCCCGCAGGAGAAGTACTCGCGATCGTACCGAAGGAGATTCTACGGGAAATTTAACGAGTTAACTTTGCATTATCGGAGTCGAGTAGAGAGACCGTCGAGGAATTAAATCGCGCGGATAATCGAGTATTTTCACCGCGATCATAATTGCATGAATTATTCAGAAGAAATCGGAATTCGATTTTTACATCTGATAAATTGGAGGAGAGAGAAGCGTTATCTTACTTCTCGAACGAACAGTATTTCGGGGCTCTGTATCGTCGATAGCTACGACGAGTCTATTTACTTTAAGTGGAAACCGAGAATAACTTTTGAACGTTCGCGTAAAGAGAAACGTATAACGAATATGTAACTAAGCGGGATAACGTGGATTGGGTATTGTCGTAGTTTCGTTTCGTTGGTGGAGCCAAGCGCGTCGAATCGATGTTTCGTATTACACGTTTCGGATGAAAAATTTTCAAAGATCGAGCTGCAGATATTATTCGCGTGCTAACAATGCGCCGCCTGCCTGTGCGAATGAAAATTTAGGTAAACGAACGGAGTTGTAGGTACGGTGTTAAATTGATAAATAAAAAGTTTGAAATCGCTTGGAAATAGTTCGCGCACCTGGATAAATATTAATCTCGAAATAAAATCGACTCGATGAAAAATGATTGCTGCATCGAATAATCGCGGAACGTAAATGGAAACGGTCGGTTTGAGCACGGTCAACACGATGGAATGCAAAAAGGAGGGACTCACCGTTACCGAAAGTGATGGCCAAAACTCCGTAATGAAACAACAGTACCGAAGGCGACATGGAATTGATGGACCACTTAAACGCGAGACCGCCTGTCCTCGACTGGTGTCCGATGCATTTCAACCACCGTGCAATTTCGACCCTGAATCCCGCGCTACCCCTACCAACGCGTCCATTTCCAAGGAAATTCGCGCAGGCGTTTCAAACAATGCAGACACGAATGTTAAACAAACCGCCGATCGTAGAGCTGGTATCTTCTATATCCATATATATACACATGTAGCGTTGGTCCGACTTTCGAGCAGCGCGCGTTTCTCGAATTCTAAATGCAATACCATTAATTAGAATAATGTTCGAACTGAACGGAACTTAAATTCCTCGACAATCGATCCGTGTTCAATTTGTCGTTAATTAAATGAAACTTACTTGGCTAATTTCGACCGAATATTTAACGCAATTTTTCTCTCGCCGAATCTTACGAGACTCGACCTGGATGCACCACTTTTGCCGGGAATGACTAAAAAGAAAATGTTGCTCTTAGAAACGTTATTGGACAAAGATTACACAGTGTCTTGTAAATTGTAACTTTGAACGACCACCCGTTTCGTGTTGTTTTGTTTTTCCATTGATTTTCACCTGTCACACCGACACATTTTCCAAATTGACAAGTGACCTGTTTATCCGCGGAGAGGACCTCTTCTCCGGATCCAGGAGTTCGATGAAAAATTCGTCGTCGTGCGTTTCGATCTTTTGCTCCGCTCGATAACTGTTTCACGATCCGAGGTGAATCCGCTACAATGTCATCGTACGCGTTCGAATCGTCTAACGAATGGATGCAAATAAAAGTAAATGTTTAAAGTGCGAAGGGGACGTGATGGTGGACATCGATCATTGCCCGAAATGCGCGGGTTCTCTCAAGTTCGTTAAGAAACCTGGTTCGCTCGTAATTAACGATACGTTGTCGACCGTGAAAATTCCCGTGGCACCTTTGGAGAGTTGTTACGCGATGCAAATCGTCTCCATCGGAGTCAGACCCGACGGCGTTTACGAGGTTTGCTACGATTTGCGGGAGTATTGTACTCGACGGGCAACCTAAAACAATTTCTTTCCATTATCGTAGGCAAGGATGCTGTTCGCGCCAGAGGTAGACATGTCTTCGATCAAAATAACCGTGAAGGGAAACAATCTGCGTGTGAACGCGTGCAAGCCCTTGAACGATCAATTTGCGAATCAATTGCCAAACATCGCCGAGAAATCGATTTTCGGCGATCTGATCAAGAAAACGATGAAACATTGCGAAAATTTTCTCATACCGGACGACATCGACGGCGAGAAAGTTCGCGCCGTGGTGGATATTAAACAGAGAATGCTCGTCCTTACAGCGCCTATGATGAAACCTAGCAAAGCAAGGAAGAAATTCATTGCAAAAAGTTGAGAGGATATTTCTTATTCTTGTTCGCACGTGAAGTTGGCGGAAATCGAAATACGGAATTCGTCGAAACAACGGACGATCACGCGTTGTCAACATCGGGGAGCTTCGTACGATCCCGTGGACACAATTTCCCACGAATTCGAGAAATTTGTAAATTTATACCGGTCGTCATGGACAATTTACCGCATCATTGTCGCGAAAACGCGATCACCTTGAAGCAAAACGATTACATGAATTTCGAAACGATGTTGAACGGAGTGAAAATGAGTTTTAAGTTCGACAAGATTCCGAACTTTTACATCGTCGACAATAAAGAATGCTACGTTGTACGTTTCTTTTGCAACTTTCGTATAAATAGTAAATTTCTTTCGAGCGGCGCGATTAGTTTTAATCGTACGGAACCTTACAACAAAAGATCATTGGATGTTCACAGGTGGAAATGAAGATCGAGGGATTGAAAGTAGGGACGGTTACTCTGGCCACTGAAAACGTATTGAATATAAAATTGCATAGTTCCGAGGACTGGTCGTACGTCAGGAACTTGAACTTTCCGATACCGCCGGAAGCGAACGCGAAGAAAGTGTCGGTCGAGGTACTCGATGACACGATCTTCGTGCGAGCTCCGCTTAAGAAAAAATATACGTAATAATGTGTATTTTTTTTTCTTTTATCGTTACATCGGAGTTTATACGCGGAGAAATGATTTCCCATCGAAGGTATTTGAGATCAATTACAAGGCCATTCGTTGTCCTGTATAGTTGTCTTCCCATCTTTTATTCAAAACAAATAAAACTTGTTGGTCAACGAGCAGTTGATAAAACGTTTTTACTTCTGAGGGGGTGTAGTAGTTTCGGATGTTTCTGCCGGCTTCGCAGCTTCGTCGGTTGTTTTCGGCGCTTCTGTGGATTTGGCCGCGGCAGTGGTTGCCTTTTTCACGGGTTTCTCCTTCTTGGCTTTGCTCGTTTTCGCAAGCAAGATTTGCTTCCTACGTCTCTCCTGCAGCAGCTTCGACTTTACAGCCGGTGCTGTCTTTGGTAGCGTGATCTGTGCGCGGAAAGAATTTCGTTAGATATGAGTAATAACTTTTATCCACATAGTCAGTATCATCGAAGATCGGAGAGTAAACTTACTCCACGCTTCTCGGCTAAAATAAGCTCCCTCTCTTGCTGGCGTTTCCTTGCCATCAAAATGGCTACACGTTTCAACACAGCGGCGTACGGGTTCAGACGTAACATGGCGCGAGTATTGCTCAACGGGTTCAACTTCTTGACACTGCGGACCACCCTCTTCCTGCAATTGTACCAAAATTTCCTTCACTATACGTATCGCGAGCAACCCACCGGTAATATATTCGCGATAACGCAATGTCAGTTGTAATTATAAGATTTATCACTGTCAGTCAGTAACACGGACCAAAAAGTTTCATCATGAACACGATATACATAACGCCATTATTCGTGTTTGTAACATATAGATTTACGTACCTTGGAGCTCTCAAAACTTTACGAATTTCCTCGGATTTTAAGAGTCTCGACAGATCGGTGTTCGCCATCTTCGGGAATGGCAAATTATACCCAGCTTTAAGTTGGGATTCCTTGCGCCAGGTTCCGTAAAGAGCATCCAGCTTTTCAAAAGCAGATTTAGTCCAAATTACAAACCGCCCGACGTGACCACCAGGCGCCAATTTCAGAAGACTCATTTTGTTGATGTTCATAAGATCAACACCGGGAATGTTACGGAACGCCTTACGAATGCCCTAAGAGTAATACGAACCGGAAAATATACAATCACCCGCACATAGTGAAAACAAGAACGATAAATTATTTTTCGACCGTTTCCATACCTGATCTTGACCGTACACAATCAAGGGCCCTCGACGTTGAATGCGTCTACGATTACGCATTTTACCTTTACCTGCACGAAAACGTTGCGAGTTGTATACCTACGAAAGAGGAAAAAACAAAAATACTACACTCTCGCACGATATACAAATACAGTCTTTGCATAGCATAGACTGTTTGGTTACTATTACCTCCCTCTAGCCAGAAAAGTAGCTATTCAAGAACGCCTAATAACCATGTTTCTCTAGCACCTAATAGGAGCATCTTAATTAAACGTATTTCAATAGAGATGCGGACATTCAATGGTGCAGATAATATTTACTATATTGCTTAAAGGTGTACCGACCTTTTGGATATCGTTCCAGGCCTTGATACGTCTTAAAAATATAACGGCTTGTTTAGTTTTATTGTATTCTTGAATTTTGTCCGACACTACCAAAGGAAATTCTGGAACTTGTTGCATCATGTGACCTAAATATAAAACAAAAATTTAATCGACTGATCTCAATCTGACTGTCTAACTCTGAGTATAATCATTGAGTGTAATCATAGACTTGATCCAGACTACGAAACGTGTTTATCGCAAAATAATTTAACTAATTCAAAATATGAATTGCCACGAGTCGCTTACCTTTAGATTGTACAAGTGCCGGTACACCGGATGCAGCAATAGCGGAAACGAGAGCGTATCTTTTCTGGTTAACGTTAATTTTACGATGCCAGCGTCGCCACGGCTTTGTTGGAGCAAACATGCGTCCTCCTCTACACATGTTTCCAAATGCACCCTGACCAGAGCGATGAGTACCGCCACCGCGTACACGAGGAATACGTGCCACTGCACGTCCAGTACCCCATGATTCGGCAGAGGTTTGATGACCTGATAAAAGAAACCTATATTTAATAATCCTGCCATTAGTTCTTTAACAAATAAAAGTATAAAACGTTACAATTCTGTTTTACGTGTATAAACCTTAAAGTGCCTCAACTCGTAAACGAAATAACAAATTTATACTCACCAGCTTCCTTGGAGACGCAATATGGCTGCCTACTGTTCTTTGAGACTTGTTGATGAACAAAGTTTACAACATCTGGCCGAATTGGTGCTTTGAACACGGCAGGCAAAGAAATAGTGTCTCCCGATGACTCATTTTTATCGGTATACACCGTAACAAGCGGTCGCGCCGTTGATAACGACTAGAAAAAGAGAAAAAAAATCGCTAAATATACGTGTATTTGAAAATATTTGAGAGTAAAATCCATGAGTAAGAGTGGAAACAAAATCACGTGTTACGGTTGGATTCGAAAAGATTTCGGTTGACACGACACATGGCGGACCGAAAAATCAGAACCGTTGTGCCCCTTGTAAACACTTCTTTACGCGTCGAAACGATTTGATTATATTTAAAAACATAAGAAATAAAAAATTGTGCAGATTCAAGAGTTACACACTGGAATATGCTCTACAACGGAACTATACTAATTTATAAACTACAAATTACTACACGTGGTCAACGATACGGCAGACACTAAAATTCTATATTCAGTACAAAATTCTTGCGGACTTAGAAATGTCTCAATCGCAAAACTATATTAAACGTTGGAAGAAAACAAAACTGGAATGAAATGTGAAATTCCTTACCATCTCGCGTCCTTTTTACAACTTTTCACGCATCAGACATAAACCATGCAGCCTGCACACCGTACCTGGTTGAAAAGGAAGAAGGACGCAAGCGGAAATGGAACGTACAGCACGACCTGCGCATGCTCAGACTAGAATTCCCTCTAAAATACCGTTCACAATCGTGCTTACTGAAATTTTATACATTACATACAAAAACTTGAAATAAACAGTATATGCTCTGACCATTAAATTATTCCTTAAATAAAACTAAAAGGACGATTTTATTTGATTGAATATTTTTACAACGAACATTGAAGTATGTTAATCCGAAATTTCATTATTGTGCACCAATGGTAACGTAGCTTTTCAAGGAAAACGAAAAGCACCAATCAACGTCTCTATCGAGAAGAAAGACGAGTCTGGATTGGTGCAGAACCGGTGTTTGAGAATATATATGCGCACCAAATGTAGTATTTGTTGACGCAAATTTTAACTTTAATTTTAAGAAATTTTTCTTTCTTATAAATGGCAGGAGAAGTTATTGTTGATGCGTTACCGTACATAGATCAGGGCTATGATGAACCAGGAGTTAGAGAAGCGGTAAATAGAATTTTATGTTTACAATCTGTAACCTCGAATCAATGAAGACTATATTGTTTATGTTTGCATTTACATTCTGATTAAATAAACAAAGACGTAGTGTATTATTTATTTCATTTTAAACGAGTTTAACCCATTGGTAAACAAAAATACAAAAAACAGTCAAACTATACAGAACCACTGTAGGAGGTCAATAGTCGCATAACACTATTTCTAAAATTAATTTCTAATGCAAAGCACAGTATTCTAAACGCAATCGAACTAAGGGACGGTACAAAGTTCAATGATATTAATGTTGTAAGGCATGTAATAATGGATAAATATTTCAGGCCTTGGCAATGGTTGAAGAGGAGACGCGTCGATATAGACCAACTAAGAATTATTTAGAACATTTGCCACCGCTGAATATAATTGCTTTCGAAACTGATGTAATGAAGCACGAATTTGAGCGAATGCAAAATCGTTTACCCATGGAAGTACTCAGCATGAAACGTTACGAATTGCCTCCACCGCCTCCGGGCAAAATGAACGATCTTGCTGCATGGAACGAAAGTGTAGAAAATAGTAGTGCGCAACTAGAGCATCAAGCTACTCGGTACAGAATTATTCTATTTCTCTAATTGGCGTCGTTACACTCCCTTGAATTTTTTTCTATAGTTACAATGTTTTATACCATTGCAGAATCTGTAATCTTGAGTTAATGATGGAATACGGGTGCGAAGCTTGGAAGTCTTATTTGGAAATACTAGTACAGTTAGTAAGTCAAGCGCAAAAAGAATTGCAAGCATTAAGGAAAAAGATTCAAGAGGTCAATTGGCAAAGAAAATCGATGCAGACTCAAGGAGGAGAAAAGTTGAGGGCATTGGAAGCACAGTGGGTCGGATTGGTATCAAAGAATTACGAAATCGAGCAAGCGTGTGTTCATTTAGAGGAAGAAATACAAAAATCAATAATGAATAAAGGTGAGGCTGTGGAGATCAACGATGTACCAGGAGAAGAAGAACCAGATGTCCCGGGAAAAAGTGCTACAGAGGTTATGGCGACAGAAATGAACCAACAAGAGCAAGAAAATTAAAAAATGTAAAAAAGTATGTGAGATAATTAATGTGTAAATGTGTAAATGACTGTATTTTTTATGCTTATTTAAATATATTAACTGTTTAAAATTATCCAATGTTGTCCATCGGATCTTTTAAATCCATCGCGCAGAATCTTGGACGATGCTGTACCAACATGGCGCTTGGAAAACATTGACGAGTCCTAGAAATTCGTCGAATTAGTAAATACGTGTAAATTTTCATTGTTAGATTTTACAGCGCAAATAAATTATTAATTTCAAAATCGGAGGAATTGATATTAATGAAGAATACAAGAAGTAACTAATAGAAGAGAGAGAATCGAAATACATAAGAGAGTTATAAAGATTATATTTCCGAAACTAAATTAACAATTGTGATTGTGACAGCGAAAGTGAAAAAGACGGAAATAATGCATACTTGGTTCACGGGACGATACATACTTTTCTTTACATTGTCAATGCTGTCTATGATGGCTGGTTCACAATGTGTACACGAGATATACAAACCTCTCAACGATTTAGACGACCTCATAGAAAAAGCGATGAAAGAGAGATTAGCGAAAATGTAATTGCAACATCATCGAAGTGTGTAATAAGGAGTATGAATTAGACTTTATAAATACCAAAACTGTGGTAATTATTTTCAAACCCATGCATTATACGATGTTTCAACTTTTTTAAATTATCCATTTTAATCTTTCGAACTTGCGAAATGTTTACTACAAGGATTAGAAAAAGCAACACGAACCGATAAAAATATTAAGTAACGACAATATCGTAACAAACTCGATACAAACATTACGCGACAGTAGCAGATTTAATAAAGCACAATTTATTTCATCATAGTTTACACGTATCACGCATTTCTGTAATGCTTGGAATATACATATTTACAAGATGAATATCACGGCCTATAAATGACATATAGTATTAAGTAACAATTATTTATATTTCACAGTATACCTGGAGGACTTTCTTAAATAGTTCGCTTGCATTGATGTATCTCGGCAGCAGATTCGCATAAGCATAGCTTGGTAATTGAAATTCGTTAGAATAGTCACTACACGTGTCGTCTTCTTCTAAGAATTACAAAAAGCGAATAATCAAGCGTTATTCTCGGGCAACTATCCGTGTAAAAAAATACGTAAATTTAATCTCCGTTTCGATCGTACTGTAACGATAGGAAATATAAGTAAAAAATATTCCATCGTCATGCCAACGTCGAATGACATTCATTAATCACTGAATTGTCATAATGACGTTTCGCTGGCGCCAGAACTCTGCGACTGAAGTGGTAAACTCGTTTTGTATCCCGCTGATTCCTCCTCCAATAATGCTATTCGTTGCTTCAGCATTTTTACCTGTAAATTATACGAATTTGAAAAAACTAAGAACGCTTAAACAATTGCAAATAATTTGACTCTGTCCGTTATTCGACTATGACGTAATGAGATGCAACTGCGCAGGAGCACGTATAATTTATAAAAAAAAAAACGCAAGATGGCGGTAGTTTGTCAAAATTGACGCGATTACGCATAAGTATGATTTATTAGGAAACCGCTAGATGGCGGTAGTTGGTCAAAGTTGACGCAAAGGAATACAACTGCGCAAATGTATGGTTTATTACAGAACCGCTTGATGGCGGTAGTCGGTGAAAATGTTGGCGCAGAGGTATGATTTATTAGGAAACCGCTAGATGGTGGTAGTTGGTCAAAATTGACGCGACTGCGCAAATGTATGATTTATTAGGAAACCGCTAGATGGCGGTAGTTGGTCAAAGTTGACGCAAGGGAAGGCGACTGCGCATAAGCATGTGCGATTTATTAGAAAACGCGAGATGGCGGTAGTTGGTCAAAGTTATTTCGTTTAAAAGGATTACGTTCCTGCGTTTGAATGTGTTTCAATGCGTTTAAAAACTAAAATTAAAATATGGTATCACAAGTTGCCTGGAAAGGCTCTTGGTGAATTTCGTATGCTGCCATTGTTCTTTGTCATGGGTGCAGCGTTAGAGTTTACTATGATACACTGGCACGTTGGAGAGGTTAACTTTTACAAAACATACAAGAAAAACCGAATAAACGAGGAGGTCGAAAGAAGATTGTCTCAAATGCAAGCACAGTCCGTTTAACGTAGATACAATGAAGCAATAACTAGCATCGAAGCGTGCGAGTGCACACGACGTAAGTATCCGAACGAAACGACATAACTCGAATCTTATTCACGTATCTTATTTTCCGAACAGAAATACCGCAGAGTGCAAGGTTTTCTTTAGAAAGGAACTCAGGAAACACCGGAAAGAAGGGGATTATGTTGCCATTTGCGTAAATTAGTAGGATATGAAAAGTGTAATAAATTAAATGGAAGGAACGCGTGTGGATAATTTTGGCAGTTGCTCTTAATACTCTTTGTAATACGCATTGTGCTTATTCTTATTCATACCTGTGCAGCATGCCTGTCTACCATTCCCAACATTTGCTGTTCCAACTTCTTTAACCTGGATTGATATTTTTTCTTGGATTTCTCTAAAGTTTGTACCAGTGCGCTAAAAATACATACACGGTTAAAAGACGGTTGATCGTCGATCTCATATTCACCCTTATCCACGTTTCAATTACCCATTGGCTCTTTTCAGATCGTTAACTAGTTCGGCAGACTGTTGATGTCTTAGCTCGGAGTTCTTGTTAACCTTATCCAACGTCGAAACTAATTCCTGCAACCGTTCCTTCAGTCTAGCCTCTCGACCCAGCGCCTCTATCAATTCGGATTCTATGCCTTCGCTCTCGTTGTCGCTCAAACCTCGGTCCTGTGAGTAGAATTTGCCAATTCGAGGAAGCGAGTTCTTTATTTCTAATGCGAATAGTGCTCTTACTTTATTCGTTGCCATTGTCAACATGGCCTCTGTATCGTTAAGTTGACCCTGGAGATGTTCAATGGCAGCATGTTGAGCTGCGATTTGCGTGTCGCGTGCGTTTAGTTTCAATTCTATGGTGGCTCGTTCCTTCTCCAGGAGGAAAACGCGTGCCCGTAACTCTGCTTTATCTTCACGCATAGCCATCAATTCCTGCGCGATTATTACAACGGGTGTATTTATCTTTCTAGAATTGGAAGGATCGGTCGCGAGACAATGCGCACAAACCTGCATCAGCACGGCGGTCTCTAAGTCCAATTTCCGAGCTTCAGCGAGGGAAATGGTGTTTTTCGAGTTCAAAGGTTCAGCGTGAACGCTTTCCAATTCCACCGCGGTCGACCTGACCATGGCGCGTTCTCCTTTCAGTCTACCGATGTGCCTTCTGAGTCTCTGTTCGTCCTCGACGCTCCACGTCACCTCGGATCTGAGGACGTGGAATACTCAAGAAAAGGACAATTCGATCGCGAACCTAACGTGCTTACTCGTCCGACAAAACTATGCTATCCTCCCATGGCGCGTTCAGGGTGTTTATACACTCGTTCTCCAGCTTGTTCAGTACGTGATACGCTACGTGCTCGGCCGCTCTTCGGTTATCGATCGTGATGCTGTTTCTCTCGGTCGACAAAGCGATCTCGCTTTCCAACAAGGCAACCAGAACGTCGTAAGCTTCTATCGCGCGATCGCTGTACGAAAGAGCCAGGCGCAACGCGGTCGCGTTCGATTCGTACTTGCCTACCAGCAGACTCAGTCTAAAAGAGAAGAAAACGCGTAGATTCAACGGCGACACGACACCCGTGACGAGTCCAACGATACCTGTCGCATTGTGCCTTGCTCTCGTGCAGAGTGAGCGCGAGAACCGCGTTGTTCGCTCGCGCGTGCTCCAATCTACTGTTCAGTCTCTCCGTTTCGATCTCGAACTGCTTCACAGATCCGTTCAGTTCTTGGAGGTTCGAGTGTTCGAGCAGGTCCGACACCAGATGCTCCGCTACCATCGTGGAGCATACCTAATCGTGTTTCAAGAGATAGAGAGGCGAGTACGCGAGAGGAGAATGGAAAATCCAAGTCGATCCGTCTCCGAAAAGTAATCATCACGGACGGACGGACAGAAGCGTTGGAAGATTCCGGGGAAGCGTAATCGAAAATGCAAAAGCACGGGCACCGGTAACGATTACGTACCCCCAAGTTGGTAATATCGGGTCCCGTGATGTGCCTCTCGTCCGTTCTTCTGAGTCTCACCCTCTCGGCCATTTTGAGAACCGGAGCTTCCTCCCTCGTTACGCTCTTTGTCGGCGGTGTCTGTAGGGGTGGCAAGAGTGGCGAACAAGGTGCACTCAGAGGTTCCGGCGAGCTGGTGTTGCCTCTTGTCTGCGGGAATCAAAGAAGCACGAGGAAACATTACGTCGGTAGAGTTGATAAACATTTTCTGGAAAGGCGTCGGCTCGATCAAAGAGCGAGCGGATCGATGGGGTAACGATGCGAAAAAATTTGTTCAACGTTCGATGGAAACGCGTCGGTAGTTTTCACCGAGGAAAGAAACGACTCGTCGCCAGTTACCCGACGACAATGCCGTTCCTCGTGCTTAAGAATCTATAGCAGACGCGGTATTTGAAAGCGACGCGAAGAGAATATCGATCGCGCGCGGCGCCCCCGCAGAAAATTACAATAGAGACGATTGATACCCACTCTTGTTTCTCTGCGAGGCGATTCGCTGCCAGCCTGTTGCCTCTGATTGCTGACCCAATTCTTAAAATTGGCGAGCTCCGCCTGCAAGCTCGCGATCTCCGCTCCAACGGCTGTGCCCTCTTCCAGCAACACCGCCATGGCCACGCTTTGGCAAGAGGCGGCCTGCTGGGTTGGTTCCGGGGTCGGTAACGCCGCCGGACTGTCCAACTGTTCTCTGCCATTCTAACGGCGCCCGAGCACACCAAGCGAATTTACAGTCACGTCGCAGACGCGTTAACGGACGAATATTAGCGGCGAGGAAACTCTTCCCGAAGTTTCGTTAGTTTCGAACCGGCCGGTGAACTTCCACGTTCGATTCTCGTTACTCAATTCGGTAAAAACAGGGGCCTGCGACGTACGGATTGAAAAGTTTTGCGAGTCCCGCAGCTGCAGCGAGCGTATATATTGTTTCCCATAGTTTCCGTTCGATGAAATTACTCGGCTCGAGGTACATCGGGGGAAGTTTAACGAGTTAAAACTGGCAGAGCGGGAGTTCGATCGCGATAGGAAAAACTGAGCCGATCCTCGGACGAACGAAACTTATTCGGGCGTACCTCGTTAGCTCGTGGCTCGATATCTTCGCAGCAGCTGGAATCGACGTCCCCCAAGGTACGATCCCCGTCGCCCTGGATGTCGCCACCGCCTTCGCTCTCCTCCACGGGGTTCGTGATCGAGCCCTCCGCGTCTCGGCTCGTCTCTACTTCTGCGAAACGTAAAAGCAACGCGTAGAGAGTCTAGGAGTGCGCCCTCCTCGAGCCTCGCGCGCCCCTCGTCCCTCGAATACTTTCGTTCGTTACGTCTCGCGGCTATTGTCCGCGTTATCCGATGTTTCGAAGGCGTCTCGGGGTCGTATTGTTTCTCGAGTCTCGTAACGCGACCTCTTCGTTTATAGAACGCTGGCACGCGGTCGAGTAAACAACGAATACGCGACGACATCGGAGCTGCACGCTCACCGAAGAAAACGAGAACATCGACGGACGAAAACCGGCCAGAGTTTTCCGCGATCTCGTAATCGATCGTTACCAAACGAGTCTCGAATTTTTACGGAGGCTAAGGACGAGCGACACCGTGCACCGGCGAAACATCGAAAGTCGTTACCGGACTCGTCCTCCTCGGCAATCACGGTAGCTCGGTGTCTTTCGAGCTGCCTGCCGAGCTCGGCGATCACGGAATGCAACTCGGTGAGCCTCTCCTCGTGTCTGGCCGCTTGCTGCTCCGCTCTCTGCTCGGCTCGCGCCGCTTGCACCTCGGCTCTGACCAGAGCCGCTTCGACCGCTTCTCTCGCTCTCGTGGCCGTCACCAGCCTCGAGTTCAGCTCGGCCACCTCCGAACGGAGAGACGAGAGCGCGGCCGCGTGGAGCTGAAACAGAAAATCAAGCGGAAGCTGGTTACGCATCTGTCTCGCGATCGCTCGGGGATTTTCGCCAAGTTACGGTCACATTTTTGCGACGCGTCGTCTATCGTTCTCTTATCGTTGCATCTCCGAGAGAAGCGAACAAAATTGATCGTCGTCGAGCCGGTAATTTGACCGCTCGCGCGCCGTCTTATGATTCAGCGCCGCCTTCTACGGGTTTGATTCCTCTCGTGACGCAACCTGTCTACTTCAAGGATTTGCAACCAGGACCGATAAGGATCGCCCTGGTTGCGCACCGTCGTTCCAGAACCAACGATGAAACTCGAATCGTCCCCCTGCCTATTCTACGGATCGATAATCCCCTCGTCTTTTCAAACATTTACGATCTTCCGTCTCGGATGCGATTAGTCTCTTTGTCGTTGGTCTCCCGTGAGCCGGGGTTCGCCAAGACGCATCCACGAGGGCACGAGCGACGCCAGAAGCTCGCAGTTGCGTCTTTTGGGCCGGTCCTCTGCATTGCAAGCACGGAGAATCCCATTCAAGGACCCGATGATCCGGAGTTCCGTTAAGGTCGTCTTTGTACGCGTCTCGAAAACAAGGTTACCGGTTCTCCGTCATTATCGAACGGTCGTATCGCTCCGAACCGCAGACCGGTCATTTCTCGCGAACGTGACACACTTGAAGAAAGCGAGAGAGAGAAAACGGAAACAGTGACGGAACGAGGGAAAAAAAATTCGAGTCGACGGTCATTTTGCGTCTTCTTTGTAAACGGAATCCACGGTGGTCCCAGACGACCGTCCTTCCGCCTTGTTATCGGACCTTCCTCGTTAATTTCCGTCGCAGCATTCGATGCATTCCGAGAGCGTGAACGCGAGAAACGGGAGGGGAAAAAAAAAATAAAATAAAAATCGCGCGGGCGAGGATACGTGTTTACAGCGGCATCGTGTATCGCGAGTGTCCTTCACGGAGGCAACCGGCCGTGACGTACGTTGCGATACGGCGAGTCGCTAATGATTCCTGGCCACGTGATAGAGCCGCGTATAAAAATCACCGGCCGTAATTACGCGGTTCCATTCGAGAAGCAACAGCCACCGTGTCGAGACGATCGTGCGCGAATCACGGCAAGACTGCAACTCAACGACAGGTAAACTTAACATTTTGTAGTTCGTCGTTAACGGTTACCATTCGAACGAATGCGAAACGGTAGTAATCGTAAAACAGTCGACGTCGCGTGGCCCATGAAAGTGGGTTTATACCACTTTCTTCGTTCGTAGCTCTCGACCGCTCCGAGTTACGGGGTTCTGTCGTGGAACATAATTATAATAACGAGAGTTGCAATAGCGCGCGTCTCGGTGCGAGAAATATTCACTCTCGCTCCCACTGCGATCGTTTCAGAATATCTCGACAAGATGAAGCGAATGCTGGCCCTGACGATCGTTCTGCTGGTGGTTTGCGCGACGTCCATGGCACAGACGGACGACTACATCCACCTGCCGGGGAAGAGCTGCGCGGACGCACCGGCCTGTCCGGATGGTAGACCCTGCGTGATGGCTACTCCCCGGTGCAACGTGGGTACCTGCGGCAAGAACCTGGTGCCCACGTGCGGCACCAAGAGGACCTGAATGTCGCGGTATCGTTCGAGGAACAAGTGGGTCGCGCACACGCCGCTGGTCATCGTCTTCGTTCATCGACTGACGCGAATGTTGATAGTCGACGCGTGAACAACGACTGTAACGTAGACAATAAAGCTCCACTATTTCTCGATTTCGGCGTTGTTTCGTTTTCCAGCAGAGCGTTCTCTGCCGAAAGACAAAAATCACGAATCGATGTAAACTTCTCCGAAACGACGATCTCGTAACATTGGTGGCCTGGAAACGCGACGAGTCGGTTACACAACTCGCGAATGCTTCGCAATGACTCACCGCGCGATTACCAAAGACAGGTTGGACGGGCTCTTCGAGTCGTTTTCTTCTTCGTCGACGCGTTTCGAGCGATCGAAGGGAACGAACCGACCGAATTTCTCCGCGACCTTCGAACGTTCGCCGCACGGACCGTAAAGCGATACCGGAAATTGCGGTAAAGCGGTGTAAAGCCGACGCGACAAAGGTGATCGGAGAGGGGCCATCGACTTTCTCGGTAGTCGAATACCCGATATCCCGACCCGACCGGATACAACGGGAACTCTGTTCTCGTCTTTGCTACGCGATATTGCTCCGAGAGCGATATAATTTCGGTTCGTTCGAAACTCCGTGGCAAACGAAGGACGTTTTGCATCGCGACGCGTTTCAACGACGTCTCTTGGAGTTTTTCGGGAAACGGTCCTCTCCTCGGTGCGTTTGCCTTCAAATTTAGCGTCTGTTTGCTCTCGAAACTCGAATCCTCCGAGAGAACAACGAGGCGGCACCTGTCGGACGGTCTCGAAAGAGAATCCTCGAAGATTCCACTTTTTCCTCGCTCGACGAGCACGGGATTCGAGGGCCGGGTGTGTACACTGCGTCGCGAGCACGGAAATTGCGGAATCCGTCCTCGAAACGCCAGCGAAATACCTTCGAGGTGTTCTTTAACCCTTTCGTCGATATAACCGAGCTCACGGATATCGTGTCGACACGAGGCGTTAAAGAGTATCGAATTCGAGGAGATTTGGACGCGTTCCTCTCTCCGTTAACGACCTCGCGAATAAGGACGGAAGCTACTCGAACCGGTGACCGTTTCCACGTTTTTGGAAAGGAAATCGATAAGGACGGAAAGCTAATCCTTCGGAATTTGTACTCGAATTTTTCTTTCCGTGGAAAAAACGAAGAGAAAAAAAAAGAACAAGTAGAGTTTTTTGACGAGGGAATCTCGACGAGACGGCAAAAGGAATTTCAAACACTTTCGGAAATAGTTTGCAGACGTTTCTTCCGTAAAGAGATGCGAAGATTAATCGAGGTGCAACGCCTCCGGTGTTTCCATCGTACGCGAGTCGACGACGCGTCTCGAGGGGCGAACCGAACCGTCCGTGTTATAAAACCGACAGCTGTCTCCGTGTTTCTTACGCGGCCGGGTAAACCCCGTCGATCGAACAGGTCCTGTAAAAAAAAATTCTCGTTCAAAGGTGGCGCATGAAAGTCAATCGCACGGTGATCGGACGAGACCAGGCGGCTGCGTTTTCCGCGCGAGAGCTCGGCCCTTCGAGACGACCATAATTGTACAACGAAGCGCGATCGGCCGGTGAAAAATTAGAGGCAAACTTTGCTCGATGAATTATCTCTGTAAACCGTGGTCGAGCAACGGACAAGGACGAGAAGACGGATGTTTTCGAGAACGATCGAATACGGAGGTCCTTACCGCGACAATGTTTGTCCATCGAGGAGATGGTCCGGTCCAGCGAGCTCGTAATAAGATCAACGAGTATCCGATAGTCCGTAACGAGATTTTTTTTCTCGATAGAAATAGACCGGGGTCCCGTAATCCCGTTAAACGGGTCAAGTAGGTGTCCCTTTCGGAATCGTAAATTCCTCGGCCGGTCCGCCACGACCCTTTTTCTTCTCTTTGTCCCGGCGTGAAAAGGGAGGAGCAGCCTTACTCGGTTCGATCCGGGGGAACGAAGACGAACCGAGCCAAAGGGTGAGCATCCGTTTGAAACGGTTCTTTTGTGGCCCGCTGGGACAAAAGAGGTTACCCATGGACACGTCTATTCTGCCCGACGCGAGGACGCCGCCTGTAAAACGATGTCCCTCCTTCTCCACGACTCGAGAGGATGCTCTTGCTCCGGCTAACTAATTCTCTCGGTACGAGGAGCGAGATCTTTGACCGATTAGGCGACTTTTTCCGGTCAGACGAGAGAGCGAGCGGCGACACCTAGCCGGGAGGAAATCGATCCGTTGTCGCGCATTTGGACGTCGCTAACGAGACACCCGACGGGGCGAAAAACGTGGAATTGGACGGATTGATTCGACCGATCGGAAAGTGTCGGCGGAGGGAAAACGAAATTACCGGGGAGCGAACTAAAGTTTATTCGGAAACTCCTCTGTGATATCGATCGTTCGGTTGGTTAGGCGTCGCTCGTCCGCGGCAGCTCTATCTCTGCGGGATTAAAGTTTAAAGGGTAGTAGTCGATTCGTCTGCATGAGCTTACGGAGAGACAGACAACCGGACGAGGACGAGGGAAAGAGAGAAAGGGAAGGAAGACAACGGGAGACGAACGGATCGAGCGAGCGCGTATCTGTCGGTGAAAGACCGGCTGGATGGAAAACGAGGAAAAACAAGGAGGACCTGGAGACAAAGGGACGGAGAAGGAGAGGAGGATAATCTAAACGCGACGAACGGAGAACTCGAGAAGGACGAAAAACGAACGAGATACTACTTCAGGATGCATATGGAGCCGTAGGAGAGGAACGGGGAAAGGGAAAACTGGAAGGAGAGGAAACATCGTCCTGTTCCTGAGAGACGGCCACGATCCACTTTGCTTTTGAATCGAATACGACAGCGGCAAAAATTACGGAACTCCATTATCGGGTGTTGGAATTCTCCGCGTCTGGCTTGTTCCGCGTTTCGTTAACGCGCCATCGAATCTCCACCCACCCTCGCTTCGAGGACGAAACGTCCTACCCCTTTGTCCTCTCTGATCGATGTCCTCTCGGATCGAAACCAACTCCAAAAAATCCCCGCTCAGTTTCGAGCGGATTGACGAAAGTTCGTTATCGTACGCAACGCCAAAAATCTTTGACTTACAAACTCCTGGTGCTTGTCCCTGTGACCAGCTTCGACCTGTATGGGTACGGTCCTATCGGAGCTGCGATCACCGGGGCAGCAGAGCCACGATCTGGACCTGGTTAATCCTTTCGGTTCCTCGTCGTCCTCCTCCTCCTCCTCGGCGTCCTCGTCCTCGGTGGTGGCGCAGTGCACGTAAACCAGATCGTCCCTGCGCGGTGTCTCCGGAATCTCTTTCCCAGAGGCGGGAACGTGACTCGGCTGTACCGAGAATCTGCTCCCCGGTTGACAGTACTGCTGTTGCTGTTGCTGGTGTTGCACCTGCACCTGCACTCGCTGTCGGTGCAACCGGTCCGCGTAGCAAGCTGGCTCCGCGGAGCCATTGTTCACGGCCACCGTGAAGCCCGCCAGGTTGTCTCCGGTGCTTTTCCTTAATTCTCGTTCACCGCGGGATCGATCATCGCGTCCATCGACCGAGTCGCGGTTCCTCGTCGCGAATACACCGATCGCGATCGAGAACGTTTCTTCGGCTCTGTTCCTTCGGTTCTTCCGTCTTGTCTCTGGCTCGTGGACACTTTTCGTCGCGCTCGAGGACGTATCGCGATATCGTAGCGATCGATAGGTGGTCGAACCGAGGCGGATCTTCGTTGCGAGAGGGGTGTTAGCTAAGGCACGAGCGGACTTCGAAGACGACGAACTCGAGCGAAACCTTCCGAGCGAGCAAAGTCGAGATACGCGAGCACGGTGACCGTTTCGGACACATTGCGGCGATCTCGGCGAAGCTGGAAGACGATTAAACGCGTTTCTGGCTACCGTATCTACCTTGGAAATCTCGCGATCGTTTTTCTTTCGAACGAGTCGCGCGATACGCGCGATACGCGCGGACGGGAAAGGTTGGGAAAAAAAATGAAATTCCATCCGAACCGGAGGATTTCAATTTAGAGCGTGAAACGAGAAAATCGCAGTCACTAATTATAATTCGTAGGACGGTTGAAGTTTTTCCGCTTTGGCACGTGCCGCGTTCGTTCTTTCGTTCGTTCGGTCCTCGGCCGGGTGCGGGGCGACAGCGATTCCGATGTCGAAATCGCGAAAAAGCTCGAGCACTCTGGCCCGAACGCTTTAATGGCACGAGATTTGCCGGTTGAAGGTTTTTCCTTTTTTTTTTTTACATGTTCAACGTGTTTAACGAGCGCGGGATTCCGGCTGCTCGTTAACCTGTCATTAGTGGCCCGGTCAACGCTGGTCTTCGATGTTCTCCCCACGGCTGTTCGTTAGCTTTTCAACGATGCGTTTCGACGCCTTTAGCGCAGCCGTCGATCCGATTACGGACTCACCCTTCGCGAATAAAAACGGAAACCGTGCGCAATATTCGCGAATATTACTTTCGCGTTGTCGCGTCCCCACTGTCCGGAGCGCGCGAGCCTCGATTTCCAACGATAAAAACGGAATATCTTCGACGAAAAATCGTGGCCGCGAGCTCCTCGTCGTTGACCCATTTCCGTCGATCCGATCCTTCGTTACCGGGAAGATTGGTGAGCGTGTACGCGTTCGAGGAGGACTTTGAATCTCGCGTGGTCGATCTGCGAATCGCGCGAGAACCGATGCGACGATTACGAAGTGGCCTCGACGCGTGACCGGAATTCAACGGTTACCCAGATAAGGGCGGCAAGGTGGAGGAGAGAAGCCTGGAAATTCTTTCTCGCGCGAGCTATCTACCCGAGATTTAAGCCGGGAAAAAGATAACCTCGCCGCGGGGCTTACGCCGCTTGTTCGAGCTTCGATTGTACGCGAGACTCGGAGTCGAAATCCTATTATCTTGGCAGCAGTTCGAAATAAGCGGATCGGGAGATTCCGCTTTGTTTATCGGGAGTTCGTTAGCTGAATACCGGCGCGGATATTTTTCCGCGCGTTTTCCATCGAGGGTGGAACGTTTTCGTAGGCGGCTACATCGTCGAACGCGAACGTTTGAAAACAAACGGGGCGCCGCGGCGCTCGTCTAATTTCGCCGGAACGCTTTCGCGAACGAGGCTCGCTCGATGTTTGGCGTTACCAAGGAACCAGCCGCGACCATAAATCTCTTCCGGTGTAAACATATTTGCATATTGCGCTGCCGGTGTAAATCTATCCGCGGGCGTGTCCCGACCTCGCGAAGAAGCGAACGAAACGGATGGGTTAAGTACAGGAGGAAACGAGCACGGAGATATTAATCTATCGAGATCGATGGAAGCGGACCTTGCGGCGAAAGCGTCGACCCGATTCGAACCGATCGTAAAAAGTAGGCGTGTTGGAACCAATGCAACGATAACGTCGGTTGGCCAATGGCTGACGTTAATTTTAAGGACTACCGTTGCATCGGTGCCAAAATTTCCCTATTTTCCTTTGGATTTGTTCAATTTCAACCCGAGAGTCAAGGGCGGACCGTACAAGGGCATTATCGGACGCGCGGGAGCCCTGCGTATCATAAGAAACTTTGTATTACGATACGATATTTACAAGGCGCGATATTAAAGGACAAATTGAATGGTTCGTTCCTTCTTTCGTTCGTTCTGTCGGGTCGGTTGCGATTCAACGGGACAAATTGCCGTGGCCTGTAAGTAACACCGGTTGTCCGATCGGAACGGCCGCGGGCGAACGCCGATTGCCGTAATCGAGTTCGCGCGGGGCCGCAGTTAGCATAAACTCGCCGATCTAGAAAGCTGCTTAATTGCTCCGACCGGAGCGTATCGATTCCGGACGAGATCGCGGCCCGAAGAGGACGCCTCGCCTCGCCTCACCTCGCCTCGCGTCGCGACGCGGAAAGTAAATTAATTGCTCGACCGGCAATTACGAACGCGAGAAAGGGGTAGAGATTTCCGTCGGGGACTTAACGAGGCCCTTATTACCGGGTGCAATTAGTTTTTACGCGAGGTCAATGCGATCAAAGTCACCGTGGAAGGAATTCGCGAGTGCCGCGGTTCGTAACTCGTTCTGGTTGTTCTCGACGAAGTTGGCGATCCCGATGGTAATTGTTCCGCGGGGGGGAGGCCAACAAAAATCATCTCCAGTTGGAGAGGAGCGCGAGGAAACTCCTTCTCGGTGCGCGTGCCGTGTGCCCCGGGAAAGCGCGTTAATTAAACGAGTTAATTAGTCAAGGCTACGTAACCGCGCGGTATGCCGGGAAAACCGCGTGGCGCGCGAATTTGGGAGAGATGGCCGGTGACCGGCGGCCAATTATGGAAGCTGCTACGCTCGGGGTAGAAAACGAACGTTGCTTCTTCCATTTTGGAGCCGGTGCAGTCTCGAATGGCCAAACTCTCGCGATACGGTACCGATCGCGGCAACGAGAATCGACGGGGGGCCGACTTTGTAATTCGGATTCAATTAAATCGATTCGACTTTCGATCGCGTTGGAAATTCCGTCGCGAGAAACGATCACCGCTAGAGATCGTGCGGTACGAGCGTATGCTAATGTGGATCGCGATTTCCTCGCGATCGAGATCGTCGTTCCCGTTTCCCCTTCTTTTTTTTTCAACGCGCTTATTAATCGCGCACACGAAAGCGAAGGAATTATCGGAGGCGATATTGGGTGAACGGGTTTTTACGACACCGCGCGTCAACGATAATCGACTCTCGCTATAAATCCTCGATCTTTCGTTCCGCTCTCTGCGCCTTTGGAGTGCAAACATCGAGGAGCACGGTTCTTTTTACCGAGTATCGCCTAGACCCGACAGCTGGCTCACGGTCCTGTCCAAACTTTTCGTCCATTAACGCGCGATGCTGTCCAAACACGAGAATTTTCTCGTTTGGTTAA
This sequence comes from Ptiloglossa arizonensis, assembly GCF_051014685.1. NCBI lineage: Eukaryota > Metazoa > Arthropoda > Insecta > Hymenoptera > Colletidae > Ptiloglossa > Ptiloglossa arizonensis. Next base: position 8,815,485 of record NC_135051.1, on the reverse strand, counting down.
CGAGCGTGTAAAAAGCGAGAACGGACGAGGCGAAGTTTCGGCAACTGCGCGTCGCCCGGAATGGATTAGCTTATCCTGTCGGGGGACATTTGCATTACGCTGACGCAGAACGACGACCCTATCCCCTTTCAACGTCGCCACCCTTTCTCTCTTTCTTCGACGAAGCGGCCGCGCATGGCCATCGGAAATTTGTCGGCTCGAGTCGCGCGCGTAGCCACGAGACGCGATCGGATCCCTATCTGGATTATTAATTAGCGAGCGCCTCGTGGGCCCAAAACGAACGAATCGTCTTCGCGCAGCTGGTCTCTTTCGAAGGAGATATCGCGCGGAAACGGATGGTAGGTCAGGGGGTGACCGACGAGCTGCCTAGGTGAATATTGTACGAGTAATTAGCGCGCGTAGGCCACGCCAGGCTGCGTTCGCTCGACGCCAGTTGTTGCACGAACGCGCGAGTATTCTCGACGATTCGAAGCGGCGTAAACGTCGCGTGGCTGAAAGCCGCGAGTTTAATAACCCTTCGGGGACCGATTGGAACTTAACTCGCAGCTGCTACGATACGTTTACGATAACGGAACTTGGGGGGAGAACTGTTTGCATCCGTCGAAAGAAACGTCCAGTGCCGTCGAGCGATCGCGGTGCCATTTTCGAGAAATATTTTTACATCTTCGAGCCAACGTCCAAAGCGAAATGCGCGGAACCTGGGAGACCGTTGGAAAATATTGACCCTGCGAGGAACGCTCGAAACTCGAGTATTTCTTTATCGTCGGACATACCCGACGCCGATATTGCTCGGCCGTTGACTTTCGGGAACGGATCTTTTCCATTCTTAGCAATTTTACCCTAACAAAGGGACGTATCTCGATACGATCCGGCGAAACGCCGATCGTCGATCGTTCGAGGAAAATAAATTTCTTCAAAGTGGAACGCGTCGAATGCTTCGAGAGACGACCACGTCTTGGCTCGAGGAAAGCTCCGCTCGTCAAGGGGGTAAAAAGGTGTCGTTTCAGCGGATCGCTCAATTCCCTCGGAGGATCGTGTCTCGAACCGAACGATGCTTTTTTCTTCGCGAGAATCGCTGGATCGCTGGACCAGCAGGAACGCGGAAGTCGGTTCGTTAAACTTATTACCGATCTTTCGAATCGTTGTCCGACGATTTTTCTTCTTCGGACACGAGAGAGCGGGAGAGAGGATCACGAACGGGAGGGGAACGAAACGAGAGGGAGTGATACACGCGGCGCGGAAACAACGATCGGTAGGGAGTCGGGGGAAAGTAAGAACGATGAATGGAGCAGGCCGGTGATTACGTTAATACCGTAAATGAATATGGTAGACGGGAAACAAAGAACAAGACGAATAGGATAACGTCTGGCGTCGCTAAACAACCGCGCGCGGTAACGATACCGTGCGCCACGGGAAGTAACGCTAAGAATGAGAAAGCGTTCCAACGAAACGATCGTTCCGATTGTAAGAACGACGGTACCTCGAGCGGAAAGTGTACACCGTTCGTGCGAACTTTCTTCCCGTAACTTTTGAAAAGGCTGCCGCGCCTCCGCAAAGGCAATAGGGGGAATTTTCCACGGCGGGATAGCTCGAAACGAACCGTAAACAAACCATTCGTGGACCGAACGAAACGAACAAAAGTTTCGAATCTTGGTCGCGAAACGCGTTCAGTCTCCAGCGAAGACTTTCCATGGTACGTCGTGGCGGGGAAAGAATTTCGCCCGACTACGCCTTCGTCGAGGCGTAGAGCAACCCCGAATGTACACGGTGCAGGGAAGATAACGGCGCGTATATCGGCGTGCGATTCGCGTTGCCAGCCGTAATTGCTTTTGCATCGATTCTCCGTCACGGGGTCGGCCGACTTCCCGACGTCCTACATAGACGCGAACTGCGCCAAATTCCAGGTAACGTCGTCGTTCGAGGCGAAAAACAGTGCCGCGTAGCACGCGACGCTATTGCTCCGACGCATCGATCGGGCGCATCGTAATGCCGAGATCGACAATACGCGCAACGTTCTCGGGATCTATCCTTGTAAGGGGTACTAGTTCTCCGCGCGTTCCTATCGCCTCGACGTCATCGCGCCTCGCGATGTTTGCCAATCCGTAACTCCTGTACAAATCGACCCTGACGCTCGACCTATTTTATCATCGTCGATCCGCGCAAAACCCACCGACACGCGACAGGAATACTTCTCGATGCGCAGCGTTCGTAAACCGATCCGGGAGCGATGTTTCTCGACTATCGATACGCGAGACGATCGTCGCGAGCTTTTGCGATCCGTAACGAAGACGAATCGCCGGAGATGCACTCGGAATGCGCGTCTATGCGTTGCTATCACTCGCCCTACCGATCGCTACTCGCGAGACACTCCGATCTCCTTACGAAACCGGCGTGGAAGCAACGCGCAAACACTCGACCGGTGTCGACGTGTTCCTCGAGGTAGGACTACGCGACTGCGACACACGCGATAAAGCTCTCGATCGGTCGATCGGAGCGGCGAGCAACCGCTACGTCGGGCGAAACGCTCGGTGACGGACTGAGCCACCGATTCTCCCACACCCCTGATGCGTTTCTCGTAGCCTCGGCCGAGGGCGTCCGAGCGACCCCGAGCTTCGCCGATCTCGCGGCTCGTTGCACCGAAAGCTCGGAGAGATCCTCCCGTCTCGTTTGTGCAACGTCGGTCTCCGATACCGGACTAAATAAATATATATACAGACCGATGAAAAGAAAAAAGGAAAGAATGCAATGGCTCCGAAAGTTTCCTCGCGGCTTCCGAGTCAACGCGCGAGTAATTACGACTCGCGCAAGACTATCCTCGCGTTATCTCGATTCCGGGTGGTCGAGTCGATCCTCCGCGCGACGTGTTTCCGAACGGCGGAGCTTTAATTGCAAACACCGTAAATGCACCCGGCGGTTTATCGTTACGCTCCCGCTTCCCAAACGTATGCATTTATCCAACACTCGCGATACTTGGACGGTTTAACGCGCGAGTTTCGCACGATTTGTACGCTTTACTCTGCGATTCACGCCCGACGCGCTATTTACGATCGACGGAAGAACGTTGCGAGTACATCCTCGTCGATACAAAGTCGCGATCGCGACATCGAAACCGCGGCTTGTTTATCGCCAGGAAGCGCGAAAATTACAGCTGCGCCGGCTTACCGACCAACGACTCTGTTCAATTACAGAAACAGGAACGCGACTCGTAACGATTCCATTAAGGGGCGGAGTGCGATCGCCGTTTAAAGTCAAACGACGTGGAACTTGTCCCTGACATAATTACGGGGGAACGCGACGGGATCTCGACGACTCGGAAGAAAAAGACTAGGAGAATTTCGAGAGACTCTTCGATCGCGGTTTCAGTTGTCGTGGATAACGAGCCTCGGTTGCTTCGATCGATCGAAGAAACGCGTGCAAACTAGTTGGGTTTTGCGAAAAGAAAAAAAAAAAAAAAGAATACATCCTCGTTGTCGCCTTATCGCGCTTCGGATGAGGACTGTCCTTTAATGGCGCGCGCCACACCTGTTCGTAATATTTGTCCACTTATCGCGCGGCAATCGGCGTAACGGTACACAATGTCGAACAACATCGGAGAACTAGTTACCGCACGCCGGAAGACCAGGGAAAAAGCACCAGGCAAAAACGGAGTACGGATACTTTCGATGGCGGACGCAAGTCGCTCGCAATTATACGGCTAAACGAAGAGCAAGCATAAGAACCTCGATAACGAACGATGCTCCAGCCCGCTCGACCTTGATTCGTTCGCGTGGAGCTTTCGACGTTATCGAAGCGGAGCACTGCGCGCGGTTTCGCCGATCTTCTGGCCGGAAAACGCGTTCAAAGTACGGAAACGGAGCGGTGAAAAAGTTTTTCCGGCTCGTGAACACTCCAAAGCAGGGAATTATTAAAATTGATGGGAAAAAAGAGTGCGCCGATAATCGGTCCTCGATTGTATTAGCGGAATTACGAAGACGGGTCTACCGGGTGTGGCTTCTTAATTAACTTTGCTAATTTCTCAATTAACACGACGCCGTCTATCCGGAGGATGGGAGATCCTCGGAGGTACCTAGTAGCGCGGCGCAAAAAGCTCTAGGGTGTGGTAAATTCAAATTCCACTCGCTAGGACGGCTCAAGGTTGAACGTACGCTCTTAATTGCCACGGACCTCCGCGGTAAGAATAGAAGACGACGCGCGTTAAACGAGTCGGAGAGATGCGCGAGAACAGTGGCGATACGAGCCGAAATAGGGAAATGCTACAGCAATTTGAGCACGTACCGCACCGATCTTCGTTCCACGAGTCAGGACTCGTAAAAGTGAGACAAGAGGTCGATAAAGAAGCGCGGTTTCCGTTAATTGCGAGGGCGTCCGGATGTTCGTCGCGCGTCGTCGATATATCGGTGCGAGCGTGTGCAAGACGCCTACGGGGGTTTATTGCGTCGCGGTGCCGGGCCGAAGAATTCGTCCCGAAGCTCGCAGACGCCAACGGGGATGAAATTCTCGAGACTGGAAGACAGACCGGAAGTAAATATCCGGGGGAAGAAAGGCGGGCAACCGTCGCGATAGAAAGTAACGATCGCTCTGCCCTAGAAAAACATCGGCCATGCGAGCCTTCGCTTCGCCAACGGAGAGGGAAAATCTCGTGCGCGATATTGGACGCCCGTTCGATGAAACGAGACAGATTTTTATTGGCAATTACTGGCCGCGCGATGGGCCACGTCGCAGACAGGGGATCGCGGGGTCTTCTACATCCTGCGACCTCCTGTCGGTCGATAACGGCCAGGCCTTAAACGTTGCGAATTCATTTGGAGAACGTTCTCGAATCTACCGCATCGACAACGTCGCTCGAAAGAACACCCTCGAAAATCCCGACCAAGGTCGAGGCGAGTCCTCTTTCGAGAGCCGGACGAGAACGACTCTAGGTTTATTCTCTCTCGGGGGCGTTCTTATCGACGAAGGCAACAGAGTTGCGGGACTGGTACGTATTTTAACGATTTTAATCGGTAATCGCCGATAACGCAGCGCGGATCTTGCGGACGAGTTTCGTTCGGCGAGTTTAATCTCTGGGCTCGAAAGAGAAGACTCCGTGGGCAAACTGGTTCCAAGTGTACCGTGTTCCGGTAGATTTTAATGCAAATTCTCGAACCTGGAAGCGGGATTCGTGCATCGAAGGAAAGGGAAAAGAACGCGGGAAACTCGGATTTGAGACGAGCTAGCCAACTCGATAGCGATTGCGAGCAATTTCGAACCGGAGGAACCGTTGTACCGCGGTCGACCATGAACGACCATCGGATAAAACAATCGGCAACACGGAGACAAAGACGGTGTCGAGGTTTTCTCCCCGCGGCAGCAGGACAATGGAGGGCATTTTCCTGGGAAGAGTTCTCGATCGATGACCCCAATAGCGTTTCATAAAAGTTATCGGCTCGCCCGGGCCGATACCCGCGCGATATAAGATTACACTTTCGATAAGCTATTGTTCCTGGCCAAATCCTTGCCGTGTTCCGCGACTTGTATCGCACGCTCGCGATAACCGACACAAAGCGCACTATAATCGTGCTGCTTAACTCAATCTGTCGCATCTTCGATAAACCGTGTTCGGTTTATCTCGAGTTACGCGCCACGCGGAAGCTCGAAAAACGCGCACGTTTCCGCTTTTAGATGGAATCTGCCGCGAGAGTCCTCGAGATTCGATATTCCGGTCGATATGCTTCCCGATCGGTAAAGAAAGAATCGCGCCAATCGTACGCGATCTGTTTATCGGTAAGAAAAAATTGCCGATCGCTCGAAGGGGTTCGAAAAAAGTCCACGAGGTGTCCCCGAGGACTAGGTTCGCGATCGATTCCGCGAGGCGGCTTCCGCGCGCGAGCAGGGGAGCGAAGATTTCGTCGGGAGTGGATGCACGCTGGAAACTGCGAGCTTCGAAGTCGTTTGTTGGCGGTACGACGGCAAAGTGCATTTCGTAGTTCACCGCAAGTTTCGTGCCCGCCGTGGGCCGTGTCTGCTCGGGAAACGCTCGGAATAACGTTGCAAACGATGTTCATCGGGGAGAAAGATCGCGGGAGGATCCGAAGCTTTCGAGGAAAACTCGGACGGTCGTTATCGTTGCGCAAATATCGCGAGTCGGTCTCGGCGAGCGGGTCAAGATCGTCTTTACGATCCTCCTCCGTCTCCGATGCGATTCATGGGTGGGAAAGTAACCGCGAGGGGGTCGATCGATCCTGTCCCGATTGCGGCAAAAAGATGGTTGTCTCCGAATCAACGTCACTCGACCGCGACTTTCTATTCGTACCGTGTACGCTCGTTTTTCGAGCCCAGCTGTCGATAAAACGCAGTCGCTTCAACGCGTCGACGACCCGTTTAATACGTTTCATTCGCGATCGAACCGACGCCGCGTGGAATAAAATTACCACAAATTCGACGGTATTCCAATCGGCGAATTATGATCGAAACCGTAATCGTAACGCGAATTTTCCTTGCCTCGAGCACCGACGCGCGGGATCGAAACATTCAACGATGAAAATCCCGAGCCTCTCGAACGACGTGCGCGCGAATTAATTTCCGCCTGCGACTACGATCCCGGTGTTTGCACGTTTCCGCGATTTCGCGCTCGCATCGGCGATTCCTGCCAGATACCGTGGCAAGAATTAACGACAGCATAGCGTTTACCGGCGATGCTGGCTCGTGGACACCGCTGCTGGCTGTTCCATTTCCATGGAAATTTCGGTGGCTCGGTAACGGGTTAACGCCCGTGAGATCGTTCCCGACAGTCTGGCGCTTGGTGCAGCGCGAAAAGTCCACGGAAACTCGTACCGAGCCGCGTCTCTGGTTCTCGAGGAAAGGCGACAGATGGTTATCCGGCTCGTCTGGCCCGCGCAATCGTACGAAATCACGGCGAGGAGCAACGAATAGAAGGAACGGTGGTCCCGACAGTTCGAACTTCCGTGTTCGCTGTTTCTAGGCGCGAATCCCCGCGTAATCCGTATTTAAACGCGAGCCTCTCACGGTGCGTTGCAAACGAGACGGGGAAACTGGAGGAAGCTGGGCCGAAAAAATGAACCGAATCCCGTGTGCAAGGTATTCAACGGAGGAGAGAAGTAACGGGTGTTTCTATCGCAGTTGGGTACATACCGATACCGGTCGAGGTTTCGGTTTTATTTCGTCGGGCCCCCTTTCTTGCCCCTCGAAGTACGTACTTTGTATCTCAGTTTCGCTCTCGCTTTCTCGGTTTTTCGGTGCTGTAACGCAACGCGTAATAACGGTTATTTATAGGCAGTAAACGCCGCGTGGCCTTCCCTCTAACGTCGTTTGGTCGTTTCCTTCTCGCGATCGCGACGCTTCGCGATAATTCCTCCGCCACGTTGGAATTCGTCCGGCTTTTATTTTCCTTTGCCTTCGCGGGTTCGCGGCGATCTCCCGTCCCGGGAATTCTCCTCCTCTGCTCGCTCGAGCGCGTTTCGACGGTCTTCCGTTCTCGTCTTCGAAGTCGAACGACCGCGGTCGCTTCGAGCCGATTAGCGCGTTCGACGGGTTCTTAAACTATTAGGCGTCGCGCGGTCGTTCGTTATTACTCTGGATCGGAATGTTGCGGATTGACCGCGAGTTTGCTCGTAGCGAGCACGGGTTTGCGAATTATTTCGCGACGCGAGGAGAAACGAACGGAAACCGAGAACGGAAGATTCGACTTCACCCAGTTCGAACGAGCATCGCGAGCCTGCGAAATTAACAAAGGACAGAGCGATGACGTAGAAAAGTTATCGATCTCTCGGAAAGTAGGACGACGTTAACCCTTTGAGTACGCATCCGTTTGAAAGAGACGTTGCACGTGGAACAGATTTAATTCGTTGATTTGTTTTTGGGTTAACGAAATAGGAAATTCGCCTCGACTCGTCTCTGTGGTACAACGATCGAGGAATCGATTCTTGGGCAACGTGAAATCTCGACCCCTCGAATTTGGCAGGTTGAGCACGAGGAGGGGTGCGGGGGAGACGCACGTACCAGGGGGATAGGGGAAACTTAAAGCAGCGACGGTTTTCCGTCGAAAGAAGCTAGTTGGCGGCCTAACAGGGGTAATTTGCACTTGGCAGTTTCGCGCGGCGGCACGGCTCTATACCGTGGAATCCCTTTGAAATCCTTTTTTGCCGTTTCCGTGGTTTTCTTGCTCTCTTCGTGCGTCGCTGAGAAGCGGGCATTCACGCGAAACGAGGAAAACGTTCGTTCCGGGCTTTGCTTTTCCGATTCGCGACGCACTCGCTCGCGCCGCGTAAACGGAAAGTTTCGATCGTCGGGGCTCACCTTGTTCGCCAAGTCCAGCATATTTCCGGTTCCCCCCGCGGCGGCTTCCACTAGCTTCTGAAGGGTGTGAGGCTCCGGGGAGAGATCCCTTGCTCCGCTGTCGAACTCCCAACTTTCATGCCGGCCCGATACGGTACCTGAACAAGGACGAGAAGTATCGTGATCGAGTCGCGAAAAGTTTTAGAACCGCGGTACCGGGGTGTTGCGCTGGAAACGAGCCACCCCGGTTTATTCGATTCTATCGAACAACCAAGGAAGAGAAAATCGACCAATTACGCGCTCGGACCGGACGCCCGTCGTTTACGGATTTCTTCCCGAAAGTGGTGCTCGAAAAACGTAAACGTCGACACGGTGGATGCTCACCGAGGCTGTTGTCGCTGCTCGTGGGCAAATACTCCGGTGTGTGCGTGTGATGCGAACTGGTGCGATGCTTGCCGGACCTGAGAGCCTCGATTTCCGGTCTCAGAGCCAACCGGCGCCTGAGGAACTCTTGATAGGAAATGCGACCGTGCTCGTCCGCCCCCAATTCCCTCATCAACTCCTCCACCGAATTCTCCAGATTCAGTTCCCTGCACACCGTCAGCAGATCCTGGCTAAAAATCCAAACAGAAAAAATACCTTTATCGGTCGATATCCAGGAAATTGAGGAACGTTTGTAAGAGGTTCGTTCGTTAGGTGGCGCGCGAAACGATGTTCTACCGGTGGAAATGCAGTTTTATAATTGAACATTTTGGTATTTAAACGCTCGATTTAACGGACCACACGAGCGTACCACGAATCAATTCGTAGATAGAGTTTGGCTGGCGAGGGCTCGAAAACGTCGCGAACGGCGATAGGAAGAGTCGAGATGCCCCATCGACTCGGGCAGCTTAATTAAAATCGCTGTGTTCGGATGTCCCAGGGCGGAGTATCAGCGAGAACCGATTAAAACGTCAGCGTCCGGAACGCTCCGGAATCGCGCGGAAGACGGACACGCGAGCTCGGTCGATACCGTGGTTATTAAAGATTCATCGACGATTGCACGAAGCTATCGCGTACATTCGGGAAAAATCGTTAGACGGGACACTACGGAGATGGTCGTGGTTTGTTGCGATGCGGTGGAAAGAGCTCGGAACGTTGGTTCGATTTTTATCGACGATGCACCGAAACATTTCTACCGATTGCGTGTTCGATAACGCGATATCGAATCCCGCCCCCAGGTGTCGCGCAACGTTAACGATTTCCGGTGTAGATAGCGCGTACTCCGTTACTATCGAAAATCAAGAAATTCGTACCGGTCGAAACGAACGCAGAAGGGGAAAGCTTCGAACTTTCTCGAGGAAAGTTTTCCCTCGTTCTTACGAAACTTTCCACCGCTCGTGGAGCGAGAGGGCGAAACGCGAAGGACGAGGTCGATCGGATAACACGGGATCATCTAATTCCGCGTGGCTCTGTATTTGCTCGCGCGCGTGTGAAACGCGAGGCAAAAGAATTTTAGCGATCCGCGAAACGTGAAAAGCGTTATTATTTTAATACGCTTCGCTTCGGTTTTCTCGAGGCTCGTACCTCGCGATTTTCTATCGTAATGAATACCACTTTGTCCGCGGAGTGCGGAATACGGGCGCACGCTTCTCGGTACCAAACCATCCGCGTCCCTTTTAATGGAATTCCCTTTTTAATGAAAACACGCGCGAACGCGTCAAAACATATTTCAATCGATTCTTTGTTTCAATTTTCGGAGAGGATATTCGTTTCGTACGAAAGAAACGGGTTTGTTAAAAATTATTCGAGATATCGTACAGACGAATCGCTTCCACTCGTAGCTACTCGAGCGATTGCTCTCGAGAAGTTCGAAAAGAAGCGCGAAGAAATGAGTATATTCGCGTTAACGGCGAACAGCTCGCTTCAAGACGACCGCTTCTCGGGCTTTGTAAAAGCAGATTCGGGTTAACAGCGAGTACCTGTTACGTTTGGCTTAACGGCTTAACTCACGAGCCTCGCGCGAGATCGTAAAAACGTCTGTCTCGGTGAAACGGCGGTCCCGTTGCTACGATTCGAGTACTTCAGGTTCAAGGAGTCTCGGTACTTTAATCGCTCGTTGCGGTTTTTGCTCCTCGATCTCGGTGTTGAAAACGGACTATACCGGCGTCGAAATTTGAGGAAAGAGACTCGATTTTCGAGCCGAGTTGCACCGCGTTCGAAACGGTATCTGCGACGCCATCTCGTATTCCGCGAACGTTATCGATCGCGGTGCTAATTGCGCCGATGCGCCAGATCGCGTCTGGAATAGCGAAACAATAATCGAAGACGTTGGCTTCCAGTAGCGCGCGCAATCAACCGCACAATCGGTCGGTGTTCTTGTTTTGCGATGACCTCCGACCTTCGATCGCCGAGTCTCGTATTTTATCATTGGGAAGGACCGAGGGGAGACGTTACTGAACTCGTGTTCGAAAACGCCTCGGACGTCGTACGCAGTGCCTGGAATAACGTCGAATATTTCGAATTCGGAATATCCACCCCCGAGTGTTCGCGTCTGCGAACAATAGAGAGTCGAACATAGAAATGGCAGAACCAGAACGGGGGTGATACCGTTCGGGACGATTTGTCGGGCGGAAATTCTTTCTCCAAGGAGAACCGAGTGTCCTAGCTCGCGCGGTTTTCTCCAAAGTAGGCTAAAATCGACTCGGAGCCCTCGAAACTCGGTTACGTACCGCCGGGAAAGCTTCCGTCTGAGCTTGCGTAGGGACAGTCTCTCCAATGTTCTGGACTCCCATGGTTTCAACGTCTCCATGCTCGTTGGTTTCTCGAAATCTTTAACTCCCGAAGGGCGAGAGGGACGCGCGCGCGCGCGTGCGCGCGTGCGCGATCACACACGCGGTTTAAGGTCCGGCCGAAGCGATGCAACGAGTGCCACTGCAGCGACCGGGTGCACGCGCCCTGCACCGAGTCGCGATTCCGAGCGAGGAAAGAAAAAAACGGAGCCGGAGCCGGAGCCGGAGCCAGACTCGGTGCCAGAGAGAGACCGCGATCCTCGCGAGCGTGAAACGGACGCGACTTAATCCACCGCGATGCGTGTCACTCGACGTGTCCTGTGTGCGGTTTTACGGTCGACGGGTGGCTTTATTTTAAATACGTTCGCAGGTCGTCGTACCTGCCGAGCGACTCTGGCCGTCTTTCTTGCGGTCGATGCCGTGAGACGAAACCCTGCGCGGTGTATCGCCCGGACGACCATAACGATAATATCGCGACAAAATTCGAGATTCCGTTTCCTCGTCGATTCGGGAGAGGGGGCCTCGGACGAGTCGGAAATCGTACAACGAACAGGATGTCTACGTTTTACTTCGGTATCCCCGATGGAATCGCAAACTCCAAACACGGCCCACCGGTAAATCCTTGCAACTGCGGGAGACCGGAGTCCAGGGTCTTCCGTAACCCAGAGAGCTCCGGTTGTTACGAGTTGAATCAGTAACGGAGAACTTGCCCTCGAAAACGTCTGTATTTTACCGACTCGTAGTTTCCATCGCGAGTCTACCTGGTCGCAGGACGACCAGAGGCACACGGATGTCCGGACGCGGTGCACGATTGAACGAAAATCCAATTTGCAGCTCCGTAGCGCGGCACGTGTGATCTCGTTACGGATTGGACGTCCCGTATCTCCATTTTTATTATTAATCGGCGGCGAGGCGAGGACAGCTGCGGAGAAACCGATGAAACGAGAACGAAACCGTCGAGATAAATCTCCTATTGTCTATTCCGGAGACGGGTAGAAACTGGGCCCAAGGTGTCGATTGTTCTCGAACGATGAATTCCACTTAACGAGGATGTTACGCGCGTTTTAGTCTCGGTAGGTTTAATTCCGGTTGGTCAAGAAAAATGCAAATGGAGAGTACGAGGGAACGCCGGGGGCAGAGGGTAGAGTCGACGATCGGAACAACGAGGAGGCTGTGCGTAAAAAGGGACCGAAGAGCCGTAAACGGGAATGTTTTGCCTTCCCACGGGCATTTCCACGGGTGAAATGATTTTCACAATGCGGCGCACTCACGATGAACAACGAACCCCTTTCGGTAGACGAAAGTGGACGTCTCAGCGTGGCGTTACACCGTTCCTCGGCGACGAGCAACTCGTTACAAGCTCGCAGTGTTCGCGCGTGCGAACCCTTTGTATCGAAAAGCTCTGTTCCGCGGTGGCGGACTTACGAAAGCAACGCACAATGCACCGACCGACCCAATAAGTGTCGCTCTATTGTTGAACCGCGCGAAAACGATGGCGGCTGCTTACTCTCGCCGAGAGACCAGGTAAAAGAGGTTTCCATCGGGATCTGGGCACCGTACGAGCTATTAAACGATCGTTTTCGCACTTTAATTTTTCCGTCCGTTCGTTCGCAAACAGACGTACGGTAGATTCGAACGGAACGATCAAAGTCGGGGAAAGTTGCGCGATCGGTACCGAACACTCGACGATTCGGTGCCTTCGCGAACGTTCGGGCTTCGAAACGCGAAAAAAATGCAACAGGTTCGACCAGAAGTGGTAACCGGCTAACGGTTATGGTTCGAGATCGATAGCAGATACGAGGAGAACTCGTTCCGGGAGTCGAAAAATCCAATTAATTATCGTCGATTAGACGGCTCTCTTTGACCGTTGAAAGCACGAAAGGTTCGAGGACGAGGTTGCATCGGCACAGAAGGGGTAGCGGGAGCTGGAAGTCCGGAGAAGCGCCAAAAAACTGAACAGATACCGACGAAAAAGGGTTGCTCGGTCGGTGAAAAGCGACACGGGTATTTCATGTTAAGCGCGTTCCGCTCTATTTCGTTCGTACACACCCTTCAACCGGGCACACCGTGAATAAAAGGGCTGCGTCTCCTTCGGGCAATCCTCCCTTTTCAGATGCTTCGCTGTTCCCTGGCTGGATACGCCGGAATAGGTCCGCCATTAAAAACAAAAAGGACCAACAGAGGGAAGGTAGCGAGAGGTGGCGAAGCTTCCGCCGCGTGAAAGGGAAAAACGGGGAGAAACGAAACATTACCTAATGCCGTGTTTTCACTGGGAGAAACACCGTGCGTTCTCGTGCACCCCAACGCGCACCCTGCGCACCCTAAGCACCCCTCCGCCGCAACCACCGCCGCCATCCGTCTATCCTTTGTCGTCTCCTATCCGCCGCTTTATCTCCTTCCTCTTCTCGTCTACCTTTTTGTTCGTCCAACTTTCGCGGGCTTTCGATTTCCGCGTAATCAACGAGGAATCGAGACTCGTTGGCCCTCAATGTGAGCTTCGAAAGCGCCAGAAAACTCGACGAGTCGGTTTCGATCGCGATCGTTAACGGCGAAACCAGTCCTCGATCGTACTTCGACACCCTGACGATACGTCGTCTCGTCCTTGCGACGTATTCTCGGCGCATTTTGCGCGGTTAATCGAGTGTCCCGGATCGAGGGGACCTTTAAATTATAGTATAGCAACGAAAGGCCCGCAACGTATACGAAGAGCTACGGAAAGACTTTGTCCGCCGTTGGTCTCGGACATTGTAAATCGTCCGTCGAATGCTTGACCCCTGGTTCTACAATTTAAGTTTCGATAACGCGTGTCTAATACTTTCGAGAAAATATAGTTGAACGTACGAGTACGGTGGACAAGACTCAGCCGTGGTTCTTAGGTTCGAGGCGATACTTTCATCGTGTGGATTTCCGAATGATTTTCTTCGCGGAACTCGAGACGGCCCTGTAATTTCATCGCAAACAAAGGGGCCTGCAAATGCGCCCGATTCCACGGAGAATGCCTTGGTAATCGTGGCTACAAAACGAAAGGGGGGTCGGTGTGACTCACTTGCCATAAAACACGATCACCCTTCGCGCAGCCCTGGGGTATCGTAGACACTTTGGGTGTCCTAGGGCAGCGTTTGCCAACCGCGATCCGCAAACGTTCTACCGAATAATGTTCGGGGACCTTGGAGAGTACAACTCGAATGCGTAATGTACCGCTTCTGGGTCGATTACGGACAGATATTTCCGCGTTGGTAAATAAACACGCGCGCGCTCGATATTAAATGGGATCTCGAACGCCTTGGACGCGGAAAAACGTCCAATTACGAGACAAACGATTCGAGGGCGTGACTACGTCGTTGTTCGATTTAAAATTCGCGGGGCGCATCGCCGCGATAAACCGTCCAGTCACGTGACCGAATATCCTTCGATCCGCCATTACGCGCGACGTCTCCCGTCCTCTTGATCTTCGTTTCTTAATCGCGGCGTACGACTTGGTTGTCGGTAACGAGATTCGTTACCCCACCCTTTCTTCGTAGCGAGTTCTTTTTTCCAACACGAACAAGGGGAGGGCGCGCATTTAGGCGAAACTGACGGCTTCGTGACCGACGCACAAGGACTAGGAACGAGCAGAGAGGACGAGAGCAAGTAAACGCGAGGTAAGAGTAAGGGCAAGACACGAGAAGAGAAGTCGCGCGAGTGCGCACTTGAACGTTCGGTTTCCTTCGTAATCCCGCGGGCTTGCATCCGGTTGGATGCACGCGAAGTAGTGCACGAGTTTCGAAAAGGGTGCCGAGGCCCGTGCACAGAGATACGGAAGCTTACGAAGCCAACGAGACGTACGCCGGAGAGCTCGGGGCCACGCGAATATCGCCAGGTTGAGGTTAACGAGGCTGCGCGGAGGGTGGACAAGAACGAATCGCGAAACGAGAGGAAATTTCGCTCTTCTGAATTTCGACTAATGCCGGTCGTTCGTTCCTTCGTTCGTTTTCTCTGTTGCCCCGCTGTTCGAGTCGCGTACGCTTGGCCAATTAAGAACGAATCAAAGCGAAAGACGCTCGAGAGAATCGATCATCAGGGTGTGGTCGAAAGATTCGCGACGATTCGGGAAAAAAATGTCTAGAATTACCTCGTACGATTCCTTCCAATTTTTCATTTCACCTCCTCGCGCTGCTGGACAAGATCCGGGACTCGTGATCACGTTGCACGGTACGGAGATTCCCGCCAATTTCGATACCGGCTACGTTCGCAAATACACTCGATCGACATCGATCGCGGATGTCGCAATATCGATGAGTTTTCGACTCGAAGAGATTTACATTTGTAAACTTACCGAAAGTTTCTACATTCTCGACCTACGAAACAATCTCGCGAGTTATCGATCCGTGAAACCGATTCACCGGTTTCGAGCAAAGTCGAGGAGAGGGCGTCAGAGTCAGAGGGGTTAGGGTCTCGGTGAATTCGTATTCCTATTGCCTATTTCTACGATATTTCAAAACGGAAAGAGAAAACGTCGGAGCGGTAATCGCGAGGTAAGACAAGGGGGAGAAATGTTTCGGGGGAGCATTTAGAATGTAGTACAAGTCGAAGGGTGAGAAACTCTTCGAGACCGGAGAGCGATCTCTTTTTCCGAGGGTAGCTCGGAATGGTGAGTTTTACTCACAGAGAGACGCGAAAACGCTCGGCTTCGTTCCACTCCTTTTCCCTTTTTCATTTTCGTGCTGTTCCATCGGCGCGGCCCGCATAGAGCCCCTCGAATTACAGAAAGCCTTTATCATCGACGCACGGAACACATTCGCTGTTTGTACGCGTAACGGAAATTGGCCGAGAACGATCTCGAATGTTGTCTTCGCGACGAAAATTTTAATCGACGCGGCAACGAAACGGAAATAAAACGCTCGAAAGTTAATGGATTTCTAATTTCGCGTGGTTCGTTTATTCGTAATCCAACCGAAAGTTCGACCAATCACACGTCGCGAAACTTCGACTCTTTGCCAGATCCTCGGGGCAACGGAGCGGCGATCGAGTATCGCCCGATAATTCACGGTCCGTTAACGAATCGAGCGGACCCCCGCGGCAATAATTATCGATAGAATGGAAACCGATGCAACGAGCGCGACTCTTAATTATCGCGCGCAGACACGAGTGCGCGCGTAAAAACAATTGATGGAACTCGTTACGCGCCCGAATCGAATCGTTTGTGCAATGAGATACGATCGATCGACCGAGGTCGATAAATCTTCCGCCCGACGCCGCTGCGTGCCGTTGCGAACCGACGCTAACAAGAAGTTGCTGGTCGATCGAACGACAGAAGGTAAATTCCTTGGTGAAAACATTCGAGACTTTTAATTCCAAGAATCGGCCAAGCGGTAGTTCAAGAATTATAAACCGAAACAGCTTTGGAAAAAGATTAGCGGGTCTTCGATTCATCGGTAAGTCGAGCGTTCGAAGAATCGTAAACCAAAAAAACTTTCGGGCAGAGCTAGCGCGTCTTAGATTTCCGCGTATTTGTAGAAAAGATATCCTTCCGCGCAAGTGTCTACCTATTGCCGTTTCGACAATAATAAATCAGAGTCGTCTTCCTTCGAGTTTCGGCAGTGTAAAGTGTAAACAAACATTTGCGTTCCTTTCCGACGAAAGTCGCTCGTTCCTCGAAACAGGAACGAACGTGTCCTAACCGTCACGACCGTGTCGATTTGGGCGCGAAAATTCCTGGAACGAAGCGGAACATCTGGAACAAGGTTTCTAGCCGTGCATAGGTACGCTTTTGTCGCGAACGTGAACGGATTTGCTCTTTGACGCGAAAACCAGCTCGCTCCGGGTACGAAAGAATGCAAATGCTGCGGTAGCAACCTCGACTCGTCGGCTAATTTTCGTGAAAACGATCTGAATAGCGTTAGGTCGCAGCGGGAGCAACGGTACGGTTCCGAAGAATGAGGGAACGAAGAACGCTTAAATATCCGGGAAACGGTTATGCGTTTAATGGAAAACCGCCGCGACTGCGTCGTGTGCACATCCCATACGTACCGGTATTATCTTGGAAGTTTATTCATCCGGCGGTAGGAAAAAGAAAAAAACCGACTCGCGTTCTACGGATTAATTTGTGGCATCGCGTTGGCGCGAGGCTTTCAGACGGGCTAATTAATCGAGGTAATAATTAAAGCGCGTGCACCGCATAGCTTTGTTATTCGACTTTGGCCACGAATAATTTTTCGCGGCATAAATTTCTCAATGTTTACCGTGAAGAAAGGGCCTCGAATGTATTTCATCGTTTTCGAACTGTGTCAAAGCTCCGAACCGTGTACGAATCCAAGAGCGAACGGAACGATGGAATACGAATTCTAACGTAAAATAATCGATCACGGAATCGAACCATAGTCAAATGTAACGTTTCGACGGTATTGCTTCGCGATAGAAATACTTGCGCCGAATTACTCGATTGTTAATTATTTCGTGGAAAATACAATTCCCCCGAGTGATCAAAGTTTCAATAAGAAAGGGAATAAACGGGAAATACAAGAAAACAGGTTGTGCGGAATAATATTTTCACCTCACCTGTCGATAAAACCATCTCCGTCGCCGTCGCATGCTTGGAACAGCTTTCGGACGCGTTCCTCGTCGCAGATGGAGCCTGCTTCACTCTCGGCATCCGCGATTTGTGACATCTTCACTTTGCCTCTCGTTCATCCATCGTGAGACAAACTACCGGCGCACTACCTGGCTGCTTCGTGTCCATCTTTTCCTTCGATTCGAAACTTCGAACTCGCGTCGTCCAAGAAGCGATCTCCCCTCTATCTCGTTACCCGCATCTTGGCTTTCGATTTCTATCACCGTGATACATCTCCCAGGTATCGTTCTTACACATCGAATAGAATCGACGAGTTTCGCGAGTTTCGGCGACAAAAAATTCTCGAACACGGGTCTAAAACACGTAGGCTGTACGAACAAATAAGGTGGATCGTTTATGTCACGTGTTGCATCGCGATCCCTCGTTAATCGATCTCGAGAGATGCATACTCGAACCGTCTTCGCGATCGCGTACGAGGAACATAAAGGTCTACGAACCTCGGTGGAAGCGACGGTTATTTTTAGACGGTCTAAAGCAGTACGTAGATTCCCTTGTTCCCGAGGACTCGGCCAGTGCACGGAAAATAAACAGATCGCCTACTGGAGCGCGTGCCATTCTCTCGCAAACGTATTTACTGGCCACGAATTTCTCTCGGATCTCGCGGTTCGTCGTTCGATGCCGAAAGTCGCACGATCTCGAACGTCTTACCGCGTATACCGCCCGGAAAAGTCGAGACGGTTTTGCTACCGCGCACGCACGATAAGAATCCGTAACCGCCGTTTCCAGTGTCACCGAGTCACTAACCCTAACCTCAAAACCAGACCCGAGGCTCGCCCACCCTCGCGAGCTGCACAGCGGCAATAAAAACTATCGATTGAGCGTTCCGCGGTCGAAAAACTTTGACAGCAGGCGCCATCTTGAAATTCCCCTGCATGATGCAAAAATAAAAATGGCGACCGCGCGGTCCAAGGAACGTAACTTCGCGCGCGCCCGACAGATGTCGCCACGATGTCGAATTCATGCCCGCTAGTCCGAGAAGCGTAACTCCGAGCGCGCCCGACAAATGTCGCTACGATGTCAAATTCGTGCCCACTAGTCCAAGGAGCGTAACTCCGAGCGCGCCCGACAGATGTCGCGACGATGTCGAATTCATGCGTACGGTCCAGGAAACGTAAATCCACGCGCCCCCACCAGATATCGCGACGATGTCGAATTCGTGCACACCTGTAATAAAGATACGAGCGAGTGAGGCGAGAAAGTTACGTAAAACCGTTCGAACATGGAAAAATAACTTAATTTTATTGGCGATGTCATCGTCGACAACGTTCTTTTAAACAAAAACATACAACAAAACTTTCTTTGTACATACGATGGTAACGATCATTCGTCACTCGGGTATTAATCAAGTTGCGCGTACACAGACGTTTTAAACAACAATATCGTCTAAGACTTCAATCTCTCGGTCAGAGTGGGCAAAAGTTTCTTGAGTTTCCCGGTATCGTGACTGAAAGCCCACATTATACACCGAGTGTGCTCCTCGGTGGGCAAGCCGCGTAGTTCGGCGTCTGTCTCGAACCACTGAATATTCTTCTCCTTGATACGCTCCACGAGACTCCGAAGGTTTTTGTTCCTCTCTACGTCCCACGTTACGTTCGAGTCGGGAACTTGGACGGTCCTCAGCTTTTTGTAATCTCCATCCGCGTCCTCGTACGCTCTGCAACGCGAAGAAGAGAATCGGTGAAACATTAAAACCCGATCGTACGTTACCAAATCTACTTACTCGAGAAACGCGGTATCCTCGATCTTGTATTTCTCCGCCAACGGTTTGAAAGCTCGCACCAGATCGATGGGCAGGTAGTTGAAGTTCTCTTTCGCCCGACCGTTCACGTTGTAATTCGTGATCCAATTCTCCAGCACCTCGACGGCTTCTTTCATGTTCTTGATCTTTTGCTCGTCCTTTGTGCACGACAGTACCCTCTCGGCCCTTTTCACCAAGCCAGCAATCGCGTGGTACTGATAAGTTACGTCCCTACCGTTCAGGTACTCGATGCTCTGCAACGCTCTCTCCTTATCTTTGAAACCGAGTCTGTTCTCCTCTTTCTCGGTCTTGTCCTCGTCGGTCGAACGTTTCGCCATCTTCTTTACCGGTTCCTCGTCCTCCGAGTCGCTGCTGGACAAACTCTCGCGGCTCCTTTTCACGAGTTTGTCTCTGCGCCGTTTTTCATCCTCCTCTTCCTCCTCCTCGTCGAGTTCCATGTCCTCGTTCTCTTCAGAAGCGAACTTCTCCTCCATCTGAGACATCAGTTTCTTCAACTTGGAGGGATCCGGGCTGTACCCCAACATGATGCACTGAACGTGTTCCTTGGTCGGGAATCCCCGGAAATCCCCAACGTCTGTCTCGTACCATTGCACGTGATCTTGTTTGATCTTGTCGATGATCTCCCTCAACCTTTGGTTCCTTTCGATGTCCCAGGTGATGTCTTTGTCCGGTACCTTGACGGCCCGTAAACTTTTATAGTCTCCCTTCTCTTTCTTGTACACTCTGTAAAATCAGGAGAACGATTATCGAATGCGTAAGGACTCACAGTCGCGGTAAACGACGGGATCGTTTGGTAATTACTGCAAGAATTCTTCGTCGAGAATGTCGTATTTTTTGGCGAGGATCCTGTAGCCTTTCACGGTCTCGATCGGCAGGTAAGCGAAGTTCTCCTTGCCGCGATTGTTCTCCCTGTAATCGGTCAGCCAGTCCTCGAACACCTTCAAAGCCTCCCGCAGATTGGCGAGCTTCTCCTCGTCTCTGGTGATTTGCAGGGTTCTCTTGGCCCGGCTGACGAAGCTCGTGATCACGTGGTACTGGTAGCTGATGTCTCGACCGTCCAGTGCCTTCAACGTGTCCAGGGCCTTTTGCTTGTCCTTGAAGCCCATCGTGGTCTCGGTCGATTCCGCCGATCTACTTTTCGACATGGCTGAAAGAACGTTGCGGTTCGTCATCGTTCGCGCGATATCGGTAAACACGAACGTAAACCAACAAAACGTTGCAAAGTTTGAGCATCGTTCGAGGACAATGGGAACACGTCTGGTGGACACGTGAGTCCCGAGTACTGGAAATTTACGTAGGATCGATCGCACGTAACGGCCAATCACCGTGAACGCTACGAGTCGAGGCGGAGGAGAAACCTTTTACGAGGCCGTGACGCCACCGTGTCAATTTTATCGTTGACGCGGTTTCTGGACTATGGAAGCTACGCGGAGAGATCGATACCGACCCAGAGAAAGAACGTAGCTGGTATTTTCCACTCTCCCGGAGATTCGGCGAGAAAGATCGAAACGGTTTCCAGAGGTACTCGCGGCGCGCCAAATAAGGTCCTCCTCCTCCTCCTTCTCCTCCTCTTGGTCGCGAAATCGTCTACGAAGACGATTAAAAAATTGTTAAACATTGGTACTCACCAGCGAGCTGCGCGCGAGACGCTCCCTTCGATAAAATATCGGTTGTATCGCACTACCGGTATCGTGCGCGATTCTATCGGACACGACGTCTACGATTCTCGATCACACCGGTCGAGTTTCGATCGTATTCGAGAGCAGGTTCGTTTGTTCGAAGCGCGCGATCGACACTGGCGGAGTAAACGGGATCCGGCTCGAGTCGCCGATATGTTAGCAAACGAGTGATCCGCGCGAGTGGAAGACGAACAAACGACGACTCGCGAGTCGAACGAAAAGAGAGGGGTCGATATAAACATGTCCACTGCGAGTCACAGCCCGAAATACGCAGCCGACCTCAGTCCAATGGTCCGGGCTTACGTCATTGACTGGTAACACGCTCGTGCAACAAGGATCTATGTACGTATGTACACGGAACGCGACGCATTTCCATCGTTCGAATTATATGTCTAGGTCGAACGCGCGTAATCGCTTATGTTAATACGGGGACGGGGCTATCGCTGTTGCACGACGCGTTCCTTGTTGTTGGTTTCGATCTCGCGCACGCGTACCGGGACGAAACTTCGCTACCGCGACCCATCGTCGCGAGACTCTCCAAGGAATTGAGACCTGTTCTTCCGATAGAGATTTATTCGCTATTTACAGAAATTACAGTGCATCCAACGGTGAACTACTCGAGCCCGCGGCAACGACCACGAGCGACCGGATCTCCTCGACTACGAGATACTCGTCGAATCTGTCCTCTCGAGCTCTATTATCGAATTCTATTTACAAGATCGTGGCACGCGCGATTCGAACTCGTGGCACACACTCGCCGAACGAAAATTTTCAGCTAAATTCGCGATGTCGCGCGACCATCGACGCAACGGGAGCTCGCTCGATATTCCAATCGCGCGTTCCATCTAACGCACGCTATACACTCCTCTCGACACGTGGGGGAAACTCTGATAATCTCGAGTGTTTGCTTGGTTTTCTTCCTCTCGGAAAATTAAAATAACCGCAACGTGATCGGGCTGCGTTGCGTGCGTTGCAAACTACACCCACCGTACCGCGTTGTCGCGATTGTTGGCTCTCTCGACGCGCTCTCGAATAAAATAATCGGGGTGTGTACGATCGTAGGACGTACATCGTTCGTATCCGCGGGCAAGGATTCCCGGGTAAATATTCGAACGCAAAGTCTCTCGCGGAACTCTGCGAAAACTGATCGATCGATGAAACAACGTGCAAATATCGTACGTTGCGTAAGGCTCGTCGTCGCGAAATTACATCAACCGTAAGTTGCTAGCACTGTTGGTCGGTTGCCGAGGTTGCAAAATTGTCTTTAAAAATATGCCGGTATTAGTCAACGAAACGTTTTTGCCCGTACCGTCGTGGGATCGAACCGTAATGCGAAATTGTCCGAGTTTCCCCTGTGACGTGCACGAACACGCGACGATCGTGGTAGTTGGAACTAAATCAATTGGCCGCTCGAGGCCACCGAAGGGCCATCCCCTCTACACCGTCGTCCTTTCCAAGTCCCACCGAATCGGGTGCATCTCGAGCGGATAAGGTGGCCGGTTGATTTCGTCTCGACTACGCGGTGAATATTTCGAGAAATTCAGCAGACGCAGCTCCCCACGCCGAGGCAGGCGTACGAAGTTTGCTCGATTTTCGAGCTGGTGGTGGTAGCGTCGAGCAAACTCGGCTGGGAGAGGGCCGGAGCAGCCGGTAATTGCGTTCTCTGCACTCCGTCGTACAAAATCGATGACGGTTCTCGCTCCCTGCTGGTACCGTCCGTTTCCTGACCGTACGGGATCCTCGGTAACTCTTGGCTTCTGGACTCGGTCGGAACGTCGTGCGACAAGCGGCCGTAGTTCAGAAAGGTCTCTGCGTAGCTCGACGGTGGATGGTGATGGCTACCGTTGTACTCGTGCGAGTAGTGAGGATGGTACCGGTTCGGCGGTGTCTTGAAGCCATCGTTACCACCCAGGTATTGGTGCAGATGGTGCAAGCTGGACGATCCGTACACTGTCCAGTTGGAAAAACGATCGGATCAATTTTTTCTACTTACTTAATGAAGCTAAGAGCGTTTCTTTTGTCCCCGTTAACGTTCAAATTCTTTGTTCAGTTTATCGCAAGGCTAAGAGAAGATGTGAAAATGCTGACCTGCCGCGCTGTTCGAGTACATAGCGAGGACCGCGTCCCCGTATCCAGTGGTGGGATGTTCTCTCATTTCGGAGACATCGTTCCCAGCCGATATCTTGCCGGATATCGACTGACTTCGAACGCCGTTCCTCCCTTCGCCGGGAAGACTCGAGGACCCTCCGGTACCGTACGCCATATTGAACAGCGCTTCCGGGTCGCAGACGAATTTATAAACGTATCTTTCGCCCGCCACTTTCTGCATTATTCCCTTCTCGTAGTAATACCTCAAGGACCTGCTCAGTTTGTCGTAGTTCATCGCCGGTCGATTTTTCTGAACGCCCCATCTACGAGCCACCTGAAAAAACGAACAGATCCTAAAGAGATGCAACCTTTCCGACCTTGACTTTACCTCTTCGGGCTCGATCAGCTTGAACTCCATTCCACGACCGGTCCAGGCGATGCAAGGTGCGTTCGCGGGGTCGTCCAACAGGGTTACCAGGAACTGCCACAGCTGAAGGGAACCGCGTCGTTGTTGTTGATAACCGACGGTCATCTCGCTCCAGGGTGACACTCCCGTCGCGGAGGAGGGCCTCTTGCCCGCGTAATCCGCGTTCCACGAAGTCGGGGAGCCTTTCTTCTGGTAACAATTGCTCTGTCTCTCCCACGACGAGTTCCTCGCGTCCAATTGTACTCCTAGCTCGGTCCACGTGGGTGTAACGCTTCGTTTCCCGTATACCTCCGAGGTCCAGTTCTCTTGTCGGTGAAAGAAAGCGTCCCCGCTGGATCCCGAGGCCGACGTTGACGCCGACGTGGACGCCGACGCCGACGCCGAGGGTGTCGATTGCCACTGAGAGGCCGCCGAAGAGGCGCTGGCCGGTCGACTCAAAGACGGCGAACCACCTCTGGTGTTTCTCGTCCCGCTGGCGTACTGTTGCTGTTGCTGTTGCTGGTACACCACGTTGTTGTCTACGGGGAATCGTAGACGATACTCTCGGTAATCATCGATAATGTGGGATCGCGATCGCGCGGCGCGGCGCGGCGCGGATCGGTACGAGAGGACACGTGGCTCGACGAGGAAGACGCGAATCGTGGAAAAAGGAGGAAAGGTCGACAAGGTATTACCGATTGCACTCACGCGCGGTTCCCGGTGAAGTGCTCGTCGCACAAATATCGGCAGGAAATTGGTTGATATTCAAAGCCCACGGGGTTGCCGGCTCGGCGAAGCTCGCGGATGACGGCACCGGCTGGAATACCGCGCGGAGCTCGCGCGATATGTATATTAATCGGGTGCTCTTCTCTCGGGGTGCACCAACACCGCGAACATCCCACCGATGCCGTGGTCCCTCGAGCCGAAAAAGCTATTCTCGAACCGTAATCCGGTTACGTTCCAAGTCGTGTACGGGGAATATTGAAAAATTGAGAACCCTCTTCCGATATCGAGCCGGAACGCGACGCTGGGAGCCCGCGATGCGTCCAGCACGTTTTCCTTCGCTAATTATTTAAGAACGGAAAGAAACACGGAATCGATGCCGCGTTCGGTGGTGATCTCTTCGGTGGGATGGTTTGTTTTTGTTCGCGAGGCGAGGCGACGTTAACAGAGATTCGCTCGACGATCGAAGAAAATCAACAGGAAGGGTTACCGAGGTTAATCGTGTCGGCAAGTTAGCTTTAGCTTCCTGGCTGGCAAACGTCGGTCGGATCCCGATCTCGTGTAGACGAGACAGACAGGGACTGGGAGGAGGCGCAGAGGGTTAAAAGCTGCGGGCCAATCTGGCACTCTCTCCAAAGAGGGGCGAAAGGGGTCGACCTCAACGTGCAAGCGGGGTCAGAGGCTTTGCGGGTAGTTTTAGATTAAAATTAATCGCGAGCTGATGAAACCGGTGGCGATGTACCGAGCAGGAAAAGGGTCGAAGCCGGGACTGGTCAGGGGCGGTGCGCAGAAGGGTTGCACGGAAAAGAGGACGGCCTCCGCTCGTCCACTCTCAGACGAGAAGCTCCGTTCTTTCCTCGTCCTCCCTCCCCGTCTCTCCTCCGCGTCCCTCATCCCCTCTATCTATCTCTCTGCCTGATCCCCGAATTCCGGAGTAGAGCTCGGTTAATAATGCAAGGTCCATTTTCCATCCACCCGACGCGACGCACCGAAATGCTCTTCTTCTGTTTCTGGGAATTTACGTGGAAGCGTTTGCCACCGTATCGAACCGAATCGAACCGAATCGAACCGAATCGAATCGATCGAACCGTAATAATACTCTTTTGTTGGCTCGGAATCGTTCTCGAGTAAATACGATACCCGAGAGCGGAGATAAATATACGCGTACCGCGCAAGGGCTAAAAAGAAAATTCCAAGGAGAGAATCGATCACGGTTTCCAGCGAGTATTTCCACGGTTTGCTCTCCAAACTTTGCCAACACTTGTTCGCGTGTTGCGTTTTCCGTGCGCCGGCACCATAGTCGCCCGACAGAATGGAACTCGACCGTCCGTAATCCTCGTGATCCTCGTGCTCGAATTAATTAGTGGGGTGGCAACCAATCTCTAGCCATTAACAGGTTATTACTATTCCACCCGATATATTGGTCGACGGCTCGTCGATTCGTCCAACCAGCGAGACGGACGCGATGGACGCGCTCGAAAATTCGGTTCGTATCTCGTTAAGCACCGTTTCGATCGGAATTCGACGATCCTCGTCTTCGGGAGATTTAAAATTCGAGAGGGTGGAAGATTTTCAAACCCCCCGACCGGGAGATAATTACACCGAGCGGGACCATATGCGCGGCGAGGTATCGATAACAGCGATAGCTACGATCCTATTATTAATCTAAACTGCGCGTAAATAATTGAAACGGCTTAATGGTAGGGAGGAATTACGCGAAGAGAAGTAGACGCGTGATTCCCGGGTGACTTGGAAAGTAAATAGGTGGATACGAACGCGCGGTGTTGGCCAGACACCGGCCCAGTTCCTAAAGGATTCGTTTCGGTCTACGTTCGCCGAATAAAGGGAAGACTAATCGGCACGATTACAAAGCATGAGCTTGCTAAACCCTTGGCCTTTTACGGCCGTCCACCTTCGCGTCGAACTCTATTAGGTAATGGGCCGGCAATCCGGGAAAAGCGTAATCACGTTGCAGGTTTCGCCGATCGCTCGAAAATTCTATGCAAAGCCGCTCCGATTTAATCGGTAGGAAAGCAGCGCGATGCCTTCGCCAGTCAGCGTCTACCTCGCAACGCGGAAATTTCACCGAGCTTCTCCGTTCGGGAGAAAGCTCGTCGGCTCGCAGTCTCCCCGGGGAGAGAATTCTATGCTCTTTCCTTCGTTTAGCAGCTTTTGCAGAATCCTGCGAGGCGCTCTCCACAGCTTTCGAGTTGAAAGCATTCTTCA
Organism: Ptiloglossa arizonensis; assembly: GCF_051014685.1. NCBI lineage: Eukaryota > Metazoa > Arthropoda > Insecta > Hymenoptera > Colletidae > Ptiloglossa > Ptiloglossa arizonensis. Next base: position 8,788,952 of record NC_135051.1, on the reverse strand, counting down.
ATTATTCACTTACGCGTACTTAGTCACGCGTGAGCGAGTCCACTACACCGGCGACGAACGTCGCCGCCGGATTACACGATGCACGCGGCGCGTATTCCTCCTCGGATCGCTTTTTACCTACCGAGGTTACCTTCCGCTCGAGTCGTTCGTTGAAAATTTCCCGCGAGATACGAAATCCGAACGATCGAGCATCATCGAACCCCATCGAACCCCGTCGAACCCCGTCGAAACGGGGAGACGACGATACAATGGATCGTTCCGGACACCAAAGTGTTCCAAGAACCGGGACCGGAAGAAGAGCTCGAGTCGGGGCTCGATTAATGGATGGAACGCAAAGTAACGTCCCAGCGCTTCGGTTATTTATGGGATCTATGGGGCAGCGGCCCGCCACGTGGACCCATTGTCGAGAGATTTGTCACGGTGTACGTGTACGCGCAAGAAGAGGGAAACCCCGGATCGGAAGCCTCGATTTGTCGTTCCCTGCTAATTAACGGTGTCAAAAAAAATCATCGATGCCTCTTACTGTTTCGTGTGTCCTGGGCCATCGACGTGGCTATACCAGCCACGGAAATTGGCTCCCCGTATCCCCGGTCCGTCGGTTCTTCCTTCACGGCGATGCTTTTCGCGGTGTCGCTCGTTCGCGCGTTCAGCTTGCCGTTCCTGTACGACACAATACGAATTCTGTTCGTCGCGAAAAGATCCTCGACTTTGGAGGAACGTTCCAAGGTACTGTGCACGGCCGACGAGAGCTACCAATCGAGTCCAGCGACCGAGAAAACGAACAAGACACGCAACGACACCGTGCACGGTACGAAACGTAACAACCGGTAAAAGTACGAGTCGAGATTCGAGAATGGATCGTCGAAACTTACCCAAAACAGTTTGTGCGACTATCGGGATCGAGATCGAGGAAGGTGCTGCCTTGACCGTGCGAATGACCCGATGCTTGATACTGCGCGTACTCGGCGTCGTTGATTTTCCTACAGTTGGCGGATTCCTGTTTCACGTTGGCACCTGCGGAAACAGATCGAGACGCGTTCTTTCGACAATTGCCAGCCATAGGCGAGAGTCTCCGAGATACATATTTGCGAAAAAGCTCGTAGGAAAGGGTAAAACTTGGATCCTGACCCAACTTGACCTAATCGGACTTGATCTATCTTGGAATTACAGGAACGTAGCACGATCGAGTTGAGATATTGTCGGAGGGTGCCCCGCCCACGCGGTAAAATTCTAAATTTCTCCATGGTCGACGAGTTCGCTCGAAAGGAATAATAGGTATTAAACGGAGGAAGAATTGTACAGAAGGATGTTTCAAGGATAACGTGATTCCTTGGACTCTACCCGACCAAAGGGTAGAAGGTTTCGCATATCGGTTGTTTAGCAGCCTCCGTTAGCGTTCGAGTTTTCGCGGATGTACGGGCGAACGATCGGCGATAATCGCGCGTTCCTCGAGCCGAAGATCTCGGGTTGTTATCGAGTTTTATCGAGCGAGGATCGTTTCTTGGAGAGACGCGAGGTCGTAAGGGCGCGTGCCGTAGCGGAAGCAACGGCGCATCGTTGCAACGGCACGTGGGGGGTTTGGGTGCGCTTCTAATGGGGCGGGCGAGGGTGCGCCCCCGATAAATCAAACAGACTCTGGCCGTGGGAAGCATAAGTCAGGGCCTCGGGCAATCATTGTATTTGCAAACATCGGAAGTTTGCTCGCTATGGGAGAACCGCCGCGCCGATGCGACCTTTCCGTAAGAAACACACGGATTTCGTAATCCAGACGGTCGATCGATTCCATTCGGATCGCGACCGCGATCGACTCTCGACGTATCGCGTCGCGCGGGACCGAACTTCCATCGTTCGTTTCCGGTTCTAACGCCCGACAAACAACGCCTCGAATAATCGTTTATCGGTAAATCTTGGCCCGCCGACGAGCGTGTTTGCAGGCAACCGTTTCGAATGTTTACGCGTGCATTACGCGCCGGGTACAACGAATAAAATTAACCGATCGAGAGCAAACACCGCGTGGCGCATTACGGCCGTGTAACGTTCGATGATACATCCGCTTCCGTTTCGTACGCAACGTTCGGACCGACACGGGGAAACGCCGATTCTTTTCGTACGTTTGGCGTCCCGGAATATCGAAACACCGAAACGGAGACGCTAAATGGGTCCTCGATAGTCGCGCGACTCGAAGGAGGCAAAAAATGATCGCGAATTACAGGACGCTCGGTGTGGATATCGTTGATACGCGAAATTTTCTTTATCGAGTCAATGCCAGGAACACCGAGAGGAGATCGCGTGTATGTGTAAGCATATAGACACTATCCGGCGTACCCTCTGGCCGTTTGCCCCCGTCTGTTCCAGGCGTATCGAAATATTTGCAGGTTTCGCCGTACCGTGCCGGACGGATTTGCAACATTTTCGTGAATCGACGCGCGAATATTAAATCGTTGCTCGATAAACGACCGTCTGGCTCGAGAGACGATAATCAGCCGAGGTTCGAGGAGGGGGATAGAAAAAAAAAGAAGCCCACGGACTTAATATAAAGTGCTTCCCCGTGTAACGCGATATTGCCGCTTTAAAAACACCAGCCCCGGGCAGTTTATTGCCTTTTTTAATAAAGTCTCGATATTGCTCTCGCCGAACGGAGCGAAATTTCATTGTTGGACGAGCGGAACAAAAAAACTGATTTCTAATATGCTTTTTTTCTGGTCCTTTTTTTTTGTTCTTTTTCCTTTTTTTTTTTGTTAAATGAAAAACGTGTTTTACAAAGGCAAACGTAGTTTTCACTTCCCCCTCTCTGACCGGACGGTGCGCGTGTTTACGAAAATATAATGGAATCGCGATCAAAGTACTCCCCAGAACGCGAAACGCGCTTCCTCTTGGCGCAAATTGTATCCAAGTTCTTCCCAAGTTGGGATTAAATTGCACGCGCGATACATATCCGTGGAACTTCCGTTCCCACAGAGATTGACTTCCTTCGAACTGCATACGCCTCTACTTGATGTTATCGGAAAGTGGTAATTAGGAATCTCGGGATGTCGCGAGGTGCTCGAGCGATCGAAAGCTCGAAGAAAACCTACAGACGGTGGAAAATATCTACGAACGTATATCGAAATCTGTCGACTAACTTGACATCCGATGAAACTCCGGCACGTATTGCTCGCTGTCTTCTGTCTCGCAGCTGCTACCTGTAATGCAATTCAGAAACGCAACCTTATCTTCGAAAGTATGGATCATCGTGGCGCGTGCTCGCGAAACGAACGAACGAACGAACTCGGTGGACAGCGTTATCGACGTACGAGATAAGAGAAACGGTCCCCGTGTGGAAAGAATGCTCGTCAACGCGATACGAAATACTTTTTCGCCGTTAGTCGACAACAAACGGACGTTAAAATCAAGCGGAGAGTTACCGAAAAAATGTCAATCGGTCGGGTCGAATTCGCGCAAAGAATTTAGAGAAGGAAACGTTACGGAATCGCCCCCGGGTTGGCTATGGATTTTTCACGGTGGCACGGTGCATCCACCGTGCATCGAACGTCAAAGCAATTAAAATTAATGTTCCGAAAAGGAATCGATCGACGGTTACTTCTTAACGCGTCGACTGCCACGTCAGCTTTCCGTATTTAAGAATGTAGAAATTGTAGAAACAGTCGATAGTTTATCGCATGTACTTTGTATTTGACAGCATCGCTAACAGCGGTAAGGTCACTCGAAATGTTTACAAGTGGCATACGACGCGTCGAGTATCCGCGTTTCTTTGTCGAACACTCGCGTCGCGTCGCGTCGTCTCGTCTCGTCTCGTCTCGAAACGTGGCTGGGACGGAAGTCGACGATCGGAAAACGCGATAACGCGTATTCTTATCTATCGTACACGTAGTTGGACGATCGACGTGGCGCAACACGAAGAAAGCGGCGAGTAGAAAAAAAAAATTCCCGCCCGAACAGGGACTCGAACCCTGGACCCTCAGATTAAAAGTCTGATGCTCTACCGACTGAGCTATCCAGGCAGTTGATACCCTCGTCTTTCGAGCAGTTAAAATAATTCAACAGTCCATCGAATCGAGGGTTCTCCGTTGTTCGTGAACACGAGATTATTTGTAACAAATGTTACTCACCGTCCTGAAGCCAAGGCTCCTGTCTGTATTCCTGAGCGGGGTATATTTCATTCTCTGAAATCAAATTCGCATCCATTCTACTTACAAAGTACGTTCCCTTCGAGTTCGTTCTGTACACAAAATCTATTTATCTCACGGTGAATCGACGCGAATAATTCGGAATAATTTATCCTCGATCCGAACATCCCGTTCCTTTATCGCGACGGGAGCGTGTCGAGCGACGAATTAATCGGTAGGCAACGAATCCGTATTTATTACACGGTGATGGATGGTTACTCGGAGATAATTATCCCACGGCGAAATTAATGCTCCATACACTGCAGCGGGTTACCTTTGCGGACCCGGTCGAATATCCGTTCTACGAGTTATTATCGTCAGAAATATTGTGGGTATCGCCCCGAGGTTTGGCATCGCGTAAATTTTCGAACACGGAGAATCGTATTCAACAGCGAAACGATAATTCCGCGACTTTGTAAACCGAGAAGTTGGACGCGTCGAACGATCTTGCCCGTTCGCGTGTAAAATAATTTCGGAGCGATCGTATCCCGATGAGACGCGATGTCCGATATATAATAAGATCCAAGGACACGGGAGAGCCGAGAAGGAACAATGGGGGAACGTTGGGGGATGAATCAGTGGCAAAAACAACCCCTTTGAGCATGATACGCGCGAGAACGCGACCGAAATATCTATGCTGCGTGGGGTCCGTTTAATGGGCCACTAGGATTCGCCACGGGTAGCCACTTGTCGGTAATCGCGTTTTGTTCCCGATCACAATCCAGCTCGACGAATCGGATTTGTTCGTCCTCGCGGACGATAATGCGTTCCACTCGGAACCACGAGACGTCGACGCGAGAGAGTCGAGTTTCGACACGATGGTCGAAAAGGGCTCGTGAAAGAATACCGTTCGAAATCGATAAATTCTCGTCCCCGAGGAAAAAATATTTCCACGATCGAAACGCTATTTCTGACGAAACGAGCGTTTAAAAGCGAACGGAAGATTGAAAGTCTCGCGCGCGACGAGTGCGTCGACGTTTCCGTAATATTTCTTCACGGTGAATCGTCGCCGAAAAGTGGATGGAGACGCGGTGGTAGGGCGTAACGCGATTACGACAGAGAAATTGCAGCATTATAGGCAGTGATTGAGTTAGGTGGAGGCGGTCCATCCTGACTGGTGGTTCACACCACGGCATGCCAATGTTAGATATAAAGTGTCAATCACTGTACCCAGACGCCGGTAGGGTGGTTACGAATCCTACGGGGGTACAACCGACATCGACTACCCCATGGGGCTCTTTGCGCCGATAATACGTTACTTATTGAATTCGTCCCCGAGGCTTCTCGTCGTATTTCTGGGTCAAGGCTGAGCAAAACCGCTGCCGATACCGCCACAAATCGTATCCAGTTTCTTCGATTCGGTATTTGCGCGCAAAATACTCCGCGAATCGCGCTCGAGGCGATGTTTACAGGTGTTTACAGATGTTTACAGATGTTTACATATGTTTACAGATCCGAGGAGAGACTCTTCTAGCAGGGGGCTCCGATATCTCGATGGCTAACAAGTCGGGGTGTGCTAATCCGGTAGTGCGTTACAGTGTGTGGTTATCCCGATAGAGGGGTCGCGGCTGCGAAAAGTACTTTGTACCAAGTTTAACCGGTGCTGCGCAGCGTCGTTCGTTACCCTTGATTCCTCCAGTCGAGAAGAATCTTCTGATATTCATTGCGGAGCGTTTGATATTTTTCCATCTTTTCTAATTAAGCGCAAATCGATTCGTGACGTGTCTATCCATGACTGAACACTATTTTTTTTTTCACCACAGGATTCGAGGTTCGCGTGAAAAGCGATTGTACCGTGCACGGCTTGCTAGAAGTCACCTGGAACTACCTGCGTATCTCGGTGTACCTCTCTTTTCCTCTTCTTACCATTTTGGCCGATATTTACGATATTGGAATCGACTTCTCGTCATTTTTGTAGAGATAAACTACAACTTTTACTCTTTTTTAGGCCACTCTAATACCGTGTCTGTACTCCCGTCGGAAGCCGGAGCGTGAAAATCTTTTTCGCCGCTCATCGACGAAGACGATCTCGTTAACCTAGACGCATCGGTTAGACATATGTCTTTTTTCTGGAAGAGGAGTCGTCGACATTTTGAAAACTCTCGGAGCGTCTCGCGCGTTCCCGAAACGTAATTGCACCCGCGACCCGTAGAAAATAATATCGTCCTTGATGCGACTATATAAAGATATTGACTCGCCCGGCTGCCTGCCGGTGACAGGCTCGCTTCGGGGGGTGGTTCTCTCTTCGCCCTCGTTGTACGTGCACGGTTCGCGTACATCCAGCACGTGGTTCGAGGCGTGCTGCGGTTTTCTTCTCTCCGTCGCTCCTCTTCGCGTACAATCGACGTGTATATACGCGTTCGTAGGAAGACGCGGCCAAGACTCGACGTTCCCGAGCAACCTCGTATCGAAGAGCTCGAAAATCGGGGGAGATGGTGACCCGGACCGCCCTTCGTCGCGCAACTTTCTCTTCGATTTCGTACGCGAGAGAACTCCTCGGGGGTCGAAAGACCTTTGATTCTTCTTAGACCGGACCGTTTCGTTCGCATCGGTTCTACTTACCGGAATGTAGCTTCTCCTCGCCGCTAGCCTGCGCCACAGAATAATTAACGGGACAGTATCCCGAGGCGACCGTTCGGAGCGGCTCGTTCAAACCGCTGAACTCTTCGCTGGGCTGAAAAGAAAAACGTACACGCTCGTTAACGAGTGGTCGGAGAGTCTACGATTCAATTAGCTACGGTGGACGATAACCGATCGATGTAGTCGAGGCCGACAAACGCGGTACGCAGTCGATGCACGACGAAAGTATCGACACTCGTTTAACGTTTCCTCGAAAGTATCTGCGGAATCTTCGAGGAACGAATTGCGTTACTTCGTACTTTTTTCTTTCACCCACTCGTTGCCAAAGATTTTCAAATGTCTGCAAAATCGATCCGCGATTTAGAGAATTATTACCATTATTGCGAATGTATCGAAAATTGTCAAAGAATTTCTATTTATCGAAGAAATCTTGGAGCGAAGGTCGATTGCCATTCGGGCTTCCACCTTTTAATTTCTGTAACGGAATGAATCGATTCTCGGCGGCGAGCGTCGCATCGGGCGACGATAAAAATAGTTTTTCCTTGTCGCGACGAGAAGAGCTAAAAACGGACGAAAGAAACGTACTCGGAGTAGGACGATCGACGCGAAATTGGCGCGAGATCGCGAAGAAAGGAGCAGCTTCGAGCAGGATTTTAAGCAAAAGCGGCGTAACCGCGGCACAATGAGAAAGAACAGGAGGGAGAACGCGCGCGCGAGAGAGGAGGCAAGGAGGACATCCGGTGAACGATTGGATGGTTTCCTCCTTGCGGAGCAATCTACTGGTAAAGCCGGTTACCGGTTTTGGAAATTCCAATAACGCCGTGTCGCCGTCTGCTTTTCCTTTACCAAGTTTCGCTGCGGTCTACGCCGATAGCTCGCGTTTCGAAATCTCGACGAAAAATAGGGGTTTGTTTTCTCCGTTTAGTCGACAACGATACTTTATTTACGGGAATATTCCACTTCACGGGAAAGTGGTGTAAAATCTCCGAGTTGCGGAGAAAAAGATTTCTTCGAACGTCGATCGCGCGTAGTTTTTCTCTCTTGTTTAATTCAACCTGGGACATTATCCCGGGTTTACAAAGACGCGATCGACTTCCTTTCCCGCGGCTTCGTTATCTCGCGTTCGTCGCTTCGCCCTCTGATTGCAATTAATAGTCGTTTATAATTAGTCCCCGCGATGGCTCGGCACTCGTAATCCACAAGCTGCGCCCTCTAATACGAATATTAATTACATTCCCCGTTATTACGTTCGATCTTTAATCCCGCCGACGTGATATAAGATTCGCTGGCGTCGAACAGGGGATCTGAAAAACGTATCGCGCCGCTTTTGTAAATCCTGCTTCTTCTTTGCCATTTCCGTGTGACTGTTACGGGAAAGAATAGTGAAAATTTTCGGACACCGATCGAAAGCGAGTACATTGTATCCGATATCCCTGACGAACGGAAGACCACCGTCTTCCGTTCTCTCTGATGCAAACTTTTACGCTCCGGGAAGGTTTCGTACTTTCCACGATAGGTACTTGTCTTCACTGTTCTCGAATTAGAGACCGTAATCCGTGCCCCTTCTTCGTCGTACTGTATTACGAGACTGTCCTCTCCCGCGATCGTAATCTCGCTTAATCGAGCGCGTTCGCGAGGCAACGACTCGTAAGGAGAACGCGCAAACACGGTCGCGTGCCGTTTAACTCCGTCTCTCTTTGTTCGTTCCCCGATGGGAACGCGTTTCCGTGTAAAAGACGCGTACGCGTTTTTCTACCTAGTGAAAACGAGATACCCATGAAACACGGGGGGAAAGGAACGCCCCATCGTTCTCGATCGCGAGGGGTCGTCGCCCCTCGTACACCACCCTCGTAATTGCGCACTTTGGTTCGGTTTATAATAAAGTCATCGAGCGGGACAACGCGTTTCAAAACGGAATCCCTTCTTCACCGTCGGTGGCTCGTCTCGAATTTTCCCGGCGGAACCGCGTCGAACTTCCTCGCGAATCTTTCGCGATCGTACCGTTAACGATCGTCGAATCTCGACCGGTCGTCCAATTTGATCAATTAGGGGTGCCAGAAGGCGTTGCCGCCTCGAGAACGAGAAAGTCTCGCCCTTCGTTTCTTTTTTTTTTTTCCTTTTCGTCGCCGTCGCCTCGCTAGGAGGGTGCGAAAACAATGACTGTTCCGAAAGTAGGAATACGAACAATGCCCGATGACAAAACGATGGTTCGCGGTGCGTCACCGACCGAGTCTATCTGCTAATTGCTCCATACCGAAACAGAGACTTCTTTATCGGGAAAAGCTTCTTCATCGTGGAAAGCTCGGTTCCTTTGGACGATCCAATTACGCGATCGACGGTTTCCAGGTAAATCCCTCCCCTCGGTATTCGGGCCAGAAGGAGTGTCATGGGAAACTCGAGTGGCGGCATATGCTGACGGTAGTCGATTAACCACCGGCTCGGGGCGGGCGTGTGGGAATCGAGTGATTTTTAGAATCAACAAACATAAATCAAGTGTTTCCGCGGGCAGAGTTCTCCCTTCGTCCGTCGGCCACCCACCGACACCCTTGTATCGTAGTCACAGTGGCGAAGGGTCGAGTGGTGGCGACAATTACGCGTTTAGGGGGCACAAAAGGGGTGGCACCCGTGGGACGACCCATCGGAGCGTGGTGGCGCGTGCCACGGCAATTCGACCATCGAGGATCATCGCGCGTTGTACTTTCCTAACGCTGTCCACGCTAGTGACTCCATTATTTCGTCGAGGGAGACCGGAAACGGGACACTCGAGCCGACGAAACCCACGACCGGAATCCTCGAACGCGATCCGCACAGGTAGAGGCAGTTGCAAATGAATTTACAACATTTTCCGCGCGACGTTGACTCTCGATTGTTCACCCTTTCGCCGAAGAGAACACGGACCGCGAGATTTGTACGCGCGACCAAGTTTTCAAAGCTCGAAACCCTCGAGCTTCGAGGGGTACGGTTCGCGTACTCGTTTGTCGTTCCCGAATCCGCAAAGTTCACTTTGTTACGTTTCCACGTCGAAAGATCGACAACCGCGAGACGAGAGTATAGCGAGTTGAGATGATTTCGTCTTACCAGTCGGGCCAAGTCCGTGGCTGTCGCGGGCACCTCCTGATCCTGATTCATCCTCGTCACCGTCCTCGATCGCCGTCTCTTTTCTTGGAAACGTTGCTCACCACGATCCGCGAAAACGGCTAAGAATATCCTCGATAATCCGAACGGGAACACAAACGAGCCGTCACTCGTGTTTTCGAGGCCACGTTGCTGCACCGGAAAGATCAAAGATAGAACTGAGACGAGTGATTTGATCTCGGTGAACGGTGAAAAGACAGGGTGTATGCATCGGGGGTTGTGTCTACGGTACGTCTACGCCCACAACGTGATATAGAATTCAGCCCTGCGCGGGCTACACCGACTAGGGGTTGCTTCCAACCCCTGCTTGGTAGGCGGAGCCTCGAAATCATTGGTGACCTTCTCTCGTTCTACGGAGCTTCGTGCTTCGAGAACACCTACGAGAACTCACTCCTCTCCGCGATGGGTTTCTCCGTTAATCTTGCGAATCGCGCGACGATTGCCAAGCCCCGAATCGCACGCGCAGCCGATCGTAAAGATTCCAATTTCGAATCTACCGAGTTCGAGAATTCGAATTTACCGATTCCTCGAGACGCGACGATATCGTGCGCCGAATAAGCGATTCGCGTGCACAAAATCGACAAATACCGGGCAAATATTGATAACCGTTTCAGTTACGAAGAAAAATGTCGCGCAACGATCCAAATATCGCGGGAAAGAGTGTCGTAATTGAACGATCGTACGATTCGTGAAACGATGTTGTACTTTTGCATAACGGTATCTTGGGTTGCGGTCGTTCAGGGTTCGTGTATCCGAGGGCAGTGTATACACGATCGATAACTTGCCATCGGACCGGGTACGCTCGCAGTGGTAACATCTCGTCGATGGTAATACCACGGATAACATTTTTATCGATGCGAATTTTGCCTTTAATGATAAATGTTCGATAACTGAGGATTATTTAATCGTAAATGATTGAAATTTTTATCGATGATTATTGAATCTAACGGATACGTTAGTCGCGCGTGTTTCGAATTTTTCATATCTAGAAATCGTACTTATTGTTACAGTACTTTCGACTTTGATGGTTCGGTCGAACGCACTTCCTAAAATCGTCGTTCTTAAACGAACGTGTCGCTTTGAAACCATCGTTATTTTACATAGTTGAACGTCTACTTTATGTCTCGTTCGCGGTGGCAGCCTTACGTTTCTTAACTTTTTAACGGATTGTTAGTCCTGCGAATCAATTTTTACAAAATTCTTTGCCTATTGATATGCAACGATGTAACGAGTGCACGACGCAACGATACGCATTTAATAAATATAATACGTTAATTGAATCGATAAAGCTAAATACGCCATCTAGTATTTCAGTCGCGTAACAACTTTAAGTACGTCGAGAAGGAAACGAGGATAAATAATATAATAAGTATATAGAGTTCGCATTCTCTTCGGTGCCCCTTACGTGCATCGAATTAATGGTGCTGTTTAATATAGATAAATTTTCATCTCGCAGGTATTCTTATAGAAATATTGTATTTTAAACGCGTATTATGCGTTGTTTAAAAAGGATAAATTGTTACATAAATTAGGAACAATGATAGGAATATCAATGATAACGAGTACGAGTGCGTTAATGATACGAAATGTAAATAGTTTTGATCGTTTCGTATTAAATGGACTTTGTATTCAATTTGTACGATGGAAAAGAAAGCCAATTTGGTTACCCACGGCTAAAACGAAACTGTTTAGAGTACCGAAAAGACCGGTTCTACCTGAGGAAGAAATCCTCGAACTTCGACGTATAAATAATAATTACAAAACCTATATGAACTCTTTGAGGTATGTTATTAACTTAATCTTATAATTTAATACTCGTACGACCACGAAATCGTAACGTCAAAAGTAACACAGTATTCTCACGTGTCAGATTTTATATAATCAGCAAGGAAGAAGCTAATAAAGAACTACAATCTTTTGACATGGTCAAAGACTTAGAGGAACAACATTTTCTGGAGTGTTGCCAAAAAAACCAAACATGGAATCAACTAATAGCTACTGAACGAGAAGAACGGTTGATGCAAGAAAATGAAGCACGCCAAATCCAAATTTTGAAGAAAGTAGAGGCAAAACAACAAAGAAACCAGGAGATAAATGCCATGATCGACTTAAAAATCAAACAAGTGAAAGAACAATCTAAAACGTTTATTACAGCAGCTAATATAGACGAAGCTATTAACAATATGTTCGACATTATCGTAGATCATAATATCGCGATCGATCTGCAGGGTAATTTTTATCCAGAATCTAAAACTGTATCAGATTCAGAAAAGACTATGGAAGATGCTAAAGAGACTGTGCCAGTTTTATAATAAATTACTTATATCCAAAGTAGTTTTCTTTTTTTAATAAATGCAAGAGTACAAATCGTATTTGGACTGTTACTTTTTCATAATAAAATTTAAATTGGTAAATATTTCTAATTCACAGAATATGTTTATTGAAAATGATCGTATATAATATAATGTATTTATAATATACAATAACAAAAAGTTTATAAACACATCCATTCGGGTTTTGTTATCGTATGTGCTTTACAACATGGTGCACAGGCATTGTATCGACTATTCCTAATTTCATAGCCTGTTTAACCATATTGTTACGGTTTACACACAGCACGTATGTAGAGAAATTTTATTTCAACGACCCAATAATGCATTATCGTCGTACAGTTTTACAAACGTGCGGAAATCTCTTACGAGTAGAAATCGTGTATAATTTACCTGTATCAACGATAATCACAGGTATTCGTTCTGAATTCGTACGATTTTTACTTCTGTAGTATTCGCTGAAACATTGTAACTTCAAAACATTTTCACACTGTGAAAATCTATGCCTGAATAAGATTGTGTTCGAATGCACGATTAAAAAATCTTCGTACGTGACTCTACTTGCATTATGTATGCGACATAATTGTTATGAATAATTACTTTTACATTTCGTACATATCCGTAATGTATCGTGATGTAATCGTATCGTCGAAATATCTTTGGTTTAAATATACACAATTTGTTCAAAAGAAAAGATGACAATGACAATTAAATTGTTGTTTTTCGATCGAATTTCAAAAGACTTGATGTTCCAGACACGTGAACAGATTTATATGCTATGAAACAATTTATGTTCAAGTCGCGTCTGTAAAGCTTGATAAAAAAATCTATTAATATATTACTTTACAGGTAATTCTTTAATCTTTATCTTTACAAATAATAATGATAAACGTATAATTCTACTCTGATATTTATTGTACGTACTTGTGTATATGTCCCTAAGGTTTAAGAACAAGTCTTTGAATCTCAAGATCTGTAATTAACGACGAAGCCTCGTACTAGAATAGATCGCTATGTCTAAAATTTAAGTAAAATTAATCTCGATAAATAGTCGCACGATTCTTATTCGGTTCAAAAGATCAAATTATCTAGTGAATATTAAACGATAAAAGTATAGGCTTCGTCATTGACTGTGACATTAAGAAAATTGGTAAAATCCTTAAATAGCAAGTTATACTGCGTAGACTATCTTGGTAAAAGTGAAAAAAAAAGAATTAGAGTATAGTATCCCTTAATAAATTACCGTTATCATTTTTTAATCGTTAACGTAAGTTACATAGGCATTTCATTTACAACTATCAGCTATGATATCTTTGACATGAGACAGGGCTATTGCACTTTGATATCGGTTGTAATATATGTACGAAACTATTGTTCGGAGGCATCGATAAAATATCGCATGAACACGTTTGCAGAATAATTTCTCTTGTCAAATTTCGGAGCTTTGGATTATACGTACTTCGTGTATCGAGTTTTTTCTTATTTCATACGTATATGTATGTACGTGTTGTATTGTATTGTATTGTTTGTGTTGTATGTGTGGATCAAGTCTATTCGTGAACGCTACAATTGGCTTTAACGCACAAATTTTTGCAATGCACATCACGATCTCGCATACATTTCATTTAGCTTAATGTAGATATACAAACTTCTTTTTCTGGATCTCGTAAAATCTATGGATTTAGGACGTATCGAGGCATCACAATTTAAACATGTGTTGCATCCGCGGTTCATGAGTTTGGTAAAAAATAGGATTCATAGAAAATCTTATACTTGTTCGTTATTTTGTGTACAGTATGTATGAAAATGATGGCACATGTGTTTCTAAAGCGAACTTGGTGGTATGCTTAAACGCGATTTCTTCCCTTTTATTTACGTAAGCTCTATATCCTTTGTTTGGTACGGACAGAAAATCCATGGAATTAACGTTCCATGCATTTCATCGTTAAAATACAATTGTGGTAAAATTTCATTTAGTCAATAACATTACTCTTCGTTTTGTCGTTCGTTAAAAAATGCACATCCTTTTGTTACTTTTACTATAGAACTTCTCCTTATTTTTCATTTTGTCTCTCCATTTTTCTCTTAGACTGTGTCTTTTTAATGGTGCCAACAGACTTCTTTTAGATCAGGTTTTTCTTGCAAGATGATACATAACTTTACGCAGCAAGAAGAACAAAGCATCTGACGATAACTGAATGTTTGCTTAATCGAGGCTAACTCGTTCTTTACTTGTAGTACAATGCTGATAGGCATGCTTATATATACAAAATTTCACTCGCCTTTGTGTCGATGAAACTTATCGTGATTAGGAATAGTATAAAGAAATGTAAGAACAACGTGAACACAAACAGCTAAATAATCTTTACTCGATTACAACAAAGAAGCAAGAATTTAGAATATTATAGTGTGCATCAATTAGTAAAAACAAGCAGGAAACTCTTCTCTTTATCTACAATAAATCAAGACAAGATAATGTCTGTTGCGTACATATACATATGCATACATATATGTATATACGAATAGGTATCAAATTTGGTCAATTTTTTCTTTGTATGATAATATTATCAAATATAGAATAATAAAATGGTTGGTAAACAGTAAGTATAATTATTCAACAAGTACTACATGGTAATAGTAGTAATATCGATGGTTGATTAGAGGAAAGACAATTGATCTTGAGCTAAGACGATAAAAACATGAGCGGTTCTTGCTTGATTTTTCAAATACAAAATCGTATCACGTTTCAAACGCTTGCAGATTTGTCTCGTCTCCAACAACTATGCTAATAATTATTATGGTAATACTAACTACAGAATTAATTCATGTTCTTTGAAAAAAAGTAATGGTTAAGAAAAAAAAAAAGAAAACAAGACATGAAACATCATTATTAACCAGACATTACAGGTATTTGTGTAGTGATATTTTTTGGTTGTAAATTATAAAATAGACGACAATACAGAAGGTTATTCTAACAGCATAGTACCAAACTACTGCCAGTACAACTAACACAGGTAGAATAAACATACAATTCTCTAATACATTATATACTTTTCTCAGTGATGTTGTTTCCATTAATATTTAACTATGCACAAATGTCTTATTGGATTTTTCGCTCGACTGTACACTACCAATATTTTCCTTTTTTGATACTACACAGTTATAGAATGGCTTATATAATATTTATTGTGATACATCTACGTACTAAAGCAGTTATCCGACAGTACTTTGAAACACATTGCACTTTTAGAAAACCTTCTTACTGTGCACACATTTACAATCGATTTTTTCATTGTTTGTTATATTCAACATAAACATTGAGCTTAAAATTTGTCATTGTTTTTTTAAGTAGGATGTATGTCAGTTAAGCTATCTTACAAAGCTAATCTCAAAAAACGAGATTATGACTATTAACGTTTCCGAAAGTATCACGTTTTACTCACGCATTTTGCTGAGTTCACCAGGCCATGCCATGGAAAATGTATTTTTTTTTTTTTCTTTAATCGGACACCGACTGCCTATTAAAATAGAAGTCTTTCATCCTACCTTTTCTTCTTCTTTTAGATGCACTCCGTTCTTCTTAAAAAATAACTTTTCATAAAGAAAAATAATATTTCCTTTGCATAACGTTTGTACGTTGACGGTAATGCAAGGCCGTGGCACACATTTCATCCAACGCGGCCAATCATGTGTGGAAAATATATAAAAAATTTCATTGAAAATCCCAAGCAATGCGAACCAATGTTTTCTTTTGGATTTAAAATTCGCACTGTTCTCATTCGAATCAACATCTTTTGCTGATTTTCCCCCAAAATCTTTAACAATACCACATAGTACCGTATATGTATGCATTTTATACATTTTGCACACTTGATGCAGAAGTTTGTAGCAATCTGATGTCTTTTTTGTGTCATATGTATTATCCAAAATTAAATAAAATTATTCAATTCCCCGTGGGCCATCGATTGGCATAGTGTGTAAAACTTCGTCCAGTAACTGAAGAGCTCTATGTAAATGTACCTGTACCAAATGAACAAATTTATTACTTCGTAATTTTTGAATGTGAACGTGTAAGTTAACAATATCGTTCATACCTCTATCCAGCACGGAGTTTCTTTTATACTTTGTCGAGGGTAATCAGGTCCCCAGCCTTTTACAAAACTTAAACGCAAAATACAAAGTCGTCGAAGATCATCTACGCCTATACCAGCTGCTGCACTAAGACCTATGTTAAATGAGTAATTAAGTTAAAATGGTGTTTATGAAATTGAAACTACGATGGAAACAGATTAATACAAACTTTTAGTAATCGGTGCGCCATGCGTCAAATGACCTGCTACAGCAGCAGCTTGTGCCGCAGCTGCGGCTTGAGCAGTAGCGGCTTGCCCTCTCATTTGTTTGTGACACTGTCGTAAATCGAAGACTTTAATATATGCGGAGGGATAAATTTTATGTACTGCATCACCGGGTGCACGACCTGCTTCTCTGTCTAAATAATAAGACTGTACAAAGACACTATGTTCGCTTTGACATCTTAACCAAACGTCTCCTTCACCCCTTAAATCTAACACAACTCCTTTTCCTAAAAACATTACGACAGTATAATAATTGATTATCATAATCAATAATCAATAAAAAAATGAATGTCAGTTAGATATACCTATGTGAAGACGTGCTTTTTCACTTTGCTCCGTTCTGTGTACATTGCTCAAAGCTCCTAAACAAAATCTATTACCACCGCTTGGATCGACGTATCCATCGACAGTGACGGTAGGGCAACCGCTGCTTACTTTAAACGTTTCGCCTACTTGAGTATCTAATTCAAAATATCCAACAGAACACCAATATTCAGGTGCTGGTTGTGTAGAGAGTAAACCACCAATGTTTCCACCTACTTCGCCGCCGTGACCACCCCCTGGAAAAAGATGTAAGTTACAATGCTATTACAATAACACGAAACATTACTTATTATTAACTTACAATAAGAAGTAGGATGAAGATGTCTGTGATCTGGAGGTTGCATGCTCTGAGTATATGTAAGAGTATTGGCTCCAGTCCACTGTGGGGCTCCTGAATTGTAGGCAGCTGTACCAACTGGAAATCCATTCGGATGATGAATATGTACAGGTGATACAGGAGAGCTCTGACCTTCACCTATTAGAAAATAAAATTGAAAAATATGACTATTCAATAGCGCGAATAAAAGTACAATAATATACCTAAAGATGCTGCTAATGCATCGACACTTGGAGGTTGATTAAGGTCTTGAGGAGGTGTGTTAGTTCCATAAAATGCTTCGGTAGATTGTCCCTGCGAAGGACTGAGCATTTGTGCAGCATTGCCCCCACTCGATGTACTCAATGATTGCTGTTGGCTACCTACGGTGTGACTCATTGGATGTACTACTGCTGCAAAATCAAATGTAACTCGTACACAATACAGGCAACATGACACAAAATATCAATTATACTCAAACTTTGTCCAGAGACTCTGAAATTAATTACACGAGATGATTTTGAAGACTATTACAAATTTCGGCAAATCTAGCAAGAAGCAACAAAAAGTAATTGGCAATAGATAGAAAATAGTAAGAATATAAAGAAGCATCCTATTATATACGTACGATGATGAATGTTACGTGTTGTAGGATGATGAGGTGTAGGAATCCAGGTTTGCCTGGGGCAATTATTGTCGTCCAATTTATTGTGGGGGTTACCACCATTATTCCCTCCCCCATTACTGCCAAACATACCCTCACCACTAGCTGTGCCAAACAACAAAAGGGAAAAGAAAGAATAAAGCTAAAATGAAATAGAACTAGCAACACAAAGTAATACCGAACAAAGCAATATGAATAAAAAAAATTTTGCAAGAAAAAAAATAAAACCACCTGATAATCTACAATCATAATGGCAAAGCTTTATTCATTTATACGTTTTAGTGTATTGTTTAATATTATCGGATCTTTAACATATAAACATGCTTCACTTTCAAATAAATCAACACACCTTATATACTGTAATATGTTTACCAACTAAAAATTACAGAAATAGTATAGAAAGATTAGAAAATTGAAACACTAAGATATTTAACTTAAGAATCTTATTTAATTAAATTACTAACAAATATACGATAAATACATGGAATTTCAATGTATTATAATCCATTGTAGTAGAAAATCCCCGTGATGGACAATAAGAATCATTAAAAAAGAAGTAACAAATTTTATTTACTTGGATTAGGTGGTGTTAGGCCTGGTATAAAAGTTTGCTGAGACGATTGAGTGTTATTAGATGAAGTGGGTTGAGCAGGTGGATGATGCTGAATGGTTTGATTCATTTCTCCATCAACATCCATTGCAGATCCTACTGCTCCAGCTGCTGCACTTCCTCCACCACCGACTGAATACTCATCTTTGACCAATCTACCACCTGGTCCTACGCCTACTCCTGATTGTAGAGTCAGCCCAGACAGGTCTGTAAAGAACGGGTCTGTGCGGGGGAAACCAACCCATTCCATCATACACCAAGGCCACAACAATAAATCATTTACACTTATGGTGCTACAAATGAATTCACAGAAGCTTTGCAAAGAAATAATGCAATGAAAATAACTTCAATCGAAGCACATGATCTCACTAAGGAAACAAATAAAATATATATTTCATGACATACCTATGCCAGGAGATACAACTCTCTCATAGTGATATGGATTTACACATACAGAATCACACTTTAAGTCAAAAGCAAATTGGCAGTATTTGACGTGTTTTAATTCGTTCTTGTGTAAATCTGGCCATCTCCAGATTCGTGCATAAATAACATGTGGGAAACCCTTACGACCAGCAACTTGTAGCCTACCATCGAGAGTTCTCTGTATTGTGACACATTTACTGGGATGTGCTCCATTTGTAGTGATAGCAGTTATTAAGCTATCCAATTCGTCTCGTTTTTCCTAACAAAAAAAGCATGGATTATTTAGAGAATTCTATTTAAATTTCCAAACATAATACATTGATTCAAAGAATAATACCCACTTTAAGCTTTTTCACTAAAGACTCGATGGCACGCTTGCTGAATCCTTCGCTTTCACCACCTTGTCGATGACACATTAGCGAATGTACTATACTTAAACAGGCATCTGCACTAGTCGGGGCACTAGGAGCGATTCCTGTCATTTCTCTCACTGTATAGAAATATTTACACGGTACAAATATATGCATCAACAATGCTGTAAATGAATATAACAATTTCGTGCATTCACAAGAAGTGTTGTTATCAGAACTTACACTCTGGATTAGGTTGCATTGGGGGCGAGGGATACAGATGACCTCCCCCGCCCGCCAATCCAACCATCTCTGTGAAAGCCGTGGCGAATACCGTTCCAATTCTTCCGATTGAGACACTATTCTTATCCTTGGCTTCGACGTGTTCAAATTTTTATGATTTACCATCTAGCAACGATCTGTTAGCCATGTGTCGTGGACGTGGATTCGCTGAAAATGCGAAACAGTTAAACAAAACCAAAGGTAATCGATTATGAAATATTAACACACAAAAAACGAACCTTATCAGTGACGAACTAATTATGAATCAGTTATGCGCGAAATAACCTTAACGGAATCGCTTTACGATGACGTACCGTGAACTGACAGTTACTTCGAGTAGGACGCTGCTAGTTTTTTTCAGGAGGTTAGATTGAGTTGTTGCGACATCAGTAATAGAACCTGGTAGAACCGTACTTGTCTCTAGTGTCTAACTTGCACGATTGGCGAGGCGACTAAAGCGCCAGACTATACGCGCAAGTTTCAACGTTCGCGTCCTGTTGTGTCTAATCTATTCCTTTTTCATGTATTACACGTATATACCGTATCGAATACACCGAGAACACTTACTTGTGTAACTGCGTCGTTCTGACTTTGACCTATGTTTTGGTTTCTCTCTACTACTTCAAACAGTAGGTTGATAAGTGGGGCTGAAACGAAAACAATGCTTCAAGGACCCTGGAAAAAATTGCATGTTGTATCGAGTCAGAAGACGGGTTTTAGTCAGTCAAGTTCTTCGTAAGGTTTGCGATTAACAATAAAAACAAAAATTATTCGACGCTATTCATCCACATTTTCCTTATGTTAGTCCGGGACTGATCTTTTCAGCTCTCACGAGTACAGGTTGTGACGACATATGGAGGTTGAGAATGTTTAACCCCAATTAGAGGGTTGCGAATTGTGTGTATACCTGAATTTATTAACCTTATCCTTTCCATTTTGAATCTGCATGGTTTTAGTGGTGGTGAGCCTAGCGACTTTCGAACACCTTGTTTCATTTAGCGATTATCTAATTATTGAAATACAACTACATACACACGTCACTTAATTTCGACGAATAATTTCGAAAATTATAGTCAACTTTGATATGACAAACGTGCGTTTAACATATGTAATGTTACAGTTTATCCTCTTCCGTTATTCTATTATAAAGAACGAACACGTTTTAATGTCGATGGTGCGCTTAAAATCAACAAAATAAGAATAAAGTTCTACTTGCTGGCTACTGCGATTAAAAATTATACACAAACATACAAATGAAGAATTTATTATTAAGATCCAAATACTTACGAACAATTTTATTTTAACATATTAGAAATTAGAAAAATAGGGTGTATCTATTTGGAAAGAAAGTATTCTTTTTCATAATCTTTATTTACAATCGAAATGTTCCAAACTCGAAACATGTTAGAGATTAAATGCAAGATATTTAACCGGGGGTGTAACTCAGTGGTAGAGTGTCTGCTTCGCATGCTGAAAGTCCTGGGTTCAAATCCCAGCTCCTCCAAATAATTTATTTTAACTTTTTTTTTTGTTATAAAAAGAATTCTATACCTTCATCTACCTATTTATTACATATTTGACCATAAAATATACCAATAGGGGGTGTAACTCAGTGGTAGAGTGTCTGCTTCGCATGCTGAAAGTCCTGGGTTCAAATCCCAGCTCCTCCAACGAAAATTATTTTTTCATTTTTTTCCGATTAAGAAAATATACATACATACATACATACATACATACATACATACATACATACATACATACATACATACATGTCTCATATGCATTTATTACGCAAATTTATTTTCAATTACAATTACAAAACAAGCATTACAATACAGTTAAATTAGCGAGTCAAATCCATTGAATTTCTGCAACTTGGACACTTTCAGTTTGGGCATTTGTAGAATGTATCGATGCGTAATTTGGGAGGTAGATTTGCGTTCCGACTCATTGATAAGCACTTGAGCAGCAGGAGATATGGTAATTTCTAATCCAACCTATTGCACTCCTGCGGCACTAGTACTTAAGAACAGGTCAGGATTCATTTCTAGATCTAATGGAGTCCCTCTCTGCGCCGTAAACAAATTGATCCACTCGTAAAATCCTTTGATCGTGTCGTAATGCTCGAATTCTGTAAAACATAAAAGTCGCGCAGAATTAATGGCTGTTAATTAATTGTCGCGAAAGCTGACCAGAATACAACGAATAATACACAAAAATTGCATAGCATTGCAAAATACATATAAAAATAAGTCGCGTTCCATTTCATCGACATATAAGACGGTGGCTTACGTGATCGTCACGATACCGTTTTACATTTTCTTTACAAGGAAGAAGTATCGATCTGGTATTTTAAGCGCTGGCACACTGGGCCCATTCTTATCTGAGGTACAATAAAGACCCTTGTTGGTAATGTATACACTCTATGCCTGTTAAGATCAAAGGTTGTATTAGCAATGAAATTTATTGGTTCACATGTAAGCGAAAATTTTTAATTTTTAGAAGTACCGAAAGACAATCAAATGTAGCGATTAACAGATAATTAAGGAGATCGAGGGAATTCCTAATATAACTTGCTCATGCTTCTCTATAATTTAGCGCGAGATTAGATAATCGGCAGAAGAATACAGTTGCCCATAGATACTGTATGACGCACTCACTGCGTGCACACTGTAATCGTTTCACAAAACGGATAGAAGTCTTAAGTCAATTAAGTTAGCCTATTTACGCGATAAGGATTACTTATAATCGGGCTATGGTTCGGGAATTTTCCCCGAAATAATGAGTTGCTCGAATTAGAGAATCGTTTTACGTTACCTTGTTCCCTGTTTTTCCAGAAACCAACGAAACGAAAGATAAAAAAAAAAGGGTTTGAGAATCATAGAAGATAGCTATGATTAGCTAAATAACGATTGAATTTTTACGAACCCGGTATCGATAGCAAGATACATGTCACAATTATTAGCTCGAACGCGTTACTGTATACTACTATGTATATATCGTACACACTATGATGATGCGATGACACACAGTGGTACTCATTGATGCGACCTCAAGAAGTCATTAAATCGCCCACTACCACAGCCTCTTGGTTCTTTCTTCTTCTTCCGTGTCTCTCTCAGCGAAATTTCGAACTCGATGCAGCCGCGGCTCCTATTGAAACCTGTTGCATCTGCCTCGAAGATTTCGTCGCTGAGTGCTGTTGGATCGTTCAAACGTTTTATTCTTCGTACTCGAGACACATGCCTTCGGATGCATCAAACATGTGCCCAAAGATTCTGTGGCCTACAGTTGACAATCTCGATTAACATCACCCGTCCTTGTTGCCGGTGCCGTGCGACGAACGTTGGACCGTAACTACATTCCACTTGTCGCTACGCTGGAAAATAGAAAAAGAATTGATCGCTCGAACGATCTTGGAGTTTGTACGTTTGCAAGCACTCGTATCACGGGGTCGAGAATTTCAAGGGATGAAGAGGAATTCGTAGACTGAAACGAAGAGAGATAGTGTCGAGTTTAGCGCGCGCACGCATACAAGATAGACAGGGAGCGAGTTTCAATCGAATCTTTGATTTCTTTGCCACACGTCCTTGTTCAACGCATCTCGTTTCGTCAAACGTCGTATTCATAGTGCACGTGGTCGTGCGAGCGACGAACCGAACGAGACTGTGCGTGGCTTTTTAGAACGGACTTCTTCCCCGGAACTTTGAGACACAATCCAAACGGTATCGCGCAGCTTCGTATTTGCAAACAAAACGAACGGATGGCAGCGTCTTTGGGAATGTCGCGTTAACATGCAAAGCCGCATAAGCTAAAGAGGATTATTGTACAGTAAAGATGTTACAGCGGCTTTGCAGTTCAGCTGGACGCGCGCGATCGTTTCTTGTCGCGCATGTTGTATACATTGTAAGTGCACGCGCGTACTTTTAGCGGAACGTTCTTTCGGTTCCGATGCGGGACGGGTGTGGTAGTAAATGAAACAGAAGACGGACAGAGAAGAGATATAGAAGAAGGGACAGAGTATGTAAAAGCGACAAGAGATTGACGGAGGGAAAGAGAGAATCGCAGAAAAGGGAAAGATGCGAGGGATCACAGCTCAAGAGTGGGGACGTCAAGGGGGAAGATGGAAGAGGGGCGTCGAGAAAGAGTGAGGAGAGGGAAGAGTAGAGGGTGAAGGTGAGGGTGGGGGTGGGAGAGGAAAAGGAAGAGGGGGAGTGCACCAATTAACGCTAATTTCTGTTAATGTCGGCTCCCTCTGGGTGTTCGCGAAATAGCTCGTCAACTTATTAGGCAACGATGCGCAAATTGTGGGTGGATGACAGAACGCGCCGAGGAAGAATTCCGAGAAGTCGACGGGGGAGAGACGTTCCCAAGCGACAAAAAGCGATCCCGCCGCGTTCGAAACGGATATACTTTGGAACAATCGGACCTCGCTGTTTGGTAAAAATCCGCGGAGCATCGGGAGCTATCGGTGGGTCTCTGTTCGTGCTGCGACAGAAAGCGTTCTATTTTAAGAGTGGCGAGTTTCGAATCAAGATCGAGATAGTTTACGATTTTTCCGTGGCTGGTTCGCGGCTACAACTTAATGCACAAACATTGCGTCACACCGCCGCCGATCGGTCGTATGAAATTTAGAACGGCACATCAAGGAGGAAAAGAACGAAGAACGTACCGTGAACAGAGAAACGAGAATTTAACAAAGATTGTTACGTTTTCGAAGAGATTGCATCTCGTTTTGTTTTTATCAAATTAATGGACCGATATTCGGAAGACTACAGTGATCATTTCGGGTCTACGAGTAGTAGAGACTTTCTTCGACAATTGCCTCTCGTGCCTTCCATACACTATCGTTCGCACGGGGTCAAAAAGTCGCTGAGATAAAGCCGAACCACGCCACCGCGTGCCGTTACGTTTTCAGAATAACAAAATGTCCGTCTCCGATTATAATGTTTCTTTTCGCGCCGAAATACAGGACGAGTCACGACTCGATCGCAATCGAAACAACGGGACGTTTGTTTTCAAGAGTTTATCGTTCTCGCGATTGCCACTCGGATCGTAAGTTTTCTATGTTCTTCTCTTCTCGAGACTTTGATACGTTTGTCGAGTGTCAGGTTGGAATGATACTTTACTGCGGGGTTAGATGTGCGGTCAAACGCGATCTTATTTCAGACGTAAGTTGAGCGTGGAAAACGTATTCGGGGCAGATCGACAGCGGGTTTTTGATTCGCTATGGAAACAGGATTTTTAACTCGGTACTGTCAACTATTTGCTGACTTATTTCTGCGAGATCGGTAATTGTTCTTACACAAATTGGGTTTATCGACGGTGGGTTAGAAATCCAGAAATCTATTTTACGCGTGCGAACGTATTCGCGTAAGAAAATAAACATAACCATAGAAACAATCCGTATGTCTAAACGGCGTGCGAATATTTTGTTTTTTATCAGTTTACGGGATACGGGTTATCGGTATTATTCTCGAGCTATTATTTAGGAAATTCGAATCTATAATACATGGCTGAAAATTATTGTATCTTACGAGTGAACAACTCTTATGTATTTTTAATGGTATTCCTAAAAGATATTGGACTCTTGTCCGTAAAGACAATATGTACCATTCGATTGTGTGTATACGTACCGGACCAGACCGAACAATCGTAGAAAACCTCACGACCTTTAACTTCTACATATTCAACACTACTGGACATAGATGCGCTCTTCCGCACTTATTAACGTAATAACATGGTACGTTTGGTTCTTCGAAATCACTGTTGTTTCTTTATGATTTTCCAATGACGTCGAAATATCGTTGAAATCTTTCCGTAACACTCCACTGTTTTCTCGATTCCAAAAAAAAGCGATAAAACTTAGTCGAGACTCGATCGATCAATGAAAAGTCGATGACAAGAGAAACGTCACAGACAATCACACGAAACGTGACCTCGGAAGATCGAAATACAGTACGCCACTACGAAAATGAATAAATTTTATACGTACGAAACGTGGACCGTATCGGGGAAAACGCATTCCCGGTTAAACCTTTTTCACGTCCTTATCTCGCGCCTTTGTATGGTTCTTCCCTCTTTCTTATTCGTTGAACAGCTCATCGGCGACAAATTCCTTTCAATTTAACAAATGGTGCGGTTCGTCTGGTCGAATCGAGCGATTTCAAACGTACGCGACGATCCGCGGCGTTGGAAAGCGGGTAGATAGGATACACGATCTTATCACTGAACGAGATCGTCAGGACCGCCGAACATCGTTACGAGTGACTCGTGTGACAGAGAAACATTCTCTCCTTTTCTTCTTCTTCTCACGCGGTGCGTTTGTTTCACGAGTTACAATTGTTAGAAAAGAAAGCACGCACGCGCACGACACCCGCGGCACGACAGCAGACCGACGACTGAGCGATAAACTGTTCTTGATTGGCTTAATATAGTCGAACGAGCGCTGTAATTGGCCGCTCCTTGCCGCGCGGGAAATGATTGGTCAATTTAATCCTAGAAGCACGGTGCATTAAGCATTCAACCAGCGTTCAGTACCTATTAACGGTTCGCAAGAGAGGCACTGCTACTGCCACCGCCATCGTTTTCTGCTCTGTGTGACGGTACACCCGGTAACGCTGCTGGTGTGTGCTTCTTTCTTTGTCATCTTCTGCACATTATGGTCCCCGAACCTCTCTCGCCCAATGTAAGCCGTCTTTCTCTCTTCTTTTGTCTCTCTCGTCATCGTCCCAAATCAATTTACCAATTGAAATCAGTGCCGGACAGTGAAGAATCGCGTCACTGAATGGTCGGCCAACCGACGGGGAATATGCGTCTCCCCTGTGCCTGCCTTCCAGCGCTTGTTATCAAACCATTCACCGGCTGACCAAGTCCTTATTGCCTCGCCTTGGCGCACGATTTGAATTGCGCGGCTGATGACACGACCGTCCGCTAGATTCTCTCTATAACAGTGCTTATCAACCTTCCCTTACCGATCCAATTACCGAATCTACGCATCGAAACCTGTTTCGAAACGGAAACGCGAGTATAACACGGAAATGTACTCGGAATCTCGATATACGAAGTGCTTCTGGTTTTAACGAAACAATATAAGGTACGCATAGAGACGGTTCCTAATGTACGTTTATACGAACGTTTTTTTTTCACTTCTGTTCAAACTAAAAGTACCGTAATAAAATAAAGAACTGTTCGACACGGGATAAAAATATAAACGAGATGAAAAAACTTTGTACATCTTGCATTCTGCATTTTATTTATTATAATTTACATTTTGTTGCAGTTGTAACGATCTTTTTCAAAAGTACTACATCGATCGTGCACATTCGACAGGTACTATCGTCCGCGTAATATTATTATTCAAAAATCCAACGTAAATAGAATTTTAAAAAAATATTGAAGAATAAAGTAGATTTTATCATCTAACATTTTCGTGTAATTAGACAATTATGCTTCTCTCGAACGATTTCGATTTGACTCGTGTAGTATGTAGTTGAGAATCGTGGGCCCGCCTGATGAGCGTCCATGACGTTGATTGGTCGAGAGATTCTCCTTCCGGTGTAGCCAATATATTTTCGGAGATGAGATTTCCCGCGCCACGATCGATCATTTTCCGGATAAAATTTGCTTTTTCGGGAGTAACAAGTCGTTTTATTTCGTATCGAATCTATTAACGTCGTAATAACGATTTCTTACACTTGGAATACACGAGTTTGAAAAGTGTTCGATCGACGGTTAATGTATAGAAGTGTTTTCAAAGTAGTTGACTATCGCGAGTGATTTTTCCATCGACCCAGAGCATCTTCGAACGTTAGTATTTCCACAATTTGTAAGTATTACGAATACTCGATAAAGTATTGATTACCCGATATTCCGTATAAAATATCATAAAGTGTACTAATCGATTTCGATCGCGCCTGAAATCCGGTGTAGTCGATGCATCTCTGCGTGAAAAGTAATCGTGTCGAGGTGAATTTCTAGAACATCACCTACGGCACTACTACTTAGCAAGCAAATTAGCAAATTAAGATGTCCAGCTAGCTTTTTCGAGTTCTTGTGTCTTTGGCATTGGTTCGTTGACTGCGTTACTCGAAATGCAACCCCAATTATATATATATATATATGTATGTATGTATGTATGTATGTATATATACGTTTCGGTAAGATTAAAGTTCAAATTTTCCGTGGACATTACTCGTGCCGCGTTTCTTATCTTTTCTCGCGTCCATTTTCCGTTAAATATACACTCCTGGACAAAAAGATAGCACCGTGTGTTGTTGACAAGTTCTCAGGGATACATTCAGAATCCTCTAAATGCAACGAATGCTATCTATCGTACATAAACATAACCTTGCGGTAATATAATACGTAAATATAAATTAAAGCTGTGCCGTCGAAAAATGTGAATAATTATGATACGAAAAAGAACAGTGGACGGGACGACCCTTTGCCATTTTTGCTCGTGAGGAACGTGTCATTTTGCGTACTGTGTCAAACTCGTATCTCGCATTACGTGAAATTTCTCGGAATGTTGAAGTCGAAATTATTCCTTAAAACATTGTCCAATTTACTTCCGAATTGTATTATTATTATTATTATTATTATTATCGCGTACAAAAAAAAGAATTGACAAAAATGCGGCGCGAATAGGTGGGGGGAGTATAATGATTTTGGCGGGTATTAGCTCCAATAGAAAGTTCGAGATCGTATTCGTTGAAGGTCGAACAAATGCCAACACTTATCGTAATTCAATGCGACAATAAATTGGGAAGCGAAATTCTTGCTCTCGATCCAAATATTAACGAATTAAAAGTCTGTCTTGGAGAAGAATAGAGTAAATACTATAGAAAGATCTACGCGCTACAAAATAATTAAAAATGTTGCACTTTTTTTCGTCAATTTTAAATCTATCCTTGAGAACTAATTATAGTGCACGTGTGCTATGATTTTGTATACTCGAGGAGTGTACCTTTCAAATCCTGATCAATATAGCATTTTTGTTTTTTTTTTAGAAAAAAATGGTCCGCTAATAATCGATTGGTGCATCGATGCTGTTTCGTGCGCTGCGTGGAAACACCTGTTGAGAAGATAGTTCAATTTGCAAGCGTAGCAACGAGCACGTGTCTACTCCGCCCATTGTTACGGTCACAAAACAAAATATCTTCGTTGAATTTGCATTCGTTTCGTCTGAAAAAGTAAGTATCATAATCGATAATTGTTAGAAGAATACTGTAAAAAAAGAACAAAATACTACTGCGATCGATCCTTTGAATCGGATCGGTCGTTGCTATCAAAGAATAACGAAATGTTCAATTTGAACCATGATTTCCAGTTTCAGCGGCTAGATCGTCCTGTTAAATTCTCGATAGTTTAATAATTGAAAAACACTCAACGATAAGACATCGTTGGACGTACCTTGTCTCGTTCTACAATTGTAAACATTATCGCTTATGCAAACCGCGTGTAAGAAGCCTCGACAAAGTACTTCAAATAGATTTATCGGTCGAAACGGTAGGTTGGTCATCGCGTGAATCACCGGCGTCGAACACATTTTCGGTCGTTTTGTCACTATTGTCTATCGTCGACGAGCAGCAAACATTCGAGGCTGGAAACAATGTCGTACGCCGAGCAAATAATTGGTCGAAGGACCCGTGAGTAGGTCCGCCGTGCAAATTGATGAAGAATGACGCTGGCCGTACAGAGTTTAATGGAAGAAAAGGACAGCTCGCTGATTAATGCGTGCATGCGGTGCGCCCCTATGCCATCGAATGCGCTCCAGCCCACGACCGTCAGCAGCTTGCACTCTTCGAAATAGTTTGGTCATTTCGTGATAATCGTTGCCCCCGTCTCGTGAATATGTCCACGGTCGATTTTCTCATGCGGGTCCGTTTTACCGATTTAATGCAACCTACGCCAAAGGGAGCACGACACACTTTTTATTAGAATACAATCTCTGTTACGTGGCCTTTTCTTTCGTCGTTGACGGTGCATTAGGCCTCGTTCGAGCCACCCTCGGTTACCGTGGGATTTCAACGGGACGCGAATCGATTCGGTAACACTTTCTTCTCGAGTTTTCGTTGAACGCGCTTGAATATTTTGAACTTTGGGTCTGCGAAACGGAACGAACCAAGATCTTCGTTTGAACACGGAACCTTCGCATATGTTGAACGGAACGCGTCTCGGTACTCCTTGCTCGTAAATGTTTCGATTCGGAGCACCACACGGTTGTACGACGATATTTCCTCGTAGATCGTTTCTCGAAACGGTAAACAATCGTTGACACGGAATTAATTTCGAGGGTCGTCGGTATCTCGGTGACAACGGTTTCAGCTGGAATGAACGTGCCATTGGAAACACGGCACGGTTCTTCGTAGCGTACAGAAGTCACACGTGCACAGGTGTTTTCTGAGATCACGTGTGCCACATATGTATGTCTTTGGTAATGATATCGCGTCTCTGGTCATCGAGAGAGTATACACGATATATTGGAGTCGCCTTAGAAGTACCTAAGCGAAAGATTCTAACTCGCATCGTGTTTCGTGTTTGCAGATTAAACGATCGTGCGAACGCATCCAGCGAACCGACGCCCGGTAAACGACGGACGACGTAAATGTAAATTTTCAAGCGTAACGTCGACGTCCAAGGAGAGATTCAATTCGGAGCCAGTCTGAGTGAAAATTTAGCGAATTTTCCGTGGATTTCCAGGGAAATTCACGATTGAGCGAGGGAACAGCCCAGGCCCCGGTCCCGGCCCCGACCCGAGTAATTTAGAAGAGTTTATTAAATTGGGTAGAATGCTGTGCGTAGGCCTACGCCGGATACTCGGAGAATGAATCTCATCCAACGAGAGGAAGTTCGAATTAACTCGAGCCACTGCCAAGGGGGTACGGCAGAACCCCATATACGCTATAAACTCTTGTCCCATTTATTCTTTGCACATTTGTGCGTCGCGTACACGGGAATCGTCGACGGAACTACGTTTGAACAACGATTCCGTTTTTACTTCGTAAAATCCGAATTGACGCTCCCGGGTCCTTTTAATGGCTCCTCTCTTCTTTCGTATTTTGTACACTGCGCGTATTCGACGGAAACGTTTTTCATAATTACTCCTTAGCAAAAATGAAGAAAGAAAAGGAACCGCCGATGAAATTTACATGATAATAAAGTTCAAAAGCGCAGAATGTAGCGGATAATTAAGACTTATTAGAATCATTTGACCCTGCTTCTTATAGCATGCTAAGACTTTGATGAGTTTATTTTATTCCAGATAGGTGGGGAGAGCGAAGAAAAGGAGAACGAAAGACCGGGCCATCGAATCAATGGAGAAGAGAAGACAGAAAAGTACGTCGTACATTGTGTTATTTGAGTCGTGGTGCTTTAACACTACCGACGGTTAAGCCCGAGAGTATTCGATCTGCGTGGGCGATCGTACGAAACGAATAAAAGCAAGGAGGAGAAATAATTACTCCGAGAAGAGATCACCTTCTTTCTAACGCTTGCTATAAAGTTTATTCGTGGAATGTACAGCACCGTTAATAAAATACTATACGTACGGAATATGATACAAGAATATACAGCGTGTATTGTATACGGCTAACAATAAATTCACTTATCTTTACAAATAATAATACAGCTCGATATAATACTAGAGAAGACCGTACAGTGTGTAATTGTTAAAGTCGATGTTTCCTCGCTGCTGTTGTTCATCCTCTTTCGCATATAATGTCGACGACACTTGGTTCCATCAAAACTGGTTCTAAACACCTATGAACAGCGCTTCCAAGTATTTCATCCAGCAAGAAGTGAACGACGCTTGAAACAGAATTTGAATAGCGATAAGTTTCGTACAGAATTACGTTTACGCGAAACGATACCGTGAACTTACTTCTCATCGGAGACGAATCTCCACAAATATAGTTGCAAGTAATGAGTGTCGACCTGAATTTGCTGTAACCCGTATTTACTGAATGTTCGTAGTCTCACGCATTCCAGGAATGTCTATAAGTTCAAAGAGAATCGTTATCTTAAGTTTCGGACGAAACGTTGATTCCTGGTAGCATCGAGTACACGAAGCGTGTTGCGTAGTATGCAGCATACGCAGCACGAGAGAACACGGTATCCTCACGATGCAAAGTGGATAATGGCTGTGCTATTTTATCATTGTAACTGCTCGACAGCACCTGTCTCTATTACGGTACGCTGCCTGCTAAAACTATTTTACCTTTAAACTTATTTTGATGATCCCGGTGAGAATGGAGGCTTTCTTAAATTGAACCGACGAAAATATTTCGATGCGCTCTGAGAATAATTTATGAATATTCGTCACTAAAGAGGAATCTATGTGACTGGGCGTATACGACGACCAACTGGATCTGTAGTGATGTCTCGATACGCTCACACTGAAAAAGGTACCGTCCATTCGGTAGAGATTGAATTTTATTTATTACGAATAGAAATTTTTACCTATGGGTTTTTCTACTACTGTCGCTGCTCCTGTCGATTTGCCCGTCAGAATCGTCGTACAAAGCGGCCACTTGAGTATCTATTACCGTTACATCTTCCACGACTCTTTTCATTACGGCTCTAACTGTTCTCGGTTCGATTGTGTGTAGCCAATCTCTTGTCTCGACAGACTTTCTTAACATTTGTGACACTGCTAAGCCCTGAATGCGAACGTAATGATTTAATAGACTCTGTGCCGCTTCCTGGAAATTCTCACATATCTCCGAGTCCGTTGTAATTGCGTTTCCAGACGATATATACTGTTCGATATTGAACAAATCGTCGGTTGTCGTAAGCTGCGATTAAAATAGGACTCTTGAGTTCTTTCAATCGCGTTTTTTGCTTTCAAATTATTCGCCACGACCTACCAGATACTTGACATTATTCTCTTTATATTCGATACACATTTTACTTAATAGAAGTAAAAGAGTAGGTGGAAACTTTGGAACATCGGAACCGGTACAGAATCCGCCCGCAGTGGCCATTAAATGGTGTAAAAATCCTACTACCAGTCCTTCCCTAACTTCGTCCACGCAAAAATTTTGGAGGAATTGCGTTTTTAAATTAAACGATAGATTCGGTTGTAGAAATACCTGAAATCGTATTTTATTTCAATCGGTCGATGGCTATTATCAGACGTGTCTTAAGAACTTGAGAATAAGAAACGAACCAATAAATCTTGTAAAACTCCTTTAACTTTTTCAATGGTAGGGATGATAAGTAATGCCTGTAGTTCCGCCAAGCTACCGTCTCCTTCTTGAGAAACTTTGGTCGCCAATATTTGTCTTACTTTAACGAGCGATTCGCTCAAGTGTTGCTTTAAACTATCTAGATGATTGCGGCATTGTTTTCTACCTGCACTGATGATAATGTCTGTACCTGTTCTGATTAATAAGATTACATATATACATACATACATATTGATGTACACCTACTTTTTTCATCGCGTTTTACGTAAATAATTTTATTTCGGTTACCTTGCGAAATCTGTTTCTTTACACAACATGTTTATTGCTTGTAGTCTCCTATGAAATTTGTCCAAGGCTCTTACTAAAACTGCCGTATCGGCTATATTTTCTACTCTCTTTCCAATTAAATCAAAGTACTTTTTCATATTCCTCATAATGAAATTATTCAAACGCGCAATGGCTTTTGTATCAAAGTCGTCGCTGAACTCATTATCTTCCAAAGGTGGCCTGTTTACAAACAGATCGTTGTAAGAGGCAACAATGAGACATAAATCGCTAAGAAATCCAGAACTGGCCATATCCACAAATTCTATAATGTCATTTTCGCACATGTCTTTCAGAATATCTAATTGTTCTGTCAGTCGTCCATCCGCGTGCGTTAAAAATTCAGCGCACAAAGAATCGGCTGGTTCTTTTAATTGCAGTAGGAGATCCACGTTCTCGGCTAAAGATTTAGTCGACGCGTCTCTTTTGTGAAACTGCATCCTCAGTTTTGATTTAAGTTCCTCTAAAATATCTTCGCAGTCTTTTTGTATTCCTTGAAAGGAAGGCATATTCCCGTATTGATTTAATACACGCTGTGCGTG
Source organism: Ptiloglossa arizonensis (assembly GCF_051014685.1). NCBI lineage: Eukaryota > Metazoa > Arthropoda > Insecta > Hymenoptera > Colletidae > Ptiloglossa > Ptiloglossa arizonensis. Next base: position 8,755,358 of record NC_135051.1, on the reverse strand, counting down.
AATATAATCTTGTACTGCCTACAAAAATTCAGAATATTTTTTATATATCTATACTTGCGAACTAACGATACAAAACAATGTATAAACCTCTGCATAATTTTCTTCGTTCATTCTATCTTTTAGATTGCCGGGCAACTTGAAGAGGAACTGCAACTTTTTCAACAGAGCATGAACTGAAGATAATTTAGCAATTTGCTGTCTGGTGCCGTGCAATGTGGATGAAATTTGTTCCGAAAAGGTGGTGATGCTGTCCATATTTTTTGCCAGTGAGTCCATATTATCTTCCATTTCTTTGAAATCGGTTTTCATCTAAACATTAAATAAGATCTTATATTTCAAGTGGTTCAAAAAGTTAAGAACCGCGTTTATACAAGTTTGGCATTAAATACTTGTATTATTTACCTTTCTAATAGTATCAGTTGCAGATATAAACTTGTTATAATTTTCGTATACTAATGTTTGCATATCGGAATGCAATGTCTGAGTGTTTTTTATAATTTCTGCTTCGTGATCCATAATTTGTTTCAATGTACATTCCTATAAAAGAAAACGTAATTTATTTCTGTTGCCAAATTTATACTAAATACAATTAGAACAGAATAATAAACATGCTTTTAATAATTTCTGGAAATACATATCAGGATTAAAGTGCTGTCCATTAATATCATACGGATTATTGGAATTCTCTGCCATTTTATATCCTTTTTTTATCGCAACTCGAGTACTTTGACAGTAGGAATCTTCTATGTTAGGTTAGCCATATACTGCCAAATTAGGGACCTGTTTTACAAAAGGTTAGGTGAAAGACGCTGTAAGAAGCAACATAACCTTTCACGAAATGCAAGGAAAGCGCAACAAGTGCAATAAAGCGTGAAGAAAGTGATCTTTCAACGCTTATTTTTAAAGGAAAAGTTATTTCGAGTAAATCTTGACCTCTTGACCGTTCTTAACGACAATGTGTTTCATGAATATATTCAATATTTGTGATATATGGAAGATTGAAAAAGAATGAAGGGGTCATTGTATTTTATCTTTGAACTTTATTGGGCAAACATTATAAAATCATGTCGTGTGCAAAAACATTATGAGAAGATAATTTAAATTTGAATTGTTCGAAGACTTTGTCAGTCAGGATAATCAAACCGAAAGGTTTGATTTGAAGTTAATCTGTCTCGTTAAGCTGTATCGTGACAAGATGAGATTGTTCATTTGACGAAAGCCCAGAAATATAAAATAATTAGAAAAATGCCACATCCATGTGTTGTGTGTGGCCGTTCGCGTATGAATCCAAATAATAGGGAGGAAGAGTACATGTTCTTCGGGCTTCCCGTTAACGATGAGACTAGATGCAGAAGGTGGCTGGAATTCTGTTGCCGCGAAGATTTATACAAACTTACGAAAAAACAACTGCTTCAGCGAATGGTTTGTTCTAAGCATTTCGAGCAGAAGGATTTTCTTAACGAATATTTCGATAGATTAAACGGCACAGCGGTACCTTCGATTTATGATCCTAAACAAAGTTTGTACAACATAACCTGCGTACTGTGCGGTCGTTCTCGTCGAGATCCACCAGGTTTGGATTACGATGGTGCAACTTTTCATCATTTTCCTGGTGAGGAATTTCGATGTCTTAAATGGCTCGATTTTGTCGGTGTAGATTCATATTATAGATTGACGAGAAAAGAAATTTTGTTTTGTTATATTTGTTCAAAACACTTTGATCGTTCCCAATTTTTACCCGGTTATAAGAGCAGGTTAATAGATAATGCTGTTCCTAACATTCGCAATCCTGATCAATTGGATGGATCAGAACAATACATTATGGAATTTATATCCGAACCAAAGTATAGTTCTTCGGAGAAACAGAAGAAGCTGGATCCTTTGCCACCTAATGTTTTAGAGAGTCAAGCGTGTGCAGCATGTGGCAGATCAAGATCAGATCCTAGGAACAAAGTGGAAAGATACAAGTTCCATCCTTTTCCTGCTTATGAAATTGGAAGGTGTTTAAGGTGGTGTCAGTTTTTGGGTAGAGAGGATCTATTGAAAATGTCCCCGAATCAAATACGAAAATTAGTCCTCTGTTCCAAACATTTTCAGACTGGTCAGAGTTTTCATAAAGTAGGACCTTGCGATGCAGTTCCAACTATAAAAGATGTATCGCAATTAAACTTGGTCAGTTCTATAGAAAAAATTGAAGATGAACAAGATATAGAGGAATCTAATTGTACCAATACACCTAAAGGAATTAAAAAACAAGGTTTCTCAAGACCTTTAGTATCTAGTAAGAAACCAAAGGTAGATAATAAGCCTACACCTCTTGCAAAGAAACGTGGAAAATCTAAAAGGCCGACGCTTATTAACATTCCAAGGCCCGATCCTAATAATATTGAAAATCGTGTGATAAGAAAGTTGCCCCTCCCCCCTAGTTCTAATTGGAAAATTCAATTCACGGATCAGCTCCAACCTATAACAATAGGAAACAATATTACATCGAATATTACAAATAACATTCAAGCAAACATAAAGAAAGTGATTTTACCATTCACCGGTGACATATCAAATTTAGGTGCTCCAATCCCAGTACATAGTTTATCTAGCATTCCTCCAGGTTTATTAATTAAAATAAATCTTCCCGAACAAGAGCAACAAAAGCCAGTTAAGACTAGCAAAAAGCAAACTAGAACAAAAATTACTCATATTCCTACTACCTCTAATGAAATTGATACTAGACAACATGTGTGGGTGAAAAATGGTCAAACATCGGTTACATTGCCTATGATAAAACAATCTAAAGAAGATACGGATAAAAGTTTAGTAGAATTTCTATCGATCTCGCCGGAAGAAACTGAGCACAAAATGACTTCCGACAAATTAGAAGTGCATAAAGAAGTTGTTTTACCACATTCGTTAGAAGTGTTAGACGAAGAAGCAGCTAATATAAAGGAAGAAAAATATTACCAAGCCTTCGAAGAAGTACAATGTTTGTCTCCGAAACAACAAAAACCTGTGCGACGTAAAAAGGTTTCAGGAACAATGCGTAGAACAATTTTTCCTATTAGAAGTGAAGTTAGATATTTTTTGCGGAAACTTGCACCTCACATGCATAAACTTCCTAGAAAAGCTAGAGCACAGATAAAACTTTCGATAGTAAACATGGTAATCGATCACTTGTAAATTTCCTGAGGTATAAATAAATGATAGTATTTATAAGGGTATATAGTTAATAATTAACTGATCATGAAAATAAAAATATTTTAAATGTATGCACATATACACAACTACTTGTATATTAAAAGCGACCAGGTACATACTCTTTAAACACTAATAGGTAAAATATATTATTTTTATTATATATTTATAAAAGGATGGTGATAGGCATGATAATAATAGGTTAAAGTAACAAACAATTGTGTAGAGTACAAATGACATTTGTAGTAAATTCTTTCATCATTTTTTGTCATTTGTTTTACATAACTGTCGAGGTATACATTTTTAAACATTGTAGAAATTTATGAAAACTTGGCAGTGTATTTCAAAAATCAATTAAGTATCATAATTGATGTAATACGTAAAGTTCTTAGTAGAAAAACTACAATTTCACTATGTGTATTTATGTGAACATATGTATGTAGATACATGCATATGTACATATGTGCATAAAGTAGGCTATAACAAGTATGTCTCAATGGAAATATGTAAAAAGATTTATTGTATAGTAAATTTTTGTGAAAAAACCACTGAAATATAAGATAAAAATAATTTGTTTAAGTACGTGTCCTTTGTCAATCGAATATTTTTTCCAATGTTTAATTAATATGTGTCAAATTCTTAAAATAGTTACACTTATCATAAATTCCAAGATAGTTTCATTGATTTTAGCGATATTATATCCAGTAACATAGGTATTCACATTTTGTCTATTTGTGAATATTAATGCTTAGTTGTGTACAAGAATAATTAAGTATTGGTTTTGAAGTGTCTCGATCTAAGTAAATGATTTTTTATCCATAAAACTTTTGCAGAAGCAGTCGGTTCTATCGTAAATTAATCGGCTTAAAATAATACCGAATTCGATCATACTCCGCGATGAAAGTAGTTTTATTTCTACTTACCTATGTGCATCAATTGTATGGACTTGGCAAAGTTACGGTACAAAATATGTAACTAAGTGGAAGATGGAAGTAGAAAAGTGCACAGTATAATAACAATCAAAATCAAAGTTTATATATAATACATATTAATACAAGATTTTGCAACTATAATTAAATTAATTAAGTTTCAATTTAATACAACCAAGAAGCCAGCTTCTCCGTATTTATGACTTTATCGACAGTCAAAATATAGCGGTATTCTACAGATCGCACATAAATTATAAAAGCTGGATATAAAAACTGGAAAAAAGAAAGTGAACGTTTCTTCGCTATGACAATATTCAACTTTTTCTTTGGATATACAACGTACAAACATTGTTTGAATGGTTATCAGGAATAGTATTAAAATACACTAGACAATTACTCCACTGTATTTGCATTTTGTGTAAGCATATGCTCGATAAGGGTAAGCTGATTTTAACAGTGAAAGTCAATATAGATTAATTATTTACATATTGCAGCTAACTACGAAGACTTTGCAGTCTCATTTTCATTTCTTCAAGTTCCTTATCATCTGCTTCTTCACCTTCTTCTTCGGCAGATGTAGATGCCGCTACTGAACCTGGAGTTTCTGTAACAACTGCAGGTGCTGTACCCAACTGGCCTGCAGTGACTTCCCACAAGATCTGAAATACGCATCAACCTATTCTTTAGCATATTGTAAATATTTTTACTTATATGTGTGTGTGTGTGTGTATGTATATAAAGCTAGAATTTACCTTATCTACTTCTTCATCTGCTTCATCTTCCACTTCGTCCGAGTCTTCGATGGAATCCATCGTTTCGTCTAACATTTCTTCAATAATACCAGCTTTCATCATTTCTTTCGACAATTCTCTCATTGTAGCAGCTACCTCGGGTACTCTGACCAGTGATTGCATCGCTTGCATTACTTCTGTAGATTTTGATACCGAACCTGCGACTCTGATTGTTGCCAATTGATTTTTCATTTGTAACGATACAGAGTTCATATGAGCTTTCGAAGTATAAATCTTGTTACAGGTTTTGCGCGCATGTATAATCTCTTTGGCAAGGATTTTACAGACATCCTTGTCTCCTTTCTTTGCTGCTTCTCTCAAAGAACGTTTTACTTTTTCTTCTTCTCGCTGGATCGCTGTATATAAATATTATCATTGTCTTTATAGTGCACTCTGTGTATTACTTTATAGCGACTTACTTCTAATTTGTCTATCCAGTTGATAACCCTCCTTTCTTAATTTATGTGTCCACTCTTGAACCTAAAACACAATTTCATATAAATATCGAGCGTTTTCACAAGTTTGTTACGATTCTAACCATTTCTTTTGGATTCTTTTCCCGAGATTGTCCAAACAAACCCATTTTCTTGCTACGTTAACAGAAACGTCAAAAAATGTACGTCTGTACATTCGTCCTTCGTACCTGCCAAACATAACCAAACTACCTTCCATTGATTCAGGTCGTAAACCATTTGTGGTAATCATCCGTATTACATCATTGCTATGTGACTCATTCATTCATTGTTTTTCTTTATTTATTAATAAACTACTGAATCTTCTATAATTATTAGCAATGTCGATATGCAGAGCATATCTGTTACATTGGTCAGTTGTCACATAGTATACAAATTAAGAATTTATATACAATAAAAGCTATTAATAGGTTTGTATTCTTATACAGTGTAATGAGTATTTATATTGTAACAAACAATTAGATAAGATAAACTGGTTACTATGTCAGAAATCCAGATAGTGTTTCATGAAAAATTTGTGTACAAGCATTAGCAGTTTAATGTATGGTTTATCCATAATATGTGGAGAATAGTATCCGGCTTTAATGAAACCAATTATCATGTCATTTTTGCGAGTTTTATACTTTGGGCATTGTCAAATCACACGATTTAGATCCTGCTTTGAGTTTTTACATGGACAGCCTAGGTCTGAGATAAGATTTTTTCTAAAAAGTGACGCAGCTAGATGGTAAAGGTTTGCTCGTAATTTGTTTGTTCAGCAAATGAATTTTCTAGAAAGTTCTTTATTCATAAACCATCTGGTCAAAAGTCAGTGTAAAACACTTCCACAGAAAGTCTTTGTACTTAATAAAAGCCTCCCTAATGGTCAAAATCAAAGAGAAAACCGAACTTTTAGCATCTTTTCAAGTATATTGTATAAGCAAGATGCGAAAGACTTGTACCAGCACTTTTGTTAGTAAAGAAAGTAAGGCCATCTCTCCATGATTCTGAATACCTTTGTTTAGTAAAAATTTCATTGAGAATGTCAAAAGAAATAATCGGTATCGGTATTAGAATCCAAAACTAGAGAAGAAGTCAAAGTAGATTTTGTTTTAAACAAAGAGAAGTGCTATTTGAAATAGTCTTATCAGTTAGGATAAGGGTGTGCAGGATATATTTTGTGTTTCTTAAATTTTCAAGTATTATTTAATTCGATCTCTATATTATATAAGACAAAAATATCTTTTACTTGACGTAGTAGAATATAAAAAGCAAAATACGAAACTATAAAATATAAATGTTACAACACAACAAAACGATTCGTTACAAAATATTCGAGACAATAAAATAGTATTTACAAATCGGTAGTCGTGGTTAAGAATATATCTCTTAACCAGTTTAACACGTTCGTCACTATCTCTACTCGTTTGTTCACGGTTTCGTCGATGTTACGCTGATATCGGTATCTATCTAAAGTTTGCCTTCGTTTCTGTCGTTGGTATTTATAATCGGTATCTTTGTACAGATTATCATTTATCTCCTCTTGCTTCGTCGTAGAAGCTTTGTATTTATTGTTTTCCGGCACCGCATGGATGGATAGCAAATGACGAAGAGTCGTGTCGGCGTTATCTTCGTTTTCGTTTCGAACATTTTTCGCTCCACCACTCGTATGGTCATCAATCTTCTTCTTGGCGTCGAAATTCCATGGTATTTGCACTTTCTGCAAGTTCAGAGACAGATTGTATCTTCTCGCGAAAGTCTCCACGGGCATCGAGAGGATCTGTAAGTTGTCGTCAGCTGAATCACGATCCCTCGGTTTCTTCGAGAAAATTGATTTCGTTGCTTCGCGTTTAGAGATTCTTTTGTTTCTGATAGTTGCGATCGCTTCGTCGTCATTTTCTTCCGATTTATTTTTTGCAGAACAAACAACGTTACCCTTCAAGGGCACGCAACAGGGGCACTCCTTGTTCAATAGTCGTTCACAGACAATTCTAGAGATCGACAAGGCGTACGAACCGTCGTTTAATTTTCTTATTTCCAATGGTAGCTTCACACCGTCACCGATGTAATAGAGCTCCGAGTTTGAAAAATCCTGTACGTCGTCCGTGAAGTTCTTTTTCACGAAGATGTTCCCGAAATACGTGTAATCGTGTTCGGAGGTAGCTTTGTCCGATTCTGTACTTATTTTCATTCCCACTGTTCCTTCTGTACTTTCGTATTCGTCTCTGTTCGCGTTGTCATCAGTTTCCGCGGAAAGAATCGGCGAAGAGCTATCCTCCATCAAGGTGTAATCCTGTATTTCCACGGTCGAAGATTCCTCTTGATTTCCCGAACCGGAAGTTTTTCCGTTGTTCGAGAATTTTTCCATGTTCGACTTCGATCGTTGGTCGTTGCCGTTGACCCCTTTCTCCGTTTCGTTCTCTTCCGGAAGTTGAGCAGTGGCACGTTCCTGCGTCGTTGGATAAGTAATTGCCTCCGTGTAGCATAATTTCGAGTACTCCGTGGACTCTGGTGTGTTCGTCGATTCAACGAAATCATAACTCGAAGGCTCGGTCGTGGTCTCAATGGTTTCTCCCCGATCGTCGAGTAAGTTCGTAGTTACGGATATCGGGATTGTTGCTTCTTTTTCTTTCGAAGTTTCCACGAAGACATCTTTCGGGTACGAATTCGTGACTTGCTGCACGTCTTCCTCGTCGAACTTGATTGCTTTTTGCACCGTGTTGGCAATGTTCGACGTATCGAGAATACTTTCAATATTTTCCTCGGTGCTCTTTAAAACGGGCGCGAGGGAACTTTCCCCATAAATATTCCACTCGGTGAAATTTTCTTCAAATTTATTCGTCGTGGACAACTTTGACGAATCTCCATCTTTCGCTTCGTCCATGTCTGCCTCGTCCTTGGCAATGTTCAAAAGTTTCTCCGTATCGATATTCGAGGCGTCGATGGTCGCAGACTCTGCTGGGTTCTCCGTGGTCGTGATCTCCGCGTCTTCCATTTTCATCAGGGCCAGTTCGTTGTCCAATGCGCCTTGAATCACGGACTCGTCGAAAGCTCGACCGTTGCTCGAATTTTCCGTCTCGAACGCGTCCCGAACGCTCTGAACGATCATGTTTCGAACAACGGGTTGTCCTGCTGCCTTCGAGCTGACGGCTGGATCGCGAACAAGCTCTCTGACAGCGGTCGTTAATTTGTCCAAATTGCTTGGCGATTCTTCGTTAGACGTGGGCCCCAATGTGACCAGATTCGTTACCCATTTTCCATTCTGGAATTGATGCTCCTTGACGGTCATCGGTGGTAGTTCCGATTCGGAGATCGGCGCAGCCGCCATCGTGTTCCTCAAATGATTTCTGATGGTGTTCGTGGCCCAGTCGGTGTCGAAGTTTCCCCTGGGGACGTCGGTCAGTGTCGCCAAGAGATCCTTGACCCTTTGCAAGATCGTGCGTTCGATCGGTGGCATGGCTACAATGCCCCTCAAATTTGGTACCTTTACGATTTCATCGAGTAAATTGTTGTTTGCCGAGCCTACCGTTTCTCGATCGTTCCCATCGGTTACGGGACGGAAATCGTCCGTTGCGAACTGGTTGATTACGTCCGTAATTGCCTTCTGTAGAAGCGTGTTGTCGCAAAAGGGTAACGCCTGTCCGGACGGATCCATTGTTCCTCGAATGCCTTCTTTACCCAATGATTTTAACGTCGATTCTACGAGAGAGTCTTCGTCGTCGTTTCGAATCGTCGTTGCGATCTTTTCGTTGCTCGTATACGCCTCGATGGTCGTTGAATCGCTAACCAGTCTTTCTTCGTCCCCCTTGCCCGAGTCATCGGATTCCAAATCTTTCTTCTCACTTTGAAAAGATTCTTTGCTCGACGAGGTATCCGTGTCGTTGATGCTCTTCGAAGCTTCGAAAATAATCTCCTGCAGGGGAGACGAATCACTGGACTCGTAATTATCCTGTTCGCTCGGCACAGTTTTCCTTGGATCGTCCTGTTGGTTATTCACAGGCTCCATCTCGGTCAATCGCGGATCGCTCTTCCCCAACGCGATGTCCTCTTCCCCTGGACTCGCGTTATCGAACTCTGAGGCAACATACGTCGACGATTGGTCTTCGTTCTCGTTCAGTTCTCCATTCGTTGGGATTTCGTCTCCTCTCGAAGCTCCCGTAGGTGTGTTCTCCGTGTACACAGAGTTCGTAGGCTCGTTGTTGATTGCGCGATCGAAGCCAGAGGGTCCACCGTGATCGAGATGGTCGTTCGTCTCGTCCGTTTCGTCGGTGTAGGCCTTCGAGGTGAAATAGCTACTCGTGACTTCTTTGATTTCGGAGTAGTCGAACGTTGCGCCGTTCTCCGTGCTCGCGGGTGACTTGGCATCCTCGATTCCTGGATCGACGGTTTGCACTTCAGGACTATTTACATCGTTAGGAGCAGCACGGGAGGGAATATCGGACGGTGGTCCCTTTTCCTCGTCGATTGTCGTAGTTCTCGATTCCACCTCGGTTCCACCTTCGGAAAGAGCCGAATGTGCAGATTGCAAATTGTAATCGGAGCCCGGTCTGTCGTTGCTCGTTGTCAAAACATCTAACCGGGGTATTTTATCAACATTCGGAGTACACGGTGGTTGCCCAACGGTCTCTTCGTTCTCGTTGAAATCGCGTCCTCGAACGCTCGGTACGCGTTGCCCAACGATCGACTCGGGCTTGCCACCGATCGACTCGAACGGAAGATTAATTATTCTCGTCGGGTTTTCCGGAAGCATCGCGTATCCGGGCTCTACATGATATACGTACGGCACATACGGGCCTCCTTCGATTCCTTTTCGCTGCAGAATCGGATTGAGGAAATATCGATGGGCATCGGGATGCAACACGGGCATACCTCCGGATAAAATTGGCCGACGGGGAACGTTCGGAGAATATAACATCGCTTGTTGGCGTTCCCTGTTCTCGTTTCGAAGCACATTCTTCTCCTCTTTCGTCTTCGGTTTCCGTTTCCTGGTCAACCATTGCGATTTCGGTGTAAAGTTTCGAATCCCTTCTTTTCTAAGGGACTTTGGATTATTTTTCATCTTGCAGTAACAAACGTATTTGTCGTCTTTGATCACGCTGGTTTTTTGCGGTGTTCTACGTACCGCTCCGACGTTGTACTTCGGCTTCAATTTCTCGCGAATCGCTCTTACAATGTCGTCGTCACCCTCCTCTTCCTCCTCTTCTTTTTCCGTTTCCAATCCTCGGGACGGATCGTCTTCCAAAGCCGCGTCAGGATTCTTTAACGAAACGAGACGCAACCGAGGCCCTGTTAACACCGAGTGTCTTAAAACGTTCGAGGTTTTGCACCGTTTCGATTTTTCGCATTTGCAAACAGTGTTTTCCGATTCGTTGGTCTGTTCGGGAATCGGAATGGAAACGAGCAAGCTCCTTTTGGAGCCGAGTCTCTCGTCGGATTCGTCGGGAACCAGCGGGAGATCCGGGAGAATCGTGACGAGTCTGCAAAGGAAAATTTTCTCCCGTAAAATCGTTATAGGAACTTGTAAGAACTTTTGCGCGATGTTACACAGGCGTTGCGCGTAAATATCGAGCGTCCTTGTGTCCAGATAGCAACCTTTCGATGTTTGTTTTCAACGCGTATCGTTCGTCGTGGTCGAACGATTCCGCGGTAGATGGGGAACGAATTTGTTGTTACGATGATCGAGTTCGGGGAAAATGGGATTCAAGGTGAGGCTAGCAGTCGCGTCGGAGACGTCGTCGGACGACTAACATACATTTCGCGTCTGCAATCCGGTGGACTGGCCCGTAATCCGAAAATCGTCCAAGGCGAAGCTCGTTTGAAAAATTGAAAGAATGTTCCGATGTACTCGGTGGGGAGCTAGATAAATGGTACAGGATAAGGAGAATTTATGAGGGAGTGCTCCGGATCGTACAGCATCGAGCTTGAAATATAGTACATTCTCGAGAAAAAGGTATGTCGAATAAAGGGTCAAATGTGCCCCGTCGACCGAATTTCGCTCGCTTGTAAATAAAAAATTATTCCTGCCAATTTTTAACTCCGTATACCTACTTGGGGGCTAATAAAGGGCAGAAAGCGAATATCAATTTTTTCTGTTCCATCGGGCGAACAATTCTGAACGAAATCAGAGGTATTTCGATCGAGATTCAAGTTGCGAAAAATTAAAAAACTCTACGAAATTGTAAGCAGTTGCGGAACCATTGTTATACTTTTGCAGCAAGTGTACATTGCGGTTACAATTATCCTCGATTTTGTTCAGATTTGTCATTTTAGCTTTTTCAGTTTGTACGTTGAACTTTTGTACCTTGTTTATGAAATCAGTGTTTCGCAATATCTTCGATGTGTTTGCAACAAGAAAAAAGAATAGCGCGATTATGGTGCGAATTACCTTGGATCGGTCGTAGTAATTTCCGTGTCTTTTTTATTTCCAGGATCGATGCTTTTCGAGCTCGTCGCCGCGAACAACGTTGCAAGTATCGAACAAATAAATATCGAACGATACATGGTGATTAGTTCTTCCTTCTTTCCCTCTTCGAAGCGAACAGTACCGAGATCGATCGACAACTGTGCAATTCGGCACTCGTCTTGTATATTTCACGAAAGTTGCATACGTGTTTTCAATGTTTTTCTCGTTGCGAAATCCATGGTGCCAAGCGATGACGTGTTGAAATACACGTGAACAATCTCTGTATACATTTTGCGACATGTAGGGCGTCGAGAAATTATGTCAATGAAAAGGAGACGAGAATACGGTCTCCTTGTTTACGTGCTGTTGCTCAATACCTTGAGCCAATTATGGACTTCAATCGCTGCCAAACAATGTTTACAAACATCTCCATGGATCGTAACAGAGTGGCAAACCGCTGGAGTGTAATTGGATTTGAATTCGGATCTGGGTTAGGTTTTCGATCGAATCGAAACGTATATCCTTGTAAATATTCTTTATTTCATCATATATTGAAAAACGTACATGAAAAAATGGAAAGGGTAGAAAATCTCGACACTTTTTATAAAATATATTTCGTACTGTATCTGCTATATTATCGTACACGTAATATGGGACGTTATCCCTGTAAAATGTGCGTGATTCCGCCGACTAACGCAAAGAACTTCTTTACGTTCTTTATCGCATCGCGAAATGCACTCGTACCGGTGTCGATTGGTTTAGAATCGGCCGAGTTGTTTTCTTCGTTGTCATCCGACGTCTGGTTAAACTTCTCGTCCGTGTTCTCGATCAATCGTTCCACCGTTCCCGTAAAATTTTGTGCTCTCTTCAAGCCGTCGACTACAACGTCCTGTAACTTTGGTATGCTCCCCTTTATGAACGCCGACAATCCTCGATCCTCGTTACCGCATTTCTCCGTTACCGGATTCCTCCTGTCGTTAATATAATTGACGGGCAAATTCTTCTCCGTGTACTTCTCGAGGGGTATTTTTCGTGCCATCGATTTCTCGACGTCGTCGACGTTGATGTTCGTTAGAATCTTTGGACTCGAAACTACTTCCAAGCGTTGAAGTTGCAGCGGATGCGCCTGGGAAAACAAAATTCGAAGTAAACGAATTAGGAACTTAACGATAGGTATCCAAGTTTTTTCGCTTTGTATCTTACATTGTTTTATTATACAACCGATGTAAATACTATCTTTCTATACATTTTCATACTTTTATCTTAAAATAGAGGACTCGGAGCAACGTTTGTACATCTAATATCGATCGATATTTACTAATATTATACTTCACCGTCTCGATCCCCGTATACGCGTTCCCTTTTAACGGATCCGGCGTTTGTCTTCGCAATCTGCCGAGTCCCTTCGACCAAGGTAGCACCATCATCATTCCTGGTTGGTCAGGGTATAATAAGTCCTTCGTATTCGCGTTCTCTTTGGTTCGGTCGCCGCTTTCATCTTCCCTTTTGGCCGTGGTGTAAATTTCGAGCACGTCGGACGTATTTTCGTCGGCATAGTCCGAACGCTCTTCGCTTTGCTCCGACGTTGATCTTTCGTCCGACGAGTCTCGGTAGACCATGGACTGTTTCGCAGCAACCATTGGGTCCTCGTCCACTTCGATGGACGAGTACTCGTCGCTCGATTCCGAAGGAATTAGAATTTTCACTCGTTCGGGGAACTCTCTGTCTCGTTTCGTCGAATCCTTTGGTAGCTTAATGCTCGTCGCCTCTTTAACAGCCTCGTAATAATCTTTCTCTTTCACGATCGCGAATACTTTGGGTGGATTTTCTTCCGTACCTTGTCCCAAGCACAAACAATTCTCGTGGCTGGTTTTCTGGATTTTACGCGGTAGTTTGCGCACCAAGAACGACGACAGCCACTTGGAATAGTTATTTTCCAGCCGACCGTTCGTGTCTCTTCGTCGTCGAACGTTTGCTCCTTCGGTCTCGTTCGAGTTTCTTTCGCCATTGTCCTCTTCGATTTTCATTTCTTCGTCCATCGAAGGGTCCGGATGATTTTCCTCTCGCTCCGCGACTTCTCGGGCAACGGGTGTCTCGAAAGGTTGACTTTCTTCCGAGCTTTTTTCGCTCACGGGAATTTCTTCGAGTTCGAGCGGAGCCTCGTCCGGGGACACTTTTTCCCTCGGTTCTGCGACTATCGAACGAACGACGTTCTGTTTCTCAGCGGTTTTCTTTCTCCTCAACCTTTCGAGAAGTTCGTCGGTGGTTTTCAAATGCAAGACGTTGATCAGAAACTCCGAAAGCTCGTCACCGTTTAGGTTCTCCGATAAATACTTGAGCATCGATAGGTTTGTAATTTCCTCGACCTTTTCTCGAGGAGCCTTCGCTTTCTTCGAGATCGCGTCCGAAGTCGTTTCACTGGCTTTCGACGGGCTTTTGTACAATTTCAAAGCGGGATCTCCACCTCGGTACGTGGAAGGGTCGATTATGTATACTTCTCGTCCAGAAAAAAAGTCCTTTTCGTCTTCTTCGCTCGAGTCTTGGACGATTTCGAGTTTCTCGCACGGTACGCACCGAACTGGATGGTAAGTGGGTTCGGTCTCGTAGAGGTACGAATGCGGTGACAATAGCTGTACAAATAAATCGGTTAAACTTGCAACGTGCGTTACCGCAAAAATTGATGAAAAATTCAGTTACCTGCACGCTTTTCTTTCGTTCGTTCGATGGTTGTCGATGATAGAAGATCCGTGGACTCTCGAAATTTTCCACCAGGGCGAAGTAAGGTTGGTCCTCGTTCTGGTCATCGTTAAATCTCTCCCCTCTCGCGTCCTCGTTCTCGTACAGCTCTCTCGATCGAAGGATCTTGTCTCTCGAGCCACGAGGATCGTTTCGACGATTCGAAGGATCGAACGTTCTCTCTCGAACGTGGCGCGGTCCCACCATTTTCGTTACACGAATTCTTCCATCGATCGCTTCGTCGATCGAATCGGATTCCTCGGAATCGGTCGCGTCCTGAAAATCTTCGTTGCTTTCGAACGTCTCCCAAGCCTCCCTCCTTTTCAGGTTCCTCCTCTCCTCGTCCTCGATTTTATCCACCTCGAGAGTATCCTGTTGTTTATCGCGCGACTTTCCTCTCGATTCTCGAGCGTGTTTCGTTCGATTTCTCGAGTGTTGTCGAACTCTACCGGTCGATACCGATTCAGGACCAGGCGTCGCGGGTTGTTTTCTTCTCCTCTCGTCGTAGATTTTTTTCATCGTTAACAGCGCGTTCGCTCTCTCCGTCAATCGCGATTCCCGTGGTCTGGCCACGATCGATATGTTTTTCCTTCTCGGAGAAGTTTTCGTTCGTCGTTTAGGATTGTTCGTCGTCGTAGTTTCAGAACTCCCAGATCGATCTTTGGCGTTTACAGACGTTTCGCGGTAAAGTTTCGCCTCGACTTGTCGCTTCGAACTTGTTTTGTCCCCACCATAATCGTTCTCGGGTTCTTTCGCGATACTCTCGTCCGATAAAGTGGTCGGTTCGAACGTGACGTTGGAAGTTTCGGTCTCCGGGACTTTAATTTCTTCCGTGGTCTCTTCCGCAAGGTTCTGGCCGGTAGATGGAGAATATTCCCGACTATTCGAAGAATACCCCGCAGGATCCTCGTCGCTATCGATCGATGCTTTCTGGATCTTATCGGACTCGCCGAGAAAAAACGTTTCGCGACGAATTTCCGTCTTCGAGTCGCTGTCTTCGTCCAGGCTCGATGTAGAATCCGTGGACAAGGCTTCGAGGTTCAGAGGGGGGTCTGAACCGTCTCGAACGATGTCTCCAGGAATCTCCAAACTGGATTCGCTCGGTGGAAATGTCTCCACCTCGCGTTTACCACTGGATGCATCGGTTTGTAGCTTCAACACCTCCATAGGCGATTCATCGGCTCCCGAAAACACCTCCACGTCCGTAACATCGTGAGAATTCAAGTCATCGAGGTTGGAGTTGACAACCTCGGGCATTTCTAGTCCGGTGACAGTCTCCGTGCTCGTTTCGGAAGTGTCCCTCCTCGATCGACAAACACACGGTCCTGACAGTCGAATCACTCTACAGTTGCAATCCTTCGAGTTCGCGTCGTCCTGATTGATCATCTCCTGATCGAGGATTACGCGCAGGTCTGGGCTTTCCCTCTTGGTTCTACTCCAGTTTTCCAATCTATCGCTCCGGTTTGGAATTTGTCCGGTCCTCACCGATCGAAACTTCGATCCATCGTGATCGTTGCCTCTCGGACTACCGGTTCTTCGATTTTCGTAGCTCTCAGCTTCCCAGAATTCAGCTTCACGATCGTTCGTTCTCGGGTTTTCGGAATATTCACCAGTTTCGTGAAAGCGACGATCGTTTTCTCGATCGTTGGCTTCTTGCCCGAGGTAATTGTGATTCCGCGGGGGGCCATCGATGGAGAAGAACACGTCGTTCTTCGCGAAACCCTCGACAGGATTGCTGTTTTCGAAGAATCCGTAGAAAGTGTTCTCTCCGCTGTCGCTGCTCTCCAGCTTGACTACACTGGGTCGAACCTCTTTATTCGCTTCTTCTCTCCTTCGAATACGCGTGTGGACCTCATCGTCGACCTTTGGTCGGTTCCTACGAAGGCTCGTAAAAGGCTCCGTGATCTCACCGAAGAGGTATCTCTTGGACCTGTTCGCTCTTCGATCCAACCTGTTCTTCCTGAGTTTAGAACCATCGATCGATTCGGTCAATCCACGAATCAATAGATCGTAGAGTGACTCGAGACGATCCACCACGCTACCGGACGACCTGGCACCCTGTATCTCGGATATCAATGTCACAGTTTTCGCGACAACCTGGTCGATCAGGTTTTTGATCGTTCTCGATTCACTCGGTTTCACCAGATCCCTGATTCGCGAAAAGCGATCTACGAAGTCGTGTAATTTACTTTGCGTATCGAATTTGGAAACGGATTTTGCATCGTCGTCGTGGTAATCGTCCAATTTCTTCCTTACGAAGTACTTCAATCTTTCGAGTTCCATTCTAGCATCCGTTTTCGACCGCGATAGGTTTCTCTGTTCCCTCTCGTTCCTCTTCTCTTGCACGGATCTGATAACCCTGACGATTTCTTCTCTCCCTAAATCCTGGTTGTCGTCTCTCGTCTCTCCCTCGCTCGTGCAAGATTTCACCTGCAAAGATGGCGCTGTTAACGCGTCTCGAACGAGTACGGAAAACTACAACGCAAATGAGTGCTCGTGATCACTTTTAACTCGGGAAGAACCCAGAAACCTATGCCACCGGAGGGCAAATCGATCCGCAGGCCTTTCGGGTCGTTCAAGATCGCAGGTTTTACTTTGGGAATCGAGTCGTTCGTCACAGTCAGCGGTTCGTTGTTCAAGAGCACGGTTCTGAAAGTAAAATCGTTACAGAGTGCAATGAATAACCTTCTGTTCTCGAAAAGTGGAACGTACTCGGCAAACATTCCGTTGGATGCGTCGGAACCCGGTGAGAGGACGTATTCGTGAATCGTCGTGAGTTTGGTTCCCTTCAGAGCGATTTCGACCGCCTCGGGGCTCAAATTTGCGCCGAAAATCGTCACCGATCCCCTCCCGTAACCGTTCGAGGGTCTGGCACATTGACAGTAGAGGTATACGTGGCTCTTGTTGCCAGTTTCGATCTGCGCGTTGAAGACTTCACGACCGACGAGGGTTTTGTGGAGCAAGGACACCCAGTAATCCTGCGTTCAACGCATCGAGTCGTCATCGATCGTTCGGGTAGCTTCGAAAACGACAACTTACCGGGGTTGGTCGAGTTAGGTTCATAGGTTGCCTCATGATAACTTCCGCTTTCAATTTTGCCGCGTCTCCCAGCCTTCTCGCGAAAACTAACGCCCCGAGGTACAAGTTCTTGCACTCTTCCGGTTTGGACTCGGCTGTCGCAAACAGACGATCGTTGTTGGTTAATCGCGCATCGTATCGAAGAATAGGTGTATTATTTACCGATCCATAGGGGTCGTTTCTCCAAAAAACGACCAATGAATTTGGATAGCTTTTCTTTGCGTTTATCCAAATTATCCGGATGTACGAGCACACCGTTCTTGTCCAGAGTGACGCTGTTGAAGTCGCTGAAACGATCGATGAAAAATTTTTATTAACATTCGAGTGGAGAGCTGTGCGAAACGTTAGGAAATTTACGGATGCCACGTGATGGCCGAAAGTGCAGGCGCGGCAACGTTGAAATAATTTCGTAGGTATTGTTGCTCCCTTTTCGTTTTGTAAGCGACGATATCGGGCCCGACGAGGATACTGTTGGAGTATTTTGGTAATCCGTTCAGTATTCGACGCAGATTCACCACGCGTCTCGCCAGATCGATCGCCGACACGTTGCATCTGGTTTGACACTCTGGAAAATTGAATTTAAGTAGACCTCGGCGACAGAGTTGTCCGTTAAACGGTTCCAAAGTTTTCATCGTTTACCGTATCCTAGTTGCCAGTTCGCGTCGAAGGTCGCGCGATCGCCAAGAGCGACTATCTCTTCCGTGTCTTTGGAGATTTGTTGCTGGTTCGCGTCACGATCGACAGGGATGCAAACGATCGCCTCCAATCCCGCATTTTTCGCCCATTGATGGGCCAAGACCCAATCGGACTCTACGATCGCAAATGAATTCTTCGTATAGAGTTTCTCGATACGATCGTAGCAATTTTATTCGACAAAGTGTTTCGATCGTGCGCGTACGAATTAACTAAATATCGCGTACACGTAACGTGACACCGGTCACGTAGTTTGTAAATAGTTGACACTCGTGCGCGATTTTGGACACGGTGGAATATCTCACGAGCGATTCACGGTATCGAGATTACGTTGAAAAATGATTCATATCGTACAATGTTCTTCCATCGTGTCGGTGAAGTTTTTTAAGAACATCCTCTCAATGTCTCGGGCGAGATATTCCATCGTACGAATGGGGACACGCTGTACGGTACGTGTTAACAACCGGTGAAATGCTATCGAGTCAAAGTACACGACGCGCAATTACCACCGAGGGAAGGAGGAAAGTTAAACGTGTTCCAGGAATCAGCACGGTTTTAATCACGACATTTTTCCCCAAGCAATCTATTCATTTGCCTTCGCGCGGGATGTTGTTAATTGCGGAAGAATCCGTCTTGGGGGAGAGAGAGAGAGAGAGTCGCCAAAAGGCTCCGGGACCGCGAGTATCGGATTACTTCCCAGAAAACGCACCGTATGCTAAATTACTAAGCTCGTTGGGTAAATAGTATTTACGCCTCGAGCCAGGCGTTTGCATGTAATTAGCGCGAATGGCTAAAGTAACGCAAGGTAAATTCACGCCGCCTAACGCTCGAGATACTATCTACCTAGATGGTTGATGGTGCGATGCAGTCGCGTGTGCATACAGGGTGGAACGTCCGACTCGATGCATTTCGTTATCGTGGACGATTTCGAAGGTTTTTTGTAAAAAAGAGTAC
Organism: Ptiloglossa arizonensis; assembly: GCF_051014685.1. Taxonomy (NCBI): domain Eukaryota; kingdom Metazoa; phylum Arthropoda; class Insecta; order Hymenoptera; family Colletidae; genus Ptiloglossa; species Ptiloglossa arizonensis. Next base: position 8,736,133 of record NC_135051.1, on the reverse strand, counting down.
AGTCCAGGACTCGATAAAAAATCAAAGGTGGTAATTCTGTTAATTTTTCGTCTATCGGCTAATAGGTGAGAAACGACAGGTTCGTAGGTAGAAAATTTGGGCACGAAGAATCAAACTTGGCAACCCTACGATCGTTTCATCCAGCAGCCGGCAGGTAAGAAATGACTCGTCGAGGCTGAGCTCGAGGACTTGATAAAAAAATCAATCGTCGACGTGGCAAAGTTCCTTCGAAATCGTATTGTCTAGATTGTTGGGGCTCGTTGCTCGAGTCAGTCCACCCTGTATACATACGTGTGCTCGGTCGTGCACTCGTGCGCGAAGCATTGTGTAGGTTAATTCGACCAGTTTCTCCGACTGGTCGGACACACTGTGCCGTATCGAGCGCGAAATTGCCCGAGAAGCTCCTTTGTAGGGTGCCGTTCGTTAGATCGGGGTCTAAATTAACCGCGATAACGACCGAACGATCGAGTATTTCGAGACGAAGATTACGAGAGCGTTTCTACGCGCGGAGCGAAGAGATCGTTGAGAGCTCACCGGACAACCCAACGTTCCGATTCCCCTCCTGATCTCGAGGACTCTGGTCCACGGATCGGTAAAGAGTACCGTGCGGTCCTCCCAGTCGAACGTAAGCAGGACTCAGGGCTTTCGCCAAGCGCAAGCTTCTCTCGAGATCCACGCTGAAATGGTAAAAGCTGTAATTGAAACGTCAAAGATACGGTTTCTACGCGGTTTCGGGAAGGTGGTTTCTCCTCGTTCGATCGATGGCTCCCGACGAGAACCGGCGACGGTTGAAATTTAAATTAAAACACGTACACGTTTCATTTGGTCGAGGCTAGATTGGATCGCGTTTCGTTCAAAGGTTATACACCGGTGTACGGTCCGAGCTTCCCGCGTCGGCTTTGCATTCTATCGATTGCTTTTAAATTGATCTCGAATTGCTTTGTGCGCCCAGGGAAACGTTTCGACGTTCCCTTTCCTCGTAATTCGAACGTTATCGCGCGCAGAGAAACGCCAGGGGGGGGGGACAAAAACTGTTCGTCGGTGAAATTTCCCAACGTAACCGTCGGTTTCGAAATTCTCGGGATTCCATCGCGCGGAAACTGGGTGAGTCGGGCAGTTTTCTCGTGCTCGTTGTAAATTCAATATCCGTACGTACCTTGACGCGGTCTCGTGCAACAGGACCCAAGGATCCACGGTCAGGCTGAGAAACTTTTCGTCGGTCACCGAAATCGGTTTTCCAAAGTCGACGTTCAACGTCAGTTCCTCGGTGGAACAACGGGTCGCGAGTATCCCCAAAATAAACAACGAGCAAAGACCGTGCTCGCAACGCTTCATCTTTTATCGGTGGTTCAATTGCTTCTCGATCGAATTGAAAAACTCTCCATCTCCCGGTAGGGAGGAACGATGGTCGTGGATTCCGAGAACGCGTCGCGAGAAGGTTTTGTCCGTACCGATGGACGACTGTTCGAAAAATAACGCGCGACACCCGTTTAATGGAGTATCGCGATCGCAGGATGTTTCGAAATCGATTGCGTAAAAAATCGAACCACCGCGAAATATATCCACGATTTGAAATTCCAATGTTTTCGGGGTCACCGCGAAATTGCAAACTGGACAAACACAACGGGGACTGGTAGGGACGAGAAAGAAGCAGACGATCGAGTTAGTAACACGATTGACTTTTATTACATTTTTTTTCATTTTTTAGAACTAAATAACATAAACGCATATTCTGGTTAGTTCATTTTTGTTTATGATTACTCGTAATATTACTATCGGTATTAAGAGCTATAACGACGAGGCGCGCCCCTAAAAATCGTCCTTTATGCTTCCTTTTTTCATTTTCTTTTTTTTTCGCGTTTTATTCATTTTGTGGTTGTTGTGTTGTACCTTCTCTCCCGCCGTGAAAGCCAAAAAGAAACGCCGTGAATCTTTCGTACAGCGTAGGAAGAGAAAAGCTCGATTATCCTTCTCTCTGTTTTTTTTTTCTTTTTTTTTTCATTTCCTTTCACTTTTTTCCGTTCCGCTCAATCTGTGGATTCCGAGTTCGCGACGATCGTCGTCCCCTTTGCGCGCTCGAAACGACGAATTTCGAAAGATCGGGAGGTTCCCCTAGTTTCGCGCATCCCCCGTTTCGAGGCTCCGGGGAGAGACGAATAGAGAAAGTAGGACTCTATGCATTTTTTACACCTACCCAAGAGCCGAGACCATGCCCGGGGCTGGGTTCGCCGTGGGAGATACTGTCCCCTTCTACTCACGGGCGTAACTACGAAATGTCGTGTGTGTCGTCTTGTGTCGTGTTCGAGTGGTTGTATTTGCGGGCGTATCGACCTTCCACCCGGCCAACAGTTCGAGACGTTGAAAGATCGTCGATCGATCTCGAGTTGTTGCTCGGTCGCTGGAAAAGAACAACGGATGTTCGCCGAGTAGAGGGTCAATTTTCCCGCGTGCGATCGCGTGTTCGTGTTCGTATTCTTGTTCGTGTCCGTGTTCGTGTAGCGTGAACAAGTGGTCGCTTAACATTTAGATTAATTCATTTTCATATCAATTTATGTATATATATATCATATACATAATCTAACAACAATATAATATTATCATCGTCACCATCGTCAACGACCCATTCGGCGTTACTTGTTTCGTATTTTCAAATGCTACGTAATATTTTACGCTCAACGAGAAAGTCGTTCGTGTTCCAGTTTACTTAGCCACTACGCGCGCTACTTCGCACAAGAGATTTTTTCCCTCCCTCCTTTGGTGTCGTTCCTTTCCGAAAAAAAAGTTTTGAAAAAAAAATGTACTTTCTTTGTCCGCCGAGCGAGCTCCGTGCGATTTTTGAACGTTCGAAAAGACCGCGCGTATGTCTCTCCGTCTTCCGTGGTCGGTCTGCTCCGTTTTATACCGTTCCCCTGTATTTCGTTTCCTTCGTTGGATATTTCTTATTTTCGCGCCACCCTAATAGGTAACGATTACAATAATTGGTCGTTGCGAGCGCGGGACACGCGTCGTGCCTTTGAACACGCGTTCGTTTTTCGAGTAACCGTGAGAAGGACCGCCGAAAAGTTTCGTTTCATTTATCGTTTGTTCGTTAAAGTGTCACATGTACGTAGAGTGTCTGTTGTGTGTTGGCGCGTGTTTCGAATTTTTGTCCCTTCTTCTCGTGTTTTTTCGTTTTTCGTCGTAAAAGATGCGTACAATAGTAGTAAATTATAGGCATCTGGAGTATTGCTTCTCGGTTGAACGAATTCACGAATACACCGGGCACGGTACAACCGTGAGATCCAAGCAGCGCGTATCTCGAGAGTCACGTTCGTTGCGATTCTACGCTCCTCGTAAAAAACGTTTTCCACGATCATCGGTAACGTCGCGATCCAATTAGAAACGCGAGTCGTTTCGGTCGGAATTTCGAACAATTTGAAATTTCTCGCAAAGGTGGCAACTTTTGCGAAACTTCGGATCGAGTATGCGCGACCGCGCGGGGAACTTTTCGTATCGAGTTGTTCCTTCTTCGATCGGATCGCAGCACCGTGATCCAAATTCGTGGGTTTTCTCCACGAGGATACGCGGAGAAGAAAACGAGTACAGCGTAGAATCGATACGAGAGACAAAACGAGGATTCGAACGACAACGAGACGCGTTCGCGGGACCGTTTCGATCGGAAAAATCGCACAAGTCCTTCATCGTTCGGTCTCGGTACTCTCGCCAATCGTATCGGAGCTCTCCCTTTCTCTTCCCCTAAATTGTCTTGGTTTTCTCGGCACTCTCTTGTATACAAAGCTAACGTCTACTTACTTAACATTGTGATTTTGCTGCGTTTAATATTTTTCATATTTGTTCTCGTTTCAATTTGTTCGTTAAACCGTCCGTTTAACGGGGGGTGTTCACACGCTTATCGTCTAAACTGTATTTTTTTTTTTTCTTTTCATTTTTTTTTCTTTATCTCGCACAATACGCGTGTACCGTATTTTTTACATACGTGCACCGCGAAGAACGCACAGATCGTGCGACACGATCGTCGTCGAGCGCCCTCGCGCTGTAAGAGAGTATTATTAACAACAGTACGTCGATTTTTGTAACGTTAGGTTATCAATTATTACTTTATAATGCGTTGTGTCGTTGTCTCTGAATAAGTCGAATCGATTTTCATCTTCCGTAGTCTCTCCTTGCCGCGAGCCTCGAGGAACCGTGTCCCATCTCGAGCGACGATTACTCGAGGCTCCCGGTAAACACGGGTTCTCGTTTCGCGTTCGTCCTTTCAATCGCTTCTTGACACGATTACACCTCGAAAACTTGTGGTTACGCTAAAAACGCGGGGTGTTGAGGGGGGTGGGAGGTTTTTGGGTTACACGCGAGACTATGTACATGGAGAAAAGAACGTTACGCAACGTTTCGGCGCATCTGGTGCCCAACGCGGCTCGTATTCCTTGCGTATTGTTTTTTCTCTTTCGAGTGCTTTGTCTCCGATAATTAAGTACCTAAGAAAGGTCCGTTGAATATCCTTTGCGTACGTATACGCGCGTTTACGCGCCTCGACGCGCCTCTCGTCCCGACGAGTCCGTCTTAGCGGACCGATCGAACGGTCGCTATTTGTAATTCGAGAAAATCGGCGCGAAAGATTTCAACATCGAAAGGCAATTTTTGTCCGACCCTTTCCACTTGCGGCGGACTCGTTCGACCGATCCCTCGGGACGAGATCGCGCGTCGCGGTATTTTTTTGAAAAATTTTTTTCTCTTCTTTTCTTTTGCTTAAGTTCGCCCCCTCGATTAAAGTCTATGAAACACGAATTAAGTAGATATTTAAGTATATTTGTTTGTATCACTTGCCACGTGCCGCGTACAGGCTTAGGGTGGCTTCAGGGGGAAAGGTAGCGAAGGGACAGAGCGATAAGACGCCCGAGATCCTCCTCGGGCGTCCGTGGAAAGGTCGAAGTCAAAGTACGCGTTAAAGGGAATTGAGGAGATCGAGGACAGACAGTTCGCAATCATAGAGAGTACAAAAGGAATCGGAGAACAAGAGAAAGTCTCGAGAGTGTTCGTGCGACTGGCAATCGCGAACTTGGAACGATCCGGAGATTTTTGATTTCTCCTCGCGACGAAATTCGCGAAGCCGTTTCGTAGACGGGAAAAAAAGACGATTTGCAAAGCGGAAAGCAGATCCTCCTCGAGCGTGTCGAACACGGCTGAACTCGAGAGACAACTCCCGCCAGTTCTGGACCGCGTTTCGACGAAGATCGTCGCGCGTAGACTTTTTCTTATCTCGGTCTTTCCATGGATCGTTCTTTTTGTTTGTTTGCTTTTTTCTTCTCTTCTAACTTTGCGCGTGACTGTTATCGACGGTGTTCCGTAGTGTTCGCGGCGGTGAAAAATCGTCGGCGATCGGCCTGCTTACCCAACATTCTACCAATCATCGAATCATCTTGAACGGTTCGAAACACGATCGAACGAACCGTCGGCGCCAGGGATTCGTGGCAAAGAACCCTGCCTCGAAACGGGTCGGTCGTCGCTCGCGTTCGAATTAAAATACACGAACTAAAGGCACACAGAAAGCTTTAATCGATTCGTCGGGATTTACATAGAGAGCTTTAACAATATATAACGGAGAACGAGAAAGGGGGAAACGAAATCGGGCTACTTAAGTGGTAAACTTTAACATCGACTAGACAACGCGACGAACAACACTCATGCTGATCACATCGAGAAACAACAACGACACACGACATTAATCGGTAGCGACAACAGCAGGATATCTCTTATTCGTTCGCGGTTTACCCTTATCAGCGCGTCGATCGAGTACGACGTGATTTGAAAGAGAACATCGAGCATAGGGGGTTTACACCGAGCAGGGACATCGAAAGAGAGAAAGTTTTGCTACGATCAAAAGACGAGAGAAAGTACGGTAAGCTGCCTGCTAGATAGTTACGTGGTCGAAGTTCGAAGTTGACGGAATAATTTGATGTCGAGTCGGTCGGAATTTGACGTTCGGTGTTCGAGCGTTACTTGAACTTTCAAAAGATCCCTTCGAAGCGCTTGGTCGCGAACTCGCGCGCGCTTCGTTGCGTTTACGTTTATATTTATATCGAAAGGTCGACAAGAAAAAATGTACAAGTGTGTATTCTCGCTAAAGTCAATGTATGTATGTATGTATATATATATATATATTTATATATATTCTTTTTTTTTGTTTATTTATTCGTTTATTTATATCTTTGGGTTAAGGATCGAGTAATTGACTTGAAGTGTGTATCGAATAGATTGCACGGGAGAAGCAGAATCTGCGAGACAATAGTTCGGATCCGGTTAAGGAACCGAGAACATAGTTGTAGGATAAGAGCGAGAATTACGAAGTAGAATCGTTCTAGGTACTTTCCAAGCATCGTACAGAGAGAGAAAGAGAGAGAGACAGAAAGATGCGACTCGACCGCGATTCCGATTTTGGGAAATCATTTGTTCAGCACTCTCGATCGGTGATTTCCAAAGATCGTTTTCCAACGGTCGAGAAAAAGCCATACCGGTGAATATTCAACCAACGACATCGACATCGACGGAGATGCGTGACAGCATGCACTTAGCGAGCCAGAGACAGAGAGAGATAGTGCTAGAAATAGATAGAGAGAAAGAGAGAGAGACTACGCCGAGTAGATTCAGACACTTCTTTCTCTTTGAACTGTCCCGTTCGAAGAACTTGGCGCGAAACGAGCATCGCGCGACTCCGCGCGCACAAAACGCGAACCCAATTCCGCAACGTTTTCTCGATCGTCCCCGGTCTTCTCCGAGGGATCGAGCGAACGAACGATTAAAGGGATAAAGAGGAAAGAAACCGGACGCGAAACCGAGTCTCCGTTGAAAGTTGTTCGCCGATCCAGCCGGTACGGAGGATATAAAGTCGAGGACTCGAGACGGTGTAAAAGTTCTCGGTTTGTTTTCCACGGACAAACAGCCGCCAAGAGGTATTTCACGGGGCGGGACGAACGTAAAGGGGTTGGGGAACGGTTTTTCGAAAAGTTCGGAAAACTGGGAGAAACTTTCCCCGGAATTTTCTACCGGAACGAAGAAGTTGGTCCTCTCGGATTCGGTACGGGGAATCCGGTGGTCGAGAGAGAGAGAGAGAGAGATCTCGCCGCGATCTCTTCGCACGTTCGGGAACAATGTTACGTATGGGCGAGGCTGTGACGGAAAATGGGGAAAACGTTGCGTCGTTTACGGCGAGTTTCCGCGGAGTCGTGCGAATCGAACGGTGAAAATCGACGACGTGATCGTTACTAACAGGTACGCGCGTTTACATCGAGAAACAAGAACAGAGAGAGAGTGCATTCACGACACACAGAAAGCTAACATGCGTATCCCTTTCGGTTAGAGCGAAACAACGTTTACTGGATAGAAGGCCTTCCGACTTTTGATTTTTCTCGGCTGTCGTCGATTGTTGCTTTTATCGAGTCATCGGGAGCGAATCGGGTCACGGTCCTAAACGCAATGTGCTTCGGTATCGACGTATCGATTCCGTTCTTCGATCGTTGCTCGGTTTATTTATCCGTCGCGATCTACGATCTCGTTCCGGAGCTTGTTGGAAATTTTGAAGCGTTTCCTCGCGCGTGCGAATCCGTAATGGTCGGGGCTCGATACAGAGCGCGTGTTAGGAGAATCTCGAGCGTGGCAAAGAAATCGGAGGGTAGAGCCCTGTACAGTTGCTTCGGAGTCCGAATCGATCGAAAGAGATTCGAGAAGGTTCGATGGTCGAGAAGATATAAGAATAGATCGGTATCGAGAACGAGGAACGATATCGAATCTAAAAAAGTACCGTTTCCTATCAATCTTCCCCTCGTTCGTATAAAAAAACAGTTTCACGTCTCCTGCGTCCATCGCAGATTCGTCTCGCCTTATACATATACCAAAGTCGCTACTTGGCCAAAGGACACGGCTTCGCAGCGCGTTATTTAATTAATCGAGAATCGTACTCAGTCTCTTCGACGCGTAGACCGTCCGTATCGAGGGTGTAGAAACGGTATTGTCTGAGCAAATTGTTTCTTCATTTATTTTTTTCCTTTCTCCCCCCCCCCCCCCCCCCTGTGTTTAGATATATCCGTATATGTATAAGGCTCGTATTGATTCGCCGGCAGTCGATGCTCTGTCCATCCCGTCCACCGTCGTTCGAGCGTCGTTCTCGCGACAATCGTCCCGGCGAACAGGCACGGTGAAAGACCGGTGAACCGCGAAAGGATGGAACAACGGCTCTACTTGGTAACACCTGAAACTTCTTTTCCCCGTAGGCCCTGTCCCCTCTCCAAAATATCTCGCCCCAGTCCGTTTGTTTTCTCGCTAAAACGATTAACCTACTTGTACAATTACGCTCGATAGAAACGCACCGTATAAACGTGAAAGAAAGGCATTTTCTTTGTCTCGGTTTCGCATCGGAAACGCGAAAGTCGGTTTTACTTTCCTAACGACGCGCACGGCGGTCGAGTAACGCGTGTACGTATGCACGCACGTGTGTGTGGGTGTGTGTTTGCATTTTTTTTCGCAGTCGCAGTCGCGTAAATTTTTTTCAACTTTTTTTTTCGTAACGCGTCTTAACTAAAATGTTCCTAAGAATCGCTCAGGTGTTACGCGTTTCGCTAATTCGCGATCAGAGCTACGTCCGGTGGAAGAGAAAATTCGAATTCTGGACGGAAGGGAGAGCAAGGGCCGCCGGTTACTCTCGTATATATTTTTTTTTTTTTCCCCGGTATTTCGTTTCGTCTCTCTCAGCCAATCAGTCGCCGTCTTTCGTCTTTCGCGTTGATCTCTCAGTCTCTTGACGCTAGTTTCTCGTGGCCCTCGATCCTTGTCTTAACTACCATTTTTTTTTATCTCCTTTTTTTTTCATCTAAATACAAACATTCAATGGTAACAATAATAAGAACAATGACCGTGGTAATAAACTATGAGAATAATTGATAACTGCAATAATAATATTAATGACTCCCTCCTTTCTGATCTCTTTATTATTGAACAGTCGTCGAACGAACTAGCGACTACGTAACTCTGCTACCGGTAGTTTCTTTCTTTTTTTTGTTATTTTACCGCTATTCGAAACTTTGCTAGAAACTTAGGTACTAGTTTTCTTTTTTTTTTACATCTTTTTTTCGTTTACTTCTTTCATGTTTTCTTATTTATATATATATATATATATATATTTTTGGTTTTTTTTTTTCCCCTTTATATCCACGCGCCCTTCGACCGCTCACGTTTCGTCTACGCCACGGTGTCGGTACGATGATTCGAAACGAACGAACGATGTGATTCGTTCGTCTCTCCTTGTTTCGAATCGTACAGGCGCGAACGAACATTCGGCTTTCGCCATCGTCCATGTTTCCCCGTTTCTTCCTTGAACGTTGACTCGCGTTAACGTCTCCCGTGCATCTCCTCTCGGTCGCGTCCGTCCATCGTCGTCCATCGTCGTCGACGATTCGCGAGTTTCCCTCGCAGGATTTTCCGCTTCGTTCTGTACGCGGACCGTCGACGGTACTCGCGTTTCGTAAATTTCTCTCGCTGGTCGATATCGATTCGGTTTACTTTCCTCGACGGGTTCGTTTCTCGAGGTCGTACTCCACGCGGCGTGGAAAACCCTCGAGGAAGATCGTTCGTCGGCCGATCGGACGACTAAGAAGGGTGGTTTCTCGCGTGGTCTCGAGTACCGTCGCTTCCCTTTGCGCTACGAGGGACTCGGGGCCAATCGTAATCTCGAATCGATGTACGTTCGATCGACGTCGACGACGACGGCGAGGACGAGGACGGTGACGCTGGTGGCTTCTCGTATCGTTGTTTCCCTTCGTTTCTTCGACACGTCGGATCTCGGTGGTTCCCTTCCTGGTGATGTCGTGGGGGCTGAGAGGCGGATACGGCTCTGGTGGCACATGGTGCCAACCTTCTTACCGACCGCTTCGAAGGTGCAGGTAGGCTTATTGGAGATCGCAATTACCTTCCAGTACTTGCGTTTTGATCTCTTGTATATGCGATTCTATCGAGTTCTTGATTCCTGGAACAGACAGTTGCACGTGTAACCAGCCGAATCTCGCGCGTAAGCTGTGTATATTTCGGCCCGCGACGCGTTACTCGTTCGATTCGCTCGAAATGTAGGGTAACTCTGTTCGATTTCTAGCCACGGCTCGTTAACCCTTCATCGATCAGTCCCTGTCGTGTCGGAGCACCGCCGCGTTAGTCGAACGGACAGCTAGTCTCTCGGTACGCCTCGTAAATTCGCAGACCTCGGTTCTTAACCCCGTTCCGCGATTTCCACGATCGCGTCTCTAGGAAGACGCACGCGAGGTCTTTCGTATTTCCGTTCGAGCAAGAAACACGCGTATACGTACTGGTTAGCTCGTCGTCGTCCTCCGCTTCGGCTTCGGCGGCCAACTCCTCCGGCGTTTTCTTCTTGCGCATCAGAGGATTCGGTTCTTCCTGAGTCAGCTCCTGTACCTCTTCTCGCTTCTTTATGTTGTACTGCAACAACGAGAACGAGATGAATTCGCTCCGCGAGAAAATAGCGAGGAGATCGAGTTCGACGTCGATAACGAAGCGATACGTAGCAGGTAATTTCCGGTGCGTTAGGTTCGTCGTCTGGTTGGGCTTCGAGGACGCAGTTACGCGCGGTAGACGGATCGATGGCTCGATCGGGCGCGTAAACGTTTCGCGCGATTTCGAGCGATCGTGGTCGTGTCGCAGTCGACTCGCGATCGGTGTGGATATCGTCGGAACTCGGCTTTCTCCGAACGTTTTATTCGCCGAAGAGATTTGCCGGTTTATCGAGCAACAAATAAACTATAAAGACACGGGGTAACTCGATTCGCGTTTCACGGGGTCGGTGCGCGCGAGTTCGACAGGTTTTACGAGCGACGTAACAAACGTTTCGGCCCGATATCGCTCAGAGCCGTCGTTTAAATCTGCATTAAACCGAGCGGGTTCTTGCCGCGTTGGTCCGCGCGGGGCCCCGAGTTTCGTTAAATGAAACGTACGCGGCCATTTACGACGGATTCGCGTTTACGCGAGGCAAACGTTCCTCGCGTTTTACGATCGTTCCTTCTTCCCCGGGGCAATTCGACGGGGGATCGCCCGACGAGAGAGTACCCGGATCGATTTCCGATTCCGCGCTCGAGCCTAATTTCTACGGCTCCGCTCGATCCTCGCGCGAGACCGACTCGCGAGTCTCCGAGTTTTCTCGCCGGAGACAACGAGCCCGTTTCCAAACATCGTTAACGAGAAACTTCCGGCGTTACGAAATAATCGAGAGCTTTCTCTCGGTTCGGGGGATATCGGTCCCGAGACGTCTCGTTCCCTAACGAGAGCTCTCGAACCCAAGATGCTCTCGAAATGCCCTTCGAAACGTTAGGTCGTTGCTGACGCTTCGTTGCAACCGCGAGACGCAAAAGCGATCCAGGGTCCTGCGTAGAGATCCTCGGGTGGCTGGAAACTAGCCATCTGCAGGTAGATGTCGCGCGCGGTACAAAAGTTTCGTCGAATTTCGAAGGGTCGATCGCGTCTGGTCCGGTAATGGTATCGGTCTCGTGTATCTGGGTGATCTCCGGGTCTGGAAAGGCGGGTTCGGTAGGTAACACGGTGGTACACGTTACCGCGGTGTTCCCTATTTACGGGGTATCGTCTAGTCGGATCGAGCCGCAACGACGTTCGCCGCAGCACGCGTTTACGAGGCCGTGGCAGGTACGCGCGGCGAGTACCTCGATGCTTTGTACCCTCGGCACTCTTGTCGCCGGACAATGAGCCCGATTGCGGTACAAGCCAGACACGCGATCGGTTGTACGAGTGCTGCTTCCATACCGCGGTATTGTAACCGCCTACGGACATACCGTGGTACCCTACAAACGCTGCACGGATCCTCTATCCCTATCCCTTCCCGTGTTTCGTTGTTATTGTCGTTGTTCCCGTCTCGTTTTCCTTTTTGCATCGACGTTCCGCGTTTTGTTCCGATCCCCGTGCACCGTTCCCTTTGTTACCGCGCGGTGCGAGACCAGACGGGTCTTCTATTCTCTCGATTAGTCGATTCGGTGCTCTCTGTCGCGAAAGATTGCCAACGAGCGATCCTTTCGTTTCGTATGTTCGCGCAGGTGGGTCGTCTTCGTCGACTCGGGTCCAGGGGCATCCTGGTTCGCGAGCGCGGGCCCGTGTATCGACGCGCGCGAAATAAGCGAAAAAACGAACACGGATCCCACCGTTCCTCGTTTTTTCCTTTCTTTCGAATAATTGATCGAGAAGAGCGCCCGCGAACGCGAAGGAAGTATTCAGGTTTCGGTCGTTCTTCTTCCGAGCATTTTGCGCGCAATTACATTTACGTGTATTTAATTCCGCTAGAATCTCGTTTTACCCCCGGGGGGGGAGAGCGTGGTCGGACAGAGACGAATTTGTCTCTCCTTGTTTTTCCGGTGTTCGGTTCCATTAGCACGGCGCGGCGCGGTGGAGCCGCGCGACGAGCAGACAGATACCGCGAGGATAAACGACGCCCGTGGCTGGCGTACGCGTCAAACACGATGCACCGATCCTGACGTTAATTAATGCATCGCGACACGCGTAACGCTCCGACGCGATAGAACGCATCGCGCGTCGTTGCGTTTAACGTCTTGTAATTATCGGGGGGAGTGGGCGGGAGTAAGGGGGAGACGCGTCGTTACCGCGGCCGCGTTGTTTAATTCGAAAAGTCGAGCGGCCTACGGAGGAGAACGACGCTTTGCATAATTGCGACGCACTCGCGACTCGCCCCGAGAAATCTTCAAACGCTAGTCTTTCGCGTTGAACGCCGGCGTGCGTGTGCGAGCTGCATGTGCACGCGCGGCCCGAGTCGCCGCGTCGCATCCGCAAGCCGCGTCGCACTGCGACATTTTCGGCGAGACCTTTTCACCGAACCGCGCGTTGCCTATTTTTTTCTTTTTCGCGTCGCGCGTCCGGTTCGTTCGCAAAGACGGTAGCGCGTTCACAAGAGCGTACGCTCGAGAAACCAGAGTTAATTTCGTAATCGAGGGTGTATCGGTATCCCTGGATCGGTCCACGGGCTCGCGCGTCGATTGCGAAACTTTTTTCCGTTTTCGTATTTCTCTTTTGTTTTGTTTTTTTTTTTTTGCCGTTCGCGGAGAATCCGGGACGGTCCGATTTCGTAACCGACGAGTCGGCGATTCTCCGGTTTCGATTTTACGTCGAATCGCGAACGTTTCGAACGATCGGCGAATTCCAGCGTGCAATTTCATCGCGCGGATAAATAAAGGCCGAAAAGGGGGTCGCGACACGTTGGCCCGTCCGATGCACTTTTTCCTTTTTTTTTTCCCCCGATTTTTTTGTTTCTATCTTCGCCGCGCGCCACTGGACAACAATTTCGCATCGACGCCGTGCACCGTCGTCCTCCGCCTCGCGTTTACAATATTTGATTAATATCGGTACGATGTAATTAATGAAATTCAATTAATTTCGATACACCAATTACGTAGATTAATTTTCTAATTGCGCGTACGCGAGTGCGGCTGCATTAAAATCTGCAATTTCGAGGCGCGGCGCGGCATGGCGCGTTCGACGAAGCGCGAATTTATATTACGGGCGTTTATCGCGCAGAGATTGGAAAAGAATTTATCGACGCTCGTTGTAGTTTTAATCGGGAAATTATCGGTACGCGGTACCGAATCGTTCGCATTTCGCGCGCCGTTTTCCTCGCCTCTCGATCGCGTTACATAAAACACTCGTACGTGTTCGAGGAAAGAACGCTCGAACGCGCGATATTTAGCGCGCATCCTCGAGTACCCTCGCGATGGTTCGGCGAACGTCTTAAAAGGAGTCAGCCTGACTCTATTAGGAAGTCGCCATATTGAATGCAGGGACTCCCTACTAGAGTCAATTTGACCCCAGTTAAGTTCAATCTTCTCTCTTCGGTCGTCCCGCTCGGCTCTCGTTCCCTCGTTTCCTCCTCCGGGGCGCCCGGTTGTCCTCTGGTCTCGGTTGGTCTGGTTCCTCGACTCCTTCGAGGTCGCCCGACTCGTTCCTCTTCTTCTTCTTCCGCCTCGTCTTCTTCTTTTTCTTCTCTTTCCCTCCCCGTCGCCTTTGACGCCCTCCCGGGCGCTATTCGTGCTAAACACAATATCGATTGGACGCCGGATTTTAATTATCGCCGGTGAAACTTAATTAGCCCGACACGTAGTTTGTGTCTCGCTCGATCGAGCCTGTGTTCGGACTATCGAACGACGTTCGAGCGCGAGATGGCCTGGAATCGATGTTCTCGGTGCACCGGCTCGGTACCGGGTGCATCCTCGTAGCTCGAGCGACCTCGAATCGCGTCTCGTCGACGCGTTACAAACGTATCTCGCAAACCACGGGAACCAAACATTCGCAAACATCGAACAATTTTTACGTAAGATCGTTTCGTTTGGCCTACGCGTTCGTTCGTAGCCCCGTGGACGAAAAATATTACGTCACGGGGACGCGCGAGTGGATCACGAGAGAGACTCGGGTTGATTTAAAACCGAGCCGCGTATCCCCGACTTTCCGTCAGTTCCACGCACGACCCACGTTCCCGTTTCTCGGTATTGCCGGGCCGTTTTATTGACACCAGTCAGTCAGTCTACCCGAAGAGACGTCGCAGTTTCCGCGGGTCATGAATTTGTGAAATTGGAAAGCTGTCTGTTTCCCTTCTCCCTATTTTACACTTTTCTCGTTCGTTTTCCGGCGGTATACGGCCCGCGCGCTTCATATTCACCGTGGTTCTAACGCGGAGAAAGACAACCGGCTTTCGGATATCGAGAACCTTGACGGGTTACGCGTCTCGATACCCGTGCGCGTTCTCTCTTTTGTATCGAGTCCGTTTTGAATTTCACCACGACGAAAGAACGACGCGCAACCTTCTCCGTTTCCATTTCGAACGAAATTCTAGGCGCACCGCGTCTCTGGATTCTCTCGACGAGAGCCTAGGCCTAGAGGGGACACGTTTTTTCGGTTCTTTCGCGGATAAGGTGTAAAACAGAAACAATGAGAGAGGGTCGAGCAATCGGAGCAGCTCCTCGTCGATGGGCGTTGCCCGACCGTGGTTTCGTTTCGAGAGGATACACAAATTAACACGATTACTCCGAGCACCTGGTAGACACCCGATACGGGACTTCGATCCGCGGAGCGTCCGTTCTTCTTTCAAAAAGGAGGAAATTCGACTAGAAAACCTTACGAGGGCCTCGTCCTGTGTACCTACGGCAACAAGAGCAACGTTCGTAGCGAACAAAAGGATTCCTCCGATAACGAGGATCGAACATCGCTGTATACGCGGCTAGGTAAATAAGGTATATAAACGGGATATATATTAGATGCATCTCGTAAAGCGTCCCTTGCGTAAAGCGTCCTGCAGTTGCGAACCGACGCAAAAGTGCCCTTCGGCGCTCGTGACCGCGCAACGATCGCGTGCTCGCGTGTTACGAACGTTGAAGCGGTTTCGCCCCGATTGCGGTCCTATCGAAACGTAAAAGAAAGCTATTCTCGGCGGGGTTCGCGAATCGGTATCGTTTTATTCCCGGTGCAACTCGAAACCCGGTTATCGACGTCGTTCGTGACCCAGAGATCCATTATCGTCGCGCGTGGGATTTGGAAAAATTGATCGTCGAGTAGCTAGGAAAATCGCCAGATGGAGCAGCGATGCGGAAAACGATCGTCTTTCGATCAACGGTGATGACGCGTGCTACGGTGGGGGAAACGTTAGGCTCTGAGAGTCGAGTGGGGATGTAAACACTGCGTAGGACGCGAGGACGAAACTGTAGGCATGAGTCGCGAGCATTCGTTGTTCTCCTCGTGGTCGGATGGCGCGTTGATCGTACGATTTGGAAAAATTGGCCGCGGAGTAGCTCCGAAAATCGCCAGATGGAGCAGCGATGCGGAAAACGATTTTCTTTCGATCAACGGTGATAACGAGTGCTACGGTGGGGGAAACGTCTCTGAGAGCCGAGCGGGGATGTAAACACTAGGTAGGACGGGAGTAGAAAAGTGTAGGCCAGAGTCGCTCGTACGATCCGCGAACGAAGAGCTCGTGTCGGAAACGAGTTTAACGGGGATCTCCGAACCGCGATACGGGGGTTAAGGTTACCACCGATTGCCAGAGGAGAGAACAGCTGCTACCGGAGAGACTCGATAACGTACACGATAAAATACAGCGTCGCTGGAACGGCTCCGTCGATGGGGATTGGTCACGACAAGGTGCAATAATGTCGTTCCTCGGGCAATTTCTCGGTAAGAGCAGGAAGCCGGTGTCACGATGGAACAAAGTGCCGGAGATGGCACGGGGCAACATTTTCTCCACGGCTCGAAAATCGTGGGACGTTGGATCGATCGACGAGGAACCGAGGAGCTCCGTTTCCGCGATCCAACGGCCGAGGACCGGCTCGAACAACGAAGAAACAGCTACGCGCGATATTTTTCGGTCGCTCGGGTGCATCGAATGCCTTCGAGCAACCGGTTAAAGAATAATCGGGTATGTATCGATCGCGGTGGAGAGCGACGCTAACACTTTTCCCCCGTTGATACTGCCAAAGATCGTGATATATCGTCGGTAGCGTCCGCGACGATAAATCCCGGCGTATCATATTAGAATCCCTGTTCCATATGGGTATTCTCCTATTTCATGCTGTCCGTTTCTTGTTGGATTTATGGGCGTTCAGTTAGGCCCTCGATTTCGGTGACAGGGACTCTCCATTTCCGGCGTTTCCTTCGCCGCGCGGTCTTCGTTTACATTTTCTATCCAGCTTTCGGATCGTTCGTGGAAATATCGGTCGGTGACGCGTCTCGGGAAACTCGAACGGAAGAGATGAAATTTTCAACGAACGATCGATAAAATGGTACCGCGTACTCGCGATTGGATCCTTCGTTCGCGATGTTGACGAGGAATTCGACGTTGTTTCGTCCGGATGGGTCCACCGAAATATTCTCAACTACCAAAGTCCGTGTTTCGTACCGTGTATCGCGAATTAAGTTCGTCCGGCGACGGTTTGGAAAAATGGTTCGTTTGTTCGACAAATGGAACTCGTGTCTCGGAAATGTACACTCGAAAAGATCTCGAGCCTGCCGGGTAATCCGAGCGAGGAACAAGCAAGCGTATAGATACGCGATCGCGGATCGGATTACTCGCGCTCGCGAAACACGACGAATGCGCGGGAAAAAACGTAAAATATTCCTCGGAACGAGACTCTTTCGCGACGTCTTGTTTCCACCGCGAGAAATCTGGCCGTCGTTGAAGTCTCGTATCGATTAAAATCAGAGTTAGCCAACCGGCCCGTTACTTTGCTCGCCGAAGCTTTTATCGATTCGTATAGTTGAAACTGGGACGCAACAACTATTTCGCTCGCGTCGGTCGAACGTAGGAATGGAAACAAGCCTTTCCCGCGTTCGAATTGAAACGTCAAACAACGATGGGAATTTATATATCCGTGTACCGGCGAACACACGCGCCCGCGCGCCCGCGTTAATAATTGTAAAATATTATCTCGCTATGGACATGCCGATGCAGCGCGTTGCACCGAACGCATTGTTTGTATAATAGCATTGCAATTTACGAGCATCAGCAGCTACCTCCGAATACAGAAACCGAAACAGTTGCGCAACTTTGCCCGTATCGTTGTTACGGAACGAGTTTAAACGGTTTTCCTCGAAAATTAACGGGATTCCTCCGAAGTTTGCGTTGCGATGATGCCGTTCGCTGTTTGGAAATTGCCATCGATCGATGGAATACTCGTAGATCCGAGCAACGGAGAGTCGACGATACCGAGGACTACTGGAAACATTTGGAAAAGTCGCCGCTCTCACGGATTCGATTCTCCAAGGTAAAGGACTACTCGATCGTAACAGTTCGATCGTATCGAACGCGTGTGACCGATTTTGGCTCGCTGCCAGTGTCTGGAAGATTCTTTAATTAATCGTTCGGGTTGTCATCTCTCGGTAGGGATCCTCGAACTTGGAATCTCCAATTACGGGAATAAATCAAGACTAACGGTATTAAGCGAGCGTGCTCCAATCGGGGGTACGATCGGCCATATTTAATTATTTCGCGCAGAAGAATTCTCTGACGACGACGGAGAAGGTATTTCCTGAGAGACGTACAACGAAATCTCTTCCCGATGATCATTAGCCGGAGCTCGTAATCGGATTTTCGTTGACCCTGCGGTGCCGACGCGATTACCGAAGAAAAGCTTCTTGCGGGATAGCTTCCACTTAAGAATACATCTTTATTCTCGTGGGGATCACGGATGTTATTATATCCGGAATTGTCTGCTCCGTTATTGCTGGAAAAATTGCGAACGAAGAGATCCGGGAATAACTTTCGGGAGTACGATTTTTTATCAACGAACCCAGCCGAGTCGAAAGAGGTGCCTCGAACACCGCGTCTAATCCTTCGATGTTTGCTACGCGAGCGAATACCGCGGCCTCGGGAGAAGTGGATACCGAATTGACGGGGATTCCAGCCACGGTAACGAGATGCTCGGATAGCGGTTCCTTCTCGTTTAACGAGGGAGTGATATTTCAGGAACCGAACTGCGCTCCCCGCGTATCTACGCGCCGATGCAAAGCGGTTTCAATTTTCGTAATCCGCGCTTCGAAGCGAATCTACGGGAAATCGATTCCGATCTCTGGTCCAGCGAAGGAGGTTTCGAGCTCGTTTCGTTCGGGAAACGATCGGATCGGTCGTCGTTAATTCTCGAATTCGATACCGGGTATCTTTTCGCGAAATCGCGCTCGTTTCGAAAATCAGCTGCATCGTCGTCGTCGTCGAGGGAAACGCGTTGAACGCAGCCAATTTTCCGAGCACTCGACGAACAAACGCGACGCGAAAAGAATTAATCGCGCGACGTCGCTGCGCCGATTCGAGAGTTATTCATTTAACACGCACAATGCATATCGGGAGCACGTGTATTTTTTTTTTTCTCGATTATTCCGTAAGAGTCCTCGATTCCATCTGGGTCGTGTCAACGCAGCTGACTACGTCCCGACAGGACAATACATCAGGATCGACAATGGTACGATTCCGCGCGACATCCGTTTGTCCTTTTCCATCTCTCGGTGCCTTTGTCGGACCCTTTTTCATCCCGTCGGCTGTTTCGCGGTAAATCGGCCGCGTTGGAAAACTTTTCGAACATCCGGTGGTTCGTCGCTTCCACGAAATTATCGCCCCGGTTCCACCCCCCTCTGTTGGTCCTTCGTAACGCGCGAGGACGAAATTGGAAAATACTCTTTTATTTTTTTAATTCCTTTCGTTGGACGACTTTATCGGCCGTATCGAAGAGAAAATAACGTCGATCGGGGACATTACTGGTGCGCGAGGACAAATTGGAGCGGAGTCAATTAAACCGGTAGATGGGAGACTACGGGACGTCGGTTCGACGAGCAAAATTGGAAAATACTCGAGGATCGTGAATTCCGATATTTTTTATTTTTTTTTTAAATTCTTTTGTTCGGCTCTGCTCGCCGTATCGATGGAAAAAATTGGCGAGGAGCGTGGTAAACACCTGTTCGATGGACAGAGCGGAGTACGAGAAGCTTGGAAAGGAGGTATATTTTAACGTCGTTTCGGATCGAGGGTGTACGAAAAACGTAAACACCCGTTCGATGAACGAACCGGCTGCAAGGACCTTGGAAAAAAGGTGTGTTCGGACACCTGCAAGTTTGGCGTTCGTGGAGCAAACTCGAGTACGAGTTTCGCTCGACGAAGTATAAGAAACGTAAACAAGGCTGGGTTACAAGGACGGATTGCCAATATTCGGGAGAGTTCGGACGTTGATCGTTTTTCATTCGGCCGACTAACGTCGAGTAATATTATTTCCGAGCGATTCCCTCCGCGGAAAGGGAGGAAGATCGAGTTTTTCCCGTCGCGACAAAACCGAGCAAACAATGGCCAGCTTTGCTGCGCGTTTCGCGATAAGCAATTCCGTTTCACGGTGTACTCGTAAATGTTTTATACCGCTCGCGATGCCGCAGCCGCGAAAAGTTCCCGGAACATTCGTCGCTGAATACGCTGAATAAGAGTTACGTACGTTTCAAAGGGAAGTTTTTTCGCGGTGAAAATATCGGTGTTCTCTCGTGCGGTGCAACCCGGAATGGAAAACGCAGGGACAGCGAACTGTACTCGGTGATGCGGGAACGCGTGTCCATACCCGGTGGTGAGTAAAAAATGTTCCGCGAACGTATTCTTCCTCGGAAAATGTACAGTAGCGCCGGAGCTCGAGAATTTTCTTCGATCGTTGGAAATTCGAAGAGCAAGAAAGAAGGTCTACTTGCCCAGTTTGTAAGATTGCTCGTAGCTCGGATCGAACGGAGACGATCTCGGTGATACGAACGGGGGATAAAATGTTCTCGCGTTGGACACGTTTATACGTAGGAGTATGTCGTGTCTGGGACGCGACACGAGCCGTTGGTGCGTGCTGGTGGACCGGTCGCGTAATAAAATTTACATTTTAACTTGCTCGGTTCTTGGCGGAGGTCTGACGCGTCCATCGCGGACGATTTATCTTTTCGATGACGTTTGCCGGGATTAACGTCTCTCCTCGCCCCGGACGAATAATTATACCTCTCCCCGTATTTGCACGGTGATCCAGGCTGGAAATTTTCCCTGGAAATTAATACATTGTCCCGGCCCCCTTTATCGCGTTACTTGTCCACGTTTCCCCCGTTACGGAGGGTTTTTTCTCTCCAAATAGATTTCCCCCGGAATCTTTCGTTTGAAAGGGCGGTAAGCAGCTTTCGTAACGATTCGAGCATCCGGTCGATCCGTTACATTTTCCGGGGCTTTTCCCTCTGTTTGCAAATATCGCGAGCGTGTTTTCGCAAAGCCCGGCAGGAAGCGCCGGACGAGTCGAGCGGACCGTTTACCAAAATAAACGCATTAATCGCGAGCGCGCTTTGAAAATAGACGAAACGCGCAAACGAACGGTATTTTTCGCGGTGGGGGTGGACACCGCCGGGGAGAGGGGGGACGGTCCGCCATTATCGTTCATTGTTCGCGATTCGAAATTGCGCACTTGCGAAAGTTTGCAGAGCGACGCGCGCGAAAATGATCGCGGCTCGAGGATTATTCGTTAGTGTCGTTATCGGGTCCGCGATTACGAAACCGCGGACCGTACTCTCGGTGAACAATGCTCCTCGTTGATCAAACGGTTACGTATCATCGATGACCAATTAGCGCGATTGCAGCCGACGAAATACGGGACAACGTGTCCTCGAATTATGAAATCAACTTTGTCGGATAATTACCCGGTTTCCCATCGACGCCGCGCATCGCGATACCTAACGCGCTCCGACCTTACGAGAAGACCTCCGCCTCGAACGATACGCTCGTTTTACCCTCGTGCTTCCACTTGTCGGGAATTTCTCTATCAATTCGCGAGACAATATCGAGGATTCGAAATTTCCAAGATTCGCATCGGATTAGCTACGCGGTATAATCGCGAGTGTTTGGAAATTCGCTCGCAAATCGGGTTCGTTCCGTGGTCTCGAGGAGCGGAATGTTTCCCCGTTTCGAGGAAAATTTCAATTTCGCGGGCTCGCTCGTCGAGTCCACGAGCGGACGCGTACAACGCGATAATAACGAGTAACGATCGGGGATGAAAATGAAAATGTACGCT
Organism: Ptiloglossa arizonensis; assembly: GCF_051014685.1. NCBI lineage: Eukaryota > Metazoa > Arthropoda > Insecta > Hymenoptera > Colletidae > Ptiloglossa > Ptiloglossa arizonensis. The sequence goes on along the minus strand of NC_135051.1, from coordinate 8,714,528 downwards.
CGCGGTGGTAATTAATGGTCCTCGAACGTGTCCTTACGCGGGCGCTTAAAACGCGGCGGAGAATACATCGATCCTCGCGAGCAATAATAATCTCGGCTGGCTCATTTTTCACCAGGATTCGAGAGGAACGCCGGGGCGTAGATTTATCGCTTATCGCGCGATAATCTCCGCCACGGTAACGCGACCAGCTAGTCGTCGAGGTAAGCGATAAGAAAGTATTAGATTCGGTCGCGGGATTGATTTCATCGGGTTGTTCGATTTGAAAAAATCGGCCAAGACGGATTCGTGCGAGCTGGTAGAAATTCTCTGCGAAGAGTCTGGGTCGCGAATCCATCGGCAAACAGAGCCAGCTGTTCGTTTCTCGGGAGGGTGTGAGCGTGAAAAGACGTTCGAGAGACCGTGAATACCCCGTACGTCCCCGATATTATTCATCGGAGCACGGTTCTTTCCGTAGGAATGCACGGAAGATTGTCGCGGGACGACGCTCGTAATTGAAAATTCTCGGTTACGGTGGTCCGAGGTTTCACCTCGAAGATAACAGCGAAGCGAGGGTCTCGTAAACCGGTATCTTTGCGAAGTTATTTCGAGGGTGTATCGCGCGCCGATGCTCTCGAGACGCATCCATCCGCTTTGACGCGAGCTTTGGAATTTTCGAGCGTTCCGAGGCTGGGTACCACGCGCGGGGATTCGAACGGCCTCGTACATTTTGCAAATAACCGGGGTGTGTTTCGATCCGTGGCTTTCCGCCATTCGTTCACTATTTGCGCCCGCCTTCGAACGAAACTGGTTCCAAGCTGTTGAAAGATATCGAAACGAACAAGTCGGTCGTTTCTTTCGTCGTTTTCGCATTGCTCGACCCTAAGAGAACTTCGAAGGGCGATCGGTAGCTTTCGCGCGCAAAGTATTCATCGTTCCCTACCTTGTCCCTGATTTCCTGTCGCATCTTCTCGCGCTCCTCTTCCATTTTACGGTGCTTCTCCTTCCTTCGCTCCTCAGCCTCCCTGATGGCTTCTTGCCTTTCTCTCTCGGCCTCTTCCTCCTTCTCCTTGTCATCTTCGTCTCCGCCTTCGCCACCAACGGCTCCTGGAAAAACAAAGAAAAGGACCAATGACTCGCTGTACGCTCGGATATGTATACTGTACTCGCGTTAGGTAGGCACGGTGCCCTTTTATCCCCCAACCGACGCGACCGATGAGAAACGAGAAGAATTCGCGGGAAATTCGCGCGAGGTTCGTTGTTACGTAAAGCTGGCTCGCTTTGAGTTCCAGCTCGCGCGATGTTGGCAATATCGAGAAGGTAGACACGGACTCGGGCCGAAGGGAAGCGAAAGGGATTCGTCTTTCCCGCTGTCTGGCGGAGAATGATGTGCCAGGACCTCCGGGCTCGAGGAAATTAATACTACTTCTGTCCCGGCGCCGTCTGCCGTTTTCCCTTTCTTTCCGCGCTATCCGTCCGCTATCTCGTCCTTTCTATTTGCACTGTTTCCCGCAGTACTGGTTTTCGCCAACTGGAAAGGTACTTTGAAGTCCGAGCCAGGGACGACGACGTTCCGTTCCGTTCCGTTCCGTTCCGTCCCGTCCCGTCCGCTTTCATTCTTCGAGCTGCCCGACACACGCTCTCGCTCTCTTTCTCCCTTTTTCTCCGTCTATTTCGAATCGGACCCAGATTCTACAAAGTGGCGCGCATAATTGAAACTACCCAGGTAGCCGGGAATCGAGGAACGTTGATTCGCGGTTGACCGTAATCTTTAACAATTTTTGTTCGGTTAATTTTTTCGAGAGCACCTTTGATCCGAACGAGCTGCTCCGATTTCGGTGGAGGGAAAGTCGGATCGTTCGGGGAGGTTCTTTCTTTTCTTTGACGCAAGTTCTGACACGTACGCCGTTTAATTAATTAATCGCGCTCGTCGGCGCTTTAACGGTGCACCGTTTCGGTTGGTCGTACCGTTCCACTTGGCGAGAACGCGTTAAATTTCTTCGTCTTGTCGTTTGCGCAGCGTACACGGTGCATTTACATTATTACGTCGTTCCCCGTTGCGTTTCGCTCGTCCTATCTTTCGAGTCTGGCCCCGTTCTCGCGGAACACGGTCTTTTCGAAAAATTCGTTCCGACGGGGAAACTAAAATCCACTTATCTCCGTGTCCAGCCGTCCGTGGCGGACTTTAATTACATTTACTTGGCGACACCGATCCCGAGCCGCGACCTGGCCCAGTTCCTTTGCCCGAAAGTGTTCGGAGATTAAGCGAGATTGATATAAACTCGCGGCGCTCCGGTTCTCCCTATTGTGACGATCGAATATAATAAAACAATGCGTTCGACCCAATTTCCTCGATTCTCGGCGCGTAAATACCGCTCTCTCGCTCGACGATCGAGCAACTTCGTTCTCTTTTGTTTGTTAAATTCCTTTCAGCGCAGTTAAAAGTCGCGGTAATTTCCGCGCAGCGGAAGAATCCGTTATTAGTCGGACTCTGAATATTATTCGGTCGCTTCGTCCGCTGAACGGTGCTCTACTTTCCTTTTTTCCCCCTTATTTTCTGTTTTTGTCACGGAATTGTTCAACGAGAATCGAACTTTTTCCTCCGGGAATGTTTTGCTCCCGGCGACTGGGAAAATAAGAAACGAAAATAAAAGTCGGACGTTCGTCCACTCGATTTACGAACGATACGACTCATCCGCGCGTCGAAACATCGTCTCTCGGGTGCAGTCGCGCAACAAGAACGACCATAATGGCAAACGAGGACGATTGTCCGCGGTGCAAATCGAGCGACGAAGGAGGGATCGTTTTCATTTACAACGACCTTCTCGCGGATCGACATTTTTACCGAACAAGGATCCGATCTGTCCACCTCCGAGTCTAACGCGCTTATCGCGAGAGGAAGCTACTTCGGCCAGAGGCCTGATTGAAAACCAACGAAGGTTCGAACGAGGTTCGACCAGGTCGCGCGACTGCGCAACGAAACGCGATACTTTTTTATATATATATATATATTTTTCCTCTCCTTCTTTTTTTAACTCGACTTTGGCCGGGATTTGAATACCGGCGATGATTTAAAAGCGCGGCGATGCGCCGGAGTCATCAACGGCTTCTAGTCGATATTTCAGCGCGAGACGAGCGAGTCGACCCTCTTTCGGGCTGTCTTCGCATCTAGGCCAAGAGTCGTTGCAGCTGGCTTTTTGTTCCCGCGGATCCGCGACGCGGATCATTACGCGAAACGATGCCGTCTCGCTGAATCCCGCTTTCCAGACATTTTTTTCCACCGGTATTCTTAATGATTACACGCCCCTTTAAAGTCGACGGCTGCGCGCGGTGTTCCACGCGATAATTAAAATATTCCGTTCCGGAATTACGCGTTTCGTCCAATTACCGTTTATTTATTCGTTAACGGGGCACAGAGGCCCGGGAACCGTTCGTAGAAACGAGGGGATCGAGTTTATCAATCTTCTAGGATTCCCCGCTCGCGAGTAGAACGGCCTATTTCTCTCGAGGTGGAGTCACGATGCTTCAGCCGTAAGAGACAAAAGGATCCGTGAACGGTCTCCAAAAGAAATTGCGACGGAGAAATGCGGAAAACGATGGTCGCGAGTTCTCTTCGAAATCGCCATTGTTTTTCTGTCTGGCAGCCAAACGACAACGACGGTATGGAAACCTCGAGTAAATCTAGCGGTGTGTGCGCGGCCGCGTGTGTGTATTTTCCTCTCTCGGAGAACGGAGAAACGCGGAGAAAAGGTGAAGCATAAAGGGTGCAACGCAAAGGAAACGAGCCACCGCGGCCTCGATAGTCATCGGTAATCATCCGCGTGCCGGTGAAATGAAAGCGACGAAAAGCAATCTCCGACGAACGTTTCTTCGTTCGTTCGTTCGTTCTTTCTCCCTCGGCCGTGTGTCTCTCTGTTTGACAGGGGTCCCTTTTACCCTCGAATCCTACGACTCGCGGCCCTTCGGGGGTTATTAATCGGGCGAGCAATCGAGTTTACGAGCGACGAACGCCCGCCCGTGGATTTTTCCGCGATTCGTTCTACAGGGTGTTCAAGATCCACATCGACGAACCCCTGTTCGATATCGTCAGGTAGTCGCGCAACACCGTGGACGATCGACGTGCGATTTTACAGCGGGATTAAAAATTCCACGAGCGCCTCGGGATATCCCTCGACGACGAAATCGTGATTTTAGGTTACAGTTAACCGGAGAAAAGCTCGAGGAGCACTTTAAAGAAAACGGGCTGCCGGTGGAGGGGACGCCGACTGCCGTGAATGCGCAGTTGAATTCATTAACGCGAATTCGGCCCTCGTTCCCTTTCGCATTGTTGCTCCGCAACGAGGAATCGAGAGAATGGCCAGGAGTGCTAAACACTGTTACTCTCTGTCAATTAAGGGCGAATAACAAAAGAAGAGATTAATAAAGGAAGCTTTTAAGGAAACTGTCGGGAGAACTGGGATATCGGGCCACGACTCCCTCTTATCGTCTCCGGGTGACGCTGAAACTTCTCGCGAGGAGAATTCTTCCCTCGATGGAAAAACTCACCGGGGAATAATTTCAGCGTACCGAAATGTTTCGATAATTTCCAACGACGAGTAACGTATTGTTTGCTCGCAAAAAAATTCTCGGACGCGATAGGGAGGCGCGCGAGCGAGCGAGCGGCACCGAGGAGAGCTCGTCCGGCGAAGATTAATACGAGTTTTCCTTTATTTTTCCCCGTGATCCATTTTTTTTCCCGGCGATCGCGGCTTAATTCCCCGGCGAAGGAATTAACGCGCGATCCTCGTTAACGTCGAGAGCTCGCATTATTTTCACCGAAAATGCGAGAGCTTTCTTTCGCGAATTATTTCCGTCGAGCGGGTAGCGTTCGCCGTTTTCGACGCTCGTGTCCGATTAAATGAAATTCTCCGGCAATCGTCCGAGAAAGGACGTCGGGAAATCGGTGAAAATGTCGGCCGCGAGGGGATTACGCCCGTAAAACGTACGAAATGTGCAAACACTGGACGATCGTTCGGGTTCGAGCGTCACGCGGCAAGAATAATTTCAACGCGATACGCGGAATCGCGAAAGTGCGAAGTGACTCGTGTATTCGGTTAACAAGTATCGCCGCAATTCCCTCAAATAGTACCTATTTATCGCGTTTGGTATAATTTTCCCGATTAAAATTCAGCCGGCCGCGAGGACCGATCAATGGACGTTAAATTACCGATGGTAGCGTGGACGAAATTCGAAACCAGCTCGACGAGGGTCGATAACGTTGTCGTCGGTGCACCGATGAAAAATTAAGCTCCGCGCTTTGATCCGGCATAAAAAATTCAAACTAGCCGGGACAAGAGCGTTAGGAACCCGGAGAGCGAGGAAATTACCAGCTCGGGGAACAATTGATCGCCGCTCGACACGAAACTCCAAGTACGTGCATACGAGGGATGCGGTTTCGGTTAGGAGGAAGAGCCAATTCCACCGGAAGTGGAACCCGGTTGCCAATCGTTTCGGTAAATAGAGAAGGATTAGACGGTAACGAGGTGGTTGGAAATATTTTCAAAGTTATCCGCCAAAGTTGCTCGAACCGCGAAAATATTGTTCCGTTCCGTTGGCGTCGCTCCAAGGTCCGCGCGCCGATTCACCGAACGTTCATCGGAGAGAACGGACCACGAGAAAAGTTAGTTTTTCGCGGACCTATTGAACGATTGGCAGCGAGCTTCGATCGATCTTCGGCTAAGATTCTCTCGCATTACGCCGCGAACTCGAGGAGATTCGTTCTCTCGGTCGGAATACATCGTTCCGTAATATAACGTAATGTAATAATATCGTCTACGCGGACAAATCCGATGGATTTAATCGATCTCTCGTCCCGGTTCGTTCCAGGAGGTATTCTCTCCGCGAATTAAAAAGAGCACGAGTTCCTATCTGCGCGTTTTCTTCCCCCGTTTGCTATCCAACGACCGATATTTAATTACTCGTTTCGTTGATCGCGTTCCACGTAGTTTTCAAGACGACCGAGAGGGGTTTCGAGTTTCTCGCGTGCGCTACAAAAGTTTCGAAAAAGAATCGCGATGATATCGGCATCCCGGCCTCGGCGTCACAGTAGTTTAATTAACTCGGCGGCGTTGATTGAATTTTTTATCGAGCGGAACGCGCTTCGAGGCTTCGTTGCGATACCAAAGAGAGAACGAGAGAACGCGTGCGAAAACTTGTTTCCGTCTTCGATGACAATTTATCGAGCTCGCTCGGAATTGCGAACAAGACGTATCCGTGTAGGCGAGAATCAAATTTGCGATCGCAGCCTCGCATCAATCCCGCAGCGAGACTCTCTCCTCGGCTTTGCCGGCGCTCGCTGGAAAATTCACTCGCGAGCGAATAATCCTCTCGTTTTCTCGGTCCAGCCGGCTTTCCAGCTGGCCCTTAATCCGGCCGAAACAGGAACGGGGAAGAGAGGCGGGAAGAACGATTCCTATATTCCGTGACGGTGTCTAGGATTCCTTTGAAATCGGCGTAAACTTGTTTCGCCATCAGGTGCAACATCTCCGAGCCGATGATTGGATGGCGTATTGTTCGTCGGCGAAGCGAGGATTCGCATCTGCACCGATCCTTCTCGTTTTCTCTCTGTCTTTTTTTTTTTTTTTTTTTTTTACAACTCGTTAGCCGGCCTGTAGCGGAACGACGCGGTTAAGTCTTGTAAAATCCAGTTAAAATGCAGATCCGATCAACGGTAGCTCGATAACGATGTCGTCCCCGCGCTTTCGAAATCGAACCTCTACGTTTCACCGCTTCGAAATTTATGCGAGCGCGTGTTTTCCAACCGGCTCGAAATTCCAGCGACAATCGGCCCGCGTCGTTTCGCAAACGGTTCGCCCATCGCGGAACAAACGCGCGACACGAAGAGAAACATCCGTGGGACCGCGGTCGTTCGTTCGTTCGAGCGAAGATCGTTACGAGCTCGCAAACCCGGTTTTACGATACGATCGTTCGATACGTTTCGTTTTTCGAGGATCGTCTCTCCGGTCTCGTAACCGCGCCAGAGACCCTGGAGGTGTTTCGATGCTCGCGATTCTGGGCCCGCGACAGGTGGAATTAACAAGGACCGAAGGGCGCGCGGAGTTTTCGTTGTTCGAGTCGACGGTCGGTGCAAATTTTCGTTGAAGGTAAATTCGATCATCGGTCCGATCGAAGCCAATGTCCGTCACTGGGTTGTACAGATGTTCCCAACGAGCGGTTCTCGCGTACCAAAAACGATCGAGTTTCGTCGATGGTTTCTTCATTCGTGGATAAATTGTCCTCCTCCTCCTCTGTTTGTAATTTCGCGAGGGAATATCGAAGAAGCACCGAGGAAGGAGACGGGCAACCGTGGTCTCGAACGAAAGAGGGACAATTTGTCGGTGAATTTTCGTCGATCGTTTTCCATTCTGCGCACGTTCGATCGTTGCACGCACGTTCGCGAACGAAACGTCCCCGTTCGGCTGGAAACTCGGCAATTCGCCCGATAAAATCGGCGGTGGTGTATCGCGACGTACGGCCATGCGCGCGTGCAGCTGCGGCCGCAGTTGCGAAATTGCTCCGAAATGTGTTCGCGAACCCGGCCGGGGCTAATTTTAACGAAACTTTGGCCACTTTGGTTTCGCGCTCGAGGACCCGGTTCGTTCGTATAATGCGAAATTCTCGATCGACCGTCGACGCAACTCGTACGTTCCAACGATCCGTTATCGCGTTTAACGACCACCGATAAGAACCGAGAGCACGCAACGGAATTCCGTTTATTAACTTTTATCTCCGTCGGAGGGGACCGAAGCCGATCCTTGCTCCTTAATTTTCCATTTTATTGTCCCACGAACCCGAGCAATAATTCCCGGGGCGGTCGGGGAAGGCACTTGTAAAAAATTTCGGCTCGAGATAACTCGGCCGAGGGCAATGGCACCTAATTTCCGGTAACCGGTTCGCACGGTTAGGCGCGATAGGGCATCTGGTAGCTCCACCTCGAGCGATTCGGGCCTCGTTGCTCCGATCGAGGCTCTAGTTTCTTCGACAAGCTCCGACATCGCGTCGGGGACACAGATTCTTATCGTTCGTATTCTATGGACGGGGTACACGTTTTTCAAGACTGCTGCCTAAATGACTCCTCGGTGTTCCGGAAGCCCAACGAATTCCACGCCGCGTAATAAAACGATTTCGAGGGGACGTCGATTTTTTACGACCAAAGCGCGCTCGTTAGTTCCTTCGGACGGAGGGTTTTTCGAGGGCGGTGATCGGTTTTCGATCGAGGGAACGCGCGGACTTGTTTCTTTCATCGGTTGGACACGGAAGGATCGTCGAAAACCAAGCCCCGGGAAGGGTGAGATTTGCATCGAAATCGGACAGCAGCCCTCGGACTCTCCGAAACTCCCTTTTCCTACGGAATCGCCCTCGGTCCGCGATCTTAGCGCGTCGTTCGCGCGACATCGATTCCCCTTCGATGCTCCTCGATAAGAAGCCGAATCGACCGAGATGCTGCCTCCCTGCAACGCTCCGGGAACAAATTGTCCGGACGTTTTTCCGTTCATGCATAAAACATCGGTCCGTCGTCCGACGCTAATGCAACTAGACGTCGAACTTGCTGCCTCGAATCCAGTGGATTCACGGCTCGTCCGGTTCCGAGCCATCGATCTTATTAACCGCTCCCTTGCATTTCTCTCGATAAATTTCGCGTCTCGTTTTCGAACTCGTCCCGCGGTAGTTTTTCTTTCGTTTCGTATGAACGCGCGCCAGGAATCGGCTAACGAGATGTTTCGGTAGCGGTAGCACCGAAGCCAAATATCGTGCCAGCTGCGTTTGGCGACGATCGATCGACCGAGACTACCTTGACGGGAAATTTCGAATAATCAGATTTCCTCGTTAATTGGCCTTGCGTCGGATTCTCCGAATAGTAGGGAATTTTTAAGAGGGCGGGGTACTCGGCGGCCACCTTGTCCGCGTACACGGTCTTCGAAGAGAGGGGCGTTCGAGGTTGACACGATGATCGCGGATCACGGTTATGGTATTGTCTCAAACGACTGGAACGTAATCAATAATCGATAACCGGCCGAAGCGAGTAATCTGACATTCACGTGACACGTTTACACGGTTACGTCGGAGTAACAAGCGTATGGTTGCCATAAGCTCGAGTCAAGTAGTCTCGATTAAGCCACTCTGGCATAATTAACCGCATCTGTAGAATTTGCTCTTGGCCCGATCGATGCGGCCCGCGCTCGCCCCCGATTGTGAGTTCTCCGCGGACGGTTCGTTGATGTCCGTTTAATGGAATTCACGTTTCTATTTGGCCGTTACGCGATCGGGATATTCCCGTTAATTGACGTCCGCGCAAACGTACAAATACTCTGGGTAATTTCCTCGCGGGGTATCGCCGGTGGCCGGGCAACCGTCAACTTCGAGTCTCTTTAAATGGGTCTCGAACACGCTCTTGCTTCGGTATTCAGACACGACGAGGGCCACTCGTCGGTGCATCGTAGCCCCAAAGTAGCCTCAAGGATTCCACGTTTACGGTTTTCCTCGATCGCGTCGATGTTTCTTCGAAACCGTGACCCGTTGGGCCCTCCGCGTCGAAAAAAGGCAATATTTACCCCGGTGGATCGTATCGTTTGCGATCGAAATTAGAAGGGCGAGGGAGACGCGTGGTCGAACTTGTTTCCCGGCTCCCTCTCCTCGGTGTCTGAGCCTAAAATAACGAGCTCGTCGGATCGCCGAGGGCGCTCCTCGGTTATTCGTTTCCTCGACGAGGATCGGGGAGGACGTATCGGATCTTTCGCTCGCCGTGATTCGTTTATGTAAATATTTGTCGTCTCGAATTTGCAAACCTTCGCGTACCGGCGACTCTGATTTTTCTCGCGATTAATTTCAAGAAGGAGATCACGAGGGTCTCGAGGACGGAAAGAAGAACTCGATAAAGAAACCGGACAAAGTTCACCACGGACGCAGACCGATCGTTTTCGTTCGTGCCGGTCGAGGTTTCGCGTGCTCGCCTGGATTGAAATATTTCCACGAAGCGTCGCTGTTTACGATCCCCGCGAACTTTGACGAGAACTCGAGAACACGGTTTTGATTTACGAGGAACGTCCAGGGCGAGGAATTTGTCGTAGACCTCCACACCTGTAAACCGGTGTCTCGAAACCGCTCCTCGAACCATCCACCGTCCGATCGCGCTGCGAGCAAACGTTTCGAACGGTTCGTTTCGAAGAGGGTCGGTGCACGGGTACCTGGTTTCTTTCCCGTTTTCTTCCCGACCCTTGACCCTTCCTTCGGTATTCGAAAGCGCGGTTGGCTCGCCGTTCTCGAACTCGGCGTACGGGTTTCGCGTCGGCCCGGAGCGGTTACGCAAAGGACGTACACGGATGGGTTTCCATTGGCGATGGTTTCCAACCGTTTCTCGGGGCGAGAGTTCCGCGTAAAATTTCTCCTCGACGCCCCGAGTCATTTCCATTCTCGTTACGAACGAGACACCGCGGTTCCCGGGTCCTCCTATTTCGATCTCGAACGTAAACACTCGGGGTAACTCTATCTCGTGCATCGTTTCCAAAACTTTGCACCTCCTTCCGCGGATGCATCGTCGTCCAATTAGAACTCTCCCCATCCGGATGCGGTGAAAATCCCTCGGGTGGCTCGTAATTAGTCGCAGAAACGGGGCCAGAAAACAGAAGTGTCTCCAAGTTGGTCCCGCCCGTTAGTATTCGGAACACGTCGTTGAATTAGTCCTATTGATTCCTGGTTCTCTCTCTCTCTCTCTCTCTCTCTCTCTCTCTCTCTCTCGCTCTCTCTATTCGACCGTGCCGCGATAACTTCGTTCGGACGGAAACACGAGATGATCCTTGTCTCGGATGCAGCCTCGCTTTGCCCGCCACAATAGCCGGGTAATTCCTCTTCGTATTTCCGCCTCCCTCTTCTTCGTTTCTGCAGCGCGGAGTCGGATCGCGCGGCGGGTAACTTGTTTCGAGTTCCCGGTACACTTTCGCGAAATTGCCAAGTCGGCTCCCGGCCGCGTAGCTGGCCTTTTCGGGCGATCTCGGATCGTTTCGAGTTAATTAAACGGGGGGATCCGGTGCCAATCAGCGACGCTCCCAACAACCCCGAGAGTTTGGTAAATATAGCCCCGTGGTTCGTTGCATCGGTCTCTTATGAAATTGTCGCCGAAGGATGGAACGGATGGCTCGAAACGACGAGAATTAGGTCGAGATTCGTTCGTTGGCCGATCGGTCCTCGAGGAAACCGTTTTTCCAAAGTTTATTCTTCGGTTACGGCGAGGTCTCCTTGCTCGTTCGGAGTTCACCTCGGATACGGTCGGCCGTGAGACCGGATACCCCTTTCGGGTATACGAATCGAAAGCTGTACAGATTCGCAAATAGGTACTCGACGAGGGAAGAGCGTACGCGCGTCCCGTGTGAGCTTTCGAAACGTAAAAAGAACATTTTTCGCTCGATTTCTTTCAGGAGTGAACTTTTCAGCTCCGTCGACAAGTTGCACGGATTCCTCCTACCCTTGGCACGAGTCTACGAAGAGTTTACCGTACATCTGGTTGTCTTCGCGTTACTTTCATCGTAGCCGGGGATTGGAGGTTTTAACGAGTGCACGCGATACACGTAAGGCTGCATGGAAAGTCGTGATACGAGAACGTGGAACGCTCGACCGCCGTCGTTATCGCGAAAGAGACGACGACGACGACGACGACGACGCGTTTCACGACCTTGTCACCAATAAAGCTCGAGTGTACGAGCTCAAAGCCCCAGTAGGTCAAGCATCTGGCTGACCGACGACTCGGGAATACGCTGCACGAAGGAGCGAGCACTCGAGACCCTGCACCGAAGCCGTTCTTCGGGCACGTAAATACGTCGTTCGTCCTTTTTTTTTTCGGGCGTCGTTTAAATATGCACGCGGCTCTTTGCGATTTAGAGCGCAGATATACCAGGTGGCGAGGAAAAACGGCTCGAAACTCGAGGTAAGCGGAAAACTTCCAACAAGAGCGATCTTTAACGCGTCGAGCGCATTTTGGCGATCGGCCAGCAAATTGTGTTCTCGGTCCACGTTTATTGCAACTTTTTCGTCGAACTCGAAAAATTACAAACCTTATCTTTTTCCACTTTGCGGAACACAGCTACGAAGGCACGGTTCTGCTCGACAATGTTCGAGGACGGAAGAAAAACGCGAGGACGATTGCGATCGAAGGCTCATCCCGAATCGGAGCTCGAAAGAGGATCGAGCGAGTATTCCCAGCGGTCGGGGGTCCTTTCTGGAACGAACCTCGGCGAATCTGCCTCCGCTCTGCATTTAAATTACAAATATAACGAGGACTTATAAGGGAGCTTTTGCGGAAAACGCGTCTAGATCCGGTCGGTCTGAAATCGTTCCGAACGCGATTTAACTCAATGGTCGCGGCTGTCCTTTCCGATTATTTATCGGACTCTCGATTAACGAGCGACCAATGAACCGTAGAAACGGTAATTACCAGACAGCGGGTTCCCCATTTATTCGCCGAGCTAAACGAGCACGAACAAAGGCGAATGTTTTATCACCGACGGCTAATAAACTTATCGGTAAGAAGCTTACCCGGAAGTTTACTTTCGCGAAACTCGGGACCAACCGAGACAGACCGAGTGGCTGAGCGGGAGAGTGTTCGTCTATTATCGTACCGACGTTTCCCCCTCGAAGAAACAGGAGATCCACCGTGTTTTGTTTACAGCGGATCGGCCAAAGTCGCATTAACGTTCGCGTCTCAGTTCCCGTGCCGCGAACGGTACCGTTAATTGTACCATTCGTGCAAAACGGTATCGTGGAATTGTTGTAGGCGTGCAATTTTTTACGAACGACCATCGGAGAATCGAAAGTCTCCCGGTACCGAGGTCCGTTTCGATTTTCTACGGTTCTCGCGTCCCAGCAGCCGCTTATCGAGATGGCGAGAGTCGTTAAAAGAATACGGGTCACGCGGCATAGGTGCGCGATAACCTCGAAGAGAAATCTGCCAACGGGCCACCGAAACGGTCGGTGGTTCTTCCCTATGGAAATCCACGGGGGTGGGTTTCGGTGGACGAATTCGCGCAGGTTGCGTCGGCCGTAGCTCGCGAGCGATAATTGTTTATTTTTTTTTTTTCGTTATTGGCCAGGTCGAGCGCGGCCCGTGGAACCGCTGACGCGGTGGGTCTCTCTCGTTCGCGAACCAAGGCGAACGCTCGAAGCTCCGAGCGTTCGGGTAGGGAGAAGTAGGCCAGCTTGTGCACGTAAAGAATCTACTTTTTGTGACGCATAACCCGTCGAGGTCGGTCGAAGGGAAACCTCGGCAATTCAGCGAAATCTGACACGTGACGGTGGGATCGCATGCCAGTCGATCGGGCCGTGCCGTCGATCCTTGAATACGAATTAAGCGATTTCCGGTGTGGCTTTTCGGCCCACGAACCGTCGCCTAGATTCCACCGCCGGATTAAAAACCGGACGGTGTGCGCCGTGCCGCGTAATTTTCCACCGTGGGTTTCGACGTTTCCGAAAATAGCGAGTCGGTTTTTCAGAAACGTGCGAGATCTCCTCTCGCTCGGAACTCGAACACTTTCGGATAGATAATCTTTTTAAATTATTCCCCGACCGCTTGAACGGGTCGAAGCGCGCGCGATAAGCGCGCCCGCTAGCCCGGAGCAAAATACACCAAGAATTATTGCTACGTCGGGATAAGGATAATCCCCGCGTTCGAGGATTAATTGTATAGTTCCGAGTTCTCTCGCGTGAACGCTATCGGGTCGCTTCGATCTAACGATTAAGCGATTCTAATTGCACGTTCTGGCACGCACGTGACCCTCGGGATCCCGGTAAATCGGGCAAGTTCGACGAACGGAGATCTTCCTCGCCACGAGCGGAACGGGCAGCTTCGCGTGGCTGTTTTTTTCTTCGAAAAACGATGCTTCCGTCGATCGTTTCGGGTCCGTTCGAAGGTCCAACCGACCGAATTGCTATCCAGAAGGGAAGCTTCCGGCGATCGACGTTCCCCCATCGCGCGCGTAATTAACCTTTATCATCGCCGGAATCGAATTAATTCCAGACTCGTCGAAGCCTCGACGGTTGTCGATAGCGGCCGCCTTTTCGACTCGGTCGTTAATTACACCGAAACTCGACGAGCAGCGCGTGCACGACGCGACACGGGCTACCTTGCTAATTAGCACTCTCGTTTATTCTTCGGAGAGTACCGAAGAGCAACGGTAGGTGTTGGAAAATTTCGAGAGGAGCCGGTCCACTGTACGGAGGGTCGCTGGAACCCCAAGATCGACAGAGGCGAATATGAAAAGGTTCGAAAGACGAGTCGATCCGTGACCAATTCCCATGTGCTTGGGACGGAGGAAGCAACGGATGTACCTATCGATCGTCTTGGACGATTTCGTCGCGAGACGAATTGCGTCACGCCGGGGAACGGTTGAACAAATTAACGACGAAGATAGCTGCGTCGACCGCAGGTCGTTGGAACGTTTGAGATTCCTCGGCTGGGAAATTCTTGGAGCTTCGTCGTCGAGAGTTTCCGGCCAGGGTATCGTGGCAAAGTTACGCGTGTTCCTCGGAGAAGCTTACCCGCAACGAACGTCAGAAATCGCGCGACGATCGTTACCGTCTTGCGCAAAATTCAGAGGGAAACTTCTTCGGATCGTCGTTCTCGAAAGTTCGCAGCATCGATTTTGATCCTAACTTCCGCCGATCGGCTGCTCTGTTCCGCGCAAACACAACCGCCGGTATTATGCAATTTAGAAACTCGCCTAGTCCTCCCGAGTAAATTTTCGAACTCGTCGATCCACGATACCGGTTACAAACGAAACGGTCGTTAGCGTTTCGAAGCACTCTCGTTAAAATCTCGAACGGTCGACTTTGATTTTAACGAGCTTTCGTAAGACGATACAAGCGCGAAATATTTGCCGCGCGTTCCTCCACGGTTTTAAAGACGCGAACAATTAAAGTTACCCGAGGAGGAAGATCTTGCCTCGTCTCGGCTTTCGTCGTTACTCTCGTTGTAGATTTCTTTCGCGACGAATGGTCTCTTCCCCTGTAGACAGATACCAATGTCGGTATCGTTATCGTTGTTTCGTAAGTGTTCTCAGGAACACCTTTGCGCATTGTCTTTGAAAAGTTCGTTAACGTGGATACGTTCTTTTCCCCTCCACGGTAGGAGAAAGAGAGACGAACCGCGGTTTGTAAGGGAACGAGATAAACGCGAGTGTACGCAAAACGTTACGGGCTACCAAGGAACTTTGAAGCACATATTTAACGAATCAATCGCGGCTCTGTTTGTAATTGGATTCCAATGAATAAACCGAATTCCATATTCCGTGTCGCGTTGCGCCGGTGTTGGTTGATTCGATTAAATTATGCGCGGCTGAAACGGCCCGGTCGTTTGTACGAAAATTTTTGCAGCTCGAGTTTGCTCGCTGCAAAATCTCGCTCGGCGGGTTCTCGATAAATTCAACGATGAAACATCGAACGCGTCCGAGTGCTCTTTATTACGAACGCGCACCCCGATCGTTCCGTTCGGTGAAAGTTCTCCGTTTATTCGTCCCTTTGTTTCATTTTTTCTTCTCTCGCCGACCATCTTCTCTTTCGTTTCAACGGTACGACGCGACGTTTAATAACAACCGCGCGAACGAGGAACAATTTAGCGATTACACCGGCCTTTATCGTCGCGTTGAAAGCGTCCGCGAAATTCCGGTTCGCGAATCGACGCCGTTACGACCCATACCTTGCGAACATCGCGTCCACGATGGCGCGGCTTCTCCGTAAATTCGAGCAGCGAGCCGAAAAACGCGGGAAATTTCCCGCGACGAAGGTTTCGTTCGCCTCGTAAAGGGAGCGGTTATCGTTCGACGATTGCGGCCGACGAGAACGTTCGAAAAACGGGGTACTCGCGGTCGTATCGTTGTAAACGCGTTCGCGAATCGTAGAAGCGGGAGTTCGGTCGCAATCGTTCCCGATTAAATCCACCAGGGACGATATTTTGCTACCGGACGGGATACGAACAGGTAAGAGCGGTCGACTCTCCGCTAACGGACGTTAGGTAATCCGTTTCGCGAACCGAATTTCTATTTCGAGCTGCAAACGTTCTGGAAGTTGCCAACCGGGCGATTTTAATCCCCCTCGATTTCGAGTCGACCTCCTTTCCTAGCCGCTTCGTTTCAAGGGAGAGTATAATTCTCCGCGTTTCCGTACAACTCGTCTCGTAGAAACTATAGTCTTTCGGAGCGAATCGCCTCGAGATCTCGTCGATCCCCTTTTCCGACCGGTCGATTTTTCGGGGTAAATTTCGAGTATCGAAATTACGAACGATCGAAAACCAAGCCGGTCCGTCGCGTGCAACGAGTGTCGGTGATTTTCGAAGAGCGTTTCGCGAAGCGTGCCACCGAAATTAATTTCCCCGGCAAACAGAGACTCGTTCGGTTCACGACGGTCACGTTTTTCGCGAACTCTTTCCACGATGGACAATCGATTTCGCGCGTTCCCGTCGCGCATATATTCGCGCTCGTTACGTGACCAGCTTCGTCGAATAAGCGAAAATTTCCCTCCGTTCCCGCCCCCGTCCCCCTGGTTGTCCGGTATTCGATTTCCAACCCCCTCCCCTCGGAAATCGATGATTTTCCTCCCCGTAACGATCGTAAATATTCCTTCCAGGGGGATAGAGAGAGACACAACGACGCGGCGGGCCCGCTAAATGTGGGCCTACTCCCGAAACACAAGGGGGACCGTGGAAAATGGGAGTGGCTGGAGAATTTCCAGGCAAAGGGAACCTCAAGAGCACGAGAGTGCGAATCTTTGCGGCGAAATGGTATTCGACGCGCGTTTTTCATTATTTCGAAACAATGAGGAACAGCGTGGCCGAGTTTTGCCACGAATACGAAATTCGAGCGCGTTCCAAGGCGAAACGAAGAGATAACGAGCAAACTTCCTTTAACTCGGATATCGCGGCAAGTGGTTGTTTTCCATCGAAACTCGTACTCGGCTTTTTCTTCCCTTTGGAAACCGGAGAGTGGTTCGAATTTCGTTCGGCGAACAATACCGCGGAACAATATCCGTCCGTAGACCGGACGAAACAGGGAGAAGCGTCGCTTCGGAGAACTCGCGAGTCGGTTCGCAACGCGAGCGTTAGCCCGATTGGAGCTCGACGCTGGTTGGTCGCGATTTTCTTTCGAAATTCGAGGATCCGCCGCAGTGCAGTTTGCGCGTCCATCGAACGATCGTGGCGCGCAAATGTGAATCGTGTATTTCGTTGTTTCTCCACTCGGGAACGTACCCGAAGCGGGGTCGAGCGGACGTCCAGCGCGACGCGATTCGTAAAAGCAAAGAAACCGTGCAAAGCGTGTACTCGTGTCGGGTATCGAGTTATATATGGTTGATCGACAGTACCTGAATCCGTTCGGTGTTACGGGGTGCAAGCGGTGGTCGGTGCGTCGATCTGGAGCCCGGTCCCGTGTTCGGTATCTCGCACGAAACGGAAATAGGAAATAGAAAATAAAGGCGTGGACGGAGAAACCGTGGCGTCGTCGGCGTCGTCGGCGTGCTCGAATTTTACGCGTCGGGACGGGCTCCAGTACGCGCGATACTACGCATCGATCGAACGACGAAAACTTGGCGCGAGTATCGCGGCCGAATCAACAAGAGCAAGCGAAGAGGCTAAGTAGCGCATGCTTGACTTTCTAACGGACATACCCAGTATGTCCATGTCTCGGCCTCGTGGCTGCGCTCGTGATGCTGGCGACAGTAGTACTGACGCCGTTTCGCTCGGACTTGGCTCGCCAGCACCGACGACGACCACCACCACTGCCGCCGACGCCGCCGACGCCGCCGACGCCGCCGCCACCGCCGCCGCCTCCACCGCCTCCACCACCGCCAACGCCACCGACGCCAGCATCCTCGGCGTCCCCTATCGAGAACCGAGTTCCCCACCAACGCTCTCGGTGGGCGTGCTTCCGCGCGATACTCGGAAGGGGTTCTCGCGGACAGAGAGGGGTAGAAAAATGTTGCTCTCCCCCTCTGGGAACTTGTGTAACCCACCCTCTCGCGCACCGCAACCCCCGTACGCGATATACCGGACTCTGGCGATTTTCTCGAGGAACGACCACGGGACGAATCGACGACTCTGGCGAGGCGAGGGCTGCCCGTAATTCTCGATAGTATCGTCGATGCTCTCCTACGGAAAGGGAAAAAGACCCAAAAAAACCAAAGAAAAAAATAAAAAAAAAACACGCACGGTTCTTATCGATCGGCTCTTCCGGTCCAATTCTGGCACGGTGTCCGATGTTTGGAAAAGCCGGGAGCGGAACGAATAGAAGAAAAGCGGTCACGACGTCGCGTCGCTCGGAGGCGAGGAAAAGCCCGGGCGAAACGGAGTACGCGATTCTTGCTCCCGAGGGAAATTGCAATTAGGAAACGGGAAAGCGGCTCGGAACGCACGCATTCCGCGCGACGCAACGGGAACCCATTAAGGAATATTCCCGAGCGCGAGCGAGCCTCGCTTAATGAGCGATATAATTTATTGGCTCTACTTAGAAGCTGGTCTACTCGCGGTTCCTAGTTAATAGAACCCGCGACCTCCGACCCATTAACGGCACCAGGTCGAACCGTAAGACGGCAACCCGACGTCGAAGAGACCCGGTCAGTTTCGGCTTTATCGTCGCGCGAACCCACATCGAACTTGCCCTTTGCCACCCTTTGCGGGTTCGAGTCTCTCTTCGTCTCGATTCCGCTCGCTCATTGTCTGGCTTCTTGTTCATTGTCCGCCTCTATCGCAGCTTCTACCGCGCGTATATCCATTCTCCGGAACTATTCCAGGCCCTCCTCCTCCTCCGTCTCCCCCTGCTGCTGCTGCTGCTGCTCCTCCTCCTCCTCCTCTACCCGCTCCGGCCCATTCTGCATCGGGTACGGGCTTGACAGACACGGAGAGGAACGCGCACCCTTCATCTTCCAGGCATCGAGGACCCGAAGATTTATCGGGCTTTTCGCGCAGCCATCAGGAACGCCTACGCCCTTCCTTTTATCGCTTGAAATACGGCGACGGTATTATTTTCGAGCTACGCGGAACTTTGCCACGACGAAGGCCAATCGGAACCAACTCTCGGAATTCTCCTCTCGATCGTTCCTCGTCGAGACTTTTCTCCTCTGGTCGCGTTCCGCGGGAAGGGAAGTTTCACGAGGTGTCCCAAACGGGAGGGCCCTTTTACGCAAAATCGTTTCGGCAAAGAACGTCTCCCGTCTCGATACTCGTCGATACGTCGACACGGACAGGATCTGCGCTCGATCGGGGAGCGGAGGGTTCGAAGGAACCTCGTCGACGTAGCCTTCGAGTATCCGAAGTGCCGTGTCGAAGTAACGAGAGCTCGCGGAACAACCACTCGAACGGACGAACCGACTCGGTAGCACTTAACGAAAAGAAACTCTCGTAGGGTCTTCGCTGCGCGATAAACCAGTCGAGCGTCGCTGACTTATGGCGCGCGTAAGTCGGACGACCGGATCGGCCCGTAGAAACTGGAGAGCAACCGAATCCATAAACATCGGCAATCCACTTCTCGCGGAGGGGTAGCTTGGTCATCGAGAGAACCCGAGGCGATCTCTCACCTGTTTACGCGAACGCGCTGCGACGTGTTCTCGTGCGTGTTCGCCGTGTGTGCACGGGGTCTCGAGCCGACTATCGGCTCGATAAATACAACCGCTCGTTGAATAATGCAACGCCCGTTTCGGTACTCGGGAGTAAACAAGTAACGCAACACCGTGCCCTCGCATCCACGGGATACCGATACGCCTAAACCAGCTACCTTTGCACGCTGGACTCGTCCTCGGTCAACTTTCGCGCTGATTTCGCGTTCACCGTGCTCCGAGATGCGAAACCGTTTCGTTACGCGGTGACTTACTCGCGTAACAACCGACCGAACTTCCTCGATCGACGTATCGATGGTTTTTCCTCGCCCAGGTTTCGGCCCTTTCGTCGCGAACGAACCGAGAAAATCTACCTCTCGACTCGGAACGAGTGCGCCTCGAATTCGAATCATCGAGGACCGGGAGGATCTCGGAAGTTTAAGTTTCCCGCGAGGGTGTTTACTCTTGGCTCGTATTCCTCGCTGGAGTTACACGTGCCCTCCTCTTTTCGATCGGAGCGACAAACGTCGAGGAACAATTCCAAACGGACGTCTACGAGATCGACGTCGCTCGTCGGTCGATTTCCTTCGAACTCGTGGCAAATGTTGTCCAGCTTTCTCGAGAAAGCAGACACTCCGCGCGTATCGATACCGTCTTTAGCTTCCGCGAGTATTTCTAAGCCGACCTCGGGATCGATGTCTCCAAAGGCGGCGCGCAACTGCGATAGAATTCGTCGAGCGGAAAGCTCGTTGCTCCTCTTATTCGTGGAAACTCGCTACGAGAGTCGTGCGAGCGAATTAACGACCGACGACGACTGGTTTCCGTCTCGTCGATTCAAAGCGAGGAGAGCTCGCGGGGCTCGTTCCTTTTCGTTCGGTTAATTGGGCCGCGTCGTCGAAGACGCGAGCAATTCGTCCGTTCGGGGCAGAACGTTTCGAAGACGCGTTACCGGATGTATCTCTCGTTCGTATCGAGTCGAAGTCTCTTTTCCCGCGTTTTCGTAGACGTTTCGAGGGACCCGTTGCATTTCCCAGGGAGCTCGCGAACCTCCTCGAGTAACCGGATGCAACCGCGATCGCATCGAGGTCGCGTTAACGAGATAATTTCGCGTCGTCGGGGATATTAAGCCGTTTCGGTAATTGCGGACGTTAATAACGACAGACGCGTTGATGGAACACCGGTAATCCGTGTCTCGGAATACTAAACGGGACGGACACGCGCGCGTACCTCGATGGACTCGTCCGGCTCTGTAAACACTCGGACGCAATCAACGCAAGATAGCAACGCGCGAATTAGAGACGAATTCCGTCCAAGTTGGCGCGAGTAAATATTTACCGTGACAACGACAAAACCAGCCGAGGACGCTTATTTCGAGATTTCGATCGAGTTTCCACGGTTCCTCGTTGCCGAACCAATTATCTCCAATTAGACGTTGGCCGAGCCGTTACGACTCGCGGCCGAGTAAACACCCTCTCGTTCGTTTTATTCCCTAGCTCGAAGTTTTCCTCCACGTTCGTGGTACCTACCACCCCTTGTACTCTTCGATCGCGAGATCTTTGCGCGTCCAGGGCGTTAAAGGTTGCCTCGTGTTCTCCGTAAACGGTTCCAGGTACTCTGTCGGTTGCCCCTCGACGCGAAATCGAACAGGTGCGCGCCGATGCGATACCTCGAGCGCGAAAAAAGTGACGAGCGTAAACGTTGAATTCCTCGAGAAAACGTACGGTCGACGATTCGCGAAACTCGAACTCGTTTAATCGCGAGCGGTGGTTACGGCTCGGTCGCGTTTTTGTCGAGCGGGTACATCGGGGAATCACGGGTAGACGAAGACTCCCCAGTAATTCGGTTTAATATCGTCGAGAGGGTCGGCCAGGCCGGCACGAATTGTCGAGGATTGTCGTCGTCCTGGTCGGACTCCAGGCAGTCCTGCTGCCAATCATTATCTCGATGGTATGCAGACATACCACCGCGTGCGAAACCGGGTATGCGGGGGCTTCCTGGGAGACGATGGTCTAGTAGGCCGGGTCGATGAGGGAATACGTCGGCGAAGGGGCTGCGTCCGGGAACGAGAAGGGGCCGACAAAGCCCCGGGACCGCTATATTGGCATACCAACGGCCGCTGATATGGGAATACTTTAAGAACAACTTTATAGTGGACGTACACGGCCGAATTGAGACGATCGGGAGTCTCTTTTTCCGCTGGTGGTCCGTCCCTCTCGGTTTTATTTCGCGATTTCGATTTCGTACGCGTACCGGCGTTCAGCCACGGTTTTCCGAATTCTCGATATTTCGCCGGCACGCACACACATCCGGCGGTACTTGCCGACACGTGGGACACCGTATCGTACCACGCCGATAAAATAGTTTCTCGGTGTTGGCTCGTTTCGAAACGCGACTCCGTTTCCAGGACGAAACGATTCCTGGAGTTTCGAACGAGGCGTCGTAACCCTACTCGCGTTACAAGATTCGGTGTTCCTCCTAGCTTCGATTCCCAGAGTTACGCGCCCGAGGGCGTATTAATATCGGCGAATTAACTCCGAAGGACGATCTACGCGACGTCGCGAACAAGAAGAAAGGGAAGAAAGGGAAGAAACGGAGAGAGTTTAACCGGAACGTATGGGGCCGGATAAGGCGTCCCGCGCTTTCTATTGCGCGCCGTCCTCGGCTACGAGAACTTATACCGGGCAATTCGGTCGCCGGTCCGCGAATACTTCCATAAACACGCGCAGCTTACTCCGCTCGGGGAATCCCGTTAGTTCGCATTGGCGACAAATTGAGTCCGAGCGTTTCGTTCGATCGTCGTTTCTCCGATAAAACGAATCGACGAGTCCGTCTCGACGTTCTCGCGTCCCGTACGAACGCGCGCTTCGAAATTCGAGCTCGCGAACGCGTCCACCGTTGGATAAAACCGAGAGGGACTCGGTCGCAGGTTAGGCGCGATACCGATCACCGATCGACGATAACGTTGCTCGAAAGTGTCCGCGAAGAAGGGCCCGGCTGGAAGCAATTTGTTCCGTTCTCGTCTAAATAGCGCCGGTCGTTCAATTTCGCGTCGAGCGACCGATCGAGCGGAGTACATTGTGCCGTCGGGAGGATCCCCTCAAGGAGGTCTCGATCGTCCTCCTAATTGCCGCTGCCTTTCGCGCAACGGTCTCCTTCGCCCTCTCGCGCTCGTTCGGGATCGATTTAGCGCCGAGGGAATCGAGGCCGCGGAAAAACCGAGAACCGAACAGGACCGCCGAGAATACCGTACACCTACCCGATGGGAAGCTCTTTTATCGAGGAATCGAACCAGGAGGAGGAGGGCGACCCTGCCGCCGGACGAGGGACAAAGGGAGAGTTTAAGAGGCGCGGTTCGCGAGGGAGAAGGAATCAACCCGGAAAGGTAAATAAAGAGAACCTCGGGCGCAGAAATTGCACGCTCGAGGAACGAGGGGGAAATTCGGTGGGAGCGAGTACACCTATACGAAAACGAAGAAGCATAGAGACTGGAAGAGATAAAGCTCGCGCGGATATTTCGCGAATGGAAACCGCCTTTCCTCGACCGTACACGGATATACCGAAAAACACCAACACCACCACGGGAAGAAGTTCTCTACCGGCGGTACTAACGGCAGCTTACCACCGTACGGAATAGAATCGTGAAAGTCCGCTCACGTGCGCGCGAACCGCGCCACCGACATTTTACTCTAAATCAGCCTTAAACCGGCCCGGGCAGCTTACAATCAAACCTACTTAGCCGACCTTCCGCCAGACTCGCGGATAAAGTGGCCGAAGACGAAAGCGGAATATATCCCGCGACCATAAAGCATATCCACGTGCCGGCGGTGCGTTTTTACGCGATCGGTCGACGAAAGCCGTCCACCTACGACGGGAAGCCAGGCGGCTCTTAAACGCGACACGCCGTACGTTACGAGTGCCCTCAGGAAACGTTACCTTTTACCCCTCGGTTTACGGCCCTGCTCGCGAAAAATTCCAACGAGCCGTGTCGCGCGCACGGATTCCTCTCGATCCCGACCGAGTAGAATTATCGCGTTCGGCCTTCCTCCGTTCTCCGATTACCGGCTTCCGTCTTTCGCGGACCCGTACAACTTTTACCGCCCCGACTATTTTTACTCGCGAGCTTTAACGGCCACGCGCGCCGGATAAACTTTATCGGGGCCGTTTTTTTATCGTCGTCGAGCACTCGCTCGACGTACACGGATACCCTCCCGATTTCGCCCAATTTATATCCATAATTCGCGCCGCGAACCACCGCGAACGATCACCGATAAACGCCCGTCCATTTACGAGAAATTCGAGCGTACATTGATTCGTACAATTTTTCCTCTTTCGTTTCGACGACGTTACTCGAGCCGATGTCCCTGCAATCGCCAGGACTCTTCCCGAGCTTTCCACTCCCTTCGTTGTCGGGTAAGTCGCATCGGGGTGCATTTAGATGGACACTCGCGACGAATGGAGCGTCGAGACGGTATTAGATGCTCGGTCACGTCCACTTGATCTTCGCCGTGCTTCTCGGAATCTCGGTACCGCTTTCTTTCATCCCGCGGATTTAACACGCGAGCGGAGGAACGCCACCGACGATCGATACCGCGACGAAAACGTATCGTCGCGTACCAGAGAAATTACCAACGCGTCCGGTCCGGGAGTAATTACCTCGCGGTGGAAATTTGTAATTGCGTTCGCGGAACGGAGCGACCGCAGCGTCCGCTTTGCACGGACGGTTTTTGAAAATTGCGATAACCGTCGGGAAAGAAACAGAAACCTCTCGAGGCTTCGAAAGTTCGAATCTAACGATCGATCTAGCCATAGTTTTCCAAGGAGTCTCGAGGATGACCGTTACGCGAGTCTAACGAGATTAATTTCCCTCGCGTTATCGCCAATTTCCATATGACTTCCTCGCGGAAGGATTCGCCGGTTTAACGCGATAACCGGGATCAGAAGGGACCGTTCCGAGAGCTGTACAAGCTTAGACGGAATACGTTAAAGGGTGCAACGATCCGATCGGTGTTGGAGCCCACACGAAACGTTTCTCTCGCTTGGCGAGAATTGCGCGAACCGTGTAAACTGTAGGGAAAAATGTCCGCGAACCCGACTAGACTCGTAAAGACAGATTGTCCGTGTTCGTGACGGAATTGACGCGGAAAGACAACGCGCGATGCTCCCGAAAGATAGGGGACCGTAGCGAGCGGAGCGGGCGAGGAAATTCGCGAGAAAAAGTCGTTAGGGACGCGCGATAACGTAGCCCCTCTCGTCTCTCCGTGTCTCTTACGGCAACGAGAACGGAACAGCAGGAAATACGAGAAGGGGGAAACGCGTGGGTTCGTTGGTTGGTTCGCGGTATTCGAATTTCACCGACAACGCGAGGAAATATCTCACCGGTGTTCCCGAAGCGTCTTTCGAGCCCGTTCTCCGACACGGTGAACATTTTTCTCCACCGAGGGGAACGACCGCGTCGAAACCCGACATTTTATTAGAATTATTTATTTATGCCCTGTAACACGGGGAGTTCCTTCAACGGCGATCCGTGTCCGAGGAAACCCTAATTTTCCCACGGAAAAATTTCCCGGTAATTGCCGTGTTTCGAAGCGGCAAAAAATATTCAATTTAGCAAGGTTTCCTCTCGCTTTCTTTCGTTTAATCGCGTCGCAGTTGCTCGAGCGGTTCCCGCTACACCTCGCGCCGACGCACGTGCCACAAATTACCAAAGTAATTACAGAGATGGAGAGACCCCGAGAGAAACATCGGGGAACGTGTTTTCCTTTTCCGCGTTTGCGGCCGGCGAGTGTTCGCCCGGTTCTGTGATCGATCGCCGCTATGGAATTTATGTAAATAACGAGTGCCGTCTCGATAGCACTCGAGCCACTCCTTTCTAACGAACGGGCGAACGGAAAATTGGTTCCGACCCATCGAGGCGGACGGTTTCCTCTCTGTTCGTAGCGTCTCGCGAGGGAATCGAGCAATTTTCGATTCGAAAAAATACCTCCCGATGTCAAAGTCGAGAAACGATTGCCCAGGGTTTGGCAATTATCGCCGCGAGGACACTTGGAGAGTCCACTGTGAAAAAGAGAAAGAGAGGAGAGAGAGAGACGCGGTCCTGGAACAACCTTGGTAACGAGAGACGACCAGAAATTTAGTAGCTTCCATCCCGTGGAGCCCGGGGCCGTGTTCGCGTGCGTTTCAATTTTCCTCGGTGGGGGAGAAAAAAAAAAAACAAAAAAAACAGGGCGTGCACAGACGCAACGGTGATGAATCGTTCGACCGTAGGCGCGTGTCCGTTTTTCGTCGGTAAACAACGTAATTTTTCTCTTCCATCGACACCGAGGGATGACGCGCAAAAAGCATCCGAGATAAAGATAAAATTGACGGGAAGCGGTCGACAGATGGACGTAAATGTCTTTCTTCGAGACGTTATCGCGGCCGGGCATTACAAGATAAATAGTTTTCATCGAACCGCATCGTAAATCTTCGGGGCGATTCCACGCCGAGGAGAAGCTCCGATGGATCTTTAATTCTATCGCGAGTCTTTCGAGAGAACGCGAGATCCCTTTCGCGACGATTTTCAAAACGCGCGCGATTCGACGTACCCAACGATCGTGCCTTTGCTCGGCCAAAGTCGTGCGATGTCGTGGTCGCGGTTCGCCGATAGCGGCAGTCGAAGGAAGGACACCGGCCAGTGCGGAGCGAACGACTTTCGAACAAAGACACCTGGCGGAACGGAGCGGACCGGAATCGACGACAGTGGAACTAAGGACAGCGAACCGGAAGCTCGGTTTAACCCCTTCCGGCCGCGATACCGGGCGAGCTTCGTGGTAAAGAAATCGGGTCAAACCACACGACGATAGCAAGACTTGTTCGCATTTGTTGGTTCGAGGTTCGTTTCGACCGTCTTCGAAAAGAAAATCTCCACCTAGTTTATCGTTAATTACGATTAGGGTTTCAATCACCGCGTACGCGGAGTAACTTGCTTCGACTTCTTTAGCAGCCACTGTTAATTTTAAACACCCTTGGACAGTGGTTCAAAGGATAGAATAAAAATAAAAGCTGGCCGTTTCGAAACGACCGTTTCGTAAACAGCGAGAGCGAAGGTTATCGACGTCTTATTTCGCTCGGGCAGATCTCGTCGAAGCAATGGAAATATTTTCATAAGAAAACAAACACAAACGATGCTCGTGGTTCCCGTATGGTTGCCCGTTCGTGTCGTATTTCACGGTTTGCAGGTTCCAACGGGGGATGGACGAGGAATTTGTCGATCTTACGGGTATCCAGCGCACTATATTTACCTCCTGTTGGCTAAAGTACGATAAGTTGGAGAGAATTTCGGCCACTTTGCAAGACTCGGGGTCCCTCCTACGGTATTAATTTATCGTCGGAACGGGGTCATATTTTGATAAAGGGTCGATCGTCGTCGTGGTCGTTGGCACGGAAACGAAAAGCGCCGTTTCCCTTCCTTTCTTTCGCATCTTTACGATCTCCGGGCCGAAATTCCGAGATTTCGGGAGCGCTTTAACGGTATCCTCGTCTAATAATCGTCGAGCTCCCGAATGGACGGACCGTCGAAAATCCCCGCGATAAAGACGCGCGGGGAGAAGCCCGAGTAACCCCGATTTACTAAGCAGCGGGCCAGGCTGCGGAGGGGCTGCATGTGCAGGATTTTGGCCGGATGCCAGTTACGGCACTGCGGATGTCGATGGTGACACGAGCTGGCAGGGCTTGGCGCGGGGCTTCGTTCCCTCGGACGAGCCAGCAGCTCCACGCGAAAACCATGGATACCGTGAATGTGTGCTCGCGTGTACACGTCACCGTACAAAGATCGTATTTTCGCTCGACGATACCTAACCCGATCGCCCTGGAAAACGAACCGGAGTCGAAATTCACGTTGGGCGTGGTCAGGGTTTACGAGACCGCGATACGTACTCCCGATTTTACCGCGAAACCGGGATTCTCGAGATCCGAAACCGTTCCCCCTTAGGCGATAAGAGACCACCGAGGATCCAGTCTGGTCGCGCGTTCGTTCGTTGAAATCACTCGCGAGATTTCCGACTTTGACCCAGTGAACTTTTTACCGAGGTACGACAAAGCAGACAACCTTACCGCGCGACTCTTTACATCTAGATCGTTGGTGCATCGTCGACCCTTTGGCGTACACGGATTCCCGATTAGGCGCGCGTAACGAGAAACATCTGTAAATTTCGGATCGAAATTCGAGAGGAATTAGCCGAGCGTAATAAAACGGCCGAGTCGGCGATTCCGATGGGGGAAACTGCCGGAAGGGGTTCGGGATAAAACTTTGTCTCGTTTATCCGGTCCTTTATCCCGAGAGGATTACTCGGGGCGAGCAGGTTTCGGCCCGCTTTAAAACGAGATCCCTCGTCAATGAGAATTACGTTAATCGGGATTATGTAAACTATTTGTTCCTCGGAGGTTAGCGGACACGCCGGTTGGACGTATCCGTGGTTACGAATTACAGCGTCGCGGCCCGGTGTCGCCTCGTTGCCCTAGAAACTACGCAAACGTTAGATCGAGCCGGAAGTCTCGTATTCGAGACTAAAACCGCGTCCGCGGTGGATATACTTTATTAAATCGTACGCGGTAGCTAATATTTACATTTAGCATCGCGCGCGGCCGTTTTCTGCGTTAAATCGAATAATTTCCGTGTGTGCGCGCGGTTCGCCGTACTCCACCGGGGACGAATTTTCTCCTACGCGGGTTATCTCGGTCCAGCCGCGCGCGACCGACGATTATCTTCCTCGGTTTCGGGGTTTCTTCGTATGCAATCGGTGGTTGCAATTAGCCGGGGAACATCGACTCGTTACGCGCCATCATCCGACCGTTTGCTTTCGCTCGCGATGGAAAACGATTCGTCTCTCTGTTCTTCGAGTCTCGCGTACAAGGAGCGAAGCGAGTAATTTTTCTCGAGTTAGAAAAGAATGACAAAGGACGCTCGCATCGTCCGATCGCTGTCCCCGAATTTCGTCCCGCGGTGGCCGAACGCGAGTTCGAAATTACACGGGATTTTCCTCGAGGCTTCCTCATGAATATGCACAGGGGCGTCGGCATCGAAAAAAGGAAACACCCGGTTCTTCTGCATATGCATTCGAGTCCTCGCTCGACGGCCGGCTTTGCCGATATAATAATTTCCCTCCCGTCGTTTGCCAGCCTGTCGCGCGTCGGTCCGCTTACGCGCTCCTAAAACGATCCTTTTAACGAAAGGACGGACATTTCAGCCCGTTCTTCTCTCGGCCCCGTGGACGCGAACGCTGCGTCGGAAATTACTATTTTTTTCCACGTGGTCGTTCTCTCGTTGACAAAGTCGTGGACACTCGCGGAGAAAGTGACAACGATAATAACAGGGGAGAGCAGTCGATGCGCGAGAATAAACAAATCGTGTTGCGTCGGGACGCGATCTCGTCGATTACCGGAATACGTGCGCGACAACAGGACACGCTTAATCTCGGGGATCAACGAGAAGGACGAGGAGCTCTTCTTGCGATTAGAATGAAAGAAACGACGGTTCAGATTCGGGTCGGTCGCGGTGCATCGGAGAAATCGGGAACGAATAAAAGCAGCGAGAACGCAACCGTTATCTCCGATTGCGAGAAGAACAGTCTCGGAGACGATGATACGATTATCGCCTCGGAGTATCTCGGCGAACGTTTATACGAACGGATCTTTGGTTTATTTCGCGTGGTTTTTACGCGTGGTTGTTGCTCGGCTCGAATCGGACGCGGTTGCACGCAAACTCGCATCACCATTGTGCATTCGAGGAGGTTTCCCTCGCGAATGGAGCTTCCTGGAAAGGAATTTATCTTGTCGGGAGAAGACCGCCCTGCTCTCGTCGGTTGCACCGTGATATTCGGTCCGCGTTGTACGTCCCTGGTTTCTTTCTTTCTCCCACGAACGATGATCCCTTTCCTCGCGAGCCATTCTTCGGCTCTCGCTGTCAGCGGGGCTGTCCCGCATCGGCTCTTTTCGGAATCCTCGTGAAAAATGGTCGACCGGTTCCAGAGGAACGAAAAAATAAATAAACCGGAAGAAAACACGGAAACGATGAATGGAGAGAACGCTCGGGAGAGTAGGGCCCTGCTCGCAAGGAATTAATATCCGCAATTTCGCGCGCGGTGGATCGACGGAGGAAAGTTTTTCCGGTCCAAGGTTGGAATAACGATTTCGCGAGGGGGAGAGGAAAGTTCCCCGCGTATCCTCGGCATTTCCATGACAAGGGGGATTCATTTGCATGTTTCTCTCGCGGTACAAAGTGAACCTCGATCTCTTTTTCAAAATCCGGACAAACTGGCCGACCCGTGATCGCTTCAACCCCTTACCCTTGGACGGGATCCGTTCGATGGAAATTTTCCCAACCGCTCGCGAGCCATCGGTGGGGAGGGGCTCTGTTAAAAAATTCTGTTCGCCTTCTCGGTCGACCCAATTTCCCGGAGACCGTGAAACGAGGCTCCGTCGTTCGGGTTAGTTGCTGGACGCGACCGAAAGGTTCCGAGTTTCCGGTATCCGAGCTCTGGGACACCATCGATACTCTGTCAACTTGGAATCAATGGGGTTAAAGCCGCAGGACTCGCGCTCGCGTCCTCTTCGTCCACCGAAACGTCGACGAGCCGTGAATCGTTGCGATATCGCGAGGTAACGAGTCGCCCCTGCGTTTTCAATTTCTCGAGTCACTAGTCCCGCGTTGAAAATAAAAAAAATAGTCGCGCGACCGCTCGAGGTTACGCTTATCTGCGCCGAACACCTGGGTAACGAATCTTTCACGCTCGAACCGATACGATCCGGTCGAGGGGACGTCGCGACGCCACGGACGCCTCGGACGACGCCGCGTTCGCTCCTCGATGCCGTTCGTAACGTATCGCCGCGGTAAATACGTCCCACGGTTTCGTTACCGCTCGTTCTTGCGGAAACGAGATAGTCTCTGGATCTGGTCGATCGCTCGACGAAATTTCTACACTCTCCGGAGAAACTAGCCAGCCGTCGCGACGCTTTAACGAGATTTACGCGAAAGAGCGACGACGAGTTTGCTAGGTTTTCTTTCGCGGTGGAGAGCAAAACCGATCCACGACCCTCTTCGGAAATACGAGAACGCTAAACGGAGGGAAGGTTCCCTCGGTTGATATTTTCTATCGTCGAAGGAAGTCGTCGAGTCGCGCGTGGACCTCTTGGAACGAGAATGGTACTCGATAATCGTATTCGAGATCTACACTTACACGTACAACGGTTTTCAGCCGTTTTCTACGAGACGCGCAAAGTTGGCCACCGTAGCGCTCGCTCGGGAAGAAACTAGTCCGACTCGTAGTAATTAGACCCCGGGACCTTTTTACTCGAACGGAGTTTCGTCGTCCACGGTGTGAAATTGAATTCGCGGAGGCCAGCTTGTCTCGATAATCGTCCCCGGTGGGTCGTTCTCATCTCGAAAAGTGGTCGAATTTTAAGGAATCGATCCGACGGGGGCCGTAACCGCCCGAACCGATTAAGAAGCACTCGGAGGGAATTACGGTTCGACGCTTAGCCACGTGCGTGTATCGCGGGAACCTCGAGGAATCGGGAGTCGCGAAGTGCTCTTAGCTCGATCGACTTCGATTCGAGCAATATTGCTGGCTGGGAAAACAAGGCCGCGAGGACCGAGAGCCTAAACGGAGTCGATCGTTCGCGCATCGAGGTTTCCGGCCCGCTACTTTAACCGCTCCTCTCTCCTCGGAATCGCACTTTGCCTCTCGGTGAATTTTCTCGGTTAATCGCGTCACTCTGGAAAACCGATTTCCAGGCTGGCGCGAGATCGGAGAAAAGGAGGGTCCGTCGTCGAATTGAATCCGGAGGATTCGTCCCGCCGGTAGACTGCCGGTACGTGTAACGACTGGAGCCCAGGTGTCCCCCTTTTCCATCTACCGTTCTCTCGTTGGTTCTCGACCGATGGGAACCAACACCGGAGGAATTCCTTCGACCGGGATTGTTTTCGCGAGATGGACCAGCGAACGAACCAACCAACCAACGAACGCGTTGCCCCGAGGCTTCGCAGTATCAGCTTTTACGTCCTCGGTTTCGAGCTACCCTGGAAATTGGAGAATTCGATTTTCAGTCCCGGCGAACGGATCGTTTTACGCCCGGTACCCTTCCAACGAGAATATCGTGGCTTTCCGCGGGGAATAACAACTCGACGACGATTCGATTAAATCCGTGTCGCCGGTCCGTCGTTGACTCGAAGCCTCGCGAATTTCCTCGTCGTTTTTCCCAAAGACGTATTCTAATTCGATCGAGGTCGATTCTCCCACGGAGAGCTCGTTAACCGCGTTTTCCTCGACGCACCGAGACGCTGGCCGACGCGTGGCAAAGGTCCCGCGAGTCTCTCGAACTCGATCGGTGACCTCGTTGCTAAATCTCGACACTCGTCTCGTCTTATCGCTCGGTCTGAACATCGTCGACGGTTCTAGGTTCTCGAGATCCGTGTCGCGAATCTTTCGGTGGATTTAGCCGGGTCCCGGTTCGAGGATCCGAACGGTACGATCGTCGAGAGCGCGGCAACTGCGTCACTTTATCCGAATCGGAGAACAAACGGTGAATTTTCGCTCGACGACAAAGCGATCGCGGTTGGCGGCCAGGGAGACAATGCGCGCTGATGGGCGACGATACGCGAGGAAATTGCAAACTCGAAGACGCGAGTCGCTCGATCGTGGACAAAACGTCTCCGGTTTTCATTCAACGTTCGCGCGACGAGCTGCCAATTAACCGACGTTGCTCGATTTACGCTAAACCGTCGAAAGTCGAGGCACACGGAGACGAGACCGGGCCAATTTAATTACTTCCGAGACGAGCCTTTCGAGTTCAGTTTCCCGACTCGGATAGTTTCCCCGATTCCTGTTTACCGACGAGACGTTCTTCTTTAATTCGATTTCGTTCGTCCGGTTTCGAGAATCGAACTACGATTCGAGGAAGCCTGCTCGGGGTACGGAGTCGCAAAGTTTGCAGGCGAGAAAAATCGTGGTACTTCGAGTCGAGGTGTCTAGTTACAGTCCGTTTGGAATCGTCGAACGCAACCTGCACCCCCGGTCGATGGAAAAATAATTTCCATTTCCAAAGGAAAGCGCGTGAAACTTGTTCGCGAATGTTGGTTCTCCTTCGCGTAAAACGCGCGTCGTTTTCGCGAGCGTAAATTCGATTGGCGAGACACGGCGCGAGTCGGGGCTGAACGCCTCGAGGAAATCACGGGTCGTTCGTCAGCCATCCAAGGAGTTGGTCGAAACTCGGGCCGGGTGCGACTCGGGTAGACGGCCAACGGGGGTTGAAAGAGCCACCGGGAGGAAGTAAATCGGGGGTGACAGCGCCGAGAAAACGGAGCTACCGCGTAGCGTCGTACACGGAAACCAGGTTGGCCGAGTTAATTGTATAAATTTACAATGAATTAGCGGCTCGGAGCTGCAGCAGCCGGGTCACGGGATTTAGCAACTTTCCCAACGATAGGTTCGACGGTGCGCGTCGCGCTCTTCCCGAATACGAACCGAACGGAGGTAATCGAGGTACTCTCGAGGAAACTTTGCGAATATTTTTCGAGCCCTCGCGAAAAATATTATTGGCAACGATTGCACCGAAGCGACTCGACGAAAGACGCTTCGTGCCGAGAAAAATGAATGTAGGTCGAACGATGGAAAATCGAGGTCGGTGCGTCTCGATACGATGGTCGATAATTGGTATTTTCGTACCGGGTTTTCTCCTCGGGGGTTAAAGTTGCCCCGGTGCAAATTTGCCCCGAGTGGCGCAATTTTTCCAGCGGGTACCGGCGCTTATCACTGGTCCCGTTACTCTTCTTTCCCCGTTTCGGAAATATCGTCGTCCCGTGGCGACGATCGCGATACGAGGAACTCTCCCGTCGGTCTTTCGAGTTCGTTACCGGTGCCGCGTTGATCGCCGATAAATAAATTCGTTACGATGGATTCGCAATCTCGAGCGCGATCTCCGCCGGCGCGTCGCGTTCCCATGGTCCCGGACGATTTATACGCGACGCCTAGTCGCCGATAGCGCATGATGCATGCACCCGGGGAACTGCCTTACGCCGCCCGCGTAAGATATACGTTTATGCGAACGCGGATCTCGTAAATCCCCGCTCTGTAAATAAGCTCGTTCGAGTCGCGCGCCCGACCGATCTTCCATTAAACGGTGGATAAAAGGGTCCCGTTGATCGCGAGGCGTTCGCGCAGGATACCGATATTCCCCAAAGAATGCTACTCGACTCGATCCGCGTTCTCTCGATTATAGTTCTCTACGGAAGAAAATTTCCATCAGTTTCCCCCGTCGCGACGAATCGAGCTTGCGACATCGATTTCGTTCGAAGATACTCGGGCGAACGCAGAGTATCCCGTGACGAGAACTCGATGGACTCGAGGTCCATCGAACGGTCGAGTGGCATTGCGTTCGGAGAATTCGCGAACCGGTCGCTTAGCGAGCGTTTCGGAAACCCGGGTGAAAGTTCTCGCGAGATTAGCGGCGAGTGGGAACAGCTGTCGGGAATGTCGACAAGATCCCGCGGAGCTATCGATTGTTCTCGAAAGTTGGCGAAAGTTGGGGAATAAAGAAGCCGTACGGGGGAAGACGAACGAGGTGCTATAACGCGAGTTAGGGGAAGCGATAAAGCCAAACTGCAGTTTGTCTCGGACCCCCTGCCGCGGAATATCGGCAACCCGCTAACCTTTCGGTCAACTTTGCGTTTTGGTCGGAAAGTTTGCCAGCGAGTGGAACCGCACCGGTTACGTTCGCTCGGAGAATTAAATCACCGATGATTTACGCTCTCTTCCCGGACGCGAACCTTTACGAGCGTTTACGGACGGAACGTTTTCCAACGTCGGAGGTTATCTCGACAGGGAACAGGAACTTGTTAAGAATAATTGCCGAACCGTACAAAGGAACTCGTCCCGTTAACGTCTCGGTCAAGTCGGCGTTTCTCTCGGGAAGTTGGGGCAAAAGCGCCGCCCCGAAATTCCATCCACGTGGATTCGAGAACTCGTCCGATGGAAACTTGGCCAACGTCTACACCTACGCGAGGTTACCCTCGACTTACCCCGAGCTCGCCAAAGCGACCAACTTCTCCGATTATTGTCCCAGAAATTAATTCTCCACGGGAGATGGCGGCCGAGCTCTCGGATCGGAGCGAACTCGTCGCGTTTAGGTGCTCGAAACGCCCCTTTTTGGGCGAGAAAAATTTCCCCCGTAGCTCGAAACACACCGGTCGAGTGCCCCGTCGCGAACCAGCCGGTAATAGTTTGCGATTAATTTCTCTTTAGGCGGCGTTTCGGGGATCGCGTAGTTAAAATATTATTCACGGTCCGCGATCGTCGACTCGCCAGGTCGGGGTTCGGGCTCTTTAAACCGGATTAAGGTCTGGGTCGTGAGATCGCTTGCACACGATCCAACAGCGAAACAAGCTCGCTAACGCGTAATCCGAATTAATAACACGCTGGGCGTGTTTAAGCCCGATCGGAACATCTCTCGAGTCGTGCTCTCGACAAATGCGTTTATCGTTGCCGCATGTCGGCGTTCCGCGCACACGGGATCCGAACGGAACTCCGACTCGAGAAAAGATTCAACGTTTGGAAATGATTGGCCAACTAGCCGACTAATTGCTGGAAACACCGAGCGCGAAAAGTCGTTTCGAAAGGATCGTTCGCAGGGTGAATTTAAAGACAACGACCATCGGAAGAATTACACCGTCCACTCGACCGGTAACGCCTACGGATTATCCGCAATTGACCCAGATAGTCGTCGGCGTTTCACGGCATTGTAAATAATCGTAGGCGAGCTCGCTCGCGAGTACGAGCGCGAGGGCTCGTGTTCGCGCTCGCGACCGTAAAACTTTTATCGCGGCTGTCGCCGAGAGGCGAAACGGGGCGGGACGAGGTCGCGTTTAACGCCTATACGGAGAAAGTGAAACGCGAAACTTCTCCGGTGGCTTTTAAACGGATCGTGTTGTCCGTTTCGTAGCACGCGACCGACATTTCTCTCGTATTAATAACCGTCCGGGGCTTTTAACGCGGTGGCGATTTTTCCGCGAGGAAGGAATTTTTCACCGTAATCTCGACCAATTTCCCTATTGCGAGCTACTCCGCTGGATACGGGCCAAACGGTCCACCGGTTTTTCCCCCATCGCTTCGCGGTCCCGCACACCCTGTCGTTTCATTTTTCCCGAGAGTCCCTGGCCTCGATTCGACCCGCTTTCCATAGTTTTTCTCCGTTCGCGTGCACGCGCGATATTAAAATCGGGATCGGCGACGCGCGCTACTCGAATTATTCGTCGCGAACGAATCGAGGGAGACGATTTTTTCCGCTTTCGACGATTCCATCGCGAGAGAGGACTCGGAGAATTACGAGTCTCGGTTAATCGGGAACGCTCGCGGAGAGCTATTATTTTTCCCTCGGAAGGAAATAAATATCGGCGTCGTTTCGCACCGGGTTTTAAAGGGGACGAAAGTATCTTTGGACGCGGGCCAGCCGGTCCGCGCTGCCAGCTTCCTTCTCCTCGTATCTCCTACCCTTTGTCCATCCCTTTGGCTTTTGTTCTCGCGTCGCGGGAAACCACCGTGGAAAGAAAACCAACACGGAAACTTCCGATTTCGCCCGGATCCGCACGCTCGAGAAACGCGGAAAAGGCCGCGACGACGCTTCCGTAAAATCGAAACGACCGATTTCGCCAAACCGAGGAGAACACCGCCACGAGATGGTCCTCGTTCGTAAAAAAATTCCGACCCGGTACGCCGAGATTAACTCGGACGACTTTGCTCTTCCTGCTAAAATATCGAAGTTTCCGTTCCATTTCGCGGAAAAGGGAACTCCGACGTCCGTGGAAGTTTATTTTACAACGGTTTTCACAGCGCACCGGAAACTTTCCCATTTTTCCGACCCGCTTTCGAACACGATCCGTCCAATTCACCGACCGTTTCTCCATTTTTTCCTTACTCTCCCCGCCCCGATACGCCCGCAAAAATTCACCACCCGCTCGACTCGAAAATTTCATTTCGCGGGAGCAATACCGCGTGTTTTCGAGTTCTCGTCGTACTGCTCGAACGTGCGAAACCTTTCGAAGAAATCTTTAAAAGTGTCGGGCGGTGACCGACGCCATCGGGCACGGAGTTTGCTAAACGACGCGATCTTCTTTTTCTCTCGTGGCTTCGGCTACGTTTGAATAATTCACGAAGCGATCGAAGCCGGTCGAACGGTACGCCGGTTGTTTCTCGTTGTTCGTTCGCGCCCGTTGTTTCCGCGTTTGACGTTTTATCGCGAACCGTTGACGCAACGGTACTCCGTTAATTAATTTGGCACCGGATGTCGCGAGGGCAACGAAGAAGGGATCGAGTAAGAGAAATTCTCGTTCCCGGGGAACCGTGCTCGCAAAGCGAACTTTATTTCCGTGGACGTGCATCGATGGTAAACTATGCGAATCCACGAAGAGAAACGAACGCGGAAGGATATCGAGGTACGAGTTCCTTTTCCGTGTTCCCGGGTTCTGGCCGACGGCCAAACGAAAGTAACGATAATCGATTTCGATGTTCCCCGAATCGATTCTTTCCCGCGTTCCCGGTCTTGTTTCGCGCGCGACAATATCGTTCGTCTTCTCCGAGCCGGAAGAATTTATCGTCGCGCGTACCTCGCGACAATTGCTCGAGCATTACGCGTTCGATCGACGCGAGGGACAGTCCCTGAGTCATCGTTGATCGCGAAGTTACCGTCCGAGAGATTTGTCGCGCGTTTCGCGATCCTTGTACGCGTTTCTTTCGGCGCGATTCGGACCTCGATGTAAATCGATTCCCGAAACCTGGAATCACGAGTTCGCAAGGGCACGATCGATCGACTCTCGTTTCTCTACCGTCCACAAATTGTCCCAGGTTTTTTCGTTCGTTTCGATCGTCGCGAATCGAACGCCGCGCGGAACTCGAAGCGCAACGCCGAGCAGTGGAACGACCAGCCCGCGCCTATCGGACGGAAGTAGTACGGGAACGAAACAACGCGGCGAACGATGGAACGGTTCCATGGAACTGCGAACACTGTTTCCACCGTTTTGAAATAGCGCACGGTGGAATACTACGACGAACAAGACCGAAACGGACAACCAATCGCGCGTGTTTCGAAATAAACCGACTACGAGAGGGACCGACTCCCATCGCGGTGTAACCGGATCCATTGTACGTTGTTCGCGAAAAAAAAAAAAAAATAGGGTTCGGGGACTCTCAGGGCGGACAGTGAGCCCCGAATTCTCGGAATTGCAAACATTTTCGAAGCGAGTTGCTCGCGGCCGTTGGGCAAAAACAACGAATCACCTGGTCCTTTCTTCCGTCGATGTTCACGGAACATTCACCAAAGATACCCCGTTGAGGAATCCCCGTGGAAAAAAGTCGAGAGGATTAAAATCGGGGTATCGAGAGGGTCGGCGGGAAGCGTCTAGTTCGCTTCGAGACGCGTTCTTTCGCGGCAGGAGGGAAGAAAGGAAGGTTCGGGTTTCGAGAAATTGTTTACGAGGCCCCTTTTGTTCGATAGGGTCTCGCGTATCGAGAACGGGCAGTCGTTGCTCGGATTCGATGTAATTTCCATCGCGAGAGGATCTCTTTCGGTCGCGGGGATCGATCGATGGTAAACGATAGAACCGTGGAACGGCGCTCGTTCCTTTCCCGATAATTAAGTCCGCGTTACGTGCAATTATGCACGTGTAACGAATACCAGCCGCGGGGATTACATCGGCTCGCAGCCACGCCGAGAACTACTTTGCATTACACGTACATAGCCTCGCCCGCGGAGCGAGATATACTCCATAAGTCATCATTAATTACAGTGCTATTGGCGTGATTTATCGCGTGGTTGGTTAGTTGGAATTACGATTACGCGTGTTGCCGCACGAGGGATGCATGTTTAAAGGGGCCCCTAAAATAGGTTAATGTCCAGCTTACGTCGCGGGGATCCGCACCGGCACGTTTCCACGGTTCGTTTCACCGTCGCGAGACCCGCGGCCGATTCGATTTTTCAATGGTACGGGTATCTAGACGGGCACGGCTCGGAACCGTCGGTTTTCGTTTCCCCCGGTTCGTTACGACGGACGATTCGAGACCAGGCCGAGCCACTTTGTTCGCTCGAGACCGCCGAGCGAAGCGAATCCTTAACCGGATTTTCCCGGCTTCCTCCATGGAAACGGAATATTTACGATACGTTTCTCTTATCCGCTCCGTATCTTATTTACCGTCTCTCCCAATTTGCCCGGAACGTATCCGCGTATTCCACGCCGGCGTTTATCGGCTCGCTCGAAACCGTCGAATCTCTCTCGCGATCCGAGATCTCGTTCATTTTTCATCCCGGATCGGAAAACTACCGGATAAGAAAGGGAATCTTTCAAATTTCTCGAGGGTACCGAGAGCACGGGAAGGGTTTGTTCGTCGCGACACCCCTGGGTAGACGTATTTCGCGCGAAAGTGGTCGAAACCGATGCCACGGGAAGGGTTTGTTCGTTGCAACCCACCTAGATAGACGTACATCGCGCGAAAGTGTTCGAAACCGGTTCTCCGTGCGCGATAAGCGTTCGCGTCGGTTCGAGTCGAGTGAAATATTTCGTAAGGGAGATAGAATTGTCCGTAGAGGGCCGACGAACGTCGCGTAGTTCGAAAATAGAAGCCAGGCAAGGAGAAGAATAATCTCCGGACGATCGTTCACCGAGACGGTGGCCCTAACCCGTATCGAGGAGGTTCCTCGCGGCCGGTTGCCGCAAATTTGTTAGCCCCCGCGAAGGGTGTCCGATCGGAGCCATTCATCGTGCATGATTAAAGGATTTCGTGTAAACGTAGGGGCCGGCTACCGTAAGGGTCCGAGATTTCATTAGCAGATTACTCGATCTGCATTCGGGGCGTCGATCGATCCGGCACGCAGCGTCGGAAGGCTAACGCCGGCATTATTCCGCGGCCGGCCGCAAAGTGCTCTCTTCCGAGCGCCGATCGGAATTTCCCCTGGCTTAGCCTACTTTTTATCTCCGTTCGGTAAACCGTGGATTTATTCCCTTTACCCGTCTGTCCGTCCGTCCGTCCGTCCGTCCGTCCGTCCGTCCGTCCGTCCGTCCGTCCGTCGGTACTCGTTACTCGCAGCTAATGCACGTGTCGAGATCTCTCACCTGAAACAGACCAACGGGATGCGTTTCGTGAGAACGCGTCGATGGCTTTAAGGTCCAAGGGGTGTCTCGAAGGGTCCGTGTCTCGGACTTACGAAATTATTCGCGGTGTTCCATAGTTGGAAGAGCGCTCAGCGAGAAGAAGGGGTTCGCGTAAACGTCTCCAGCTCCGCGGTGCGAAGCGGAGAGGGTCGCGCGGAACGTAATAACGTAAATGTCGGGTTTCCTGCACCGACCCGGCTGGAAACCTCGCGAAATTCTTTCGGGCTCGTCACACCCCCGGCACACGAGGTTAATTTGATTTTTATCTCGCGCAATATCCGGTTGTTGTACACCCCGTTCCCCCGGTTCGAGCTTCTCGCTAATTTCTTTCCCGTTGAAGAAACGAGTTTATCGTCACCGTTACGATGGAAACGGTGATTCTCGATTTTCTTCCCGCACGGGGCGGTTGAAAAGGGGACAACCGTGGCCCGTCGACACGCGTTTCCGCGTGCGCGTGTACGCACCGGGATCGACGAGCCAGCGAGCGCGCGTTTTTACGAGGACGTTCATTTCCTTGGCGAGTGGGCTGGCCGAGGGTGGAAAGAAGAATATATACGGGGCCAGATAGCGCGATTATAAATTCGCCGGGGGCGACGTGGCCGCCGTTGCTTCGTATTTCAGCTAGGCGGAATAAATTGCGCGTCGTCTCGTATATTGCGGATTCCCGGCTGGAATGTCGCTTTTCGGCTGACCTACTTTTCCCGATATCATTATACCGTACCCTTTCGAACCGTGGAAAAAAATGGGCCGTGCGCGTCGACGCGTTCCGCGTCGTTTTTCCTCTCGAGTCGAGCAACTTTCGACAATCGTCGTTTCCTCGTTGGAAATTTCCTCGCGTTCGAAACGCGTTCGATTTCGAACGACGGGATCGCTTTTGAAAAAGCTGCTCGCTGTTTTCCTTTCTCGCTACCGGTAGGAATCGTTTCCAACGGTCGTTGGACGAAACCGTTTCGAGCGTTTTATCCGCTTTGTCGCGTCCACGGGGCCTCCGTGCTTCGTCCCTTTGCGCGACGGATTAATTTCGAGCGGTCCGCTCGCGCGCACCTGTCGCGCGTTTTTTTCCATCTTTTCGTCGACGAAACGTACCGTGCCCGCGACAAAACGGGAACCTTTTCGCGGTATTGTCGCCGACGGGTTTTTTTTCGAAACGGGAGAAAAGAGGAAAAAAGAATCGCAAAACTCGGAAGCGCGGTTTCCGCTGGAACATCGAGACGCGCGGTACACCGTGCGATCAAGGATCGGTAAACCGAGCCCGACGATATTGCGTTTCGACTCTCGAGCGACGAGACTCTCGAAACGAAAGAACGATTCTCGTCTTCCGTGAAATTCGCGTAAATATCGGGCCGGTGAATTCGGCCGTAAATAAACGCACGGGGGTCGTAAATCCGAAACGAGGGTAGCTCTTAACGCGATGAACGAAGCTCCAACGCGCGGCGTTGGTTGCATCGACGGAAGTGGCCTCGGTTACGCGCGCTTCCGTCGTTGCGTTTCCTTTCCGTACTCGGCCGAATAAATTTCGTTCGAAATTGCGCGCGGAGATAGGATACACGTTTCGCGGACATCAAAGGCCGGTGCACGCCCGGATACGTTCGGTATTCTCTTTGCCAACCGGCACAAATGACGCTTATCCCTCTTTTTTTCTTTTTTTTTTTTCTCCCTCGCTTGGGTTTTTAACCAATCTCCGGCCCTCCAGCTGGTCGGAGTCCGGTCCGGCTCTAATTTCCCATTCTCCGCTCCGGTGTCGCTCTCTCTCCGCCCCGTTTCGCGTTCCTCGCGAAACCGTTTACTTTGTACATTATTAGCTGGAGGTTCTCGAGCTCCGACTCGTCTACGCGTTTCGTTTCCGTAATCGTTCTCCGTAACCTTTCCCGTTCGCGCGTCCTCCTTCCGAGCGTATCCGAGCATCGAAATTTTACCATCGTTTCGCGCGACCGTGATCGCATCAAGGGCCGCACGTCCCTTTGTTCGTCGATAGCGATCCACCGTCTCGACCCGCTCCTCGTCTCGCGTCCAATTAATTTTCCTTTTTCTCGCGCACCGAGAGAGAGAGCAGAGAGGAGAACTCCTCGTCTAGCCGGCGCGCGTC
This sequence comes from Ptiloglossa arizonensis, assembly GCF_051014685.1. Lineage (NCBI taxonomy): Eukaryota > Metazoa > Arthropoda > Insecta > Hymenoptera > Colletidae > Ptiloglossa > Ptiloglossa arizonensis. The sequence goes on along the minus strand of NC_135051.1, from coordinate 8,672,694 downwards.
TTTCCTAATTGATCGATCGGTCGGCCGTTTAATTAGGCGGCTTGTTACCGGAACCGTTTTCGTTCAAATATATCGTTGCACGGGGTGTAACGTTTTATTCCAGCAATGTTTCACCTCGTTCGTCGACGAGACTAACGAGCTGTTCGGCTCCCGAGATTTCAAAGAGACGAGGGTAGACGATAATACCGCGGGAACGAGACGGTAAGAGCCACCGCGGACATTTTTCCGTGGAAATTTCGCTCCGTTCCCGCGAATTTCCTCGATCGTTCCGCAACGTTTCGCTTTTCGTTCACGAGCGAAAGATTCCTGCGATTTTTCCAGCGTTTTTACGCGTAACCGGTTCCCGTCGAAACGAAAATACATCGATTCGTTGTACCCGCTCGGGAGCGTAGAACGCGGACAGGAGCATTTTCCGCGGCTAAAATTCCCGTGCAATTTCGCGCGTCATTTGACATTTCGGACCGATGAAATTTTGACAAGTTCCCACGCGAGTGGGAACGCGATCGAAAGCTCGTCGTTCCGGTTCGGGAGCTTTCACGGAAAGAAAATCCACGGGCCTCTTTTTCGAACCTCGAGCACGATACCTGTAAAATGGAACGCGATCCTCCTCGAAGGTATCGTCGACGAAGGTAGGGAAAGGGCGGAAACTGGGGCAGCCAGTGTTCCAAGAGTTCCAAGGTCGATGCTTGGAAAGAACGATCCCTCGAAGCGGGTCTCGAACGAGGGTGACTTTCAGCCGGTATGCAAATCGCGCGGGGAAGGTTTGCGGTCGCGGGGCGAGCCGGAGGGGAAGGTCTCGATTCGTAGTTCGGCTACGGGCCGGTATCAAAATCCTCGGACGTCAAACTCGACGGCCATTAATCTTAGTCTCGCGCAAACATCGATCCGACTTTGTACACGAATACGTAATGTCGAGTTGCCCGGTTCCCGAGTGGGTGCCGCTCCTCTCGAAACATTCCGTCGAAAGCTCGCGAGCTCTTTCAACGACTCGCCGACTCGTCCTCTCTTCTTCTCCGCCCGCTGCTCTCTACACGGTGGCGCGTAATTACGAAGACGAAACCGGCTATTTCGAGCGGTCCTCGTAACCGCGGAACTTTCCCCGTTTTCACCGATATTGTTCGCGTTCCCGATATTTCTCGAACCTCGCTCGTGGAATCGCAGGCAACAGAGCGCGAGGAAGCCCCGCGTAATGCTCTTACGATGTAACCACGCTATAATCTCCGACGGGAAGACCTACCCGGGCTATCTGTCTTTATCTTGAAAGTTGGCCGCGACTTTTCAGGGTAGGAAACTTTCGCCCCGTCGCGGCCTCGCGAACCGCCTCCTTCCGCCTCGAGGTCGATCGATTTTTATTACGCGAGACCGTTTCCGCGCCGTTCTTTTTTCAAACTTTCTCGCGAGTCGTCGTTACGGCCGTTTACAAGAATTCCCGCGCCGAAAATCTCGTTGATACCTCGATCGGAAAATATCTCTCACCTACGAGCGATTTTCGTCGCAACCACCGTGTGCATTCGCGTTATCGATCTCGCGAGCAATTTGTATCTTCGAAGAATTCGCGGCTGGTGTCCGTGGCAGCGAAACTATCGCTCGATATTCGACCGCTCGAACTTGGACCTCTGGGAGCGCGTACACGTTCGTGCTTCCTTTTATCGATATTTTTCGGTCGATGGTCTCGAACGGGCTCGGATCTCGTTCATCGGTAGAACTCGGGCTTCGAGATGATCGGTAATATCTCGGGTAGGAAGTTTTCCTCGGATCTCGGAACTCTTTGGTGGAATTCGCCGCGGAGGGAGTTCGGTTCTCGCGAGGAGAGGACTCGTTCCGCGCGTCGAGTGGGCTGCTCTGGACACAGCCGGTACAATCTCGGGGTTCGTCCCGCGCCGCGTGGATCTCGCGCGATAATGGAAAATAAGGGGAAAACGAGTCAATTTACGTTACGTCCCGTACAGGCTTCTCTATCGGGAAGATTGGTTCCGTTCGTTCGGTCCTCGGTCCTTTCGAGAAGGATTCGATCGGACGCGCGGACGGACGATTGCTCGCAACTGGCAGCCAGGTGTCGCGCGCGGCCACCCAGTTACGCGCTTGATGAAACCCCGCGGAATTTACCCGCAAATCGAAATTGAACGGTAACCGTGGTCGAGAAAGGGGAATTTAACGGTTGGTCGGCCAGCGAAGAAAAATCCAGGGGACGAGAAACGTTCGAATCGATCGGGACGAGTTACGAACGCCTCGCGGTACCTCGGAGAGGAAAATCGATCCCAAGACGCTCGTTCGCGACGAATCGAGACGGTGGACGGTGAAATTTTTCTTTCGTTCGATGCATCGGTATAGCGTCCGGTCCCGAATAAAAACGGCCAAAGCGCATTCGATCGGGCGCTAACCTTCGCGACCCCCGCCGCTCGTTATTGGACTTTCGCCGTCCAATTAACTCCCGTTGGTTTCGGGCTGGTCAATGTTTACTCGAACGAGCGTACACGGTGTCGCGCAAACGCGTCTCGCGAGTCGATCGGAGCGGAAGCTGCGTAAAGTTTCTTTCTCGTTGTCCATTTACTCGTAAAGGCCGTTTCGGCGAGCATCTTTGGCAATTAACGCGCTTTCGAGAAGCCGCGAACCGCGACCGTACGGGGCCCTTAATTGCGCTCAATTAGAAACTAATCTCCCCGGGGATGGCGGCGGTGGCCGCGTCGAAAAGGGAATTTAATCAGAGGATGCATGGTCGCCGCGGGAAAACTTGCTCGGACGAAAATTAATTTTCCTTCCGTCGATCGCATCCGTCCGTACGTCGTAACGTCGGTGCGCCGGGTCACGGACTTAATAACGTCGTAATGGCGGCTCCGGTTCTTCCATTGGCGTTCCATTGAAAGTACCGTCACGCAGCGCCGTCTAGTCTGGGCATCGGCTCGCTTTTCGCCGCGGCTCCGCCTCGAACAATTTTCCCGAAATTAGCGCGAACGTCGTCCCGGCTCGTTCGTCTTATCACCGATAAAGCCCCGGTGCAACGTTTCGATCTCTCGGGACTTACGTCGGCCCTTTCGGTTCTCTCGGCCGTCGACCGTGCGCCTATTTTCCTCCAAAGTCGCGAGAGGATCCGTAGGAAAACGAACTCTGGTACTTTGATAATTACACTCGTCTACTCGTACTTTTCGCATTACCGTTCGAACAAACATCGCGCGTTCGCGTTCAGTGTTCGAGAGGTTCGACGGTGTCGCGTAAAATCGTAAAACGGTGGTCGAGCGGTGGTCCTTTTACGCTCTCGGGGGCTCGGGAGAATTGTCGGCCAGGTTCCGTCGCATAGGCGCGTTCAGGGCAAAGGAACAAGGGGTACGCGACAAAGGAAGAGAATTGGTTTAGTCCTCGAGCGGACGGTCCACTCGACCACGACTTTGGTTACGGCTTAAAGCGATAACTTCGTTTCCGGGGCACGATGTTTCGAGTGGGCCGGAACGAGGTTTCGTTGGCTCGTGGAGAGCGTAAACGTTCTTCCCGAGCCTTCCGTTTTCCACGAAAGTGGACATTCGAGAAGAAACGGGTAGAGATCGATGGGCCGCCGGGACGCGTAATATCGAGGTTGGATTTTTCTTTCGCCTCGGTAACTCTAATTATCGTTCACCGGTCCGCGTTCCGACTCGCCTGGTATTTATCCGTTCGAAATTCTTGGGAAGGATCGAGTTCCTTCGGGAGCGCGTTACGATCGATGGAGATCGTTGCACCGACTTCCCGGCCAGGAAAGAACGCCCCCGGGGGATCGAAGTCTTCCCGGGCAGCCGATAACAGGAGCGGCAGCGCCGGTGGCAACTTCACGGAGAAACGAGCCAGAAAAAGTCTCGATCCCGCAGACCTGTTCCGCGTTCCCGGCGATTGGGCAGTGGCCTGATTTTCATGGCCGACTGGCCGCAAGATAGATTAAGTAGAACCCTCGTACACCTTTCAACCGCGTCTGTACGTGGTCGGGCAGGTTGCTCGCTATACATAGACCGGCTGTGCCGGCGAGATACGTCGCTGAATTTCACGTCCGTGTGGATTTTACAGGATTCGAAACGCGCAGCCCTTTGCGACTTCGCGACCCTCCCCTAAACGCCCTGGATACCTTCGGTAATTTTTCTTGCGCGAGAGTCGCCGAAGAAATTTTCCCAAGAACGGTTAACGGTTAACGTACCCGGAGTCGCGTGGAAAACGGTAAGCGCGATAAAACGTATTCGAAGGGGAAAGTCGGTTGTTTTTTTTCTTTTTTTTTTCTTTTTACGAACCTACTCGCACGGTGGATCGTTCCAGCGCGAAACGAACTTTGCGTAAAAATTGCATTCGTATCTGATAACCGATCGTGGACAGCTCGTGGTCGAAAAACAGGGAAAGAGATCCCCCGTTGTCTCTGTGGGAACGTTTCGGTCAAGAGACACCTTTTTTTCGGCAGACTTGCTACCGGCACGGTGTGAAATTACGTTTGTTCCGCGATACCGTGGCAAAATTGCATATCCCGGTGAAATTGGCCGCGTCTCTCCGTTCTGTTTTCGAAACGGAACGCTTCGTTCGCGTTTCTTCTCTGAATTCGACGATAAAAAGCCGACGCACGGTAAAATAAAAATCCCCGGGTGTTGCGTCGACTCGATGAAATTGTTCGCGCGGTCGGGAATTTGTTTAACCGGGTGCCGCGTAATATTAAAAGCGCGATGGAAATTGTGCAGCCGCGGCGCGTTCCGTATTTATGCAGGGCCGAGTTTAACCACCGAGGTCCGCGCGCGCCCGGTTCGATCGTATCGACGCCGAAAGGTAAACGAAACTTCGTAACCGAGTCCCGGCTCGCGCGTTTGCATTTTGCCGTCTCGATTAGTCGCGCAACAACGCAATCGCGACGCGTTACGATCGATCATTCGTTCCACGCGGAATTCGACCAGCAACGCGAGCTTCGGAACAAAGGATACGGAATTCGAGCGACGAACCCTGCGAAACAATCAGGATGGCGATCGGGATCGGAATTGGGCGGAAAAGAGAAGTCGTTTTTCGGATGAATAAATTTATCGACGGAGAGTAAAGTACCAAAGTACGGAGAATATTTCCGCGACTCGAGCGAGAATCTCGTCCGGATTCCTCTTCGCTCCTCTCGCGATTATCTCGAAGAGCGAGCGTTCCTCGACGATCGAAACGGGCTTCTCGGAGCTACCGCTTGGTATAATTAAAATCCACGCTCGCACGGTCGGTGGTTTCTAATCAACGGCCAATGGACGCGTAGTTTATCAGCCGTGAGACGCGTCGAGCGAACTACAGAGGCCAGAATCCGCGTAATGTTCGGTCGGGTTGCTCGGGTGCCGAAACATCGACGCGGAACGCTCTCGACGCCCGTTTCCGACCGCACGTACCGGAAGTTTCCCGCGTTTCACCTGCGTCCCCGTGTTCCATAATCGCGTACACGATCCGCTCCGGCGGTGTGCGTTCTCGTGGCTGTCGCGCCTCGAATGCACGGATCGGCTGTCAAGATCGACGACGCGATGGCGGTTTCCTTTCGAATCGGTGGCCAACCGTCGATCTCTATGGAAAATTCACCTCGAACCGTTTCGATCGTTCGTTCCGAGGAAAAGAGGAACGGTACGCTCGAACGGAGGAATACGAATTCTTTTCCGGCCAAGATCCCTATGATTTCGAACGGAATTAAGCGTATTTTTCGCGTCGAGAAACACGCAAACGCTTTGGGAAAAGAATCGTGTCGGTCGGAGCCCGTAAACGTCCTCGAGATTGAAAATACCAAGGTGCGTTAAAATCTTGGTGGGTAAGCAGGGTACGTCGCGTCGTATCGGATTCATCGAGGTCGAGATTTACCGGTGGAAAAAGCGAGACGCGATCCCGAATAGGTCGAGCGCGAGGCGAAATTTGCATTTATAACGTATTTGGAGCGAGTTTATTCGTCGCTCGGAGTTCCGCCGGAATACGAATGGCACGGAGCGTACGCGCGTGCCCGTTTTCCACGGTTACCCGCCTAATCCCTTTAGCCGATATCTCGCGCAAAGGACGTTATTGTTTCTCCGATAAAAAGGCCGCGGTGCGCCGCGGTGCGCCGGATCGACGCGAAATATCTATTTCCCCGAGTTAAGTGGTTTCGGTCGTCACCGAACGAGCACGTATCCGCGCTCGCGGGACTAAACGTTCGCGGACTGTTTTTCCCGAATTTACGGTAACCGGGATAACCCGGAAACGTGCTTATCTCGCGCGAGTACCGGCTGCCGTTAGCCACGCGGACGATACGCGCGACAAGTCTCGCGGAAGAACATCGCCGCGAGTTCCGCGCGCTTTACGACATCGAACGTCGTTCGGCGCGAAAGTTGGTCCGATTCGAGTCGAAACCGGGCAGGCTTTGTTTCCTCGACCGAACTTTCCTCGAAGCTCGGCGAAACTCGTCTCGTTAAGACTCGCGGGTAGTTTTTCGGCCCGATCGATCCGCACGGGGGACACTCTTCGATCATCGCGGAACGATGGATCGACCGATCGCGAAAATTAACCAAGAATTCGTACCTTCGTTGCACCTTGGACGATTCGTATTTTCTTCGTTTTTTCTCCGCGTCTCGCGCAAACCCCTCGCGCGAGATTACTCGACGAAACGAAACGATCGTCGGAGAGCTCGGTCGATCCGGCGCGGTTAACGATCTTCCGAGACGTCGGGACGCGTTCCGTCCGCTTCCTTTACCAATTTTTCACGTCGAGGGTGAACCGCGCGCGATACCCCTCGGTTTCGGTTTAAAAACCGATTCCCAGCGAGCCGAGAATACCTCGTAGGCCCCCTCGCGATCCATCGCTCTTCCCCTTTATCGTTCTCGCGTAACAATGCTCGCCGAGTGGGTGCGATTTTCGAGCGGAGGCCGGAGACCGGCGACGAAAAAGCGAATTAATCACCGCCCGGAAAGCTCCGAGCATTTTTTTCAAACTTCCCGCGCGTACACGAGGGGCTTACGTATCGGTGGAGGGAACGATTCACGAGGGTAGCTTCTCGCGGCCACGGACGCGCGCGTTTACGCGTCGCTCGCTCGCTCGATGACAAATTACCACCGCCGAAATTACGAGCTCCTCGCAACGAACGACCACCGCCCAATTTTTTCCCCTCCTCGGCGGTAACGCTTCGATCTACGTCGGTTTCTCCGCTCGATGAACCGGCTTTTTCGCTACCTCTTTGACGAACCACCGTCGATTTTTCACCCGTGGACGCGCAACGAGGGTACGAACTTCTAGAGATCGTCCCTGTCCGACTTTTCGAGCACCCAGAGTTTGTCTCTCGAACTTCGAAGCACTGAACGCTTTCTACTCAAAGTAATTGCTCGCTGCGAATCGATGCGGCGACAATTTTAAAATCGCGCGCGTAAACGACGAGAAAGCGATCGTACGAAGACATTCGGAGTACGAGCCAAAGGACGAGAGCTGCCGGAACGATACGACTAACCTGTGCGTACAAGAGTCAGTCCGTGCGCGGCAAAGGAGAAGGAAGGTCGCGCGTCCCGGTGCTCTCGCCCATTACCCGAATCGTACCTCTGCGCGATCAGACGCGTATCCTCTTTGTTAATTACGCGCGTGGAGACACCGAGACGGAGGCCACGGGTCGAGAGGTGGACGAAAGCCGAGGTGAATATCGTTCGAGTACTCTTCATCGATTACTTTTTCCTCGGTCTCGAAACACCGGTAGACTCGAAAGGAGATTGCGCGAAACGATGCATTCGTACTGCAGCGTGCAGCTGCGTTCGCGAGAAACGGAACAAGACGTTTCTTTGGAGTCTACGGTTCGACGTTTGCGTCGCGTCTATATATTTTTACGTTACTCGAGTTCGATTCCGGGATAACGCGCGTCTGGCTTCGAAACGAGATCCACGGGAATAAGGTAGATTCCACGTTGGGAAACGTACCTCGGCGCGGTCGTTCGTCTTTCAAAGACGAGGAATCGCGAGGAACGAGCCCTTAGCGGGAATCCCGCGTCATCGGAATTCCGCGCCGCGAGTCTCGGGTTCCCAGCGACGTTTCGTTTCTCCTTGTAAAATCAAGAAACTGTATCACGTGTTTCGCAAACCGAACGAGGAACCGAGCGGGTTGGGGCGCACCGGGAAACGGAGAGGAAGAGGAAAGCCCGATTCGGCGCCGCGGACCAATATAAATGCAAAAGCGATTCGGTTCGTCTCGATATTCCGCTCGGTGCTACCGGAAACCTCGACGAGCTCGTCCATCGATCGCGCGGGCCTCCCGCGCGTCCTTTTCGCGTCCGCTTCGACGGAGAACGGTATCGTTGGTCCGCTTCGCGACTCTTTTGTTTCGTGAAACGTTCGTCACCCGGGAACAAACGCGAGGCGAACGCTCGCGATACCTCTCGAAACTCGAAGAGAGTTCGAATTTTTCCAAAGCTGTCCACGGGACGATTCCTCCTCGTCGATACGGATCCCGCGATATCGAAGTCGCGTCTTAGAGTCTCGAAACAATTTTCTTCCAAAGCGGGAAACACTCTCGGTCCACGCGTTTCGAGCGTATTTCGCGACAAAGGGTTTAAATCCCGGTTCGAACGAAACGTCGAGATAACCCGCCGGGAGATGGCGGCGCCTAATTGCGGATAACGTCGGCGGCGGCCGCGAAGATTATGTGGAGCACGTTTGAATCGTAAAGAGGACAAAGGAACCGGTGTCCGCATTGCGGTAATTTAGTTTTCGCGCCGGCGACTCGGAGACTTTAGGGCCGAGGGGGGACTTTGGGCACCGCCGGAGGAGGAAAAGTTCCGGCGTAATAAAAACCGGTGTACCGGGGTATTTTATCGCGCGGGCTCGAAATATTCCGCGTCGGGCGTCAGAGGAGCGTAGTTCGAACGTGTTTTTCGATCGTTTCGCCGCGTTTTCTCGTTCTCGGGACAATGGGACGGTCCGCGCGTGTTTCGAAGAAGAGCGTTCGGAACACGAAGCTCGGAAAGTTTCGATTCCTTTTCCCTCCGCGGATAGAGGACAAGAAAGAGAGCCCGCGTACGCAACCGCGAGTACGGTCTCGTCCGTCGAGCGTAAATCGTCACTCGGAAGCTCGCTCGAGGCTCGGAATCCGCTTAAAATCCGTACGCGGTGGTTCCGGCGACTACTCGTGCCCGTTCTCCGGGCAATTTCGTAACCGGTTTTCCGATAGCGCCGTTTTATCGCCCCATGAATAATCAAGGGCTCTCCCCGGTTCGAACGGAACGTCCGTCGGGAGTTTGCGTTCGCATCGAGCGACGAAAAAACCGTCCGGAAGAAAACGTTGCTCCGACTTTGAACGTTCCGAGAGACGAAGAGGACTCTCCGTCGTTCAGAGATGGCTCGAAACGGTGTCGCGATGTTCGAAAGATGATCGTTTCGGTCCCCGAGTATCTCGTTAGGTTCCACGCGGTCGGAGCGCGTCGCGTGCTGTCGATCGATTAATCTTCGCGGGTAATCCAGGAGGCGGCCGATCAGCGGCCACCATCGCATCGGATTAGAAGGGCGATTAAGTAACGACCACGCGACAAGCCGGCCACCCTTCGCCGACGTAAATAACGTCCGTCGCGGTTGCCCGAGGATCGAGCACGACCCTACGAACCCTTCCGTGGCGATCGTTGTCGCGAGGAACCATCTCGGGGCAATTTCTTCTTCTCCTCGGGCCAAGGTAAACGATCTCGTAACGATCGGTATTCGCGTTCATCGATCAATTCTCTCTGTAACGTTTCGCTCGGTCGTTTTCTCGTACTCTCGGTAAACGGTCGCCGTTTCTCGCGGGCAGGTTCACCCCTGATGGAAGATTTTATCGGACCCCGCGAGCGGAGGATACGCCCGTCGTTCGAGCGCGTAATATTCCGATACGGGCGTCGAGTCGCCTATCGGAATCGCGGATAAGCGAAAGGAGCGGCCTCGAAGAACGCCGGCGCCGCTTGGAACTCGCGCGTTGAAAATCGGAACGAGTTGTACGTAACTCGCGTGGACGAGGCGAGGTTCTCCGCGATGGAAAGTGGCGGGAAACGGAGCGCGTAACCCGGGGAAATTTTCCGAGACGCGAAAGGGAAAAATCCGGTATCCCGTGGGAATAGGCGAGAAACGGAAAAACGGGAGGGTGGTGGGTGAGCGGGGGTCGAGAAAAGGACGACGGTATTACAATTTCAAATGCAATTCCTCGGGAGTCTGGCCTCGACGGGCCACTCGACCTATCGAACTCGAAACGACGACACCGGTTTCCGCTCGCGCGGGTACGAGCAACTGCGAGCCACCTCGCCGCTCGCGGAGCCCACTGTTTCGCATTACCGGGATTAAACGGCTCGGAAAACGGCGCCGATATAAACGATCCGACGGAAGAGGCTGCGACTCGTTCGATAAGTCGTCCAAGGAACGACGTCCCTCTTAAAATAATGAAACGTCCGCTCCCGGTGGCGCCTCCCTTAATTGGATGAAAACAATTAACGCGAGTCCGTGGGACCGCGAGAAGAATCCGTTCGATGGCTCGAATTCCATTTCGTTATTGGATACCTTTTCTTCTCACGGCCGTGGAGTTTACCGCGCTCTCTCGTCCCCTGTTCGTTTATCCCTGGGATCTCCGACAGTGGACACCCTTCCTTCGTCGCCACCGGAAGGAAATAAATACGAGGGAGGAGTTTCTCGATTTTTCAAGAAAACCCGGACAACTCTCCGAGTCGCGCCTCGTTCGCGATCCAGCTCGTCGATCGTCCCGTAAATTTGCGCACAAACGAACGAGCGTAAACGCGAGAGGCACGGGGGGCCGGTCGGTTGATTTCGCGACGCGTCTAAATATTCGCGAGCGTATCGACGCGTCGACGAGATGGAGCTCGGCCAAGAGATTAACCCAGAACGTCGAGGTCGCCGGGCAAAGATCCGGAGCATCGATGGCTCGTTTCCACCCTGGAACTTTCCACCGCAGGATTTCGAAATCGAGGAAAATCGCGCGGGGTATTTCCCCCCCCCCCCGTTTACCGAGCCAAGCTTTCCCCGTGGAACGAGTTTCCGCGATTTTTCCCCGCCACCCGCACCGTTTTTCTCCTACCTCCCGGCGGATCGAGCTCGCGCGCGAATCAACCGTTCGACCGTGAATTCTTCGCTACGGAGATCGCACGGAGCTCGATAAAATCCGCGAGGATACACCGAAACGGATCCCATGGGCGCAGGGCTCGTCTTTCGAAAGACTTTCGGACTGGTCTTTCGAAGGAAGAGTAGCCAGTGGGTGTGGTCGGGAGAGGACGCGTTCGAAAATTACGGAGACCGCTCACGACCACTGTGGCTCCGTTTGCGATCGTATCGGGGCCCTGTCGTTGCGTTCGCGGCAAACTGTGAGTTTTCCACGACGCGTAATCGTAGCCATCGAGCGTTGTACGAGCGCAAAGAACGGAAAATTCCATCCGTAGGGAGCAGGGCGAAGTCGAGTTTCCTCGTTCAATCGGCTCGCAACTCTCTCGCTCGAGTCGATTCGCAGTTTCAGCCGTTAACCCTCGTCGAAACCCGTAGCCGGGGCAAGCTGCGCGCAGTTGGCCCGGTGCCAGCTCGGCGTCCAGCATGGCGGCTCGGTTTCCCCGTTTCTTCGGATCGAAGCGGCTACCTCGTAGACGACGACGTCGACGCGCTCGTAAGCCGTGCCGAATTTTACGATTTCGATCCCGTCTCCGTATTCGCGGGCAAAATCCACGACTACGGCCCTCCGGGGGTGTGTACCACGCCGCGGAGATCTTTCCGCGTTTCCCGAGATCTCGAGAGAGACGAACAAGCCCACCGGGAATCGGTTTACAAGGGATCGAACGACCCTTCGTCCCCGAGATGGGACTCGCCCTCTCGTTGCACTTTTCTCCTCCCCGACGTACGAAACTTTCTCCTCGAAGAAGAAACGGAAACGCGACATCGTCGAACAGGAAAGAATTCTTTACGGAATCGTCGTTTAACGCGACTGGACTGGCGTCGCGACGAGATTCGTTGCGATTTCGGTTGTAAGAATAATGGTCGTCGGGGGCGCGTCTTCCGGAAGAATGTTCCTCGTCGACCGGACCGTAAACTCGACCGTTTCTCCGTTGGTCGTTATTCCGCTCGTCGCGGCGTTAATTTCTTTCCCGCGAACAATGCGACGCGTCGAACGGACAAAGAAGGCCCGGCCGCGATAACGAGGCGAGACGCGATTCTCGCGCGGCGGGAAGATTCGCGGGAAACGGGAATTACGAATCTCCCGAGAGGAGATCGCCGGGAGCGGTTTCTCCCCTCTCGCGCTACCGAGCGAGCGAGCGAGCGAGCGAACGCGAGTCGGGTTCGGTCGAGGCGAACAAAGGGGAGGGTGGCTCTCTCCGCTCGAGACGAGGTTTTCGCATCCGGAGGACCGAAACACCGACCAGCTCGCGATACACCGCCACGAGGAAACGGTTTACGCGTCGGAGAAGAAACTCGGTGAAATTTTCGAACCGCTTGGAGCGGAATCGACGGTGGGAGTGGCTCGATCCCCCGAGGCTGCGCGAAGATACACCACGCGGAGGAAATTTATGGACGCTGGCCAACCGAATGCGCAAAACACGGACGCTGCGGCTTAGATTTATCGTTCCGTAGCGTTTCGTTCCGAGGTTGCGCTCCGAAAGCTTCCCCGAAAGCGTTCTCCGTCCGTCGAGCTCGTCGAGACGCTCGGCGTCACGGTGCGCGCCGCGTTTCGACCGGCTCGTTTCGCTCGCTTTTTCTCACCGATCTTTCGCGAGAAACGTCCCGTAAAGATTCGAAGCTGCGTCGACGGTGAAGGAAAAGGAGCGTATCCGAGCCGCGGTCGCGATCGGTGTCTCGAATCGATCGGGATCCTATTAGCGAGTACTCGCGCGCGGTGGTGCACCGGCGTAAAGAGAAAAATCTTCCACGGCCGCCGGGAACCGAGATTTATCGTCGGCCCTTGTATCTAGCCGTGGCTGCGCGTGACAGGAACTCGATAAAATACTCGTGTAATAAACAGGGTAAACGCAAATTTATATGGAACCGCCTGGCTCGGCCCGGTCGCCGGCTCCGCACGCCGCATTAACCTCCGTACGCTCGATCGCTCATCGCCGGCGAAGCCAGATTTTCATCGAATCGACCCGCCTTTCTTTACGATTACCCGCTCGGTTTACCGTTACTTCGTCAATCGTACGCGCGAAACTACGGGACCGGATTCGGGATCGTACGCGCCCTTCTTCCACGGTCTTTCGCGGAGACCCGTAAAAACCCCGTGAAAAGTTGGAATCCGTCTCGACGATCGAACGCGTGCCGAGAACGGGATCAGCGGCCGCAGATTCGACGAATTATGCGAGAATCGTTCGGCGCGATAGACGAGCTCGTTAAAAGTTTCGCCGCGGGCGAACGGGCGTTGTTCTCGCGGCTTTAACGACGCGCTCGCCGCGAGATTCGCTGACGCGGCTGGAAGAATTCCGCGCGAGGGTACGCGTGCTCGATTCCCCGAACGAGAGCCGAAGGTCCGTCTCGGACCGTCTCGGCGTGATTTTCCTTCGACGACGAGCATTATCCTCGAGGAGGAGTCGTGCCGCGAATCGCGAGCGGCCACTTTGCTTCTCGTTCGAATCGCGCGAGGCTTCCGTGAGACGAAGCCAATATTTCCGCGATTCGATTCGCAACGCCGCGCCAACTTTCCCTACGATTCTTCGATACCGCGTCGAGAATTCGCGAGCTCGTTTTCCACTCTCGAGGATCTCCACGGTGGCGAACGGATCGCGGAAATTCGAATTTCCCCTCGCGAGGAGAGCTCCGGGCGCGACGCTCGCCCCGGGAACGATTTCCAAACTCGGCCGCGAGCTTTTTCCTCGCGTCTGCAAAGTTTCCCTCTTAGGCGCGAGTTTTGGTAACCGGCGGCAAGTTTCGCGAGCCTCGAACGACACGGCCGTTCCTCGATCTTCCGTTCGACTTTTAATCTCGCAACTTTTCCAACGGCGTTCGTTAGAGAGATTCGCGCGAACGCGAGATTTCCTCCGCTCTGTCCTTGCTCCTCGACAACCGGGAACTTTGAATGTTCCGGAAAATTGCTAGTCCTCGTCGGGAAAGTGTCGCGAGCGAACTCGAGCCTTGACTCGGTTCCGTCGATGCGAACGCGTGTAACGCGATCGATTCGTTTCGTTTCGTACCGAAACCGTGTCGAGTGAAGCCCGTACGGTGCTAGGGGAACTATTCGCGAGATTATCGAAGCACGTCGCAACTCGGACTCGTTACCGTTTCGTCGCGTTGCATCGAAATCTCGTTTCGCGAGACGGTCGAGCGTAGTCGGTCCGCGTCGGGGCTATCGACATCGATATCGATACCGTCCCGTTGAACTCGCGAACGTCCAATTCGCGGCGAGACGCGTAACATCCGAGCGAACGATATCCAGAAACCAGCGACGCGAATTTTCCGTGCCCGTCGTTCACCGTACCGTTGCTTGTTGCGGGCGCAAAGTTTCGCGCCAGATGCTGCCTACGAGCCCGATAAATCGAATTGGGAACCGCTCGTTTTTCCAACCTCGTCCAATCGGAGCGAACCGGCTCGCGAATTTCCTCGGTTTTCCACCTAGCGAGAAAGAGGTCGAGGGGCGGATCTCCGGCGAACGTACGCGCCGATTCCACGAACGAAATAATTAGCTCCACCCCGCACGGTGGACGAGCGGCCGGTGGAGACACGGCCCGTTTCACGAGTACCGCGAGGGAATCGCGAGCTCGAGATCGAGTTCCAGCGGAAAGATTCGCAATCGGAGACAACAGAGTCCGATCGAACGGTAACCGCGCCTAATGGGGTAAATCGAAGGACCCTCCGCGAGGAGGAAGAAAGCTTTCGAGACGCCTCTCCCCTCGCCTCTCGCCCCACCGTTGGAAAACACTCGACGCGAACCGCGAGCAATCGGGCGTCCCGACGCTGTTTGCGCTCGCCTCGTCCGCGGGAATTTCTCCTCCGAGGAAGCCGAACGCGTTGTTTGAACGTTCACCGTGCACGCGTCGAAGATTGCGATTTTCTTCGACGATGATTCGATTTACCGGCTCCGCGAAGGAGTTCTCCAAAGAAGGAGGAGGAGGAGGAGGAGGAGGAGGATTCCGATTTCCAGCCCTCGACGATTTACAAAGCTCCGAAGCGGTCGCGTGAACCGTTCCACGCGCGTTGAATCGAGTCGGAGCCGCGAGCGAGGAACGATGCTCGCGTTTCTTCCCTCTCCGTAGGCGGCGAGGGGTGTAAAGGAAACCGAGAGGCGGAGAGCGAATCGTCGTAACGTCCACCGATTTCGGTGCACGCGATAAACGTTCCGGGAATTTACGAAGGAACCGAGGGTCGTAAACGTCGAAAGGTCGACGAGTGGGGCGAGGAGAGGCCGAGGGGAAGCTGGAGCCGCGAGGAACTCGCATGCGCGCGAGCCAGCTAGCGAGCGAACCAGCTAGCGAGCGAGCGGAGCCGTCAGGGCCTCGGGTTTATCCGAACGATTATCTTGGCCCACTTTGCGCGAGCGGGAGATCGACGGGATAGCTCCGAGGGGTGACAGCACTCGATACGACGCCCGATAAATTTACGAGGACGGCCCTCGACGGACGTCGAGGACGTCGAGGGTGTCGAGGGCGTCGAGGACGTCGCGCGTAACGCGCGCCCGCGGCCCCTCGTAAAACCGAAGATCGCCCGCGACGGCTACGCGACGTCCGCTCGTTTCGAGCCGCTGTCGCCGACACCGGTCGGCTCCGCCCGATGGAAATTTCAAACCGAGTGGAAATTAATCGACGATCCTGACAGTCCTCCCTCCTGACCCGATTCGAGCGGACGTCGAGCGATCGAGGTCAACGATCATCGAAACAACGATCTCGCGGTTACCATTTTTACTCCGCGAGATTCACCGAACAATGAGATCCTCGCGAGTCTGCCAACCGTCCTCGAGTCTCGTTTCCTCGGTTCCTCGGTTCAGCGGCGAGACGGAGAGGAATCGCGAAGTGGACTTCGTTAAAGGTTTCGAGGCACGAGAAACGAATAAACTGTTATCGGTGATACGGTAGGTTCGTTCGAAGTATCGCGGAACAAGAGATACGTTCGGTCGCGAGGATCTCCGATCGAAGAGGCTCGGTCCGGTTTCTTGGTAAGTTTCTTTCGCGTCGCGGTCTCGCTGGAAGCTATTCTCGCGAATCGATCGTTTTTCCCCGAGATTTCATCGCTGGTGGTTTTTCCATCCGTTGTTTTTACCGGATCGGTCCCCGCTACCGATTCCATCTCCACCCTCGGAGAATAATGGATTCCACGAGGAGTTTTTCCCCGCTGATCGACTCCGAGAGTTTCCCTCGCGGAGAATCCTCGCCGTTTCTGCCAGTTTTTCCTCCACGGGTTAACAGCTGTACGAAAGTTCGTCTCCGCGACGATCCGTCGGTTCCACGCACGGCTTTTTCCACCCGGATCTCCTCGATGTCTACCGTCGTTCGAAACGGTGCTCCGTCGCGCTCCAATTCCAACGCGACCTCCGGAATCGAAAGTACCGAGAGGGAAAAAATTCCTAGCCGCGTTTCCGCTTACGCGGACACTTTGTACGCCCTGTGCGTCGCGCGTACTTTTCTCGGCCACCGAATCCGCATCGAACGGGACGACGGTTGTAGACGCACGGGGGTTGAGTCGAACGCGTATATATAGACGATGTTTCGGGCTCTGCAGTATGCACGACCCAGATAAGACAACACGGTTAATTCGACTCGAGCGCGTACAGGTCCCTCCCTTCGACGAACGAAATCCTCGAGTCTCTTCCGCGCCGAGACGGAGGAAACATCGACGAAAACCGCTCTCTCTCTTCCTCTCTCGCGTTCTCTCGAAGCGAGTATAAATTATTCGTTCGTACTTTTAGCCAAAGTTGAAAGCCTTCCCTCGTCTACCGGTTGAAAATTTCGGAAAAAGTGGACGTTTCGCACATATTCGAACACTTTTTCGACCGCGAACCCTCTCTCCGGAAATTTAATCGCAACTCCAGTTTTCCTCCCGGAGGATCTTCGCGGCGGTCTCGCTGTGGTCGAGTTCGAGGAGAACTCGGTTCGATCGTCGGGTGCCGCGACGATATTTCGCGTAAAATTCGTTTCGTTCTAAATCCGATTCCGTAGGCGGTGAAAAATGTAACGCGATCGGAGCAGATCGATCGGCGAACGTTTACCTTCGCTTTCGCTTCGACCGCGGCATTTTTCCAGCGGAAATTCCTGGCCGGCGGCCGATTTACGATACACGCGCGCGCGAGCACACACCGGGCCAAGATACGCGCGATTTCCACGGAAATGAAATTCCACTTCCGCCCCCGTGGTAGTAATTGGATTTTCGGATTCCGACGGGGAATCTCGGACACCGCGGGGACTCGAAAAACTCGAATTCTCGATACCGTCGTGCTCGCCATTGGCCCCGATCGCGGTCCAATTCCTCGTTCCCCGTTTCCTTCGTTTCTTCGCCCTCTCGATCGATCCTCGAAACCGGCGATCGACGCCAAAGAGAAAAGAGAAACTCCCGAGAGCTACGCGAGTTCTTCGATTCGCCCTAGACGCGAGGTTTTTTTGGTTAGGAAACATCGGGGGACGCTCGAATCGAGAGGAGACGAGGTCTCCCGAGTCTACATCGACGGTGAGTCTCTCGATTTCTTACGATCGGGGTTCGTTCGCGAAATTATTCCGCCGTTTGTCAACCGCGCGCGCGAGAGATCGGTAGGACGCGAATGCGCGTGCACGAAGCGGACGCGGTCTGTTTGCTCCGAACTTTCGTTTACACCGGTTCGCGAGTAAGAGGGGTAGAGGGACGGTCCGTGTTTGCGCAGTCTGTTTATTCGTCGCGTGTCCAGCAGCGCGCGCTCGCCGATTTCGAGGATCCGAAAATCTCGGGAACGAATTCGCAGCGGTTCGCGTTCGACGTCTCGATCGAGAGCCTCGGTTGTTTCGCGATAATCCGCTCCGTGTCGCGCGATTCTTATCGGTAGAAGGAACGATGGAAAACGGATCCTTTGGCGATTTCGTTCCCGGATCCTCCGACGCGTTCCCCGTTTCTTGTAAACGGAAGGAGAGTATCTCTCCGGTCGTGTTTCTTCTCGAAGGGCAGCCCTCGGTTCGCGTGCAACCGAGACTCGTATCGTTCGTAATTGGCGCAACTTCCGTAATCACTTTGGGCCCTGTTGGTGGTCTCGCGCGTGGAATTGGTCGGCGCGGTTACGCGATCGGTAGGTGCGCCGCGAACGGAGAGAGGTGGAGAGCGGTTCGCGCTATAATCTTCTCGACAAAAGCCATCGGCTTCGGCCGCAATCCGAAATCAATAGCTCGTGGTCCGTTCCCGCTATCCGTTCCGGTGCTCGTAGCTTCGATGTAAATGCACCTACACGCCGAACGGGTACGTTCGATCGAGCGTAAGTCGCGCTCGTAGTCCGGCCGGTAGCTGAAAACGAGGACGAGCGACTCCGCGCGAAACGGGCCCCGTTGCGCCCGCGATACGCCCCGGGGCAACCATCGAGCCGCGGTGGTCCACCGAGCGATTTATATTTTCCTCGTTTGTCTATCGATTTCTATTTTCCTCGTACATCGCGATCGAACGGGTCCGAGACGCCTCCAGAAGCGTAATCGGCACAGTTTCGTAGACCAAACGTCGATTTTCCGCGAGAGTCGCACGCTAACGAAAGGTCCGCGATTCTCCGCTCGGAAGATCTTAACGTGAAAAAATCGTAGCCGCGGTTTCTTCTCGAGATCGATGCTCGTCGCCCCGAAGGAAATTTCATCGTTTCGCGCGAACGGCGAATATCGCGAGCCAGTGGAGCCCCTCTCGTCCCGGAGGAGAGATAGACGGACGATAGGATCGCATCGGAGGGGGGTATCTCGCGTCCGGAGCGCGAACGGTGCATTTTTATTCGTCGCGAGTTCCGTTTCGGCGCCGCGCGGTGCAACTTGCGTGGAAATTCCTCGCGAAAAGGTGGTAGCCTGCGGATTATCGATCGCAGAGTCGCCGGCTCGCCGAAAATGGACGCGCAGGCGCGCGTTTCTGCTCGTAACGCTAGATCACGAAGGTCTGCGCCCATTACGGGTCCCGTGTTTCCGATCCGGAGCGCCTCGTTATTGCCGGCGCATTCGGCGCAGGGTTTGGAGCACGTTCGCCGGCATCGGGGACATCGATTATCGCGGCCCTGGAACGCCTGGTAACGGCTAGCTGCGACCGGGGGGGCCACCGAGGCTCCCTCGCTCGCTCCCTCGCGAAATTGCGGTCGCGGGACTTTTCTCTTTCCTTTCTTCTTCGTCTTCTTCTTCTTTCCATTCCTCCTCCTTTTCTTTCTCTCGTTCCCCTTTTGCCGCACCGCGAGCTCCTTTCGAACCGCATCTCGACAACGGGGATTTTCGAGGGACCGACTCGAGCGGAAGACCAGAGACTTTTCGACGACCGCGACACTCGGCCGACGAGGAACTCTTCAACTTGCACGCGACGCGAATCTACGCGTGCACCGTACACGTAACGCGCAGCGAACTCTATCGGGATTGGATCACCGGGAGAACCACGAAGAACTCGCGATAAGCTCTCGAGAATATTCCCGATAGCCTCGTAAGCAGATTCGGCGAAAGCGGAGACCGCGTCTCGAGGTAACTTTTCGAAAAATGCATCCTTTAGAGACGAGAGCCTTTTCTTTTCATTTTTCATCGTTCCTTTGCAGGTGCCGCGCGATCTCGTCCAGTATCGGCGAGGCGATGGACATTCCCGACGTAGGCTTTCCGCGCGCACTGCAACGAAGTTGCGCGCGCGCCTTTTCATCCGATACTATGTCACTGGAGGCGGCCCGATATCGGACATTCAATATCGTCGGTACTCGAAAAATGCTCGCGCGGAATGCTTACGCCGGGAATTTCATGAGATTCGGTTCGGAGAAGTTACCCCGATAGCGTCGCAGAAACTACACTCGCGATTTTCCAATAAAGAAACACACGTTCCACCGCGCAGCCAGTTCGCTGCCAGAAATATCGGATTATTTATCGGAAAATGTTAACCGATATCGTATCTCGAACACCGGCGAAATAATTATCGCTCGAGTCGGACCACGGACAAAGTTTCGAGCCGGCGTCTCGATTTTACGAGATTCGGCTGGAAAAACCCCCCTAGCGAGAGACCGTACGAATCGAACATTTTGCAACGCGTAAAACGTCTTTCTCTTTGCAGGATACGCAGAATTCCAGCCACCGGTACCCCCCCCCCCCAAGATTCCCGTTTCTTGCAACTACGACGCATACGACTGCAACAGACGACCGAACAGCTTTCCTAAACAACATCGTCGTACAACGTCCAGTAATTACGCTCCGAGTCGCCGACCATCTCTCGGCACTCGGACACAAGGATACGTGACGCGCGTCAAGGGCCCGTTCCACCCTTCTCCGACCCTAAACCTCTAAAAAACGAAATAGCTTCGGAGCGTCAGCTTCTAAACTTTCCAGCGATACGATAACACCCCCATCTCACCGCCCCGACCAACCCCGTCCATCCTTGCCCATGAACACACATACGCACGCACACACACTTCGCGTTACGTGCAAACATTTGTTCGCGCGGGTTAATTTATGTAGAAAGAATTTGTTAGCGATATTTACATAATGTATATATTTATACGAATAAACAATATACATTCGGAATACTTTGAATATTATTTTACAATCTTACGCAACTTTTCCTTCTATCCTATTCCTTTCCACAAATTATATAGCTTTAAGTTAGATTAAGAATAGAGTTACGATCGAGAGCGAGTTTCTAAAGATAAGTCTGAATTTTGAGCAATAGGTTTGGAAAATCGTTGATTTTGGAACTTTGGTATCAGGAGAACACGATATGCGAGGAGGAAACCGTTCGCCGTTGCAAATTTCGCAATATCTTGATGTTTATTTATCATAACTATTAACAACCATCGTAGGACTATAGTTTAAACAATTATTAACAATGTCCTAGTATAAATAATAGCTTAAAAGCCATCAATTTCTTGAAATATTCGCTTAAATCGAACAAATAAAATCGAAGTAACGGCGAGTCACCTTCTCGAGGGTATAAATAGAACCGCCTGCATCGGAAAATTTCATTCGCCCGGGAGCCACCGCGGCGGACGGAGCTCCCTCTCTGGGGGACTTGGACCCTCGGAGAGGGGCTCAAGGTGGGCTGCCGGGGAGAGAGGTGCATCCCCGGCGGCCTCGCGGAGGACTCGCGGCGTATCCGAGGTGGACCCACGGTGGACCCACGTAGGATCAACGCGAAAGAAGTCGATGTGAATGTAAATCGATGTAACTGTAATACATTTTAATAAATTCATTAAGTAAAATATAATTAGAATTTTTTCTTTTCCCACTTTATTTCCACTACTCCAAGAATTACGAAATTTTGCTAAAATTTTTCCGAAAATTCTCAGAAGTGACGTCATTTTCGCGAAATTCCGAAAATTCTCAGAAATGACGTCATTTCCAAGAAGTGGCACGATAGGAATACCTCCTCGCACATCATGTTCTCCTGATACCAAAAGTTCAAAAATCTGACATTTTCTACAAATTTTACCCGAAACTCAGACTTTGGTATCAGGAGAACATGATGTGCGAGGAGGTATTCCTATCGTGCCACTTCTTGGAAATGACGTCATTTCCAAGAATTTCCCCGAGGCGCGAATTTTAAACGAATTTCTGAACTTTGGCTGAAATTTTTCGCCGATTTCGGGACTTTGGTATCAGGAGAACATGATGTGCGAGGAGGTATTTCTATCGCGCCACTTCTTGGAAATGACGTCATTTCCAAGAATTTCCCCGAGGCGCGAATTTTAAACGAATTTCTGAACTTTGGCTGAAATTTTTCGCCGATTTCGGGACTTTGGTATCAGGAGAACATGATGTGCGAGGAGGTATTTCTATCGCGCCACTTCTTGGAAATGACGTCATTTCCAAGAATTTCCCCGAGGCGCGAATTTTAAACGAATTTCTGTACTTTGGCTGAAATTTTTGCCGATTTTGGGACTTTGGTATCAGGAGAACATGATGTGCGAGGAGGTATTTCTATCGCGCCACTTCTTGGAAATGACGTCATTTCCAAGAATTTCCCCGAGGCGCGAATTTTAAACGAATTTCTGAACTTTGGCTGAAATTTTTCGCCGATTTCGGGACTTTGGTATCAGGAGAACATGATGTGCGAGGAGGTATTTCTATCGTGCCACTTCTTGGAAATGACGTCATTTCCAAGAATTTCCCCGAGGCGCGAATTTTAAACGAATTTCTGAACTTTGGCTGAAATTTTTCGCCGATTTCGGGACTTTGGTATCAGGAGAGCATGATGTGCGAGGAGGTATTCTTATTTCGATGATTCTGCGAAATGATGTCATTTCCAGGAATTTCTTCGAATTGAAATTTTGCGACAATTTCGAATGAATCTCTGACATCTGCTGAAATTTTTCGTCGATTTCGGGACTTTGGTACCAGGAGCGATAACCAAGGCTGTATTCCAAGAGGATGCGATATATCGAAGGGTTGATCGGGGAAATGGATGATTAAGGTAATGTTACTTAGACTCATTTTGTTTAACTATAACTAGATTTATTTTCGCTTTACTTGAATATACAGAGATTGTAGATTGAGAAACGTTGTATAATAATCGTGTATAAGGGAATATACATACAATTTTTACAAATTTTTGTTCGTGTGGCGTAGTAAAGATAGTATAAAGAGTAGATGTAGTAAGTAGAGTGGAGTATAGTAGAGTAAGTAACTGAAGTAGTTGTAGCTGAAGAAGCTGTAGCTGAAGAAGTTGTAGCTGAAGAAGTTGTAGCTGAAGAAGTTGTAGCTGAAGTAACTAGTGTTGCAGCAGTAGTTGTAGAAGTTGGAGTAGTTGTAGTAGTTGTAGAAGTTGAAGTAGTTGGAGTAGTTGGAGTAGTTGGAGTAGTTGAAGTAGTTGGAGTAGTTGGAATAGTTGTAATAGTTGCAGTAGCTGTAGTAGTTGTAGTAATTGCAGTAACTGGAGCAGGTCTGGTAGTTGGAGTGGTTGGGGGAGTTGGGGCAGTAGGAGGAATCGAAGTAGCCGGAGCTGCAGGAATAAATGCATTGGATCGAGTATTTGCAATAGTTAGAGTAGCTAGAGTAGTTGGAAAAGCTGGAGTACTTGAATTACCTTGTGTAGTTGCAGTCGTTAGAGTATCTGGATTAACGGGAGTGGTTGGAGGAGTTGGAGCAGCTAGAGGAGTTGGACGAGTTGCAGTAGTTGGAGGAGTTGCAGTAGTTGGAGCAACTGCGGTAGCTAGAGTAACTGTTGTAGCAGCTGTGTAGTTGGAGAAGTTGAAGTAGCAGTAGTAGCCGGAGAAGCTGGAGGAACTGATGCGGCTGGAATAGTTGGAATAGATGTAATAGCTGCAGTAACTGGAGTAGCTGATATAGCTTTAGTAGCTGTAGCAGCTGCGGTAGCAGCAATAGGAGGGTAAGAGTAGTTGCATTAGCTGGAGGAGTTGGAGTAGTTGCAGTAGCTGCGTAGTTGACGGAGTTGAAATAGCTGCAGTAGCTAAAGTAGCTGGTGTAGCTTCGGTAGCTATAGCAGCTGCAGTCGTAGCAGTAGCTAGGGAGTTGAAGTAGTTGCAGTAGCTGTGTAGTTGGAAGCGCTGGAGTAGCTGTAGTAGCTGCAATAGCTGGCTTGTTGGCGGAGTTGTAGTAGCCGAAGCAGCTCGTATAACTGGTGTAGCAGCAGTAGTTGTAGTATCCGATGTAGCTGGAGTCGTTGCGTAGCTGGAGCAGATGGAGTAGCTGTAGTAGCTGCAGCAGTTCCAGTAGCTACAGTAGCTGCGGTAACCGAAGTAGCTACAGTAGCTGCGGTAACCGAAGTAGCTGAAGCAGCCGAAGTAACCGGTGTAGCTGGAGTAGTTGGAGCAATCGTGGTAGCTACAATACTAGTAGTTGGAGGAGCTGCGAAAAAGATCCCGTCGAAAGATCCCTCTGCGCGATCGAAGCTTCGGTGGTCTCTGCTCGAACGCGGAGATATCCGAGAAACCTTCGATGCTCGTAAATAATTACGCGAACGGCTTCCGTTGTTCCTATCTCGTTTCCAGATAGCGTTGTTGTCGGCCGGAAACCGAGTATTACGAGAAGGAAAAAAAGACGAGTACGAAAAAGTTGTAAAGGTGGGGGGCGAATTCTCTGTCGATGGTTCGTAATACAGGGTAATAGAAGCGGGGGCGTTGGTCATTGTTCCACGGGAAAAGTTTTACGAAACGTTGAAACATTCAGGGAACGACTGACACAAGTATCTCCACCGGAGCGTAGTCGATCCGATGCATTAATAATGCAACAATGGTCGAGACGAAGAGAGAGAGAGAGAGAGAGAGAGAGAGAGGGGGAAGGAGGTCGTGGAAAAATGTTGCCGGCTACTTTGCGAAGACTCGCTCGTTGAAATAAAATAATCAGGCTTCGTTCCTCGCGACGAGCTCCGCTTGGAAAAGTTTCTCGCGACGTGGTTTACGGCGTTTCTCCCCGGAGAAACCGCTCCGGAGCACGTTTCCGCGCGTGTTAAAGCAACGACGAGTGCCTTTCGTTCGCGCGAACGTCGACACGATCCCAAAACTGCTCTTTGCTATCTCGGGGAACAAGTTGCTGCATCGGCGTAGCTTCCGACGCAAAAGAAAAAAAAAACTTCCCCGTTCCTGTATCTTCGACGAGCGAGGAAAAGAGTTGCGGTAAGGTACACGAGGAAGAAACGTCCCACTTGGCAGGAGCACTCGCTCGCAGGATCTCGAGAGCACTCGATTATACGTCTACCTCGAATCTCGCCGGACGATGAAGATCAACCAAATGCAAATGTTTCGCGCCGATTCCTCCCCGTTAATTCCGAATTCTACGGACTGTCGCGCAGCGTGAATCAACTGCTTCGACGATCCTCCTCCATTCTCGGAGGAAATTGAAAAGAAAGTCGAGCGATTCGGACACGCGTCGATTGGAATTGTACCGTGCGCGACTCGTAAGAAGTCCCGGGAGCTCTGTACACGTAAGTGTTCTAATTTTTTCGTCGCTCGCAATCGTTACGCGCGATTTGCCCAATAATGCAAGAGGAGTGGTCCTTTTACGCTTCGGTCGGTGTTCCTCGTGTAAGATTTTTCGTCAGAAGCGCACGGTGGATCGCGTCGAACAGCGAAATTTTTCGATGGAAAAGTTTAAACGCAAACGAGGTCTCGGGTGTTCGACGCATAATTGATAATTGATAAAGTTTTCCGCGGCGTATTCGAGGCCGGAAACCGCGACGAACGCGATCCTTCCGAGCATCAACGACGCGCGGATGGTCGTTAAAATCTCGTTAAGTGTTCGCGGCGTTCCGTCTTATGCTAATGTCCGGTCCGTGGGAAAGAAACAATGCCATTTTTCGCGAGAGCGATTAAAACTCCGCGCTTTGTATTTCGACGATGCCGCGAAACAGCGGAGAAGAAGAACGAACCGCCAAGGAAACGATACTTTCGACGAAACGACGACCGGTGAGATTATTCGAGAGGTTTGGAAATTATCCCGAGCCGTCGAGTTCTCTTCGAATTGTGCACCGATAACAACGCGGGAATTGTCGTCGGATTGAAATCTTTTCGAGTTTCGCGCGAGAAACGATACGCGAGACAATTGCGGATCGAAACGGGTTACTTTGTCGAAAGTAAAGTTCGTCGCGACGAAAGGGCGAGAAAAGAAAATTGACTCTTTCGCGGATCGACGACGCTTTTTTCAGGCGTTGGTGTCGTTCGCGAGGTAACTTCGGTACCGCGGTGGTTCCGTCGCGCGGAAACCGAGACTCCATTAGAACGCGGCGCAAACTTCTCTCTCGGACGATGGGAATTTCGCACGTTTTAATTTTCCGAGCGGAAAGAAGAGGATCCGCGGAATTAGTCGCCGGTAGTTCTAATTAGAAGCGAGCGGTAACGAGTTAAAAACGGACGGACGCGAGGGTCTCGAGGAAGCGGAAAAGCTCCGAAAACCAAGAGCGAGAAAGAGTAGCGGCGAGCAGTCGGCAAACGATGGTCTATTACGCTCGGTCGCCGCGACGGAAAGAATTACCGTGTCGACCAATGGATTTCCATTTTCGCGGATCTCGCTCGCCCGCTAAAGTTTCCGAATTTCTTCTTCGCGATCAAAGGGCCTCGATTCTGCGCATCCTGGCTCCGTGGCAGAGGGTTTCAACGCGGCAACTATAGAGTCGTTCGTTTATCCGAGGCTCCCGAGGAACTCGAGGCGAAATCGCTCGCGAGGCGCAATTATTCTCCCCGGGGGCGGAATTCTCGCTCGCCGGGAATCGAGATTACTTTCGATCGGTGTCGACGATTGTTCCCCGAGAGAGACGGGTGGGGACGGGGGTGGCGGGGTGTCGAGCGGTCAGGTCGAGGAGAGGGTGCTCCTCCGACCTTGGTTCGTTGTTCGTTCGGGGTCTCGGAGGATCCTTCGAGGACCTTTTAATTCCACGGAGCGAACCGCGCAGCAGCCACCGGCAGCCAGAAATTCTATTCCGGGTCTGTCCAATTCAAACTTAATAAAGCGTCGCGCGCACACACCGGCGGGCATTTTTCCGCGGTGGCACGAAGACGCTGGAATTGAATGCGGCGAATGCTCGTTTAGCATCGCGACGCGGCCCGTCTTCGATGAAAAGGGAAGGGAGAGAGATCTCCCGAGCCTGGATGCGGCAGCATCCTCCTGGAATCCTTAATATAGTCCGACGAAAAGGGGAGTGCCGGACGGGGGAGTGGAAAGGGCGAGAATGGCACGCGAGAGGGACGATATCTCGCCACGGCGAAAATTACGTCCCGTGCCACGCGATATACCTCGATCCCCCTGGGGGTAAATGGGCATCGAGAATGGAACATCCTCGGGACGACGAGCGACGACGAGCGACGACGACCCTCTCTTGCCCGAGAAACTACGCTCCTACGGATGCAATAAGGACTGCGAGAGAAGAGGGTGCGTTTTATTGATTTCGAATCGCGCGATCGTTTCTCGCGGGGAATCTTCCCTTCGGAGAATTTCTACGGCTGGAGAAAAGACCCACCCGCGGCGATACGCTGCTTGCTCTCCTCACCGTTCACGAATCTCGCGAGAGACTCCCTCAACGCGGAAAGGACTTCCGATTTACCGTGTTCGTCCAAGGTAACGCTCACCGCGTTGTAAATCTTTCGATATCGTCCCATATTCGGGATAATTTCCGAAATTTCGGGACACGGTAATCGTGTCGTTTGTGAAAAATCGTGGACGCGGACAAGCGGGAGACACAGCGCGTATCGGTTGGCCAAACTCCGTATATTTTATTACGGTAGTAGCGCTGCGCGTCTGCAATTATATCTCCATGCAAATGATCCGCCCGAATTAGCCAGCGCGACCGATTAATTAGCGTTGCTGTCGCCGGTAACGCGCGCGTTGCATCTGCAGATCCTTGTCGATCGATCGACGGGTACGAGAGAGAGAGAGAGAGAGCGCGAGAGAGATATACAGAGAGGAGGGAGGAGGAGGAGGATACTGTCACGCCGAGTGATCGCAGCTGCAGCAATTAGCATAATCGCGACGGAGACACACGCGCTCGTATGCGCGGGAGTTGGAGAAAGCGCGACGTTTTAGTTACGCGAGCGAGGCGCCGTGTGTACCCTGAACCACGGGAACGAAAACGCGATCGATCATCGATCGGAGATCGACGCAATTGTGCGGGGAGAGAGGACCTCGAGAGATTATCGATCCCCGTCGACGAAAGCTATTAAATAATAAAACCCGAGGCGCACCGCTTTTGCTTCCGTCGTTTCGTGCATCGGAAAATTTAAAGAGTCCGGTATATTGGGGAGAAACGTGGGTCAATTAACCGGTTAGTAGTAGTAGTAGTAAAGTAGTGTAGTAGCGCGGTGGTAGTAATAGTACAGTAGTAGTAATAGTAGTTGTACATAGTAAAGGTTATAGTAAGAGTTTTTAGTTAGTAGTAAAATTGTAACTAGTTTCTCCAAGATTTTTCTCTAACGCGTATTAAAATCTTTTTTAATTTCGGTATTGGCGCGACGACTCCGGATACGGCGATTCATTTTTTAATTATTTTTTCGACACCGTATCTCTTTCGAACGAACATTTTATCGCGGAGAAAGCCAAGGTCGGATTCAATTGACGAGAAAAATCCTTAAACCTAGAAAATAAAACTTTACACGCGTTTCGATCGGGAATCGAACGTAGGTTTTCCGCGTGGGAGTCGAGTGCCCTACCACCGAGCCGTTCGATTCGTTCACGATTCCTTCTTTCCGTAGAGTATACGAAGAATCGCATCGCGCACAGGTTACGCGAGATCACCAACGTTGCAATTTTGACGCACGTCCCGTGGACCGATATCATCGGGAATAATCGTAATCGTTCGGTGCAATTACGATCGCGCGATCGAGGAAAACTTGGAATCGATCGTGCCGCGAAAGAGATCACCGAGGAATCGCAATAGGCGGACTCGTGCTTCGTATCGTACCGAAATTAATTTTCCGTCGAATAGGTATTTATCGAGCTAGTATCTAAGGATAATCGCAGACCGTAGGAAGGTTCGGTTTCGGGCGAGGAAACTCCCCGGTTAAAAGTAACTCCCGGGGTACTCGGGGCCGAGGAAGAGGAGGTTCGGCTCGGCGTACGCGGCGCTTCATCCTCGGTCGATCGAATATCTCGGCACGAAGTTGGAATCGATCGCGCGACTCTCGACTCCGAAGCCGCGTTCGTTAAATACCTCGGCGAACCCGATCCCGTTTCCTCGAGCGGACGCGGGCGAAACTTGGAGCTTTGTTTACACGGCCAGAATTCCCGGCGTTGATGCATCGGTATCGATTAAACCGGTCGGTGTACGCCGACGAATAATTGCAGCCACGGCAATCAACGTAATTACGAGCCACGCGATGTCGATTCGCGTACAACGGGCGCGCACGAGAATTCCTAAGCGCGAGTCCGTGTTTATCTCTCGCGAATTGAAAGAGTACGCTGGAAAAATAATTAACCCGAACGATGGAACCGAACGTCCAGCGGAATCCGCGGCGATCGTTAATGGGATTAACGCGGCCGTTCGATGATCCTGATTTGTCGACTTCCGCTCGACGGAGCCCGAATACCGTGTAATAGGTTTTTCGCTCGGCGACGGGTGCTCCGATTCTACGCGCGATTGGAGCAGTCCGCGCGGAATTAGCTCCGTTGATGGAAGATGGAACCCTACCTATGGATATTTCCACGATCTCGATGCAACCGACTTTTCGACCAAGCTCCGATTCTTTCGCCTTCCAAACGAATACTCGATTTCCATCGACGACGAAGAAACGAACGTTCGGTCGATGTGCGCAAAAACGATGCAAAAAAAGCACCGTACCGTCGAATACGCGTACTTCTCGTCCCGCTGTCTTCCTCCCCGCGAGTCTGGAATTTATGCAACGGTGGCTGGAGCAATTTCGCGAAATTTTCTCGCGAAAAACAAAACCATTCCGGTGGTTCCGCGTCCGGTATCGATCGTACGAGAACCGAGGGAACCGTCCGATCCACGTAAATCTCGATTCCCCGAGGGACCGTGTGCTCGAACCGCTTGGCAGGAGCTTTCGATTCGGAGTCTCTCATCTTCGACGTCTTCCGGCGGAGCTTTCGTTCCGACTGTGTCCCGGAGACCTCGGCCGGATGGGCGTGTCCGAATCTTCCATCGTGGAACGCGGATTCGAGGTACCTTCTCGCCGAAAAATTAACGAGGTTCCGGCGATCGTTGATACGAACGCGGATTCTCGACTGCCGGTTTACGTTCGCGGGACGGTCGTGTATTTACGAATGCTGGGAAAATATACGAAATTTTATCCAACGTTTCCTACCCGTTGTTTCCGTCGCGGTACGTATTCATTTAAACGTACGGTCCTTTCGTTTTCGAGAAAGCAGATGCTCCGTGGAAAGAATAGAGAAAACGCAAAGAGAGAAACAAACAGCAAACGAAGAGTCTAGATTCTCCCACTAATTCCTATCAAACGATCCACGGTTCGCGAAATATCTCGCGAAAGGTTGTCGCGAGGGTACCGGATGGTTTTCGTTTCGTTAGCATTTAACCGGTCTAATTCCCCCGGGAATTTAGAGCGCCTCGAACGCGAGGTTTTCGTTCGGTCGTGGTCGTTTCGAGACGGAAGCTCGGCCGGAATCGGCTCTTTTCGTTGCCGCGAAACGGGAAATTACGATCGTTTCGAGAGACGCGTTCGAGTTTCGTCGCGAGAGAAAAAGGTTTCCGGGCCCTCTCGGACAATATCGAGACAAAGGGTTCGCCGAGGACCGGCTCGAAACGCAACCTGGAGACATCCGCTCGAGGGTAGGGAACGTTCTTCGAGGTTCGGATCGGTTTCTCGTACTCTTCCGTGGAAAACGAACGCGATTGAACGATCCTTTTGATTTCGATCGGAAGAGGCTGCGACGCAAAGTTCAAGTTTGCACACTCGCGCGAAAGGTAACGAGGAAGGGCTTTGACTCGGTCGATGATCGAACGACCGTGAAAATTCCTGGATCCGCGTTGGCGAGCCTCTCGAGGAAAGGTTAATTCTCCATCGACGCGAAGGAACGAGAGCCAGGTAAAATCAATCGGTTAATAGCGGATATCGAGGTAGGGAATTGCTTCGCGGAAGCGTTGCGGCGGCTTCCCGATGCTGGGAAACGGCCACGTGGATGGCCCGTGTCCGCGAAACGTTCGATGGTCGACGGTAAACGCGGTTTGCTAACTGTTTCCAACTATCGACAGAACTTTCTACCCACCGACGCCGGGGAATTAATTGAATATCGCGAAACACGATGCCTCTATAATGCAATCGCGCGGTTACAGTTTTACGGGAAACGGTCGAGTCGTTTCCCTTTGCGTTCCGCGCTCGTTTCACCGCGCGCCGTGGAAAATAACGCCGGAAACTAACCGAGTCGATATCGTTGAAGAATCGTTTCATTGCCGCGGGGACGAGAATTTTTTACGGGCAAAGAGAATCGTACGAGGACTCTCCGAGACCCGAGTTACGAGAACGAGAAAGATTCGCGAAAAATCTTTGGGTGAACATCGATCGAAGAGAAGGGAGCCTCGAAGGAACTGTCGTCGAGAGGAATCGCTCTGAAATTTCGCCAGAGGTTTGTCAAGGTTCCGGGTGAAACTTGCCACGCGTTGATCGTAGAATTCCTCGGTGGGAAGGCGCGTGACCGATCGCTCGAAACCGTCGCGCGGATTTTATAAACGAGAACCGTTTCGTTTTATTCTCCCTTTCCGTCTTCGCGACAGCAATATCCGCGGGCAGCCCGTGTCGCGCCGCACCGAAATTAAAGTCGCAAGATAAACGAGCCGCGTTTACGAAACCGCCAAAAAATTCCCCGCGAGCGAAAACGGATATCCTTCTCGCCCGTCCCGTGTCCCGGGAGAACGAAATTCCGCGGCATCTTGGCGGCAACTATGCTCGAGTAAATTCCAAACTCGAAAATCGTCTTCTCCTTCCCCTCGAATATCAGAGTTCGGTCAAAGTAAACGTTCCTCGCTCTCGGCGAGACTCGAAACTTTCCACGTTCGACTACCACCCCGAACGATTTCGTTTTAAAAACGGACAACACGGCCCGAACTTTCCTCTTTGATAATTCCCGCGGAAGGAACGCTCACCGTACGCGGCTGGTACGCGTCAACCCGCCCCGCGTTCGGGACGAATTTTCATTTTCCCGAAGACCGAATGAATAATTATCGCGAGTCGGACATTATTATCGACGCACGGACAGCCGAGCCGGTTATCGGGATTCGATTAATTCGAGATAAATTATCGCCCCGAAGACACAGTCCCGTCGAGTACGTGTATATTTTGTTAATTAATAATTTCCGCGAGCGTCGAGTTACGACGACACCGATCGAATCTGCGTTCGACGATCGTAATTCCTCGATACCGATCGCAAAATCGCGGGAATTCAACGTCTAATTGCGGGCCGATGACGAGAGCATTGTCGTTACCGTTCACGGTGGAACTCTTCGGTACGATCGCGCACGATAACGCGGGATGATAGGTGAATCTAGGAAGGAGCTGTACGCGAAACCGGGAGGCGCGAATACGCGAATAAAATGGTAGTATTCCGCGATGTAAAGCGAGCGGATAATACAATTAAATTTACCGTGCTACGGGACGCGGTTGCGTACACGCTAAGCCACGTGGATATCTGGCAGGAGCATAAAATTGAAATAGTTGGAGAATAGCCGTGCTCGCGATGCAACCGTGGAATTAATCGTAGCTGTATCGAGGTCGAGTAATTTCGCGAGAGAACATCGCGGAGCGTATGCTAGCGGCGTTGCTACGCTTTATCGTTCGGTGTCCATGGTTTTATCGGTCGGTGAAAGTCGAGGGGAAAAGAAGCTTCGAGCGAGTCGCGTTATCGATGGTCGCGATATTGACTCGCGCGCGGATCGCGGGGCAAATACGCGAAACGATCGAGACACGGGGGGAGGGGGGGTCCGCGGGAACGGTTCGAGGGTTATTTTTAGCTCGCGCGGCGGCTTACAACGAGGCTGCGTTTTATCTCTGCCATCTCCGAAGCTCGATCGATACGTTCCCTGTGCGCGTCCGACCGCAAAAACTCGGCCTCGAAATATCGGAGCTTTTTAGGCCGGTGTCGCGCTCGCGAACCCGGACACGTCGAGGGACAAACGGTGCCCCGAAATCCTCTTTCGACTCTCCTCGGACGCTTACGAGATTTTCCGTTCCCCTTTATCGGCAACGAGCGAGTACCTTCTTCCGCGGGCTGTGTTTCGATGAACCGCAGCGAGGGTGGAACCCGATTTTCGACGCGGGTCCATCGAAACAACCGTTTGCGCTCGAAAGGTCCGAGGCGCGTGAACGTGGCCGCGAAAAAGTTACCTCCCGAAGTTGCGCGTAATGTTTCTTTCCTCGTCGTGGAATCTTCTCGCGCGAAGGGTAAATCTTTCACGGAGAACGGTCACCGATGGGAAACAGTTTTCCGATAGTTGTCGGCCCGGTCCCGTGCCGCGACACTTTTTTCTCCATCTTCGACTCCGTTCGAGCGTTCCCCTCGAAAATTAAGAAGTTCCAGCGATAACAAGTACGGTCTAATTGCCGAGCAAGCGGTTCAACGAGCAAAGCCGGGATTCGCTTCCGTCCGCGGCTCGTAATCGAAGCAAAACCCGTCCAATTACCCGAGAAGACCGAGCGCGACCGAGCGAACCCTACCCCCCGAAGATTCTCGGGGATTCTTGGCGACGAGAAACCGCGCAAATGGAGTATCCGCTTGATTAATTCAAACATCTCGAGCGGCGGCGGCGGCGACGGGACAAAGCGAGAGGGAGAGGCCGGGGGAGGCGAAAGCACGGCTTTTGTTCTTATTTAACGCGGCACGATCCCGAGATAAGGGTCACGGGCGCACAATGCGCGACCACGAGAATTATTTCACCCCCGCTCTCGACCCCGCGACGTTTCTTCTCGCGACGACGCGCGACGTTTTCACGGGAGAGAAAAAAAATAGAAGAAAAATCAGCCGTTTCGCGAGACCGCGATTCGGTCGTACGCTTTTCAGCCTCGAACCGTCGACGGGTTGCTCGCGGAGAACTGTGCAACGTTCTTGTTTAAATTGTCCGCTCGGATCGCTCGTTCGAGTGGATACTTCGAACGGCCGAGAAACGGAATCCACTCGTGCGCGAATTAATACGAGTTCTCTCCGAAGGAAACGCGCTTTGGCTACCGCTACCTCGATGAAACTGAACGGTTTTCCGTTAACCGTGTACCGGATACGTTCGAAGGAACGTCTCGATGGAAGTTTGTAAGGGCGGAAAGGTGATTCAATTTTAGGGACTTTACAATTTCGTCGGTCTACGTTAAATTTTCTACGGTAGTTTACTCGCGCGTCGAACACGATACGCTCGCGTAGCGACGACGATGACGATTGGACGACTCTTCCGCGGAAACACGCTTGCTACCAGAGGGAAACTAGTCTCCCAAGTATCTGCTCCTATCGATACGCGTACGGTCCCTTACCGACGAGTCCATCGGCAGAAGATGAAACGCGTTATTAAATTTCTTTATTGCGCTTTATACGTTATTTTGAAATGCGACGTGTGTGTATCGTTTTCTCTCTCTCTCTGCTGCCTCTTCGTCGACCGTGGAAACTACCTATACGATTGCCATCTTCGTTCCTCGTTCTCGTAATTTTTAATTATTTTCTTATAGAAGGAAAAGGAATCGGGCCGATCGGAGCGTTGCTTTTGACGGAGGCTATCGGCGATTTCTTCCTCTCCGTGAGCTAATACGCTATCGCCTACGTCGTTTAATAACTCCGATTTTAATTTACTACCGGCTACGACTCTACACCGGGACTGCTGCCCGTGTAGAAACGAACGAAAGAAGTCGAATTTGTTATACGTTGCGTTTGTTCTTCGTTTTCGCAAAAGAGATACTCTTGGAAAGAAGAGATCGGAAAAGGGGAAGTTGAACGCGTTACGCGAGTTAAAGACGTACTTTTTGATTTTATATTTGCTCTAGTACGCGCATCGAAAACAAAGAATTCTGCAAAGTTTTTGCGGGACGAGTCGAGTAAAAAGTCAGAGCGGAGGAAGAACTCCAAGAGGAAGTTTTTTCGAAACAGTTCCATCCGGACTTGGCGAGTACGCCTCTGCTCGAGAATACAAGTTCGGTGCTTACTTTTGATATTCTTGTACGTATTCTGGTCGATCGAGTTAACCTTCGGAGGTTGGATCGCGAGAACTTTGATTTCTGCGAGCGTCCTCCGAGCCTCCGGTCGGCAGACTGATGGATGGGTCGCGCGAGCACCTGTACTTATAGACTTTGCGGTGACAGGCCCCGGCCAATCAGGGAGGGTTCCCCCCGTAGCGCGTCGCTGATTGGCGCGGGGTTACTTTCCTTTCGCTTTCGCGAGGTACGCGACGCATAGACGGAGTTCGTACGCTCTCCGGCGCAACAATAATGGTAAAAATTATAAAAAAAGGAAACGGAGTAACGCGTACGCGTTCGATTCGTATTTTCCAGAGGAATCTCACGAAAGACGGTTTACGCGCATTCGTAAACCCATTAGAAACGACAGGCTTTGCGAAACGCTGTTACTCGTTGCTCGCAAACGTACGATGCGTTCGTCGAGCGACTCTCGACCTAATCACCCTAGGATAACGCGATTCGTTCGGTTATCGTAGAAACGGAGCGATGCAACGGGCGTTTACGCGAATATCCGGTAACGGGACTCGAGGGGAGTAATTATCGAAAAACGCCACGGTGCCGTCGCGTCGCGTCGCGGTCGAACGGCGGTCGATTTGCGTACGCGTTACTAGATCCCCGTTTTTGTTTGTTTTATATTCGCTCGATGATTTACCGACCCCGCTGAGAGTGACGTTTAATTATTCCAGCTCGTTTTGCGCACCCATCAGCGGTTAATTTAATAACTCGACGTGGATTCGCGCTCGGTGTCACGCTCTGTGTCGAAACACTTCCGACGACCTCTCGAAGCTAATATCGGAAGCGTTCCTCTCCCTCTCGTTGAGGCGGGGTGAAATCGTTGTTATCGGAGCGAGCGCACGGGGCGGTAGTAAAAAAAAAAAGTCGAGAAGTTAATTCTCGATTCAGGCAGGAGCAGAAAGTACTCTACTCCGTAAAAGTCGCAACGGCGATCTTCGACTCGATCGCAGTTTCGTTTCAACGAACGTCGTATACTGGAATTTTCGGAATCGGCGAATCGCTGCTCGCCTCTGCGCGACGAGCGAACAGGACGAACAAAGGGACTCCGTTTCGAATTCGAGCCTGTGGAACGAAGATCGAGGCATCGCCGATGGAATCTATCGACGCTTTGGCTAACGTTTCGGCCTACGAGCCGGCCTGTTCATCGATATCGCCGCGTGACAAACAATCGTCCCAATTAATTATGCGAGCCGTGATTTATTCGAGGGTCGGTCCAGGCATTTCAACGAGCCATGACGGCACAGCTGTCTCCCTGCCGTTGACACGAATGGACTTTGGAAAACAATGTACGATGCGACGTCGACCACTCGCGCGTCCACTCGAATTCGTCACGGTAGGGCCAAGGTACCCCGCGATGTTGCACGGATCCTCGAGGGATGTTTCAACCGTGCAACTTACTTTTCCACACCGTTCTACCAATTTCCCACTCTTTTCCCCATGCGTTACCCTCGTCTTCGATTCGTTCTCCATCTTCGTGACTCGCAGCGTTAGATGCAACTTTTGTCGGCTGGAAATAGTAAGCCGAAACGCAATTGGACCGACGTTTCATCTCCGATCGTGCGATGGGTGCATTATGCATCGCTCGGACAAGGTCAATTTGGCGCGTGACGCGCGTGAAATGCAAGGTTCGAAACAGGTGCGTTCGAAACCTTGATAATCGTCGAACGAGGCACTTGGCGTTTCGATCTAGCGCGATTCGACGCGTGTAAAAATTCGTTTGGGTCGGTTTCGAGGCTGAGAATTCTTATCCGCGTGAAATATCCGCGTAACGGAAATAGTCTGTGATCGGTGGGCGGAGAAGGGAGCGAGTAAAATGGTCGTCCGGTGTTCGGGTGTTCGGGTATTGTCCGTTCGGTTCTCCGACGGTGCTCGAGTAGCTAAATACCGTTGGAATTATCGGCTCCGACGCTGCTTTCCTCGAAATCGGTCGAAATAAAGACTCGGTGAATAATTAAAACACAGGGAGCGCGGCGTAGGAACGGTAGCCGTTTCTCCTCTGTTCGCGTTTCCACGGGGAAGGTAAATCGATCGTTCGCGAGAAGAGCGTCGCGAGTCACCGCCGGGGAAATAATTCCACCCCCGAATGGAATAAGTCGCGGAAAACTTTGTTCCTCGTTCGGTGGCCCTTTGTCTACCGCGGTCTTTGTTCTTTCCCCGTAAACTACGGTAAAAAGGAGCTGGCGTCGTTGCTACCGCTCCTCGTAAATAGAGTTCAACGCGGGAGTTCGTTTAAATTGCACCGGGATCGTTCGTTCGGGTTTACCGGAAACCGCGCGAGCGCATCGGGCTACCAGCGACGACCGAACTCGAACCGCAGCCCGGCAACCGAACCCGGTTCGGATTCGACCGGTCCCCTGGATCCGATCCAGGATCCGGAGAGACAATTTACGCGATTTCCGTCGTAGCTGCCCGAAACGCTCGACGATCGCCCGTTAATTAGTTTTCCTCTCGGCGTAGGATCGCGGACGAACGATCGGTCGGGGACAATTTTCCCAATGCGGGAAACTTTTCCTTCGAATCCTGCTCCCGAAATCTCCGGCAGATTCGTTTCACCGTGGTTTCACAATATATATATTTCTCGCGGGAAGTTTAAAAAAGTCGAATCCTCGGAGTGTCGGAATTTCCGAGGGAAACCCGGGCCGGCCCGTGGCTTCGAAATAAGTTTACGTTCAGGACCGGGGAAACTTTGACGCGGTGGTCAGCTTAATCTCTTCGCAGATCCTTTGAGCTCCATTAGCGAGTTTGCGGCTCGGGGCCAACTCGGTTCGCGAACCGGTCGAAAGAAACGCGGTCGCTAGAGGGGCGTGGTCCGATTTTTTTTCGTCTTCGAGCAGTATCGGGGAAAAATTCAACGGGAACGAGCCACCGTCCACGAGCACGCGCGAATAACGCAGCATCGATAACGAGCGCACCGTCGCGTGCACCGGTTTCGCGAATCGAAACAATGCCAGCCGACATTTGCATACCATTTGCGTGATTTATAAATACGCGAGCGAATTATCTTCGCGTCCGAGCCCCGTAAATATCACCGCGGCTCGCAATACGAACCCTCCTCTGGCCTCTTACCGTACCGAGTTATTTATTCGCGCGAAAACTCGACCATCGTTTCCAGACCGTTTATCGCCCGATCGGGGATTACGCTACTACCGTTTCGATTATTTACTCTTCGGGAAAACGTTGATACGCGTCGGATTTATCCGAAACTCCTCGCGGATCGTACGCGCGAGATTTTCCATCGAGGAGTCGAAAGAGGAAGCTCGAAGGCCAATGGCAGTCGTGTTCCCAGTGGCGTAGGTCGCGGTCGATCGATCCTCGGGATTTCAATTAACCGACTGCTCGAGGAAAAACTTGCGGACGACGGAGCCGGTAAAGGTGAACGAAACGGAGAGGGTGAGATTCGCAAGTTACAAATGCAACTTTCGAGCCGAGGTTTCGTACGGTGGTTCGCCCCTTTCGACGCGCTTTAATCCCTACACCCGACGTTCGTCGAGTACGCGCGAGGCTCTTCTTT
The DNA here is from genome assembly GCF_051014685.1 of Ptiloglossa arizonensis. NCBI lineage: Eukaryota > Metazoa > Arthropoda > Insecta > Hymenoptera > Colletidae > Ptiloglossa > Ptiloglossa arizonensis. The sequence continues at coordinate 8,634,569 of NC_135051.1, read as the reverse complement.
CGGCCACCCCCGCGCGGGTTCTGGCTTCCCTCGAGGGTGAAACAGAGGCAGCTCCCGGCCCTCTGGAAACGGAGGAGGGAAGGCACGCATCCAGGTCACCGCAAACTAATTGCCGTTCGATTCGTCCACTCTTCGAGCTTCGCGAAACTTTCCCACCGCATTTCCCGCTAAAACTCCATCGTCGCACCCTCGAACAAACCTCCGTGTTCCGGGGCTCTCTCGGAACTTCCGACTTCTCTCTCCTACTTCCGCGATTGCTTTACATCGCGACCGACAAACCCTGACAATTGCTCCCGGGAACCGATTTCGAGGCTTGTTTGTTCGACAACCCCCGTGGATGGGTTTTCGAGTCCTTCGACTTTGGGACTACGAGAGAGGACAGGAGGACTACGAGACTCGGTACGGAGAAGAAAAACGGTACCTCGTTAGGTGTTTCCGTTCTTGAACCCTTTCGATCGTTTCGAATCGAACCGACGAACAAACGAGTAAGCGACCGGAGCCGATTCGGCTCGTTCTCGCGCCGCGAGGGAACACGCGTGGAAACTCGGGGCGAGAAACGATCGAGTCGATGTACACGGAACGGGGGACGACGTAGGAAGAAGCTACGACGGGTGAAAAAGGGCCGCGACTGGGCTGGATGGATCGATCGTGTCCGAGCGAGTTAAGGTTAGCCCGAAGAAAGATCCGAGGTCGAGGCTCCACGGCTTGACGAAGGTCCCCGTTTCCCATTACGGATTCCCCCGTGCTCGTGGGGTTCGCGGGGGCTGAAACTTTCCCTTAATGACAGAAGTTTTATCGCGGGCCATCGTTCAAGCTGCCAGCGAGCCGACAAGCCAGACGGCGACGCGCGGATTCCGGAGCTCGCGGATGCTCCTCTTCGATTCCCTCTGCGAGCTCACCGGGAAGATTGAACCGCAACCATCGAACCACCGATCGCCATTTTAACCGCGGAAACTCGCAAGAAACCGAACGACCGATTTATTTACCGAAGAAAGCCACCGGATACGGTTTTTCTAACCCGTTTCCTGACCCAATGCTCGTTCGAAAGGTTTTTTCCCCGTGCAAAAAATAGCTACTCCCCCGAGAGTCGAGAGTTTTCTCAACCCGCTCGGGAAAACCGATTCCGAAACGTAACCAGGCCACGGTATTGCCGTACGGCAACGAAATGTTATCCCAGTCGGCGCGTAAATCGCGTTACTAATTTCAGTTGCAAAATCCCGCCCGGAGCGAGATTCAAAATCGGATTCGAGGAAGCGAGCCGCCGCCGCCGCCGCCGCCGTTGACGCCGCGTGGACGATTAACCGCGGGCTGATTCGATTACGCGTGCCGATTTGGTTTCGCTGCGATTCGATTGGCGGCTGTTCAAGAGCGATTAGCGACCCGACTGTTCGCCGAACTCGGTTCGTCGTCGACGAGTTTTCGATCTCGAGAAACCTTGGAACTCGTTTCGAGACGCGCGTGGACCGCACGAGGAACGGTACGATGCCTTAAAATTCACAAGAGGGGATCGTGATTTTCATAGTTGCCCTTGCAATTTTATTGGAAGCTATTTACGCCAGTTTCGAGGGGTAGCGGGATGCTCGAAGCCCCGTCGAGGAGGAAACTTTTTCCCAGTGTCTCCGGGGGTCGTGAAAATTCCCCGAAACTCGACGTCACCCGTATCCAACCCCTGCAACTATCGTTCGAGGGTTTGCCCTTTGCCTATGAGAATCCACCGATGAAAAAATTCTCCGACGATAAGGCGAAGGTTACCGAGCTGCTCGACGAAATTTCGAGGGTTGAATTTTCGACAAACGGTCCACGAATCTCGTCGAAGACAAGCTGGAAACGAAGGAACGGTGAGTTTTCGTCGCGTGGTCGATACGCAGGGCGAAAGGGGCGCAGATTCTATTTCGAGTGTCGTTCCGTCGCATCGGCGCGTCGGTTAAGGAAAGATTCTTTTAACTCGGATCGATGGGAGGACAGGAATAGGCGCGTTGCGGACGAATCGAGCCGACCGAAAGCAAACTTTTTTCTCCCCAATGGCGAGAGGAACGCTGCTTCGTCATTCGGACTAATGCTCTCTTCCTTCCTGGTTCGCGCGAGCGATCAATCTTAATTCGCGAGCAAAATTACCAACCGAAAGGCCACCGCCCCGTCCTTGCCCCGAAGAAATATATCGAGACAGAGTGAAACGGAGCTTTTTTCAACGCGCCCGGTATCGTTCCGGCATAGATGATACGCCACTTTCCAAGGCCTCGTTAATTCTACCCTGCCTTGCCCCGAAACCCTCCACTCGCCCTTTGATGCGCGACAGTTTATACGGATTACGAAACGAGTTTCGTTGCTTCGAGATTCGTTCCCGCGCGAAACATTTTCGTGAAACGCCAATGGAATAGTATTCGGTCGAAAGTTCCGCTCGCCTTTGGGAATCGAACGACGACGGACTTACGCGCGGACGAACACGAAAGAAATTTTCCTACGAGACGCGGACTTGCCAACGAATCGAAATACCTCGACCCACCCTCGCAGATTCCATTCCCCGTTCGATTCGCGCAACACGGATAGATCCCTCGGGATTAAATTCCAGCCGATAATCGGGTGACCTCCTCGCGAGAACGAACTTTCTCGGACGATGGAAAGGAAAGGGTTTCGCGATTTGCGCCAAGTACAGAGGCGAAAAGTTTACCCGTGTTGTCTCGTTGTATTACCTTCCGCGGACGAAAGTACTTTGCGGTTATATTTCTCAAAGCGAAGGGAACAATCTAGTACGCGTTGCAACGTTTCATTGGATTCTACCGATGTGTCACCGGGTAGGGAAGCTTACGAAACGATTGTTACTCAATGTATTCTTTGCTGCAGAGACGCAAAGAAATAGTGTACGCGCGAAACGTCGAGCTCCTAACTTCTCGTCTTTGCGTAGCATTCATTCACAGAATTCACCTTTGTAGTACTTAGACGCGATTCGCCAGGAATTCGTTTCGGATGCATCGTTGATTCGTTTCGTTGGGGGCAGAGATGGACCGTTTGGTCGTTATTAATAAATATTAATTAATAAATTGTTCGGCCAGTTGTAATTACGTTCGATCGTGTTCCGACTTCCCTCCCAGGTTGGTTCTACCGGTTACTTTCGCGTCGATCGCGAACAAACGAACGTAAATTCGTAACGAGAAGCGCACCATTCGGAGCTGGAGGCACGCGAGCGAGCGGGAGAACGCTCTTGCCTCTTTTCAGCTCCGAAACGCGCGAACGAGAGACCGGAACGCACATTGGGAGGAAGCTTCGCCGTCGAGACACTTTCATCGAAGAAAAGAATCGTCGCCACTCACCTTTAACAGCGTTCAGCTTGTTCCCGACCATCTGCTTCGCCACGAATGCTGCCATCTTGGTGTCGGTGGGTGTTTACCGGGTGTCCGTGGAACCTGGAACCGTAAACGGTAACGTTTCATCCGACGAGAAATTTGTTGCATAAATTTTCATCTCGTTCGTCAAAGTCCGCACGATCCGGTGGTGTCGCGGGACTTTAATATACGGTGTTCGTAAATCTCTTTCGCCCGAGAAATAACCATTTCGGGTAATAACGTTATACGGTTTTCACCTCGTAAATTCCTTTTATGACGTCATGAAAAGTAATACCGCGTTCGATCCGATTCGAAGTTATCCGAAACGGTCCCCATCGTATACGACGGTCCTGGAACGAGGATCCCTTTCCCGGGAAAGCGGCGCCTTTTTCGAAGGTGCATCCCGAACGGTTTACCGATGAAAACGAAACATCGACGAAGTCGAAGAAATCGATCGGTCGAGTACTCGCGAGGAAAATGTTCCTGGACTCGGGAGCGCGGAATTCGTGGCTCTCTCCCTGAGAGATATTTAAAAAAATTAACGCCAGATGATTTCCACTCGCTCCGAAAACACGAGAGATCGTGGAATTCTTCTCGTCGCGGGCGAAAATTTCTTTTCGTTCGCGAGACAGCGGTGGCAGAAAATTACGTCCAATTAGGAACGCACTTAATTGAGAATTCGCGGACCACGTCGGTCGGTAATTACGAATATCGTGGGTTTCCCGTTGGTATCGTCGCGGTTTCGTTCACTCCGGTTCGGTTCGAAATAATATTCGTTTCGGGCAATAGGAGCGTCTCGAAAGTCGCGCGATCGCAGGACTAATCGTCGTCGAGGGGGACCCTTTGGCTCGAAATATTATTCCGTGCTCGGGCACGTTTCATTTTCTCTCTTTTCCCCGACTCCGTCTGCTACCTTCTCGAGTGGTTTTCGGTTCGGCGCGACGCGCCGGTTCCCCGAGAAAATGAAATACGTCTCTCGAGGGACGAGCACGGGTGTCGTCGTCGTCGTCGTCGTCGTCGTCGTCGTCGTCCTTGATCCGACCGCGATGAAAAGTATTTTAATCTCGCGGCTCGTCCACGCGTCACGGGCGTCGCGACGTCGCGACGTCGCGGGATACCCGCAACCTCGAAGACGACGAATGTTCGAGGGACTGAGCGATCGAGAAGAACCGGTTCCAGTCGACGAACGAACCTTCTTCGCGAAAAATCGATGATTTACGCGTACGAAGCACCGAGCTCGTATTCCGACGATCTCTACGCGTATCGGAGAAACTCGAGCTACCGGGAGAGACACTCTCTCGATACAAGGAGAACGAGCGAGGGAGAAGCACGGATTTACGAGTTCGTTTAGGCGTGGACCGAGCTCGAGTTTCGAGGAGGGAAAATCGATCTCCAGCGTTGGCCGAGTCTCGAGTTTGCCCGTGTTTGGGTTTCCCTCCTCTTTCCCAGAAAGACGAGTCCGTTTTCACTTATAATTTCCACCTATCCGATTATCGCGCTGTTAACAAAGTTCGCCTTCCGTCTCGTTTTCGGCCGGTTAAAACGGTTGAAAATTGTGGAGAAAAGGGTCGCACGAGTCGAACCGGGGGTCCATCGAATCAACGTTGCCAAGATTTCGGCCGCGAATTCTAATTAAATCTCGCGCTTAATATCGCGAACGCGTCGCGAGGGAGGCTACGTGCCGCGAGCGACTCGGCGAGAGGAATTTCATTTCGTTCGGGGGTGCGAGGGGATACGTGTTAATACGCGGTGACGGTAGAGTCGTTGGAAACGGGATCGTCGGACGAAGGTTGGTTGTTTCCGTGGTTCGGGGTTAGAGGAGGTAGCGAAATAAATTCCAGGAGGGTCGGTTACGGTCCCGATCGGTTAGGTGCCGAGGCTGGGTCCATCAGCGTCGCTTATCCGGCGTCTAGCGCGGAAACGACGGGAGCGGAGTGGCTCCGCGAGCGAAGACAGGGAGCGGAGAGGATCGATAGGAGAGGAGTCGCCGGCGACGGGAACCAGGGCGGCTGCGAGAAGACGACGCCGATAAACCGGCGGTAAACCGGCGTCGAGACGTCTCGGCGCCTCCCACGCCCCTCCCGCTCCTCCGCGGTCCGGTCACCGTGATTTTCCAACGACGCGCGACAACTTTATCCCGGCGACAATGGACAAAACGAGCCAAACCTCTCTCTCTCTCTCTCTCTCCCTCTCTCTTTCTGTCTCTCTCTCTTTCTCTCCTCCTCCCTCGGATATTACCACTTTTTTTCACCCTCCTCCCATTCCTCCAGTGCTAGCTCGCGGTCGCTGGAAATTCCGACGAGCTTCTCGATCCCGAGGACGAGCTTTAAACGCGCCTCCGTTTACGCGCACGGAATCGCTCGTTCGTTCTTGTTTACGCTCGCGATGGAATCTTCGTGAACGAGGCTCCGATCGAGCCTACGAGGGCCGTGACGCGCTACGAGCAATCACGAGGATGCTGCGCCTCGGTAAATCCAACGTTTGTACGATCGTTGGCCATACGATGAAAATATTACGTACGAAGGGAACTCGATCGAGGGAACGAGGCCCTTTCGCGACGAATGCGTTACCAACGATTGGTAAATTCTCGTAAGAAGCTACGGTTTCTCACCGATCGCCGATTTGGATCTTCGGTAGGATCTCGAGGGCCGGATGAAAGGGTATCGCGTTAAGGATGGCGACTACCCGCGCTAGCAAAGAAATCCCGCGCCGCGGAAATTCTATCCACCGGTAAAACGAGCTTACCAACCTCGGAGCTGCCCGACACGATTTTCTTTTCCCGCGGTGTCGCCTTCCCTTTTCACCCTTTCGATAAACAACCGCTCCAAGAGCGCGAGAAATATTTGCCGTTCTAAAGAGTCACTCGAGCAATTTCGTCCTCGTGGAATCGGAGAAGCTTCAGGAGGAGGAGGAGAAGGAGGAGGGTCCGTCCTCGAGGAGATTCGAAACGTTAATCGCGGTTAAAAGCCCAACGGACCGTCCAGCGACCAAAGCGGATGACTTTCGATTGACTCGATCGGGACCTGGATACCCTCTGGAAAGGACGATCGACGAGTTCCAGAAACGCGGACGATTTTCAAATATCCGCGAACGATACGTTTGCAAAATTGTTCGCGATCGACGGGGACAAAAACGAAGTTTCTTTACCTAAACTTCTCTCGATCGACGAAACGCTATCCGTCTCTACGGTGACCTCCGATGGAATTCTTCCCTCAGGTACTATTATTATTTGTCGCGTTCTCCGTATTTTCTTTCCTCGACGATATATACGTTTAACGAAGTACCGTGCGTTTTATTTTTCCCCGTTCAAATATCCCGATTCAATCCTTGCGTATAACCGTCACGAGTCGAACCCACCGATAGAGGCGGTTACCAGGGGGGTGGATAATCTTTTATTCAGGATTTTATTCCTCCTTGGACCTAGAGAAGCGTAGATACCTTCGGGAGAGGAAGGAGAAGCTGTTTCTCGATCGGAGGGATTCTCGAAACGATTTCAGGGGCTCGTAACGATGCCAGAAGTCGCGAGGAAAAGTTTCATCGTGGCGAGATGCGAAAGCTCGCGACTCGAGAAGATCCTCGACCGCTCTCTTCGAAAGGGAGCCAGCCTCGTTAGAGCAACGATCACCTCGGGGCATCCTTGGCCCTTGATCCCGTCCGCTAATTAAATAGAGACGCGAATTCGACGATTCGCTCGCTCGCGAAAATCTCGCCGCTGCGGGCCGCGGAAACCCCTCGAACCGAAATCTCGGGATCTCCGTTTAACGGGGGGTTAGTTAATTATCGCGTCGTTCTTTCCGGCGATTTCCCCGCCCTTAGCCTCGTTTCGCTCGCGAGCGGCTAACGAGCCGCTGTTTTTTCGAACGGTCGAGTTGTCTCGCTTCCCGGAGGGTTACTTTCCAGCGGAGTTTCGTCCGGTGACGGGGGGACTGTTTCGAGTTTCCATTGGACGAGAGTTTTCCTTGGGAAACGCGGTACCGAGTTGTCCTCCGAATCGAGATTCTTTCGCGGAGCGTTCGAAACGCGGAATCGATGTTTCTTTCGCGGAACTTTGCACCGTGCGAATGTACAAACGGCGGTGTACTCTGTTCTCGAAAAATTCTCGAAGAATTCCTCGAATCGACGACAATTAGAACGCAAATTGAACGGATAGGAGTGCAAACAGTTCGGTTCGATTTCGGGAACGTTGTTCGCGGCGTCGCGAAATGGCGTCGGTTCGTGGGAGGTTCTACGTGATCGCGGTACGCTCGAGGAACGAGGTCGAACGTGACGTTCCGTCGGCCAAAGTTCCCGTGAAAATTAAGAACGTTGAAAGTCTTCTCCGACGTCTTCGAGAGAGTCGCGATCCGCAAGGGGTTGGGAGAATCGAGGACGTTGCTCGCGAGCGGAGCCACCCTTGCCTCGAACAGCACGCCCCGAGTGCTTCCGCGTGTAATCGAGGATTTCTCGCGGTGGACCTTGGCTAGAAACCGGTTTCCGGTACACGACCCTTTCTTCGAGACTTCCAGTCGAGGTTTCCACCGGAGCTTGTTAACGGAAGCGCGAGATTTGTCCGGGAACCGCGCCACGGCTAATGGAGAAGTTTGCCTTTCGAATTTCGCCGATTCTCTCGGACGTTTTCCGCCGGGTTAACCGCGTTACCGTGTCTCGACGATCGGGAGGAGTCGTTCTCTTCGTCGTCGGTGGAACTTTCTCGATACGAGCGCAAGAACCGATGTTAAAAGTCCGCGAGAACGCGCGCGCGAGATATTTCGAGCGATCGATTCCGTTCTAATTTCGTTAGAAGAGGAACGACGGGGACGATCGTTCTCTCGAGCAGCGGGGGGAAACGACGATAAACTCCGGAGAGCGAATGGGAAAATAATTAGGCGAGTCTGTCGACCCTTCCGTCGCGACCCTTGTTTTTGTCGAAAGGGGTCGAGGGTTGAACGCGCGAGAGGAAGCGTCCCGGCGTAAACCGGGTACGAGTCCTGGCCCTTTAATTAATTTCGGCTCGGTTTCTTCCGCGGAAAATTACGCGCGAATTCGTCGCGTCGCGAGAAACGATGCGAGATCGGCTTCGAAAATTCACCTCTCACACCCGTTCCAGTCCCAGGAATCCTTTTTCGAGTGTATCTCTCGGTGAATTTCTTCGATTACTTACGATCGTTCGGAATGTCTCGTCTTTTATCGGCGTCGGAGCTGATTGCGGGAGAACAATACCGTTCGATCTCTTTTCCGTCGGTTGCTCGCGCTTCGTTTAATCTTCCGCCTCCGTTCGCCATTTCCATCGGTCTCACGGTCTCGGAGTCGACTCCGAGGACAGTTTCCGGTCGAACGAATCGGCTCGTTCTCGTTTCGCGAACGCGACGAACGTTCCTTCCGCGAACATCGTACGCGGGGGTTTCCATGGACGCTGCCCGGACGTCAAATACGCGGTGACGTTCACGCTGGGGCAAACCGAATGTTGAAACCGACACGAAATCGTCTCGCGAAACGCGGACGATGGAAAATTTTGGAAATTATTTTTCGACTACTCGAAAAATACTCGGCTCGATTTACGATGCGTACGAGTCTGATGCGCGAGCGTAGAAATCGGACTCGAATTCAGAATTTTTCAAACGGTAGCTTTTTTTATTTCCCCCGTGCGGTCGTTCGCGGGAAATTCGTCGTAACAGAGTTTCCAAAACGCTCCCTGAATACACACACTTACGTATTCTCGAGCGAATTGATTTTATTAACGCGTTACTCGATTCGAGCGCTCGTCCTGGATACGGGCTAACCACGGGGCATCCGACGTTCGATACGGTCGATCGCCGATAACGTTAGCCGGATCATGAATATCCAATGCTCGTTCGAGTTTCGTCGTTCTATTTTCGCGCGGCTCGTGAAAAATATATGAAATCGGGCTTAACGCGAGACACGAAGCGCGTTACTTTTATTCACCCGGGGAGGCTTTTTCGCCGTCGATTCGACGCGAGCGTCTCGTTCAACGATTCGCTGAACTACGACCTCGTTGTAAATCGGATACAATTTTCCAAGAAATAAACGCGTCCTTTCGACCGATTCTCGAAAAACGAACGATCGATGCTCGAGGATTCCGTTCGATCCAGGTTGCGTGGAACCATTTGCAGCGCGCCCTCGAAATACCCGGATTAGCTGCACCGATGGTAAGTAAGAAGTCGTGTAACACCGTGGATCCATCAACGCGAGGTGGTCGATCCATCAAAAATGATCCAGCTCGGTGCCGCGTGGTTGTCCTCGAATTCGGAAGCCGCGATACCAGCCGCACCGTCCATTAATCATTTCCCCGCGATCTCTCGAGAAACCGAGCAACGGTGCCCTCCGCGTTTAAACGTCTTCGGTAACCGTTTTATCTCCCACCATTCCCGGAACCAGATACCGAGCAAGATTCGAGAACGCCGCAACACTCGGCCCGCCGACTAAGCTCCCGAATTATCCCGCCTGTTAATGGCCGGAGCTCCATCAACGACCCCTTTCGCTCGAGTTCCAACCCCCCTCGGTGCGCTGGTGTAAAATTCGTTGACATTCGGAGAACATTATGCACCGCAAACTATGCAACCCGTGCACCGCGGGAATTACGGGGCAGCTGTCGCTGGACGAAATAACTCCGGTGCCTCGAGTGGAAAGTAAACTTGAAATTTCAGGGATACCTGCCCGCTCGACGAACGACACGAAGCTCGAAACCGCGGTTCGATATCGACCTTAATTAACGTTCGGGCGAAATGGTCTTCCGGGAGCGAGAGAGAGAGAGAGAGAGAGAGAGAGTGGGAGAGAGGGAGAGGGAGAGAGGATCGGTGACCATTTTACCGCCGCAAACACCTAGTGTAAACTATTTTTTTAAGGATACCCTAGGGGTCGTATTTAACGCTTTAACGACCGTGTGTACGGTTACGGATTTAACGTCGATGGTCGGGACAGTTTATTCTACTTAAATTAGATAATTGTATAAATACTTGATGCATCGGCAATTCCTAGCTTTACCAGTGCATCGACCGACTTTCCCCGCGGTTACTCGAGTAAATTCTACAGTATCCCGATCGACCGTACCATCCAAGCTCCAAATGACGATGCATTCTCGGAATAGTTGTGCAAGATGAACCTTGACTTTATGCGTGGACGAGGTCAGAAGAGATATGTAAATTGAAAGCAAGGAACGTTGGAAAGACGAAAGATTCGATGAACCGGGTCGATCCATGTACGAACAGCAGCTGACGCTTCCTCGAGGACTCCGGTCGGTCGACTGATCGACCTCGGCTCGCGGACCTATATTTATAGACTTCGCGGTGACAGGCTCCGGTCAATCGGAGGCTCGCCTCGATCTGGCGCGACCGCTGATTGGCTCGCTGCTACTTCCCTCGCAGCGCGATTTTACGAAACACGTTGCGATGTGTTTTCTAACGCGTGTTTCCAATGAAATCCTTCCCACGATTGAAAGAATAACGTTCGAAAATTAGAGCAACGTTACCGGAAGTCTTTCGATAAAGCCGAGTATCGATCCCCGTGGATCTCGAGCAATTTTACGCTAAATTTCTCTTACTTTACCCGCGTATTTTAACGTCGGACGACTCTCGACGGAATTCCGAGTCGCGATTAACCCAGCCTGGCCCGTTTCGAGTTTCGTTAGAATGGAAACAAAGCACGGCGATAAACCGACGGCGAAACAATGGAACGAAGGGTTTGCAAATTTGAAAAACCAGTCGGTAGAGAGGAAAGGGAAGCAAAAGTCCAGTCGCGACAAGTTTTCAGTCACCGTCGCAGATAGTTCCGGGGGTTCTGGGACGCACAAAGGCGCGACCTGTTTTCTCCTTTCTTTTTTTTTTTCCCCAGTTTTATCGCTCGACCGACTTTTTTTCCCTCTTTTCCCCGGAATGCATGTCGATATCAAAGCGGCTCTATTTTCGAGATTACGTTTTCCCTGGCGCACCATTCGTGGCACTGGGCTGCGAAACCTTTGGAATCCACAGCCGTGAAAAGCTTTGACGAAGACACGGAGCTGCGACGGAACCGGATTTTTTAATCGATCTACCGCTCGACCCGCGCTCGTCCTTTCCCTCTTGGTCGTCATTTTTTCGGGCAACTCGACCCCCGAGAGGGTCGATTGCACCGGTAGGTCTCTCTGTTTGCGGAAACCTTCGCGATACAATATCTGGATCCAACACCTGCTCCACTGTCTAGACAAGAATAGCGCGCGAGGAAAAGAATTCGCATCTGCGGGTATAGATCCGCTCTGGATCCACTCTCGTTGCGTTCTAGGGTCCCTGTACCGAGCGTTCGTATCTTCTACGATTAGATTTATCTTGAGAATATTCGGTGGTCGGTCCTTGGACGAGGATCGCTCGTCTCCGTAACGACGAGCACGTAAATCGTCCCCGTAATTGAAAGACATTTGGCCGCGCGCGTAGAATCGCTGGAATATCCAACGAGTAACGGTATCCATCGCGTGGATACGTCGCGCGGATGTTCGACGTTGCATCCAGCCACCACGGAATGCAAAAATTCCTGGTGGAATCTCGCGCGGGACGGGGTAGATCTCGTCGCGGTTCGATCCTTGTTCGAGCGCGTTGGATTCGTGTCGCGACACGTGCTACGATATCCCGATACACTCCTCGCGTTCCTCTCGCGCTTCTCCTTTTGTTCGTTCGCCTCTCTCGAACCTTGTCGGAGAATGTAATAACTCAGAACCCGCGGTTGGCTCCTGGGAAATACAACGACGGATACGGATTCCCGCGACCAGGGAGAAGGAAGTTGCCGCAACCCGTTGCACGAGACCGTCGATCCGGCGTTGTTTATCACCGGCTCCCGCTACCTAATGTAATATCTTCCTCGTGACGCGCGAGAAGAAATCGCGAGACGAGCGATAAATTTACCTATACGGGCATCGCTCGCTAACCCAACCCTGCCTCGACACCTGCTGCGTGTTTCGACGCTCGTCGATCTGGAAATGTCAATATCGGCCCGGGTAATCGCCGGATGATGCTTAACGACTAACTCGATACTGCACTTTCAACGTTATTAACGGTGATCCGAGCGTACGGGAGTCGCTTGAAACGCTTCGGGAAGATCAGCTCCAACGCGAGATCCTTGTAAATTTTTCTTCGGACGCATCAGTTCCCTTTTACAGTCTCCAGACCTCCGAGAGACCGATTACCCCCAATTTTATCCTCGACGTTGCAAGTTTTCCCTTACGTCGTATCTTCGCTTTTTTCGAGATTAAATCGTCGCGAAACGGAGTCCTCGTTTACGTGAAATTCGCCGACAAGCCGAGCTCGGATCGTTTTCGAAGAACAAAGACGAAGGAAGATTCGAATACCGGTGGAAAATGTCCGCTTGCGGTGATAAAGCCGAAACTGTGCCGTATCTCGCGTCGTGGTTGGATTAAATGCCGTCAGAAATTTCGCGACCCGTGATAAATCGGGTCGACTCTTCGTCGACCTCGCGCTCCGTACAGAAACGAACCGGAATGAAGATCAATGACGGACCAAAGACGGAAGCGGAGAACGGGGGATGGTCGGGAAGACGCATCGTGGCCATTGTCTCGCGAATGGTTTTTCTAGGGACGAATAAAGGCCGGAACGCCGATAAATGGGGGCTGAATCGAGCTGGAACAACACCGAGGGAAGGTTTCGCGCGAAACGGAGAAATATTAAGGGTTGCACTCCCGATATTAGAGATCCCGTGGGAGATCGGGTCGTGATTCGTTCCGATAAACGGTTCCTCTGGTCGCTCGCGCGTGTCCTCGACGAGAAAAAGCGCGATCCCAGCTACCGGAGACCAGAGCTGCGGAATTCCGCGACGATTCGAACGCGAGAAGAGGTCTGCTCGTTCGAATCACCTGGACCCTATTGCGCTTTGGGATTTTCGGATCGATGAGGTTACACGCTTCGAAGCCTCGGTACTCGTGGGAACTCGTACTCGATGTACAACCCTCTTCGCGATAAGAGCTCCCTACCAGCGTCGGATACTAAGGAGTAGACGTTTCTAGTCGAAGACACCCTCGGTCCCGATTGATGTCGGCGGCTGACGGCACAAGGGGAACGTTCGCGACATCCTCGAGTTAAATTCACCACCCCGGTGGCTTTGTAACGTTCGTCGCGTATTTTACGGGGAGAAGTCGTGACAAGCGACTCTGCGACCCTGTGAATCGTTCTCACAGGGTGAAACAAACGTCCGAAAATTTACTGTTCCGCTGCGTCGAGGCCCTAATTTTCCGCGAGTCTTTTCACCTCGTTTATTCCTGGTTAAAAAATGTTTCATTACACGCGAAACGATCGAGAAACCGCGACTCGTCGAACGACAGCTTAGAATACACCTCGATCGCGAACCGAATCTTCCTTTTCTCGAGCGTGCACTCGAGATTATTCGTCCCGGAGGTGGTTCTCTTTCTCTGTAGACTCACGGTTTACTTTCGAGGTAGATTTCGGTAGCCGTTCGATGAAAAGCGTAGGATTCTCGGTGCGCGTCACCCTGTATATTCGTTTCGGGGCTAAATTCGTATTTGGTTCGTGCCTCGCGCTTATTCTCGCCGCGTCCGACGTAATTTTCGCGGCACGATACTCGCGTGTTCGGTGTGGCGTGCGGGGCTCCACCGAGGAACGAAAACTCCACTGGTCGTGCAGGCCGGGGTTGGAGGGGTGAAAGTTGCTCTCAGCCACTGGAGAATGCACTTCCGGCTCCGTGGTTGAAGAGCGAGCGGGCCGGCGAAAATCTTGGCCCGAGAAACTCCCGGGAAAATTACGGATCGCTGCCGCGGAAATAAAGTAACCCGGTCCGTGGTTGGATTCCCAGCCACGCGGCGACCTCCCTCTCTCCCCGAATGCGGAATAATTTCCGTGCTTCCGTGTCGTTGGTCGTTTAAATTCCAGCCACCGTTCGATGCATCCGCCGCGAAACCTATCCGAGTCCGAGGCGTTCCCCCTGAATCGACCGAATTCGATGCATCCCCGTGCTCGCGTTTTTTTTTTTTTTTTTTTTTCCCCACCGAGTCACTCCGTTAACGAGAAAACGCAACGCGGCGTACGAGGAGAGTCGCGTCGAAGCTGTATATTACTCGCGTTCGAAAAAAACTCGTAGCGAAAGCGTGTTACGCCCCGGTGCGGAAAGTGGCCGTCTCTGGGAAACTCCAGGAGGAGAAGGAAGATCCGTGCCCGCGAATTACGAGGACTCGAACGTTCCCTCATCGGTCGAAGGAGATTTTCCTCGCGAAAATCAACGCGGGTACATTTTCGGGACGAGTCGCCCGATCGAAAATATTCCGAGCGGACGATACATCCCTCGTGTACGACCTCGAGCGTTATCACCGACGTGACTCCGGTTATCGATTCGCGGCGTACTTTGCCCGACGAGTCCCCCGCGAGGCCGTCGCGATGCACTCGTATCGTCTGCGTTGCATCCGAATGCACCGATTCAGCGTTCCACGGTAAACCGAACACGAGTGCAGGTTCGTCGATTCGGTCGATGCCGGCTCGGTTTTGCTCCGCGTTCCTCGCAGAGACGGCTACCCTGGAAACCGAAGCGCAGCGTGTTCCTGGAATAACCACGTTCCCGTGGACGACCAAAGAAACACGGAACGGTTCTCGATTCTTTATCATTTTCGAAAAGAACACGTTTCACCGGCGTTACTTCCCTCTACGAGAAGACTGACTCCACGTACTGGATTTCTTCCACTTTCACGCCGAGATTTCGACAAATATTCGCCAAGCGTCCGTTCTGGACAACGATCGCGGTTAGAATCGTTTAGACGGTAGAAGGCGGTTAGAATTTGCGAGATTTCCGCCTCGTTAGCCCCGTCGAGGTTATCGGACGCTGTAACCGCTCCGAGTATGCGTTTCACCCGCGGAACTGCAACGACGAACGATCGCGACTCGAAAGAAGAAAACACGTAGCTGCGACTCGATCGATACAGCTTCGAGGTCCTCTGTGTCGTAGACCTGCATTGTACTCCTTTCGACGAAACCGCTCGTGGTTTCGAAGAGGGTTCGGACGAAGCCTCCGGGAGTGGTTTTCCGCGCGAAAAAATCGGAGAGAACGATTCTCTGCGATGTTCGATGCACCGAGAAGACGGACAACGCGAACCGGACGCGGAAACCGAAGCCATCGAGCGGTCGGGAGCGAGTTAACGCCGACTGTCGCGTCAAAGGCGTTATCCGCTGTGAAACATCCGATAACGAAGTCCGAAAGGAGTTACGAGCGACGTTTCTGACGATTCTAACGGGGGTCGACAACGAGAACTAATAATAGAGAGGATCGATACGCGATGGTAGTCGAAGTCACGGCATCCCCGTTCGTTCCCTCTTTGCTCGACCGGACTGTACGCTCGAAGCCAGGGATCCCCAACCGGCGAAAGAACACCCCCCGAACAGGGGGGTCGCGGCAGAGATACTTTCCAGTATGTATGTCCGAGTTCGACCTTTTCTTCCTGGAAAACATTTCCACTCTGAATACTAGTCGACCGTGTTTGCGCCCTCGTACTTCGGGGAAGATTTATTTATTTACGGATCAGCTGGTTTGGTAAACAAAATATAGAAAATCTATACAGAACTACTAGGAGGCTGACGTTGTTTCTAAGATTAGTAGAAGAATTTTTTAACAAGAGATTGCTAACATGGATACACGTTCCACGGAGACTATTAAATGGACCGTAATTTGAAAAGAAGATGGCGTTCAAAAAGAATCTTGACGAAGCATCGACACAGGCGAAGGAATAGTTTAAGATCAGGAGGATGTTGATCCACCCTCTTGGCACCTCCTCTTCGGAAGTAAGATCAGGACAAGCGAAGAAACTGTTCAAGATTCGAAGGTTCCGCGGATGTACGCGGAGGAGGTGCAAGTTTCGCGAAGCGCACCAGGGACCTCCATTTATTTAATCCAGAGGATGCAACATCGTCCATCGATTTTACGGGCGCGTCGGCCCCATTATCGACTCGTTCCACTGTCTCCGGCAATTCGAGTCCGCGAACCCGACACCGTGGCCGGATTAACGCGTTCCGCGACTTTTGTTCGCGTTCGCGAGACAATCGGGAACGACAACCCTGAGTGAAAACCGGACAGCGAAATTGTCTGGAAAAGTTGACAGTCGCTGGCCGGGATTTCCGACAAGTAGACCGAGACGGGTCTTCAGCGAGCACGGCGAATAAGCGAACGAGACGTTAAAATATTCAACGCGAGCCAACCGCGGAGAATAGAAGTTTCTCCGTGGCTACCCTCGCCAAGAAAAACCTTTGGATCGGGAAACTCGATCGAGAATCTTTTTCAGCGATAGTCCATCGTCGGTCGAGATCTCAGAACGATCCATCGATCGTTGCTCTTTTTACCCTCGAATTAGTTTTCGCGAGAGTACCGGTTACATTCTCCGGAAACATTTCTCGACGTCGTTGCACCAGAAGAAACGTTCGTTTCTGGAAAAACCCGTGTACACGGGTTCGATGAATGCATTTTCGCGACGAGTGCTTACGAAGGGCGAGCTTGGTAAACGAATAATATTTTCCAAGGTGTGTATTCGAATGTTGCGCGGTTTCGTCGTCCATCGTGACGAGTCCGAGGGGCCACGCGAACACTTTTGCCCCGCGGAGAGGGGTTGGAAAGGATTAAAAAGGGGTTGGATACGGTTGAACGCGTTCCTCGACGGAAGCCTAAAAAGCGAGCGAAAACGGTATCTCGCCTGGTCGCGTGTTGTTCGACTTCGCAGTACCCTCCCCGTTCCAGCTTTCATGGGCTCGTGACGAGGGTTGTTT
This sequence comes from Ptiloglossa arizonensis, assembly GCF_051014685.1. Classification (NCBI taxonomy): domain Eukaryota; kingdom Metazoa; phylum Arthropoda; class Insecta; order Hymenoptera; family Colletidae; genus Ptiloglossa; species Ptiloglossa arizonensis. The sequence goes on along the minus strand of NC_135051.1, from coordinate 8,617,519 downwards.
CAGGGAACGGATAAAAAAATTTTAATCCCCCACGGACGAAACGCCCCACGGATCGCTATTTCGGAAGCTTTCAACGCGCTCGAGAAATTAAAGACGATTTCGGCTAGCCCGAGCTAATTGGAACAAGTCGAGCTTGCGTTTCACCTTCAACGTTTTTTTTTCCCACTAATTTTCGAGGTCACTCTATAATTTTGCGCACCCATCTATCCAACGAACATTCAAAGAGAAAAGTCTATCCCTCGGGTTACGGGAATCGTACAAAAGTTGGGCGCGCAGACGCTTCTTTCGCGGGCCGACTAACCGATTCTCGTTCCCGCTTTGTTCTCGCGGTTCTCGTGGAAATATCGCGGTTTTTTAATGAAAAACATCGCCGACGATTCAGAAACGTTCGAAGAAAAGAAGAACGACTTACCGGCTGGGAATTAACGAACGCTCGGCTCTTTTATCTTCTCCCGTGACCCGCTTGGTAATATGCCCGAGTTCGCGAGGGAATCCGAAATCGGATGAAAATCAGCGCTTCGTTTCGCGAATCCTCGCTACCGTCAATGAGAGAAGAGAGTTCCGCGACGTTAATGCCGCCCCAGAGACGATTTTCCCCCCGTAAACTTAATCGCGCTTTATTAACGGGTGACCCGACAAAATTGTTTTCCCTCTCGCGGCCAAACGGCTCGTATTTATCGAACGCGTAATTAACGAGTCGGGCGCAAAGACCGTCCGCGATATTAATTCACCTCGTGGATTATGCAACGCGGGTAACACGCGAGCGGGTGTTGCAGCGGGTCTGCACCCTCGAAAGGTTTACAACCGTGGCAGATGGCGGCCCGTATAAGGCGGTCCAAACTACTTCGAGATGTTCGATCGGTCTGCGAGTCGTAAAATCTGGAGAACCGAACCGTTCCAACGAAACTTTCTCCGAACGTTCAATTACGGCGCGATAATTACGCTATAAACGACAGCTCGAACGAATCTTTCATCGATAATTCCTCTACCGCGGCTCGAGCGAATTTCAACGTTCTTTTCCATTTTATTCGAGCACGTACCGTGTACGTTACTCGTACGAGTAACTGTGAAAACGACGAACCTTCTTCCGACAAGGAGTATTCTCCGCTCGAGGCGAACCGGAGTGATTTTTTCCAAACTTTGTACTTGTATGTTTCACAAGTGACCGGGCAGTCACCTCGGGGAGAAATGTTACGATTTACCGAATTTTTCGAAAGCAGCGCCAACGAGCGACAAACCCGAGAGGAAATTGTATCGTACGGGTAGTAATTTGGTTCCGGTTCGGTCGTAGACTCGTCGATGGAATTATTTTTTTCACCGTTGGAAATAATCACGATTCGATATAACCGGCGCACGGGGCCAAAATTGAACGCGGAACGTCCATGTATTTGATCATCCAGAGCCAATTATCGTAGAGCTCGCTGAAATTATGTAATCAGGGCTTACGCCGGTGGCGGATAGGAAATTACAATTATGGCAGAGAGTCACAATTATCCCGCAGTGATCGCGTCCAGTTAAATAAATGGATTGTTGCCATCGCGTCGGGATTAGCGAATCTCCGAGCCGCGGTGATACACCGCGACGAATTAACCGTTATCGTTCCCTTATCGTTGCCACGGAAATGATCTTTTTCGCGAAATTTCGATACCGAATCTGAGAGCTCGTCGCTGGGATTGTTCGCGAGACTGGAAAAATCATCGGGAACATCGTTTCGTTAATGTACTCGGGGAATTGAAACTCGGTCGCGGTTTACCTCGAACGAAACGTTACCGTAATGTTACTTGCGCGGTGTACTGGACCAGGAAGGAGTGCTCGCTTGTATGCAAATCCTCGTTTCGTAACCGTAAAACGCCCAGTCTGTGAACAACAAAGTTGTTTCACTTACGAAGAAAGAATCCCGCGATACGAAGCGTCTGCTTAGCAAACAACGACGTCGTGATTCTCCGTATTTGCGAACAAACGGTAAACGGGTAAGGAATCGCGAGACTCTGGCTCGAATTTCGACCGGTGGAGGGGAAACTAATTTCGAAAACCGGCGCGCAATTGCGGTGTTTCGACGAACGAATCCCCAGGGGGTATCGGCGAGAGTTTTCGTTGGCGATAAATTGTTCGAACGTTGCCTCATCGAACGACCGAGCAACGAAAAAAAAAAAAACAAACGCGACGTTGGCTTTCGAGAAGAAAATCTCAAACGTTGAATAGAGTGTTTCTTCCTTGGAGAGTGACGTTACGCGTCGTTACTCGAAGTATACGTTTCCATGGAAAGTGGTCTTCGAAGGAAAATCTCGAACCTTGGTTTAAATATTTCCCTCGATGGAAAGTCCAGGATTCCAGGATGGAATTCCAGTCTCGACGCTAGGGAAAGGACGAGGATCGAATGCGGAGGCTGCCGGTGGAACGTGGTGCGGGGAAACGAAGCGTTTCCGAGCTCCTCTTCCAGAGGAGGTGGGGTGTGTGTAAACGGAGTGTTTCGTCGCATCGTAGATGGGAACGAGCGTGTTTCGGCGCGATCTCCTGGAATTCCTGCGCTGTAGCTCGTTGCGGGTAGAGAAAAGAGAGATCGTTCAACGCGAAGAAGAGGCTTCCTCCGTACTCGGAGAAGAGGTATTAACCGGTCCTGATTTTCCCGACGCTTGGAATTCTTACGGCTCGTTAAAATTTTGAAACGTCGACGAGTATTTTTGAAACACCGACCGTTAGGATTCTCGAGAGACGAAACGTACGATACGAGTGTAACGGTTCGTCGCGTCGAGCTCGAAGAGAAAAACGCAAGCGACCGAGAAGAAACGAGAAACAGGAGTGACGGAAACGATTTCGCAGCGACATCATCGGTCTTGTAACACCGGGGCATCGAAATCTCTCCGTCGGTAGATTTTTCGACGCGAGAAAACTTTCCCGGGAAAGAATCTCGCGTTCCAAGGTAGAGGTAATTCGAGAAGAACAAAGGAAGAAGCAGATTTCCATCGAGCGAGTACTCGGCCACGGACGCGGCAAACAGTGATTTACCGTAAAGAAGAAATTACTGAAATCAGCATCGGATTCTAATGGATAATTGGCCTCGTTACCGAAGCTTGGTATTCGAAGGGCTCTTTTCTCTCTCGGGAACTCCGTGACCGTCGATTGGCGAGCTTCCGGAACGCGGAAGAAAACCGAAGAGAGTCTTAGTCTTCGTTAAAGGTACGGGCTTAAAATTGGAGCGTAAAAGTAGAAGGGTGGGAAATAACGGAGCCATCGTTATTCACCGAGAACGAGGCTAAGAAAAGCTACGTGCTACGTTGCTTTCTCGGTGCACCGTCGGACGACTACATCCCCCGACACTTAATAGGGATAACTACCCAAGTGCGCGATAAATTATTTTCGCGGTCGGACTTTGTCGCGAATTCGCTAATTAACCAGAGATTTAACGACGCGGGGGATGGGGAGCACGAGATAGGAATCAAACCCACCTCGGCGAATAGGAAACTCGATCTCGAGGAGAATCGAGTTTCGAGGCAAGAAGCGCGACCCGAAGCCATCGCGTTATCCGCTCTCGATGGAACCGACCAACGGGTCTACCATTACTTACGAGAATCGAAATTATCTTTCTTTCGAGAATAAAAGTACGCTCTCACCTGCTCGAGGAGTGTCCGTTCGTACTTCTCGTAGGTGTGTCGTTTCCGAGAAGAAGTTGACGAACAGAGACACACCGATTTATATTTAGTCGAGTATGCACTTCGAGACCGGGGAAACGTTGCGAAGTTTTTGTAGGAGGAGTCGAGCGAGAAGTCGAAGTACCGCGTAAGAATCATCGTTCTCGCTCGCAATAAGGAAGTTTCTCGGAACGGAGAGAAACTCGAGAAGGTTTTTCGAAAGAGTTCCATCCAGGCCTGGCAAGTACCTCGAGCTCGTCTAATCCGGGTAAGAGCCTCTGCTCGGGAATACAAGTTCGGCGACTCTGGATTTCCCCGTGCATCCTGGTCGATCGATCTTTTGAAAATTTGATGAATTCGGCACAACGGGGTAAGAGTTACCGCGATGGTTCCTCGGAGACTCGTCGCGTTCGATTGAACGAAGAGCGTCCGCGGATCCGTGTTTACGCGGTCCGCTCGCGATAGGTTGCGGGGGTCGTCGTTACCTCGACGCGGATTCGTGACGTTTCACTTTGGTTTCAACGTTTCGCGTACAAATTATACAAAGTGGAAAGCAAAAAATGTTCGTTACTTTGTAAATATCCGTTGCGCCGTTCGTGCGTTGTTAGCGTTGTTTGGGGAGTACCGTGCACTTTGAAAGTTACGAGTCCTGTTTCCTGCGAATAAACAATCGAAACGAGGTTAACGGGACTAATTCGAAACGGTCGCGATTTCCCTGGTCGAATTTCGTTCTAACGAGCCATCGATAAAACCGAGCCAACACCCGGGGACGGTTCGGTCAATTTGCCGCTCCTCGGCGGCATCGAGCGTCCAGACGTCGAGCAATCATGCGCGAAGAGGAGAAGACGTTCCCGGCGCGTCTCCCGGTTTCCCCCGGTCTCCATCCGAGAGACAGCCGCGTCAACGGTAGAAGCAAATTCCCGCGGGGACGAGGCGAAAGACGAGACAGGAAGACGAGTCCTCCTTGTTAAAGTTCAATTAGCCTGCGCCGAACGACACGGGGAACTCGTGTCGCGGCCGATAACGAAGAGAACCCGGGATTCCCGGGGCTGGGGGATTCTTCTTACAGCCCGTAGTCTCTCCGCGAAGGATTAATCGTTCCCTCGCGGAAAGGTAACGAGCGGAAGGGGGCGAAAAAAAATTGCCGACGAGGATGAAGGGGACTTTGGAGAATTAAAGTTCCGCTCGTCGAATAGCGACGATTAAAAGCGCGGCAAAATGGGAGCCGGTGGATGGACGGGGGGGTCGATATCGCGGGTCTCTCGCGATTTTATTCCCAGGTGGGGCCAAAGACGTCCAAAAAGACGGCGAAGGTGAATGGAAAGGGTAAAAAAAATTCCACGGTGCAACGATCGAGCGATAAATTTTCGGTGAAAGAACAAGCACGGTGGGTGGGTGGGTGGTTGAGGGAGAGGCAGAGGCAACGCCGGGGCAAAAGCGATTGTACGAATTCCATCCAGACGTAATTCCTATCTCCGAAAAGAAAGGCTCTTCGGCTAACAATGAACCGTGCTCCGCTCGGACGTAACGAGCCGTTATCTTTCTTCCACGGTGGAAAATCTCCGAGTACGCGGGAGGACCGGTGGAAAATCGTCCGAATTATCGTCCCTCTCTCTTTCTCTCTCTCTCTGTCTCTCTGGCTGTTTACGAATTACCCAGGGGAGTTGTTTCGCTCGCGAGACCCGCTCCCGTTCGCGTGCCGCGAATTCGTTTCGGAGCCACGGTGAAACGTTGCCGAGGTACTTGGCGAACCGAGCGGATGTTTTCGTCGGCTTCTTTTGTTTACAGTTATTACCGCGGAGAACGCTCGTGATCGTTAAAAGCACCCCCCGTTGGGAGAAGCCGGAGTTTACTTCCAGGGGACGCGATCCCCGGGACGACTCGCGGAGCGGAAGTCACCGTCGATTACTCCCCGTTCCGCTTTTGTTCCCCAGCGCGAAACGAACATCGGATTTCCTAGGTGAACTCCGACATTAACCGCACCCACGCGCCGCGCTGACGCCGCCTCGATGCAATTAACGTCCTCCTTCTGGCGAGCGGATCGGAAGAGAAAATGCACGAGGGTGGTTTCGCTAGCGCTGGTCGACCAACCGACGAAAGCAAAAATCAGCCCGCGACCTCGTCCTCTCTTCCGCTCCGCGATACCTTTAACGAATTTCCCGTCAACGATTACGGCTTTAAAGTTTCCCGGCGATATTAATATCGGTCGAAGACCACCCTTTCAATTAACCAACCGCGGTTTAATATTGCCCGGGGTCTCGAATTGACCCGATTCGTAAGGCGACACACCGCGAGTACCCTCGTTACGAAGTCATTAAGGCTACCCCGGAAACTTCCCAGCCGAAGATATCCGGTCGCGTATCGGAGACGAAAGCGTTTCGAGTCGCTGGAACTCGCGATAATTTCACCGCGAAATTAATGGGCTCGAACCTATAGCCTCCGCCGCGCGTCGAGAAAAAGGTTCGTTGCGGTTAGTTCGAGGGTACAATAACGGAGCATTCCGAGAACTCGTCGAGGTGCAAGATCGAATCGCAAGTTTCGACGAGAAAATTAAAGAAGAAGACAGCCCGGTTGCTTGGATTATTCAATCGGGTACGAAGGGAATTCGAGGAAGATTGATTTTCCATCTCGACGACGTGCAAGGTAAATCCCGCGCAGAGGATTTGTCAAAGATGCAGTTGTATCGTTACGACGTCGACCTCGATACCACCGTGATGTATTACGTTCGCAAGGTTGCGCGAAACTGGTAACAGGATCCGGTTGAATTTCGCGCAACGTGTCAGGGAAAAATTACTCCTCCTCCTCGAACAATACGTGGCCGAAATTCGCTAGCGAGGGATCGGAGGAACGAGTCGAAAGTCTAATCGTCGACTCGAGGGACTCGATGCTCGATAAAAAATCGGAAGGACTCGAGGGTCAACGCGGTATCGAATCGAGATCACGGAGAATTCGCGGCGTGACCTCCGAAATTACCATTTCAAGGGAGGGCAATCGATACTGCCCCCGATTTCGGATTAGAGGTTCGAGTTCGCGATAATTCGTGATTATTCTTTCCACTGAACGCGCTAACGAGTCGCTAATTGCCGCGGAAAATATTCATCGGAATAAATCACGGCGAGCGGCCGCTTGTTTCTCGATTCGCCCCGTGAAATTTTGAATAAAATTCAAATTAATCGACGAATTACGGGACGCCCGATGAATTATTTGCTATCGGCCGACCGACCGGCCACCTTTTTCGTCCAAGGAGAATCGAGTCGATATTTTCACGGACGAGTAAAAGGAACGGGGAGAGGCACTCGAGATGCGAGTGTTTAGTCCCGAGGAAAGTCTTCCGCTCGGTTTCTCTCTCGTTGGAAAGCTCTCTCGAGAGGGAGTGTGCGTCTAAACAGAGCCACGATGAATCGGTTGTCCGTGGCGATGGCACGCACCCTTGAGAGCACCGCTTTTATTATACGCGGTTAGGGCGGGGAATGAATCGAAAAAGCTAGTATCTGCACCGTGATGCACCAGCTTATTACCGAACTCTTTCGTGATCGGCTGTCTCGAATGCTGTTCGTCGATCATCGGGGCGATACTCGGGGAAATATGAAAAATGGAACCGCGTCACGGGCAGGGGTGGAAATTTTCGCGCGAAAGAAACCAGGGGGGTTGTAACTCAACGCGACGTTTTATCGCGGTCGAAGGACGATCCCCCCGTCCTCGGAGGATCTACGAAGGACCGGAGAGTGGCGTCTCGGAAACCAGGGAGAGCCAGCTCGTCCAAGTTTCATCGGGTTGAGTGCTCCTCGACGACGCCGAAGAATATTTCTACGGCCCCGCCCTCGTAGCTTTCGTCGCGACGCCGTCCTCGAGATCGTGGGCGTCGACTGGACGCGTCGGTCGCGGCGATTTCAATGCCTTTTTGGCCGGACGTGTGCTCCGAAACCCACGGTGATGTACAGGGTGTACCCGATCGAAGAGACTGCCAATCGAAAAGTCTTCTTTCGGGGGAAAAGAAACTAATTTCCATCGAGAGAGAGATAAAGAGAGAGAGAGAGAGAGAGAGAGAACCGTGACTCGATTCGAGCGATTGTTTGCTCGCCAGTGGGTCGCTGATTTCGAGCTAGCGAAATTTATTTAGGCCGACGCGAAGCATGCGCGCGAACGGTGGAGGGTAAACGAGCAACGAAAGACCGGAATACGGACGACCGAGAAAGTCAATAAGAGTGCAGAAATAAATAAGACGTTCCTCCCGGAGGGAGGGCCGCCCCCTCTTTATCTCTGACCTCTTTTTACGACGGCCAACTTTTGCTACTGAAAATATACGAGCAGCGGCGCAGCCTACGAGCAAATATTTGACGAGTTGTCTCTCCCGAGAAGCAAGATGCACGCCAGATTCGAATAGGAGCGAGGCAACCACGGGATCGGAGAAATACCGGTATTATTTATTCGCTGGTTTGTTTCGGTGGGTGGACTCGGTTCGACGAGCAGCGAGAAACTTTACGAGCGATACGTGCACTCGCGAAAGGTGGATAAGATTTAAGTCGAAACAACGCGCCAACGAGGAAGTTTCACTTATCGCGCGTACGATTTGTGCAGCTGGACCAGCCGAAAGTAACTAAACGTACCTCGATGTACGAGCTTTCTCGATATTGCGCTCAAAGATTAATTCGTCCCGTCGTTGTGCTTTATTGTCTCGAAACATTGGGTACACGAGATTCTTCTATCGAAAGGATCTTACAATCGTCCGTGTATTCGTTCGTATAAACATTTACCGGTCGATCGGAGGAGAAAAGTCCAATACCTTGTGCAGGAATAACGGACGATTCGACCTATTTTTCCAGCGATCTCCAAATTGACAAAGATACGGAGTTTGTCGAACAAGGAACGTTTTCGGTAGTCTATATAATACGATTTCCGTGGAATCGATTCTCGATAAATTTTGCATGCTCGTGGACGCGTAGTCGAGGCAAGGAACGAACGTAAACGTAACAAAAAGCTCCCGATGCGAACGAACGAACGCGGTTGAAACTTTCACCCCCCCCGACGAAAGTTCGTATTTTCGCCTACGTTTTCGAGAGCACTTTTCGCGTGCCTGGAAACGAAGAGACCCAAGATTGGCAATCACAGTTGCCGGGACATTTGCGCGGCTGGATGGCGCTTAATAATTGGAATAGTTTTGCCCCGGGCCGGTCGTCGCCGACGTGGAAACGAGGCGAAAAGCTCCGGGTTCCTTTGTTTTCCCTTAATATCCTCCGCGCGGGTCGCTGAATACCGTCGATGACCGATAAAAACCAACGACCTACGGAGTAAGCTTTTCGAACGGGAACAATGATAGGTAAAAAAATTCCATTTCGCATTGCCGGAGTAGATTTCCTTCTTTTTTTTTCTTTCACCGAGAAATCGTGGAAGAAGCCGCGGTTTCGCGATCTACCGAATCCTATCCCGGTTAATGAAAAGCCTCGTGCAATCGACACCACCGGATCGATTATCGATCGTAGAGGGTGGCAAGGTTTGGATACGGGTCCCGGAGCTCTTGGAAGCCTCGAAAACGAATCGTTACGGGGGATGATGCCGAGTCGAATGACGCAGGACGAACGTTCGAAAGACGGTCACGGGACATTTCGTTCTTTCTTTCCACGGGATCGATACGAGAGACGAGCGTCTCTTTTCATCGAGACGGACGAAAAGGACTCAACGCGAAAAACCAACCCTCTATTCGACTCTCGTCCGTACATCCCTTCCGGTGAAATATTAGCGAAATAATTGTTTCGGTGCGGCATCTTATCGAGGTAACCGCGTTGCTGATGTCCTCGTAGTCGTGAAGTACGCAACGTCGATCGAGTACCCGTCGCCTCTCGGGCTCGATTGTCCGCGTATCTCGGCCATGGAACAGTTTACAGCGTCGCGAATAAAGGTTTACAGCGCGTAAAGAGCGATTCTCGCGAAATCGTCGTTCCGTACGATAACACGCAGTATCGCGACGACGAGCGGCCCCGATAAAAATACGACAATAAAATACGTCGATTCTCGCGAGGCGACGTCGCGAACGCGAGGAACGTTGGGACACGTGATCGTCGCGCGGCTTATCGATTTCTAATTTACCAGGGCCCGTCTCCGCATCGAGAATTACCACCGAAAGGCCGTGTACAGGGCACAGGGACGTGGTTGCGGGCAACCCAGCTGGTCGGCGTATGCCATTGCGGAGGTCAAGGAACCGCGATAAGCCGCCCGTAGGACAGGAGAGCGGGATCGACTTACGCGGACGCGTTTCCCAGCATCGCGGTAATGGCTGAGACCTACTACTAACCTACTCGAGAGACCCGGTTCCCCCGATATTGCGGAATATTGCGGTCCGAGCACGGAATTATCGAGGTTGGCTCGCCGCGCGTAATTATCTTCCGTTTAAAAATAATTAACGATCGAACGAATACCCCTGGATTCGAAATTGGAAAATTTCACGCTTTTCAACTTTTCTGAAAGATTTTCAATCGTAACTGGAAATTTCTCCGATCTTTCAAAACTCGGCTCCTTTGCTAACCCACTCCGAAGACCCAACGCGAAAGTTAGTCGCGTTGACCGAGTTAATTACCTTCCATTTAAAAATGGTCGATGGATGGATAAATTCTACCGTCTTAGAGATCGTAAAATTTAACCCTTTGTACTTCAACACGGTGGGTGAGTACTCCCTTCATTGGCGAGAATTTCGATCGTCCGTTGAAACTTGTTTTCGTTTAGAAACTCACCCCTAGCGATACCGTAGCACGGAATTAATCGTACACGAGTAGATAGATAAACGCGAAGGAGTTTTTCTTCGGGAAGAAAGTTTCGTGGAGGTTCACGTTCGAAGAATTTCAGCCGCTATTAAATCCGCGAAGGCGTGTATTTTCGTGGAAAACACGCGGCTAGTCCGTGTTCGCCGAAAATTATTCTTTTTCGCTCCATTACTCGACCGCGAGGGTTCTTCCGCGCGTAAGAACCAGGACGGGAAAAGGGAGAAACGAGCACGAAACGAAAGGGGGTCTCGACGTGTTCGATTTGACAAACGACTGACGGCTGCCGAAAAAAGAACGATAAAATCATCCATCAAGCCGATCGTCGGTGGTCCTCGAGGAAATTACGGTCGCGAGCGATATTCAAACGTATCCGAGGGTAATCTACTGCGACAAGATCTTCGAAAGGAACGTTCCGCGACACGATTAATCGGTTCCCCGTTGGAATTTCTCCTACTGTAGCTTACGCAAAGAAAACGATTCGATCGTCGTCGTAACGTTCTACTTTTGCCCTAATTTCGTACCTTGAAACATCCATCAGGGAAAAAACCCAAATTGTCGGTAAACACGCTGAACTTGGATCGTCAACTCGAGCTACTGGTGCGTTACGTTGAGTTGCGAAAAAAGCGAAAGAATAATCAAAGTTGTAAAACTTTACCAAGTTACGAAGGCAGTGGAAAGTGAATGAAAGGGTGCTAGAAATTGCATAAAGAGTCTCATTAATGGAACACAATTTTTGTACACAATTGAAAAATTTCTATTTCGACTCGTTTCACGTTCTAACCGGCGACAGTTATTATATCCAGCCAGTGGTCGTGCGCAACGATAATTATTTGGCCGATCCTGGCCCGTGAAATTAACCTACGATCTCGAATTTCGTTCGATCATCGTTAACCCGAAAAATCACCGTAGAATTCGGTTTCGAGCGTACAATTTCCGCGCGAAATTTTTACCTTTAAGCCCTCTCCCTGCGAAATTAGTCGCGTTTCGAATTCGTTTCGCGGGAAGGCACCAAAGTCGGTGTTTCCGCGCGCTGAACACGTAACTCTTGTTTGCTCTGATTGGATTCCGGGCCAACGGCTGCGTCAAAAGATAAGGTACGTCCTTCGGGGCCTCTGCGCTGTAAATACGCTCGACGTTCGTACAGCACGGTGCAAAAATTTCTACAGCCTGTAACACGGTTTTCGTGTAACTTGGATAACTATTGTACAACGCGAATACTTCCCGTCGTGCTAGCGTTCGTCGAAGAAGACTGCAACGGTACCAATGATAACCATACGTTCTTCGATAACACGGTTTCCGTCTTGAGAAACGCGGACGACCTCCGTACACCGCGAATGTTGCCACAACACTGGCTAGGTATCGCTCGGCACCGTGTTACGGAGAGGTCGAGCGTAGATACGATTCGTCCCTCGTCAAAGGAAACTCAATGACGAGGCTTCGAAATGAACGCGAAATGAAAACAACGCGCCTGGCTTTACTTTCGTCCGTTAATCTAGCTCATCGTCGAGCAGGTTATTTATACCAACAAGTATTGTATCGTTTCGTTTTCAAAATGGAGAATACATAATTGAATAAAATGTTTCGTACACTGTAAAAAAAGGGTGTTTCATTTTCCTCGATTCCTTTAAGAGAGTCCGGGTTAGGAAAAATAATTTTTCTTCCACGGGTGAACAGTTTCGCGTCCCGGGACGGAAACTGTGCGAAAGCTTTATTGAATCGGGTACTCGAGAGCAAACGTCGTTTCGGTGCCCGATGGTTTTACATCGAATCCGTATTTTCGAACACGGAGAACGGTTAAGCGAACATTCGGGATTCTCTGGGCCGCTCGTTGGAACGAGGATTATCGTACCGCTTCCCAAATATTCGCGGAGATCGTAGTCACGATCCACCGGCCAACTTCGTACAACTCACGGATCCAAGCTGGAAAGGACGCGATAAATACACGATATAATTCTGGCTAACCGAAATGGAGCGTGCTGGAAACCCAGTCCGGGTCGTAGTTGTCCGCAAGCTCTTTAGCGGAGCGGGACGTCTAGCTGGGAACAATGTAGCCAGCAACTGTCATGTACCGAATATTTGTTCTGCCGACCAGAGTACACCCGTATCCGAAACTTCGTTACGTGCCGTGGATGCGGACGCTGGAACTTTCCAACAATAACGGCGACAGATGGGGAACCGTACAACACGGCGGTCCAGACTCGCGTCGAAATATTTCTTTCACGTCGCGCTGTTACTTCTAAGAGACTCCCGCGAGAGGAAAAAGCTTTCTCCGCCAAGTAGCTACCACCGTTTTCGACGATTCTTAAAAAACCTACGGACCTCGAGAACTACGTTACCGTAACGTTCGTCCGAGCGTGCCCTTGATCTCGATCCGAGAACGTTACGAAGTAAAAATATCCAATCTCTGGTATCTACCTTTAGAGGATTCGGATTCGGAATAACTAGACAGGAGAGACTCCTCCGAGCGTAAGTTCCGAGCAGTAGTGTTCGCGGATACCGAGGATTCAACGCCTACGACCCAACTAATCCGTAGATCACGAACTACGATAGTACCTACCACTTTCGAACGAGTTCGACTCGGACTAACTAGAACCTCTCTGGGGTAACGATGATTGTACACTCTAGTCTCCGGTAGATACGTACTCTAGGCTCATTTTTACCGTTGAAGTTTAACGCATCGAGTATCTAGCTGCACAAGCGTACCTCCGACCCCATCGACGATCCGAAGATCGCGAACTAAGAACGTCTACCTCGAGCGAGAGGGTTTTACTCGGAAATAGCCCTCTCGTCCTGCTCGATACATCGAGGACCCTAGGCTGGAGTCGTTGCTCGGAAGAACGTGTACTCTTGGCTGGTTTTCCGTTTGCTCGGACCTAGCTGGGATTCCCCATCGTGCGTTCGATTGGCAATTATTCCGTGGCCGCGGCCTTCCGTCGCTAATCGAGCTCCGAACGAGCGATTTCATCTCGATCCGACGCGCTTAAACGCAGTCGGAGGATCGCGAGTTATCGAGTTGCCGAATCGGAAACCACCGATCAGCCAACGGACGTTGCGTGCACTCCTGTGGCTCGAAATTTCCCCGAGTGGTAGCCCCGGTGTCGAAGATTCGCTGAAATCCGACAATATTTCCAACAAAACTCGCGCCGATGGAAAATTCGCAGTGTTACCGAATAAAACGTCACGGTTTAAGAGCCGACAAGATTAATCCAGGCGTCGAGTTTGAATAAATGTAGAGGAATTGAATTCGTCGGTCCTTTGGCAAGGGTGGTTCGTGAAAAATATTAAATCCCGTCACAGATAACGGAGGATGTTGCACGGGGGCAGTTTGCCCTCTCCGTCGATCTTCGTGGTTACGTTTTACGTTCACCGCAAACGTTCACCCTCGACCACGGATAGCAACCGATCGCGAGTCGCTGGTAGTAAAAAAAAACAGAAAGCAAACTCGAGGAACAGTTCGGCGGCAACGAAGCTCGATCAACTCGTAAAAATAGCTCGGCGAGGATTTACGAGTTTCTCGAAGGTCTGGCCGTAAATGGTGGATAGGCTCGCGGAGAAAGAACGCGGTAACGTACGAGGCAGCTTGCTCGAGTAGCCGTAGCTTCGAGAGTGTATCTCTCCGTTTGCACGGTTCTCGTATTTACCGAGCCAGAAATCTGGTGAAAAGTTAACGATCGTGCCGCCACGATGAAGAGAAAAGAGTCTGCCCACCGAAAACCACCCTTTACCTCCAACCGGTGAAAGAGCTACGAGTACACGGTCCGCGAACCTTTAGGACTAGTTTTTAGGGCCGGTTTCCTCGAATTTCTTTCAAAAGTATCGGTGCGTTAACGTCGAAGACACTCGATGAACCCTTTCACCGAGTGCATACACGCGTCGAGATTTTCCACACTGGGACGTCTCGGGGGTTAATAGTATTCCGGTACTCGAGTTCGGAGAAATTCCAAAGTTTCACCGTGTCGCTCGATACAAGGGTCTGGAAAGAACTGTGTCGAGAACGGAAGAAGGAAGAAGCTTGTTTTCTCGAGAGTTTAATTTTTTATCAACTCGATCCTAAAACGTACCGAGTACACCTGTGTCCCTCGCGTTCGAGAATCGGGATCGACGATACGCGAACCAAGGGTGGAGAAATTTGTCGAGAAGGGAAATAGAAGACGTTCGTCTTGTCGCTGTCTCGGTGAGAGAAATAGAAAGAGAAAAAGAGAGAGAGAGAACAGCGATACCTCTGGTATTGTTCGAAAATTGGGACCGAGAGCTGTCGATACGCGAAACAATGGCGGAGAAGTTGGTACCGATCGAGTCGAACCGATACCCGAAACATTACGCGATGCTTTCTCGAACGAAAAGAAACGAATCGTTGTCAACGTAATTCGATAGGACGGGAGTAGCTGCATTAGCGCACCGTTACGAGATAAAATTCGGTACAACGTCCCCCGACGAACGTAGCGTTTGACGGAATTACTCGAATCGCGGCTAACAAAATCTGGGCGGAGGTTTCGGGGCCGAGGTCGCCAAGGGCGCAGCTTGGACGACGCTAAAAGCTCGTTGAAAGCGGTCCGCGCGATTTCGGCCCTTGTCCGCGAGTGCACGCGCGGCCTCGTTTAATTAAGCGCGCCGCGAGGAGCTTTTATCGCGAATTACCCGCGCACGGGCCACCGCTTCATTGATCGCGCGAGTGGTCAGTCTCGTTTACAGCCGGATCTGCCCACCTGGATGAAAATTACGGAGCTGGGGCTTTACTCGGTCCACGTATCGCGTTCTCGGCCGATTTCCACGAGGAGAGAACACGATCGTAACGGAGAACTCTAGAATTCGTGATCAGAGTCGTTGCGATCGAGAAAATAAAATATCGGATGCGTTGAAATCATCCTTGAAGATTTCCATGTTAAATTTCATCGCGTCCAACTAGTTTTCGAAGAGTTCCTCGTCGCAGTTTTCTTTTATTTCTCGTTCCAAGCTGTTCTCGCGGTGAATGGTGCGCGAGGTCTTCGAAGCGGCGAAGAAAAAAAAACTGGAAGATAATTGCTCGGTCCGAGAGCACCGTGGAAAATAATAGCGGGCGACGAGCCGCAAAATTCGTACGTCGAACGTAATCGGTGGCTCTCGCATCGGATACGGTTAAAGACTACGGGAGAACACGAGGTTCGAGGCGTTTCGCTATCTCCGATCGGGAAGGGTGTACTCCACCCTCCCAGGGCATGAAATACGAACGACAATCCCGGCCGGGCCGGCGTTGCACTGAAAATTCATTAGAAGGCACGCGAGAGAATCTGGAACGACGCTCGGGATCGCAACAAATCGATTCTTCCAATTACGGTTGGAATCGACCGGACCTATTTCCCAAGCCCTGTTCGGCCCGGGCGGACTCCCTGCGCACGACCTATACATTTATCTGTTTGCTCGACCGTTTGTCGCTGTATCTCCCTATTTATCTTCGCTCCTTCCTCGCGCCGCGAGCTTTTGTATCCTAGGGAGCCGAAAGCACGCCGATCCGCGGATAATACAGTCGACCCGACCAACGATCGAATGGTAATTGATAGCCCTGGATAGAACCGAGAAGAAGAACGAGAATCCTCGATAAGACGGTTTTCAGTCCGCTCGAGGGGACGGGGCGAGAAGAAGATCGAACGGAGCTTCTCCAGTTCCAGAGAAAAGAAAAAGAAAAATGAATTTCTGGCTGCGAAAATCGAGGCTATCGAATACAAGGAAAGTAACGTTTTTTCGTACGAGGCTTCGAGAAAATCGGCAATTGGTTCTATTTGACTCGAGCTACTTCGGACTAGACAGAAAAGGATAACACCGTACCATCGTCGAGTCTTGGAAACTCAAGTAGAAAGAGCCCGTACTGGGCGGACCGGACAGGCTGTATCTACTGAATCTCGAGCATTGTGTTTCTCTCGAAAACCATAACTCGAACGAGGAAACGTTGCTCTATATTTAATACACATTTTCTCGCGTAGAACGACCACGTTCCAATTCTACCAGACGTTTCTTTGAATCCAATTAACTGGTCCGGTTGGACCGTGGTACTCGAACAAGCATGGAAGTCACTCCTGTCGGAATTACGGTACTGGTCGCGTTTCAAGAATCACCGGGGTGTCGAACAGGATGGAACTTCCATCCCCGGTGCCAAAAGTATTTAAAGAGGATCTCTCGCGATCCCCAAGGCCGTGCAGTAGTCGGCGAGGACCGCGAAAAATCGAGCAGAGAGGATAAGTGGGGTGTTGAATGCACGAGGGGAGGTGAGAAACCAGCTGCAGCAGTGGACGAGATTGCACGTTGACGTACGAGCCTGGATGCAGCTCCCTTGCAAAGCCCGGAGACAACGAAGCGTCTCGGGTTCTGTTAAATTTTGCAAGGGCGCAAAAAAATTTGACGAGAGCTTCCATAAAGGTGATATTTCGAGGAATCGTCACGGTCAACGGGCGTCGTTTGACAACGGTGGCGGAGAGGGGGAAAAGGAAATATTCAAAGGTGGGCGACGCGTCACGGTGAAAGATTACGCGAGATAAGCTTCCCCTCGTAGCGAGGCAGCCCCTTTAATTAGCGCTCGAAGCTCTTTTCTGCCGAGTGGCCTGGCTCGGAGCGCCTCGAAACTCTGGCTTTAGAAAACCCGGGCTACGGATATTCGACCCAGTTTTTCGAGTATCCGCCACGCGGGAAAAACCCAGAGACGTAGCTAGGCCTACGTCGACCCCGTTCCTTCTTCCGGGTCGCTCACGAGGTTCCATGGGAGATTTCGTTTACGAAGATCGCCCGACGTCCTCCGAGACAATTGTTCTCTTTCCTCGCTCCCTCGACCCACGAACGGAAAAACAATGACAGAGAGAGAGAGAGAGAGAGAGAGAGAGAGAGAGAGAGAGAAACTGTTAATTTCGATAGCTCGTCTCATCGATTTCGCGTAAAATATGTCGAGTCGAGAGCGTGAAATTGCCTTCGATACTTTTTTCTCTAGATTACCCACTTGGAAATAGAGTAGCTGCACAAATTCTGTCCACGACGAGTTCCATTACTGAGGAAACAGCGACGAAAGGTAGGTCGAGGAAGCATCCTGGACCGAACTTAACCGAGAACGTTTCGGTGCAAAAACGAAGGTAAACGAGGATCGATTTATCGTCAGAGGTAAATGTACGTTTTCACGTGAGGGTAAAAGTCGTTCCCGGGTCTTGTTTTCGCGCCAGGATTGTCGCGAATTTTATCACTGTCATGGTGGTAATCTGACAATTTCGAGGACCGATTAACAAACTTTGTCGCTTCGAGAACGATGTCAACGAATGGTGAAACCGATTGATCAAAAATAATAAGCGTCGTACGACCTGCATAAAAGTACTCAAGAAACTACTGTACCGTATCGTTGCGCGAAAATCTACCTTAACGATATTTTTCATAGCTTCCCAATACGCTTTCCCCAGAATTATATTTAGATTCCTCCAGCTCGCGTTTTCCCCGGAATTTCGCTAGAAATGCATATCCGTCGAGGAATATCGCAAAAGCTTGCGTTTTAGTCGCTCGCAAAGATCCCATTGTTTTCGCGATACGGTGGAGTAGAATTGTTTCGCAGCGTTACTTTCGTCCAGAACACTCATCGACGAGTTTCGTACATTGTTCCAGTCCTCGAGAATTTTCCAGAAACGTTGCGAAAAATCCGTGTCGCGAAATCACGACAAACATACGCGTGGTTCTGTACGCGCGGTTTCCTCGCACTCTCCCGTCGCTTTAAGCGTATTTCGATCGGTGGAGGGTTCGCGGGGATAAAAAATCGGAAAGGTGGTAAGTGAGAATTCCGTTTACGCGGATGCAGAATCAATTACACCGTTCGTTCGACACCGGTTCCCCGATCCTCTCTGCAGATCCCCGCGTCGTTCTTCCCCGAGCATCGTTGCGCAACTTGGCCCGAAATACTCCAAGGCCGAGGCGTCGCCGCGAGATTAGTTATTAGATTACAAGACCGACTCAGACCTGCCGTCCGGTAATGGAATAGGTATGGAAATGGGAACAAAGATGAGCCCCGAGTGCTGTCGGACGTAGAAACCTTGAACGTCCGTCCCTCTCTTCGTCGTTTGCGACAGGAATGGCAAGACGTTGCTCGAAATACTGCACCGATCGCTCGATTATCGGAAACGGGTGCCAAGTAGATGTATTCTGTCCCTGGACAGACGGGTTGCTAACGACAGAAAGCGAAGGAAACCGAGTTACGCTCTACAATATTCCGTAAAGAACCGAATTACGTACAGGACGATTCGTAAAATCCATAGCATGTGGCTCAGTTTTCCACCTTTTTGCCGAGTGTGAAAAATAGATTAAGATTATCGTAACTCGTGCGATCTAGCGTACTTAGTCTGGCTCATTATGTTTTTACACTCCGAATATTGTACATTGCAAGAAGTTACCGTAGCTATTGTGATCATTCCGAGAAGATTAACAAACTACGCCCGAGCGTTTAAACTGTTTTGGACGATGGATAATCGAGGAGTGTGCGGAAGAGACCGAGCGTGTCCATTTCTAAAGAGTATGGTACTTTTCAGTATACGCGAGAGGGTGTACGCGCGCGTGGAGGATTTAGGAACGAATGCAACGAGCGAAGAGGCAGTTTAAAATTCGAAATAATCAAGTGGAAATTCAACGTGGCTTTCGAATTACGGAAAGTGTGTAATCGTTCTCGATAGCTCGCAAACTGCGGAAAGGAGTGAAGATTAACCAAAAAAAAAGAAACTCTCGACTTACCGAAATACGCGACTCTCCGTTGGTGCATCGTTGCGGATTAAATGCAAATTGGCCCGTGTCTCGAAAGACGCAGAATAGGTGGTAGAACGTCGAGGGATCGTAAGGGAAGAGATGCGTCTTCCGGCGTTGATCGTGGCGAAATGAACGGGAACGAAAATATCGGTACAAATATTGCGTTGCATCGGTGGTAAGATATTCCCTGCGAGTAGTCGAACAACGTAGCGACGCGGATATCGCGCTTACGGCGCCGAGGAGCGGTAAAGGGGGAAGGAGGATTGGTGGATTACGCGTAGGAACCGGAGGAGGAGTTCCGGGACCGTTTGAAATTCGCTCAACTTCCCGACAAGCTGCTCCTTGTCGCGACAATATCGCGCGAGTCGTCTTTCGTGAGGGGAGAAGCGAGACAATTCAGCGCCGGGCGACGAACCCGATTCCCAAGGAACACACTCGGCCCCCGAGGCTAGCTTCCGCTCGAAACAACGAGAACAGATATAGAGACAGAGAGAGAGAGAGAGAGAGAGAGAGAGAGAGAGAGAGAGAGAGAGAGAGAGAAAGGGAGAGGGAGAGGGAGAGAGAGAGACACTTTGTTTCTTCGACTCGAGAAACGATCGATCCTCTACATTATTTTCCCATCGATCCGCTTTCCCAAGGACATTCGTCTCCCGCAAGGATAGACGGATGAAAGGCGAGGCGCGAGGTCGAAAGCACTCGGTTTTGCAATTCATGAATCACTAATTACTCCGCAGACTCTCGTTAACAACGAAACTAAAGGACCGCCGGGACTTATCGATTCGAACGGAAATTCGGGGCTCGGTGCCGTGAAGGGCGGAATGTACAATTTAAAGGGAAACGACGGACCCGTGGCGGAGAGCAAGACGTTTAAGTGAGTCGTTAATTGCGTTAAGTAAAGTGCCGTCGCCGCGCCCGGAGACGCTTCGCTCGCCGAAACGAGACGGATGGGAAGGGCTCGCGGAAATTTCACCGAGAATTCCACGAGAGAGACTTTCGAGATTCGGAAAATCGAGGATGACGTTTCGGAGCCGTGCGGGAGACTTGTTTCGCGAGGAATGTACCGAGCGTAATCTTTGGTAAAATCGCTCTCGAGATTCCCATACGACACGGTGAGTACATTCTCTTTGATCCGAGTGTCGTCTTTCCAACTACGGACTGTACACGATCTACGAGATAGGAGGTTTGCAACGTTTACGAGATACTTTTACTCGTCACGGTGCACCCTGCACACTGTTATCTTTGTTTCCATATCGATCGAAATCTTTCCCTTCTATCGGCGTTCGAGTCTTCCTCGCTGCGAAGCTACGCGCTAGACGAGTCTAGGTGGACTAAACCGAGTTTCATCGATCCGTTGGTCGCACACCTCGCGTCCTCCGTGATTTCAATGGCTCGTCGAGATCACGAATATCGAAATCGTGGAAATCTTCGTCTCCGTCATCGCCGCGGGCAGAGTGAAAATCGATCTCCCGGCCGCGACGTGGAAGCGTAAAATATCCGGTATCCGCTAATCAAATATCCAGCGTGTCCTCCGCCGGAAATCGTGGGGACCGGAGACGGAAATCTTCGATCAAGGAGCCGTTCATCTCGAGATCGCGAAAGGCGCACCGTAGAGCCATCTCTGCGATCGAGCGCGAAGACGCCGACCGACGCCGAACGGACACGGGAACGCCACCGCGTACGCGCCGGGGACGAAAACTCAATTTCCCGCTATCTGAACTCGCGACACACGGCCGCTGCCCGAACTTACTTTTCCTCCGGATACGTGTTCCGTCGCTTCACGGTACCGGACCGCTCGGAACGAGATAAGGAGAAGTCGCGAGGAAATACAAGGAAAGATAACGCCCGGTACGGCAAAAAATCTCTCGCCGCGAGATAGGCGTGTGTTAACGACCAACGAAACGAAAGCAATTTTCCCCCATCGAACCACGCGAGATAAAGAACGAGACGCGTGCGTGGACAGAACCTCTACTTTCTGAGAAGAGGGTTGCGAGACAGACGATCTCTGGACCACTCGTGCGACTCGATACCGAGAAATTGAAAATTACACAGCGAATTGTGGCGGCGCTACCCACGTTTGCCACCAGAGGGACACTGACCACCGACCGTTTCCCGCAAGTTACCGTACTTGCTCCGATCGGTATATATACGGTCTCTTAACGATCTCTCAATGTCCCGAAGTATAAGACAGGGCCTGCTAGGTTGCCTTACCGATGAATCCACTAGCAGGCCCGGGATTAAACGCTCTCCCTTTTCCTTTCCCACCTTCGACACTAGAGGACCGTCAAAGAATGAACGCAAGAGCTGTCTATTGCCACTATAGAGACCGAAAAGTCGACCCTTTGTGTCCCGATAAGGTGAAGGTAGACCGTGATAGATGATTGTAGGTCCAGGTATCGAAGTTTTTGCGTTCGAAGACACAAAGTGACCTCCATTTGCGAGTTAATGCGTAAAAATTGAAAATCGCGCACGGTGGATGAGCGTGTACAATCTATTTATCGTGATCATGGGGTACTGGAGAGTCGCCACGAGGACGTACCACGAGACTGGTGTTGGTCGACAGGTTAACCCGAAGCTTGCATCGGAACGTCTGCTTCGAGGAGCAAAGCTATCCCCATAGGTCGGGCGTATTTCGACGAGAGAGAACCATTCACAGCCAGCATTAGTCAGCCGAGAAGATCCTCGGTCCTGAATGAACCGACGAGAGGTATTACGACGTTGATGCATCAAGGCGGTTCAAAGAGATAACAAAGTCCTCGAACACGGAGGCTAAAATATAGATAAATAGAGTAGCAGGTGGTGTGTGTATGTGTGCGGGTGGGTGGGTGGGTGTGTAGGGGCAGAAAAGATGAAGAAGCCGCCGCGAGTTCAATCGAGCGTAGGAATCCTTTGCGCGAAGCTTTCAATCCCCTTCTCAGGGATGCCGTTCGCGAGAGTTTTTCGAGCTTCTCGCCATAAACAGTGGCTCCCTTGACACGCGGGCGAACTGCTCGAATTTCTCCGGGATTCTATTACCGTGCTCTCGTTTCCAAACTCCCTGTAAAACCCAAATGGAATCGCGATACCGAGGTACCTGTTATGATACGCGGCGCCCAATCTTCCCTAAGCAGTTTCGAAAACTTAACTGGATATTCGATTCGCTCCAGATTCAAACTGTGTACCGGGTGTATTTCGTAAACTCGTGGCCATCGTAGGGTAGATCCACGCGCAAGCAAAGTCTTACGAAAATATACACACATTTCGAGCTACGAAGAATCGAAAGATACATAGAACGAACGTTCACAGGAGGAAAGTCTTTACACGTTTCTGTTTCACCCTCTAAAGTACGAACTCGCATTTGCGAATCACCCTGTACTTTCCAGGATCCTCCCCCGGTAGAGCTAACAATATTTCCGTGTTTCTCGACGCGAGAACACGCAATTCGACAACGACGAAAGCAAATTTCGAATGTCTATAATCGTACAATTAGGAACTCCATTTCCACGCCCGCGTTTTCCCTGTTTGTAGCCCCGGTGGCTCGGTATTCCGCGGTCCCACATGCTACAAACAGCTATTTGTCTGTCGCCCGTCAAACGCAGCCTGCGACGCATTGTTTATAATTCGCCTGGCGGTTCGAGATGCCGGCACCGGTGACGCCAGTTGTTTCGACGTTGAAAGACAAGCCGGGGACGACGAGTCGCTTCCTCGAGACCGTAATCGAAAACTAGGAGGCACCGTGGGGAACCGAAACCTAACCCGAGGAGCCGCGTCGAGGATAACCTGGGTTTCCTCGCGCGTAAGCATACAAACCGCCAGCCGTCACCATCGTGCCAACAAACAAACAACGAGCACGGAGAGAAAAGGAATTCCCAGCTGAAATTACGCTTCGTCCGCTTTTCGGGTGAGACCGATCGGGATTCGAATTTAAATGAAAACGGGAAAAATTAGGGAAAGAATTCGAATCGTTGTAAATTAATCTCGCATCGATTGGTCGCAAATAGAAAGGAGATTACGCGTTTATGTTCGATGTCGTAATAGGAAATACACCGTTCGCGAAGTAGAACGTTCGTGGCGATATTTTTCCGAATTTCTGTCGCGAATCGAACACTTCGAAATTGAAACGCGCCTCAAATGTTATTGGGAACGATACGTCGGTATATTATCTCTAATAAATCTCTATATCGCTCAAACGGACGCCCGTTGGTGCAAATTTGCGCCGAGTTAATTTATACGCGCGACTATTGTTCCCGTGGCCGTCGCGTTGATAAACGTCCCGGGTATTGTTGCAAGTATCCCAACTGGTCGGAGTTTATCGCTTTTAACCTCGATGGATATCTTTCGCGATGCACCCGTCTATTTTGATTCGAATTCAAAATAGAGTTTCCACCGAATTAACTGCCCGGATTAATAGATATCGATCCGAGTTATCTAATTCCCGACAGCGGCCCGGCGAATGGAAAGTCCCCCACCTCTCCTTCCCCGCGTTTCGACGTTTCCACGCGATCCTCGATAACCGAGAGGAAAAACCATAAACCAGTGGGTAAAGTCCGACGTTTATTAGGAAAGTTGGTCAATTTTCATCGAAGTCGTTGCGAGTTATTTCGCTGGTGGATGAAAACGGTTTGACGAGCTTGCTCGGCGATAATTCCTACGAAATTGCTACGAATCTCGAGGCGTAAAATATATTTTCAAAAAGATACTCGAAACTATTCGACCCAGAGACCAAGAGGAAAAGAGAGACAGAGAGAGACAGAGAGAGACAGAATACGAGAAAAGGAGAGTACCAGGTGGATGAAATGCAGTTTTATTAGAAAAGTTGAGGCACAAAGTCAACATTTGCTCGCGGCCGCGCTGCGCTCCGCTCCGATCATCGATTCCCTCTTCCGAATTTATTTCGGGCCGCTACGAAAAACCCACCGAGGCCGAACAATTTTTCACCTCGATCGAACGGGAAAAGCTTTTCCCGCCGGTTGCGCGAAATCTCGAATATTGTGCGAAAAATCATTTTGTTTTCGTCGTAAGTTTCAATTTCGAACGTTTAATTTTTATTTACACGGGAACACACCCTCCGGTCCCTAAACACGTACAGTACGAACGATGATAAAATAGACATCGAGCAAACGTACGCGAGAGAGGAATTTACAAATTGTTCACCGTTGATATCGAGCGTTGAAAATAAATGGTTTCTCGGATCGGTAGACGGTGCGCAAAGATGTACTTTTGTCGCGACGTTGGTACAAATTATACGATAGAACTTTGTCGACTAAAAATGTTTCTCTGGCGGTGGTCGGATCGCTGGGAATGTCTTTCGTTCGAGGCTCGAACGTCGCTAGGTTTCCATCGAGCAATCGTGTCATCGGGAACGCGAGAACGGGGTAAACAAATAAATAACGCGCGCTGGTGATGTTACTCGGCGCGAGACGGTCGCGATTCACCGCGACAAAAATACGGGGAATAGTTGGTGGGGGTATCACGGGAAATGGATGCGGCGCGGAAACGAGGGAAAACGTCGATGGATGTTTACGTCGGTATTGCGAGGCTGGCAGCGTCCCCGTTCCTTTTGTCGGACGAATGTAAGCGCGGCGACGCTCAGCCTGGGGAGAATAACGAAGCGATATTTCCGCGCACGCACAGACGTCGGAACAAACGTGTAATCTCGCGGAGAAGGTGGAGGAGGAGGAGGAGGCCCGCGCATAAATAACCGGCCGATAAGCCGCTTTGTGGATGGAACCGGCAACGTTTCCAACGATGACGCGAGCCTTGAAATAAACGAGAGCCTCGAGAACGCTCGCGCCAAACTATCTCGAGCTCGTTAACGGATACTACTGCCGCCGTGAAGATACGGAATCCGTTTCTTTCCGGTTTGTTTGCTCGTTGCGCGAGAATGAGACGATCCTTGGAAAATATAATCGATTGGTAGAGTCAGTTTGGGCGAACGATACGATCGAACGATGGAAAAGTCCCTCTGGATGAAAAAAGACGCGGGCGTGGCACGACGGGGGTTGGAACGACCGAGAAATCGAGGGGACGGCGATTCAGGCCGAAAGGGGGTAACTCGGAAAGTAAGTCGAAAATGTGGAATAACAAATCCGGGAGTGGAGAAACGAGTCAGTCGGTTTCTAGGCTCTCCGGAGAGGGTTGGAACGGTCGAGGCGTACAAACAATCGAGGAGGACGTCTCTCGGCCGGAGTTTGCGTTTTCGTTGATCGTCAAGGTGACGGGAGAGGAACTCGCTGATCACAGGTAGCATCTCTCGGCTACTAATCAGTCCAACTATCTCCCCAATTACAGAAGCTCGAGGAGATGGCAAATTAGAGATAACGGATGGGAGCGGGATAGACTGTTTGCCAAATATTTGCCGGCCAACAATGATTAGCTTAATTCTACTCGGCCTTCCGAGGTCGTAACAAGATTTACCCTACCCCGTTCAAAGTTCCCGTTTCTCCTTCGGGGGTTGGTCCTCGTACGAACAACTTCCCCCGGGTTCTTAGGCCGTCGACGTTTCGTCGTTGAACGCGAACTATGAAAATTCTCGGGCTCCAGGTGTTCGATGTATCTTGAAAGCAACGGGGCAAATAATCGGCTTAGCTTCTCGCGAACGTTTAATAACGTTAAAGACCGGGCACTTCGAAAAGAAGATCATTAATCTGTCGGAGTACCCGTCGAAAGTCCCGTAAGACAATTACTTGGGAACAACTTCCATGGCAGCGAAGAAGAAGGGGGAGGGGAGGGGGGCCTTTGCTCTTTGCTGTTCGAAACCGTCGAAGCAGTTCGAAGAGACTTCGCGGGGATTAAAAGCGAGGCGGGAAAAAAAAACCCTCTCGATATTTTTTTATGAAAAACGGGCAAGAAAGCCCCGAACCGGAGAAGAAAGGGGAACGAAAGCCGCGCTCGGTGGAGGGAGAGAACGAAACGAGGCCAACGAGGAGAGACTCTTTCAATTAGTTGGTCGGAATCACGGGCTCCGGTTAATCGACTCGCCTCTCGAACGTCTCGCGGCACTAATGGTCGCCAAAGTCGAGAGAAACGCCGGATGGTTTCTCCATTATGCAGGATGTCGAACGCATCCATATTGATAAGCCCTGGCTCTTGACTCTTCCGCGACATCTATCTGAAAAACGCTTCGAATAAATCCTACCGCAGAAATTACCGCGATGGAAATCGAAGCCTCGAATTGCGCATCACCGATCGGGACCAGGCTGGCCACGCCAAGTCTTTGCGCTTTTCTTTCTACTCGCGTTCCGTCGACCTAGACTCCCTTTCCACCTCTCTGCACTCCCCGTGGACCCCGTGGATGTGGGTAACGCGACGCAGAGGCCCTGGTTATGGTCCCATATCGTTGAACAGTGCAAGGTAACGAGGGCCCTTCCGTCGCGCGACTTGGCCTTCTTCGGCTCGAAATCTAGCTTACTCTCCTACTCGAAAACTTTACCTGGTCAACCTGGTCAGCATACGAATTCCCGATAATCCGTGGTCCTCTCGATTCGAAGCCGTTCCATCTATACGTGACCGGTGCTGTGCAACGAGCGACCGATAAATACGAAATTCTGGCCCGAGATTCCGTATATTTCCCAGGAACGATCGCCGACGGAGAAGAACTCGAAAGTTGGTTAATCTTTCAGCGATATCGAGTTCGGTGGTTCCAGGAATTCGAAGCGAAGATCCGAACCGGCGTAGAGCACGGTATGTCCGAGAAATTAGTGGGTCGAGGGCCGTGCACGCGTCAAAAGAGATGAAATTTTGAAATTCCTGCGGTACACCGACGAAACGTTTCGGTCGAGAATCGCGCTCGAAGCTCCGAGGAATTCGCTAGACTACTCGAAAAGTTTCCTCGAGTAACGAGTTACGAGCCGAAACGAGCCGAGACGACCACGACGTCTTGGAAAATACCAAGGGTAGCCGGAAATCGGTCGAACGGTTTCCTCTTTGGCAAGAAGATTTTTCGAATCGATGGAATCGCGGCTCGTTCTTTCGGTCGAACGAGATGAATCGAAGAACCGCCTATAGACCGAGAATTTCCATAGACGCTTAAGTGGCTGTCGTTCAGGGACGAGCACCTTAAGAAGTCCCCTCTCCTCCTCGAAAGACGAAGAAACTTTAAGTTCCTCGTAACGAGCTCGAAAATTTTTTTTCTTCTCCGATGTCCTCGAGCTCCCGAGACCCTTATCGAGCGGTTCGCGAGGCTCCTTTGCCTCCTCCGTTGAACCTGGCCGGGGAATCGAAGACGAAATCGCTTTTAATCGTTTCGTTCTACGATTCGAACTAATCGAAAACGAAGGATGAAAACCGGCGAGCTCGATTTCTCGACGTCTCTCCCGCGGTACGCTTTCGAGCGGAAAAAATTGGCTCCAAGTCACCGGGTCGTGGGCATCGATCGGATCGACGAGTAAGAAAAATTGCTCTTTAAATTATTGCATCGACCGACAGCCGCCGATTTAATTTCAAACGGAAAGCCGTGGAAAATCCAATTACCCAGCCCCTTCCCGCGATACGCTCTCTTTGAGCCAGGCCACCAACGGGAGGAGCAAGGTTCGCGATCCCCGATTTTCATTAACGTAAAATTCCGTGGCCAGCGGCTAGTATCGCGAATGAAAACTAATGGCCGGTCAAATTCAGGCTCGTACGGAATACCGGGGACGCGATAAGGGGGGCACCGCGCGCAATAAAGGGGGTAGTGTATTTTCGAAGCGACGGGACGGCTATCGTTCACTTTCGTCGGCTCGAGGTTTCATAAATACCGATTAAAGAGGAGCTCGAGCTTCGAAGCGACGCGCGAAACTCCGTTATAACCAGCCGGCGGACCCGAGAAAAAGGTAAATCTCAATTCGAGCCGGTTCGCGCAATACCCGTCGGCGATTCGACGTCATAAACGTCCCTCGATCGTCCGAAATTAACCGGTTTCTCGGATAACGAACCTAACAGCCAGCTTACATCGTCGATCACGCGATCGCGTGATTAATCCCCGCGGAACAGCGCCAAGTTTCCGATGTTCGGAAGAGGAAACGTTTCTTTTGTTTGTTTCTCGAAACTGGCCCAATATTGGAGCGAAATCTCGACGGGTACGCGATATCGTTACGTTTTAATACGCTACGTAGTTTTACGTTATTGTATCGTTCACGTAGATGGAAGCTACAGCGTTGAAAAGACATTATCGGGTGTTCTATTATGTATTACGTAGTACAGTAATACTCTAAAACTTCCGCAAGAGTATACGCGCGAACCGACGACGATTTCGGTGGGGCTTCCTGATTATGCAACGTCTACGAGTGTGATTTGTTCTTCCTGTTGGAAGGCTGTACAGTGACGTTGCGCAAAGTCTCTCGTTCGAGGAAAATCGTCCGATAAATTAGAGGCCCGTTTGTACTCTGTCGCGAGCTTACGAGTCAATTACCGTAGAGATGGCACGGCTGGAATCGTTACCACGGAAAGTTGCTCGATGTATTCTCCGCTCGTGCACGAGTCCTTAGCAATGGTAGCACGTGCCGCATACGCGATAACCGATGGTTCCAAAAATGCCACTACCACCGCGATACGGCCTTATCTGCTATACGCTCGTTTCTCGCGAGTCACCCTCACCGATCACCGCCCAAAGAAGCAGCAATCTTTGATCGATTATCGCGCACACTGGAAAATTCTTTACCTCTTCGTTGCGCGAATTCTAGGATCGATTCGAAGAATTTACAAAGCAGTTAATTCTCGAGGAAAAGGTCTCCGATATGAAGTGTTGAACTCTACGAGACTAATCCGTAGCCACGCGATCTTAAGGGTACGCGGCGCGCGTGGCCCAATTCATTAAAAGCGACTTCATTTTTCACGTGTTCGTGACTCCGATGGAAGGGGGGTTACGGTTCATTTATCTTGTCCCGGTGAAAAGACACTCTCGGGTAACCCACGCGTCGTTTGCACTCGCACGGCACGCGCGCGATCCTTTATCGAGGGGCGCGCCGGAACGCTTTAACGAGGGACTCGTACGGCTCGCGCGAACCCGTTCCGGAAGCGAATCATTATTTCGCCGAGTAGCCGAGTATTTTTCAGCCGGTTTAGTCCGAGCGCGCTTTAATGAGAATTTTCCGCGTGGATTTTCCAATCCGGCTCCGGTCCGGTTGAAAGCTCTCTCGATTCCGTGTGGGCGTCTCCGAGCGTTCCCGTACCGCCGAGCAGAGCTTCGTAAATAATCCATTACGGTCGAAATGCCGAAAACCGCGCGGATAAATCGCGAACAAACGCAAGGCCGTTAATTAACGATGGTTTGCCCCGGCGACAGACCCGATCGAGACTCGTCGGAAGCCATCGGGTAAAAATAGCGGCGCTCTATCGGAATAATGGAATTGTTCGGAAAAAGCTTCGAATGTTGAAAAAAAAAACAAAAAAAAAAACGAACCCACGCTCCCGGAAGAATCCGCGTCCTCGCTTTTAGGGGCTAGTTCACGCGCGGAGGAAAACGTTCGCGAATCGTCGGATAATCCGAGCCCGCGGTCCGGCGAAAGCTTCGAATTAAATTCTCCGCATAATAATGACTTTTCTCGCGTACGGGGGGGTCCGCGGAAAAATTTACCAACGCGCCCTGAATTATTCCGTCGATTAGCCCTGCCCCCGTAAGTGGCACGAGCGTTTAACCGCTTGGAAACCGTCGCGGCTCGTGCAATTTTCATCAACGAACCGCGAGACTCTCTCTCGATCGTTTAATAACTCACCGAACCGGTGACGGAACAGGAAAAACGTACGGGTGTCGACGTACCTGCAACACAAGAAAAAGCGTGCGCGTTAATTTCACGTGGAAAGAATATGCAATCGCACTTGCAGAGATCATCGATCGAGTTATCTCGTAAAGCGAAGAACGTTTCCTCTCGACCGGTTCCGCGGGCAGAATCGTGACGCACGTACAGTTATTCGTAGCTATCGAGCGACAACATTCGTAGAACGAACGAGAAGAGGAAGAGATCGGTGTTACCGGAACGAGGATTACGCGGTGCGCGTTCACGGGAAACGGGTGTTGTTAAAACGTAGCAACGGGATACGGATTCCGAATAGTCGAGGGGCGCCTAACTAGCTCGAACAGGTCGCGAACAATGTCTGGATTTCCATAGTTCGAACGGATCAATAATCGGAACGAAGATGTTACAAGGCAACAACACCAGCAGGCATTAGCATCTCCGTAGCCGTCGGTATCCTCCAAGTACTTTCCGATACCAATTTTACCAACCAGTTAACACCGCTAACAAGTTATCGGAGCGAGATTGAAGGAAGATAGCCCGGCCGGGTAACCCGTACGCTTCGCCGTCGATATAAACTCACCCCAGTTTGATCGGCTTACGGAACTTAGCCCGCGGCTACTTCGGCTTATCGATGCGGCCGGAGCCGCGCATAGACGACGCTCTCCAATTTTACCGCCCGTGTGTATTGTCTCCGTGGGAAGACCGGCTATATCTTCGCGGGAACTTCGGGAACGGTAAAATTTGCGAACCGGCCTTATCGGTGAGTCCGAGATTCGCTTTCGGAGCGAGCTACCGAAAACCGAGCCACAGAGGGGTCTGGTAATGGCTGCAACCTAAAGGGAAAACTTGCCCCGCGAAACTTTTGAGATATCGCGACAACGGTGTACGAATTGTCAAAGGTAAACGGGGTTCGTTCCTCGGCTGCGAAATATGCCCGGCGAGTAAAAACCGAGTCTCGTGTAAACTCCCACCGGCCACCGTACTTTCGCGTTTAATCGAATTAACGCCGGATTACACAACGATGGCATAAATTAGGAAAAAAGAAAACAGGACGAACGGTCGAGTGTATTTCCGTGCGAGTATTTCGAGTAGAAAGTTACCCCGGTGGCGCACCGAGCCACGGATATTCCGACTGGAAATCCCCCATTGCGATTCTTGGACTATCTACTCTAAAGCTTCATTAAACGTTTATCACCTTAATGGCCCCCGCGTCAGCCGTGAAATAGTTCCGCTGATTTTTAAACCACTCCACCCCGAGCTGACCCAAAAAGACATCGCCGTGTTCCTCTATCTCCTCGCCGAGAGCGTTGAAAAATTTAGACACCCAACAGTCCCGACAGGGACGATATTTTCACCGAAATCCCGCTTTAATGGCAAATTGCGATTCCCGCTGGCGATCACCGCTCCCCTCGCCCTCTCCAGTCCGCGCGGAACGTTAAGACCGTACGAACCCGGGTTTACGGTACGCGCTGTTTTTGACGATTCGACTGCCGGAAATATCGACGCTCCGATCGCCTAATTTCAGCAAGGATCGAGGATCAACCTAGAAAATTCTAGCCCTCTTAACGCGATCGACGTTTGAACGTAACCGACCCTTCGCGTCAGATCCCCCCGTTAATGTCGGTGGCTAACTGCGATCAGGTTTTCGGTTAGGTTAAATTAAGGCAAAAACTTGCTGGTCGATTCCGCGGTAGGAGGTAAACTTTCGCGACTAATATTCGAAAGAAGGCTCGGTCGTTCCGACGACACGCCTCGAGGAATCCCGTGCGATACGTGCTCGCCGGGAGTTCCCGACTGTCTGCAGGCAGAAACCCGGTCTCCGTTACATTAGAAATCATTCCAGTATTTCATTTTAACGGCCCCCAGTCGCGGCTGGTCTCCGGACGATGTAAGTACCGGGTGTACGGCGAGCCGAGCTCGGGAAACCAGGTGTTACTCATCGTTGGAAAGGTTTTCTCGCTCGATTCTTGATATCTTTCTTCCCGGCCCCTCGAGCCAACTTTACAACGGAATCACCGTTGTCTATATCGTTCGTCTGCACCCGATTACGCGCGCGTCTCGCTTTAATGGCCGTCGAAATATACGTTTGCTTCGGCCGGGAACAGCTGCGGCTGCGTCTGGAGATGCACCGGAACTTTCGAACGATGTATTTTAATAATTTCGAACCACTCTACCCCCTCGACCAATGGTTTCTCGTACTCCCGTTCGTTGCTGCACTTTGCATCGGGTACTCGGTATTCCGGATATCGGTATTGCGGTTTAAATAAAAGTTAACCGCGAGAGAGATCACCGCTCTGCTTGTTCAAACCTTCCGAACGAAACTTCTGTTATTTTATCGTGCCTTCTTTTCGTTTCTACGGAAAGTCGTGGCAACGTATCGAGCGATGGGAATGTCTCTCTGGGCCCGAAAAGGCCCAAACGTGGCAAGGGGGAGGGTTGCACAGCGTCGCGCCATTATTCGCATAATTTTCGCGTGTTCGGGGGGGAGGATTAACATAGAGCGAAGAACGCAGCCAAGACGGAAGCTCGTACCTCGGGTTAAATCTACCATGAATTACGTCGTCCGGATCATAAGCTCTGCTCTTCCTCGTTAACTGTTACAATGTTCCCCGCGGAGTTACCGCGGTAACGCTTTCAGCGAAGTTAAATGGATCTTAGCTCGGCCGTAAAGCGATCCCGGAGTCCTCGTCGTTTCGCTCGGTGGAGTTATATCAATTCGCGGAAAATATATATTTCCGTCCCGATTAATCGACGACAGGCCGAACCATTCGGTCGAGACGCGACACAATGGAAGATAAGACGGTTCGCTCGTTAACGTCGAGTCGAGCAACATCTTCGCCGATATTGTCGGGTTACCGAAGACGCGACGGTTCTCCCGCTGTATGCAAATGACCGACACACGTTCTCGGTGCATCGGATTAAGTCATAGCTTATGCGTCTAATCCCGGATTAAACTGGATTATACGCAACACATTGGAGGAACAAGTACGGTAGTAACATTTATCAGCACCGTGGAAGGAACAATCACCGTTGTCGCGTTCGCAATGCGGAACCGTCGACCGGAACGTTTTCATTCGTGGAACGCGGTGACTCGTGTTTCTCGATTATCTCAAGACGCGCAGTAACGGGTCCATTTGCGCGACGCTCCGATGATTACAATTACGGAAACACACCTGCGTTTCGGTGCACGAACCACCGATAAGGGAACAACGATCACGGACCGGCCCTTTCTTCCCTGACAAGGACTTTACGGGGCACAAGAATTAATACGAGAGAGGGACAGGGCACTCTTGGATCGCTCGCGCAAAGTCGTTGAAACATGCGATGCGGTGCATTCGATGCGGTGCACTCGATGCAGAGATCGGTGTACGGAAAATATCGAGGGAAATCTTTTCACCGGGGCATTCTTTCCCAGAAAATCGAGTTTAGAAATTTCTCGAACAGAACTCGACCATTTCTAACGATCGAACAAGACCGTACTCGTCTAACACTGCCGTAAGTTGAAACAGCCTACAATGAACGGACACGTTTCGTTTTTCTCGCAGAGCGACTGTACGTGCGATCCTTAACCTTGTAATATTTATAAACTCCCTCCACTAAAGTGCATTGTATCGTCGATAGAGTTTCTCGCTCGATCCCAAAGAACGCGAGGTAAGAGGGTGGAACTTCTGGACGAGAATTAGTCCCGAGAAAGCCGATTTTCGCGAGAATGCCACCCTACGCGGGGAATATGTTTACAAGTTTCGCGCGCGCCTCGGTCCCCGGCATTAACAACCGACGACGAGGCGTTTCGCCGAGGAAATGAAACCACCTTTGACCTTCTCCATTAACCCAAGAACGGGGCGAAATTTCGGCAGCGGTGGCGGGAGCCCCGTGAACTGTTCAAATTTATCAGCACCGTCCAAGTTTCCGGCTGCTGGCTGAGACCGGAAATTTCTCTTCGGCCAAAGCTTCTTACAGCTTTCAGCGAACGCGCGCCGGCTGCCGACTGTGAGGAGAGTTTGGGGAACTTCCTGATCCGAGGCGGTATCTCGAATCGATTTAATAACGTAATTCTCTTTGTACAAAGGGTATATAAATATTGATGGAAAAACCGAGAGAACACGCTCGTTTATTAATTTCCCGTCAATTTCCCTCCCTCCCTTCCTTCCTCCCACCCGATCGAAGTTAAGAGAAAGTAATTGGAGCGAGTTTTAATTACATCCGAACGTCCAAGTTTTCGATTACTTTCAATTAACGCGCGAAATTCGCTGCGAACTTGCTGCTAATCCAAAACGACGCACTCCCTGAAAGCATGCCGCTCTAATTGGTAATCAGAGTAGCTCGCGATATTACCAGCAATGTACAGAGTGTACCGTTTCAACGGGAACCTTCAAAGGTGTCCAAAGAAAATGCTCGTTACGCGATCGTGGAAATTTTGTAAAATCGGGAAACGTATCCATTTCGAAACAACCTCCGCGAGAAAATTATCTTCCACGAATGGTGTTCTTTCCCTTCGAACAGCGTGGTTCGATACACCGATAATTCGCTGGTACATTCTCCGATCCACCCTGTACGTTCTTCGACTCGGTTCGACTCGTATTTCATCTTAGACAGCACAGGTTGGGTCTGGCTATAATTAAAGGAGTATCCAGCCCCTTCAACGGGCTTCCGTTAAATCGTCCTGGCCATTTAGGTAACGAGATCCACGGCAGTTGGGAATTTTTCGAAACCCCCTAGTTCCACCCCTCGACCTCTTTTTCCCTCTTTGTATTTATATCTCGAGATTGGTCCTTTTCCACTCGTCTCCTCGCCGATGCATTTGTCTGGTAAAGGGAATTTCCCGAGGTAAACCTCTACCCCGCAACGGACCTCGTCCTCGCTGTCTTTCCGAGTTACGAGTCACCCGGTGTCCTCGCCCTGACCGAATCGAAAATTGATTGCTCCGGGCGATCGACGCTCGGACGAAAAAGTAGAAATGGAAAAACGAATCGCGAAACTCGGCTCCTTGTCTCCTTCGACCTCCGTCGAGACGTAATCGAGCCAATTTGGCCGGATCGATCGATCCATCCATCCATCCGTACACCCCCAGAGACCTTACGAAATGGATTCGAGAGTCGTGGTAAAACCACAGGGACTTGTTTTCGAGTTCGCGATCAAAGAGTCGTCCGAGAACAAAGTGTTCGAAACGCGTGCTCGCAAGATCGATAGTCGAATCGAATCGAAACACTTCGACTACTCGCGTCATCCGAATCGATCACGAAGGCACTGTTCGCGCGATACGTCTACCCCGATTAAACCGAATCAAAGTTTTCCACGTCACCTGACCGAGGCAAACCGGTTCGTATTCCCGATGGAATTCTCTTCAACTCCTGGAGCAAGAATAAACATCCTGTCGTCTACGATTCAAACACGATGATAGATCCAGTTATTCCGAGTTAACACCCCCCTGAGAGCGATGGACGCTAAGAGGTGGGTATTCTTGGTTGGCACTAGGTAGCCGTGAACGCTACGTGGAACTCGAATAGCAAAGATTCGTTGTTGGATTTTTATCGGACGACCGGAGAGCGAAGTAGAGTACTCTGTATCCTATTCTCGAAGTCTCGAGTACGATGGAAGTTATTCCGAGTCGAAATCACCCGGTAGGTGTATTTAGTTCGCGATCTATATTTCTTCGATCGGCTGGAGACAGAACTTTAAATATTCTATTCCTAATCGTTCACGTTCTCCGATAGTACTCGGACAATGGTCCAATCCTCGCTCGTACCCTACCTGGGGACGTTCCGTTCCCAGAACTCGCGAGAAATTTCGAAACAAAGATTCCTTCGAGCTTCTCTTCTAATTCTGCCTCCTCGAAGCTAGGCTCCTCGTGGACTCTCTCTCTCTCCAAGGTGTACCTTTTCCTGGAAATCGTTCTCCAGGGGTCTGGGTTCGTTACAGATTCGACGAGTTTCTCTCTCGGAGTGGCCGAAAGTGTCCTGCAGCAAGAAACGGGTGTTTGAATCTCGCGTGGGTGGAGAAAGATAGTCCTCGTTCTGTAGGACTGCAACGGTGCAGTTTCCAGTTCACGGTTCGCGGCGGTGCGGAACTTGGCCCGTAGTTCTGATCGAATTACCGTGCCCGGGGTGTATCATGGTAATTGTGAGAAGTTACACTCCGTTCTCGGCGCCTCGCCGTCCGTGGAACGAGGAGGTGCTAGGAGGAAGAAAGCGGCGGAGGAGAGCGGAACGGGGCAATTGAACGACGGTGTCGCGAGCTGGCCGTGGAAGGATCCTCTCGGGCCGGTCTCACGGAAATTAGACTTAATTGTCGGTTACAGGAGAAGATATCCCAGCGTCGACAAACGGCCGCGTTCGCCACGCCTGGGTGTCGTTGGCAATGCGCTTAGCATGTAGGTCGTGGCTCTTTACGAGGATATCTCACAGGACGGTGTCCCGGGCGCGGTGTACCGTGCACTTTGCGCGAAATTACGGCCAGTATGTCGATTATCGAGGATCGGGTGTCTCGGAGGGAGTCCTTTTCGGCGTATAAATTGACCATTGCCGGGGGTGATCCAGTTACGAGGCCACGTCGGCCATCTTAGAACGCTATCGACGGAACGTCGGGGTCAGTTTCGAGAATTACGCGCAACGAGGTAACGCCTCTCAGGAATAGTCGGAGAATCAACGAAAACCTGTACTCGATGTTTCTCGATACTCTGCATCGATGTGCTCGAATAGAAAGAAAGAGTACCACATCGATGCGCTCGGAGAGAAAGTTTCCCACCGCTGAAAATATACTTTCCTTAGAAATTACGATAAAATCTACGTAGGAAATAGTTGAGCAAGTTAAGTAACAGGGGTCCGTGATCGGGCGTACCGGTGGTATCGCGAGGGTTAAATAATGGACGAGGAGAAACGATCCGGGAGGTTTCGAGTGTTTCTCGCGGACCTCCGATGAATACGGTACAATTTGCATAACGGTTCGCGGCGAAGAAAACGCGGAGGATGGCGGATAATCGCGCGAATTAACACGTAAGACAGTCGTTGGAGCAACTCTCGCGGAAATTTCTCCCCCGAGCACCGCCGTACATTGTTTCGGCGCGTTGGTCGCGAGTTAATACCCTCGTGCAATTTGGCGCCGAGAGGGTAGCTCGGGGCGGTTTCCCGAACAATACAACCCGAACGGGGCGGGTAACGTACACGTTCTTACGAATCCGAGATACTCGAGACGAGACGCGGAAACATGTTGCAATTACGTAACGCCGGGCGCCAACTTCCCTCGAACTTATTTCGAAGCTTGGTACGGAGATCTTGGCAAAATATCGGCCCAAGGAGAAGGTCCTCCACAAAGGAGAAGACAGCCCGGTCCTGTGTCGACCTTATTTGGAACGTGCACCGGGGAGTTTAGCGGTATCCGAGATGCTGCTTCAATTTCTGTGGAAGCTGCCAGAACGTCAGACTCAGCTTCGAGCTTGAAAGGTGGTAGGTGTCTGCAGCTCCGCAGGCCTTTAAACTCGAGCACCGTCAAAGATATCCGTCGCCACTCGATCCCGCTCCGCGAAATCTCGGTCGAGTTAACGAACATCGAGACGAGAGATTCGACACCGTTTCGCCTCCTCGGTTTTTCGTCGCGACGCGTGTGCGTATCGACGAGACAACTCCTTTTTAATTAGACACGCGCGGGAACTTATTGTACGCCTGGGAATTGTTGCCCGCGACTATCTCGCGCGGATAATTTAATATGTAAATCTCATTACCGTCATAAATCCGAACCAAGTTCGCATGGAACTCGCTGGAATATCAAACTATGTAAATGAAGTGCTTTGACCTACATGCGGCCAACGGATAAGAATCTCGCCAGCTTCTGTTAACGATCGTTGTGCCACGGAATCGCGAACGGATGCTGGACAATCGATAAATATTGCCGTTCCGTTCCTCTTTCTTCGATAGGGAAAGGAGAATCTCGTCGGTCGGTGTGCGACTAAATTTAAAACGATCGGAGCACCGAGCGTACGGTCGACCAGGTGTAAGATCTGAAGGTTAAAATCGACGAAACCGGAAAAGAGAAGCGCTCGAGTCTCGAGAGTCGAGAACGAAGGTCGAAGCTCTACCGTAGCTAGAAGAAGACTAACGAGTTTTCGCATCTCCGCTCTGGGTTACGACTTACCAGTTTCCCCACCATCGTACGCATCGATGTTATTGGCAGAGAACGATGACAGTGTAACGAACACGTTCACGGATTTGTTTTGCAGCTACCAAAGCAATGCTACGAATCTATAGAGAAGACTGCGTAAATCACATCCAAACGACCTTCCTCCTTAACGGATGCTTCGTTGCTAGATATACCGACCAGTAACCGTACAATTGCTTACTCGGTAGATATAGACACGCAACCCGGTTAAAATAAAACTGTATTTCCACGAGCAGGGAAACTTTCCCTTTGAATCCGGCCCGAAGAAAGACGATCCAGCTGGAGCTCGATGAAACGATAAATCAGGGGAAGGGGAAGAATCCTCGGTAAAAAAGCCGCGCGAAAACTCGCAGCGGAATTCGAGATTTTAATTAAGGTGGTTCGGCCAACACCGGAGATCAAGATACCGTTCTATCGGTCGAGGGGATGCACCGCTCGAAAACCACTTTTTCATTTAAATGCAAAGTCGGCGAGTAACGAGAATTCCCTGGACGCGGGCAGGGAACATCTTCGTTCGTTTGGCCTACGAGCTTACCGGCCTGGGCTTCCGCGCGAACCAACCGGGCAAAGAATGCGCTCCGCTCGCGACAGATGCAGGGAGATACGAGCGATGGCTACAATATTTTACGAACGGGATAAAGATACGAGACTCCTGGACCGGATAAGTTTAATTAAACTTCGCGCGGGACTTCCTTAAGGTTATATTGGATATAAAAGTAACGGGCGAGGAGACTCGTCGAACAGACGCGCGGCGATATTCTCGAGAATTTTATCGCGGTGACGGGGAAGAATGTAAATTCGTGAAACGTCCCGTAAAAGATTAATAAACGGGGATATTCGGGACGCCCGCGCTGGCCGAAGCGTCGATCGATAAATTCGCGACGCGTTTCCCCGATTTTCTCGTCGCGTAAGACGGAACCGAATCACCCCGAGGAGGAAAACCAACTCGCGCCCGATACGCGAGTGTCCCAGTTACGGGAATCACGCTCGCGACTACGCGTTTGGCCCTCCTCGTAATTTGCAAGATAAATTGTAAAACCGTCGAAACTCGACCAGGCCCGAACGGGAGGGCGGGGGCAGCCGACCCATAAAAAGTTCCACTTGATAAACTTTGCAAATTTTTCTCGACGCGGCACGGAAGAGACAACAAACCGAGTTTGCGTCGATTGTAACAAAAAATCCAGCCGGCGAGATTTCTTTGATGAAAATTTCAGTTTCCCCGACCGCTGTGCAACCACCGCTTACGTTCCTCTTGCGCCTACCGTTACAGGAATATCCGTTAAACGGATATATCCGGTGTCGGTGTATCGATCGTTGAACCATAGCTAGCCTGTGTTCGAACTGGCCCATTGTGCGACAACGACGCGATAACGTCGCGACGACACGAATATCGCGAACGTACGAATATGGCGTTTCTCGCGAGAAAAACGGGGAAAATTTCGATATCCTCGAATTTCCAAAATTCCAATTACGCTTTCTCTCCCTTCGACACCGAATAGAATAAAAGTTACGGTTACCCAACGCGCCGGATGATAGACGAGAGCGCGATGGTACACCAGAGGGGGATGTACAGACTCGTTAACCTTTTCCCCGCGTACGGAGAGTAGACGGGACGAATCGATGAAGAGTGGAATTGCATCGCGAGCAATAACAGCTTCGAACATTTATCTTCGCGTGTAGTCGTCGGTACCGGCGCTCGAAACAGCGGTAATTCGCGCGCTCTGGGTAAAACCCGTAGCAAGCGGTAACAGTCGTCGTTAAAACGCCGGGCAAGGATAAGCGGGGCTGAGCGTGTTCTAAGCGTTTGTCGACGCACGAACCCCCTACCTTGGAACGGCCGGGGGGTCCTGGGTGGTGAAAAAGTTGCTGAAATATTGACGGACCGTTGAAAGACTTCCAGTGTTCGACGCGGAGATCCTGGCCCTTCTGTTTCGTCGGGTGCACGGCCGGAAACGGTAACACGGGGGCTTATGCTCCCCGCCACCCGCTCGCTCGCTCGCTCCTTCTCGTTTATCGGCTCGCGTTTTTCTCTCGAAGCACCTCGTACGAGAATCGAGGCGTACGAGGGTACCCGGGGCGGACCGAGTTGTCGTTCGATCGCGACTAGATCCCGTGGAAACGACCAACCGGGAGCCGCTTCGTTGGTTTTGCATTATTAAATCCCTTCGATCTGGCCGTATGTTTAATGCATGGCTCGGTTCTCGTTGGTCGTGCGGCGTCGAACGAAGTCGGGCTTCAAACGCTACCGGACCGACGAACAATTTTGCCTTTGGCTCCTGGAACTAGGCCGATCGTTCTAATTAGTCGAGAAATCTCGAGCCTGTGATCTGACCACGACCGATATCCGACTATTCGTGTAACCCGCCGCGTCCGTTTCCTTTGTTGTCGGCCGGCTGGCAGCCCCGTGACCCAATTCCCGGATAATTTAAAACCGAGTGGTTACCAACTTTCACGTTCGCGCCAAGAAAGACGACTTTGAACCGTTTACGCGCTTCTATCGTGTATCGAGAGGAAAGAAATCGTATCGGGTTTCGAGCGGGAGGAATACTCGGTAAATTCGCGACGATATCGCGTTTTATTCCGAACGTTGCCGGAACAAGACTCGACGGATACGAACACGAGGGAGAGATATTCGTACGGCGCATCGCTATAGATTATTTAAGAGTTGAATCTCGACGGAAACACCGTCACCGTAAACAGCACGCTCGCCCGCGCACGGGAGCGTCACGCGATAAAGCAGTTCGCGAAAAATTGCCTCATTCCCTGAAATCACGAGCAGCGCATAGGTAACGACCTCTATATTCACGGTACATTGTTCGTGATAGCGTCGGGCTGCATTTCCCGCTTTTTTTCCCGCGTTAAACAAATTCTTCGTTTAAACCGGCGATGTACACCCGCCCCGCCCCCCCCCCCCCCCCGAATCCCATCCCTTTCACGGACGTGAAATATAAACGAAAACTCGTGCCACCGTGCACCGTCAAAGAAGATAAACTCGTTCGTACGCGTGCCGGTTATTAGCGGGACGAATTAAATGCTCGAGTTTCTCGCTCGGAGCCGATAAACTCGAGAAACGAGTCGCGTACCGAAAAATTAAACCAGAATTAAAGAAACCAAGTGTAATTCCCGCGAACGGGACCAACGACTCGCGCGAATCCCCGAATAAAACACGCACGATCTGCGTCGTTTGTTTTATCCCCGTACGGTGGAACGTCTTTTGTAAAAATATATTGTTTGGAACCGAGGGGAAGATCACGGTGCGGTATAAATAATTTTTCCAGTCACCCTCCGTACCAAACGTTCGCGAGAACATTTTTTTATACCATCGGTCGCTCTGTGTCCCGTTTGAACGCGTAAAAAGTACCATAGAAAGGTTAAAGTCGGGGGAGACGCCCAAATCTTCGAGAAGAAAGTTCACCGGAGGCATCGAGGTTGTTCGAAGGTCGGTTATATTTTTTTAAACGGCTCGACGGTAACGTAACGACGCGAGTTTTGTCGGACAATTTGCAAATACAACGAGGTAACTTCACCGAGCCCTGCTATGAATACCTCTTGATGGACTATTGTCGACATCTCGCTGATTACTTACCATTGATTCGACACACCTGAACATCGATGCGTTCACGAAGGTGTCCTCAATGCGACCTTTGATCGCCACGGGGAGTTCCAAGGGGACGTTTTTAAATAGGTTCGCGACTCCCGTTTTAGGATCTCCGGGATTGGCTGACCAGCGACTGGGAAATTCCCCTGTGGTCTTGAAAGTGACTTGGTCGGGAAAAAAAAGGAAACAAGGACGCGTGGTTGTTGAGCTCGATGGAAGTACACTCGATAATTGGAATCATAGTTCATAAAAGAAAAAGTGTACCCAGTGTACCGTTAAAAAGATACATCAGCGATGCCAAAACCTAGCCACTCTCTACGAGGTTCTTTAATCTTCCAAAAGTAGTTTTTGATAAATGTAACGCAGTTTCTAAGACGTATACAGGATGGTATCTGGTACACGGTGGTAAGCCTCGATACGCGAGAAAAGCAACTTTGAATATTTCTCAAAAACTCTTGAAACTGTCTTCGTCTTGTTTCTCGACCGAAAATGGAGCGTCGTGGAGAAAAAATGGGCGTTTTCTCGCGCAAGTTAGCCTTGTATAACGGTACCGAGTTACCAGACACCCCGTATGTATGCATTTACGGCGGACAACCGTCGAGGAAAATTGGATACTTCCGCGGGTCGACCACCTTTGTCTCTAAATAAGCAAATAAGTAATCTCGCGCAAAGAAAATCTTGCCCAGAGTGGTCCACTGAAAGCGAAAAGATACGCTTCCAGTTTCCGACCATTACGAAATATGTTCCGAGCGTCGACGAATGGTACTCGAGGGATACAAACAACCTTTTCATCAAACGTTACGGACCGGTGGAACTTTCCAGCGACACGGGCTTGTTAGTTCAATCCCTCGTATAAGGTGTCTCGGCCAGACTTCCGTTACTATTTCGTCGTCTTGCCGGTACCACGACTCCGATACTTCTCCCGGTGTTAACTGTACCACGCCATCCCGCGGAATGAAAAGATACGTGCCGGATACCGGCCACCCCGGATCCTTGGTCCTTCTCGCCTTGAATCGCGAGTCGAGATTTTTTTTCGTACGAGGATCTCGTCGTAAATTCGTTCGGTACGAGAACCGCGGTAAACCCCGATCATCGGGGTACAATATTTATTCGAGGATATCCTTTACACCGTGCGAGGGAAACGGGCCCATGGAAATTCCACGGTGAACCGTACGTCGAGTATCGATCGATCGCCGACGCGAAGTTTAATCGCGAAATTACATCGAAATTCCACCGCGCTAATTGAGATTCCATAACTTTGCTTTTTCGATAAGAATTCGCCCCCTATGGGAGGGATAATGATGGATCGAGCCGTCGACGCGTGGAACAGAATAACGTGTTCATCGATGTTGGGAAAATTATTTATCGAGAAAGAACGGAGACCCGTGATTTTCCTCTTCTACTCTTTCGAGTAAATATTTGTCGATCGCGTAAGAAAAGTTCCAACCGAGGACGTAATCTTCGTTTCGTAATTTTCCCTCTTTCGAAGGAGGAGGAACGAGAAAACGGTTCGTGGACGTTTCTTTCTAAAATCGCGCGTAGAATTTTCCGAAACGAGAGTGTTCGCGAGATATCGCCGCGTAAACACGACAGGAAGCTAGAAACGGCAAACTGAATTTCTCGAGGAACGCTCGTCTGGAAGAGATAAAGAGAACGAAAACAGACGAATCCTTTTTCAAAGTTTCTCCGCGACATCGCAGGCACCGAGACACTGGAAACGGGAAGGAAACTGTCCCGGAATACCGTGGGAATTATTTATCATCGCCCTAGGGCGTTTCCGTCACCGGCTCGACAGAGAGATCCGGTTTAAATGCGGGGACAAATACGCGACTCAAAGGCAAAGAGGAGGAAAGTCGTAATGAAAACGCAAATTCCTGCGTTGTACTTAGCCCCGCGGATGGGGACAAACATTTACGACCGGACGAGGCAAAAATCTCCCGAAAGATCGGAATTGAAGGGCTTGGAACGCGAGACGTTGCATCGTTCGAAAATCGAGTAAAACTTTCCTTTCGAATCGTGTTCGATCCAACTCCTTCGAGTCCCTTCGAGTGCCTCGGAAGTCCCTTACATTCTCCTAGATTCTCTCCGGGAGACCCTTAAAGTACCTCGGAGTCCCTTAAAGTCCCTTGGAGTCGCGAATTTGCACCGTTTCTCACCGAGAAAATATTTAACCAACTCGAGGAGACAATTTCCACGAGAAGAAATTCATTTTCTTTCGCGAGATCGCGCAAAGTCCTCCGCGTCGATGCAAACAGACCACGGTATACAACGGATGTTTGTCCCTGGACTTCGGTTGATTAGAAATCCCTCCGAACCGAGGCGCGAGATCACGATCGCGAAACTTTCGAGACAACTTGCGACGAGATAGTTTCGGTGTCGGTATCGGTGCGCGCGGTGTCTTGGATCGCTTCGTTAAATCCGTACCGCTACTTTCCCCGTCTACACGGATATTATTACCTAGGAAAATTTCGCTCGATCTTATCCTTAACCCCGTCCGCGATCAAATCTGGTCTCGAGTGCCACGAAACGAAACGAAACGAAACGAAACGAAACCACCACCCGAAGGAACAAATTAAACTTTCCTTTAGTGGCGTAAAATCCGACGTTCACGGTGGAGGCTGTGCCTACGCATTCTTCGGGGAAAGACGAGGTAGCAGGGAGGAACAAACGAATTCCAGCACCTTGTTTTCGGCGGAATTCCGCGCTCGCAATGACGCGATGTCGAATGCCTGCTCCTCTCCTCCCCCGAGACCCCCCCTTCGACCTGCACAAAGCTGCATATACACGTTTCCGGGAGCTGTCTCATCCCCGTGGCTCGCACATTGTGAGACACGTTGTATATACCGAGAGCCAATGTGTTACATCGGCTCCGATAATGGGTGTGCTTTGCATGCTGGTAGCTTTGCCAATGGCACACGATACGATTCACGAATCGATGTAATTAAAGCTGTGGCACCGACACCAGAAATTCGGTGGGGGGCGGTGGGGGCCGTTGGTGGGAGGATTTCGGGCGCAGCGGACCGAAAATCACGCATGCCAATTCCGTTACC
The DNA here is from genome assembly GCF_051014685.1 of Ptiloglossa arizonensis. Classification (NCBI taxonomy): domain Eukaryota; kingdom Metazoa; phylum Arthropoda; class Insecta; order Hymenoptera; family Colletidae; genus Ptiloglossa; species Ptiloglossa arizonensis. The sequence continues at coordinate 8,572,912 of NC_135051.1, read as the reverse complement.
GGGTCCTCGCGAAACCCGAATAAAGGCTCGTCTGTAAAATTCGCGAATTCGTTTCCAATCGAAACGACCCGTTACACGTCACCGCCACGGGTTCCCTCTGATATTGACATTCGCGATTTCGAGGGACGCGCGCCTAACACGAACACCGAGTTTTCGTATATCGATGGTGGGGGTAGAATTCGGCCCTCTCTCGAACGTGGCGCCGCGTTTAAATTTCCATCGATTCGAGAAAGTGGGGGGGGGGGGGCGGAAAGTTTCGCGATTTATGGTCCACGAGGGTCGCCAGAGCGTTAACAGATTCTTCGAAGTGACTGAACGATGACGAAGCACCGACACGGTGGAAAAGTGTTTCCGATAAAAACTCGCTTCGAGGAGCTCGTAAGCGAATCACGAACCCCGAGCTGGCAGCTTTCTCTCGGAAGTTGTACGAGCGGAGTGGCGGGGAGGGCCTTAACAACGGGGTCCATTTTTAAAACGTGAGGAAAAGTATGGTTACCTTACGTGTACGATACGTTTGCTTCGGTCGCTGAGGAGTCTCGTGAGTGGCCCTGCAAGAATGTTCTTTGAAAGCAAATAATAAGAAAAAAAAAACGTCCAGGGATCCGTTGAATCATTTGCACATCCATCCTCCGCCCACACTGTACGTCTTACGGTTCCGCAACCGTGTGTATTTAAACATTTAGAAATTGGGCGATCGAATGGGTCGAAAAAAAAAATAATTCGAAAACTCGAGGGCGTTCCAACGACGGAACGAAACTGGTTCCCGGTGGAAAAAAATGTCGTTCATCCACGAATCGTTGATTAAATTGGAATAGGAGATTCCAACGAGCGGATGTAACATTTTCCGGAAAAATCTTTCGGCCGGCCGAGCGGATTAAACGAGAGAGAAATTTTAATCGCGGGACAAGTTCGACGAATCGACTGTCCCCCGCTGAAAGAAAAATGAAGCCGATATCGGACACCGGGGGAAGTGGTTTCGTAATGCGTTCCGACCGGCTCCCTGATAATAAATTCATAAATATTCCGGTTTTTACTGTTTCCACAATTTTTTATTTAAATTCACTCGTGTAACTCTGTCACGGACAAGCAGAGATTCTTTCGCAGCGGTAGCCGCGAGAAAAAAATCCGCACGGTCGACCATCGTGCGGAATATCCACCAATATGGAAAAAATATCTTCGATCTGGTTCGGAAAAATGTTAAAAATGTTTGGAATCGCTCGCGCGAATCGACGAATTTGATCAAAAAATGGACAATTCGTCTCTATTAATCGTAGAGCGGACACGAGGCAAAAATTTCGATCTTTTATCGCTGGTCGCGCTAATTGCGCAATATCGAGGAAAGACTCGCCGGCGAAACGTAATCGGATTATCGAGATTCTTTGACGACCGATTACACGGGACGTGGATCTTCCCTGTTCCATGAATTATGGAATTCCATCCAGATGGACCCCGGTCGCGGTATAACGCGCCGCGCGGCAAATGGCCGTGGAAATTTATATTACCAGAGATCAAATATTTCGCCGGAAATCGGTGGATTGAAACCAAAATTGTATCCTCGGACGATTCGAATATCGATAACTAACGCGCGCCCGTTCCCTCGTATTTAACGATTATTTGCCGGCGAACTGTGCCCGGTTTATTTAAAACGTGCTGGATTCGACGCGCGGGACAAATACACGATGCGTGTAGCGCGATAGAGTAATTCAGAAATATACACACTTCGGAATATAAATCTACCCAATGGTAGATCTAGCTTGGTCTTCGAGTCACAGATTGTAATAGCTTTCGTCCTCTTTTATCGACACTTTGAACACTTTGATCGCCCATAAATGAAAAACTAAGGTGTACCGGAAAAATTGAGCAACGTATTTTTCTGAATCGTACTCGAAACGATAAACGGGCTTACAGCGAGAACGAATCGCGAAGAAGCGTAAGAAAACTCGAAAACAACCGAGGGAAAGCGGGTCGTTTTGGCAAACTTTCGCGCTCGATTCGAGGCTAATCCGATTCGTTTCGCCTTTCGCAAGTTTTGGGCAGATACCGGCCGTAATGCTGTTAAGAAGTTGGCCATGTTGACGTTACCGTGGTATTTACGGGCCAGCTTTTCCCTGGTAATTAATCCCAATTTCCCTCGCCGCAAAATACCGACACGACTGTTGCCTCGACGTCCTTACGTTCCAGCGACGATTTCAACGCCGACGCAGAACGCAAAACCAGAGAAGAAAAAAAACATCGAGAAGCATCTGCGCGTTCCCTTTTTGGATACGACCCTTTTTTCTCGGGCGATATGCAAACCGCGAACTACCACGCGCGGTCCCGAAGCTGCGCGATCCCAACTCGCGCGCAAAAACCGCGGAGAACGTTTCCCGGTCGCGATAAAAACGCGTTCTCATTATGAATTTGGCGATATCGTCGACCCGGCCAAGAATAGAAACTCACTCGGGAACAACATTTTTCATTCTGAATAAATGTGCAAACGTTTTATTCAACGGTGAGCCAGTAATTGGATACCGTCGAATGTTATCGATAGTTTGGAAACTGTTCCTACGTTGGAATACCTGGATGTCACGAATGCAACGGTAACGTAACATGGTAGATTTAATTACACGACCCGTAATATATAAATAACGTAAAGAAAAGCAACTACGTCTTATTCTTCGTGGTATTACACTTTGAAAAAACTTCCCTCGTGCGAACAGTGCTTTCCTATCTATACCAGAGATTTCGCAGTACCGTGCAAAGGAGAATCTATGGTGGAAAAATGGCGTCTAGGATTTAGAGAGAAGATGGACACCGCGAGTATTCCCAGACTTTCCAGTACCTCGACTCCCGCGGTTCAAAGTGTCTGGAAATTTGTAATACGTACGCGTACCGCCATTTCGCGGAACAAGGATGTCGTTTATACGAGGAACGAAGGGCCGGGGCGCCGCGAAACGTCTTCAGCGTCTTTCTGGTACCTGTTACATAAATTCAAAGATCGCTAGTTCCACGGATACGTATCCCGGATAAACGGAGGGAACCTTCGGACTCGGGGTTTCGTATTATTCGCACGTTTTGAAGAATGGCCTATTCGTGGTTCGCGAGCGTGTAACTGGAGGCCAAGGGGGAGTTCCGGACGCAGTTATGCGTCGGACAAGAGGATCGAAACGGTCGTTTGAACCTCCGAGGTCGACCTCGGGAACCTACCGATCGTTGAGCAGTGATTTTCCTTTGTTCTTTCTGACTGAGAACACTTGGAGAGAAACTACCAAGAGGTCCATCAACGTAGAGACAATTTTTCCAAATTTTCCTCTCGAGAAAATACCCACCAATTTCTACAAAAATCGATTCTCGGTCGGATCTGATAGTTATTTTTCGACGAGATGTTCGAACGTTCGTTAAGTTTAAAAATTTATAAAACGCGACGATTTTATTCGACCTTTTCCCTCGCCGAGAAGAGCGATCTATCGTCGATTTTGGAAAACTCTCGCCCCCGTCCCACGTCCCTGGCCAATGGAAACTTAACAAAGAGATTGTCCTCGACTCGATTCGTTAACGATCGATCGATACATTGGTCGGTTATTGGAGTTTTTCGTGTCGGTAAGCTCGAATCGACTCGGCTCGCGGTGGTGGCTCGCGTCGAGTAGGGAAACGACGCGGGGCAGTGAACAGAGTAAACAATAACGATATTGTTCGCTTTCAGTCCCTGCGGACCCGCCGCGTACAATCTCCAGCGTCGGCATTGTCTCGTTAATTAAACGGATAAGCCGTCGAGACCACGAGGACGACGCCTTCGTCGCCGGCGTCGTCGTCGTCGTCGTCGTCGTCGTCGATGTCGACGTCGACGTCGACTCGCCGCGGCGACGATCACGCCGAACTTGACGCGAGCGAAACTCCCTGTACAAAGCGTCGGAAGCGTTTGACGGGGGTTGACGGACGTACCCGGAGATAACGAAGTTGCTACGTTCGAGTGACATCGGGGGTGAGAACCTCACCGTCACGGGGGAACGGAGAGCCCTGAGAAGAGAAACGCGAGAGGAAAGAAGGATAATGATATACAAGAGACAAAAGAAAACCTCGCGAAACCAAGCCAGGGGACTCGAGGACCTTGATTCTTTAAGTCGGAATCTCATCGCTGGAAACAATTAATTAGAAGCTACGATCCGAACGGTGCAAATTACGAGAAAGAACCCTTACGATGAAAATGCTCGCCGCGAGAGGTACGAAGTATGCAAAATTCACGTCGAAAAATCCACCGCTCCGTTTCCATCGAGCCCCGGGATCAAAGCACCGGAGAAAAGTACGACCGAGGTGGTGAAACTCGATCGAGTAGCTCGAATGCGAAGACACGTAAAATATTCTAATGTTTCGCGACGACTTTGCACGGTTTGAATCGTTTCGAAAACGTTCGTTAATTGAAAACTCTTCGGAGTACTCGGGCTCCGAAATATTCGCGCGGAGAGTCGAGAAAAACAAAGGAGCGGAATTACAGAGTCGGGAGCTTACGAGGAAACAACTGTTCGAAAGAAAAGAGAAGAAGACGAGGTCGCGATTTCCTCGAGTTTTACGCTTTCACGGTCGACTTCGCGGACGAGATGCAAAGCACACCGAATACGATTTCCCGCGGAGCACTCGAAAATCCTAAACAACGGTTAAAGTTCGCGTTTAACCGTTTCAGTCCCAAATAGCGCGATCGCGCTCTTCAGATTTTATTCAGCGTTTCAACTTGTCTGACCATGAACACGCATATCTACTTGTGTATGATCAGACAAGTAGTGTGACCCTCGTCCATAGCAGGGCAAGTAGTATGACCCCGGTTCCTGACCAGACAAGTAGAATGGCCCTGCTCGTGATCAGACAGGTGGTATAACATCCGTTCATGATCAAACAAGTAGAATGGTCCCTGTCCATAATCAGACAAGGGGTATAACACCCCGTTCGTTATCAGACAAGTCGAATTATCCCTGTCTGCGATCAGACAAGTAGTCTGGCCCCCGTCCATGACCAGGCAAAGTAGTACGACCCCCGTTCGTGGTCGGGCAAGTAGTACGGCCCCCGTCCGTGATCAGACAAGTAGTACGGCCCCCGTTCGTGGTCGGGCAAGTAGTATGACCCCGTCTGTGGCTAGACGGGTAGTCTGCGCTACTGTAATGGCTATAACGTCGTTAAAAATAATCGCATTTGAATGCTCCCGCGCTCGTTTGAAAGGCAAATGACTGCGCTATCCGACAATCTGACCAATAATTTATTATACCAACTCTTTTTTTAACCGTTTGAGTCCCAAGCAGCGCGATCCCGATGTTCAGATTTTATATCGAGAAAACCCAGCACACTTGTAGCGTTGTCGACAACTGCTTGGCTCTTCTCGTTTAGAAAAAACGCGTTTGCGCTGTTCGGGATTCTTGGAGAATGTTTTTTCAATACCCCCTGGGACTGAAACGGTTAAAGGTTGAATTATCGCAAGCCAGAATATCGCGGGACCGAGAGAAGATATTAAATTTCATACGCACAAAGGGTACCGCGCACACCGCTAAGTAAAGTCGTTTAATTAAACGTGCCTTTTACCCGCTACGATTTTACTGTCCTCTCGCTTAAAATTTCTACAATATTCGTTTACGATGCTCCAAGCGCGGCGAGAAATCAAACATTAAACCCGCGACGTTAATTGTTGTACAATCGCGATTAATGGACATCGGTGATCCGTGCCAGAGGGGGAGATTAATTATCGTAATAACGGGGCGTTTATCCGCAACGGGATCGTTTCGAGGAAGTTGAAGGAAATTCGTGAATTCGGATCACTGGGAAAATTTACGCAAAAGGGATAAAAGGGGGATTTCCAATAAGAGCGATAAAACTTCGAATCGAAATAAAATAAAAACCAGGAAAAGACGATCCGATAATCGATGTCTTATTTCGTGGTGCATTCGATCGTACATTGTGCACGAAGTGCACGAAATTGAACAAGAATTTCGATAATAAATTTCAACGATTTGAACGCGTCGAGCAGCCACACCGTGTATCGATTCTCGACGATTCGCGAACCACCACCGAATACAAATGTCACGGGACTCTGACAATTGTATAACAAACACGGTCGCGACGATACAAAGTTCCATCGTTCTTATTGGAAAACCCTATATAATTCATCGTCGAACGATGATGGCCAATCCTCGTGAAATTTGTTCCCTTCGTAGTTTACCTTGTTCATTGAATTAGCTTTATCATCGACGCCGAAGATCGATGACGTGCCACGGGAAATTCGAGGCATCGAGGAGGCTATAAAACACGAGCCACGAAGAATGCGTGTGTAAAGGATGTTACGGTCCCGAATCGAGGCTGTATTCAACGCGATGCGTTTACGGGCTTCGTTCTGGCGCGAGTAAAAAATTCACGGGCTTCTTTTTTTCTTTTTTTTTCGGGGTAGTGCTCGTTCGAGAAAATCCTCCGTAGAACGATGTACTCGCACCGGCGTATCGAGACCGATAATATTTTTACAAGCTTCTTTATCTCGGAGAAAGAAACGACGAAAATATGTCCGATCGAGCAGCCGGCTGCACCCCATAAAATGAAAACGAGTATGTCGGTTGAACCCTCGCTCGTGCCGTACCGCCGACATAAACGACGCGAGTAGTACAAGACGATGATTACGCGGACGGAAAGAGGCAGAGACGTTTCTGTTTCCACTTTCCTTCTCTCTCCTACGCGAACACGAAGACCAAGCTGAACGGGAACGAAAAAAAGCAAAGAAAGAGCGAGATGGTCCCGAGAGAGGACCACCGACACCGCCAAACCTCCGATCAATTTTTCACTTATCGGAATTTCTGCCCTGCACAATTTTCCGAGCTTCTATTCGCCGTGACGAAGTTCCCACCAGGGAGAGACACGATCGACTTTGAAAATAGTCTCTTTCTCTTCCCTTGTATCTTCCACATTCTCCGGTTTAAAAAAAAAAAAAAGGAAGAAAAAAGTATTCTTCGTAAAAATTGCGCGGAAAGAAGATATTTTCAAATCTAACAGGCGCTCGTTTAATAACCGGTACAATCTCCCCTGTTGGCTCGATAATCGCCAACGGGCGAATCTATTATTGGATATTTGTAGCAAATTTTTTACGAGACCGTTATTTTTCTCAGACTTATCGCGTCCGCGGAAGAGAATGCAACTCGCTGTATTCGATGTGGAACAAGGTCGAGGGAAATTAGGGTTTCTTTTAAAAAGACATATAATAGAATATTCCGGGCGCGGCAAGCTGGCTTGGTGTATTCGATTACCTTTGAATCGCGAGTCGCGCGCTTCGTTGCGAACGATTTCAAAGCGTAGTTCGAGATAGCTTACTCCCGGTGCCTCACGGGCGTCCGTTCCTAAATAATTTAATTGTCCGTCTGTCCGTAGCGAACGAAAATCAAAAGGTGCCTCTATCCGTCTACGAGAATCGGGGACCGATAGAACGCGGATGGTAGACGAGGGATGGGAATTGGGGGGGTGGAGGTGGGAGGTGGCTTGCAAGAAATTAATTTACAAGCGAAATGGTCGCGGTAATTGAACATCAAAATGTCCATTAAAACTCTCTCTGTGCATTCGTAACACAATTTTCCATGCTTTTACGACGCTTCACGCCTTTCGTCGCGAGCCATCGCTCCCCTTTTTGCGTGAACACCGACGAAGATTATTAGGCTCTCCATAGTGTGACGCGGAAACGCGCCGCTAATAGACACTAAATGCATTTACTAATAGTTACGTGATCCTTCGCTGGGCAGATTCTAGCCGGAACAGAATCTTAATTAACGCCGTGAGATTCCATTAAAATAGTATAACGTCGTCCAAAGGATACTCGTTTATCGCTGCCGGGTTAACAAGATGGAAGATAGCATACGCGAAACGCGATTCGTTCGCGCTTTGATAGAAAATTTACGTCCTTGGTCCGTAGCAGAGAACGAGGAATCGTTTATTTTCCGTACCCACGAACCGACGAAATTGTTGTTCGCTGTCTCGAGATTGGTCGTATCGCGAATATTGGCAATCGGTAAGAATCGATTCGCAAAAGAGACCACGCTCGAGCAGAGAGTGTTGCAATTATCGAAAGACGAACGTTCGAGAAGTATTATAATTTGGAAAAAGGTGTTTGCTTCCCCCGAATGATTGGATACCTTCGCAGCGAAAGATTCTTCCCGTGAGAAAAATTTCAAGAGATTTAACAATTCCGTCGGGGGTGAAAAAGGGTTGCGAATCGTTGTCGGTCCAATTCCGGCAGTAAATCGGCGCGTATACAGGGGGAACGAGATGAAATCCCGGGGGGGAATACGGAGCTACAAACGGCAAATCGGTGTGCCTCGGATGCTGGCCGTCCCAGCTCGTTTCAATTTGGATATATTTGGGTAACGCGCCATGTCGGGTAACCTACTAAAAATCGTGAACGAAAAAGAGAGACAACAGAGGAAGATAGAGGGTAGACGCGCTACAAATAACGAAAATATCGCTCGGTACACTCTCGCGGGAAAGTTTCGCGAATCGTTGTTTAAAGTTGCGCGTCGTTTGATCGGTGATCGAAAGCGTCTCGATAAGACAAAGATCGTGCGAAGAAAAATCGAGCGGCGCGTACCGAAAGAATTTCCATTTTCCCTCGATTCGGTCGCGAAGCCAATCTTTCGGTTCCATAAATCGTGGAACGGAATTCGGGGCGTCGTCTCCGGGGCTGGTCCGACTTTACAGGAACTTGGTTCGAGCGTGCGTGATCGATTACGGCGATACGTGATCCGCTTTCGGCTCCTTCCCTCCGATGTCCCAGCTATTCTCGAATAATTGTAAGCAGTCGGTCGAGAGGAATCAAAGGGAATCTCGCGCGATGCCTACGAAATACTTCCAAACCCCGTGAACGCAAATCGAATACAGAAAGAAATTTTCCAACGCGGATATTTAACGAATTTCCCTTTCGTTTCTTCTTTCTTGACAACGATGACAAAGTTTGGAAAGTCGAAGAAAAAGAAACGGTAATGGTTAGAAAAGCTGTGGAAAGTTACCCGCCAACTATTTAACGTCTTTATTGGAATCAGAAAACGGTTCGAACGGGTTGGCTGTTTCTCGAATTGACCATCGATCGAGAGGGTTGATAAATATTTATGAAAAAGATTACCGGCGCGACTTTCGCGATTGAAAGAGTTAAATCGAAGCTAAAGCAATTTGATCGACGAGGGCTCGAACGCGCGCCAGAGGGACGAAGGAGCGACGATCGGAACGAATCTCACGGTGGATATTGGAAAAAAAATAGAACTCGTCCCGGTAACAATATTCGACGGTTGATGAGCTCATCAGGAACGGAGTTTATTAGTTGGAAATAAGAACAATATAGACTCTCGGTCCGGTTTCGTTCAAACTCTCCCGAGGGAAGTTCTTAATCGAAGGATAAGAGAAAGGAACCGGCTCGCTGGCCGCGGCCACTTGACGCGAAATAATTGGCCCAGTTTCTCATCTTTTTTCCTCTAATAACGGAAAATGATAGTGGCTTTCGTTCGAAAACGCGTAACCCCCCGGGAGAGGGAGAGACCACGGTTTTTCGCTACCGGTAATTTGTCTTTTAAAACAAGGACGAGATTCATCCCCGATAAAATGTAAAATTCGAGAGATATATTCCTGCTCTGTCTTGTTTCCACGGAGGAGATCCAATTCGAGGAAAAAAATGTACAAATTGCAAACGCGAGGCAAACACGAGGACCGAGGAATTTCAACGCCATAACTATTCGGAAGTGATGTTTCGCCACGGATGTAAAAATTCTTTGGTAAACTTCCCCTTTTCCCGTAATTTATCTTTCAGAACGAGCACAGGAAAAATAACATTCGAGAGGTGTGCATTCTATCCTACCCTATCTCCCGCGAAGGGTTCGTTTCGAAAAAAAATGTACGGATTACAAATTGGATGAAATTTCACGAACGTAAAAAATTCCTTCGCGAGCTTTGCTTTCCTGGTAACCGATAAAAGCTAAAATTTGAGAGATATTTCTACCCTATCGCGAGCTTTGCTTTCCTGGTAATCGATAAAACCTAAAATTTGAGAGAGATACTTCTGCCCGGTTCGATTCGACGAAAAGGAAAATGTATAAATTACAAATTCGGAGAAATTGTAACGCGACAGGTATTCGGAAAGAATTGCACGTATCGTTGTAAATTTGCCTCGGTTTCAGGAGTCTGTGCAACGAATCGAAACAAGAGCGAGATGTCGCGCGACTGCAACGAACAGGGTCGAACCAAACGAGACTCGCCACCCAGGCATGAAGGTCTTCCCGACGAAGCGAGAAGCCAGCGCGTCACCAAACCGTAAAATTCAATCCCGGAAGTTGCTTCTCCATCGAAACTGTGCATACATACTTTCCACCTCTGGCACGTAGATAGAGCTGTCGTCCTAGGACAGAGAAAACGGTGAGAGAAGGAGGGGCCAGCCCGAGAGAAGATATCGCCTCGTTCGATGCCATATTTTGATACGAGGAGGCGACACGTTACGATCGACCAAGGTACAACCGAGGGACGAAGGTGGAAAAGGGCGAGCGAGGGAGACAGAGGTAGCCGGAAAACACGAGCGTGCGCGGAAGTCGAAGAAAGGGAGAGCTTGAGCGATATTACCGCGCGTACGACGAAGACGGTACCTCTGGCAAAGGGTTCGGAAAGGAAAGGGAGAGACGATCGCGATACAGAAGAGAGGATACACCGATCGCGAGGGAAAGCCCGAATACAGAGGAGAAAAGAAACGAGGGTGAGAGTCTTTGAGAAGGGAGGCCGGCAGCCTTTACGCCCGAAAGCTTCGCAAAGGCTGGCCGCAAGTTCGGGTACATTATGCAGCGACAACCCAGTAGGTCCACGGTAGGGTGCATTTTGCGCCGGATAAGGCTGCACGGGGTGCATCCAGTGCTTGAACGTAATCCTGACGTCTAGATTTACTCGGTGCCTCGTGCTCGTAAGATACCGTAACGTCTCTGTATCACATGCTAACGGTACAATTTAATCCCGTCGGGGACGAGGAGGTGGTCGCTTCGTATTTCTTGCGGCAGCTTCTCGCGTCTTCGGGGTAACGCGTGATTCGCGAACGTAAATTCCTACGAAGAGAGGAACACACGCTGCTTCGTCTATACGAGGGACAGAGATCGTAACTTTGAAACTAATCGATCTTTAACGCGAATACACGATACTGTTTCAAAGAGAGTACAACAAGGTACGTATCGATCGATGTATAAAAGATTAAACTTGATGAAAGAACTCGAGGTAATCTTCAATTTTTCGATCGTTTTCGTAATTGCATTTTCTCGCTGGCCAAATACCGATTAAATTTCCTTCGGGATATTTTTTTAGTATTTGAAGGGAAATCGAGTGAAAAATGTTCGATGTTTCATTTATCTTCGTTAAATAGAAGAATTCACGATCCATTTCGGAGTTTAGAACTTGATACTCGTCGAAGAGATTTCCATCGTGGAAGGTAGATCGTTTGTGGCCGATCGCGAGGAAACAGCGCGCCATTAGTCAGTTACGAGTCTCCCACGGAGCAAAATGGATAAGGATTTCGAGGGGGCGCGGTTTCGCAGATGCATTGTGCAAGAAGACAATCCGTTCTACATATGCCAGCTATCTATATGCACCGACGGTATGCATCTCAAGTGTGCGCAACCAGGCACTTGGCAGATTAATCCAACTGGTAATTTGCCGTCCCGCGAACGAGTCTCCGCTCCGAAACTCGGTTCGCTGCACATGCTACCGTCGCGTCTGCACAGACGACGCCCGTGAATATTTCCTACACCGAGAAACATAACTTCGTTTCCATGTTTACCTTTCGTACGCGATATGCACATCCCCGTGGAATTCCCCGATACGAGAAAAAGAAAAATGTTCGATGCTACCGCTTCCAGACGGTGTAAAATGTGTCCCGCAAAGCGCAGTATCGCCTAACAGGGGGTAATTCTACGCGAAAAGTAAATGAAAAACGAAGGGCGACATTTTTCGAAATTGTACACTTGACTTTTGAATAATAACCTGGTGGACCTATGGGTAACACTTTGCTCTCGAAGCGAGACACTTTTGCCCGATATTCGGGTATAAAAATACACCTCTTACTAGAATCGCTAAACTTGACACTTCACTTTTATTTACAGGGTCGCTTGCAATTGCGTTTCAAATTATACGCAGAGACACGAGTACTTTGGAGAGAGTTAACCCGATTCGGGTAAAATGAAGCAAGAAGGAATATTTTTCTCATCTCGCGCTAATAAAATGGCAGATTTTACAAGGAGAGATGTACAGGAGCACCGAGTCGTTAGCCAAGAGTCAAATGTACACGCACTTGGTTTACTTTGTAGATCGATCATTCGAAAATAAAGCTTTGTTTCGTAAAATGTTGTTCTTTCCTTTCGACTCGCCTTCGAGGTCCCCCTTACCCTCCATATTTAACAGGATAGTTTCTCCAATAACTCGTCGCGAAATAAACGTCAGCTGAAACTAAACCGGTGGTTACTCCGACTCTCGAAGCACGACGTTCAAGCGGAATACGGTACGGTGGTATCCGCTCGCGAACGACGCGAGAACGCAAAAAGACGCGTGAAAAATATCGCCATTTGCAACCACAAAGATGTCCCATACGGATCTACTAGCCGTACATCACGCACCGTTACCCGTACGAGTTACGAGACCATGATTTATTCGAGTCGCAAGGAAACTTTTAAAGTGGCTCAGCGCCCGCGCGATATATTGGTCAGGAGTGGCTCCGGAGGTGGAAACTGAAAACGAACATTCTCGCTTAGCACGCGTTTCCCCGATTTATACAAGCGGCGTTAATACCGAGGGGCTGAGCCACGTCGGATTTTCCTTTAAAATGGACTACCACCCCCTAACGTAAACCCTGCGATTTGATTTCGATCCTCGAACGGTACGCCAAAATTGAATTTCTTCGTGGCTCGTAATTTTTTCGACGAACGTGAAACAACGTGAACATAAATTCCAGGAGTCGGAATAATATTAATACGGATGCTCGCTGCGAGCCAAACATTACCAATTTTCTGTACAGGGTGTAGACGTTACGATAACCGTCGTTTAAATTATTTAATTCGACAACGGAACGATGAATCGCGATGAAAAGAATTTTTACGTAACGATGTTTACACTCGATGGCTGCGTGACGAGATTCAAGTGACAGTAATCGGAACGTCTGCTCTAAATTCGAAGCACTCGAAGGAGATTCGGACAACCAGACACAGACATCCGGTAAACGTACGACCGGAAGAACACTCGATATTTTGGACAACGCACGATCGGTTGAAATATTCGAAGATTACAACCGGGACTAATTTAATGAAACGCCCTACGTATCAATACGTTAATGTATTAAACGGCTCGCGCGCGATGTAGGTATTATATTAAAGTTCGTAATGCAGCATAATTTTGTTACTCTCATTATGCAGCCATAATGGATATAGAAAGGACACGTAATTTAATTACGTTTCCATGACGGTGAAGCGCCACTGTAAAATTTCAGTTCTCGGTTTCACAGGAAATTCAGCGCACGGGAGGGGTTCCTAGGAATAAAGGAAAAGAACCGCCCTCTCGTCGACTTATTACCGAAATGTGCCATCATCCGGCCGGCTGTAGCTTCCGGCCGCAGGAATTACGAAGTCAAATGGCCGCTGCGCGCGCGAGAGCACGGCTTTAATTTTTTTTTTTTTTCGCGCATCGCTCCCCGCTCGGATAAAACGTAAATTACCGTGTAATAGGATTTTGAATGGCGGTCGATGCTAATCCTTGCTTTAATAATGTAGGTCAGGTGCCAAAGATTTAGCGCGACGTTGCTGATAACTCGTTTTCGCGCGACAGCTTTTTTCGGCCGTTAAATAATCCCCGGTTACGTAATTCGATATATATTTAAAGGATTCGTTATTTAAATATTCCCCGGGAATTTTAACCGACCCCTGGCATTTCGGTGATCTCGCAAGGTGCCCAGTTCTTTTTTTTCCCACCGGGAGCAAAAAATTCCAGAAGAATAAATTACCCCGGTTTCGAAGGTTATCGCTTATGACGAACACGCGCCGTTAATTACGTCCCATCGATATCACCGCGATCCAGGTCAACCGAAATATTTTACCGAGCTGTTTCCGTTATCGAAACGGCGCACGAAAGTAAATGAAAACTATACGTCTCGTGAAAAATCTTACACGCACGTGTCTCTACCCAGGAGGGAACGTTACGATCGAACTATGTCGAACTATGTCGAACTGTGCCCCGTTTTCACAATTAGCGGTATAAAAATATCCAATTACGGTTCTATTTTCGGCAAAGTTCAAAGAGCAACGATAATATCGCGTTGCACCGCTGAGAAAGTCGTTTCGGGTCATCCTGTACGAACGTAGCGTCATTCGTGGAACGAATTCCACGAAAAAATGTATTGCCTAGCCGACGGAAACCTCGATTATCCGTGCATCGATTAACCGAACGCCCAACCATCCGAAAGTAATATCGTTCGCTGTATTTTGTTGGCGCTCCGATCGACCCAAATCGGAGCGACCGAATAGTGCCGATGTAGGTCGCCCGGGTTACACTCGCTCATTTACAGACTGTTTCGTAAGAGCGTGGACGCGATATTTCCAAAATACGCTATCTAACGAAGAAGGGACTGTAACTGATCGAGCTAGTCGGAAAAATAAGCCGAGTCCAATGTACAAGCAGTAGAGAAAGCAACGAGAGTAGATATTGGTACACCAGGTACAAGATAACACGATACACCTAACTGCGATAAAATAAGAACACTCGTTACCTTTCCCACTCCGCCACAGAAAGTAGTATACCCAGAAATATGCCCGTCGATGGGCCCGCTAACGAACAAGTTTCTTTTAAATATACTTACGATCTGTGCGAAAATAATTGCAAACGGAACATTAACGTTTTGCGAAACAGACTGCAAGCGATTACGCGCAATGGAAATTTGTCTCTTCGTTCCTTTATCGTTGGAAATCGCGATGGCCCGACATCGGCCTAGATCGACGAGTTGCATTAATCTCGTTATCGTCCGAAACGTATCGGAGGGGGAAAAAACGATCGTGCACGAGAAAGAGAGAAAGAGAGAGGGAGCCAGAGAGAAAATGAAACTAGAATATACGCGATCGTCGAACGGATACCGCGAAAGGTCACGGCTTTGGTCGACAAATGGCGTCCTTGCGTATCTCGGTGGCTCGCAGGACAGCCAAAGTACATTATGAAAGCATTTGCAGCTTTCCGCCCGCGTTGTCTCGGGAACTGTACGCTCGCCGCACAGAGACACGTGAAAATACGGGAGGATGCATCCTGGAATCCTGCCCGGAACTTCACCGGGTTCTCCCACGGGATTGCGCCTTACCGGATCCGTCCGAGGAAACTTTATTTTCTCCTTTCTATCTGACCGTGCACAACGTCCAAACATGATCAATAACTTACCAACCGAGAGGGGAAGAGAGCGTTTTTGGCCCCGAACGGTTGACAAAAAGTCGGATAATCGATGGAAAAAAAAAAGAAAAAACGCTCGAGATTCGGTCCGCGCGAACTTTTAAACGTTTCGCGAGGATGAACCTCCGGGGCGTCGAATCCTTGTAATTTTTCCTGGAAACGATGAACCGTAAGTGATTTCAACGTTTCGTCGGAATAACATCCGAGATCGACGAAAAACTGAACCGCGCTTGGTTCAATATCGAATAACAACGATGACCCAATTTCGAGAGATTAATAGGCTCGCGGACAGCGCACGACCTTTGCTCCCTTACTAGATTAAAAGCAAATAAGCATATACGGATGAATCGATCGGCGGGCACTTTTGCCGGCTAACACGATCCGTTTTCTTTTTTTATCTCCGATCTCGGTACCGTCCAGAAACTACAGAGAAACATGGAGCTGATCGCGAGAAGTTTCCACCGAGTAGAATTAACCCGTCACCGGTAAGGTGGCGTCTGACCGGTGTACCCACTTCGTTGTTGTCGAGAATTCAATTTACTCGGTTTCTTAATCGAATAATAAGAAGAATCCACGACGTTGAATTTTCTTTTCTCGAAAATATCACTGTACGTGAGCACGTTATCGGTAAACGTTTAACGTTAATTGTTTTCACGGTAGGTGTTCCGTGATCTTTGACCGTTGGAATGTAAATGGTCCCGATGGAGACGGTGCTTCGAAAATCGCGACGGTAGATTTAATCTTTCCGCGCGAGACCGATCGAGATATAAGCATAATCGAGCTGACGGCGTTGTACACGAGGCGATAGCCGATGTACGAGGATAGGCGATGGATAAGCGCGGCTATATTCCGAACTGATAATCGACGATAAGCCGTAGCCGGCGGTCGATAATCAAGGGGCTTGGCTCGAGAACTCGTCGTCGCGTGTGCAATCGCGTCGACGCGACGAAATTATACGAAACGACGGGACACGTTACGGGCATGTTCGCCATCGGCCGGCCACGGAAACTAAACGTCGAGGGAAACAGAGAGAAAAGAAATTAGGACGCCCTTTGCCCGCCCTCGTTGCCGTTTTCAGACCGAACGTGGAAACCAAAGGCGAGCCAAGGGAGGGCTGAAACACAACGGAAGAGACTCGACGGGGGTGCACGAAGCGGAAGAGACCTGACGGGAACAAGGGCGCGAAACGAGCGCAGAAGGGACCGAGATTAAAAGAACGCGAGCTCGCGGAGTTTCGCGCCTCGAAAACGACCATCGGATACCCCGGGTTCCCCTGTTTACCTTCCAACGGAAATACCGTGCCCCAGATACGGGGCTGCACGGATGCCAAGTAAAAATTTAATTCCATTCCTGCGAATAGATTTCCAGCCCGCGTAAATTCAAAGCTCTCGCACCGTGTCCAGCCATCGTCGAACCGTTCTCGAATTTAGTAACAGCCCGGACGTTTTCCTTTGTCGAATCGCTACGAATCTCTACCATTTCCAAGGCTTTCTTCAGCTCCGATTTTAACTAATACATCGGTTTCTTTATTTCGCGTTACCTATTCAAGCTTGTACATCTCTCCGCGCCTTTATCTTTCCGTACCAAAGATCTCGCGAATAAATAATAATAATAAATGCAGAGAGCATTCTCGTACCAAAGGGTTTGTCTCGCGAGTAATAATATAATAAGAAGAAGAAGAATGAACGGAGAGACTGCTCGCGTGTTTGTTTTCGGGTGAATTCAGCTCGTTCCGTTCGCGAGAACTCGCGACTCCTCGTTCAAAATCGAAACTCTATTATCGGTAAAACATCGAAACCCCCCCCCCCCCCCCCCGGTCGAAGGAAACAGAAACACCATCGCAGCGGTTCGTTCCCAGTTAATTCTCGTCGAGCATCGAATTACGGAACACGGGCAACTTTTCTTCCCGAAACTATTTGGCTTCGCGTCGCTCGCCACCCGCGCGACTCTTTCCTTTTCTTTCCAAGCTTTTTCTCGTTCACCGGTGTCGATATGTATCCCCTAAAAGGTTGTCCAGATTCTCCGACTCGACGATCGTGGGCCCCCGGACACCGCCCGTTGCACTTCCCCACAATGGACCGGTTAACGAGAATTCGCTAAAACGGTCTCTTTTTCCCCGCCATTAATTCGACCGAATGTCTCTATCGAGGTACGGGGATCGCGACGACGAAAAAGTCTCGAAACGAGCGAAGATTGGTCGCGCGAAAGATACGATTCTCTCCGCGTGCCAAAGATCCTCGCCAAGACCGAGGAACCCGTGTCCGAACGAGCGACAATAAAAAGTTCTAGTGTACAAATCCGTGAACGCAAAAACCGTACTTGGAAAACGAGCATCGAGGACTCGAGGGCACGAGGATACGCCCTCGAAACCTTTCGATTTGGATTTTTCGAAAACGGACGCGAGGAGGTGCAAGGAAACGAACGAACTGGAGAAACCAATGAAAGAACGAGCCGGCCGAAGCGAATCGACCGATCGATACCGAGGCGAATTACGAGTCTTCTAATGTATGCCCCTGGCTTTCGTTTGTCTCCGTTCCTCGAGCTCTTCTTTCCTTTCTACCTTTCACACCGACGTTCCACGATCCACCCTCGAATCCAACGACACTCGAATTATCGCAGCGCGTCCCGAAGCCCTCAAAGCTTTTCCAAAATTACTAGTCGAAAAAATAAGCTAGACTTGGAGTCGAAGGAGTGGATACAGCGACGAGCCTCGTTCTCTAGCACGGTGAAGCGAAACGAAGGACACAACGAGTGTACATTATAATTTTTAGTGTTCCTCGAAGAAGAGCGATATTCTTTCGTTCAGAGGGGCGCGTCCCTTTCGCCCTTTCTATGTACCCGAAACCGTCGCCCAACCTTTGGTCCCTCTCCCCCGTCCTTTCGGTAGAAAAATATCACTGTCGAAATTACGGGACAGTAACGATGCCGTTGGTCCTTCTAGCGTAAAACTGGCGTCCTTCGAAGTTCGAGGTCTCACTTTTAGCAAGTCGTTTCCCTGGATAAACGGTATAATTCCGTCTCGAATTGATGGCCCCTAATTCATTTTTCCACGCGCCGCCGCCGCCGCCGCCGCCGCCACCGTGTTCCCCGTGGCGTTATTATAACCGTTTCTCTTTTCCAGAAGGGAAACGAATTGTGCCCTCGTTTAACGACTTTTTCGTTGCTCGGGTTTCAAGCGCCCCGACTCGCCGTTGAACCTTATCAAAGTATTAGGGTGGAAAAATCCTACGCGTCTCCGGGCGGCCGATATTTCGAGTCCTGCGAAAGACGCTGCACACCGATGGTCTTTGAGGCAAAAACGTCCCAAACGTGGAATAAGTGTTTTCCGCTTTACGATGCAACGAGAGTACTCGAGGAAAACGGGAACGTGCCATGGAATCTATCGTAATTGCTTTAATCGTGGCAGGACAATGTACAGTAGTACTCTCCTATATCCAAATACTCTAACATACTAAACAAACTGTCGATTCACTTGGAATAAATAAAGTTTAGAGATCCTCTATATCCGGATACTCTGATACATATTAAACAAACTGTCGATTCCCTTCGAATAAATAATGTTGAGAGACCTTCTATATCCGGATACTCTAATGTATATTAAACAAACTGTCGATTCTCTTCGAATAAATAATGTTCAAAGATTTCCTATATCCGGATACTCTGATGTATATTAAATAAATCGTTGATTCTCTCCGAATAAATAAACTTCCGAAATCTCCAACGTCCGAATAATTTAATGCACCGAACCGACAGTCGATTCGCTTCGGTTCTATTCGAATAAATAACACTTATATCGAAACAGCGACCGTCCCATTGTTCAAACACCTAGTGTCCCTGTTATTTCGTCTACGGGATGTTTTATCGTACTACCGAAACGAAAAAGGCCCGAGGAAGCCGCTGAAATCACTAGAGCTCGAGTTTCGAGGGTAATTTCTTAACGAACGGGCAGATATCTCCGATCGAGCAATCCGCAGTAGATAACGGACGATGTTTGGCCAGACAAGACACTTGCCACCCCTCGACATCGTTCCGATGTACAACCCTCGCTGACCGGGTTAAAAGGCCACCGCTTAAAGGACCGTAGATAGACCAATTCGATTTAACTGGCCGTTATAGAAAGACACTGGCTCCATCGAGGCCTTCTATTTCGAGCAATATTCGGGCGTGTATTAAAGGCACCCCCACTCGACGTCAACTGGGTCATCGTGTATTTCGCGTCGAGGGAACCATTACGCGCAGACGTTCTCGAACCCCGCTAATCTTCCTCGACTCTTTGGACCCTTTGGATTCTCGGTCGATCATACTCCGCTACTAGCGGATAATAAATCGTTTGTTCGTAGCAACCCTCGAGAACGCAATAAGTCACGGGCGGGGATATTCGAAATCAGCATCTTCCGGTCGTAAATTACGCTCGACGAGATAGCGTACGAACGAAACGACGAAACAGGAGGGAAGTCGCTTTACGCGCGATTTATGCGTACGAATCAACGGGTTCGATTCGACGCCGAAGTGGCGGCGCCGGGGCGACCGGACCGACTATCGATTCGGTTCGATTGCCGAAAAATGGTAATGCGCTCGGGCAGAACGGCGAGCTTCTACCCGGGAAGGACGTCTCAATTTCGATACTACGTGCGAGAGGAATGCGAAACGAGGACACTATCCTACGGAGGATTTGAAAAAGAGCCGCGACGTGCAGCTACGAATTTCGCGGTTAAATCCCTCGTCGATAAACGGAGAACACGTCCCGTTAAAATCCAAACAAAATACCCTCCTCTCGATCCCAGTATCGCCATCTGACAATTACGGGGTACACTATCTCCGTAGAAACCGACGATTTTGAAATTATTTCAAGAACATGGTTTCGATGGCCGAGAATACAAACGAGTACGGTTCGACTTGCCGCATACGTGGATACGTTGCGAATGGTCCTTGATCGAAGCTTTAATACCCGTTTAAGAGTATCGACGGTTTCGCGGCGGTGTAATTTTTACCTCCGAGTTTCTTCGATCGGCTATTCCGTGGCCAAGAGATCTTGCGTCGATGCCAGGGAATGGGTTTAACGATCGAGAGGTACACCGCGCGACAGACGTCCCGTGATTCGTTGCGGTAAGGTTAAGCCTATTCGCATAATCAGACAGCGACGTATCAGCCCTGCTATTAATTACGAAACCGTGCAACGCGCATTTATCAAGCTGAATGGTCGGAGGGCGGCCCAGGGGATCGGGTGAGGAGACACGGAGCTGGCAAATGGTCGTGTCAACGACGCGTCAAACCTACCGATGAACCAAGGAAAAGCCCGAAACGATCGATGAAGCCTTGAACCGTACCCGAGGCTCGGGACTCGCGCTATTTCGGTGGAGGAAACGCGACAACGAACGACAGCAATGATCTCGGGAAGTTGCACGTGGAAACTTATTAGGGCGTGAGGGAAAGAAGCTCGAGAAAATGGAAAATTAAACAGAAAAGTTCCCGTTCCCACGGTGTGCCGCGCTCCTCCGCCCAATTCGCGAGAAGAAATTAATTTCGAGGCGGGGAGGCTAATGCTTTGACGCGGACTCGATCCAAGTTCGCCTTGGAAACTTCCCCGGCGAAGAAATTTCAAATCCTCGGTATCATAACGGACTCGAAGATCGCCGCCGAGCAAATGGATTCGCGAATTATTCGCGCGCAAAGTTTCGAGCTTTAAATACCAATTGGACTCGCGGCGAATTCGTCGGTCTCTCTTTCTCCCTCTCTCTCCGCGAAACGTGCACGAAGAATTCGCAGTCGTCGCGAATCCACCGAGAACGTTATATTTTCGCAGGGAAATTCCACGCGATTCGAGATAAACGAAGCTACGGTTAATACGCTACGAGAAGGTAGATAAGAGCCTTGAATAATTAATTCAAAGACGTAGCACCCCCGTTCGCGAGAACATGATGGAACATCGCAACAGCGGGGGGGAACCTTTACGAGGAAGGAAAGGAAGAAACAAGGTTCGCTGACCTTCGTCCGTCTTTCTCCGACCTTCCTAACCTACAGAAGGAACCCTCCGGGCGTCGAGTCCCTGCGAACACCTACACCGAGCAAACAAAATCGTTCCGCGCTACCGAGGAGAACGTAAATACCAGCGTGGGCTCGTTCTTGAATTAGGCATCGATCCGAATGGATTATCCTCGAAAACTCGATACAACTTGGACACGTCCCCTGGAACGCGCTTCCATCGCGGAAACGGCACCATTTTAACTGCCACTCGATTTAAGAACCTCCCGTGGTACATTTCCCTAATGGAACCCAATTTTACGGCGAACGATTACGCCCGCGTAAACGTAATTTCGACTATTTACTCGACGTCGTACGATATTCCGCACGAACGACGAATTCTATACCTGAGAAATGTTTACGTTCTCGCGTTCAAAGGCGAGTCGGAACGCGTCGAACCTTTTCCGGGAATACGTCCTTCCGCGAATACCGTCTCGAATTACGTAGACCCTTTTTTCTACCCCGCTACCAATTACCGCTAGACGGTTTGGCAACAAAAATATATCAACGCGAGTCGAGAGCTACGAACACACGGTGATTTCAATGATTCCAGATAGCAACACCTGGCTTTCGTGTGTTCTATTTTTTACGTACCTTGCAACCAATTCCTCCCTTCCGTCCATTCGTACTCAGTACTCGTCGTGTACTCGTACATTTCGTTACTTTTATTACTCGAAGAACGATTTATCGGTTCGAACATTCGACGACCTCCGACGCTGTACTCGGAAGGATGCTTGTTAAAAATATAAAAGGTTCACCGATTTCTGTTACGTTCGATCGACGATACCGGTGGTCGGGATCACGGGACGACCCGACGACCAAAGACGGAAGGGAAATAGAAGATCGTGGACCTCGAGGAACGCCTCCGCGTAGAGATCGCTCGGTACGAGGAGACTTTGACGACGGGGATCGCGGTCGAGCGAGAAACGTCGACGATTTTGCGTGGAGGAAAAGCGGGAGTGCGGTTCGAGATCGATCAGAGGGGCCCGCAGCGGCCTAACCCTTGCGTTTTATCGAGCTGCCGCACACGTACCGCACGCCACGAAAAAGAGAGAGCAGGAAAATACGCGACCGCGACGCAATCGACGAGGAGAGGGTACGTACGCGCGGTGCAGCGTGAACGTAGCCGCGTGCCGCGGTTCCTCCTCGCGATTTCAACGCGTTCGAAATATCTCAACGTCTCGGCGAAACAACGGTTTGTTTGCGAACGGAGCACGTGGAAAAAACTAATACCTCTCCGTAGCGATGCGTATCGTTGACCAAGGAAGCGAGAAACGTTCCAAAGTCGCTCGACTTGTGAACGACGATGCGTGTGTAAATAATATCGAGTCTCGAGGACTCACCTTGTTCTGCGGATGACTCTGCGTCGAAAGAAGCGCACGAAGTACAACCGAGGAAGGGCTGGCTCGAACAACAGTGTACGACGAGGACTACCGGCGAGGACGACGACTACGTCCGTACGAGTCTCACGTTTAGACTACGTGCGTCTCCCCGGTCGGCGGCGGTGGCGGCGGCGGCGGTGGTGGTGGTGGTAGTGGTGGTCGGTGGTAGTGGTGGTGGTGGTGGTAGCTGCTCTCCGTCCTCCAAGCGGGAAAAAGAAGGGTGGAGAGATAGAGAAAGACGGGGAGAGACCGATGAGATCGAAGTCTCGTGGCAAACGGTCGTAGACTGAGTGAACCCGAGGTCCAACCGAGCGACTATGTCGTAGCGGCGAGGGTGGCGCCACTCGACGGAGGGTTACCGTACTAACATCGATCCATCGAAAGTGGTATGAGGCTTTGCTACGCCAGCGGGGAGAGGGGTTGCCGCACCGACGGAGCCTCCAAGAGGGTGCACGACCAACGGGGAACCCTACTCTCGGCCCTTTGAGAGGAAAAGGGAGAGGGAGAGCGACGAGTCGAGTTGGGAAGAGGGCGGGGCGTACGCGTACCACACGTTCCTATCTCTGTGTCTATACCTGTGTCTTTTTCTCCGTCTCTCTCGCAACCCCCCGCGTCCGATTCTCTCTTTTTCTCTCTCTCTCCCTCGGTGTCTCTCCGTCTCCGTTTCGGGGAGGCGCGCGCTCGCGCTCCGTACACAAATAACCCTCTATACTCGTCTATTTCTATGTTTTCGTACACTCTTTACCCGTCGTGCCGTATTTGTACTCGCGAGCCTCCCTCGCGCTTTTTCGGCTATAAAAAGTGTTTAGCTATTAGTCGACGCAACATCGAGGGTGGATCGTGCGCTTCGAAACGATACGGACACTCGCTCGTAAAAGCGTGAATCCTATCTGACCTTGTTACCGAATTACGGCCGGTCGTGCAGTTTCTTCTTCGCGGAGGGTTGTTTCTTTTCAACGGAAACGGGAGGGTTTAGTTGCTCGATATTTATTCGCAGAGGATCGAAAATATCCTGGCGTCGTCCTCTCGACCTCGCGAGCTTCGGTTTCTTCCTGGATAATCGTCGAGGATCGTGCAGGTGCGCTAGCCTCGAAACTATCGACGGAGGCCCCCTATTAGGTGCACCGGGAGAACTTTCCTCGTACGAAGTTGCAAAAAAGGGTATATAGGTCGTCGAAAGATGATGAGAATTTCGGCGGTAGGTTGCATCCCGTTTTGCCGCGGATAAGATGAGAAATTTCCCCGCCATCGTAAACGCTTTAGCCTTAAAGCGTCTCTCGTAAAATGTTCGACGTAAATACAGTGTTCGTCGTCTCCGTTATACCCCGTTCGAATACGTCGGCCCCGTATACGGTCGCGTATTTTATGAATCGATAAAAGAGTCGAGTCGGTCGTCGTTGTTTCGTTCATCTGGCTCGATACCTAATAATAGAGACGCGGTTCGTTCGCGGCTCGACTCGATCCGGGTATCGCGGACATTTTCCAACGATAAAAGACGTTCGCGCATACGTACATCGCCTCGAGATCCATTAAATAAACGCAACTTCTCCGCGAGAGCTGTCGCGTACATGCAAACGTTTTTAACCGAGAGCGCTTTGTGGAAAAATGTAAATCTAGGTCAACGTTATTCCGAATAGAAAACTGACGGAGATACGAAAACACGGACGAAAGTTGGCGCTATATTTTTTCAAGTTTCTCTTTAAAATCCAGTTGACGGTCGTACGCCAGACGGACGGAAACATCGTCGAACGCGAGTTCCTTTCTCGAGACTTGAAAGAAATTTCAACGTGTTCTCTCGGTGTTTAGAGAACACCGAGGAAAGGGAACGAAAGTCGAGAATCCCGCGGTTCGTTACGAACTCGGCCCTAGGAGCGCCCACCAGCGACAACGCGTAGAAACAACGATCGTCTCCCTTTATCAGGGCTTCGTTCGAGCTCGCGCATTGACCATTTCGGTCCATAACGCCGCGACATTATCGTCAAAATTTTACGAGTGTCTAGAATCGCTGCTTGGCATGGAAACGCTATTGGATACGCGGAACTAATGGCGTGACATAGCTCAGCTTTATCTCGCGTTGTTGGATGAATCACGGGTGATCCGACGATAAATCGATGGCTTTCAAAGGTGAGCCAGACACGATACTTCGAAACGTAAATTCATCGGGAGATTCGAGCACCGGAGCTACGCAAAACCTGGCTGCCGCTGGCAAATGCACCGAGTCACGAGCATCGAGTAGATTATTTATCGAGCTAAGACGCGGACGCATCGCGAGACTAGTTTATTTTTACGTCGAACGGGCACAGCCTTTCGATAGTAAACATTGCCCCGATCGATTATTTACCACGGAGAATACGCGTGTCAACGACGGTGACCCTCGAGGCGAAATGTCTCGACGATCTCCTCCGTGCAAAGGTGACCGGTAACAGCTTCGAACCAACGGACAACCGAGCCTGTCAAACGCATCTTACGAACGCCAGAAATCTTTACGCAAAACGAAGCCCGACTCCCCGCCGACAGGGAAGCCGGAAATTACGTAATTTCCTTACATTCTGCTAGGTGTTGCGCGCTTTACGCGAAACACGTCCCCCGTGACCGAACATAGAATTTCTAAACGAATCGATAATTACGGGACACCGGACGAAGAAAGAAATTGAAAACGCTTTTTTCCGTGGGACCACCGTCGCGTACAACGTTTTCCTTTTTCCCGTTTCCTTCCTCCGCGAGGAAAAAACGAGGGAGACGAGGACGATGACGAAGGTGCAACGCGGAAAGAAATCGCAGAAAGTCGAATCTCCTCGTAGCTGCGAGAAGAACGCGTGTTACGTCGATGAGAGGAAAAGTGAGGCGCGTTTAGAATCGTTGTTTGAATACTTACGCGACGCGATATTTCCAAGAAGAATCCTTTTGAGAAATTCTCCTCGATAATTGCGAGGAATTTGCCCATTTCACGAACAACGAGAACCTTTCTGGAGAACGAAATGGAAAAATTCGTGTACAGGGTGGTAAACGAAAGACGTACGATCGATCCAACTCCTACCTAATTGATCGTTTCGAGATAAAATAATTTTTTGTTGTTTAGCAAGCGCTATACATTGAAAATAAACAGGAATTGATCCATTAGAAGTACATTGGTTCAAGGTTAGGCGCTTCGTCGACGATACGAAACTTTCTGATCGCGATCGAAGGTACATTTTATTTTTACGTTACGTTGTATTTTCGTCGATATCAACGAACCGACACTTCGAAACCAATTATTCCGTTTGCGTTCGATTAGCTGGGGAAAAGATTCACGACGTCGAACGTTCATAAACGACGAAATTAAAAATTCTACGCCTAAAGGATCGATCGCAGGATCTGCGTCGATGAAAGATTTTCCGTTCCGGACCGTTATTTTTTACCACCCTGTATACCACATTTGTATGTGCGTATGGATTCTCGGTGTTCCTCGGATGCCCGCCAGACTTTGGTTCTGGGAGGTACTACTGGAATCACGTCCTGAGACTGGCGAAGTGCAAATCCATGTTAGTGGTATAATGCTCCGCTATAAGTCTCGGAATTATGTGGACCGTGATAAGCATGTTGAAAAGCGAGGAAACACGATTGTCTTTCCGCGAATGTGCCCGAAATTATTTCGTCGCGGTTTGAACCTCTCGCGTTCATTGATAACCAATTTCGAGAGTCACCGAGTATCCAAAATAAGCTTCTCGTAAAAGGAATGGCATAATTTCCATCGAGTCGGCGACGAAACGATCGAAAAGAAGTACAGCGTGTACCTATTCCGAGCGAAATCGATTCTAAATTTAACGATAACAGACGCGCGATACTTTTCGCTATCCAATGTAAACGCGTGTTAAAGACATCCCCTTTAAACACGGTTCAAAGTGACCGGTAATTTATTGATCCACGCGGCGTGTTCAATCCACTTTCCGAGATTAAGCCTAGGTTCGCGTAACAAAGAGGTTAACGCTGTTTTCTTTGCACACGGGTTTTCACACGCGAGTTTTCCCGCGTTTTGGGGTTCGTCGCGCCCCGGGACCTCGCAATTCTGATGAAAAAAAAAAAGTCGAACGCCGCGAAGAAACGACGACGATTCAACGCGCGAAGAATTTCACAGCTGGTGGCCGAAGCGACGCGTGTGGACACACGTCGAGGTTCTTACGGCCATCGACGGTGTGCAAACGGACGTAAGCAAACTGTAAACACCCTTTGACTATCGAGTGTAAGGAACGAAATTCAACTCCAAATCGTTCGCTTTACCTGCGCGGGCTGCTGCCACGCTGGTGCTCGTCAACCTGGAAAATCGCGCGCCTTCCGTTCGCATTTAATTCATTAACAACGAGCGCAAAACGCTTTTTCTCGCAAAACGTACGAAAAGAAATGGAACACATCGGGTTTTATTTCTCGATCGTTTCTCTCTTCGAAAGCGTTCCTTTTGAAACTCCTCGAATTTCAATTCCATTGTTCTTGAAACGTGCGACAACAACTTTAAAAGTTAATTAGAAGCCAGTTTCGGTCGATTCCTGGCGATGAAATCAATTTGTGCAACGATAGAGCTCGAGGCCTCCACCTCGAGATATTTTGGTCCCCTAACGAACAACAATGGAGTAGAAAATATCGCGTCGAATGTATTGTTAGAATCGTTACGTCGTCCGAACTCGGAATAGATTGTTCGAAAACTAGGTGTTCTTCGCTACTCAGGGACCCACTGCAACCCCTCTATTCCTGGATGGCTAAAAATTCACGGAGATCTCAATCTTACGGGGTTGACGTTAAATATGAAACGAGTCAACCTTTTACACGGTACGCTTCTCGCAGAGTGGAAGATGCGCTCCACGACGGTTCCAAGTTTTCAAGTTCCGAGGCTGATCTAACGCGATCGGCTATGTACCATTAATTTATAATATAGCGCATCGTCCGAACTTGCGACAGATTCTTCGGAAACGAGGTGTTACGGTCTCGTGGAACTAATTTTAACCCTTCCGGACCTGGCTCGTTAAAAGTGAATTTTACAGGGTGCTCCGCGATAGTTCGAAGTTTGCTAAAAAATACGATCACGCTTTAAAAACGATCGAAACTTTCCAGCTGCCGTTAATTTTTAATATACCGTATCGTTCAAATTTTTTTCCCCCTTTTTAATTCGGTAGCCGATTCTTCGCTCAAGTTCCCTTTACAATGTTAACCCTTCTGTTCGTGGATCGATAAAAATTCACAGAGGTGACGATTTTACCAGATTGACGTTAAAGACCGAACGATACCACCTTTTACAGCTCCGGAGGCAGAGGTGTTCAGCGACGGTTTCGCGAAAAATGCGGCCGCGCGCGTTCGAGGGGTTGACCTAATACACTTCACCGATGAAAAATTGCTCCGAATGGAAGCAATAACCGCATTCTTGATCGCGTGGACGTTTAATAAAGGACGCGCTCGGCTATGCCGAAAGGCGTCCACCGCGAATATTAGATTTTACCTTTAGTTTCGCGTTCACGCAGCCCCACGGTTGTCATGGCGGGAACGGCCGGGACGTACGCGCGACCGGCTTAATTAAACTTTAATTACTTCGATGCATCTGCGATCGCGTTTCTGAACTGTCACGCCCCGCTGGAAATGAACTTGTTGATCGTAGCAATCGTCTACGACTTTCAAAACGGTCGAGGGCCTTTCGCGCGCCGTTAAAGGGCAGCGTTATTTTAATCCCGGGGCTGTGAAAATCCCCCCGAGGGCGCGCCACCACCGTTTGAAAATATCCTTTTTAAACCGTGGGTACAAGCCGCGCGCAGAATACGCGTTCAATTTCATCCTTCGGCTCTTATTCGTCGAACGTTCGACGCCACGACTCCGCTTGCTTTTTAATTACCGTCTTAACGAGCCCGGATCTAAACGATTGTTGTTCTCCGCGAAAGCCCCGGGAAAGCAATTACCGTGAGACTTATTTATTTGGTTTATTCGTTTATTTATCCGCGAGCATAGGTCCTTTTGTATCGAGGTACGATCGATGAAAAGAAAAATACGGACCGAGCTATAAAATGTTTGGCTCTTCTTTTTTCACGGCGTACCATTTCGAACGTAGACAGAGATAGATAGTTTCGACAACGTTAAAAATCAACTGTTTACAAAGTTGTTCGTACACGCGCGTGCAGCTCAATCGAGAGAACTTTTGCAACCGTTTGAAACATTGAACAGAAGTAGTAGTATTGCTCGTGTAATAAATACAACGTTAACGCCTCTTGTGTACGATACACGGGATCGTACAATATCACGTTGTTGTACGATTATGACGGTTATTTTACGTTCTGGAAATACACTAATGGAAAGGACCGACATCGAAACGAGTCTCCACGGAGAGGGGGAAAGGGGAGAGGGGATATTTTGTGTCCACGTTGTTCGATTAATATTCTGAAAAATGTAACCGCGTCAAGCTCGAGCGTGGAAAAGAAACTTCAGCTCGAAAAATGCATCGATAAGCGAGTGTCTGACGGGGAGCTCGAATCGCCACGATATTTCATCGATCCGAATTTTAAAAAATTCCACGGAAATATATCACGAGGGAGAATTCATCCGCGATGCGGTCACGGCGACCTCAGCCAGAAGAATGGACAACTGAAGAGAATGGAGTTGATAAGTGAGAGATCTGCAGCCATCCGCGCGCCATTCTTTTTCGACGTCGTTTCAAACCTTCGATAACTGTTCGTACTCGAAGCTGCAATTGCACTTCGTGTTTCGACAATTTACATCGTATTTTGCGAAAAACAGAGCAACGAAAATTGAACAGTTTTTTCGGGTAAACTCTTCTCGAAACCCGACAAATCGAGAAACGGTACGCTTTTAAACAAACAACGTTCCTGCACGGTGGAATAAACGTCCGATGATCTCGCGATTGCCGAAAAATGCAACGGAGCTGGTCTCGCGAAATTCCTGGGTGCCGACTTTGAACGATCGAGCACGCGTCCAGAGAATGACTTAACGAAACACGGCGTAACATAAACGAACGTTTACTTTACAAGGTCGCTGAGCGGAAAGTAAACGCGTGCAAAATGAAACTAGAAACGTAAAATCGCCGGCGTACACGTTGGTGCGCATGACGCAAACCTATGACGAAACCGAACGGTGACTGGCAGAAAAGGTTATTGCTCCGTACGAGAATCGGCGATTTTGATCGAGATCGAGAGAAGTCGGAGAAAGCGGCGAATAGAATATTCGGGGCGTGCAGCTTCGAATACGTAATTTCAAAAATCGTGGATAGCAATTGGACGCCGTCTCCGCGCGTCTACTCGGAACTGTTCCAAACGAAAATCACTCTTTCCGTGATCGAAGTCGCGTTACACTTGCGTCGCGAAAGGAAGCGCGAAGCTGGTAAAATAATTTCGATCCCCGATCGTCGAAAACGCGGAACACGAGTGGAACGAAGCGTGTCACGGTCAGCCAAGATCGCGTCGAACGTCGTTATTTTTCCAGTCTCGGTCGTTTCCGCAAATGCTGAGAGAAAGGGACTGGTTCGTCGCCGACGAAGGCGCGAACGTATCCGTTCAAGGAGCACGAGCCTCGAATCGTCGAGCGATTCGAGTGAGAGGGAACGCTCTCGGGATTCGTCAAGGCCGATCCGTCGTCTTCTCGTACCGTCTTTCCATTAAATCGCCTCGTTCCACATGCGCGATTTTTACGACCACGAGGACGGAAAAGCCGCGGGGAAAACGATAATCCCGTAATCGACCAATCGATTGTGAAACGCCGCGAGAACCGCCTCCGCGAATCCACGACTCTTCGTTTACTGCCCTCTTAATTCCAATTACCCGAGTTTCGACGACCTTTCACCCTTTCTACGTACTCGCAACGAGCGCGTCGCGCACAGACACTCCACCGTCGCGCCTCGGTGGAGTCTCCGTTCTACGAACATCCGTTACGCGAACGTTACGCGAAAGTTCTATCGTACGAACATTGTACATCGAAGTATTACTCGCGACCAGTTTATACAAGGTGGCTCGTCGCACGTGGAAAGTACGCGATAGGTTCGAGACACCGAAGCGGGGAAAAATGTTCCTATTTGATCTAAACGTTGTGTCACGGTTACGTGGATACCGCGCGATTCGATATTGGACGTAAAATCGTACGGAACGGGCTCCTAATTAGTTGAAGACTCTACTCGGTGTGGATACGTCCATGGTCCACGTGGTATGCGATTATTAGACACCTGTACACGTTAGCGGTACCGAGAGGGTCCGGAACGAAAATCGGCTGGAAGGTTTCGTCGACGAAGAGCTTGAAAATTGCGCGTCGAGCGATAATCGTCGGTAGAATCGCGATACAATGCCGTAACCGCGGCATTATCGCGATTCGATGGAGAGTCTCGCACACGCCCGGAACGTTACGACACGCAGCGCGGCTACTCTCTTCTCATGGAGATGCCAGAACGTCTGAGAATGGAATCTCCCCGACGCCGAGGGCGAGTCGGCGATCTCACGGTGCGCATGTGGCATTGGACTGGCGAGAGATCTCGTCTCGGAGTTACGCGCGTTAATTCGTTAAGACGCGACAGCCGCGACGCTATCGAGCGTGGATCGTCGAGAGTCCCTGAGCTGCGCGGCACGCTTCGTTGAGAGAAAGGCGATCGTCGCCAATTTTATTTATCTCTTTCTTTCTTCGCCTCGACGATATTAACGAAAACGCAATCGGAAAAATCCGTCCCGCGAGTCTCGATCCATGTTCCTCTTCCGTTTTTCAATCGAAACTACGGTACCACGGAAGCGAGCTGTCTTCTTTCTTCAAAGGTTCGGGCGTTCCACAATCGTCATTGATCGGACACGCGCGTGCAACGAAAAAGTTGCACCGATCCTTTTGAAACGAGACCTTCGGGCTGCTACGATCGCGACCTCCAACGAGACTCGAATTATGGATCACGAGTCCCCCGAGGCGAGAACGTTTAGGCGCGGGGACGAAGTCGCTACGAGGCTCGATTTACTACTCGAAACGAAACACGTTGTCGTTTCGAAGAGAACCCCACGGGTCGGGAGAGACCCGGGGAATGCACCAGAAACGAGTAATCTCGTTCGAACGAGCAACACTTTCGTCGCGTACTTCCAGTTACTTAAAGGTTTTCTTACCCTAGTTGCGAAAAGTACTCCGTAGGGTTTAGAGGCCGAGGAACTATGATTTATCGTCACGGCCGCCACACTGCCAACATACATATTTTAGAAACGCTCGAGAGACTCGCGAGCGTTGCAAGCGTCCTACGTATCGGGAATAACATTGAGCCACGATACTCCTCTTTGAAAGTCCGCATCGAATTAATCCCGGCCTTTGATCAATCGATCTAGTCGCGGAGCCCTTTACGCAGTACGGTGCATCGCGCGAAATTGCGCCGCAATATCGTCGCGATGGTATTTTATCGAAGCATAAACCAACAGTCATAGACAGAGTCGCGACATCAATCGCGACACGATGCGTTCCCCCCTCTACATTTCTTTTCACCGAGCGTATACACAAATCCGCGACCCGACCCAAATTGAATGTTTGGATTTTATTTATTGTCCCTGGCGCGACTCTGTCCGAAAGGACACCCGAAATCGAATTTATCCGTGGCAATTTACCCGAGGCAATTTAGCCGCACAGAGAGGGGGAGAGGGTTATCGGGCCGCTGATACAGCGATATCAAAACAGCGGTAATCAGTGCGTAGAATATTAGATTCTCAGGATCCGATTCTCTACCGCGAAGTACAAATCGCGTTTCGTACCGCGACAAACGATCTCGCGGAATTTTATTCGTTCGTTCGTTTCGTTTCTTTTCTATCTTTTTTTTTTTTTTTTGTTTTCCATCTTTTTCGACCATCGCGGGGTGGACGAACGAATCCTCGTCGTTTTGCGGTATCGCGGCGTCCCTCGTGCGACGAACCCTTGCGAAATTGGGCGGCCGCAGGAAACGCGACACGCCCACGGTTCGCCAGTTTTGTAATCCGCGTTTTACGAGAACTGGGTCAGGAGATTCGCCGTTAACTGGGTCGCCGTAATTACTCAGATTGCCGTCAAACCCTCTTCTGCCGTCTACGAAACACAATCGCGCGATACTCGCCGCTAAACGCGACCTGTCGCCGCCTTTTCTTCTTTCCTCGCTCTTTTTCACGCTTCGTGGTACCACGGGTACTCGGAGCCGCCCTTGCCACCGGGGCGAACGAGGCCCGGTGCTCGAGGGGCCCTTGCCTTCAATGTTAATTACGCGAAAATTTGATAAAAATATTGTTTTACCGAGCATTTGTTCGTACAGGTGCTTCACGATAGCCCGAATTATTATTCGGCTACCGAGGTGATAAAATTCTAGTAGGTCTCGACCGAAACGTTCGTTTTACGATATTTCTTCTAGCGATTTAACACGAACCGGTGAATGGCGACTGGCAACGTTTCTCCAAAGGACAAGGACCTAACCCAGACCTAACCCTGATTGTAAACTTTTAAAGAACCTTACCCTCGTTGACAATACTACGAAATACCGAGCGCAACAAAGTGTAATTTTCTGCGAAATATAGGAGCAACGTTTGAAAAGTTTTCCGATCGAATTAAGGTATCCCTCGGGCCCCGTCGATCTCTAGGGGCGGCACTGTGATCGATATTTGTTTTCCACGTGTACGAGAAACCCCGTTGTCGGAAAAATCGGCCACTGGTTTCCTCCATCGAGCGAAGAGATTCTAACGAGAACGCGTGTGCTTTGTTGCGTCAACTTTCTTTCTGTTCCATTCTCGCGAGACACGCGATGCGTTGCCGTAACAGTGGTCCCGGTAGCACGCGATTCCGCTCGTATCGGGCGGATTCCGCGTACTTAGTAGAGCACGGACGATACGGGCCGCGTAAATTCATCTTCTCTCTCGGCCGTTCCCACAACGAAGCCAACTCGAAGGTGAGCGGGTCGTACGATCCTCGGGATGGAAGGATCGAAGGATCCAAGGATACACCGTGGCGCTTAGAAAGCGGTACTTCGTCCAACAGCCCGCTGGAATTCCGTACACCTTCGTCTCACCTTCGTACCCTAATTGGACTCGGAAGCGTAACACGGTGTTTTACGAACTCGATCGGCCAAGATAGAAATTAAGTGGGTTTCCTCGCACCGACCGTAAAACTATCGTTAATATATTTCCATAAAGTCGTTCACGGTTTCCTGGCGGCGTTCGATTCGGAAAAGGAACCGTGTAACGCGTTCAACGTAATTTCCTGCTATTCCGAACTCTTTGAAGCACCGGTAATTCGATGTAACCGGTGAAATTTCCGTGTCTCGTTGATCCAAATAGCGGTTGATTAAAGGAACGCGCGACCGTGTGGCCCCGAACGCTGAACAACCGGTGGAAAACATTTTCCTCGTTTCGTGCAAATGTAACAAAAGGACACGCGTTTATATCGGCGTTTCGAAGCTTCGAGGTTTTTATTCGTTATCGAAGGAGCGAAGGAAAAACGCGGCCAGACACCGACTAATTTCTCACGTCGTTCCGCGTTCGAACGAGCCGAACAGCGACGATGAATACGACTCCGGGTAAAAATAGAGAGAGAACCGCAACGGTAAATTCTATCGACCGATTGTAATTTCACCATTATTGCCGTGAAATTGCACGGTGGAACGAACGGTTGGTTCTGGGTCGGTTACCAACGAACACCACGATGATGCTTACGTGATGTATCTGGACCACGCGGATTGTGCAAAACGTTTTTCGTCGTCCAGGCGCGGAGCCGGTGGAACATCGAGACTCGTCTCGAGGGCTTTACGCGCAATTAAGACACACCGGAAGCACGATAGGTAGTATAAATCGTAAAACGTACGAGTTACTCGAGGTAAAACGTTTCGTTAAGGTAACACGCCCGGAGCAACAACGCAAACACCGGCGTTACATTAGGACAAACACTCTCTCGGGACGGACGATCGAATTGATTTGCACAATGGAAGTTACACACAAGTTTGCTCCCCTACCCCCTCTTGCGATCGAACACGATCGCGGCGCGTTCTGTGTTTATAGTCTATCCAAACATCCGAATACACGTACACGCAATCGAGGAATATATCTAAACCTGGAGAGATTCCGCTGCCCTGGAAACAGTTTACTCGGATGTTTGTATAGATGTACCTCGGAGGAAATCTTTATTACGGACGCGTTGGTGTAACCAACGTACGCGAGCGTGTGCGATCGAGGATCTAATTAGTTTCTCGGAATAATGAATTTATTCGTAGATTTGCGTAGCCGGTAGGAGAAATCTCGAGATTTCGAATAATCTACCAACGATAATCAAGAAAGAGAGATCTCGAGATCGGTCCTGTGGAACCCGAACGATACGTCTCGTTCCGATCTTACTATTAATCGATCGAGGACCACGTGCATGGAAATCGGGGGTGGGGTACGACAAATTGTAAAAAAAGGGGTTGGCTCGACCTCTAGCGGCGAGCACGAGAGTACAATTTTATTTCGCTTGTTTCACGGTTAAAAAGATCGTTACCTCGTCGTTTCCCCTTTACTGCATAATTCATCCGAACAGCGATTCTGCGATATCTGCAAGGTGAAGACGCAAGCAGGATCGCGGCTAAGTATCGGCGTCCTCCACGAATCATCGACATCGCGAACATAAAACTTTGACAAGAATGGCAGCTACGTGTACAGGTCGAAGTCGATTCAGGATCGTGCAGGAAAGGAATTGATTGGCTTCTGGTGACAAGTACGAGAGGTACACACGATATTGTTAAATTCGTTGCTAATTTATTTTTTTTTTTTTTTTACTTATTTTTCGAATAAAAATTATTCGTTACCTCGTTATTCCTCCTTTCGGTCTGCAATCGAGCCAGCATCGATACTGCAGCTACATAATGTTTAGTCGAAGGAGTTGTTTTGTCCTCGTTGAATCAATGGTACCGATTTACTCGGAAAGTAAACTTCTTCGTTCGTTCTTCCACTTCTTCCGAATTTTCTTCACAGGAATTAAACTTCCCCCCCTCCCCTATACCATCGATGTGGAAACACTCCGTATATAAACGTCGGGGACGATTCTCGATGTGCGAGAAAGGGATCGGTTCGGTCGCCCTCTGACGACGAGCGCGAGAGATTGCGATCCTTTTGCTCCAGATCGAAAGGTATCTCGCGTATCGACCAATCGCACGTACGATCGTATTGAAATTTCCTCCAAGTGGAGAGAAGCTCGTGAAAAAGAGTTAAACGTCGATCTCGATCGGTCTCTTCCGTTCGGCGACGGACCTGGAAGTCGTACGTATTAATTGGTAGCCGTGTTTCCTGTATGCAAGTCGTGCATGCAATAGCGCAGCGACTGCGTTCGTTCGGGCAAGCTCGTCGGTTGCACGCGAGTCCGCGTGTAATTGTACGCGGGTCAAGGAGTTCGAGTGAAAGTATTAAATATCACCGGCCACTGAATGGAAGTATCTTCCACGCGGTGGACGCTCGTTTCTCGCGCGACGTTCCAACGCGTCGATTTTTCGTTTTTCCAAGCTGTCGAAAAAGAAGTGGAAGAAAGAAAAAAAAGAAAAAACTCTCGCTCGTGGAAGTTCGTTAAACTTGGCGGTAATTCGAAAATTCGTGCAACCGTCGAGTCGCTCCGACGCCACGGTGGGGAGAAACTTCTCGCTGGAAATTTGCCCGCGAAACTCGCTCTTCCATAATCATCCTCGTTCGAGCTCCCTCCCACCGTAGGATAAGAAAGACTTATGGAAATATCGGCACGAGTTGCGAAAGAAGAACGCGGCGGGGCTCGAAGAGTTCCCGTGCGCGAACTTTTACGAACTCTCCGACCGGCCAATTAATAAAGATCGTCGGATTAAAAACGATTTCCGTATTTGTTCGATGGTTGAACGAATTCGGTGGACCACCGGAAAGTCCCGTGTCGGCGGCAGGTTGCGTTGCGGCAATACCGGCGACACGGTTGCGTAAGAACGAGTCGTTTTTGCAACGCAACGCGACCCGCTCAGCATTTTCCACTCTGTTTCAGCTAAATTGCGCACGTTGGGGACGAGGACGCAACCACGACGCATCTTCTGATCCCCCGTACCAGGATCCACCTTTGTTCCGCTCTTCTTTCGTACACCTAGCCACCGTGCGTCCTGGTAAAAACGATCCCACGATCGATCGCGAAATCGTTACAATTAACGCTAATCTCCGGGCGTTGATCGCGTTGCTCTTTAATCTTCGAGTATTTGGCAACGCGTTTAAATTCTATTCCGTAACGGTGGCAACTTTTTAATTGCCGCGTCGGCCGTCCCCAACGGGGCCATTTGTCATCGAGATAAAGGAGCGTCGCGACGCGCGGAGGATTCCAACGGGTGGAAGATCTCGTTCGAACGGGATCGGGACGTATTTCGTGGGCACGGCGTTTTCTCGCAATTTATGAACAATTAAAATTCATGGATTTTCCAGGCGAAATCTGTGTCAGGAAGGCGCGTCCACGGGAACCTTTCCCGAGATCGTCGTAATTCAGCTGGAGATGTATAGAGATATCGCAATCCATAAATAATCTTTCCCATTACTTCGCAGCTACGACGTGTTATCGTTCCGTGCGGCTGATTCTATGCATACTTAAGCGTCTTTTATGCAACAGGACTGGCACGCCTGAGTCATATGGACGGAGATAATCCAGCGGTTGAACGACCGTTAACACCCGGGGCGAATGCTTTTCGAGTGTTGGCCACCGGCGACGAGCCGACGAGCCGACGAGCCGACGAGCCGACGAGCCGACGATCCCTCGAGCTTCTCGCCGCGAATTATCGCGATGTTTCGATCTCGCTCGCGAGAGGAGAGATAAAAGAAAAAAAAAACGAAGAAAAAAAAAGAACGAAGAAGAAAAATTCCACGTTGAAATCACGAGACAATGGACGCAAGGTGTGAAAGTTTCCGATCGTATCCTAGAACCGAGACCGAGCGTCGATCATCGGGTCGGAGTTTCGGTGCCAAAGCGTTGCAATCTCCGCGAAATGACTCGATGAGAGCCGTCGATGCGACGCTAAAACTTTGAGCTGTCCTAAAACCGGGATACGCGTTATTAAAGTCCCGCTTTAAGCGACTTTAACGCGTTATCGATCAGCCGGCCGGGGCTGCCAGCTGATGTGTCCCCGAACCCGTTTGGAAGTCCTGAAAAATTCTCGAACGTCGTCCGCGATCGCCGCGGCAAGGCAAACTAGTTGTTTCCTCGCTAAATTGCATCATCGACGCGCAATAAAATATTCATCGGGTTCGTCGGGCGTCTGGAAGACAATCTCCAGGTGCAGCGTCCTCTAAATATTGGCTCCTTCGCGGGAGTAAAACCGTTTCCTCCAAATATGTTAATAGTTGCACTCGCTCGGTGCATTCTTTCCCCTCGTTACTTTCCATTGGCGAAGCCAACGGAATTGCGATCGGTAACTCGTTCGTTAATCTTCGCATAATTTTTTTGTATATAAACATGTACATAAATATGTACACGTGTAATTTTGTACATAAATATGTACACATAAGTACGAGAGGAAGATTCGTTGCACGGTAACAGAGAACTCGTTGGTTCCGTTTTCACGGAAAGAATGCCAGTATATGGCCAGGACGTTTTTCATCGATTTTGGCTGTACTTACGAGAGAATTACGAGTCAATCTGTACAGGACGATTCAGGAATACGTAACTCGGAGATCTGCGCGCCAAGATGTGTAAAAATTGTACGAGAACGTACGCCCTGTACACCTTGGTTCTCGAGTTATGGACGATCGAAGAAAACGTTCAAAGTCCCTTCGGTTCTTAAACATTTTTAGCCAACAACGTAGGTACTGTAACGAACAGCTAACGATAAGTTTTTACTTATTGTTTTTACTTACTCGACACTGTCCACATTCCTGTACAACACGTTCTACGTTTCTCTGAAGGGAATATTCCGGTAAAAAAAGGATTTGTTTTTTACATTAAACGTTTCCTTCGATCGTCCGTAACTCGAAAACTAAGGGACCGTACGGGACGTACGTTCCTAAGAGATTTTTGACTCGCTTGGAGCGTAGATTCGGCTACCGGTACAGGTACTTTTAAATCAGCCTGTAGATTCGTTGGAAGGAACGGTTAATGGGATAAGAAAAAGTCCGATCCACGATGAAGAAGACTTTGACCCCGTCGATGCCGTTTACGCCGGAGAAAGTATGGCTCCTCTGGCGAGGTGACTCCACCGCTACCAATCGCTTTCGCGTAATGTGTCACGGCGCGCGTGAACACGGAATCCGTGATAACATTATTAACGATGATCGCGTATTACGCGCGTAAACACGATGCTTATGCAACGTGGAGAGGACCGGTTGTCGCTCGTAAAAGAGGAGAGAGACCGAACGTCGT
Organism: Ptiloglossa arizonensis; assembly: GCF_051014685.1. Classification (NCBI taxonomy): domain Eukaryota; kingdom Metazoa; phylum Arthropoda; class Insecta; order Hymenoptera; family Colletidae; genus Ptiloglossa; species Ptiloglossa arizonensis. Next base: position 8,533,793 of record NC_135051.1, on the reverse strand, counting down.
GTCTTCTCGTCCTGCCTTTCCCCGCTTCTGGTACCGTTAAGCACCCAAAACCGATTTCTTCTCGATTCCCTCGAATCGAAGAATCGATCTTCACGGTGCCGAAGAGGTGGAAATAAAAAAAAAAACTAACGGCCGCTCGAAACAATTTTCTCTCGTTAATTCATCGGTCTTACTCATTAACTTCCGCTAATAAGCATGGCCAAGTGCAAGTGAAACACGGCCGAGCGTGGTAATTGCCGTAGCGGTAATTGTCCGTCCTTTGCCGCCGAGGCCGTCGAATGGCACGAAGGAAATCCACCGACGGGGGGAAATCGAGCGAGAAAAATCGTCGATTTCGAATTCGCGGAATCACTTGACGAGGCGAGAAACTCGGCCCTCGGTGCAATTGCGAAAAAGTATCGAGGCGCGCGCTCGCCCGATTCGGCATCTTCGATCGCGCCACGCAATCTTCTTACCGAGTTTCACTTTCGACGCGCGCGCTCGCGTTGCAGATGGACTCGGAGGCGCATAGTTCTCGGGAAAATCGGACGAAAAGAAACGTTTCGGTCAACGGTGGTCCGGTGATCGACTTTCACGAGTATCTCGATCATCGAACGATGTATGCAATGCAAACGAGAGAAAAGATCGCGGCCGGTATCCGTGCGTGAGTAATAATCGTCTGTAATTACAAACCGCGCTTCCCACCCCCTTGTCGAGCGGGCGACGATCCACAGAAGGCGGTTTCTAGGTTGAACAGAAACCTCTTGGTTTCTGTTGGTACACAACCGGCCCGCATACCAGTCCAGCCATGAAAGAATGGAGAGCAGTCGATGCCACGAAATCCTACGATTCGACGCTCGGCCAATTATAGAGAAACTTTCTGGTAATAACCACGGGCCACGCTAACGTTTCGTTTCCAAATATTAAATCCGTCGGAAAGTTCCACGCGCGTGTTTTCCCTCGCATTTGGAATCGTTTGACGTCTTCGTTCGTAAATCGTCGGGTTACCCTTGCGCTACCAATCTACGCGAAACCGTGATTACACGGAGCGAAATTTATGCCGGTAGCAGCCTTGTAGATTGTCTCGAGAAAAATTGAAGAAATCTCTTCGAGTGCTCTCTCTTTCAATGGGTAAAACAGTTGGAAAATTTCCGTCGCTGAGGAGCTTTCTATACGGTTTCGACGATGAAAAATACGAGTACGTGGCAAGAAGTAAGGATGATCGAGAGATCGCGGGAAAGGACAAAGATGAAAAATCGCACGACGGTCGAAGCGTGAAAAAGGTCCGCGTTCAGATGGGACGTTTACTCGCAAAGCGACTCGACGACGAGAAAGTCGAAGATAAACTGGAACCTGCTTCCGTTTCGCGGCAATTATTTCTCGAACGCGATGTAGTTACGCGAACGTGGCCCGTTCGCCGGCGGCGACATTGAGGATCGTTCGTTCGGTGGTATCGAAGAAACAAAAGGGGAAGAAAGTTCTGGCCGAACGTTACCATAATCGTCACCGGTAATTCCGTAATAACGTTCGTTCCTTAGCTAGGTGAGACGGCCGGGACTGCACCGTGGCCAGCCACCGTCCCGTTCTCATAATTATTCCGCAATTATTACTCGCAATGTAGGCGAGATTAAAGTTAATCACAGGCTACGAGAGAGTGCTTACGCCGAGGAAGAAAGATCCTTCCAGCAGCGGACGGCACGTGCAACCTATTATCTCGGCACGGTGCTCTCCCAACGGAGGGGGAGACCTAAACAAACGCAACCGACCATTGTTACAAAAGACAATGACCAAGTGACGCGTGTAATCGTTTCTGTATCTATCTTCGAATCGCACCTGCGACAACCAGCCTCGCGCGTCCGAATCGCGGAAGGTCACCTGTGCGCTCTCCTCTCTCTCTCTCTCTCTCTCTCTCTCTCTCTCTCTCTCTCTCTCTCTCTCTCTCTCTCTCTCTCTCTCTCTCTCTCTCTTTTTCTTTTATCTCTTTCGCACACTTGGCGACGAAAGGAAACGTACACGACGTTTCCGGAATCCCGGGATATTCTTTCTGCAGTTCACGGGGATATTACCTACCCCGCCGTGTATGGGAGTTTGGGAAAAATTTCAATCGAGCAGCGAGTTTTAAATGGAATTTTAATTTCGTCGTCGTTGTCGGCGCGCGATATCGGCGCGGAATTAAAATTCCTACGCGCGAAAGTTTTTACGCGGTCGGTGGAAGCAAGTTTCCAAGGGAACTCGTTCGAGCGGGCTCCTCGTTGTTTACGCGACGAGAACGTGAACGAGAAGCTCGCAAGCTCGATCTACGAGATCCTCGCCGCGGAATAACCTCGTGTCAACGGTTATTTCGCCACTCGGATTCTCGAGATGCAAACTGCCACCACCGTTCGACCTTATTATTTTCTCGCCTCCGTTTTAACCCTTCAACGACCGAGCTTGTAGAACGGAAACTGTCCTACGTTCTCCGGCGTCGTTTCTATTTTGCCTTCTTTTTTTCTACAAAGTCGTTCCGTTAAACGAGGTATTATATGAGATTAAATGAGGTGCGTATTGTTGTTCCTTGCCCGGTACATTCGTTACAAAAATCGAGGAAGAGGGGATACTTTTATATTCGATTGAATTTTCAAAGTTTTATTCTCGCTGAAATTCCGAAGAGAACGCGACGACGTGAAAGTCTAATTATTCAACGATTCGGTCGAAAGGCGTTCAACGAAGGAAGCAACAAAGATACCGGCAGCTTCCCGAATGAGAGAAAGGCGGCTTCTTTCGACCAAGGTTCAATTTTTCGAAACCTTCGTCATGCTTATTTTCAGAAGCACCTCGAATGTCTTATAAAACCGCGTTAAACCCACGACCCGATCTGTTTACCTTTTTTTGTTTACGCCGCGCGATACCGTCAACTCGAGCGACTCGAGGCTTGCGTCATAGATTGCAAAAATAAAGTGGGAAAAGTTCAGAAAAAGATCCGAAGCGATTTGGAAAAGTTTGCGAGGAATTTCGACGAAGTTATCGCATCGTAGCGTAATATTCGACTGTACTTTTCTTCGTTTTGTGATTTTGAAATTTTCCTTTTCAATATCGGAATATTGCTTATCTTTTATACCGTTGATCGTCGACGATCGAAACGAACTAAAAGGTCTGAATAAACGTGGCTCCAAATGTCACCGGTCTCTCGGAGTTGCAAGACGTTTCCATTAAACTGCAAACCGTTTAAAAAATATGAAAATAAAACGTGAAGTAACTCCGCGACGATCGACAAAGTATAGTAGCTCTTCCATTGAACGACATTGATTATCTGTAAGTAGGTAGCGCTAGCGTGTTTACTTTGCTCGATAAGTAACAGTCCTGTAGCTCCGAAACCAACGAAACTCGGTGTTTTTCACGCTTTGACGAGTGTACTGCACTTTGAAATTCGAGGCTTGCAAATTCGTGCAAATTGGTGCAAATTCGTCCGAAACGAGTACCTTTCCTATGAAATTAATGTAACGGCGTTGAGATCGTGTTACGCTGACCGAGCAAAATAGAAACCCACCTTGCTGCGTCGGTTTCTCGAATACTATGTAAAGCTGGCGTAGAGTGCGAACGTATTGCGAAATATAATTGCACGGTTGCGACTATTAACGCAGCCGGACTTTTCGTGTTTACCCACGGAGGTCTCTATCAATGTCTCGACTGTTCCAACACGCCACAACTGTCTTTACACTCGAGCACATAGAAGCGTATTAACAGATCGTTAACGTTAACAACTCCGTTCGGTCCAAAGATTCTTTTTACTCGTTCTATAGAACAGTTATTACACTTTCTCTGTAGGAATTTTTGTTAACATTCCTCCTTCCTTTCTCTTTTTTTCCGCTCTTATCTTGCATAGCTGGGTGCAATGATTTTCACGCAATTTTCACGCAATTTTCATGCAATTTTCATGCGAAGTTAATAGGCCGTTGTATCGTTGTTCAAAGATTTGTAGGCATATTTAAGAAAGAAGAATCTCGGTTCACCGATCACGGATCGAATGATCTCGCGGCGCGCGTACCATCGGATTGGTTCGCGCGTGTGGCAAATCGTTCGATTTCGAAGTCTGCGCTCGCGATCGGATGTAAACAGCGAGAGAATCGTGACTTCTCCGTTCGACGTGGCTCGTTCCTGTTTGTCGCGAGAGAAGGGACGACAGGGAACTAAAGCGTGCTCGTTGGAAAATTTCATTCGGATTTGGATCTTCTTGGTCTCGAGGACGCGTATTCGGGTGTCTAGAGCGGGTTCGGAACAAAGGAAAGAGAATCCCTTTCGCGCGATGCGCCGCGACACGCCGAAAACGTCCCACGATCGAAAGCACGAGGACGCATGGTGACGCGGAGGGAAAACAACGAGGGGTGGACGGAAGAGGGAAACGTGAAAATTACGGATTAACAGAAGCAAACAAAGTAGGTGGGAGAGGGGTAAAGAGAAAGACAGACCGAGGTATAGCAAGGCGAGCCGGTGATCGTAGTGGGATCGACAAAGCTACCTGGATCCACGACGGCCACTTTCGACGGCAGTAACCACGAAGACGCCATGACGACACGATCACCCACATCGTTCTCGGCTCGGCTGTCCGCTGTCGGTCTAGTCGCAGCGGTCTTTCTTCTGCTGGCAACACGTGAGTTCACACGAAAACGCGGATTACTTACGAGAAAGTATCACAAGGGCTGTCGAATACCACGCGCCGACGGAGAGAGTCCTCGATTCTTCGCGATTCCCCAAGTGTTCCTACGCGATTCGCTCGCTGGCTCGCATACGTGATTTCCAAAGTTCTCGGTCTTTGCGAGTGTACGTCGAGAATCTTCCGAACACCCTGTCATCGGGCTAATGTCTCTTCCCGTTGAAATAAAATCGAAGATCGCGTCGTAAAATCGTGAACCGATCTCGCAACCGGACAAACCCGTGAAAGTCCATTCGGCGAGACACAGTCCGCGATCTTACGCGAACAAAGTGCCAACGCGTACGAGTTTGCGCGAGTCGGCGGGAAATCGTGCCGGAATTTTCGAGGGGAACCGATTTCTCGACACGGGGGTAGATAACGCGCGAGATCGAAGACGGACAGGTTTCATTTGTAACGAATCGCGCCAATTACCGAACGATCCGGCACGCGCTAATTACTCGAGCCAATTAACGACGCGAGCTCTGCAAGCTCGTTCGACGTCTCGATTTGCCGGTCTGTTTCGCGTCGCCGGGCGACTTTCGCGTTCCACGCTTTTCTCCGCGGACCGTCGTCACGCGGAGAGGAGAAAGAGATTCGCGTCGATAACGGGGAACAAGAATAAGAAAAAAGCAAATCGATACACGGGAAAAGAACGCGTTCGACGCGGAGTTCGAGATGGAATTCTCGAACGCTTTCCCCTCGAGAATCGACGCCCGGCCACGCGAAAGTGCAACCGTGGGCCTGTCCTCTCGTACACGATGGACGAAACTGCTCTTCACCGGGACGATAATTCCGTGTATCCCGATTGTGACTCGCGCCGACTTGCCGACTTGCCGACTTGCCGACTTGCCGACTTTCTCCGTGCCACCGCGAGTGACTAGGAAAAACCAATCTCTTCTCTCGACGATTTTCCCGGTCGAGAGAAAAAATAGAAAAGAGAGGGTAAATCCAGTTGGTCCTAATCGGGAACGATCTTTCCCGTGTTCTCTCTCGTGTCTCGACTCGCGCATTATTTGGGCCGGCGACTGGTTGCGTAATCTCGGTTCCACTCGAACGCGAGACTCTCGACGGATAAATGGAATTTGTCGGGAACAGGCGTGTCTCGATATCCAATGATAGAATCGTGGCAGTCGGAAACGCGAAACTCGATATTTCGTTTTAAGAACCGAGGGGGAGAAAAATATTACCAGCAGGGTTTCCCTCTCGGAAAAATTAAACGTTTCTCGCCTCCCGGGTTTCGGAATCGGGATGGGGGATCTTTGTTTCGTCTCGTCGGAGAATACGCGCGTTGCAACATTAGAGCTCCGAGAGTCGCATTATGTACGGGCTGGCAATTACGTTTGTCCGCCTTCTGCTTTCTCTTTCGTACGAAAATGTCAAAGGTCCGATATGTATCTCCGCTCTCTCCCTCTCTTTCTCAATTTTGTCGCTTCTCTTCTTTTTCATCGTCTTAACGCTACGTCGTTGACCTAAATTCACGACGAGTCTTCGGTGTCCACGAGAACCCGATTGCCAATAATTCGCGCTCGGGCTGCGCTAATCGCGAACTTTCCTTTTACACCGTCGTCTACCCGATCGTTCGGCTTTTTAACCTCGCGATTCCAGAACCTCGTAACGATTTAATCGCGTCTCTCTCTCTCTCTGCCTCCGTCCGTTCCCTCTCGATGTCATTACCGCGACAATAATTACGCGCTAATGGCTCGCGGCCGGAACGACGAAATGCATCCTCTTGGAGCTCGAAACCGACGCTGCTTCGACGCTTCGGTTTCGCATTAGCGATTGATAGCTCCATACAACTACCACCTGTATTCGAGGAGCGTCGTCTGTCCGCAAACCGCACGCGCCCGACCACGCTCGGAGTTTTTCCGTGCGAGGAAAACCGGAATCCGTAATACCGACCCTTTGACTCGAAACCTGTACCGTGCGCGGAAAACCTTCTCGCCCTTTGAACGTGCACGCGCAACGAACGCCCATGAGCGTTTACCGTCACCGGATAGTCTACAGGCCGCCTATAGAGAGCTAATAACGCTTTACGTAACGAAGAGGTATTCGCAAACGCAAGAAAGTTTCCTCGGTTCCGCAGCGAGGACGGAAACCTTTCGCGATCGGCGCGAAAATTGAAATCGCTGGAATCGATTTCGTTGCATTTACGTGGAAAAAAGTTCACCCTCGGAGTACTCACCTTTCTCGAGCTGCATCTTACCGTTCCTAAACATTTTCTTCTCGCGCATTTACCGAAGAACAATTCTTCGCGATAGATTCAATCCTCCGAGTCCTCTGCCGGGGTAATTTCCAACTCGCATCAACGTTTCGCTAAAACAGATATATTTCGCTGATACTCGCTATACTTGGCTGTAATCATCGGGAACGTTCGATCGTACGTACCTGACTACCTAACGCGTGCAATCGTCTCGATGAAAGTGACGAGTCACAAGTGACTCCGACACAGCGTTCGGAGGGCACGCTCCTCGAAGAACGGTTCTCCGTTTAACCCTTGGACCGGGATAGACGTTGGAAAAGGTATCCAGATGCACGAACGAGCCCATCCGGTCGAGGACCGTAACAACGTATTTTTGTCCAATTATGAAATACCACGGGCACGGGACAAAGTGGTACACGCGATCCCCAGGTGAACGTTACATCATCGATTACAAGCGACAGTTAACGGCACCACGAAACAATCCGGGCTCGCTACCCGAGACGTGTCTAATTTTCCTCGGCTCGGCCGGCGATTTTTCCGGAATTTCCAAAGAGACCGCGGGTCGCCGTTTACCCTGGCAGGATTTATGCCCGAGCACGAATAAGTAAATCTCGTCAGGATGGACGATATCCTGTCCGTAACGGTACGCGCTCGATCAAAGGGTTAGCGATCGGTCGACCGGTTCCGCGATTCGTTAGCATCTATCGCGAACGATGCGCGCCCAAGAATTGGCCTTGACGTTCGATCCATATTTATGCGTGTTCTAACCCTGATTCTCCTCGTGGCCGACTCCAGCGCGCTTGTTTACCGACCTGTCTCCCCCTGGACGTCCTCTCGTATTCACGTATAACGGTACGAGAGCTGAATCGGTAACTGGGACGCGACTGGTCCGCCTCGCGAGACAATTCGTTAACCAGGGGGGGATAAAAGAAACGTGTAACGTTGCTCAACGTCTCTTTTATTTGCGAACACGTTCTTGTACCTTGGACACGATTAATCGATTGTCCCTACCGTTGTCCCTCGGATCGAAAAATGCTCGTTTTTTACTCCCGAACGACACGCTCGCCTCCTAATATTCATCGAGTGTAAACAGACGCGCAATGTCTGTGCACTGATGCGCGAAACCGGGAAAAAGAACGCAATTTGGGTATTGGAATTGTTTTATTCGTACATCGTTCCGTTGCGAGATAAAATAATCGATCGAAACAATGACTCCGACGGTTATTGGGACATCTACCCTAGATGACCGGTGCATTCCGTGATCCCTGCACGACACGATCTGCTCCACATGCCGTGCATTCGGGGCACTCGCGTTTGCATACCGTGTCACGATTGGTAAGGATCCCCCCACCTTCGTTCGGGCAATAATCGATCTTCGACTCCGCGAGTCGACTACCGTTAACCCGTCGATCGACGCCGGAGGATCGGTAACCGCCGACCAACGGAATTTATTATTCTAACTAGCGCGATCCCGAGATCCGATTAGTTATGCATGCGACCGGTTTCTCGATCTTCGAGAGACGTTCGCGTCCCGTTCTTAATTATTCGGGAGGCAAATCGGCCACGGGCAACTTTGACCCGCGATCGTTTATCACAGGTCGGAGGTGTCCCTTTTCAAATATTCAAATATTTCTTTAACAAGGATCCCTTGTCGATGATCCCTGGAGGACGATTAATCAATTCCGATTATGTGTTCGCAGAGGCACGCAGCCAGGCTTATTATGGGAAGCTTATTGGCAAGCTGTCGGAAATTCATCACGGCGTCAGCGGTGAAGTTTACGCCGTGGACGGGCGAACTCTGTTCATCAAGGACTTCACCTACGACGGCGAAGCACCAAGTTCGTAACCAAGAACCACCCAGAATCGTCGAACTTTCCCCGTTTCGATCGCCCGGTTTGCATTTTCGCGGCAAGTTCTTCGAACGGTTCTACCGTGAGCTGCCGAGGAACGCGTGCAAGGGACACACTTCGTATCTCGCGCGTTTACAAGCGGAGCGTGTGATTGGCCAAATCGCGCACCAATTGAAAGTGACGGAGAAAAAAAATGTACCACGAGGAGCTGGAAAGCTGTCGCTCGAATTAGGGGTAACGTAGTACTCCTTACCGCGTGCAAAGGGAACTGTGGACTCGATCGAGTAATTTTTGTTTACTGACCTTTGCGGACAATATCCACCGAACGACCGTTTTCTTTCCAGCTCCCCGCGGTAGAGGAGAGGCTCTTTTAATCGCGATAGAAACAACGAGCACCACGTTGAATTTTCAACGGACGTAAATGAAAAAAGAAGCCACCACGGTCACGGAGGAGATTATCGATACCGGTATTAAATTATACCTTCCAATTTGACGCGAAACGAATCTGGGGAACGCGTATTGAATTTTTCCACGTCACGCTGGATATTTAATATCGCGTGAAAAGCGGATAAACGAAGCGTATTCGGGACGCAGCGTTGTACGAAATTCCGATGAAAACATCCCGCTTGTTTTACATCGACTCGGCCGTCGGGGATAATGGTAAACATCCTGCGGATACCGCTTTTTCATCGTTCTTCGTTTCCATCGCCGCTATCGTTGGACGAATTCGTTTCGCGTTGATATATAGATCGATTACGAGGCATTTGCGAGTCTTGTTCGCGTCCACGAGCGATTTTACACCACCCCGAGGTTCAATTTATCGTGGTTCCTCGGAGCTGGTTCGACAGACCAGCGCGGAGAAATCCAAACAGCTTTAAAGTTGTACCGCGAGTCGTAAAAGGTTCTCCCACTTGTCCCTTTCGACTCGTTCGAGCTGCTCTCACTTTCCTGTTTACGTACCGCGGTTCGATAAAATCGAAAGCGTTCGGTTCACGAAGGACGCGCCGACTCGCGACGACGCTCCAACAAATTAACCGAATGGAAACGGGGTGCTTGTAAAAAAATATTACGGAGAAACGCAACCGGACGATCGAGCGACGCAACCTTATGCGATAGCGAATAGCGACTGTAATCGTAATCTTCTTTCAGCCGCCTACTTTTACGTGGGCACCTCGAAAAGTCCCAATGGAAACGGCATCAGACTTCGGGACGAGCGTGGATCGTGAGTGAACATTCGTTTTCCTTGTTAAACGACCCTTAGTAACCCTAATAATCGGATTCGAAGGCTTCGTAGGTAGTAAGAATTGCACAGGTTTAAAAAACCGTGCGCCAACGATAGAAAGAGCACTCTCGGTGCTCCGTTTAGCCTCTAGTTGTGTTGTTCTCGTACGTAGAAAAGGGCACGCGAAAAGATCGTTCGATAGCGTAGAGACGACTTAGAGCGTTGTAACGAATCGGGGACCTTGGACTACAAATGTGCCATTTTCTCCATTTGCGACAGAACGGACACACTGAGGCGATATCGAAGGAAGGACGTCACGCTCACGTTACCCGACGGCAAGACTCTGAACAACATCAAGTGGTTCTGCGTGTGGTGCGACGAATACGCCGTGAGTAACGAATACACAAACGGTGAAAAATGTTTAACTCGTAACCGTTCTTGGTACACTCTCACCTTTCTCGACGATGTAACGTTGCGCAACGCATAGATGGTCGGTTTCAAGGTTCCGTTCGACCCTTGACCCAATGGAGAACTAGCTCCGAGACGTTCGAAAGGTTCTCAAAATACGTCGACGGGATCGCGGCGCGTATATTGTGCTCGTGACCTTCGGTGTCACGTCGATTCCGCTCGAACGATACAGAAAACCGGTATCCGATCGTTTCCTCGGCGTGCAACTTTCACACTCGTGGTTGTTGCAACGCGTGCCACCAGCGGATAGAAAGTAATCGCTTCGATTGGCGCTGCGCCACGCGGACGACACCGAATCTACCCGCGAATTGGATTCGATCGACCCTTGGAACGATTCTTGGCTCGGGAAGGGAATCGAGAGCCCGATTACGACCTCGAGAATTACTTACGGAGAGCCACCTCGTGAAATATCGAATATAACGGCCGCGGAGCTTCGCGCTGACACAGTTTGCGTCGACGTACGATCCATCGGACGTGATTTTTCCTCGAGAAAAACACACGAGAGGCGGGCAACCCGTGAAATATCAGATTTAACGAGCAGACCGATAGAGGAACCGGGAGACTCGCTTATCCGTGGCAGTTCGCATAGGTCGTCGATTTACGCGCGACGCAAATTTATTCCGAGTCGGAGTATCCAACGTCCGGTGGCAGATACCGTATGTTGGAAATTCCGGAACGATAAGCTCCAACGCGACAGAACCAGAACGCGAACGCTCGATTTTCCGATGGGAAACGAACGAACGCGAACGATCGACGAAGAACAATCTGTAACGATCTTTGACTGCTCTCTTCGAGGTTATCTATGCTAAAAGGAATTCTCCCGTTAAAACCATTCGAATCGCACGATAAACAATTTAAGCGATCCCTCGACACGACGGAGCGTTATTGTAATTAGATTTAGACCCACCACCGTACCCTATACTCCAAAAATTGAGTCTTTTTTCACGCAACGTGCTCTTTTAGGTGAACTTTGGAGACGTGAGAATACCCAGGGGATTCGACTACCCGAAACCACAGAAACTGGCAGCCCTGAGCGGCGTGCACGGCATCAGTTCGGAACCGATCGTCGTCGTCGACAGCCAGACTCTCTTGATACCTAGCTTCAGCTACGACGGCGAAGCGCCCGGTAAGCTGCAACCCCGACAACAATCGACTCGATAACACGCTCGTTTAACCCTAATCGTACCAAGACGTACGACCATCGCACGTCCCGATACGTTTGTTTGATATTTCGTAACCGTTGGAAATAGGATCGTTCCACCTTGGTACGCTAGGGGACAGAAACTAACGACGGTGCATCGACGAATTCTTTTTTCGCAGACGCGAAATTCTGGGTGGGGGCGGGACCCACACCATCGCCTCAAGGAATCCGCGTGCCCGATGAGAACGGAAAGGTGGTGCCTCTGCGTCGATACGATCGCAAAGCCATCGTGCTCACGTTACCCGACGATCTGACGATCCACCAGATCGGCCACTTTGGCGTCTGGTGCGAAGCCTTCACCGTCGACTTTGGCCACGTGCAAATCGCGCCGAATCTTAACGTGCCACCCTCCCTGAAGATGCTCGGAGTCTCGCCGCAGGTAAGCTGGAAAGTCTTCCTGTAGTCGGGGCAGTTCGCTGCAAGAAGAATCGCCGGCTTGGACGTATTCGATGCTCACGGTAATATCAAATAACATCGAGCGAGTCGATCGAAACGATTGCCGATAGTCGTTTCGATTGTTTCGCTCCCGATCGCGAGGATCTTTGAAGAAAGCCCCGATGTCTTAGAGATCGTGGTTTCCAAACGTCTATTAAAAAAGGAACGAGAAGAAAATGAATTTCTCGTACGTTTGAAACGTTTTTCGTACGCGTCGTTACACGAATCGAAATACAGACGATAACCGCGAAACGGGGATCTCTAAGATCCGTGAACCGATTACTTTTCTAACGCGGCCTCGAAGTATGGAGCATCGTTCTCGCGTGGCATTGTACAGACTGCGAATTTCCATGCCAATCACGTTTCGAGCTGACAGAAGGAAAGGGATTCGAACAGGGCTTTTACCCCGTTCTCGATCGATTTACATCGTCTTTAGAGACTCGATGTTACTGCGTCACGTTCCGTAAGTTTTCCTTGGGTCCCGGAACGAACTTCCACACGGTTTCATATTCCGTCCGACGTTTCGCGAGCCGATTTGCTTCTCCCGTCTCGCGCTTTCCGCTCGGATAAACGGCGTTAGGTCTGGAAAAATTTGTCCTCGAAGGCCGACGGAACTCTTTCTGGAATTTTGGCTCCTCGACGAGTCGATACGCACTCGGTACTGTTCCACGAGGGATTCGAGTGGACGTCTCGATGACGGTGGCGACACGATTTTCACGAATTTTCCATGTTCCAATGTTCCCCTGGGCACGGATACCTCTTCCTCTGGTTTTCGATGTTTACTCGAGTTCACGACGTGTTCAGATCCTCGCTCTAGACTACGCTAGATCCCCTCAACATCGCACACATCGTTGCTGTTGGCCAAGGACGGTGACGAAGATCGACATTCGCTTGTTTAATAACGGTGTAGAAAAGAAAAGGTTTGCCCTCGGAGGCAAGAATAACCCGTTCGAACGTAAAAGGGGATCGGAGGTCTTTATCTTGAGAGAAGATCGTCCTTGGTGGAAGCAGAGATAATTCTATTCCATCGGTAGTACGATCGCAGCAGGCTGTCGCTAAATTTGATCAGAGTTCGAGAATATGAATTTGTTCGTTTGCAAAGGCCTGTGCATAACATCCTGTCTCTGTCCTTGTGTTGCAGAACGTGCACCGCGGAGGGCAGGGACAGACGCTGGGCCAGGCGAATCTCTTCGAGCTGACCCCCTCGTCGTCGTCGCCGTCGTCTTCGTCGTCTTCGTCGTCTTCGTCGTCGTCGTCGTCGTCGCCATCCACCTCGTTCGCGAGCGCGTCATTGACTCAACAGCAATACCAACGTCCAACGACCTATCGACCGGTCCTGCGTCGAGAAGATCAGGTCCAAGTGGTCCAGGCGATCGACTATCGAATACCAAAGAGCCTACAGACCCAGGAGCCGCTCGCGCAACAACTCCATCGGCTCCAACCTGGCTCCTATTCGCCGCAGACTGGAAGATCGGCCGCGATCGTTCGATACGGTGACGATGCCTCGAACGTAGACGACACCGCGTATCAGGAGCAGTTTAGAAACGACGGTTTGTCCACTTACGACTCTAGCCGAGCGGGACGGTCCAGGTCGCGTAGTCGACTGGCCGACGAGCCTTTGACGAATTCGTACGCCAGGGTGTTGCGATACCAAGGCGACAGAAGGCTCGATTCTTTCGTGCGCTACTAACCCATTTCCACCGAGAAGCGGAATATTCCGGATCGTGTTATCGGGCGTGGAATAATCCGCGGGCATTCGGTTATGTACTATCGGTAGCTGAAAAGGTGTCATTCGAAGACCAAGGGAAAGACCAGAATCTAGACACCATTGAGCAATTTTCGGCAATTCCCTCCAGAGGTTATCTTCTCGGTATCCGCACAGTAACGTCCCCTACGGGGAACTAGAGAAATGGCATCCGGACGAATCCAGTACCGCGTGTAAGGGGAATTTCTGCCCGAGTGACATCTTGCCAGCTGCCCATTGTACCGTTTGAGAAAAGTGATATCGTCGATAACGGTTCGTTTAAAAATAACTTTTCAACTTGTTCCGCTTCTGGATGCAAATGGACCAACGGATAGGTACCACCGGAAAATTTCTGATACGACTCGAGAAACCTACGAGACACGGACTCAGGGACTCTCGAACGAAACCGGAAGTCTTCGAAAACGTCTCCAGCTCCATTTTTGCATAGAAAAATTCACCCCGAGAGAGGAAAGTAATCCCGAATCGATCTACGCGTCGTGCTAGCCGGTGAATCCCCGTTGTAAATCGGCCCCGGGGCTTCGTCGAAACTCGGTCGAACTCGTGTTTCGACAAATTAGCGAAAGTTCGCCAAGCGGGCCGCCATATTTACCAACGATGATACGTACCGCGGAAAACTCGGCTGGCACAGCTGGAATAATATTGGCCGGGGGCTCGTTCGCCAAGTTCCCCGGTCGCGTGCAGCTACTTTGGAAACTTCGCGAGAGGAGAGAGCTTCCCTTTATTTATTTAATCGGCTAGCCGTTGGACAGGGAATCCCGGGACACCGATACATTTGTACACGTGGGAGCGAGTTACACGACGCGAGTCACTTATACAGGGTACAGCGTGGCCAGAAAAGTAACCTAAATACCGTGTATACGAGGATTCGAGGAAGCAACGTGTTGTATTTGGATACACCGATACAATGGGGACACCCCCTTGCTTCCCTCGCTCCTGGTAGATGGAACTCGTGTTAGTTTTCTGGCTACGCTGACAGTGTGAGACTTTCGGTGACTTTCTTTGAAAATGGTTTCAATTTCTCTGGCGATCGCCTCGAGAGTAATAGAGGAACGAAAAGAAACGTACAATGCAGCTGAAAAGATGCCTCCCGAATCAAGGGTAACGTAGTACAAACGTGGAACGTGGACAGACCTTCGTACGATTCGCGATTAACTTCCAGAGGTAAACTTCTCGACTACGCACAGTACCTCGCTCGAAATAAACCATCACCCTGCACGCGTATGGAATCACCCGCGAAGTAGACGCAATCTATGCAGACACGTGCCTAGAAGGCACGCCTTTAATCTCTCCAATCCCCTCTAGAATTCTATTCCAAGGGACGTACAATCTCGCCTACCGTACAAGTGGATGCATCGCGTTCTCCTGGAACAATACGAGTCGCCATAATTCACGGTCTACCGTCTCCCCGAGTCCGCATGAAATATATGTCGATATTAGCGACGGTTGGATACACACGTGCACACGTATAGGCCTGTCTCTCCAAGAAAATGGACCATTGTCGCCAGCAGCGTTATCCTCCAACATTTTTAACCGGCCCCCTCGAATGTATGTAAGACGACGCGAGCGTGAGAGAGAACAAGCGTGGGAAACGTAAATCTGTTTTGCGTGATTTACGGGAGAAATCGAAGGGATGGAAATCGAAGCGATTGCGTTTTAATGCACCGACCGAGGCCGAATGGCACCGCGCGATTGTAACCTCGTCTCGGTCCTCCTCTGTAATCCAGCGTGCAGAAACGACAGTTTTGTAAAGTCGTGCGAGAATCCGGTGAGACAACAGGTGGAATTTTTGCGACGAGAGCGATGCTCCATGGCTGTGATACGAGGGTGTTAATTCTACCCTAATGTTTCGCGCTCGAAAAAACGAGAATACTTCCAGCCTAGGCCAGTTCTTCCTTCGTGCATACGGGACGAAACACGTATATCCACCATTACATAGATTATATTTACACGCACGCGAGATGCGATTATTTTTTCTATCGACTTTTTTTGTACGTTTTTACCTGAGATTAATGCGAATAAACGTATTCTTCTTCAAACACGATATCTCCTTGCCTTACCTCGACAGAGAGAGTGTGTATGTATGTGTGGACGCGCGTGTGTTTTTCTACGATTCGTACTTCCGATTCGCGTTTCGACTTCGAGGCCCGCGAAACCGTGAATCGTCGGATCGATTTCGTATTTACCGGGCGGAATGACACGTCGCTGTTCCTCTAAGCGATGGTAAAACGGTTTTGTCGTTTTGATTTCAGTCGAAACTGAACTGCGAAGTTCTCGAGGACGGGCTGGCTTTCGAGGTGCGATGGGCCGTGGCCGGAGACAGCATAGTCGCCCAGCTCGTTGGAAAACTTGGTGAGTATATATTTCCGAGCTGTTCCGCGTTACCATCGTCACAAAAGGGCGAAACTTTCATCGCGGTTCGTTGAAAGAGCCGTGAATTTACACACCTCCCCCTCCTCGATCGACGAACCGCGGATCCGGTCGAACTTTTAATTAACAATGCCGCTTCGTCACCACCGGTTGTCCGGCAGATAACGCGGTTTTACAAATTTCTCTCGACGCTCTCCGAAGAGATTCCACCCGCCCCTACCCCCTTCCTCTCGATCGATCGCCTCGCCTCGCCCTCGCCTCCACCGCAAAACCTCGGAACCGGAACACGCGTCTCCGTAGCTTACGAATCCGAAAACCGGGCTATAATTGCGCACCCTATTTGCGCCCACCCTTCGGATCTGGTCGTTCTTCCGGAAAAAAAGTGCAAAAAAATTGCATTTCACGGTCTAATTAACGCGCGGAGGCGCTAAACGTTAAACGGACCGTTCGACGGATTAGGCGCCACCCCAGCGAACCGATCTTTCACGCGTGATGGAAAATAAATTTTCACGCGCCGAAATTTATACGCGGAATAATTCCGCTTATACGGTAATACACCGTCGATCGATCTCGAAGATCGGATCGTAACGAAACAATTAGAAATTATAGGTGTACAACAATCGCACGCAACCGCTGATCAATCTCAAAGTAGAGTAATAACCCTCTGAATGTTTTCGGGCCCAGAGAGACTCTCGTATCGCTCGATATGACACGGTTGAGAAAAGTACGATAAGATAACGAAATCTTCGTTGAATATGTACGGAGAACGTCTCTCCCGTGATCGATTAAGAACCGCTGGTATCGCAAAGGTTAACTATCGCTTACGAAACTCGTCGTATCGACAGACGATGGACAATACATGGCCTTTGGGTTATCCGGGGACCCCGTAAGAAGCGCGATGGTCGGCGGGGACGTTGTGGTCGCCTGGGTGGACAAGCAAACGCTTCAAGGATACGCGGTCGATTATTTCTTGGACGCCAAGTCTCAGTGCTCGGGTGGTCGTGGCAGTTGCCCGGATACGCGCATACAGGTACGTCACTTTTAACCGCCACCTGCAGCGGCCGACACCTGGTCATTGGGATTGTCCCCGGACAAAAGGGAGCCCTCGATTCAATCGCGTTCCTTTACATTCGATTAACTCGTCTCAAACAACGCCGCCTCGATTCCCCTTCTAGGAGAACACGAATTCCATTCGATTGTTGAACGCGGCCCTGGTGGACGGATACAGCATTGTCACGTATCAGAGACCGCTGAAGACGAACGACGAGCTGGACCATCAAATCCTGACAAACGGCTCGCAGGCGATCATCTGGGCCATCGGGCCTCTGAATGAGAGACAAGAGGTCAGCTTCCACTCGGACTATTTGAAAACCGACCGCCTCATCGAGTTCGGTAGACCACCGGTTTGGAATTGTCCCGTTCCAGATCAGGAACAATCTCAGCTATTCGTGGATAACGACGAGAAGGGCAGCGGTAACCAGGTGATCGATAACGCACGGAAGATTATTAACGACGGAACCTTTCGAAAGTAGTTTTCCCATAGTTTTTCCGAGACTTGGCGAGATTAACTCGATTTTGCGACGCAGGAATTGGTCACGACCACCAAGAGGCCCAAACGCATGCCACCGAAGCCGGCATCGGCCCCGAAGACCGACGCTTGGGTCATCCCACCGATTCCGTGCGACGAGCCCGACGATGGGGTATTTTACGCCCAGATGGGACCAACCGGAGGCAAGCACGGATACCCTGCAATCACCGGTACGAAAAGCGGGCGGACCATCTGTACGGGTATTATCAACCGGGGACTAAAGTACGGAATAATACGTTTCACTTTCCCCAGGTCACGTCGGTTGGGGTATCGCCTGGTACATAAACGGTCTTCTAATACCGGAGATCAACGTGGTCCGTGGCAATAAGTACTCTTTCGTCGTGGAAGGCGGTGAGAACCCTGACGCGCCCGCCCTTTATCATCCCTTCTACATAACCGACGACCCCGTCGGCGGATACCAGCACAAAACACCCGAGGAGAAAGCCGTAAGCCAAACACGCCTAAACGAGGCCCCCTCGTCCCTCTCGTTCCCCTTGTCCTCCCGTCTCGTTTCGTAATTACGTCGAGGATCGACGAACGGTAAAAGACACTTTTCCTCCGCGAACAGAAAGTGAAGATATTCGCCGGTGCTGAACGCCAACGGGGTATATATCGGCCCACGGGTGTCGGACGTCTGTGCAACTGGGTCCCGGATCAGAATCAACCGCTAGCGAACGAGTTCTCGACGTTCGGGGCTTATCAGCGCACCCTGACCCTCAAGTGCGACAACGGAGAACCTGGTCTGGTGGAATGGACCCCGGACGAGAACACACCGGACACCGTGTATTACCAAGTAAGTCCGAAGTCGAATCGTTAATCGTTGATCGTATCGTGTACTCACGCGATTTTCGCGGGTTCAGTGTTTCACGCACCGTTACCTGGGCTGGAAGATCAACGTGCACAACAACTGCGACGCCGGTGAGACCGCCGGCAGCGAGAACCACGAGGTGTACGTGGTGCCGAAAGATCAACGACCGAGCGGGGACGATCTCGAGAGCAGCTCCAGCATCCGCGTCTCGAGCAAGGTAACGCCAACGGCGGAGTTTCTTCAGCAGCAGCTTCATCATCCTCATCGTGAACACGGGCTTCGTTATCCATATCATCCAGCGACTAACCCCGGCAATCTAAGCTCATCATACACGCAGCTACTAACGACCGCTAATAATAACAACAATTACGTGCGCTTGCAATCACCGTACGAGGAGCCGTTCGGTTCGAAGCCTTCGTACAGCAACCACGGCCACGGAGCCGGGCCGCATCGTCACGAGGTACGCGTGAAGGATACGCATCACGCGCACCTCGACGAGGATCTCTTGCAGTATCACCACAACCACAACCACCACCATCATCATCATCACCATCAACAGCAGCAGCTCGCGCCGATCTATCGCGAACAATCGGCGACGGGAGGCATCAGACCCGTCTCGGCCTCCTCGTATCCTCCTGGCCGACAACAGATCACGGAGATCGAGCCGGAGCTACTCCAACAGGCCTCTAACCAGCAATTGTCTAACCTCGTTGCAGATAACCCACGACCACTGAGCCACGGGACAAAATACGCTTATTCGGCTGTCACCGGGCCGCAGATCCTATATTCGAGGCCGCCGCCGCCTCATCATTACGCGACCAATTACCACCATCTTTATCATCACCCACCGCTCCCTCACCATTATCACTACCATCAACCGGAGCAGAGGACCCAGCTGATGTTCGTCAAGAGACCGGTGCTGACGCGTCGTCCGATGTTGCAGAGTGCTCCTCACCCGATGCCCCAAACCACCTTCCAGTCGAGACCGACATTTCTGGAACGGAAAAAGGCTGTTTACAGACCAACGTCCTCTACTTACAGGAGAACGCTCGAGAAACACTCGACCGGGACCACGAATCCCCAGATCGCGAAACTGAAGAAGATCGACACCAAACAGAGGAGCAAATTGGAGGCCAAAGTGTCCGACGCGGTGGACGTGTCCAACGTGTTCACCGGACCAATGAAACCCGCTAGAAACACGGGATTCGACCCAGACTCGATAGTGATCGAGGGTGGCTTCAAACCCATCATCAGAAGCATCGACGCGCCCGTGGAGGCTCAAAGGAGGATCTCGGAACAGAGGACCGAGCAAAACGAACCTCTCGCTCGAGACACAACGTCCAATCACAGACCCGTGGACAATTTCGAACCGGTATTCATACCCTCGCCACCGGTACCAACGATCGACACGACCAAGAAGTCCAAGAAGAAAACGAAACGTCCCAGCGAGACCGACGACATGGAAATGGCAGCCGACAGATCGAACGCCTATTACCTGCCACCGGTATCGAGCACCATACCCAACGAGGCGCGATCTTCGTCCGGGGTACTGATCACCTTCGACGGGAAGAGATTGAAGGACTCCAGCCTGGCGAGATCGATCTCCGGGATCGAGGGCCACTCTAACGGCAGATTGTCCTCGGACCTTCTCAGTAGGACCCCTCAATTCGGCAGATTTAAAGGAG